>NC_045561.1:54251218-56922468 GCF_009819795.1 Aythya fuligula | reverse complement strand
TATTAGTACTGTTTTTGACCTTTTTGCCTTTACTGTGGCACCTGAGCAGAATGGGTTACATTCGCTGCTCAAGCCTAAATCTCAAGAATCACTGAAGAATTTATGAGGTCTGTTAGGTATGAATTTTAGATGCCAATAGTAATTCTTAGAAATATCTGGAAGTTGCCAATGGGTTGTGCTTTGTCTTGTTTACAAGGTTACTATAGGAAACTAGAATGATTCATCTCTGGTCCTCCTGTAACTGCTGATAATAGGGAGAATGGGAGAGATATTCTGGATTATTTGTAATTTGAAAAATAACCCTCAAAATAGCCCTAATAATCCTTTTTGTTTATCTGCAAGCCACGTGAAAAATAATATTAATTATTGACTTGAAAACTATTGCTTAATAAATAGAGAAGTGACATAAAAATCAATTAGTTTCAAATCCTTAGAAATGAACCTGAACTAGAGACTTCAACATACTGCATGAAAATAATTTTCATTTTTCAACCAGCTGTAATGCTAAGCAATTAAAATCTTTAATAACAACTTGTTCAAATAAAAAATAGTTAATTTTAGTCAATGTCTTGTTGACCTGAAAATCGGTAATGGCCTGATTTTCAGAAGTATTACCAGCTGTAGGTATTCAGAAATTCTGAATGTCAGATAATGTTTTTCATATCTAATATTTACATCCAAGTAGAAAAATGTAAATCTTTGTGATTCTCTGCTGTCTTTTTTTTTTTTCTTTTTTTTTTTTTCTTTTTTTTTTTGTGTTTCCTCTGAAAAACTGAATAATAGCCATTTAAAAATATTTTGAAATTCTTCGATAAAATGCACTATATGAATGCAAATTATAACACTTTCAACATGCTGGCTTTCAGTTTATTCTTTTCTGTGTGGGAGTTATTATATCTGATTTTCTTTAGAAAGTCATAATTTTATTAATACAATAAAAATGAACTAAATAGAAGGAATATTCAAGATCTGATTCTGTTCTGTGACAGCAGGGACATTTTCACAGCGAGGAAATCCATATTAAATTACCACTTTAAATCTCTTTGTGTATGTTTTTCCTTTATCTTGAGGATCTGTAAACTGCTGCTAGAGGCTCACAAGACATGATTCCTGGAATCAATAATTATATCTCTGCTGAGTGTTTTCCTGGGTATAAGGCAAAGTCTGGTGACTATCCTTGAGCTCACTGTTTACCAACTTGAAATCTCAAACCTAAACTGCATTTGTGGATGTGTCATTACCCCAGCAGTCACTTTCCAGAATAGCCAAGGTGAGAGGGAGCTCATATCTTTATGCTGTGTGAACAGGTTATGAGAGAAGGGTTTTCAGAATTGTTAGCTGTTGACTACCATCTAAAACTGGTAGTAACCATGTGAGCCATGCAGTTGGTCTATTTCAACTCAAACAAAAAAGGTAATTTTATTTAGGATTTAATTTGTTTGTCCTCAGGTGAATATATAAAGAAGACTCTTCACATTTTTAGCACTTATATTATCTACTTACGGAGACATATATCCTGTATTTGTGCTTGCCTGTGTCTTAATTTGGGCAAAATGATGGGTTCAGTGAATCAAAGGCTGATGCCCAAGATTACAGATGCAGAGTGGATAGTCAGGTATATTGAATCTTGAAGAGATCTTGAAGCTGGTTATATGGTTTGAGACAGCTTAATTCAAAAATTGTTAATAGATACAAAACAAAGAATGCTCTTACCATTACCATTCTTTAATGCTTCCTCTCTGCTACTTTTTTTTTTTTTTTTTAATTTCCCCCTCTCCCATTTTTTTTTTCTTCATTGTCACTTCTGCTGTAAAATCTTGGGTGGATTTCTGTGTCTCCAGAATCTTTTTATGTACTTTGTTGTTGTTGTTTTGTATTGTTCTCACTTTCCTTTTGTCTTTGTTCTTGGTTTCTGACACCATTCCTATTATCAAGGTAAGGAACAGAGAAAGAAAATTCCCACCTACACCACAGAATTTTGCACATCTCTCTCCTAAAAGCAATGGCCAGAGAGAGAATACCAGGTTAAATGTAACCTCATAGCATGACCATTGTACTCAGCATTTCCACACTGTGCCTAGATCTTGCCCCAAGTGACTTGACTCAAGTTAATCAATGGGTTTGTGGTAGGATGTAGGATTTGCCTAAGATGAGTGCTAGCACTGAAAAAGATAAGCAGCTCAAGAGACCCATAACGGGATACAAACACTGAAGTGCTGCCAATCTTTTCACAATGGGCACCAACAAAATTTTTTCCCACTGCCTTGTGACAGAATTCATATCAGGCTCATACACTTGCAGAGGGGTGTCAAGGGACTGGCAAATGTATTCCTTGGTTTTGAAAGGAAACAAAAATGCTCCTTAATAAACAATGAAAGAGGCAGCACCACTTGAAAAACTACTACTAAGAATGCTTCTGTTTTGTGTTGTATTCTATTTATATCATTTGATTGAGAAAGAAGCTGAAGATATTTTAAGAAACAACTGATGATAAAATCTGCTGTTGGTCAGAGTAAAGATGATCTATATGTGCTCCATGTGTAAAAATCAGCCTGATGATTCTGATTTAGCAATAACTAGAAGGGCAGTGAAATAATAAATAAATAAATAAATAAATAAAAATAATAATAATAACAACAACAATAAAGTTGGGAAAAGTAACCCTAGCCATCCTTTTAATTTTGACATTTGTGTTAAGCAATTTCCTATCTGCACAGAGGTCCTTATATGTTATGTTATTATATTCTATATTCCTTATATTCTGTTATGATTTTGGAATCAGTGACAAAGTACTGTCAAGAACAGCTAGGTCAGTGAATCAGAAAATCAGCTGTAGAAAGTTTCCTTTCTACACCAACAGATGGACCTATAATAAACGTTTTAGAGGGAGCCACTAGAAAGTTCATCCTCTCTTCTCCTCTGTCAAACTCTTCAGACTGTCTTTTGTCTCCCACACTATCATAAACTAAAGGATTTAGGCAAAATGCTGCAAGAAAAGAATGATCAAAGTTTAGGAGAGAGCAGGACTGTTTCTGTCTTATCACCTTTTGGAGTATTTTATATGAACAATACAATGGACATTATGTTTTTTTATGTATTCTCAATATTCATTTATTTCTGCACACTGATACCTCACTACTGTGCCTTGCACTGCAAGAACAGAACAAAAATGCCTTACTGTATTTAAGTTCAAAGTGTAAGATGAGATACAAATTTGTGTCTCCATAACGACAGCTGAAATTTTAGTGATCAGTATAATAAATAGTGTGCACAATATCCCAGCTGCTTCGTTAAGCAAGCGTATTGCAGAGATTAGGAGAAAAATGTCAAGAAAAAGTTTCAGAAAGGTACAGTACTTTTTATTATTTATTTATTTATTTATTTATTATTATTATTTTTTTCCTGGAGAATTTAGCCAAGAATCCTGTCCATTTAAGGGGGAATAAATGGGCCTGTGACAGAATCCATCCTATCTTTACAGTCACTTACAGCTGGCTTTTACTAGCCAGGACTGATAGACAATAGCATATTGGGGGCACTTTGCTGTTGCTTGTCCAGATGGTATTTGTTTTAATAATCCATCAAAATCTCCGGCAATGCCAATCCAAAGCTTTTCAACAGCAACTTTCTGTTTTAAGATATAGTCCTATTCTTAGATTTTTCTTTTCAGCTCCTATAGTTAACAGCTCCTGAATGGTGCTGACAAGGAAGTTTTTCTTGTGAAACTTCAGAGATATTTTGACTGTTGCTCTGAATTTCTGGGAAATCTGAATGCTCTTCGCAGCACCAATGCTACATTAAAAAATATACTGCTCAACAAGTATTCAGGAAGGAATGAAAAAATTTACTTAACTAGAAAGGAATGTAGCTGGCCTGACTTTTGTAGTACATTATACCTCATAGTTCAGGCATTTTGTTTTCCTTACAAGGTATTACAGGCAACACCATAAATGCAAGTCAGAGCTGCAGTAGCAGAACACAACATAGAAAAACAGCTGATTTAATGAGGTAGGAATTTAACACAATACTTTATTCATAGCATTTGAGTGTTGAAGGACAGCTGGTGTCAGCATTATTTCCCTCTGGCTCTATTAAAACAGATTTCCATATTATCTTAAAGTTTTCTGCCTTAATCTCATCTTTTGCTTCTAGGTAGTACTTTGCTGGAATCTTTTTTCCCTTTGCCTTTCTAAAGTACATGCTGAGTTATGAGTTCATGGGTCAAATATACACATATATATATATGTTGCTCAGTGCACCAAAGAAGAGATCAACAGTCAACCGAATGTCATGTTAGGGGCTTAGACATTAATATAACACAATGTGTTATATGAAGTAGATGTTCACTGTTCCTTGCTTCATGTGTAGACAGAGTTCAGAAACTTCTTTCCTTGCAGGGATCCCTACATAAGGCACTCCTAAAGCCAGAAAAAATATTCCAAGAAAAAATTTTCCTTGTAGAGAACTGAAGAACAAACCCAGAACCTCCAATGAATGAGTTCTTAGCCATTTTGACTGAAATAAAAATCAGTCACTGCAAGCAGGTCAAAGTTCCTCACAGTCTGCTGAAGACAAAAGACTTACATTCACTAGATTTGATTTCAGCCAGGAACTGGATGATTCACTACTCATTGGAAATTTTACAATCTTATTGTTGTGACACAGGAAGTCAAAGTGGATTTCTCCTTATTCTATATTGACTACCCCTGACAAATCCCTGCTGTGGCCAATTCTTCATGGGTAGGTATTTTCAAAACAACCTGAGAAAGTGTGTGAAGCTGTCAGACTATCAGGAAAAATTGCATGATTATTTCTCCTTGCATACTGTGGTCCTAGTTTCATTGTATTTTTATGTCTTCCCTCTCAACAGTACTAATTCACCTGGCTTTGTTATGGGAGATTAATAAAAAAGTCTGATTCTAGTACATTTTCTGGGTGCAAAATTCTCAGCAAAATAGTTCCTAGTGTATGAAATCTGTTCTGGTAACTGAATCCCTTTCTGTCAAAGCAAAATGAAATCTCTAGAAATTCCTTCATGATTTGCCTTTGTAAAAATCCCCATCTTCCCCTTACAGGCCTCAGTAGAGAAGCTGCAATTACTGTGCTCTTACTCTGTCTTTATTCCCTCACACAATTTTTTTGTATTCTGAAGTATTTGTCTAGCTTGTTGTTTCAACTGTTGGACTTTCATTGTCTGCTGTTATAGAATAAACAGTCTAATCCAATCCTCAATCCAAAAGTTGAAGGACTATGAAACACTGCTTGTCTAATGAACTTAGATTGAGATATACTAGGATAGACAAAGTCACTGTCCAGATGTTTCTGAAGAGGAATTTTTTTTTTTTTCCCTCCCCCCCCCCCCCCCCCTTTTTTTTTTTCCTTGATTGAATCAAATCACCTTTATTGTAACTTTGTGATTGTTTCCTTGCTTCTTGCTTCCATGTTCCAGAAGGGATGAGCAGAAAATATAATTGTGCCACGAAGAGAAGTGAGTGGGTTACAAGTGGCTACAGTGAAAATGCTTGCCATTGCCAAGAACAGAAAAAAAAAGAAAAAACAAAACACACACACAAACAAACAAACAAACAAACAAAAACACACACACAAAAAAAAGCAACGGGTTTGAGGATATGATCAACTCCTGCTAGGCCAGAAGACTAACAGTTTGCCAGCACATCTCCTAAAAACATTACAAATGGATGAGTAAGTGTGATGAGGCTGAGGAGATGATAAATAACACTTTAAAGTTATCTCAGTACAAATTAGAAGGGCTGGGACACACTGAAGAAGTCACTTTTAGTCTTATAATCTTCAAATATTGAACTACTTCATATTCATATGTATAAATATTAGAATCCTTGACAACTATCTCATCACTACCAGAACTGTGATACAGAGATTTATTTTCTAACATGTATAGGATCCTGCTCAGGAGAAATGGATTACAACAGAGTTCAAAAACATTTGTTTAAACATTGATAATGACTTTCTCTGTTATCCTTTTTATGCTCATATATATTATTTGTAAAATTTAACATTTCAACATATACATATCTGAATGAAAATATGACTGTAACCATATAGGTTATATGACTATACTTGATGTGGATTTTGAAGGCCTAATGCAGTTCTTGGATTGGTTGCTTGCTTCTAATACGAAGTCTGAAAAGTCATTTCAGATTTTTTAGCCTCATTTCTCCATCTGTAGAAAGAGGTGATTATGTTCAGTTTTTATCTATCTTTTCTCACTAGTTTAATTAAAAATCCTATTGGGCTGTGACCTTCTTTACAGGCATTCCCCAAATTTAGGACCCTGAACAGTACTGGGATTTCTAAAATCTGTCACAGCATGACTAATGGTCTGGAGAATGTCCTTCAACAAGTGTATCCAAACAGCAGTATTCATACTCCAATTAGTTTTTTTTTTTCTCAACCCTTTCTTGCTGAGGTTGCCTCCCATAGTTTCCATACTCAAAGAGCAAGTAATAGTACATAACTTGGTATTAAATAAAACAAACAAATAAACACAAACAAAACAAAACAATAAAAACAAAACACAATTCCTGAATCAAACACAGTCAGTCACCTCACTGATACCCCCCTGCCCCCAAAAAGAAAAAAAAAAAAAAAGGAAAAGAAATGAACAAAGTAAAAGTTGGCCTGAGTAGTTTGAATTCTAGCCTTACTGCTTACTGAAGGGCAGAATTCCCTTTGATTTTGATGGAGTGAGGATTTTACACTTTGTGAATGACTTTGTGAACTAAGAAAAGAGCTGAGACTAGGATTTTCAAAGGTACCTGAGGAGATTAGGCACTTCTGGGATGCCTTGAAAATCCCAGCATAAATCAGTGTCATTGTTGCAGCAAATGACTCAGCCACTCAGATTTGATTCTGGCTTTCTGTGTGTAGTGAACCAGATGGATTTGAATTGGTATCCTAAAGAGGAAAACCCAGCTTCCATTTAGCTGTCATTTGAGTCATCTAGACTTACAATATAGAGAATAATTGTTTTGGTAATCCTTTTGTAATATCTGGAAATTAGTTATCCAAAAATTATGTATTTTAATTTATTTTCAAAACATTAAATATTAAAAGTGCTGGCACATGACCTCTGGATGTAGTTAATATAAGATGTGATAAAGCAGGCATATAATTAAATATCCTTTCCAAAAATAGAATACTGAGGGAAGCAATCATTAAGTAAAATTATATTACTGAAAGGGAAAACATTATGATGACAGTCAGTCATCATTGCGAACAGCAGCACAACAAGGTTCCTTCCTATGCCTGTGGATATCTATTTATAGTATGATGACATGAGCTGTCACGACCACATGACATCTCTTACAGTATCTGAACTTGTGGATATCTGTATCTGGAAAAAGGACACAACAGACAATATTTACATTCAACTGAGAGTGTGTGGAAAAATAAAATCTTCAGTGAGCAAGAGAGCAGTCTTTATTTACTGCTTTGTTTAAAGAGGTGGATTTTTAACAGTTTCACCTGTGTTATCAAGACCCTTTGTTTCTTTTACAAGAGAAATAGTTATCTCATTGGAAGTTACGGAGAAAATACAGACTATGCCAGCATGAACTGGCAGAAAACAATGAACTCTATCAGGAATTTGAATTTAATGTTGTTCAGTTTAAATTCATAACTTTCAAAGGGGGTATCTGTTATTTTAATGCAATTTGCTTTAATAAGAATCATGTTATTAAATTACCTCATTATTCTAACAAAGTAGGAAAATAATTGATCATATGGTGGAGAAGAGGGATGGTTGCCAGATCTTGTTTCTTAAATTCAATCCATTTTCAACCATTCTATTCTATACAGATATCATCCTGGGGAGCAAAAATTCTGACTGATCTGAGTTTGGTTGCAAGGAAGAAGACTGAACTTTTGGGGAACAATCATGAAAACTGGTTTGATTTTTGCTTCATCTGTGGGGTGGAGGAGGGCCAAATAGGCAGGTAAATAGAGTGAGGAAAAAGGAATGATGTCCTTGACACTGAAGTCAGAATTATCATATCCTATATTATTTAAGGAAAAATATGCGTCCATTTTTTTCTGATGTTGCTCCAAAGAAATGGAAAGAATGCCACTTCAGACTATCTGACATAATAGTGCCAACAGAATTAATGGAGTAAAGGTGAGGGGCAGACTATGTAACCCTTTCATTTTTGTTCTTATTTCTGAATTTCATGGAATTAGACTGCTCTGCATGCTAGTGGATGTGGACTCTGGGAGGAAGGCTTCTGAAGACACATGCTGTTTACTGTTTTCCTACTGGGGAAAGGATGCATAATCTAATATATATTAGTATAGTACCCATCTTTTCTGGCATTTACTGTCTGTATACTCTGTTGATAAGTTGACTTCTGGGGATTCTTTGTCTCTAGAAAATAAGCTAATAATATTCACAAGTACATTTCCTTTTTGCTATTTATCAGGTATGCAGCATAATCCTCAGCATTTTAATCCCAACAAAAGGAAAACATGCTGTTTCTTTGTAAATATTGTTGTCGCTTAAAATTAGCACATGAGTAAATAATATCAGAGTAAAAGTGTAGCACCAACACATCTAAGCACCTTTTTGGAGAAGATTTTTTCTAATGATAGATCTGAATAATTCTAGGAAAGATTCTGGTGCTAGTCCAGATCTTTTATGGTCTTCATTCTCAGATAAATAAACCCAAGACAAAGTAGTAATAATAATAAATATTGCGTTAGACTTCCTGGAAGACTATATGATCTGTTTTGGGTTCCCTCTCCTCTCCTCTCCTCTCCTCTCCTCTCCTCTCCTCTCCTCTCCTCTCCTCTCCTCTCCTCTCCTCTCCTCTCCTCTCCTCTCCTCTCCTCTCCTCTCCTCTCCTCTCCTCTCCTCTCCTCTCCTCTCCTCTCCTCTCCTCTCCTCTCCGCTCCGCTCCGCTCCGCTCCGCTCCGCTCCTCACTTCTGCAGTGAACTGAAATTCAGAATTGAAGAGTACTTGTTTTTTTTTGACTAAAATGTGTAAACAGATCTTAATGAAACTTTTAAGTAGAGAAATATGACAAGTCTTGAATGAATGACAGATTTCATAAAATGATGTAATTGAGTCTGAGCCAGTGTCCTTATCTCCCAGGGTACCTGAGCTCCAGAAGTCAAAGTAATTAAAAATAATAGTTTCTTGAACCTTTCTATTGCTCAACAAAAGAAAATAGAGGCTTGTGAAGAGAATGCATCTCTTAAAATGGTAAGCAATTGCAGACTGTCTTTCGAATATGTTAAACATGGCATTTTCATCTCCATATTTTCTACTTTTTCCAGAAAATCTGTGAGTAAAAGATTCCCAAAAGACGTTTTATTTTCTCAGTTAAATATTTTGAAAATAAATTCACCATACAGGAAAAATTATTAATCTTGTTTATAAACTGTTGAATTGATTTTAAGAAACTGTAGTAAAAATAGTTTTCTCTCAGAAAAAAAAAAAAACAAAAAAAAACAGAAGTCTTTATACATTTGTTGAAAAACATAGCCTCTGCAAACTTCTCTTTGTAAGTTATGATGCATGCATTCCTTAAAACAAGCCTATACTAATAACACTCCAATAATATGAGTACAATACAGCAGCCCGGTATAAAGTTCTCACCTTCATACCTGAAATTATATAATACAAATTGTGCTCATATGTGAAGAATGCTCACGTACAAATTTTAAATCATTTCAGATTTAAATCATTTCAGATTTTCAAATCATTACTTTAAGTCTTTGAAAGTTTTATATCAGGAAAGACAGCTCTCTATCATCTTCCCAAAGATACAATGCAGATAAGAAGGGATATTTTTTGTGTTTCTGGAAGAAAACTACCATCAACTGACTTAAAATATTTTTATTATCTTGTCTGACAGTATTCTGTTTGGATTCACCAGTTCATTATCAGTCTGGTAGTCTGGACTGTCTGAGGATGTGGATGACATGTATATATGAGGCGGAGAAAAAGTTATATTTCCTTCTCTGTAACTGAGAAAAATGGGTTAGGTTTCTCATCTTTCCTGCCTGTGGCTACATCTGATTTTGAGGGATTCTGCCACCTAAATATGGCCTGATTTTTCTCTTCAGTCATCAGGTCTCTGGCACCTGTGTATTCTTATTGCCATCGTATAGTGCATATTAATTCTTTGTTCATCTTTAGCCAGGCAAGCAGAAATATAACATGAGTTCTTCGCTGCCCAAATGATCAAGGTCTCTTTTCTCTCTCTCTTTCTCTCTCTCTCTCTTTCTCTCTCTCTCTCTTTCTCTCTCTCTTTCTCTCTCTCTCTTTCTTTCTCTCTTTCTCTCTTTCTCTCTTTTTCTTTCTCTCCTTCCTTCCTTCCTTCCTTCCTTCCTTCCTTCCTTCCTTCCTTCCTTCCTTCCTTCCTTCCTTCCTTCCTTCCTTCCTTCCTTCCTCCTTCCTCCTCTTCCTCTTCCTCTTCCTCTTCCTCTTCCTCTTCCTCTTCCTCTTCCTCTTCCTCTTCCTCCTCTCTTTTTGTTCCTATACAAATCAAACTTGAGACTTACTAATTTCACACACACACACATATACACACTATACTAAAAACTTTCATGTTCAGGATTCAGCTAGGATTTTAATGTTTTGGTTAAGCTCATTTGAATCTAAGTAACAGACTGTAAAGCAATGGAGTGGGAATACCTCACCTGCATTTACTTTTCTATAGTGTATCTGATCTTTTCTATACTGTATCTGACCTTAGGCTTGCTCTACTGTCACTGGGGAAAAGTAAGAAGCTGGTCTCTTTTTGATACTTGTTTTTTAAGTGGGATGAACTGTGCACCTGTTTTGATATCTGAATGGCTCCTACATCTTTTCCTGTTTTCTTCCATAGTCTGATAATTTCTCTGTACAGATACAACAACTTTAGCTGTAATGCTTGTAAAATGTGGGGTCTGTATCTTATCAGCTTGATATTTGCTAGAATGCCTGACAAACCTAGAATTAAATTTCTGCATTAAGTCAGTTAGGATTTGAAGTAAGACCTCTCCCACACAGATGAAAGCTCTACAATATGCCATATTTGGCAGAAATTTCATCCCAGGTTTAAGTTTCATTGAAATGTATATTTCTACAAAACATTTGAATGACATATTTGAGAAGGTTTTACTTATATTTCTAAGTCATTTAGTCATTGTTAGCCCTGATCTGTTTAGAATAAAGCCCCTGACCTTGCAGTTGCTTTGGAAACAAACTTACCTTTCTATTACTTCTTGAAGACTATCTTGTGGTCCTGTCATCTGACCACAAGTGTTATCATACAGTTATTATGAAATAGTTATCATACATTTATTATGAAACAAGGTAATCTGGTCACTGAAATACTAAGAAATAAAACAAAGATTAACAAAAACAAGGCAAGCCTGTGACTAGTTATTTCCATTTGATCTTTGGTACCTTAGGAGGGAAAAGTGTCAATATTTTTTCTTTGAATAAATATGAATATGAATATGAATAAATATGGAGTGGACAACAAGGACTTCAGCAAACTTTTATTAATTTCTATCACATGTGGCCCTGAGACATGGAATATATTTTAAATGCAGAAAGTAATACAATGTGAGCAAATTTATTATTTTTTAAAGAAGATAAGATTGAACTGCAAACAGCTTCTCCTATGTAATCTAGTTTCTAATTTTCTCTGGAGAACAGTGGATACCAGAATAAAGATGTGATTTAGGCTATGAAAATTATGCTTAACTCTATTTTGATCAATCCCAAAGAAATATCTACTGCTCAGTGTTTCTTTCTAAAATCACTGTACTAAAGAACCCTAGAGCCTTGTGTTCCAGGAGGGATAAACTGATGACATCAGGAATGGTGTTGTAGATGTGTAATTGCCATCTTGTTTTGTGTGTGACAACAAGGGGACAACTTCTCATATATTTAGTACTTCCCAAAGTGCTGAAAGACCTATGAATTTTTAACACACCTCTTGCAATACCCAGCACAGCTCCTGGAAGCTGGTGCATAATATTGTCATACAAAGTTTATTAGATTTTTTTTTTTCTTTTCTAAATTGACCTTACTAGTGATTCTGGCCTATCTGAGCTTCTGAAGCTTGTTGGAAATGGTACAGAGCCAATGGAAACCATGCTTGTTCTATCCTGTGGGCCTGGCAGATGGAAGCTTGGGAATGAAGTATGCAGTTCTCAACAAAATCACAAATTTGAAATGCAAAGGTATTGATTTAAATTCTTTCTATTCATTCAGTAAGATATACCACAAGATATATATATATATATATATATATATATTTTTTTTTTTAATTAACAAAACTATGTAGTTATATTTTCCCCTTCCCACACAATAAATTGTGTGAATGCCTCTACAAAGTTCATACTTAACAGAACATTCCATTCAGTTAATTTAATTCTTTTCTTGTCTGTTCACACTCCCTACACTTCCCTCAGGTTAGATACAATCAAATCATTCTGATTTTGATGACATATTGAGTTCAGGTTATCAGCCCCATCCACTAGCTGAAATGCTTATAACATCATCTGGATGGCTTGTTGGATCTCTTCTGTTCTTGACATCTGAAAGGAAATGAAGCCAGTTCTTATCTACTACAGGTGGAGTGGAACCTATTGAGTGCAACAACTGAATGCAAGCACTGCTCAGCAATAGCCAAGACAATGTTGTGTTATCAACCTTTTTAATCACAAATCTGAAACACAGACCCTTTACATGCTGCTATGAAGAAAACTAACTCCTTCCCAGTCACAGCCAGTATACTTCCTCACAGGTGGACAAGGTGGACATGAGTTCCAGTGAAGGTTGTTTCTCCACCTATCTTTTTTTTTTTTTTTTTTTTTTTAATAGATATGACCACAGAGATTTCTTCTCCAGTTCTGCAAGGATAATGACTTATTTATTGGTGTACTGAGTTGTCACTGCTGCTACAAATATGCATAGTCGCTATTTGAGGGCTTAATTCTTCTATAACTATGCTTACTAGGGAAATGCATTATCTCCAAACAGATTTTCTTGGAATTGTATTTTGGATTATTGTAAGGCACTAAATCACCACAGAATTTAGTATTCTCTACAAATATGCAATGCCTGTTAGGGTGAAGTGGCTACATGTTATAGTAAGAGAGGTAAAAATGTGTATATTCACAAGTGTTTCCAGTAGCTGCATATGATTGCTAAGCCTCAAGGTAAGGTTATCCACTGATAGAATTCAGATTGAAGTACAAAGAACTGATGAAGAGATGAATGAAGAATTTTGCAAGCTGATGGAGTTTTCTCCTACATTTGGCACTCTGTGCTGACCATTTAAAGTACATGTTGTACTGTTCTTTTTCATAAGCCATCCCTGCTTCATTTTGCTGTAGCACTCTGTTAAGCAAGTGCTTTAAGTTCTAATTAAACACCTATTACACTTTGCTAAATCAAGGCCACTGTCCATAGGACCTACTATTATGAGCTGCTCTAATAGTAAGCCACAGTTCCTTGCACATCAACTTATTTTTATCAAGGTATTATGCTGTTAACCTGGTCCAACTAGCTTGTTTTATAATAAGAATAGCTGTTGTTAACCTGGTCCAACTAGCTTGTTTTATAATAAGAATATGATAACTAGAGATCACTTGTGGTCAGATGACACATCCTAGTCCCTGAATTATCAGTAGGTGAATTAACTATTCCCTGAAAAACAGCTTTATATTAACAGCTTGATATTAACAGAGCACCTGAGATGAGCAACAGAAGAGGCAGCAGTTCTGTTTGTGTATTTAGTTAAAAAACAGGTTCTAGTATATTCCTTTATCACTAACACTCATTAAAATACTTACCGGACAAAGTACCCTGCTCCAAGTCAGTAACCCTCTCTTTTACCCTCAGTTGTTTTAACCCAGCATGTGGAACACAGGTAATAGCAGTCAAGCCTGGAGCAATTATTTTCAACATGGTTTTAGTGTTTTGAGTTGCTATTTCAGTCTATGTCAGACCTGAAGGAAGGCTTGTCTGCTTGGAAGTCTGTCTATTTTGCAAGATCAGCTGGCATAGGAAAAAAATACTACAATTCCTACAGTAACAGGTGTTGAAGTCTGACCTGTTGCATATCATAGGTCATTAAATTCCCCCAGATACCCTGTAACTGAGTGGAATAACATGTGTTTCAATTAAAGCATTCTTTATTACTATGCTTGGCAAAAGCATAACTTCCTGAAAGGTATTTGGTGTTCTTGAGACCTTAGGAGATCAAGAATCTATTAACTCCTTCAAGCATGTACCACTGGTTTGCTTCTTTACAGTGAAGAAAAGGTGGGCCTCCCCCCCCCCCCCCCCCCCCTTTTTTTCATTCAAGTTGCCTGACTTCAGTTTCCAGTTCCTAGTTTTTGTTATGTCTCTGTTAGATTAGAGAGCCCTTGTATTTTCTCCCTGTGAAGGTACTTACATGTGGTAATCAAGTCACCTCTCAATCTTTTTGATAGCTACACAGATTGAGCTCTTTAAGTCACTTATGGCAAGGGTTGAGAGCACTGCTGTTAGCTCAAGTATTCGAGCCTGTTGTGGTCAAAAATTGCTAATTAATGTCGTTAGAAATGGACATTTTTTTTTCTCTCTTTTTTTTTTTATTTTTTTTTTTTTATTGAGTGAGTTAACATCACAAACAGCTCAGCTGATGAGTTTAACAGTGTGGACTGAAATACCTGTAAGCTGGTTATCTACATGTATAATTATGCATGAAGACAGCAGATGACACTTCTTTACTTTCAAGTGGGCTGTATAAGGGAAAGGGATTTGGTGAAAGGAATGAGAATTAGAAGCTATACAGTGTCATTTTTCTTCTTCTTCTTTTTTTTTTTTTTCTTTTTTTTTTTATTCTTCTTTTAATTCAAACGTTGTGTTCTGTCCTAACATTTCCTGTTCTCATTAATTTTTTAATGCTGTTTTCTGATAAGACCAAACTGATGGTGTAATTACTAGGTCAAAATTGTAGGTATCAAGCACCTTCTTCAAATAACCTCCTCTCAGCTTCCTTGCAAGTTAGAATATATTTAATATTGACAAGTTATTCAGATTTTCATGTTTATGCAGTTCAACAAAATAAATAAATAAATAGATAGATAGATAGATGAATAAATAAATCAATAATTTTGTCGTAAAACATCCAATGCCATATTCCACTGTAATGTGTTTGGTTTGATTTTATTTCTACAGTAATTAGCAAACTACCCTCAAGCTATCATTCATCATGAGCAAATCCTGGAGGAATTTATTTCTATTTGCAGTCTGAAAGCAAGACTAAATTATTATTTTCCTTAGTTTTGGCTCTGTGACTGCCTTAAAGCAGAAACTAACTCACCTATGGTCAATCTGCTACAGTGGTTATGATTAACATCTTGTGGAAATACAGAAAGTCAGACTTGAGCCTGTTTGTGCTGCACAGTTCTCTCCTCCATGTTGAATATATTCATGTAGAGTCTATGGTATGGGAACAACTGTTCACATTGAAGCATGTTGATTCCCGAGTTCTAATCACTAGAATTCACAGAGTCAAAATTTGTACTGTTACCAGACTCATATCTGGAAGATTTCTCCTTTTCCTCAAGTCCATTGTTATTATCTGTCAGCACTAACCTTTTCATTGTCAGTATTGTCAAATCTGACAACATCCAAAGCAGGGAAAGAAGTGGACAAAGAATTTGAATGAAATATCTTCACATTCACTGTTGGTTACTCATCACATTGTCAGTTACACATCACATTCAGTATTTCAGTCTTGTGACAAGGTTTCAATTCATATTGGAAATACATTGAAAACAGAAACTTTTGAATGATTGTATGGCTTTTGAACAATTGAAGTGCAGTTCTGCCTAATGCAGAACATGATCTGTATGGATATGCTACACACAGCTTTATTCTGCATACGTGTGACAATAGCATGCAGCAAAATTCTGGGCAGGATTACAGTATCAAACTGTGCTGATGATATTCACTTGCTTTTTAGCTGACTTCCCTGCAGGGGGGTAGTGGGATGTTGAAAACACTCTATGTTTTATTGCTAATATCAAATTCAAACCAGAATTAATGTCAATAATGAACTTTAGATTGTGGTGACTTAATGATAAAGAATAAATTTTTACTCTCAAATGAGTTTGAGTTGGAGAGGATGAAATTTTTATGCTATTTTCATCATCTAAGCTACATAAACTAGAGACTGATCTTTGTGTGCTTTTGTGTGTTCATGTTGAGATAGCTTTTCACCCTGTGAGTTAGAGAGCAGAGTTATGGGCTGAAGACATAGTGTTCACCTGGAGCTGTCATCAGCTCAGCTACATGGCTGCTGGGAGGTAGGATGCTGGGAGGGTTCTGTCTTCTGCAGAAAAACCTCTCCCAACAGGCCAGTTCTGAATTTGTTGCTCTCACAAATATGATAGTGTATATTAGTTGTACTCTCTTTATAAAACAGCAAACTCAGCCTAGTACTTCCTATGTTCTATGGTCTTATTTTGTTATCTTGATTAAAGTTGCTGGTGATGGAATGCTGTGATTAAATAAGAAACCTTATTTTTCCTTCCTTCCTTCCTTCCTTCCTTCCTTCCTTCCTTCCTTCCTTCCTTCCTTCCTTCCTTCCTTCCTTCCTTCCTTCCTTCCTTCCTTCCTTCCCTCCTTCCTTCCCTCCTTCCTTCCCTCCTTCCTTCCCTCCTTCCTTCCTTCCTTCCTTCCTTCCTTCCTTCCTTCCTTCCTTCCTTCCTTCCTTCCTTCCTTCCTTCCTTCCTTCCTTCCTTCCTTCCTTCCTTCCTTCCTTCCTCTCCTATTACAATTTTTAGTTGAACCAAACAGAAATTTGTCTTGTCTTTTCGGGAGCATGACACTTATTTCAGTTCTTTGTTACAGTATTTTGAATTTCCTTGGAGTTTCTCTGATACTGTGCAGAATTCTTTCAGGGGCAAATCTTTCAGTGAAAAACTGAAGTAATTAATTTCCCTCTCTTCTACACCCCCCTAAGTCTATTATGTATGCTTTCTTGATGTTTTGAACTTTCTTATTTAGTCTATCATGCTGATATTCTGCATGAGGATTGGAATAGTCTCAGGAGTCTTTGTGTCTTCAAATCACTATTGAAATAATGATTATATGTATTCTGTTCCTAAGCTAGGCTTTAGTGTCTGTATAAACATACAAAGAATGAGACATGATATGTTTATTTTTCCCTTGAAGGAAAATATTTTTGGATAGTCCATAAGCCAGAGAAGGGTATGTGGCAAATATATATATATATATATATATATGTATGTATGTATGTATGTATGAAGAGATCTCTGTGATAAATGGTTTCACTTTGTTTCGGAACATGTGATGTTCAATTTATTGGTGAGATAGGGCTAGGTTTTACTTGCATACTTAGAAATGAGTGAGACAACTGGTTAACAGAACAAAGTGGGAGGGTCAAGTCTGCCTTCTGTCATGACTATTCCAAAAAGACATAGTATTTGATCTGGTGAAGTGCTTTTCTCAAACACGCAGATAGATAGTTCATGTCTAGACTGCAGTGTGGGGGTTGTCTTACTTTCTTTCATGTTGATTCAGAAGAACGAGTGGGAATGGGGAAATCTGAACCAGTGATAGAAGGACTTTGGGTACATTGCCAAATGGAGTCACAAATGCTGAATGTATGCTTTCTGAACGAAGTAAGCTGCCCTCTATTGGCCAGAAGATAAAATATGGCCCTTTTCCTTTCTTGCTCATTGTAGATGAGGTATTAAGTGCTTGAATCTCATGTTGTCTCTTTGTCAGAAAAAAAAAGCAGGTATGCATGTTTTTATAGGCTGCTTCATTGAGAACTGGCATGAAATTTGACAAAAGATAAATAAACATGAAGATGCCACTTTCACACCATTTAAAATATTTCTATGATATTTCAGCCTTGTTGAAAGGGTGATTAAAAAAAAAAAAAGACCCCTCCCCCCCCCGCCACTGGCACAAAACAAAAACAAACAAACAAACCAAAAAGAAAAAAAAATCTAGTGACCAACTAACCAACAAATAAACTAACACAAAAGAATCTGAATTTTCATTTGTCCCTCCTTGTTTTAGGAGGAGCTTTTATTCAATGAACTTCTGTATTTTTTTTTTTTTTAATAAATGTGGATAGCAATCCAGGAACAAGGGCAAAACTTAGAGAATAAATAGGGAGTTGGGACAGTAAACTTATACAGTTAGGTGGGCATTGCTAGTGGTGATTATGAGGGTAGATTTAAGCACAAAGCAAAGACCGTGACATTAGAGACTGGGACTTTTTAATGTTTTTAACTGTCTTTCATTGATTTATCATGTTTTTCACTTCACATAGTCTTCTTGTGAGCAGAACTTCCTGCTAACTCCATATTTAGGTGACAGAAAGCATAACCCCTGAATACAGCAACTGCTGGTACCTCTTAAAGTGCTGTGTGAAATCTTCATGTTTATTGATCTTTGTGGAGGCAGCTACAGCTTACAGGGGTTTACAGAGCTGTGCTAAGCAAGCAGTAGTTATAGGCTCAGTGTTTGTGTGAGTGATGTGTTCCAAATCCTGTAAATATTACTATTTGATTGAGCTTTATGCTTCTATACACTCTCTTCTTCAAATTTTAGTGTGGTGTACTGGTTATACCTAGGCACTGAAGTGGGTGAAAAACTGAATCACATTATAATCTTCAAAGGCATAATGTTCCTACATTATTCCACTGTTCCCCATTTTCTTCACATCATTTGAAGTAATCTTTGTAGTGGGAAAAGATCAGTTCAAGTATGCTTCTATCTGTACCAGCCTGTACTTTTCTGGATCACAGACAATAACCAAACACCTTGGATTTGGCAAGAGAGTTCTGGGGTTTTACCATTGCTCTGGATGTTTAAGAAATCTCTTTATGACTCCAAATAGATGCAACATGCCCCCTACTTAATCCAAGGCAAAGGGCATATTTCTAAAATAAAGGAGAAATGCTTCAGCAGCTTTTTTTGTTTGTTTGTTTTGTTTTGTTTTGTTTTGTTACAAAATTCATCCTACTGGGCACCTACAGTTGCTTACCTGTAAGTAACTGCCTGGGATGCTTTTGTGGATGTTACATTTGTGTGTTTTTGTTGTTGGTGGTTGGTTGTTAATTTATATATATATATATATATATATATATATTTATTTATTTATTTATTTTTTCCCCACTCCTAAAATCTCCTTTCAAACTCATATTGGCCAGAAAAGTGGTGAGGGAGATGGAAAGATTTATAATTAGATGTGGCCTCAGTTTTTATCAACAAATATCATGTTTCAAATGTGCAACATGTAGACCTCCCTAAAATTTTGTTTTCTTATGCACCTAAATTACTTGCAAGTATCGCACAGTTGGAAATAGCTGTTGCTATAGAAGCACTGGAGCTGCTGACAGTGCTGGCAGTAGGAACAGCAGCAACAGCAGAAGGTACATGATTATCTTATGGGTTTAAGAATGAGAGTTTGCATTTTATATCCTATTGCTTCTCATTATATTGGAAAAACAGTAGTTTATAGGAAAGGAAAGAAAGAGAGGAGAGGAGAGGAGAGGAGAGGAGAGGAGAGGAGAGGAGAGGAGAGGAGAGGAGAGGAGAGGAGAGGAGAGGAGAGGAGAGGAGAGGAGAGGAAAAGAAAAATCAGTCCTTTATTATTGTTATTTTTGGTTTTACAAATTTGGGTTGAACTCAGCTAAGGTGTATCAAATTAGCTGAATTTGTACATGACAATGGGGAGTTGTTCATAATGGTCTGGGTTGTTTCATAATTATTTACAAACAGCTATGAAATAATTTTGATAAAAATGAAAGTCAAACAGTCCCAGAAACAACAGAAAAGGTCAGTGGCTATGGTGGGAATGTGCAGAACAAAGAAAAGTAAGAAAGAAATCTGCAACAGTAAGAACTACTTTCAGCTGTAAAGGCCATTGGATGGCTCTGTGCATATATAAGAACTTTAATAAAATGTCTCTATTTTATAGTCTTATGACATGCCTCTGAATGATGTTTCTCATGTAGGAGAAGTGGGGGTTGGCCTGTTCTCCCATGTGCCTGGTGACAGGACGAGGGGGAATGGGCTAAAGTTGCGCCAGGGGAGTTTTAGGTTAGATGTTAGGAAGAACTTCTTTACTGAAAGGGTTGTGAGGCATTGGAACAGGCTGCCCAGGGAAGTGGTGGAGTCACCATCCCTGGAAGTCTTTAAAAGACGTTTAGATGTAGAGCTTAGGGATATGGTTTAGTGGGGACTGTTAGCGTTAGGTCAGAGGTTGGACTCGATGATCTTGAGGTCTCTTCCAACCTAGAAATTCTGTGATTCTGTGATAACTTTAAATGCTCCTTCTCAACAGAGGACTATTTGCTTGTCAGCAGGGATGGGTGGCAAAAATATTGTAGATAAGATGAAATCCTCTGTTTCTTCTCCAGATTTCAAAACACAGTTCATGGAAAGTGCCCTCTGCTATCCCACCTGGGAGAGTTTCTGGTTTCTTCTGGGCTGCAGAAAGGTGAAACTTTGTTGTTGACTTTACTTCCTGGCTGTTTGTCTTTCCTCTTCTGCACTGCTGCACCTAGCAAACCACTTCTCTGTTCCTCTTCCCTGACCCATTTCCTAAGGCTGAGCCCTGCATACTAGGCAGGATCTCTGTGTGACACTGTTCTGACTTTTCTTCCTACAGGATGTGAGCAAGAAAGGACAGTGGAAAGGGTTGTCCTGTCTTCTGCTATCCAGATTTGTAGGACATTTTTTTTGTTTCTCTCCTCCACAGATAGGGAGGAGCCCCAGCCTGAGAGCAGTCTGTGTGCACTCCCAGTTTTAGGGCACAGTACACAGCAGGAGAAAGCAATGAGCATTTAGCTAGAGTAGTGAGGAATTCACACTTACGCAGATTAGTCTGTTCCTAATTTCTGACTCAACAATAATGTTTGATAGGATCCAAAGCTGAACATTTGCTCTTTATTAGTTTAAAACAGTGAAGCATTAGTGTCAGTCAGAAACTCCTTCCCCCTCCCCCCCCTTTTAGTAATCATAGTGTGAGAAAAGAGATACTGTGAATGCAGAGTCTGAAAAAAAGTCCATCCAGAGAAATAGTCTCAGTGTAAACTCAGTGCGAGAAGATAGTGATCCTTGTGTTTTATGAACTCCTAACATCAAGTGATCTGTGGCCCAGAAAATTCCAAAGCAAGAGGTGATGGCTTCATATTTAGTAGCCCCAGACTGAGTATTCTTCCATGCAGATCTCCAGATGATATACAGACTTATCTACATGTACAAATCCACAAATCTGAAAGCAGGTTGTCGTGGTTTAACCCGGCCGGCAGCTAAACACCACGCAGCCGTTCGCTCCCCCTCCCCCCTCCCTCTCTGGGACGGGGGAGAGAAATGGAAAGTGAAGCCCATGAGTTGAGATAAAGACAGTTTAATAAGACAGGAAAATAATAATAACAAAAAATTAATAACAATAATAATAATAATAATAATACAATGGTGATAATAGGAAAATAATAATAATATGTACAAACAAGTGATGCACAATGCAATTGCTCACCACCCGCTGACCAATGCCCAGCCTAACCCCGAGCAGTCCGGCCCCCTCCCCCCGGCTAGCCACCCCTATATACTGTTTAGCATGACGTCAGATGGTATGGAATACCCCTTTGGCTAGTTTGGGTCACCTGTCCTGGGTCTGTCCCCTCCCAGCTCTTACTGCACCCCCAGCCTGCCTGTTAATTCTGTTCTAACTGAAACCAGGACACAGGTCCAGGGCTTCTGTATGTGTTTTGGGATAAAATGGTGCCTCCTGTTTGTCTGACCTTGCTGTCTGCTATTTGCATTTGATGTCTCTATGTTTTTGTGGCAGAAGAGACAAAAACTGTCCTTGTGATGTAAATCATGTCTGCAGTGAACTGCATACCAAAGAGAAAGCAAAAGATAATGATCTAAGGGTTTTCTGTGGTGGAAGAGGATATAATACTCATGTGTATCTTAACTGCATATACACTTTGTATATGTGCACATATCTGAACTGTATATATCTGAACTGTGATGGACTTTGCCAATACAAAGTACCGTTGAAAGTGGATCCAAATAAATCTAACCCCTGTCTTTCAGAACACTTTAATCTTGGATCTTGACAAATATTGCCACATGTAGCTTTGTTTAAACAAAATGTGAAAGAAAAGCTACCAAGGTTTAACAAACCGTTTTCCATACATGAAAACCTAATAAAATTTTGTATAGAAAAATGCTTTAACTTATTTTAGTTTCATCGTCTGAGAGGATTGCAAGGGTTAAACAGTAATTTTCTGCCTTGTGAAAGTATTTTTCATTAGAGGAAAAGACACAGGATCAAATCCATTTTTCTGAATTTCATTCATTTTTTTTCCTTTTTATTTTTTTCCTTGTTTGAACCCATCTAAGAAAGGATTCATTGTTGTTAATGTGATTTTCTTTTTCTTTATTGTCACCACTTCGATAACAGCAACAACAAAAAGTGGAGCCAGAAGGGAAAATCTTATTCTAGTGGAGAATATCTTTAATGTAAATAATCTGCTTGAAAAGATTATATATGTTTTTCTCAAACTGTCAGAAACACTGTAAGTATTTCCAATATTATCCCATGCAGTTAACAGAATGCCTAGGAAAAGAATCAATTTATTAAAAAAAAACACAAACATTTGCTAAAGCAGATAGTGCCCCCCCCATCCCTCCCCGCCCCCAACAAACTTACACATAATAATAAGAATGAAGCATCTAAGTGAATAGTACACAGCTCATTAGAAAGAATAAATTCCCAAGAACCCTGAAGGTAAAGTACAATAGAATGTAGCCTATTTAAAACCTCATTCAATGACTATAGCTTCTGCATACTAAAGCAAATAATATTTCCTATCACAATGGATTATTTAAAATGACTCATTTGTTACTATTTAATGTTCTTATTATACAAGCTGCATTTTCCACTGCACTTTCTTTAAGAAATCATATTTTTGTAAATGTGGTTTACCAAGGAGTGCATTTTAAAAATTAATCATCAGGCAGTAGTGAGACTTCTCTATTACTTATTGAACTTATAAATATTTGGTGATGTATTTAAGGTATAAAGTCTCCCTGAAGTATGCTGTAGCTACTTACAACTGCTATGTTAAAAGACAAGTGTTTCACAGTTATGTACAGAAGACATCTGCAAACAGAGGTCTCTGCAGAAAAATACTGACACCAATATACTTAACAGAAATGGTACAATTTTACCAGTCAAAGAACAACATTTTCATTTCAAGTCAGGTGAATCTTGTAAAGCATGGATGGGGAGCTCGTCCATCATAACATCTATAAATCATGACCTTTTCTGAAAAGTGAAATACTTGGTTAATCAATGGTTTACATCCAGTTCAGAATTCTTATTCCCGCTGCATTGCTGGCAAGATCACAGCAAAACGGCTGTGGCTTTTCTTTAATGTTGTCACCCAGAAAAGTCTAGAGGTGTTTAAAGACACAGCTCCCACTGATAGGTAGGCAAGCAGTGCAAGGTAAGAGAGTAAGGCAGAGGTTATCACTTTGAAAAGTGTTCTCCAGATTCTGTGTGGTAGTCAGTGTTCCAGATGAAGTGTGTATTTGCTGCACATTTTATCTATAGTTCTCAGACCAGTCTACATCACATGTGGCATGAGTGTGAGCTTGTGACACATTTGAGAAGACTTTTAAGTAAGCAAGTACTGTGAGCTGTGTGGCTGAATTTTGAGGACAGTTCTGCCATTTTACTTGGAGAAAAATGATGCTACTTTTCTGTGTTTCATTATCTACATAGGAAACCATCCTTGATCATCCAGAGGTTGAGATGCATAGGAATAGCAGACTTAATATTTTTGGAGTATGTTATAGCATTAGCATTCCTGTATTTCCATCTCATGTCTCTTCTTTTGTTTACCTCCTGAGTAACTCAGACTTACACAAAGAGGTTTTGGACTAATAAAGATATATTCTCAGATTTAGACTCAAAAATTATGGGATAAAACTGGAATTTAATGAGAAGAATGAGAATTCATTAACTTTGCTGGTAGTCCGTGAATCTTACTGAGTGCCTAGATGTCCTGCCTGGGCAGAAGCTTTTTTCATGAATTTTGAACCTTTTTCCTGGCAAGAAGCGTGTGAGTTTTATCTTTTAACATTGTTGAAGTCTTAGTCATTTGCAGGTTGAATTACTGCAGTGAGTTCTAGAAAGTGTTATGATGTTAAATAAACAAAGAGAATAAGCACTTTCACCTATTGTAGAAGGGACTGCACACTTCAGCAAAGGTAGCAGATGGTTCTTAGGTAGAAATAAAAGTGTTTTATCTTTAAGGTCCTATCTTGTGTAGTTAGAGGTACCTCAAACACCTTTTCTTTCTACTATTAAACAGTCATCACAACCATTTTGAAATGAAAACTGAGGATAATTGTTAATGATGGATTCTTGGCTTTCCTATGTGTTTTCCTTCAGTTTTGTTTATCAGAGATAACGATAACTGATTTTCACATTTTCTGACAGCCTTGTATGCTGCTCTAGGTAAGAAGTTTGAGTGGACTGTATGGTACAATAATGCACTAAGAGAAGAATTGCTTTAAATTTGAAGATACCATTTCAATGTGTATAGTTCAATATTATGCTTCCATTTTGTATGTATATGCAGAATTTAATAATTAATGCTTGAAATGCTTTGACTTAGATGCAGTTTCTTGAAAACCATTGTTTTTCTGTAACAATGGTGAACTGGCTGTCCCCAGGAACTCTGGTGTCTAGCTTCTTTGCAGAAAAAGCAAGTATTTTATGGTCTTTGCTGCTCTTGCCCATCAGCAAGCCAGACATGAGGTTGAACACTCTCTCAGGTGGCAGTACTTTCTATGTTCCCTCTCAGAACCTGGCCATTTCTTTTTGTGATATGAGAAAAAGTGTCTGTCTCTGGCAATAATAATAATATTTAGAAGAAAATACGTTTTCATGAGGCACTAGGCTAAGTCCCAAAAAAGGTCATGCTGACAGTCAAGATTCTTGGCCACTACCCAGCCACTAGTAGTGGAGATTTAAAATTTGTATATATTTTATCTGTTCCTGGAAAAGTGGTAGTGATTGCCAGCATTTCAAAATTTTCTTTCTTGTTAGTTATAATCTATGCAAGATTATAGTAATAATACGAATTTTATAGAAAACTTTTTTTCAGGAAAATAAAAGCTGAAGGAATAGTGGAGACTATTTATTCATTCATTCATTCATTCATTCATTCATTCATTCATTTATTTATTATATATTATATTCATTTATTTATTATATATTATATTATATTACTTAGAGAGTATTTTACCCTCACTTTATTATGGTAAGAGTGGAAATATTCAAACAAAAGAAAAGATTGAAATAATGTCTTAAAAAAGGAGTGAGAAAGAAACATTATGTAAATTATTTGTTTTCAGTTATATTTATTGTTTGCAATTAATATTTATGTGCTAAGTACATTCCTAGGTGGTTCCTATGCTTATCTAGTAAACCTGAGGGCTATGCAGTAAATATAATTTATTAGGCATCACTCACATCTTTAATACTCCAAATTTCTGGATACCATCAAAGTGCTGCTATTAGAGCTTTAATTTTGTCTTTTTAAAAAAAACATATCGTACTTCAGTTGAAAATATGTGTGAGATCTTTCCCAGTGAACCGTCTGTGTATGAGATGGCTAAAACAACTAAAATTCATGGCCATGTATTGCAATCTTTTGCAACTTATATGTTATCACTGGAAGTTCTCGTTCTTTTCCCTATTCCAAGGGTAGTCCCATGGCACTTGAAGATGACGCATCAGGCCGAGTGGAAGGAGGGTGTGTGCATTTTCTGTGTGCCTGTATTCTATGTGGAAAACATTATCTGCAGTCTTTCCATAAGGGAACTTCTACTTTATGTGTATGTCTATGCCACACAGTGGAACTAGGTGATTGGTAGGAGACCTACAAGTTGTCAGACTAGTCCCAGGGCAACAGGCAGAACAGCAGTGTAAACATGGTACTCTATCCAAGCTAATAAGCCTTGTGCTGGGTTAGAGGACCTGCATAACTCATTTGTGACTCCCTGTTTATGACTAATGTAGTCATTATTTTAACACCACACTGCATACTACTGTACTGTAACATGTAAATCTGGGCATCTCTAACTAGTATATGTATATATTCAGAAATTTACAGGCCATACAGAGAGGGAGGGTAGAGTGATTGTAGATGTCTGCTCCATTTTGCTACAACAGTGCACAGTTTAGACTTCAGGAATTGTACATGCTGAGGTGGGTGGAAGGTAACCCCAACACATAAGTTTGCCACTGTTTTCACACAATATGTGTGTGGGCTAAAAGTGTTTGAACTGATGAATGTCTCCTTGGTGCTGCCTGTCCCTGCTAAAAGGGATTTGAGACCAGAATGTTTATTAAATATTTAATTAACTCAAATGTTATTAGAGTGTAATGAGTAACTGCAACTTTAAGCTGCCACTCCAGTCACTCCCTCAGCAGTGTGGGAGATACAAAGTGGGATAAGGAGTTGTGAAAGTTTTGCCAGCAAGACTAGCTGTGACTTTTAAATATATTGCCTAACACCCTAAGGGGAGCCTATAAAATCTTGAACATGAAATCATTACACTGCTTTGTCATGCCCAAATGACAGTAACAACCATGAAACCTTTTCTGTAAAATGGCTTTACATAGGCTAACTTGATTTGAAATTATTTAAATACTGAAACAAATTCCCTTTTTTTCCATCTTGCATTTAAACAAAATGACAGCATATTGGCACTGCCACTGCCTCATCTTACTATAAATCAGCAGAAATGAACAATCTGTCAAGTTCTTTCTCTGTGCTCTTTTTATTCTTGTGCAGTATGTGTATATCCAGATGAAGAAATTGTAAATACTTATGTGTTCCCTCCCTGTTTGCCTGTTTTTAATGTTCTTGCTATAACTGAAGCTCTAAAAACCTAGAAAACCCTCATGGAAAGACGAGTGGGCTTACTGGTGAAGAAAAAAATGGAAAAGTAAAGCAGCAATTGTAATGTTCATCTGTCAGAATTGGTAATGAACAAGTATTGTGTAATCGGACTGGAGATAATTCCTAGAAGTAATAATGTTATAAAATTCAGCTCACTCTACTTCTAGACACAAAACAGTTCTTTCATGGGGTGAACATTGGCCAGCCTTGCAAATAAAGAATAAGACTCCTCTCCAAATATTCCTGTTATTCTCAACAGAGAATGTTGTCCTGGTTTCAGTTAGCACAGAATTAATTTTCTTCCTAGTAGCTGGTGGAATGCTGTGTTTTGGCTTAGAATGAGAAGAGTGCTGATAACACCCCGATGCTTTAATTGTTGCAGAGCAGTGCTTATACTAAGCCAAGGACATCTCAGCCTTTGCTCTGTCCTGCCAACGGGCAGGCTGGGGGGTGCAGTAAGAGCTGGGAGGGGACAGACCCAGGACAGGTGACCCAAACTAGCCAAAGGGGTATTCCATACCATCTGACGTCATGCTAAACAATATATAGGGGTGGCTAGCCGGGGGGAGGGGGCCGGACTGCTTGGGGTTAGGCTGGGCATCGGTCAGCGGGTGGTGAGCAATTGCATTGTGCATCACTTGTTTGTACATACTATTATTACTTTCGTATTATCACCATTGTATCATCATTATTATTATTGTTATTATTATTTTGTTATTTTTTTTTTCCTGTCTTATTAAACTGTCTTTATCTCAACTCACGGGCTTCACTTTCCATTTCTCTCCCCCGTCCCAGAGAGGGAGGGGGGAGGGGGAGCGAACGGCTGCGTGGTGTTTAGCTGCCGGTCGGGTTAAACCACGACAAATGTGCAGAAAGCAATGAGCTAAGGGTTTGTGCCAAGTATCTAGTTAACTGAGATAATATGATTTGGTCAAAAAGCTTGCTTATAAATTGAATTTAAATATAGCTTTACCTAGACTGTTTAGATTTACTAAATTACTCAGACCGATTTAGATACAGATGACTCAAAGATGACTTGCACAACATTCAATAGCATATAAACCTACATATTGATGAATTGTTTCTATTAATAAATGGATACACATTATTGTTTTCTGTGATAATATTTGCATATGACATGATTCTTTAAATAGAAGAGGTGTCATACTGAATTACATATGCATGCATATAAGCATGTATACAATCTCTAGATAAAATTGACTGAGAAATCTTCTTTGAAGAACTATATCATATCTACAGTATTAATCTTTTCTACTGCCTTTATTGAGATTTTCACAATATGACTCAGGTGGCTATTCAAATAATCATGAGAATGAAGCCTCATGCTGCTGCTTCCTCTTCTTCTTCTTCTTTTTCTTCTTCTTCTTCTTCTTCTTCTTCTTCTTCTTCTTCTTCTTTTTACTCTTCTTTTTCTACTTTTTACTCTTCTTCTTTTAAGTCCAGTGAAGATGAATAACATGTACAAAGTAGTCAAGGTGGTTATTATTTCTGATTTCAAATGGGAGTACAAAACTGATCTAGACTGTCTGTAGTAGTGTAAAAGTATTAGAATACATGCAAGCATGTTATGAGAAGATAAGGAGAGCACAGAGAGAAAATGAGAGATTTTAGAATTGATTTTAGCATTTCATCTCAACAGGGTGATCTTCCAAAATGTGTTTGACACTCCATCATGCCTAAGTCTTCACCTTTTCTATTTATTATTTATTCTCAGATAATCCGAGCGTATGTTTTTTAACATACTTTTACCTTATGTGTTACATTTCTCACTGTCACTCTTCGCTACATGCAAAGCCTACAAGGTAGCACAGCTGAAATAATTGTTCTCTATGGAGTTGTATAGTTGTAGAGGGTTCCCCTGTGAATCTGGTGGAGAAGTGGGAAGAGAGGGTATATAGTCTCAGGAAAGTGTAAGAAGAAGAGTTGAAAACAAAACAAAACAAAACAAAAACAAAAACAGAAACTACACGTCCTGTAAACAAGCAAACAAACAAACAAACCAAAACATACAACAACAACAACAAACAAAACAAACAATAAAAACAAAAACACACAAAAAAACATAGCAACACTGAAGAACAGAGCATGCACAATGCTATAGAATTATTCATAACTGACTGTGTTCCACTAACATTTCTCACTTGGTTGTTACTTATGGTTAAACCTTACCCTTTCTTTTTCCTCTCCCTATTCCTCTCCCCCTCTTTCTCTGTTCCTCTTTCCTTAGTTCTCCTTCTCCTTTTCCCTTCAGCCCTTCCATCTCCCTTTTCCCATTCCAAAATGCTTTTTCTCCTCTCAAGTATGGAAACAAATTCAAATTACATGAAACTCCCAGTAGAGTTGACAGTCAGTGATGGTAAAATTGTGAAAGGAATTTGCACATAGGCTAGTGACTGAAATCAGTCCCATGTCAAACCAAATGGGTCATGCCTTACAGAATTCATAGTGGAAAACCTGCACGGGTACTTAGAGTAGTGGCAAGTACTCAGTATATTTTGCAACTTATAAGAGAATAAAACAATGCAGGAATGTACAAAATGACAAAGCATTAAGCTAATCTTACAAAGATCTTGACTGCCATGCAATACACTTTCCAAATACTTGGGAAGCACAGAGAAAGGTTTATTAATGGTTCATCATCCTACCAACACTGCCTCCACTTCTCATATGCAAACATTACTCTTTGGGAAGGAGTGGGTAGGATTTTCCATGCATCAGAAAAGCTATGAAAATGACAGTATTATCCAGAGCAACTGAAATATTACCAAGCAAGACAATGATTGATGGTGTCTTTAACAGTCTAAGAACACTGCATGATTTCCTTACAAACATGTTGTATGTAGGTGAAGAAGAAAAAGCTGGTAAGAGATAGCACTCAAAAAATGTTGCTTACAGTATTCAGTTGATATTCTTTATTATAATTTTTACAAACCACTTTTTATTTCCCTTTTTTATTTTATTTTACTATCATTATGCTATTGCCAGGAAGCAAAATTACTGATTTGTAATGTATATGACATAATAGACTAAGTACTTTAATGGTGGTGACAGAAACACTTTTTAAATGTTTAAGCATTCTGAGAGTTACAAAGATGTTGCCAAAGTTGACAACAGACTGATTTTCTGTCAATACAAAAAAAAGGAGATTGCCCATACTTCTGTGTCTGATCAGCTCCGGAGAGCAGAGACGTGCAAATAGGATAATGTATGCAGATGACTGTGCAAAGAGCTGTGCACCATTAAAACTAATTTATGATCTTGAAATTAGAAGTGAGTAGAAAACAAATGGTATGTGGCTTTCCTGATTGCTTCTGTAGAGGGTTAAATTTCCTTGGCAGAAAGGAGAATGTTAGGGAGGAGAAACAGGAAGTATAGCATAGATATTTTCTCAGTCCTAGTAATGCTGCATTACTTGATAATAAACATTTTTGACAGAAAAATATATACGTTTTATAGCAAATTTTACGTTAATCCTTTCTGAGATAGATGGCTGGGAAGTCAAGAACCAAATAGATAGTCTATCAAGGAATATTTTTAAAATGTGTAGACTTATTGCAACATCTCTATTCCAAGTGGCAAAAATATTTTAGTGAGACTCTATTGAGATTGTCTCTGGAATCACAGAATGGCTGACATTTGAAGGGACCTCTGGAGGTCATCTGTTCAACCCCTCTTGCTTATGCAGGAACACCTACAGAAGGTTGCCTAGGATCATGTAGAGATGACTTTTGAAGATCTCCAAGAAAGGAGACTCCATAGTCTCTCTGGGTATTTTGTTCCATTGCTTAGTGATCTGTATGGTAAAAAAGTATTTCCTGATGTTCAACAGACCTCTTATGTGTTTTAGTTTTTGCCTGCTGCCTCTGGGTACCATTGAAAAGATACTGACTGGTTTTTGTACCTTGTCCAGGATAAACAGCCCAGATATCTCATCTTTTCTCTTCATATAACAGATGTTCCAGTACCTTTATCATCTTTTTGGTACTACAATGGACCTCCTCCGGTAGCTCCAAGATTCTCTTGCAATGAGGAGCCCAGCACTGGACCCTGCAATCCAGGTGTGACCTCAATTGCACTGAATAGAGGGGAAGGACTACCTTCTTCAGCCTGCTGGCAACACCTCCTAACACAGCCCCTGTTGGCCTTCTTTGCTACAAGGGTACACTGCTAACTCATGTTCAACCCAGTGTCCACCAGAACCAACAGGTCCTTTTCTACCAGGTTTCTAGTCTGCTCCCAGAACTCGCCGGAGTTTGGGGTTTTTATTCCCCAAGTGCAGGACTTTACACTTTTCCTTGTTGAACTTCGTGAAGTTCTTATCAGGCCATTGGCAGCTGCACCCCCGGTATACCCACCACTCTTTCCAGTTTTGTGTTATCAGCAACTGTTATCATTGTGTTCAGCAAGTTTTCAATTCACTAATTTTGCTAATCCAGTTTATATCAACAGCTTTGTTATGAGGATCTTACAGACATGGCTGAAAGTCTTATTGAAGTCAAGATAGATGGTTCATATGTATCCTGGGAAAGATGAACATTAATGGCAGCTTAAGTGGTGAGTACTCAGATATGGTATTGATAACTAGGAGCTGTGCAGCAACATGCTCCTTTTCACTGCAGAGTGGGAAGCCCTGATCTCCTTGGCTGTGCCAGCCAGGGACGTATGTGGAATGGTAGGAAGTACAGCCTCCAAAGCTCTGTTGTGTTAATCCACCCCAGAAAAGCACCTCTGCTGCTCAGGACTTAAACTTGGGAGTTGCTGAATGTACATCTTCTTGGCAGCTAGCACAGTAGTGCCTGAGCAATGTTAGTCCTGATTTATAAGAACTATAAAAGCAAAATAAAAGTAATCCCCAAAATAGCAATAATGAAGAGACAGCTCCTAAAACCAAATACTGCTTCTCATCTACTGCACTTTATCATCCTTTTAAACAATTACAAATCAACAACATTTCTGTTTCTTTTCCTTCTCCTTTTCATCCCTTCTTTATGCTCTCTTTCTCTCTATTATATATTTATTAACATTTTTTTTTTTTTAACTATTATTCCTCCATCAGTGTATTTTCCATGGTCTTTTAGACTATAAATTTCCCTCTATTCCATTTAACCTTTATGTAGAGCTCACCACTTTATTAAGGCTTGAGTTTTCTCAGTCCCTACACCACTGTAAATCATAAGTCATTCTTTGGAGTCAATGAACTGACACTACTCTAAAACAGATTCAACTGGGAGCATCAGAGATCCTAATATTTACAATGGACCTCTGATAAAAATTTAGCCTTTGAGTATTCGTTGATTCAGGAGTTTAATAAGATTGACAAAGATTAAGACAGTAGGGTTGTCAGAATGACATTACGATACGTCAATTAAAATAAAGATAGATAATAGACAAACCTCAGAAAACACCAGCTAAACAACAGAAAAAAAAATTGAAGAGTCAACAAATATTTTATTAATCTTGGGTATGTTAAAAAGCCTAATTTTTGAATTATTAATATGACATACTTGTACTGTTTTCAGGGAAAGGCTGAATGGTTCCAGACATGTTATCTCTGTTGTGAGGGTGCCAGAAGAATGCTAGATCTGTGCCTTTTCCAATTTCCCTTTGCAATCTACCACTGCAACAATATGGTTTAGTGTACTCTGGAAATGTGTCTTTATTCTTTCATACCATTCCACTTTGAATTTAAGAGCACAAAAAAGGACTCAAGTAGAGTAGATTGCAATTAGAACTGTATGAAGAGTGGTGTGATTCTGTTTGATCAAAGAGGGGAGAGAAATCTGACCAGGACTAAGAGTATTTCCCTCAGAGCGGTATATAAATACTCTTAGAAATGCGTCTCATCTAATTCATATAGACTTTTTTTTTTTTTTTTTTTTTGCCACACACACATTCAACCTATGACTTTCCAAAAGAATTGAGGATGTGTATGTCAGCATGAGGGGACTGTCCATACTGAGGTTCAAGCTGATTTCCTAATCTCAAGATTACCCATAGAATGATGGGTTAAAATGCATATTTTCCATTAGTCTGCTTTTCCTTCTTCATGGAAGAAAAACTGGAAATCTAGTTGCAGAAACAAAGAATTATGGTTACAAAAATACATACACAGACAATTCAAAGGTTTTCTGCTAACCATTTTAACTATATATTTTATCTTACAGGCCCAACTCCCCTCCTAGACCAAGCACAGGTGGAAATACATATTTGTGGGACACTGAAGAGTAAATTTCCCCAATGCATCACAATCACAGAAACATCTGTGCAAAACAACTTTGATCCAATTTGTGGTGAAAATGTACATAATTCATGATGGTCTAATGGCTGCAGATTGCCCTGCACTGTAAAGCCAGAAACAGTAGGAAATCAGTTCAAGACACACCAATAAAGAGTTTTCCTTCTGGCACCTGTATGTCTCAGCTGTTGTTCCTTGCCTGTACTGTAAGGGTATAATTCCATTTTATGTCAGAAGGGAGTCAAATACATTTTACATGCATTAATGAAATCACATAGCCATCATATAAACATAGGCAGAAAAAACATCTGAAAGGATTACTTGAATGAAAATAGTTTGGACACATGAACCAGTTTTGGTAAAATCAGTTTATATTTCTACTCAGCTCATGAGCCAAGTCTCAACTGGACTTTGTTTGAAAAGTTTCTGATAATTTACCATTCCTCCCCTGCTTTGTACAAATTGGTTCAGGCTGGGTAAGGAAGCAGAATGCCGACATGTCATGATAGACCTTAGTTCAGCTTAAGAACATAAGTTTTTGTTTGTTTGTTTGTTTTTGGCATGATTCTATCAGTCTCTTTCTGCCCCTAGAAACTGCACTTTTAGCCAAATCTGCCAGTTTCAACCAAATTTGACAGATGTGCTGTAGAATCTTACTATCGGTAATATCTCTCACTTCCACTAAAATATGTGACTTAGTAGGGATGAGAGGTCCTGTTGATGTCCTCTCTAAGGGATACAATGCCACATGAACTCATCCCTTCTAGATACCAGAGACTCCATATGTTCAAGAGATTCATTAAATATCCCTTCTGTGGAAAATTATACTGGAGATGTGGAGATTAATTAACTTATTAGCTACTAGAAGATCAAGCCATTAAAAAAAAAAAAAGTCATAAAAAATATGTTTAATTAATTTTCCAAACTTGCAATTCTATATTACAAAATATCAATGCAATTGTCATAAATACAAATTCTTTAGATTACACTAAGATCCAGCTGAAGACATGTTAGTGTCTTCATAATCGTGTTTAGATTACACTAAGATCCAGCTGAAGACATGTTAGTGTCTTCATTAATTATGTGACACATAATCGGTTTAATTTTCTATTGCAGGTAAAGAAAGTACAGTAGTTGTAGGGCATTTCTTTCCTTCAAGCTTTATTTGTAAATCACATAAACACAGGGGAGATAGAAACAAAATGATGACCCTGAAGGGTGATTTTGATATATTGTTCTATGGATCAACATGTTTATTAATATCACTATTCTGGAAGATATGGAATAGGTGTTGACACTCACTAAAAGTATGAAATTGCTTTTTCATCTATCTATTCATCTCTCAGTCTGTCAAAATGAATAGAGACCTAACTGGCCTTCACATCAATAAGTTTTTTGCAGGTTTTAGATTTCTCTGTTAGAATGTCTGTCTTCTTCCTTTCTGTCTTTTCCTCTTCCAAAAGCAGTATTGCTGCCTACAGGACAAAACTTGGTTATCTTTAAGTAGATGCACTGTGGGTTGATGATATATGAAAGGGGGCAAAGCTGACACCTTTAGTTGATGTTATTTACAGGAAAGGGGAAAGATCAACCAGTGTGTCTCAAAATGTAATAGACAAGGATGACCCTGCAGAATTTCTCTCATTAGAAGTTAGTTGCAGGTATACATCTTACTGCCTAATTCATTTACTTCCTTATAACCATTCAATGAGTAAACAGAGTAAACAGACCATTTTAAATCCCCCCAATATTAATTTCAGAAAACTACAGCATGAGAGAGGTGGATGATTATATTCTTAATTAAAACACAAATATAGTAATTACAGTTTATATGCTATTATCATGAATCTACACAGGATGACTTTAAACAGCAAAACAGCCATTAATTTTACCGTTCAAAGAAATGTTCACAATCTTTTAGAAATGTCATATAAAATATTCATTTTGAAATGCCCCACGGTGATTTCTGAATTTATTTAAAGTGGGCTGTTGATAGCTCTTTTATAAATAAGCAATTACAGTACACTAAATATATCATGGCCCATCACATTATACATTCTATAATTTCATGGATGAAAAGCCTACGCTGATCTGCATAAATATGGTGCATCTCACAGCAGGTGAAGAGTTTGATTACACAGGATAATCAGTGTTATTATTTATAGTAACCATTTATACCTGTTATTTATTAAAACTCAGCAAATCAGATATTGGTTTATTTAAGGAAGTTGCTGTTTTGTAGGCTGAACTAGGCACAAGACTATTAAACATATGTAAAATGCTGGAACATCAGTAGTTTGAAATCAGCCGAGATCAGCAGGGAATGAGAGTTAGTATTTGATGACAGTGGAGAAGGCTCTATATGGAGTGAGCAGCTGGGGTCTGTCCAGATCCTGGAAAAATACCATTGCTACAAATCCAACTGTCCCACTGGCAATATCAGATATCCTTGCTAGCACATTAGGTGAAGAAGACAAGGGCTGATTAGCTGCAGAAAGTTTGAAATAGTGTCCAATACATTTAAGTGATTTTTCTAGACCTGAGCTGAAGGCTTTTCATGAGGGTTGCTCTGTATAGATTACAATACTTCTACTTACGGTGTTCATACTCTTCTGTCATTTAAGACAGCTGAGCATTTCTTATAAAGCTTTCATTGGTGCAAAGTAAACCTAAAGACAGTCTTAATGATTATTTGTAGTTGTAGGGCTTGGAAGATTATATACTTAGATATTTTCTGCTGGCATCATGCCCTATGTGTCACCTTGTTCGAGTAGTATTATGCTTTCCTCTTCTTGGTCAGCTCCTTTGACTGCTTACAGGAAACAGAAAGAGTCATTTGCATGGACACAGCAAAAGAGGTGATGTACCAGTGGTGGATCCTTTTGGACTATCCCTTCTGACTCTGCATAGCTGCTCTCAACCCTTGCTGAGGTCTCTTCTAGCAAAGGAGAGACTAACCCAGCACTAATCTGTTGTCCAGCAGGAAGCAGCAGTGATATAGATGTTCTTAAGTCAGCTAGTTACATTTCAACTCTTGGTCCCTGATACTATTTCGAGACTATTTAGACACAGCAGTTATGATCTGGGAACTGCCTGTCATTCAAAGAAAGCAACAAAGACTCTAGAGAAAATTCAGACCTATAACTAGCAACTGTTAGGATGACAAGAATCTAGTTCAGAATGACAGAAGCATATTGAGAGGACAGCCAACCTGGAAAAAATATCTACCTTGGCAGTGTTGTCATTTGATGACAGTAGCATGGCAGATCACCTTGTACTCCCAATGTATGTTTCTTAACTGAGAGTTTGATTTTATAACACTGAAAAATATCTCAACATACACATTCTATTCCATTTGGGTACACAGACATTTCATTTTTAAAAGAACATCAATTCTATACTGAAATTACTGAGGGTATATACCTAAATTTTTAGAGGTGTAGTTTGTACAAAATACTCATATATTGCTGTTACTGAAGTTATACAAAGTTAGTGATGTTGAGTTCAAATTGTCATATGAACCTGTGCATTTATGAAAACTCTCAGGACATCCTATTCTAAGCAGAAAGACATTCAGCATTGAAAAAGGTCTAATTCCACTTTAACTCTTCTCTTTAAAACAAATAAACAAGCAAACAAAAACAAAACAGGAAAAGTAAAGTCCTGGTTCTATGGTGTAAATTTGGCCTGGAAAGGAAAATAAATATTATTTTTCTTGCAGTTTCAGGGCTGGTTCCTATGATAATACCAACTGAGCTTGACTGAATTTCACATGAAGATAAAACTGTGTTTATATTAAACTAAACAAATGCTTTGTGTATGAATGCATATAATAAAAATCATAGAAGAAAGCTGTTATGGGATATGTAAAATCATTTTACTGTTAGCAAAATTCTGCAGATTGTCATAATAAATTGAAATATGAATATAATTATTGTGGTCAATAGTTAAAGGCTTTAAAAATTCAGCTTATCAATTACTTTAATTGAGAAAGAAATGAAAGAAAAGACCCCAACCAAAACCAAACAAAAAATCCCAATAACAAACAAACAAAACTGACAAGAAATACCTTTAATATTATTGCAACCTAAATATGATCCAATCAAAATCCAGCACTAATAGAAAAATACATACACGCTCTCAAAACCAGCCAACCAACCAACCAAGAAAAAAAGCCAGAAAAGAAGGAAACAAAAAATGTCTGTGGACAGGTTGGAAATCTGGGAAGCAAGGAACCAGATGAGGTTTAACAAAAGCAAATGTAGAGTCCTGCACCTGGAAAGGAACTACTGCATGTATCAGTACAGGCTAGCGGATTACCTGATGGAGAGGAGCTCTCTGGAGAATGATCTGGGGGTCCTGGTGGATGACAGGTTGGCATGAGCCAGCACTGTGCCCTTGTGGCCAAGAGGGCTAAAGGGATCCTGGCGTGCATTAAAAGGAGCATCGCCAGCAGGTCAAGATCCTCCCCCTCTACTCTGCCCTGGTCAGGCCTCACCTGGAGTACTGTGTCCAGTTCTGGACTCCCCGGTACAAAAAAGACAGGGATCTCCTGGAAAGAGTCCAGCGGAGGGCCAAAAAGATGTTATGTGGCCTGGAGCATCTCCCCTATGAGGAAAGGCTGAGAGACCTGGGTCTGTTCAGCATTGAGAAGAGAAGACTGAGAGGGGATCTGTAGTGGGTTTACATGGCAAGGTTTTGGTAGCAGGGGGCCATAGGGGTAGCTTCTGTGAGAAGACTGTAGAAGCTGCCCCATGTTAGATAAGGACCCCAGTGCTGACCAGATCTGAGCCAATAAGTGATGTTGTTTGCGCCTCTGTGAGAGTATATTTAAGAATGGAAAACCAACCAACCAAACAAACAAACAAAAATGCTGCTTCACAGAAGCTGGGAGAGTGAGAGAAATGAGAAACAGCCTTGCAGGTGCCAAGGTCAGTGAGGAAGGAGGGGGAGAGGTGCTCCAGAAGCTGGAGCATAAGTCCCCTGTGTCCTGTGGTGAGGACCATAGTAAAGCAGGTAGTCTCCCTGTAGACCATGGTGTAACATGGTGTAACAGTGTTCCATGCTGTAGCCTGTGGAGGAGACCATGGTGGAGCCTGCACTGAAGGAGTCTGTGGCCTGTGGAGGACCCCTGCCAGAGCAGATTCCAGGCTGAACCTGTAGCCTGTGGAGAGGAGACCACGCAGGAGCAGGTGACTTGGCAGGAGCTGCTGCCTGTGGGGAACCCAGGTTGGAGCAGTGTGCTCCTGATGGATGGACCCTGTGGTACGGACCCATATCTGGAGCAGTTCTTGAAGAGCTGCTGCCTGTGGAAAGCCCAAGCAGGATCAGTTCAGGAAGGATGGCATCCCGTGGCATTCCATGGGAGGGACCCCACTCTCACTTCTCATTTCTCTAGCTTATTAGTAATAGGCAATAAATATTACTATCTCCCTACTCTGAGTCTATTTTGCCTGTCACGATAATTATTAAGTGTTCCTCCTGACCTTATCTCAACCCCTGAGCCCTTTGCATCACATTTTTTCTCCCTTTCCCTCTGAGGAGGTGGGGTGGGGGGAGAGAGAACAGCCGTGGTGGAACTCAGCTGCCCACCCAAGTAAAACCACCACAGGATTGTTTGTAAATACCCGAAGTATGGGAGACAAAAGGATATGGCCAATCTATTTCCAGTGGTATATGGGGACAGGCCAAGGGCAATGGCCACAAAATCACAGAATCACAGAATTTCCTAGGTTGGAAGAGACCTCAAGGTCATCGAGTCCAACCTCCAACCTAACGCTAACAGCCCTCCACTAAACCATATCCCTAAGCTCTACATCTAAACGTCTTTTGAAGACTTCCAGGGATGGTGACTCCACCACTTCCCTGGGCAGCCTGTTCCAGTGCCTCACAACCCTTTCAGTGAAGAAGTTCTTCCTAACATCTAACCTAAAACTCCCCTGGCTCAACTTAAACCCATTCCCCCTCATCCTGTCACCAGGCACGTGGGAGAACAGGCCAACCCCCACCTCGCTACAGCCTCCCTTGAGGTACCTAAAAAGAGCGATAAGGTCACCCCTGAGCCTCCTCTTCTCCAGGCTGAACAAGCCCAGCTCCCTCAGCCGCTCCTCGTAGGACTTGTTCTCCAGGCCCCTCACCAGCTTCGTCACCCTTCTCTGCACCCGCTCAAGCACCTCGATGTCCTTCTTGTAGCGAGGGGCCCAAAACTGAACACAGTACTCGAGGTGCAGCCTCACCAGAGCCAAGTACAGGGGGACGATCACCTCCCTAGCCCTGCTGGTCACGCTGTTCCTAATACAAGCCAGGATGCCGTTGGCCTTCTTGGCCACCTGAGCACACTGCTGGCTCATATTCAGCCGACTGTCAACCATCACTCCCAGGTCCTTCTCTGCCTGGCAGCTTTCCAACCATTCCTCTCCCAGTCTGTAGCTCTGCTTGGGGTTATTGCGCCCCAGGTGCAGGACCCGGCACTTGGCCTTGTTGAACTTCATGCAGTTGACCTCAGCCCATCGGTGCAGCCTATCCAGATCCTCAAAATGAAGCACAGGAAGTTCCACACCAACATGAAAAAGAACTTCTTCCCAGTGAAGGTGATGGAGCACAGGAACAGGCTGCCTAGGGAGGCTGTGGAGCCTCCTTTTCTGGAAATATTCAAGACCTGGCTGGACTCCTACCTGTGCAACTTGATCTAGGGAATCTGCTTTGGCAAGGGAATTAGACCCAATGGTCTGTTGAGGTCCCTTACAACCCCTACAATTCTGTGATTCTGTGAGTACTGGTGTTAGACTGTCCTATATATAATATGTAAGGTACCCACAAGTATTAAGATTAGGACTAAATAGTTAGGAGTTTGAGCTGACACTCAAACACTGAAATTATTGATCATATAAAATTTAGCATTTCTATTGATGAACTAGAAAAAAAACTTCTTTTCAGATTATATTGGATATTTCACTTAACAATATAAATTTAAATAAAGATCATTCACCACATTCCTTTTTTTTAATTCATAAAACTGTATTTTATAATATATTTGCCTTTAATAATCTAATACCATTATTTTTACTGAAAACAACTACTAGAAATATGAAAACTAAAAGTAATAAAAACCTAACAATAAAACCAGTGAAATAATGTGACAATGTCACTTCTTTTCTCCTTCATCAGATTAACTGGGTTTGTGGATTTTCCTGTATTATATAGAAAATGCCAATCTATACAAGAAAATACCAAAACCCTTTTATCATATATTTCAAATGTGAAAATAAATTAATAAAATAAATTAATTTCTGGCCTTTTTCCAGATGATCAAAGTCATTCAGAAGACTAAGTGTCATTTCATTGAAATAAATGGACAATATATATATATATAATTAAGCTTAGATTACATGTATAGTATGAAACAAAACCTAATACATTGTCCTTTTGTGTCACCTAGTTATTGATTACTAATACATTACAAAGCAGCAAAATAGAAATCATTTGACAGTGAGATTATGTGAAGAGGATTTGTGGATATTCTGAGACTGATAGAATGAGTCTGAGTCTGCTTACAAGTAGCTTTTGACACAGTATGACTTTGGACTGGAAAATGGTCCACTGTTCTTCCTATAACCTTGACTGAGAATATGGTAAATGTCTTAAGATAACGAAAGAGAAAGAATTTTCAGTCTATTATTATTATTATTATTATTATTATTATTATTATTATTATTATTATTATTATTATTATTATTATTATTATTATTATTATTATTATTATTATTATTATTATTATTATTATTATTGTAGAGTTGTATCAGGATCCATCTGAGTCTCAGAAAGACTATTCCTGAATGAAAACAATTCACTCTTTTCTGTGGAAATATTTTGTATATTTATATATATATAAAGTGCCTATCACCATATTGATAAACACTCTTTGGAGCCACTCTGACGGGTTAAATCTTCAATAAATCTTCTAAATTACAGACTATAAAAAAACAAAAAGACCATCAGATCATGTATTCTCTCCTGTATTATCTAAACCATACAATGTTACATTTAACTGATATGTCTTGCAGCATGGCATCTTATCTTAATTAGTAAGTTCAAACAAATAAACAAGCCATTGGCAGTTCATATTCATAGTTAATCCTGTGCACCAGGAACAATTTGTGACACATTTAGATTTGGATCTATCAAGCTTTAGTTTCCAGCTGTTATAATGTCTTTGCTGTTGTTTCTATCCCTTCCCTTCCCTTCCCTTCCCTTCCCTTCCCTTCCCTTCCCTTCCCTTCCCTTCCCTTCCCTTCCCTTCCCTTCCCTTCCCTTCCCTTCCCTTCCCTTCCCTTCCCTTCCCTTCCCTTCCCTTCCCTTCCCTTCCCTTCCCTTCCCTTCCTTTCCTTTCCTTTCCTCCCTTCCCTTCCCTTCCCTTCCCTTCCCTTCCCTTCCCTTCCCTTCCCTTCCCTTCCCTTCCCTTCCCTTCCCTTCCCTTCCCTTCCCTTCCCTTCTCTGCCCTGCCCGCCCCTGCCCTTTCCTTCCCTTCCCGCCCCTGCCCTTCCCTTCCCCTGCCCTCCCCTGAAAGCTTTTAGTTAATTTTCTATGTATCATTTACAGGGGATGATTTTATTTTTCACCATGAAAACAAACTTTTTGTTTGTTTGTTTGTTTATTTGTTTGTTTGTTTCAATAAACAGAAGATGATTAGTGTATGAATTCTGCATGAATTAAAGTATTTTGGTTACTGTTTGACAGTCATATATTCAGTAATTAAAAACAAACAAAACAAATAAACAAATAAAGAAACTATCCAACCTTTTTAGTATGTTACCTTATAGATGTAGTTCAGGAACTTCTTGCCATATTACAGACTACACTAAATTAGCCCTGTATAGTTTTATTATTTGGAAACCACTGTGGGTGGTATTACAGTATTACAGTGGTATTATTCAGTATTACAGCTGAAAATTCTCATATTTTCATTTGTACTGACAGAGCTGGCACCTTCCTGACTTATCAAAAGATTTAAAAGGCAATAAGAAAAAGAAGTACCGTGGTACTGCCGATGGATCTCAAAATGGATGGAAGGAACCTAAACTTGAAAGTTCTTCTAGAAGTTCTCCTGGATGAATACAATATAAGAGGAAAGTCATATTATGACGCATGGGAAGTTTGGTATAACATTGTTAAAAAAAATATGATTGTAAATGACAACTTTACTTTTAGCTCAGATGGTTTTCAGATCCACAGTGACAGAAAGGTAGGTTTCTGTCATGAACAGATGGGGTTCTAAGTTTTTCTAAGGTTCTTAGTGTGGTGGTTTTAGCCTGATGGGCAACTAAACTCCACCTCTACCACTCTCTCACTCCCACTCCTCAAAAGATGAGGGGGAGAAGAGAGTATGATGGAAAGAAAAACAAGGATCATGGGTTGAGATAAGTACAATTTATTAAAGGTAAAAGAAAGGGAAAAGGGGAAAAAGCAAAGCAAAACAAAACAACAACAACAAAGAAAAACAACCATGCAAAGGCAACATGTAAGCATAGAGGGAAGAAAAAAAAGTATGTTCTACTTCCCATCAGTGAGTAATATTTGTCTGCATTTTAGGAAGCAGGGCCTCAATATGTGAAGACATCTTCATAACAAGAACCTTCACTACTTTCCTTTTCCCAGCTTTCATTGCATGTGACATCATAAGGTAAGGTCGGTTTAGCTCAGCTGCCCTTGTGACTTCCCCTCCCCACCTACTGCCCACCCCCAGGTTACAGTCTTGGGGAGGGGGGAGCGGGTAGGGACATGGACAGGGGAGAAGGTCTTGATTATGTGCTTAACAATAAGCAAAAAACTGGCGTGATACCAGAGCTGTTCTAGCTACAAGTGCAGAGCTCAACACAATACGGGCCTCTAGAGGGAAAGTTAACTTCATCCCAGCCAGACTTGGTACACCTAGGAATCTCATAATAGAGAAAGAATTCTAGATGTGAATTTTTTGTTGTTACAGGATCATTTCATCTATAGCTTTTGCAGCAAAGTGAAGAAGATAGCTGAGACTGTTAGTGAAGCTAGCTAGTGAAATTAGTGAAATGAAACTAAGAGTAAAGAAAATTGTTCTTCCCATCTTGACAATTTATATCCTACTTTTATGTCAAGAGTCAGAGACTGATAATGCGAATTATGCAGTGGTGGATGTAAAAATGTGAGATAAAAAGACAGCATTGACAGACAGAGTTCACTAGAGTAGTCCTCTGGCAGGATTGTTTCACGATTGTTTCTTCTTTATCTGTCTATGAATGATCAAGTATTAGTATACCGTAGTATACATAGTTATGAACCATTTCTTTACTCCATAAAGGAAAGAATGAATAAGATATGGGTTATTTTTGCATTTTCTAGGCCCACTCTAATATATGGCTGTTTTGTGTTTGTGTGTTTCCCCTGGGTCATGACATATAAAGATACATTTATGTATGTGTGAGAAACCATAAGGTTTGAAATTGATGGTATGGGGTCTGGCTCAGATAGAGTTAATTTTCCTCACAGCAACCCATGTAGCACTGTGTTTTGCACTTGTAGCTAGAACTGTGTTGATATCGCACCAATGTTTTTGCTATTGCTGAGCAGTTCTGGGTTGTCTGTCTAAGGCCCCACAAAGGCCAGTAAGCTGGCAGTGGGTAACAGGCTGGTGGGAGTCATAGTCAGGGCAGATTAGCCAAACTGACCGAAGGGATATTATGTGCTGTATGATGTCATGGTTAGCACTAAAAGCTGGGAGAAAAGTGTTAGGGGTGGTAAGAGACAAATCTGAAAGACTGTAGTTCTTTTCTCAGTGTCTAGCTGGGACTATTCTAGACAAAGAAGTAGGTTTCACTTAGCCTAAATGTTGGTACTGAACTTCTGCCGATGAAGAAGACAGGCTTAGTTGGATGAGTTAGGCAGCAAAACTAAATAAGAATATTTACTTTTCTCCTCTCTCCCTGTTCCTTACTCTCCATAACTACACATCATACTGATGAAAATAAAAGATGATACCATAAATGGAAAAATGAATTATGCTGTCATGCTGGGCAGAAATGATGAGCTGCTGGCTGAAAGACTTTGAGACTATTACTTTGAGACTATTAGATGGAGTTTTCCTGGGAATGAAAGCTGAAACATGAGGATTTGTGAAAAGAAAGTGGTCACTTTTAGCTTGGTTGGTGGCAACTGATGGATTTAGAGAAGGAGCAAAAGTGATCATTGTAGCTCTGGAGGTTGGTCAATTGCTTCTGAAATGGCAAAGAGGCAGAAACTGAAGATTTCTATCAGAAGTAGCTCTACCTCTGACTGGGAATTCATGATTTTATTCCTTTCTTCCTCATCTGATCTAAATGAGAAAACCTTCACATGACATATGCACAATTAGCTAATTATATTACAGTGTATGGCCATTTAAAGTCTCACTTTCTTTTTGTAAATTACCCTGACTAAATTTAGACATACATAAAGAGCTCCTTATTTCAGTAAATGGATTACTGTGTGCAGTTTTGTGTACTCACTTCTTTAGCCACTGTTTTTCTCACATTTGCATTTTTCTTATTTTCATATCTGACAGCCCATATTGTATATGCATTCGACCCTACCAATTTTGTTATGCAGATGTTTTCTGGGTAAGAAAAATCCTGTATACTTTTCAAGTATTTAAAAACGATCTCTTCTCCAACCTTTTGAAAATAAAACATCAGATTTTTGAACATGATCATGAAGCTTCCAGTGGTGACTGGGCCTACGGCTATTTTTAACTTGCTGATACTACATAGTTCTGTATCATTTCACCTGTGACACAGGATACACAGAATGTAAGTTTTGATGTTATTTTAAGAGGGAAATTCAGATTTGTCTTATTATTATTTCAATGTAGCCGAGCATCCAGGCTTTGTGTGTATGTGAGTGCATAACCTTTACACTTACCTAGCAATTCCCTTTCATTCCAGGAACTCCCCTGTTCCTATTTTGAGGGTGAGATAATGAGAGATTGATTTGAGACAATGGTCTGACTTGAAACAAGGTGAAGGACTGCACTTGTAGCCAGCTTCACAGTAAAGCATTTGACTTACTGTTATAAGAACTCTGCAGGTAAGAATTTCAGACAATCCTGGAGATTACCCTAGGCAACTTCTGTTGTACCCATAACAACTGATAGTAGTGATATTTATGCTTAAAATGTGCCAATTAACTCCCTGGGTGGAGAATCTGGCTATGACAGATGCTCCCCAAGCAGTCCTGCTATAGGATTGACAAAATTGCACACAGGTATATAGTTTATAAACTGTTCCACAGTTGCAGTGACGGCCACACAGGAAAATCATTTACATATACCTAAGACAAATAAGAGATGTTTTATACATAACTTGAGATAACCAATAGAAACAGATCATGCATGAACTTCAATAGTGCATACAGAACCATGGACCACCTGGACTACAAAAATTCATAGGGAGTATCTCCTGATCATGCTAGAGATGATGTAATGGTGACTCCCATCAACATCCCAACAGTAACTGGCCATCCTGTATGAGATATTTGATTCTCCATGTGAGCATTACCCCATGGAAATGTTAGGTACACTCTGTGAATGTTTGTGCAACACCCATTCAATTCCTTTAAATAATCTGAACCAGCGACCTTCCAAAATCAAACTCAATTGTTGCTGCCATAGGGATTTCAAAGATAGAAACACATACAAAAAATCCAAAACCAAATAACCAAACCAAACCAAACAAAACAACAACAACAAAAAAAAAAACAACCCACAAAGAAACAACAACAAAACACACAACAAACATTTCTGTTTAGACTTCCATCTGAAGCTATATTAGCTCAAACCCACAAAATTAAAGGAATATGTATAGACAGACTAATGTAGACATAAACAAACTAAAAATGCAATCAGGAGAACAAAAAAAAAAAAGCATTAAAAAAGGGGAGGAAAAAGAAGACACTTAAGACATTTATAAAGAATTAGAATAATTGCTTTGCTCTTCCTTTCGTATTATTAAGTCTGAGATGTTAAATACATTGTCTGGTGACCTGGAAATGAATTGGAAAGATATAGTGTTAACTGGACAGATGACACTGTTAATTTCATTGGGTTTGATAAATAGCTTCCCTTTTAATGAACTATTAGGATCTAATTTTGACTTCAGACACCCATGAGTAAAAATCTACATTGAAGTTTCAAGTTTGCTTAGATCTTACATCAATTTGGCAAAGTTATATAACGAAAAGATGCTATTTTCCTCATAAATATTGCCACTTGTCTAAAGACAATGAGTAAATACAACAAATGTACTAAGTAGAACACATTGCTGCTTTGGAACAGTTTCATTCTACTATTTTTTCTCTGTAGCTTTTAAAATTTTTAGATTATTCAATGTCTTTATACGTACCAATATTTTGTGCTCTTTTTGTTAGAATTTTATCTTTCTTCCTCCCTCCCCAAGATGATATTTAAATATCAAATAGTAATAGGGAAAGTTCAAGATTTCCATAATATTTCCTTAATTTTCTTTAAAAATGCACGTTTGTGAAGAACAAACCCTCCCCTCCCCTCCCCTCTCCTCCCCCTTCCCCTCCCCCTCCCCCTTCCCCTCCCCCTTCCCCTTCCCCTTCCCCTTCCCCTTCCCCTTCCCCTTCCCCTTCCCCTTCCCCTTCCCCTTCCCCTTCCCCTTCCCCTTCCCCTTCCCCTTCCCCTTCCCCTTCCCCTTCCCCTTCCCCTTCCCCTTCCCCTTCCCCTTCCTTTCTCTTTTTTTTCTTTCTCTTTTTTTTCTTTCTCTTTTTTTTTCTTCTCTTTTTCTATTTTCTTCTCTTTTCTTGTCTTTCTCTCTCTTTTTCCTGGTGTATGTGTGGCACTGTTTTGTAGTTTGTTATTCTTTTGCAAGGTGTTGATAGTAAGTCACAAGACCTTTTCTGAGTTACGAAGAATAAACCAGCTGGCCTCAGGATTGTATTAGGGAAGCTCAACCTGATACAGCATAAGATCACAGGCTAGGTGAATAACTGACCTTACAACACGAATTTTAATATTCCAATCAGAGTTATGAGTGATGAGGGTTTTGAAAATAGCTTTTAAAAGAAAACATGAAATTTCTGGAACTGCTATCAGGTATATACATGATGACAATACATGGCATAACTAAAACCATGGCATAGTAAAGGGACAGCAATTCATTACCACTGATTTTAATTAATGATCTGTTATCCATTAACTACAGATCAAATTCAAATGTAGTAGCAAAGGTAGTGAAAGGGAATGTTTCAACCCGAGTTTAGGTTAGCAATACACAAAATAAATCATGAAGACATTATTTTTGAAGAAAACTCTCCAAACACAAACTAATCTCTACAGTCATGATATTTTTCAAGCATCTGCACAATTTACCTGCTGAAGTAATGCAGATACAACACACTTATATTCTTCTTCTCAGACTACAATCTATTATTTTCTTTTTATTTTGTTACAAAATCTCACTGATATAGTTTGTTCTCCTCAAAAGTGTTAACTTCTTTGCATTACACCTAATCTGAAAATCAAACTGTGGAATTTGGTATTGTGATAAAGTTTACCTGACAGTATATTAACTAATAAAGGTCACCATATAATTACATAATATGATTATATTACTGCTATTATCATTTGTTTTATTCTAATATACTAATATAAGTTATTAAAAGTCAGAGAATTAATACATGGGTAAACTAAAATGTAAGACTGATCTTGGCAAACTGCATGATAAGTTTTTCCTAAGTTAATTAGGAGAAAAGTAATGGTTGCAGAAACAATATATATTATGTGTCTGAAGATGCTAAAATGCAGCTAAAGATTTTTTCAGATGTACTAAATTCAGTTTCTGACCTAAATCCAGTACCTAAGTTGCTCAACTATGTCATTGCTAGAAAAGATGAAACAAATTCATTGTGAATGACTGCATCAGAAGGAGAACAGTGCCTTTTGTATATGATTAATCTATTAAATGGAACAGTTTATTGGGGAATTCTGAATAATTAATTAGGTGTAAACTTCACTTATTTCATTTGGTGAGTTAAATCGCTATAAATCATTGTAAAATTCACTTTCTATGGATTTGCATTGTGGTCTGAATGTCACAAAGTGTGTGCTATCTCAATACAAATATTTGGCAGGCAACATCTGTATATTTTGATGTGCTGATTTACATTATTGATTTTTTTTTTCTTTCTGATCAAAATTACGGTAAGAATACATTAATTTATAACTAAAAATAAAGTCAACCTTACATAAGTTTTATGTATGTTATTGTGTGACTGTTCTGTAGGATTCATGTTTGTCATAGTTTAACCCGGCCGGCAGCTAAACACCACACAGCCGTTCGCTCCCCCTCCCCCTCCCTCTCTGGGACGGGGGAGAGAGATGGAAAGTGAAGCCCGTGAGTTGAGATAAAGACAGTTTAATAAGACAGGAAAATAATAATAACAATAATAATAATACAATGATGATAATAGTACTACTACTAATAATGTGTACAAACAAGTGATGCACAATGCAATTGCTCACCACCCGCTGACCGATGCCCAGCCTAACCCTGAGCAGCCCGGCCCCCCTCCCCCAGCTAGCCATCCCTATATATTGTTTAGCATGACGTCAGATGGTATGGAATACCCCTCTGGCTAGTTTGGGTCAGCTGTCCTGGATCTGTCCCCTCCCAGCTCTTGCTGCACCCCCAGCCTGCCCGTTGGCAGGACAGAACAAGAAGCTGAGACGTCCTTGGCTTAGTATAAGCACTGCTCTGCAACAATTAAAACATCGGGGTGTTATCAGCACTCTTCTCATCCTAAGCCAAAACATAGCATTCTACCAGCTACTAGGAAGAAAATTAACTCTGTTCTAACTGAAACCAGGACAATGTTCATGTTTAAATAAATGCGGCTTTAAAGGAAGCAGAATTAACTGAAGTAATTTTACTTCTAAGGGTTCTGAAATGTCTTTCAATGGTCTGAAGATCCAATATGCTCAGTGTACAAGTAATGTTATCAATATGTATGGTGTTGAGTCTTTATAGCTTTAAACTCTTGCTAAGATCTGAAAAAGTAAGCTGTGCTATGATCTCTGTTAGCATTGGTGGTGACCCAAGTGCATTATCAACTGACAACACCTCTTGTACATACCTCATAATGAACTGTAGTGGAAATAGAGTTCAGTGGTCACCCACAAACAATATGTTGCTGATTCATGTATAGATCCAAGGTGACTTTGCCAAAGAAAAACATCCTAAAATACTCTTCATTAGTTTAAACAAAGGAAAAATAAAATAAAATTTCTCCTGTTGTGTTTCAGAGAGCTCCCAGAGCTCCTAGATACAATATTTAGTCAAAATAGGGATTAATTTCAAAATGTCATTCGCTTTTTTTAAACTATATTTCTTTAGCTATATGTTACTTGCAGCATTCACATAAAAAGCTGATATCCATTATTCTGCTTGTAGAAATTAAAGGGAAAGTGCCACAAAGGGAAATTGATGCTTTTGTAGGTTATTGATTGATTTTTGTCTTGGGTCTCAGGGAAAAGTTGAAAGAAAGACAAAATTCTGTGAAACTCCAGCAAATAATAGTATTTCCTTCACGTTCTCAAAAATGGAAAATACAATTATGCTTTCCAGTTGCATTAGTTCAAAACATCTATATATACATATATAAAAATATATATTATATATTTAGATAACTGATGCAAAGGAAAATCATAGAATCACAGAATTGAAGGGGTTGGAAGGGACCTCGAAAGATCATCAGGTCCAACCCCCCTGCCAAAGCAGGTTCCTTAGAGCAGGCTGCCCAGGTAGGAGTCCAGACGGGCCTTGAATATCTCCAGAGAAGGAGACTCCACAACCTCCCTGGGCAGCCCAAAATCACATCTAAAATATGTACCTTTTTTACTTCATTCTCAATTCCGAATAATCATAGTGTTGTTACAATGTAAAAACTAATGGTTCAAAAGACAGAGGTTTTTCAGACATAATAATTTCAGCAGTAGCAGCATAGGTCTTTCATACATTGCCCAGCTGTTCATTTGTAATTGTGTGCAATGGGCTTAGGAAGTCTCTCTGCTTGTTCAGACTCTTGGGAATGTCAACAGGAGCACTTGTTTTGATGTAAACATCTGTGCCAGACTAAGAAAAGCCAGCCTAAAGATGTTGAGTGGCCATCAGATGATAAAAATGGCTTTTAGCCACTTCTGACCTTATCAAGATTCATTTCTATCAAGTGAAAGATTTTACAACTTCTTTCCAGTATTTCACAAAATCTACTCTCTAATTCATTCATAAAGGTTATCTATAAGTTTTTAATTTTTCTGTGCTCTGAGACTTTTTTTTTCACTGAATAATTGCAACACTCTTACCTGCGTACTCTCTAGTTCTTCTGAAACATTGTGTATAATCTATGAAGGATTTAAGAACTCCTAAGCCAAAACTTCCACCCTAAGAAGGCAGAAATAATCCCTTCAAAATTTGAGTAACTTCAAACCCTTCAGTCTGACAATAGCAAAAGCAGCAGCAGCAATGTTAACTACAGCTTTGAAAATAAAGCTGTTATTTTTTTTTTTTTTTCCCAAAATTTATAGCTTGAAATTTTGAAATATATTACCATCTTCCTCCCAGAAGCTTCACTGTCAGTTACTAAGTAAAACCATCATTAATCACAAGTAGCTATAGTTATGTGCTGATTGTAATTTGGTCACACTGAACAAAAGACGAATGACATAGAATACTATTAGCAATGATGGTTTTAATGTAGACATTTATCATTGATTCAGGTTCACTTGATATGACTTTGGGATAAAAACAGGGAAAAATTGCCTTGCTGTTGAAAAATTTTATTGCTATTAAATCATAATTTTGGCAGAGATGTGCAAATAAGACTGGCAGAGCTTTCTTCTCCCATTTCTTTCTCTTCTAAAAGACAGAATTACAGAGGAGGCAGAAGAACCCAGATGCAGTGTAATTAGAAAAGTGAATGCAGATCAGTTGCCATCTATCTAATAGCTAATAATAGAAGCACAGTTTTTGGCAAGCTATCTATTTATAGAAATTGTTCAGCTTACCCAGCTCAGCAGAATAGGTAAGATCATATAAGATAGAGAGAGAGATCTACATACACTTTCTGCAAAGGCGTGTCTTTTTGCCTCCTACTAAAACTCCTTCAACAGCCCTGAAAAGAGCCAGGGCACTTAGGCTGATGACACACTTAAGAAAATCTTCATTATCTATCTTTGTTCCAAGGTGTCAGCCAGAAATACAAATAAATTGTGAGGTTGTATGACAAGAAAAAGAAGAAAAACAAAACAGTTATATAAATTTCTTGTAGAAAATCAATTATGCTGCATGTGTTAAACACCTTTTTTGTTCTCTAAGTTAACCTTAAAATTGTAAAGGAGGCAGGAGCAACACAGCAGAGAAAAAAATCTGTATTTCAAAATTTATTATTAAACCTTGAATATGATCTAGAACTAGCTGGCTTTATAAATATATACACTCTTAGAATTCAGTCCTAATTCTCCATTGGAAAAGAAATATGATATTTTGCATGTAAAAGAATAGAAAATAAAATATTTTTTCACTCTTGCTTTGGTTTGTACACTGAGGGTGGAATCTAGAAAGTTCATTTGTGACTGCAGGAGGTTAAAACATAATGGTCCCATTTCAACTCAGCTATGCAGGTGCACACTGGGAAGAAGAGGTTATTGTGCAACATAAACCTGAGATACTTGATGGCACTCTCTAGGGAATTGTTTAAAGAAAATTTAAAGCAGCTAGGGAGAGAGAAAGAAAAAAGCTTAGTCAAGGGGATTGTAGATGTCATAGATATGCAGGTCTAAAATACCATTTGTTCTGGTTTAACCCCAGCAGGCAGCTAAGCACCACATAGGCTGCTAACTCACTCTCCCCAACTGGGATGGCAGAGAGAATCAGAAAGGTAAAAGTGTGAGAACTCATGGATTGAGATAAAGACTCTCTTTACTATGTAAAACAGAAGCAAAGCAAAAGAAGAAATTTATTCACTAATGAAGTTCACATAAGCAAGTGAATGATGTTCAGCCACTTCCAGGATAGCAGGGCTCATCATACAGTATTGTTTCTTGGGAAGACAAACACCATCCCTCTATACATCCCCACCTTCCTTCCTCTTCATCTCAGCTCAAAGAGTACATTTTCACTGTGATACACATGTGGGCATGCTAATGTTCATTTTCTATGTCATGAATAATGTAGTCCCCCTTCTCCTTCCTCCCCCTCTGTCTCCTTCCCCTGCAGCTTACATGTTCACTTAGGGATTTTGTGGAAGACTGCTTAATCAGGTATAGGTAATTCTATTCTATAATTACGCATTCAGCAGAGTTTTAGACTACGGTGCTGACACTAAGTTAGCATATTAAGTCCCAGTTATGCTCCTGTAAAGAATCATTATTTCATGAACCTCAGAGTGAAAGCTGTATGTATCAAACTGTTGTGGGAAAAAAAAAAAAAAAAAAGAAAAAAAAAAAAGAGAGAGAGAGAGAGAGAGAGAGAGAGAAGCATCTTCCATGCTGAAATTGCAGATTCCTGAAAACCAGTGGGATTCTTTGTGGATGATAAATTTTACACAGTTAGAGCTTTCTGAAAACAAATCCTCTGAGAGAATCTGCTGTTGTGACTATAAAGTGTATTAAATAATTTTTAAACCCCTTGAATTCTAAAGACATTATTTGGATCAAATAGAGTTTATTTCCACCAGTACCATTTTTTCTTGTTATTTTCTTTTAAGAAATGTTCTCTTGACTTATCTCATGCTAGATAAATGTCTTTTCGTAACCAGAAGTTTCTTGCCTTGAGAAGTAGAGAACTGTTACTAGAAGTGATAAAGCTGTTGCTTTAATATTAAATGTCACTATATAATGGAATCTCACAAAACCTTGTTCAAGAAAATAGATAATTAATTAATTGCAAGAAGGAAAAGCCCAAATAATTTGATTTCTAATGGTTACTGATCATGTAACAATTTAAAAATATTTTTTAATATTATTTTTATTTTATTTCTACATTTCTTGTATTTTTTTTATGCTTCACGTGATAGGAAAGTGGATCAAGTATTTGCTGTTACATTATTTTATTTTCTCAGTATTTGAGCATATGTAAAAATCTAGTTTTGCTCACCAATTCCTGATTTATATACTATGAAAAAGCTCAAAGAGGAGCATTTTCTTTAGAGGTCCCTGGATTAAGCACTCCTATATCTAAATATTCTTTGGCTCTTTGTCATTCACTGTCTTTATCAAACATTTGCACTTATAGAACAATTTGCAAACATTATTAAAATAATATCTTGCCTTATTGCTGTGTGAAAGATAAATATCATGCCATATTCTTTAGAAAATATAGTTGGAGTTATGTAGGCAATAGAGAGAATATGGCATATCAATCTTTTCTTATAAATATTTGTCTGTTTTTCTCCCTTTTGTACTTTGGCAAATGGCAGGATTATCATGTCACTTAACATATCACTTAACACATATGCTTATGCAGATGGTTTGAACCCATTCTAAATTTATAGTTATACTATATACACTCACAACATGATGATCCTTGTTCTATGTTGTTGTTTACATTATAATGTCGTCATTATAATGTTTACATTATAATGACGTCAGAATGGTTGCTCATTTTCCAGGTTCTTGAGCCATTCCCTGGCTGGCCAAGCACCTCCACTGAAAAAGAAGGAGGAAACACAGTATAAGTATTGGAGGGGACAAGACAGTTACTTAGGTGCAGGATACAAAAAGACTTTCTTGAACGAAGCCTCCCAGATGTTCTCATTGCTGCATCTCTTTCCAGTTTGGGAAGGCTGATGAGGTTCAGTCAAGAGCAAACATCTATAAACTATGGTTTATCCACAGATTACTGTGGATTTCTCTCATACTGTAAGCTTGTTTGCTGGACTCCCACTATTATAAAGAATGTAAAGGGAAGATAAAATATCTTATGCCAGACCAAAATATTTTTGTTACAGTTCTGACTGTTATGTTTGACCTGCTAAATTGAATACTGAAGTGGGGCCAGATAGGTCAGAAGTCCTGTTTTGCAATCCTGGCTTCTGATGTAGAAGAAATAATGAAAACTCTCTCAGTAAAATTCACAATAGCAATAACATTTAGCGAAGGATCAAGACCTCTTTCTTTAATCTGCCAGCAATTTTTATTAGAAGAAATGGTAATTACTAGCCAAGATTTAAAAAGCATTTGTTATGATTTTCTTTAAAGTTAGCATTTAAAAAAAAAATGTTTTCCTATTAGTGTACATTCAATAGCAGACTATCAATGTACTGGTATCTACCTACAGGGTTTTTTTTGTTTCTTTGTTTGTTTGTTTTTCCTTTTTGATCTATGTCAGTGTAGGTAGTCATCTCAATTGATATCTACAACATAATTAATACGCTGACAGAATTACAGAATCACAAAATGGCCGAGGTTGGAAGGGACCTCTGAAGATCATCTAGTCCAACCCTCCTGCCAAGCAGGATCACCTAGAGCACATTGCACAGGATGGCATCCAGGTGGGTTTTAAATATCTCCAGAGAAGGAGACTCGACAGCCTCTCTGGGCAACCTGTTCCAGTGCTCTGTCAATCTCACAGCAAAGAAGTGCCTCCTCATATTCAGCCAGAACTTGCTGTGCTTCAGTTTGCACCTATTGCCTCTCGTCTTCTCACTGGTCACAACTGAAAAGAGACTAGCTCCATCCTCTTGATGCTCTCCCTTCAGATATTTATACACATTGGTGAGGTCTCCCCTCAGTCTTCTCTTTTCCAGGCTAAACTGGCCCAGCTCTCTCAGCCTGTCTTTGTATTACAGGTCTTGTAATCACCTTAGTAGACCTCCTCTGGACTTGCTCCAGTAGCTCTGTGTCCCTCTTGTATTGGGGAGCCGCCAAGATCTGGGCACAATACTCCAGGTGTGGCCTCACCAGGGCTGAGTAGAGGGGGAGGATCACCTCCCTTGGCCTGCTGGAAATACATTTCTTCATGTACCTCAGGATACCATTGGCCTTCCTGACTGCAAGGGCACATTACTGACTCATGGTTAACTTGCTGTCCACCAGGACACCCAGGTCCTTCTCTGCAGAGCTGCTTTCTAGCAGGTCAGCCCCCAGTCTGTGCAGGTACTTGGGGTTATTCCTCCCTAGGTGCAGGACCCTGCACTTGCCCTTGCTGAATTCACAAGCTTTCTCTTAGCCCAACCCTCCAGCCTGTCAAGGCCTCTCTGAATGGCAGAACAGCCTTCTGGGATACCAGCCACTCTTCCCGGCTTTGTGTCATCAGCACTTGCACTCTGTTCCATTGTAAATGTTGCTGATGAATAAATTGAACAACACTTGACCCAATACTGACCACTGGGGGACACTGCTAGCTACCAGCCTCCAACTAGACTCTGCACCACTGAACACAATGCTCTGAGCTCTGCCATCCAGAAAATTATCAATCAACCTCACTGTCCACTCATCTAGGCCAAACTTCCCAAGTCTGTCTATGAGGATGTTATGGGAGACTGTGTCAAAAGCTTTGCTGAAGTCAAGGTAGATCACATCCATCACTCTTCCCTCATTTACCCAGCTAGTCATCTCATCACAGAAGGATACCAGATTGGTTAAACATGATTCACAGAATCACAGAATTTCTAGGTTGGAAGAGACCTCAAGATCATCGAGTCCAACCTCTGACCTAACGCTAACAGGCCCCACTAAACCATATCCCTAAGCTCTACATCTAAATGTCTTTTGAAGACTTCCAGGGATGGTGACTCCACCACTTCCCTGGGCAGCCCATTCCAATGCCTAACAACCCTTTCGGTAAAGAAGTTCTTCCTAAGATCCAACCTAAAACTCCCCTGGCGCAACTTAAGCCCATTCCCCCTTGTCCTGTCACCAGGCACGTGGGAGAATAGACCAACCCCCACCTCGCTACAGCCTCCTTTAAGGTATCTGTAAAGAGCAATAAGGTCACCCCTGAGCCTCCTTTTCTCCAGGCTGAACAAGCCCAGCTCCCTCAGCCGCTCCTCGTAGGACTTGTTCTCCAGGCCCCTCACCAGCTTCGTCACCCTTCTCTGGACCTGCTCAAGCACCTTGATGTTCTTCTTGTAGCGAGGGGCCCAAAACTGAACACAGTACTCAAGGTGCGGCCTCACCAGAGCCAAGTACAGGGGGACAATCACCTCCCTAGCCCTGCTGGTTACACTGTTTCTTATGCAAGCCAGGATGCTGTTGGCCTTCTTGGCCACCTGAGCACACTGCTGGCTCATATTCAGCTGACTATCAACCATCACTCCCATGTCCTTCTCTGCCTGGCAGCTCTCCAACCACTCATCTCCCAGCCTGTAGCTCTGCTTGGGGTTATTGCACCCCAGGTGGAGGACCCGGCACTTGGCCTTGTTGAACTTCATGCAGTTGACCTCAGCCCATTGGTCCAGCCTATCCAGATCCTCCTGCAGAGCTTTCCTACCCTCAAGCAGATCGACACACACACATAGCTTGGTGTCATCTGCAAACTTACTGAAGGTGCACTCAATGCCCTCGTCCAGATCATTGATGAAGATATTAAAGAGGACCGGCCCCAGCACCGAGCCCTGGGGGACGCCACTAGTGACTGGCCTCCAACTGGACTTGACTACATTCACCACGACTCTTTGGGCCCAGCTATCCAGCCAGTTTCTAACCCAATGAAGCATGCGCCAGTCCAAGTCAAGAGCAGGCAGTTTCTTGAGGAGAATGCTGTGGGAGATGGTGTCAAAATCCTTGCTGAAGTCAAGGTAGACCACATCCACAGCCTTTCCCTCATCCACCCAGCACGTCACTTTGTCATAGAAGGAGATCAGGTTCGTCAAGCAGGACCTGCCTTTCATAAACCCATGCTGACTGGGCCTGATCGCCTGCTTGCCCTGCAAGTACTGTGTGATGACTCTCAAGAGGATCTGCTCCAAGAGCTTCCCTGGTACTGAGGTCAAACTGACAGGCCTGTAGTTCCCCGGGTCTGCCCTCCGGCCCTTCTTGTAGATGGACGTCACGTTTGCTAGCCGCCAGTCAACTGGGACCTCCCCCAATAGCCAGGACTGCTGATAAATGATGGATAGTGGCTTGGCCAGCTCCTCTGCCAGATTTCCCCTTGATGAATTTATGCTGACTACTCCTGATCACCTTCTTATCCTCCACATACTTGAAGATGACCTTCAGGATGAGCTACTCCATCACCTTTCCAAGAATGGAGGTGAGACTGACTGGCCTGTAATTACCTGAGTCCTCTTTCTTGCCCTTTTTGAAGACTGATGTGACATTGGCTTTCTTCCAGTCCTGAGGCACCTCTACTGTTCTCCACAACCTTTCAAAGATTCTGGAGAGTGGCCTAGCAATAACAGATTCAACACATGTGGATGCATTCCATTGGTCCCATGGATTTGTGGATATAAAATATGCTTAGATGATCTCTGACACAATCCTTTTTGACCAAGGGAAATTCCCCCTTTCTTTGAACTTCCTTTCTTTTCTTCAGGGTCTGTGGGCATATGGTCCTAATATCACTGAAGGTAAATGTTATAATTGAGCTTTAGTGCTTAATTTATAGAAAAATAGTATGAAATGGTCATTAATTTCACCAAAAATTAAACATCTCTTTTCATGAGGAAAACCAAGACATTTAATTTTTGAGTTGAGTGTTTTACTTCTCAGTTCTGCCAGCAACCCCTACAGATGTTATTCATTAAGTTCTCACAGTGAGTATCCTGATCTTGCTGCAGAATCTGATTTTCTTCCACATTTCTTGCAGTAAAACAAACTCCATTCTTTTCAGCCAATAAGCTCTCTTTCCTGCTCCCAGCTGCAAAGAAGATGTTTATGATTCAGGCTACTGTTGCTCATGTTTTATACATATAGTGTTGAAAAAGGGTTATTTGTATCAAAATTATTATTATTATTATTATTTAGCCATACACCCACTACACAGTGACTTTACAGAATGGACAATATAAATTCCACACTCTATTTGTTTTCTGTGAGTTCCTTTGTCCCATACAAATAGAACAGGAACCTTATACAACACTAAAATATGACCTGTATGGTTTTGTTGAAAAGGTCAGTTTCAAAGACCATCTTCTTCTACTTGTCCCTTAGAGGCTACAAGCCTGAAGTAATGTCTTATAGGTGGAAGATGCAAGCTGAACTCAAACACTAATTGCTTCAGGAGAAGGAAAACATTTGAACAGCTGCTGTCACAGAATCACAGAATGGCTGAGGTTAGAAGGGACTTCTGGAGGTCATCTGGTCCAAATCCTGTGCTCAAGCAGGGTCACCTAGAGAAGGCTGCACAGGACCATGTTCAGGTGTTTCTTGGAGATCTCCAAGGAAGAAGACTCCACAGCTCTCCAGGCAACCTGTGCCAGTGCTCCATCACTGACACATTAAAAAAAGTGCTTCCTGATCTTCAGGCAGAATCTCTCGTATTCCAGTTTGTATCCATTAACTCTTGCCATGGCACTGGATACCTCTTAAAAAAGCATGGTTCCATTTTCTTTGCACCCCCCCTCCAGATATATACATACATGGATAACATTGACCCTGAGACTCCTCTTCTCTAGCCTGAACAGTTGCACCCTCATAGGAGAGGTGCTTCAGGCCCTTCATATCTCTGTTGAACTCCAGTGCATCTAGGTCTCTCTTTTACTATGTGGCCCAGCATGCATCATGATCATCAGCAGGTGCTAATCAACACTTACACAGCCCAGAATAGCTATCAAATTGGTAGGGCCCAAGAGGTGGATCTGGGAGTGAAGGAAGAGGTTTGAGTTATATGGGGAATACATGAAGGAAAAATAAAAGACTTGTGGAAGGGTATGGGAAGTGCCATGGTGGAGGTAGGAGAGAGGGAAGGCTTGCTGTATTGCTGTGTGAACAGAAAGTATAGAAATGCAGTCTTCTTGAGTTAGCTGCCTCCTGAAAAACAACTTTCTCTAATTGGATCTCTCTTTTGTAGCAGAGATGTCAGAATCTGTGGTTACATACACTAGTAGCTCATTCAGTAAGTTAGGTATGAAAAAAAGTATATAGCAGATGGACTTTGCATCTATTTAGTATATTACTTGTACCTATAATGAAAGTAAATGACCAAATATGAGGAGATGATTGTAAAAGAAAATCCAACAAGGCAAAAGTGCTTACAGATGATGAGGGGGCAGGTGATCTGCCAGGAAACAGATGAAATGCATAATTAATCTTTAATCAATAATCTTTGATCATTGTATAGCTTCTCCTTGTGTACTTGGCACTACATTTTTATGTATTCTTTCTGCCACACCATTTTTATTTATTTCCTCTACCAATTTATTGCCTTGTGTAACAGGCAGTATTGCTTAGTTACCAATCAGTCACAGCACTCATACAATTTACAGCTGCTTGTCCATGGGTAAATTTAGTTCACACCATCTTCACAGCTGGACATGGATATATTAGGAGTAAATTTATTTTGTATAAGTATCATGCAGTACATTTGATCTCAAAGCTGGCTATGAATAATAAATAAATAAATAAATAAAATTAATCCCCAAATGCTTTTTTAAAGCTCAAGGGGTAAGTTTTTAAGGGCATGTGTGGGGTTCAATGAATAAATTTTATTATTGGTAACATGATTTGGGTATTTATCTCCCCATACAGCATTTAAAATCTCTTAATAACAATAATAATAGAAAAGACCTACTAATGACATAAAAAGGAAAAAAAAAAAAAAGAACATATTTGCAAAAATTATCTTCTCCGATTTCAGGTTTGGATTACCAGAGAATGAGTCATTTGCAATATTTTCCAAATGCAGGTAACAAAGTATCAATTTTTACTCTATTTTGCCTTAATGGATAAATTTTAACTTCCTGTGTAACTTTGGAACAGGTCTGTTCCAATAACAGAATCTGCTTAATTCCCGTGATATCATGTAGGCACTCATCTTGCAATCACATTTGCACAGATGGACTCCTGCATCCAGATCAAGCCCACATATGCCAAAGAGGCTCCACACAATGAAGGCATCAGCTCATGGAAATCCAATTGCAAGAGCAAGACCTTAATTCCATTTAGTTCTGTCTCTTCCTAATGAGAGCTGTCAATTACTTATAGTAATTAGGTGGCAATAGATGTTAATAGGATGAGATTTCAAATAAGCAACTTCAAAATTATATGAATAAATCATACAAATTTCTTTGCTTGTCTTTTACCATATGTCCTCCTTCAACACCATGTAATTTGTTTTGCATGTCTTAAAAAAGGCATATAATGTACAGGTATTGTATTTGACTTTGAAAACTTTAAGGGTGATGCATCAGATTTTCAAATATTGTCACAAAACAGAGGATTTACTTAATACTAGAATTGGATTTGAAAGTCAAGTTACATATTTACAAATAAAAATGCTCCATTTTCTTTATTTATTAATTTATTTATTAATTAATTTATTTATTTTATGCTGACAGTGTTCTCTTCTGAAACAAAACTTTATTCACTAAATTAATCTTGATATGTATGTCAGAGGGAATGAGACTGTAATGCTTATTTTGGTTATAAGGGTATGATTCACCACTATATTTCTCATATTTAATGTTGGTGCCATTTATTAATATTGGCGGGTGGTATTTATCATTTATTAATATCTGTAGGGGGTATCTATCATTTCCTCATAAAAGAGCTAGCATACAAATACTTGGGGTTAAGATACAGATTTTTATCCATCTTCCTGAATTTAATGCAACCTTATGCAAACAATATATAACACTATGCCTCTTAGTATGCCAGACACTTGTTGTCTTCTGTGAAGAAAACAAACTTAAATTAAGCAGAAATGCTTTCACACCACAGAGTGCTCAGTAGCTGAATCAGGTCAGCATTAGACAATTGCAGGTTCCAATATTTTAATTAGAGTCTTTGCAGAGAGAACTGTTAAATAACTGCACATATCTATTCATTTTTCCAAATAGAGGCAATAACTGGTAACTATTGACATTACGTACAAACACTGTTCTTCCAAGAATAGCCCGGTGTCATTAGCTCTCAGTAGATTGGCTGTTCTTTTTATGAACTCTCAAGTGGCTTTTTGTCTGTATGCATTTACAGATAAAGCCACTGTAACTGAGCACAGCCGATGACTCATCTCACTGAGTTCCGTACATCTGTTCCAAAACAGTTCATTGTTTTGTTGAAAAAAGAACACACTTCTATTTTTAAGAAAGTTTGGGTTCACAACATTATTATTAAGAAAAAGCTCAGGCAGACATCTTATAATCTTAGCCTGTGACATGAAACTCCTGCTTCAGCCTAACAGCAGTACTCAGTCTAAAAATGCCTTTTCAACATTGTTTTTCTATCTGTTGACTTTTCTTTCTCTTACCTAAATGCAGAATTCAAAACATTTTCCTCTCTAAATCACATTTTAGTTCCAGGGATTGGGGATGATTCAAAAGTAATTGGAAGCAGAATGCAGCTGGAGTGCTCATCTAGTTCATGCATAATACGGACCTTTACTACTTGTGCCCATTCCTGATCTTTTGAAATGCAATATTTCAGCAAGCTATTTAGCTCACACTTTTTTAAACAGCCAAGGATACATGCTGCTAAAAGGCCAGGAGTCTAAACTTTTATGTAAAAATAAACAGTGTATTTCTGCACTATTGAAGATTATGGAAGAATAATAAAAATGTATATACTTGAGCCAAATCTTGTACTATATCTTAAAAATATTGATTACCATGGATAATATCTATAGATATTGGTGTGTTATAACAGAATACTTTAACTTGCAGCGCAGATGTGTAAACTTAAGTTTTCAATTTGTTTAATATTGATTTGTCTATAATCAGAAAAGCTTTAATGCTTATAAATGAAAGTGTTCGTTTAAAAGTTTGTTTAACTTTTATACAGTAATGTCAACTTGAAGATTGCTAACTTAGTAGTAAAATAGGATGAAAATTTGGAAAATGAAGTTGTAAAGCTCATCAATTCTAGCAAAATTTTGGTATAATTGACTCTGTCTTTGAGCTGGGAAATTGACTTCTTGTCTTCAGAAACTTCCTTATACTGTTCTACAAAGATCAAACTCAAACACTAAATCATAACACTTTTGCAAACAGTACAATTTTAATTTTCACAGTGAATGCAATATGAATTTCTTGATGTTTTAGAACAGTGATTGGAGACCAACTTGCTTGGTAAAACGACAGGAGTGAACATACAGGTAAAGGTGTTGGTAGTTAACATTCTTTGGAATAATAAATAAAAAAACAACTACAGCAGCAGATGATTTCTCCAAAATCAGATCAAGTCAAAGGGAATGTATAATAGTGGATGAGAGGACCAACCAAAAGAACTGGATGAAGTTTTCTTTGCATCCCCTGAGGGGGTAGGTTTGCAACACGGATTTAAAATCAGATTGTGAGGGGCACTTTTTTCTTCCTTGTGAAAGGTTTGAAGTAGAAAGCAATATTTTGTTCACTGCAATATAGCAAGAATTGGATATTTTTCCTATCTGAAATTATCCCTTGGACTTTCATTAATGTTTTTGGCCTGCTGCATTTAGATACCAGTAACACAAGAGCCCAGAAGATGTCAGAGGAAGACAAGACTGGTGAACACCACCTGCATCTTTGCATTAAGTCTCTTCCCATGCAAGGATGTAATAAAATTTCATAAACAGATCAAATGACAAATAATTATTAGGAAGAACTTCTTTACCGAGAGGGTTGTGAGGCCTTGGAATGTGCTGCCCAGGGAAGTGGTGGAGTCACCATCCCTGGAGATCTTTAAAAGATGTTTAGATGTTGAATTTAGTGATATGGTTTAGTGGAGGACTTGTTAGTGTTAGGTCAGAGGTTGGACTCGATGATCTTGAGGTCTCTTCCAACCTAGATAATTCTGTGATTCTGTGATAAAAGCTGACCTTTTAAAAATCGTTGGCCATATAGGGAGGTCATTGAGAATCTCAGTGTTCTTTCAGCTGGGAAACAACAAGCTCAGTTTTATTCATGGCTCGAATGCCCTTATGTTGACACTGTCTTTTAGCTTAAATAGCTGTCTATCTTTCTTGATACAGTTATATCTGCAGTCTTGTCCCTGCTAAGTTTCTGCTTCATTAAGCTAGAGATCATGCTTTTTCTGCTTGCTTAATGTTTTCTCCCTCCCACCCTCCCTCCCTGCCTTCCTTCTTTCCTTCCTTCCTTCCTTCCTTCCTTCCTTCCTTCCTTCCTTCCTTCCTTCCTTCCTTCCTTCCTTCCTTCCTTCTTGATGCTCTTAGTCTTTTCCAATGCCTACCGTGGTCTTACTTCATCTTCTGGGATTGGAGCACACTACTCCAGCTGAAGTCTTTGCAATACCTCTCACACAATAACCAGTGATTTTCTGGGTCCCTTGTAAACCAAAAGTGGTGAGTGTGGGGTTTGTGTTGCTGCTGTCAAAAATGAGCATGACAGGTTATTTGTTTCAGAAAAAAAATCCCCAGTTTTGTTTTTATATTATAAAACCTTTAACAGCTTGGTGATGTTTTGATATGTAACACCTTAGATGGCTTGAAACTCCCACAGCTTTGCACAGCTGAGGGAACAAGACAAGATTTCTCAGTAAAAACAAGACGCTACAGGTGTCCTTGTGTCAGCTAAGCAGTCTTGAACTTGGAATTTAGTCCCTCATTCAGCCAAATTCTAGATTTATTAACCTTCTAAGCACACTGCAAAGTTTGTATTTCTATTCTATCCAATTTTAAGCAAAAAAAGCTTGTTGACAGGTACAGAAACTGTTTAGCCCAATTGGGCAAATATTCATTTATTTTATATTCTGATTTCACAGGAAAACAAGACTTACATGGTTATACTGCATGTTTGGCTACATGTAAGTGCATACACATATCAAAGTTATCTATTCATTTGTCCCCCATACCTACAAAACCACTTTTGAATTGGTTTCTTGATTCCAAGCAATTTGACTGAAGGCTAATATTTACAGATTATTAAATTGCTATAACATTTTGTGAAAGTAGGTGGAAGGGTAAAAGGTGGGTATCAATTCCCCTCCAGTGGTGGGAAAAGTTGCACCTTCAGCCTTTATAAAAAGTTGCAAATTCAGCCTTTATAAGACACCAAAGACTCCATGGTTAAGAGAAATACTTTATGAATGCTTTACCTTGGGAAAATTTCAGGGGTAATTCTATTTTTTTAGACTGACATCCATAGGAAACCCAGCTTCCTTTGTCCTAGAGCCTGGGGAACCACTTTGTTTATAAACTGTGTTAGAACTAAGCAAAGCTGTATATTTTCAATATTTGATTAAGTATTCCGCTCTCACATTACGTAGGCATGCCTCCTGAGTTCTTCTGAACTCTTGAAATGTGTTAGGCTGAATAATCAATCACAATATATCTAATATTTATACACAATCACAACTTCCACATCTGGCTGCATGCCTGTGCACCTGATTGTATTTCTGGAGAAACCGTATAAATTAAAGACAGAAAAGAAAATTGTCTTGTAGAAGTAAAAGCATCACAAATATACTTAAAAATACTTAGAGCTCAGAGGAAAAATAAAGCATGGTCTGGGGGTTTAGTTGAGGAATTATTTAAGGATCCAGAGGAGAGCTGACAATAGAGCAAAATGAATAGTAAAAAAGAATCACAGTCGTTCACCATGAGCAGAGAAGTAAGAATGAATAAAACCATCTGTCAAGCTCATTGAGTTTTTGTGCCTCTGGAGAATACTGTGGCCATATCCCTTCCCCCAGGCTTGGTCATTAGCAAACTTTTTACTTGTGGAAACAGTAAAAGACTATATAGTGGTGGTGGTAAAGTGCAAGCCACAGAATGAGGGAAGTAAGACTTTTGGATCATCTAGAAAGCATGCTTGTTTTTCTACGTGCTAGTAATTTCTTAAAAATTTCTGAACTGTCATTACTGAAAATTTTCTCCTCTCAGAGATTTTCTGTATCTCTGACTTCTCCTACCACATTGTGTGCTTTCATTGGAGAAAGGAAACAAAGTTCAAATAAACAAACATCTCTATCTGCAATATTTTCATTTCACTGGTGTTAATTGGGCAGGGATTTGGGTTTTTACTCATTGGTTGTAACTTGTAACCAGTATTTTTTTCCCCTCCTTCATATTCTTTTTCTTAATAAGCTTTCTTTTTGACTGGAATCCAGACACTGGGAATTTTGAAATACCTCTTAATTGCATACAGTGAAATGAGCGCTAAACTTTTAATGCTTCTTGTAGAAACAATTTCAAAAAAATTCATAGAATACTGCTTATATATTTTTTTCTAGGAAATATGTTTATTTGTACTGGGTCTGGCTGGAATGTTAACTTTCCCAGCAGCAGCCCATACAGTGCCGTACTCTGTACTTGTAGCTGGAACAGCAGTGTTATCACACCAGTGTTGTGTCTACTGCTGAGCAGCAGTGGCACAGCATTGGGCCTTTCTCTAACCCTCCTAGGGGGTGGGCAAAAAGTGAGGAGAGAAACATCACTAGGGCAGCTGACCTAAACCAATCAAAGGGATATTGCATACCATGTGATGTCACACTCAGCAATAAAAGGTGGAAACAGGAAGAAGAGGGGAGGGGTGGGCTCTCGTTGAAAAAATGTTGGTCCTTCTCTCGAACACCGGCTGCGTGCGTTGAGGCCTTGCTTCAAGGACTTGGTCAATCATCATTCATTTGTGGGAAGTAGAGAGTAATTTCTTTCCTCTGTACTTCCATATAGCCTCCATTTATTTTGTTTGTTTGTTTTCTTCCCTTCTTTTTATTTTTCCCTTTTCCCCTCCCTTTTCCCCTTTCCCTTTTTATTTCCCCTTAGTTAAATTGTTTAGTTCATGGTAGTCTTTATTTAATTGTTATTATTATTTCCCTTTAATTAAATTATCCTTATCTCAACCCGTGAGTTGTTCTTTGCTTTACTTCTCCCCCTCCTCATCTAAAGGAGGGGGAGTGAGAGAGCAGTTGTGGGGTTTAGCTGTCCAGCATGGTAAAACCACCACATTATTCTATAGAATTATCTTGCCACAGACATATATATTCCGTAAAACTTTTCTCTCTCTCCCCCCCCTTGTATACATATATCTCTCTCTCCCCCTACTCTATGCATATATTTTGCATAGTTAAACTCTTCATCAGTCTGGAATCTGAAGATGAAAACCAAGATACAGGATGGCTGCATTTCACAGAATATTCTTAATTTATTTGGAGTGAAATAGTCCTTTTATCACCTTCCCTATTGATTCTAGGTTCTGAAAGGAGACTGGAACAGAATGTCACTCAAAACCACTTGCCTGATTAGTTTTTAGTTTTGGGACCTGGGATATTTACTGTGGTGCTAGCACAGTACCTTCTACAGGAATTGTTCTCCTGGCTATCTGAATGAAGCTGTGAGAGAAGCTCCTTATGCAGCATGGTGTTGTCCTCATAAGGAAAAGAAATACACTTATTCCTTTAAAGTGTTTTCCAGTCTGAAAATAGCTGGGACAGTGAAGCGAAACAAAGATTTGCTTCCCACATTTGTGCACATGTAGACCATTGCCTGGCTGATATGTATTTATTTAACAGTCTTACCTTTACATTATTAGCTTCTGTTCTTCACTTCTATCCCTTGTAATGTTATTTTGGTTTATGAAGTAAATCACCAGGTGTCAGTTTAAGATGATGGCAAATTGTCTTTCAGAAAAAAAAAATAAAAAATTGTTCTTTTCACACTTAGTTTTAAAGAAATTGTCTTCAAGACTGTGCCTTACTTGTCTTATTTAGGAAAACACTTTTTTTTCTTTTTTCTTTTCTTTTCTTTTCTTTTCTTTTCTTTTCTTTTCTTTTCTTTTCTTTTCTTTTCTTTTCTTTTCTTTTCTTTTCTTTTCTTTTCTTTTCTTTTCTTTTCTTTTCTTTTCTTTTCTTTTCTTTTCTTTCTTTTCTTTTCTTTTCTTTTCTTTTCTTTTCTTTTCTTTTCTTTTCTTTTCTTTTCTTTTCTTTTCTTTTCTTTTCTTTTCTTTTCTTTTCTTTTCTTTTCTTTTCTTTTCTTTTCTTTTCTTTTTCTTTCCTTTCCTTTCCTTTCCTTTCCTTTCCTTTCCTTTCCTTTCCTTTCCTTTCCTTTCCTTTCCTTTCCTTTCCTTTCCTTTCCTTTCCTTTCCTTTCCTTTCCTTTCCTTTCCTTTCCTTTCCTTTCCTTTCCTTTCCTTTCCTTTCCTTTCTTTTCCTTTCCTTTCTTTTTTCTTCCCTTTCTATGAGGTTCTGATGTTGAAAACATTTGTTGCCTGCATGAGATCAAAAGAATAATTCTTCTACAGCTCCCAGTGGTACCCTGGTATCTATTTTTGTGACGTCTTTAACCTGCAAATAAATCTCAGCTTGTAATGAGCTGTATCAAAACTGTGTGCCTGTGCTGAACTCATGAGAACATGATATCAGACTCACGTGCAAGACTTAGACTTTAGAACTTGAATATACTTCTGTTGCATTTCTGATCCCACTTTTGCCCAATAAATACCTAGCAATGTTTAGATTGAGAAAATTCCAGTTATTAAAATGATGTCTGCCACTGACTGTTTTGGCTTTATGCTCAAAACCCAGCATTTAAAAATGCTCCTGGATATGCTATTTAGATGTATACTATTAGTACATTTTATTAGAAACGTAATAGATGGATTCAGAGTTTTACAACTCCTGTTTCTAGTGAGGTGCTGACAGGAAGGATTGAGCTTTTGGGGAGATAACAATGCTGGGATTTGTTCAGCTTCCAACTGGAGAAGTTCTGTTTGCATTCAACAGTCATTCCAAAGAGGTCTGCAGAAACAGCAGCCCTGTTTAGAAGCTAGAAAGCTATCAGTGGACAGCCATTTATATCAATGCCTTTTTTTCCTTTATAGATCAGGACTGGATTGGAATGGTGTAACTAATCTGTTAATTCAGTTTGAACTTTGACCTTGGGCACTTCAGGCTCAATTGAAAATGCATCTTCAGATATGGGAACAAAGTGGATCACCTTAACATCTCCTTGGATGTGGAAAACATAGTGACAATCAGAACTTTGAACAAAAGATTTTCCTTGGGAAAGCTTGCAAAGATCAGAAGGTTCAGTGAGAACACATCCAGATTTATGAAATCCTGTTACTGGTGAATGCACTCACACACAGACAGCTTGTGGTCCATGGGTCCTCTACCCTTTTATAAATCAAGGCTTCCATACTACCAGCTAGCCTTGAAACATTTGTCTGATGGCTTCACATTGTGGAGAAAAAACATGTAACATATCTGATCAGAAGCTCACCGTGGACTGTAAAGTGAACTACTCCTTCTGAAAAAATATTACTGTGAGAGATACATAATTCTTTTAACATTTAAAACATTTTGAGGAAAAATATACTGACCCTGAGACTACTTGTCAAATATGACTTGAGAGTTTCAATATCACTGAAAGTGCAGAGTTTATGCAGCTCATTATTCTTAAGTATCTGCATAACCCAAAAGACTTTTCTTCATTTGAGGAAGAAGTTTAAATATAAGATTTCAGATGCCTTAAAAATACACAGTAATTTTAACTGTGGTTTATTTTGAAAATTCATGTAGCGGTAGACATTAAAAAAAAAAGGCATTTGTTTTCCCAGATGTCCTATTTTGTCACAGCTCAAGACACTCCAATCTCACTTCTGCTCACTCTTCTCGCAGCTGTGATTCGTGCCCCTGATTCCTGAGGTCTCCTTGGTCTTTTCCTATTACTGCAATTTCTACATCAGATCTGTCCCACCTGAAGCTTTTCCACTTCCAAGGAGTGCATTTCTTTCACAGGGGTAGGTGAAGGAAGCTTGCAGTGGGAAAGAAATTGCAGCCTGCTCTTGGTGGCTATCTCCCCCAGTGAGAGAAGCAGATGCCAGGAAGGGGTGAAAGAATAGGTCTGCCTCTCCGTTAGAGCAAGCTCTAAGGAGAGGGGCCTTTTGTTCTGGCATGCTAGAGTTGCTACTTGCACTGGGAAACAGGGTCTGGTTACCATCAAACTCTTGTCATATTCCCCCATGGCTCCTCAGAAGATGATAGTTGACAGTCTTTTAAGTGAAGGAGTTAGGCGTTTCAGAAAATTTTGTGCCAGTAATTCCCAGCTGAAGTAAGGAGTCATTTTTGTTCAAAAGAGAGCTCATGGCAGAACCTGTGAGTGCTGCCAGAAATTAGGGTGGTGTTCTTGGCCATGGAGCCCAAGGGCTGGGGTGCAGGAGCCCACTACAAAGGTGGGGTCAGGGGCCAGGTGAGGCTTGGCTCCTGGGAGCTGAGGCCCTGTGCTTCAATTCCCTGGCAGTAGTAATGACTTCCACCAAACTCATCCTCAGAGGGGATTGTCAATTTAGTGAAGGTAGTGGTACTGGAAACATCTTCCTGGTGTGATGGGATGGTGTAACAAGCACTTTATGGAGGCCTGTGCTGTGCCTTGGTGTGGTTGAACTTCATGGAGCATGAGGGAGGAGAGAGCGTTGCTAGTCAGGGATGTAGCAAGAGTTTCAAAAAGCATAGAAACTGCAATGCCATCAGCCCATGCTGTCTTCTACTCTCCCCAGAGTTTTTCCAAGTGTGTGTGAGAACATTTTTGAGGAGAGATGTGTTGTTTTTTTCTGTCTTAGTTTTTAAAACCAATGCTGGCAGTCAGAAATGATGTGCCTGGGGGCTTGCTCTGACTTGGCAGCAGAAAAACTGCACAGTTCACCAAAGAGATGTAGGTTGAACTCTGCCATCATCTGTTTTTTCCTTTGTGCTACTCCCTAAATATCTGGTGTGTCTGTCCTCTGCCTGCCTTCCTGGCAGGAATGAGAGCACAGGAACACTTTGCTCCCCACCTTGGAGCTATCAACTATTACATCAATCCTGGAAGCAGGTGTCAAAAATCCACTTGCAGATCAATAAATCAGTAAAAATTGCTGACTAGTGATCTGTTTTGAAACCTCAATCATTAAGTGGCTAAGTATGTCAGGATGCAGGTGGGAAGAATTCCATCTCATTCCAGGGTTTTTTACACCAAATTCCAGCAGTAAGGCAATTTTACAGATAATTTCCCTTTTTTGTCTATGTAGTAAAAATCTCCTTCTAGACAAAATGTCCAGCACACAGCTAAAGAAATACATGTATGATGAGCGAACAATTGGCTGATGGGTCAGGCTCAGAGGATGGGGTTACATCAGGCAGGCAGGAAGCCAATCATTTTTGGGGTTCCACAGGTGTCCATTTTAGGGCCAGTTGTCTTCCATGTTTTCCTAAATGATTTGGACGCAGGACCTGAAGGTGTACTAAGTAAGTTTGTGGATAACACGAGATTAGGAGGAGCACTTGACTCCACTGAGGGTAGAGAGGTCTTGCAGTGAAATTTTGACAAATTAGAGGATAGGGCAATCACCAGCCACATGAAGTTTTTGTAAGAGCAGGTGTTGGATTCTGCTGGAAGGGGAAGTCCCAACATATGAGGAGCAGCTGAGGGCCCTCGGTTTGCTCAGCCCAGAGCAGAGACGGCTGTCTCATGGCAGCCTGCAGCTCCCTCACAAGGGGGAGCAGAGGGACAGGTGTTGATCCCTGCTTTCTGGGGACAGTGACAGGGCTCGAGAGAATAGCATGGATCTGTGATAGGGGAGGGTCTGGCTGGGTGTTAAGGAAAGGCTCTTCATCCAGAGGGTGGTTGGGCACTGGGACAGGCTCCCCAGGGAAGTGGTTGTGGCACCAGGCTTGCTGGAGTTCAATTCAATGGAGTTGGACAATTCTCTCCAATATGTAGTCTGATTTTTTGGGTGGTCCTTTGGGGACACAGGAGTTGGACTTGATGATCCTTTTGGATCTCTTCCAACTCAGGATATTCTATGATTCTATGACTAATATTTCTTTGTTTTTTAAGGTTTTGGAAAAGTCTTGAGTTGCCAGCCTTTTACTATCTGAATAATGTCATGCTGACAGATATAAAATTTAGTTTGACAACTCAAATCATGTGGACACTGAGGGGATGACAGTAAGACCAGGGTGAAGGGTGGTGTCACCCTGAAATCCAAAAGCAGAGCAAGGCATATCTCATTCCAACAAAGGTATACATATGAAGAGCTCACCCAAGGAGGTTCCTGACCATCCTTTGTTGCTGTGTTGTGCATTCATGCCCTGCTTTAACACCAGAAGTTACAGCACTTCATTAAAACAAACAGGATTTGTAAGATTTTTTTTTTCCATGACTGTGAATCCAGCAGCAGCTTTAATGCTAATATTGGGATTTAAATAGCTGGCCTTACAACAATCAAACAGGGATTAACCACACTTAGCTCCGCAGGAACATTTAGATCTTTAGATCAAAATGAGATACTTCAGAATAAATCTGTTGAAACTTTTATTTTGATCCCAGGAAGATCTTGGAATGAATGGGAAGCTTATTCTTATTTCTGAATACTATAGGATAATCGATTTTTCTATGTGTGATAATTGAAAGGGTGTCAGCAGAAGTTTTAAAGGTCATAGAGCAATAACAATGTAATTTCAATATCTTAAAGAAAACCATGCTAAAATTTAGTTAGCTCATTCCTGTCTTCTTTAAAGGATATATTTAGTAGCATATGATGTTTCTTAATATTTAGCAAGTAGGTGTTTTGATTCCATTTATTCAGGTTTATAGTTTAACATATGCATTTACACATACTGCTTTAAACACTGCAGGAGGAAAGCACATTTCATTTTATCCTTCGTAAATTTTTGCTTTTGTTTTCATCACTTCCCAATATGCTAACGCCCTCAGAAACATTAACATTTTTGATCCTGTAATATTAATGAATTACATCAGCATTGTGTCACTATTTCTATCCTAACTCTACACTATTCTGGCTTCCTCCCCCCCTCTATTAGCTTAACTCAACCCCTAGAGTTGCATTGATTTTATCAATGGTGTTTAAATATGTTACTGTTACTGAGGGGTTAAGCAGGTAGGATGATTGCACTAATAAAAATTGATAAGTAGTCAGGTTATCTTTCCTAATTTATTGCCATGGCAACAGACAGCACATGTGGCTTGTTGCTGAAGAACAGAATGCTAATAATCAAATGTGTCTTACCCAAATGAATATATAACACAGCTTACTAATACAGTGTCTTGACATTGTATACGTTACTGAATAGCACCATGCATTAATCCTGCATCTAAGTTACTTGATGCATATGCTCTGGAGAATAGGACAAATGAAAAAGCACGTCTACTACATCGAAGCTGTTCATTGAAGTAATGTATTTTAAATAGTACGTACAGTGAAATATCCAATTCTCCAACACTTATCTTTTTTATTTCAGTAGGTGGTTGATATACTAGAAAAATACACTAATGCATAGTCATTGTGAGATGAAATGGCATAAAAATAACCAACAGAGCACAGGAGTTCAATTAAGCAATAATCTCTGGGAAAAAAAAAAAAAAAAAAAAAAAGCATTTAAAAGCAGTTAATAGTTGGTTTGTTAGTTAATGGCCCAAGGCAAAACTGAGAGCAGTTAAGCCTCTAAAAAACTGGTTGTGAATTCTGACAACTATGGTTTTGCTGGGGATTTTTCCCCCTATTATGATTGTATATGACAGTTTATGATAGAAATATTGTGTTTTTAAAAACAGTAGTTGTTACACAGGATATTAGTGGAACTCATTTTTTTTTTTTTTTTTTTTTTTGCATGGAAATACACAACTGATTTTCTATAAACAAGAAAAATACTCTTTTATGTATATATACATTTGTCTTCTACATATATAATAATACACATGTATTTCATATTAAATATATAAGATATGCTATCTATGTTATGTAATGACATAGAGACTATATATAATGTATGAAGCTACGTATCAAACATGACATGGGAATATCACTGAAAGTCCACAGGATATATGTGTGTATACATAGATAACTTCAGGCTTTTGTCAAATGTCCTCTGCACATGCTTCAGTGAATTGGTAAGGAGAATAAAGGAGGCAAGAAAAATCAGCTCATTCGACTGTTTTGAAAACTTAAAGCCTCTGCTTCATCTGCACTCTGCAATGCCATCATTAAAATTCTTAACCTAAAATCTTGTACCAGTCACTGTTTGTTTGGCACTTCGATCTGAAAATTAATGTATTGGTCATGCTTTCTACTAAGGCCACAGGATTTGCTTGCAAACTCATAAGATCGAGGCTTGAAACAACTGTGCTGGGGAATATAGTGTTGTATCTATTTGAAATGAAAGCTTTGCTACATTGAGATGGATATTTTGCTCACCAAAATTCTTGGGATACAAGCACAGTCTACTTCCAGAAAGCAAAAAGTGGTGGGGTTTTAATCAACTTCCTGGAGATTTCAAAGTATCTTGATAAACTGAAATGGTTGGTGAAAATTGCCATGATGTTATAGTAAAAGAGCTTCACAATGAATCTGAGGTGAAGCAATTTCAGATAAGACAGGAAGCCATAAAACTGTCATGAACATAAATCAAACTGTATTTACAGTACAAGTACTATATATTCATTCTGAAAATTTTCATGAGTACAATTCAGTGCTATATAATAAAGTACCAATTTATATATATGCAAGTGTAGATAGGTTGCTAATTCTAGGAATGGTGAATTTGGACTAGATTGAGTTCTGGTGTTAGCTCTATTCATATTTATATATTAATTTTGTTAGATATGAAAACAAAGTCATTTTTCCAATCATCTGCCAAGAGTGAAAGTGTCCTATATGATCCTCAAAGAATGAGAATTTATATACAAAGAACTTCTAAACTATTTTAACTTTTGAAAGTTATTCTGAAATATGTTTGTATATGTATATTTATGCAAATGTGTATATCCATGTTTATGTATGTGCACACCTAAACACACAGCAATACATGTGAAACAAGAATGCAAATATATTAATTATTTACCTCCTGATCTCAACAGACTAAAGTGCATGGCCAACTTTCAAGTATGCATATGTAATGTCTCAGAGCTAAATATGTATTTGAGTTTTTTTTTCCACAAGACTCCTGGCATCATACAACAAAATAAAGACCTACTGCACTAGGTAGCTGCTTTGTCTAAGTTTTTTTTTTTTTTTTTTTTTTTTTTTTTTTTCTAAACTTGCAATTTTATGTTCCTCCTTAAACAAGCAGTCCAGCAGAGATTTCAACTTGAGCCTTAGGTTACTTTTCTTTTTTTTCTTTCTTTTTTTTTTTTTTTTCCCCTTTTCTTTCATGTAAAGTGCCTGTGCCCCACTAGTGTGACCTGCTTCACCAAACAGGAGTTACTGGGATTGCAAGAAAAGTTGCTGCTGTGTAGATCTCTAGTGAGTCTGAAAAACAAAGTGATTGATCTATGAAAAGGGGAGGAGAGGGGAAGAATAAAAAAGGTGGCCTTTCTTAAAGCTACTGCATATTCTTGTAAAGACTTGTAGCAAGGAAAAGATTCTAAGTTCCTAAGAGATACCAAACAAGTGGTATAGATCAAGATGATCTTGATATACTGTGGAGAAAAAGGCATGACCATTGGACTGAATTACATAACCAGATGGGCACACTTAAAGGATAGGCTCATAGAGAGGCTATTATTTCTAACATTTCCATTAAGAATGCACCTGCAGAGAGGGATCGGAGTTCTGTGGTTGACAGCAAGTTGAATATGAGTCAGCAGTGTGTGCTGGTAGCCAGAAAGGCCAACTGTATCCTGGGATGCATCAAGCACAGCATTGTTAGTCGGTTGATATGGTTTAGTGGAGGACTTGTTAGTGTTAGGTCAGAGGTTGGACTCAACGATCCTGAGGTCTCTTCCAACCTAGACAGTTCTGTGATTCTGTGAGGGAGGTGATTGTCCCGTTTTACTCTGTGCTGGTCCAGCCTCACCTCATGTACTGTGTACAGTTCTGGACACCACAGTACAAAAAGAACATTAAACTGTTAGAGAGTGTCCAGGGGAGGGCAACGAAGATGGTGAAGGGCCTAGAGGGGAAGACATATGAGGAGTGGCTGAGGGCACTGGGCCTGTTCGGCCTGGAGAAGAGGAGGCTGAGGGGGGACCTCATTGCAGTGTACAACTTCAACGCAAGGGGAAGTGGGCAGGCAGGTGACCTATTCTCTGTAAACACCAGTGATAGGACCTGCGGGAATGGTGTTAAGCTGAGGCAGGGGAAGTTTAGGCTGGAGATCAGGAAGAGGTTCTTCACCAAGAGGGTGGTTGCACACTGGACCAGGCTCCCCAAGGACGTAGTCACTGCACCAAGCCTGTCTGAATTTAAGAAGCGATTGGACTGTGCACTTAGTCACATGGTCTAAACTTCTGGGTAGAGCTGTGCGGTGCCAGGAGTTGGACTTGATGATCCTTATGGATCCCTTCCAACTCGGGATATTCTGTGATTCTATGATTCTACATAGGACTTTACATTGGGCCCACAACAGAAACTTCAATTGTTCAACTGCATGAAAATGTTAGAGTAAATATTACATACCCCCACCAGAAGGCTTATTATTACTGAAAAATATCTGTACACAAAAACAGGATACTTTTAGTTTTCTTTTTTTCTTTTATATTTAATCATTGAGGTTAGGCCTGACCTATGGACAATTTTTCCATCATATATTTTTTGAAGAATATTAGAAGTTCCAATACTTCAAACAGTTCCTGATGTCAGGTTTGCTTTTAGCTAAAAGGACAGAAATGTTTAGTCTTAGTGAAATCATAGATGATACATGCAGAAGGGTCTGCAAAATATGACCTATTATAGTAAAACTTTAAGTAGAGCAACTGAGGTTGTAAAACCAAGTAGAGCAACTGAGGAAAGATCTCCATGAATTTTCCCAATATTTTTTGATGTAAAAAAAAATGATAATGTGAATTCTGCAGGATTAGCTGACTTCACTCAAGTTTTCCTGACAGTGGACTTTGAAATCACCACAATCAAGGCCTGCAGTTATAAAATGGCTGCTAGTTACCTCAGGGTTGTCTATGTCAACAGCAAGGGTCAGATTGAAATGTTTTAACAGCTGTTTTGTCTGTCAGTTGTTTGCTTGACCGATCTGGTGCCCTTCTATGATGGGGTTACAGCATTGGTGAGTAGGGGAAGAGAAACTGACATAACCTGTCTGAACTTGTGCAAAGCATTTGGCACTATCCTCTACGATATCATTGTTTCTGAATTGGAGAGACAGATTTGATGGATGGGCCATTCAGCTGGGAAAGGAATTGGCTGGATGGTCATACTCAAAGAGTTGCAGTCAGTGGCTCAATATCTAGGTGAAAAGCAGTGATGAGTAGTGTTCTTCAGGGGTCAATACTGGGAACAGTATGGTGATTCTCCCTCTCTACTCTGCTCTCATGAGGCCCCAGTTGTGGGGACTCACTGTGTTCAGCTCTGGGGCCCCCAGCACAAGAAGGGCATGGAAGTATTAGAACAAGCCCAGAGGAGGGCCACAAAGATGATCAAGGGGCTAGAGCACCTCTCCTATGAAGACAGACTGAGGGTGTTGGGGTTGTTCAGCAAGAAGAGAAGGCTCTGGAGAGATCTTAAAGTGGCCTTTCAATACCTAAAGGGTGCCTACAGAAAAGCTGAGGAGGGACTCTTTGTCAGGGAGTGGCATGATAGAACAAGGAGAAATGGCTTTAAACTAAAAGACGGTAGGCTTAGATTAGATATAAAGAAGAAATTCTTTACTCAGAGGGTGATGAGGCACTGGAACAGGTTGCCAAGAAAAGCTGTGGATGTCCCATCCCTGGAAGTGCTGAAGACCAGGTTGGATAGGGTTTTGAACAACCTGGTCTAGTGGAAGTTATCTCTGCCCATGGCAAGGGGGTTGGGTTTTGATGATCTTTAAGGTCCCTTCCAACCCAAGACATACTGTGATCCTTTGATTCCCTGATTCTGTTAACAAAGTTTTACAAATCCCTATTTCACTTATATGAAAACCTTTCTGTCTGAAACACTAATGGTAATATGGCCCTTTTTCAGGCTATGGATGTTTAATAAAATAAATTTATATTATGTGGACTGAATTGCACAAACTCGTAAATGAACTTGGGAATTAAGTGCCCACAACTCCACTATGTGGCTTTTAGAGTCAACAACTTTGAGTTGAATTTATATTTTCTTTTTCCTACATGTCAGGGGTTAAACCCATGAGAGATCTAGACATTTCCTAAAATTTTACCTAAAATTTTCTACAACACTGGAACAGTTTTTTAGGTTCCATGCAATTTATAGGAAGTGTGCATTTCCTTTCCTTTCCTTTCCTCTTTTTTTTTTTTTTTTTTTTTTTTTTAAATAATATATATTATTTATATTATTAGTAACATTAAAACACTAATTAGATAGATTCTCATTTGCAGAAGCATTGAGGAGTCACAAAAAAAAAAAAAAAAAAAAAAAAAAACGAAAACCAACCAACCAACCAACCAAAAAAAAAAAAAAAAAAAAAAAAAAAAAAAACAAAAACTAAAGTCCTATGAGCAATGAGCATATGGGACCTCTGAAAAACCACTCCCTTAGTGTTTGTAAAGCACCTTCATGGTTAAAAATGTTATATAAGTTTTCAGTGTTATTAGTGCTATGTGTACTTTATGTTGTCTCAGTTGATTCAGATCATGTCTAATCAGGATTTTTCAAATAATTCCCTTCTGTGTCTGGAGAGGAAATTAAATCAGAAATTCTGTACATCTGAAAGTATTTTGTGTTACAGTTAGAGAGAAGGTAGGGTCAGACATGAGGATGGGGTGGAAAGGGGGGAGTTGTATTTGTCAGGAGACAGCAGCCTTAGGCAGTGAAGTGTTTGTTCAAACAGCAGTGAGAAACAGAAGTAGAGAGTGAGTACAGAAAATATCAAAATAGGTGCAAGAGACAAGAACAAAGAGAGGCAGAAACATGATTCTGGAAAAGGCAAGGTTGGGTAAGAAAGAGCATTGGAGGCTGAGAGGGGGAATAGGATCTTTAAAAGAGGAGCAAGATAGGTGCTGTGCAAAAATTAAGAGAAGCAATCAGAAATCATTACAGAATAACATACATGATCTTGCCCTTCAATGCATGCACATTATGATTCTGTCTTTTATTGTGTAATCTTATGCAACATTTTGCAGAGGATGGGTTTCATTCAGTGTACAGTGTGGACTGTGTGCTCTGTGTCAGAGCAGGGCAGTACAGGAGTCAGCCATCACTTAAAGTGGGACTGAACCTTTGGAGACTCATGTGTCTTGAGAGTGAAATTGAAGAGAGGGCTCATCTTTAGCTACTGGAATGTGTCTCAACTATAATAAAACAACACCTTTTGAATGTAATCATGACAGTGGAATTGATTAGGATTGAACAAGAACTTGTGCATTCTTTCTCAGAATACAATTTCCCAGAAAACAAGAGCTATGAGGTAAAGACCTTGGTCTTCTTACTGGGGGAAATACATTTTACCCCCAGGTCATTCTGAAATTCACCGATCATGGAAATTTAAGAATCTATACTCAGAGCTGGATTTCAGTATACCGTGGAGTGCAACAAAATAACACCTAATCTTCCATGTCCTTCTTGAGCTGGGGGCCCCAGAGCTGAACACAGTGAGTCCCCACAACTGGGGCATCACGAGAGCAGAGTAGAAAGGGAGAATCACCATCCTTGACCTGCTGGCCACACTTCTTTTGATGCATCCCAGGATACTCTTGGCTTTCTGGGCTGCAAGCACACATTGCTGGCTCATTGTTGAACTTCTTGTTCAAGGTCTGGGGGGTGCTTCTCCTCAGGGCTCCTCTCAATCCATTCTCTGCCCAGACTGTATTTATACTTGGGATTGCTCTGATATCAAATTATATATTTTAGTATCAGTACTAAGACTATGGTCATGCAAAATGTCTGATATGATGTTATACCTGCTGCTGTGATCTATCTTTGTAAAAGAAATCCCTGTTCAATTATCAACCTCTGCTGAGGTAGTTCAGATGATCTCAGTAAAGTAGTAATAACATAGTTGGGTGAGAATTCTTTAGAAGGTGCTGGAAACAATAGAAGCAACTAGTGATGTTCTAAAGGAGAGGTTTTGCTATGTCCGGTTGTCGTGGTTTAACCCGGCTGGCAGCTAAACACCACGCAGCCGTTCGCTCACCCTCCCCCCTCCCTCTCTGGGACGGGGGAGAGAAATGGAAAGTGAAGCCCGTGAGTTGAGATAAAGACAGTTTAATAAGACAGGAAAATAATAATAATAATAATAATAATAATAATAATACAATGATGATAATAGTACTACTAATAATAATATGTACAAACAAGTGATGCACAATGCAATTGCTCACCACCCGCTGACCGATGCCCAGCTTAACCCCGAGCAGTCCGGCCCCCTCCCCCCGGCTAGCCACCCCTATATATTGTTTAGCATGACGTCAGATGGTATGGAATACCCCTTTGGCTAGTTCGGGTCACCTGTCCTGGGTCTGTCCCCTCCCAGCTCTTACTGCACCCCCAGCCTGCCTGTTGGCAGGACAGAGCAAAAGTCTGAGGTGTCCTTGGCTTGGTATAAGCACTGCTCTGCAACAATGAAAACATCGGGGTGTTATCAGCACTCTTCTCATTCTAAGCCAAAACACAGCATTCCACCAGCTACTAGGAAGAAAATTAATTCTGTTCTAACTGAAACCAGGACACCGGTTTTAATTCTAAGCTGTAGAACAGTGCCTTTATCTGGATTGGGGCAGGAAACAGAATATCTTTCTACTGCATTTTGAAGCTGTCCCCAGTTCCCTTTTTTCAGGTAGTACAGTTAAAAATGTTCAGGAAGTGCACCCAGAGTATGCATGAAGCTAGGAAGATCAAGTGTCTTGCTCCAATGGGACATATAGAAATTCTGTATAATATAACCAAGTGAAAAGGCAGGGAAGGACTGTGACATTTTGTACATAAAGTAGTTGTGCAACTACTGCTCCAAAGCCTGTATGTCTAGTCAGTCCACATCTGGTTTTGCCTGGGCTGAAGAAGCAGAGTGCTGTTTGTGGATAACGGACTTACCTTACTGCTGATCACTCTTGTACAGATTTTTTATTATTTATTTATTTTTTTAAGGAAGATATTACTGTTATTACAGTTACTGAGAAAACTGAGAATGGTTTTGCAACACAGCATGGTGGGGAGTTGGACTTCAAAATTAATTGGAATGGGGAAAAAAGTGAAAAGTAATCCAAAAGAACAATGTTATTGAGGGGAAAGTGGATTGCTGTCTTCACCTTCTGATTTCATGAATTGTTAAATCTCTCATTATTGGTAAAACTTAATAAGTGAGAATGAAAAGAGGACCCACCACACAGACTCAGCCTTCCCTGCTGCCTAAAATAACAATTAAAAAAAAAAAAAAAACAGAAAGGAAAAAAAAAGAAGAAAGAAACAAAGAAGAAAACCTTCTTAAGAGAAGAAAACAGTCTTGTGTATAGGTGTGTCCAACAGCTCTGTTGTTTTTTCTTTGATTTTTCAGAGGGAAAAATCATCTTCTGGAATGCAAGCATATCTTCAAAAGGGATTTTTTCTTTGCAATGCAAATTATTGTAGTGATGCTTTGCACACCACTCAGGGAATATAGTAATGATATGCTGATCCAGCTATTTCCATTTACAGTTATCAAATACTCTTGTATTTGTACTCTTCATGACTTTCTGCAAAACCGATAAACTTTGCGATTGGAAATTTACTGTTGGGGAAACTAAGACAAAGTTTACCATCCATGGTCATACAATCACTGGTGAGTGTGTTCAGCTTATGCACAAACCTTCTCTTGGACTGACAGTGAACTGCTTACACTTGCATTTGTGGGATCAGTAACTACATGAACTACTAGTATGAGTGTGCTTATGTTAGCATAAGCTTGTCCTAAAGAACAAATCTCACAACTATCCACATTTTTGACCTCTGCATCTGCTTATACAGGCCCCTCAACATTGATCTTCCCTATGGTCAGCAGCATTCTGGAGGGACAGAGCCTTAACTTGCTTCTAGCACATCTCTAGACTCATGTTTTGGAGGTAGAGAATAGCTTCTCTCAACCACCTGCAAGCATCTTGAGGTCACCCTTAAGCACAATGTGGGAGTTTTTGGCTTGGCTCCACACTTTCCAGCAATGTGAGTGGGAAGTGCAGGGATTCCAAGATCACTGTGCTCAGCTATGGGCTTCAGCACATTCTTTATCAGTGCAAACACAGTCTCAGAGTGTTGGGACTGAGTCTTAAATCTTGTAACTCCTAAGTATTCTGTCTTAGCTGTATAAACTGATGCCCTTCTTTCTGATGAACTTTTGGAGAGACCAAGGAACATTTCTCTGGGGGCACCTTTTCTTTGCCAGTTTTACTTGTGTGTGCTGAGCTCTGAGGTGCTGCTATCAATGATAAATACATCTGATTTGAAATAAGAAGATTCGGGAGTATCTACTGAAATATATGTATCTATCGTGTGAAATTAATGCTGTCAAAGAACTATTTCATATGTCGCCATTTGGACAGTGCCTGTGTTTTTTTTTTTTGTACAAAAACTTTTTTTTTTTTTTATAATATTCTCACATGAGGAGAGGTATTGATTTTTTCATTTATTGTCTGATTTTAATAAAAACTAGAGTAAGTCAACACAGAACAAATATGTAGGATTCACTGCCACAAGATGCCACTGAGTTCAGTAAGATTCAAATAGTGATTATGCATTTAAATAGATAACGAGAAATTTCATAGTTTCCCTAGCTCATTAGAATGATCATATGATCACACTCACTTTTCCTTAAAGACGATCCTGAAGTTTCAGAGCAGAGACCTAGTTTACATTGTGAAGAGATTTTTCCTGTGGAGAAGAATAACACTTCTTATTTATCACACTTCAAAAAACTACAGATTAAATAATGATTTTTTTATAACATAAGTGTGACATGGCTATGAAAATTCTTATATTGCTGTGATATGCTTTTCTGGAGATCAGTTTGTGTTTCTTTGTTTGCCTTTGCTCCTGCTGGTAATGTTTTTAACAGACTTTCATAGTGACTTGTACTGAGGCTCAGTGGTATCAATGCATGATAAATCCTATATCTATAACCTCAATACTCCAGGCTATGCCCAGTTTTAGAGCAGAATCATTTACACTTATCTTTTACACAGTACACTACAGCACTTTGTGAAAAATTCATCATGAAAAATATTAGGACACATATATGCCATGTCATCAGGGAAAAAAAACACCAGTCCACTACTTAATGTGGTGTTCCAGTGGTAAAATCAAAGATTCCTCAATTATTTGGTTCTGATTTCTCCTTTCCACTTAGTCTGTATAGATGAGAATTTACATTTGTGGGATAAAGTATCAGTTTTGAACACAGTTTATTCCTGGTAAAATCTTATTTGGAGAAAAATAATGTAGATTGCTAATTTTATGGAACACGGGAGTGTATATATATCAAAAATGATGTTAGACAGAAATCCCTATTCTCAGTGTAGAAGTAAAACAGTATATATATATTTAAATTATATTTATATATTTGTATTTTTTTTTCTATTAACAAGGTTTTTTTTACCGGCTATATAATTTTCTGCTTTCTTCCACACAATTAGATGTATCACAGAATCACAGAATCACAGAACTGTAGGAGTTGGAAGGGACCTCGAAAGATCATTGGGTCCAACCCTCTTGCCAAAGCAGGTTCTTTAGAGCAGGCTGCCCAGGTAGGAGTCCAGACGGGCCTTGAATAACTCCAGAGAAGGAGACTCCACAACCTCCCTAGGCAGCCTGTTCCAATGCTCTGTCACCCTCACCGTGAAGAAGTTCTTTCGCATGTCAGTGCGGAACTTCCTGTGCTCTAACTTGCAGCCATTGCCCCTTGTCCTATCCCCACAAACCACTGAGAAGATTTGAGGAGATCCCCTCTCAGTCTTCTCTTCTCCAGGCTGAACAGACCCAGGTCTCTCAGCCTTTCTTCATAGGGAAGATGCTCCAGGCCCCGTATCACCTTTGTGGCCCTCCGCTGGACTCTTTCCAGGAGATCCCTGTCTTTCTTGTACTGGGGAGCCCAGAACTGGACACAGTACTCCAGGTGAGGCCTGACCAGGGAAGAGTAGAGGGGGAGGATCACTTCCCTTGACCTGCTGACCACACTCCTTTTAATGCACACCAGGATCCCATTAGCCCTCTTGACCACAAGGGCACAGTGCTTGCTCATGGTCAACCTGTCATCCACCAGGACCCCCAGGTCCTTCTCCTCAGAGCCCCTCTCCATCAGGTAATCTCCCAGCCTGTACTGATACTTTGGGTTGTTCCTTCCCAGGTGCAGGACTCTACACTTGCTATTATTAAATCTCATTTGGTTTCTTCAAACCAAATGAGATTTATGATGTATGTATGATCAAATGATTTTTGCCATTCCTCTATTTGATGGAGCAGGCATCCATCTCTTTCAGGGTATACTTCATATCCTGTAAGCAGGGAGAAATCAACAGTGTAAGGGTAAAGTCAGAGCTTCCAATTGCAGTTTTACTCTTTGAAAAACACATCTCTATCCTGTTTCTTTATTCAATGTGTGAAATAGTTTCCTTTACTTCTTTGCCAATGAGTTTTGTTTGTTTGTTTGTCTTCCCCAGAAGGGCAAATCCTCCTTATTAAATATCCATATGAAGTCACACAGAAAAATCAGTGCTGGTATGTTGTCTCTGCTGACTGTCATCATTATAGGCACAGGTGAACTTCACTATGCCAGAGAAGAAGAGGAAGAATTACTGGACTAGTGGTAGATGAACTCCCTCCTAGAATTCCCTGTGTTGGGGTGCATCATGTTTACTTTTTTTTTGCAGCTGCACCACCTTTTTCTTTCTGCTTTGCGCACATGAGAGTAGTCTATGGAAGAAATAGGTTCTTAGGGAGAAAGCTGCTCTATGAATTGACCCATTTGCTTATTCCTAGCTACCTAGTACAGACAATATCCTTGTGGTCATATGCTTATGAGGAAGGAATGTTTACGAAGATAATGAACAACAAGTCTGAGTCATTGAAAATCAATATTTTTTTCAAGCTGCCATCTGTGGGTGCTTGGCTACAGACCACTGATGCACTAGCTGAGTCTAATGCATGAGATGCTGAGACACTGTTGGGAATTAATTGGTGAATTAATTAGAATAAAAAAATAGCAAACAGAATGAAGTTCTGGAAACAGGTCTATCTGTGTGGATTTTAGCAACATAAGAATTTCTCTTTACACTGCCAGGCTCTAGGAATCAATCTATCGGTAAGCCTATAAGTAAATTCAGAGTAGGTGGCTCTCTGAAATTCAAGTATGGTAGCATTTCATGTAAACATGGAAGACTAGAATAACATAATCCCTTGCTTTTATGGCAAAATTCACTTTCAGGCATACTGAATAAAGTTAACAGTTGCTTACATGAAGGAAGTAGACTGTTCTACTGTGGCAGCAGCACCACCCATTTGTTAAATTCCCTTGCAGATGGTTTACTTTTCTTTGTAGAAGAGAGAAGAAAAAGTATCTCTGTCATGGTGCCAGTTACTTATGAAATCTATAGCACTGCAACTGTAGCTGTGCAGATGCCAACTGTGTCTTTTGCAGCGTAAATTAAAGAAAAGTAATACTGTGTTGTTTGTATATATTTATTGCAGCTAAATGCAAACTTTTTTTTTTTTTTTTTTTACTAATTTACTAACAGACTAAAAGATGATCTAAGATTTTGTGGAAAAGAGGATTTCTTTTTTTCAATTTTCTGTGAATCACTTGGTTCATCCTTTTCATTGTCTTACAGCACTTGCTTGTCAACTTCACTTATTGGTCACAGGGCTACATTTCTGCCTACTGTCTGCAGGATACAGTACAGCCTTCACAGTTGTGCTCTGCTTCTTTCACGGTATGCCTCATATCCTATAAGCAGGTAGAAATCAGCAGGGTCAGGTAAAGTTCACACTAAGGATCTGCTTATAGCAGGCAGAAACGATTCACCATAAAACAGTAGTTGAAATACCTTGAGCATCTAAGGTCCACATTAACTACCGAAAAAGAGTCTTTGGAGGTACTTCAGATGCTACTTGTAATCAAATGTCTGAAAGATGTAGGTTGAGAGCATAACCTGAATAACAAGCACTGTAGCAATATACATTTAATAACACGTTTCATTATCAAGAATGTCCAAATAGGTTTCAGAGAGGCAGAAAAAAGGGAGGTGTAGGAAAGGCAAAAAAATAAAATATTATCTGGCAAAATGAAGAAAATTCCCAGTAATGTTTTCAAAGATCTCTTTGCCTTCATTCCAGAGAAGACAAAACCTCCTAGATGCTTAGCTACCACTTGGACCTTTCCATTGAGAGCAGACCCTTATTACCTTACAGCCAACAAAAGAATATAAATACCTATAGGAAGAGGGAAAATGAAACCAATCCAGGCAACTACTGCCAAAGAATGTCCTCAAGCACTCAAGAGCTTCCAGTCTTCTTCAGCTGTGTTACTAAGCATATGCATGCTTCTGAAGCTGTCACTGCGATGAGCCCCGGAAGAGGGAAGATTGAGAAATATGTCAACAAGACATGGTATAGGGTAGGGACTTAGAAAATAGGTATTTTACTATTTTTTTCTAAATCGATTCACCTAAGTCCTATAATCAAAGGTCTAAAATTAACTTCTTGCTTTTGGCTAGTCTTACCAGCACTATCAGTTTCCCAGAAAAGTTTCTAAGTAAGGCAATATTTCTGTTGTTCAACTTGTGCATGAAATACCTTGAGAATCTTCTTTCCTGTAGTCAGAATTCATGTTACAGCCAGCTTGTAAATGGCTAAATAGTGGTCCTGGCTATTTTTAGTTTCATACAATCCATGCATTCACTATATTTCATGATATTGAATGCTGACCTGGTTTCACCATGACTTTATTCCGAGCTACCACTGAGAACAATTTATCTTTGTCACTTTGTAGGTTTGTTAGAAGCTGCTTAGGGGTCTCCTATGGCTCATCCTTCCCTTGTCACATCTGGCAGGGGCATTGGAAACTTCTACTCAAATATATTTGCTCTGTTAGCATCTTGAAGGTTCTGATGATAGTCTCAGAAATATCAGATTCAAATAAAACAGTCCTAGAAATATCAAACATGACCAAAAATACCATTGAAATACACAGATCCCAAGATAAATATATATATCTATATCTATATATATCTGTATAAATACACAGATCCAGGAATCTGTTTTTCCCTTTTGTCTAAAGTGGCTGATAATTTATATACATGTACAACACTTTAACTTACAAGATTAATTATCTTTCTGCTCAATATTGGTTATTTGTCACACTCAGACAGAGTCTGTGTCTTATGGCTAACTAACTGTTGAGGCCTCCGGATATCTAGATTATTTAAACATCATACTGCACTTAGGTAAAGTAACCTCTGTGACTGGCATGTCACAGAGTAACCTCTGACTGTCTGTCGCTGCTGCCTCAATTTCAGCTACAAGCATCATTTAAGAGCATCAGGATCTAGGACACCTGATATCCAGTTTGTGCATGGTCCATCCTGAACAGTGGGGTAAGACTTTTTGAATAATCATTGTGAATATGAGGGAAAATTGATAGAGAGAAAAGATTGGAACTTTTGCTGAACTTTTGCTGTGAAGCATAGGAACACCTATAGCAGAACCAAGGCAGTTCTTACCATAGGTACTGTATTTCCCATAGGACTGTACTGGCTGACAGTCAGTCTGGTTCAACAACCAGGTACTGTGTTCTTTTTGTAACTCTCCTGTGTTCAACTAATTCATTACATTATACTTTCCCTTTATCTATTATAGGTGACATTTATCAAAGGAGTTTTTCAACAACAACAAAAATTCTTCCCTTCTTCACCCCCCAAAATTCCTGAGACAGGCTTGCTTTTGGACTCCAAATTATTAGCTACAGTTGCCATATTGTAATCATCTTGTAGTCAGCAATAACAGTTTACAACTGCTGTCTTTTAAGAGAGAACATTTTCTGTTTTAGTTGTATAACTTGGTGTATAGTGTGCTTAAAAAGTATGTTGTCTTCCTCTCTGTGTCTCTGCGGTTTTCACAGTAGATTCCTTCATAGCTCTGTTGGGTATAAAGTCTTTTATGTATTGCTAGTATAGTATATAGTCAGTGCAGCAGACGTTGTTTTGCCTGAACTGTTTTCTGGTCTGGGATATGCAGGCAATGCCCCATTAAGCAGTCTCCTCAATACATGCCAGTAACAATATAAGAATGCTCTTTTTGGCTTCCATCTGACCTACCTTCACAAGATACAAGAGATAGTTCTCTATTACAGTGACTGCACAAACATTACAACATTTCAAGTGCTGAATTGGAAATAAAAGTTTAAGAGTTATTTTATAATATTTTTTTGTATTTGAATCAATAGTCACTTTTGATTTCTAGTGAGAGAAAATGTTTCATTTCCAAATACACCACAGGAATGAAATTTTGCTGCTTATTATTTTGATTTTCCTCATTTCTTTAAAAAGAAAAAAAAAAAAAAAAAAAAAAAAAAAGGAGATACCATCAGCCTCTTTCCTTGAACCTTCTAATATGTCATTTAAATCACATTATATATATATTTCCCAATCAAAGAGTTGAGGAGATATCAAGCAAGGTCAGAGGAAACTGTTTTGGGCAGAATGGGAGGTGGGGTATGATGCTATAAACAAGATCCCCAAATGAACTGAAATACAAGAAAAACTCCAGCAATACAACTGCCAGCAGCTGTCTGCAAAGGAAAGTCAGGAAAAGCAGACAAAATTTCCACTTTAAGATCAAATTAATTGTAGAGCTAACTCTGTATCTCTAAATTACCAATGTAGTAACGTAGTTAATTTGACAGTGTCTGTCTGTAAAACAGATTTTCACAATGTGCTAAGTGACAGAAAACAACCTGGTAAAACCTGAGCCTGCCAGTTGTACACTATAAAATAATTAAATACAGAAGACATTATGGGGTTGTATGTCTATTTTCCTATTGATTTCCATCTTATACTTGTTCAGCTTATCATCTGAACAAAATAAAAAACAAACAAACAAACAAGCAAACAAACAGAAAACAAAAAACAGAAAACAAAAAACAAAAAACACAAAATTGTTGTTTTTCCCCTCTAGTAGCCAATCCTATGAACATCTCCTTATCTGGGAATTTAGCCAAGATGTTTTTTTTGTTGTTGTTGTTGTTTTGTTTTAGTTTAGGTATTGCATTCAATCTTATTAGTAATGCAGGTGCTACTGGACAGATTAGGCCTACAGGGACACCCCCCTGTGTTTTTATCTTGCTCTATGTAACGCCTCTGGAAATAAATAATCCTTTGTGTTTTGCCCTCTTTGGGAGGGTATAATCTGCAGACTGGGGGGTTGTGTGAATTCAGCCAGTGATTTCATACAGACATCTTTGTTACAGTGTTGTCAAGCATATGATAAAATGAGCCAACCCTGAATAATAGATTCAGGGTTCATTTCATAGATTCAGGAAAAAGAAATGGAAATCTATTTACCTAGAAGTGATAACATACCCGAGCCAAAAACAAAAACAAAACAAAACAAAACAACAAGAACAAAAAATACTTTGTCTTCCTTTTTATCATCTGTGTTTGTCAGGTAGAAACACAGTTCATATTAAAGCTTAGTGTCAATACCTGCTACAAGTAGTCTTTTTCATTCTACAAATAACTGATGATTTTATTATTTTATTTTATTTTATTTTATTTTATTTTATTTTATTTTATTTTATTTTATTTTATTTTATTTTATTTTATTTTATTTTATTTTAATTTCTGAATGCTCAATTAGATTTTTTTTCTTAGAATCATCTTCAGACTACAAACTACTTTTATATTTTCTATTTTTCTGATTAGACAAGCTCAATCTTTCAACAAATTTTGAGAACTTACTCTCAGCCACAATTCCATTTGTCCGTGGCAGTAGCCAAATTTATAAGCCTTGTTATAGGTTTGGTCTCTGGCTGAGTACTTAAAACATCTAAGGATCTAATTCTATTTTATGTACACATGACATGTAAATATTCATAATTTTTGGCTCGCATTGGATGTAACAGGATTTCTCCTGTGAATAAAGTTAAACAAATCTTAAATGGCGACAGGATGTGGCACCTTTAGTCAATCAGTATTTGTAGATAAAGGATTATCTGACAGTTTTGCTACATTGTGTTGGTCTTCTATGAAAAATCATTTATGAAGTTATCCATAAGTAGTAAATACATGAGTCATTTAAATCACATTATATATATATATTTCCCAATCAAATGGTTGAAGAGATATCAAGCAAGGTCAGAGGAAACTGTTTTGGGCAGAATGGGAGGTGGGAGGTGAAAGATTCTAATATTCTTTTGTTTGCCACAAGACCATAACTCCTCAAACTGAAAAATTTCTGCTAACATTTTCTTAATTATTCAAAGCATTCTGCTTAAGATCACTGAGCCAAAACATTCTCTGAATTGTTTATGTGCCATGAACAGTTAAATTCAGATATTTCTGAGATTTGATTTGTTCAAGTGCAGAAGATACTACTCAATATATTTTTTCTTTTTTTCTTTTTATCCCCCCCTTTTTTTTTTTTTTTTTTTTTTTTTTTATTAAAAAGAGACTTTTAATTCAAAAGACTGTTGACAGAACAGACACAAGTATATCACATCTAGCACAATATGTTTTTCCTTCTTTGGAATTGTACATATTATTTTTCTTTCTCTGTGGATGTTTATTTGAAGGATGAATAGGTCACTCTTAGCAGGAGAGCTCATCACATGAGTGCCAGATACAGAAGACAGATGAGTCAGTTCCTCACAGACTACAAATTATGCATGCAGGATAAAACTATATTCATATTTGCATTTGACCTAAACTTCAACTTTCAAAAATAGGTTTAACAGAAATTATTCTGAAATTCAGAAAATGTTTTGCAGAAAGGAAGCAGTTTAAGTAAAACAGCTGAAGAACAAAGAAGGCTCTGCTGGTAGGAAAAGAACACATCGAGAATGATATACTGTATGTCAGGCTGCATGAATTCCAGCCTGTATTTAATATACACTTCGAAATGTGTTTATCAGATGCATGATTGATTGATACTGCTGCAATGTTCAGATCTCAGCCACTGTCCAGTCATTGCTTGTCATTGTAAAATATGGCTTGGTAGAGAAAATCACACCATTTTTGTGAAGATTGCAGTACAAAACCTCTGTCTTCTCAGTGCTTCTCTGCATATAGTCCAAATAAATCATTTTTTTTTCTTTCATTTTTTCTTCTTTTTTTTTTTTTTTGATTTTTAGTTTTAATTTTTTACACACATGATTTGGATACAGGACTGTTGCTGTCTCTTTTAACAGTGTGTACAAATGAACACAAGGTGGGAAAGTCACACAGCTCCTTACAGGAACTGCAGCAAAGTCTAAAAAAAGAAAGCTGCAGTGAACAAGAGCACAATGCTGAATACAACACTCATATTTTTACTCTTTCTTAACTGTCTTAAGAAATGGGAGATGAGGGACATATGATCCAAAATATCTCTATCCAGGGCTGTTATTTTGCCATAATAGAGGCATTATATTATTTAGATGTGCTTCGATTTCAGAACCATAACAGATGATAGTATAGCAAATAAAGATTGTGAAAATAGGCGAGGCATGATTGCAGCAAACTTTCAGGGTGATGGGGATTCTAATGTGCACAAGTTAGCCAATTAAAATAGAACCACACATATAAGTAATCCCAAGAAAGAGGGAAGTGATTTTGCAAATAGCCTCATGAAATAAAAATGTGTGCTTGAATACTTGGGGGGTGGGGAGGGCAGGGCAGGGCTGGGCAGGGCAGGGCAGCAGGGGGAATAGTCTAGGGGAGAGTAAAGGAAGAGGGAAAAGTATCAGCCAGCCTACTAGGTCAGCTAATTATACTTATTTTTATGCCATTCAAACGTAATTGAGAATGGGAATGTGGTCCATTGAAAGACCTACATTAGCAGCAGATTTCTGTATTCCTTTAGGGCAGCAAGCAACCATTTTAATAACTGTATAAGTCCAGAGAGTGCTGTGACTTCATTAGGTCAGAGTTGTGGTGGGAGATGCCCCTGACAGACTGACAGAGACCATAACATGTAAGTGTACAAGGATCCTTTTTTTCTGACCCATTTGCTTAGCAAGAGTCACAGTGCTTCACCAGAATGCCACATACTTTCTGCTAGCTCATTGTGCAAGCTGTTATAGATCCAAGAATCCTAAGGAGATGATCTGACTTTCTGGTCAGTGACAATTAGATGCAACATAGAAATGCTAGTATCTGCAGGAGAAAATATTTAGACTGAACATCATGATTTTGTTTGTCTGTTTGTTGAATTGTTAAGGAAGCCAATTTCATCCTTTTAACCAATCAACAAATTAAAGTAAGTTTCATTTTGTGTAGCATGTGTAATCTTTATTTAGAGCAGGATAAGAACAGCTGCTAATTATAGTTGTGGATCATGGGAAACAGATAGTCCCCAGCCCTTTTTGCAGGCAGTAGTGGAGTTAGCTACCGTTCCAGAAAACTACTAATATCAGAGAAACACACCTGCTAGGAACTTTGGAAGAGGGGTGGACGGGTTGCTAAGAAAAAGTTGATGAGGAAAGGAATGGATCTAGAATGGTTAATCTTGAATTGACGGTGCCGTAATAACAAGAATTCCATCTCATTTCTCTTCTGTTTTGAAACAATTGAAAGCTTGAGGATCATGGCCTCCCAGAAGATCATGTAAGGCTTCTCCAGCAGGTTATACCAGCTAAATTATGCAAATTAGAGTTTGGATGTACTGTCTACACTGAGGTCAGCTGTCTCTATAATACACTGTTTCCTTCTTCCTTCATTCACACACATGTCCCTAGAGTGGTGTCATCTTTTTATACAGTGTTTGGTTGTGAATGGCGATCACCTCTGTGATAACACATAATGTGCTCAGAGCATTTTCATCATTATCTCAGTTGCTTTGATGACTGCATCACTTAAAAAACTGAGTAAGATTTCTTTTCTGCCTTTTCTTTCTTACTTACTTTTTCTCAGCTGAATAAGTTAAACTGTATTTTGTGTTCTAATTTTAAGCACATATGGGCATGACAGCTTTTTAATGAAGTTCTCAGTGCCTGAATACCTGTTTCTGACACTTTCATACAACATCCCATAGAGAAGAAATAGACTTTAACATATGTTAAAAGCTGTGTAATCCGAAGAGTAAGTGTGAAGCCATTCTAAGTGATACTGCTCTCTTTTCCACGTCCGTAAACAAGTTGGGTGTAATTTCAAAGTAAGATACTTCTACCTCCTGCCTTGTCTCACTTACTGGCAAGACTACAGAATAAGACTGGTCTTTGCAAAGCAGAATTATTTTTTTTTCCAATAACCTGCATCTGACACAGTTTTTTTTCCTAGAATTTTCAGGAGAAAAAAAAAAAAAAAAAAAGAATGATGCAAAATTCTGCTTCCCCTCTCCCCCCAAGACAAGTAAGTCTATAAGTGTAATGGTCTTTTCAGTTTCTGTGCATATATAAATCTTTCTATACTTTCAACTCCCTTTGGTGTGTGGCTTTAAACATTTATTATTTCTGTGCATGTATGTCAGACTGCGTGCGTTTTCAGTCCTTGAAACTGTGGGAAAAGTAGTCCCTTTAAGTTTTTCTGTTTTAAGAAAAACTGAAACATCTGCTAAATGTGATTGTATGGTTGGATGTGCTTAGCAGCAGAGACATTTGAAGTGAATAATTTACAGGGCTGATCAGTATACATGTTTTCATACTGATCATGTCATCCTAATCTGTCATGTAGTCTTTTAATAACAACATGTAAAAATAGAACAATTTAGTATAGAACTCTGATTATTTTCCCAGTGTTAAAATGGTTTTAATTTGAAGAAGTTACTGTAACTTTTTTTTTTTTTTTTTTTTTTTTTTTTTAATGGAACAGAGAATACACTAAGGCAGTAGGATAACATGCCTCTCATCGACCTTTTGTTCTTACCATGAGTTATTGTATTGCCATGAGGCACAGAAGCACAGAGAGGAATGAGTTTTACATTTTACTAGAGGGTGTCTGTGATTGAGTAAGGGATTAATTCCATATTTGTGAAGAAGGCAGTGTACAAAACTCACAACAGGACTACTTAAATGGCTAGCAGAATCTTAGCATAGTTTCAATGGCATTTCATTCCATACAGACTTCCACACAGCCTTGCAATATCTCCCCATCTCAATTCCCTGTTCAAATCTGGACATGGAAGGAAATACTTCCATGCTGACCTGTACTGTCAGCATCGAGGTAACTTTCCTTCACTTTCTTTCACCACATGGACAGACTCTGTGTTGGGTTTTATTAACGAATTTCCAGAGTCTTTGGGATCTTGTGTCTGTTTTAACAAAAAGCTTCCCCTTTTTTGTTTGTCACAATTAGGCATCATCTGCAAAAACTCTGCCAGGCCAACCTGTCAGAAACAAACATAAATTGATGAAGATTCAATTCAACTACACTTGGAATAAACTTCTACCATGATGTTATGTCTAAACTCACATTAAAGTAGGAGAAAAGCTTAAAACCATTAGCTAGATAATGGATCTTTGGTAAACAAGTCATTCAAAGTGTTTAAACTGAGTGCTGTTTGCTCAATAGTCTGGTTTATTTTGTTAAGTTCATGACAGCTAGTGAACCAAAAGCAAGTAAACAAACAAAATATTATTCCCTAAACTAATAGTGAACTCCCATGCACTGCTGTTGTCTGAATTGTTCATGGTAAAAAGCAATGTTGGTTTTGAGATTAACGAACTCAGTAATGCTTGCACTGCAATCCCAATTTTTTAACCTCTATATCAAGTTATTCAATTTTCTAGGCTTCAGGACTTCCAGAAACACCACTGTTTGGACCTACTGAGGCGAATTTGTATTGAAATGAAGCATCATGGTGTGATGATGTGCATCATAACGTGACTGCAAGATACAAAAATGCAAGGTCAGCTTGTGATGCAATGTTATGTATACATACATACAAATGTTATGATGCAGCAGTGTAGAGCTATAGTGTTTCTCCCCTCCCCATAAGACAAATCTGAAAGGTTTCACTTGTGTTTCACACTGAACATGTTGCCTGGAGGATGATGTGGCAATACTGAGTGACAATTGAGAAGAAAGTAAAGAGAAGAGTAAGGAGAAGAGTAAAGAGAAGAGTGGAGTGGAGTGGAGTGGAGTGGAGTGGAGTGGAGTGGAGTGGAGTGGAGTGGAGTGGAGTGGAGTGGAGTGGAGTGGAGTGGAGTGAAGAGAAGAGAAGAGAAGAGAAGAGAAGAGAAGAGAAGAGAAGAGAAGAGAAGAGAAGAGAAGAGAAGAGAAGAGAAGAGAAGAGAAGAGAAGAGAAGAGAAGAGAAGAGAAGAGAAGAGAAGAGAAGAGAAGAGAAGAGAAGAGAAGAGAAGAGAAGAGAAGAGAAGAGAAGAGAAGAGAAGAGAAGAGAAGAGAAGAGAAGAGAAGAGAAGAGAAGAGAAGAGAAGAGAAGAGAAGAGAAGAGAAGAGAAGAGAAGAGAGAACCCAGAAAAGGTGACTGATTCATACACAAATGTGTGTTGAAATGACTCATGATGACTGCTGAATGTAGAAGACCATGCTTGAAATATATAAGGTATCATTTTCAAAAACTCTTAAATAACTGTGTCCCTTTTCTAACAGATTCTAAATCCAAATATGTCTAGCTTGCTGTTGCTACTGCCAGTGGATTATACTTACATGTTAAAGTGCAAAGTAGATATTTGCAAGTATTGTATACCAAAAGCCTTAGGTGTATTGCTAGCCTGAAAGAAACAATCTGCTTTAAAGTTAGTTCAGATATAGTGAGCATAACAGACCACTGTTAGTATGCTGTAGGTATAGAAGCACACAGATTATCCATAGTCTACATCATTTGGGTAACTAAAACTGTAGTTAGGTGATAAAATGGTTTTATAAAATGTTCCCTGAACTCAGTATTTGTAAAGATGTGCGAGCAGACCTGAGGTATTCTTTGCAGATGAAATAATTCTGATGGAAATATTTTGTATAAATGTTAATGTCTTCTTTTAAAGTTAAGAGAATAAAATTCTGTGACATAAGTATGCTTATATTTTTATGAATGCTAGTATTGATAAAATAAAATCTTTAAAAAGGATTGCTCTTTTGACTACATACTCAAACATATTTTAAAAGCTGGCTAAGTTTTCAAATAAACTTGCTTCTCAGACTGTATTTATAGCCAACTTGGAGAATATTTTCTTTCAGAGGAATCTGTCAACTCAGCTGAGTTTTCCTAAGGCCACCAGTTCAAGTTAACATGCAGTATTCATAGTTGGTTGATATAACTGTGAATCGTTAAAGCCTAAAAATATCTAATAACATCGTTGGTAGTTCTTGTCTTTCCATATACTTCATAGATTTTTGGAATGGCTTGGGTTGGAAGGGACTTTAAAGATCATCTATTTCCAATTCCCCTGTCATGGGTGGTGTATCTTCCACTAGATCAGGTTTCTCAGGGCTCCATCCAACATGTCCTTGAACACACCCAGGGATGGGACAACTTCTCTGGGCAACCTGTTTCACTGCCTCACCACCTTCTGAGTGAAGAATTTGCTCCTAATACCTTGTCTAAATTTCCTCTCTTTTAATTTAAAATTGTTTCCTCTTGTCCTATCACTATACCCATATAAAAATTGACTCCTTGAGATACTTTGAGAATATCTCTTTCCCTTTGTCCTACTGTAAAAACAAAATAAAACAATAGTGGAGATTTTTTTTTTCTTTATTTCTCTGTCACCTTTTCTCCTGCTAAGATGATGTATATGACTTTTTTTTTTTTCTTTTTTTTTTTTTTTCTTTTTTGTATGAAATTAACAGTCTGAACTAGTTTCATCCTCCAGCCAGGCTTATCAAACACAGCCCAAGTTCATAAAGAAAATCACAGTTTTTGCCCCTCAAAAGATATTGTTGGTTAAGCATGTTAGGTATTCACATTCAATAGACCCTATAAATTAAAGAGATAAATCAAGTGGAACAAGACTATCATATACATATATATATATATATATATTTTTTTTTTTTTCTGTATCAGCTGTGACTGTAAGGACTTATGCTGCTTTGACCATCATTTAATTGTCTTATCTTTTGCCTTGTTTTTGTTTGTTTTTTAGTTTGTTTTATTTTGCCTTTTATTTTTTATTTTTTTCCAGTGTAAAGAAGAACACATGATTTAAAATGGGTTACAGTAAGTACTGTAGAGAATATAAATTTCTTTCTGAATGGAAATTGTGCGTCATTTGTGCTCAGGTAGAGGAAAGGCATTTTCGGTTTTCAGGCATAATGTTGGTCAAGGGTTCCTGCTGATTCATTCTGAGCAGGGTGAGTCAGAGCAGCTAAATTAGGTTTCTGCTCTGAATCATCATCTATAGGAGAATATTTTACTCCTCTGACTATAGACAGAGCTTGAAGATGTTAGGCTAAAATTACAGTTTGCCAATATCCATTTCCTAACTGTCATTTTCTAAAGTCCATTCAGCTCTGAATTCCAAGATATAGTGGATAAGACTAGGTAAACTAACACTTGACATTTACTGGCTGTTCTTGAAAAGGGCATAAAGGTGGAATTTATATAATCCTGGAAGTATCTTTCTCCCATATTTTTGGAATAGTAATAAGTATTTTTACTGTAGAAGCACTAAAACTACTTCCGTTATATGGTTAGGAAAAAAACAAATGTAGAATTACCAAGTTCAGAAAATATGTATACATTTTGCAATCCACAAAGAGTTCTTCAAAATTGGTTAGAATTGTAATTATGTTTATTTTCCAATAAATTGTATAGCTAGATTTTTTTTTAAGCAGAGTTAAATAAATGGAACTGCCTTCAAAATATGATTGCAGAATCCTTAACAAAATGGGTAAACATTCCCTCTGACTCTGGTAATAATGCCTTTGCATTATTTGGTAATCATCATGGTAATTGTCATGGCAATCATATTTGGTATTTTTGTTGATTACACAACAAGACGTAGTTGGGATGCTGACAAATGGCTAAAGTTGATAACATTGGAGATGGAATGCAGGTCTTCATTTGTACACAGAACAAATAGTTCATGAAAAGTGTCTGCAAATCTCGTACAGTTACACATTTTTTTAGCTCCAACTTCATATAGAAAAAAACTTATATTTATCTATCTATATATTTATATCTTTATATTTCTATATGTGTCTTAAACTTTAAAATTACTACAAAGCCAAGAATGTTTTCGCTTTTATTGGTGAAGTCAGAGATTTCTCACCTTTTCCAGATAATGCATGTCTAGTTTTTCTAGGACAGCTTGGAGTTTTAAAGTTAAAACTCCAAGGGCTTTAAAGCACCCCCCTCCCCATTTTTTTTTTTTTTTAAATATTATTATTATTATTAATGCATTTTAAAGCAGAACATTTTTATCTTAGTTTGGAGAAGACCACTGAGTGCTTCTTTTATCCCATTCTCAGAGACAGGAACAGAAGAACAAGGTAGATTTATTTGAAAGGGACACAAAGAAATAACATTCACTAACTCTCACTGTACGGAGTTTATTTTGAAATGTTTGTACCAACCATGCCACCCCTCAGGCTCCCTTCTCCCCATTGGCCATGCAGCTGCATCCTGCATTTACAGCTCTGATGTATTAACAGGGGATTGAAGTGTGGCATCATTTTCACAACTTCTTTCAGTTTGCTTTGATCTCATGGCTTTTTTCCTCAAAAGAGTTCAATTGCAAGCAAAAATACAGGGCAAACATTTTTCTCATGGCTATTATAGAATATATATTTGCAACCACATTCCTGTCTTACCAAGAGTGTATTGTATATAATAAAGACAGGAAATAAACAATGTCTTTCACTGCAAAACACAAGAGATGGCTTAATAAGGCTGTTCTGTGTCTGTTCCATTTGAGATTAGTAGCTGGAGAAGTTTGATTTGTGCCACTTACAATAACTATACATTTTAATCTGTATAATCCATTTGAACACAAGGATGGTGCATTACAAATATAGCATAAAGAACTGCTACATTAACAATTGTATTACTCAAGTCTGCAAAGTCAACATTTAAAAATTATGAAGTAGTGGAATAAATGGAACCTCTGCATTATTATGTATAATTAATTAGGTATTCCTCTTCATGGATGGGCTCAGTAACCCCTATTCAGTTTATTGGGCAATAGGGCTTGCATGTTCACATCATTGTTACTCTACTAACAGCAGCACTGATCTCAACAGAACATTATCAGGAAAGGGTCTCAGAACTGTTTTTTTCTCATAAATTTCATGAAGATAGTCTGGTGAAAGATTCAAGCTCAATGTAAATTAGGTGCTTCAGATCCAAATTCATAAAAAAAAAAAAAAAAAAAAAAAGACAATTTTCAATTCTCATTTTTTTTCTACATTATTTTTTGTGGTAAATATTCCCTGAAGATGCATATGGGTTCTTGGTTTAGTCTTGTCCTTGTCTCATTCTCAACAAACCTGCTTAAGCTTTACCTCTGGGGTATTAGTTCTTGTGTTAACTGAGTGTCCCATGCCAACCAGATTGCCCTGTTGCTGTGTGCCAGGTTTGGTTCTGCAAAGCTTTTTGGACCAACTTTCTTCTACTGCTCTACTATTGTTCCTGATTTTTCTGGGTTGAGTCCTACTAGAAGAAGTACATCTTGTCTGTAAGAAAAAGGCTCCTGGCTCTCTCCTGGCTACCTGGCTCACAGCAGCCCTGTGCAGCTGCAAACAGCAATTACAGACAATGTCTGCTTGTATGCTGGTAGCTCCTTGCAGGTTGCTCTGAGAGTATAAGGCATACACAATCTCAACAATACCAAAGTCTTGATAATGTTAATGGCGGATAACTTCATCACAAGTGTATTGCTAATAAAACTGAAAAAAAATCCACAAAGTATGTAATTTACCATGAGCCTAAGAACTGAACAGGTCTACATGGATATTCCAGGGAATGACAAACATAAGAGATATTTAAACAAAGTCTCACTTTTGAAAATTCACATCATCAAGCCATCTAAAGTTGGACAAAGAACAGCTGCTAGATTTTACTGAAAGCTAACTTAACACCCATATTAATATTTAAACAAAACGGCTCGACTGGTTCTGGATCATCTCCCAGAACAGTTAGCCTGGCTAGAGAGATAGCATAAGAGAATTGCTACATGTACATTTGCAAAATTGAATGAAATTAAAATAAACAAATTTGTAGCTTTGGAAGTTTGGGACAATTTCTCTAACAGACAAGGGCAGTTTTATTGCTTATATGAATGATAGTACTTCATCTCCAGCAATTGAATATTATAGATGATGTCTTCAAAAATTGTTTTAAATGTGCCTGATCATACACAATTGCATGAATTTTAGTCTATATACCAGATGTCATTACTTTTTATTATTATTATTATTTATTTATTTATTTATTTATTTATTTATTTTAACTGTGTGGGTGGTAGAAGAGGCAGTAAGACTTCTGGAATGCACTAATCTAAAAATAGTATGATTATTCCACATTTGCAACATTATCTTTTATTTATAAAGCTATGTTTTGCATTTATTGAATAGAGCAAGCGTAGGTAAAGCTAATGATCTTGCCCCAAGTGTCTGAAAATATTAGCTAATGTACAAACACAAAAATGAAAAACGAATTTGGAGTAGCACAGGAAATACAACCATTTACTGTATGTTTGTATCTCTCTGTTACAGCTCTTGGCTTTTAAAAATCTCTGTTTTACTTACTTTAAGGAAAAAAAAATAGTGTAATAAGCTTTTAAAATGGGTAATTCTTCTAATGAGACCCAGGGTCACTGATAGCACATCACAGTGCCTTCAAAACATGAAATGCAGACAAATACTCTTAGTTCTTACTAAATAAAACACTGTCATCAGTGTTTCTTACTGTGAAAGTGACATAGAATAAAAATATGAAGGGAAATTGAGGTCTATCATGGATTTTTACTCTCACTGTAAAGCCATAAAAATGATAGTGTCAAGAATTGTAGCCTATGTAAACAGAAAATTTAATTGCATTTAATTGTAAATGTTCAGTCAGTGGTGGAGCATTTAAATCCAAAAGAGAGCCTATAATTGTTTCAGTTGCATTGTCTGACTTTAATTAATATTGAGTTATATAGTGAATGTACAAAATTATCAAAGAAAATGAGTGGACACTTTTAAATTGAAATACATCACATTTAGCCACAGTGGTAGAAGAGGAGATCTTTAATGGTTAGAAAATTTAGGGGAAAACAAACAAAGAAACAAACAAAACAAACAAACAAACAAACAAACAAAAACAAAAACACCTTCCCTACTTTTTAGTAATTCATCCTAATTCAAGCAGTTAGGATGCAAGCTTTTCTTACTTTTATTATTATTATTATTATTATTATTATTATTATTATTATTATTATTATTTACTTTTCCATATGAGAGAATAATGTATTTTTAGAAAGTTGTATGCTGCTGAGTTTAACATTTATATGCAGTGACTGAAAGTAAGTCTTTAAGTTTAAAAATGTATTCAAATGGCCTTTGCTTTGTTAGCTATCTGCATTTGAAATCCACAAAATCAACTGTAAAAAATCACAATGAGTTTAATGAACAAAGACTCAGGCCCTCATAGCACCATCATTATCAGTCTCTGATTCTGCAACTGACTCCACATGGGAGTCAATTGAAGTCAATGAGGCTTCAAGAGGGCAGCAGAATCTGTCTATGCAAAGTCAATTGCTGGACTTATGCCTTTGTAACTAAGCATTGTGTTTGTATCAAAAATGCATTGATCTACTCTGTGAATAACATAATGGGGGCCTCTGCTCCCAGGGTAGTATTTCTCTTCTCCTGCCATGTTTTATCTCAATTTTTCTTAATTTATATGTATATATGCTCTGGTTTTTAAGACTTTTTAAAATATGAATTGAGTCTCTATTCTCACTTTTGTTGGTGCTTTGAAGATGGTGTGCCTCTTTGCTAAGGTTTTATATGAGAAAATGATGATGAAAGGAGATCTGTAAATATATTACTGCTCTACAAACAAGATGAATATAATAAAAATCTGTGCAAAAACCTCTGTTATATATATAAAATTGGTTTAAGGGAAAAATTACTGAATTTTGCTTAATGGTTTGTAGTAATGGCTATGCAGTGAAATTTTGATTTTATTTTCTAGATTTTCTCCCTTCTGAGAAGAAATCAGAAAATCAAACTTTGTATCTTGACCAAAACAATAAAGAAATGCATGGTTACTCAAAACTTCAAAAGAGTCTGAGGAAGATAGTAATTAACTTATACAACAGCATTGGAAAATTATCTTTCATAAACTTTTCTGGACTTCAGGCTTTAGATATTAACTATTATTTATTTATTTATTTGTTTACTTATTTTATTTTCCCCTTCTGATTCATCTAATACAGTTACTATACAGTTCCCCAGGATGAAAAAAAAAGAAGGTTCAAGCTCCTCAGCTGTCTGAAGAAGTTTCCAAAAAAAAAAAAAAAAAAGAAGAAAAAAAAAAGAAAGTTGCTTGTTGCTTGAAAGTAGCTTATTGGTAAAGAGGGAAAAGACAAAAGGAATCTCCCTGACGGAAGTTTGCTATGTTGAACAGAGATTTACCAAATAAATAACGTACATCACTTCAACCATTAAGGTCATTTTTAATTCTGACCTGAAATCTGAAAATGACCTACAGAAGACTTTTAGAAGAAGGTGACAGGAGCTGTTGAAGTCCAGTGGAGGTGTAGAGAAAATACAGGAAAAAAAGTTAATACTTTCCCTACCAGTTCTTGACTGCCTTATTGGCCCTTTGGTAACAATGGAAAATTAAGCACTCTTCCCCCCTACCCCCTGCCCCCACCCCTCAACATTTTTTTTTTTTTCTCTCTCTTCCTGTTGCTATTGTGCTATTGCTAAGCATTGGTAAAGAATAAGTAGGAATAAATTTGTTGGTACTGGTAATTTATAGGTATTTGTAAGTATTATATACCAGGGGAAGGTTTCTAAATGTTTTCTTTTCTCAAAAAACAGTTTAGATAGTTATATATTAATAAGAACTATTTACCATTTTAGCCATTTGGATGTGTTTCATATCAAATGTACTTTTTAAAGCAATGCTTTGACTAAAAAAAATGCATTTTAATTAACATGAGCAAAGATCAGTAAAGATCTTAGGGACAATAAATAGAAAAGTGCTGGTTCTTCCTTCAGCTTCATAACACAACCGTTAATAATGACCTCCGATTACAAGATACAGATTGCAGGAAGTTACACCTATTTTTAATGGTCACTTTTCAGGCAGTCAGAGATACTGCTTACACTGCCAAAATATGCCCCAGCAGACTGTACTGGTTGCATAAGGTTAAAGAGAAAACAGCCTTTGGGTAAAGTCTGCAACTTTATAGTGGAATAACACACAAGAAAAGCTTCTCCCAAATCTTGCTACAGAATCTGTGGGAAAGATATTGTTGAGGAATGAGATGTCAGCAACTGACAGTAATAACAGAGGCAAAGTCCACTTTGTGAATGTAAGAGAGTGGGACTCACTAAACATTGCTTTGCAGACATTCAAAAAGTCTGAGTTTGAGGCTTGTCTTTGCAACTGACTTAAATGTTGTAGGAAACATTTAATCTTTCTTGATATTACCAACTTTAATTAGCCCTCATTGGATTAGGTTGACAACCCTTTTTGATGTTTAACTAATGTATTTCTGCATCTTTTTCAGACCTATATTTGCATGTACATTCATTATTTTCACAACTTTCTTCCTTAGATTTGCTCTGTGGATGGTCCTGTTGGTGTTAAATACACAGTCTTCAGCCAGGAGTCTCAGTTTTTTCTTGTTGTTGGAGTCAGGCTGAAGTGCTAGTTTTTGCAGTCTTCCTTCTTGCCCCTTAATCATTTTTTTTTTCTTTCTTTTTTTTTTTTTTTTTTTTTCCCTACCTTTAAAATGTTTATTATTATTAATAATTATTACTGCATATATATTAATCAGATTTTTATGGCAGTTCTTCCTATATCGCATTGTTTTGCTCTCTTTTTAAAGTGCATACTGACAGGCTTCTTTCCTCGGTGTCAGGAACTTCCTTTAAGGTCTGAAATTTTCTGTGCTGTATTCATGATGTCTTAAAGTTCCCATGTGTGCTCCATCATTGTTTCCAGATGTACTGCTTGTTTCCTCTGGCTGTTGTCCACCACAACTCCATCAGGCAGGTGACCTGATGCCAGGAATACTGTCCAACTATAATCCAGTGATCATCATGCAAAGAGGTGATGAATCTGGTACAAGATCAAGTCAGGAATGACAGGGCATATGGTTCAGGGCACGCTTGGATGCCCTGACACAAACCTGAATGGAGCCCCAGCTAAGCCCCAGTTTGAGGGGACCTAGATGGGGACCCTGCTGTGACGGGTCAGGGGAAGGGTGCCCGTGGGTGCAGAGACTCCTGACAGAAGTCATAGTTGTTTTCTTTTCTGAGGACTGTCTTTAAAAAGGGAGGAAAAATGCAACCTTTCTGCTAAATTCTCCTGTTCTCTATTTTCTGTTCCTAGGGCTGCTTAGATGCTGAGATCTCCAGCTTATTGTCCTTCATCCCTTTAATTTTATCTCACTAAACTATCATTCTCTTTTCTTCTCATTTTCATTCTCAATTATCATTTACAATACAATTTTTGAGCAAACTGTTCCAACTACAATAGTAATGAGACAAAACACTAAATAACATCTTTATCCAAAATTTGCAGCACAGCAAGGAGCGGTTCTTTAGTTGCATCATTGTCCATGACAGAGGATTAGAACAAGATGATCTTTGAGGTCCCCTCCAACCCTAGCTGTTCTATGTTTCTAAGGTTATTTTGGATGAATCTCTCAAAACGTCAGCTCACTGCTGCATTTTAGTTTTCAGATTGTTTGTGTATTAAAAAATAAACTTTCTTCCAAAGTATGTTAATATACACTTTCTTTATTGGTGTCATTCATGGAAAGTTAACATTGATAAATAGTACAAAAAGCAGAAATATCTAATAATTGTCCATATTGCTCATTCAGCTTCTGCTCCATTCACTAGTGTGACAACGTTATTTCTACAACTGAGAAGATTTTGCCTTGGATATTTGAGTGGCTACCTACAGCTTTCTTGTTTACAACTAGCAACTGTCTGTGGGATTAAAAAGCAAGTAAAGAACTTGATCACATCAGTGTTGCAAAAGGGAGAGCAGAAGGTTTTTTAGTCCTAGCTCAGTGATGCACCCTGGGCACCTGCAATACAACCTCTGATGTGACATGTTTACATTTAGATATATCTTTACCTGGAAGAATGTTTTCCCCAAATTATATGGGTGAAATTACATGGAATTACATGTCATATATCAAAATCCAATTGAACTGGCATGAATGGATGCTTTAAATGCTCTGGGTAACATAGCATGGCCTATGACTAATAGCAAAGAAGACCTAACTCTTCATCTGCTTTCATCTGCTTTCAGGCAGTCTGTTGATGGATATAAAGCACTGATATACTAAGGCATTAGGGGTACTCAGATAGGAGATGGCTTATAAGATACTACTGGCTTATCCACTAGGATCCAAAGCATTATTAATTATGCATTCCTGGACAAGAGAAATGAGAAACTGTCCAAAGCATGTAGTCCAAAGCATAGGTAACTGTTCCTCTCCCAAACAAACAAACAAACAAAACAAAACAAAACAAAAACCAACAAATGAACAAAACCACCATACTTATAACATCATCTAATGACATCAACAGTGAATTGTTAGTCTGTAAGTCTTCATTCTTTTACCAGATAATATCTAACCTGTAATCTTGTAATTTGAAATAGCCAACCTGTTTTGAGTGTTGATATTTCCATTCCAAAAAAAAAACAAAAACCTATTTTAAGCATTGGAAAATTATGAACATACTGCCTTTTTTTTTTTTAATTTCGTTTCTTTTTTTGTTTTTTTTTTTTTTATCCAGTTTGTCTTGATGCAACATGCTTGTGCTAAAATATGGATGCATTTGTCAGTACATCTGTGCCACAGATACACTCTTTTTCTTCCATGTCTTTCTGTCCACTTTTTCCATTTGTTGTAAAGTCTTTTGTTTTTTTAAATTAATTAATTAATTAATTTATATTATTACTACTTGTGTTTTCTTATTACTAATAATACCTTTCATGTAATACCTTTCATGACAGTTAAAAAGATATCTCAGCTTGCTAACTGGTAGAAAACAAAACCTCTGCTTATTTACAAACTTACATAATCAGATTTCTTTTGTGTATAAGCTCATCTTTCTTATATATATATATATATATATATATATATATATATATATATTTTAAGTACATTACCAGACTGCACTGTTTCCCCTTACTTTATCATTGATTGAATTGGTTATTTAGTGACAAATATCATATGATTCTACTGATGTTTGTGGAACTGCAAAGGAGTAGTCTTTTTTTTTGTCTTTTCTTACTGCCTTAGAAAAAAGCTTTTAGTTTCATTCTCTGCTACTTTTCTTGGTAAAATGAACAAGAAAAGGAGAAAAAAGTAAGAAATCATTAGTTGGTGCTGGCAGGTCAATGCAGTGAGATTATTCCTATAGACTCTAGACTTTGTCTTAAGGATAAAAGGTAACATAATTGTGTTTTTTTCATGATGTTATTGTCCAAAGAGAATGTATTCTGGTAAAAAGGATAATTTTTTACTGAATGAGGCTGCAAACGTTCTGTGAAATTGCATCTGTAGACATATTTAGGTACTGGCATAAGGTTTCATACATGCTTTCCAGAGACTGGAAAACAACCCATCGTTCTGACTGTAAAGCCAGTATGTCTATCTATATATTTTTATTTCATCTCAATTTTCAGATCATTGCCAACAAGATACCTCTTTCCAGCAGGTGGAACATTATTCTTTATATAAAAAACATCATGCTGTGCCTCACATGGAATCCTTTGAAAGAGAGTGGAAGCTGTAATACTGTCATTACAAAAGATTCCAACAATTCACCAATGGATATACCAGTTTCTACTTCATGTTTTAAAACTGTGGCCTTACAGAAAACTGTATTTTAAGTTGAGAAAAGGTGTTAAACATCAAAAGACAAGCAGTGATTCTGTTTGGATGCAGATATTATTTATTAGAAGAGATATTTTAAAGAAATTTAGTGTTTGTCAATGCAAATATGAATGTTGTTGTTTCCTTGTATGGGTTCTAATACAATACTGCAAGTTTCACTAGAGAATTTAATGAATTTTGGATTAAATCCTTCATTCGTGAATGTCCAGTACATCTGTAGATGTTAAACATTTTATTTGACCTATCATTTTGTTGCAAATCATCCTATGAAAAACCACTGCAGAACAAATCTGTTTTTGGAAACAGTGATGTTGTAGCTTTTCTTCTAAACAGAAGCATGTTTAATGGTCAATAAAATGAGCTCTTGGCAGACATTCAGCTTGATGATTAAAGAATTTCTGCCTTTATAATAAAAATATTATAGTAGAAAATAGCATTAGGAAACTGACTACACTGATTGGCTTGTAATGAGTCATAGATTTGCAATTATTGTTCTGTAACTACAGGCATGACATCATAGAGCAAACTGTCACAATACAGTCTGAAAAGTTTTTTTGTTTTTGTTTTTGTTTTTTTTTAATTATGCTTAGCTACTTTAAAAAAAGTAAGTGAGTAACCTGTGTGTTGCAGGGTAGATGGTTAGATGTATCTATTGGCAGAATGAGTTTTCCATTATAAACATTTGTATGTTCTTTGCTGAAATGGTCTTAACTGGAGAAAAAAAAATAAAATAAAATAAAAAATAGATGAGAGACCTATGTGGTCTCCTTTGGGAACTGAATTTTATTTTATTTATGGTTTATTATTCTTATTATTATTAAATTTATGTATTTATTTATTTTTGTGGGCCTAGTTTTTATCTGCTTTTCAACAAAGGTCATGAAAATCTAAAGTATGTAGCCAACTGCTTTTGTTATTGGTCGTCGATCTGATAGCTCAGAACACTGGTAGAACTAATATCTGATGGTATCTTCTGAATTCACAGAATCACAACATGGTTGAGGTTGGAAGGGACCTCTGGAGGCCATCTGTTCAAACCCTTGCTCAGGCAGGGACATCTAGAGCAGGTTGCCCAAGACTGTATCTAGATGGCTTTTGAAGATCTCCAAGGAGGGAGAATCCATGACCACATTATGCAACCTATAAATTCCTACACTGGGCTTCTAATTGCCAAACTATGGTGTTCAAAATTCCTACCCTCCTGTTGACTAAATTTGAAGGTACCAATTAGCATTAGCTGTTCACCATCTTTCAAATGTTTTCCCACTCCCTGAATATGTCCTATGAATTATAAAGAATAAAATACTTTCTTTTGTCAAAACTTAACAAAGAAACAGAATAAAGGAAAACACTACTAGCTACTGTGTCCTTCTTCACTACAGAACTTCTGCCTGACCTACTTCACTTTCCCGCCTGCTGTTTTACTTTGTTTGTTTGTTTTAAGAAAAAACTGTGAATAGGTTCACGTTGCTGACCTCATGTTTTTTCATACGGACATATATATCAACATTATATATCAACATTTTGCTTCATTTTTGCACTTCTAGTCTATTCTGAGCAGCAGTATTATTTTTCCTGTAGTTAATCCCTGAATTTATTACTGGTATCATAAAGTCATTACAAGTGGATTTCACTAGCCAGTGACAAGTTTAAGGGCTATGAAAACCAAGCAGAGGCAACAAAATAAATAGCTACATTTATTTTAATTGCCCTCTCTCTTCTGTTATTTTGTGAGGAAAAAATTGAGGACTGCATTTTTTGCATCAGGAAACTAAAATTCATAAGGAAACAACTTTTCAGTCCAAAGCACAATTTTTATTTTTTGAGGAAAAATAAATAAATAAATAAAAAATCAGGGTTTAGTTTAGCCCAAGTGTGAAAGTGAATCCATGGAAGCTGTTCTGAGAACATCAGACAGATAAACCACAATCAAAACCACCCTAAAAGCTCAGTACACTGAGGTTCATTTATGTTAGATATATTGAGTTTAATGTCATAGATAGATGTCTAAACCACTAGACTATGGAACCTATGCCTCTTTTTAATTACTTAATCTACTTGTATATGTGAGATGGGTCAGAACATATGCTGTTCATGTTCTCTAGTTTTGACTCTGCTTATAAAAAACTTTTCCAACAAAATGTTCTTCAAAACCTAGTACAATTCTGTAAAAAAATCTCTAGATAAATATATTTCTGATAAGAGAAGAAAAGTGAAACATGGAAAAATCTCTGCCACCCAAAATCAGCAACTTTTTCAATCCCCATCTCCAGCATTCTAAATGACCTCTTTCATGTAAGATCAAATAGTACTGATTTCCTCACTCTTCCTGGATCCAAAGGAGTCTAAGATAAAAGGTTGCTTTTGGACTTTCTGTGATGAAAGGGTAGGAAAGTAAAAGGAATCAGTTGGTTTTGTTCCATTTTCTTTTCTGGAAAAGGAAAAAGAAAGGGTTCTATACACAGTATGCAAAAAAGGGTCCAAGACATATTCCTTGTATGGTATTTGAAAAACAAACGTGACACTCTGGAACCAAGGAACCTGCCTCTGTCAGGGCATGTAAGAAGAGTTAATGACAGGAGAAAAAACATTACCTCATATTGCTGAGGTGGATTTAACCAGGCTAGAGAGCCTTCTAACCCTGAATCTCTCCCTTGCAGTCCTATTTAACAACCTGGTATTCCATCTTCTGTCATTTATCCCTAGAAATTGTCATTCTAATACTAAATTCTTTACTTCAGACTTTCTGGACCTGTCAAAAGTTCTATAGTAAAATAGCTACTTATCTTCTGTAAAAGAGGTGTCCATATATGCTTACGCTGCTGAGATTGCCATGCATTTTCTGTTTAGAACAATGTATCATCACAGAACACACTCTGCCTTGTCATTTTTTTTTTTCCCCTCCTTTTTGTGGCTAGTAAGGTGCTTGCTCTGGAGTGTGACAGTTTATCCCTGATCTACCTGGATGATATTTTTATCACAGCCCTTTAAGTAACCTATCCTTTTTCTATGCTTTAGCCTTGGTTCATTAACTTTTCACCCAGGGAATGTAGTAAACAGAGAAAAATCAATTCTGACTCAATCCACCTCTCTAAACTTTCTTGAGTTCTTGTTCAACACTGAAACCATGACCCTGGAGACTCCTCTTTCATAGAGAATATATATTAGCTTTGTCAGTCAGTCTGATTAAATCTCCTATTCTCTCTCTCTCTCTCTCTTTCTCTCTCATGTCTTCTATGCTCTTTTTAGCCCCTTTTTATGCCAACCTGTACTGAAATGAGATATAACAGAAGCACACCAGTTTTACCCTTAGGAGATGGCTGCAGATATTGCTTGATTGATGGCTATTCTATTTTCCTTCTGAGTTTGTTTTTACTCCCATCACCTTTGTTATTTTATTGAAACTAGAGCTATGCCCAAGTACGAAAAGTGAGACAGTGAGTAGGTCCCATTAAAAATTCCCATTGTGTTTTTCTATAGCAGTAAGAACTACAGTATCCTTTATTCTAAACTACCTGGGGCAGTGAGTGTTATGGTTTCATAGGAAGTCTGAATAAGGCAATACAGAGCACCTTCAAGACCAGAGGTAATTAAAGCTTCTCCCACAAATAGTGTTTCAAAATGGAATTTTTAAAACCCGCAGAACAGAGCAATAACCTTTTCTTGCATTGCTTTATAACCTACTCCATGTAAAAAAATAGACATAAGACAAAAACTCCAAACAAGAGAGCAAAGCTTTCTCAGCAAATGTTTAAACTAGTTTAAATTTGTAGAGGGAAAACAACAACAACAAACACAACCAACCAACAACTAACTAACAAAAAAACTAATGAAATATTAATTCCACATAAAAGAGGAAATGTTCTTCAAAACTGCAATAGCCTGTCTATTCCTTGACTTAAAGAATGTCACCTTATGTTGTGTTCAAAACTGTTTTTATTACAGTTATAGTCTATTTGCCTCATGTTGTTTCTAGATGACAGGCAATATTTGAATACATTAGTTTGGATATCATTATAGCATAGCCTAGGTTGATTAATTCTTGCAAAGCTGCATCAAAGAAGTTCTTTATTGCTCCTAGAACATGATTTGGCTTGAAGGTTTATATTTGGCAGTTTATTGTACCAGACATAACCTTAGTATGCAGATGTTAGTTTGAAAAAGTCTGTATTTATTACATAGCAAGGCTTCTGAAGAGTTTCATACTGATCTAAACAACATTGTTTCATAACCTCATATAGAAATGAGCAATTTCACAAAATATTTATTAATCCCTTGAGTGATAGGTTGATCTCATGGGTAAATAGAGACTGTGAATCACAGCTTGGGTGTTAGAAAATCCTTTTTGAATATGAACACAGACAAGTTTCAGAATGCGTTTGGCTCTTGTAAGGATTCTGTGCTACAAATACTGACATGAATCTGAATGTAATACTGTGTTTTGGGATCTGTTCTATTAAACTTGTGCATTTATGTAAGACATCTGTGGCCTTACACAATTCCACCCTTCCTTTACCATTAATTTTTATACTTACACTACTAATTCCTTAAAATCTTAAAAATATGGCAAAATGGAAGATTTGAAGATAGAAAGCTAGAGCCTCTAAACATTGCTTTGAGAGATAGCAATGACAGGTCTAGAAACACATCTGGAGACAAGATAAATATTGTATTTTCTCTGAATTGATGGAAAAAATATTGGGAGTACATTAGAAGAAATCTTGGACACTGTGTCCTGCACCATTAGCAAACGTATATTAGAGGGCAAGATGATGTCCGTTTTACTTGAGGGAGGATACTTTTGTCCTGTAGCTCATTCTATATATAAATGCACACAGCAATTTTTACAGCAGAAGAGTCCAATAGGTCCATCCTGTACAATTGGTACAGATCCTATCTGTACAAGTGGTCAATGCTTTGGAGTAAAAGTTTTGGAGGATGTATTAAATATTGTGTACCTAATTATAAAATAATATACTAGAAGAAAAAATTTCTTCCTGACAGTAACTTTTGAACAATTTGTGTCCTGAAAAACTGTCTGTTAAAATATTTTACATTTTGATTCTTGATGAAAATATCTAACTATTAAAAAGTAAACAAATTCATTAAAGTTAAAAACATCTCTGAAACACCATGAAACCCCTACTGGATTTATTATTATTATTAATATTTTTAATATTACAGATGACATTAGTGTAGAATTTTCACACCTTAAAAGCTGTTTTAGTAAGATCTAATGACAAATGCAGCTCTCATATGAGCAGGTGTAACTTTTGTTACACCTTTATATTGTTTGTTTTGTAAATTAATCATGATCAAAAGATATTGTTTATAACACTGTGAAGGAACAAAGACAAAACACAGTGAATTACAGTTGACAAACCTGTACTTACAGTAAATTATTTATTTGGATACATGATGAATGTATTAATCACAGGATTACAGTATTAATATTATGAAATGATCTACATTTATTTGATGTTTCCAAGTTTATCTGGTGTTTCCTAATGAAGATATTATTATTATTATTATTATTATTATTATTATTATTATTATTATTATTATTATTATTATTATTATTATTATTTGCTATTAGTGTGGTATGCCATGAGTCCTCAGTGAGTAAGTTATGTCACCATTGAAACCATTAGTCTCATGACCTGGCATTTCATTCCATTTTACTTGGCTTTAATTGTTCTCTGAGAGACTAAATACGAGATGGTTCACAAAATGATTTATTAAGTAAAAAAATGAACCAAACAATACCGGAAATTTGGAGATAAGATTGGGATTGTCTCCTGGAAGTACTAGGAAGTGCAAATTTTCAGTAAAATTTGCACTCCTATCATCTTTTTATTTCCATTTTCTCCTAAGTCTCACTTATAGCACTGGGACTCCTAAAGGAATTGACACATGTTTAAGCAGGAAATTATGAGATGACATACAGAATACCTTATTCAGTCTTTTCATTTTTCTTTTTCATTTTTTTTTCCCTTTTCCCCTTTTCCTTTTCCTTTTCCTTTTCCTTTTCATTTTTCTTTTTCATTTTTTTTTCCCTTTTCCCCTTTTCCTTTTCCTTTTCCTTTTCCTTTTCCTTTTCCTTTTCCTTTTCCTTTTCCTTTTCCTTTTCCTTTTCCTTTTCCTTTTCCTTTTCCTTTTCCTTTTCCTTCTTTTGCTTTTTTATTACTATTATTTTTTATTTATTTTCTGAGCAAGGTCTTCAGACTTGAAAGAACTTGAAAAACAGAGTCACAGAAAACATGCTTGGAACAAGAGCTAATTCATCAATTTATGTACTCAGAACTGGAAAAGTTGTGACAGCTGCAATATTTATGTTTATGAATTTACAGTCTCTTTGCTACTTTCTTCTTCTTCTTCTTCTTCTTCTTCTTCTTCTTCTTCTTCTTCTTCTTCTTCTTCTTCTTCTTCTTCTTCTTCTTCTTTTCTTCTTAATGTGTATATATATATAATATATGTTAAACTATTTGATTTTATGATGAATAAATAATTTCTACCACTAACTTATAACTTGGAATGTAACAAAATAATTCTTTTCATTTGCAGGAATCTAACCAGAGGGATGCTTTAACCACAGAAATTGAGTTAACCACAGGAAAATGTTTCAATTTAGCAAGATCCTCAGTTCAGCTTTAAAGACAAAAACAAAAACAACCAACCAAGCAAAAAAAAACATTCTAAGAATTCAGAATGAAGGTTACAAACAATAGTATGTGTGAAATAGAAAATGGAATATTCTGGGATAATGTTTCAGCTACCTTGCATTTGTACATTGTTTTTATGTCTGCACTGAAGAAAAAAAATCCATATATGAACAGGTAGACTCTGAGTACACTTGTATTTCAGGAGAGTCTGACAGCTTTTAATTGGTTGTATTTACAACTCTGCAATAGTTTCATATACATATTTGAAATATTTTATTTGAGCAGGATTGTGGAGAAAACTATAATACAATCCCAGAAATAGTGATGATATTTTTAGCATGGATAAATATTTAATAAACGGTATTGTTATACAAGAGAAATATGAGACTAGGTATTGTGTGGGAATAGACTGATAAGAGGTCAAAAAATGTTATGGATTTAGATTATCTTTAGAGGTTATAGTAAAATAACTAGATGCAAAATATAAATCCTTGAAAATGATGCATAACAATGTATTTTGTTACAATGACAGATGGAGAAGAACAAGAAATGCAGGCCCCATACTGTATCCTAGTGGAGTAAAAACCTATGACAGGAAACGTTAATTTAGCACTCTGACACTTTTGTCCTGCAGGAACTTATAAAAAAAAAAAAAAAAAGAAAAAAAAAAAAAGGCAAACAAAACCCACCAAAAAACAACAATCAAATAAAAAATAACTAGCAAACATACATAACTCCACCTTTGATATAAGAACACCGTAGAGGGACAAGAAAGCTTATGACCTGAGATCTTGTATTACTGTTTAAAGGTAGGTTTCAAATAGCTATCCAGAAAATAAATATGTTAACAAATTACAACTAACTCTATGGAGTGGAATCCTTTATTTCTTCTGAGTGAAGAGTAAGAAAGAGAATACAGGAGCAAGAATACATAGATGTCAGTTTGTGACAACTTCTGTTTGTTAGTGACTAGGACATTAGGTGGAAAACAGACCAGATTAAGTGGGCAAAATGAAAAACCCTTATGTCAGATGTTTACTGGGTAAAGAAACACTGTTTCTTTGATCCCAAAGAAACGGTGTCTTTAAAGACATGGTCACTTCAAAAGATGTTTTGGGAGTCTATTAAAGTTTATTGACTACTAGACACTATTGACACTAGATTAAGATCTATAAAAAGTTTATGAATAGGACTGGTCTGGAATTGTTTAAAAAAAATAAAGAAAAACAAACAAACAAACAACTACAAAACAACAATGCCCTTTTTATTGGAAAATGCCAGTTCATTGCAATCTAAGATTTCTTTGCAAATACAGCTTTAACCAGGCCTGACTTGGTCTCTTGGCTCACATACCATGAGACAGAGCTCTTGCCAGTCAGGAGTCAACCTCTACCTATCTTACTAACATCTGGCAATCCTGGCATCCAAAACTTAGGGACAAATTGTCCCTGACTGATCCGTGACTGCTCAGGTAGGGGCCAAGGGCAAGAACCTCAATTTAAAGCAGCTTCCAAGTGAAAGGGCCTTGCTAAGGTTTATTCAAGGTGTCTGAACAGCAACTTTCCCTAAGGCCAGTAGTGGTCCCCGGGGTCATTCATTGCGTTCTCTCTGAGCTGATCTGGGACCCTCAGACAAACTTACATGAGCAGGCTGGGGGAAAAGTGTCTGCAGGGCACTGATACATGTACACCTGGAGTGCAAGTAACACAGTTCCAAGTGGAACACAGACTCAAGCCTACATTTTCTTAGAAAAGTCCCCTAATTGCTAGCTTTTCATGATTGTGGGATCTTTTCATCCAAAACCTTATCCAAAACTGTCTCCTACCCAACCTTAATTAAACTCTGAGACAGCTAACATACAAGGTGTGTCGGGGTACTGGTCATCAGTTCAGCAGAGTTGCTACAATCAGGCTGTGATGCTTCAGAAGGAAACTCAGAAAGAATAATGCAGGAAATCCAACAGCTCTTTGGGTATAAAGTATTATCAGAAAAATAAATTCTGTAAGCTTAGCCAGAAAAGGTGTTGGCTTTGATTTGGAAATAGAAATGGATATTCTGCAAATTTGGGTACAAAATGAATATGAAGTTCAACATATATAAAGCATTTGGAAGAAGTCATTTCTGTGTTCATCCCCAAAAACTCCAAAATACAGTGACACTCGAGGGCTGTGACAAGAAAAAGAGAACAACTTTTTAAATAGTGCACTGATGAAAGCAGATACACTTAGCAGAGCACACTTTTTGGAACGTAACACTGGCATTTTCTAAGAAGTATGCTTCAGTCCCTTCCTGTTTCTGAAAAAAGTCCAATCCATTCTGGTAATACCTGAAGCGGGACTTGGTGGCTGTTTTCCAAGAGGCGGCTGATGTTCTAGGCTAGGGGACATTGCAAGTACTGAAAAAGTCAGTACATTCCCTATTAGGATAATTTGGTGTTCATGCATAAGTGTTAAGTGCTGAAAACATAGTGAACTTATAGCAGAGAGTGAGTCAGATCTGTTCATTTTAGTAACAGTATGGTCACAATCAATTGTTACTTTTATTTCTGGGAAGACAATTTGGCAATGAACATGATCGGGAAATTGAAGGCATGCTATCTTCAGAAAATGAGCTACAATACACTTCAGGAGAATTCAGACAATTGACTGCCAAATAACAGGAGAGCAGAGCCAGCACTGAAGAAACAAAGAGACTGATAGAAAACGTGAAACAAGTGGAGATGATGTTACCTGGCAATGTTTAGTCATTGCAACACTGTTTTCCATGTTCCTTCAGAGCACGGAAATTTAGAGAAAAGATTGACTAGGTGGAGGGCTAAATTCTGCTTCTCATATAGCCTATGTCATAGATATTTGCTCCTGTTCATCACAAAAAAATAATAGCAGAAACAGCCAAGAGGATAGTAGTAAACAGACTACTCAATGCAACAGAAGAAATAGTTATCCATGACTATGACTTACTTTACTTTAAGCAAGCCTCAGCACAGTTAAAAACAACTGCAAAAGCAATTTCAAAAAACAAGACTCCACACTGATTGTACCACAGACCATGGAAGATTTCTACTGGTCATCAGAGTTTAGATCACTGCTGAAAATTTTTCTGGAAATTCATACAGAAGCTGCAGATATCCAGTATGTCCCCAGCAACAGGCAAACAGCCCATGACCTAAAGGGAATGTGTACATTGTTTTCAGTGTCTTTGTCTTGTACAAGTTAATAGAGTCAAAACCCATGTGAAAAACAAGCTATCCATCATTCAAGTCTGGAAGGCCACAAAATAGGATGAAGTCCCTTACCAATAGCATAAACAGAAGCTGTGATTTGGTCTCATATTCTTATCAAGTTTGAATGGTGTGAATACCAGCAGATGTCAAAGGAGTTACAGTACAGCTCATGGGTAGGATTTAGATATTGCTCTAGATGCTACCGTAGTGTTTAATTGACAGAGGAGTTACTATTTCACATCTGTAAGTGCTTGGAAGTAAGAAGAACTGAAAACGAAAAATAAAAATAAAATCACACAAACCACCAACAAGCAACAAAACCACAACTGAAGGGTGTTCAGGACATGTGCATGGGAATGAAAGATGCGACATAAACCTGAGGGGTGATCTTCAACCATCTGGAGACACAGCTGGAGGCTAAGCTATGACATCTAAAGAGTCCATCCCTACGCCTGTAAACTTAGGCAGTTCTACAGAATCCATTGGCTGTATTGATGAGATTGCCACTCACTGTAGTAAGATTCTATGTGTACAAATGTGCTAGTCCTAAACTTCTTGCATCTGTCCCTGGGGACTTTTCTGTAGTGTGGGGAGATGTTCAGAAGCTTGTATGACTATACTATCCTTCCAACAATGGCAAAGATAGCAAAGGCTGCAGCATGGTAGAGTGTTTTTGAAGTTAACCAAACCAAACTAAAAACAAAAGATTCCAACAAAAATAAACATGGAATACAGGCATGCCCCTTATTATTGATAATCAAGGCAACTAAACACAAAACAGTATCAACAAAGTCCTTAAATCCTGCTTTCAAGTTTAGGTATTGAGATGCCAAACTAGTTAATCACCAGAAAGGAAACAGAAAATCAGTTTCAAAACGATTTTTTTTTTCCTACTTTTGTATAGGTTTCCAGAAAGTTTTTATTGGGAGAAAAAAAATAAAAATAATAATAATAAAGAGTAGAAAGCCCGCTTTGTAAAATCTCAGCTGAAACTTTTATCATTTTTTAGCAGTTTTAAAATTAATGGACCATCTTAACCAGTTAATAATTATTGTTTTGAAAACAAAGACGTTTGGAGGAATAAGCAAGGTAATGAATTCAGTACTGTGGAAAAGTTTATGTCAATGTAGGTTTGCAACCAATGATGGTTGCTATTATATCTCATATTTTCTTTAGCAATCTTATGAACCTTTTACAACATTTCAGATAGTACTCTTTTTACTGCTTTTGCTCCTTGTTCAATACACTGACATTTACAGGTTTGTTGTTGTTGTTGTTGTTGTTGTTGTTGTTGTTTTTTTTTTTTCCCCAGGGCAACAGGAAACTCAATAAGATTGTACTCATGTTGTCAAGTGTGTGTTCATTATATTGTTTAACACTTTAAAGTTGTGTAAGTAGCAAAGTAATAGATTTAGTCATATGATTCTGACTAATTGACAAAATAACAAACAATGTCTGGATTCCTTTTCCTTTGAAATAGGTAACTTTTGTAATGTTATTATCATTATCTGGAAATATGAAGGAAGAAAGCCCTGCTATGAAAATTAGGACCTGTAAGCAGAATATTATGTAAGTATAACTGATGGATCCATATCCAGAAAGGTGTCTTTCCTTTTTGTTCACTTAAGGGAGACACTGGTTTATCTTAGAAATACCTCAACAGCTAGCTTGTGTGTTCATGGCTGGATAGCCCATACATACTGTCTATCTTCACCATACAAAGGAAGGTCCATTTTGGCTGAGTGCCAGATAAAAATAAGTGTCTCATATTTTATAATAATAATAATAATAATAATAATAATAATAATAATAATAATAATAATAATAATAATAATAATAATAATAATAATAATAATAATAATAAAAAAAAGGCAATAACTTATCAAAAAATCATATTATTATTATATTATATTATTCTACATGTATACATTTAATATATATGGTATACAGAAATATATATCAATATATAAATATATTAATATGACATACTATATATTATATATTATATATATTATATATAATAGAATACATTGTATATAATATATATGCATTATATGCTATATATGAATGTATATATTGATATACATTATATGAATGTATATCAATATATACATTCATATAATAACATAATATACATATATTATTATTATTATGTACTACTACTAATTATTATTATTATTATTCGGTAAAACATCAAAATAGTTCATTGAAAAGCAAAATACTCATTTAAAAATCTGTCTCCCCCTTCTGTTCACCTTCAGGTTATAAATCAAATTCTTGTTAACTTTATTTTCTTCTGTTAGTGGGGTATTATGCCTAGATTGCATATCCTGTGATTCACTCTGTTACTTCTTATTTTCTGAGTCATGACTATCAAAATAGAAAATGTTCTGTTTTCCTCAATTGCTAAATGTAAAATTCAATATGCTCAATTTTTAGTTCTATCTTTTGTTTTTTTTCATTAACTCTAAGATTTTCCAGTATCACTGATTAATAAAAATGTTTTCTGAAATGAAAATTTAAGCTCTTGACATATGTAATTTTGCAAAACAAAACTTCAGCATCTTTGATTTTAAATGGTGGGAGAAATAATTTCCATTGGAAGGAAAAAAATGGTTTCATGACATATTTGACTGTCTTTGAGCAAATTTAAGTTTTGTCACTGAATATGAGTTGATTAATAATTTATTAGAAAAGAAAGGAACTATCAGTCGGCTCTCTTGTACAAGATAAGACTTGGTTATTTATTTACTTATTTTATTTAAGTTCACGCTGGTTGATTCTCACACTGGAATGTTAATATTGAAGTGAACACATGGCAAATTGTCTTGTACAAACCAATTTCTACTGTACCCAGATCTTTTACCTTGAAAAATAAAATGTGCATGTACTAAAGTTGACAGACTTTCCATACCTTTAACCCTGGTGGAAAAATGCCCTCAGTAGTGGATGAATAAACCTGTTTTATTATTTTATTTATATTTTATTTTATTTTATATTTTATTTTATTTTATTTTATTTTGTTTTATTTTATTTTATTTTATTTATTTCATTTCATTTCATTTTATTTTTATTTTCCAATAAGGGTGAAATTAATCCCATTCAAAAATGTTATCTAGCAGCAGCAAACTGTGGCTGCTGCTGTTGCTGCTTTTTTGACTGTTAAGACACTTTTGAGTATGGTTGAGAGAGTGGGGAAAAAATAGAAACATTATTGTGTAATCAATTTGGTGTGTTGCAAGGTGATAATAGAATTGTAACTTACAGCAACATTTTGTTCTTACAAATCATAAATGTTTCTTAAAGGAACAAATAGCTCACAGACACTTTCATGATTTAAAATACTACGTTTGAATTCCTTGGTGCTTCATTTATTGTGTTTACTTCTCTGTTAGCTCTGAGTGACTGCCAGATCTAACTATGTTGATACATACTCCTTCCTGTGGCTAACATCCTTCCTGATATGCTCTGTCAAGTTTTGGGTTACATTGAGTTGGGATATGGATCTTCTGTTGTCTTATCTCTACCTATCAGATAATTAATTAACCTCTCTGGTAAGCTTTGTATTCTTCTCAGTCTTTGATGGATCTTATAGTTCATCACAAGTGCAATTCATTAATATTGCAGACCCTTTGGTTAAGACTGTGTCCTCAGGGCTCCAATGTTTTTCTTGCACATTGTATGCAAGAAAATACAATACTCCTTCCCAAATCAGCAAGTAGTGAATCAATGTTTTTGTCCTTTCTTGCATGCTTACTTCCTAATTTCCTTTTCTTTTTATGGCAGTTATTGATACCTGTAACTTTGTTATGCTTAACTATTTTTACTCCTACTGTTTTGTTTGACACTCCCATAGAAAACTTTCTCAGAATAAAGACAATTTTTATGTAATTGAGTTAATGCCTTATCAGAGTTTTGTATGCTCTGCAAAGAGGTTGAAAGCCTGAGTTTCTGTGGTCTTTTGGATTGATGCTTGGAAGCTAGATTTAGGTATGTGTACTGAGTAGGCGGAGGTGATTATTCAGATGAATTTTATAGTAGAGATTAATTACTCTTAAAGCACTGATTTTACCTTTGCAGTTTAATGATTTGAAGTCAGCTTGGAGATGATTCTTAGTCTTGCAAACTCTCTTTGCTAGGTCTTTTTCACCTGCATTTCTGTTTACATACTGATAGGAGTAGACATAAATATTGGAAGCTATTCTCTGAGAGACCAGAGCAGCATATCTATCAATGTGGAAAAATGTTGATGCTCACTTGAAAGAATGGTGTTCACATTTTTCATATTTGTAACTTTTTCAACTTTTATCAAGAATGTTGTCATCTTATGATGAAAACTAATTTAATTTCCTATCTCATTTGAAACTAGAAATTCCACTGAGTTGTAACATTCTTTCTGGGCTGAACTTGGCCACCAAATGACTCCAAGGGGTTCTCAGTGGGGCCAGTATTTCCAATGAAGTCACTTCTGAACAGTTTCACATCCAATGATTCCAGCTCACATCTTACTTTCTCTGCTCATACCTGTATGTCTTTCAAGAAAAGTGTGCAGTATTTTCTTGTGTTACAGCAATAGCAGCAGGAGCTTAGCAAAAAGCTTGAAAAATGTCTCCCTTCTCAATGTGTGTGTATGTGTTAGCAGATGTCGAACCCTTGACTCATATTATTTAGTTTAACAGCTGGGCAAAGTTTCCAAACCATCTACTGGTATGCAGTGATATCAGTTGACAGCCAGGAATTTCAATAATCATGAATACCTACAACTGCAGCCCACTTAATATTCTCTGTATTCTTATGAGGAATGTAATGTTCCCAATTAAGCTTAGCATTTATACACACTGTGCAATATGGCTGACTATTCACGTCCAGAATTCTTTAGAAGTAATAAACCTGAATTGTACATTAAAATGTGATATGACTCCCAGCTGTATGCTGCCTATGCTTTTGGCACTTGGCACCACACATTATTTTCCACTGGTTCAGATGACAGGCAGAGCTCATCTGAGGCAAAATGAAACAATTTCCAACTGGTGGGCTTGATAGTGCAGGTGACATTAAATAATTAACAAGTTCTCTTTCAGAACCATGCCTCATGCTTTAATTAATATCGCTTCTTAAAATAAGAAGTTGTTTACCATTGCTGCTTCTGCACGCTGATTGCTGCTTGCAAAAAACATCTGAGACATGACTATGCCCAGGGGATTGCTTTCACTTCATTGTTTATAATAACTACAAACAAAGAGCTGCAAAAGCTCATCTTGCCATGAGGCGTCCTGACAATCTGCCAGTTTAGTCACCAATAATAATGAGACTGGCACAAGCAATAAGCTCAGCACTAATCTAATGAGGGCCTTCTTCAATCACCCATTGATACTGCAGCAGCTGCTGAGCACCCAATGTTTAGGGCACACAAACAAGATGTATGCTTCCAACTACCTGGAAGCATAGTGACAAGTAATTGCCCCCTCAATATGGCTTTGCTAGCATCCAGGAGCTATGTCACCTTTTTTTCTTTCCATACCCAACCTCTCAGAGAGCACATTCTGGCCAGCCCTGATCAAGCAATGGCATATACTGGCTGGGGTACACAGTGAATGGAGAAGGCTGGAGAAGAGGCTGAGCTGGAGCTGGAGCAGACACCCATGCAGAGCTGAAGCCATGTGTGATTTACTGAGCAGCCTGTGCAGGGCCTGGGTGACGTCACTTCCGTCACTTAGTTCCTGTGGTGAATGCAATTAGGAACAGATGGGCAAATGACATGATTTCATTGCTAATGAACTTCCCTACTGGGGAAGAGGACAGTGCATTATCCTTTTGTACTTCAGACTCTTAATTATCATTCTTTTTTTTTTTAATTTATTTTTATTTTTTATTTTTTTCCCCGGCATAATTATTACACATCTATGATTTTTATATTCTTTCCGAGATAGTTAACTAATTCTTGCCCAGTTGGGAAAGTTCTGAGAAGGAGACAGAAAAAAGAGGTTTTATTTCTAAGTAGAAACAATAATGTTTTAAAGCACAGCTTAAGAGAACAAGAAATCTGTTCTAGGTCAAGTGCTTCAATACCATTTTCTGCTTTCTCCAGTTCATAATACCCTCTGCTCCAATGAGTTTTCTAAAAGCAGCATCTACAGAAGAACTCATGCTAGTGCAGTTTATGCATCTGTTTAGATGCATCTGGAAGAACAGGTAGGAAGCTACTGATTTGGAAAGGATCAAATATCATTTCTACTAAACCAAAGAACAAGAAAAAGAACCCCCCCACACCAAAAAAAATGTGCTCAGATTTTATATTTCATGGTAATGAACCAATAAATAAATAAATAAACAAACCAAAAAGCATTCTGTCATCACTGAAATATGTATCTTAGCATCAGTATAACATGAAAAGGGTGATGATAAGCATTCAGTTGTAGTTCTCTTTTCCTCCTAGTGTTGAAGGGGAGGATGCAACATCTATATTTTTAAGGAAAAAAAAAAAAAAGTCAACAGTTTTTTCCTTGTAGTTTCTTCATTCTGAAAATGCATGTTCTTTTTTTTTGTAAGAAATCTCTATGAAGTGTGTCAATAGTGAATATAAAAATAAACTTATGCAAAATTGAAAAGAGAATAACTTCAAATATTCAATCAGTGGCCTATTGTTTCTCTGCATTCTTGCTCATGAAAATTGTAAAGTCTATAATTGGATTTTTAACTTGTCCATTAGTTGCATGGCAGCAGTAATATATAAATCTCTACTCTAGGTCATATTTTAATCTTCCACTGTTATTATGCAGTTAGGAACTTGGCCTAACTTTAATCACCTTAACAAGGTAAATAAAAAAGATAATCTCTACAGATTATTCCATTTTAGTCACAGCAAGAGTGAGAATGAATCTTTCCTTGGAGTATTTCAGAGCACTTATGTGTCACTAAGATGTCACTTAAGATGTCACTAACATCTTAAGGGTGTTAGTGACTTCATAAAGAAGGAATAAAAAAGTATGTTATGTCATAATGGAGACTGTACATGTAAATGACTTCTCCGTAGTGAGAAGAAATTGGAAGAGTTAATGTCTTAATACTTCCTACAACTGCATTGAATTTTAAATGGTTTAAAAATTGGGGTGGGGGGTTGGGCTTGAAACATCCTTGAGCTGTAACTGCTAACTGCTAACATTGGATTTAATCTTGTGAAAGCATTTTTTGGCGCTGTAACTTTCCAGGAGTGCAGAGAGACTTATGCACTGAAAGTACCACAAACTGTTAATGGCTTCCACTGAAACAGATGGCAACATTATGACCATTTTTTGCAATTAATGCTGACTGCAGATTGTTCTTGAGGCTGCAGTCATAGTTCTCCATCTCCGATGTTGCTGCAGTACTATTCAGTAATAGAATTTATTTTATAAAGTTCTGATAACCCCTTCTTTCCCAAGCTACTTTAAATGTTTAATATATTTGGGAGATGGCATGGATTGCCTTCTGCTAATTGCCTTTTCACATGTCAAATGTCTTGCAAATTTAGCAATGTGTGACCCAGAAATTTACAGTAATATGTGATCTACTTTTTGCTCTGGACAATAAAATTAGAGATTAGTAAGCTAAGAACATCTTAAAGGTACACTTTCTGAAACAAACTATAAAGTTGTGAATTGTAGACACAATTACACCTCTGTTTTATTGAATAAGTGAATATTTTATATTGAATTATTCAGTTTTCTCACCATTTTTTTAAATTTCTATTTAATCTGAGGATATTTCCTTTTCCTTTTCCTTTTCTTTTTCCTTTTCCTTTTCCTTTTCCTTTTCCTTTTCCTTTTCCTTTTCCTTTTCCTTTTCCTTTTCCTTTTCCTGTTCCTTTTCCTGTTCCTTTTCCTTTTCATTTTCCTTTCCCTTTCCCTTTCTCTTTCCCTTTCCCTTTCCCTTTCCCTTTCCCTTTCCCTTTCCCTTTCCCTTTCCCTTTCCCTTTCCCTTTCCCTTTCCCTTTCCCTTTCCCTTTCCCTTTCCCTTTTCCTTTTCCTTTCCCTTTCCCTTTCCCTTTTCCTCCTCCTCCTCCTCCTCCTCCTCCACCTCCTCCTCCTCCTCCTACTTCCTCTTCTTCTTCTTCTTCTTCTTCTTCTTCTTCTTCTTCTTCTTCTTCTTCTTCTTCTTCTTCTTCTTCTTCTTCTTCTTTCTTGTTGTGAATATGATGCTCTTATAAGCTCACATTCATCTCACAGATTGAAATTATTTTGCTAATAACATTTATTAATTCCATATGTCCAGCAAAATCTATATGTAACAGAGACCTGCAATAAAGAAAATTACAATGCCCTTGAAAATAAAATAAGCATGCTGAAACTGAAACAACCCTTTTGTCTCTTGTAATTAGTATGGTGAAAGATTAAAAGATTGTTCATTGTTTCAAATTGAATCTAAGAGGAAATAGAATGAGTGCCACAGTCATCCAAACAGCAGTGAAATGTCATGTGTCATTAAAGAGAAATGTGAGGCAAGTAGGCAGGAATGTTATGCAGTCTGATAGCACAACTTAACTTCAGAATTAACAAGCAGAAGATAAAGCAGCTGAGAAGGATGTTTTCCAAAATAGCTGGAGAATGACCAGGCATTGCTGAGAACAAAATAAAGGAGCAAAGGGATTGAGGAATACTTCTGCATTGGCCCAGCTGCAGTTGCTGTATTAGTCAGCTACAATATCTCATCTCCATTTCCACATCTATGCTACAGCACACTCAACACATCAGGCACTGGGGGAAGGTGCAGTCTTACAGGCCCAAGGGCTCAGGTGCCAGGAAGCTGCTAATATCAGGGCCTGGAGCTGTGAACCCTCCATAGGTAGCATCTTAATGTGGAGCCTGACAACAAGTTCTGCTCCTTGACAATCAGGTGGGGCATCTGGTGCCAGGAGAGTCCTGTGGTCAGTCTGCCCAAGTTCAGCATTCAGAGGAGCATGACATTGTCCTAGGAGCTTCTTTCCCCACAAAGGAAATATTTCCATGCTTGAGTAACACTCTTTCCCAGCTGAATATTTAGTGGGATCCTGGACTTAAATGGTGGGCCTTCCAGAGAAAGCAAGTACTGCTGGCAGGCTGCACCTTGCTAATGTGAGAAGCAGTTGTCCCTCCAATAATCTGCTGTGTTCTGGAAGGTGTGCCTTCCAAATACAACCTGAAAAACAGCACAGAATGGAAACCTGGCAGAAATTTAAAGTGCCTCATTAAAAAGTGAAGAAGTTTTGTGAAATTCAATTTGTTTGAAAACCTGAGGAAGGGAACTGATTTCTGCTTTCAGATCTTATGAAGGTGAACAGTTTAAAATGTAGGTTAGCAGGGTTCAGATGTTTGTTTTCCCAAGGGTGCCATTGCATGGTGCACATTGGAACTAGGACAGGAATCCTTCATAGAGTCATATCACAATAATAAGCAGATAATTTTACATTATTTTAAAATATGTATATGTAACTTGTAATGGGAAAAATACTTTTTCTTTTTTTCTTTCTTTTCTTTTATCCCATTAGAATGTACATTGTTGAATGACTTTGCTGTGTAGCTAATGAGCTAACGTCTCTGTTTCCTTTGAATTGTTCTAATAAAATAGATAATTTATAACAATGTCACAAAATGATTTTACCATTTATGAGCCACAGTAGGAAGTAATCACGCTGTATGTTTGTAAACAATGGATATTTTAATAACAAAAACTTTAAGAATAACAAGAATAGTTTTAAGAGGATTTTATTATCACCACAAGAGAACAACAGAGATTTAATCTACAGCACTGATTACAAAATACGATACTTTTCAGAGTAAAAAAAAAGGTCACATATAAGCCCTTTCCAATTGAGCATCACTGAAATGATAAAAACACGTACTGCATTGAATTCTATCATTTGCCTTGAAGATATCTGTTGAAAGATTTGTGTTGTTTCAAGGTTTCAGAATTTCTGGTCTTCAGGAAACATACTCATTGGGGCTAAAAATAATATCTTGTTCAGTTTTACATTTGTTAAGTGAAAAATATGTTACCTAAAATAGAGTAAAAAAATAAAATAAGTAAAATAAAAAAATAAAAGTATATATAAAGAAAAACCAACACTTCACAACCAGAAACCTCACATGGGTTATTGTGACAACCATTGAAAACACCAGTGAAGGTTTATCTTAGTATGTGACTTCAGAAATCTAAGTATGTATCATAGTTTAGATCATATACTTGCTATATAAGTGAGATAAATGAGGCATTTGGAAAGACAGATCAAACTAAACAGATTTGTTTGGCTTAATGCATTCATAAATATTTAAATTATTATATGGACTATGGAAAAAAGTTTGGGGGATACACAAAAATTAACATCTGCCTTTTTTTTGTCTTAGGAGAGACTGGCTAAAGAACCTTTTGTTTAGTCTGGGTATGATTTGATCACTGATACTGTAGATAGAAACCATATGTACAGCATACTTAGAATTGTATATGTATATATATTGTATACACTAATACAGCTTTCCATTTAAATAAAATCAACAAAATAAATCTTGATCTGATGTATGAGAAAGGAAAATAGGAATGAAAACAAGGAAAAATGGTCCCTGGAAAAACATCATATAATCTCTTTGCATTAAGTTAATTCATCTGTGCAATGGGTGGATTTATATTGACCACATAACAATTGTGATGCTCTTTTTATTAATAGCTGTGACATTCTCTAATTAAAGGGATATGCAAGTATCTGGTGGTGTTATTTATCTTTCAACCACTGACATTTATAAAGCTTCAGCTTTTGACGTACTCCTTGAGATGGTGTCTAACAGAAGAATGTATCTGGATGCCAGGAAGTCACATGGTTTACCTCTGCAGGTGAAGAAACAATCTGCTCTCTCCATGTCCAACAAGACAAATGTTTGCCTGGTTTGTTCTTAGTGATCTTTAATATTATAGTTATTACGTTCTTTCCATTAAAACCTCTACAGAGATTATCTATCCTTATCAGTATTCTTTTCCTTGATGTCTGAATACTCATTGCTGCAAAAGAGGATTTTTCTTCTTCCTCCCTCTTTCTCAACATTCTTCTAGGCTATCCAGAGCCAGTGGATATCTTGCTTTGTGGACCATCCCCTCATGACTTCTAACCATTTTGATTGCTCTCCACTGGAGTCTCTCCAGTTAATCAACATTATTCTTGAAGTCTCAAAAATTCGAGATGGGGTTATAATAGAAGCTTTATTAAACAAACTACAGCAATTAGATTATTTCATGCACAGTTTTGCTGTCTATATGTATGTATATCCTCAGTGTGACTGCTTGACATGATATTATTGAGTCATATTCAGCTCCTGATTAAACCTAAGGCCCACTGCCTTTTACAGGATTTCTAACCAGACAGTAGTTACATAGTATTTGCAACTGATTATTTCTGGCTAAATGCAGTATCCTGCATTTGAACCTTTATATTTCTTAATAAGAAAACACTACAAGACAGAAAAATTAAGTTCTGAGAAAGGGTCAGATATATTAGTTTTTGTTGTTTTTGTTTTCAGTTAGCACATACTGCTTGCTTTCATTACTTTTGCCAATGGAATCGTTATTTCATATATTTATTAATTTCAAAGAGAGTTGACTGAATAAAAATACATTGAGTAGTTAGGTCATTGTTCAAAAACTGATTATCTTGAGACTACTCAAAGAAGTCTAATCAAAAGGGTAAGAAACAGAGGCCTTTAAATGATATACTAATTCGATACTACTTTTATATTTAATATTTATTTCATATAATATTTAAATATATATATATAATATCCATAATATCCATAATATATAATATATATTATATTATAGAATCATAGAATCATAGAATATCCTGAGTTGGAAGGGACCCTTAAGGATCATCAAGTCCAACTCTTGACACCGCACAGGTCTACCCAAAAGTTCAGACCATGAGCCTAAGTGCACAGTCCAATCTCTTCTTAAATTCAGACAGGCTCGGTGCAGTGACCACTTCCCTGGGGAGCCTGGTCCAGTGTGCAACCACCCTCTCTGTGAAGAACCCCCTCCTGACGTCCAGCCTAAATTTCCCCTGCCTCAGCTTAACCCCGTTCCCACGGGTCCTGTCACTAGTGTTAATGGAGAAAAGGTCTCCTGCCTCTTGACAACCCCTTACGAGGAAGTTGTAGACTGTGACGAGGTCTCCCCTCAGCCTCCTCTTCTCCAGGCTGAACAGGCCCAGTGACCTCAGCCGTTCCTCGTACGTCTTCCCCTCAAGGCCTTTCACCATCTTCGTAGCCCTCCTCTGGACACTTTCCAACAGTTTCATGTCCTTTTTATACTGTGGTGCCCAGAACTGCACACAGTACTCGAGGTGAGGCCGCACCAGCGCAGAGTAGAGCGGGACAATCACCTCCCTTGACCTACTAGCGATGCCGTGCTTGATGCACCCCAGGACACGGTTGGCCCTCCTGGCTGCCAGGGCACACTGCTGACTCATATTCAACTTGCTGTCTACCACGACCCCCAGATCCCTCTCTTCTAGGCTGCTCTCCAGCGTCTCATCGCCCAGTCTGTACATGCAGCCAGGGTTTCCCCGTCCCAGGTGCTGGACCCGGCACTTGCTCTTATTGAACTTCATGCAGTTGGTGATCGCCCAGCTCTCCAACCTGTCCAGATCCCTCTGCAAGGCCTTTACGCCCTCATTTGAGTCCACAACTCCTCCAAGTTTGGTGTCATCAGCAAACTTGCTCAAAATACCCTCTATTCCTACATCCAGATCGTTTATAAAAATATTGAAAAGTACCGGCCCTAAAATGGAGCCTTGAGGGACCCCACTGGTGACCGCCCGCCAGCCTGACACAGCTCCATTTACCATAACCCTTTGGGCCCTGCCCGTTAGCCAATTGCTCACCCATCGTATGATGTTTTTATTTAGCTGTATGGTGGACATTTTGTCCAGTAGGATCCTATGGGAAACCGTGTCAAAAGCCTTGCTGAAGTCCAAAAAAATCACATCAGCTGGTTTCCCTTGGTCCACCATACGGGTGATCTTATCATAAAAGGAAATCAGGTTAGTTAGGCAGGACCTACCCTTCACAAACCCATGCTGGCTGGGACCAATGACTGCTTTGTCCCCCAGGTGCGCCTCAATAAGTCCGAGAACCAACTTCTCCATGATTTTACCAGGCACTGACGTGAGACTGACAGGCCTGTAATTGCTAGGGTCTTCTTTCTGACCCTTCTTGAAAATTGGCACAACATTTGCCAGCTTCCAGTCTACCGGGACCTCTCCAAATTCCCAGGATCGTTGAAAAATAATTGATAGAGGTTCCGCGATGACATCCGCCAGCTCTTTCAGCACCCGGGGATGAATCCCATCCGGACCCATGGACTTGTAGGGATCCAGGTGGAGTAGCAAATCCCGCACACGTTCAGGGTCAGTTGGGAGTTTGTCATCCCCACCATCCCGGTCCTCCAGCTCAGGGCACCCTGGGTCCCGAAGCCCATCATCGGCATTGAAGACAGAGGCAAAGAAGGCGTTAAGCGTCTCTGCTTTGCCTACGTCATCGTCTGTGAGGAGACCTTCCCTATCAAGGAGCGGCCCTATGTATTCTTTAGTTCTCCTTTTTCCATTTACATATCTAAAAAAACCCTTTTTATTTTCTCTCACAGACACAGCCAGCTTCAACTCTAGCTGTGCTTTGGCCACACGAACTTTCTCCCTACAAACACGAACAGCATCCCTGTATTCTTTCCATGATGCCTGGCCCTCCTTCCAGTAGCGAAACACTCTCTGTTTCCGCCTAATCTCCATTAGAACGTTCCTGGTCAGCCACGCCGGCCTCCTGCCCCGCCTGCCTGACTTGCAATATTTTGGAATTGCCTGATCTTGTGCTTCTAGGAGGCATCGCTTAAAGAGTGACCAGCACTGGTGGACATCGAGGCCTTCAAGAGCAGTTTCCCAGGGGACCTTGCTGACTAGTTCCCTGAGCAGCCTGAAGTCCGCTTTCCCCATATCTAGGGATGAGGTTTTGGTGGCACTTTTCCTTCTGTCACCATAAATTTTGAACTCAACCACTTCATGGTCGCTATGACCGAGGCGGCCACCAATCACCACATCTCCCACCAGACCCTCTCTGTTTTCTAGCAACAGGTCTAGGAGGGCACCTTTCCTAGTTGGCTCCGTTAGCACCTGTACCAAGAAGTTATCATCTAGGTGCTTCATGAACCTCCTGGACTTGCTCGTGTCAGCCGTGTGGCACTCCCAGTTAACATCCGGCAAGTTGAAGTCCCCCATAAGGACAAGGGGAGTTAATCTCGAGGCCCCTCTTAGTTCTGTAAAGAATAATTTATCGGCGCTATCGTCCTGGCCAGGCGGTCTGTAATAGACTCCCACAACGACATCCCCTTTATTCGTTCGTCCCTTGATCCTTATCCAGAGGCTCTCAACTTTGCCATCGCCGACCTGAAATTCCACACAGTCCAGCCCCTGCTTCACATACATCGCCACCCCACCACCTCGCCTACCCTGCCTGTCCCTCCTGAAGAGCCTGTAACCATCTATCGCAACACCCCAGTCACAGGACTCATCCCACCAGGTTTCACTTATGCCGATGATGTCGTAGTTGCGGGACTGGGCCAGGACTTCTAGCTCATCTATTTTATTCCTCATACTGCGTGCGTTTGTGTAAAAGCACTTCAGGTGCGTCTCCTTACACTCAGCACCTTGTGGATCTGACCAAAGGACCCCACTGGCACACAGCCCCTCTGATTCTAGCGTACCATCCCTTAGGTCTTCACCGGCGCGCCTGGTTTTAGCCCCTTCCCCCTTCGACTCTAGTTTAAAGCCCTATCTATCAGCCCTGCCAACTCCCTATATATATAATATTATATATTATATAATATATATACACAAATAATATATATAAAATATACATAGTATATATAAAATATATAATATATAAATATATAAATATTTAATTAATATGTAATACAAATTTAATACAATTTAATTTAGGTGACCAAATAATTCTTTATGAACTCCTTTCCACTGCTTTTTATGCTTGAAATCAACTGGACTCAGTTTTGTACATATGCAGTTTGAACTGTTACTTTACATTCCTTAAGACTAAAGTAACTAGCTGCAGTTTTCTAGAATTATGGAAATGAACTGATTGCAAAGAAGAGAGATTCATCATACAGCCTTTAAAACAACAACAATGGTAAAATATATTGTACTATTTTATTATTATTATTATTAATAGGAGGACACTGAGAGTACTAAAAACAAACAAACCAACAAACAAAACCACCCTATAATATAATTCTTTAAAGAAACATTTTGAACTGTTCATCCTCGGCTTTGTTGAGCTGGAAAAATACAGATACATATGACTGATTAGCTATTTTTACATGGAAAACACATGATACAATATGAAACACTGATGTAACCAGAGTTGTCAATCAAATATGAAATGGAGATGTACAGCAAAAGAATTAATTCAGATATTAATAGTCAAGAAGAAAAAGGCTTGCTTGCATCCTGAAGTAGGAGATTATTAGCCATAGCAACATAAACAAACACTTTTTGATGCATCTATTTTCCTGTTAGATTAGATTAACAAAACAGTGAAGCAGATGAAGACATAGATAATACTGCATTTGGCTTATTTTCAGAATCATTTTTTTTGTTGCTAATTTCTCTTCCAAATGATATTCTTTGTTAAAAGAAATGGTCCACAATTCAATCATTATGCACACAGCATACGCTTCACTGTTGGACTCTTGTTCCGTTATATAGTGCATTTGAATAAAATTTCTGGAGATGTGATATCTGCTTGAATGTGGTTGGAATGAATGTCTCAGAAAACACATTCAACAGTAAGCATTAAAGATCACAAAGGAAAACTTTTCACCTTTCCTTGCAAGTCACATATATTGCACTATTTATGGAAAAAGAAAAAAAAAAAAAAAAAAAAAAAAAAAGCTGGCTATTGAACATATTCGTTTATCTTCATTCTATCATCTACCTATCTCTCTATCTATCTATTTATTTTAAAACTGACCATAGCTTTGTTTCTGTAGTCCTACCTGTCTAAAGCAAACAGAAACTTAATTATCAGCAATGAAGCAAAATTAAATTAGGACTCTGGTTTTAAGTAAAAAAAAAAAAAAAAAAAAAAAAAAAGCTATGCAAAATTGTTATCTTAGTCTTCTGTACTTTTTATAATATTCATATTAATTATTAAATATAAATAGAATAAAAATATAAATAATATAATGTTAAAGAAACTGTAATTGTCTTGGTGTATGTGATAGCAAGAAATTTTTATTCTATGATATAGTTTAATTCTATGCCTTTTTTAACCTCCACAATAGTTCCATTCCCCTGATTTGCTTGCTCAAGGTCTTTATGGCCCTATAACCTGCATTGTCACCCCGGGAGCTAGATAGATTACATCTCATAACTATCACAATATATAGTCTTCTCTTCCTATTTATCCAGTGTCACTAAACTTTCATTTCTCCATTGACGCAATGTCATTATTTATGGATTTTGATGTCAGAACACTATGATATTAAGAGTATAATGTTTTAACTTATCTTATGTTTTAACTTATCTTTTAGAGCATAAAGACTTATTTCCGTTGTTTTGAAATCTACAACGCTTTCCCTTTATATGTGTTTAATGGTAGTCTGGTTGGAAACAATGAGGCTACCTGGTTTGTAGTCATAACACATTGCACAGACAAAATTAATGTCCTTGGATGCATGGGTCTCTCATGAGTTCAAAGTGTTTGCTTTTCTGCATGGTCAGGTTTTTTATTTTTATAGTGTAATTGTAAGCTGCCTATATTATATACACACACACACATATATATCCACATAAGTACATACAGATTTTATATACACCCTATATGCATACATTAAAAATACATGCACATATTTATACACAAATACATATATATATGTGCATTCCATTAGTCAATTACATTACATCTTTTATTATTTGTCTGTAGCTTATTCTCATTACTAGTTGTTATTACAAGATAGTGTACTAGAGCAAACTTTTTTTTCTTTTTTTTTTCTTTGCTTTAAGTTTTTTGTTACTTTTTAACACTGAGAAATATGGAAATATGTTGTGAGAAGTTCCTTCCAATCTCTGCTGGAAGTTTATGGTGCTACGTTGGAGGAGGCATGTAAACCAAGACAGTTATCCTGTTTCTAGCATAGGTATCATTTTCCTTCTTAAAACCATCAGTTCTACTTTCCTTTCTGGCGATGGTGGGAGCCATCCCTTTCCTCATGGGCACAATGTACTATGGCAGTACTTTTTTTTCAAAGTGTGAGGCTCAGGAGAAATCCTCAGATGAGGTTGCTATGGCACTGCTGGACTGTTTGAACTTTATTGTGAATGACATCCCCTTTTTACCTTTATTGTATAATTAGTGGTTAACTTACTGTGACTTAATTTTCAACAATGTATTTAGACCTTGCACACTTAATTTAAAGGCTACACCTTTATTATCTTCAAATCCATGTACAGATATCTTCAGGGAATGGGAATATTTAAAGGCATCTTTATTGACAAAGGCATAGAAACAGGGTTATTTATTTATTTATTTTTTTCTGTAGGTGCTAAACCTCTCTATGACTAGAGCATTTTGTAAACATCTGCACTATTAAATAGCACATGGCAGAATTTAGTGCCCTAATCAAGTGTTGTAGGCAACTACAGCAAGGCCCATCAGCCTGGTTGTATCCCAAGTGACACAGTATCCAGAAAGAAACAGGACAAGGAAGATGTCTGCCTCACTAGGCAGAAAGGCCTGTCTTTCAGCTGATGAAGCAACACTGACAGACCTACAGAGATTTGCTTGCTGCTTTTGCACATGAAGGTGAAGTGTCAGGAGGCTTGTTGATGACAGGAATAGGGTAAAGAGGGAAACTTCTTGTAGGTAACACTAGTTCCAGAAGTTGCCCTTGGCATCTAGAGTAAGAGTTACCAGAACTTAGTACAGCATCTCTGAAGATGGTGAAAAAATAAAAAAAATAAAAAAAATTAAAAAAATAAAAATGCTTCAGTAAGATGAAACAACAACAAAACAAACAAGCAAACAAACAAACAAACAAGCACTTCATTAGCGCGGGCATTGGATTTCACTTCTACACTCTGACCAATGCATTAGTCTATAAAATGCATGGAGCAAACGGACAATAGCCCTGTTAGATGTGTGGGGTCTTCTGACAACTGGAAAGCTTTTAACATGATTTGAGTTGTGAAGGTAGAATTTGCTTACAGCTTGCCTCCTTTCCCACCCATATTCAGATGACACCTGCAAGTATTGTATATTAGAAAAACTTGGCCAGCTCTTTTGCAGTGTTTTGCCAACTTATTTTTAAGATCTTTATTAAATATAAAGTCCTTTATTAAATGATAAGGTCTTTAAGGTCTTATTGAATTAACAAGGACTTAAGGTATTTCACATAATGGTAGTACTGAGAATTACTAGGAAAACGGAAATTTCTGAAGGCAATATCTTATGGTATATGTTATAGTGGTTCACACCTCTCTATACTTAGAAAGATTTCTGTTGAACTGTCTTATATAAAATGAGGAAATACATAGTCGGCTTTGCCACAGTGAGTATAGGATAAAGGTGATGATATTATTTAGATCAGAAACTATACGTAGTCTTAAGCATATTAGGGAGAGGGGCAGTTTTGCTGGTATCAAAACAACAAAACAAAACTGAGTATATTAATTTATATGTGCATTATATCTTGTTAACATTTTCCTCCTCCCCATCTTCTGAATCTGGAATGCTTATGGAATGGAAAAATGGCCACATCTGCAAAAGGAAATATTGTGTAAAGAACGGGGAAAGACTTTAAAAGCCTGTTTCTATTTCTTGCCCATTTTTTCTTCCCAGATTATTTTTGTAAATAAAATGTCATTGCTGTTTTGTCAGTTTTTCAACACTTATTTACTATTTTAAGCAGATCTTGTTTATTCTATCTATTTAGCAAGCAGTAAGAATAGTTAAAATCAATCAAATTTTGTAAGTCTGACCAGTAGGAGATGACAACCGAAGGTGACCATACTGAATTACCTTAAATATCTTGTCTGTCTCAGACTTAGACCAATAGCAGATATTTATAAAAGAGTAGGATATCTGGTATTTGTAGGATACATCTTTACTATTTTGTGCTCTCCAAACATTTTGTGGTTCTTTGTTTTTTGGAGACAAAAGTTTTAGAGTGAAAACCACTGTGTTTACCAACCACCTGTCAATCTTATCTTTCTTCCCATCAGTAGGATTACTCCTCAGCAGAGTAATTGTGTGCACTGAGATACCACTTGCTTAGGCAGCTAACTCATTCATTTGGCAGCAATGAGTTGGGGGGAAAAATAAATAAAATAAAATAAAATATAAAATAAATACTTTTTTTTTTTGTTTTGTTTTGTTTTGTTTTTTGTTTTTGTTTTTTTGTAGTGAGGACTTTGCCCAGACTATGGAAAAGAACAGTAACCAAATTAAAGCTGTCTTAGAGGAGGTGGCAGTGGTTCTGCTATTTCACTGATGTATCCCCTCAGTCTTTTTTTTTCTAGATGGTTTCTTGTGGGACTGGTTTTGTCAATGCTTAAACTTTGTTGTTGTTCTTTTTCTCTGAACTCCCTAATTTGTCTGTTATTTTTCAAATGTAATGCTTAAAACAGTGTAGGACTCCAACTGCTGTTTAACAAACATTAAGTAGCACAGGGAAATTAACTCACTTGGTTTTAGATTTATCATTCTTGATACAGATTAATATGCTTTACCATTCATTTCCTTTCTCCCCTCCCCTCCCCTTCCCTTCCTTCCCCTTCCCTCCTCTCCCCCATGCCCCCCCCTTTTTTTTGTGTGTGTGAAAATGCTACTTTTTTATTTCACAAAAGCTTTGTCATCCATCACAATCTCCTGTCCTTCTCATTACTTGCCTTGCCTTCTATGTTTGAACACGATTATTCGCATGCTTTTAAATACCAATTACACCTTGTCCCTATTGAGGAGGACATTTTGTTCCTTCTAGCTATCAAGTTATTAATACTTTATTAACTCTAGTTAAATTTTATTAAGAAGTTGCCTGTATGTGTACACTCTAAATTATTTATTGTTTTCTTGCAGCTTAAAATAAGTTTGGTTTAGCATGTGTTTTGATATATTCCACACCACGGCTAATAAAAATATTGAATGGTTTAGGAAGGACTCCATGAAGAAACTCACTTGACATTTGTGTCAGTATAACAACAGATAGGTTAATAATTACTTTAAATGTTTGACCTTTTTTTTTTTTTTTTTTTTTTTTTTTTTTAATCAGCTGAGAAACCTTTAACTCCTTCAAACTTTCTGTTGACTTTAACTGTAAGGCTCAAAAAATAAAGTAGTTTAGTGTTAGCTACATGCAATCTCATTCTTTACTGTTGCTAATCAGCTGAATAAATGAAAATATGGGCCCTGAGACTATTCTATCAAAGTTTTCCTACTGTTTCTAGCAGGTAGAGTTCTGAGTCACACCTGTATCAAAGTAGAATCAAAACTTCTATGGCTTGTGGCAAGGCATGAGATGGGATTTCTGACTCTTTTGCATGTGTTCAACAGGGAGAAAGACTGGCTGAGGAGAGAGGAAATTTGGAAGAATGGGGGGAAAAAGGTACATCTTGGCAAGTTTTCAACTGTTTGTTCAAAGATGGCAGGTGTGTTTCTTGGGAATTTCCATGTGGCCCAAAGGTAAAAATTTCACTCACTTATACTCTTTTTCTTTTTATCAGATTGCTTACAAACTTTAATATTTTTGAGGAATGATAGGCCACAAAATATCCTGTGTTGTACTAAAATCCATATAGGAGTTCATCCCTTTGACAGACATCTTTTTATTTTCTCTTTCCTTCTTCCTTCCTTCCTTCCTTCCTTCCTTCCTTCCTTCCTTCCTTCCTTCCTTCCTTCCTTCCTTCCTTCCTTCCTTCCTTCCTTCCTTCCTTCCTTCCTTCCTTCCTTTTTCTTTCTTTCTTTCTTTCTTTCTCTCTCTCTCTCTCCTTCTGTAGGATGTCACTGGCTTTTCTCTTGGTCAGCCAACAAAATGAGCCTTCTATTAATAAATATTTTTAAAATCATACATAGCACATAGCAGAAGAAAGTACATCACAGGAATTTTTAGTATGCATTTAGTTTTCAGTTACATTTGCAGTCTTCCTGTTACGATATCTAAAAGTTTAAAGATATTAGAAAGGCATCAAAAAACAAACAAAAAAAAACCAACAAAAAAACAACAACAACAATTTTCGTTTCTGTAACTGTATGCTCTATGAGATAAACATCTACAAAAACAAATGAAGAAACAAACATAGACTTGGAAAGGATTCTAAGAAAGTTTACTCCATTTTTTGAAATAGGATCATATTAGATAAAGTTAACTGATCAAAACAGTTAAAACTTAACATCATATTTATAAACTGTTTGATTGTTTGCCCTGTGCATAAAATTTGCTCATATAAATACAGATCCAAGTTCATAATTTTAAATGTCTATACCAAAATTTCTCTCAGTTTCTTTAGTCAAAGAAATGTGAGAAAATGATTATATTTTGAATATAATCTTTCATTTCTTTAGGACCATACTTCAATGATTCTGGAGACAAATAAAAGTATGACAAATGGATATATACGTAAACATTTGTTGTCTACTACTGATTGTGCTGGCCTTCTGCACAAGTGTTACACAGTAAACAATAAAACCTATACTAAAACCTAAACTATAAAGCAGATGGTCTATAGACTGCCCTCTATTTGGGGAAAACACTAAATATTTATTTATTTATTTTTACTTATTTTTCAGTGAGGTAATTTTCAAGGTGCAATAATTTAAGAGACAGTAAACTTATATGTACATTCACTGTGGTAGAGGAACTTAGGAAAATATTTGATGCATCCTAAATCTGGTACTGTACTAAGTATATAAGTCAGAAGAGAAATAGTAAATTCTTTGTAGTCTGTCTGCTTTCAAACAGACAACATTCTTCAGATGCTTTGCCTACAATATCTCATCCTTTGTCCTACTGAGCTGAAGAATTTGAAACTGCTGAAAAGTGCATGGGAAAGGATGCATCTGTGGAAATATAATGACAAGTTTCAAATTATGGATCAGCAGGTATAAATATTCAAGAAATAGAATCAAAGGCAGACACTTAACCATCCCTAAGTATTTGGTCTTTCTTCTTCTAAGAATTAGTGGAAATTATTCCTATGTCCAGGCTTCTTCTGCCATGTCTATTTAAACTTATGCTGGCACTCAGCTTTCTACGCAGAACCTTACACTGTAGAGTCATTGTCCCTTGGTGCCGGTCTTTCAGTCTGCTACTACAATCTGTAATGTAAACACCCATGGTAACTTGCACTGCTACTATTGCTATTTTATGACTTCAAGGAGAAAAAAATATATATATATATTTAGCACCTGTCCATTGCTATAGTATTTATTATTATTATTATTTTATTTATTTATTTATTTATTTATTTTGTATTATAAAATTTTAGCCTCCAAGAATTGAAAGAGATGTCTGGTTCCTCCAAATTAACTTGAATTTCCAGACAGGATTTTTTCTTACATCCAGTGAACTCTGACAACTTACCAAAGATATCAATCATCTGATTGGCTCCTGCCAATAATTATGTTGAATAATTATATTATGAGTTATATATAATATTAATTGTTTTCAGGAGTGTCACTAACAAATGACCCCCCCCCCCCCAAAAAAAAAAAAAAAAAAAAGCTTCCTCCAGTTTTCAAGAAAAGGCCAAATCAACCTTTAGTAGTATGAAGCAGCAGTGTTCAGTATAAAAAATTAAGGAGAGAGCTGTTAACTGCAACAGACTCTGTTCAGCCCATTACTGTTTCCTGAGCATGAAGATAGCTCAGTGGCACCAGCATCATTTAAAAGAAATTTCAGGAGACATTTTGCTCAACTATGAAATATTACCATTTTTGTGAAAGTGGAATTTGGGCTTCTAAGACAATAAATATTTTTGAAGTCATTATTCTTAGTTCTTAAAGTGTCAACCACAGATGTTCAACTTGTTTGTATATTTGATACACTCAAAAAAAAACCAACATAAATGGCATATTATATGAATGTCATCTGGCAGTCTATTGCTGAGCCAATATTTGGACTTAAATATTCTTTAAAATAATGGTTTTGTTTGTTTGTTTTAACCTGGTTTCCATTTTTCTCACTATTTTTTTTATTAGAATTGAGATACGTACAGAAAACATGTGGTTTGTGTTCTGTAATATTAGCATTGCATTTTTGTTTTTAGTAAACAGTCAAAAGAGCCCTAACAGCACAATGAATATTTGCAGATATTTGTCTATAATTGAATTTGATAATGTCATTTTTTAATATAACTTAAAATGATCTACAGTCTAGTTCCTAAGGCTTGTTGAAGCTTGCAGCACAATCTTCAAAGAGAAAAATGTCATTAAAATAATTCTAGTACAGAAATCTCTGAAAGTTTTCTCATAGAAAAAAAAAAAAAAAAAAAAAAAAAAATAAGTATATTATTCAAAATGTCATTTCTTGCTGTGAAAATCTTTTTTTTTTTTTTTTTTTTTTTTTTTTTTTTTTTTTTTTTCTGAACAACAGTTTCAAATTCTTTACTAGTTTGTCTGTAATTGATGTAAAGCACTTCCAGCAACCACTTCTACATTGTTTTCTTGGTATCCCCAGGCAGAGTTCACTGTGACCAACTGGCCATTTTCTGTCTTAAAAAAAAACACCTCTTAAAATGGTAATCATATGATATTAATAATAATTTGTCAATTATATATATTTTTTCACATAAATGAAAGCTTTCAAAGTCCTTATTTCTCAAATTTTCTAGTAAGCTGCCATGTTATTTTTACTGATATGATAGCTATATTCAGTGTTGAACATCACTGTTGTCAAATGTACTGATAATTCCTCTAATGTCAGTGACAGAGAGATTGTGTCCTGTTGGTAAGGAAAGCAGATGCCTTGGGCACGTTGAAACTGAGAAGTTGGATTCTCCTAGGAGAACAACCACATGAGAACTCTGAGCAGTTACCTCCCAAGCAGGGATGTAACTGATAGGTGAACTGATTTTTAAATATGAGAACTTACACCTTTGCTTAAAACTAATGCCAAGCATGGAGAATAGTTTGCAGAATTATGCATGATTTTTTTTTTTTTTTTCCCCAGTCATGTTCTTCCATTTATTTTTTTTCTGTTTTCCTCTAGGCAGGTTTAGAATAGACATGTATCAAGGAAAAATGTCAATATGCAGATTCAGATATGGATATTAAAGGTGTAGGTGACCATAACTTCACTCTTAGGCTTCTGTACCAAAAAAAAAATGATTAAACATGCAAGCATTTACTGCTTTACTAATCCACTTTTTAAAATTTTCTGAGATTCATTTCAAACATTTACCAAAATATGCATAATGTTTCAGTAATTGCTTGAAGGAGCTGGATATTGGGGTTATGCCACACCACAATTTTTTTTGTGGACTACCCAGCAAAGGCCAGAAGACAAATGTAGCTTTCATCTGCCTCAGAATCTAGGTCTGAGTGTGTGCCAAAGAGCTTTGCTGGAGTGCTTGGCATAGTGATGCTGCCCAGGCCATTGTTCCAATTGTGCAAGAGAGAAAAAGCTATGAGAGGCTCTATGTCCTCTTCACCTATTGTTTAGACCAAAATAAGTTTAAAGACAGATTCCTCCTCTCTTACCTACCCTGTGGACTCCCACTTTTACTGCTAACTGTACTGATTTCCAGCACTGCACAGATCTATTTGAAAATAAATAAATAAATAAATAATAATTTAAGCTTATTGACATCTCTTATTTTCATACTAGAGTGACTCAGCAGTATAAAATATGAAAACACATCGACTCTTATTAACTTAATTCTATGATGTGGTAGACAGAATTGGGACTTATAGCAACCAAAGGATGATTCATTTTAATAAAAATCACTGCTCGCTTGAGATAGCATATTTGCTGGGGTGGATCATTTTAAACAGTTTCAGAAAAGTGGGGAGTCTTTATCTGAATGTAGAATTCGAAGGAAAAGAAGGAAATGTATTTTATATGTATTGTGGTGTTACAGACATGGGGATAGATAAAGAAAAATATAAAGACTGGAGAGAGGAAAAATGAAACCTTACAGGGAAAGCAGAGGGTATCCCATAACTACACTATCTTTTATACATGAACAAGCAGAAGACTGTTCAAAGCAAGAGAAAAATACATAAAAGATTTTCCCCAATAAAATAATATATTTTAGAAATAGCATTATTCTGGGTGAAACACAGGCTGGAAGTAAATCTATCCTGGTGATGCATACTAATTCAATATTATTTTTTCTAAATCATTTTCAGTGAACGTTTCTTAGGTTGTTTCTAAGATTTTGAAAATGAACATGAGATTAGTTTTCCATGGCTTAATGTGTTTCTGAATACCTGCACAGTACTCCATCCAAAGAACATCTTTTTTTCTCAGCTGTAAAGCAGGAATGTACTATCTTGTGAAAAATGTGACTTCAGAGACAGCTCCATAAGTAACTGGTAACTGCTGAATTAAGCTATGGAAAGTGTCTCTTAGAATTCAGAAAAAAATAAAATAGTTTGGGTGATGAAATATAATTTAACAATAAAGGGTGTTTTTAGTTTCAGGCATGAATAAAATTGATGATGAAAGAATCTCAAACACAGGCTGGAAAAAGGGGGAATTAAAAGATAAGTGCAGTATCATTCTAATTTTCCATCCTGACAATTTTGGAATTCCTTTATCTGTTGTCTCATTTCTCACAGTCTGTCAGAGAAAGTGTATGATATGCAAAACAAAGTGTCATGGACAATAAGAGATGACAAACACAGAATTATGGCCATATCTACATCTCATAGAAATAGTTAGGATTTTTTTTTATTATTATTATTATTTTTTTTTTTCATTTACAAAGTAAACAGGATTTAGTCATGTGTCTGCAAAGGAGTACACTTTCAGATGTAGCCTGGGAAATAATAGCTGGGAATACACTAGTTTCCTGCCTCTTTTCTCAGAAAGTAGAAACTCAGTTTATAAATAAATAAATGTAAGATTTTAATCTTTGTAAATCTGGTTCCATTTCCAGAATAAAAATAAATACAAAAAGATATAAAAAATAAAAATAAAATAAACTAATAATAAATAAATATATAAAAAAACAAACAACAACAAAAAAAAGAACTTCCACTGCTTGTACAGAGTTTAGCTTCACAGCTGCATAATTTAACTTCACATTCTTTCCTTTCAGTGCACTGCTTTTTTCACAGCAGTTCCTTTTCTTTTACATCTTGCACTCTTTTACTGCTGAAACAATTGTTTAAAATGTTGTTAGCCAGCTAAACAGATTATTTGAACAAGAGAATTATTCAACATGTTTATTTTCTCCTTTGGGTTTTAAAAACAAAAACAAATTAAAGATTGATATAAAGAATGAAATATAAAGATTTTATTTCAGGATCTGGGAAATAAAGAAAATACGAAATATCACAATTGAATTCTGAATTTGACTCCATGTTTTAACCATTTAAGATATTTTTTTATATAAGATGTAATTAATATTATAATGAGGTTAACCAATATATCAGGGATGATTTAATGTTGACATTGTAAAGATGATTGATTACTCTAGGTAAACATTTGTATTTGTCACTGGTTGTATTTGTGAAAACTGAGATATCTGTATCACAATACACCATTTTTGGAGTGGTGGTGGGTGGAGCTTGTAATTCCCTTCCTAAGTTTTCCATAGAAGCCAGATGGATGTGGGATGCCCGATAAACAATGTTTGTTATGGTGGGTGTAATGTAGGAGTTCCTAAGAGGTTATGGCTAACCTCAGCACAACAGCAACAGCTCTTACCCTTTTCTAGGGAACTTATTCAAATTTTGGAGGCTCCAAGTTGCAATGTTGGTATGGATCAGCTGCTGTTTTTGTACAGGAGGTACTGGAGAATGGTAGTTTATAGTCAGATTTATAAAGGCAAAACTGGCACCAAATTAATTATGTATTTATTTATTTATTTTTGTTAGACCTGTAGACCACTCAGGTTAAGTGTACTGTACCATATCTAAAGAAAGAGACATATCTGAGACACAGAGACACAGATGGGACAAGCAACTGCAGCAGAAACCACATTTATGTATGAGTCAGGAATCTTAATTTTTGCTCGTTATGAAATATATTTTCCTATAACTAAACATGGATTTTCTTCCTGCTGCCCACCTTCCCCCTGCCCCATTTTTTTTTTTTTTTTTTTTACTTGAAGAGAAGGAAAACTACATAGAGGTGAAACCAGAAAAAAAGTGCTATCTCTACAATGCAAGGAGCACAGTGTGTCTCATTTTTTGGGAAAATGATAACATGCATGTACATACCTATGACACACATAAACCTTCAGAGCTCTGGAGCCTCTCAAAATCTTTTGACACGGAATTTTGATGAATTTCTTTTGTTAAAGAGTAAAAATCATATTGAGAAGAATCTCCTGAAGGAGAGCATGACATTGGAGCAACTTAAAATAGACCTTGTTCCTTGTTAATATGTTATTTAAAACAACGCATTATTAATTCAATTGCATCTTTTATTTGAGATAACTAAGGTTCTGTAATGAAAGGAGTAGATGGAAACAGACAATTAAACCACTTGTGGGAAACTCCATAATAAAACATGAAAACTTTAAGTATTCAGCAAGACAGTTATGTTGGAAACTGAGAGTTTCCTTTGAACTTCATCTTTTAACAGACAAAGGAGATGGGAAAAAAGAATTCCATCAGGACCTCAGAAGTTCTATGGTGTGTTTGCACAATTGATAAGGCCAATAATCACTTCCTGATTTTTCATGTTCCTTTCTTTCTGACAAACTCCTGCATAGATACATGGTAAAACAAAAAGTGCCTTTGCTACTATGGTCACCTCCTTCTCTTTTTTATCCAGGAAAAAGACTTTCCTGGATATTTTTATGCTCAGTTTTTCCCATTCAATACAGTCTCAGGAGAAAAAGCCTGAAGTCTTCAGATTCTAAAAATCTGAAATATGTAACATAATAACATAAAAAGTTATAAACATAGAAAGTCTAATGTTAGTGTTGTCACATGTAAGTGTCACAATACAATTGGCTGAAGTTCTTGACTGCTGCAGTAAGGAATTTTGTTTCTAGGACAGAGTAATTTCCACCTAGGCTGCTATACGAAATGAACCCCACTAAATTAATCATGGTTCCTGGGATCAGGGTCCCCATTTTTTTTCTCTGAGTCTCTGTTAATTCAAATTGGGTGTAGCTAAGAACCAATTTTCTGCAAGCCTTTGTACTATTGAGTCCTCCCAGCCTAAACTGGGACAATAGCCATCTTCCAGGTACAGCTTCAGCTATTCAGGAGAAGGCAAAATATGTTTTTGTTGTGTTCTTTCTTCAAGCTCCAACCCAAACGTCTGAGAGTTAGAAGAGGATTGGCTCATCCTCCTTTACTATCCTCTTTGTAGTTGATCTCTTCCCTAATATCTGACGTATTCTCAAACCAACGTGCTCTCTCTGTTGGTTCTTGTAGTATGGATTACAGGAACTTTATGTGTTAAGAAGCAGAGGCTGCTTTACTTGAGTCTCATTTGCCTCCAGAGAAGACAAGTATGCTCCACTTCTCTGTTAGGTGCTCTACATGGAAATCTAATGGTCAGAACTAATAGCTAATATTACTGGAAAACAAACAAACAAACAAACAAAGTAAAACAAAACAAAACAAAAACAAACAAACAAACAAAACACAGGCTGTCTCAGTCAGGAAGCAACTCATTGCTTATGCTGTTGTTATTCACCATAATTGCCTCAGCCTGTTGCTACAGCCTGATGGTCCATAATGACCTGTTTCAGGAAAGACATTTCTGTCAACATTATTATTAGCCCTGGAGATGGCAGGGGACATCTGTATGTGTGTAGAGCCAGATATTTAAAAAAAAAAAACAAACAAACAAACAGAAAGGCAAAGGGGTGGAAGAACTTAACTTTTATACTTAGTGTAACAGGAGAGACAATTCTCTTGGGAGCCCCTTTTAGAGAGCCTTGAGCTTTCTCCTTTCACTATTTCAAGAGAAAAAAAATATAAATTCTAAATCAAGTTGCTAAACTAGACATAGAGCAGGTGAAAATGGTCTAGTCACATTTTTCTCCAAAACAGCAGCTCAAATATTTGAGTTTCATGAAAATTTTAAGGGATCTGTTTTGTACTGAAGATATGAGCCATTTCTTAGTAATGAATACAATCAATAATGCATGTATTAACACAACATATAAAAGTGAACATACCTGCAGTTAAATTCAGAATGGATTTTTACAGCTAGAGAGCCATCTTTACAAATTCTTCCTGAGGTCCTCTTCATAATAAATAAGGGCATGTGGATTTCTTATTCACTGTAAACTTTAGAACAAAATGTTTTATGAAATGTGTTATAGGGCTTTTTTTAGTTTTGTTTTTAAGTACAGGTAATCAAAGTTGTGGGAGCCTATTAGCCATATACCGTCTCAGAGGTTTTACCACTTTCTGAGAAACGGCAATATTATACTTTGCCAAATCACAAGAGGGCTAAATATGACAGTATAAAGCAGGAGAATATTGATTTGCTGTAGGCATTTTGTATAAACTCCTACAGTAGGCACCACTTAGAACATCTGAGGATTTCAGTTGTTATTCAAAATATAGTGTGCTTTGACTTTATCACGAAAAAGAAAGGATTCTATTTTGTAGGTCTCTGTGTGGGAAGGGAAGGGAAGGGAAGGGAAGGGAAGGGAAGGGAAGGGAAGGGAAGGGAAGGGAAGGGAAGGGAAGGGAAGGGAAGGGAAGGGAAGGGAAGGGAAGGGAATGAGGAACTTAGAGAATAAAAGAGAGGATGGGAAAGCAATGAACAAGAGAGATCTGTATGCTGTCATTTTTTTTTTTTCTTTTCAAAATTATCTTTGGAAAGAAATCTCATTATAACCACAGTTTCTGCTTAATAACTGTATACTCTTTGTCTTATTAGTCACCATTATTTCTTTGTCATTTAATACTGAGATCTCCTTTCCTGCTTTCCTGTCCTTTATTTTATTTTATTTTATTTTATTTTATTTTATTTTATTTTATTTTATTTTATTTTATTTGTTCAGCAGACTAGAACTGGCAACATATTTTTCTAATTACAGAAAATACAAATCTTTCTCATAAAAGTGTTTTTATTTGAATATTGTTTATTTAATAACCTCCTTAAAACAAGCCATTAATAAATACTTTTTACACTACTTCATTTCTTCATACTGAACAAAAATTTTGAACTTGTTACTATTTATTGGTTGCTTTAGTGTTCCTGTGTTAAATTTAATATAAATAAATAAATAAATAAAATTTAAGGATTTTCTTCCTGAAAAGTAAACATATTCTTTCTTGATGTTTTAGGGTATTTTAAAATAAATATTTAAAAGTTACTCAAAATTAAATTTAAAGCAGAATCCTAGATTGTTTTTAGGAAAGATTGAGGATAATAAATAATAATTAAATAATACCAAAATCTTGATTTTGTCTTGAAACTATTAATATGCTAGTGGTTCATGCTGAAGTTATACTCTCACGTGTTGGTTTCCCTGCCATGGTTTACCTCTCAATAGGGAAGTGCTATTATTTACCATGATTGATGTGCTGTTGGTTTTTAAAGATGAAACCATGACCACTGCTTTCTGACCATTCAAGAATAAAAAAACAAACAAACAACAAAACCCAACCAACCAACCAAACAAAAAAACACACATGACAGCAGATCAGTTCAAAGAACAGAGCAAAGCAGAGGATTGGAGAGAACAGGTCAAACTCAAATTTGGACTTTCATGTCTTTATCAAGAGATATAAAAATTTTACTGATGCACAGCTCTGCTCAACCAAATTCCAGGGTGAACAGTTGGAACATAAATATCAGAGTACTTGCCCTAAGACAAATATTTTTCTTCCAGGAAAGACAGGCACAACATTATTTTGTCATTGCTGTGCCACAGCCCTGTGGCCAAAATCAAATACAACTTTAATAGAAAACTAATTTTTATGATTTTAATATAGTTTGTTGGCTATTTCAGTCATACCAGAAAACAAACTTATGCTTATTGACTATTGTAAAGATTTGATAGCAAATGTACTGGTTAGTGTTGGCAGTGGTCTCACTGAAAATTTCCTTATTAAAATTCTTTAATTTTCCTTAATTCCTTAATTTTTCTTAATTTCCTTATTTCCTTAAAATTATATTTACTTAATTTTCCTTAATTTTCTTATTAAAAAATAATAATAATAAAAAAAGTGAAGTGAAGAGTAATTCATATGGAAGTGGTATAAATTTCAAGTTCCTAGGACTATTCATAGGAATAAATGTAGTAAATTCAGTATTAAGATGAAAAATAATGGTATTGTTTCTATACTTATTTTAAACAAGCACTTAAACTTCCCTGTGGAAATATAATGTTACAGCCTCTATACTGAGATGTTTCTTAAAGACATGTCACATTAGATACAGCAGAATAAGCTTATCTCTTATAAGAAAAAATACATTTTTTTTTTTCTCTTTAAGACAAGTGGCTTCTTTATACAGAAAACATGTTGCAGATTAGAATATAGTAACAGTATTTGAATTGCCCTTCAGGTGTTTTAGACTTTGGTAGTCCCACAAAAGATTGCCTAATTCAACAAACATGTTAACCATAATTCACCACTGTTTCTGATAATACATTTTCTCTTTACAGTGGTTTGAGGTCTATCCAAGTTGGCATATTGGGATGGGGCAGAGCTGTGTGTGTGTTTGAAAATACTTAGTTCCTTCCTGCAGTGTTGTTTCTTTGTCCTGCAGGGCATTGGTGATGACTGCCTCCTGCAAGGTGGGCTTCTGCATGTTTTCCAACCTGAACAATGCTCTGATTACCTCCACTCAGGCTTGGAAGTACAGTAAGAGCAATGGAGGTGAATATATATTCTCATATTATTTCCAAACTACCTGTTAAGGTGTAACAGGAGGAGCAAAGAGTATCGTAACTACTCTGGAATACGTAGAACAGCTACTGCTGTAAGGTGGGGTGAGAAATATCATGGATGTAAATATAGATATGTGTATATTTACACTTGGTGGTTGCGTAGAACCATAAAGATAGCTCATGCATGCATGTGTTTCCTTGCTTTTATTATGTTTCTTCTGCCATGAACTGGAATCAATTATGTGGTCACTCAATGGAACTTAGCTGCCAATGTCTCAATAAGACATAATGGCTTGTCCCAAACTGCAGACATGAGAGACAAGTACCACAAGTGGAAATAAACAGATCAAATGGCTAGACATTGGCAAGAACAATATCACACCTGGGTTTCCTGACTCTTGTTCTTGCTTCTGCAGACCTGTTCTTATCAACCATTTAAATACTAGTCTCAATCTCTCTCTATATATATATGCATGAGACATATGGGAAAGGAGAGAGAGAGAGAGAGAGAGCAAGGCAACCATAGCAGTTCTTGTAAATATGGATTTAGTGTTAACATATAATGCAGAACAGAATAGAATGGGAAGTGGCTGTTAGAAAGTGTCCTGAAATACATGTAACAAACAAGTGTGTACAGTAAAAGATTATATATTGAAATGCTGCTGACAGAGGAAAGGGAAAGGGGTTTAGGTGGGAATTATATTAAGATCATGTACTAGCTAACTGAGATGATGCAGGAATAATAGCTGAGCAGAAACCAAGACAGAAACACCATAGTGCCACAATAGTTTATTAACATATGTGAAAGAATTTGTCTGAGCTATTAAGTTCCACTTGTAGTAAATACCAAGGGCATGAATCCTCAATATAGCTCCTCCATATAGCTTTAGAGGGGCTTCAGGACATGTCTAGATCATTAAGATTGCTTTACAGGACCATAAAAAAAAAAAAAAAAAAAAAAAAAAAAAAAAGATTATGAAGAAGACAATTTTCCAAATAATCCAAGACAAATTCAGAGTCAGATCAGGCAAGAAACAAATATTAATAGCTCCTGAATAAGAAAAGAATTGACACTTTTCCCCCTTCCTGTTCAGAAACAGTTCGAAAATCATAAATGTTTTCAAAACACCTTTTTTTTTTTTTTTTTTTTTTTTTTTTTTTTTTTTCCTGGCCATAAAAGAGCAACGCATTCAGCTATGAGCACTTAAATACTTAAATGGACTACAACAATAATGCATTTTCATATGGGAGAAAAGGGTATTTTCTTTCTCCATGTACGGTTGTGTTTTGCACAGGTTAACAGCAGAATGTTTTATGCTGCTTTATGTTGTTATGTTTTTTATGTTGTTATATGTAGTAAGTCATGTAAATGCTCACCATTGACAGATCCCAGGCTACATATGCCACCGTTTGACTGCTACACTACAAAATGACAAAATGATTGTTATTTTGAGTAGACCTGGGACTCCTACTGTGCATATACTGTGCATATATGGTACCACAGTTAGTGGCATACACATAAAACTGAGATTGTAGGAATATTCTGTGTCACTTAGTTTATCGTTCAGAGGAAAAGCTTCAAAAGAATTTAAGATTTGTTTGAAGTAACTCTTAAAAAGCAGTGACCTTTGTCATGTAAGAAGACTACTCACAGTTTCCCAATATTCTCTCATCTATTTAAAGCAAAAGTGTGCCTTTCACACATTTCTAGGGTATTCTATGAATACTTCAATCTCAGTGGTTTCAAACCTTCTCTTGTCCATAGATGTTTCTTTTTTTTTAGTTATAAATAGCATCCATATAATCTTGAGTGCTCACTTGATGTCATCTCCATGTTTAAAAGACTTTGTATTGTAAATGTTTTCCCTTCCTCGGCTTTCCTTCATTATTCTTAGACAAGACCTACTGAACTCTGTTGGTATTTTCTGATGAAGGGAATGAATCTGAAGATGGATAGCACAGCATAGTACAAGCTTGTATCATATTTATTTAACAGAAGGAAATATGTTTATTTAAATCTGGGAAACCTTTAATCACTTATGTTTGCAGATACATAATGATTGACCTTGTTTTCTGCCATGGTGTTTTTTTTTTTTTTTTTTTTTTGTTCATTTGTTTGTAGTATTTGTGTGTATATTTATTTGTTTGGTTTTGGCACAGAGTAAGTCTATGCTTGCTTTTCATCTACAGCAAAGTAAAGCTGTCTTCACAGAGCTTCTGTTCCCCTTCCCATGATTGCATTAGACAACAGGGTAGTCAGGGCTTTCTGCTTTAGACTTCCTTTGGTGCTCCTGAAAAAAGGTGGTCTGCAGAAAGTGGGAAGAAGACAGCAAGCAGTTGACTACCGGTGGTCATTCACATCTGTACAATTTGCTCAGGATTCATAGTTAAAATTAAAACTATATCCTGACTTGGGAAAATCATCCCATATCACAGCCAGAAAGTGGTACTCAGAGAAGAGAAGGTAAGGAATTCAGCATATGACATATGGCAGACAACAAGTTAGAGCTTCCCAACAAAATAGATTTTCAGTTTAGAAACTTTTTTAAAGAAACTTTTCTCCCCAAAATGTCAAGCTGATATACAATGATCAGCACATTGTTATTTTGTAGAATAGTTTCTAGTATGTTTGTCATAGTTCAGGTTCTATACGTTGTAATTATAAACATCTCTTTAGAAGAATAGTACTATCAACAAACACTACTGTTGAATATTCAAAGAAAACAAACAGAAAATACGAAAAGACAAAACAAATACTGAAAAAAACACACCACATATACCAATAACCAGTGAAGTTGTTTGGGTTTTCCATTCATATTTGTGAAATTCTTCATAACTACACTCCTTTGAACTTCTCTGCCATGGTATTATTTCATTAACAACTGAATCTGGTCAAGGTTCAGTGAATCACTGGAGAAAATGGAATATTTATCCATTATATTTTTTTAAGCTCACAAACTGCATGCTAAATTTGTGCATATTAATTTTTGTTCTGAGGTTTGAGGTACGTTCAGAGACATTAAAATGTCAGAAAGAGCTGATGTTGTTTTCTCAGCCTTCTTTTTGTTCAGTTAAAATCAAAAACACAGTACTTTTGAGGTTGAAACATGTTATGTTAGCTTATGGTATATTATTTCTTGTATGACAGAACACCAGCAAAGTGAATAATGCATGCACTACATTTTAATATATTTGCACTGATTTTGCCAATAATACAAATTATATTCACATATCTCTAATTATAATGTACCTAAATCAAGTGCAATCTGTCTTTCTTTTCCAGTGTACTAAGAAGAAACAATTTTTAACTTCAAACTGTTTTGTATGGTCTAATGTAAGCATTTACAGAATGAATTAATGAAAACTTCTTTGTCATTTCATGCATGAGTCTAAACATCTAATATTTGCTTTTGTGCTCTATATCAAGTCAAAGACTCATAGTTTACTTATTCTTGAGAGTTGTGAAGCATGTATTTTATTGCATTCATTTCTGATAGTGTTCAATCCTGTTTTTTGGTCCTGTTTTCTTTACCTGTATCCATAGGACTAAACTTTTATACTTATTCTTACACTGTAAGTGGCTGTACAATCTATGGAGAAAGCCACAAGGGCTGGGAAGAAAACAATCCTTTCTTTCTGTAATACTGTATGCAGATCCTGTGGCTGCTATAAAAAATAGTCAGTGGGTGTATGTAAATGTGGACTTCCCTGTCATGATGCTAAACACATACCTATTACAGTCTCCTGGCTATGATCTCAAGATCACAGAACTAGTATCCTCTTTAGTTGTGAAAGCAGGACAGATTTTGATCAAAATCTCTCAGTAAGAAAGGTCAAAATTTTGAGCAGAAAATGGAAAGAAATAGACAGAATCGCAGAATGGTTGAGGTTAGAAAGGACCTCTAGAGATCATGGTATCCAGGAAGGTTTCAAATATCTCCAGAGAAGGAGACTCCACAGCCTCTCTGGGTTACCTGTTCCAGTGCTCTGTCACCCTCACTGTAAATAAGTGTTTTCTTATATAGAAATATATACTATATACTATTTCTATATACTTATATAGAAATTTAAAACATTTAAAGAGCACTTCTTCCAAACTCAGGATTGGTACACCTTGAAGAGTAGGCAATCAGGGAAGGGGGGCAGGAAACCTGCGTGGATGAGCAAGGAGCTCATCAACAAGATCAAAAGGAAGAGGAAGGCACATGAAATGTGGAAAAAGGTCCTGTCCTCTTGGGAGGAGTATAGAAGTGTTGTCAGGGCCTGCAGGGACAAGACAAGGAAGGCTAAAGCCCACCTGGAGGTGTAGCTTGCAAAAGAGATAAAGGATAATAAAAAGTTTTTTTAAAAGTATGTAAACAGTAAAAGAAAGACTAGAGATAATGTGGGTTCCCTGCTGAATGAGAGGGATGTCCTGGTAATGGGGGACACTAAGACGGAGATACTGAGTGCCTTCTTTGCTTTGGTCTTCGCTTCAAAGGCCCAGGACTCCTGGACTCTGGAGGGAGGAGAAAGAGTCTGGGAAGTGCAGATCACCCCCGCTGTTTCACAAGGGAGTGGTTTGGGAGTGTCTGTGTGTACTAAACACACGTAAATCCATGGATCCCAATGAGATGCATCCATGTGTGCTGAGGGAGTTAGTGGAGGTGATCGCCAAACAACTCTCTATCGTCTTTGAAAGGTCTTGGATAAAAGGAGAGGTGTCTGAAGACTGGAGAAAAGCCAATGTCACTTCAAGAAGGGCAAGAAAGAGGATCTGGGAAACTGCAGGCCAGTCATTCTTACCTCTGTACCTGGAAAGGTGTTGGAACAGCTTGTTCTAGATGCCATCTCCAAGCAATTGTATGAGAATGTTATAAGGAGTAGTCAGCATGAATTCACCAAGGGGAAATCATGTTTGACCAACCTCGTAACCTTCTATGATGGCATCACCAGCTGTGCAGATGGGGGAGAGCAGTGGATGTTATCTGCGATGACTTTAGCAAGGCTTTTGATACTGTCTCCCACGACAACCTGCTAGCAAACCTGAGAAAATGTGGGATAGATGAGTGGACAGTAAGGTGGGTTGAGAACTGGCTGACTGGCTGAGCTCAGAGGGTGGTGATCAGCAGCATAGATTCTAGCTGGAGACCTCTGACTAGCGCTATTCCCCAGGGGTCGGTGCTGGGTCTGGTCTTGTTCAACATCTTCATCGACAACTTTTATGAGAGAATAGTGCCCACCCTCAGCAAGTACACTGATGATACAAAGCTGGGAGGAGTGGCCAACAAGCCAGAAAGCTGTGCTGCCATTCAGTGAGACCTGGACCAGCTGGAGAGATAGGCAGGAAGAAACCAAATGTGGTTTAACAAGAGCAACTGTAGAGTCCTGCACCTGGGAAGGAACAACTGCATATATCAGCACAGACTAGTGGATTACCTGATGGAGAGGAGCTCTGTGGAGAAGGACCTGGGGGTCCTGGTGGATGAACAGGTTGGCCATGAGCCGTCAGTGTGGCCTGGTGGCCAAGAAGGCCAATGGGATCCTGGCGTGCATTAAAATGAGCGTGGCCAGCAGGTCAAGGGAAGTGATCCTCCTCCTCTACTCTGCCCTGGTCACCTGGAGTACTGTGTCCAGTTCTGGGCTCCCCAGTACAAAAAAGACAGGGAAAGAGTCCAGAAAAGGGCAACAAAGATGATACGTGGACTGGAGTATCTTCCCTATGAGGAAAGACTGAAGAGGCCTGGGCCTGTTCAGCCTTGAGAAGAGAAGACTGAGAAGGGATCTTACCAATGTTTATATCTTAAGTGTGGGAGACAGTGGGATTTGGCCAACCTCTTTTCAGTGGTTTGTGGGGACTGGACAAGGGGTGATGACCACAAAATGGATCACAGGAAGTTCCACACCAACATGCAAAAGAACCTCTTCACGGTGAGGGAGATGGAGCACTGGAACAGGCTGCCCAGGGAGGTTGTGGAGTCTCCTTCTCTGGAGATATTCAAGGCCAATCTGGACTCCTACCTGGGCAACCTGCTCTACGGAACCTGCTTTGGCAGGGGGGCTGGACCTGATGGTTTTTTGAGGCCCCTTCCAACTCCTACAATTCTGTGATTCTGTGAAATTCACGTTTCAGTCTGTGCCTGTTGCCTCTTGTCCTGTCACTGGACTCCACTGAAATGAGGCTGACTCCATCCTCTTGACACTGTCCTTTCAGATATTTGTACACATTGATAAGATCCCCTCAGTCTTCTTTTCTCCATGCTAAACAGGCTGAACTCTTTCAGTTTCTCTTCATATGACAGAAGCTTCAATCTTCTAATCATTTTAGTAGTCCTCTGGACTCACTCCAGTAGTTCCATATCCCTCTTGTTCTGAGGAGCCCAGAACTAGACATAATACTCCAGGTGTGGCCTCACCAGGGCTGAGCAGAGGAGGAGGATCACCTCCCTTGACCTGCTGGCAACAGACCTCTGAATGTACCACAATATACTGTTGGCCTTTTTGGCCACAAGGGCACATTGCTGGCCCATGGTTAACCTGTTGTCCACCAGGACTCCCAGGTCCTTCTCTGCAGAGCTGCTTTCCAGAAGATCAGCCCCCAGTCTGCACTGGCTCATGGGGTTATTCCTCCCTAGGTGCAGGACCCTGCACTTGCCTTTGTTGAAATTCATAAGGTTCCTCACCACCCCACTCTCCAGCCTGTCCAGGTACCTCTGAATGGCTGCACAGCTCTCTTCTGTATCAACCAGACTGAACCCAGTACTGACCCCTGGGGACATCACTAGCTAAAGGCCTCCAACTGAACTCTGCACTGCTTGCTGATCACAATCCTCTGAGCTCTGCCAGTCTGCTCACTGACTCAGCTCAATCCACGTCAGTATAGATGAGTATCTATTCTGCATTTCCTGAGCTTATCTGTGAGGATGTTATGGGAAACAATATCAAAAGCCTTGCTGAATTCAAAGTAGACAGCATCCACTGCTCTGTCCTCATCTACAGTCATTCCATCACAGAAGGCTATCAGATTGGTTAAGCATGACTTCCTCTTTGTGAATCTATGCTGACTATTCCTGATCACCTTCTTATTCTCCACATCCAGGATGAGCTGTTTCATCACCTTTCTAGGGATGGAGATGAGGCTGACTAGCCTGAAGTTACTTGGGTCTTCCTTTTTGCCCTTTTTGAAGACTGGAGTGATATTGGCTTTCTTCCATCCCTCAGCCACCTCTCCTGTTCTTCACAGACAGTCAAAGATGATCGAGAGTGTCAAAGCAATAACATCTCCCAGCTCTCTCAGCACCCACTGGTGCATCCCATCTAGGCCCATGGATCTACGGGTATCAGGTTTGCTGGAATGGATCTCTTACCTAATCTTCCTCGACCAAGAGAAAGTCCTCCTTTCTCCAGAATCCCTCTCTTGTCCAAAGGCTCTGAGATTCCTTAGGGCTGGTCATAACATTGAAGACTGAAGCAAAGAAAGTATACTTTTGTCGTACTGTTGGAAGAAAACAGTTCACACAACTATCTCTTCTTAATATTCTCTATACAAGGAAGATACTGTATTAACAGTAAACTGTAGCTTATTCTGAGTCTTTGTAAGTAATAAAAGTTTCAAACTCATGAAAACACTGTTAAGGAAAATAGAAATCCAAATGAAATTCCAGCATTTAAAAGTTTATTTTATTCTAAGTTTTATGGGTGCTTCTTTATGGGAGCAGGTATTTTGGGCATATACCAGCATTATCTTGGTTTTGGCTAGTTTTATTTATATATATGTATTCATATGCAAATACACATGCATATATACCTTTGTAGTAATCAGTGAGCTGTCACATGAAGCACTATAAATAATATCAGCACTTTGTTAGATACAAACTACTGAAATTTTTACATCTCCATTTTGACTACACAGCTGAAGAATACTGAAAATCTCCATGTGATCTTGAAAATAATTATTTATTATAACCACAAGACAAGTTTATATATGACTTTACAATGCACTGTGGGTTGTTAAATAGTTGATGGGCACTTTTAAAAAAAAAAAAAAAAGAGCAGCAAATACTGAATAAGTGAACTGTACTTTGATTCCAAATCTCAGTTTACACTTTGGATATCCAAACTTGTCATGCAGCCATGAAAGTGCTAAAAGCTTTCAAAAATAAACATGTCCAGATGACAGAAACCACTTTACTCTGAGGGTAATGGATCTCAGTATTAAATACAGTAACATATCTATGATAAAATATATGGAATATATTTTCAAAACCAATCACAGTGCATTGTCTAAAGGCGTGTAAGGAAGATATACATGTAAATACCTCAGTCTTGTTAGATGAACTTTCACAGACTCAGGGGTACAGTTACATAATCACAGAATCATAGAATGGCCAAGGTTGGAAGGGACCTCTGAAGATCATCTAGTCCAACCCTCCTACCAAGCGGGATCACCTAGAGCACATTGCACAGGATGCCTTCTAGGTGGGTTTTAAATATCTCCAGAAAACGAGACTCCACAGCCTCTCTGGACTACCTGCCCCAGTGCTCTGTCACCCTCACAGCAAAGAAGTGTTTTCTCATATTACTATGTTTCAGTCTGTGCCCATTGCCACTATTGCTGAGCACAACTGAAAAGAAACTGGTCTCATCCTCTGACACCATCCCTTCAGATATTTATACACTTTTCCAGGCTTAACAGGCCCATCTCTCTCTGCCTGTCCTCATACACAGGTGGACACGATACTCCAGGCGTGGCCTCACCAGGGCTGAGTAGAGGGGTAGGATCCTTGACCTGATGGCAACACTTCTCTGAATGTACCCTCTTAACACAGTTATTGCCTCTGTGTAAGCATAAATATCTGTAAGTGTTTATAAGGAGGATACTCACATCTGAACAAATGGTAAACGCTCTAAGAATGTTCTTTAGGAATTTAGTTTAAATTGCTTTATAGAACTGTTGTATAAGGAATTGTTCTAACCTTGTTTCTTGTGTATTTTTGGGTTTTACTATTAATAGGTATCCCATACTTAGAGTGAAAGGAGTGTATCCATTTGCATCTCTTCAGGTTGGCTCTGCTCCTGCTAGAAGCACCATTTCTTTGCATACAGATATGGTGGTTTTACTCAGGTGGGCAGCCGAGCTTCACCACAACCGCTCTCTCACTCCCTCTCTCTTCAAAGAGGAAGGGGGAGAAAATACAACACAGAGAACTCGAGGTTTGAGATGAGAAAGGTTTACTTAAAGGGAAAGGGAATGGGGAGGAAAAAAAAGAAACAGAAGAAACAATCAGTCCAAGCAGAAGCACAGAGAGAGGGAAAAAAGTTATTCTCTACTTCCCATCAACGAGCGGTGTTTGGCCACGTCCTGGGTTATGGACATAACATCAGGTGTTATGGAATATCCCTTTGGTTGGTTTAGGTCAGCTGCCCCGGCAATGTCCCCTCCCCATCACTTGCCCACCCCCAGCCTGCTGGCTCTTGGGGGCTTGGAAGGAGTCCTGATGCTGTGCCAGCACTACGCAGCAATAGACACAACACTGGAGTGATATCAGTGCTGTTCCAGCTATGAGTGCAGAGCACAGCACTGTGTGGGCTGCTGCAGGGAAAAGGTGACTCCAGCTCAGACAGACCCAACACAACAGATTCTCAGGTTGCTTCTGTATACATGCTCACTTCTGACCCAAGCAAAGTCACACTCGGAATGTTCTGGTGATTTTAATTTTTCACTCTTCACTTTGTTATGATTTCATCATTTTTATATTTGAAGTTTTGTACTTATTTGAAAAGCGGCTAGGTAAAAGTAGTTCTACTTAACTCAGCTCTACTTCCTGTGGGTATTTGGAGCTGCTGACCAACATAAAGGTATTTTCAGTTTTACACCTTTTAGCCCTGCAGAATTAACACAAGTAAGATTGTGATCTGAGAAAATGCATTTATTTCATAGATCCATTACATTTTTTTCAGTTACTTTTCAGTTAAGTCATTTCAATCAGGACTAAAAGTAAAGAAGGAAAGCCCTCTTTGATCAAGAATAGAGTATGGAACTGCTTCAGAACTAGCAAACATTAATATAGAGTACCAATGTTAAAATTGCTCTTAGCTTCTCTGTGCTCCCTACAATGTGATTACTTATGGTTTGATGGCTCCGATATTTTTTTATTATAATAATTCTCCTTTAGTCAGAGTCTTTGGGGTTGGATCCTTGCTGTTACTGTCTGCAAATTGAGAAATCTGCTAAACAGACTCTTCCAGCTCTTCCAGTTAACCCTGTCTGAGTTATAAATGGGAGCCTCTGTCAGTCTTTTGGTCACCCTGTATTTGGAAAGTGTTCCTCTCTGAGCAGCTGGACTCTTCATTTTGCATATCTGTCTTGCGCTTCAGGATCCTCAGTCACGTCATCAATTAAGGTAAATTGAGAAAGCTGTCTTAATTTCACTGAATGATTGGCCCAAGTTGCTACATTTTTATATACTTGTTACCATGGTACTCAGTCAGGTAATATTAAATAAAGTCTGGATGTCGTTGGAGAGAAGCAATATGTTAAGAGAAATAAATTGTAATGATCTAACGTGCTCAAGTTCCAGGGAAACTTCAGAAGTACTTGACATTCAATGTTAAACTCAGTTGCAGGATCCATGTTTGTTCAAATCAGAATAAACACTCTAGGGAACTGAGCACATGATTTTTAATAGCAGACTTACTGCTATACCTGCCATTTCTCTTTCTGTAGACTAGTCTTTAAAAAACAAAAACAAACCCAAAACATCACAGTTATCATAGGAATAATATATATAAAACTTTTTTTCAATATATATAACTCTTTTTTTATGTTCTTTATTTGTAAGTAAAATATATATATATATATATTTATATTTCCTAATCTGCTAATGCTCTATGGTGTCATAGGTCATAGAGACTGCAGCAGTGCCCAAACATCAAATACTGTGGAGGACCATGAGTAAGCTCAACTAACAATTTCTTGTACATGTAAGCAAGACTCCTTTTGCTCTGCCATCATTAAGACAAAGACACTTGTTTGGGGAAGATAATAAAAAAAAAATCTTCTCCACATAAACCTGGATGAATATCTTTTTTCTCTCTGTTGCTGTGGGTGGATGATTCACAGAAGGCATATATTGAAAATCTCACTGCACTGGAATACTTAAAAGTGTCAGCATGTTTCTAGGTAAATGCAGGATGAGCACCAAGAAAATACACTGCAAAGGCAGTGGCTAGAAGTATATTTACAGATTGGAGTGAATTTTTAATGACTATGTACTTCTGTCAAACATTTTACAGGATCCTCTCTGGAAATTTATACTATTCAAGAACACTGGGTATCTTAAGTTTTAAAACAGAAGTACATACAAAATCAGATGTCTAACATCTCCTTGGACCCTAATATCACTGAAAATAACACAAGTTTTAACAATCACAGCTGATGATACAGTAAGGGGGGAAGATAAATTTAGAAACCTGACAGGCCAACACCACAGTATGGAAAGGAAGAGTGAAAAATTACACTGAAGATCTGACCGCAAAAACAATCACAAAATGCACAAATGAACATTCTTCTCATACAGCCTTTCTCCTTCCCACACTTTAGATCTATATATCAAGACAATGTACTTATGGTAGTTTAAAAAGAAACCAAAACAAACAAACAAACAAGTTAAACTAAATACTACTCAAGTATATGATATATCTCTCTCACATAGAGATTTGCACTATGTAGCAATTTCATCTGAGTGAATGAGAATCAAAAGGGAAAAATGAAATGAGAAGGAAATGAAGATAAGTAATTGAAGGAAAAAAAAAAAAAAGATGTCATGAATTGAAAATTAGTTTTTCTTTGAGGTGCTGACTCAGATGCATAGCTTTCCATAAAAGCTATAGTAAGAATAAAAATAGACCAGAATTTTAGTTATGAATAATAATAAAAAAGACTTATTTGCTTCATGTGCTTCAGAAATACTAAATTCTTATGTTTATGAATAGGAAAATAGAAAATCTGTGCTATTCTTCTTTCAGATTTTGAGACTTAAGTCTCATATATGAAACCTGAAAATAGAAAATGAAACATATCAATATCTAGCTCATTTTACTGCTTCTTTATTTAAAATCATTCAGATGGATAGCAAAAGAAATAAAATTTGAATGGAAACTGAGATGTTACCTGTAGTCATTTTTATACCGATGATCAAATGGATAAGTACCAGATCCTTTCTTCAGGATTCATTTAAGAAATTTATCCAAAAATAATAATAGTAATAATACAAAACAAAACAAAAAAACCAGTGCAGTGCACATGGATGGTAAAGAAAATAATCAAATACATTGCTAACATAGGGAGTTGGGCAGTAGTAAATTGGTATCTTTTGCTATTGCCTTCACAATGTCAGGATTTCTTATACTGCCTGTGAAATATACTTTGAGAATTTGTTTCTTCATTTCTAGTTTCTGAATGTTCTCTTCTGAGAGTTCACTAGCATTCTTCAATCGTCTCTCCAGATCTTTCTCCATTGCTATGCAGAATTATTTTTTATCTTTAATCCACCATGTTCTTTGTCACTTTTACTATCCTAATCGCAGATCCTGTTACACAAATGATACTGGGACAGATTCACCTGTACAGAGAGATATTAGCAAGACTCATAGCTGATGGCACACAAGGACTGTTAATGGTAAAAGTTACAAAGAGGGAGATGGAGGGAGCAAGAGAGGAAGGGAGAAAGAGAATCCAATGGGTTGGCTCCCCACTCATGTGAGGATTAGGAGGTTGGCTACTAGGGTTCAGAATAGGAGTTGGGAAAGTGGTCGGAATGTTATTGTTCGCTGCTTCGACTTGTGGAGGAAGGGAATTAAGAACAGGATTAGTACTGAGGCGGCTAATGCTAGGACGCCCCCTAGTTTGTTCGGGATTGATCGCAGGATGGCGTAGGCGAATAGGAAGTATCACTCTGGTTTGATGTGGGATGGGGTTACTAGTGGGTTCGCTGGGGTAAAGTTTTCTGGGTCCCCTAGGAGGTTTGGTGAGAATAGGGCTAGTGCTATTAGGGGCGTGAGCATGAGGATAAACCCCAGGATATCTTTGAAGGAGAAGTAGGGGTGGAATGGGATTTTGTCGCAGTCTGATACAATGCCTAGGGGGTTGTTTGAGCCTGATTCGTGTAGGAAGGTTAGGTGGACTAGGGTGATCCCTGCGATTAGGAAGGGCAGTAGGAAGTGGATAGCGAAGAATCGGGTTAGGGTGGGGTTGTCTACCGAGAATCCCCCTCAGGCTCATTCTACTAGAGTTTGTCCGATGTACGGGAGGGCTGAGAATAGGTTGGTGATTACGGTGGCCCCTCAGAATGATATCTGTCCTCATGGCAGGACGTAGCCTACGAAGGCAGTTGCTATGAGAGTGAGCAGGAGGATCACCCCTGTGTTTCAGGTTTCTTTGTACAGGTAGGAGCCATAGTAGAAGCCTCGTCCGATGTGTAAGTAGATGCAGATGAAGAAGAATGAGGCGCCGTTGGCATGTAGGTTGCGGATGAGTCAGCCGTATTGGACGTTCCGGCACGTGTTGGCGACTGAGGAGAAGGTGAGGGAGGTGTCTGCAGTATAGTGTATGGCTAGCAGGAGGCCTGTTAGAATTTGCGTACCTAGGCAGATGGCGAGTAGAGACCCGAAGTTTCATCAGGCGGAGATGTTAGAGGGTGCGGGCAGGTCGATCAGGGAGTTGTTGATTATTTTTAGTAGGGGGTGGGATTTGCGGATGTTGGGGGCCATTAGAGGGTCTGTGTGGTTAAGATCATTACTAGAATAGATAGGGCGAAGGATCCTAAGTAGGTTTTGATAAGTCCTGTGTGTGCTAGGGTTGCAGCCTTGCTTGCGGCCACTTGCAGTTCGGCAAGGCCCTCTGGTCCTATTTTTTTGAGCCAGGAGAGGTCGATTAGGTGTAAGGCAATGTTTTGGCCCTTTTCTAGTAGAGCTTTGGAGCAGAATCGGTGGACTAAGGGGTTAAAGTATCCTAATAGGGAGGAAAAGTTTATGAGGTGGTTTGGTTTGGGGTGAGTAAAGGTGTGTGTTATGTTTGAGAGCTCAAGGGCTAGGATGACCCCTAGGATTGTTACTAGGATGGCAGCAGTTTTAGTGATGAGGGGTATAGTTATTGGGGGTGTTTTGGCTGGCGTGATGAAGGAGGTGATTAGTATTCCTGCTATGATGCTGCTGAGGGCGAGTCGAGTTAGGGGGTCAGTGATTAGTGGGTTGTTTTCGTTTACTGGTATTATTGGGGGGATGCGGGTTTGTCTGGCTTGAACTAGTAGGGTTATGCGGATGCTGTAGGTTGCAGTGAATGCTGTGGCTAGGAGGGTCAGTGATAGGGCCCAAGTGTTTAGGTAGGATGTATTTAGGCTTTCAATGATGAGATCTTTTGAGTAGAATCCGGCTAGGAATGGGGTCCCTATAAGTGCCAGGTTGCCGATAGTTAGGCAGGAGCAAGAGAAGAGGAAGAGAATAGAGAAAAAATAAGATTGAAAAAAGAGAAAAGAGAGAAAAGAGAGAAGTAAAACTCCAGTAGCTAGTCAGAAAGAGCAGTGATGAGTCCAATGATAAAGCAAAGAAGACCATCCTCATTTGTGTGTCCTTTCCTATTGTCGTGGTTTAACCTGGCCGGCAGCTAAACACCACACAGCCGTTCGCTCACCCTCCCCCCTCCCTCTCTGGGATGGGGGAGAGAAACGGGAAAGTGAAGCCCGTGAGTTGAGATAAAGACAGTTTAATAAGACAGGAAGATAATAATAACAATAATAATAATAATAATAATAACAATGTTGATAATAGTACTACTACTAGTAATGTGTACAAATAAGTGATGCACAATGCAATTGCTCACCACCCGCTGACCGATGCCCAGCCTAACCCTGAGCAGTCCAGCCCCCTCCCCCGGCTAGCCACCCCTAAATATTGTTTAGCATGATGTCAGATGGTATGGAATACCCCTTTGGCTAGTTTGGGCCAGCTGTCCTGGGTCTGTCCCCTCCCAGCTCTTGCTGCACCCCCAGCCTGCCCGTTGGCAGGACAGAGCCAGAAGCTGAGATGTCCTTGGCTCAATATAAGCACTGCTCTGCAACAATTAAACCATCGGGGTGTTATCAGCACTCTTCTCATCCTAAGCCAAAACATAGCATTCTACCAGCTACTAGGAAAAAAATTAACTCTGTTCTAACTGAAACCAGGACACCTATGTGGTTGATGTTGATGGCTAAGGCACTAGAGTACCAAAGGACCTATTCAACAGTCCTTCGCCATTCTTACAAAAATGTTTAAACACCTTCATGTCAGAAGTTTGGTCATTCTCACAACTGCTCACCCAATGGGTTAACTGCTCCAGAAGAGAGACTTTTCCTTCCTAGTGGCTCCCAGGAAGGCCTGCCTTCAGGAGTCTTCAAGACCGCAAGTAGGACTTTAGAAAAGGCTAAGAGAGCTGGGGCTGTTCAGCCTACAGAACAGAAGGCTCTGGGTGTCCTCATTGCAACCTTTCAGTACTTAAAAGTGGACTTATAAAAAAGATGGGGAGCAACTCTTTGCTCAATTGGATAATGACAGGATGAGAGGGAATAGTTTTAAACAGAAAGAGAGGAGACTTAGAGGTTAGGAGGAATTTCTTTACTCAGAGCGTGGTGAGGCACTGAAACAGAGTGGTTGTGGATGTCCCATCCCTGGAGATGATCAAGACAAGGTTAGATAACGCCCTTAGCAACCTAATCTAGTGGGTGGCATCACTGCCTATGGCAGGGGAGTTGGAACTAGATGATCTATGAGGTCCCTTCCAACTTAAGCCACTCTATCATTCAGTCCTATTGAATGATAGGACTTTACCAGTATTCTGGTAAAGCAGAATATCTTCCATCTGTTATTGACTTTGCTCGCTTTCTAGTGCTTCTATGATAGATATTTTAAAGTAGATTTTTCCCCATAGCATATGTTTATTGTACCAGAGATTACAGACTGATTTTCATTGCAGCAGCATAGTTCTATTGTGTTAGGTGCAGTGTGAACACAAATAGAGATGATTTTCTTAAATTATTCAGAAAAATTAGTCAAAATGACAAAAAATACATGGCTTCCCTTCTTTGCAGATGGTTATGAAATAAAGTCTTCCTTTGAAATAGAATCAATGTTGGATATGATGAGGCAAACACTTTCTTTCTGACATTTCTTTAAAATGCCATTTGGGGGGGAGGGGGAGGAGGAGGAGAGAAAAGAAAAATAAAATCAAAGTACTAATTGAATAAAGTGAGAAATGCTGTAGTGTTCTCAAGTTCTGATATTGTCTGGTAAGTGGGGGTAGCTTTTTCACTAATTGTTCTTTTCTTTTCTTTCTTTTCTTTTCTTTTCTTTTCTTTTCTTTTCTTTTCTTTTCTTTTCTTTTCTTTTCTTTTCTTTTCTTTTCTTTTCTTTTCTTTTCTTTTCAGTATGTGTATTTTATAAAGAATATCCATTATAGCTGGATATTACATTGTCAAAAAATCAGTCATTCACTGGGAAACACAACTCAGAATCAAATATACCAAATTGTGATTGTACCAACTAAGAGTGACAGAGCATTCTGAAATGTGAAGACAGCTTATAAGCATTTGCCATAAAAATCCAGGTAGTCAAAGTCATTTTTCCCCACAAGTAAGGCATTGGAACACGGTGAAATAGCGGTTCTATTTTTGTCTGACTCAGAGAAAGGATTTGAATTAATGTATCCTGCCCAGAAGAACACCTGAAAAAGCAGGCCACATAGTCATTTTTATGCTTTGCTCTTGTCCAATGAATATTTAAATAGTCTGTACAGAATATCATGGGTCTGACAGAAAAGTCTGAGGAAGAGCTACATCTACCAAAATATATGGTACTGCTTTTAGTAAACTCTGTGTGCTGTAAATGGTCAGATCCCTGCACAAGAAAGGTCTTGGTCCTGTGCATTTAATACTTTTAACTGAATTCTCTGAGCACAGGATTATTAGATAAAAATGTAAAATCATGATACATGTTGCTATCTGAAATGTGGCTTCTTTGCTTTTTATTTCAAATATATCAAAATAAAATATGCTTAAGACTGAACAAAATATTTTGCATGAACTCCAAGTGACCGGGTTTGTTTTCAAGAAAAAGGAAAAAAAATATCTAATTGCCTGAATGACCAAAAAAAAAAAAAAAAAGGACCCCAAATGAAATATTTGAGATATAACTTGAGATAAAAGGGTACATCTCTTGAATGGCTTTAATATAATGGTCTGATTTAAAGAGCTGCTGACTATCTTCTCTCTCTCTGACTTGAACCCAGGTGCACTGGTAAAGGCTGCGATATGCTGCAGCTCTGAGAATCACCTCTGGAACATTAAAAAGCTGGAGGCATAAATGTCAGCAAGTTTAAGTAAACAAAAAGAGAATTATGCTAATTTACACTAGAAAGATCTCAGTTTAGAATTTGTTGCCAGACTTAGGGTGATGTTGCAAAGTCTTCTTACTTCTTATTTTCATTTTATATAGTAAAGGAATGCAGTTAAAAATAAGCAAGTTAGCCCATGGCTGGTGTTCATGTCTTAAAAGTGAAAGAAAAAAAAAAAAAAGGAAAAAAAAAGGCTCTGTGACTTTTGTCATTCTAAAGTAAATACTCAGTATTAATTATCCTACAGCTATCTGAGACAGGTACCTTTTACAGGAAAATAAATAAATGAATGAATGAATGAATGAATAAATAAATAAAAATAAAGTATCATAGCTATCATAGAGAAATTTGAATGTTAAAACCAATTTACCTGTAAGTTAACTTCTATCTTCAATTATATCTAAGTCAAATTTTGGACCTACTACTCTGAATACATACTTAACAGAGTACATACACAACAGAAATGGAAATAAATTACTGTGAGTGTGTCAGTGCAGTTCATTGCTAATTTATATGTCTGATTAGAGGATGGAAATTATGGCCCAAACCTAATCTACTTGACCTCCTAAAATCACAACCGTGGTATATGTGGCACTGAAGAATATGACACGAACAAGCAATGTACCATGGAGATATTAATATAATGGAAAAAATAATTATAGTGACAGAGGAGCTGTTTTCAAGAGAATGAGGGTTGGGTGGAAGCATAAATGCTAGACATCAATTTAAAATTTATGCAGTGAAAATCAGATCTTTTTATGTGGGTTTGTATCTGATATTTATAGGATTTAAATGTTCCTCTATATGAAACTTTGCTCACCTGTTTCATACAGAGGAAGAATTACCCACAAATGTTTTAATATGATGAAAGGAGTGAAAGGTGTAGAGGATATTGAGTAGGATCTAGTCCTGAAAGCACTAATCTGCCTGATGATCTAACGCAAAGTTGTTTTTCTGTGGAGGGCACTGGGAGGTGTACATTCTGCTGAAAGATGTTGAGATTCAGGAACAAAAGAGAATTGATGTTAATGGAGATGACAGCTTGAGTGTCTGGCTGCTGTATAAAAGCAGAGCACAACTGCTTAAGTGTCCCAGGTTAAAGTCTTGTCTTATAAACTGTGTTGGACAAATATGAGACAGACTCTGCATGTGACATGATGTTAGCATATCCAAAAAAAAAAATTAAAAAAAAAAAATGTGTGAATAATTGAATCTAAAAGATCAGGAGAGAGCTACTTTAAAGCACTTGTGACATTGTGGGTGACTTTGAAATGCAATCTGTTAGGACAGAAAGTTGCATAAATACTTCTAATCAAATAGAGCTTGTATATCTCTTCCTTGATTTTTCTTAATTAACAAGGAAAATTGAATGAAGATTTTAGTAAACCCCAGCCTGTATCAGCTCTTTCCTTACCCTAAACAGACAATCATGAATAGATAAAGAAAATCAAGACCCCTTCAGTTCCTTTGTCTTCTCAACATTAGTTTCTTCATAATATTTATTTGGTAAATTCCAAATATTTCAGTATGGATTCCAGTGCCCTGTGTTAGTGATCATTCTTCCTGTCCTGCTGTTTCTCTCTTGCATTTTTTACTACAGAGATTCTTATAGGCATTCCCATACACAAAAGCTATTTGTTCACTAGCTACAAGTATTTCTGTATAGCTGTCTAGAACTACATGTGCTAGGCATTACCTGAGGCATGACTAGTCCTCAGGATCAGTTGCTGTGAAACACACTAAGAAAATGTGGCTTGAATCCTGAGATTATCAAGTGACATTTTGGGTTGAGGGCCACTGGGAAGGTTATGCTTGGACATAGCTCCATGTATTTGTCTCTCCAGTAAGAAGACTCAGTTCCTCAGATACCGAACTGAATACTCAGTTCCTGTCAGATCTCATTACGATTTATTTATTCTTTTATTTTATTTATTTTTTTACTTTTTTAACTCTTACCTTATTTGAGGTTTAATTGTACCCAGAAATGTAAATTGAATTGTCATTTGAACTGTGGAGCCTCCTAAAACTACATTTTTTTTATTATACTGGTGCACTTGGGTCTTCTATTTATTCTGGCGAGGGATAGAATATTGGAATAGTCTCAGGTCTCCTTAATGTTTTCTCATCATTTCGCAATCCCTGACCCATCTCCATCATAGCCAGAACTTACTTTTAGGTTTTAGATCAAGTATGGCATGATAATTTTTTTCCCCTCAACTGTAATTAATAGTTCGTTTAGTAATTCCAAATTCTTCCTCGATTCCTTTTCCTTTTTTCATATATAAATAAATTAAATAAAGTGAAGGAACAAAGGATCTAAAGAAATCAGAAAATACATGGAGTTTACATGACTGTAACTGTTTTTAATTACCACTTTTTTTTTTTTTTTTTTTTTTTTTGAGTTCTATATTGTCTTATTATAACAACATTTTCAAGATTTTAGAAATATGAATCAACCCTCTAACCTTCAGGAGTACTCATTTTACAGACATATTTGCATGTCCCAGAAATTCTGCATTTCCGTATAGTTCTCAATGTTAACTCTAATCTGTGGAACTTGGAAAGATCTTTCAGAAATTGGATTTTGATTCACATTACAGATAAATGTGATTGCATATAAAAAGCAAATTTATTTATATACCACCTCAATGTGTGTTTTATTCATTTATTTATTTTTACATATTAATTTCCTCTGCAACCCAGGTTCTGTCAGTATGCAGGGAATGACAGAATCTTCTTCATCCTTTTGGTGGAGAACTAGAGAACATTCAGCTGTAATCTGAGAGACCATGCTCAATTATTTATATCACAGATGACAATGTTACCACTTTGAGTTCTTTTTCTAGAATACCTACCCCTATTTGCTGTTTTGAGAATCTATGCAAAATGGTCATTCTTTTGTTCTTTCCCATTTCCACTATCCTTCTCCACCTGTTCTGGTAAGCTTACCACATGTGAAGCTGTAAGCTCATTCATGAAGTTCTAAATGAAGCTTTAGACCCTAACTGTGTAAGAAAACAAAAAGTCCTGTTGACAAATCTATATCATGCACTATTCACTTTGCGCCAAGGGAGGTTTAGGTTGGAAATTAGGAGACATTTCTTCTCAGAAAGAGGAGTCAGGCATTGGAATGGGTTGTCCAGGGAAGTGGTGGAGTGTGAACATCCCCCCATCTTGGGGATGTTCAAGGAAAGGTTGGACCTGGTGCTTAGGGACATGGTTTAATGGGTGACATTGGAAGTAGGGTGATGGTTGGACCAGATGATTTTGAAGGTCTTTTCCAAACTTAATGATTCTATGATTCCTCAGATATGAATTGATATATAACAATAATTCAAGGTTCCCATTACTAAGAGTGGAAAAAGTCCAAGTTTTCCAAGTCTTCTGTGACTGTGTGATGCAACACTGCCCAAAGGTGTCTGTTATAAACAAGACCATAACACCTGGTGGACCTGTATAGGCTTATATGAGGCTTTGATCCCAGCTAGAAAAATAGTTACAATCCAAATTTTAGTCCATCTAAATTTTATAAAAAAAGATATTTCTCAGGAGGTTTTTAGAATGCAGAATAAACGGTTTATAAATTCTGGGAAGAGATTAGCAAAACTATGTGGAAATTTCAGAGAAAAAATGCAAGAGGTAGTAAGTACTGTGTAATGTTGTTTCTATTTCCTAGTGTTAGACACTAAGAACTGTTCAATATATGTTAGAAGAACTTCATGTTCACTTTCTGTCTTTGCTGAAGCTGAGTGTCTTTCTTCCTTTCCTAGAGTGCCTCATTTAGAGTGTCTCATTTCCCTGGTCTTATTAATCTTTACCAATGTTTCACAGTGCAGAAAGGCATTTAATACTCACTTATATGGCATATATATTCCTTTATTTTTAAAATTGACTTTTGTTTTCTCTGTATAAATATAATTCTTTTATATATGAAGCATAATGTATAACTGAGTCTATTCCCCTCTCCTTCCCTATGCACATAGCATAGTCTTGCTTTGTGTGTTTGTGTATGTGTTTGAAAACCAAAATAAGGTATTCATCTGAATATCTGGGTAACTTTCATGATACATGCAAATCAGTTTAAAAAGTAACAAACCTCAGAAAAATGTGGCAAAAACCTACAATGGTTTAAATTGTAGATCTAATACAAACCTCATTGTTCAGAAAATTGTGTTGTCTTTTAATTTTAGAAAATTCATTACAAAAACTTAAAAAAAGATGTATTCTTTAGCATTATGGCATATTCAGGAATTCCATTTTTATCCTGTAACTCTATTAATTTGGGAACATGCAGTGAACCAGCAGTACAAGGTTAGTATCATAAACTTGGCAAAGTAGGACAATGTCCTACCAACGACAAAGAAAAAAAAAGAAAAAGGCATGTTTCCAGTTTTCTATTTACTTGTGTGTTTGTTTTTATAATACTGTAAAAAAATGTAAATATGAGGTGAGTGCTGGCCAGAAAAAAAAAAAAAAAAAAATCAAATGTACAAATAATGTATTTTAATGCTCAAAATCTCATTTTGCACATGGACAGATATAAGATGTAAAGACTTCCTACTTGTTGAAAAACAAACATTATGACATTCAAAATTACATATACAGCAGTTTAGAACAGTGTTGAAGAAAATGGTGGATTTGAATTTCATACTCTTATTTTAACATTGAAAATGATTCAATTTTCCTGAGTTAATTCCAGCATAATTTATGGTTTAAGGATTAAAATCCTGACAAATCAAAGAACTGAAACTAATCACACAGTGCCATTGTTATTAAGTAAATATTTTACTGGGCATATGAAACAATTAGTTACCCTTGAAAACCTTGGTACTCTTCTCTAAAAAAAATCAGACACTACTAACCTTTCTATTTATCAAGTTCAAGCAAGACATCTTTGCCTCCTGTTTTCTTCTAAGTGTTCAGAAAGTAGTATGAAGAATTTTCTGAGTTCACCATCTGACCATATACCCAGGAGTATAAATTACATGCTGAGCTTAGTTTGTCTTGTCTAATCATCCAGATGACTACACCTTACATGTATGACACTGCTTATAAATATAATGAAATTTTATGGCTGTGTTCTTCTAACTAGACTGTAAAAACACACCACATTATTATGACCAGTAAATAGTTGTGGTAATAATGAGAAAATTAACATCTTCAGGCCTTTTGAAATATAGTTAGTGCTTGGTTAAATAAATGTGTGCTTGAAAGTTTGAAAAAAAAAAAAAAGGAAAGAATTATATTTATCAATGTCATTATGTTTCCACAAGGAGAAATTCAGCAGACATATGGGAATGAAGTAACCAGCTTCTCACATTTCGTTTAGCTTATTATAATGATAAGCTATAACTTCTTTAATTTTAACCTTTCCAAAACCTCAAACATTATCTGGTGATCCAGACAAAATAAAGTGACAGAGTAGAACTGGAACTTTAGTAGGAACTTGCTTACTGAAACTGAAATAATTATTTAAAAAATAGGTTGTTTATTATCATTTACACCAAATGTTGTGTTTTATACAGTAAAACAGATTATTAAATATCACTCATCATGCAGCTTGTGCTTGTGAATTTTATAGCAAAATGCTACACAATTTAGTTTGCAAAAGTGCAAAACTACACTATTTTTTTAAAAATCAAAGTCACAGAAACATCTTGAACTATATTACATTTCTGCATATTAACATAAATTTATCTTTATTAATAGGCTAGATCACAGAATCACAGAATCAGATATAGCAGAAAACATAATATTTAGTTTTAATAGATGTGTTAGAAGCATTTTTAAGAATTGTACCTGCAGCTGATTGCTCTTTTCATTGTTTTATGATTTCGTAATCATGTTTCCTGTAACCTCAGTGTGTCTGAAATAATTTTGATTCCCTACCAATTTTCATTTCTGTGTAACATTGGCAATCTGACTTTCACAGCTGCCAAAACCAAGTACAGATTCTAGATCCATCAATCTTATTCTCAAGCAGATAGGCTTAACACTGCTCTCTTAACACTTAACACTGCTGATATCATCAGCACTGATATCAGCACATCACAACTGCAGGGTCATACACTGCATGCATTTAGGAAATTATCCTGACTTAACACTGCTGATCTCCCAGCTAAGGATTTATCATTATTATTATTATTATTATTATTATTATTATTATTATTAATTAATTTAATTTGTTAGAGTTCGGGTCTCATACTGAGAGCTGTCAAAGATTCACATTTTCTGTGGAGTACAGTTGCATAACACGTACACAAGCTCAGGCAAGTGGAAACAGCAGTGGGCTTTTTAAGCAAAATTCAAGACAGTGACAAAAATATAACCGAATTTTTATGACTTACACTGTAGTTTAGTAATAATATCATTTTTTAAAGACCTGTTTTATGGAGGTTTCTTTCCATACCATCTTTCTTTACCATCTTATACACTGTGGTAGCTGGCTTTTGCTTATTTTCATTGTCTGATTCCTGAGGTGAGACACTTGGCTGGGACCCACTATCCAAGTTCAAATATTTCGCTAAACCCAATGAGGAACCTAGATGACCACCAACTTCTGCCTTATCCAATGAAAGGATTTGTCATTTCTGGACACTGATTCAAGTCTCTGGAGGTATTGTGCTGTTGTCTTAGTTAGGCTAAGAAGGATCAGACATCATTGACTGAGCTACGGGAGAGATGGACATTTGAAAATCAGACACTGGTGGGGGACTGGCTATATACTTATGTAGCATGTAATAACAACTACATAATTAGTCAGAAGTAGAAACCTGATACAGATCTGTAAAACATTTTGGGTTGGAAAATAATAATATTTTGGCAAGAATACTCTTAAGGTCAAAGTATTCCATTCCACTGTAATTATACATTTTCAATGTTATTACCTAAGCTCATGCCTAAGGACTTTTTAAGTAGCAGTGCATGTTCAGTGACAGGGGAATTCATCTCACTTTATTTGTTGAAAAATAACCCCCTGAAGTCTACTCTATCCACCCTTTCCAGTCTGCGGAGAGACACTTAGAGATGACAAGGCATCTCCCCAGTCTTAATCATCTATCTCTGTATGAGATCAATTGCCTTTTGGAAATGTAAATTTATCCCCAAGAAAGGAAGAATTTGATGAAGATATTCTTGGATAACTAGGCTAGATTCAGAGTACTAACTTTTAGACACCTACATGAAGTGAGATGCATCCAACATCTGTTGGTAGCCTAAGAGCTCATAAACTCAGGGGGAATTTAAAAGCATTTAAAAGTAAGATTTGGGTTCCTGATATGTTGTAATCACAAGTTCATTGCTTCTATATATCATTTTAGTTTGTGATTATCTTCCAGCAGTACTGAAATGAATGACATTGGTCATGTGCTGAGTGATCTTTCCCAAATCCAGGATTTCATTTTAAGACCTACTTAAATGCTCACTTTTTATGTTTGTGAAATGCATCACAGGGGTGATGATGTTTGTCATTAGTTAGATTTGGTACCTCATTAAAATGCAATGTATAAAATTTGGTTATATTTTTTATTTTTATTTTTATGACAACAAGAAGAAACAATGTATGTAGACATAAAAGAGAAGAATATAATTAATAATCTAAGAATCAATTTATGAGCAATGCTGTTCTCAGAAAAACATGGCTTAACTGTTCAGATTTTTACCTAGGTGTTGTATAGGAGAATAAGACAATCCAGTGGGGGGGGGGGGAGGGGGAGGGGGGGGAGGAATTAAGCAGAAAGGCTTTTTAAAAGGATTTTGTTATTCACAGAATCACAGAATTTCTAGGTTGGAAGAGACCTCAAGATCATCGAGTCCAACCTCTGACCTAACACTAGCAGTCCCCACTAAACCATATCCCTAAGATCTACATCTAAACGTCTTTTAAAGACTTCCAGGGATGGTGACTCCACCACTTCCCTGGGCAGCCTGTTCCAATGTCTAACTCTTTCGGTAAAGAAGTTCTTCCTAAGATCCAACCTAAAACTCCCCTGGCGCAACTTAAGCCCATTCCCCCTCGTCCTGTCACCAGGCACGTGGGAGAACAGACCAACCCCCACCTCACTACAGCCTCCTTTAAGGTACCTGTAGAGAGCGATAAGGTCGTCCCTGAGTCACCTTTTCTCCAGGCTGAACAAGCCCAGCTCCCTCAGCCGCTCCTCATAGGACTTGTTCTCCAGGCCCCTCACCAGCTTCATAGCCCTTCTCTGGACTCGCTCAAGCACCTCCATGTCCTTGTAGCGAGGGGCCCAAAACTGAACACAGTACTCGAGGTGCGGCCTCACCAGAGACGAGTACAGGGGGACGATCATTTCCCTAGCCCTGCTGACCACACTGCTTCGTATACAAGCCAGGATGTTGTTGGCCTTCTTGGCCACCTGAGCACACTGCTGGCTCATATTCAGCCTTCACTTAGGGGGGACGTGGGGACACGTGGGGACACGTGGGGACAAACCGTTCACTTTGGGCACGTGGGGACAAACCGTTCCTGTGCCATTAATATTTCCCTCTTGAAGAACGCCCAGCCTTCCTGGACTCCTCTGCCCTTCAGAACCACCTCCCAAGGGACTCTGCCAACCAGTGTCCTGATTCTTTCTATTTCAATTTATTTCTCATCAAACCATCAAGAAATATTTAAAGAATATTTTAGGTTTATATTCTATGTTTCAGTACTTGCCACTTCAAGGTATATTTTACAGAATAGTTCTTTGACTCATTTAGTAAAACTATGCCACCTACCCTTTGCTCTGGAGCTGCATCTGGATAATAAATTACTGTCGAGGTGGATTTTCTTTCCATGTATTTTTAAGTGGCTGTCACATTTTTGTATAGATAAATAATTCACAGTTCATCCTAGTAAGAATAGAGGAGAAAATGTGTAGCTGAATCCCCTCTGCAAATAAGGAATATTGAGAGAATCTGTTGCTGTGAAGCAGAAGCAGCAGCCTTTGGCTGAGATTAAGTTTGAAGGTCTGTATTACTGAGAGACTGGAAGCCATGAAAAGAGAGTGAAATCCTCATTTTGATGAAATAAACAATAAAAGTGACATTTATTTATGGTTAATATCACTCCATGGGAATTTCAGTTCTCAAGCAGAAAATTCTTCTGGCTCGACTAATATATATACACACACGCACATATAGATACACACCACTTTTATTTTCTGAAGAAATGTATTGAATCAGGTTCACTGTGTCTTGAGACCTTTTGGACCAATGATTTGTTTCCCATTTTGAACATGTAATACACCAGGTACATGAAAATATCTGATTTATACAGCAAAAACAAACAAACAAACAAACAAACAAAAACTCTTGGGTTTTCTGATTCTAGACTAACATATGAATTTAGAAGCAAATAAGAAGAATTTTTTTTTTTTCAGCAAACCGAATTTATATTCTTAAAAGAAAAAAACAAAACAAAACACAAAAGAACAACAAAACGTGAAAAAATTAAACTATGGCCATACATCTTCAGCTTCATTAAGAGAAAAAAAAAAAAGAAAAAGTTTTGTGTCAATAAATATTAGCAAATATACTTATGAAAGTAATTAATAATTAATACAGTATTCAATTAATATGGAATTTGACTTAACAGATTTATATACATATATAGTTGATTGCTGAAGATGAATAAACCAGTCAATTGATTTTAATAAATGTCTGGGAGTCTCATGATAGTATGATATGATAGTAAAGTTGTCTATCTGCTTGGCTATGGAATAAACAAATGTAAAGTCTTTCTGTTTCAAATCTGAAGAGAAAAAATTCACATGAATACTGGCAGTGGCTCCTGTTGATTTTTTGACACTACAGCATTTAGAGTTAAGCCAACCACCCTGCTGTTTTGCAGTGCAAACTGAATGGGAAAATTAAGGGTAAATTGCCATCAGCATGCATGATATTGTAGGCAGTCTCAAAATCTGCTCCTGGATGCAAGATCAAAGCATTTTACTTTCAGCAGATGTAACAGGAGGCCATTATGAACACTTGTCTAATGAACCATGTCTAGCTCCATAAACCATATCCAATCATGCAGGTTTTGAAAATACTGTGCAGAAGACTCAGCTACAAAGTTATACTCAAAATGGAATTTTTCCCCTCGTAATACTCTTTGCTATTTCTGGAATCTTCATCTGCTTAAACTTTGCAGAATTACTCCAACAATTTGTGTAAAGATTGACAGATTTGAGTGTGACGATGCAATATAACATATGTACTGCCGGTATTGTGGAGTTCTTTACCTGAAACGCTGTGTTTCTGCTTCTGACTCTTCCCCAATTTATCAAAACCATGCTGGGAATGTGGGAGTCACTGGCTCATCCCTCGATCACCTTTGGCTGAATGTTTCTGTTGTATGTAAGAAACATGTTGTATGTCTCCTTGTTTCTGTTTCTACCATAGGCACTTGTTAAAAATTCCCTTCTTTACAAAGTAGATGAAATAGATTTGAAATGTGTAGCTGTGCTTTCACAGAAAGCATTTACACAGGCAACATCTACAAAAGTGTGTAGAGTGGATTGTGCTGTACTCTGAGGCTATAACAGACATTTTTGATTTTTACCCCATCAGAGAGTAAAAAGTTAATCTTTTTTTTCTTTTTTTTTCTTTTTCTTTTTTTTCCTTCACTATGACATATGATCAAAGTTCAGAGTTAATTTCTCCAAACAGTTGAGTGGGTGAGGCTAGTTGTTCCAAAAAGAGGCCCACATTTGCACTTCTTGTACCAATTTCAGGTTCACTACACACTGACAGGCCTAAATCTGCATGAGAATGTGGTGTTGGCAGCTTGCCAGAGCCCATCATGGCCACAGAGCTGTGGCATCATCTCAGCTCTGCAACCAGGGCTTTGTTCTGGGCTGGAAAATCCTTCCCTCCTGCTGAGCAGTGGCTCCACAGCAGCCTATGAGTATGCTTTAGCAGCCAAGCTCCCTCTGCAATGATATCCTGCACTACTGAATTCTCTGAAGGTCTGTGATCCACAGAATGTGCAGCTATCTACCCGTGGCAACTGATTAAGTTTGAACATCAGGCTTGGCAAGCCTAGCTATTGCTGAGTGGCCCTATACCTAAATTATCTACTGTCAAATGCCAGTTCAGTTATGAGTGAAACTGCAAATGGGAGTCTATTAAAGTTTCACATTTCTCCACTGAAGTGCCATCGATTAGAGAAGCTTTCAGAAGACACTGATTGCTGAATGTGGCGCTGTGTAATGCATCGTCTTCTCTCCTCTGATAAAACCTTGTCTTTAGTCAAGTAAATGTTCATTTCTTGCAGTGAAAGAAATGAAGGCCATACAACTGCAGTCTGTTGAACTCTTGGCAGAGATGAGTGTAAAGAGAGACAGATAGCTTCATCACACATTGACTGATCTCAAGATAAAACTGCCATTTTTAATAGATTTGTCACATGACAGATTTAATATGAAAAAAAAACAAAACAGTGTTATTTCAGTATTTTATTATAGTTCTTTTGCTAGTTCACTGTAACCTTCTGATGCATAGTTCAGACATACCCCTTTATTTAGTCCTGCAAATGAGGATACTGTTTCTGTGAGGAGACCCTCTTTCTTAAGCAGGAAAGCATATGAGCCAAATGCATCTTAGGACTTCAGGAAAAGTGTCATGATTTCTGAAGTTTAATAAATATTTTGTCTTATTTATTTATTTATTTATTTATTTATTTATTTATTTATCTTTAATAACTATCTGGGATTTTTGAGATTATGGTGAATTATCCAGAATAATCATGTGTTTGGAAATCACTGGTATTGTTTGAAGGGTTAGAAAAGCAACAAGGAGCATTATTATTATTATTATTATTATTATTATTATTATTATTATTATTATTATTAATTTTTGCTGTGGTCAGATTTTGTGAAAAGAAGAGGAAATGGAGAAAATGATTATTTTTATTAATAATCTTTTGTGTGTGTGTGTGTGTGTGTGTGTGTGTGTAAACTGCTCTTTTAGGATATAAACAAGTCTAATGCTAGAATATGTTATATATATGTATATTATGTATGTATAGATATACACTAATATACATGGTTATATACATGTGTATATATACATATATATAAATGAAAAAGTGTAAATTTATATATATGCATGTCTGTGTACAGTATGTCATATGTTTTTTCTTTTATGGCCCAAGTGTAAATGCATAACAAATTTATAATATATTCTGTTATGGTCCATGTATATATGTATATAAAGATGTGGCTGTTTTCTTGGTGATTTTCCTGATGAAACAGAGAATCGTGCTTTTCAGAAATATAACAGGATATTTTACTTTATTTTAAGTTCCAATTATTTCATTCTTAAAAGGATGATAAATACCCAGATATCAAATATACTCAACTTCAACTATGAGAGGGATTTGCTAGGATTGCCAAGAATTGCTTGCAAAAATAATAGGCTTTCATTATTAAAGGTAATAAAATGTGTTGCATCCTGCAGTGTGAAGACTGAGTAGGAAATAAATGTGATATTGACACCAAAAGACCTTTGTCCTCTACAACCTGTCTGTAGAAAAAAACTATATGGTCCCTTCGTACTATGTACTTTCTTTTCATATTTGCATTCAGAATTTAGAACAGAAAATTGACTTTATGTTAATTCCCAATACACTTTTAAAAAATGAAATGTTTAATTATTTGTATGAGAAAGATGGTTTTAAAGGATGTACTAAGTGAAGAATATTTGGAAAATCATAGCTTTATAATGTCTTGGGTGTCTTCCAGATATTTTTTAATGTTAACATCTTAAATGAAACAACTCTCTATTAAGATAAGACTTTGCCAGAACCTTTGACTTGGCTGTCCTTCACAGTTAGAGTTTCAGGAAGCTGAATTTTAATTTCTGTTTCCAAATGTGATATTACAGTTTGTGAACCTGTCTATGCAGAACCTTCAATTTCTGTTTGATAATGGAGATACTCCATGAGTTCATGTGTTAAGTCTGTAAAATACATTTTGTATGTGGGATTGATGTCCCTCTCTATCATCTTTTTATTTCCTTTTCTGTGTTGCAGTTTTAAAGATGGATGATCAGAGAGCTGCTAAACACTGATGAGCCTCTTTTCAGGTGGAAGCCCCTTTGGACAGAATATTGACTCCTGTTCAGGACAAAGCAGTTATAACTTCAAACAAAGTAATAACTCCAGGGAGTTGGTAACTAAGCAACAGATCAACTGCTGGAAAGCTTTGATCTCCTGAAGATGCTCATTTGGGAACTTTTCGACAGGGAATTTTCTTAGGGTTGGTGAGTCTAGAAGGAGAATCTAGCAACAAATATCTTAAAGCCTGGGAGAAGAGAGAAGTGAGGAGGTTTTTATGTTGTTGTTATTTCTTGTTGTTGTTGTCTTTGTGTGGTCAAATATATATATGGTAACATTTTCAACTGTATGACCAAGTAAGGAAGAAACAAAGTATTTGGAGACACTCTAGATTGACCCCACTTCTTGAAAGAAGCCCACGCATAGACTCATGGCATTCTGACAGAATCTGACTGATGTCTTATGGTTATAATTCTTGAAGGTTTGGAAGAAATTAAGACATCAAATGCATTCATTGTTTTTCTTTGCTCTCTGTCTTCTCAGTTTAACTGCCTTAAAATAAACACTTAATGACATTTGAAAATTGCTGGCTTGTATGAGACATCTACATGTCTGGCATATATGACACAGGATGTAAAAGGCTATATCCTGCTTCTCCATTTCTGGTATAACTACTACAGATTTGATGGGAATTGCAAGGATGTTTTAAAAGGGACCAAACACCTGTTTAAGCAACTAAAACCTGGCCTATATTTCATGATATAAATGAAGTAAAATGTGATCAGTGTGAACTACAGGATTCTTGTGAATATGCTTCTACTACTGAACAGCCTTTGTTCTACCTTCTTGAGGAGAATACCTGCACACCAGTGTTCCTCAAAGGGATGGATCTCAGTTAGCTCAGGCAGGGTGAGCAGGCAGGGCAGAGAGTTCCCCGCCGCCCATACGAACAACTTCTCTAACAGTGGTCTATTGCTAGCTAAGCTGCGATAGTGTCCACCAGGCACAGTGCTCTCTCTAGGAAGTCTGTACACATCCAGACTGCTTGCCTGCTCAAAAATGCAGCAGTTCAGGTCTCTGGATGCAGGGAAGTGTCTGAGCCTTTTGCTACTATCTGCAAGTGGCAGAGAAACTATGCATGAGGTGCAAGCAGGTGGATGACCTGGTCCGCCTGGTGGCAGAACTCAAGGAGGAGGTCAAGAGGTTGAGGGATATTAGGGAGTGTGAGCAGGAGCAACTCACTGCAGGGCCTGAAGGAGAGGTACTGAGGTGAGACACTCCAAATAGGGGTGGATCCCCTGCCCTGTCACTGTTGGGCAGAGAGAGGAGACCTAGGGGTTGAGGAGGAATGGAAACAGGTCCATGCTCGACATTGCAGGCGAAGCCCCCCCTGCCAGCCGAACCTTCCCAGGTGCCCTTACACAACAGATTTGAGGCCCTGAATATCTGAGAGACCGGTAGGTGAGGAAGAAGTAGAAAGTCTACCCAGTTGGATGTCTAGGGCAAGGAAGTCAACTCCATGCCTCAGGACTGCCTTCACTGAGACAGAAAGAAGGGTGATTGTTGTAGGCAACTCCCTTCTCAGGGGAACAGAGGGCCCTATTTGTTGACCTGACTCTACATGTAGGGAAGTCTGCTGCCTTCCTGGGGCCAGGGTCAGGGACATTGACAGAAAGCTTCGCAACCTGGTTCGCCCCTCTGACTACATGTATTATCCTCTTTTGACAGTCCAGGCTGGCAGTGATGACATTGAGGAGAGAAGCCTGAAGACTATCAAATGAGACTTTAGTGGACTGGGATGGTTAGTGGATGGAGCGGGAGTACAGGTGGTGTTTTTGTCTATCCCTACAGTGGCAGGGAGGGGTACAGAGAGGACACGGACAGCCCACCTGTTAAACACATGGCTCAGAGGCTGGTGAGAACACAGAATTTTTTTTTTTTTTTTTTTTTTTTTTGACAATGGGGTGTTTTACATGGCACCAGGCCTAATGGCCGCAGATGGGTCCCTACCTCTAAGGGGAAAATGGATCCTAGGCCGGGATCCTAAGCTGGCGGGGCTCATTGAGAGGGTTCTAAACTAGGTAAGAAGGGGGACAGGGCTGCAACAAGGCTTGTTAGAGCTTTGCAAGGCTGGGAGATGCCAGTCTTGCCTTGCAATGGCAAGGGTGGGAGAGAAGGCAATGGCCCAACTGAAGTGCATCTACACTGATGCACGCAGCATGCGTAACAGGAGGAGCTGGAAGCCATCGTGCAGCAGGCGGGCTATGACTTGTTAACCATCATAGAAACGTGGTGGGACCACTCTCATGACTGGAGTGCTGCAATGTCTGGCTATAGGCCCTTCAGAAGGGATAGGCAGCACAGAAGGGGTGGTGGTGTGGCTCTCTATATTAGAGAGTCTTTTGATGTTGTGGAACTTGAGGCTGGGAATGATAAGGTTGAGACCCTATGGGTTAGGATCAAAGGGAAGGCCAACAAGGCAAGTATCCAGGTGGGGGCCTTTATAGAACACTGAACCAGGATGAGGAGACCTATGAGGAGTTCTACAGGAAGCCAACAAAAGTTGCGAAATCTTCAGCGCTTGTTCTCGTGGGGGACTTCAACTTCCCTGACATATCCTGGAAGCACAACACAGCCCTGAGAAAGCAGTCTAGGAGGTTTCTGGAGAGCGTGGAGCTTTCTGACGCAGCTGGTTAGTGAACCTACCAGGGGAGGTGCCCCGCTAGACCTTCTCTTCACAAACAGAGAAGGAATGGTGGGAGATGTGGTGGTCGGAAGCTGTCTTGGGCAGAGTGATCATGAAATGGTGGAGTTCACTATTCTTGGAGAAGCCAGGAAGGGGACTAGTAAAACTAGTATTGGACTTTCAGAGGGCTGACTTTGCACTGTTCAGGACACTGGTTGGCACAGTCCCTTGGGAGGTGGTTCTGAAGGGCAGAGGAGTCCAGGAAGGCTGGGCGCTCTTCAAGAAGGAAATCTTAATGGTGCAGGAGCAGTCTGTCCCCACGTGCGCAAAGACAAGCTGGCGGGGAAGAAGAACAGCCTGGCTGAACAGAGAATTGTGGCTTGAGCTTAGGAGAAAAAAAAAAAAAGGGTTTATAATCTTTGGAAAAGAGGGCAGGCCGCTACGGAGGACTATAAGGATGTTGCAAGGCTGTGCAGGGAAAAAATTAGAAAGGCCAAAGCTCATCTGGAGCTCAATCTGGCAACTGCCGTTAAAGATAACAAAGAACGTTTTTATAAATACATCAACACAAAAAGGAGGACTAAGGAGAATCTCCATCTTTTACTGGATGCAGGGGAAAACTTAGTTACAAAAGATGAGGAAATGGTGGAGGTGCTTAATGCCTACTACGCCTCAGTCTTTAGCGGCAATACCGGTTGTTCTCTGGATACCCAGTACCCTGAGCTGGTGGAAGGGGATGGAGAGCAGGATGTGGCCTTCACTATCCACGAAGAACTGGTTGGTGACCTGCTACGGCACTTGGATGTGTGCAAGTCGATGGGACCAGATGGGATCCACCCAAGGGTACTGAGAGAGTTGGCAGAGGAGCTGGCCAAGCTGCTTTCCATCATTTATCAGTAGTCCTAGCTATCGGGGGGAGGTCCCAGTTGACTGGTGGCTAGCAAACGTGACGCCCATCTACAAGAAGGGCCGGAGGGCAGACCCGGGGAACTACAGGCCTGTCAGTTTGACCTCAGTACCAGGGAAGCTCATGGAGCAGATTATCTTGAGTGTCATCACGCAGCACTTGCAGGGGAAGCAGGCGATCAGGCCCAGTCAGCATGGGTTTATGAAAGGCAGGTCCTGCTTGATGAACCTGATCTCCTTCTATGACAAAGTGATGCGCTGGGTGGATGAGGGAAAGGCTGTGGATGTGGTCTACCTTGACTTCAGCAAGACTTTTGACACCATCTCCCACAGCATTCTCCTCAAGAAACTGGCTGCTCTTGACTTGGACTGGCACATACTTCGTTGGGTTAAATACTGGCTGGATAGCTGGGCCCAAAGAGTTGTGGTGAATGGAGCCAAGTCCAGTTGGAGGCCGGTCACTAGTGGCGTTCCCCAGGGCTCGGTGCTAGGGCCAGACCTCTTTAATATCTTCATTGATGATCTGGATGAGGGCATTGAGTGCACCCTCAGTAAGTTTGCAGATGACACCAAGTTAGGTGCGTGTGTCGATCTGCTTGAGGGTAGGAAGGCTCTGCAGGACGATCTGGATAGTCTGGACCAATGGGCTGAGGACAACTGCATGAAGTTTAACAAGGCCAAGTGCTGGGTCCTCCACCTGGGGTGCAATAATCCCAAGCAGAGCTACAAGCTGGGAGATGAGTGGTTGGAGAGCTGCCAGGCAGAGAAGGACCTGGGAGTGATGGTTGATAGTCGGCTGAATATGAGCCAGCAGTGTGCTCAGGTGGCCAAGAAGGCCAACAACATCCTGGCTTGTATAAGAAACAGTGTGGCAAGCAGGTCTAGGGAAGTGACTGTCCCCCTGTACTCGGCTCTGGTGAGGCCGCACCTTGAGTACTGTGTTCAGTTTTGGTCCCCTCGCTACAAGAAGGACATCGAGGTGCTTTAGCGAGTCCAGAGAAGGGCTATGAAGCTGGTGACGGGCCTGGAGAACAAGTCTTACGAGGAGTGGCTCAGGGAGCTGGGTTTGTTCAGCCTGGAGAAGAGGAGGCTCAGCGGCGACCATATGTCTCTCTATAGGTACCTTAAAGGAAGCTATAGCGAGGTGGAGATTGGTCTATTCTCCCATGTGCCTGGTGATAGGATGAGGGGGAATGGGCTAAAGTTACACCAGGGGTATTTTAGGTTGGATATAATGAAGAATTTCTTTACTGAGAGGGTTGTAGGCATTGGAGCGGGCTGCCCAGGGAAGTGGTGGAGTCACCATCCCTGGAAGTCTTTAAAAAGTCTTTAAAAGATGTTTAGATGTTGAACTTGGTGATATGGTTTAGTGGAGGACTTGTTAGTGTTAGGTCGAGGTTGGACTCGATGATCTTGAAGTTCCTTCCAACCTAGAAAATTCTGTGATTTAAAGCTTATAAATTCAAGGTGTACTGATCACTTCAATACCTTAGGATGAGCTTTGAAAGCTAGTGAGGGAAATTCTGGAAATACAGATCTGAAGGACCTTTATGATTGCAATAATAATTAACTTTTAAGAACTGGAAAGATCAGGAGAATTGCCACTGTAATTCACTTAATACTTGAGAAAAAAGTGTTTCAAAATATGTTGGAAGGATTTATTTTAATGAACACTGGATGTATGTCAATGTATAATTCAAATAGCTATTCCTTGAAACAGTAAGTTTTATAGCACAGCCCTATATAAAATGTGAATAAGGAATTGTTAAATTGATGTACTTTTACCATATCTGAAATATTTTATTACTTTTTTTGTAATTTAATAAATAAAGGGTAATATTACTAAATTTACAAAAAAAAATGTTCTATTACATGCATATTTATCGAAAGCTGATATATCTTATCGGTTGGTACATAATAAATGCAGTGATTTATAATTAATATTATGAAGACCTGAAAAGACCATTAATGAAGTGAGTCTTATTCTAGTGAACTATGAAATGAAAAACTTTAAAAAATAAATTTTGAAATATGTCTATAACTTCAGAATGAAATGATTTTAGCAAGCTCTGCCCAGTCCTGATTTTAAAGTAAGAGGGATTCCATCATATCTTTGATAGATTATGCAAGAATTTAATTATTGTCAAGATGGAAAAATATATCTTTCTCCTCTGTTTGTATGTAAGTATGAAAATCTGATTTCAATATGCCTTTTTACTTCATATGAAAGAACTGTCTATTACCAAAAAAAAAAAATATTTTGAGATAAACTCTTTTGGAAGGCAAATAGAATAGACTAGTTTGTTTAATTTTGACACTTGAAGTCATGTTTTATTTCAGTTCTGTATTTTTTTGCCAAATTCTGTTGAATTTTGAGCCATATTAACACCGAATTTATTCAGAATTTTGGCATTTTGTTCTAATTTCACAGAATCACAGAATTTCTAGGTTGGAAGAGACCTCAAGATCATCAAGTCCAACCTCTGACCTAACACTAGCAGTCCCTACTAAACCATATCCCTAAGATCTACATCTAAACGTTTTTTAAAGACTTCCAGGGATGGTGACTCCACCACTTCCCTGGGCAGCCTGTTCCAATGTCTAACAACCCTTTCAGTGAAGAAGTTCTTCCTAAGATCCAACCTAAAACTCCCCTGGCACAACTTAAGCCCATTCCCCCTCGTCCTGTCACCAGGCACATGGGAGAATAGACCAATCTCCACCTCGCAACAGCCTCCTTTAAGGTATCTGTAAAGAGCAATAAGGTCACCCCTGAGCCTCCTCTTCTCCAGTCTGAACAAGCCCAGCTCCCTCAGCCGCTCCTCGTAGGACTTGTTCTCCAGGCCCCTCACCAGCTTCGTTGCCCTTCTCTGGACCCGCTCAAGCACCTCGATGTCCTTCTTGTAGCGAGGGGACCAAAACTGAACACAGTACTCAAGGTGCGGCCTCACCAGAGCCGAGTACAGGGGGAAGATCACCTCCCTAGCCCTGTTGGCCACACTGTTTCTTATACAAGCCAGGATGCCGTGGGCCTCCTTGGCCACCTGAGCACACTGCTGGCTCATATTCAGCCGACTATCAACCATCACTCCCAGGTCCTTCTCTGCCTGGCAGCTCTCCAACCACTCATCTCCCAGCTTGTAGCTCTGCTTGGGGTTATTGCACCCCAGGTGGAGGACCCAGCACTTGGCCTTGTTAAACTTCATGCAGTTGACCTCAGCCCATTGGTCCAGACTATCCAGATCGTCCTGCAGAGCCTTCCTACCCTCAAGCAGATCGACACACGCACCTAACTTGGTGTCATCTGCAAACTTACTGAGGGTGCACTCAATGCCCTCGTCCAGATCATCAATGAAGATATTAAAGAGGTCTGGCCCTAGTACCGAGCCCTGGGGAACGCCACTAGTGACCGGCCTCCAACTGGATTTGACTCCATTCACCACAACTTTCTGGGTCCGGCTATCCAGCCAGTATTTAAACCAACGAAGCATGCGCCAGTCCAAGTCAAGAGCAGCCAGTTTCTTGAGGAGAATGCTGTGGGAGATGGTGTCAAAAGTCTTGCTGAAGTCAAGGTAGACCATATCCACAGCCTTTCCCTCATCCACCCAGCGCATCACTTTGTCATAGAAGGAGATCAGGTTCGTCAAGCAGGACCTGCCTTTCATAAACCCATGCTGACTGGGCCTGATCGCCTGCTTCCCCTGCAAGTGCTGCGTGATGACACTCAAGATAATCTGCTCCATGAGCTTCCCTGGTACTGAGGTCAAACTGACAGGCCTGTAGTTCCCCGGGTCTGCCCTCCGGCCCTTCTTGTAGATGGGCGTCACGTTTGCTAGCCACCAGTCAACTGGGACCTCCCCCCGATAGCTAGGACTACTGATAAATGATGGAAAGCAGCTTGGCCAGCTCCTCTGCCAACTCTCTCAGTACCCTTGGGTGGATCCCATCTGGTCCCATCGACTTGCACACATCCAAGTGCCGTAGCAGGTCACCAACCAGTTCTTCGTGGATAGTGAAGGCCACATCCTGCTCTCCATCCCCTTCCACCAGCTCAGGGTACTGGGTATCCAGAGAACAACCGGTATTGCCGCTAAAGACTGAGGCGTAGTAGGCATTAAGCACCTCCACCATTTCCTCATCTTTTGTAACTAAGTTTTCCCCTGCATCCAGTAAAAGATGGAGATTCTCCTTAGTCCTCCTTTTTGTGTTGATGTATTTATAAAAACGTTCTTTGTTATCTTTAACGGCAGTTGCCAGATTGAGCTCCAGATGAGCTTTGGCCTTTCTAATTTTTTCCCTGCACAGCCTTGCAACATCCTTATAGTCCTCCCTAGTGGCCTGCCCTCTTTTCCAAAGATTATAAACCCTTTTTTTTTTTTCTCCTAAGCTCAAGCCACAATTCTCTGTTCAGCCAGGCTGTTCTTCTTCCCCGCCAGCTTGTCTTTGCGCACGTGGGGACAGACTGCTCCTGCACCATTAAGATTTCCTTCTTGAAGAGCGCCCAGCCTTCCTGGACTCCTCTGCCCTTCAGAACCACCTCCCAAGGGACTGTGCCAACCAGTGTCCTGAACAGTGCAAAGTCAGCCCTCTGAAAGTCCAATACTAGTTTTACTAGTCCCCTTCCTGGCTTCTCCAAGAATAGTGAACTCCACCATTTCATGATCACTCTGCCCAAGACAGCTTCCGACCACCACATCTCCCACCATTCCTTCTCTGTTTGTGAAGAGAAGGTCTAGCGGGGCACCACCCCTGGTAGGTTCCCTAACCAGCTGCATCAGGAAGCTATCTTCCACGCTCTCCAGAAACCTCCTAGACTGCTTTCTCAGGGCTGTGTTGTGCTTCCAGGATATGTCAGGGAAGTTGAAGTCCCCCATGAGAACAAGCGCTGAAGATTTCACAACTTTTGTCAGCTTCCTGTAGAATTCCTCATCCGTCTCCTCATCCTGGTTCAGTGGTCTATAGCAGACCCCGACCAGGACACTAGCCTTGTTGTCCCTGCCGATCCTAACCCATAGGGTCTCAACCTTATCATTCCCAGCCTCAAGTTCCACAACATCAAAAGACTCTCTAATATAGAGAGCCACACCACCACCCCTTCTGTGCTGCCTATCCCTTCTGAAGGGCCTATAGCCAGACATTGCAGCACTCCAGTCATGAGAGTGGTCCCACCACGTTTCTATGATGGTTAACAAGTCATAGCCCGCCTGCTGCACGATGGCTTCCAGCTCCTCCTGTTTGTTACCCATGCTGCGTGCATTGGTGTAGATGCACTTCAGCTGGGCCATTATCTTATCCCCCGGCCTTGCTATTGTTCCCCCTGGTACAACCCCAACAATCCTTGCTTCAGCCCCATCCCCCTTCTTACCTACTTTAAAGCCCTCTCAATGAGCCTTGCCAGATCCTGGCCCAGGATCCTTTTTCCCCTAAAAGATAGGGACCCGTCTGTGGCCATCAGGCCAGGTGCTGAGTAAAGTGCCCCATGGTTGAAAAACCCAAGATTTCTGCATTGGCACCAGCCCCTGAGCCATGTGTTTAACAGGTGGGCTGTCCGTGTCCTCTCTGTACCCCTCCCTGCCACCGTAGGGATGGATGAAAACACCACCTGCACTACCGCTCCATCCACTAACCGTCCCAGTCCCCTAAAGTCTCATTTGATAGTCTTCAGGCTTCTCTCTTTAATGTTGTCACTGCCCGCCTGGACTATCAAAAGAGGATAATACATGTAGTCAGAGGGGCGAACCAGGTTGCGAAGCTTTCTGTCAATGTCCCTGACCCTGGCCCCAGGAAGGCAGCAGACTTCCCTACAGGTAGGGAAGGCCAACAAATAGGGCCCTCTGTTCTCCTGAGAATAGAGTCTCCAACAACAATCACCCTTCTTTCTGTCTCAGTGAAGGCAGTCCTGAGGCGTGGAGTCGACCTTCTCGCCCTAGGCATCCTCCTGGGAACACTTGCTACCTCTTCCTCAGCTAGTGGTCTGTCAAGCTCCAGGGCCTCAAACCTGTTGTGTAAGGGCAAATTTTCTATGGGGAAAGGGCAAAATTTCTATGTTTTGAAACAAATCTTCAAATTGCTCATATATATAAGAGCTACAAAAATGTTTCTATTAATAATCTCAGTAATTTAATTTACAGAAGTAACACTATCTCACCATGGAAATTCACATTTGCTTTGTAGCAAAAGCTTTCGTTTGGACGTCTCTTGACTATAGGTATTAGCTGTCATTCTTTAAAGGAGGATTTCATTTTCTTCTTTTAGATATATGACACTGGCTGCAAAATAATTTATTGTTCACCAAGTCTAAGGACTTAGTGAAGTCCTTCAGTGTGGTCTATCAAACTAATTCAAATTCATCATTACTTATCACTCCCTTCTCTTGTCATACATGTGGACAAACAATATAGCCTACTATCACTGGAAAGTAATGTGCAATTTGGCAAGACAAGGGTAACTGAAAAGTCACTTCAGGAGGTGAAATTTCTTCCTACTGAACTCGTAGAACATAAATATCTCTGGTAGATGATTAAATGATCAGGTAATCTGAAAGTGTAATATGGAAAAATGGATTGTATTTCTTATTAAATGTGTACAATGCAAAGAGATCAGAAGAGATTGTTATTTTTTCTCCTGAAGGAATAGAAATATCATGCAGGAAGGTAAGAACACAGTAAGCCTTGGCTCCATTGCATTATGTATTAATGAATATATTTGGGAAAAAGAGAATAAATGGCAGTGAATAAAAGCTGCTCAGCTCTGTATGACTGAGCTGCTCCAGGATATGTTTCTGTGTCTCTGCTCAATCTCAGACAGCTCTAGCTGGTACAATGTAACTTTGCTAAATTATTACCTTTTCTGTTCAGAATTAACTAAACTGTAAATAAAACAGCCTAATCTCCACTGTGGCATTCTGCCCAAACACTGATGTTAACTTGATCGAATAATACATGTGTAAAACTAGAGAGGATTCTGTTCTAGAAAATTCAAGGGAGGACAAAAGAAGAGAAGTAAATTACATTTTTTTTTTCCTAAAATTAGGAATAGAAAATTTATTCTGCAGAGATATCCAAGCTATTCTATGATCTGTAAATTTGTTCTAGATTTTTTGTGTCTTGAAAGGTCTGCAAATTCTATATAAAAGAGGAATGCTCACAGACAAGTGCCAGGAAATGGTCTTCCACAAGAAAAGTACTCTTGAAAGATCCCTTCTTTTGTGGCTTTTGAAGATAAATGGTATCTCTTTGTGTGTGTAAATTTCAAACAGACAACCTAATTTTCCTTGCTGAAGTGGTTGTCTTTGTAAACAGAAGAGGTCACCTGCAGGAGACAAATTTAGCCAACTGAAGAATACCAAAGCCATATCTGCCCCCAGAATTGCTGCAGTGTTTCAGCCTTGTATCTCTGATGTATTAATACCATCAATGTAGGCTCATCCAACTCATCCAACAACAGTCTATGAGTCAGAAACAGAAAAGGCAGAACAGCTAGGACCAAGAGTGGTGGTGCAAAGACACATTAACCCTCTCAGCAAGGCAGCCCGATGCATCCATGGATTCACAACTGTGACACAAGAGGAATGACCAAGTGTTTGTTGTACAGTTGTTTCCTTCTTTCACTATGTGTAGCATAGCTCAGATTTATTTGGAAGCCTAACAATGCTGCCCTGTAGTATTTTCAATAGTTTCTTTCCCAATAGGTGTCCAGTTGTGACAAGAATTAACAGAATCCTGCACAGGTCCTGGGTATGGTTGAAACACCTTTTATTCCTGCTTTAAATAATATATTAAAATTCTCCATGAATACAGAGTTCAACAGCTATATCATACTCTCAGCTACCTTCTTGTTAAAGAAGATGCCCCTACTTTCTAGGTTCTGCTGTATTTGGACTAAGCTCTGCTTAACATTCAGTGGTACCTTGTTTTTTCATTGTTCTCTTTGTTTGGCTTACCATTGTGTTTGCTTGTTTTGCTGAAGAACTACTCTGCATTGCTATTGTATACTGTGGCTCTTCCTTCCCACCACCGCTGCATTGGACTACTGCACAACGAAAAATTAATCTGACAGATTTAGATTTCTTTAATGCCTTTGTTTCACAAAATTATTTTTTTGAATTTTATTAATTTTACTCTGTATTAATTACGCACCTATATGACTATTTTTTATTTGTAATCAGAATGTGTTGGTCATTTGTATGAGCTTGTATAAGTTACATGTTATTGTTTCTGTTTTGCATTTGGCTGTATGCACAAAAACTGGCAGCCAAGTGCTTGTGTGTGCACATGTGTAGAGCCAAATTTCTGCATTGGCATAATTCCACAGTTGCACCATGAGAGAATTAAGCCCTTTACATTCAGTTTCCATGACTATATGTGCAGAGTTTAACATTTACTCCCCATTAATATTTATGCCAGATCAGCATGAGTGGAAAGAGATACAAGTATAGCCAAAAATATTTGTCTAAAAATTTGGTTAAGTAGTCACGGACAATTGCTTAAAATAATAAGCTTTCCTACCATTTGTCATCAGTGATCATTAGTAGTATTAATATTAGAATTGTTACTTTTCTTGTTCCCCAGATTTATGTTGTAGTGAGGCCTCTTAACTTTTACTGAAATGCTAATGTGTAAAGCAGTGTTCAAAATCTGTATTTTTTATTTAAAGCTAGCATTCTCTTAAAGGTAACGACTGACTGTGGATATGTACTTGAGTTCAGCAATGACTATTACAGTTTCCAGTGAGCTCTAGAGCTGTACCTGATTTTCTTTTAATAATGACACATATGACTTCACATTGTTTTTCATATTCACCAGTCCCTTCAAACATTAATTATTTCATAAAAACAATCTTGCCAAATGGATCAATCATTATCCCTACCTTTGAGCTAAAAAAAAAAGAAAGAAATTTGCAGATGAAGAAGAAATTGACAACACCACCAAGTTGGGAGGAAGTGTTGATTTGCTGAAGGGTAGGAAGTCCCTGCAGAGGGACCTGGATGGATTGGATCGGTGGGCAGAGCCCAAAGGAATGAGGTTCAACATAGCTAAGTGCTGGGTCCTGCACTTTGGCCACAACAACTGCATGCAGCACTACAAGCTTGGGGCAGAGTGGCTCGAAAGCTGTGCAGAGGTAAAGGGATGTAGGTCGATGCTTGCCTTAACATGAGCCCAGGTGTGCCCAGGTGGCCAAGACGGCCAGTGGCATCCTGGCTTGTATCAGGAATAGTGTAGCCAGCAGGATCAGGGAGGTGATTGTCCTCCTGTACTCACCCCTGGTGAGGCCGCACCTTAAGTAATGCGTTCAGCTTTGGGCCCCTCACTACAAGAAGGACATAGAAGCCCTGGAAAGTGTCCAGAGAGGGACTACAAAGCTGTTGAAGGGTCTGGAACACAAGTCCTATGAGGAGCAGCTGAAGGAACTGGTGTTGTTTAGTGTGAAGAAGTGGAGGTTCAGGGGAAACCTTATTGCTTTTTACAACTACCCAAAAGGAGGTTGGGGGAACTGGTGATCAGCCTTTTCTCACGGATAACTAGAGATAGTACTAAAGGGAATGGCCTCAAGTTGTACCAGGGGAAGTTTACTTTGGAAATAGAGATCTCTTCTCAGAAAGAGCAGTCAGGCATTGGAATGGTTTGCCCAGTGAAGTGGTAGCATCGCTGTCCCTGGGGGTGTTTAGGGAAAGGTTGGACATGGTACTTAGGGACATGGTTTAATGGGTGACATTAGCAGTAGGGTGACAGCTGGACCAGATGATCTTGGAGGTCTTTTCCAACCTTAATGATCCTATGATTCTATGAAATCTTTGGGCTAACCTTTCATTTTGGCTGTCTCACCTGGGGGCTCATTTTTTAATTGTAGAATCATAGAATGGTTAGGGTTGGAAGGGACCCTAAGGGATCATCTAATTCCAACCTTCTTGCCATGTGCAGGGACACTTCCCACTAGACCAGGTTGCTCAAAGCCCATCTGGCCTGGCCTTCAACATTTCTATGGATGGGGAATGCACAACTTCTCTGGGCAACCTATTCCAGTGTCTCATCCCCCTCTGAGCAAAGAATTTATTCCTTATATCTAATCTATATCTACCCTTTTTTATTTTAAAACCATTACTCCTTGCCCTATTGCTATACTCCCTGACAAAGGGTCCCTCTCCAGCTTTCTTGTAGGCCTCCTTTAGGTATTGGAAGGCTGGAATGGGGTCCCCCTAGAGCCTTTTCTTCCCCAGGCTTAGAAACCCTAACTCTCCCAGCTTGTCTTCATAGGAGAGGTGTTCCATCTCTCTCATCATCCTCATGGCCCTCCTGTGAACTTGCTCCAACAGGTCCATGACTTTGTGCTGGGGACTCCAGAGCTGAACCCAGTATGGCAGGCGGGGTCTTGAGAGCAGAGTAGAGGGGGAGAATCACCTTGACATGCCATGCCGGCCATAAATTTTTTTATGCAGCCACAGATATGGTTGGCTTTCTGGACTGCAAGTTCACATTGCTGGCTTATGTTGAGTTTCTCATTGACTAAGTCCTTTTCCTCGACGCTGCTCTCAATCCATTCTCTGCCCAGCCTGTATTTGTGCTTGGGATTGCCCTGTCCCAGGTGCAGGTGTTGAACTTCAGGAGGTTTGCATGTGACTTCCTCTCAAACCTGTAAAGTTCCCTCTGGACAGCATCCCTCTCCCCCAGAATGTTGACCACACCACAAAACATCGCAAGTCCTAGTACTGATACTTGAGGAATGCCATTGATCACTCATCTCCACTTGGACATTGAGCTGCTAACCTCAAAAATTTGAGTATAAACATCCAACCAATTTCTTATCCACTAAGTAGTCCATCCATCAAATCCACATTTCTCCAACTTAAAGATGAGGATTTCATGTGGGACAGTGACAAATACTTTGCACAAGTTCAAGTAGATGACATCAGTTTGTCTTCCCCTATTCAACAATGCTGTTAACCCCATTGTAGAAGGCCACCAACTTTGTCAGGACCAATTTGCCCTTAGTAGAGCTCCTGCTGGCTGTCACCAGTCACCTCTTTATTTTCCATGCATCTTAGCATAGTTCTTAGGAGGATCTCCTCTGTGGCCTTGATGGGCCCAGAGGTGGGACTGGCCTGTGATTCCCCAGGTCTTCCTTTTTTCCCTTTTAATAAGTGGGGGTTATGCTTCCCTTCTTCCAATCAGTGGAAACTTCATCAGACTGCTACAGCTTCTCAAGTATGATGGATACTGGTTTAGCAACTTCATCTGCTGGTTCCCTCAGGATGCATCTCATCTGGTCCCGTGGGGTTGTACATCTTCAGATTCCTTAGAATGTGGTCTCAAATCTGATATTCTGACACCTGAGTATCTTTATACATTTTTCAACCTTTTATTCATTCCCAAATGGAAGCTCTTCTGTGTTTTGTGGCTCTAAAGTGATGGATGTGAGTCAGTTGGAAAAGCCGATTTTGGATAACTGGGAATAAAATTTACAAGTTTAAATTCCCATTTCTGACTTTAGCTTTATATTTACTGCTCCTATTCCTTAATGTGATCTGGTAATTTTTTATGACATAAAGGTTTGTTGAGTGTATGCGTATATATACACTCAATGTATATATATATATGTGTGTGTGTGTGTGTGTGTAAGAAATTGCAAAAACTATATAGTATTTCCAAATTAGACCTGATTTGGCAGGTGATTATGTTTTTTCTCTATTTAATTTCTCCATTTAAAACACAGCTTCTTCTTATAAATTCAGTGGCTATTTATGTTAAAAGATCTCAACAACAGCATGTGACCTATGTGCTAACAAGTGTAGGAGGGAAATAAATAAATTAATTAATTAATTAAAAAAAAAAAAAGATTAACCAGGATTTTCAAAGGTGACTAGTGGTTTCGTATGTGTCATTTGAGGAACGTGGTTCTCACTGAGGTGGAACTTAACATTTTCTTATTATGTTTCTTTAAATGAGTCCCCAGAAATGAGTCAATATCCTTCCCCACTACTGCTAGTCACTTTAAATAAATATTGTACTGAAATTTTTTTTGCTGGCCTACCGATATACCTGTCTGAGATCTACAGGTACCATTGTAATCACTTTAGTCTGAGTGACTGCTTTGACACAGCCACAGTCAGATCTCTTTGACCTACCAACATGATGACTGGTAAATACAAATTTAATAAGATGTAATTGTGTCAAGTTTTATGTTGTTTGCATTACTTGATATATAACTCTACTCTTGAGGCAAGATGCACACATTTGAAAAGGTCTTCTCTGATTTCTATAGGGAATGAATCCACTCTGGGCCTCAGGGTAGGGATCTGGCAGTAGCTAGATATCTCTGAGATAACCCAAATAACCCAAGCAGCTGGAAGCATTGACCTGCATTCATGCATACAAATTTTCCAGCTGCATTACTTTTGGAGTGGATATTAGTGATTTACATGCTTTTTCTTAATAGAGACATGCAGATGATTTAGGAAGTTTTAATATAAGTGAGTGTCTGTTGCAAGTGTACAGCGTCTATACATCTCTCATATAGCATCTGCTGCTTTAGTTTTGTTAACCAAATTGTTAGGTTAAACAATATTCCTCATTTATTGCATAATACCAGTATATACAGTGTTTTTCATTGTGGTAGCATAATCACAGATTCTGCATAAACTTCAGGGTGTGTACATACATGTAATTTCAAACAGAATGCAAACAGAATATAAGCCTAGAAAGACAGGATTCAGGAATTGGCTATCATACATGTGTCCCTCAGGAGACCCTTGATCTACAGTAACGTTGAACCTTCAAACAGTAGAGCCATGTTACTGTGGTTACATATGTGCTCATTAGAACCAGTACCAAAAGTGCAGGACAATACTGCCTTGTAGACCAAGTATCTTGTCATGGCTCTGTTCCACTCCCTATTCACTCTGCCTGATGCTGGGCAGAAGCTGCAGAAGGGAACAGCCTTTGAAGTGCAACTGCATGTGCAATGGTCTGTTGCACAATGTTGACATACCCAAACATGCTGATGTCTCCATCAGGCTACAGTTGCAGTCCTCCTTTGCTTCCTATAACAAACTTCCCAAGGAATTTTACCTGAATTTCTCTCAGCAAAATGATGATCCAAACAACTACCAATAAGGCAGCCAACAACCAAACAAAAAAATACGGAGTACAGGAAAACTACTCTCATAAGAACTGAAAATGAATGTGAATGTCTTCATCTTAGAAGCCAAAACAATCAGCTGTCTTGCCACCACAGTCAGAAAAGAATTATTACACCCTTAAGATACTCAGGGTGCTTGCACCTTTGATGGCTTTGAATCCAAAATTCAACAGAAAAGTTCAGACCCTGACTCTGCTGATGTATCAAGTATATCTGTATTTCATCTAGCTTTCCTCCATTTTCACATCCCCCAGTGCTTTAATGTGAATTGAACCATGCCTGAAGATGTGCAACAGAGAAAAAATATTTTCAGCTGTAACCATTTCCTAACATGTGAACCCTGACAATCTTTTGCTAACAGTCACAAATACATGTAACCCAGTTATCTCCCCAGCTCAGCTTGTAGGCACACTGAAAACCTAGTAGGTTTTCTTGTGGTTAAAACAACATCTCTTTCTTGCAAAACCTAGCACATTTTAATCATCACACAAGGTATTTACCCTATTTTACAGGATAACTCTCACTGTAAGTAAATGCAATTTCCTCCAAGTTGAACATGGTTTTATGCATAATTTTTTTTCTTTTATTTTGGAAGTTATGTTAGAAAACTATTTATGTCTCCATTCTGGATGGTATCTAATTATGTATTTATGTTAAGAGATGTGTTATCCCTTTGGTCAGCCTTTCCTTCCAAGCCCAGAATTTAGGTTCTGTAGCAAAAATTCTTCCTTATTCTTACAAGTATTGTTAGCAACTTCTTTTTGGATACCCTGTGTGTTTGGAGACATAATATCATTTATTGACTCCTATGTGAAAGAGTTCTTTCAGTGAGACAGCAATGTCTAGAACAGAAATCTGACACAAATTGCCCTCAAGGAAGTCACTAATCTCATCTGAACAGGTAAAACGCAAGCATTGTAACAAAGAAGGTAGATGATCTTATATCTTGTGACTGCATCTTGTATCTGAGATACACTCTCCATCTGAAGCTTGTATGCAGCTGGGATTTTCATAGCATCTCTTTCCTTTGTGAAATCTCTGTGAGGTCTTCCTTATAATTGCTGCTTTCCCCTCTGTTGGTGCATCAATAATGTCTTTCCTTTACTTGGTAGCCTAGAAACAGAACTGCTTTGAGAGCCCTACCATGCTGTATTTTTTTATTTTTATTTTTTTTCTTTTAAAGTGAGACAGTTGGAAAGACTTTCACATGCACAAACACATGAATATTATGTTATTGTATGCTTCATATCCTTAGGAGAATAGGCTACAATGAAATTGTTTCTAGGAATTTAACACAGACAGGATCTTTGCTTATTTAGAGAATTATGTACATTCTGAAATTTAAGTCTTCAAAACATTATTATAAGGGAAAATCATCAATACTTTTTTACACTACACTAGAAGTAACATATTTTCTGAGGCTTGGAAATACTAAAAAAATAAAAATAAAAATGTATGTGAATTTCTTTTCTGTTTTATCAAGCTTCTTTTGTATCAGGAGAAAATATGGATATTAGGTCAAATAATACTAATAATCACAGTAATGCAATGGTTCAGTAGTCTGACATACTGGTCTGAAGGAGGTTTGAGATGATGCTATGGTTTTACATCATGGTATTAGTTTCATGAAACTTTTTAAACATTACTGTTTTGTACTTGTTGCTGATAAATATGAGTTATTTGAAGACGATTCTGCTGGCAAGAATTATGGGTTCCACAGAAGTAACAAAGGACAGTGGATAAGTTATTTTTCTCTGAATTCTGATCAGTATGCTTTGAAGATCCAGATAGTTTGAGTACGTATTTAAATTTCCAGTCAAAATTATTTTTGTGGTTTAACCCCAGCAGGCAGCCCAGCACCACACAGACACTCTCTGACTCTCACCAGATGGGATGGGAAAGGGAATTAGAAAGGTAAAAGTTCAAGAGCATATGTGTTGAGATAAATCACAGAATCACAGAATGGCTGAGGTAGGAAGGGACCTCTGAAGATCATCTAGTCCAACTCCCCTGCAGAGCAGGATCACCTAGAGCACATTGCACAGGATGGCATCCAAGTGGGTTTTAAGGGTTTTAAATATCTCCAGGGGAGACTCCACAACCTCTCTGGACAACCAGATAAGGACAGTCTTTTAGGTAAAGCAAAAGCTTCACACACAACCAAGGCAAAACAAGGAATTCATTTGCTACTTCCCATCAGCAGGCAGGTGTTCAGCCACTTCTAGGAAACCAATACTCATAATGCATAACAGTTTCTTGGGAAGACAAATGCCATCACCCCCTACTCCCTCCTTTACCCCAGCTTTTATTTCTGAGTATGGCACCACATGGTGTGAAATATCTCCCTGGTCAGCCTGGATCAGCTGTCCTGGCTGTGTCCCCTCCTAACTCCTTGTGCACTCCCAGACTCCACACTGGCAGGGCAGTATAAGAAACAGAGAAGTCCTTAGCTTTGTGTGAGCACTGTTCTGCAACAACTAAAACATCTACAGAACAACTCATGAAGATCAACGAGGGCAAGTAGTCCTGCACATAGGGAGAAATAACCCCATGAGCCAGTACAGGCTGGGGGTTGACCTGCTGGAGTGCAGCTCTGCAGAGAGAGACCTGGGAATCGTGGTGGACAGCAGGCTGACCATGGGCCAGCAATGTGGCCTTGTGGCCAGGAAGGCCAACGGTATCCTAAGGTACATTCAGAAGTGTGTTGCCTGCAGGCCAAGGAAGGTGATCCTCCCCTTCTATCTCAGCCCCGGTAAGACCACACCTGGAGTATTACGTCCAGTTCTGGGCTCTCCAGTACAACAGGGACATGGAATTACTGGAGCAAGTCCAGAAGCGTGCTACTAAAATGATTAAGAGACTGGAGCACCTGTCATGCAAGGAGAGGCTGAGAGAGCTGGGCATGTTTAGCCTAGAAAAGACAAGACTGAGGAGAAATCTGATCAGTGCATATAAATATATGAAGAGAGGGTGTCAACAGGATGAAAACAGTCTCTTTTCAGTTGTGCCCAGCAAGAGGATGAGAGGCAATGGGCACAAACTGAAGCCCAGAAAGTTCCACCTGGCAGCCACAGCTGCAGCGCCTGACCATGAATTACTGGGGGTTCTTGGGCCCTTGCTTCACCCTGGGTGGCCCAGGACAGCAGCGCAACCAGGCCGCACCCACCAGCTCTCATGAGAGAGGCTGACAGGGAGTGGGAGTCACAGCGACTGCACCCACACCCTCTACCTAGAAACAGCCTTTGGGAGGGAAGCAATGCATTGCCACCCACCACAAGGGAGGGGCCAGCAGCACGTATACACCACTGTGCAGCTGGTGTGGCAGGGTCCAGGGCTCTGCATCAAGTATTGGCAGTCTGTGAGATCGCACACCTATCATGGTGTTCACTAGGCAGAGAGCACACTCCAAAAAGGCTGTGGCGACCCAGACAGAGGGCCTGCCCAGAGACATGGCTGTTCAGGCCTCTGGCTGCGGTGAGTACCTGAGCCTGCCTCAGGAGGAGGAGAGGAACAGGGAGACCACCTGTTTTCAGGTGGAAGGTCTGCTGTCCATGGTGGCTGAGCTCAAGGAGGAGGTGGAGAGACTAAGGAGCATCAGGGTGTGTGAGCAGGAGATTGACTGGTGGAGTAACTCCCTGGTGTGCCAGAGAGAAGGGCGCCAGGGAGATGCCTCCCAGGGGGTGGAGCCTCTGTCATGTTGCTGTTGGGCAGAGGGAAGGAAGGAAGGAAGGAAGGAAGGAAGGAAGGAAGGAAGGAAGGAAGGAAGGAAGGAAGGAAGGGAGGGAGGGAGGGAGGGAGGGAGGGAGGGAGGGTAACTGTAGTAGGAGATTTCCTTCTGAGAGGAACAGTGGGCCCAATATGCAGAATTGACCCTCACCACTGAAGGAAAGCATGTAGTCTACCTGGAACCAGGACCAGGGATATCACCAGGACACTCCCCAACCTGGTGCACTTGACAGACTACTACCTGCTACTCATCTTCCAAAAAGGTGGGCAGGAAGCTGCATCCCATAGTCAGAGGGGAATGAAGAAAGACTTCAAGCATTGGGATGGTTGGTGAAACAATCTGGGGTGCGAGTCGTTTTCTCTTCCCTGCTTCTGTTCTTGGGTGATGACATGGGACAGAATAGAAGGATCCAGTCCATAAATGATTGGCTATGTAACTCATGCTACAGGCAGAGTTTTGTGTTTTTTTGATAATGGCTGGTTTTATAGGACACCAGGCCTGACAGTAATACGTAGGAAACATTTATCTCACAGGGGCAAAAGGGCTCTGGGACAGGAATTAGCAGGGTTCATTTGCAAAGCTTTAAACTAGATCTGAAGGGGGAGGGGATTGTAGCTGGGCTTGCACCGGTGGGGCAGTGCCCTTTAATTGATGAAAACAGGGAGACCTGATGGTGGATGTGCCAACCAGGAGAGGAGTGCTGCTGGATCTTGTCCTCACTAACAAGGAGGGGCTGGTTGAAGTGGTGAAGGTTGAGGGCAGCCTTGGCTGCATCTACCATGAGATGGTGGAGTTTAGGATCTCATGTGGCAGGAACAGAGTACTGAGCAGAATTGCAGCCCTGGACTTCAGTAGGGCCAACTTTGGCCCTTTCAAGCATTTGCTAGGTAAAATCCCATGGGAAAAAGTACTTGAAGGAAAAGGAGCCCAAGATAGCTGGTTAGTGTTCAAGGACTGCTCCATCCAAGCTCAAGAACCATCTGAACAAGTAGGGAGTCAGAAAAGAGAGCCAGGAAACCTGAATGGTTAAACAGGGAACTGCTGGGCAAATTCAAGTGGAAGAGGACAGTCTACAGATCATGGAAGGAGGGGCTGGCCACTTGGGAGGAATATAAGGCTGTTGTCAGAGAATGTAGGGAGACAACTAGGATAACTAAGGCCTCCTTAGAATTAAACCTTGCAGGAGGGGTGAAGGACAACAGAAAGGTCTTTTCCAAATACATTGCAGATAAAATTAACAGTAGAGGCAATGTAGGCCAACCAATGAATGAGGTGGGTGCCCTGGTGACAGAAGATAAAGAGAAAGTGGAGTTACCAAATGCCTTTTTTTTTTTTTTTTTTTTTTTTTTTTTTTTTTTTTTTTTATAATGCCAGAGGCTCTCCTGAGAAGCCCTGTACCCTTGAGGCCACAGATGAAGTCAGAATAAAGGAGTTTGCCATGGTTGTTGAGTGCTGGGTTAAGGACCAATTAAGCAAGCTGGACATCCATATGTCCATTGGTCCTGATGCATCTGTAGGTGCTGAGGGAGCTGGCGGAAGTCATTGCTAGGCCACTCTCCATCATCTTTGTTAAGTCATGGGCATTGGGAGAGGTGCCTGAGGACTGGAGGAAAGCAAATGTCACTCCAGTCTTCAAAAAAAGGGCAAGAAAGAGGACCCTGGTAACTATAGCCCGGTCAGCCTCACCTCCATCTGTGGTAAGGTGATGGAACAACTTATCCTTGGCATTGTCTCTAGTCATATCAAGGATAAAAGGGTCATTAGGGGCAGTCAGCATGGCTTCACCAAGGGGAAGTCATGCTTGACCAACCTGATAGTCTTTTATGAGGATATAACTGGGTAGATAGATGATGAAAAGGCAGTGGACGTGGTCTATCTTGATTTCAGTAAAGCCTTTGACACCGTCTCCCACAGCATCCTCATAGCTAAACTAAGAAAGTGCGGTCTAGACGATCTGATAGTGAGGTGGACTGTAAACTGGCTGAAGGGAAGAAGCCAGAGGGTTGTGGTTAATGGGACGGAGTTGAGGTGGAGTCCTGTATCTAGTGGAATCCCTCAAGGGTTGGTACTGGGACCAGTGTTTTTTAATATATTCATCGATGACTTGGATGAGGGAATGGAGTGCGCCATCAACAAGTTTGCTGATGACATTAAACTAGGAGGAGTGGCTGACACACCTGAAGGCTGTGCTGCCATTCAGCGGGATGTCGACAGGTTGGAGAGTTGGGCAGAGAGAAACTTAATGAAATATATAGAGTCCTGCATCTGGGGAAGAACAATCCCAGATACTAGTATAAGTTGGGGAGTGCCCTGATGGAAAGCAGTGAAGGGGAGAGGGATCTGGGGGTTCTGGTGGACAGACGGATGACAGTGAGCCAGCACTGTGCCCTTGTGGCCAAGAAGGCCAATGGATGACATCCTGGGGTGTGTCGGAAGGGGTTTGGTTAGTAGATCGAGAAAGGTTCTCCTCACCCTCTACTCTACCCTGGTCAGACCCCATCTAGAGTATTGCATCCAGTTCTGGGCCCCTCAGTTCAAGAAGGACAGGGAACTACTTGACAGAGTCCAGAGCAGAGCCATGAGGATGATTAAGGGAGTGGAGCATCTCCGTTACGAGGAAAATTTGAGGGAGCTGGGTCTCATTAGCTTGGAGAAGAGGAGACTGAGGGGTGACCATATTAATGTTTATAAATATGTCAAGGGTGAGTGTCAAGAAGATGGAGCCAGGCTCTTCTCAGTGACATCCAATGATAGGACAAGGGGCAATGGGTGCAAGCATATGAGATTCTGCTTAAATATGAGACAAAACATTTTTACAGTGAGGGTGTCAGAACACTAGAACAGGCTCCCCAGGGGGTTGTGGAGTCTCCTGCTCTGGAGACTTTCAAAACCAAACTGGAAGCGTTCCTGTGTCACATGATTTAGGTGATCCTGCTCCAGCAGGGCAATTGGACTAGATGATCTTTCAAGGTTCCTTCCAATCCCTAATTCTGTGATTCTGTGAATGAGAGGGCACTTCTTTACTGTAAGGATGACAGAGCACTGGAATAGGGTGCCCAGAGAGGCTGTGGAGTCTCTTTCTCTAGAGATATTTAAAACATGCCTGGATGTCATCCTGTGCAATGTGCTCTAGGTGATCCTGCTTGGCAGGAGGGTAGGAATGGGTGATCTTCAGAGGTCCCTTCCAACCTTGGCCATTCTGTGATTCTGTATTATCACCACTATTTTAATCAAAAACCCAAACCACAGCATCATATAGGCCTCTACAAAGGAAATTAACTTTATCCCATTGAAAACCATGACAGTTACGTATTTAATGTTATAACACATTGAAATTCCAGTCGTTGCAATTTAAAGATACACAAACAAATGCCTAAGGCTGCTTACCAAACAAGTCCTATTATTTACAAGAACCTGCAATGATCCATAGGTTGCCAAAATCTCCTTGATAGCTCTGGAACTTCAGAAATGGCACTTGGTTTGATAACCATCTAAGATAGTTAGGAACATGGCTTTGGTAAGAAGTAACAGAATGTAAATATCTATTTACTTATTACCTTAGGTTCTTCACAGTTATATCTATTTATTTGTTTATTTATTTTCTTCAGATTGACTTGTTGGTTTTCATTGTTTTAGGGTTGCTATGCTGGAGATGGTTAATTCCATGGTATAAATTCAGATATGAAACTATCAGTGGTGCTTTATTTAAACTATCCCCTGGAGACTTGGAAAAATATATATATATATTTAAATAATAGGCTAGCAAGAAAATAATTTTGTTTAGTACATAAGCTTTGCTGCTGCTCAAAGATGGGGTTAGATTTTTATTCTTCATTTCTGTTTTCCACATAGCAGTACAATGATAATTTGAAGCCAAGAATTTCAAGGTCTTTTTGTATTGGTTATACAAATGTTACAACTCTGAAAGCATATACACTGACAGTCAAAGCATGTTGAAAAGCTTCAGATTTCAGGAATTCTGCCAAGGATTTGTCATACCAAATGTGGGGCAAACCACAATATGCACTTCAAGGAAGCCGTCTCAGTAGTTTGTAAGCAAAGATATTGATTTATTTCTTTTAATTGCATTTTTTTTCCTGGTTGCTAGCATACTGCACATCCGTACGTGGGAAATATATGACAGAGTGCAGCACCATCAGTTTTTATCTTCAATTTGCATGGGACACTCTTACCATTGTCATTCATGAGCTCTATAAGACTTCCCAAAATGAGAAAAGAAGATGGAGGGGAGGGGAGCAAAGGGGAGAAGAGGAGCAGAGTAGAGAGGAGAAGAATTATTTTTTTTCATAATGCCTGTGTGCTTACTATCTTTTCTGCTTGCATGAAGGGGCCAAACTGTGCTGCAGTCTACTTTTTTTCCTCATTTGAAATTCTTTGGTTTCTATGGAAACAATGCTTTCTATTATTATAGTTTTAAACTGGGGGACGGTAGCACTCCAGCATTTCAAACAGCAAACAAACAAAAAACAACAACCAAACAAGCAAAAAACAAACCAACCAGTAACTCAAGTTGTCTGTGACTGTGTGGAAAATGCTGTTTGCTCCTTGATACTTCTAAATGGAAGTATATTCTGAACCACAATCTGAAGTCATCTACTTAACACCAAGTTACATACTTTATTAAAATGTCTACTCTTTCTATTCAAGATTACCTAACAAATGAAATCTTCAAATATACATTTGCACTTCATATATGTGTATGCACTATTTACACCTGCCAGCATTTAATGACTGAAAAATTCATGTCCATGATTCATCAAATCCATTGATTTATATGTGCCAGTTATATTCTTCATGCAATATTTACTTGCTCTACAGAAGTGTAATTGACATTTTCTCAAGGATTTTTGCTTTTCTGGCCTGGGTTGTTAGACATTCATAAAATCTAGAGACCAATATTAAATGCAATAGGATGGTAAATCAGAGCTAAATTGTTAGCTATGATTGTCTGAGTGCACCCAAAATAGCATATTGATTACACATCTTGCTGTAAATGAGGATGGTTTAAACAAAGAATTTCTTGATCATTTGTCTATAGTTCCTCTATTTGTAAAAACAGACAGATTAAAAAAAAATAATTAAAAAATCCAATTCATAGAGTATTTATTTGGAATTTTCTAATAGTCAGTTATTTTTAAAACCTCTTTCAGAACTCTTAGAAAAGAAAAGAAAAAAAAAAAAAAAAAAAAAAAAAAAAAAGAAGTCATTGTTCCTTAAACTGTAGATTGTGTTTTATTTATTTATTTATTTATTTATTTATTTTATTTCCCCATAAAAATTCCCTTCTCATTTTTAGATTGAAAATATACAGCTGGTTTCTATATACTGGACAAATACTGCAAATATGTCTTCATTGTTTGACTAAAAATTAGTCTTTGCACTCTTCCCTCCTCCTTCCATATCATGAATTTGGTATAAATATCATAGGATGTTTTGAGAAACTAACACTGTTTTCTTTCTTGATACTTATTAGTTTTAACTTATCTCCTTTTCTTTTCTTTTCTTTTCTTTTCTTTTTTCTTTTCTTTTCTTTTCTTTTCTTTTCTTTTCTTTTCTTTTCTTTTCTTTTCTTTTCTTTTCTTTTCTTTTCTTTTCTTTTCTTTTCTTTTCTTTTCTTTTTTCTTTTCTTTTCTTTTCTTTTTTCTTTTCCTTCACTACAGACTGAACTTTCTGAACTTTTATTAAAAAAATAACTTTTAGAAAATAAAAGTGAAAATGTGAATTTCAGCAAATTAAATGACTAAAAACTAACCCCTTTTAAGTGTAATTAAAAATGGATATTATTGCATTTTAATAGCTCCCAGAGGGAATGATTCATGACCCTGTGCTGTAACTTTTATATGGAGGAAATAGGAAAAATTTATTGAATTACTGCTGACACAGGTGCAGCCAATACAAGCACATGAGTAGCAGTCAGTAGTTGTGATCTAGATCAGTTTGTTACCCTGGTAAAAAACACGCATTTTATTAATATGTAATGTCCTACATGTAGAATCAAAAGATGAAGTCTGTATATATTAAAGATGAAATTTACTTCTGGAAACTGAAGAAGTGAAGAAACGGAACACAAGTTCTCTGAACTGTAAAAAGACCAACAGGCCTAATATTTTCTTGATGTATAAAAAGATGAAAGTAGGAGAAGATAGAGTCAATATGCCTTCTGATGTTGATAATGACACATAAACTTCTGGAATTCTGTGTTCCTTTCTTACCTTAATATAGGAAATATATTTAAAATTTGGATAGTATATTGAAAAGCACCATGTGCTGTATCTAAGTAGGAAGCCAAAAGACCTATTTCTTATTATTATTTATTTTATGAAGACAAAAATGCCAAATAATAATTTTGGCAAACTAGCAAAGACTAATTAGAATTTATATATGACTATAAGGAAAAGCAACACTATAACAAGTCCCAGTGAAGTGTAATCAGAAGCTAGATGTGTTCATAAACAAGGCTGAAGACAAACACTTTCTGCAGCAAATATAATTAACTAGTAGATAACTACTATAATTAACTAGTATAGTATAATTACTGTAAATAACTAATGTAATTAACTAGTATAATTAACTTGTCATGGTCTGTGACATACTATTCCCATCTTGAAAATGTTTAAATGAAGTCTGAAAGGTATATTCATTTTATTTATTTATTTATGTTTAAATATAAACTGTAGTTAAGTTTAAAAATTAAATTAATTCAGAAAACTGCTTTGTGAGGTACAAAATAGAAAGTCACAATAGATAACCCCTTCAGTCCTTTTTCAGAGGTTAAAACAATAATCTTTACTATTGCTTTTTGTTTTCTACTTTTTCATGCACAGTATTATCAGTGAGTGAGTACATGTATATGTTTGTTTATGGGCATAAATGCTGGTTTTAGAGTTGGAATTCTCCAGTGATCTCTTTCATATGTATGTTTTCTGTTTGAAGAGCTGTATTTTTAATCCTCAGATTCTGAAGGAAATCCCTAGAGAAGATTAATATAGGTCTTTAAGAGAAGAGTCTCCAGCACATTCAACAACTAAACAGAAAGTTTTCTCTCAAAAGCCCTAGCAGGAAAAGTGAGATATCAGGTGGACGGGTCTAGAAGAGCTAAGGTTGTTGTAGTATATGGATCCAGATTTCTACTATTAGACTCTAGGTGCATGTATCTTAATCCAATATAAAAACCAATACTTCTGTGACTGTATCCAGTCCCACAAGCACAGCTGGAAACCCCAAGCGGGCAGCAGCTTGCACAATAGAATTCTACTTTTGAACATTGACAAATGTACATAAATGCGTTACATTTTCATTGCATCATCAGACCACTTCAACCATAATGTTCTGCCCAATAACAATGTCAACCTTTAGTCATCGTTATCCAGTAGGTCTGTGTGCAAGTGCTTTGCCCATTTATGTAAATCAGCCTCTTTTTAACAGCTGGCTGATCATTAGAAAGATTTAACTACATGTATACACTTCTGTTTTAGTGATCTAGATATTTCCTCTTATTTCCTCTTAATAAAACAGAAACTTCTGTTCAGAATTCCTTAAATATTTATGAATGCATTACATTCTTATCTGCTCTGTAGTCTGCCTTCAGAAAATTTTATTAAGATTACCCACCAGGTTCATGATTTCATGGCACACTCTGTAAATAATCTGTGGGATTACTATTACTGCCATGTATCTGTATTATCTCAAAAGACATTCTTGCTGTCTCAATCCTAACCCTTCTCTTCTTGATACCATTTTCATTTTAAGGTTTTTAAATAGCAAAATCAAAACTTCATGGTGTATAACTACTCAGAAATAGTCTCCATTAAGTGAAACTTAAAGGAGTTCCCATTTTCCAAGCTAGTGCTTTTATCTTTCCAAGAGCTGTCATTTGAGAGCAGTCCAAAGCAGGTTTTTCAGAACTGTTCCTATAACAGTGTGGTCAGAAATTATCTTTAAGCTTTTGACAGATGAGCTGAATTCAAGATATACACTCTTCTGATTTCCTTCTGCAGACAATTTATATGTCATAGTTATCAGAAAACTTATGTATTACAGTAATGATTTTTCTTGGATATAATGGAATGCTACCTTAAAATTTTAACAGAGTTATTAAAAGTGACATTTTGGAGTGGATTTGAGTTTTAAGATTTTTTTTTAAAAAAAGACCTGCACCTAAAGAAGTGGAAGTAGTTTGAACAGCAGCCTAAGAAGTTTAAACGAGAGCCCCTTTTCAGGGATTTAAATTTTAAGACATATGTATCTTGTTGAACCTGTATGAGTTATTATTTACATATATATAAGAATTTTTCTTAAAATAAATAATACTTTATGTAGCAACCCCTACACACAAGATAGTTTCTAATATCTTTATAAACCTTAATACCTATGATATTCTGGGGAAAACAAACAGACAAGAAACTAGAGAAAAACAAAACCAAAACCTGCACCTACTGCTCAATACAACCAATGTGTAAATCCAGTGTAAACAAAAAGAACTGAGGGCAGAAAATGAAGATGAGAGGAACACATAACTGGAATATTTTGTCTGTATCCCGCACCTGTAGATATCAAGAACAGGGATCTAATGACAGCTAGCTAATATTAGGTATCTAACATTCAAAGTAATGGAAGTATAAAACACACAATGAGATTCCTCGTTTGTTATTAAAAACACTTTTCTGTACATCCCTAATAGTCTATGGTGTGAAAGACAGTGAAAAATCATATTTTAATAAATATTTAAGACCAGCTATATTTTTTTTTTCAATTACTTTACTTACTCTAGTGTTCTGGATTTTTCTATCAGAACTCCACTTGAGGCAGTCAAGAGCATACTGAAATGAACTGAAAATATACTTCCACACTCAGGATCACATAATAAAAGTGGCAGTTACTCTTTTCCTTACAGTGTAGGCTATTCAAAGCAAAGAAACACCCCATGGAGAATCCTGCATTAAGAATTATGTTCAGCAAATGAACTTAACTCTTCTGGTTGGTCCTTTCCTTGGGAAGAGCAAGGGCAGAAGCTACGTCTGAAATGGCCACTTGTTTGTAGAATATACACCTCTCCTGTCAGAGCAGGGCTGCTCAGAACAATTTACTTTCTCAGACCTCTTCTGTTATACTCAGTTATATAAAAGCACTTCATTGGGAAACCGAAAAAACAAATGCAATTTTCTTCTTGTTTAGCTTGTTCTTTTAGCTCACTGAGTACCGCTCAAGTGCTCCCCAGGCCTCCTTTTATTAGTTTCAAATATTGGTAAGTGTGTTTTCCGTGCTTCTTCAATGTATATTTTCAGACAAGATAAGGATGTTGAACCTTACAGATTTTATCAGTCTCTCAAAGGTTAGTAAGAGAAAGTCAAGCACAAGCATATGTATGTTCAGTACTGAAGGTTAATTAGTTATCTTAAATGTCTTATTTGAAAATGTTCCCCGTCTTATTCAAATAAAGTTCTGGTAGCATGAAAGCTTTTGTTGGCATCCTTTGTGTGGCGGTTTTACCCAGCTGGGCAGCTGAGCTCCACCAAAACCGTTCTCTCATTCCCCCTTCTAAAAGGGAAATGGTGAGAAAATGGGATGGAAAGGGCTCAAGGGTTGTTATTGTCACAGGCAAAGCAGACTCAGCACAGGGAGATTAATGAAATTTATTACCTATTACTAACAAGCCAGAGCAGTGATAAACAACCAAAGAACAACAACAAAAACAACTAAAAACACCTTACTCGCATCCACCTCCTTCCATGTCACCTTCCCAAGTGGCACAGGGGATCTTGCCCTCCCATGGGCAAGAGATCCCCTGCTCCTGCATGGGCTCCTCTCCATGGGCTGCAGCTCAGGCTTGGGCCTGCTGCCATGGGGGCTCTCCATGGGCCACAGCCTCCTCCGGGCCATATCCACCTGTTCCACCTGGGACTCCCCACGAGTTGCAGGATAGAGATCTGCTCTGCTATGGTACATCATGGGCTTCAGGGGGAGATCTGTTCCACCCTGGGCCTCTCCACAGGCCGCAGGGAACTTCAGCTCCATGCATGGAGCATCTCCTGCCCTCCTTCATTGACCTTGGTCTCTGCAGGGCTCTTTCTCACTGCTCACTCTCACAGGTGTTGTTGCATTACGGGTTTTTATTTCCCATTCTTAAATCTGCTCTCACTGAGGCACAAGCAACATTGTGTATTGGCATGGGTCTGGCCAGTGGCCAGCCCCTGTGGAGCTGGCTGAAACTAGCTTTTATCTAACATGGGGCAGCTTCTACATTCTTCTCACAGAGACCACCCCTGCAGCCCCCCACTACCAAAACCTTGCCAAGTAAACCCCATCCAGATGTACATTAACCAAAGACCAAGAAGAACTCACTAATTATCAATCTAATAACAGGATGTTTTTGAGACATTTGCTTTGTACTCAAATCAGATGTACTCAAATTTGCTGTCTGCTTTAATCCATATATGTCCTAGTGTGCCAAGAATATGAAGTCCACCTAGCAAATAACACAAAAGCCTTAAGTCATTTGCTCTAAAAGTAGCTGTAATAACAGCTATGTGAAAAACGAGTTGTATTGAAGAGTTCTGCACAACAAATAGGTCTTGAAACACCAGTTGAAGGCAAATGCATAATACTTGTTCAGTGTCCGGTTCCTTAGAGCTTAAGGTCAAAATAAGTTATATATATATCCGTTCATTTCTGAACTTGAGATATGTGCAATGAATTCTGACGGTCACCATTTTATCTTGATTTTCATTTAGTCTGAGTTGAAAATAAGGTAATGAAAAATTATCCAACAAAACCTTCTTTCTATGGCTACTTTACCCATAGAAATTTGTCTGTAAACTGGAATCAATTTATTTAAGTATACAGTGTTCATCCTTCAATCTGAAAAAATTGAAAGGAATATTTTATTTTGCTGTGAATTTCCATTATTTTCAGAGTAGAAATGTACAAACATGACATTTCTTTAAGTCATCGTGAAGAAAAAAAAAAGCATTCACAGATGCTTTCTGATGTACAAAAAAAGTTAAATCTTAACTTCAAAATTTCAGAAAAATATTTTGAAGAATCATGCAGCTATATTTGCCATATTGTAGTGTTCTTCATTGTAAAATGTTGCTTTGTAGCACACAGTCTGGTCCTGTTTCATTCACATATAATTTAGGTCTCTATTTCTGCAAAGATTAATGTGTATGTACACTCTTTGTACACTAAGGAGTTTCATTGATGCCAGTGGAGCTGGCTGCAGCATAGAAGATAGGCATTATTCTTTTCAGGATCAACCACTAAGCCTATTATATCATGGCACAAAATTAGGTTAGATTTTACTTTTAGTCAGGTTAGTGAAGCCTTATTGCCTAAACCATTGTGCAGCAGCTGAACAGAACAGCATAATTTGACACAATGGATAAAATACTTTAAGGGAAGAGTGGATTAAGAAAGCTTTCCATGTTATTATATGAGATAATGCAGGTTAGGCAATTAAACCACCTCCTTTTTTGGTGAAAGTCGTCATTCTTTTGTGTGATAATGTGCCAAAAACAAGTGTTAATGGCTTATACTGTACACTTGAAAATGTTCTGACTTATTTCAGCCAAGAACATTCTGCTTATTTTTTTTTAGTTCCAACATTACCTGATATTGTAAAAATGACCTTTAAGTTCCTACTGCACTCATACTCTTTGTTCTAAGCATACAAGGAATCTTGAATATTGTCAGCTGATACAGTTTATATATATATCTTATTTTTAATAACACCTAAAGTTCATGCTCCTCTGACTGAGAGTAGAGTATCAAGATTATAGGAAGATCAAAAGCTGAAGCAAAGAAAACTTCAGGAGTAAAAAAAAAAAAAAATCTAGCATTTTAGCTTTTTATATAAATTAAGCTGCCATTCAAGCTGTACTTACTTATACTGTGGTTTGTAAAAGTGATTATTATGGAAAGAATAATGCATTTAATTTTCTTGTGCATTACTTTGTAGTACATCTTACATCTTATCTCTGTGATTAGTGAATAATCAAAGGGGGGATCAGAGTTCTCTTTAAAAATGAAAGAAATAGCAGTCTCCTATGGAGTTTAGTTGAGGAAAGTTTTCCCCAAACCTTGCTGTTCAAAATAAAACTAAACTTCTGTCTATGATGAAGAAATTTTTTTGTTGTTTTAAGCTGTGTACTTTAGAAAATTTGAATCAGAAATGCACCTTTGAAACAAATTTTCTGGTCCTCTCTGCTTTCCATGGCTTACTTTACAGTGGTTCAAAGGATGCAAACTGGATTTCGTACAAATGAAGCCAAATTGGAACACATATTCTAGGAGTGGTTCTAATGTGCTACAATCATTAGTGGTCAGTCAATCGATGTAGTCTTGGTGTACTTATATCATCTTTGTAACAGATATGCTTTTTATAACTGAATTTGAAATACTGATTCAGATACTAACACCACTTTACTGTCAAAGTTTACTCTCAAACTTACTTCAGACAGCAAACACATAGGGCTTCCAATTGTGCCAACTAGGAGGCACAGCAAGAAGAAAACTCATGGGCTGTAGTTCTCAAGGATGTGTCAAACACATATCTGGCCTGTGAATATTTGTTTGGCTGTACAGCAGAGAAACCCCTGAATGGTTTCTCAGGAAATGCTTGAAAACCATAAGATTTCTCAGACAACTGCAGCAGACTGCTTTGGTGGGTGCAGACCATACAGAAGTTGGGCTTTGCCTGGATGCAAAGCCAAAACAGGTTTTGGCACATCTTCTCAAGTCTGCCACTTATTGGGAAGTTGACTGCTAGTTTTTCTGGCACACTGGTTCTATACAATCATTTCCAGGAGAACTGCAGCAAGAACTTCACTAGCAGTGACTCTATAATTTTTCACATTTATATCCTTCCTGGAGCAATTTAGATAGTACATTTCTGTAGACTTCAAGGAAAAAAAAAATCTATTTTACTGTCTTTAGAGGAAAGAAATGGCCCTAGTTTTTTCCAAATATTTTTGTGTTTGTCAGAACATACCTTTGTATTTAAAAATAAATTCTACAATATCTCAAGTGAAAATATCTTTTGGTAAAAACACATTTTGGGGTGATAAAATCCAACCCCCTTCTCAGTCAAAATTAAGGTTTCAAATACAAATTCTCAAAATATAGGGATACACTTACTGAAAATAGTTCCTCTACAAATTAATATCTGGCATCTTCTCCAAAACTCTCAGCGTTAATGAGTGACAAAGATAATCCAAGCTGTTGTGGGCCTAGCTGGGTCCCTGGCCTTTGCAGCTGTCTTGGGCAAATGAGTTTCTCTTGTCTAAAGTCAGTTTTCCCAGAGAAAACAGTGAATAAAACCACAGAACTCGTTAAATGTTTGCAATCAATTGATATTTTATAGAGGTATTAGGTGATATTGTTCAATTTATATCTTCATATATTCCTGGGAATTGTGGTATAATTGTTCTTATTTTATAAAAAGAGAATTGTTTCAGCCAATTCATCTATTGTATTTTAGATGTGTACCTCAGATTCAGATAAACCTAGGAGCCTTTTCTTCTAATTGTTTCCAAAGGGAGTATGGATAACCACCTCAAAGAGAAATGTCTGCACTCTCTATCTGTAGGTAGACCATCTACTGATAGACAGCATCTGTGTTGCTTTTCAAACTGAGGCAAGTTTGATCAAGTGAAAAATGTACAACTAAAATACAAGTGGGAAGACAGAGGTAGGGTTTAGTTGTCACTTCAGAGGAAATATAAAGAAGATAAAGAACGCAGCTTTTTTCAGGCCTTTCCCACCACTCAGAAAATTATTCTTTCAATGTCTTTAGTTCTACTCTGGTTACAAAAGAAAAGCTTCTGGCAGTATTATCTGTTATGGTTTTGTTTTATAGAGAAGGTTGGATTGTTCTTAGCTTAGGGAAAGGTTGAGAAATGCTTGCAGGGGGAATCATAGAATCATTAAGGTTGGAAAAGACCTCCAAGACCATTTGGTCCAACCATCAACCTACTACCAGTGTCACCCACTAAACCATGTCCCTAAGCACAAAGACCAATCTCTCCTTAAACACCTCCAGGGACGGTGACACTGACACTTCCCTGGGCAAATCATTCCAATGCCTGACTACTACTCAGTAGTAGACTCAGTAGTCGAGGTCAGCCGCCTTGAAGCCAGAACTGCCACACCACCTGACCAAGAGCTACAGGGAGATCGTGGGCCCTTGCTTCGCTAGGGCTGGCTCAGGACAGCAGCGTGACCAGCCCACACCCACCAGCTCTCATGAGAGGCTGACAGGTAATGGGCGTTACCAGGGCCGTGGCGATTGTGCTCATGCCCTCTGCCTAGAAACAGACTCCAGGAGGACAGCAATATGTCACCACCCCAAACCACCATGAACAGGGAGGGGCTAGCAGCACATGCACACCGGTGTGGCAGGGCACAGGGCTCTGCATCAAGTATTGGCAGTCTGTGAGATAGCACACCTATCATGGTGTCCACCCAGCTGACAGCTGGTGGTATGGATGTCCAAAGCTGGACATCCATAGCTCAATGGGTCCTGATGGGATGCACCTGCGAAAATACAAAATAAGTTAAATAAATAAATAAATAAATAAATAAGTGAAACAGATATTCATGTGCTAGAAAGAAGGTGATGTAGCAGAAATAGCTCGGTGTTTTAGGATGAAGTGGGAAAGTGGTCTCTGATGCTTCAGAGCTACAGGCTGCTCTCACTGTTTTGTCCTTGCCTAACTACGGTGAAGAGTGCATCAGTAGCTGAGGCACCATTTAAGTTCTAAGATAACACTTAAGTGAGTCTAGCTCATTTAAGATCACTTAGGCCTTGGAGGCTTGATATTCTGCATCAGTCAGACTTATTTTTTTTAGCAGATTTTTGTATTTGGCCAGTTGAGCAACTATGAACTGCAGATATATGTCAGACATACATATGATTAAAAATTAGACCTGCCAATATTTATTTAGTTTAATGAATTGTTTACATTCAACACTATATCACTAATGAAAAATAAATCTTTATAGGTTGATTTCCTATTTTAATCTTAATGAAGAGGAAAAAGATAAATTAAGATACTTAATATAACAGTGTGGAGAGTGATTGTTTCCAAATATTGCTAATTCTAAATCTAAAGTTTACACTACTACAAAAGTGTGTAAAAACTTTTAGTTGACACACTAAGAATTATGATAGCAGAGTTAGTTTTTTTGTAATTTAATTTCATATCTCTAAAACAGACTATAATATTAAAAATAAGCTTTTAAGGTTGTTATATTATTTAAGAATTTATTCAGAGAAGCTGATGGAAATAATGACATTTTTTATTTATTGTTAAACACAGTTTAAATATGAGTATTAAAAGTTTCCCGAAACCTAATTTGTTGTGACCCCCACCAGAGGCTACAACAAATCCCAGATTAATTTCCAAAGGTTAGTATTTCATATAGTGTCCCCTGAATGATCGTCAGATTTTCTATTTTAATCTCATAATGGTGTGGGTTTTGTTTGTATTATTTTAATGCTTATTGAATTAACTTTTCTCATTTTGTTTACACTTACAGAAACACAATAAAGTGATCTGTCAGTTAATATCTCTCATGTTATTGTTTTATTAAGCTTAAATTAACTACATCAGTGAAATAAATAAAGAATTAATCATTTTGTTTTCCAAAAGATAACATATACATTTTTAATAAGAATTCTTACTTCATGGCTAAGTGAAATTGTGTTTATATATTCTATAATCATAGTTTACGTATGTGAAAGTCATAACCAAAGTACATTCATTTAATGTAGTCAAAGTATAATAAAAGCACTATGGTTTCAAAGTGGTTTCATGCCTAAGTCAAAGTGGAAATCCACTATGTTCACTAAGCTTGAAGATTAGATTTTGATATGGCTGAAAATGGTTGAATTGAGTAAATTTGCGTTTATTTCTCCCCATGTTTATTTTCTCATTTTTATACTTTCCCATTTCAAATGACATTTCCAACACTGATAGATCATCTGCATTGCTTTAACTATCATTGCTTTAAGAACGATAGTTCCCATTAAATTGTTTTAAATGTAAGTAGTTCCTTTTGAATTTTGCTCTTGTGTGCATATTGGCATGGGTGGAAAAGTAACTGTCCATCACTCTTAGAATCATAGAATATCCAAGTTGGAAGGGACCCACAAGGATCATTGAGTCCAACTCCTGGCTGCACACAAGAACAAAAAATATCAGACCATGTGTCTGAGAGCATTATCCTTGAACTCCAGGAGGCTTGGTGCTGTGACAACTTCCCTGAGGAGTTCAAACACCTGAGCTCAACCACCCTCTTGGTGAAGAACCTTTTCCTGATATCCAGCCTGAACCACCCCTGTTGCAGCTTCAAGCCATTTCCTTGGGTCCTGTTACTGGTCAACAGAGAGAAGAGATCATCTCCTGTCCCTATGCTTGTGAAGAAGCTGTAGCTTCCTATTCTCTAGGTTAAACAATCCAAGTGACTTCAGACGCTCCTCATGAGTTTTCCCTTCTAGACCCTTTACCATCTTTGTTGCCCTCCTTTGGACACTTATATATTTTCTTATACTGTGGTACCCAAAACTGCACACAGTACTCAAGGTGAGGCCACACCAGAGCAGAGCAGGCCAATCACATCCCTTAACCAACTATCAGTGCCATTCCTGATTCACCCTGGGATATGGTTGGCCATCCTAGTGGCTGAGGCACACTGTTGGCTCGTGTTCAGCTTGCTGTTGATCAAAACTCTTAAGAAGAAGGAAAGCAAATAGCAACAACAACAACAACAACAAAAAAAATAAAACAGAAACAACAACAACTACAAAATCATAATTCGCATTATCTAGTCCTTAAACATTCACTTCTTGTTTTGAAGTTAATTTCCTACGCAAAGGTTCCATTGAAACAGAAAACCTCATTGCAGCTGGCATTCATTTATTTTACTACTAATCGCTATTCATTTGAAATCCCACAGGTTAAAACACTGTGAAAATTGATTTGTGACTTTGAAATACAGTAGGCTTAATCCTATGCTAATAACAATGATATATTGCTTTTCACCGCTACCTGATGGTAGAAAGAAAAATATCATCTCTTAGAAATGATGTCGTAGTTGTAACTCCAGACCTTTTTGTTATGCAACATTTCTACTCCTTAAAAAAAATCTGTCTTATGTCTCCAATGCCACAGTGATGTGTACTCAGAAAGAACTGTAAATATTAACCAATGACAGTTGAATTACAGGGTTTACAGATATTTCACTGATTGAAACAAAACAGAACAAAACAAACAAACAAAAATCCAACACCCTGCAATATTATAGGAAATAACTTCTTTTAGATTTTCCATAGGATTTTCATTAAATATCTTCAATTTTTAAATTCTCTCAACTTCTAGTGTAATTCTAAATGTCTTTTAGCTTCTAAACCAGCTCTGTTTTGCTCTTATTAAGCTCTACAACGTCTTCAGAAACATCATTTAACATTAGTACAATATTGCAGAAATAAACGTACCAAGACAGATGTTTTGCATATAACTTTTAATTAAGAATATATTTGAAAGATGTTATGTCCTCCTCAGTATTAAAAAAGGAAAAGTTGACTGAGGGTTAATTAACATCCTAGAGCCTGTATGATGTTAGTGTTCATTTTGCATTGTTAGATTCTTGCTAACAGAACTGTTTTGTCTTTAGGTTTACATTCTTTATTAGTATTACTATGATTGAATTTTAAAATATTTAATTAGTTTTCTTTTTCTCAGCTAATACCAATACTATTATAGAAGGGACAAAAATACACTAGAGTTAATTAGGATTACATAACAACTTTTATCCTCATTATGTTTTGTTAGCTCATAGTTGTCAAACATTTTTTTTTTTTCAAAAGTAAATGTCTAGACTTGGTGTATGTGTATTCTTCCACATTTAAAAGTAAGAAATTTATCATTCAAGTAGTCTCTTTCAGTTACATGTTTATGTTTTATTCCGAGTACAGCATTTTCAAAAAATAATTTTGTAAAACTGCTGTTGTGATGATGCCAGAAAAAAAAATAAAAAATAAAAAAAAAATAAATTGTCTCAATCTAAAAACCAGGTCTATGAGCAGAGAAAGCACTTGCATTTTATCTGACCCTTGAGTCAGAAAATCCTTTCTCCCTGTGGGACTGGAGACAGGTCAGTATTTTGTGCCATTTTTTTGCCTCAGTATTGAGAGACTTCTGTTAGACTGAAAAGTTTCTGACAATCCATAGTGATATTTACTGTGTTATTGATGCTCACTAATGATAAAAAGAATAAAAGGTCAATTTATTTCATGCAGACCAGAAAACAGTTATGATCAGGTAACTACTTTTGATCAAGTACTCCAGGGTTTATAGCTTACCTCCTAGCAGTCAATGATTGTGTATTCGTGGTTCATAAAAACTATCATCTTTAATATAGCTGGAGAGGTCAGGTGAACCATACTTAAGAATGTTTCTCATGTATATCTTCAAGAATGCTAATCACTCAACACTGATTAAAATCAGAGAAGCTGCCCATTTTGGAAAAATAATAAAATAATATATCCTGAGAAGCTATAAGCATGCATGCAAAACTGTTGTGTGAAGATGAACCATTATTAACTGGAGGTGAGACAAAATCATTGTCTGTACATTTTTGAGATCTTGGCATGTTTGTCCAATACAAATTTCACATGAATATATTTATAATTCATTCAGGTAGTACAACTCAGCACTGAAAAATTAGAAAAGCACCTTCTCCCCCCCCCCCCCCCCCCCCCCCCCTAAATAAATAAATAAATAAATAAATAAATATTTCCAATTATGCTTCCATTTAGACATTGTCAAAGTCCTTCATTACCTGATCCCTGATCATTCATTATCGTTTTTTTTTTTTCAAGAAAAAGTTTGCCTTCATACATAGTGAGTTCTTTTTTTTTTTTTTTTTTTACTGTTGTCAGGAAAATGATCAGAAGTTTTCACTTCTACTATGGATTAATATTCTGTCAGTGCTCTCTACTCTGAACATTTTACAGACTGTTTCCTGGGACTGCTTCAACAAAATATAGGTGACATCATTGCAGGGTATTTTAGGGTGGCCCCGTATCAGGGTCCTCAGGGCACCAATAGGGCTGAATGGCCATGACCTGCCTCACCTGAAACCTCCCACCCCATGGGCTCACGAGCCCCATTTTATCTCAGTCTGGAGCCTTCAGTCCCCATCTAAGCTATTATGAAAGGGTGCCAGGGATTTCATAGGTACATTGATCAGAAAAGAAAGGCCAAGGAGAATGTACTCCCTCTGATGGTGAAGGGTGAAGAAGGGTGAAGAAGGGTGAACTGGTAATGACAGACATGGAGAAGGCTGAGGTACTTCACAATGTCTTTGCCTCAGTATTCACTGCCAGTCAGGCTTCCCAAGTCTTTTGTTTCCCTGAACCTGTAGATGGAGGCTGGAGGAGCAAACTCCCACCCAATGTAAGTGAAGTGCAGGTTTGAGAACACCTGATGAACCTAAACAAGTACAAGTCTATGGGGCCTGATGCCATGCATCGCTGGGGCCTGAAGGAGTTGGCTGATGTAGTTGCCAAGCCTCTCTCCATCATATTTGAAAAGTCCTAGAAGTGAGGCAATGTCTCTGGCGACTGGAAAAAGGAAAACATCACTTACATTTTTAAAAAGGATAGAAAAGAGGACCCTGGTGAGTCTCACCTCTGTGCCTGGCAAGATCATGGAAAAGATCCTCCTGGAAGTAAGGCACATGTAAGACAAAGAGGTGATCTGAGACAGCCAGCATGACTTCACCAAGGGTAAATCGTGACTGACCCATCTGGTGGCTTTCTACAATGGAATGACTGCATCATTTGACAAAGGAAGACTGACCAATGTCATCCACCTGTAATTCTGCAAGGTCTTTGACATAGTCCCCTATGACCTCCTGGTCTCCAAGTTGGAGAGTTATGGATTTTATGGATGGACCATTCAGTGGATAAGGAGTTGGCTTGATGGACACACCCAGAGAGTGGTTGTCAGTAGCTCTATGTCCAGGTGGAAGCCAGTGACAAAAGGTATACCTCAGGGATCTGTCCTCATACTGGTACTGTATAATATCTTTATCAATGACATAGATATTGGGATCAAGTACACCCTCAGCAAGTCTGCAGATTACACCAAGCCAAATGCTGCAGTCAATAGAAGAGAAGGAAGAGGTGCCATCCAAAAGGACATGGACAAGCCTGAGAATTGTCCCCATGTGAACGTAGCGAGGTTCAGAAAGTCAAAGTACAAGGTGCACTTTGGCTGGGGCGATCCCAGACAGCAGTACAGACTGGGAGGAGAACTCATTGAAAACAGCCCTGCTGAGAAGAACTTGGGGGTTCTGGTGGATGAAAAGTTTGACATGAACTGGCAGTGCGCTCTTGGAGCCCAGAAAGCCATCTGCAGCCTGGGCTGCATCAAAAGAAGAGTGGAGAGCAAGTCGAGGGAGGTGATTGTCCCCCTCTACTCTTCTCTTGTGAGACCTCACTTGTAGTACTGCATCCAGGTCTGGAGCCCCCAGTACAAGAGTGTTGATCTGTTACAGCATGTCCAGTGGAGGGCCACAGAGATCATCAAGGGTTGGAGCACCTTTCCTATGAAGAAAGGCTGAGAGACCTGGGACTGTTCAGCCTACAGAAGAGAAAGCTCCATGGGGACCTCACTGCCAACTTTCAGTACTTGAAGGGGGCTTTAGAGACGGAGAGCAACTCTTTTCTAGGAACTCTTTGCTCAATTAGATAGTGACAGGATGAGGGGGAATAGCTTTAAACTAAAAGAGGTGAGATTTAGATTAACAATTAGGAGGAAATTCTTTACTGTAGAAGGGTGGTGAGGCACTGGCACAGATTGCCCAGAGAGGTTGTGGATGCCCTATCCCTGGAGGCATTCAAGACCAGGTTAGACGAGGCCCTGAGCAACCTGATCTAACAGGTGGCATCCCTGCCTGTGGAAGAAGGGTTGGAGTTAGATGATCTTTGAAGTCCCTTCCAACCCAAGCCATTCTGTGATTCAGCTCTCTCTTGAGCTCCTGGATGGACCTCTTGGGCTAGTGTCTTGTCTTCAGCCTAATTTGCTGCTGCTCCTCACTGGATTCTTTGGTCCTAGTTCATGGCTTGCTGTATCTGAGGCTGTCAATGAACCCTGTTACAGGCACTAGGCTCAGCCCACCATGTTCAGACCCTGTGAAATAGTGCCAGATTGCTGAGGGCCCATAGCATTTTTCCTGGGGAGCATCCAGGCCTCGCTGCTCCCTGACACCCAGGTATCCAAAAGTGAAGAGGAAAATTACTGTATTTCATAGAATCATAAAATCACAGAATCATTTAGGTTAGAAAAGTTCTCTAAGATCATCTAGCCAAACTTTTAACCTAGCACTGCCAAGTCCACCATTAAACCATGTCACTAAGCTCTACATCTACATGTTTTTGAAGACCTCCACTCAACTACTTCTCTGGGTACCCTGTTTCAATACTTCACAACCATTTCAGTGAAGAAATTTTTCCAATTTCCAATATAAACCTCCTCTGGCACAACTTAAGGCCATTTTCTCGTCTTATCACTTGGTACTTGGGAAAAGAGACCAATCCTCACCTTGCTGTAGCCTCCTTTGAGGTAATAGTAGAGCATGATATGGTCTGCTCTGAACATCCTTTTCTCCAGGCTAAACAACCTATTTCAGCAGTAGCAAGTACTAGAGTCATAATGACTGGTAGAATTAAGGTTACATTGGCAACGCCTGCCTTCACAAATGGAGGCAGCTTCTCACTCAGAAATCTTTCTGTGGCATTTATTTTCTGCACATTCTCTATGTAAAGGTGATCTCTTTGGCTTAAGCATTTTCTAGAAAAATTCACAGGGTTCACATTTTCCTTTGGAAGACATTACTTTTGAAGTAACTTAGCTCTACTTACATCATGAAGGACTTAGAAAAACCTTTCTTGAATGTTTGGACATTAATTTTAGGTTAGTATTTCATCGCTAGTTCTTTTATTCCTAGATCTAAGGGAATTCCTTACTGGTTCATACGTAATGATATGATTGTATCAGTGTATCAACGTATCAATGATTGCATCAGGATATGATTGAATCAATGTAAATGAAGAGAAAGCACACACTGTTTTCTGAAAAGAGGATACAGCAGCCAGTAATCTTCCTAATATTGAGTGTCTTTGAGTGTAAACTTGTTACACTTTAAAGTTACACTTTAAAGTGTAAACTAAAGTTACACTTTAGCAGCTTTCCTTAAAAGACCTCCTAATGGAGGACTCTGGTCCTTTAAGTTACACAAGTATTCACTTCACTGTAAAGCATATACACATTAAGTCATGAGCCTGTCTATTGTTTCTTTCCACCTTGGATGAATTAAGAAAGTAGTAGACTGAATATACAGGCATTAGTTTTCGTATTGCTTAATGGCATGACATCAGTACTGACAAGAAGATATGAGAAGTAAGACTGTGGCTTGCTCAGAGTAGTACAGTACAGTAGAGTAGCAGTACAAACAGGATGCCAATCTAAGTGATGAGCCTTTTCCTTACATGGCCAATGTCTCTACATTCTGATGCAGGGCACAAATCAGTTTTGTCCCTCTAAACCCTGCAGTACAAAATTTACTTTCATCACCTATAGACTACATTCAAGAGACAGCAAAACATAATTTGAAAGTAGAATTAAAGGTTTGGATTTCCTCTTAGAGATAAATGTTATCCAGTACGGGTTTTATTCCATTTTGAAAGTCAAGCTGAAATTCAGCTGCTGCAACTGTATTCATCTCTTTGCCATCTCAGCAAGTTTGTCCTGTGTAAATATTGTGATCTTAATAAATAAATACTGAAGCTCAGCTGGTGTTGGCAAGATATCACTGTTAGGCTGCTGTAGCCCTGCTATCACTAGTGAGTGTTGCTAATTATTCTCAGAATTGGGAAATATAAGGAAGAGGAATGCAGAGGAAAGTCAACAGAGGTTGTAACAAAAATAAAAGGATGTCTGCATCAGTTCAGAGCAAGGACCTCCAAGCATCATGAAGGAAGGCATTTCACCAAACTAGGTTATGAATTATTTCCTTATCAAAATAAGATTTAACAGCCACACTAATATAAATAATTAGCTAAGTATTATCTCCTTAAAATTAATACCATTTGTTTGAATGGGCAAGTGACAAAATTTGGAATATTTAAGGAAATTTAACAAAATACAGCACAGATAAACTAGCAATATAAAAGCCTAGAATGAATGAGTCCACTGGAAGAAATATACCCTATTTTTTGCTCCTTCTCTGTTTTGCTGGGAGTATGTTAGTAATCTGTCTTTGAATATAAAAGAGGCACCATTTTGCCATTTTGGCAGCTGCCATAACGAGGAAGTGGATAGTTTTCAACTTATATAATGTCATGCATCAGAGAAGCAGCATGTGAGCAGACACCTTTCTAGCTAGATAATAAAAATAATAATAAATGATATATATATATATAAATAGATGGCAGCTGAAGAGAGTGACCACAACATTCCGTGTTGATTGTTCTTATATTTTCTTTTCAGACCTTTGATACCTGTCAATACTAATGCTGTTTTGAGACGTGCTAAGTTGAGTGCAAAGTAGCTGAGGCAGAGTACTTCTCAAGTTTCTTCACTTATTTTGAAGAAAAATATATTCCAAAATTAATGTGTAAAATTACTCCAGTGTTAAAACTCTTAGATGTATTAAGTAGACATGATGTTAAAATAACTGACAGCTTCAGAAAGGATAAATTAATAGTGGGTGTCTCCAAACACTACTTGCATATCAAAGTAACTTCAGCTTCAGTTATTTTAGGAGGAAAACTACAACACATTTTCTGTTTCTCCATTTCCTCTTCTAAAAAGGGAAGTCAAAAGACATTTGAGACAAATTTGATGCTGAAATGAGTTTCAATTATGTGAATTATTTTTTTTCTAGTCATTCTAGTAATTCACATATGCTCAGGACAGAAATTATAGGTACCATACAGGAAATTACTGAGTAACACTAAAAATATTGAATAAAGAAATGAAGATTTCCAATAGTATTTCCAATAAAAGCAACAAAAGTAAAAGTATAGAGGTACAGTTATGTTAGGACTCAAAGAAACAAACTGAGGCAACTGAATGAGTTTGGATCTTTTGTAAGTAGGCTAATAGGGTAGGAGTATTATAAGGTAATACACTAATAACAGGTATGTCTCAGTATGATTGAAAGAAAAGGGAAATGATGAAGAAAGAATGTGGAGGAAGCATTAAAAATATGTGTTAGCCATCAAAACCTCCCTGACTTTTAGATTAGACTGTTATGTTTCATAAATATCATCTTAATTTGAGCAGTTGAAAGAAACTAAAAAGTGTATGAGCTTTGCCCATGCATGTATGGAAAAACTATAGGGAGCTTGGTCCATTACAAAGGAAAATTTGTGAAATTGAATTTCTTTTTTTTTCCTTCAAAATATGTGTATATCTTGTACAATACTTTGTAAGACATGACACAGAAGTGTGTTTTCAGGTACTGTTTAATTCCCATACTAGCAGGCACATAGCTCCTGGTTTGAATACTCTTGTGACTGTTATAAATAAAAAGATTTTATTAACTACAACTCCACCACTGAAATAATGAAGATTTCCTTAGGCTCTTAATGTATTTTGGATAGTTAATTCGTGAATACTATTCAAAAATGAATCCCAAATCAGTGTTATTTCCTGTTTTCCCAGTATTTTTATATATTTTTTAATGGTGTCTAAAGTGATAGAGCAGCAGTTTCAGATCTCATGTGGTAACTGAACATTTTTATTTACTGGTAGGCTGTTGCCTCAAATGAGAACACAAACTGACTAGGGAGTTCCCTAGCCAACACAGAAAACAATAGAAATAGTTTAAAATAAGCCCAATGAGGAAAGGCTTCATTATGATACCAAAGAGCTGTTAGTCAGAGTAGATGGTTCTCATGAAACAAGGAGAAAGCTGAGGCATTTATTTATTTATTTATTTATCTTCTAAACTACATGTGGATGAGAGCTTAAAAAAACCTTTCACTTACAACATGTTTGGTGGGGCTTTCTGAAGGCATGTGTGTAAACACTGTTCTGAAGTTTGCTTATTGAGAGTAGAATTTCAAAGGATATTTTGAATGTTTCATGTTCTCTTTAAATACAGTTTGGTCTCACTGTGATACCATGTTATCTGCTTGTTTTAGATCTGTGATGCTTTGCCCTTTGCAGATACAAACCATCGGCATAGCTGGTTCTAAGCCAGGGTCTCAGCTGTGTAGGCAGTGAGTTATGCCTTGGTAAATAAAGTATCTGAGAATGACTATTAAGCCATATCTTTCTAGAACTGCTTTCTTATTCCTAATCAAAATCAATAAATCAAGAGAGAGACGTCAGTAAGCAGATTACAGGGAAAGCTGGAGAGACAAAGAAGAGCAGATCTTTAACTCACAAGAATCTAGAGTTCCCTAATGATGCAACAGAAAACAAGAAAATAGACACTTTGAAATGTGTCTGGTTAAGCTACAGTGACAAAATCATTTAACTTTTCATTGTATGCTACTTTTCTCCAATACTGAACTGGAAAATAGCCCTTAACTCAAGAAATTTGGACTGACAATTGTCTGAAACCATTGACTTGGAATGGAGTGGTACTAAAAATAAATTAAAAAGAAAACTCAGCAGAATCTAGCATCATCAGGAAGGCTATTGGGATCAGAACAGAGAGAGACAGCATGCCACACATCTTGTGTGAAAAAGGGAAAAAGGGAAAGCAAAATCTTGATACCAAACCTGCAGTAAAAAAAAAAAAAAAAAAAAAAAAAAAAAAAAAAAAAAAAGGAAAAAAGGCCTTCAAGAGGCCTTCAAGAACATTGTAGAATTTTAAATTAAAATAGATAAAAGAACATACTTCTGCTTGCTAACAAAGACCTTCTGGAATATTTAATATCTTTCAATAGGAAATCAGGATTGGAACCAGTGGTCCAGTAACCTAGACCTGGTGCCACAGACACCAGGTTGTCCATTCTGGTGATTTCCACCACCCAAATGGTGCTGACTCTGGTAGCTTGTTTTAAAACAAACACTTTACCTGTCATCCTCAGCCTCACTGCAAAACTAAATTGCTAACGAGCAAGCAGGTGTATAGATCATGATGCAATGGTAACTAAGGTCTTCCTAATAGTATTTCCAACTCTGATAACACTGTGGAGTTATCTGTGCAAATCTCAGCTTCTCACCTCTATTTTCTGCTTCATTTTCCAGAAAATGAAGCATCATCTTTAAAAAAAAACAAAAACGGCTTTTGTGGTGCAGATATAGGATGGGATAGGCTTTTAGATACTTCTGGATACAGGGGAAGATAAAGTTATTTTTTTCAGGAGTTTTTATTTTAAGAAATATTTTGTGGGAAACATATGTGGCTTAAAATTATACTACGCACATATAATATTGTCCAAGCTTCATATTATAACAAAAATATATGTATATAAATCTGCCTGAATTGCAAGGATTTCCTGTTTTTGATGGGTCATCCTGGTGACCTAGATAATTATATGGGATTGTGAAATGTATCTTGATTTCAATATAATTATCCATCTCTACTTCTTTAATGCTTTCCCTTCATACACAATAGCTATGGGGCTCAGCTGCTTCAAACTATCTGCCACTGAGTTTAATTAAAATCCTCACTAGCACGGTATTCAAAATTATGGTGCATCCTGGATTGTACAAATTCCCCTAGGTGAGCTCAGGGGCTGACAGTTTCTATCCCCAAAGCTTCTTTTAACATGTGAATGTTCAGGGGAAAGGAAAAAAGAAAGGAAATATTAGTGGCCAGGACTTGAGTATATCAGTGGTTACAGACAGAAAAAGAATCTAGTAACTTTTCTCTGTGTTATAGAACTGTTCCTCTTTTCTCAATTTTGTTGTCTTATTTTAAAGTAGTAATTGTGTCAGACAACTAAAATCTAACATTCTTGAGATGAAATGTCAGCTTTTCAGTTTTCCCCAAAATTGGGAGAATGATTATGAATAAAATGATGGGAATGATATCCAGCAGGCCTCAGACTTCTTTCTCTGCAACCAGTTTTAGATGAAGATATGGTGCACAGTCTGTGAATTTCATTTCATCAAGTGTTGCTGATGGTAAAATTCCTTCACTGGTGTTGTTCAGAAGCCATTGACATGGCCAATTGGTGGTACAGGCAGCAATGAGTTCATTCAGCAGAATGTCTCCACTTTCTCATCAAGAAGCCTCAAGGTATCAGAGTGGACAATTTTCTCCTGTAGCTCTATTACTTGGGCATTACAGAATTCTGTACTTGCATGCCTGCCAATAATATAAACGGGGATGTAGGTGATAAAGACAGATGTGGATAGGGCCTATAAATTACCCAGTAGCAGACTAAAAAAAAAAGAGCTTGGTTTCCTGAGGAAAAACAAACAAACAAACAAAGAGAACAGCTTAAGGAATTATTAAATCTTAATGAAATTAGATTTAAAGAAAAATCACAGAAATAAAATCACCTAGGCATTGTCGTTGAATAGATAAATGGAAATGAATATAGTGGAACACAATTTCTGAAACTATGCTGTAGGTTATAAAACCTTTACTTAGAAAGTAAGGTGATTTAACTTAATCTGACATTACAGTTTTAAAGAAGAATAAGTATAGAATTAGTTTAAAGCGCATGAGAATACAGCTAGTCTTTGCAGTTTTATAACACTTTAATTGATTTAGAACAAGATATATGACAGTACATGTGGGCCAGTTGTTTACATGTAGATGTGGTTCACAGTATAACTCTATGTGATATAAGAATAAGCTTGGTTAATATCTGAAAAACAGGTTCATTCTACTCCACAGCAGTGGTAAATGCAACAGAAGCTTGCTTTTCTAAATAAATGATTGCAAGAAGAAAGAAAAAAAGGTGCAGTAATAAATGAATTGAAACTGTAATGGATTCTGACAGTTTGGAATAAAAGTTAGGTGGCTATGTGCAGTAACTAAGTTATTGCTTCACATTCTGCAGACTTCATGGCATTTCATGTATGACTTCTGATAGCCGTAAATTCTATTCTTACTATATATTGTTTTTCTTCAGTGAAGTTAATCAATCTGTTTTCTTTATGCTAATTGACTGGCATTAGCTATTAAAAAAAAAAAAAAAAACAAAAAAAAAATCTAGATGAAAGAAGAGAGGATTAGAAATACCTCAGTGAGAACTTGGAGCAATTTCCAGTGCTCATCTTGTTGGAAATGTACACATGTCCAGAGGGACACGGGAATTGTGTGGGGATTGCCACAGTGAGGTGTAGTCTTGGGTGGAGAGTACAAACTCTGTTTTGTTTTTTCAACTATTCTGAAAAAAACAGCAAAAGTGTAGAGAAATTTACCTTTTATATACATATATACATACAAATGTACATTACATATATAATACACATACACTATAATACATATAATCTGTATCTGAAGATTAATAAGAAGTCATGACACTTCATTTCAGGCTGAATAAAGCCTTCTTTTAGGGACAAAATTAGGAAGGCCAAAGCTCATCTGGAGCTCAATCTGGCTACTGCCGTTAAAGATAACAAAAAACGTTTTTATAAATACATCAACACAAAAAGGAGGACTAAGTAGAATCTCCATCCTTTACTGGATGTGGGGGAAAACTTAGTTACAAGAGATTAGGAAAAGGCGGAGGTGCTTAATGACTTCTTCGCCTCAATCTTTAGCGGCAATACTGGTTGTTCTCTAGATACCCAGTACCCTGAGCTGGTGGAAGGGGATGGGGAGCAGGATGTGGCCTTCACTATCCACGAGGAAATGGTTGGTGACCTGCTACGGTACTTGGATGTGTGCAAGTCGATGGGGCCAGATGGGATCCACCCAAGCGTACTGAGAGAATTGGCAGAGGAGCTGGCCAAGCTGCTTTCCATCATTTATCAGTAGTCCTAGCTATTGGGGGAGGTCCCAGTTGACTGGTGGCTAGCAAACGTGACGCCCATCTACAAGAAGGGCCGGAGGGCAGACCCGGGGAACTACAGGCCTGTCAGTTTGACCTCAGTACCAGGGAAGCTCATGGAGCAGATCCTCTTGAGAGTCATCACGCAGCACTTGCAGGGCAAGCAGGCAACCAGGCCCAGTCAGCATGGGTTTATGAAAGGCAGGTCCTGCTTGATGAACCTGATCTCCTTCTATGACAAAGTGATGCGCTGGGTGGATGAGGGAAAGGCTGTGGATGTGGTCTTCCTTGACTTCAGCAAGGCTTTTGACACCGTCTCCCACAGCATTCTCCTCAAGAAACTGGCTGCTCTTGACTTGGACTGGCGCATGCTTCGTTGGGTTAGAAACTGGCTGGATAGCTGGGCCCAAAGAGTCGTGGTGAATGGAGTCAAGTCCAGTTGGAGGCCAGTCACTAGTGGCATTCCCCAGGGCTCGGTACTGGGGCCAGTCCTCTTTAATATCTTCATCGATGATCTGGACGAGGGCATCGAGTGCACCCTCAGTAAGTTTGCAGATGACACCAAGTTAGGTGCGTGTGTCGATCTGCTTGAGGGTAGGAAGGCTCTGCAGGAGGATCTGGATAGTCTGGACCAATGGGCTGAGGTCAACTGCATGAAGTTCAAGAAGGCCAAGTGCCAGGTCCTGCACCTGGGGAGCAATAACCCCAAGCAGAGCTACAAGCTGGGAGATGAGTGGTTGGAGAGCTGCCAGGCAGAGAAGGACCTGGGAGTGATGGTGGATAGTCGGCTGAATATGAGCCAGCAGTGTGCTCAGGTGGCCAAGAAGGCCAACAGCATCCTGGCTTGTATAAGAAACAGTGTGGCCAACAGGGCTAGGGAGGTGATCTTCCCCCTGTACTCGGCTCTGGTGAGGCCGCACCTTGAGTACTGTGTTCAGTTTTGGTCCCCTCACTACAAGAAGGACATCAAGGTGCTTGAGCGAGTCCAGAGAAGGGCAACAAAGCTGGTGAGGGGCCTGGAGAACAAGTCCTACGAGGAGCGGCTGAGGGAGCTGGGCTTGTTCAGCCTAGAGAAAAAGGAGGCTCGGAGGCTCAGGGGTGACCTTATTGCTCTCTACAGATACCTTAAAGGAAGCTGTAGCGAGGTGGGGGTTGGTCTATTCTCCCACGTGCCTGGTGACAGGACGAGGGGGAATGGGCTTAAGTTGCGCCAGGGGAGTTTTAGGTTGGATCTTAGGAAGAACTTCTTTACCGAAAGGGTTGTTAGACATTGGAACAGGCTGCCCAGGTGGGCAACCTGGTGGGCAGCCAAGTGGTGGAGTCACCGTCCCTGGAAGTCTTTAAAAGACGTTTAGATGTAGATCTTAGGAATATGGTTTAGTGGGGACTGTTAGCGTTAGGTCAGAGGTTGGACTCGATGATCTTGAGGTCTCTTCCAACCTAGAAATTCTGTGCTTCTGTGATTCTGTGATTCTTTTGATCTAAAAAAATAATGAAAATTACAGTAGTTTCAAAATAATGTATCATATAATAGTGTCTGATAAAAAAGAAAAAAAGTTCAATTATTTCAGTTGTATTTGATACATATTAGTAAAGTTGACATAAAGTCATGAACATTTTTTGAAAACTCGTTCATCTGAAGTTTTCTGGTGTTTTGTTATGGTTGTTGATATTGGACAGACAAGAGCAAAGGTACACAGAAAGGAATAAACTCCACATGAAGAAGCTTCCTTATTTATAGTATTAACTGATAATGAGACTGCTCCTTCATAGGCATGGAAGAAAACAAAGTTGTGATTGGTATTGTTCTGTGATAGTGCTGAATATACATTTTGAATGTGCCTAACTTCCAAATATATCCATTGTTTTTATGGTTGTGAATTGTCCATCAAAACTTCATGACTTCCTTAAGCATAACAATATTTTCTAGATAGACATTCATTAAGACAGACAAAGAGACAAAACAAACAAAAAAATCAGATCTTCATTCTTCTCAATTTGCAATGTGGCAGATGAATTGCATTACTTAACTTTCAAGCATGATATGAGGTAAAGTAATATGGGTTCTTTGCTGTGATTTGATGGACCTTTTCCAAATAGCTAGCTTGTTGGAACTCAGAAAGCATATCTGATAATTTAGTATTGGGATATTTCAAGTCATAAGCTGAAAATTAGTGTTTTTTCTTGGCAAAACTGCTAATTAAATCCAAGCAAGTGAATAGTCATAAAAGATTTGGCTGAAAATAATTCATTCGAATAGTTGAGAGAATAACTTACGAAAAACATTTATATGTTCATTATTTCTCCAGTTCAGAGCTAACATTTTATTTAATTAAAGTTTATTACAAGTTAAATACTGTTTTCTACACAGCCTTTATATGAAGTAAAATATTCTCTCCTACAAAGAAAAATGACTGGTGTTATGAATTATGTCTTTGGCTTTCTGTAAGCATCAAATCATTATCTATGAAATAGTCTTCCCCATTTGTACATGTCAGAAACCTGTGCGTGCAAAATCAATCATGATTCCTATCACACTGCCCTGAATCATATCTTTATTAGATTACTTCAGAGTTGGATGAGTCATAGTGCAAGACAATCACTGCAGGGTGGAAGAACTGCACCCCATGACATTGGCAGGATGCCCTGTTTAGATTTGTTCTCATTTTTGCTTTCTCTGGTGGTTGGTATTGGCTACTTCAGGTGTTGGTCTTTTCTAGATAGATTAGCAAACCTAGTGAACAAGTTTAAGTTTGGTAAAACACTCTCTGTTTTCATTTATGTATTTATTTATTTATTTATTATTATTAATTTTATTTACAGCCTAACCTCATGCAGAGATAATTGCCTACCAGTATTGGTTTCTTGATTTCTCTTTTGAGTGACTTTGAAAATACATACAAGTATCTAAGAGCTTTATACTTCACAACTTGATAAGCTTATATTTTAAGACTTGAAAAAAACAGTGAGCTCTGCAATAGGTATCTAATTATGAGAAGACTGACATACTGAGCTGTACCATAACTAAAAAAACTGGCTGTATGGAAGCCTTTTAATTTGATGGAGGTCATATTTCAACTACATTATTTGAAATTAGTGCAAATTTTTAGACATGTTAGATTAAGTGAATTCAGGCCTTCCTCCAAACACTGTTAGGTATTCTTTATGTGATACATAAAACAAACAAACAAACATATAGTAGTATTCACAAGGACAGAATTCAATGGGTTTAAGTGTCTACCACTAGAATTAAAAAATCCAATATTTAGAGTGTGCTATACTTCTAAATTATTAAGCTACTGACTGAAGTATTTTAACCGTGCCTTTTTTTTAATTTTTTTTTTCTTCCTTTTTTTGGATCCTTTTCTTGGATTTTACTATGGTAAGTGAGACACTTGTCTTTCACTGTCATCAGATACATGTCATAAAATATTTCTGTCTGTGCCATAAACTTTTCACGTTCTTTTTGTACAAAAGTGAGGATGTTTGGTGCATTTAACCTTAAGTCTTGTTTGCATAACATGAATTTACATTCATTCTATTTACATCTATTCTGTCTCATGTTTCATAAGTGCTTTATTTTAGATATTTTATTTGGGAAGGCCTTAGATGCTGTCTTTAGTTAAACCAAAGCTTGCTTTAGATAAATAGGGTTTACTTTTCCTTTCAAATTTAATTACTTTGCAGAATCATGATCAATTTCCTGCCTTGCTTGCTTGAGGGGAGTGACACTGTAGGAAACCCTCATGCATTTGCTTTGTAATAAGCCTTTCCTCATACACTTCAGGCTATACAATCAGCTCCTCCACACCACTGTGAGTGCCTGTGTGTGGCTGCAGCCTGAGGCCTGCAGATTGGAATGTTGATGAAGGGAAGCAGAAGTGCTGAGGAATGAATCTGTGTTCAAGGAAAGCAATAATTCATCTGTGGGTCCACAGCTCTTATATAAAATGAAGCTACTTTTGATGGCTTTTTTTTTTTTTTTAATGGAAATTTCTTTCATTATACCATAACTGAAAGAAATTCATTCTAGTGTCCTCTTTTCCACTGAGAAATTTTGTGGAAAAGGAAAATAATCTATTTTCCACTATATATATATTAAAAAAACAAACAAACAAACAAACAAACAAAAAAGATACTAATTTGAGATCCTAATAGTTAAAGTAGGACTTTTTATAAAAATAAGGCTTTTTATAAAAATCCGTTTCATGTCTGGACTTCTGGATTATAGTCTTTGTTTTTATATAAAGAGAACTTTAAAGCACAAATTTATTTCTTAGGAAAAAAAATAATAGATAGATAGATAGATAGATAGATAGATAGATAGATAGATATTGGAAAACAATAGGTGTTACCTACAGTTTGCTATGACAGTAATTTTTCACATTGGAAGCAATCATATTCATATTAAAAGAACTACCCCCCCCCCCCCCTCGCTTTTGAATTGCTTCTAAAAAGTCAGTTTCTTGTAAATTTGCTTTGCTGTCCATAGAGGTTTTCACGGTTGGACTTACTGAAATGGATCATAACATAACTTTTAATTGAAGGAATGGTCTTTGTATTTTTCCACCAAAGAAATGGAGAAGAATGGAAATTTCCACTAAAAGACATGGAGAAAACAGAGAATTTCATTTTCAAAGATGTCTTCTCGAACATAGGTGAAGTTCAGATGGCCACATATGGTACATTGTAGACTTCTAGATTTAAAGTAAAACCTAACATTTGTAGATAAATAGATCATTATGCAACCCACATAAAAACAATGAACATTAAATCAATTAAATTTCTATTGTGCTTTCCAGTTCATGAACCACAATATCTTAACTGAGGTAATTTACATTGACAAAAAGGTTGAGTTTGAATCTTTCCTTTAGTCGATCTTAAATATCTCCTGTAACAAGTTATCACAGAAGTATTCAAGCAAGAGCTGCAGAGAATCTAAAGACAGAAAGAGAAAATTTGTTAATTACAAGATTTTTTTCCCCTACATTTTCATTTACACTCACTGAAAGTGTTTGCAAGTTGAATTTTTTAATGTGTTGAACTATATTCTATCACTTCCTTTTGGCTAAAGGAATGCACCCTGACAGGAAGCTTTTCCTGTTGACTTGATCTAAATTTAAATTACTGCTTGCCTTAAACCATGGGATGTGCTTTCCCAAAAGGTCTGATATTTGAGTCCAGGAATAGGGTGCTACATCTGTGAAACTGGATGAACAATTTTGTTCTCTGGAGAGCAAGGGCTGTATTTTTATTAAATTGTAAACATCGTTTGAAAAGTGCACCAACTTCAAAGGAGCAAACATTTCTGCAGCAGGATTATACAGAAATGAATGTTAAAGTTCAAATAAACTTATTGATACAACTTGTTTTGTCCATTTATTTCCAATGTCTATTAATCTTCAGATAGATTTAAGGATTAGATAGGTCCATACCAATACAGTAACTCCTCCCTATTTTGAACATCAAATCTGCTGTTGTTTATAACTGATATTATTATTAATAATCTATTAATAATCTCAAATATTTTAATTGTGGTTGTGTACATGAGATTTGTTCTCTGCTGAGAACACTGTAGCTCTGAAACAAAGAAGGGTCCTTATCCTTGTCTAAAACACAAACAAATCTTAGTCCAACAGATAGGAGATATTTGGCTTAGTAAAGATCCTCAAGTTTTGGTTAAGAGAAAGTAGTTCTTACATGTTTTAAAATAAATTTAACACTTTGACCTGAAACAAAAGTAGTATAAAACAGACTTGCAGATTTTTTCATGAGGATCCCTAAAACTTTTTTTCCTGAGTATAATTTTATTGATGTTTTCTTTTGATAAATTTATGCTTCAAATCTAGACATCTAAAGTTTAAATGTAGTGTGCAACTTAAAATATAGTGTACAACTATTCGTTTCTGAGGCATAACTGAAAAAGGGATTTCATGAAACTATTGGTTACAAGTTGTTTTTAAATAACTTGTTTTGATAATAAAGTAAGAGTGGAAATACCATATACATGGTGACACATGGAGCACAAAAAAAGAATGATAAAAGTAAATGATATGGACATAGCACAGAAAGTTGTCTTACTATGTTTTGTCTTTGCCTCTGCCTGAGATTGTGGTCTTTTATAAATTTTCATCCAAATTCTTATGATTTCTATTAATGTAAGCCAGATTTAAAACCCTGCTGGCAAGAGATAATGAGATAATGGCTCCAGAGGTTACTGAGTCTCCACTTAGGACATTTAACAAGTATAGTTTGAGACAAGGTTGTTAACTCCTGAGCTCTCAGAGCTCTTGTTTTCTACTTTTGTAGTTTAAATTTCTGTCTCGGAAAAATGGATCTCAGATATATCAGATAATTATCAGAGTTGATAGAAAGAAACATGAACCCTTTTAGCTGAATCATTTTTTCAATTTTTTTTTTTTTTTAAATACCTATTTCAGGATGAGAGTAGTCATTATCCTGAAGCTCACATTTCTGCAAACTGCAAATGAAGGCTGTGTCAGGTGGCTAATACAAAGACATCTAACTTTTGGACAACAGAAATTTAGACGTGATAAACTGCACTTATCATTGGTTAAAGTGGGAATCATTTAGAACTTAGGAGTCAAAATATGTTCAAATTTCAGTCTCCCTGTTCACCAATGTGTGGAAGAGTTTCAAAATGAATCCTTCCAGTACTACATAGGAGAACCAAAGAAAACAGAGGTCCAATACTTGAAGGGGAAGGTCTCCTCACAGAAAATGACATAGGCAAAGCAGAGACGTTTAATGCCTTCTTCACCTCTGTCTTCAGTGCTGATGATGGGCTTTGGGACCCTGGGTGCCCTGAGCGGGAGGACCATGATGGTGGGAAAGACAAACTCCCAACCGACCCTGAACGTGTGCGGGATTTGATGTTCCACCTGGATCCATGCAGGTCCATAGACCTGGATGGAATCCATCCTAGAGTGCTTAAAGAACTGGCTGATGTCATCGTGACCTCTCTCAATTATTTTTCAATGATCTTGGTAATCTGGAGAGGTCCCAGTAGACTGGAAGCTGGCAAATGTTGTGCCAATTTTTAAGAAGGGTAAGAAAGAAGACCCTAGCAATCACAGGCCTGTCAGTCTCACGTAAGTGCCTGGTAAAATTATGGAGAAGATGATCCTTGAAGCTATTGAGGTGCAGCTGGGGGACAATGCAATCACTGGTCCAGGCCAACATGGGTTCATGAGAAGTAGGTCCTGCCTAAAAAATTTGATTTCCTTTTATGATAAGATCACCCATCTAGTTGATCAAGGGAAACCAGCTGATGTGATCTTTTTGGACTTCAGCAAAGCTTTAGACACAGTTTCCCATAGGATCCTACTGGACAAAATGTCCAGCATACAACTTAACAAAAACATCATACGATGGGTGAGTAATTGGCTGACGGGCAGGGCTCAAAGGGTTGTGTTAAATGGGGCCACATCTGGCTGGTGGATGGTCACTAGTGGGGTCCCTCAAGGCTCCATTTTAGGGTCAGTCCTCTTCAATGTCTTTATAAATGATTTGAACGTAGGACTAGAAGATGTTCTGAGCAAATTTGCTGACAACACCAAACTGGAAGGAGTTGTGGACTCTGTTGAGGGTGGAAAGGCCTTGCAGAGAGATCTAGACAGATTGGAGAGCTGGGCAATCACCAACCACATGAAGTTTAACAAGAGCAAGTGCCGGGTCCTGCACCTGGAACAGCTATATGTACAGACTGGGAGATGAGACACTGAAGAGCAGCACCGCAGAGAGGGATCTGGGGGTTGTGGTTGACAGCAAGTTGAATATGAGTCAGCAGTGTGTGCTGGCAGCCAGGAAGGCCAACCGTATCCTGGGATGCATCAAACACAGCATTGTTAGTTGGTTGATATGGTTTAATGGAGGACTTGTTAGTGTTAGGTCAGAGGTTGGACTCAATGATCCTGAGGTCTCTTCCAACCTAGATGATTCTGTGATTCTGTGAGGGAGGTGATTGTCCTGTTTTACTCTGCGCTGGTGCGGTCTCACCTCGAGTACTGTGTGCAGTTCTGGGCACCACAGTACAAGAAGGGCATCAAACTGTTGGAGAATGTCCAGAGGATGGTGATGAAGACGGTGAAGGGCCTAGAGGGGAAGACATATGAGGAGTGGCTGAGGGCACTGGGCCTGTTCAGCCTGGAGAAGAGGAGGCTGAGGGGCAGTTGCAGTGTACAACTTCCTCACAAGGGGGAGTGGGCAGGCAGGTGACCTATTCTCTGTAAACACCAGTGATAGGACCTGCGGGAATGCTGTTAAGCTGAGGCAGGGGAAGTTTAGGCTGGAGATCAGGAAGAGGTTCTTCACTGAGAGGGTGGTTGCACACTGGAACAGGCTCCCCAGGGATGTAGTCACTGCACCAAGCCTGTCTGAATTTAAAAAGCGATTGGACTGTGCACTTAGTCACATGGTCTAAGCTTTTGGGCAGACCTGTGCAGTGCCAGGAGTTGGACTTGGTGATCCTTATGGGTCCCTTCCAACTCGGGATATTCTATGATTCTATGATTCTAAGTTGGTCAGACAGCTAAAGAATGTTAAATTTAGTGTTCACTGAGATGACAAAAAGGAAACATGAAGGAATGAGACATCAACTTCTCTGATCTGTTTAGATGAACTTCAATTGTCTGCAGCTTACAACCATTGTGGTTGACATCAACAGATGTCTGGTTGACAGAAATTGTCCATCCTTAGTCATATAGTATATAAAATAGAAAAAGCTACCCAATGATGTACCAGAGAAGTATCATCTCCAACACAGTGAAAGCACATTGTGTTTTCTGCTCAGGACTTGAACCCAATGATTCTTTATGTTCCAATGATCTAGTAGAAATACTGTGGTAAGGTATTGGAATTAGATGCTCTTTAAAGTTTCTTCCAGCCCAAACCTTTCCATGATTCTTTGATTTTATGTTTATTTGTGGGTGTGTGTATAAATTTATGTGTATATATATCTATATATCTATAATCACACTGTAGTGCCTCTGAAATTTTGGATGATACTCCCAGACTATCATGTTACTTTACACTTGGCTAAATGGAATAACTTGGCCAATATACTGAAGATAAAATTTCCCTTTTATGTAGTTATGTTAGTTTTGCTGAAGGAATAAAACACCATCAGAAATAAGCAAGTATATCTACATGCCTTTCTGGAACCAAGTCAGTAATTTTGCACAATATTGTACATTGTTTTTCCATGTGAACAGGCATATCCTACAGATACCTCTTACAGAGTGTTAACTGGTTTTTGCTACTCTTTGTAGTGAGGTTTAAGTGTTTCAGAGTTAAATTGTAAATATCAAAGTTAAAACAAAACAAAACAATAAAACAAAAACAGTGTAAACAAAGTTAAATTGTAAATATCAAAATTATATCCTGTGTTTCTTTGTGTAAACAACTAGTAATGGCTCAGGATAAAACAAAGACGCAACCCACACTAGCCTTGACTGCCATTTTTTCCTATTTTTGTGTGTCTTTTTCTATGGTGGGCCCCAAGCTCCTGCATGCTTTCTAACATGCAGGGGTCTGTTTAAGAAAGAAGGACAGACAACAGACATATAGGTTGTTTGTAGTAAAATATTTTGTAGACAGAATCCAGCTGTTTCTAGTTTAATATCTACCAGCTGAAAGTGTCTGTATCACCGTTAAACAACAACAAACAATACAAAACAAATAACAACAAAACAGATGAGAGAAAGGATATCTCTGAGAAGCAGAAAAACACTGTTTCTAGCAAATCATTTGTAATTCTAGACATACAGTATAAAACTGAAAAACCTATTTTCCGTGTTGTCCTGAACATAATGAACATAACATTTAATATATTTCCAACTATTTCTGCAGTCCAAGTACTTGATCTTTTGTAACTAAACTCAGCAGACTGACCCAAGAAATCAAAGATATATAAGGTATTCATCTCAAATATATATTTGTATAATCTAATTCTAACTCTGTCATATTTTCTACCCTTATATTCTCCTCTTGAAGGGACTTACAGTGCTTCAGATCTGGGATCATCCCCTCAGTAACTGATATATTGTAAAGGACATCTGTTGTTCTTTTGATCCTAACTGCTGCTAGTGGCTGCTAGCCAAACAGACATCAAAAACAGTAATTTATCATTACCTCATTATCCTCTCTTAATGCTGAAGATGTTCTGCTCAAAGGCATGTATTTAGAAGATATGAACCAAATCATAAACTGAACATTTCCCATAGTAGAATGTTTTAAATCTGCCACATTTTCAGATAATTTTGTTGTCTGGGGTTAGGAAGTGCTGGGTCAGTAAAGGTCTTATACACCTTAAGTCTGCAGAGACCTGTCATCAGGCAAGGACTGCAGAACCATCTCAGTTGTATTTTCAGCTGAGATTATTCAGCTGTATAGGAAGAGTCAGGTGCCTCAGGATGAAAGATAGGAATTACAGTGTTGATCTGGGACCTAGAGCTCAGAAATGCAGGGCCTGTGTTTGAAATCCCACTTGAAGCTGCCACTTTGGTACATCATTTGAGATTAGGGACAATGTTGATTTCAGGTAATACTACAGAGGTCGCAACAATCTATCAAGATATACAAGACCTATTTTGTAAAAGGGAGCACTGCAACTCTAAGTGAAAGGGTGTGGTGGTTTTACCTCACTAGGCAGCTGAACTCTTCCGTAACTGCTCTCTCACTCCCTCTCCTCAGAAGACGAAGGGAAGAAGTAAGTATGCTGGAAAGATAAAAAAAAACAACTCATGGGTTGAGAAAAGGATACTTAATTAAAGGGAAAAGGAAGAGGGAAACAAAAAACAGATCAGAACAAAACAAAACAAGCAAACAAACAAACAAAAAAAAAAAAAAAAAACAAGCAAAGGAGCAAAGGCTGTGTAGAACCACAGAGAGAAAAAAGAAATTACTCTCTACTTCCCATCAACCAGTGATGCTCGACCACATCTGTGAAGCAGGGCCTCAATACTCGTAGCCATTTTTTGGGAGGACAGACATTTTCATAGCAAGGGCCCAGCCCCTCCTCCTCTTCTTCCCCTTTCCTACTTTTTATTGCTGAGTGTGACATCATATGGTATGGAATATCCCTTTGGTTGGTTTAGGTCATCTTCCCTGGTGATGTCCCCTCCCCATCACTTGCCCATCCCCAGTCTTCTGGCTCTTGGAGGGCATCGGAGGGAGTCCTGATGCTGTGCCAGCACTGCCCAGCAGTAGACACAACACTGGTGTGATACCAGTGCTGCTCTAGCTACAAGTGCAGAGCACAGCACTGTATGGGCTGCTACAGGGAAAGTTTACTCCATCTGAGCTGGTCCCACTAAAGAGGGGCGGACTAAACTGGAAAAGAACATACTATTAGGCCTGGATGTCTCTCTTCCAGCATGTTCCTTGTCCTTGTCCTTGTCTTTTTCCTTTTTATTTTTTCCCTTTCCTTTTCCTTTTCCTTTTCCTTTTCCTTTTCCTTTTCCTTTTCCTTTTCCTTTTCCTTTTCCTTTTCCTTTTCCTTTTCCTTTTCCTTTTCCTTTTCCTTTTCCTTTTCCTTTTCCTTTTCCTTTTCCTTTTCCTTCTCCTTCTCCTTTTCCTTTTCCTTTTCCTTTTCCCCTTCCCCACCTTTGAATGGTGTCTTTAACAGAATTTTTATTCTATTATTTTAGGGTACATGAAATCAGAAGTTAGCTGCATTCTGATCAAACTGGTCTCACTGATAAATTAGGGCCGACTTTAAAGTTAATGGTATTGCAGGTAAAATCAACATACTCCCTGCCTTCTTTAAGGTAATCACAGAGGTATCAGAATGAATATTCAGTATATGGAGAATATGTTTACTTTGTTAAAGACTAGATATTACTTTTAAGTCTAATAGGACATGCTGAAATGAAGTTAATAACATTTAATTATTTAAGATTTGACAAGTGGGTAGCAATCTCCTTCTCCTCCTGTATTGCTGGTTAAACACTCTCTTCCCATAAGGTGTTCATGAACTGATAGGCTTTAAAGTCAGGTGGTGTACAACACTTTCTGAGCTAACCTCATAGCTAACACAGTTGCCAGTAACTTGTGCTTGGCTGTCAAGATCAAGTAGCTGCACATTAATTTTGTATTTGGGTGAACCAGCATAGGCAGCTGTCATTGACCTTGGCCAATCCCTTCTGTTGTTGCACCACAGTTCATTTCTGCTTCTGTGGGGTTCATAAAATCACTGTCAGGGACCAGGCAGGAAATAGTGACATTGAAATGGTTCAAGTTAGAAATATTTTTCCTATTTTTCATTTATATATATATATATATATATATATGACTTGCATCATTTTAGCAATTCTTTAGCCAAGAACATGGTCCTACAGTCATTTATTTTGGAGTGGCAGCAAGATGCAGTACAGCAATGGTAATAAGCTGTTGACAAAGCACAAGAGGAATACAGGAGGGAAATTTTCTTGAAGAAAGTTTTCTTCTTCATAAAATGTTGCATAGGTGGATTCCCTCATGCATCCAAACTCTTCTCTTGAGGATACATAAAATCGAAAAATCCAGTTCTCTTGCTTGGATGTTCTTTAGGTTAAATACTGTCCCTGTGAAAGGAGTGTGCCTTTCACATGCACACATTCTATATTTAACTGATTTTAGGTTTAACTGATTCTATACTTTCACATTCTATGTTTAACTGATCTGAATGATAAAGCTGGTCACTAGCAGGGTAATGTTTCTGTTGTCTTTATAATCTAGGGGACCTCTATGTTAATAAAAATTAATAATTATAAATATTCTTTGACTTATCTCAGACCTAGTGGGAGAGTGTCACATATGAAAGTTTAGACAAGGAAGCAAAGTTATTGAACCACTATTATTTTTCACATAAGATATATTCTAGGTACCACATCTTTGCTGTGGCTCTGAGTTGGTATTATTAAGTTGGTATTACTTTCTAGCTGTTATCTCAGAAACAGCAACTTATTTAATCATAGATTTTATGCTTCCTTTTTTGATATATTTATATCAATATTTATGTGCATTTCATTGGTAAATGTTTAAAAAGTTGTTAAAGCCTTCAGCTTTACATGACTGATTACTATGCTGTGATAAAAATAAAATAAGAACACAAAAGAGGCAGTGAAAGATACTGCAATAAAGTGCCCTGAGTAATGGATAGATATTTGATATAGCTTAAAAAAAAAAAAAAAAAGTCTTGTCTGTATTGATGTATGCTAGATTGACCAATATTAAACGATACACTTGGAAGTTTCTTAGTTGCCTTGCTTTGTTTCAGAATGTCATATCTTCCCCATAATTTAATGTTAAATCCTTGGATTTTAATTGTAATTTGTAATTAATAAACATTTTGGAATGTATATCTTACTTTTCATTTGGAAGGAGAGTTCTGTTTTTCATTGAGTAATAAATTGTCATAGGAAATAGGAAATAACAAAATTCTTCATGGGATCATGAGATTAGACTAGTCTGCAGCAAGATTTTCATGGGAACAAATTAGTACATCGTCATACTGTTAAAGATAATATTGTAATGTGAATACACACAGTTAAATTAAATTTATGGAGGTTTGCAAATTTGGACACTTCCTGAAATCCTTCAGCACTTTGATATTGCAGTCATAGTAATCTTGTTATATAGGAAACGTTTTACTTGTGTTTTGTAATATAATAAATAGCTTGAAAAAAGAATGTCATAAATCCAATAATTAAGTGGAAATTTAAACCAGCATTCACAGAAACAGGGACTTCTTTGATTCTTATCTGATATCACCTCCAAATTTAATGTTCATACTCCAAAATAAAGGCATAAGGTTTTACTTAGTTACATGTACACTGAAAACATGATTCTTACTCTAATTTTCAGAAACATCTGAATCACAGCAACTACTAAAGAAGTCTACCATAAGCAGGGATACAACTATATTTAACAGAGCAACCAGCAAATCTGGATAATTGCACAAAGCAAATGCAGTTGTTTGCTGCCTTATTCCTTTACACTGGCACCAGAGCCACATATTTCTGCATCATTCAAATCTTTTTTTTGGGGAAAAAATTGTGTCATTCTCCACCTTGTTCCCCCTCCAGACACTGAAAATGATAATTCTTCCAGGCATGCTCCAAAATATCATACCTGTTGTTTAGCACGAGATCTGTATTCATCATTCAACAAAACTCCTAGAAATTACTGTGATTTAATCTTGGTTGTGTCTGTGCCTGTAGTGCTGAGGGATGCTTTTAGGTTCTGCCTGTGTTTCCTTTGTTCCTTCTCCATGCTAGTCTTGGTCTCATCTCACTTTTCCCCAAGAGCATTTCACAGAAAAAGAAAAAGAAGAAGCTGGGAAAAAAAATAAAATAGTTAAAACTTCAATATGCATCACTGAAGAAGGTGTTTCTGAAAGAGCTGACAGAAGATACATGTCATATTTTCCCTCTTTCTCCTTTCAAAATTTTCAGTAAAATTAAGACCCTTTAATCCCTTATTCTTTTTGTTGGAAAAAAAAAAAAAAAAAAAAAAGGAGAGAGAGAGATATTCCTTCTCTAGTAGTTTTTAAAACATCAAAGGAAATGGAAAGGAATGAAAAGAAATGGAAAAGGATTTCTCACAAAGTAGTTCATTATAATACAGGGCAGGCTACGTACTAAAGATACTATAAATTGATTAACTATCAAAATGATCTATATAAACATCCTCTGCTAGTTTGGAAATTAAATACTTGACCATTGATCTGCCAGCAGTATCCTAGATCTTATATATTCTGCTAGGAATTGCATGATTTAATTTTTGTTATTTGTTTTGTGTTTTCTTACATATGCATTCTAGAAATTTATCACGACAAAAGCCATATAGCAACCATACACTTGAACAGATTACATTCATGAATTTTGAGATCCAAACAGAGGTAAAGTAAGCTTGTATTTCATGCAGATGTGTCCTCCAAGTTAGATTGCTTTCTAGGAAATGCCACATGTTGTTTTTTTCATATAATGTAGGGTTGTCCCTTTGTTAGATATACTGGCAAGCTAAACAGACACCTGTTTTATGCTGCTGCTGAAAAATCTTTTTCCACTGGTCTCAAAAATTCTATTCATATACAAGAACACATATCATCTCTGCCCTCCTCAAATGATGTATTAAGTGTCTACTGTGAGTATGAGTTCTCCTGAACAAAAACACACTAACAGTTGCTGCTAAACTATACTCATGGAAGAGTAAAAATATTGTTTTCCTTGTTTTTTTTTGTATTTTTATTAATACTGTTGATTTTATATCACTATGCTTTATGTTCTCACCCTTGCAAAATAATTGCGTAGACTTATTCTCAAGATTTCATAGACTGGAAAATCATTTTGTTTAGCCACAACATAACCCTTTTCATATAAGACTGTTCTTACAAGGTCTGCCAAAAAAATCTGATCACAACTATATCTTTTATTTTTCCATTGTATCATGTATTATTTCCAGAGTATCATCCTTTTAGCAATCATTAAGGTTGCATATACTCATGTTGATGATGCTTTAGGGATGCCCAAATTCCCAAAACTCCAGACAAAATGTAAACAGAAGGTTCTGAGCATATTTTGCTTCCAATTATTTGACACTGTGGACTGAAATGAATTACTTTTTCATTCTGAGAAGATGTCTATAGCCTCTGCTAGAAGTGAAGCGTGTAGTTAGCTAGCTTCTTGATGTTTTCTCCAGGATTTGTAATTTGTTTACTATTTCGAGAAGCAAATTCCAGAGAAACTTCCAAATGATGTGAACTATCTAGAAGAAAAAAAATACAAGTAGAGCAATAACATGCAATTTATGCCAGGTTCTCTCTATGAATCCTGTTTATTTTGGATTGACAGATTAAATAAAACTTTAGAAATTAGATAAAAATATATTTATTTTTTACTTTCTGACGGTTTCCTAATTAAGGAAAGGAAGTATCTTCCTTCATAGCAATTTCAGTGCTTCAGGAGGAAAAATGCAAGATATATTTCCTTTATATACATAGGAAATTAGGAATAATGGAATAATGTACCCCCCATGTGAAAAAAAAACAAAACACTGTATTTTTAATAAACATGGGTGCTATTTCATAAAATATTATATATTCAGTATAATGCCACATACAGAACAGCATTTGAAACGTTGTGAGGTATCAGCTGATATTTCACCTATGTAAATTCCACACATTATCTCTGTTCCAATATTAATCCTCCTCTAACCTGTGACTAATATGGTGATGTGGCACATCGCGTACATTTTGCATAGGAGTCATCTGGCTAAAGGTAGGTCCTTAGCTTCCATATCTTCCATGAAGATCTAGCCATTATGCTTAAGGTCACCACAATAATTTATCTCATCAACATGTTTATCTAAAAGAGATCATACAATCCATCACATACACTGATGTTTTCTATATCTCTTCACCAAACATAAAAGGAACTTAATGAATGAATTGATGTCATAGGTGACATCAATTGTTGTTTGTTTTTAGTTTGTTTTATCTAATAATAAACATGGACCTCAGTGATATGCAATGATTACTATTATGCTTGTCAATTAAGAAGAGTTAAAGAACACTTCTGGGTGCTGGTATTTAGACTATTGAAGTCTTACAAATGTCTTTAACATTTGATTGACCTGTAACAATTAAAACTCTGAAATATTTAGCAGGCATGGTTTGAGACTTAGCAGTGAATATTCAGTCAGAAAGTTAGATGCTTCTCTGTTTAGGAGCTTGTGAAAATTTAATAGGAATATTATAGGGTCTTGGCAGATCCTGGCCTCAATGACACAATAGTCTCCAGCAATTTGCTAGCACTAAAATTGCAAACAATAGTTAAAAATACAGGGTACTTATTCCTGTGCTACTGATTCTTATTTATTTATTTATTTAGTCAGTTTTAGAGTCACTGGCTTTTAAAACTGATCTTACAGCATCATGAAAATAGTGACAATAGTGCAAACTTTTATTTTATTTGCTTGTTTCTCTGCTTGTAGTCAGTTTTTCTGCCTTCTTCACAAAGCTTTCTAAGTGACTTTAAAGCTGGTTGACCAAAACTAACTATAAAAGCCAACATCAGGACCCATTAACCCAAGATAATGGAACAAATATGTCTCCAAAATTAATTTTCATCCATCTTGTTATATTAGAAAAAAAAATGACGTCTTTTTTTTTTTTTTTTTTTTTTTTTTTTTTTTTTTTTGTAATAGCACACATTAAATATTACACTTTTTCCCAAGACTTATTGCTCTTACTGCTAACATCTTATGGTGGTATTACTTTCCTGGGTGGCTGAGCTCCACCACAACTGTGCTCACACTCAAAACAAAAGCAGAAGAAAATATGATGGAAAGAGCTCAAGAGTTGAGATAAGGACAGGGAGATCATTCAACAATTATTGTCATTGGCAAAACAGACTCAGCAAAGGGATATTAATAAATTTTATTACATACTACTAAAAAGCTAGAGCACACTACAAGAAAAACAAACAAACAAACAAACAAAAACTTCTATTTTAACTTCTTTAACTTATTTCTTAACTTCTATTCACCCTCTTCTATGTTCTTCTCCCAAGTGGCACAGGGGAAAGGAGAATGGGGGCTCCTGTCAGTCTATAGCACTTTGTCTCCATTGCTCCTTCACAGTCACTCCCTTCCCCTGTTCCACGTGGGGTCCCTCCCACAGGATGCCGTACTTCTGACTTGATCCTGCATGGGCTTCCCACTGGCAGGAGCTCTTCAAGAACTGCTCCAAATATGGGTCTGTAAGACATGGTCACTCTGTCAGGAACAAACTGCTCCAACATGTGTTCCCCATGGGTAGAAGTTCCTGCCAGATCACTTTTTAACTGCTCCAACGTGGGTGCCCTATGGGTAGAAGCTCCTGCCAGATCACCTTTTCCTGCATGGGTTCCTCTCCACAGGCTACAGGTCTGTCCCAGAGTCTGCTCCAGTGGGTGCTCTCCATGGGCTGCAGTCTCCTCCAGGTCAGATCCATCTGCTGCACTGTGGATTCACCACAGGCTTCAATCATAAAGATCTGCTCTGCCGTGGGACCCGTGGGCTGCAGGGGGACAACCTGATCTGGTGCCTGGAGCACCTCCTGCCCTCCTTCTGCACTGACCTTGGAGTTTTTTGTTTGTTTGGTTGGTTTGGTTTGGTTTTGTTTGTTTGTTTGTTTTCCCTCTTAAATCTGCTCACACGGAGGCACAAACACCGTTACTTATTGGCATGGCTCTGGCCAGCAGTGGGCCCCCGTGGAGCTGGCTAAAACTGGCCTATATCTAACATGGGGCAGCTTCTAGGTTCTTCTCTGAGAGGACACCCCTGCAGCCTCCTACCACTACCAAAAATTTTCCATATAAACCCTATACAAATCTTTGTGCCAAGCTTTTTCTGTTGGGATCCTTCAGAAATCCAAATTACATTTAACATTTTTTTTTTTTAATCCACTATTATCTCTATTCTTTTGAACAAATCAAGGTTTAAGCAGTACAATTTCCTTCTACAGAAGCTCTGATGACTTTTGTTGCATTGTGCTCATTTGTGTCTTTTACAAGTCTATTTAAATGTGTTTTCAGATAATTTACCTAATACTAAAGTCATGTTCACTGGTCTATAATTTTCTAGCTCACCCCAAAATATCATTTAAAGATAGTCACAATACTAGCTACCCTAGTATTGTGTCTACTAGCACAATAGTGGAGATTAATGAGAAATGATGTATTTTTGTTTGCAGTTCAGTCAGTTTGACAGAGATTTTCAAAGGTCACTAATGCAGTTAGGTACTAAATCCCATTAACATTTACTGAAAAATGTTCATTGAAATCTTAAAGTTTCTCTGGAAAACTCCTAATTTTCAGTCAAAAGTGCTCCTTGACGGCTATAATTTCATCCTAGTTACACAATGATATGAATTCACAGTTTAGCATAACACCTTTCTTTTCATCCAGTATCACCTTGGCTACATCAGCAATGAAGTGTAACTCAGAACTCACAATTTCCTCTTTGTGTAAAGCCTAATGTGGCAATAGCATTTGGTATGATGAGTTTAACCTTACTCTGAACCAGCCAGGGACTTAGACACTTTTGTTTCACACTAATTATTCCATTCTATTCAATATACCTTTAAATGTTGTTAACTTTGTTAATTTTTTGCATATTTCTCCACCTTACTCATTAAGGATTTGTTCCATCCATTGAAGTTTGTTGTTTCCTGTTCATTGTTACCATGTCTACCTGAATTTATCATGGCAGTTTTAACCTATTGCCTTCCAGGGATTGCTTTTCATTTAATGCTTCTATAAATTGACTTAAATTCAGAAGCTTTGGACTTGACCTATGAAAAATAAGTTCCTATTCCACTGTATGTTTTTAAAAGCCCTTATCATCTAAGTTCGCTTACCTATAGTATCTTTTATAAAGAAGCCAAGAGATACTTGAACATTATATTAAGGGATCTTACAAGCCTGTGTTGAATAATAATATACAGTGGTAAGATTGGGACAGCTTTTAATCTAGCTATTCACAGCTTAGAAAAGAAAAAAAAAAAAAAGTTTTAAATTTCACCCCCAAAGCACCTCACTTCTTCAGAACAGTTCAAAATCATTTGGAGAAATGGCACAGACAGTTCTATGTGACCACTACAGCTATAAGACAAAGAAAATGCTGATGAGCGTGTATCACAGGAGTGGATGTTGAAGTTAACTTTGGCATCCCTAAAGCCACATAAGGAAAACCTGTTTAGGTTTTCTTACAATAAACCAGAGCATAAAATTTGACATAAAATAATCGTTATCCCTGATGGCCATTCATAAATAATACTGAAAAAGTATAACTTCTAGATCTCAAACTACAAAGACAAAACTAAAACTGGAAAATATATATTTTTGTTTTGATTTGTTTATTTTAAGCTCTGATACTCAAATTCTAAAATGTCATATGTAGAGAGTAGGAAGAACTGGTTTTAATATTGTACCCACTATGCTGTACAATAAGCAATGTTCAAAACACAAAGTGATATTCTTTGAAATAACGCTATAAATTTGATGGCTATGTAACAAAAAATCATACAATATTAGGTTGCTTTCTGTAAGTGACTCTTTGACTCCTTGCAGTCCAATAATATTATATTTGAGTGGTAGCTTGTTTGGGAAATGATTATTATTATCACATGTCTGGGTAAAGCAGTGTATTTTTTCTATAATTGAAATCTAGTTTGATAGGGTGGGAAAAAGAAGGATCAGGATTTTTATTTTTTAGTCAGAAATAAATAACAAGTTTTCCTGAATGATAGGGAAGATACTGTCAGTATCTGTCTGATTTCTGTCAGTATTCTCAGCAAGAACTGACTGATCTACAAAATAATATTTGGCCACAGAATTACTACTAAGTGGTCAAACATTCCTAACATGGAATGTTTCCAAGAGATTTCTCAGAAGCTTCAGTGTCTCTGTATAGATATGTTTTTGACCAAATTTTGATTTTTTTTTCCATTTCGTTTCATAATGCAGTCAGAAGTAACCCTGTAGATACTTACTGGTTTCAGTAGAAAAGGAAGAAAAAAATAGTCAAAGAAGTAACTTTTCCTGTTTGCTGTAATAACATGGCTTGAAGGAATCTACTGTATTTGCAGGTGTTTGGCTGAAAAAATCTGTCCCACATTTATCAATATTGCATGTTAGAAAGCTAAAATCTACTGAAGTCAGAAGGATGTGGTTTATTTATTTATTTATTTTACGTGGAATTTAATAAAAAACAGGATTGGGATCTTATCAAGACAGAAAAAAAAATGTAAGGGAGAAAATATGCCATCTCTAGGATTAGAGGTTTTACTGAGATAGGTTAGGTTTTAAATTTCTCTGTTTGTGTGACATCCTTTTGTATATTTTAAAGTTGAACATGAAAAACTGAGGCATAGCAATTGTCAAATTTAAATCACTTAAGAATGAACATATAAAACATTTTTTCATGTTGTTTTATGCTTCTTGCCAAAAAAATTGTGATTTAGCCTATAACCATCATGTACGGTATTATAATACTGACTTTTTCTTCCCCCCAAGAATCGTGATTTTTAACATTTACAGATCTAAATACTACAGAACGGCTTTTCTTAAAGTAAATGAAGCTTCTAGTGTTAGGGATTTAGAGATGTGAGATTCAAAATAAATCTTTGTACTCTCTATGTTGTTTTTTTTTTTTTTTTTTTTTTAATTTATGCTTGTTCTGCTCCAACAGGAGAGTATTTTAATTCTGTGCTAAAGAAAAAAAAGGAGATACTCAAAAGAAAAAAAATAAATCACATGCATTTGTTACTGCTGAAATGAAGGCTTAAATAAGGACAAAGCAGTAAAAAAAAATGGAATGTTAAAATCTTAATTCTCCGCATCAGCTTCCCAATCTTTATGTTAAATATTGGTTGTGGAAGCCAAAGCAAATATACATCTATTTTGCATTGCAAAATTACTTAAAACGTTGTACAGAATATTTAATCTGTTTTGTACAGACAGAATGTCAATCACCTTAATATCTATGTGCTGTTCTAATGTCTACGAGTACTGAAAATCTGTGGTATAATGTTTAGTCTACCTTCTCTTCCAAAATAGTAAAGATACTGACTTACTGCTCTGTCGTAAATGTTCTGTGTGACCATTAACATGCTGTTATCTAGAATGCTATTTTTTTTTCCCATGCTTTTTCTATCTTCTTTCAGTTGACAGCACTTTGGCACATGAACTGACCTCTTAATGGATATGCAGAATCATGTGGATCACCATCACAAGTGGCTCAGCAAACTCAGTTTCTTCACGAATTTGTCAAACGTGCATAATGATAAATTAAAGCCTCACTTTTTTCTGCAAATTTCTGCCACCCTAGATTTTGATCTCAGGTCACCTTTTCAAACTTATTGTATTAAAAATACTTGTGCATTTAGAATCTGCTAAAACAGATCCTCTTCTAAAAAATTAATAATAATAATGAAAAAAAATAAGAATTATTCAGTGTTTCAATACATGGGTTATCAACAGATTTTTCTTAAAAGCACTTACATTTGATAAAAATGTTGATTTTATGTCTCTGAAAATCAGAGCTATAAAAATAAAATTGAATTTAGAATAGAATTGAAATCACAGATTAATTTATGCTTTAGAACTTTATTTGTTTAATGCAATGAGAAGAACCATTTCAGGATCTCTCAGTCACCAGAACAAAGTAAATTTGGAAGTTGGTGGAATCATTTGATCTATACAGATATCTGTCTTACTTAGATCAGCTTTTCAGCGGTAATGAAGAAGATCATTAAAATTGTCTGTTCTCTGTAAGCTCTTTATGGCTCTGATTAAGAGACTTGGGAGCATTATGCTATGCTTGAGGGGGTAAAATGACTCTTTGTTGCAATAGTCTTATTAATTAAGCCTGCTAGAAATCTTGGAGTCTTTTACTGTATCCAGATTGTTTGTAAATACTGTAATTTATGTGAATGTGTATATATTTTAATGTAAACATTATTTTCTTTCTCCCCTTTAATCCTAAAATAGGTTTTGCTTCTGGGAAATAGAAAGCGAAAATAGAAAGTCCAGATTTCTGGTTCAATAAACTGTTTAGATAAGTTTATGCAAACTATCCTTCCTCAGCTGTTTGAATTTGGAACACTGATTTGAAACTTCTTGTAGACAAACTGTGTACATTTCCTGTTTGTGGAAAGTCAGACTCAGAAATCTGAAAGTTTACATATTTTAAATATTTTCCACCATCTTTCATACATATATAGTTACAGATTCTCATATAGAAAATCATATGACAGCTAAGGCTGAGGAGTTTAAAATTTATTTTATTTTGCCAAAATTTCAATTTAAACTGAAAAACTGTAGAAATAGACTAACTTTAATATGAATTAAATTTCTCACCAAACTGAAAGACTCATTCAAAAAAAAGTTTCTTAAAGCCTAGGGTCTGGGTACTTGAATAGGATACAGAAAGGCAAAGTTGAAGTCTTGGAGTCTGCCCAGAAATCTAAATTGCAGTACCTTTCATATTTTCCAGATCTGGCTGTGGAGAGGTAAACCATTTCAAATATTTTCTGTTAAAACTTGCTGTATGTGTAATTATAGCAGGATCCATACTGAATCTAACTCTTGCAGGTCATTGAGCTTTCAAAGAAAGAGTAATGGGCAATTTTGTCACTGATGAGGGCAAAACTGGTAGTTTCTTTCTTTCTTTCTTTCTTTCTTTCTTTCTTTCTTTCTTTCTTTCTTTCTTTCTTTCTTTCTTTCTTTCTTTCTTTCTTTCTTTCTTTTTGTTGGTCTGTTTTGGTTTTTGAGTGTGATTTTTTTTTCCTATTCTGAAAGCATTCATTGAATGGGAGAGTCTAGTGACATCATTGAATGGGAGAGTCTAGTGACAATGTGTTAGTCTCTATAATAAAACAGAATACTATCCTGGTAGTAATTTTAAATTTAAATTATTTTCCTCCATGTCAAATTAGGACCCATTTGTGGAAATATGGGCTAAATTTGTTCATGGAAAATTCTCCTTTGAAATAATGATGTGTATCCCATAAAGTAAAGACAGCCAAACAAGGAAAAACACTATGTCAGATGTCAGATGAGAGATTGTGTGGATAATTGGCGCAGCATCATTTTCAAAAATATGTTTATCTATAGTGTAAATAATAGCATAGGTAATAGAAACATTCTTAAAGCATTTATTGTTGTTATGTATCTAAAGTGTTTAAGTTGCTGTGATTTCATTCCCACAGGCTGGCAAACTTATGTGCACTCTAAGCCTCACATATATAAATAAAGTGCTATAAAATGCCAAAGGGTAAATCTCAAGCAGGTGTCTAAGTCTGTAACTAAAACAGTAGGCTTGTAATAATATTTCCATATTTTTTCCTCTTCCTTTTTTTAAAAAAAGCAATACGCATTAGTAACTATTTTAAATTTCACTGGAAGTGGAAAAACTTTAGGCCTCTCAGGGAATTCAGAAATTAAACCTTGGAAAAAAAAAAAAAAAAAAAAAAAAGAGAGAGAGAGAGAGAGAAAGAGGAAAAAACAAGCAAACTGGTACTGGCCAAAGATCAAGAGATCAGTTCAAGGTATTTTGCTCAATGGCACAGTCAGTGTATATATCTGATATATAAAACATTTTAGCAATTATTTTTATTGAGTTCTACATATAATTTTGCCTGGAATATTATGGTTTTGTGTGTTTGATTGTTTACTACTGTAAATAGAAAATTCTAGAGAATTTCTGTCTTTTGTAGGAACTTGATGTCTTAGAAGTTCTTTGCATAAATGAGGAGCTAGTAGGGAGATAGTGGAAGAAAGAAGCCTAGATGAGCGAATGAACTAAGAGGACTTCTGAAAGGACTTGCCACTTCACTGTTTCCTGGGAGACAGTGTGTCAGTAGCTGGGTGTTGTTTAGGGCCCAATTTATCTACCTATCTATCTATCTATCTATCTATCTATCTATCTATCTATCTATCTATCATCTATCTATCTATCTATATATCTATCTTATTTATTTTTGATTAGGTAGCCTGATTTACGATTTTCATTGCTGAAGGTCTGCTTTGTTGATTGAAGGAAGCCCTGCCCTGATCAGCTTGATGCTTCTGCTCATATTTAACAGTAAAGAAAATACCAATTCTCATGTCTCTTCTACTTGAGAAGTGCCGCCTAGGTGCCAGTTAAAAAAAGCATTTCTTGCCTTCATCAGTCTTAATCCAATTTAGGTTTGGAATGCCCATTCTTTACTCATTCTTTTGGAAGATGCATCATTTTGTCTGCTTCTCTTTTAAATAAAATATAAATATATAAATAAATAAATGAAAACATTCCACCAGAGCTAGTTTGCTACAAGACACATCTCCTCAGACGAGTGTCTTGGCGCAACTGCCCTTCCTCTTTTTCCTCTGCCTCTTGTCCAGCTGCTGCCAGTCACTTTTTCCTCCCAGTTTTTCTCCAAAATTTTCCAATAGAAAGGCTGCTCCAATGATAGAAGTCTGCTTCTGATTAATACTCTGTTGTGTGTCCAATATGATTATCATGACCAAAGCAGAACTGAGGTAGAGAAAGGAAACAGATAATAGGGTCTCTTACCTTTTTTTCACCAACACTTTACCTTTCAGTAGAGGTATCTTTTTTGCACTGGAGATAAATCTGAAATTAACAAGAAATACTGGTATTAAAATCAGCTATTCAAACTAAGTTACTGACTGTTTCCTATCTGTATATAGAGTCACCTTTTAACTAGATACAAATCAAAGTGATTTTTGCATATACTGAGCATTATAAGGACAACGTTTTGTATTTTGTCTTTCCACTTTTGTCTTACAAACAGTATGTAATAATTACTGTTGTTAATTTACATATTTTATTTTAAATATGATACTTTCTTCATGTTAAAAAAGAACAACTGTTACTTACAGTATAATCCCTTTAATTAGAAACAGAGCTAATTCACAGGAAGGTGATCTATGGTCAAATCCTCATGAAAGTCATCCTTTAATGTAGTTCAGTTCAGGTGCTTTTCAACTAAAATTTGTTCTTTAACTATAATTTGCAAGAATGATTCTAGAACTGTTCAAGGCCAGGTTGGATGGGGCTCTGAGCAACCTGGTCTAATGGGAGGTGTCCCTGCCCATGCCAAAGAGGTCCTACCCAAGGTCCTACCCAAGCCATTCTGCAATATGTTAAACCGGTGTTTCTGTCTGTCCCCAACTTGTCTTGCTTCCTGGCTAAGGGTAACAAGGCAGGGCCCTGGCCCACAGCTCTTGGTACATACTGGATTTCTTTTCCAAAGTTACTTTGCATACCATTTGCAAGGTATTTTATGGTACACCTTTGGAAATTAAAAGCAGTGGGATAGGTGCTGGCTGTTGGGGCCCTGCTTTTCTGTCCTCCAAGAAGCTCCTTCCATTATCTCCTCAAATATCCATAAAATGAAAGTAAATTTGGGAAAGAAAGCCTTACATATTCTAACACAAGAAAAGCATTTGCAGACTATATGAAAATTTCTGTTAAAAAACAAACAAACAAACAAAAAAAAAAAAAAAACACCAGTCTACAGGCTGTGCAATATGTTTGTCTTTATTTAAAACACTTTATTTAAAACAGAATTCTGTGACCAGGGGCACAGAGTGCATTTTTCAGTTAGCAGCTTTAATTCACTGAAGTCAGAGCTAATAGCACCATCTTTTGTGACATCTTGCATTGTTTGCACCTTTCCTCATAATAACATGCACTTCAGCAATTGTCTTAGTCATTTGGAGAGCCAAACTCATGTTTAAACTTTAAAAAACATGAGATGTATGTATTTTATTAATATCTCTACTTCTTTTTTGTAGAATTATGATTAAAAGAAAGCTAATGCATGTTCTCTGGCAAATTTTGCTTCTTCTGTGTTTTTGTTTTGTTTTGTTTTTGTTTTTGTTTTTGTTTTGTCTGACATTTTGGCTTTTGGAACCATCCTTCACCCTGTGAGTGAGAGTCATAAATCTTACAATTAATTTTAAATCCCCAACACTGACATCTATTAAGTCTCTCTATTTGAGAAATGATCTGGCAGTTTGGAAGTGTAAAAGCAAGAAAAATAAATGTGTCTCATTCCGAAGATTTCAACAGTCCTTCAGAAAGACTTCTGCTTTCAGCACTGGATTAATTGTATAAGACCTCAAATACTTCCCATTTGTGAAATCAGTGGTGTTCCTTCAATGATTACCTAATATTCTACTCTAGTATGATTCTCACAATGCTGCTTATGTCAGAAATGTTTATATACTAGCTTTTATTAGACAAAGTCCAAAGAGTCAAAGAGAAGTAGAAAAAGCATCTTCACTGACACTAAAATATAACCATCTGTTCGGCCATTGGCAAAAACTCTCAAGGACTGTAAAAGAAATTACAAGTTTGTCATGAAAGTTAAATGACAATGTCCAAGAATACAACACCCCACCATCCCCACCCCCTGTAAAATTAATTTTGTAACCTAAAAAAGGAATAAGCAGAGGGCAAAATCATAATGAAATCTGTGAATAGGTGATGATTTTCTTGAATACAGACAACCTGAGAGAAGACTAGCCTGAAATGCAGATTGTTTCATAAAACCAGGTTGCTGAGAACTTTTCATATGCGTTTACTTGTTTAATGAACAATCTCTAAAACAGTAAATCAGTTCAATTGTTATCCAGTACTATGTAATAGAGTAGGTATATTCAATACAAAATTCTTCTTCCTTTGTTAAGACACAATGACAGAATTATGTAATAATATTTTATTTGTAATCATATTTTTATTGTCACTTCTCTAGTTTTATTGTAGACCAGAAATTTCATGTACTGAATACTCTCTCAAATTTAAGGAAGGTTAATTTAAGGAAGGAAGGAAAGAAGGAATAAAATTGACAACAGTCTTTGAACGTACATACCACTTTACAAAGCTTGAACGTTTTAAGGTGACACAAGAAGTACCAAACCAATGATTCATTTGTAAATGATAATTCTCTTAAGACCAAATTACTGTGTGAATGTTGCATGTGTTTTCCTTATAAATTATACATTGAGAGCTTTAATCTTTTGCTTTTTTTTTTTTTTTTTTTTTTTTTTTTTTCTTCTTCTTTCTTTCTATAATGGGGAGGTCTTGTTTTTTCCATTTTTTTCTTTTCTTTACCTTCTAACATCAGATGGAGCAGCCTTCCTCTTTATGTCAATATATAATCTCCAGCAAACAATAATGACTCAGAAAGCTGTTACACATGAGTCAGGATGGAAAACTAAGTTCAAAATAAGTATTCTTTGTTCATTGTCTTTAGCTACAGAAAAATCCTCAGCTTCTGTGGTTCTGTGAGACCAGAGGAGGTGCCTGGAGTATGGTTCCTACTGATATTAACTTTCTCATTTGCACCAATGGCCTCTAGGTATATAGAAACTGTATGGTTTCTGAGAAGTCAGCTGGCTTCTATTATATAAACTGGCAGGGACTATTTAAAGCCAACATTTTAAAGACTGTGTCAGGAAAATGTATTTTTTATCTTGTTATAATTTACAAAATTCTAAATTAATGTCATGTAGTAAATAAGGAAAAAAATATCAAAATGTTCAAAATTTTGTTGCAACTATGCTTTGATAAGGTCAATTTTATTTCAATTTTTTTCCTTTTTATTTCTTTAAAAAAATAAATTAAAAATTGAGGTTCTATATGAGAACTAATTTTCAGATGAATGATGAACTTTTTTTTTTTTTTGAAATTTACAAATAGTATTTTTTTGAAAGCTTCAGAATTCCTTCCCCTTACAATACTCAAAGTACAATATTTGTCAAAACCAATCCTTTCCCCACAAAAAAGAAACAAACAAGCAAATAGATATAGTTTGGGAAAATTGAGATTGACAGAGTAAAGCAGGTAAACATAGTTGATCCTTCCTCTCTGATCAGTCTTGGTGAGACATACCTAAAGTGCTGAGCTCAGTTTTGGGCTTCCCTAAATCAAAAATCATGGAAATACTGGAGCTAATCCACTGAAAGGTGACAAAGGTTATTAAGGGCTTGGAGCATCTGTCATAGAAGTGATGACAGTGTTCAACTTGGAGCAGAAAAAGGCCCAGAGTCATCTTATCTGTGTGTATATGTATTTCAACCTCAGTGACTCTGGGATTCTGTGAATTGATCATTGTTTCACAAATCAGTATGCAAATATTCTGCTAACGTATGTAGTTAGATAAAAAAGTTATTCCTAAGTGGGAATACAGTGCTCTTTGGATAAAGAATTTGATTAAAAAATAATAAAAATAATAATAAAAGTCCTTTTACTTCTATTTGTATTTATCTATAATCAAAAACAATATCAAAATTCTGTTTGCTTGTTTGTTTCCCTCAATACATAGCACAGCATATAAAGTCATTTGTTGTTGTTGTTTTTGTTTTGTTTGTCTGTTTATTCCAGTATTTATCAGCCAGCTGAATTTCTTCTCTCCGAGATTCCAGACAGAGTTTGGCAACCTTTTACTCTGTAGTACTGCTCTGGTGCTGAACCATACTTCTGAGTCAACAGAAGTTCAAATTATTCTTTCATCTACCTAGTCCTGCTCTCTTCATACTATTTTTTTTTCCCCTTTGTGATATAAGTATTTTAAACTGAGCTGTTAAATTCTTATCTTGGATCAAAAACCATAACTATTTTCCTGAAAAGTCATAAAGGTTATTAAAGTCATTTATTGATTCATTAATTACTAGTGATGCAGTATTTTCATCTCATCTGTGTCTCCTTCAGCATTCTCCTAGAAATGAAAGCAGAACAGGATTTATAAGATCTATAATGATATATAGTTATGTTATCACTGCAATGTAATTATAACTGTTTTCATCTAGAGGTCTTATCCTTGTAATTAAGCATATGAGGTGTAGAAGAGATCTCCCAGAAACATTACCTTAGTTGGGACTTTGAATATTCCACCTAAAAGTTATTATCTTAGGATAGGATATATCACCCTTTGGAGATTTCCATCTCTTTACTTTGGCGATTAAGACGATATTCTCTTTACTGATTATATCAGCTTAGAAAGTTATCTAATCTTATTAGACAAATTCTACGAAGACTCCCATAACATGCATACCATTTATGTCAACAAGCTGCCAATGAGATTGAGAATTTGGTAGACAGAAGCCACTGGGCTTATTATATGTTTCTTGTTAGTTTTTAACTCTGTCCTATGGCCACATTTTACAGAAGAGCTTCTGAAAAAGTCATTAGCAGTTATTTAACATTGGTATCAGACCAGTGCAGATACAGTCTGTTTTGAGTATATTAAGTGCAACTTATATCCAATTTTTACTTCTTGAATAAAATCATGACCCTGTAGGAGCTTTATTTCTCCTCACCTATTATCTGTTTCTAGATCAGGGCCATTCCTGAGTACAGAGTTCTTCCGAGTTTTTTTCCTCTCCAGTTTCCTGGAACTATACTATATTTCTGAATGTGCTCAGAAGTAGAAATCTGTATCTCAAATCTAGCTTCAGAATGTGGATTCAAAGTCTTCTGGTATTTGTACTGACATATTCCTCGCTATACATGTATACATATATATATATATGTTTAACACTTTATTTTAGTAAGAAATTTCACTGGAACCTTCATTCATTCGAATTCATTGAACTATTCTGGCATTCACTAAGTCTGTGAATTAGTGAATCACTCCAGATTTGACCCTTATTTATTCTGAACAACATTAAAAGCTGCTGAACAGAAATTCAGATTGTAAGCTTTGCTTATTCATATACTGCTAGTCAGCAAAGACACATTATAGTATTTCCACTAATTCTATGACTGTAATATTTCAAAGAGAAATTAAGGAACAAATCTATTATGCCTTTCTGGTAAATATATTGGCCTCAGAATGAGTTCATATGGCACTCAGGAAGCTTTCTGCATTGTGAATGTTTTCAACAGTTCTCATCATTCATTTGATCTTACAAATCTTGCAACATATTGGACTGGAAGCTATTATTTGGGAAAAAAAAAAAAAAAAGTCACAAATAGTGTTTTTCTTCATTCTGTGATAAAGCCAGTACTGAAGTGGTTGACATTTACTCTCAAGATTAAAAGCCAACTATCTTTAACACTTCCCAATATGGCTTGAAACACACAGTGTCTTGATTTCTTTCTCTGCTTAACATAAATTGGGCTCAGCGTCCAGATAGTTTAAACACGTATCTATGTCTCTAGAGATGTTATTTTTTTTCTGGTTCAGACTCAAGACAAAAGTTGCTTCCCCATCACCATCCCAGTGAAGAAGTCACACGTGTCTGGACATCGCAAGCTGACTGTGCATGTGTTCAGTTGAACAGAAATTACTGTTCCTTATCAGGATACCTTAATGGGCTAAGCTAAATGAATACTCCACATGTAAATACCTTGCACTCAAACGACATATTTTTTTTTTCTTTCTCATAATGGCACTTAAAGCTTTCTTAAACATCTATACAGGAGAACAGCAAAATGTGTCTGCATAGTAGCAGTGATCTTTAACTAAAGGTTGAGGAAGAAACCACTGAAAACCTGGATGGAACGAGTTGCCCAGGGAGGTGGTGGAGTCACTGTCCCTGGGGGTGTTTAAGGAAAGGTTGGATGTGGTGCTTAGAGACATGGTTAGAGACATGGGTGCTATTGATGGTAGGGGGATGGTTGGACCAGATGATCTTTTCCAACCTTAATGAATCTATGATGAAAGGCATGGGAAATGCGTTGCATATTAGATTCTGTCCCTACTGCTGTATTAACAGAAGCTATCATTCAGTTGGGAAAAAATAAAAGGCTTTGATCTTGCAGTGACTTCCTGACACGTTTGAAAATATATCCTTTATTTGTCTTTGTGTTTCTCACAAAAATACAACAGACCAAAATTGTAGTGTTCTTATTGATTTTTTGCTGTTTGACAGAACTGCTGAGTTTCAGTTGCCTTTCGCATATACCTTCAATTAATCATTCAGGTAGATGTTGTCCAGCTGAACATAACCTTACACCACTACATTTGTTCACTATTTCCTGCCATATGACAGCATTTATCTGATTAGTAGTAAGAACAGGTATAGACCTCAGTGATAATAAAGACAATCCTGAAGAGGATTAACTGCTCTATATACAGTAGTGTTAGATGACATAACTAGCATCCAGCTCTATTTCATTAGCATTTCTATTCAAAGCATACTGATTAGATGCTTCTCTTAGCAACTGCATAAGCTACATTCTCTATGTGAATTGCTCTGTGCTGTACCATCATGTTAATTATTACAGACACTTCTTTACATTACCATGAAAAAGACAAAGTTTTCAGTGCAACTTTACCACCAGCTAGGTATAAATATGCTCAGCTGTCTCATCCAATATTATCAAGTAAGGAGACAATTTGAAATGACAGAAAAAAAGTTTGGCATATATGGATAAAGTGGAAGGCCATGATGAGGCCTGTGGTGGGAGCAGAAATCATTTGAGTAACCTCTTCTGTCACAATCCACAGAATCCCTCCAGCCCATAGTCAAGGAATCAGTAGACACAAAGCTTCAAATCTTACTCATATGCCCTATCAACCCCTTGGTGGTGGCAAGAATTTGAGTCAGACTGCTCAAGAGGATTGCATTTGAAAATGTTAATGTGTCTAAAAAGATCAAACCAAGTTTCTCAATGGATGTCTTGGCCTTCTGAACCCTAAGATGTTATTCTGAATTCCTATTCAAATAATGCAACTCTTCCTCTGCCAAATTAGCTTTGGGTTTGGGCTTTTTTCCAACTCATACAGAGCATATGAGAATATATTAATTATTTGTTGGCTAACATGCTTATTACATAGGTAAATTTCCTAACAGGTAAGATCTATGTATTAGCAGGCAGTAGTTTGAGTCTCTGCTCAGACGTTCTGCTCAGACGTTCTGCTCAGACGTTTGAGATGCTGCTCAGATGTCTTTTAGGTGGGGAAGGAATGTCAGCCCTCAAACAAAGCTCTACTTGAGTTCTGTGTTTTGGTTCTCTAAATTGCTGTTTTGTTCTTTTTTTTTTTTTTTTCCCTCAACATTTTATATTGTTTCACATTGTGTATTTTCTTTTTATTCTCTGAGCTGTTAACTAGTATTGTCTCAACAATTTCACAGATTCACAGAATCACAAAATTTCTAGATTGGAGGAGACCTCAAGATCATCGAGTCCAACCTCTGACCTAACACTAACAGTCCCTACTAAACCATATCCCTAAGCTCTACATCTAAACGTCTTTTGAAGACTTCCAGGAATGGTGATTCCACCACTTCCCTGGGCAGCCTGTTCCAATGTCTAACAACCCTTTCAGTAAAGAAGTACTTCCTAACATCCAACCTAAACCTCCCCTGGCGCAACTTAAGCCCATTCCTCCTCATCCTGTCACCAGGCACGTGGGAGAACAGACCAACCCCCACCTCACTACAGCCTCCTTTAAGGTATCTGTAGAGAGCAATAAGGTTGCCCCTGAGCCTCCTTTTCTCCAGGCTGAACAAGCCCAGCTCCCTCAGCTGCTCCTCATAGGACTTGTTCTCCAGGCCCCTCACCAGCTTTGTTGCCCTTCTCTGGACCTGCTCAAGCACCTCGATGTCCTTCTTGTAGCGAGGGGACCAAAACTAAACACACTACTCAAGATGCAGCCTCACCAGAGCCGAGTACAGGGGGATGATCACCTCCCTAGCCCTGCTGGCCACACTGTTTCTTATACAAGCCAGGATGCTGTTGGCCTTCTTGGCCACCTGAGCACACTGCTGGCTCATATTCAGCTGACTATCAACCATCACTCCCAGGTCCTTCTCTGCCTGGCAGCTCTCCAACCACTCATCTCCCAGCCTGTAGCTCTGCTTGGGGTTATTGCACCCCAGGTGCAGGACCTGGCACTTGGCCTTCTTGAACTTCATGCAGTTGACCTCAGCCCATTGGTTCAGCCTATCCAGATCCTCCTGCAGATCCTTCCTACCCTCGAGCAGATCGACACACGCACCTAACTTGGTGTCATCTGCAAACTTACTGAGGGTGCACTCAATGCCCTTGTCCAGATCATTGATGAAGATATTAAAGAGGACTGGCCCCAGCAGTGAGCCCTGGGGAACGCCACTAGTAACTGGCCTCCAACTGGATTTGACTCCATTTACCACGACTCTTTGGGCCTGGCTATCCAGCCAGTTTCTAACCCAACAAAGCATGCGCCAGTCCAAGTCAAGAGCAGCCAGTTTCTTGAGGAGAATGCTGTGGGAGACGGTGTCAAAAGCCTTGCTGAAGTCAAGGTAGATCACATCCACAGCCTTTCCCTCATCCACCCAGCGCATCACTTTGTCATAGAAGGAGATCAGGTTCGTCAAGCAGGACCTGCCTTTCATAAACCCATGCTGACTGAGCCTGATCGCCTGCTTGCCCTGCAAGTGCTGCGTGATGACTCTCAAGAGGATCTGCTCCATGAGCTTCCCTGGCACTGAGGTCAAACTGACAGGCCTGTAGTTCCCCGGGTCTGCCCTCCGGCACTTCTTGTAGATGGACGTCACGTTTGCTAGCCGCCAGTCAACTGGGACCTCCCCCGATAGCCAGGACTGCTGATAAATGATGGATAGTGGCTTGGCCAGCTCCTCTGCCAGTTCTCTCAGTACCCTCGGGTGGATCCCATCCGGCCCCATCGACTTGTGCACATCCAAGTGCTGTAGCAGGTCACCAACCATTTCCTCGTGGATAGTGAGGGCCACATTCTGCTCCCCATCCCCTTCCACCAGCTCAGGGTACTGGGTATCTAGAGAACAACCGGTATTGCCGCTAAAGACTGAGGTGAAGAAGTCATTAAGCACCTCCGCCTTTTCCTCACCTTTTGTAACAATGTTTCCCCCCACATCCAGTAAAGGATGGACATTTCCTTGATGTCTTTGTTTTTCTTTTTCTTATCATGCTCATCTTCAGCTTAGGAACTCTCCCACACAGTTCAGCAACAATTTTACAGTAAAATCCAGCCAAGGTCATGCAGTAGTTGTGTTTCACAGAGCTGGTCCTTGGCCTGCGGATATCTGAGCCCCTGGGCTGGTAGACGTGTAACTGTGAGCTTCTGAGAACTGACTGTGGAGAAGAAGACATGTTCCAACAATATCTTGTCCAAATTTTAATCCCTATGCCACTAATTCCCAGAATCTGTTCAGAGCTTCAGCCCCTCAGAGAAGCATTGAATCTTTCACGAGCAAGGTAACATAATCAACTTTGTACTCAGCTCTGGTGAGGCCGCACCTAGAGTACTTTGTGGGACTTCGGGCCCCTCACTACAAGAAAGACATCAAGGCCATGAAGCCTGTCCAGAGAAGGGCTACAAAGCTGCTGAAGGGTCTGGAACACAAGTGTTATAAGGAGCAGATGAGGGAATTGGGGTTATTTAGTCTGGGGAAGAGAAGACTCAGGGGAGACCTTATTGTTCTCTACAATTACCTGAAAGGAAGCTGTGGGGACCTGGGAGTTGGCCAATTCTTGCAGATAAATAGAGATAGGACAAAAAGAAATGGCCTCATGTTATGACAGGGGAGGTTCAGGTTGGAAATTACAAGAAACTTGTACTCAGAAAGAGTGGTTAGGCATTGGAATGGGTTGTTCAGGGAGATGGAGTCACTGTCCCTGGGGTTGTTTAAAGAAAGGTTGGATGTGGTGCTTAGTGTGAGAAAAATCTCAATAATTTTCTTCAAATGGGATCTTCTGTGAAGCTATTTTATTTGTGATTGCAATGGTGGACGGACATCCTACAAGCAGGAGCGCACAGCAAAAGTTTATCATAACCTTATATTCCCTATTACCTGACAAATGATTTCTCCCATTTCCTCATTGCCTGAGTACTACAGGTTCAGTACCTACTCAAAACCATATATGGTTTTATACCATACATGTACAATTTTATTTGACCAGTCGTTAATTTCTCCTTTTCTTTTTTTTTTTTTTTTTTTTTTTTTCCTTCTTCTGTTGTACTAGAGGGCCTGTGTTTTTACTGATTTTGTACAGCTCATCCTGTTTTTCTTAGCTATCCTTCTTATCCATCCTTTGGGACAGTGGGACCTTCCCCTTATCTGCTTATCTCCCCACTGCTATGCCGCACAATCGCTTTTGGATATGCAAGGTTAGTGGAATTTTCCACTGCAAAAATACCTTCTATTGCAAAAACATAACTTTGTTTCTCACATTAGGGACGTGGTTAGGTAGGTGGGTGATATTGATGATAAGGGAGTGGTTGGATCAGATGATCTTGGAGGTATTTTCCAACCTTAATGACACTGATTCTAATCCTCACTCTTCTCTGAAAATATCCAGTGCAATATTGTGATTTTCAAAGGAGACTAGGTATAAATTAGAGTCCTAATCAACTGTTTTTCCACACATTATTCTTTTAACCTTCTTTTGAAATTCCTTTCAGGTTTTCTACTATGGCACATCAAAATAAATAAATAAAACCATTAAAAAATCCCCAGAACGCAAGATTGAAGAAAGTCTTTGAAATTCTTTAATACAGCTTCTGACTTTTCAGATGACCCATTCATTACTTATCTCTATCTTCTCTATTCTTCTATTTTTTTTTTCTACCCAGTTTCCTATTGGCAATCTCTGTTCCAGAACCTGACTGCTCTAAGAGTTGGGACATTTCTTCTAATTTCCCACTAAATTTATTTCCAGCTGTTCACACCCATTTGTTCTTGTGACAACAGTGGAGTTTCACATAAACAACTGTTTTCTTTCCTGCTGATGTAGACTAACATATATTCATTCTCAGCCTTTTTTTCACTAGGTTAAGCAAACAGAGTTTTTCTAGTCTTCTGTTAAATAGGCACCCTGGCCTTCATATCATATCACTGTTGCTTCCTTACCTAAGTCTTTAGCTTCTTGGGAAAACAAAATCCAAACCTACGGACAACTTTCACAGAGCAGAAATTTAACTGAACTCTATTTTTTTTTCAGAAGTAGTGCAATAAGAAGTTAGAAAGTAGTTACAGTTAACAAGTAGTATTTCAGGTGAGTGGTAAGACAGAAGAAAATGTGCTGGTCCATGTGGAGTCTAATGTTGAGACAGAAATATGTTTCAGCTTTTTGTTCCTTTTAACTATTTTTTATCTTTTTTATTATTTTTATAATAATATTTTACTTTATTTTATTTGAATTCAGAAAGAATAGATTAGGGGTAAAATATGATTTCTAATGATAGCATTCATGATGGCTTTGGAACCTCTGCCATCTAAATTGCTTGGTAGCTACCATTAAAAATTTGTTAATACCTCCCAACAGCTCAGAATATGGCTCACAGAACCTGGGGTTCTCTCTAGACTGCATGAAGGAGAAGAATAGTTAATTTGGCAGTTGTATGAGGGTGGATATGTGTATGGGCAGTGAAAACATGAGGACTTAAAATATGTAGGATGTACCCGGCTGGCACCTCTAATCACAAACACTAATGTATTTCAAGAGAAGCAGTATAGAAAGTTAAACAAAGCTAGAGATGAGAAAAAGTTTTGTATGTTTGTTTGTTTGTTAAGCATGTTCTGTATAGTCAAGACTCAGGTTCTGTTCCTGTAAATGCATTTTGCTCATAAATGCCCACTTTTAAGAGTAGAGCTCTTGAATGACAGTCAAAATAAATAAATAAATAAATAAATTTGGTTTTAATATTCTATTTCCATCTAAACATTGTTGTGTGTTCAGAGCACAGAACAATCTTTATGGCCTGGGGATGCCTTGCTATGAGTGTGGGAAATTGCTCTGAGTTTCCTCAATGGAAGAAGCAAGCTGACTCCCAGGATCGAAAGCAGAACAAAGGCCCTGCTTGTACTGGTAGAAAGAGGTGCATGTAGCCACAGGATTTCACTGGGAATAATATCTTACTTTGTCTTGTGAGACCTCCATCATATTCTCTCAGCACTGTCATATGATCACCAGACAGCTGAATGGGATATGCATGCCATTTTGCTTTTGGGATTGACCAATTAATTGCTCTCCAAAGAAGAGTGCAGATAGACAGCTAATATATAAGCGGAGTTTCAGCCACACAATAAACAGAACATATCCTTAGTTTGGGGAACAGAGGCACTTGTTAAATGAAGAAGGCCCGTGGTGAATGGTGAGGCTCAGAAGAAAAAAATCTAAACGAATGCCATGTTTGCTTCTTCAGTGTTTTCTGCAGCCTCCATTGTATCCTTCTTTCTCTGTAGCCAAGTGACCTCTAAACCCTGCAAACAGCACACAGGGCTTTTTTTTTTTTCTTTCTTCTTTTTCTGTGTTGACTATTATCCTTTCATCTTGAAAGGTCATTGGGTATCAGCTAAAGAAATATACCACTTAGCTTTGAGTGTTCTCTCTGTTTGAAGTGATTTGCCTGTTTGTTTTATAAATGGAGATCTGTCTACAAACAAACTGAAAATTAATCATCTTTTCCAGTCAACATACTGTAGTTGTTGTGCCATAAGAACAGGTTATTCATAAAGCAGATTGAAGTACTTTGTCAGCCAAATAAAGGGCTTAGTGACCTAGTACAGTGACAAGCCAGTCACTGTTCCTGAAAAACTGGGGAGAATAAGTTCTCTGGGAAAATCTAATATTTAAATATAAGAAATACTTGCTAAATTGGGGTGTGGGTAGGTGTTTATTATTATTATTATTATTATTATTATTATTATTATTATTATTATTATTATTATTATTAATTTTATTTTTTTTTACCTGAAGGATCACGTGCAGATTGCATGCATATTTCAAGTATCATACAACCTAGACAAGTTTGAAAAAGGTATTACACTTATCACTCATACAGGATGACACAACTGTGAAATCAAAAGTATTGCCTGTGATATTCAAGCCCTGATGTGAAATCTTTTCAAGTATTTTTACCAATCTGTGAAAGGTGTTTTAATTTATTTACATGCAGATGGTAAAGACACAATGAAGTTGTACAAAATAAATAAATAAATAAATAAATAAATAAATAATAATAAAAATCTAATCAGTCTCATTTCATTACACCCAAGTATTCTTAAATGAAACCCTGAATTTCATAAAATTTGCAGAGAATGGTGTTTGTGTTTGTGTTTGGAGCAGGGGGAGACCTATGACAATCATTTGGAAGATAAACATATTCCTATCTTTAATTAAATTGTTTTAGTGAAATCAAAGAACAGAAAATGGAAGTAAAAGAAAGGAAACAAAAAGAAAACAGTTAAAGGACTAGATAAATGATGGCCAAATTTAGAGCAGTAAAAGTGTGCAAATCAATTCACTAAGTGGCCAATGACTGTAGATGTTGGGTATCAATCTGGAAAAGGAGGTAAAAGACAAAAGTAACAACTTGATCTCTTCTGATTTGAATTAGAACAGTCATCTTATTCCTTTTCATGTGTTGTTTACACAAACATTTATTTATTTATTTATTTTTCATTTGAAATGTAATGAATCATAAAGAAATTGCAATGGACAGCTGTAAACTATGAAATGTTAGAAAAAACTGTGAAAAGGAAATAACTGTGAAAAAGAAGACATTAATGTACCGAATCTGAAGATTTTTTAGATATATTGAGAAAAAACAAACAAACAAAAAAAAACATAATTAAATGGAGAGGTGGGGGCTGTAGCAGTAGTTGAAACAAGATAAGCTATTCTAATTACCCACCTACAAGACAGCTTTAGAAATGTAATTAAAAAAAAAAAAAAAAAAAAAGGAAACAACAACAAAAACACATGCATAGTCAAAACCAGAGAAGCAAACAAAACAACAGCCAAGCCAAACCAAACCAAACGAAAACCAATCAACCAACTATAAAACAACATATTGTTAATAAATCCTACTAATTGCCAGACTATTCATTGGGCACTGAACTTTCAGGAATTAGTTGACAGTTTCCTGCAGCCAGGGATAACAAGTACATTTTTAAAACAGGCAGAAGTATTCCTCAGCTTTAGAAGTGGTACTTGCCATTTGGAGGAGAGGTGACTTCCTTGATGGAAGAATATGGCTCACATTTGAGCTGTTTCTCTCTATGGTCTCTACATTTTAGGGCCTAGAACATTTTTTCAGTCTCCTGAGATGTCAGGCTTGCACCTTTCAAAGCTCTAGGATCATTATGTTTTACAAACAATTAGAACCTATACATAGTGTACAAGTTTGCTGTGAAGCAATTAATCTCTGTTTTGATGACAAGCACTTAAGTGATTTTGAAGATGTATTGATGTCCCAGCTTGTTATTCTGCACATTGCAGAAGGGTAAAAAGTGCTATTTACTTGAAAGCTGCTGTGTTTTTTTTTAATCTATGCATCATACCGCAATTCAGAGATCATGAAAGTAAGGAAAAAAAAAAAAAGATAATGAAAAAGGAGTAAAAAGAAGAAAGTTAATAAATACATAAAAAAAAAAATACATAAAAAAAAAAAAAAAGATAAGGATAAGGATAAGGAAAAGGAGAAAGAAATGAAACAGAAAGAAAAAGGGTTGTTTGTTTAGTTAGCTAGTTAGTTAGTTAATTAGTTTGTTTTTACTTATGTTTTTCAGACAGCCAGAGAATGAAAGATTTTGGATCAACTGAAGCATCACTTGACTCAAGGTTGCTGTGCAAAATGATGCATTTCACCAAAGACAAAGTTATCCACTAGAATTTTAGACAAATATGCACTTGTTTGCTGTGGAAGCCAAGAAAAGTACTTGCAGGAAGAAAATTTCCTTATATTAAATATTTATTTTTAAATGAAAAAGGATAATGATAGATGAGTTGAAATGTCACTATTAAATATTTTAATAATTTTTTATCTACAATTTACTTTGCTGCTTTTCAAATAGTCATATTTAATCATATTTAAACACTTTTTCTTTCCTGATTTTGTTCCTTGAAATAACAGTCATAACTGAAAATTATTTAGTAGCAGACAAAACCATACTTCTACCATGTTAGGAAGCATAAACACACAGTTTAGTGGTACTCATGACCCCAAGGAAAATTAAAGAAATAAAGCTAATTTACAAGGATGCATTTAAAGATTAAAATACAGATAAAGTATTTCCTAGCTATTGGAATGGAAACCCATTTTAGTCATAAAGTGAATAAGATTTACCTTCAGATTTTCTAGACTACATGTTTTTAGACTCCTTTTAGATAGGAACAAGTGCTGATGGATTTCTTCTCCAGTGTAAATTAGACATAAAATATATTAAATATATAAAAATATCTGCTTCTGTGGCTGGTTAGATGGATTAACCAAAAATCTATTTATTTGATTAAAACTCACAGTATCTAAACTGCACTTTTTCCTCTGCTTTAAATAATTTAAACTTTTTTTTTTTCTTTCTTTCTTTTTTTTTCCATTAATAGAAGTACAATTAGTACTTCTGCATGGGTACTACTGAATGGGTAGTAAGACATTCTCTCGGACGTGAAAAGAGAGGACTGAAAATATTAGGACAGTTATTCCTTCAATTTTTTTTTTAGAGCACATAGAAACAAGAAGAACCATCCCAAAAGATTTTTTTTCCTAAAATTTCTGACTCAGATGACAGACTCAGTCATTTGGCATATTATGAAGCTGTATTGTGGTTTTTAATATAAATAAATAAATAAATAGATCACATCTTAATTATGGATGCCATGTGGGTCTTCATGGAGCCACAATTCACAATTGAAGTTGCTAGTAGTGATTTGATTTTTAACATTTGTGCTGCATATTGGGAAGAAAAAAAAAATAGAATTTCAACTCTAGCACTCTTGGCTTAAAAGGTATATGGGTTTGACTTCAATGAAACAGTATAGTCAGGAGAATGTCACTTACAGTTAAGGAGTCCTTTTGGACATGTCAGGATTATGAGAGATTTCAGTAGACATCTACTGGAAAAGGAAATTATCTCTGAACAAATGCAATAGAAGGATTGGCAGAACAATTTTCTTGGCATCCATAGTCAATCAGAGTGCCTCCTGATTACTGTACAAGACAAACTGAGAAATGAATAGTTGCAGATTTTTTTTTGTAACCATCAGAGTAAAGAATATAATTTGTCAGTGGTAAAATATGATTTTGAGAAAAAGGTATTTTCTATTAGAAAACCATTCTGATGGCAATTTCATGACACTCTAGATTACAGTAGGTGAAAAAATTCTGATACGGATTGAAAACTATTAGTTCAGAAATGACTCAGAACCAGGAGGTTCTGAAGTTCCCCTACTACAACCAGTGGCTTGACAGCACATCTGTTAACATGTTGTCCTGTAAAACAGCACAGCTGCATGACTCTCCTGGGAACTATTGCAAGAGATATTTTTCAGCAAAAATACTCATATGGGTGCAATCAGGAAAGAGGAAACTTCTAAAGGAGTTTGGAAGAACTAGCAAGCTAATGTAAATGACAAAAATATTTAAAAATCTGTGCAAAATTATCACTCCACAAGAAAATTTGTATGTGGATTGTCAATGGATATATTTAATCTGAATATTAGATGCTTTTGGAGGACTTTTTAAAACAATATTTCTACAGGATCGATACAAGAAATCAAATTATGTTCAAGTACTGAAGACTTAAGAACACAGTTCTTTACCGTATTAAGGGAATGGGCAGTGCCTCGGGAATTTCCTGTCCACTCTGAACACTCTGAAGTGTATGTTTTCAGTGGAAGTTTAGAGTCAAAAGCCAAATGGGTAGAAATACAGTTATAAGTAATTAAAAAAAAAATAAAAATGTATGGCACTCATGTGAAGTTATTTGCCTGAATATACCACATTTTGTAGACAAAGCCAATGTGTACTGGAACAATAACGGCCCCCAAACAATACAGAAGACTTAATTGATATTTGCTTGCTTTGAAGAAAAGAGGTCTCCTGGTGTGACCGCATCTGGAATATTGCATACAGTTCTGGGTTCCTCAGTTCAAGAAAGACAGGGCCATGAGGATGATTAAGGGAGTGGAGCATCTCCCTTACAAGGAAAGGTTGAGGAAGCTGGGTATTTTTAGCTTGGAGAAGAGGAAACTGAGGGGTGACTTTATTAATATTTATAAATATGTAAAGGGTGAGTTTCAGGAGGATGGAGCCAGGCTCTTCTCGGTGACATCCAATGATAGGACAAGGGGCAATGGGTGCAAGCTGGAACATCAGAGGTTCTGCTTAAATATGAGACAAAACTTTTTTTACAGTAAGGGTGACAGAACACTAGAACTGGCTGCCCAGGGGGTTGTGGAGTCTCCTTCTCTAGAGACATTCAAAACCCACCTGGATGCATTCCTTTGTGATATGATTTAGGTATTCCTGTTCCTGCAAGGGGATTGGACTAGATGATCTTTCAAGGTTCCTTCCAATTCCTAGCATTCTGTGATTCTGTGAAAAGAGAAGTGGCCAGCAGGTTGAGGGAGGTGATTGTCTTCCTATACTCTACTTTGCTTGGAGTACTGCACACAGGTATGGGGCAGGGTGTGGACCTGTTACAGCAGGTCCAGAGGTGGGTCGCAAAGGTAATCAGAAGGCTGGAGAACCCCTCTTATGGAAAAAGGCTGAGAGAGCTGAGGGTTTTCAGCCTGAAGAAGAGAAGGTTCTGGGGAGACCTCATTGCATCTTTTAATACTTAATGGGGGCTTATAAAACACAGAGAGAACCATTTTTTGCTTAGGGAAGTAATGATAGGACAAGGGGGAATCATAGAATGGCTCAGGTTGGAAGGGACCTTAAAGATCATCTAGCTCCAACCCCCCTGCCATAGGCAGGGATACCACCCACTAGATCAGGTTGGCCAAGGGCCCATCCAGCCCAGCCTTGAACACCTCCAGGGATGGGACATCCACAATTTCTCTGGGCAACCTGTTCCACTGTGTCCTCGTTTCAATTAGGATAGAGTTGATTTTCCTCCTAGTGGCTGGTGGGGTGCTATGTTTTGGATTAGGATGGGAAGAGTGCTGATAACATGCTGATGTTTTAATTGTTGCAGAGCAGTGCTTACACCAAGCCAAAGACTTTTCAGCTTCTCACTGTCCTGCCAGCAGGCAGGCTGGGGGTGCAGCAAGAGCTGGGAGGGGATAGACCCAGGACAGCTGACCCAAACTGGCCAAAGGGGGTATTTCATGTCATCTGACATCATGCTAAACTATACATAGGGGTGGCTAGCCGGGGTGGGAGGACCAGCTGCTTGAGGATAGGCTGGGCATTGGTCAGTGGGTGGTGAGCAATTGCATTGTGCATCACTTGTTTCGTACACATTATTACAGAATCACAGAATCACAGAATCACAGAATTACAGAATTTCTAGGTTGGAAGAGACCTCAAGATCATCGAGTCCAACCTCTGACCTAACGCTAGCAGTCCCCACTAAACCATATCCCTAAGCCCTACATCTAAATGTCTTTTAAAGACTTCCAGGGATGGTGACTCCACCACTTCCCTGGGCAGCCTGTTCCAATGCCTAACAACCCTTTCAGTAAAGAAGTTCTTCCTAACATCTATCCTAAAACTCCCCTGGTGCAACTTAAGCCCATTCCCCCTCGTCCTGTCACCAGGCAGAGGGGGTACTATTAGTAGTACTATTATTATTATTGTTATTATTATTTTCCTGTCTTAATAAACTGTCTTTATCTCAACTCACAGGCTTCACTTTCCTATTTCTCTCCCCCATCCCAGACCGGGAGGGGGGAGGGTGAGCAAACGACTGTGTGATGTTTAGCTGCAGGCCAGGTTAAGCCACAACACAGTGCTTCTCCACCCTCTGAATAAAGAATTTCTTCCTAACATCTAATCTAAATCTCCCCTCTTTTAGTTTAAGACCATTCTGCCTTGTCCTATAACTTAACTGCATGTGTAAAAAGTCATCGCTCTACATGTTTTTTATAAACCTCCTTTAAAAACTGAATCACAGAATCACAGAATCACAGAATGGTTGAGGTTGGAAGGAAACTGTAAAAACTAGTCCAACCTCCCTACCAAGCAGGATCACATAGAGCACATTGTGCAGGATGGCATCCAGGCGTGTTTTGAATATCTCCAAAGAAGGAGACTCCATGACCTCTCTGGGCAACCTGTTCCAGTGTTCTGTCACTGTCACAGTAAAGAAGGGCCCCCACTGAAAGGCCACAGTGAGGTCTCCTTGGAGCCTTCTCTTCTCCAGACTGAACATCTCCAGCTCTCTCAGCCTTTCTTCACAGGACAGAGGTGCTCCAGCCTTCTGATCGTATTGGTATCTCTCCTCTGGATTTGCTCTAACAGGTCCACATATTTCTTGTGGTTGGGACCCCAAACCAGGACACAGTACTCCAGGTGGGGACTAACAAGGGCAGAATAGAGGGGGATAATCACCTCCCTTGGCCTGTTAGTTGCACATCTTTTGATGCAGCCCAGGATGCAGTTGTCCTGCTGGGCTGCAAGTACACACTGCTGGCTCATGTTGAGCTTTTTTGTCCTTCTCTGCAGGGCTACTCTCAATGAGTTCATATGGGCTCAAACCTGGTCTAGCAGTAGGTGTCCCTGCCCATGGCAGGAGGATTGGAATTGGATGGTCTTCAACCCAAACCCTGCATCCAAACCATTCTATGCGTCTATGAAAATAGCATGACTGGCAAAATGTATAAGCATTTTGTAACACTGTACCATCACTAATAACATTTGGTAAGACAGCTAAGCTTAAATATTTAAATAATATCCATAGCACCTGAGGGAAAAACAGAGATCTCTGCTATAATTGCACAAATTGGATGGAGGAAAATGTACAAGTAGTATAATCTGTCAAAAGAGAGCTGATGAAGTAAAACAGACAAGGTGGTTGTCTGTTAAAATCAGAATCCTGCAGAATATGATAAAACAGCGTAAGTCCTGGTTTCCAAAATGTTGTCAAAAGTAGGTGAGATCACCTTTTTCCTTTTGGGTAAGGGGAGAGGAACACGTTAAACAAACAAACAACAACAACAAAAACCAATAAGGGAAGAAAGTTGGGGTAGAAAAAGGAGAGACCATCCAGCATCTCCTTTCTCTTGGGAATGGCCTTAATTAATCTCTAACTCAGTAATGGACCATAGCCCTTGGTGCTGAATAAAGATGCATCACTTCCTTGGTATTGTGAACTTATGGTTGGTTTAGGATAAGCCTGTTGAAGACCAATTGATTTTTATATATAATGATAATAATTGATAGCAACTAAAAGGTAGCCATTGACAACAAATTGTACTGTTAACAAGTACCAATCCAGTAAATGGAAAGAAAGAAAGAAAGAAAGAAAGAAAGAAGGAAAGAAAGAAAGAAAGAAAGAAAGAAAGAAAGAAAGAAAGAAAGAAAGAAAGAAAGAAAGAAAGAAAGAAAGAAAGAAAAAAGGAAAAGGAAAAGGAAAAGGAAGAGGAAGAGGAAAAGGAAAAGGAAAAGGAAAAGGAAAAGGAAAAGGAAAAGGAAAAGGAAAAGGAAAAGGAAAAGGAAAAGGAAAAGGAAAAGGAAAAGGAAAAGGAAAAGGAAAAGGAAAAGGAAAAGGAAAAGGAAAAAAAAGGAAAAGAAGAAACTGATCTGATTTGTCAGTCTTAAATACTTCCATGACAGTAAATTCTAATTCTCTAACCAATTCACACAGATATCCTTACATTCAGTTGTAACAAACGTAGAGGACTTTTTCTCTTCCAACATTAGTATTCGATTTTGTGTTAAAACTTTGCTAATTTTACTGGTTTAATATTTCCTCATAAAGTTGCTTCACTTTAAAATTCAGGGAAAACTGAATCACCAAATTTCAAACATGCATAAATCATCCATTCTATTTTCAATGTCTTTCCTTGCTGTTTTTTCTTTGTTTCAATTCTATCTCTGGAGTTTACTGAAAAAAAAATCTATGTTGTTGAAAGACAGTTGTGTTATAAAATAATTATTTCCTTAAGAAATATAAAAAACTACTCAAAAAAACTATTAAAAATCTTTTTTTATGAACTTGCTCCTCATTTCAGGTACTCAGATAACTCAGATAACTTGTAAGCTAGCTCAGAGAGATAACGTAGTCTGTAGTTCTACAAGCTTAAAAATCCATTTCAGTATGGAGTAGCTAAAGTTTTCTACCTAAGAGAAGTCATTATCCAAACTTACTATGTCAGACTGATATCTCAAGATGCATTTTGGGCTCAAAGTCTGTTTCTCAATAAAAATGAAAAGGAAGATATTTGTACAGAACTTATAGAGTAGCAACATGGGCAGGCAGATGGTTCTTGAAATATTTAGCGTGTATTTGTAAACAAATTTAGTAATGTAAATTAAAAAGAAAATCTACAAATTGGTATTCAAGATACCAAAAAAAAGTGGAATTTATTATACTGACTGGAAAATAAGAAAATATGTAACAGTATTCTCAGTTCTCTCTCATTTTTCCTCTTAATTCTCATATGCCAGGAAATCTATGAAATAAAGTTCATTGATTGAACTAAACTACATCTGTTGTAACATTCTGACGTGAAAATACAAACCAGCCATGTCACTAGTTGCATTTTATATTTATTTTATGGTATCATCAAAATGCTTAGATCAAGATTAACATTCATTGCACCAGTTTCCACACACATATGAAAACTTATGATTTCTTCTCCCCAGCTAATTAAATAAGTCTGGCTATAGAAAAAAAAAAATGTAAATGGTGGAATAGGACATCAATTAATAAATATAATTTTGTTGTTGTTGTTGTTGTTTACTTTTGGAATGGCAGTTTAGACAGGAAGAGAAGAGGAATACAGGACAGGATATCAGGGAGGGAATATAAGGATGAAATCTGGAGAGCTTGAAGGGAGTTATCACCACAAGTTTCTGGCAAGTGTTAGAGAGAAACCATTGGTGACTGCAGGAAAGAAAAGCAACAGAGTGATTGAAGAAAGGACAATAAGAGAGAAATTAGAAAAGTAACTGTTCAGTAAATGTTATTCTCATTATCAAGTATGTGGCCTTCAGATTTATGTGTTCACTTATTCTGAACACAGGATGTTTAATTTTCTCTCTCTCTCTTTTTTTTTTTTTTTTTTTTTTTTCTTTTTCTGTGATGCCCAAATAGTAATATTACAGTGCTTCACACACTTCACACAAATTATTTAATCTTCATAACACTCTGGTGACATGAAGAGGTGGTGTAATTCCTATTTTATAGGTACTAAAGAGAGACAAGAAGAGGTCAAATGCACTCCTGGATTTTTCGAGTCCAAGCTCAGGGCATAGAATATGATTTGCCAGCATGCACCACAGTGCATTTTAAAGGTTCAAAGTGCTTTTATGTTAGATCCACAAAAGTTGAACACTTCTGCAGAGCAGACCTCATGACCTGAGGTCAAGCCCAGAATATGATGAATGCACAATTAATGACTGCTTATGAAAGGCTACTTAAATTTGTACAGGAATTCTTTATCAAAGATAAGAAAAAAATTGCAGGATGACATTAAACCCCTTTAACTATGGGGTTTAACCCATAAACCCATTAAACCCCTTTCCTTCCCTACCCCAAACCAACCCTCCATCCTAATCCCATCTTCCACAGCAAATGAAACAAATCAAACAAGCGAGCGAACAACAAACTTCCCCTTAAGCAAGTTGATCTATCTCGCATGATGAACAAACTTTGAATCCTGTGCAAACTGTAAGCTGTATCTGAAATAAGCATAAATTTCCTCTACTATATAAAAGTAACCTGCCATGAATCCTCTCTAATTCAAGCAGTGCATAAAATGAGGCAGGTTTATTTGGGAAAGTTTTGCGTAGAAACTACATAAATGTATTATTTCAGTGTCTAGTATTTAAGTGTTTGTATTGCTTTGATTAGTATAAGATACCAAAATGTTAATTGCCGAATTATAGAGTAACTCATATGATGCATCTACCAGTACTTAATACAGTTTTGATGGTTCATGTTGGTAACAGTTCTACTACAGTTAATCAGATATTTTAGCAGTTCTTTCACAACAATGCAGTAAAGCTGTTTTAACTTTTATCCTGCAATTGGTTCCATGTTTCCAAATCACCATTTTAGGAGATTGTCTTCTGTAAACATATAAATATATATGTGTGTATTTGTCCAGATTAGAAGAAAATGGTTCTAAATAACTTACAGTTTTACAGAATAAAACCTGTTTCCTCCCAGCCCAAACAACAATTTCTGGGACAGTTCTCAGTTTGTCAATTTAAAAGACTTCACTACTAATTATCTTAATTTGTGCCTTTTCTTCTGTATCTACCTTAGAGTTTATACGTGTCTAGCTTCTTTCTAATTATTGGTATATCGGAAACATCTTACAACTCAAGAATTGCTTTCTAGTGTCTCTGCTTTTTCATCACCTGCGTGTGATGACTCTTCACTGTCAGATTAACAGACTGGAACCTATTCACCTCCTAACTTTTTGAAGGACCATCCATACAATTATTGTATAGATGGATAATTCCAAGAAAAAATGCTATAATTATAAGTAATTTATTGACTCGTGTATCTTCCTCTGCCTTCCATCTGTATATCTGTATATCTGGATATCTGGATATCTGTACTGGGTGAAAGTATCTAGCACATAGCTAGAAGCACTATGACTGGAAATGCTCACAAAATGCAGACTAATTTGAAAAAATTAGAAGTTTTCTAACCTGTGTTGTCAGGTCTTGGACATTAATTTACAATATCTTAAAGATCTGATTTTAAAATTCTAGAAAGGATTTTCAAATTCCACTTAAACTAGTGGGAGGTATGCAACATGTTCAAATGTGGCACAGATTTGACGATGTTTAACAGCTTTTAGGTTTAAATTGTTGACAATTGTTTGACGATGTTGAACAGTTTTTAGTTTAAAACTCAGTACTTGGTCTGCTGTATACTAAATATGACTCATGCATTATTTAATAATGGACTGCCCCAGTTTATTCATCTATCACAACAAAAATTTGAAATATTACTGTGTGGCAACTACAAGCAGTTACTGACTTTTTGAAAACAATTACCTGAAAAGTTTCTTTTAGCAGTTTAACAACTTGGAGTGCTTGAAAGGTAATGACTTGAGATCTCTGTGTAGGATTTTCCATGTGACTATGGCTTTCTTGATAAAATATTTCAAGATAATTTGTCAAAAATATTGCTATGATTTTTTTTTATTTTTACTGAAGTTGAGAAAACCGTAAATGAACAAGTTGTGTGTTCTTAAAATTACTTAAAATAATAGATTGACGTAGACAGACTCCTCTCATTACCAGAGTGTACTCTCCCCAGTGTATGAAGTGTACTTCACTCTGCGTACCCTCAGCAAGTTTGCAGAGGACACAAAACTGGGAGGAGTGGCTGATATGCCAAAAGGTCATGTTGCCTTTCAGAGTGACCAGCTGGAGAAATGGGCTGACAGGAACCTCATGAAATTCAGTACGGAGAACTTCTATGTCCTACTGCCGAAGAGGAAAAATCCCATGCATCAGTAAATGCTGGGGGACAAACATCTAGAAAGATGTCTTGCAGAAAATGACCTGGGAACAACAAATTGAGTGTCAGCAACGTACCCTTGCTGCAAAGAAGGCCAACAGCACTCAGGGCTGTGTTAGGATAACTGTTACCAGAAGGCTGAGGGAGGAGATCATTCCCCACTACTCAGCACTGGTGAGGCCACTCCTGGGGTGCTGGATCCAGTGCCAGGCTCCTCAGTACATGAGAATCATGGAGCTACTGGTTAAAGTCCAATGACAAGCCACAAAGATGTTTAAGGGACTCGAGCATCTCTCCTATGGGGAAAGGCCAAGAGATCTGGGCTGTTTAGCTTGCAGAATATAAGGTTCAGGGGCTCTTATTAATGTCTATTAATTAATAAGACTCTTATTAATGTCTATAAATACATGAAAGGAATGTGTAAAGCAGATGGAACTAGTCTCCTTTCAGTGATGCCCAGCGATAAGTCAAGAGGCAGTAGGCACAAACTGGAACACCAAAAGTTCTGTCTGAGCATTAAGAAACACTTCTTTACTGTGCAGGTGACAGGTTGCCTAGAGAGTCTGAGGATTTTCCCTCCATGGAGATATTCAAAAGGTGTCTGGACATGGTCCTGGGCAACCTGATCTAGGTGGCCCTCTTTGAGCAGGGGGGTGAGACACAATGACCTCCAGAGGTCCCTTCCAACCTCAGCCATTCTGCAATTCTGGGAGACAGTGTTTTCAAATAAGAACCTTAAACATGGGTAAGAGCAAAGCATTGAGAAAAAAAATGGGGGGCAAAAAGCCCATCTATGTGAGGAATTTCTAGTGTAGGCTTGAATAGATTGAACCCTGAAACCATTGAAAACTTTTTACAAACACTATGTGTGATAACATACATAATTCTCAGACTGGTCTTCAGCAGGAGAAAATGATGCAGAGTATGTCTGTGTCTGTAACTGAAAAATTGCAAGGGACGAGCTGCATTTTCAGTACAGTTAAAAGAAAGATTGCAAAATAACTTAGTATATTGCCTGGTGGAAAGAGCCTTGAGCTGGCTGTCAGGCAAATCACGTTCTATTACTGGCTCTGACATTTCATCCCCTTTACCTGGTGTAACTTGTACTCCATCTGCAGAAAAAGGAGAATGTTCTTTGAAGTCTACTAATGGAAAATGAGGTATCTTCCTAATGTTTATTGATTCAATTAATAATTATTTTCTTACAGGGTAAATTAGATGCTTACAGGGTAAAATTAGATCATGTTCTTCATGTTAGTTCTTACAGGCATGACATTTGTTAAGCCACAGTATAAGCACTTTTTTACCCCCAAAGGTATTGCACCCATATGTTCCTTCCAAAAGCTTTCCACTTTCTAAAAATGTTGCATGAAATGGTGAAAGATTCTAATAAATACTGCATTTAAAATTATTTCAGTAGAAATATTTTGTCTGAATTTTCTTTCAAAAATAAGAAAGCAAAACAAGAAAAACAAATATTTTGACCTTCTGTTTGCTTTCAACCAGTCCAATGAAAGATAATATTATGGTTAATAACAACTGACATGATCTCTTACAAAACAGATGCAGGCTGTTTACTCATTCCTTTTTCCTTCTTTGCCTTTGGCTAAAAGGAAGCAAAGATATGTAGAAAAAGCAGTGTGTAAAATTACTTTAAAATGGTTTAAATTATGATTTCAGCCTTTACTCCTTCAGCTTGAAAACAAAAAGATTTCTTTTTGTAACTGTTATTTGTACTTGTACTGATTGCATTTTGAGACAAACTATGTTCTGGCCTTGTGTCATATGGTAATGAAGAGACACAGGACAAACACTACTTTCAGTTATTGATGTGCAAAAATGGCAACTGAATTGGGAAAAAAATAGATCACACAAATTGTTATCAGAGTATATTTTGCATTGGTGAATCTTTATCACTGTGCTAACATACACAAAGGAAACAATCAAATTCGATGGGTGACATTTGAACACAAAGGAAAATCTGTGAAAACAATGGGAAATATCTCATTTTGTTCACAGAATCACAGAATTGTCTAGGTTGGAAGAGACCTCCAAGATCACCTAGTCCAACATCTGACCTAACACTAACAAGTCCTTCACTAAACTGTATCACTAAACTCAATGTCTAAACGTCTTTTAAAGACCTCCAGGGATGGTGATTCAACCACTTCCCTGGGCAGCCCATTCCAATGCCTAACAACCATTTCGGTAAGTAAGTTTTTCCTAATATCCAACCTAAAGCTCCCCTGGTGCAACTTGACCCCATTCCCTTCATCCTGTCACCATGCACGTGGGAGAATAGACCAACCTCCTTTTCTCCAGGCTGAACAATCCCAGCTCCCTCAGTTGCTTCTTGTAAGACTTGTTCTCCAGACCCCTCACCAGCTTCATTGCCCTTCTCTGGACTCTCTCGAGCACCTTGATGTCCTTCTTGTAGCGAGAGGCCCAAAACTGAACACACTACTCGAGGTGTGGCCTCACCAGAGACGAGTACAGGGGGACGATCACTTCCCTAGACCTGCTGGCCACACTGCTTCTTATACAAGTCAGGTTGCTGTTGGCCTTCTTGGCCACCTGAGCACACTGCTGACTCATATTCAGCCGACTATCAACCAATACTTCCAGGTCCTTCTCTGCCATTCTTCTGGTTGTCTGAACCAGAAAAATCTTGGCAAAAATACAAAATGGGTTAGACTAAAAAGTATTATCAGAGAAAAAAAAAAAAGAAAATGCACTTTGTTGTTCTTTTTTTTTTTTTTTTTTTTTTAATAAAATATAAAATTTGAGGTCATAGAATCCTGACAGTTCTGAGTCAGAACAGAGGAATGTTAGCTGCATGAAGCATAGAGTATAAATGATATCGTGTGTGTGTGTGGTGGGGGGGGGAGTCCAGTTCCTTTTTTGTTAGAGCTATTTAATGAAGTTGTGTTAAAATCACAGATGATTTAGGTATTCCTGGAACAGAGTGAAGTGGGAAGGAGAGGGGGAAGGGGAAGAAGGGGAAGGGGAAGGGGAAGGGGAAGGGGAAGGGGAAGGGGAAGGGGAAGGGGAAGGGGAAGGGGAAGGGGAAGGGGAAGGGGAAGGGGAAGGGGAAGGGGAAGGGGAAGGGGAAGGGGAAGGGGAAGGGGAAGGGGAAGGGGAAGGGGAAGGGGAAGGGGAAGGGGAAGGGGAAGGGAAGGGGAAGGGGAAGGGGAAGGGGAAGGGGAAGGGGAGGGGAGGGGAGGGGAGGGGAGGGGAGGGGAGGGGAGGGGAGGGGAGGGGAGGGGAGGGAAGGGAAGGGAAGGGAAGGGAAGGGAAGGGAAGGGAAGGGAAGGGAAGGGAAGGGAAGGGAAGGGAAGGGAAGGGAAGGGAAGGGAAGGGAAGGGAAGGGAAGCGAAGGGAAGGGAAGGGAAGGGAAGGGAAGGGAAGGGAAGGGAAGGGAAGGGAAGGGAAGGGAAGGGAAGGGAAGGGAAGGGAAGGGAAGGGAAGGGAAGGGAAGGGAAGGGAAGGGAAGGGAAGGGAAGGGAAGGGAAGGGAAGGGAAGGGAAGGGAAGGGAAATTATGCAAAATAATCTCCAAATATTCTTTACTACAAACTGCCCAGATCCTGGAAACACACTGGAAACAAAACAAAAAAAAAAAAAAAGTAAATTCAAAGAAAATTCTACTGAAGTGATCTTATATAATTAATATTCTGTTCATTTGGAAACACAGCCAACTTAGACTTAAAGAATCTTGAATTAACTTTGCTGTTCTTATAGACAGGACACTTTTTGAGGACTGTTTCAAGAACTAGCATTTTCAAAACTGCAACATCTTTATCATTCCAAGGTTTTATTTCTAACACTACATTTATACCTCATTAGTTAGTGAGGAATGAGTGAATTCTGTAATGTTAATGTAACTGTATGAAGAAAACCCAAAGAAACAATTTATGAAACACTAAAGAATCAAGTTGAGTTTGAACAGGTTGTCTGGACTATTTGGAGATAAGAATGAAGCTGTTTACCAAAATGTAAAGTGTCCTATTTTATATTTCTTTGTACACAAAGAAAGAAGAAGGGCAATAGCCTTGCACTTGTGTTGTATACACTGTTCTGACCAAGACAGTGAAAAGCTTTTTACTTCTGCAATCTGTTCTTCCATACAGTTCTGTACTAGCCAACATAAAGTGCTATTTGAAAGTCTGCCCTCTACACCACTTCCATAGACACGCCTTAACTACATCAAATGACTGAGAAAAATTGACAAAAAATGTCCTTTTTAATATATATATTTTTGTAGGACCAGAGTGATTCTGGAGTCTCTAAATTCCTGTGGCATTTGAAGGAAAGTATGTAATGCTTTATTATACTGTCTGCAATTTCTTTTTCATGAAGAAATGTCTTTCACTTTTCAGTTATAATTAATGTGGTGTGATTTTCTGTATAAATATTTATCTGTAATCCAGACTCCGTGGAAATTCCTAGAAGGAAAGAAACTAACTGACTTTGAACCATCTTTGATATACACCACTGCTTAATAAGAAAACAAGATTTCTTAATGTGATAGTTTCACACTGATGGCTGGCTAAACCCCATCACACTGCTCTCTCACTTCTCCTCCTCAATGGAAGTGGGAGAAAAAATATTATGAAAAAGGGCTCCAAGGTTGAGAAAAGGATAGGGAGTTCACTCAACAATTACCATCACAGGCAAGACTGACTAAGCATTGGGAGATTAATATAATTTATTACCTATTACTAACAGACTAGAGCAGCAAGAACTAAAAACAAACAAACAAACAAATATATATATATATATATATATATATATATATATATATAAGATATATATATAGAGAGAGAGAAGATATATATATATATATATCTTCTCTTTACCCAATCCCTTCAACCTCATGTCCACACGTGGCACAGAGGAACAGGTAATGGATGTTGCAGTTGGTCATAATACTTCGTCTCTGCCACTCCTTAGTTACCCTCTTCCCCTGCTCCATGTGGGGTTCCTCCCATGGGATGCCATCCTTCCAAACTGATCTTGTGAGTACTTCCCACAGGCAGAAGCTCTTCAAGAACAGTTCCAAATATAAGCCTGTACTACCGGGGTCCATCCCTCAGTAGCAAACTGCTCCAGCACGGGTCCCCCATGGGTAGCAGGTAGCAGCTCTGTCCCCAGATCCCCTGCTCCTGCGTGGGCTCCTCTCCACAGGCTGCAGCTCCAGCCTGGGGCCTGCTCCTGTGGGGGCTCTCCATGGGCTGCAGCCTCTTACAGGCCACATCCATGTGCTCCACTGGGGGCTCCTCCATGGGCTGCAGCATGGAGATCTGCTCCATGTAGAACCCATGGGCTGCACGAGGACAGCCTGCTCCACCAGGGGCCTCTCCACAGGCCACAGGGGAACTTTTGCTGTGGTGCCTGGCACACCTCCTGCCCTCCTGCTACTCAGACCTACAGGTCTTCAGGGCTGTTTCTCACTCTTTACTTTCCCAGCTGCTGTGGTACGGCAGTTTTCCCTTCCTTAAATCTGCTGTCACAGAGACACAACCAATGGAGTTTTAGGTTGGATCTTAGGAAGAACTTCTTTACCAAAAGGGTTGTTAGACATTGGAACAGGCTGCTCAGGGAAGTGGTGGAGTCACCATCCCTGGAAGTCTTTAAAAGATGTTTAGATGTAGAGCTTAGGGATATGGTTTAGTGGGGACTGCTAGTGTTAGGTCAGAGGTTGGACTCGATGATCTTGAGGTCTCTTCTAACCTAGAAATTCTGTGATTCTGTGTAATTCTGTAATGTCATGTATTGGCTCACCTCTGGTCAGTGGCAGGTTGCTTTGGAGCCAGCTGACTGATATGGCAGCTTCTGGACTCTTCTCATAGAGACCACCCCTGTAGCCCCCCTCCTACCAAAACATAATATACCTAAACAGAGGTTGCCTGTTTATATATGAACCCAAATGTTTTTACTTTGCTGGTGGCTGGAATAGTCAATAGAGCTGCTGACTCAGCAACAAACTTAAGTGGAATGCTGTAACTATTAATTTAGCAGACAGTCTGGAAATTTGTTTAAACTAGGAAGGGATATAGTAACTACTGTTTTTTGTTCTTGATTTTGTGTTTGCTTATTTATTTTTTATTTTTCCAATGAGTTAATAAGAATTTGGTGGTTATGTACTTGAAGGATTTATAAAATGGAGTGTTGGTTATCATATGCTTTATTTTATTGTCAGGTTTTCTCTGAGAACAGTTTACAGCAGAATTTTTATCCTTTGATAACACTCAAACTCTTTTGTCTTTAATTTTTGAATGCTGCAGGAGGCTTTGCTTATGTGTATGACTTCTAATTTAAATGCATGTTGTAAATAAAATCCCTCATCTTTTACATGGGAACAACAACAACAACAAAAAATCTGGTTTTAGCTTCAGTCTGATTTCAAGTTCACTATTCAGGTGATCACTTTCCTTGGCAATCTTACTGTAAATGGGATCTTACTTGTTTCCTAATAGACTTTAGGCTGCTTCGTTTGTGTAATTTGTGTGAGTTCTTGGAACATAAAAATATGTATAGCAAAAATAGTAGCAAAAAGGAGAAATTGAAGAGTATAAAACTAGGTCACTAGTAGTTTTAAGATAGAAGATAGAATCTTGTATTTCATCTGAATTCCTGTTATATCAGCTTCAACTTCTTTATGCACAAGGTTTCTCAATCTGCTTTTTATGCACTCAACCATCTTAATGTAAAGCTCAAATCATTACAGAATTCACTTATTGGCATTTCTATAATTCTTTAGTCTTAGTTGTAGGTACTGTTCCATCAGAGTATATATGGATTTGGTAGACTGACATTAACATTGGCGTAAAATATAGTGAAGTGGCTCACCAAGATAGGAGGTAAGGTTGTGTTATCACCTTCACTAGGCTCCGTACATCTGTAACTAATGGCAATGGACAAAAATAATTTGGTCTTTATATCTGTTTTGCTGTTTAATTAAAACAAAAACAAAAACAAACAAACAAACAATAACTATTTTTCTACATTCCTATATTTCATATAGTTTTTCCTCATATTTCTTCTCATAATAAAGGTATTTCAAACAGCTTATTAAAATAAATTTCAGTAAGCTCACACAAGAGTGAGTTATCTGTGCCTGCATTACTAATTATGGCAATATCCCAACTACCTCTAAAAAAAGTAGTTAGGTCCTCATTCACTCTTCAAAAGCAGCACGTTTTTTTGTTTTGTTTTGTTTTGTTTTGTTTTTCCCTATTATAAGCACAAATGTGCTTTTATTTATTTATTTTTTCCTTATGTTACAGAGATTTTTCTGTAAGAAAGAAAAAAAAAAGCATCTAAGTACAAAGCATTACAGTGGTAATATTACTATATCAGCACTCATACATTCAAAATTATTTTTTGCTTTGCCACACTTATTTAACTCAGGGCAGGTTATTGTATCTCTATAAACACGTTTTAATATCACAGAATGGGGTATCCATTAATTATGCCATTTGATCCAGCCAGCTAGACAAAATTCAGTCATGTAGATGGCTTTAATCATGTGGAGTAGTTAATGGTGGAGCCAAGAATTTCCTTGTTGCAGTTTTTGCTGCAATACATGCACAGCATGCTGTTCTGAAATACAGGAGGATTTAAGCAAGTGAAGACAAACTCCTTCTTTCGTGTAACAAATTCTCTTCTAATTCGTAATTCTTGAACCTTGTTTACATGATAAAACTCCCTGGGATCTGTGAAATTTTTGTTTGTTCGTTTGTTTATTTTTTTCATTACTGAGAAGATTATGTTTACTAGTGACCCCTTGGAGAAGCACAATGCTACTCCATGGTGATTCTCAGATATCCAGTTCTGTCCCTGTCTCTCCAGGTGGCTGGTAAAGAGGCTTTCTATGTTAATTGAAATGTCACACATAGACTACAACTTGAATTACTAGTCTCTGGTTGCATTTGTTTCATGGTACATTGTTTATTGAACTGCTACAGTACATGCGTTCTACTTGAGTAGAAGGCATCCTGAGAGATCAAAAGGATGAAATTCTTAATGAAGACTATTTACTCCTTAACTGATCTTAAATCTTATCATATGAGGGTGACTACTTAGCCTCTATAATCTAACCCAAGGCCAATCTTCTAAACCAATTCAATCTTCTAAAGACTCATTTAAGCTACTCCTTTCCTGCATTTTTTTTTTCAAGGATATCCATTATCTATTATTGCCTACTAATGCAGTCGATCTGGGCAAGGTTCCCAGAAGACCAAAATGGCAACATCTTTATTTGCTTGGTCATGAAAACAGCTTTTCCAAATTTGTGATAGGGACTTGGATAGTAGTACTGATGGACTAATACAATATGCTCCCACAAAAGATCCGGATGTTTAAAGATAACAAATAATATGATGTTCTAAGTAATTTTGTATTCGTTTTCTTAACACATATTTAAAAAATACTGCATTTTTCAGTATCATAATATGCTTACAGCATAAATAGAGGCAGAAGTTTACAGATTATAAAAAAAAAGTGAAAAAAAAAAAAAAAAAAAAAAAAGAAGTTAGTTTGTTCCAAGATTCTCAATGGAACTGTATTTGAGTTATGAGCAGAATAAAAATAAATAAATAAATAAATAAATAAATAAATAAATAAAGGTGTGATTATGACACACTGGGAGGTCATAACCTCTCACTGGACAATTTTTTAAGATAAGGTCATGGGACATGACAGTCATACATAGCATTTGAAGAATTAGATGAATATTATATATATATATATATATATATATACACACACACTTCTGGTAGAGGGGAGAATCCCAGATTTCTGGAAAGGTATCTTCAATTGAATTCTGGAAAGAGTGTTATATATATTTCATCAACTTTGAACATAAAGCTAGAACTCTGAAGAGATTTTGAGTTATGTAGCAATTAATCATTTTGTTTTGTTTGCTTTTTTGTTTTGGTCCAGGTACAAGGTTAGTCTTCATTAGTTTGCTGTCACATGAGAATAACTGTGAGCTCCCGTACAAAGTAGCATATGTTCATATTATGAGGCATATGAGGTTTTTAAAATGGATTAGATTGATATAAAGAAAGAAATCTTAAAGTCTGAATTTTGAAGACAGTTCAAACGAGGAGTAAGAAGTATTATGACAAAGATGGAGAACTGAGGCTCAAAGAGATTTTGTGATTTGTACCCTACTGTCTTCTACCTCAGCCTCTTACCCCCCACCCTTCTAGAGTAAGATAACTATGTTAAGTAATTCTACAGCTGCAAAATAAGATGATGATGGTGTGTTTAAAAATTAAAAGTAAAGTTTTCATTCAAAATCCACTTCTGGAAACATCTTTACACAAATTTCAGTATACTGACCATCTCCTGAGGTCAGACTATTACAGAAGATTTTGCATAATCTTTTCTGACAGGAAGAATAAAGGCTTTATGATGCAGAACTGTAAGATATTTTAATTTGTACAGACCAATATTGAACAGAAAGCATTTTTTCTTTCCAACAGGTATGAAAGTTGCATGAAAGTTTGATTGTCTAGCATCCCTGAGTCGTCTGAAAGTGGGACAAGGGTCATCTTCTCCAAACTCTTCTCTCTGCATTTAAAGGTGTTCAGTACTAGTTAAGTACCTCCCTTATGTCAAACTTCCTGTATCTTTTGCCTGAAGCTGCTTAACTTCAATTGTCATTGATGTTGTTATAATTACTGATTCTTATTTCAACTGTAAATAGAGCTTTTAAAACTGGTACAGACAAACTGCCTTCCGAAATCCATTTACAAGCAAAATGTACCAGGAATGTAGGTTGTAACATATTGGAAGTAAAAGAGGAAAATTGCCAAACTAGTTCTCCTAGTTTGTGATTTTTCATTGCCTCTTGTACTGGGATTTTCATGTTCCAATTTTGCACCATCTACCATTTAAGCTGCTGGGAAACAGGGAGAATAGATACTTTGGGGATCAATAACCCCTTTGAGTCTACTACAGACACTGTTCTGGCCTTCCAAAGTAAACCTTTTCCTTCCAAAGTAAACCTTGGCTTTCCCACTCAGCAGTGCTCCAGGACAATTTTATTTCATTTTTTTTTAATTCAAGTTCATATATTTTTTCACATTATTATTTTCTCCTAGAATATACATTCTACAGTTTTCAGTAAAAACATGTATCTTAATGATTCAGAATGGATATACACACACTTTTATACACACACTTTTCAGATTATTTTGTCTCTTCTTTATTATTTTTTTTCCTCTAAACACATTTAGCTTAGAACACTTGTGGCTTAGAGATGAATGACTAGGTAAATTTCCTGAGAAAAAGAAAACAAACTTAAAATCTATTTCTTAAATCAGCTGGTAAGTCCCAGGGAAATATCACAAGTCAGCAAAATTTCCTCAAAAAATAATGAAAGATTCAATAGTGAGATGCTGTGTTTCTGAATAACTATTCTTCTTATGGTCTGTTTGTTTGTTTGTTTGTTTTTTTGTTTGGTTGGTTGGTTGGTTCGTTGGTTGGTTGTTTTTTTTTAGATTATTCTTAATCATTTTACTAGAAAGTCCACCTTTCAAAAACAAAACTTAACTCTACTTTCAGTTTCCAGACAAAATTGTTCACCATTTGCTTCTACTTTTTTTCTTCCTCCCCCCCCCCCCCCCCCCCCCCCCCCGCCCCGATTGCTTCTTTCCTGAAAAGATTTAGTTTTATGAAAATTAACTTGGCTTATCTAAATTTTTGAATATCCTATAAAAGTATAACCACACTTCATTTTGAATTATTGGTATTCATAGATGACATTGAAATGGTTAAAGTCTATTTCTTCCTTTTTACACTGGAATAAAATTAATAAGCAACCAGTGACATGGACTGTAGCTTCTAAAGCTAAACTTCTAAGTAATCTTAAACAGAAAGAGAAAAATTGTTCCTGACAAGCTGAAATTACATTATAAAACATCCCATATTTTGAAGAGCCATGATTTGTCCTAGGCATGAAGCTTATTTCAGTGTTTAATGAAACCTGTTTATAAAGAAAATATCTTCCCCGATATTAGTTTTCCAAAAGCATGCCCCTTAACCCTTGCTTTTTTTGTTTCTATTCATTGTTGGCATGGAGACAAAGAGGTACTCCACAAGATTGATCAATGCATGGTAACATCAACATAATGTTTTCAGTGAAGTTCCCAGGAGCCTTCCTCCTGAATCTGTCATTTTGATTCAGATAACTAAATCAGCCTATCACTGCAATGATAACGGATGACTTGCCTCATTAGCTGTCTCCTGCTGCTTTACCGTGTCAGGAAGCACCACAGTGATTGTCTGGGTTCTTGGGATAGAGAACTGGCTTGTCTTATATTATTTTGGTATATATACATCTTTCATATTTCTATCCATTATTTTTTCTATATTAATGAAAATAATATAAACAAGATAATATATATAATATTTAATAATAAAAAATATAATAATAATAATAATATAAAAATGGAGAGAGGCAAATGCAAGCAGCTTTTAATGAATTAATGTATATTTAATTCAGAGGAAATAGAGTTGCTGGATTCTTTATCAAAATCCAAAATTTAATCAGATAAATAAATATATTTCATAACATCCTGATAATACAGAAATACAGACATACTCTCTTATCACTTACTGTCTCAAAACTCTCTTTTCTTTAAATGGGATTTTTTTTTTTTAAAGACACTTTGCTTATCTGAGCCTTCAGTGAATCAATTACCTTAATTACATGAATATACAAAACCAAACCAAAACAAAAACAAACAAACAAAACCTAAGAATCATTCCTAGATAAGTAGTTTGAATTGTAAGTATGCTGTTGAATAATAAATTGAATTCAAATATAACCTGCAAATGATAGGACAAACAGGTTTTCAGCGGTCTTCATTAAACAGACCACGGATGTTCTACAGGAAGTACAGGTAACAAATGATTCCAAGTATATGAATTTAGTCAAGTTGTCAGTTTATACATGGAGAAAGTAGGAGCAGTGTGATTTGTATGTCATCTGTTGTGTTTGTGGGCAGATGCTTAAATTCAGTAAAAAATTAAAAACTACATATATTAAATAACCACTTACAACATATGGCCTTCTAACATGTACTACTGCTACAGTTTTCCTTATATACTGAACAAAAAATTATCCAAATTAGTGAAATGACAATATACTAAAATCACAGTGTCGTGTCCGTCTGTCCCTGTCCCAGCCCCCCCTCTCCCCCCCCAAAAAAAATCAGACAACTTGCTTTGAATTCTAAAGACAGAGATTTATTGGTAACTGAGAAGAAACCTTGCCACTGGCACTAAATTCTGTGAATGTCAGCCAAAGCACTTCAACCACCTTGAGCTGGCAAGGTACTTATAAAAGGAAAGAGAGAATTACAGAGTTTGCCAATTAACTCCCTGCTCCACTGAAGATTTTTTCAAAATCTTTACAGAAATGGGGCAGCAAAACATTTTAGCTGGGCTGGGGAATTCCAGTTTCTATTCCATGTTCAATCATGGGATGCTTGCACATTCATATCAAAGCACCTGGATTAAATTCACCAGTTAGACTCAGTGGGTTTCAGTGGGGTATCTGGAGAATTCTGGTGTTGACTGCCAGAACATTTACAAAAATCTCACTTAATCAAGTAAGCAGGAGTCAGGAATGGGTAAGGAAGTCTTAGCATTTCTATTCCTTCACTGTCTAATTCTTGATATCACTTGCCAGCCTGACAGGTTCAATCAATTTATTCAGTGGGATTCAAAAATTCCATACTCTCTGGCTAGCTCACTTATAAAGCTAAATAAAACAATAAAACTTTTTTTTTTTTTTTTTTTTTTTTTTTTAATGGAGCATACTTAAAATTTAGAAGAATAAAGAAAAATAAAAACAAAATAGCAGTATAATTTGTTTCCACTATATTGAGTCAAGACTTTTTTCCTGTTCTCTTTTTTTTTTTTTTTCTTTTTTTTTTCTTGAAGCTGTTCCTCTTTGGACACATAAATATTCAGCTGGGGAAACTCAGTTCTGCTAATTTCTTCCACGGGAAGTGTTCTAAACATGAGCCCTCTTTGGGTTTCACACACACAAATTACAAAAGAATTTGCACTTTTAGAAATATGTTGTTTTCTTATTTTATTGCAAGTAATAAAAAGATAATAAACCATATATACAATTCATGAGTAAGACTTATAGTAAGGTCCCTTGCTTGATTTTTAAGTGCAGTCCTTAGTTATTAAGCTTTGTGCTCTTACCTAGAGTTTAGTGTCATACATGGTTATAATACCGTTCCCTCACCAACTACCATCTACAGTAACATATGTCTGTGTGTATTCTTCAGGAATACTTGACATGTCTAAATCATCATACACCAATCCTTCCTCATGTCTGTCTCCTAAATACATCCATCTATATGAATATCTAGAACTGCATGGTTCAAATAAGATTAAAAGACTGAAAGAGAAGCCTAATTCTTGTCCCAAAAGAAGGTATATCTCAAATGGAAGAAAGTCTATCTGAAATTCAGAAGTTGTTCTCCAAATGTTTTCTTCTTTAATAAGCATTTTTCCCTTCTGCATTGTCTCCACAGTTTACACATTATTCCTTGAATTATTTTGCAGCATATATAAAGAAAAGATTCAACCTCGTGTCATTTCTTATAGTATAACAATTAGAATGTGCTACTACCAAGATAAAATCTCTTTCTAGATTTTGGTCTTTAAAAGGCCTTAATTTAAATTAACACAAAACATGAGCAAAAGCCCATTTATTATACTTATTCAACTTTTTAGTGTTTAACAATGGAAATTGTTTGATTATAAATATTCTGGACTTGGACTGTAAATACCACACCATATCACTTTAAATTACTCTGATATACAGACATATATCAGTATAGGAATGAAATCCTCTTTCCAGTATTTAATTTTAGGATACAGAAAACGTGGAACAAAACTCTATTAAGGTCTCACATGTATGTTGTTTATTCATCATTTATTACATTATGTATACCAGTCATTTTTGAAAAATACCATAATGGATATATAAAGTGTTACTAGTTCCTAATACTGCCAAACGCTAAGCCTCCTTCAGACCTCCTGAAGACAGAAGATTAATTTTAACAATCATAAGATTTGAAATAATAAATGCTTAACTTCCATTCTAATTCTTGAACTTGAACATTTGTCTGGCTTCCAAGTGCAAGTAGGAGAGATCAATGTGCACTCATTTTAAAAAATGAAAGCTGACGTGTTTCTATAATCTCTTGATTTCAGCAGCCAAGGCTTTGAGAGATGCTCACTCCATCATGAATCTAGCCTTGTAACAGAACCAAGTTCATATTTTCAGAATGAATCTTTCTCTTTGTGGTTAGGGCAGTATCCTAGCAGAGAAAACTGCATTCCATTTAAAATAAAATAAAATAAAATAAAATAAAATAAAATAAAATAAAATAAAATAAAATAAAATAAAATAAAATAAAATAAAATAAAAGTCACTGTGATAATGTGTTATTGGACTAAAATTGCTTCTCAATTTGCCTGGATTGGAAGACTTGTTGTTCTGGGCAAGGTCTACAGAAAAGGCATTTTGTCCTCTACGCATTTTGGAAACATGCTTTGAAATAAAATTACCAGAGCTGAATATTCAAAAGCATTAGCGACCATAACAGTTTACAAAATTTGCACAGCTTATGTAGGCTCTGTACTATGTATATTAATTTTCAGACTTCAGACAGTGGGTTTTCTAAAGGTTAGTAGATATCATCACTCAAACATGTCTTTTGTTAATTCTAAGTCCGGCAGTGTAAGGGAGAATGATGTTGAAGTCATAAAGGATAAAACATAATAAAGCAAATGGTGTTTCCTCTTAAAAACTTCTTATTATAGTCTTTCTTTCAATCTTCAACTCCTTTTGATCCTTTAATTGTAAACACATGAAAAACAAACAAACAAACAAAACCCCTCAATGGTTTTACTCAGATAAACCTCAAAAGAAAATGTTTGACTCATTTCTTCCTTTATTCAAAACCATTTTTGAATAGCCCAACTCTAATGCTAAAACAGAAAAATATTGTTTGTAATAGACAAAAAACACTTATTAACAATATGCATGCCATCTGCCTTTATATTCATGTCCTTCTCTCCTGAATACTATAATATTATTTCAATGTAAAACACACAAAAAATGTTAAGTTTTGTAATGGTACTTATTAAACATTCAGTACAGAAAATAAATATGGAACATGCAATCATGGGTGAAAGTGCTTCCCGGTGCTCTTAATTCTAACATAAATAGGACCACATATGTATTGCACATTACCCATCTCTTACTGGCTTCCTTATCCAAAAAAAAACATTGCAGTTAATCTATTTTACTGAAATTGTACCACATTAGAACTAGTTTGGGCTTGTTCCTCTTACTTTTTTTTTTTTTTTTTTTTTTTTTAAGGGAGTAATGTTGATATCTATGTTACTAACTTTACTCTTTTGTCATTTGTGAATCCATAGAAGAACACAAGCCAAACTATAACACAGCAACATGTAGGGTTCTTATAGGTATATATTTGGCCAGCCACTCGATTCTTTTTAGAAAATTGAGATATTTTATAAAAATTAAATATAAATAATTTCTTCCCTAGGTCAGAATTTCTGTGACAGTTCAGAGGCAATAAAAGGTGGGAAAGGGGAAGGGGGGAGGGGGTGGTACACATTATGAAGCTGTCCCAAACAACGGCTACTTCCCAGGCCCTACTTCCCAGGACATGGCTGAACATCACTAGTTGATGGGAAGTAGAGAGTAATTTATTTTCTCTCTTTCTGTGCTTCCATACAGCCTTTGCTTGTTTTTGTTTTTTTTTTTTTTTGTTTTTCCCTCTTCCTTTTCCCTTTAATTAAATTATCTCAAACCTTTTCTAAACTTTTGAGGTTTTTGTTTGTTTGTTTGTTTTATTCTTTCCAGCATACTTTCTTCTCTTCCTCTTCTAAGGAGAAAGAGAAGTTGTGGTAGAGTTTAGCTGCCCAGAAAGGTAAAACCACCACAGAAGGTTACCATTACTTTCATCTTTTCTATTATTTTTTTCCATGTGGATATTTTTTGTTTCTATCTAGGTAAGAACATAGACAGTGGGGGATAAAAAGAGAAGAAGGTAAAGTGATACAAGGGAATGGGGGTGAGTGTAGATCACCAGTTCACTAACACTGCTGATTTTACTGTACTTGGTTTTGTGTGCATTGTGGTAGAAACATTGTGTTAACCAAGTATTAATGTCAACTAGAATATGAAAAAAAAATTTTTGGTCACATTAACCAACCTCTAGTTAGTCAACTGGAACCTCTCTGGTTAGCCAGGACTGCTGCTAAATTATTGAAAATATAAGAAATACAGAAATATCCTTTCCATTTACATATCACAGAACTTGCTTGATCCTGTTATGCTGAGAAATAAAAATACAGTCTGTCTAGCTTACTTTATAATCTCTAACAAGTTTAAAGAATGATATTTTAAAGGGGGAACACTGAAGTATAAGTGAATTTCTCTTTATTTGCAGGTATCAGTATTTGACTGCAAAGCTAATCAACAAGGAGCATAGTAGTTAAGAGCAAAAATATCATCAGATTTTCATTTTACTTTAAAACTATTTTATAGTTCATAAATACATGCAAAACAAATTACAAAACATCTAACATTATCTTGGATTGTGTTAATCTGCAAACGACCTAATTTTCCAAAGATTTTGGTGCTAGACATAGTCACTAGAACATCAGGAATTCTAAGCTGCAGATGTAAGATGTCTACATATAAATTTATTCATTTTGAGCTTTCAAACATCCTCATACTTTATGGTGTATGGAACTTTTTTTTTTTTTTCTTTTCATTTTTAAAATATGGGTATAATTATCCAAACCTTGATTTAAGCCTATGTCCCAGACCACATTTTGCTTAAGTAAAAAGGATTTTGACTAAATAATGTACCTAAATTTGAAAAAGAGGCTTGTCTTTTCTAGAATCAAATATACTACAGCTTAGTAGTCATTCTGAATTGTTGCTATACAAACATAAAGCAGTTGAAATCCTTCATTTGGTGGTTGATCATAATCAACTAAATTCATAAAAAAATATGATATTTTTGCATGGTAAGATGAATACCATTTTCCTTCCAACCCCTTCAATTCTGTGATTCCTTGTTTTAAGATATTACTATGACATGACTACAAAAGAATATTATTTTGGGAACACTACTGAAAATAAAATTTCAGAAATCCAATGACATTTCTTTTAATAGTGGTTTATAATTTGGCAGAGAGATGCTAAAATGGAGATAAATTCTTTATTGCTTTGTCCATAACAGATTAAGTTGCTTCCTGATCATAATTACGAATCTATTTTCTTGTAGCTTTCAGAAGTTTCTATCTACTTACATCCATAAATTATTTGTATTGTCTTACACCATCAGTTATAGAATGCAGTGTTATGTTTTAGTCAGCTTCTTGAAAACTTCTTTTTCTGTTTGACCTTATCTTGTTCTTACAGATTTTTTTTTTCCATTTTAAAGCTTAAAAGCAACGTGATTATACTGTTTTTTGTTTGTTTGTTTTCTGTCAAAATGTATATTTATTCAATGTTTGAGAAGAGCTTCCTTGTGCTGAGTGATATTATCTACAGCTATTGTGACAGCAACATCAGTTATTTTGGACAAAGACACACACTAACTTGTCACTTGTCTTAATTCTGGTATCCCTCGGGAGTATTTTGGATCATATTGACATTTATTTCAGGAGCTCATTCTGATCATCTTTAACAGGGTCATATGTAACTCAGTTACTCAGCCATCTCAGTCTTACTTCAATTGGATTCACTTGCAGCTGAAGTTATCTGTTTGGTTAAATGTTTTGCGCCCCCCCTCCCTCCCCCCTTTATTTTTTTTAATACTTTGTCTTCTTTGTTCTCTTGTATCATACTGAATTTGTATACATTTTCTGACAAAACTGAGCTGTTTTCTACTCTTCTATATTTTTCCCTAATTATACCGTTATACTAAACAAATACATAATGTACAAATAATGGATGGAAACCAGCTACATAAACCCCCTGTGCTGAAAGACAGTACAGTTAAAGTCTTCATTAAATATGGTAATTGTATTCTAACATTCAAAATAAATGTTAGACATTGAAAGAATATTATTTAACACTGAATAACTGCAATGTCCATTTCTTTCTGCATGGTCATTTGAGAACAGATAGTATTGCTTGTGCATTTCACTTTTTTCAGCATTGGTCTGTTGGGACTGTTGCATGAAAACAAATGAATAAGTGAATGAGTGAATTGTAAAACCACATGATGATGTTCAAAGTTTGTTCAGAAAACATGAAAGTGAGAAAAAGAATACCAGTTGCTTTATCATTATGCCATTAACAAGAAAATCCTGCAATTGGAAAAGGTTTGGAAAAAATCTTTCTCGACAGTGTTCCCGGGGAACTCTTTGCAAAGGAAATATGATCACAGGAATTAATATGTTATATGGTTCAGAAAGGAATACTTGCCTGTTCCAGATCTGTTGCATTTTTTCTTTTTCAATTTCTCACCCTAAGTCTATATTTATAATGTTTCTGATATCTGCCATAATTTTTATATTTTGCTGAGTCAGCTAGTGTGTGTCTATTCCCTAGGAGTCCTCAGCAATTAAAAACAGGATGCACATCAAGAATGAAAGGAAAGAAGTGCTATCTACAGCTGGAGGTAGATAAATGTTGTAGATACATGTAGGTGTTGTAAATATTATCTGTTGCATTAGGTGAAAAGCAGATTAGGTGAAAAACTGACATACAGAATTCTCTCCAGAAGTTCAGCTTCAATGTTCTGGAACAAGTTTATTTTTGCCAAACTATTTATGAAGTAGGAACAATCTCACATTTGTCATCAAAGCTAGGTATTAACTCTATACTTTTTTACTTCTCTGTAAACTCAACCAAGAATTAAATGGTTTGTAACAATACCAGTCTTCCAGAAGAAGTATATCAGAAAAAAAAAAAATCAGATATAATATATTTCAGATATTGCTTACAAAGAAATAACCTCCCATAAAACTTCCAATGGAGAAGCTGAATATTTGCAGCAAGTCTCTTTAGCTAAACAGATTTTTAGATTACATATTTTTTTACCTTATCCAGTCAGTTGCATTCTTGATTACCTAAAGAATATTTTCAATGCATTCACTTGAAGAAGTGCTAGGGCATTTTCAAGAGCTGAAGCCACATGTTCCATTTCCACAGCATTCTGTTTTATGGAATAGAAACTGTACAAAGCTATATCAGACTATAAAACAGCACCTTGACTGAAGGGAGTGCAAAGATTTGACAAATAAATGTATTTACTGTTACTTTCCTCTTGTTCTTTCTTTTGATCTTTTTTTACCTCACAAGTTATCAGCTTTTGAAAATATCAAAAGCCTTATACCATACTGTCTTCTGATATATATGGCCCTGTATATTATGATTATATAAGGCCATGTAGTACATTGCAGCACATTAAATGTACTACAAACTGCAAACTGACATTGAAAATATAACTTTATCTACTTCATTCACTCTGTATACCAATGTATTTAGAAGTCGTAAGTTACAGGAACACAATTTTTAAAAAACTATTTATAAATAACAGTCCAGAACCATTTTTTAGCTGCAGTCTAAACCAGTAGCAAAAGTGGCAACTAAATTCTTCAACAAACAAGAGAAAGAATTTTGATCAATATTGGTAAAAATTAGTCTAGGTGTATTAAGAATTGCCACTTTTGAACTTCTCTGCTATTAACTTTAAGCAAGAAAACAAAACTCATTATAGAACTTCTGAAATGCAGGTCTTGAACCTAGGATCCAAAATATAGACCTTAGTACCTAGTTATACACAAATAGAAAGAATTGAGAAATGGTAAATGCAAAATAGATGGTATACTTTGTGATTCTTCTCAGAAGAATCCACCCTAGCCTTTTTATTGTAAGTGTGATATTACCAAGAGACTAATGAAGACTAGAAGCTGAGATTAGTCTAAGACTAGTCTTAGAGACAGCAGATCTCAGAAGAGTCTAAATAGATGATAAGAAGAACTTATGACAAAACATTACGTGCTTATACCAATTAATTTATATATCATTGTCTCGTCATCTATGAGAAGTTTTCCTGAAATTTTGGTTGAAGGAGTTACGAAATGTTGAAATAATGTTAAAGAACTTAATCTCTTGCTTTAGCATCAATTATGTTTTAAGTTTTTAATTTCTACTTTAATGTTTTAAGTTTATATTTTTAATTTAAAAAATAAATTAGCAAGTACATAAAATTTTAAGATTAAAGAAAAATAAAAGCTACTTTTGTTGAAATTCTCAAACTAAAATGTTTCATTTTATGCTACGCAATATTCTTCCTCCAGAAGGAGACCTGTTGATTAACACTTTAAAAATTGTAACTTCTTCTTCCTGCCTAGCTAGGGAAATTTTCTTGAAAGTATCCTATATCATTATTATCCTAAAATGAGCTGTATCTACACAGCTCCAATTTTTTGCGTGAACATACACTTAAACTGCTATGCTGGTTTTACCCAGCTGGGCAGCTGAGCTCCACCATAACCACTCTGACTCCCATTCCTCAAAGGGAAAGGGGGAGGAAATACAACAGAAAGTGCTCAAGGATTGAGATAAGGACAGGGAGGTCACTCAACAATTATCGTCATGGGCAAAGCAGACTCAACATAGGGAGATTAATGAAATGTATTACCTATTACTAACATGCTAGAGCAGTGAGAAACAAAACCAACATGGGTCCCCCACAGGCGGCAGCTCCCTCCAGATCACCTACTCCTGTGTGGGCTCCTCTCCAAGGGCTGCAGGTCTGGCTTAGAGTCTCCTTCTGTGGGGGTTCTGCATGAGCCGCAGCCTCCTCTCGGCCACATCCACCTGCTCCACTGGGGACTCCTCCACCAGCTGCAGCATGGAGATCTGCCTGCTCCACCAGGGGCCACTCCACAGGCTGCAGGGAAATTGCTGCTGCGTGCCTGTGCTACTGCCCTCCTGCTGCACTGACCTGGGAGGCTGCAGGGCTGGTTCTCACTTCTCACTCTCCAGATGCTCTTGGGCAGCAGGTATTTTTGTTTGTTTGTTTTGTTTGTTTTCTTCCTTTCTTAAACATGCTTTCACAGATGCACAAACAGCATCACTTATTAGCTCGGCTCTGGGCATTGGTGATTCCCTTTTGGAGGTGGCTGGAACTGGCCTTTATCTAATATGGTGCAGCTCTTGGATTCTTCTCACAAAGGCTACACCTGAAGCCCCCTGCTACCAAAACCTTGCCACATAAGCCTACTACAACTAGAAAACCTTAAGATTAGGAAAGCTAAAAACATTAGCCAATTAAAAAATATTTACTTGTTTCTTACTTGCTTATTTGGGCCCCACAACACCCTTGGTTTTATACAAATGTTACAAAACAAATAGCTTTGGTTCATTTGGTTTAGAATAATTTGGTGAAAAATATACTATTGTGTGCTGCTTTTGTGGTCAATTTGAAAGTCTCCTTCTTAATTTGTTTCAACCAGTTGCTGAAATCTTAATCTGTTTCCTCAGTCTGTTTGTATTCTGATTTCGGAGTGCAATATTGATTGCAAATAAATTTTTCAACTAAGAACAACATGTATATTGACAAGGATTTGGTAGCTTTTTATTATTATTATTTATTTATATAGGACATTAAGCAGATGTTGCTTATTGAGAAAAAACAAAACAAAACAAAACATTACTGTGCTGAATTATGAAGACATTAGAAACAACAATTTTCAGGCAGCAAAAAGAAAAAAAAAAAAAAAGGAAGTTTGCTTAGGTATGTCCTTGAGCTTCACAGTAAATTAACTTTTAAGGTATATTTTAAGGTAACTTTTAAGCAATGACAGAGTTCACTTGTAAATGAGTAAGACTCCTGTCTTCAAAAGGAGACAAATGGAGGAGTCAAAGGGCAACAGGTAATTGATCCATTAGGACAGGTTTTGTCTTAAGACTTTTTTTTTTTTTTTTTTTTTTTTTTTTTTTTACAGTGGGATAAATCATAAATCAATCATTGGAACAACGTTCTTAGGGACTTGGTACAATTCCCATCACAGGAGACTTCCAAGATGCTGCAGTACAGGGTGATTGGTCATGTCATCTAGGTTCCCTTTTCCCATGGAAGGTTGGACCTGATGACCTTTTGTGCTCCTCTTCAACCTGGGCTGTTTTATGATTCTATGATACTCTGATTGAATCTATGACTCTATGATTCTATGATTAAGTATTCATATTTCTCTGCATTAGAGTACAAAATGTAGTTGGTTAATTTGAAGTTTATGGGTGTATAGTCTCGCAACAATCTCCTTGAATTTGTAGTGTCGCATGTCTGTCAGAGCATACTCCTCAGTGTAATCTTGTATATGTTATTGCCACATCAGAGAGGTTTGCAGTTTAATTTAAAAACTCTAATACCTGCATATTCAGGGAATGACAGAATTTGTGGCTACAACAGATAACCTGTTAGATTAAGGTCTGAAATCTAAGAGGCATATGCAGTTCATTATACACAGAACAGCTGAGAAATGATAGCCATCACTGAAAGCAAACACAATAATGCCTTGAAGCTAAGTTAGAAAGATAGCAGTGCTGTTAATAATTAATTCTCTCTGTTGTGTCTGGCATCCTTCCTAAAAATCCAATAGGATATTGCTATATCCCCAAGCTTGTACAAATCCACCAGGGGTGTACTATGGCTGGCATGTTGTTGCCCAACAGTACAAAATTAAATCAAGAAGTGCTGTCAGAAACACCCTGCCTCATCTCATAGAAAGTAATCAAATGTGGGAGATAGGAGAGTGTTGAAAACCTCAGACTAATGTTGGAGAAATCTATTGCAGTAATCCTGCTAGCAGATGTTAAATCATTTTAGATAGCAACACAGTCATGCCTGCCCCTTGAATTTTCATCGTTTTTGTTTGTTTTGATTTTTTTTTTAATTAAATTAAATTTAGCCAAGTCTTTTTCAAATGGAGGGTCAGCCTTTAAGACAGTCCTGCGAAGCCAATCATATATACAAAAGCAAATAATCTATATCTATTTACATCACCTATTTCATCTATTCTATACAAATTTTAGTGAAGTATCATTGCAATAGAAATACTGTTTAGAAATACAGAAATAGAAAAATAGAAAAACATGCATGACTCTGCCCTACTGTCCTTGAAGTTAAGTTCTCCATGACCTTTAATGTGTTTAGACCTATAGCATGTATCGTTGCTAAACGTGCTAAATGTAGTTACCCAGATTTTTAGAAATACATTAGAGAAGTCACAAAAATAATCTCTGCTAAAAAAAAAAAAAAAAAAAAAAAAAATTATCTTGTGTCCATAGAATATTTATCACAGATCCGGGAAAATTTCTTCTTGCAGTGTGTACACCTTTCAATTTTCAGTCAGGTCTGGTTAACATATTTAGTCTGTTAGAGATCTCAACACCTTGGACTCAGATAGGTAGAATTTTTTAGGTTTCTGCCTAAAATTTCATACTTGAACTGAAAAATATCAGAAAAGCATCAGAAACGTCAACTGATCTCCAAGTTTGGTTTAATTTCAAATTGGTTATGAATCCTTCTGCTTATCCCTAATCAAGCATAGTTTAGATTTAAGGAATTAGTTTTAACATTAACCAAATTCATCATTCCCCCACATTGATTGTTCTAGACATTAGTGAATCCATTTCTTATATATTTTTAAATTATACAACTTTCACTGTAACGCACTTCTGTAAAACACAGATGATTAATGCCTAAATACTAATTATTTTTTCTATGCCTGTGATTAATTACCAGTGAATTCTTCTTACATCCAGGGAAACAAATTTCCACTTTCCCTTTTTTACACCCAAGTTTCACTAGTTGCCTGAAAACTAGTTTTAGAAAACTATTTTTTTTCCTGAAAAAAAAAAACTACCCATATTTTAAAAATAAATAAATATGAAGTCTTTATATATATATGTGTGTGTGTGTAATGGGTCTGGTTACTCAAACCTGAAAAAAATCACTGTACAAAACATAAATAAGTGAGAGATGACTTCATAAGTTGCTCTCGTGTTATGGAATCTTCTTTACCATAGTAGCTTCAAATGCAATCAGAAAGAATAATCTTGTACAGATCAATTTCAGGTCAAAGACTTTTCACATCTTTGTCTTTGAAGAGATACTTCTTTGTGTATTTTATTTAAACTCATAAAAATGTCCTAGTACCAGCTGTTGCACGTTTGCTTTTACTATAGTGTTTGGATAAGAGCTTCATGAAAAGTGTTTGTAATTGAAAAGTAATTAAATATAATTTAAGGAAGAAACACTGCATACTGTTCCAGCACTCTGTGTGCATGGCAAGTGCAATCAGTCCTATTCTATGCGGTACTATTAGAGCATAGATATCTAGCATATAAAACAAACAAACAAAACAAAAAAAAAAAACACTTTTTGTTATACCTGTTACATAACTCTTGGTTATTTAGGAAGTTTTTCTTACTGTTTATGCAGAAGATACTTGCAACTGTATTCATCATGTTTTATTGAACACAGCTTTTTTTTTTCTGCACATATTTTTATTTGAAAAAAAAAAAAAAAGCTCTTTTGTCACATTTAATTTCACAGTCTTATTTTATTCTATGGACAGGAAGGTACGTTGAAGACTCAAATATTACATGAAAATGCTGTGCTTATTCATGTAGATGGAAGTTGAGGCTTCAGCATGCTACGCTCTAGTTGCCTTTAGTAGTTATTTTTAAATGAAGGAAATCAAGCCACTGAGCTGTGGCTTTCTTCCAAGTTGAGTGAGCACAATAATAATGTAAAAAATGTGTATACTAATTTTTGATTTCGTGTACAGAAAAGTAACATTTAACATTTTTATTTTAGAAGTTAATATTCACCTTCAATTGCAGTGAAAATTCATGGTTCTTAGTAGCACTCAGTACCACTCAGAATCTTGCAGGATTGTCCCCTGGTTTCTAAAGTGATAGGCCTAGTTTACAACATTTTTTCTGATACTAAAGAGAAAGTAATTTGAATATGGCATTCTGGCATGAAGTTGGTAGGATTGTGTCTTGGAACTAAGAAACACCTATTTCCTGTGGCAGTCAATTAAAAATTCTTCAGTTATTTTCTTTGTGACTTCCAGAAGACTACACATGCAGTAGTTAACTGTCATCAGTTTCCAAAGTATCACTGCTACTTTGGTCAACTTTCCAGATTTATCATTCTGCTCAATAAGTGCAGTATCATATGTGTACTTCAACTGCTAAAGGACTGGTAAAACATTCAAAGTAAAGCATTTCAGCATATACAAATGTTTACTGATTTCCATTTTTGTTGTAGTTTTTCAATTTGGTCTTCCCTCACTACATATAATTTTGGTTGTTGCTTGTTTTAAAAAATAATATTAACATTAATAATTTCACCACAGTTGTGTTAGGAAGAACAACACTGACCATTTACAACTACCAATGTAAGAAAAATATTACTCTCATTTAAGTGTTAAGGTCTCTGCCTGTGTCTCTTCTCCTTTCCTGTTTTTTTTGTTTTTTTTTTTTTTAATAAAGAAAGAATGTTGATCTTGGCTAACCATTCAACCAAAACCAAGCTTTAGTATCTTCCACATCAGAAAGTTACAAAGCCTTAAGATTTTCTCTCCTTGCGTTTTCTTCATGCTTATTTTGTGTTGAATTGTCAGATATATCATAATCTATCAATAAAGCCTAAGATCAGAATGGGAAGTTCTTTCTCCACAGGACTCAATACCAGCAGAAAACTGGCCTTTGACAGTTCAGGGGTCTAAAAACTTGACAGAGCAATTCAACTTGGGAAGTACTTTGTGACTGCTGATGTTGTGAAAGGCATTGCTTACTTTTTCTGGTCATCTCTCTAATGCTCCATACACACCAGCAATGTGTGTGAATCCTTGGAGGAGATAGAACATCTTTAACAGTGTTATCACTCTTGGGCCACACCATCTCTGTGATGGATATTACATTATTATAAAAACTATATATATATTTATCTTCTCAATTTCATAATAATTTCAATTTCTTTGTGGATACCCAATGTGACCTACATACACAGCAATTGACAGGCATCAAGGGCTTGAGCTAAACTAGTTCCTACAGTAAGTTTCAGGGATTCAGACAGTCAGATTATCCCATGGAATTTCTTCTGTAGAACTCCTCAGATGTTTCTTGTCTGTGTGCAATGACAATAAAATTGTTAATATTTTAAGGTTTTTTTTTTGTTGTTTTGTTTTGTTTTGTTTTTTTTTAGTGGGCAGTGAGATAATGGCCAGTTTCCTTCAAGCCTTTCCCCATATCCCAATAGCAGCACACCTGAACACTCCTGAGGTAAAAGACAACATCACTACCTGGTTTGTGAACTAAGGTGATTAATGTCTGGACAAAACCCAAGTGGGGAATACTCAGAAGAGTTGCTCTCTACTTAAGGAAACATATCAATCAGTGTATTCACAAAAGTTCAGGAACAGGCAGTGCAATTCAGTCTCACCTTTGGACATACAGGTGCTTAGGCATTTAGGAAGATGCAAACAAAAAGGAGATGACTAAATTTCAATCATGTAACCTAAAATTAGTGCTGGGGACTTCAGGTTATCTGTTATCTTAGGCAGTTTGTCTCTGCTTTCCTCAATAATTTCAAAAAGAATTCAGTGGTGTAATTCCCAGGGCTTTGTTGCCATAAATACTGTATAAGAACTAGGCAACCATTGTCCCCTATGGAATTAATTTTCAGGCACAAGTCCAAGTTTCTAACTAGTGAAATCCTTAGGAAACCTTCTGCTGCACACAAGTTTTCCTGCTATATCATGTAACACTGGCAGCTGATAGCCCAACTGCTACACTTTTTATCCTGTGGTGAACTATTGCTCTCTTATGATTATTGTTATTATAGTATTTTTATTATTAATGGCAAACAGGTGAACAAATTTGACAGTCTATTCTCAAAAAAAAAGTGAATTAACAGAGTAGGCAAGAAGATGATAAAAAGTGATCTAAGCAAACAACACTGGCACAGAGTTTAGAAGGCTCTTTTGAAGAGGCCATTGAATGGAATTCACAGAGTTAGCAATTGGCCTAGGTGTATGACACCTAAATTATATCTAATGTTTTGGCAATGCGTAATGCAATCTTCCTGAAAAATGCCTTTCTAATCAAGGAATTAACTTGCAGAGTGAGTGTCTGAAGCCTGCAAAGGAAAACAAACAAACAAACAAACAATGCTGTCTGCAAAAGTTTTGGCACCTAAGTTAACCCTGTGAGTGTGCCTAGCATATAAAGAGACATTTTCAAGAAGTGAATGAGAACCTTACAAGTCTTTGTAATACTCTAGAGAGTTACATGCATTCAGACTTCTGTAAAAATATCAGGCTATTTACTTCTACTTAAATGGGTAGAATTTGTACAACTTTCAAACTAAATACCAGTGCACTTATTTACTTTAGGAGGAAAAAGAGAGAAAATAAATAATTAAAAACACTAAAAAGAGCATTGTTTTACAGTCTTAGTAAAGGTTATGTGAAGTCTGAAATAAGAAAGAAAATATCTACTGCTTAATGCATATCTTATATGTTACATGTTTTGATAAGGAGCATTTTGACTGCTATTGAATCAGTCTGTCTTGTTAAATTCACTGGGCCAATTTTTACTTACACTTTAGCACACTTTCTTTGTTCCTCACATATATTTTATTATAGCACTTTCCATGCTCATTATAAGACATAATAATGGATTTTCTGCTGTAATCTGACATGAAAATCCAGAGCTGTCAGAAGACTGTAAAGCACATGGTCAAGAAAATTATCAGTTCCTCGGTATACAGAATATGTCCAAAATAACACAGGTAGAAGTTGTCTTCTGTTTGCTGGAAGACTGCACTTTTGTCACTTTTTTTTTTTTTTTTTTTTTACACAGAGACAGTTTATTACAGATATTAAGAAACATTGCATGAGATCCTGAAGTTGTAAAGAAAATGAAAATGGTGGTGCACAAGCCAGATGTACTCATAGAGAACATCTTCTGAATTGCAAAGGCGATATATATGTATCCATGGTTCAAAGAGATATTGGCAACACAAAAATGGTGGTAATTCAGTAGTATGTACACAGTTCATATGAGCTAATGAAGTAATTTTATGCACTTTTACTTTAGATACTAAAATTCTCATCAGGTTCTAAACAAGCATTGTTTGGGTCCCTGCTTCATATTCAGGGACAATAGTAGGTAGAATGCAATCTCTGACAATGTAGCTCCAAGGAATGGGAAAGAACATTTGTAACCAAAACAAATCAATCCAAAAACCACCATCATTTGGCTTGCATTCCCACTAAATTAGAAAGTCTTGCAGTGCCTGGAATGCAAATAGTTTCAGAGGTTTGCTTGGTTTGATTCCAGGTCATCAAGGTATATGCTTTGTCTCAGAAGGTGTTTCCTTGCTTCTTGACCTACAACACCTGGGGCAGGAAATTAGCATAGGTTGTTCATATGTCTCTTCCTCCAAAAACAATTATAAAGTGTCTTGACTGCCATATTGTCTTAAAAGGTTGTTCATAGGCATATCACATTTCTGCATTTTGTTCACAGAAATTAACATACACAAACATATAAGTGCTTCATTCACCTCTGAATCTCCTTTCTAGATTAAAAGCACAATTTTACCTTGCTTTCATATGATATTAAATGAGAAAGTACTTAAGGGAAAATTCATTTTGGTGTCATCTTTAAAAGGTCTGTGCCATTTCCAAAATCTCTTGGTTTTCTACTACATTATAGAAGTCAAAACTGCCCCAAAATAACCATGTGAGGACTAGAATAACATACTGTGCACAGCAATAGTCTTGCTATGGTGAATTTTGAAAAGAAGTGTAGGGTAGAAGTCTGGTCCTGCCTAGACTCAAGACACATTCTGATGTTTCTATGTTTTCACTTTCTATAAATGCTTTTCTATAACTTTTCTGTGATCAAACTGCTGCAAGTTACCTTAATCTATACAGTCCTTTAAGTCAACTGGGGCTTCTCTTTCCTGTGCATTTTCCATTATCAGAATCAATGCCTTCCTTTGGTATATTTGATTTCATGAATGAGTAGAATGTTATTCTGTCTCTGACATGCCCAAGATATTGCATTATTTATGACACTTTTTCTCTCCCATTGCTTTTCTTAACTCTTAATTCCCTAAGCCTATTTTATGTCTTTTTCTTGGCAATGCATATGAGATGTTTTCTGTATAATACAGTTTTACTTTTCCTTCCTTAAAAATAAAAAAAATAACAGTTCACTTTTTCAGTGCTTTTTAGGCATGTGATATTATGGCAAGATATGAACGTAGATAACTGAAAATCCACCGACGCAATATTTGAACAAAGTAAATACTCTATTGGTTTGTAGCTAGTAATATAACGTATTCTGCTTTGAATATTTGAGTTGTCTATATATACACATCAATACTTTACACACACAAAAAAAGGGATGAATTAAATAATGTTAGGCTGCATGGATATCTTTGTAACACAGTTCTGTTGTCTGACTGAATTAATACCTATCATATTTTAAGGCCAAAATTTAACACTTATTACATTTTCTGTTCTTATTCTGTAGTGCATACTTAGAATGTCCATGCTGTGTATGATTCCTGATTTTATTTTTTTAATTTAGAATGGGAATTTATCTTGTTGATTTTTAACTCCTTGAGAACGATTTCATCAAAATTTTATCTTCCGCAGTGTAAATATATCCTTAACTCTAGCACTGCTGGAAAACAAAGCAGGGTTTGAAATAAAACTTTTTGGTGGCGTCTCACTCACATACAACAAATTCCTCTGCAGCTTCTGTGAGAATCTAGCTTCTGTTGTGTAATTGTATGTGTGTGCCACTACTCAGATGATAGAAATATATTGGACATCTGTTTCATGAACAATGCCTTGTGCTTGACAGAAGGTAATGTTATGGACATATTCCTTCAAATAGCTTCAAAGTAAAAATAAAATACAGCAAGAAATGAAGACTGTGTTTAGTTCCTTAATCTTCTGTGCCTATGCCCTTGTGGATTAATCTTGAACTTGGACAAATATGCCTGGCAAGAAAATGCTCTCACCCACTCTTACTTGCTTCTTTTTAAATTCCACAACCTCTCAAGACTAAAGTGCACAGCCTAGAGTACACATAATTGGTTTCAATGAAGAACTCTACAGTTCCTATACGCCCCAGTAGGATTTTCAAGCTCAGTAGACAATTAGGTTTTCTAGTAGTTCTGTCAGTCATGCATTGACACTGCATAATATGCTTCAGGTATGTGAGTACTCTGGTCTGGAGAGGCCGCACCTCTAGTACTGTGTTCAGTTTTGGGCCCCTCACTACAAGAAGGATAGTGAGGTGCTCAAGAGAATCCAGAGAAGGGCAACAAAGCTGGTGAGGGGTCTGGAGAACAAGTCTTATAAGGAGCAACTGAGGGAGCTGAGATTTTTCAGCCTGGAGAATAGAAGGCTCAGTGGCCACCTGTCGTGGTTTAACCCAGCCGGCAGCTAAACACCACACAGCTGTTCGCTCACCCTCCCCCTCCCTCTCTGGGACAGGGGAGAGAAATGGAAAGTGAAGCCCGTGAGTTGAGATAAAGACAGTTTAATAAGACAGGAAAATAATAATAACAAAATAATAATAACAATAATAATAATAATACAATGGTGATAATAGGAAAATAATAATAATAATAATATGTACAAACAAGTGATGCACAATGCAATTGCTCACCACCCGCTGACCGATGCCCAGCCTAACTGAGCAGTCTGGCCCCCTCCCCCCGGCTAGCCACCCCTATATATTGTTTAGCATGACGTCAGATGGTATGGAATACCCCTTTGGCTAGTTTGGGTCACCTGTCCTGGGTCTGATCCCTCCCAGCTCTTACTGCACCCCCAGCCTGCCTGTTGGCAGGACAGAGCAAAAGGCTGAGATGTCCTTGGCTTGGTATAAGCACTGCTCTGCAACAATTAAACCATCGGGGTGTTATCAGCACTCTTCTCATCCTAAGCCAAAACACAGCATTCCACCAGCTACTAGGAAGAAAATTAATTCTGTTCTATCTGAAACTTCTGTTCTAGCTGAAACCAGGACACCACCTTACCACACTCTGAGTACCTCATAGGAGGCTGTAGTGAGATGGGGATTGGTCTATTCTCCCACCTGCCCAGTGATAGGATGAGGGGGAAAAATCAGCAAAAGTTGTGCCAAGGGAGGTTTAGGTTGGATGTTAAGAAAAATTTCTTTACTGAGAGGGTTGTTAGGCATTAGAATAGGCTGCCCAAGGAAGTGGTTGAATCACTATTACTGGAGGACTTCAAAAGATGTTTAGATGTAGAGCTTAGGGATGTGGCTCAAAGGAGGACTTGTTAGTGTTCATCCAGGGTTGGACTCTGATCTTGGAGGTCTCTTCCAACCTAGATGATTCTGTATTGCAGTCTCAAAGCTGATTCCACTATTTACTGACTCCAGTATTTTCTTCAGCTGCATATAAGCTACCACAAAATTTATGATCACATTAAGGTACCTTTTTCACACAGCCTGCTGTTCAATCTTAACAAATACTTGAGAACATTCTTCAAAGTCAGGTTTACCTGTATGCACTTGAGCTTCTGAGTTTGTTTCCCCCCCCCCCCCCCCCCCCCCCCCCCCCACCCCAGGGCTAGGAAGGGAGCTCAGAATCCATGTAAGTAACTTCACTGAAAACAGACAAGGTGAAGGAAGTACTCAGACTCCCCAACACAAAACAACCGTAGAACCCTGGAACACTTACCTGCCAGCTTCTGAACTTGAGTCACTGCCAAACTACTTCACGGGGAAGTAGCACCACTAGGGTTTTCCTGTACTGAGAAGGCACCACTGATGTAACTAGCTCAAAGAATCTCTAAAACTATTTCACAGAGATGGTAGAAAACATGAAATAAAAGCAGCCTACGGGGGAACACTGAGTCCATTTCACCCAGACAGTAGAAAAGCACCCTAGACAACCCAAGCCTCAAACTCCCCTGGTGAGGCAATTTCTCCCATAAGTCCTCAGGCTTCCTATATAGCAAAGGTCAAATGATCCCCACCTGGCAGATTTCACTTCACAAGGGTGGAGCCAAGAGACCTTGTGGAATAGGCTCATCTACCTGGCTTCAATGTTTTAAGGTCAATTGTTTCTTATCATCAACAGAAATAACCTGACAAGGGTCTTAGTGGTTAGAGTTGACCTAATGAATTAACTATACAAGGTGCGTAAGGGTCATATTTCTGCTAGTCATTCTGTGAGGAAAATTATTACAGAGCCTGTTAAAATAAGATAAATAAACATAAATAAAAGAAAAAAGAAAATGACCTAAAAGGCAAAATTACCGTCATAGATTTTAATCTGTCTAGTCAAGACAGATAAAGAATATAGCAATCAGAAAGACTTTTCTTGACATTAATGTTATTTAAATTTGCTTTTCTGAGATCTCTTCTTTATGCAGGATTTTTCAACATCTAGCACCATGACCTCTGACTGCAGTATTTACTTCAGCTGTGTATAAACTATCACGTATAAATGCCAGGATCTGGATCCTCACTCACTATTCAGAATCACAGAATCACTAGACCACCAGGGATCAGGTCAAGGACTGGGCTGAAGATCTGGGATTTAGTTAGGTTACATGCCTACATTGCTGTTTCCTGACAAGTCATGGGAAGAAGATTGGCTAGCTTGGGGGAGCTTACGTAGGCGTGGCTTTTAGGCTGCAGCCAAAGTTTTCCTCTAGATGTGGAATTTTGAAGATGGTTGGAAAAGGCATCTGAGTGGTCTGAATGATTAAAAGCTGCCTAGCAGAGAAGGACCTGGGAATATTGGTGTATATTTTGCTGACTACGAGCCAGCAGTGTGCTCAGGTGGCCAAGAAGGCCAACAGCATCCTGGCTTGTATAAGAAACAGCATGGCCAGCAGGACTAAGGAAGTGATTTTACCCCTGTACTTGGCTCTGGTGAGATCGCACCTCAAGTACTGTGTTCAGTTTTGTGCCCCTCACTACAAGAAGGACATCAAGGTGCTCGAGAGAGTCTAGAGGAGGGCAACAAAGCTGGTGAGGGGTCTGGAGAACAAGTCTTATAAGGAGCGGCTGAGGGAGCTGGGTTTGTTCAGCCTGGAAAAGAGGAGGCTTGGGGTGACCTTATCGCACTGTATAAGTACCTTTCAGGAGACTGTAGCAAGGTGGGGATTGGTCTATTCTCCCACATGCCCAGTGACAGGACGAAGGGGAATGGGCTAAAATTGTGCTAAGGGTGGTTTAGGTTGGATATTAGGAAGAACTTCTTTACCAAAAGGATTGTTAGATATTGGAATGGGCTGCCCAGGGAAGTGGTGGAGTCACCATCCCTGGGTATCTTTAAAAGACATTTAGATGTAGAGCTTAGGGATATGGTTTAGTGGAGGACTTGTTAGTCAGAGGTTGGACTAGGTGATCTTAAGGTCTCTTCCAACTTAGGTGATTCTGTGATTCTGAGTCTGATTTGCAACGTTCTTTCAAAGAAGAGTATTAATTAGCAGTCTGCAGGGGTGATGGTGGGGAGTTTTGCAGGTTGGCTTAGGAATCAGGATTCAACCTTGAAAGGTAGGGAATTACATCTGCTTGTCATTCTTTTTGCTTCTATTTAACCTGATTGTTTGTCTGTAATACATACTATAAGTACTTTGCATCACATTTCACATCCTTACTACTTTCAAAAACATTTTTCCACCCATGCATGGTCACTTCTAAGGAACTGATGTAAACCTACCAGTCAGGAGAAAGACTTGTTCATCCTACTCTCCCTGAGAAATGAATCTGTATTCTCCCTCATCATAGTAAACAGCTAAACAGAGCATTTGAGTATTCTTGGTAATATCTATAGATGGACGGAAAAATAAAGGTAGTTAAAATGGATTAATCATTGTATTCTCTGAGAATATTATAGACAGTCATTTTCATTAATCTTCAAGGAAAGCAGTATTTATGTATGAAAGAAGATCATAAAGAATGCATTTAAATTTAAACACACATTTTCAGATAAGCTGTAAAAATTTCCTGTGAAATGGGTAATTGCTCTACATAGCACCTATCCTGTGCAAATGTGAAAGTTAAACTGACTGTTGCTTAGAAAACAAAGAAGAATGGATTTGGTGTGACTTAACAAAAGAAAACAATGTGAAAAAGAAATTTGAAAATCATGTAACTCTTCCTAACTTTTCTGGAAAAAAAAAAAAAAGGGGGGGGGGGCTTCTTGGCTTTGCCAAGTTCAGTTTTTCAAGTGAAATTAATGAACCAGTTGTTCCACCAAGAAAGTAAGCAAAACCTTTTTTTAAAGAAAGTTAGGAGATATTTTTAAACATTTTCTTTCAGTGAAATAAGGTGATTTTTTTTTTCCAGCTGGTGGGCTTTTTTTTTTTTCTTTTATATTTTTTCTCCTTTGTCCAGAACATCTCTATATGTGACATGCCACTTCATTTTTCTTTCTTCAGCCTCACAAAGCAACTCTTTCAACAAATTCAACAAATCTATGGTAGTTTGTATCAGATGAATAACTCATCCTGAAATAGTAACACTTTTTGAATTAAGTCATATAAAGCTATGGCAATTAGGTGAAAAACCATAACTATCAAGCACACATTTCTAAATTCAGTTACTGAATAATTCCATTTTACAGAACACTCAGAAACATTCAGAATTTAAAGCAGAAAGCTTCTCTCCATTTTATAGTGGAACAGAATAAGAGATTTGTTTTTATCTATTTGTGGACATTCCATAAAGAGGAAAATGAGGTTGAATTCCTGAAATAAGTTATTCACTGCTAATTATACAGCGCTCTAGCATCAATGGAAAAATCAACAATAAATGTACTGCAATAGCTCAGCAACGTGAATAGCAAGCATAGCTGTTCCCTGATGCACATGAATACAAGATGCTAAATTGTATGAAAATGGCCCCAGGATATTGTTTCAGATTCTGTATTGGTTTCTGTATGAATAGCATTGCTGCAGTGGAAAGCAAAAGAAAACAAACAATTTGGAATTTTTCTACTGGTTAAAAATATATCAGGTAAAATCTAATATTCCAGCGGATCAGGAATTCAGGTTAAGTTACAAACATTCACTTGGCTGTTGCTTTTCTTCTTTACCATATTATACTGGATATTTGTTTACTTTACAATAAATAAATAAATAAATAAATAAATAAATAAATAAATAAATACAGTTTATACCTCTCACTTCTCTTCTTGCTTTGATCCTTCAAGTGGACCTAATCCTGTGTTTGTAATATCATAATCCCCTGCTATGGAAATGAATGTGGTGTCACACATATTCAGTATTATGTAGCTCCAGTGCCAGAAGGGACAGTAAGCTTTGAAAAGAACAAGATATTTTAAAGAAAATAAATAAATACCCAAGCAAACAAATATGCAATCTTTTCTATACTTTTGTAATGTGGCCAAAATTGTGTAATGTTACTGAAAGCATAATTTTGCTGCTCTGGGTTTGAAAGGCCTGTTCACTTCTATCCCCCCGCCCCAGCTGTTCAGATAGGCACATATATCGATTTTAGATATGAGGGCACTAAAAAGGCATAATGTCAATGTGAAACTATCAAGGGATAGATTTTTTCTACAATAGTCACATGGAAGATTTTTTTTTTGAAATGAATCCTTCTAAAGTTCTAAATTGTTCTTTCCACAGGAGAAGGTCAAAGTAAAGGAAATACTTCTCATCTTTTGGGAGGATGGGGTGAAGTTCTCAAGCAAACCCCCAAAACTATTTATCTTTTCCATAACTCATCCATCTTTTCAAACATTTCTTGGACTTCTTTCTGTCTTACAGGCTCCAGATCACAGATATACTGCTGGAGTACTACAGAATCAGGTTTTCTGAGACTGTTAGTAGTCCCAGTATCACTCTGAAAATGGAATATCATCTTCACATATAGGTATGTTGGTGTTCAATATCTCCTCGTGAAATCCCCACATTTTCTTCTATTCTTGTCTGTTTTTTGTGAATAAAATATTTTTGTTTTTGCTAACTTCTATTTTAAATGGTGCTACTGAGAAGAAAAACAAACAAACAAACAAAAAAAAAACACAACACAACAACAACAAAACATTCTAATGTGCATTTCATTTGAGAATAAAGTGTCCATAATTGTTTTGCTGATACTGTGATACTGAAAATTTGCAAACAGAATGAAAGTAACAATAAGATTCATTTTAATAGGCGTGCTGAGGGGAACTGAACTGTAAAATCATTGTCTGTAAGTCCATTTAAGGACTTGTCCCTTCATTCCATATATCTCTTTCCCCAAAGCACTTCAAAATGTGTTTTTAATTATCTTGAACATCTGATTAATTTTTACATTGCAAACTGCAGCCCTGGTGGGAAGATACCTGTCAAGGCATAGCAAGAATAAAACGCATCTCTTCTGAGAAGTCTGGGAGTCCATTTTTCAACTCTTGTATTACCATTCTCAGGCTTATTTTTTCAAACATTAATCTTAAAATACTGCTGGCAAACAGTTTATTTGGTGGTTCATTATACTGCCCAGCAGGCAGTGAAATCAGCAAGAGCATGAGCTTGTTGGGCTGCTCCATATGTTTATTTGCTAGCATGTACAAAAAACAACCTCACACACAGATCCTGAAAATGCTGAATTGAGCAAATATGGAAAGAGAGGCTGGAATATGGAGAGGAGGATGGGGAGAGAAGACTTAAATTCAGATGGGAAATTTCTATCTTGGCAGAGGAGAGAAACATCAGGGCACTGTGTACACACATAAACATTACTCAGCCAGTCAGAACAGTCCCATCTGAGATCCCCCAGGAACTTTCTGACTTTGGCATGGCAGCTCTACTGGCTGAAGTTCAGCCCCAGGACATCCTCACAGATCCAGACTGACCTCCAAGCCTCACAGACACCTGAGGCAGCATGCAGAGTCAGCCATGAGGCCATCTCTACCACATTCTGCACCCAGATCAACCCCTGGTCTCCCCTTCCCAAACTGCTCAGTGGGGTTAAGCTAAGGAACAGGACTTTCTCAGTCAGATGCATCTTGTCTTTTCTTCCTACCCAAAAGTTACTTGTTGCTGTTTGGTGATGGTGGTAACAAGAATATCATCAAAGGAGCAGAGAGATTGGATTGAATTTGAGAGCTGGGTAGTCACCAACCGCATGAAGTTTAACAAGAGCAAATGCCAGGTTCTGCACCTGTGAAGGGGCAACCCTGGCTATATGTATAGACTGGGTGACGAGACTTTGGAGATCAGTCCTGCAGAGATGGATCTGGGGGTTGTGGTTGATAGCAAGTGGAATATGAGCCAGCAGTGTGCCCTGGCAGCCAGGAAGTCCAACCATGTCCTGGGGTGCATCAAGCACAGCATTGCTAGTCGGTTGAGGGAAGGGATTGTCCCACTCTGCTCTGTGCTTCTCCAGCCTCACCTCAAGTACTGTGTGAAGTTCTGGGCACCACAGTACAAAAAGATGTACAAAGATGGTGAAGGGCCTAGAGGGGAAGATGTATGAGAAGGAGCTGAGGTCATTTTGTCTCTTCTGTCTGGAAAAGAGGAGGCTGAAGGGAGACCTCATTGCAGACTACAGCTTTCTGACGAGGGGGAGTGGAGGGGCACGCACTGACATACTCTTTAGTGATCAATGATAGGACCTGAGGGAATGGTGTCAATCTGCAACAGGGTAGGTTCAGGCTGAATATTGGGAAGAGGTTCTTCACTGAGAGGGTGGTTGCACATTGGAACAGGTTCCCCAGGGATTTGGTCACTGCACCAAGCTTGTCATAGTTTAAGAAGTGTTTGGAGTGTGCTTTCAGTCATATGGCCTGAATTTTTGGGTAGACCTGTGTGGTGCCATTAGTTGGACTCCATGATCCTTGTAGGTCCCTTCCAACTCAGGATATTCTATGATTCTGTGAAAGGAATAGAGATATGGGAAAATTTATAACACTATATATACTGTGATTATTTGGTCTTTATTTCATTTGGGGAGGTCAAGTTCAAGATGTACATCATATTAAGTCAAAGACATACTATACTTGAATTTATGCAAACACAGAAGACAGCAGCTGAGCTGAAGATTTCATAATCTCAGTAGCTGGCAGAAAAGTTTCCAGGCAGCTATTCTGCCAGACAAGGTGATGAATTAGAGGATGTTTCAGCCCACTGGGTAGAACAGGATTAGCTATACCTATTCCACTCTCCTTTTTTTTTTTTTCTTACCAAATATCTCAGACAATTTCAGCAATGTAACAGATGTCTGTAACTTAGTTGTTCTCTCCACCTCATTCAAAAAAATAAAACAATTGTACAATGAAGTATGTTGTAGTAGAGCTTGTTAACATATGTGTTAAAGTAGAAACTTGTGCTTAGAACAGAGGGCAGGTAGATCCAGGATGGTCCTAAGTTCCTGCAAGGTTTCATTACTGGATCTTGGACTGACCTTAAAAAATTATCTCCCATATACACAGTCTTTCTATTCAAGTGGCAAATAAGGAAACAGGAAGAAAACAGGTTTTTAGAGACCTGTAAAAGGATCTGTGGAAAAAATAGAAGAATTGAATGGAATGGAATGGAATAATTCAGTTGGAAAGGACCTTCACAGATCATCTAGTTCAACTACCTGACCACTTCAGGGCTAACCAAAAGCTATAGCATATTATTAAGGGCATTGTTCAAACAACTCTTGAACATTGACAGGCATGGAGCATCACCCACCTCTCTAGGAAACTTTTTCCAGTGTTTGACCACCCCCACAGTAAATACATTTTTCCTTTTATCCAGTGTGAGTTTCCCTTGGCACAGTTTTGTGCCATTTCCAAGTGTTCTGTCATCAGTTACCAGAGTGAAGAGACCAGCACATCTATCTCTATTTCTGCACTTCAGGAAGTAGTAGAGAACAAAGATGTCACCTCTCAGCCTTCTCTTCTCCAGATTAGACAACCCAAGTGTCCTCAGTCTCTCCTCATCAGTCATGTCTTCTAGCCCTTTTATCATCTTTGTTGCCCTCCTCTGGATGCTTTCAAGGACTTTAAATTCTTTATATGTCTGTCTAATTTATCAGTCCCCAGAAAAGCAGAACAGTAGCAAACAGTGAGAAAGAGTCTAAGGAAATGACAGTTATCTAATAATAGAAACATTGGGATTATATCTCCCTTGAATTTATCCCTTAGAGTCCTCCAACAGAGAAGACACATACTTGTGAAGCTGTCAGCTGAAATGTTTCCTTTACTAAAAGCATAGCTTAGGTAGCTGCTGTGTGATTATATATGTATATGGAATGCTTAGTGATTTCTATTGTTTTGGTATGCTTGTGGTGTAACCAATAAACTTGAGACTAACCAACAAACCTCCTGTAAGACGGAGTTCATTGTCTGTGATATTCTATCCTCATGGCTCTGGTTCTTGTTACAGTAAAATATAACTGTGTATGTAGAAAATCAGGAACTTAAATAAATGTAGGACATTAGCAAACAATAAAGGTAACTTGTAACCCCTTGATCTTGTAGTCTTTAACCTGCCACAGTTTTTTTTTTATTTTTATTTTTATTTTTTTGTTTTTTGATACTAGTCAAGGAATGTGTTAGTACAACATATATACAAAGAAGTGTATTAGCCATAGCTGAAATTCTTAAAGATAACCTTTATAAATTTCAGTGACAGTTTCTCAGTATCAGATGTAGGTTTTGAAGTGTTTTCTGTGAAAGTTGTTGTAGTCAATTAGGGTATTTTATTCCACTGACTTCATATACTTTTCAAAAGTAGAGTAAAAAGTAGAGTATCTGCCATACCAGCACTGGGATATGTCAGTTTAAAATAAACAACACTGCCTAAATTCTCCAGTACAATTTTTTGAAGTGGCTTCCTTTGCAAATTGGCTGCTACTGATAAGAACTGAATGACTTATATGTGGAATACTGAAAATAAATTCTACATTTTGGACAACTCCCCATTCATCCAAATAACGGAGGAGAGGCTGATTTTCATACAGGACAGGATAATTGAAATCAAGAATATTATTTCATAAAATAATAAGAGTAAAATAAATAATTAAATCTTGATAGATTATTGCAGAATGGCTGCTATGAAACTCTTGGCAACAACAGGCTTCAATGAAGTCAGTTCCAGTACTTAGCTTAATTCTTGGAGGTCAGGAAGACAAATCTATCTGCTTGGCTAGTACAGCTATCTTGCACACAGCAGTCTTTGAAGAAATGTGTGCTGAGCACAAAGTTTTAATATTATTACATTCTTTCAAATACAGCCCAGTGTCAGATGGACTATTTGAATATGTCTGTGTGTAATTGTTCTGTTTAACAATGTGTGAAAGTATGTAAAACCAAATTAAAATAGAAGAAAAAGGCTGTAACTTTCATGGTATTCTGTACTGTTGGTTTGCCCATCCAGACAAGATTACAGTAAAGGTTTCAGTCACATTTGCTGTAAACCAAAAAGAATAAGACTTATACCCACAATTTACTCTCCAGCCAGGTGGCAGCAGAAGTTAATTCTTTAGGAAGCAATGTTATTGTATGCCAACTTGACCCTTCCTCAGCATGGGATTCAGAATGCCTTCCAATAATAATATAGCGCATTACAGTGCAATGTCAAAATTATACATTCCAGTCCCTAACTCCAAAAAAAAACAAAAGAGTGATTGATACAAGTCACTATTTTAGCAATGTATAAATCTCAGCAGCAGGAAGGATGCTCAGTGGAGACAACAGTTTTCAGATGGATAAACTGTGTTAAAGAATTAAGCTGAATTCTTTAATTAACAGAGTAAATCCTATGTAAATAGGATTTAGATTCATAGCTACAGTTTTATTGGCCAGATAGGTGATTTTTTATACTTTTTATTTTTTTTTCCCCCAGATTCTGTTTTGATTCAGTTGTACAAAGTATGACTTTTAATACATCTGAATACAAGTACAGCCATGATAGAATAAGGGTAGAGTTTTCAAAAATTCCTAAAGGACATTGAACTCTCAGGCTTTTATGAATATCTGACTCAGTTTAGCACTCATTACAAATAATTATTGAAAAGAAAAACAACAACAACAACAAACTGTGTAATACACTACTATGCAACTATGCTATGGTCCAAGGATATTTTTTTCCTTTTTAATATTTTAAGTTTTTAATGTATGTAAATGTCACTAATAATAGGGAATGTTCTATTCACATTCAATAATCTTAGCATAATAAGATATATCATTGCTTGTTTTTAAAGCAATTTTGCCTGATTTAACACAGGCATTGAAGATCAGGCACAGACATATAAGATCCTAAGCAGAAGCTTGCTTCACAAGGCAGACAATGATTATTTCTGAGAGTTGGTATTCTTCTGCATGCCCTGGAATTACTAGTCATATTAAAAGAGTCTTGACCCTGTGTCTCTGAATATTCTCAGAATAAGAATAGCAGATTCCAGTGTCCATTTTTATTAATCCCAGATATGACTATTAGCCCTGAAAAAAAAAAAAAAAAAAAAGCATTTTCAGATTGTGATTTTAATAGTAATAATTTGGGGTGAGGTTTTAGCTAAACCATCCAGCTGAAATCAAGGTTATGATCCTTTCATAGCTGAGGTTAATACTGTACATACCAGTTATGCCCCTTGCTGAATGACTGCTTCAGTAATTCACTGGAGAGAAATAACCTGTTTTCAGAAATGAAGATCCTCTAAAGGTTTTGGCAATAAACTGTATAAAGCAGTAATCAAAAGCAATGCTACAGAATAGGATAATGCTATCTTAAGTCTTATTTAATTTTGGTGATATAAAGATTTCTTCCTTCCTAAGAATTCAGATTAAAGGGAGAAAATAATTCTGTAATTTACACCTCTGACATTAAGCTGAAAAGTAGCACTGCAGACACCTGCTTCAGAATTGTCATTGTTTCCATGGTGCTACTTTCTATCACCTATTTTTAATAGTTTACACAACAAGATCAAGGGTGTCCCAGCTGTTACTGCCACTGTTGCTAAGCAACGTTTAAATCAGAGTTCAAGAAGACAAAGAATCATGTTTGAAAAATTTCTCAAGTGTCTGGTTTCCCCCTTCTTCTTCTGTCTACACAATTTTTCAGATGCCATGTTTTCTTTATTATTTTATTTTATTTTATTTTATTTTATTTTATTTTATTTTATTTTATTTTATTTTATTTTATTTTATTTTATTTCTTTCTTCCCTTTCAAATTCTGTGTGAATCAACAGAAGTCTCCTAAACAAATAAGCTAAAGGTCCAACTTCCAGTTACAAGAGCCACAACTTTATGCAAAAGAGGAAGCTGTGGCATTTAATACAGGGTTTATAGCATTAACTTTTTATTATTATCATTTATTAAAATATTTTTAGGGCTCTGTAACCCTCTGCTGCTATTGTGTAACATCTGTGCATGACTGCATCATTGACCAACATACTGATCAATGGAGGGAGCTTCGGAGCTTGCAGGGAATTTCAATGTCCCCCTGGACCTTCTGGAATCATAATGCCATCATCTGCAAAAGGTGCAGAGATCAAAATCCCCCATGAAGAAGAATGAGAATTTAGAACGAATGAATCTGGAGAATTTGGGGGCTGGACCTATGCTCTAGAATGTCTAAATATTTTTTGAACTTTGTTGCTAAACCATTAGCATCTCTTCCCTGAGAAATTACATAACACAACTTTTTCATTAGATAAATTAGCTGTGTTAATGATGGAAATAAAGCAGCTCAGTAGAATATAAGAGTAAAGGAAAATGTAAAGTTAAGAGATCCTGTACTTCATTTAAAATCTTTGCTTGGACCAATAAGACTTTGTAAGGCTTACAAAGAAAAGGCTATTGGTCCAGGCTATTCCTTTATATACCCATATGAGCTTTTGTGTCACCCTAAATGCTTCCTCCCATATCATATCTGCCGGAACCCTTTTCCCTTCTTTGCACCACTCACTACAAGCCACAAGGACCATTTCTTTTCTATTTCAAACTGTCATTATTAATTGCAATCATAGTCTTGGTAGATTTTCTTTCAAATTCTGCAGAAAACATTTTCTGCCACTTCTCATCACCTGTTCATATTCCCAAAGCCACTGTTGATCCCCCAAATAAATTCCTCTACTGGTTTTTAACCTTCACACTAATCCATAATTTGCTAGTCAGGTGAACCATTCACTCACTTCATACTGAATATGTCAAGTAACTATTTTCACTCATTTAAGAAAAAAAAAAAAAAAAAAAAGTCTGCTTAGTTTTCAATTTGAAAAAAAAAAAAAAAAAAAAAAATTCCATGTCCATAAGAGGTGCCAGATTGTCTCTGCCTCATTAACTATCTTGAACTTGAAAAACTTCCTGGAAGGTATAAGTAATAACTTATTTTCTGTGTCCCTTCAGCTCTTGTCTTTACTGTTTGACCTTTTTATAGGGGCTTCTCAGCAAGAGTACCAGTTGTAATGACACTTTTTATTTATTTGTTTGTTTATTTGCTTGCCTAATGTCAGGAAACATTCATCCCCTAGGAAGATGGCTGAGATCACAAAATTCATTTATGGGAGGGTTCTGAACTGCTGGATGACACAACCTTTGTTCTCTGACTGACTGATCTGACTCTGAAGCTGCCACCGGGAAATAAATAACTCAGTCTGTGAAACCATTTGACCCTTATTTTCATGTCATCTAGGTTGGTGTAAATTAGGAGAAACTTCACTACAGTACGGAATGATCAGTGATGTAAAAGTGCCATAAGCAGGACAGTCGACTTTTACAACTTTTATCCAAAATATATGTCTGCTGCCAGAGTTTACTGTGCTTGCTAAAGGCAATCTTACAGTTCTGAGTTAATGCATGATCATCTGATGCATGAGTTAATCATGCGTCAGATTTATTACTATGCAACCTGACAAGGAAAGATAGCCTCTTAAAACTGTTAGGTAGAAACTTACATATAATAAGTTTATCAATCTTCACTAACATACTGAAAATATTTTCTCTATATTTTTTCTTTTTTATCTGGATTCTAAGAATCTCTCTACATTTTGCCACCGCAAAATTCTGAGAAATGTACTTTGCTTGAATAACTGCTGTTATATTTCCTCTATTTGTGTTAACAGATTTCTATGTCAAAAAGCACAAATAAGAAATTTTCTGGCAGACTAGTTTGGAAACTGTGAAAACATTTTTTTTTCCCAAATAATTATGGAATTCTTATTCTTATTTTACAAGGTGTTTTTAGTACCTATGTCACTAAATATATTTTTCAGAATGTCTGTGTTTAGCAGAATCCTGTTTACAGTCATTAAGTGAACAAGCCAATTTAAAAATGGTGACACAAACTAGGTCCAAGTCCAGGGCCCTGGCATCTCTTAGGGTATGAAGGCAGAAGCCCAGTCTTCAGTCCCAGCCATGCAGTCATGATGACTGAGGGAGAAGTTTAAAAATGAGATTAAGACACACTTGCTGAACAAATGTGTTCCTTGGCTTCCCTGCTGCAAGTGTGGGAAGTTTTGCAGTGCACAGCTGGGTGTTAATGCTGAAAGCCAGCACTGAAATAAACAGCCACTGCCCCTGCCAGAGCAGAAAATGCCTGCAGCAGCAGTGAAGCACAATGGGCAGGATACATCATTTGGACTACTCCCAGAGAGCTGTTAACATGGTTGCCTCATGCTTAGCTGTACAGAAATAGTTTCTCAGGTTCAAATTATTGATCAGGGTATCACTGAGCTAAGTGCTATACAAACAGACAACAAAAGCTGGATTGGTTTTGGCCATGGAGAGCTGTGCAGCCTCCTATAAGGCACGCTCACAGCAGCATTTCTCTCTCTGAGTGAACAGTCCCTCAGACTACAAAGGGGTCACTGAGAATATCATTACAAATAGACACACTTTGCTTTTCTTTCTCTAACCCTTCGTAAATTAGGATACAAATCACGTAAAGAGAGTTTAAATTTACGGTGTAGGATAAGATAAACAAATGAACTGAGCAAGATTTAATCAGACAATATACCATTTTACATGCTGAAAGCAGTTCAGCACAGTTATCACTTCAGGAATTTCAATCTCTATCACTGTGTAAGATTAAATCAATATTAACAGCACTAGTATAATACAAATAATAATAACTTTAAACTCATATTTTCCTTCCAGAATTCAAACTCATTGTAATTTGATCCCAAGATCTGGATTGCAGAGGTTCTTCCTGCAATATGTTACTCATACTACGTGAGGGACACATTCACTTCACCTCCTACCCCTTTCTTGGTAATGTCAACAAAAAGAAAATGAGCATTTTGTAATGCAGGTGTATCTCAAAGACACTTTGAAGATCAAGACAAAGAATCTGAGGACTTTATTCCTCTGATGGGTCAAATACTTATTAATATTAATAAGTGTTCAATTTCGTTGATCAGATTTAACTTTTTTCATTTAGCAAGTCTTCCATTATGAAACCATCACAGGGCAATTTATAAGCATTTGTTCAACTCTTCCTTCATGAATCACAAATCATCTCCTTAAAGAACTCTAGCAGACTGGTCTTTATAGCAAAACAGGGTTTAAATATCACTAGAAATATCACTAAGAATGGTGAGAATTAGTTGTGAAGAAAATAAAGGATAGCTAGCACAAATAAATGGAGAAATGTTAAAACAATAAACAATTACTTTCTCATTTCAAAGATGTCATATTGCATTCTTTATTCTGACTGTGGAAAATTAACCACTGACTATCAGGAACAATTGATTTTCCTTCACAGATGTTTTCTAATTACATCTGAGCACTGAAAATTCTAGTGTTGCCACTCAGTTGTGCAAGGAGTGTCTTCAATTGGTTTTCTTATAGTAAGTGCCCTGTTGTCCTGCTCAAGACCAAAGGTCTGTGGTGCTTTCCTTGTAAAACCTGCTGTTTTTTTTTTTTTTAATGTATGTTGGAAGAGTAGGACATTTTACATTATAACAGACTGGAATGAAATGTAGAAACTGTCAGCACACATGCAGTTGTAGGAATTTTTCTTTCCTGCACTTTTTGGCTTAGTACTTCTAAATTGTAGCTGGGGTATGTTCATTAAGTTCTCAGAGCTACAACTTTCTCTGTATAAACATATCTTTAAGTATACATATACATATATATAGACATACATGTGTGTATGTATATATGTATGTTAATATATATATATATATATATATACACTGCAAAATTAAGGGATAACATTAACAGTGACTCAGAGAATCTGACTTCTCAGTGTACTGAATATATTTTCAGGAAAACATAACAAAAATTTGACAGGCAGATTTCCAGACCTGTTCAGAAAGGAACTTCAAAGAGAGTATGGACTTCTTCAGATCTTATATGCAGTTGCAAGACACAGGTAGCTGGAAGGGTTGTTTGGTTCTTTTGTTTTACATTTTTATTACCTAGCTTCCTTTAAATCTGGGGATTCGACAACTATTTTGTTCTCAGACATCTTTCACCTTTCACTCAAGTACAGTGTAATCCTACACCTCTGCCATCTCATACATACTATGTCTTATGTTCTATGTACCATTTTCTGCAATCAAACAGCAAGATTTTTTTTTCTTTTATTATTTTTTTTACATCTATTCTCATTTACCTTTGGAAGTCTTCTTCCAACAGATTTCCAGAAGCTCAGGCTCTATTCAGGGCCTGACAACAGATTGTCTACAGTTCAGCAAAGCATCAGGGTGAAGGCTGAGGCACACAATTATAAAGATAGAGTGGGGCTTGAACAGAGTCGCTGAAGAAAAGTGTTGTGATTCTTAGCAACATTGTGATTCTTTCTCATTTAACTGGAAAAATAAATAAATAAATAAATAAATAAATAAATAAATAAATAAATAAATAAATAAATAAATAAATGGAGCATATTTTATGCCATCTAACGAGAAATTTAATGACCACAAAGGTAAATGCTATTTTTTACAAGGTATTGGATACAAATACAATTCTTTTTATTATTTGTTGACACATAACAGATAAGAGGCTAAGCAGAGTTGTACTTATTTTTCTCTACTTATTGTAAGGAATAAAACTGTTATCAGAAATGTTATATTGTGCTAGCTGCTGGATTTTTTTTTACCATAGCAGGTGATTAATATTGTTAGTAATATTATAGAAGCTTCCTCTTTCTCTTTGTTCTATGTGAGCTTATGACTGACTTTGTGGTGGTATATTCAACCTCCAATGATATATTGGATTTAATGGGCTTTTATTTAAAAATTAACCATAACTATATGTTTTGTTTGACTATTTTTCCTTTTTGTTCTAGCTATAAGCATATCTCTGAGTGCAGATGCTAATGCATCATATGAACTAATCCTCTGTTCTTGTCCTCTTTTCTGTGGTATATAGTATATGCTCCCATGACAACACTTGTAATTCCCATCTATTCAGTACATCTAGACATGCCATTGTAAGAAACAGATAAATGTTGATCTTTTGTATGGTTCAGAAGTAAACAAAAAGCAGCACAAATTCAAGGGAAACCTTTGTTGGTCTTAAACTTCCCTCAGTGGATTTGGCTAGAGAAAATGGTTTATAGCTCAAAAAAAAAAAAAAAAAAAAAAAAAAAGTCTTTCCTCAAAAAAACAACTCTTAGCATTTTGGTTTCTATCCCCATTCTTTATGTTCAGTGGAATTTTTTCTTTCTCTTTTCCTCACTCTTTCTGAAGACACAAGTAGACCAGAAGATGTCAAAACTAAAAAAGCTCTTGTTTTCTTGAAAAAATGTGTTGTGTTGAAGAGCAGGGGTCTGGAAGCTGTAATTCCACTCCCATTCCCCTGTACCCACCGTCTGCCTTGAATGTGAACTCACCGATTTTTTAAATGGAAGAAATTTTTTCATTGTGACTGGAGCGTGTTCAAACAGAATGGCAAATTTCACTGAATGCAAAACACCCAAAGAGCACAAAAAACAATTTGAACTAAGAATTCCAGATTATGCATTGGTAGAAAATTGAACAAGAACTTTGAATTCAGTTTGTAAATTGGCACCTGGTTTGAAGTAAAGCCTTAAACAAAGTTCAGGAAATAGATTGACTGTAACAAGTCTAACTGTCTAATGAGTAGAGAAAAGGCAAACCTAGTCAACCAAAGTGACAATTTGTTATTGTCCACAGTTTTATATAGAGGAATATGGAGATGCAAACCTTGTCCTGTCACAAATTTCTTTACTGCACTACTTTCCATACTCTGTAATGAGTCACTTACCTTTATATAATTTAAATATTTCAAGCATTTACTATGATTATTTTTAAAGCAAAAACTGGAATAGAATCTAATGTCTCCCAGAACTGTGTATTCCTATCAGGCTCTTATAATCAGGATGATCGCTTAATTAGCATGTTTGTTTCCACTCGGGTATACCAATTAAGAGATATAACCACATTGCTGTACATTTCTATTAATGCCTTTCTACATTTAAAGTAAGATCACACATTTCTGCAGGTGTAGTTTTTAACAGTAACAGAAGATTTTTCCAAAGGATATTGAGCTATTTTGCCATCTGTTTCTTATGGTGGTATTCTTAAATTACTAAAAACTAGACATTAGGTGTCTTTTTTTTTCTTTCTTTTTTTTTTTTTTTTTTTTTTTTTTTTTCCTCCTCAAAGCTGCCATAATATTAGCTTTATTTCATAGTTTTCATAAATGCATTCAAGCAAAAATACAGCTGACATGAGTAATGATATTTCATAAATGCTAGTTCCACAGACGTGTCATCCCAAGTCATCTTGCTTTTGTATGCATACTGTGCTCAGTTAAGTTACCAACAGTTCTCTCAAGAACTACATTGCCTGCATTTGTTTTATTCCTCCTTTACTTTGGACATAAATCTCAGATTTTCTTCCGTGTCTTCTATTTTTTGATGTTAGGAAACATGTTCACTCTTACACATTGTGACCTCACAGAAATACATCAAGTAATACAAACTTTACATTTATTTCCAAATAATTTTTAATTTGGGGCAGAGACATTCAATATTCATATGCTTTCATTGTTGCTATTTAAGTTTATTTTGTTTTACTTACTTATCTCAATTTAAAAGCTATTTTTTGACTACATTTAGTCTTGGTTCTTTTCTAGAAGGACAACAAAGTCAAAGAAAGGAGGTTCATTCACTGAAGTATTCTAAGCAGAAAATTGTTTATTATTGATGTCCAGTTATAGTGAAGTTTACATCCATAGAAGCAACTGGACTGTATTTGAATTGTTTCTAAATATGTGTCTACATTTTTCCGGTGTAGATCTGTAGAATCTTGCTTTTCCACTAGATTTCTACTAATTTACCTGTGATACACTGATTCAATTAATTTAGAATTATTATGCCTATGGAAAACACTACTAAAAACTGAAAATTCTTATGTACAATTTCTGCAATATCTAGATGTCTCATTTGTCTCCAAAGTCAGGTCTCAGCTTTAAACATTTGCAGGATTTGTGTTTTATGTTATTCTTATTTTTTCACGATTAGAGTGTTCTCAGATAAGTCTTTTCAAACCACTTTCTTCAACAATGACAGTTAGCCTTGTCTGTCCACTCTTTAATTTTAATAAAGAATATGAAGAATATTGATTTAAAGGTAGTGGTAATTATCACAAATTCATATGACTCTATGAGTTGATGTTTGAAGAAAAAAAAAAAAGTGCAAAATAACTGAAGTTATCAATAGCTGCAATGCTTAGAAAAGTAAATTGTATTATATCTTTATTTGTGTGTAATACAGAATAGTGCATTTTAAATATAATTCTGTGTGTGTGTGTTAACACACATACATGAATTCATGCAGATTGGTTTCTCTTTTGCCCAGTAACTTTAGAGCAAAAGAAATTTATAAAAATGGGATTGTACCCTAACATTCTTTTTCCCAATCACCTTTAACGTGCTTCACTTTTTACAAAGTACATATATGTAAAACTCCACTTTCACTTCTTATTTTGCTAAACTCTAAGCGTTCATTTTGGGTGAGGGCTGAAGTTTTCCATAAAAGCTCTTTTATGGTTTTTCCCGAAAAAGATAGGTCCATGTTTTCTCAGGACTGTGTAGAGTAAATAAAATAAACTAAATTGTTAGTGCAATAATTTCACTAAAAATCGTAGTGTGTATATATATATATATATAGAGAGAGAGAGAGAGAGAGAGAGGAAAGAGAGGAAATATAGAGGAAATGAACAAATAGAACAAATGGCTTGCCATTTGTTGGTGGGAATATTTACACTAGAGCATACCTTCTGACATTCTTATCACACATCTAACCTTTCTCTAAACATGGATGGATTTTCTCTTGTGTATCTATTTGTGAGTGCTCATGAGGATCTTAACAGAAATAGACAATTTTATTCTGTGAGGTTTCCTTTATTATCAGAAGCTCAGTATCAGAACTGCAATAAGACTTCACATACAGATTTATCTCAGTCAACCTTCTGTCTATCTCTCAGTATATACTATAAGTTAATACTATAAATTTATACTTATAAGTTTATACTATAAGTATAAAATACTTAAGAAATCATTGAAGGAATGTGTATGTAATAAACATATTTAACCTTTTACATTTAATCAAAACAGGCTGTGGATTTCCTATTAATAATGATTTGGATTGAGTTTCATTTCCAAATTAATACTCCAAAACATAGGTGTGTGTTTTTTGGTAAGTACCCCCACATGCAGTGAGTGATTTACCTTCAATTAATAGAGTTTACAGCGATCTAAGGCTCAGCTCAGTTGCTTAAACATAGTCAGCTAATGCCAATAGAGACACTACAGGATGTGCCACCAAGCATCTAATACCTATATCATAAAGAGCCATGAAACTCTTTCAAGTACTGTCTTCTCTGTCATCCCCATATCAAATACTGTTAGGTCATTTCATCTGGCAGTTGAATGTTGAATGTAGTCTTTATGTGTGTCAGAGTATGAAGAGTGATTCAGTTCATCCAAAAGCAGACAGCAAATGTCAGCCAGTTTAAGCTCATGTTTACCCACATTCTTGGATTCTACTTCTCCAGGATACGTTGTAAAACAAAGAATTACATTTTAATGAAAAGGCATAGAGACATAGAATTCTTTGTAGTTATGCCTCAGTCAGTTGTTGCTCATCATTTCAAACACAGGCCAAAAAATGCAGTGTAAGAGACACTAAACAGAGAAGAGGCAGCTTACATTTTCTAGAGAGAGTGGATTCACCAGTAAGGGAAAAACAGACAAACAAACATAGTATTTTAGGTTTATAAAAGATCATTTAATTCTGCCTAGTAAAAATCTGGGAGTGATTTTTCAAATGCAGTTCATAATGAAAATGAGACAGAAAGCTGGTTTTGTTGTTGATTGTGTGTGTGTGTGTGCCATTACAATTATGATAGTTTCAAGGTGCGATTGATTCTGCAGCTCACAGACATGCTCTGCAACCTTACTTTCTCACGTCTGATTCCCCTTATCACACTTTTTGAGATAAATGAACTAATTCAGCAGAAATTACATGTGGAACATGAGGTAGCTTTTCCAACTGAAGACTGAAACTGGAAGACATTGGTAAGAAGGTTCAGTTTGGACATATGTTGTCAGAAAATTCTCCAACCTTCTTTGCCTAATACTGGTCTGACTTTGCTCTCATAAAAAGAATTGATCTCTTTCAGAACAGAATTTTCCCAAAACTGAAAAAGATTTCTGGATTTTAACTAGTAAATGCCTGAATGAAAATTACTTGCCTGATTTCACAACAAATGCCATGCATGAATATGTTGGTAATGTTTTGAATAGTTGCTTCTTGTGATTATTGTTCTGCATGAAGTCACAATCAACATTTCTGTATGGATTTGTGACCTGAGATTCTCCCTTATTCATGGGAAATGAGGACGACCTATCTCTATAATTGCCACTTTTAAGAATAGAAAAAGGCTGTCACAGCATGCCTAAACCCCTGATCATATATTATAAGCAGTGCAATCGTCATCATCATCATCATCATCATCATCATCATCATGGGGTTACCTAGATCTGTTGATCTAAAAGACCAACAATGCTGAAATAATATCCCACGTCTAATGTCTAACGTCCACATAAACATCCCACATTTTCAAGGTTTTGAAAATGTCTGTTTTATTATGAAGAATATTCAGGAGTAATTTTATGTCACATTGTACTGCCTTTGCTTTTGGGTGCCTTGTTTATGGGTTAGAGCTTGGTTGAAGTTAGGATTGAAAGAAAGAAAACCAGGACACAGCACAGTGGGGCTGGAAAAGGGACAAACAAAAAGACGTGTAGGATGTATTGTAATTTCTGCAATGCATTGTTTGTCTGGAGACCTTGCCCAGTGCTCAACCAATGTTTAGGTTCAAGGTTTATATTAAGGATGAGGTTAGGTGTAGGGCTGGGAATATATTTGACAGAGAGACTAAGCCAAAGAAGATGCACTTAGAGTGGAGTTGGAAAAGGAGGATTTATTCTAGTACCTTTAAAAATAAATAAATAAATCAGCAAGCCATGGAAATAGTTTTGTCTTACCATTTTAACAAAATTATTAAATATATTTATTTAAAATATATTTACCCTCTTGCTATCCCAAAATGTCCATCAAGTATTCCTCTTACTTTATTCTGTCCAGAATTCACATGCAGATGTTTTTCAATATGTTTAAAAATACTCATTGGTTTTAAAACTTTGTCATTATTAAGTAAAACGTTTACATCTGATTTGCAGCAATTTACCTTAATAATTAGTTTCATTTACTTTGTTAGGTTAGTTTGTTTTCTGTTATTTTAATACAGATGGAAGTAAATAAATATCTATCCAGACATAAATTTCAGCATTTCAAGTAAACGAGGGGGAAGGAAAGGAATAAAAATAGATGGAACTGGCACAAGAAAGAGGTTATTTGTAATAAGAAGATTCACATTTAGAATCTGTCTATAATAATTATTTCCACACCAGTTATAAAGTATTTTTTCTTATTTCTCATGTGAATGTGTCTGATTTCAACTTCTATGCACTGACTCTAGATATAAAAAAATCAAATGTTTTCACCTACTAAATTACATATCGTGTTGATCCCTAATATTTGTTTACCATGAAAATGCAACTACACTGTAATCAGTTCATATCTCCATCTTATTCTTACTATCACTTAAGCTTCCTTTAGGAAACTTTAAAAAAGCTCATAATTCAAACAGCTTTTGTGGGACTTCCCTGAATTCTCTTCAAATGGTTAATTTTGCACCATTATTTTAAAAAGTAGGAACATAAGAATTGTCAATGTCATTCCAGTATTGAATCTCTCTAAATCATATAAGAATTAGAAATTCTTTGTCTTACTTCTGTAAGACAAATAGGAAAACTATTAGTCTCTTTGCCATGGTGTCTCACTGTCAAGAAATTTTAAGTCGTTTGTGTACTGAGGTTCTTAAATCCTCCCTGGAATCTTGATTTTCATTATGCAGTCCTGACTGTATAAATTTCCTGTATTCTTCCTACAAGACACTTTACTTCTTATTTTATTCCATTAAATCTGGTTGTAAGTGGACCCAATTCTATATCAACCCAACTCCCATGTCTTCATCTTTATGTCATTGCTCCAATATGCACTTCATCCATCAGCTTTATCAGTAATTTTATTTTTGCTAAGATCATTGCTAACAACACAAAGTTGAACATTGAATATATTCCCTATGTAAATCCACTGGAAACACATATTTTGTGCTTATTCCCAGTTGACACATAAATCCTTAAGATTCATTTATTGTTTAGCTCTTAATCAATTTCTTAGGTGATTTATTGATATTGTGTACTAATAATTGGAGTTCTGGACAACACTGTGTCATAAGCCAATCGTGATCTGTGTATATGACATCTCTCTATTTAACTTTTCAGTCAAATTTGTTACCTAATCAAACAATAGAATCAGGTTTATTTGAATAGATCTAATTTATGTAAAATCATTTTGTCTGATTTAATTGTGTTCCTATCTCTGAATTCCTTATCAGTGAATTTTATACCAGCATTTCCATTATTGCTTTTGACTGATAAAAAGCTCACCATCTACTGAATATGGCAGACTGACATTTCTTTAAGCTGCTGGAATTTTTGTGTTTAGATATTTATTTAAAGTGAACTTCAGAGCAACAGACATTTCCTCAGCCATTTTTTAAGCGCTCTTGAACATTATCTTAATTGAATATATTTATTCATGGTAGATGATGCTTGAATTTTAGTAGTATGTAGTTCTTTGATATGTTCCACCAGTTTTATATACTAAAATGTAAAATATACTCTCACACTTTTTCTGAGAAATTAAGTCACTTCCTCACAGGGAGATAAGTACATCAGGCCTGCTCAGCAGGAACCAGGCTCTTTTGCTACCACAAAGATGTGAATTTAACTTGGACTTGTGTAAGACGTCAGTTTTAAGCTACTCAGGAGAAATCTCTGGAAACACGGAGTCTCAGTTTTTCAACAGTATCTGGCTTCAGTCTCGGTATTTTGCTGAGTTTGGAACCATAATCTCACTCCATTTTCCCACTATGCTCTTTGAATATTGATAATAGATGGAGACTGACATCCTTCTCAGTTTATGCAGAATTAATTTGTCCTTCATTGTCCTCATTTCACTTCTTTCTTGACTGGTATATTAAACAGAGGATTTATATATATATATATATATATATATATATATATATATTATATTATACATATGTATTATATATATATATTACTGAATAAATCTTACTAGTAATTTTGTCATATCTAGCTTGCAATGAATTTTGCTCTTAGGTTTCAATACCTTTCTCAGCCACTAAATTATTCTAGTATCCTTTTGTTCCTTTAGCAGTTTTCAGGATTTCATCCTTTTCCATTATTATTATATTATCTGTTCTACTCTACATTTCTAATATTTATGAGAAAAACATTTATATAACATAATATATATATCATATTTATAATATATATAAATATAAACAAAAATAAAAGAAATAATATATATTATAAGCACTTTTCCATTTGATTTGTCTCCTTTTTCAATGTATGTCACAGTGAGCTTTTACCAAATATTGTTCATCATGATTATTGGACCGTTACTTTTTTGACCATTAGTTCATTCTTTTTAAAAATCTCTAGTTCCATTCATACTTCTCTCGTGTCATCTTATAATTGCTTATAATTAATGTCTATCATGGATTTATTTTTATTTAAAAATGTACAGTCAGAGGGTCTTGAAGAGTGAAATCTGATCATATCAAAACACTAGTGCATCTATTTTTTTATTATTATTATTATTTTTTTTTTTCCCCCCTTGGATCACAGAATCACAGAATTGTAGGGGTTGGAAGGGAAGAGATCATCAGGTCCAACCCCCCCAACAAAACTGGTTCTCTAGAGCAGGTTGCCCAGGTAGGGGTCCAGACAGCCCTTGAATATCTCCTGAGAAGGAGACTCCACAACCTCCCTGGGCAGCCTGTTCCAGTGCTCCATCTCCCTCACCGTGAAGATGTTCTTTTGCATATTGGTACAGAACTTCCTGTGATCCATTTTGTGGCCATTGCCCCTTGTCTTATCCCCACAAAATACTGAAAAGAGGTTGGCCAAATCCCTCTGTCTTAAGATATTTATAAACATTAATAAGACCCCTTCTCAGTCTTCTCTTCTCAAGGCTGAACAGGCCCAGGTCTCTCTGCCTTTCCTTATAGGGGGGATGCTCAAGGACCCATGCTCTAGGCCCCATATCATCTTTATGGCCCTCCGCTGGACTCTTTCCAGGAGATCCTTGTCTTTTTTGTTCTGGGGAGCCCAGAACTGGACACAGTACTCCAGGCGAGGCCTAACCAGGGCAGAGTAGAGGGGAATGACCTGCTGGTCACTCTCCTTTTTAATGTATGCAATTTTAAAGTATCCCTGGGACACATTATCCCCTGGGATATTTCCCAAGATCCCCTGGAGGTGCTCTTTGCAATGAGAAACTCCAGAGGACATAATATCAGTTATAATCAGGAAAAGATGTTTTCCAGCTTTTCTAAGTTTAATAATAATTAAAACAACAGCAACAACAAAAGTAGTTTTGCACTGAGACCCCTTAGGAGGTTATTTCAGCCTTATGACAAGACTCAGGACCTGATGAGCTATTTTCACTCTGTTTTTTGTTGCATACTGCATCAAATGATAAAGATGTAAGTGCAAGGGCTCAACAGCCCAACAAGCTTTACATAAAATCTAAATGGCTGAATTTTACATTTACAAGTATTAATAAATTTGAGGAGAGAAAAAAATAGAAAGCAGTAAAGAATGACACTGATTAGAGTAGCTGAATTTATTAATAAAATTTTAGTTATGTACAAATAATTCTACCCTTTTATCTGATATTTTGTTAATTAAGAAACAAGGGAAATTTAAAACAAACAAACAAACAAACAAAAGCAAACAAAAACAAAAACAAAAACAAAAACAAACATGGCCTGACCTTTAAGTTATATTTAAGATGTTCATCTCAGGTATATATTCTCAAGACTGAAATAGGTTTAGTTTTAAGATATATTGTAGATGTGCTGTTGAGTAATTTTTTACATTTTGTTTAAACATTAAAGAAATATATTTTACAGAGATTTGTGCAGATATATTTAGAATAGAACATATAACCTTGATGACTATTTAGGAAAAGGTAATCAATGTGTAACATTTAGATCATTTTCTGCACTGAATTGATGAATCTGTAGATAACTCTCCAGTTGAAGTCACAGAATTGTAATTGCATAGGAAATATTCACTATGACCAGAAAATAAAAAGAGAGAGAGATAAACTAATGAAAGGAATAATTAAGTCATTTTTGAAATTATTTACATGTATTAATTAAAGCAAGAAGGCATCTTTTTGTCATTATAGCTGCTAAAATTCTTTTTGGGGACTGGATTAGGAAGAGTACCTTTACTTGGTTTGGGGAAGTATAACCTCAAGGAAGAAAGCTAACAGGCCTATTTCCTGGGTTCTATCTATCATATGACATGGGAATTTTAGTAATATCACCTAGAGGATTATTTATTGAGTTAGATGTCTTACAAATTAAGGAGAGCAGAACTTTCATAATACCTCACTACAATAATGATTGTTTGTAGAAAATAAAATGTTTAAAATGTAAAAAAAGTGGTTTAGACCTTCAAAAAATGCCTAAGATTTTGAAGACCAACTCCAAGAAAAATTTATGTCCCTAAGCAACATTGAAGAATATCAAGTATGGTAGGTAATACTATGTTTTGAGATTACACTGATTTTTTTAGAAGAAATGTTATTGGCATTCAAACAATCTAGATCCCCACAAATTGAATATGGATTGCTTATATATGCTAACAGTTTTAGGATAGTTCACTTTAATGATTTATAGTACTAACTATATAAAGACTGTGGTATTCAAGGTTTTGCTTTGGTAACTCAAGTTTTAGCATTTGCATTAAAAAAATCATGCATAGGAAACTGTAAACGTTGGTAACTTGATTTAAAATTGTAAAAGATACAAGTGAATGTGGTAACCTTATTAGATATAATCACTCAGCATAAATGTCAACTACTTTGGTGAAATAGTTATATGCATGCGATCTGGATTGTATCATATACATGTAGCTCAAAACAGACTCCAAAACGTAGAGTCTGGCAGGATAGATAAAAAATAACCTGACGGTTTGCTATGGTATTTCTATTCATCAGCTTTTATATTCTGGGAATATTTTGATCTAGAAAAAAAAAATCTAAAGTACAAAGAAGATGAACCAAAGATGACAAATGTGTCTTAAAACTGGGAATCCAAATGATAATTTCTGCCTTACCACAGAGCCCCTTAACAATATCTCCCTGTTAATATCATGTTAGCTTCACTACCATAAGTGAGTTGACTGATCAAATCTTTGCTTTCCTCTCCTACTCAGATTGAAATTGTATCTAGCTCTCTGAACAGAAAGTAAAATAAGACCATAAGAACACCTACCTACTCTTTGTATATGACTGTAATCAATAGCTGTTGCACATCTTTGTATATCTGCTCTTCAGCATGCAAAAGATAACAGCAACGTCATATAGGCAATATAACTATAGCAAGAGAAGGTATTTAAATATGAAAGTCCGTTGGATGGAGTTTCTGTTTCATTATGCAGTGTCAGATAGATGTTCGGAGGATATGGAGTGGTAAGAAGCACGTTTTCCATTTTGAAAATATGAAGAATGCATTCCTCATGTTTTTGTAACAAGAGAAGGGGTTGTTGCACATTTGTCTATGTGTGTGAAAGCAACGTTATTCATGCTTCTCATTCCAATACAGTTTACTTATTTTTTAATGACAACAAACGTAATGGCCCTTGTAAAATTATAATTTCATTTTTTTTATAATTATTTTTGCTGCATTCTAAAGTTCATGAAACTCCTCTAGGAAGTACAATATTTGCACTTTCCTTCTCCTTTTTTTTTTTTTTTTTTTTTTTTTTTTTTTCTCCTTTCCATGCTTTCTACTTCTAATTTAAACACTGTTTCATTACTGCAATAGGCTAAAATTGCTCTGAGTAGATTTCCTTGTAGGAACTCTTCTCCTGATTCTTGTATAAATGGGAAGAAAAAAAAAAAAACTAGCAAAAGAAGGCATGGTTTATGATTTCTGTAGTAGATCTGCCAAGGAGAAATTGATTTATCCCTGTCTTCATGAGAATGTTCTAATGGTGTAGCAGATAAGTCACCTAGAACTTGATTTTGAAATTAATGTTGTTGTGGTGTTCACAAAGATTTTGTATCTGAATCTCAGAAATATTCTTCTACATTTGCTACTGAATTGCACATAAGTTGTGATAAATAATAAGTTGATAAATTGTGATAAATAATGCTGTGATACAATCTAACACGTCAAGCTATCTTCAGCTGGGCATCCAAAATGACTGTAATCTTTTGAAATAAGTATACATGAATCATATCTTCCTATTTGTAAAATGTGACTAATAACATTTCATATCTCAAAAATACCAAGAAGGTGTATAAATTATTCCTCAGGCACATTATAATACTAGAACAATAAGTGTCATGTAAATGTTAATAAATCTGTATTCAAATTGAATTGAATTGAATTAAATGACATTCAGTAAATACAACATGGTGCCAAACCCTAAGCAAAGAGTAGCATGAAATACTGAACTGTAACTCTTTTGCTGAGCATAAGCCTTCCTGAGCAATGTCCTGAGCAATGAACAAAGATGGGAGTCCATCAGAAATAGTATAGCTGTTTAATGAAAAGCCATTTCCAAAACAAAACAAAACAAAACAAAACAAAACAAAACAAAAAAAAAAAAAGGATGTATATATAAATTAAAGCTTATCATCATTAATTCTGGTATTTCCTAAGTTTAAAGTTCTTGGCTTTTACCATTAATGACCTTTGATATATTTATATATATATATATATATTATATATATTTATATTATATTGATATAAAGGTAATCCTAAAAGCTCCCAGTCAGGATTGGGGTCCTATTGTACCAGACTACAAAAACAGTAATAGAAAATAGTTTTCTGTATAAATAGGTGCAGTTTTTCTGAAAGTGTTTTTTATGTTTTGGGTTGTTTGGAATAAGAACAATGAGCCTTTTTTCTCTTGCTAACCCTTTCAAAGTGGTATGGAGATGAGGGCAGCCAAGTGTCTCCACTGAAACAGCTGTCTAAAGGATTGGCTTACCATGGGGTTCTCAGCTAGAGGTCAGGGAGTTGCAGCAACCCTGCCCTTCTCATGTTGCTGAAAGGGAAATGAGTCTTCTCTAAACCCTAGATAGGCAAGGCAGGCTTCTGGAATTGGGAGAACGGGTTCTAGTATAAGAAAGATTATGATTTCCTGTGCTATAAACAATTGAATTGATTTTTATTTTTTTTTCATTGTGGACCTTCGAACACTGCTGGAGAAAATATTTTCTGTAGGATTAGGAAATCTCTACCTAGGCTTTACATACAGCTCTTAGCTCAGTATTTTGTGCACACAAACTGAGCAGTCTTATCCTGGCTGATTGATTTTCAAATCGATATTGACTTTTCAATTCACATTCACCTCACTGAGTACCTTCCATTCATCCATTTATCGTATTTCTAGCATGCTCATCACTGTAGCCTGTCAAGACCTTAAATAAATCATCTGATATATAATCATATGTCAGATACCTATGCAAATGATTATTTTCTTTGCCAGTCGCCATTATCTGGTAACTTTCAAAACCAAAAAACTGTAATCCCTTCCATTGTCTTCACACTTTGCTACACAATGTAATCATTCTGGAGTATACACTTGTTTTTAACATACAGTTTTCTTTTCTGAGAGTAAAAATCTCATTTCAGCTAAAAGAGGGCCACTGGGCATTAGAACACTCTGCATGAAATCCAAAGCAAGGAATTTCTTCCCTGCGAAAACATCATGTGTTACAATACCTTTGTTCTATGTAGTCATCTTGAGAGAATTCAATTAATTTATTATTTAAGCTTAACATATGTGTTTGAAACACATCTATTCCCATCTTACAGTTCATATTTATTACAATACAGATTTATTCTGTAAGAGTGAAATTAAACTGTCAATAAAAAGCTTATATTACTACTGCAATATTTGTGGTAAATTGTTATAAATTCAATTTCAAGAAGTTTAATACATATACAAGTACTTGACTTGATTTGAATTATGGTATAAGAGTTACCTAAAAAAAAAAGAAATTCAATATTTGCTTGTCTGGGAAGAGTTTTTCTGAGCATATTTTTAATGTTTATGAATTAAAAATGAATAATCAGAGTGATTATTTGTCACCCTTTAAAAGTGGACTCTTATCTGTTCATTTAAAAAAAAAAAAAAAAAGGGGGGGTTAAATATTAGTACAGATATTTCTCTTACAAGACCATTCTTTTCTTTTGAAGAAAAAAGACCAATTCATTTTGCTCCTCATCAGTGGAATTATTACAACAAATTGTTCTTGTTTGAAATTTCAGTTAACATGTATTTAAAGTCTTCTCCTGATCCAGCAGGCAGTTGTGTATTCTACTACTATATTCTACTACCATGGAATTTAATGAACATTTGAGAAAACCCAGTGCATTTTTTACAAACAGGGACAAAGAGTCAGCATTGCAAAAGAAAATACCTGGGTTTTAAGATATTAGTTCATGATCCAGTCATGCTCCATCATCCTTACAAACTGAGTACATCAGAAAAATAAAATTAGCAGTAGCAGTGGTAGTCATACTAGCCATCATATAATGTAATTAGAATCACTCCTTAATAATCATGTAGCTTTGAGAAAGAAAAAAATATTTTGTCAAAAGTAAGTTTAAATATAAATAAGATGTCTCTGTATCAAAAATTACTATAGAAAGGTAGGAAGAAAAAAAAAAAAGAGAGAGAGAGAGAAAACACAACAATTTTGCTTATTTTTTTTCTTCTTAGGTTCAGTTATATATATGAAGTAACAAGAAGTGACTAAAATATCTACAGACATCCTGAAACTGTTTCTTTTGTCAGAAAATGCAAGCCCAAAAGTCACATGAAATTTTAACTGTTTCAAATCACTTTTGTAACTAAAAATAACTAAACTTTTTGCCATCAGATCAGAATTCTGTAACCCAATAATAGAGAACTTGAAGAATTGCTAAATTTTCCATGACAGAAAAATATATATATATATTTTTTTTTATTCCATGACAGATAGAAATATCAAATACAACATACATTTTTGTTTGTTTGTTTCAATTAAAGGAATCATTCTTATATTTTACACATAAAATGCCATTTCTTTAATAAATGCCTGGAGGATGCTTTGTGGATAGCTTCTGGAAGTCTTACTTATTGTCTAATTATTAACTGCTGTGGCAACAAAATACTTGCAGCTCTTGTATTTTCTTTGCCTATCACCCATCTCTGAAAGTGTGGGAAAGTATCTACCACTGTGGAAGGGACAGGGGTGAGCAGAAAGTGACAGAAAGGGACCTGAAAGGACAGTGTCTGGTGTCTGTCATTGGAATTGCTTCCACTGACCAGCAGCAACATATATACATGGGATATATATTTATTTATTCATTTATTCATATATACATATATACACATATATATATAATATATATAATAAATATAGATTATAGATTACAGATAATATTAATAAATAAAATGAATATATTGTATATTAATAAATAAATATATCCTTCATAAATATTAAATATATATTATACATATTATATATACTATATAAAATATTTATATATATTTATAGATATTAAAGATATTAAGATATATAGATATTTAGAGATATATATATCTTTATTCCATATATATGGAATAAATGGGATGGGAAACCCACCTCTAATGCAGTTCTTTCTCTTTCATTTCTGTAGTAGAATCAACCCTGACTTGGATTTTCATCCTGGAGTGGAGTTTCCTTTATTTATGACAACTTTTAACACAAAGTCTGAGATATGAGCATATGCTAGAGAAACTGAAGGGCTGAAAGTTTCAGATATTTTTTTTCTAGAGCCTTTTCTCCTAGGAGAGCCCTAACTTGTCTTTCGCTCAGCAGTCTTATCTTCCCATTCCCATTTCAAGGCATCTAATACGTCTTATAAAAGAAAATATAAATGTTGTCTTCTTGGATCCTAGTCTTCAAACTTTAACAGACTGAATTTATAGTGACTACTTATATCAAAATACACCAGTGATGGATGCAGTTCTCTTAAGGCATACATTATTCATATCTTCTGAAAATAAATAAATAAATAAATAAATAAATAAATAAATAAATAAATAAAACTTTTGTTTAGACACATCACTCTTACTGGACTTAACCAGTGAGATTTCTCTGAGAATATACATAAGTTTGTTCAAGAACAGGAATCATGTTTTCAGGAAATGACTCATAAATTCTTATTCTGATGACACAGAACATTTTAGGGGCAATATTTTGTTAGTTACAAGTTCAAGCATTTTTATTTCTTTCTTGGTACATTTTTTTTCTATATTTGACAGTGCTCTTCCAGTGGAAGGACTCAGTTTCAATGATTTTCTTGAAGATGCTTGGTATATATATCTTCTGCTAAATGGTATTCTTTAGAAAGTGAATTTATATTCAGTTTGCATTTCTGAAATGCATTATCTCAGATACCGACAAATGATTGATTAGATTTGACAGAGGAAAATGAAGGATACTTGACATAGAGTGTCTATACAGCACTGTCAATAATTTTTTGTGTAGCTGGGCAGGTAATTTATCTGTTCTCAACTATATTCATTTATTTCCTGTTTACAATTATAAATAAACTTCAGGTGTTTTTTTTTTCTTTTCTCCTTGTCTCACCTCTCCTTGCCTCATTATGCTCTCACCTTTGCTGCCCTGCCAAGCCTTGCACTACTTTTTTTGAAATATACATTCAGTAACACTCAGAATTTAATAACCCCAAAATACTTGTTTCCTTATACAGCGAGGAAAATAAAATATTTTTAACTCCTAAATTCAGCATTTAATTAAAAAAAAAATAAAAAGAATAAAATAAACTAATATCTAGCTAAAAATGTTCACAATGTCCATAAAAATCATACTTCAAAGAAAAACTTTATTGTACACATGAATGCTTACATATGGGTTCAGCACAATGTCAGATACCTATATTGTGACAGCACATAAATTAATCATTTTTTAAGGTATGAGAACACTATTAATAAAAAACACTACCTTTATACTAATGATTACATGGTACAGTGAGAGATTAGATGTAATTGCCCTATATTCCACCTGTGGAAACAGACTGGTCATGACAATGCATTTGTCAAGAATTTTCATCTAGCATTGCTAGGAAATAAGTATTTAGAATTTGAAACTTTAAGTACATTTCATTTCTCTCTGGAATTTCCAAGCTTATTGCAGCAACAACACCCCACACCTTGTTTTATTGGCAAGTTCTGTTGAACAGCATAATTAAATCAGTTGGTAACTGGGCATGACACAATGGTTCTGGTAAGTTTCAAGCTGAGAAAATTTAAATTAACTACATACTATTTTGCAGAAACAGAGAAAAATCAACCTTTCCCTAGGACTCAACTCCTGTAATCTAAAAAGCTATCACTGAGTCTTGGGTATGGATGGCTGCTTCTGTAATGGGTTAGCAACTTGGAAAAAAATCCTAAGGGTTAGATTCCTGGATGCAAACATTTAAAACAGAGTCATTCCCTGTTTTGCAACAAAAACAGAAGTCAGAAGTGCTTTGTTTGTTTGTTTGTTTGATTGATTTTTTGTTTGTTTGTTTGTTTTTCCTGAGACAGAATCATGACTGTTGTCTTTTTTTTCCACTTTTTTTTTTTTTTTCCCTTTTTTTTTTTTTTTCCCCTTTTTTGATGGTAGTAGTTGTGGTGGTGGTGATGGTTGCTTTTGATGTTGTTGTTTCTTCTTTTTGCTTGGGCATGATACAAATAGCTTTAGACGCAGAATTAACACAAAGTTAGTGGGAATTAACTGCTAAATCCAAGACATAACATTGAAAGCCTAAGTATCTAATCATAGTTTCCAGTATTTCCATATAGTGGATAACTTCCCTGAACCTGAGAACCTGAGCAAAATTAAAATTTTTACAATACAGAATTAGGAAAAGCTTTTTGTTTGTTTGTTTTCATTTGGATTAAAAAAATAATTATTCTAGGTAGGATAACTGTTTGCCTGTTCTGTTTCAATGAGATCAAGTCTGAGCTCAAGTCTGAGATAAAGGGAGGTCATGTATAATTGATGTTGATATAATTAAATGAAACACTTTTTGTCTTCTTTTTTTTTTTTTTTTTTTTTTTTTTTCCCTTCCTGACTTCAGAGTCACGCTGACTGCAAACAATGAGAAAATCAAGCAAATAATTTCCCTAGAATGCTTAAATGCTTCAAAGCTTGTGAATGGAATCATAGAATCATAGAATCATTAAGGTTGGAAGAGACCTTCAAGATCATCTGGTCCAACCATCACCCTATCAATTTCACCCCTCTAAACCATGTCCCTAAGTGCCAGATCCAACTTCTCCTTGAGCATCCCTAGGGATGGTGACACCACCACTTCCCTGGGATTCCCAGGCATTCCAATGCCTGACTGTACTTTCTGAGAATAAATGTCTCCTAATTTCTAACCTGAACCTCCCCTAGTGCAACTTGAGGCCATTCTCTCTAGTTACCTGTGAGAAGAGGCTGACCCCTAGCTCCCCACACCTTTCTTTCAGGTAGCTGTAAAGAGCAATAGAGAGACCTGAGCCTCCTCTTCTCCAGACTAAACAACCCCAGCCACTCCTCAAAGGACTTGTGTTCCAGGCCTTTCACCAGCTTCATAACCCTTCTATCAACATGCTCCAGGGCCTCAATGTCGTTGTGTAGTGATAGGCCCAAGACTGAACACAGTAATCAGAGTGCAGCCTCACGAGAGCTGAGGGATAATCACCTACCTGGTTCTGCTAGCTGCACTATTCCACAAACCAGGATGCCATTGGCCTTCTTGGCCAGCTGGGCACACAGCCAGCTCATGTTCAAGCAAGCATCAACCAGCACCTCCAGATCCTTTTCCTCTGCAGAGCTTTCCAGCCACTCTCCCCCAAGCCTGTAGCGCTGCATGGGGTTGTTGTGACCAAAGTGTAGGACCTAGTACTTAGCTATGTTGAACCTCATCCCATTGGCCTCTACCCATTGAGCCATCCTGTCCGGGTCCCTCTTAGTAGCATTAGCAAATTTATTAGATGTGGTCACCAAAAAAAAAAAACAAATTGACAAAACAAAAACTTTTTCACTGGAAATGCAAAAATTCCTATACATTAGTGGAAAAAAAAAAAAAAAAAAAAAAAAAAAAAAAAAAAAGTAGTGTCTATTTTGCATGCACTGTAAAAGTAGCCAGTAATTCTACAGTAAGTATGATATGCTCTCACCATAACAAAATTACTGAAGAGTGTAGTTGACTTTAATTTCTGTGAAAACCAAATAAATGTCTACATCTGGTTTGTTGGATAAATATTCCAAGAAGTCTGAGAAAAATGTATGCCTGATAGCACTAAAGAAAGGTAAGTTTTGATTAATTTATGTGATTCAAAAACTCTTAAATTTTTCAAAATACTCTCTTTAGTGTTATCTTTTAAAGAAAAATTCTGATTTTCAATTTAAAAAAAAAAAAAAACTTAGCTGAGAAACTGCTGTGTAATCATTGAGAATAACTGGCAATTAACAAGACATTTCAGAACTATTTATAGTTAGTCACAAATTATATTTTTAATCTTTCTATTACAATTTAATAAAAATATTCCAAAACCCTTTTTGTTTTCTGACTATGGAAAACGGTTTATTGTTTTCCATCCTATATTCAAAGCAACAAATAATTACTGAAAAGATTCTCAACAATGTTATACTACCTTCAGATCAGTGAAGCATTTTCAGTCATTATTAATGCTGAACGCATAACTATATATTTTCAATTGTGAAGTAATTCAATAATTATTTGATAAGAAACTGTATTAAATACAAAAGCATGGTAAGAAAGAAGCTGCTTGACCATATCACAGCTTGAAATTAAATATGAGGAAGACTCCTCAGGTCTCCATGTTAAAATAATTTTTAAATAGGAAATCATTAAGAAAACTTCTTCATGCAGTGATGTCATTATTCCATCTTGGAAACTACAAGAAACAAATTCAAGCAGTCTATTTTTTTATGCACGTCTACATACCTCATAGTGTACCAGTACTGTAAGTAAATGTTGCATCTTTTTGTACTACAGAGAATTTCTGTTAATTACACACACTTCAAGTGTAAATTGAAGTTTTTCAGTGCTTCACTTATACTATAAAGAAGTTCCGACAGCATGTTTTTTAATGCACTACTGAATCACAGATGATGAAATCTTCAATGAAGACTGAAATTCTGGATATCTAGAGATAACAGAGAAAAACTGAAAAAAAAATAAATAAATAAATAAATAAAATAAAGGAGGTTTCTAGTCAGTCACATTAGTTATTAAAAATTTTGAAATCTGCCAGTAAGAAGTTAAAGTGTTTTGTGATCAGTGTTTTGTGTCAAGGAAGGAAAGGTAACACTCAAGACACCACAGCAGAATCCGTATATTCTCAGTAGCACTGACTAATATCCTGTATTGGACCAAATGGAACTGCTTGGAAGAAAATGAACTATGTTTTAAGCATGCAAGTTCTTCTTCATATTGCCTTTTCTTCTAGGTATACTAATAGATTTAACAAAATTATTCCCTCCTCTTAAAACTTTGTCTTGGCTCTGTACTTAGACTACCATGGATACAAAAGCTCTATTATTACTGAATGATAACAACCAAAATTGTGAACCAAGACTCGCCATAACTCCAGTGGTAACACCTATAAATATAAGAGGAAGCACAAGATATTAAAAATACAACTATATCAGAAGTTCAGAAAATCAGTTTTATTTAAATGTAAATTTAAAAACTCTCCTTTCCTCCAATCTAACAGAATTGCATAGTCCACTGATTTTAATTAAGATGGGAAAACTCTTTTGATAAAATAAGAAATGACCCCAACATGTGCCCAAAACATAAAGTGAAACTGCATTTGAAGTGCACAGAAGAGAGAATTGACTGTTAAAAGTTAACTTTTCCACATTTCCCCCCTCCTTTTTTTTTTTGTGGTGGGGGGGGTAAGGGGTGGGAGAGGGAGAGGGGCATTTATGTGGGCATTTATGAATTGGAAATTTTCAAAAACATGGGGACATTTATTGTAGCTAAAGAATGTTTTCTGAATGATAGTACATATCTACTTAAAATATTCTTGTGAATAGTGGACACAGAGACAACCACCACCATTCTGCCTATGCAGGTTTGTCAGCTGCTGGTGGCTCAGACAAAAATATAGGCTTTTCTCTTTGCCTGGTATGCACTGCACGTCAGAACATGTGTGCTTTTTATTAGAAGAATTAAAGAGCATATTTTGAAGTATGTAGAATAGCAAAATATTTCCTCAAGGGATCTGCAAGTACAAAGAGCTCTGGATGTATATTTGTATACATGTATACATGTATAGTTGTATAACTTGTAATTCCAGGGGAAATTATTCCCTAAGCATCAAGTGGAGAGATGTGGATCTTGCTTTCTTAATGTATCTATAGGTAGTGAAATTTTAGAAGCATGAATTATGAGGCATGAGGGTTTTTTTATTAAAAAAAAAAGATTCTATTGAAAACATACGCCTTCATATAAGTTGTATCTTAAATTGTCTATACTACCTAGTAAGCGATTTAATAATCCATTTTCATAAGATCCAAAACAAGTATGAGATGACTACCTACTTTATCAACTAACTATAATATGAGACTTACAGATTGCACTAGTAGTAGCTACAGTAAAATGCAACTATTGTCTTAAACAAGTCAATTAAAACATTAGTCACTGCATCAAACAATTACTACTTTCATGTATTCTGAATGGCATAAAAATATGCTGGGTTTTTGTTTTTCAGGAATGTTTTTCTGTATTGAACTTTGCTTTCTGAATATATCTCTGAAGGTGTTTTCCAGGGAAATATTTCTTCTGCAGAATAGGAATACATCACAGTCTTCTCTAGTGTCTGTAGTCTCTCCAGTGCTCAGTGATGTGTATCCAAATCTCCGTAACATTCATTCTGTACAGTCACTGATGTATTTGCAGTTCTCTACAGCAGCTGCTGACACATAACCAGTTATTTCACAATGAAACCTATAATAACTGTTTCTTTGCCAGTGAAACTTTGTCAAAACTGGCACCTAGATATTATGATTGATGTTGTACAAATAACTGAAAGAGAAAACTAGCCTAAGCACTACCCTCATTCTTCTGTAGGAGTACAAACACATGAATGGCTAAAAATCCGGGTAGTTTCTCACATTCCAATGTTTTGTTGTTGTTGTTGTTGTTGTTGTTGTTGTTTGATTTTGTTTTTGTTTTAATCCTGAGAAGTGTTATACACACATTATTTTTACAGTTCAATCAGTCTTTGCTGGTCTAATCCCATGTAACTCTTTAAAAAAAAACTATATAAGTAGATTGTTAACTATACGTAACTGTACATATGTAGATATATCACAGAATCACAGAATTTCTAGGTTGGAAGAGGTCTCAAGATCATCGAGTCCAACCTCTGACCTAACGCTAACAGTCCCCACTAAACCATATCCCTAAGCTCTACATCTAAACATCTTTTAAAGTCTTCCAGGGATGGTGACTCCACCACTTCCCTGGGCAGCCTGTTCCAATGTCTAACAACCCTTTTGGTAAAGAAGTTCTTCCTAACTTCCAATGTAAAACTCCCCTGGTGCAACTTAAGCCCATGTATACAAATATATATGTATATGTATACAAATTATTTTTATTTTTAATTACATGCTTTTTTGTTGTTGTGGTGATGGTGGTATTTTTGTTGCTGTTGTTGTTTTCTTTTATCTTGATTTTGATTTTGATTTTGACTGATGCAGAATGCTACCATATAACTCCATAGTAATGAGAAGAAAGAGAACTGGGACTGTCACCTGCTCATCTCTTTCTACTCTTATCCCTTTTTTTGCCTTAAAAAAAAAAAAAAAAAAAAAAAAAAAAAAGTCCAACACTGTTCTCTCTTCTTGCTTCTCTTATGCTAAAATATTAATTTCTTGTAGAACTCTCTCCTAAACTTCTGCAATGAGCTGTCAATCTATATCTAGAAGTGGCTTTAATGCCAACAAAATGTCAACAAAAACTAAGGTAACCACAAATTTGGGGTGAAAACTAATGCTAGGTGTTAGACAAATAACTATATTATTTTGTTGAATTTGTTTTTTGTGGTTTGTTATGTTTTCTTATCTTGTCATGTCTGAAATAGCTGTGCAATTTGTGCACTTGCAACTCCTAACATGTGGCTGTATACTTTGAATGGATGGATCTGTTACAGAAAATAGGTCTAGACTTCAAGCAAATATAAATTTATATTTCTATATTTCAAGCAAATATAAATTTATTGTACCTGGATTAACAAATAGATGCTCCACTTGATAATGTTAGTATGGCTCCAATACTTGCCCTTTGGTAAGCATGCTACTAAATGGAGAAACATCTAAAACATCTTCTTTAATAATGAAGAAATATCTAAAACTGGAAAGTATAAACTATGGTGGAAACTTTATATTGTAATCAGATCAAAACAATTCTAAAAGGGCTTAAGAACTCTATTACCAGATAGTGGGAATGGGATAAATGATGATATTTAAGTGGCTTCCAAACTGGCTTCCAAACTCTAACTATATGGACACAGTAATGTGGTTTGAAGAAACTTTATTGCCATTTAAATTTATATTTAGTGTTTCCCAACTAAAAGTTCAGTGAGTGGTCTGGTTCATAGGAAGTGTTGAATATGGAAAAGTATCAGCTATATGAAACATTTGAGAACACTGCTATTTTCTTTGATGAATATTTATTTTACTTTTTTGTTCTCCACCGTTTACTCTAGTCCTGTAGTGCAGTTCTAAACAGCATCCAAAAGCCTACACATGATTCTCCCTCATGCCTGCACAGCTCTACAAGGCTACAGATATAGATATCAGTGACTTTTAATTCTACGTCTCTATTTCCAAATATTTCTATTCCTTGTTCTTTTTTTTTTTCTTTTTTTTTTTTTCTTTTTTCTTTGTTTTTTATTTTTCAGTCCATTAAATATGACCTTTGCATATCTTATTGGCTTGGAGCTTTATTATGTAGTTAATGCATTACTTCTTCCTTAGGCAAAGTGTATGGAAGCAGCCTATGTTCTATCCAAAACAATTTTTATTTTTTATTTTTTTCCCCAGAGTTCAAGAAAACTTCCTTGTGACTGGGACAGTTTTAAACTGTGCCTTATTTACTAATGCTACGGTGTATTTCTAGAAGCTATTTAACCACAACACACAGGACATAAGACCCAAATCGTAGCTTTTTCCTCTCCACACACACACAGCATTTTCTTCTCAATAGTTATTCATAAGACCATTACTCCTGCCATGGATAATCTTTCTTGTTCTAATATTGGTAATAAGCAATTACAAATAACAAGACTGATTACAACAGTGAATTTATCAATCTTAATGTATGGTAAATACCAGATTACATCTTCAGTATTTGAAGAAATGTGGAAAAATTCTTACAGCATGGCACCAGAGCTAATGTCAGTAATGTAAGAAGAAGCAATAACATTCACAATGACGTGTTGTTCAGACATTCCTGCCTGGCTGAGTTGTAGATTTTTCAAATTTGTGGTAAGAAAAGAGTGTCCACAAGCTGTTTGCATATAGTTTGTGCTGGCTTATTAGCTCACTTTTATGGGCAATAAACTCTCATCCATAAAAATAAAACATGAGTCACAGAAAGCTCTAGCTACCTCTAAAATCAAGAACTACAGTTTCCTCATACTAGTGCAATCTTTTCTTCCAGAGTCAGTAACCCTGATAAAATTCAGTTTTCCTGACTTAAAAGATGCAAGGTCAAAAGCAAAACAGTCAACAGGTTCTCCTAGAAAATAATAAAAATGAATTGTTTATCATTTCTGTTTTCCATACAATTTATTAGATTAATGAAAATGTCCTTAATTTAGGTGCCCCTGCACAATATATGTGAGATACAGTGTATATGATGAGAGAGAAAAGGGCTGGCTCACAGGGGAGCTAGGCAGAATGCAAGGTTCAAACTGCACTTGGTGTACCTTCATCTGCACAGCACCAGCAGCAAACTCCCAGGAGCTGGAATAAGCTGACATCAACTTTTTATATTTTTTTTACCTTGCTATCTCCTATTATGCATAATAAGTCCTTAAACTCTCAGCTATTTATGACAGGAGAGGCTGTATAGCTCACAGCTGTCTCACAGAGGCTTTGGCCCCCTGTTTTTGTCAGCTTTTATAGACACTTGTGCTGGGTCTGGCTGGGATGCAGGTAACTTTCCCTGAAGCAGCCCATATATATGGGCCCATATGCAGTGCTGTGCTCTGCACTCGTAGCTAGAACAGCACTGGCTCACACCATTGTTTTGTCTATTGCTGAGCACAGCATCAAGACCCTCTCCAACCCCCTGCCCTGAGCCAGTAGACTGAGGTCGGGCAAGACATAGGGAGAGGACATCACCAGGGCAGCTGACCTAAACTGACCAAATTCCATACCATGTGATTTCACACTCAGTAATAAAAGGTGGGAAAAGAGGGACTCTCATTATGAAGATGAGACTTGAATGTTGAGGCCCTGCTTCCCAGGGCGTGGCCAAACATTGCTCATTGATGGGAAGAAGAGATCTTTTTTAATTTTTATTTTTTCTCCAGTTCCCTTTGTGCTTCTGCACAGACTTTGATTGATTTGTTTCCTTCCGTCTTCCTCTCCTTTTACTTAAATCACCCTTATCTCAACCCATGAGCCCTTTTTTTAAAATAAAAACAAAAACAAAACAAAACAAAAATACATACTTTCTTCTCCCCTCTTCTTCTGAGGAGGGGGAGTGAGAAAACAGTTGTGGTGTATAGCTGCCCAGCAGGGTAAAACCATCATGAACTGAGAATTTCATCTGTGACTAAGCAAACCTAAAAGCAGCTTTCCTTATACGATGAGTTGTCAAGGATACTCATTTGTCTCTGAGCCACTGCAGAATATTTTCCCAACTATCTCAACTGGGAATGACTTGGAGAGTGAGTCCTCATTTCCAGTAGCATGATCATACCTACACCACCAAAGGAAAAATGCTGACTCTCTGGGTGGCTGGATGGTAACAGATGTCCAAAAAGCACAGTATAGTGCCTCATTTTATAGTGTCAGGTCTGTAACTAAAAGAGTTTGTGCCAGAGAAATATATTAACTAGGTCAGGACAGTTTTCCTTTGCACAAAAAGAACTACATAAACTTTTTTTTTTTTTTTTTTTCCAGTATGCACAAAGCATTTCCTAATTTTAATGTCTGTGTGTGTCTACAATATATTGTTACAGAAAACAATAGATAGAACATAGATAGAATAGATAAAACAAAAGATAGAGCTACACTTCTGAAAACTGCCTTGATCTTTCAGTAGATCCCAATAGGCAGACTCTGATCTATGTGTGGTGGTGTATGAAGCTAACAAATGTCTCCAAAACATCATGTTGGTGATGTTTCTGGTTTCTGGATGAACAAAGAAGCATAAATTCAATATGGATGTATTGTTAAGTACTTATTGATAAGCGTAACTATGTTTAGTATGGCTGCTGCAAACACTGTTGTCAAAGGAATTGCCTGATTTTATCCATTAAAGAAACAAATCTCTTTTTAGTGATAGTTTTACATAGGTCTTACTGTGCCTGATTATATCAGCCTGTGTTGTATCAAAAATGCACATCGTATATGCCAACAAAGCCCAAAACAATATCATGCAGGATACATTTTCAGCCTAGTAAGTGGGAAGCTACAGCTGTGTCTTCACAATGACAGGCTTTCCAACATTCAGTGTTTCACTATTGCTTAAGTGTGCTGTAGGCAGAAGTTACCTTAGTGGAATGTAGTAGGCCTTGAAAACAAGCATGTCACCTCTAATCTGTGATACAGCAAAGGAATAATTACGTACCCACATTGTATTCATTATTATTTCTATAGGTGTATAATGTATCAGTGGAGTTCAAATGTAAATTATATTACGGTCCAAATTAGATTCCTGATGCAGGAAGATGACATTTTTTTGGAGCTGGAATTCTCACATACTTGATAACATTGCAACTCCTACTTCAGAAGCAATTAGTAAATGGGATAGAAGAAGCCCATAGCCCATTGAGCTTGAGCCTGAAATTATATGCTTATTCCCATGTATTTCTCCATGTATTCTCCCATTATATCTCCCAAATGTCTCTTTTTTTACTTCCATTTTTATAATTCTATTAATCTCTGTACTCATTCCTTGTACCATTTCTCTCTCATTTCTAAATTTTAGTCCATCTCTCACCCAGTCTCTTAATACTGTCTGTTCAGTCAACTTTACAATACCATATGGAAAACAGAATTGAAAAGGTCTTACTAATAAATCCTTTACCCAAACCTAAATGGGCAATGGCGGTATTATAATTCATCTTTACATTTGAAATATTTTGTTATTTCTAAAGAAGAAAATGAATTTAAAACCTCATAACATTAGTTCCACCTAATGGTAATCATCTCAATTTTACTTCCTGCTTACCACCTTTCTTATTTCTGTCCTATATTGGGACAATAAACACTTTGGAGAAGGATCTATTATCCTTTTTATGTAGTGTGAAGCCTAAAACATTTATGTTAACACATGTGTCTAAAGATTCTTGCCAAATATTTTGTCCTGCACTAACCTTTTACTCACTTTCCCAAGCATAGTCTCACACACAGGTCTCTTAGGTCAGAAACAGTATAAGATGTGCATATAGGGGCTTAACTTAATTGCAACCTGCAGCTAATAGGAAGTTGCCTGGGGTCTCTAACTTTTGTGCAAAATCTACTGTAAAAGAAAGGACTAGTCCTGATCAGTAGCAAAGTAAACCATGAACTATGGCAGATATATACCCATAACAACACATGCATGTATGTATGTGACCAGCTGCTTTTGCCACCTTTTGTGATACAATGGTTATTTAGTGTTGTTTTAGATGACAGGCTCTTGGATGTGCTCTTTCCTTTGCAATTTCATTTGGGATGTCAGTTATCTTTGGTCTAGAATATTATTATTATTATTTTTGCTATATAATTGCAAACTTTTGAAGCATTTCCGCAAAGTATAGTTTCTTTGTCAGAAAAATTTCTGCCCTTTATAAAGGCAAAACATTAACACATGAAAGATTGAAACTTGGGCCATTCAAATTAACTGGTGATTTTTATCCTAAATGGCAAATAAAGACAATATAATCATTGTCCATTCCATTATAAACAAGTGTTCCCAGCAAACAAAGCCTTTTCTTCTCTGAAAATGGACACATTTCTGAGGTTTGTAGTGTGACAATGTCCTTTCCTGATCTTCATGAAAAGCAGTAATGTTTCAGTAAATACTTCTTAGTAGGTTTTTAAAAATGCTTTGTTTGAAAGGACTAACAATGTCATTTAAAAAATAACATAATCCTTGCAACATGTTAGAGTTGGAAAATTTTCTCATCATATGCAAATCTCTGATGATAATTATGAATAAATTAAATCTATCGCTGTATTTCATTCCAAGAAGAAAAAAAAATCCTATATGTGTATTTATGACTATATTTGAGCATGGTTTCTGAAATGTCTTTAAATTAATGCTTAATTATTTCTGAATTATGCAAGCCACTAGTTAGAAAAGAAAGCAATTTAAAAAACAAAACAAAACAAAACAAAACAAAATATTAGTGCTAAGTTTCATTAAAACACCTGCACTGGTTGTGGTGTAGGCAATAAAATCAATGACATCTACCTTTAAATAAAGTAGAAAGTCAAAATAGATTCATGATGTGCCTGATAAAGGTCATGTACCAGGGGCATTCAATATCTTAAAACTACAGAAAAGAGGGAAAAGTCAGTCTCACAAAATAAAAATCAAAATCTGTTTCTTCTTTTACACCCTGGCTTCCTTTCTCTGTCTTTGTTGACCTTGGTGATCTTTTCTTTTAAGTTAGGTGCAGTTTGGTTGTGTTTGAGGAAGGTTCTGCACATCATCGCAACTGTTCAAGACTTGTCAGTGTAGCTTTTTTACCTCTAAAAGACATTTATGTACACTTGTTGTGAACTGAATTATACTTCTTTTCAGTAACACTGTTTTGTGCTCAAGACCAGTTCTATTTGAGAATATATTAACTGTGTTAACATGAAGAAGAAGAATTTATAATGAAAAGGAAAGCCTATATTAGCCTATATGTCTTTTTCAATTTTATTTTTCTTCACTTTTACTAGAGGATTTTTCAAAAAGAGGAAAGTGACATGATAGAGCCATGACTTGTAAGTTGAATAGAGCCCAATGCTTTTTCTTTGAGAAGCAAATGAGAACTACTTCTGGATCAAGCAGATGCTTCTGAATGCAGCAAGGCATTGCTGTCTGCCCACTACAGCTCCTTGTGGGAGATGCAGAAGATGGTGTGTTTGGTAGCTGCTGCTGTGAGGGAGGGGAGAAAGCAGTACAGGATGAGGACAGGTAGAGTGGTCCTAAAGCCCAGTTATAACCTCCCTGATTCTCTTGCTTGAATAACCCATGCTTTGGAGTCACGATACCAATTTCTCACACTATCACGAAAATGTGATGTGTTGAAATAGCTCAATATACGGTGGATATCAGGTATGCATTTTGTAAACTACATGAAAGAAGGAAATGTTTTTTTTTTCCCTCAGTAGAAAGTTAACTTGAAACACTAGACATGTTTGTTGACACAAGAATGATGTTTACTAAAATATAAAATATAGGTCTGGCAAAGCAAAGACTTTATTTTATTTTTAATTATAAGGCAGATAGCCCAGCTCAGATTAATTGTAACATCACAGGTAGAGAAAAAAAAAAATATATATATCTGTTTTGTCTGTAGAGTATGTTCTATCAAGACAACAGTGTAAAATAAATCTTTTTGCCTGTATCTTGGTATAATACAGTGGTATCATTTTTTTTTTTTTTTTTTTTCAAAAGGTAGAGGTTTATTCTGAACACTGGTTACAGTATTTTGTGCAAAATTTCTAAGCTGTTAAGGCTTAAGAGTCAGCTGGTAGTTCTTAAACCAAATGATTCTCCTGGTCTATTTTTTGGCATGTGAATGTGTCAGTCGTTTTTATTTATAATGTTTTATTCATAATGTTAATGTTTTAAATGCATGATTTAAAATTATAAATAAAATATTAATTTTATTATTTTTATTAATAAATTTATTATTTTTTATTAATTTTATTTATAATTTTCCACCAGACACTGATTTCCCAGTTACATTCTGTAACTGGGCTTGGCTTGTGCAAACTGTCGCTCACCTAAGCATCTCCTGGGCATGGTCTGTGAGTTAGCATGGGCCATGAGCCCAGGGTGCCCAGCAGGAACACAAGAGTGGACCCAGTACAATACAGGCATGGGCTGTTCCCTGACAGTTCCCTGGTCTCAGTGGCATAGATGGTAGTCCTGGGACCATTTAATTGAGTAACACAAGTTTTGCCTCTACTGGGTTGTCTATGAATCAATCATGTTACAGGTGGGCCTGCTCTGCTAGAAGCTAGTGGAACACAGGCCAATACACATATCCTGCTTCTCTGAGGGCATTTTAGTGGGGGCTCAGTCCTGGGGTGATACAGCTGTTGCTTTGCGCTGTTTCCTAGAATGGTCAGAATTTGTCCAGATCTGTTTTTGGCATGCCACGTGTAATTGTTATTACCAGATCATCACCCAGGCAGTTGGATGACCTGAACACTACTTAGCTGTGTTTGATTATTAATAAAATTCAAATCACAGTTATTCTTTGCTTGTGTCATGTCTGATATCTCCTCTTAAACTATGACCCTTTAGGAACTATTCATTTCTCTGTAGAGACATATGCTTTGAATTTGTGCTAGTATGTGTCCAAGTGATTTACTGTAGACTAATTAGATAATTTAATTGACACAATTAGCTGTAATATTTGTGGAAACAGCACATAACGCCTCACTTCTTGTGTCCTTGTTTTTGTCATGCCAATTATCCTCTGCTTTTGTAATCAAATGATTTTGTGGGAGACTTAAAATGAGATACAGAGTGTGACATGAGACTTTATCATTAAAAAGGAAAACTCTACTCCTTGCTTTTCAAGGAGGTATTTTGAATCTACTCACCCTTTATTATGCAAATCATATATTACACCCTTTTGAGATTTCTTGGTTTAAAATAAAGTATGGTGTTCATCTGAAAGAGAAATGCTGATAGTACTGAATAGAGGGAAAAACAGTGCAGTAGGTACTATGGAAGCTTCCCCACAGAGCTCTGCCAATGGAGATGAGGTTTGACCTGTAGTACCCTCTGTTATTTCAATGTCACTGGATGCCAATTAAGTTCATCACTAAAACTGCAGCAACCTGTTCAACACAGTTTGATATCTCTGCTGAACAAACAACTTCATTCCCATGCAGAAGTTCATGAATGAGTGGACTGATATTCATGTGTTCAGCACAAAATAAAATTGATTTTGAAATCAAGTAACTAATCTTTTATCAGAAAAGTTCATTTGTTCTACAAGTGGAAAGTAATACATCTAGTTAAACTGTTGTGACAGTCAGAACAGGTCATCCCAAAATGTTTCTGCACTGAACAGTTTTTCTAGGTTGGAGATAGACGTTCAAGTCAGGAGCAGCCCAGTTTTGGCATGTAAGATGTTGACAGCTCCCAGCTGTATATTTTTCAGAGTTCTCCTCTGCCATAAGCCTGCAAATTCAGAAATGGTACTGGAAGGGTGGGTGCACCCACAGCTGGTCATATGACAGCTGGTCATATGATAATTCAGGCACTGATGGATTTGAAAAATATCATGGGATCGAAGGTGTTGTATATTTACCCATGATATACCTGGCATGCACAAGTACACACTAGATCATGAAGAAAGGGTATGACATATTACTGAGGAGAAATGACAGCATGAGGTACTGACATAGTCCCCAGGCTAGCACAGTCTGAAAGATTCAGCATTTCTGTTTTGAGTTGATTCTCACAAAGAAAGAGAGCGCTGGATAGACAATATACAAATACATCCCTTACCACACTGATTTTACTTTTATAGGAAAATAGTTAAGATGAGGAAGTTAAATATACCTTATTTTGTGCTACTGATTTTCTAACATCAAACATAGCATTAAACCTTGTTGTGCATCACATAACACAACTGCAGAATAGAAATTCTAAGCTCTATGCAATTCAGCAAATGAAAGAAATGAAATGATGTTTGCTTGTTTTGTTTTGTTTTGTTTGTTTAAATTTAAAAGTAAAAGCAAAATTATTTTATCTTCATCTGTTTTCTTTTCAACATTTGGACCTCAATTAGAAAGAGAAAATAATATATATATAAGTTTCCAGAAGTTTGTTGTTGCTGCTTTTCTTTCTGTACTGCTGCAGTACTTTTCTGTAGCAGTTATTTTATGAACTTGTGAGCTAAGCAGTTCAATATTGGAAAAGTCCTAATCATTCCCTTTATTCAAAAAACCTGTTTTCTAAAGCAGTTAAATATGAAAAATAATGAACTAAACCAAATAAAATAAAATAAAATAAATCCAATACTTGTGCAGATTCAAGCTTAGTAGTAACAAAAATAATGTGCTTGGGGTTTAACTTGTCAGACTTGTTAGCATGTTTAGACACTAAATCCATGATCTTGTTTATGCTGGTGAAATCTAAGAAAAAAATCTTGATGATTCTTTTGTTCTGGTATTACCATCAATGAGAAACCATGTGTAGGCAAGAGTCCTTTAGGCACATGTATTGTCATCATTGTCTTTCACCTTTTCTCAGGATTCTTGGAATGGCAGTAAAACAAAACCTGTTGAAAGAAATCTAATCTTCAGCATAGTTGATTTTCAAGCAATTATTATGGTTGACTAAACTAGTCAATCTAGTCAACTGGCTTGTTCATGATGTCCAGATCAGAGAGTAATTTGCAGTATAAGTCACTAGTAACATCAGCTGTTGCTGGAGATGGTAAACATTAGTGACACTGCTGAAACCTCAGTAGGTGTCAGATACCTTTGCCTGATAAAATTTTTAAGTAAAAAAAATCTCTTACTGCGGTGCCACTTGATGTCTCATGGTGAGCTACGCAAAACTAAAACCAATTCAGTAGCCTCTTACAGAAAACTCTTAAAGAAACACAGATGATAGAAAAGGACTGAGGGAGGATACTATTTTAATACTCTGCTCTTCCTTAGCTGTCTCTGTCTGAGGACCTGAATGATATGGCTAATATTAATGCATTTATTCTTTCAGGTTCACAGAATCTTTGTGCTGTGAATAACTATTACTGCCACCATAGAATGCCCGCCCACATCTAGAGGGAGAAAATAGTGTTATGGATATCAGGACTAGGTTGTTTTCTCCCACTTCTCACTTCTTTGTAAATTATTTCAACATCTGAAATTCACAGCAGAATCTATATGCTAATGTAGCTGCTGTCCTACTTAAATTCATTAACAGTAATAAACAATGAAGTTATAGCCCTGGGTCTAATATAAGACTTAAATGCATATAAAAAGAGACACAGCTGTGTGTTTTAGGCATTGCCATCCAGTCTGGTATGCAAAAGGATTTATGCAGTATACTGTGCAATGTGATCTCTCCAAAAATGCCAGGCTGCATTGAAAAACACCAAGCAAGGGTGATCTTAACTCCCATCTGTCACTGGAAAAGAGAAAACCTGAGTCTATGAAATGTTTGTTTTCATGGACCCTTGAAAAGAACAGAGTTCACTGCATTGCTTTTAGCAATCAGGTGATCTATACAACCTGTGACCACCATTTGCAGTATAGCTTAGTTGTTAGAGAATTCACCTGGAAACTCATGAGAACTGCTAGTTTAAGAAAAGGTGGAAAGAGGAATGAAGTTTTCCTCACTCAAACACCTTAAGTTATAGGCTGCTTTCTATGAGTGATATGTAGAAATGGATTTAGAAGCATAACAAGGTACTGCAGGTACAGTACCTGCATTATACCCATTAAAGAGTGAGATCCAGGGTTCCTCCTTTCTATGTTAATCTTCAAACTGTGGAGGGACTGTTTGTCACAGAGTGTAGTGATAGGACAAGGAAAAATGGTTTTACGTTAAAAAAAGGGCCGATTTAAATTACATATTAGAAAGAAGTTCTCTACTATGATGTTGGTGAGGCACTGGAACATGGTGTCCAGAAAAGCTGTGGATGCCCTATCCCCGGAGGTGTTCAAGGCTGGGTTGGATGGAGCTTTGAGCAACCTGGTCTGGTGGGAAGTATCCCTGCCCATAGCAGGGGGGTTGGAAGTAGAAGATCTTTAAGGTCCCTTCCAACCCAAACCATTCTGTGATTGATTCTATTCAAACAGCAAAAGTAGGAATGGCCAACCCATTCAGCTGAACATAAAAAAAAATCTGCATTTGGTCAACATCCATGTAATACCTTAGAGAGTCAAGGGAAAGCCACTCCAGGAGCAGCTATGAACAGGAGATGACAAGGACTCTTCAAGGGAGATGCTTCCCCACTGACAAACAGAATTGAAATTTCCCATAAATGCACAATCTGATGCCACAAAATTTTACTCCCATTATGGTTATCCATTGCTAGAATGTTATATTAACTGAAGACAGAGATGCTGCCCTTTAGCGCACCTAAAAACTAAAGCAAATAAAAGTGCACTGTTAAGATTTCTGATCCTGTCAATGTAAGTTGTCCATACTTAAATAAGTTGACCAAGCTGGCATTTTGGGGGATTTAATACAGCACTCTACTTGTTCTGATCCCAGTGGGTTTTAGGCAAGAGGTTCTTACCTAAGTCCCAAAGCCAGAACAAGCACCTTACGAACTGAAGAGAGGAGTAGTATGAGCTTTCAAAGTTCCTAATCTGAGCATACCTCTGTGATATCAGATTTAAGGGTCACTGTTTTATATTTAGGTATGGTTTTATATTCTGCCTAAATGATGGTTTATCACATGCATTTGTCTTTATTGTCTTCTTATTTATGTGTCTGTTCCTTTCACACAGGTCATCTTCTGTTTTAATTAGGTCTTGTTATCTCCTGATATTTTTAGGGGTGGAAAACTTAGAGAGGTGCAGAGAGTTACCCTGTCCTCTGTCTTCTTCTTCCTGAAAACTCCTTTTCTGTTATGTCTTTTGAGAACATACTACATGCTACACTAAGGGCAAAATCTCTTCTTACTGAAATCAAAGAGAGGTTTGCACTGACTTAACTAGAAAAAAAGTATTGAGTCCTTAACATGATTTAACCCAGAAAGAACAGCCTTGTGAATCTGATTAAGCACATACTGTAATAATTGTTCTGACAACTTGTACCTTCCTTTCCACAAGCTGACTCTGAGCTCTAGGGTAATGTGGCTCCCAGTCAGATGGAGATTAAGTGATTCAGGAGATGTTAAAGATGAGAATCTTTGACCTTCAGTACCATCTCCATAGTGAGATGCATTACTCTGAACTCTGGAAGGGGAGCTCACTCATGTTTTGCTGACTAGAACTGCTTTTTTTTTTTTTTTTTTTTTTTTTTTTTTTTTTCTCTTAGCAAAATTGGATAAATATCTCAAGGAAAAAGGTGTACACTATTGCCTTTCACCAGAGCAGGCAAAACTGCATAATTTGCCTGTTTGGATTTGAGCTCTAACATACATCTCTGCACAAACCTCCCTCTCCTTGGTGTTCTTCTGAGCAGAATATCAATGTCACCAGAGAGGAGTCATCTTTCCTTTTTTTCCCTCCTCCTTTTCTGCCGTTGCTCCTGTGTGCATTTAAATTTCATTTACTTTGGCAAGAAAGCCCTTGCTTTGCTTTTAAAAGTTTTAATCTACCTTGTAACACTACCTAAGAAGTGAAATTAAGCTGCAGTCTGTACTAGAAGAGAAAACCTACTTTATTTATCACCCAGTCCTACTTTACCGTACACTGACCTAATTACAGCCTGCATCACAAGGGGTATGAGGAGAAGCAGAAGGAGTGCTTCTGCCACCTAGTGACTCATGTCGTCCCGCAGTATCCAGCAGCACCCTTTCAGGAGTTTTGCATTTTTGTGTCCCTAGCACTTAGGAGCAAATGACCTTCCCCAGCCTGCCCGCATGGATGCTTGTCTTATCTGCATACTGCACTCTTCTTTCACTGATTCAAAACAGTTTTCATGGGCGAATTCTGCTCTTTCAGCCTACACTAGAGTTGGTAACCAGCAGTAAGGCAGGTGGGATGGTAAAAAATCAAAAATCTTTTGAAATGGCTTAAAATATGGCAGAAAAAAAAAAAAAAAAAAAAAAAAAAAAAAAAAAAAAAAGAACTATTAAAACACGGCTAATACATGTCAAAAAACAGAAAATGTTTTGTATGCACAGATTTAAGCTGGGGGTTTTCAAATGCATCACAGAGAGCTGGGAACCTCTGTGCCTGTCACATCAATTGGATGCACAAAAGATTTAGGTCTTGAGCACTTCTACAAGATTTTGCTTCTCCCTCTCCTACAATTATAATTTATGTATTCTTGTTCCTGTGAAATGACAGGTGAACATGTACCAATTAACCTTTTTTTTTTTTTTTCAATGATACCATTTTCAGTATGAGCTTTGAGGATAGAAAATAAAATAAAACAAAATAAAATTTAAAAAAAATGAAATTAATAATAATAATTTCGTTTTGCTATAAACATACAAACATTACAGAGCAGAACCCAATTTGACTGTTTGAAAATTAAAGTATTTTTATTTTCTAGGGCATGTATTCAGATTCTGGTCATTCCATTTCAAAGCATTTCAATAGTTTTTTCCACAACTGCTCTGAAGGTCATAGTTTTAATTGGGATTCTCTTGCGAAATTAAATGTACATCACAGGCATCACTAACTGTGCATAAGTGAAAGGATGTGGTCTCTTAAGAATTCCTGCGAGCTAATCTGAATATTCTTGCCCAATGCGTGCATGCTGAAATAAACATCAACTTATTTTAAACTGTATTTGCAAAACTCTTTCTATTTTCTTCCTGATTAAGGTGTTCTAGCAAAGTGGTCTAGTACAACCAATATTTGTATTGGCTTTAATATAAATGTATTGTAAGAATGAAAATTCGTGTTTCATAATGCAATGTTAAACAATCAAGAATTATTCTGACTGCCTCCACAATTTCCAATCATCTGGACCTTTTTCCTTGGCACCCAGAGTAGCATGTCCAAGGGCCTGAGAAAGACTGTGAACATTATTCTGCAAATCTGCCTTCTGATTGTAAGGAATATTATTATTATCTTTCATAAATATTTGTTAGTGAGTCACTGGAGTTAAACGGGAAGGCTAATAAAATATGCCCTGCTACCTGCCATCATGAATGCTCAGGTTTCCCAGAAAGGTGCTTAGTTTAAATGTGACATAGTTTCCTTTCAGGCCAAGTTTCCCTGTTGCCTCTCCAGGGCAGCCAGGATGTTGAAGCAGGAAGGGAAAGAAGGCTCTTCAGTACAGCCAAATGGGTCCAGTGTTCCCTTTGTTGTGTTTTCTAAGTGTCCAGCTCCTGATTGGTGTCTGCTCTAAAGAAACACTGAGCACTCATGTTTTTAATTGAAGGTGTACTTTGAGCAAACAACCTCCTATATCATATGATACAAATAATCAGGTATGAAGCATCTCAGATTAGCCACTCCACACAAGTAAACACTTTTTGCCTTTATATCTCCGTGCCTCAGTTCTCTCTGTATAAGAAAAAAAAAAAAAAAAAAAAAAAAAAAGTAATCCTCTCATTGAGGTGTTATGAAGATAAATTAATTGTTTTTAAAGCATTCATATATATCAGTAGTAAACAGTGTAAAAAAACTCACATGAGGAACAGATCAAAATAGTGTGTAGTAGATACCTTACAAAAGTACACAATGAATACTAAAAAGAAGGAGGCTGGAATCTGCTGTCTGAGTGAGCATTATCTATTCTGTACAAAAACTGCTATAGAAATCTTAAATGCAATGTAAATGAAGTTTGTACAAAAAAAAAAAAAAAAAAAAAAAAAAAAACTACCCCGAATGATTAACATTGCAGGTCTTCTCATCATTCTAGATCTCTAGAATGTTTTCTGTCTCCTATGTTGCACATCATAGTCAATGGATAGAGAACGTTTGATATTGCAACATAATAATGTTCTTTTAATTATTTTTGATAAAATAATATATATAATTTTGACACTGCTTATTTCTATGGAATCTTGGTTCTTTTTAGGTCATAAAGGAAATATATTTAACATCTGGTTTGGTTTACCTGTCAAACCAACATTAGGCACTACCTGATCTGTCTAAGATATCAGAGAGATACACACATTAGAAATAAATAAATATTTCCCTCTCATCCATCCAAATGGATAGAAGTTTTCATTTGATGGTTTTTCAGTATACAGTTGTTAAGGAAGGGTGGGGTGACAAAAAGTTGAAAGGAGTGATATTTTCTGTTCTTTTACAAAGGAAATTGAGGAATAGGTTGCTAAATTGTTTTAAGAACCACCCATAGCTCTTAATCCTTTGCTGGTATTCATCTTCAGGTTCTTCTGTATGCATATTTAACTCAGATCAGAAGCATATTCCTGAAACTAAGCACAACTTTCAATATTTTCTGCGTTTTGGGTCTGTGTTTTGACCCTTATGACTCTCATGAAGTGGTCTTGGAGAGATTTCAGAATGTATAAACTGAATTCCTTTCAGGTTTCTATTAGCTAGAGGGAGCACTCTAGGAGTGCACATAGTGTATTTTAATCTCAAATGGAAACTCAGTAAATGGGACCAGACTGGAGCAATTCCAAAATATGAATTTCTGAAATGGATCTATGTTGGATGTTAGATCCTCAGCACAAAGTGTTTTACTCTACTTGCTATTGTGGACAGACCTTTCCAAGTACCATATAATTCTTGCTATTTCTGATATGACTGCTTTATTAATTAAATATATATATATATATATATATATATATAATTTTCCAAGTACACAGATTTTTTAGGAAATTATGAAAGGCTTAAGTCTTCAAATGTAGTTCAATATTCAACATAAAAAAACATGCAGGGAACAAAATGAAGTGAGCTTTCAAAATATGTCTATTATGCCATGGGATAAAAAAAAAAAAAAAAAAAAATCTGAGAGATAAGTGAAAATCTTTCCATCACAGAAATTCAAATTTAACCAGAATTTGAGCTACAAAAAATCATATGCTTATGTTCTTCCACGTCCCAGATGAGAACTCTGTTTTGTGAAGTATAGGTAACTTGGGGATTATCTAAAATGTTCTCTGTTCTTTTGGGGTCATAACATTGTAAAAATATGAATTTAAATGTTATTTGGGAAAAGCAATTTTCCTTATCCCGTATGAGTCTTGTGTGTAATCAATAAAAGTCTCAAGTGCTTGCAAATTAGGCACAGCAGAGCCTTTCAGAACACCTGTTGATGGCCATCAGCACCCTGAGTATGTCTTGCCCAAACAAAGAAATGCAGTGACAGCAACCCGAGCAAAAGCAATTTTCTCTTGTTCCTCTGCAGGGAACTAACTCTTTAGGGAGGAAAAAGTCCCTAGACAGAAACAAGGAAAAAGATAACTGTGCCAAATATCTGAAAACACAACAGCTGAGAAGATGAACTTGTAGGTGAATTCTTTGGAGAATGTTTCATGTGTAAGTAGAGGTCTGATGATTGCTGGCCCAGATGTGCTAAAGGATGTTGCCTTCAGGGGCCAAGGAGGAAACTACTTAAAGTAGAAGAGTTAATCCAGAAGGTAAGAGCTATTATTATTATTATTATTATTTTTAATAATAAAAATAGTTCATTAACTGCTTCTTTTAAAAAAAAAAAAAAAAAAAAAAAAAAAGATTGATCAGAAAATAAGAACAATGAAAAATCATTCAGTAAATACTTAATCCTAAATATTTTCTGTTGGTTTAGAAGTCTCTTGAAAAGTTTGCATTTTCTTTTTCCAGTTAACATGCACTTGCACAGTTCAGAATGCCAACAACTGTGTAGGGGAAAGAACAACATAGACATTCTTATAGAGTTTTAGCCTGTGTCTAGAGTGCTAAAACTATCTACTCTGACCTCAGTACAAGGGTGTCAGGACCTGGGAACGAACTGGGGAGCTAATAATCAAGAGGTACCCTTAGGGGACACACTGTTCTTTTCATAGCCAGAGATCCATTTCCAAAAAGTAATAACAGACAGAGATCCTCTATCCTGAAAGCACATTCTGTAAGCTGGAGCCAAAGAATGTGGCTGGAGCCTTGTAAAACCTAGAGGATCATAGTGAAAACAGATGGGCTTGGCATATCAGTCTAAACAGCAAAGTTGGGTTGTCTCCAGAACGCAGAATGCACTGGGACAACTGCTCCATGGAGTAAGAGCTGAGGCCTCATTTCTTTCTCCCTGCAGACTGCTCTGAGAAGTCTCTTGGGAAATTGTTCTAACACAGTGAGAGGTAGGTAGGCCTGATTTCGATGCTTTAATGGGCAGTTTTTATTCCAGTCCTAGCTGTGGAGAATAAATAAATAAATAAATCTTTCCTTTAAAGTCACTTTTCCCTGAGGCTCATAAAACAAATTATTATTTGGATGATAAGAGCACCTATTGTCTCAAACCAGATCAGGTCTAACGTGACTGGTACTGCACAGAGTAATCAGTATGTTTGACTTGTGTCTTTGGAATGGAACAGATTGTATCCAGTATCAGATAGCTACAGAAACAGGAACAGCAGTCTGAGGGAAAATGTCTCTAGCTACGATTAGAAAGTCTTAATTAATTAGGTCATCCTTAGAATCTTAGCGCACAAACATCGTCCAAACAGTATAATTTGAAAACTATGATGGGCTATCAAAATATTCGCTATGTTTCTGGTGCAAAGCATAAACAATTTCACTCAAGTGTAGTTGCCATAAATTATGTTGCCAAGTGATAATGGATATTAGATTGGTTGTGACTATAAAAAAGTGATTGTGTTTACATGGAAAAGGGAAAAACATTTCTCATGCTTTCACTTTCCTTTGTTGCAGTCTTGTAAACAGGGTGGATGGTAGATGTGACAGTGGTGCTCCTTTGTTACAGAATTTATTTTAATACTTTTTGGTTCAAAAATGTTATGCAAAGCTGTATTATATTTTAATCTACAGGTGGGCTAGTTGAAGAATGATCCCCTCCAAGGAAATATATGGTTTTTTCTTCTTCTGATTTTTAAGAGGGAAAATGGTCTGTGGCAAAGTTCCAGCAATAGAGGAAACTTGCTTAAATCAACAAAAAGGTAACGTAAGGAGCAATATGTCATAACCACTAAGGAAGAGTGACACACAGATTCAATGTAAATCCCATGATCACTGAATGAATCCAGTCATTGCATACAGCATCTTGAACCTGCTACTCTGTACCTCTGTCAGATACAGAGCAACACTGCTGCCTTCTATTGTGTCCCTTCACACTCTGTGTCCTTTAGCTGCTCTGACACTGGCAAGTGCCAAGTAGCTGTGGAAAAGAACAATGGGGCAGAATATAGTTTCTGGTATAGAAATTCAGTACTGATAGTTCTAATTTTGGTTAGAACTTTAATAGTCAAATTAAAACAATTCTGCAGCACTTCTGAAACAATTCTGTATACTACATGCTACACAAAGGAGCTTTAAAGTTTCTCTAGCGTACCAAAATATAGTTCCCTTAATTTTGAGATTGGTCATTCTTAATCATTAAAGAATATTTTTGTCATACATGTGACTGTCTTAAATTGCCAAGTACCGTGTCATATCCACTTTTCCTTTATCACATCTTGCTGGGGACCTATGGATTTCCCCCGTTGAGAAAAAAAAAAAAAAAAAAAAAAAAAAAAAAAAATTGATATCTCACAATCTCTGTTTCATTCATTGACTGAAGAGATATCCTGATGAAATGACAATAATTAAGCATTTCTATAGCATTTCCAATTTCAGATAAATGGGGAAATTAGAAGGCTTATCCTTTTTTCCTCTACCAGTTTACAATATTTTATGAACAATTTGGCTTACATTTTGATCTGAAAGGTCTTTCTAGCAAATGCATAAAATCCAAAGACTCAGAATGCATACTTTTTGAATGTCTTCAGATCTGTCTAAATAGTGCTGAATATTGCATCTATTTTAATGTTTTATCATTCTGGAATGACAATGATAGATAATGATTTACTTTAACGAATGCCCGCAATTAAACTAAAGTCTACATTGGCAACATACAGCTGGGACAACTGAAACAAACATCTTACTTAGGCAGTGGCTTTCTGGCATTCAAATCATACTGCAATTATAATTTATAAAAATGTGTTTGTTTTTGTTTTTGTTTTTTCTTCCAACTAGCAGATGTAGGGTGAAAAATATAACAAGATCTGCACTACAGACCGATTCTAATACTTCTCACATACCTCCTATTTTCCAAGATTTCTTAACAATATTGCAAAAATCTTGAGACTCCAGTGAACAACTGGAGAGACTTTCTGTTTATTTTCAGTGTTATGGGGAGAAAGGAAGAAAATAAAAACAAAACAAAACCAAAACAAACAAACAAACAAACAAAAACAAAACAAAACAAACAAACAAACAAAAAACAAAACAAAACAAAACAAAACAAAAAAAAAACACTCATTTAGACACCTCATTTTGGTCTGTTTGAGGCTTCCAAAATGTTCTGGTAAGGACATCACTTCTGAGTTAGTGTATATTGACTCATGTCATATAACAATATAGCAGGAACAGCGTGCTCTCTAAACTGCTCCTGGCCCAGGTACAACACCTTTAATCCTTCTTTCCAGCATCCCGTGAGTCACCATTTAATTGCATTAACATACGATATGTATATTTTTATACTGTTGTTCTGTTATTCTTCTGTCTCAATATTATGGATCTCCTTTGCATCTGCAAAGTCCCAGCAAACAGAACCATTCCAAATGCTGTGTATCCTTATGAACAGCAGTGTTCTCAGTTTGCTGACTCCGTCAAATTATTCCCAAAACAATTTTGAAAACAATTTTCCAACCATTCCACAGACAAGACTGCCATGAACTGAAAGAACACCAAAAATGAGATGTAGACCCATCGGTCTGCATGAATCTTGTTCAATGAGCAACTGATAAAGTTGAACTGTCATTAATTGAAATAATTTCCTATCATAGAATTGTGTTTTGGCAAAATACTCTAGATTAAAAGTGGGATTATTTTTCTGTCATTGCATTTTAATCTTGGAAAAATGATTAAGTTTTGAGCATAATTTTGTGTTATGTCCTATATTTATGTCTTATACTAACATCTTCACCTTGCACTATGGCATACATCATTGTAGATGAGATGCTCTGAATCTCATCAGTGAAGCGTTTGTACTTTTTTAGTTTCGTTGTTGTTGTTTTCTGTTTTATGATACTGGCGGAGAGATTACTTTTTAGTTTGTCAAACTGTTTTATTAGAAAATAAACTAAAAACAGTTAGTTATTTAAGCATGTTTTCTAGTTTAAAGGAAATGCTCCCCTGCTTATTTAGAATAAAACTTGCTGTCATAAAACTTGTCTAATCTTCACATTAACAATATTTCAGGGGGTTGTTTAATTTAAAGCCTTTCCCTTGCAAGAGGAGTGTGAGGGATGAATATTTGCAAGGCTTTTCCTTTCATAGGTCTTCATTATTTTGATTGTCACCTGCTAATTAGTTGAGAAGACTGGGAGCAGAGCAACTTCCCCAGGTCTTTGAACAGATATGTTATACAGAGGAGAAGTTTTCAGATCAAGAAGCTCCAGGGAGAGGTGGCACTGTACTACTGTACTACTGGGTGGATGAGGGAAAGGCTGTGGATGTGGTCTACCTTGACTTCAGCAAGGCTTTTGACACCGTCTCCCACAGCATTCTCCTCAAGAAACTGGCTGCTCTTGGCTTGGACTGGCGCTTGCTTCGTTGGGTTAGAAACTGGCTGGATAGCTGGGCCCAAAGAGTCGTGGTGAATGGAGCCAAGTCCAGTTGGAGGCCAGTCACTAGTGGCGTCCCCCAGGGCTCGGTGCTGGGGCCGGTCCTCTCTAATATCTTCATCGATGATCTGGACGAGGGCATCGAGTGCACCCTCAGTAAGTTCGCAGATGACACCAAGTTAGGTGCGTGTGTCGATCTGCTTGAGGGTAGGAAGGCTCTGCAGGTCGATCTGGATAGGCTGCACCGATGGGCTGAGGTCAACTGCATGAAGTTCAACAAGGCCAAGTGCCGGGTCCTGCACCTGGGGCGCAATAACCCCAAGCAGAGCTACAGGCTGGGAGAGGAATGGTTGGAGAGCTGCCAGGCAGAGAAGGACCTGGGAGTGATGGTGGATAGTCGGCTGAATATGAGCCAGCAGTGTGCTCAGGTGGCCAAGAAGGCCAATGGCATCCTGGCTTGTATCAGGAACAGCGTGACCAGCAGGGCTAGGGAGGTGATCGTCCCCCTGTACTCAGCTCTGGTGAGGCCGCACCTCGAGTACTGTGTTCAGTTTTGGGCCCCTCGCTACAAGAAGGACATCAAGGTGCTTGAGCGGGTGCAGAGAAGGGTGACAAAGCTGGTGAGGGGCCTGGAGAACAAGTCCTACGAGGAGCGGCTGAGGGAGCTGGGCTTGTTCAGCCTGGAGAAGAGGAGGCTCAGGGGTGACCTTATCGCTCTTTTTAGGTACCTCAAGGGAGGCTGTAGCGAGGTGGGGGTTGGCCTGTTCTCCCACGTGCCTGGTGACAGGATGAGGGGGAATGGGCTTAAGTTGAGCCAGGGGAGTTTTAGGTTAGATGTTAGGAAGAACTTCTTCACTGAAAGGGTTGTGAGGCACTGGAACAGGCTGCCCAGGGAAGTGGTGGAGTCACCATCCCTGGAAGTCTTCAAAAGACGTTTAGATGTAGAGCTTAGGGATATGGTTTAGTGGAGGGCTGTTAGTGTTAGGTCAGAGGTTGGACTCGATGACCTTGAGGTCTCTTCCAACCTAGAAAATTCTGTGATTCTGTGATATCAGGACAGAAAGAAGAAATAAAAGGTATATTCAGTTACCGGACACACAAGGTTAAATTAAAATAGATTGGCTCATTAAGGCGTAACAGGAAAAATACACTTTTAGACACCTGAAATGGAATAGTATTGCATTATCACAGGTAAATTCGTAGTGAAAGAAAGAAATGAGTTGAGTGCTGAGCTTGATTCAAAAATTACTAATTAGTGATCTTTGCATTTACATTTAACATTCTTATCAATGAAACAAAAGACAAAATATCCAATATTCACTAAAATAATTGTATGCTAAAGAGTAAAATTGTGAAAAAAAAAAAAAAAGTGAAAAAAAATGTGATAAGAAGAAATTAAAAGGTAAAAAGGAAGAAAAAAATAAAGTAAAATTTCTACAGGCATCCTGGAGGCTGTTTAAACATATGAATTGGCATCTCAGAACAAATGTATACAACCTGAATAAAAAGAATTAAGGAAAGCTAAAATTAAGGCTTTCTTATTTAAAAATATTTATAATAATAATAATCTTATTATAATATTAATTTAATCTTATTAAAAAATTAAAAATAATCTTATTTAAAGCTCTCTTATATATATAAAAAAAAAAAAAGGATGAATGGAGTATATTAAAGTTGAGAAAGTTGAAGCTATGGCTTCAATATGGCTAAGAAGCTTCAATACTGACTCTAGCAATGCAAAAAACCTGACCCCAATAGTGCAACATCTCAGGAATAGAAAGCCTGAAACAGTCAGTAATGTCAATAGACAATCAAAGCATATAGAAACACTTCCAGAAGTGTTTAGATGTTTAGAAGTGTTTAGTGTCTAGAAGTTCCACAAAAATAAATAAATAAATAAAATGATTGCATTGTTCTCATTCCAACTTTAATGAAGTGTCATTGAATGTATTTAGTTTACATATATAGTGTACACATTAATGAGATTTATTACATATTAGTATAGTACTGTGTATCCTTTGTAATCCACTTACTCACACTTAAGAATAAAACCTAATTACAATTAAGTTTAATTAAACATATTTATATATATTTGTGAAACATTTACCAAATCACAAGATGTTAATGAACATAAAAACTAAAAACACTTCTAAAAAGTATGATCTACAAATGTAGGCAGTTTCATACAAATTTGGTGTAGTTTTGCATATTTTGTTTTGCTTCTTGAACCGAAAAATATTTCAATATTTTTAGGGTGATAAATATAATCACTAATTGAACATTTATTCATTCTTTTGCTATTGAGAGAAAGAGCATTTTGAATTGAAATACCTCTTTCTCCCCCTCACAGTGAGTTTGAACTTTCTATCTCTAAATCTAAATTGCACTACTAGTGCAATTTTCTTGTTTGAGCTAAAACATAATAAAACTCTATATTTTTCAAGTAACTAAAGGAAGACAGAATGCTTTAAAACAAATTGAAATAAGCATTTTTAAATAATGACCTTTATATGTTACAAACTGATGAAAGTTGGAAGACAAGTTAAAGCAGATAAGCTTTCCATATCTCCTTTCTGTGCAATAAAAGGAAAGGGAAATACAGAATTTTGGAACCAGTTTAAGAGGGGGATACAGGCCTTTTCTAACAGCTTTACATAGAGGAAGACTTTTAAATTTTCTTGGTCTTATTCTGAGTACCTTAGAATGTACCATAGGCTCTCTCTCCTTTGTTTCTCTGAAACACTTGATCAGAGACAGGTTACCAAATTAGGTGGATATTGTCTCTGAATGGAGACCACAGTTTCTCTTGTCTAATCCCTGGTAGTTTATTCGATCCTAGTGCTATATATTAATAATCTATTTTTGGGGGTATAAAACGGCAGTAACTGATATCCAGCAGGTATCACAGATGAACTGGGGAGCATCCTCAATCTCTAGCTGACAAGTTATACATGCAAAACTGTTCTAGCAGGATGGTGTGAAGAAAAATTGCAGGAAAAGATAACTGAAGAAAAACAGCAGAAAAGAATCAAAACCATATAAAGGTCTACTTCATGGCATATGCAGCCATCTGAAATGCCTTCTCATTTCCAAATGAGATTTGCAAAACCCAATACTGGCAAAACTGACTCACATAATTATTACATTTCTAGCCCCACTAAGAATTTTTAACCTAATGTTCCTTCTTTATTGGTCTGGGCCCAGAAGTCTCCCTCAGCATAAATAAAGATTTAGAATCTGCTGATTTTTAATTAGGCCTATTTAAGCAGATGTACTTGGAGAAAGTTACTCACCTTTCCTACTGTATATTGGACTGTGCCATTCATTTGAGCGAATTAATACAGCGTTAATAGTAATACATTATTTTGTACAATCTTTCTACATGACAGGCTGGAGAGAGAGGCCAGGAGGAAGTTCATGAAGTTCAACACAGGCAAGTGCCAGGTCCTACACCTTTGGAGGAATATTCTCATGCACCAGTACAGGCTGTGGGTTGACCTAACAGAAAACAGCTCTGCAGAGAGCGACCTGGGAGTCCTGGTGTACACCAGTTAACCATGAGTCAGTAATGTGCTCTTGTGGCCAGGACGGTACATTCAGAATTGTGTTGCCAGCAGGCCGAGGGAGGTGATCCTCCCCTTCTACTCATCCCCGGTGAGGCCACACCTGGAGTATTGTGTCCAGTTCTGAGCTCCCCATTGTACAAGAGGGACATAGAGATACTGGAGCGAGTCCAGAGGAGGGCTACTAAGATGATTAGGGGACTGGTTCACCTGTCATACGAGGACAGGCTGAGAAAGTTGGGCCTGTTTAGCCTGGAAAAGAGATGACTGAGGGGAGACTAGGTGGTCCTGCTTGGCAGGGGAGGTGGACTTAGATGATCTTCAGAGGTCCCGTCCAACCTCAACCATTCTGTGATTCTGTTACACTATGGCTGCATAAGCTGAAATAACAAATATCAAAAATGAAAGCTAAGGGCAATTTCTTTATCTCTGAAGAATCTACAAAATTTTGATCCTTAGATTTCTTTCAAGTGCCTTGTGGTTTAACCTGGCCAGCAGCTAAGCACCTGTCCTGGTTTCAGCTAGGACAGAGTTAATTTTCTTCCTAGTAGCTGATAGAATGCTATGTTTTGGCTTAGGATGAGAAGAGTGTTGATAACACCCCGATGTTTTAATTGTTTCAGAGCAGTGCTTACACCATGCCAAGAACATTTCAGCTTCTTGTTCTGTCCTGCCAACGGGCAGGCTTGGGGTGCAGCAAGAGCTGGGAGGGGACAGACCCAAGACAGCTGACCCAAACTAGCCAAAGGCATATTCCATACCATCTGACATCATGCTAAACAATATATAGGGGTGGCTAGCCAGGGGAGGAGGACCAGACTGCTCAGGGTTAGGCTGGGCATCGGTCAGTGGGTGGTGAGCAATTGCATTGTGCATCACTTGTTTCGTACACATTATTAGTAGTAGTCCTATTATCATCATTATTGTTATTATTATTGTTGTTATTATTATTTTCCTATCTTAATAAACTGTCTTTATCTCAGCTCACGGGCTTCACTTTCCCATTTCTCTCCCCTATCCCAGAGAGGGAGGGGGAAGGGTGAGGGGTGAGCGAATGGCTGTGTGGTGTTTAGCTGCCGGCCAGGTTAAACCACGACAGCACCACACAGCCGTTCACTCACCCTCCCACCTAGTGGAATGGGGGAGAGAAAAATGGGGAAAAAAAAAAAAAAAGTAAGCTTGTGGGTTGAGATAAAGACAGTTTAATAGAAGAGAAAATAAACATAAATAGAAATAATAGTAATAATAGTAATAGTAATAATAATAATAATAACAACAATAATAAATAATGTAAAAAACAAGTGATCACAATGCAATTACTCACCACCCACTGACCACCCAGCCTGTTCCCGAGCAGAGGTCCCCCCTACCCTAGACAGCCACCCCATATTAACTGTTCAGAATGACATTAATGGAATGGTATGAATGGCATGGTATGGAATATTCCTTTTGCCAGTTTGGGTCTGCTGTTCTGGTTCTGTCCCCTCACAACTCTTTGTGCACCCCCAACCTCCTCACTGGCAGGGTGATGTAAGAAGCTGAAAAGTCCTTAGCTCTGTATAAGTACTGCTATGCAAAATTAAAACATCAACATGTTATCAACATTATTCTCATCCTAAATCCAAACCACAGCATCATACCAGCTATTAGAAGGAAAATTAATTCTTTCTTAGCCAAAACCAGGACAAAGTAGTAAACAGCTTATGTAGTCATGTCTCAGTGACTGAGCAACCTGTTTTATTCTGAAGGCATTCTGATTTCATTGCAAGTGAAAATGAGTTGATCTGAACTGTGCTTTTGTTGTTGTCATATAGAGTTTCAACACAAACATTTTTGCAGCACTTAAACTCTTCTAGGTACTAAAAATATTAATCATTTACTAATTTTAATGATTCCCCACAATGCTATTTAAAAAGTAAAAAAATAAAGTTAGGACACAACCTAATAGAAAGTTTCAGCTACAAAGCTGAATTTTTTTTTTTTTTTTTCTCATGAGAAAATACATTTAAGCTCAATTATTTCTATTATCTGAAGCAATTCCTTCCCTCTTCCAAGAAAATATATATATATATACATATATTTTCTAATCCTATGGACTCAGGAATATTAGAAATTAGTAGTCTGAGTGGCTCTCTTACAAGTTGAGCATCCTTTAATTAGCTGCTCATGGAGTTCCATGTGTGGGACTCCATCCTTCTGGTGTTCTCATCCATTCAGAGTATTCAGACAGCTACTGCTTTTCATAGGATGACTTTATTCCTCCTTATCCCACACCTATCTCTTACTTATCCATTAAATATCTGGTAATTTGGTAATGTTTGTATGAAACAGTAAAAGGAATGTGAACTAGCTAGTTAAAATATACAATGACAATTTTATGGAGACATTGGACTGTCTACACTACCAGTATGATTTGGCGCTATTAGTATTTTCAAAGAAAACTTTCTGACACTGTCATCTAAGTGACTGCAATCTTTTTGGGGAGATACTGTAAACAATTAATATTTCCAACATAGTTACTATTAATTATATTGTCATTATGAGTCTTACAAAAATTAGAATTCCTGTCACCAAAGGGTCTATTAGATTTCTTTGGAGGTGTCAATGACCTTTATGGTTATGGTGATCTTGTTGCTTAAACACAAATGGCTTTCAAAATATTTTGAAAACTTTCAGGTTCTGTGATGAATTTACAAGAGATGAAAACATAGGTTACAAAAAATCAAGAATTACAATCAGTGTTACAATTACAGAAGGTCTTTAAAGTACCTGTGTGAGGACCTGGGTTTCCCCATCTTAACATAAACAAGTTTGTAAAGAAAACGTGAATAAGGAGAGTAACAAAGCTTGCAGCCAATATACAATTACTTACAGTTGCTTGAGCTAAAGCTGACTGAAAAGTTCAGACAGATCTCAGTATTGACTAATGATAAAATGACATATGAGATTTACCGCTTAAAAAAAAATCAGTTTCACATGTCCACTGGTGTGGTTTCTGGCTAAGCTATTGCCATATAAGACACAGAATTTGTTTCAGGTATTTTTCTGTGTTTAACAATTTCAGGCTCAGAAGCAGCTAAGAAAACAAAATAAAAAATAGGAGTTAATAATAACTGTTCCAAAGTCCAATGCAAAACAGTATCGAGGAAATAAGGGTCACCCACTAAAATTATCCAGCGGAAGTTTTTAAACCCGGAGGCTTTTCAAAGCAAAGATTTTTCATTGAAAGCATAACTTAACCAAGAATTGATTGTTTGGTAAAGAATACTGTAGAGGCCAAAACTGTAAATTGGTTCAAAAAGTTACTAGACATTTTTATGTAGTATGATTGTGTGAGAGATGATCAACATCTATTAAACACAATGATTCACCACTTGTTAGTTCAGCAAGTTCTGAAAATATAAATTACTAGAATCTCAAAGATTCTAACAATATATTCCTTACACTTTCTGCCTAGAATTTGCTACTGGCTGCTGTTAGAGATGCACAAGATATGGCCCACAGTGGCCATTTTTATTCTAATTTTTATATACAATGATAAATTTTCCCTTGAGCTATCCCTCAATATTATCAACAAACAGATGTTGGTGCAGCACCCAGTGTCTCAGTCCCCAGGCAGACCTTTGTGAAGTACTTGGTACTCTGACATATGCATTAGCTTTCTGCCTGCTGGTGTGTAATTGGACTCAAATATCCTTGAAGATATTTTGAGTTCCTTTATTCTCTGCAGTGACTGTTAATGAACATCTTCACCTGATGCTTGCTCAGTATGAAGTAGAGAGCAAACACAGAAATGTCCAGGGTGTGCGTTAGGTAGGGGCTCTGTTTTAGTCTATGCACACACATGCATACATTTCTTGATCTGAAACCACCTAATTTTGCCAGTCCCTAGGCACACTGCAGATCCTAGGCTTTTGAGATGTAAGGTTGATTGAGCAGTGAAGTCATTGATCTGGAACCTGCTGAAGAGTACTGATGATTTAATCCTGAATTTCATTATGTTTTATAAAGTCCAGGACAAAGAACTGTTGGGACTTTGGGGGTCTGTTTATTTCATTAAAAAAAAAAAAAAAATTACTCTGAATTCAACTGATGAACTCAAAATGCATTCTTCTTGCATAGATAAGCCATAGATGTTTGTTTGGTTAAAATGCAACTCCTGTTACCTTGCAGATTTTAATTGTGTGACTTTTCTGCTGTTTATTCATTTGTTGAAGATAATATTCTGGACTCATCCATCCTTATTCCAATATTCCTTCTTTGGAGCAATCTTAGCTTTTATGTGATGATGGAAATACATGCACTTTTGCATGTCTCCCTTTGCAGAGCATACATGTGGTTCTTCTGCAGCAGTATATTTGCAGATTTTATGTTTAATATTTCCTTTCCAACATGGACAGCTATGTATCTATTATAAAGATATTTCCACTGAATTAATTCACTTTGTCCAACTGTAAATTGCTTTTTAACACTTTCCTGAATGAGCCATCAATTAATATGCAGATCAGAATTGATCACAATTTCCTGGGAGTACAACTCTTTTACATGGTTAGTGATTAATTCACACCAGTGACCTTCCTGATCTAATGGGGATATAAGTTTTGATTTTACTTAGTTAGAGAATAAACATTATACAAATAATAGATTCAGATGTATGAAGTATAGCAAGATTAATAGAGAACAGGCTGGTCATCTCTCCTACATGGCTTGCATTTTGAAAAAATCTCTTCTTCACGAGTCATCTCTGTCTATTGACTTTATTATTTAGAAAATAAATACATTCCCTAGCATAGGAAATGCCCTTGAACTTTTCACATCCTACTAGTAACACTTCAGACAGTAACGTATATCAGTAACATTCAGTAAAATAACTGAAATATTAAACTGGAGGGATTTATTTATTTATGTATTTAATTAATTAATTAATTTTCTTGGATGGAGAAGATGGTGCACTCTTTAAACACAAGTCATTTTACTTTAACTTTCTTAGGATATCTGCTGCATTTCTCTCAGCATTATATATTCATGCTGCCCCTCTTCTAGGTTAAAGTCCCCAGTCTGACTGATTAGTTTCCTTTAACATATGTGTGTGACATTGCTGAGCAGGAACTTTGATTCTCATACTGTTTACCCAGTCGGTTTACCAGATCTTGAGGTACTGAACATTTCACTTGGAATTTTGCATGCTGCACTCTGCTCTAAATACTTGAGCTGGTGCATTACTCACATATTTCACTGTGTGCCATAATTTTTCTTTCATCTAAAGGATGTGCTAGATTGCCAGATTTTCACCTAGCTGAATTGGCAAGAGTTTCATATAACACATATGATAGCAATTAACCAGCATAGCAGCCCCTGAAATGACTCTACAATAACTGAGGCTTTGAGAAAACTGCAGGATTTCATGTAAACTTTAACCAACATGTGCATGAGTTTCAACAGATGAGATATGAATCACATATTTTCATGGTAACCCCTTATCATTAAATCTCTCCCTCAGGCTCTACTTCTGGTGTTGTTTTTTTTTTTTCCCTCAGACAGGCACCTGGAAGGATCACTAATTCCATTCACCTGCTCACAGTAGCTGTTACCAGGGTGGGAAAACTACATTTTTTAACCCTAAGCTAACTCCACGTTTTCCTTCTGTAGCTGCCTCGAACTGCTACTGTGATTTCCTTCTGCTTGTAAAAATCACTTGGAATGTCAGCAGAAGATACTATCAAATAAAGGTCACAAACTAAAAATGAAGGAGACCAGTTATTAATTGAAGGACTGATCAGGTAAGTTTTAATTGCCCATACGACTTCCTGAATATATTTCTCAATCGACACTATAGTTTCTGTTGAAAAAGTTTCTTAACTGCAAAGTGGTATTTCAGGACTGATCTTGAGGAAGACCCAAAGGCCCATAGAGAGCAAACCAATACTCATCTATGTAAGTTTGGCTCAGGTTCTTGTTCTGCAGCTGGGACTCAGACTTGTGTATTTTATATTTTGAATAACTCCCTTTCTCCCAAGGATGTTAAATACATAACAGTTAGAGAGAGGTAGGTGCAACAACATACCCACGGGCCTGGTTTGCTTCATTCTTTTATTTCTTTTATCTATATACAGGAAGCTTTGGTTTCTGACAGAGAACTTGTGGTGCAATTGCCTGAATTAACTAGGATCGTTATAATACCAAAACACACTTCCATTCCAAAAGCTACCTGCCTCCAAGGTGCGACCACCCCTCACTGAGAAACGGAGACAGGAAAACTTTTCACCAATCACTAAGATATGCTTGGCTAGAGTCACTCAAGCTCCACCTAAAAGATAGAAAATAATATAAATTGGCCTAAGAGAGAGGGGATGTTAGGGGAAGATACCACTGTCAGGGGACATACTATCCTGAGGGAATACACGATCCCGAGGACCTCCTGACCTCTGGGATCAGTTGACGAGCTGAGCCTCTTTCCCCCCCCCCCATTGGGATGCCTTCAGGGGAGATTTGAACACTTGGTTATACTGTGCGTCTCCACGGAAACTTAGAAATCTCTATAGAGTCTTTGTGCCTTTTAACATGTTAATTTCCGGGCTGCGCAGCTGTGTCACCTGTGTATTTCATACATGCTAGCTTGCTTTTGTAGACAATAACTATCACTGGCAATCAAAAGACCCTGTGTACCTGTTGCTGTAATAAATTGCACTTGATTGAATTGTTCTTAGCCGTGATAGTTCTCATTAAAAGTGACTAGAGTAAGGGTGGTTATACGTTATTGGTGAATCCATGACCGTGGTAGTTCAGTGCTCTGAATCTGACCAGATCCTTAATGTTTAATGCATTATTTGTGAATCCAACAGGACCCCTAACAGTTAATGCGTTATTGGTGAATCTGTGATTGCGATAGTGGGCCCATAACAGTTAATCAGCTACACCCCTTAATGCAATAGACCTGTAACAAACATTTAAGCTTAGTTCTCGGTGAAGGAACTGTACGTGTAAATGTGGAGCAAAGTTTATTTATATCTTGTGAGGACAGTCCTACATCTGCTGGATGTAGATATATATAGGATACAAATAACTTCATAAAACCTACAGAGCTTGCTAGACTGAGGGGTGGACTACAACTTATGGTAAATTGATACTTTACTTACTTACAAACTGATATTCCAAGAAGTATTTTCTATCTCATGTTTTTAGTGGCATTTAGTTTCTGGCTACAACATAGGTCCTCCTTGCGTTTCTCAAAAAGCTTCCTGTTTTATTCTCTACAATTATTTTCTATGGGTGGAAACATTTTGTTGGGTTAAAACATCACATTAAGCAAAGTCTTGGGCTTGTGCATACTAATTTGATGCAAGTTTGAAGTAAGTTGTTAACAGTTCCCATTGAGTGATTCATTCAGTTAATATTATAATACAGTATTGGTGGTGATGCCCCATGTGATCCAAGCAGGAACTAGCAAATGCCTGTATAGCCTGTCTCTGGCTGGAGTTCACAAGCAGCTGCTTTTTGAAGAAATACCAATACAAAATGGTTTGTTCCCATTGCATGGTGCCAGCTAGCATCATTCATCAGTTTAGGGACTTCTGCTCTGAAGGTCATCTATATGCACTGTTTGTAATGCTAATGAACCCATTCACCATAACTGTATATTCCCCTTTATAATTCATTTGCAATTTACCTATTCCAACTCCAATGTGTGTCATGCCAGGACATACTTGGTAATGCCCCCTTCTAGCCAAAAGCATTGCTAGAGATGAAGAGTACAAATCTGGCATGATGCAGCTCTCCACTTTGATCTCAAAAATAAATGTCTCAAGGACAATTTTTAAACTGTTCTTCCACATATCACCCCTAGGTTATGCGTGTTCTGACATGCTATATCCAGCATCTGCCCTTGGAGATAAAACAGTCTTTTTAAATAAAATAGCAAGACTAATCTAGATGTCTTTTTCTTTAGAACAAAAGTTTAGCAATATAATTTCTTTTTAAAGATACGTTTTCCCTTCAGTGCTCTCTGGCTTGCCAAGGTGGTTTTCTGTTCCTTACAGTTCAACCAAATACACAGCAGGTAAATAACTGAACATGTTCTGATTTATGGGTGAGTTACTTTTTATTGGAGAAAGAAGCTCAAGCCACTCAAGGAGTAAAACAATCATTTTACTATTGCATATTACTAGCATCCAAACAGTGATCTCTGACTCAATACAATTGTCCATTTTCTCATGGTCAGAACAAAGATGTCTAGGCTTAGTTTTGGTGAGATAAAATGAATTTTAAGAGCTCCATCTGAAGAGTTGTTCTTCACAATAATTGCAGGAATTGTGGAAGATTAAGCATAGAAAACGATCTCAAGTTTTGTTGTCTTTTTTTTTTTTTTTTTTTTTTGTGGTGTGTTTTTTTGTTTGTTTGTTTGTTTTAATTGAACTAATCACTGAATTGTAGGGGTTGGAATTGACCTCAAGAGATCATTGGGTCCAACCCCCCTGCCAAGGCAGGTTCTCTAGAGCAGATTGTCCAGACGGGCCTTGAATATCTCCAGAGAAGGAGACTCCACAAGCTCCCTGGGCAGCCTGTTCCAATGCTCTGTCACCCTCACCATGAAAAAGTTATTTTGCATGTTGGTGCAGAACTTCCTGTGATCCATTTTGTGGCCATTGCCCCATGTCCTATCCCCACAAACAACTGCAAAGAGGTTGGCCAAATACCTCTGTCTCCAACACTTTAGATACTTGTAAACATTAATAAGATCCCCTCTCAGTCTTCTCTTCTCAAGGCTGAACAGGTCCACGTCTCTGTCCTGTCTCTGTCCTGTAACTGTCCTGTAATTTCCCGGATCCTTCTTCTTGACCTTCTTGAAGACCAGAGTGACATTGGCTATCCTCCAGTCTTCAGGCACCTCTCCTGTTCTCCAGGACCTTTTAAAGATGATAGAGAGTTCTTCGGCAATCACCCCCACTAACTCCCTCAGTACACATGGATGCATCCTATCGAGGCCCATGGATTTATGTGCGTTAATCCCACTCACATGCTCCCAAACCACACCCTCATCAACCAGTGGGGAGATCTCCATTTCCCAGACTCTTTCTTCTCCCTCCAGGCTCCAGGAGTCCCAGGCAGGAGTCTCTGAAGCAAAGACTGAAGCAAAGAAGACATTCAGTATCTCTGCTGTCTCAGCTTCCCCCATTACCAGGACACCCCCCTCGTTCAGCAGGGGACCCACATTATCCCTAGTCTTCCTCCTACTGTTTACGTACTTAAAAAAAAAAAAAAAAAAAAAAAAAAAAACACCTCTATTATTATCCTTTACTTTCTACTGCTGCTACTCCAATTAATACAGGAAATAGATAAATAAAAAGGAAGAGAAAATAACTTTAAAACCCAAGAATTTAGCATGGGACATAACTGTGACTTGTTTACTTGTTTGATGCTTTGGGTTGCTGTTTCCCATTTTCTAGGGTGCCACTCCAGTTCTGCAGTTTCCAAAATGTGAAGTTTCATAAATTCACTCAGTGTAAGCATAGTAAGAAGGTTGAATGGTGGGCTAATAGAACCCATTTTACAGCAAGAGAAGTTACAAACAGAAATAATCACTAAAAGACATAGCCTGTGGTATATGACAAATATAACTTCATCTATAAATTATTGTATTAAGTTTCAGCAGAGATATCAGTCCAGTTGTCAAAACCCTCTTGCACTACCACTGCAAGCCCACGCACATTTAAAGACCTAATTTCTCTCAGTTGTTTATATAAACTTAGCACAAAGCTTAGCAGGGCTATAAAGCATTATAAGATAATTATATATAAGATAATTATATAAAGCATTATAAGATAATTATAATACATATAATGCTCTAAAGCATTATAAGATAATTATCTTATATAATGCTTATATAATGCTATATATAATGCTCTAAAGCATTATAAGATAATTATATTATCTTATAATGCTTTAGAGCATTATAAGTATTATAATATTAAATATTATAATATATAATATATATATTACATATAATATTAAATATTATAAGAGCATTGTCTAAGTAAATTATGAAGTATATATAATCATAATGAGGAATATAATCATTCAGTGATGCTAAATATAAATCCAGGGGCTAATGAAACTATTTCCAGTCTCTCAATAAAATATGCCTTCATCTGGGGGACAACAGGAACTTCTTGGACCAGCATAATTGAGAATGGGCATTTGTTAAAAGAAAGCAGTCGCCAGCTCTTGCCTCCTTCCCCTGCCCCAAAATCTTTATTTTTTTCCCCTCTTTATGTCTTTTTCCACTCTATGTTCCCTCTTGCTTTCCTACTCTTCAGTCCAAACCCTCAATCTGTCAAAACTTTATTTTAAAATATATGATTTTTTTTGGTCTGATACCTAAGCATACCTATGCTTAACATAGTCCGGAACTTGTGAAATTTAGCGAATATCAGAATAATTCCATCAGGTACCAACAGGTTGTAGTATAACGCTCAACTATCACAATTTAAGGAAAACCTCCCACAAACAGAGCCTGTCAAGTAGCTTCATGGAATACAGCTCTAGCTTCGCCTATAAGAACTGTTTTCTCTCACCACTTATTTTTTCAATGAGAATTTATACTTGGCACAGCTTTAAGATGCTGGATGCAACTAAATTTGGTATGAGACCACTGACATTAGCAGAATTATATCAGAGATTTATTTTGCTTCCTTTGCATTTAAAAGTCTGCTAAATATCTGCATAATGTCTAGATACCTCAGCAAGAAAGCTGAGTTATCTTGCAGTACACCAGGCTGGGGGGGGGGGGGGGGGGGGGGGGGGGGGGGGGGGGGGGGGGGGGGGGGGGGGGGGGGGGGGTAGGGCAGAGTAAGTAAACTTCAATATTAAGGATCATATTCTTCATCTAGGTAATTTGGTTGGCTCCATTGCCCTTAATGGAACCATGCCAATTTATATAGCTTTCTGGCTAGTGATAGCAAGATTGTAATATACAATCTGAGAGCCTGAATTATGGGAATTATGGGCAGGGAAGTCACTGTGAACAAATGGAAGAGACAAAAATGGCCTTTCTGAAAAATCTTTACTGCCTAAACATTAGACAAAAAAAAAACGGTGATGCTGACAGGCAGACAAAAAGCCTTCAGGAACCAACAGCATAATAAATTAAAGCATCTAGTTTGATGTATCATAAAGGTTTATTGTTTGTTTTAAACTGATGATAATATTCCCTTCTTTTTGAAATATCAGGAGCAAAATCCAACCCTATTGATATTATGGGAGGCTTACCATTGATTTCTATAGGAACATAGTGGCAAGAAATTTACTTATTCTGTACAAAGCCTGAGCTATGCTATCTCTGTATACAGTATAGCTATCATTAAATAATAATAAAAGTTAATTGCATATCTTTGGTGATTCCTTTTTCTCTCTTTATTTTAAAGAAGAGTAATTTAAATAGTAGCCTTATAAAAATGTATGTTTTCTCTTCTCTTCCTCTGGCTTTCCTATTCCTCTTCTTTGTTCAGAATAAGATGTTCATTATTTGTCCAGTAAATGAGTAATCTGCTAATTAACTGCACTTGTTATGTGATGAATATTCAATTACCATAATGAGAAAAGGAAGAAGATGTATCATACCTAAGTAAATTAATTTGTTGTTGGGCAATGAATTTACACCCACCTGGTTGCAATTGCTCAGAAAAGCTCTCCAGGTTTGTTATATTTGAAAATTAAAGGAGGACATAGCCCAAATGCAGCCATATACAAAAGGTGAGTACCTTTCTCTTTTTGTCTTTTCACTCTGTTTCTTTTAACAGTATTATACAAATAAATTAAATTTGGAGATAACTTGTGTTCTATCTAGTGATAAGTACAAGAAATTACCGAGTAAATTACATTTATTTCCTGTCTCTGAAAAATGGTAGCCTGCTTATATCATGTTAACAAAGAAGTGAGCACATCCCCTATGGAAAAACAGGCCAGTCTCTTCCTACACACTGCAAACAGCCAGATCCCATTGTTTCACTCAGTTCACTGATCTCAAAAGTAATACCAAATTTATCCAGTGTGAAATGCTACAAAGTCAGCATAATGGTCCACACTCAAATTGTCATAATTTGTCCAATTTGTCCAGCTTACACAGTGAAGGACAAAAGGGAGTGGAGTCCAATTCATAGAACAGAGTGGTCTCATTTCTGTCCAGTGGTGAGACTGCCTGTCTGACATTCCTGCCTATTCTGTTCCCTCAAATAATACATGGAGTTTTTATTAGTTCAGCACATGAAGTGTCAAAGCCCTACTTTTAAGCTAACTGTGACCTGAAACCTTCCTACCACAGCCTCCACACAAACATTATATCATATATTCATAGAGCAGCTGCTTTCCAAGGATGACTGCTTTTTCTTATTTACTGCCAATTAAGGATCATTGTGGTACTTAGTATGGCACACAACAGTAAGATTGGAAATGATCCAAATGTAACACATATCACTTCTCTAACCCAAAAAGAAAGAAAAGATCATAACAAAAAATATGCAGAGTTAGGGTAAAGAATGGTTTACTGATTCTATATATCATCAAGCTTTATAGACAAGTGCTGGGGAGGTAATAGCTCTTCCATTCTTAGGGAGAGGGAGGAGGAGAGGTCTGAAAAATCCAAACCTGATGACATAGATTAATTTGCATGAAAATCCTTTTCAAAAGCCCTAGAGGATCTCTTCATGGGCTTAGGTTTTTGAGTGGTAAACAGAAAGGATTAAAAGAGGAAGAGGCATGAAGAAAAAGTTGTGTTTTATGATAAAATTTTATTTCTTCACTGCTGGAGTTCAGTGCAATGGTTTTCAGCACTCGTGGTTTTGTGGAGGTTATCATGAGGCATGGAAATTATGTCATACATTGCAACAAAGGGGACATCTTTAGACAGTTCAAGAAGCTATCTTGAGGTCAGCTAACACCCATGACATGCCCGATACCTTCTTGGTCCCAGTCAGTGCGGGGTGGCACAGCAGTTAGTGGTAGTGCCTCTAAACAGGCCAAAAAATAGTTGTGGGAAGGCAGGAGATTTTGAGATAAATTTGTAGGATACTTACCTCATCTAGGAGTGGAATTAGAAGGGAGAGTTCTTCCTTTCCCTCATAATTCTATCTTAATCATCATGTTTTATTTTGTCAGGTTCATGACTGTGCTTTCTTTCCATCCCTACCTGCTGAAGAAATGGATTTTTAATTGTCACTGCAGTTACTTTCCTAGTCTCAAAGTCCAAGGTGCATGTAAAAGTGTGTTATCAGTAATTTTTGCAGGCACTGTCTGCAGACACTCATGCTATGGCAGAGAGTGAACTAATAATTCTCACGTTCTCTCCTGGAAAGGAAGGATGACAAGTAAGTTTGAAGTGTGGCAAGCAATGAGCAACAACAGTGCCATTGCGTGCTGTAGGTCATCATTTCTTCTTTCCAGTAACTTCCTTTTTCATGAATTGACTACTGTGCTCCCACTCAGTAGTCCTTGGAAAATAAAGAAAAATACACTGTCTGCAAACAGGAAAAAGGCCAGGAGGGATTTTTTTTTTGTCTGTACCATTCTCACTTCCTGCTGGCACACTGGGAAGACTGGTGAGGAAAATCCAAGATTGTTCTGAAACTCAGTGCTGAGTGCAGGGGCAAAGAATGCAGCATAAAAGAAAAAGGGAGCAGATGTGTTTCTGAAGCTAATGTCCTGACAGTGCATGAGTTGTACAGAACTATACTTCTACTGACTTATATAAGAAGATGGGAATATGTAAATAGTGTAAGCCTCCTAGAAGGAGAGTATCACCAACAACAAGGATTCTTCATCTCACTGGTATCTGGCAACTGTTCAGGACAAATATTTGTTGTGGTAATGTTGACCAGAAGTTTTTGATTCGACGTCTGGTTCTCAAAACAAAACTCAGGTTAAGACAAAAGATCAGCAGAGCTTGTTGATTCTGTTGAAAGGAAGGAAGGAAGGAAGGAAGGAAGGAAGGAAGGAAGATGTTATAAATGGCTCAGTCTTCAAAATAGGATTATAATTAAAGTTTACAATTTATTAAAAGAATAGAGGTAAGCAAACAGCGCTGGGTGCACCGGGAGTCTCCGCTCCACCAGGACGCACACCAGTTACATCAAGTAGCTGATTTTTATGCTCCTAGACTAATACATATTCATTACTACTTCTAAAAAAAATAGGTTATTATAATTAGCTTCCGGGATCCAGTCCCTCCTACTGGAGCATGCGCATCAGTCTCCGGTTGTCCCTCGGGGGGTCTCTAGGGGTCTTTCATGCTCAAGGCTCGTAGTCTTCCTCTCCAAGTTTTTTTCTTGTCCTTCCCCTTTGTACTCCTTGGCAGCATGTCAAGCTTACACAGCGTCCCCTGCAAGTTCTGTCTCCTAGCCGTCCTTCAGCTTCTTTTTTCTTCTCCTTAATCTCCTGGCCACCTGGCCAGATATCAGGGGCTCGCATAGCGTCCCATTCAGAAGCCATAACAGTCACTAGTTGTTAGCAGTTGTTCTGAAACCCCCAGACATCAGAGACTTCAAAGAAAGAACATACAAACACAAATAGCTCTCTTATTGACACTTCACGAGTAGTTAAAACATTCCTCACAGGCCATTCACAGGGACAGTCACACCTATAGCAGTGCTAAATCAACCACAAAGAAGAAAAAAAAAGTTGTAACTGTTAGAAATAAGAATTCGGAATAAGAAAAGCAAATAGGCTCATGGATTTGACGAATATTTCTGAAGATTTGATAATTTGACTATAATGAGGGGGAGACTGGGACACTGGGAGGAAAGGGAAGAAATGTTCCATACTGACACGAACCAGATGAACATATATAACATATATATATAATTTAAAAAAAAAAAAAAAAAAAAAAAAAAGTGAAAAAGTTTCAGTTGTTGATTAACATTTTTGATTTTACTTATCCAATTAATTAGATTGGCAAAAGATTTTGAGCAATTTCTCATACCCTGCTTTTGTTTTTAGCATCAAAAAACACATGAAACACATGAATACCCTGCTTTTTGTTTTTTGGTGTGTTTTTTTTTTTTTTTGATACTAATTTGCTTTTTATTTCATTTCTGTTTTTATTACACACACACACAAAAAAAATAATAAATGCAAAGAATTTAAATGAAAATAAGATATCTAATTTAAACATAAGAATGTTTTTAAAGCCCTAATAATTAAAAAAAAAAAAAAAAAAAAAAAGTCTTCTTAAAGAGGACAGAGAATTGAAGGACTTTTTCTTCCTGTCTTCAAGAAAGATTTTTTATGGAAAAATAAAATATATTGCCAGCTACAATGTCAATATAGTTTTCTTCCTGACATTGGCAGAGAAATATAAAATTCTTCTAGACAGTTCTGACTCTCTCTTCTGATAGAGGTTAAGTTCTTTGTCAAGAAGTCATTGCATTTACTTGCTATTAAAGTAGCATGTTGCCCAGCCTCACCATATTTAGCTGTTTGAGTGCAGGTTATGTATGTAAGGATGAGGGTGATAAAGCAGTTGTAGACTGTAACATAAGGTAATTTTCTTTAATGCATAATTACAGTTTATGTTACCATAAAGCTCTTGCCAGGGATGAAAAGTTAGGGAGGATTAAACAAAATGCTATAAAACATATCAAAGTGGATTGCATAAACAATTACCATGCTCTGGGAAATGGCTGATTAATTGACTGAAGTGAGACATCTGCAGGATGTAGGCACTGTGGATATATCAAAGGATCTCAGCTGTCTCGTTTGTTTTAATAAAAGTGGTTTAATTTGTTGCTATAGTACAAAGCCTCCTGTTGTACCCATTTTTGTCATCCTCATTATTAAGGGAAAGGGCACTACACCTCTGGATGCAAGAGTCCTCTCAAGGCCAAGTCTGCTTGTACATTCTCCAGTGCAGCAGCAAAAGAAAGGGATTTTATAGGATCTCATATATTAAGAAGGAAAAAGACTGATTTGGGGGAAAAAATAAAACCAAAACCAACCAACCAACCAACCAAACAAACAAACAAAAAAAAACTGACAACAGCAACAAAAAGAAGACTTTTTGAAGATGTTTGGGAAAAAAAAAAAAAAAAAAAAAAAAAGTTTACCCACCTCTTAGACCTCTGGCTCTTTGACCAACACTAAAAAAATAAAACAGATTTTTATTGTCCTTCCAAACTTATCCACCATTTGTGACAACAGTAATTTATAACCTTCAGTTAACATTTTCAGATGGACACTGCTATGCCATTTCTCTGATAGGAAATTTAGATGCAGCCAAACTGAGGCCCATGATGTAAAAGTAAAATAGTGATCTGCGTAGGTGCTTAGCTCTTACTAGAAACCACACACAGATTAGATACTTACAAAATCTAGAACTAAATTGTTCATCCATGTCACATGAGAATTCTGTGGTAAGACTGATTAAAAGCTAAACTAAGTTTTTTGAGTCACAGCATATCTGACAGCACAAGAAATCAGGGCTATCTGTTTCTCCTGGTTTGAATCCAGCCATTACAAGGGACATCCCAAGACAAGATTTGCAGACCTATTGAACTTGCAGCTACCACTGCTTAGCTCAGTTTACACTTGCTAGAAAAATGGGTGAATATTTCAGTAAATGTGATGTAATATTTAAAAGCTAAGAATAAAATAGAATGTATGCATTAGTATGTGCAGTAGCTCTCTCCTTGGCAGCCTGTACACCTGCAAACATTAGGATTCATGAATGTAACTGAAAGGATAACCTTTCTCCTCAAAATTCTCCTTATTCTCCTGCTCTAAAAATCCCTCTTTCAAAATAGCCTATTATCTCTGATGTTTATTGAGTGGATCTTAAGGAATATATGGGGAAAAAAAATCTTCCTAAAGAAGTTTGTGTTGGAAAGTAGATGTCTGCATGTCACCTTTTAGGCAGTCATCTCTGGGCTCCATGGAAGAGACATGACCACCTGAGGGGACTTGTCTGAACATTTTGTATATCAATAAATATGCTGCTTAAAGCAAATGTAAGTATAGACAAATAATAAAAATATAAATGTAATTAAATGTAAAAATACAAGAATTAACATGTTAATTAAAATGCATACCTCTCTTCAACAGCTAAGTGCTATAATCTTCTGCTTTTATTCCATGATGAATACTCTTCCATTACAAAAGACAAATATTTTTTTTCTTAATCTTTTGCATATTCTACTTGTTCTTATAACTTACTGTCCACAGAATTTAAAATATACATATATTTTAATAAGTTTGGATTACCTGAAGGCTTAGCAAGGTCATATGGTTCTCTCCATACATTTACAACAATTTTGGATGTTGTCGTTAGTCTTGCATGATTCAATCCTTCTGATTCCCTGCCTGATAGACTTCCTGACATGCTTACCTGAACCATGTAGTCAGCTATTTTTAACCCTTTTCCCTCAGCTATTTTTAACTCTTTTCCCTCATAACAGTGTATTCATGTATTCACGTTCATGTGTTCACAGTATTCATGTGTTTTTTGATGCTTAAGCGTGATGCTTAACAAATGGCTTCTAACCATCAGTCAGGTTTGTTCCAAGCATTATAGTTCTTACCCAAAAACCTTTATTTGGTCAATGAGATATGTTCAGTATCAATTACTTAACATTTGTCTAGTGAGTTGCTCGACAAAATCTCTTGCTTATACTGAGCTGCAAAAGAATTCTGCAGCCAAATCTGAAAATTCAAAAGGGAAAAACAGAAACTTTATTATCAAGAAATGAAATGCCTTTCTCAAAATTATAACAATCTGAACATTTTATAACATCAGTGACAACTATCTAACATTGGTATTTTATAACAACACTAGTAACTACCTTATAGCTGCTTAAAAGGTAATGGGTATCTTTGAAAAATCAATAGATTCTATTAGTGTTTCTTTTCTGTTCCACTAATGCCTAAATTATTAGATATACTATGTTAACAAAAACAAATTATTGTGTCTTATTTCTTATTCTCATCACTGTTACCTATGTAGCATGCATGCATTCATGGACTCACTACACTTCTAGTGGCTAAGCTCTCCAGAGTCTGAGTAAGTGGCAGAAAGTGCCTTTTTGTGGCATACACATTGGGCATAATTTTCAAACGTTATGATTTCATGTTTTCATCTGGCATTCAGTTGCACACTGCTCCTTCCCCAAAGCTTCAACAACATTGTGGTTACATCTTTCATAGGTACTTGACAGCTGAAGAAAACATCATAGAGTACTGCACCAAGGTCTTTCCCCAAAGACTGAACAATGTACACATCAAGGCAGAAAAGTTGAACATGTGTATGACACTCTCACTAGTCCCCCAACACTTTGCAGGGGTTGACCTGGTACCTTACAAGATATCTCTCTCAATCCTTACTACTTTAAAATCTGTTGTCTTCTAGTTTTGTGTGGGCAGACATTCTTTTTCCTCAGTCCCTACTGGGATGGGTTTGTCTTATTTTTCTGGTGTACTCGGATCAGAAAATTATTCAGAAGAGAACTCTTTATGCCAGATATTGACACTGGGACTTGGAAGCAAATGGTTTGTTCTATCTTCTGGGAGACTTTCAAGGATAGAAATTTTAAATCCCAACTGTTATAAAATGTGCATATATATGTGTATTTGTGTATATAACCTATACATCTCTCACCACTTGACAATGATTAAGACATAAATTATGCAAAATCCAAAGATAAACCACTGATATCTTGAAAGTCTTTATCACTGTCCCAGGGTGAATTTTATCAAGAGAGATGCTGATTCTCTTCTACACTTCACAGAATCACAGAACTGAAGGAGTTGGAAGGGACCTCGAAAGATCATCGGGTCCAACCCTCCTGCCAAAGCAGGTTCCTTAGAGCAGGCTGCCCAGGTAGGAGTCCAGACGGGCCTTGAATATCTCCAGAGAAGGAGACTCCACAAGCTCCCTGAGCAGTCTGTTCCAGTGCTCCGTTACCCTCACCATGAAGAAGTTCTTTCACATGTTGGTGCGGAACTTCCTGTGCTCTTCTTGTGGCCATTACCCGTTGCAAAAAGGGTCTCTGCAAACCACTGAAAAGAGGTTGGCCAAATCCCTCTGTCTCCCACACCTTGGATATTTATACACATTAATGAGATCCTCTTTCAGTCTGCTTTTCTCCAGGCTGAACAGACCCAGGTCTCTCAGCCTTTCCTCATAGGGAAGATGCTCCAGGCTCTGTATCATCTTTGTTGCCCTCCATTGGACTCTTTCCAGGAGATCCCTGTCTTTTTTGTACTGGGGAGCCCAGAACTGGACACAGTACTCCAGGTGAAGCTTGACCAGGGCAGAGTAGAGAGGGAGGATCACCTCCTTGACCTGCTGGCCATGCTCCTTTTAATGCACGCCCATTGGCTCTCTTGGCCACCAGGGCACACTGCAGATTCAGGTCAACCTGTCATCCACCAGGACTCCCAGGTCCTTCTCCTCAGGACTCCTCTCCAGCAGGTCATCCCCCAGCCTGTACTGATACTTCGGGTTGTTCCTTCCCAGGTGCAGGACTCTACACTTGCTCTTATTAAACCTCATGTGGTTTCTTCCTGCCCATCTCTCCAGCTGGCCCAGGTCTTGTTGAATAGCAGCACAGCCTTCTGGTGTGTCAGCCACTACTCCCAGCTTTGTGTCATTGGTGTACTTGCTGAGGGCGAACATCAAGGTTGTCGATGAAGATGTTGAACAAGACCGGACCCAGCACAGACCCCTGGGGAACACCGCTAGTCACAGGTCTCCAGCCAGACTCTGCACAGCTGATCACCACCCTCTGAGCTTGGCCAGTCAGCCAGTTCTCAACCCACCTTACTGTCCACTCCTCTATCCCACACTTTTTCAGCTTTGCATAAATTTCCATTTATTGATTTGTGTATTATTATGTATTTATCAATTTGTTTATGAACATGTGAGAGAAAAGTAGTTGCACATGGATTGCCTACTCACAATGTCACCATCAGTAGGAGGGACAGCAGGCTTGCTATTAGAGTTGAAAGTGTAGTAAATGGCTTTTGTTTCTACTCCAGTAAGAAAGGACAATGAATATGAAAGTGTTGGGATTTTTTTTCTGGCTAGCAGAAAAATCTTGATTCCCTAGGTTTCTGTGGAATTATTTAACAAATAATTTTGAATAATGCAAAATAACAAAAAGTTTGAATAACATGAACTGACTTGAGTATAGTTATCTGGAAAAGAGTAACTGGATTACTCATTCCAAGACAATACTAATTGCCTGGTTTTCACCTAGCTCTGTCTTTACTGAAAGGAATTCAAATCCTTCTTTGATAATTCTGTGAAACTTACAGGTTCAGCACAATGCCAGTTTCCCTGGTACTTCCCTTCATCTTGGTGCTATTCTTAAACCCATTTAAAAAATGCACATACAAATATATTTTCATAATGTGACTTGATGTTAGAATGATGTGACAAAGTATTTCTAAATATTTTATAAACTACTAGGAACCGTAAAGAAATGTTAAAACTTTAGGATTTTTTTAGTGGATATGACATATTCTAAATGATAATCATAGAATAGAATCATAGAATCACAAAGGTTGGAAGAGACCTCTAAGATCATCTGGTCCAACCTACTTCCAGTTTCACCCACTAAACCATGTCCCTGAGCACCATGTTCAAACTTTCCTTAAACACCCCCAGGGACAGTGACTCCACCACTTACCTGAGTAACCTGTTCTAATGCCTTTCTATTCTTTCTGTGAATAAATATTTCCAAATTTCCAACCTGAACCTCCCCTGGTGCAACTTGAGGCCATTCCCGCTAGTCACCTGTGTTAGTCACCTCACACTAGTTACCTGTGAGAAGAGGGTGATTCCTAGCTCCCCACACCTTCCTTTCAGGTAGTTGTAGAGAACAATAAGGTCTGTCCTGAGCCTCCTCTTTTTCAGACTAAACAACCCCAGTTCCCTCAGCCACTCCTCATAGAACTTGTGTTCCAGGCCCTTCACCAGCTCCAGGGCCTCGATGTCCTTCTTGTAGTGATGGGCCCAAAACTGAACACAGTAATCAGGGTGCAGCATCACTACAGCTGACTACAGAGGGGTGATCACCTCCCTGGTCCTACTGGCTACACTTTTCCTGATATAAGCCAGGATGCTTCTGGCCTTTTGGGCCAAATGGGCACACCTAGGTTCATGTTCAAGCAAGCCTCAACCAGCACTCCCAGATTCTTTTCCTCTGCACAGCTTTAGAGCCACTCTTCCTCAAGCCTGTAGAGCTGCATGGTGTTGTTTTGACCAAAGTGTAGGACTCAGCACTTAGTTATGTTGAACCTCATCCCATTGGCCTCTGCCTGTCGACCCAACCTTAACAGGTCCCTCTGCAGGGCCTTTCTACCTTCTGGCAGATTGACACTTCCCACAGGTTGGTGTCATCTGTGAAGTTACTGAGGGTGCACTCAATTCTCTCATCCAAAAACGAACAAACAAACAAAAAAGAAAACCTGAGCCCAAAAATCCATTTAATACAAATGAGGAACATATCAGATATTAAACTGATAAGAACAGATACTATACATGATCTTAGCCAAAAGGCTGAGAAATGATCAAAGAATTAAAACACTGACCTAGAAAAACAGCTCCTAATGATAGACACTGGAGTAATACAAATTATCCAGAGAAAGAGGAAAAGCAAGGAAAACCAACAACAACAACAGCAACTACAACAACAAAGCAATAAAAATAATAAATTTATTTTACATTTTAGAAATATGATGTTGATAATGTGATAAGCAAATTTTAACTAATGCTGAATAAGGATTCATAGTAGCTTAAGATAGCCATGATTCTTTCTTCTACCATGACTATACACGTATTCCCTCGGCTACTGCACAGGATGCAGAACTTGTCCATATTGCAGACATAACTGTACTAATACATCCATGCCAGTTTAGCTGTGGCAGCAAGATCCCTTTCTGTAGAGTAAGAGTATGTTTACAGAAGGACTTTTTCTGACAGCATAGTTATATAACTTCCCTGAGCATGCAGAGGTCAACCCATAAAGCTCTTTTTTGTCAGCATAGCTGTGTCCACATGGGGTTTTTGGCTGGTGTAGCCACTTTGGCAAAGAATATGTGATTTTCACACTCTTCAGTGACATAACTGTGTGGATAAAACACTGCAGATCAGAAGAACTATGCACACACAATATGCCTCTCACTCCCCAGCTTGCCTTTGCTTTTCATCTTACCACAAATTAATAACTTGAAGTAATGTTTGCTGAAGAAGGGAATAGACACAAGTTTAAATTTTCACATTGCTGTTACTCCCCAGTATGGGACAGAGACCATGGGATAGAGGAAATAGAAGAATGGACGATGCAAGTAAAATTTCAATATAGTTGTAGATATGTATGTATTTTTTCAGTTATGACAGTGTTAGTAAGAAAAATGTATGCAAAAGCTTGCAACCAAAAAAATTCAAGGATAGGATTATGACATCAGATTTGCACAGATAAGATAAAACATCCTCAGGGTACTAATGGAATCACAGAATCACAAAATCATAGAATCATCTAGGTTGGAAAAGACCTCTAAATCATCTATCCCAACCTTATCCTACCACTGCCAAGTCCACCATTAAACCATGTCACTCTTTTTGTTGGAAGGCACAGTTTTAAAGAAGCAGGAGCCCCACTACTGGGTTCACAAAACCTGGGCTCGGTTTGGGCTTCTCTAACAGCATTCAGAAAACTCTAAACAAAGGAAAGAGAGAAATATGCAGCCATCACATCCAGGGTATCCTGCCAACTGCAGTTGGCTCCTAGCATCCTATAGCCAGGCTGTCACTCAGAAAGATGTTTTCAAAGCACTGATTCTTAGGTCCAGGCCACTGAGATTTGATATTCTCATGTAGAGCTAAGCAGACAAGGCAGTAGAAAACAGTACTGTCTTATCTTCAACTCCTATTTACCCATGAGAGACTGGTAAAAAATGTGCTATTCCACCTTTTTTGATCCTCGCTCTAAATAAGTGTTCATGTGTCAACAAATCACTATCAGTGCTCAGCTGTTAAAAGATCTAGGTATTATATTTGTATTTTTTAATGTTTATTTTCTCTCTTGTGTCTCCAGCTGAGAGCCTCCTTTTCTGGTGCATCATATGTGAGTCACAGAAGGCAGCTGAAATGATTATACAAAGTGACAGAAAGTCATAGATACTAGTTTCTAGGACAAGCTATGCCTCTCTAGGGACAATTACAGTTAGAAATAAAATAACTGTACTACCTGCATGTTGCTAGCAAAATACTTCTCCTCCTCCTATTCCTCCCCCCATTTTTAACTTTCTCTCTCAAGTATGATTAACATCATACTTGAACTTCTTTCAGGTGAGTCAATGAATCTGCTAAAAAAGTTACAACATCAGTAAAAGGGGGCTGTATTCCAGATGATTTTTCTCCTGATTCCTTAGCAAGACAGACAATTCTTCATTTTCTTTCAGTCCAACTACAGTGGTCTAGAGGAATTAGTTGCAGAGATTTCTGAGGAAAGTTGAACAATAAACATTCACATGCAAAAAATTTCTGTGGAAACCAGGCAGCTAGGAAATCACTCAAATCAATGCCAACAATTATTCTGTCTAAATCTTTCTGTTTGGACTAGCTGACCAGCCTGGGGCAGGAGGAAGCAGGAACATCCATTATCATATTTATTCATTAGAGTTAATTCACCTCCCAATAACGGTCAGTTATAAATGTGTCTGTCATGAACAAAATAGGTTAAAGAACTGGAAGAAAAAATAGAACACGATGAAACACATTTTGCAGTGTTTCATTTTGTTTATTATTTGCAGCTCTTGCAAAACATACAGTATAACAAACCTGAAAAGAAGAGCCTAGGATTCAAAGATAATCTTTTACCAAGATGGAACAACTGCAAAGAAAGGAATGGAGGTAAAAGAAAATGAAGCAGAACTACAAATACTAGTGTAAAAAAAGATATTTTTTTTCAAGTGATGGTTATTTGCATTTCCTTAATCATATAGTGATAACTGAAGTCAGATTCCAATGTGTTATTAAAGTTAGTTAACTCTGATGTAATTACTGTACTTCTAACACTTGAAGATCATTGGATTGTACACAAGCAATGGCAATCCTGAAAAATGAATAAATAAATAAAAATGGCTTGAGATGTTTTCCATTTTACCTTAATTGACCTTCCTGGACAAGCAGTGGGACTTCCTATGGACCATAGAAAGTGTGCAGAATTTCATAAAAACACAAAGTATGATGTAGTATTGACTCCACCATCACAATTGACAGTGACTGCTTTCCAAGCTGGTAGCAGCAAGGGAGAGAAGGAAAAAGGAGAAATTATTTGCTCAACTAGAAAATGTCACTTAAGAATGCTGGTGACAAAGACGTTACACTTCTGGATTTTTTAAAAATAGAACAGTGTATAAAATCAGAAAAAAAAAAAAAAAAAAAAAAAAAAAAAAAGGACCATTGGTTTGCTACCTAAACCACAGTAATGCCCTACAGGTACTTTTGCAACATATTTATTTAAGAATAGCAACCCAACACCTTTCTTGATCAAGAAGAAAAAAAATAAAATCAAAATGTGACTAACCAGAATGAGGTAGAAGATTTTTCAAAACTTTAATGAACTTCAATCAGTAAAGAATCCAAAAGATGTGACTTCATCTAGTTCTGGCACAAAACCTATTAAAAATATTTGTTCTCTTGCTCACATTAAAAAAAAAAAAAAAAAAAAAAAAAAAAGAGAGAGAGAGAGAGGAAAAAACGTTTTTCATAATTGATGATTCTAAAAATGATCTGGAAAACATTTAAGTTGAGGTCAGGAAGAGGTTGATGTCAACTGTCTTTTTTTTGTTGTTTTTTATTCTTAATAATTGATGTCAGGCAGGGAAAAGTATTTGAGTGATAGCACTTGGCAAGAAATATCTCTCTTTCTGCACAAAATAAAGCAACATGGGCATAAACTCTGGCAGTCTTCCTCCTTTTGCCTTGGTAAGACTACCATAGTGCTTGGGGAAATTATTCAATGCATGGGTCCTTCTTTGTTTTTTTTCAATGACAGTAAGAGCACCAGGAGTGCTAATCATATTGCCAGATTCACTGGTAGACTTCATGTTAAAAATAACTTCTTCTTAGGGACAACCATAAGATTAATTTCATATGAGCTGCCAAATAAGTGGCAGTGATCTTTGGGTACTGACTATTGGCTACACTGTACCTAACACCTGACTTGGATCCGAAATACCCACTGCTTGCTCATGCAGCTAATCAAATCTTCCCTCTTGGTGTTATTATTTTATATGTCCTTTTCATGGGATCACAGAATCAGAGAACCATAGAATCACAGACTGGTTGAGATTGGAAGGGACCTCTAAAGATCATCTACTCCAACCCCCCTGACAAGCAGGATCACCTAGAGCACATTGCGCAGGGTGGCATCCAGGTGCCTTTTGAATATCATCAGAGAAGGAGACTCCACATCCTCTCTAGGCAACCTACGCCAATGCTCTGTCACCCGGACAGCAGAGAAATGCCCTTTCATATTCAGTCAGAACTTCCTGGACTTCAGTTTGTGACCGTTGCCTCTCGTTCTCTCACTAGGCACAACTGAAAAGAGACTGGCTCCATCTTCTTGACACCCTCCCTTCAGATATTTATACACATTGATGAAGTCTCCCCTCAGTCTTCTCTTTTCCAGGCTAAACAGTCCCCTAATCACCTTAGTAGCCCTCGTCTGAACTCCGTCCAGTATTTCCATGTGTCTCTTGTACTGGGAAGCCCAGTTTCTTTTCAGTTTCTAAGCTTTTTCCTTAATTTAACATTCATTTATTTATTATTTTTTATTATTTTAATAGCTAAGGACTATCCATGTGAAATATAGTAGTGTTTATGTTATAGGTAACATTTCCAAATTCTTCAAACAAAATCATTAGAACTAAGAAATAGGTCACAACCTTGGCAACCATCTGATGTGAGACAATGTAATCTGCTAGCACAGTGGTTGTCATGGAAACTGACAATATTGGATTTTTCCTTCAATGCAACCTGTATTTTATGCATAAATTATTAGCATATTAAATCTAAGACACTGACACTTCAAAGCAGACCACCCATGTGTTTTATATCTGTACATGAGTAACTTAAATTCATTCCTATTGGCATTCAGGAGATGGTTCAGCAGATGATCACCCTGACACAGGAAAGATTGTTTTAGATTGGACAGCACAGACCTGTGTTTTTAAGCTGAAGAGACTTCAGGCTTTCAGTTTATGAGACACCTAAGTGTGCTGTATCAGAGTGTCTAACTGTTTTCCTTTTAGGGTCTGTACTGTCAATTGTCTCAACTAAAAATTTGTTGGATGCAAAAACAGCTTTGTGAAATGTGTTGAAAATTTATATATTGCTTGTTTTTCTTTCATCCCAGTTGGGATGAGAATAAGGAGATAAGTAATGAATCCTTTTGCTCCTACCTAACTCCTTATTCCTTCCCCAACACCCCCCCCCCCCCCCCCCCCCCCTCCCAGATAAACCGTGAGTTTCTCTTTTAGAATGTTCTCTCTTAAAATCAGGGACTAGTGCTTGAATATCTCCCCATCTTCCTGAATTCCCAGATTACCAACCACAGTCTCTTTTTCTTGTTGTTTTCCTTCATCCATTCAGTATTTATCTGTAGTGCATATCAATGGCAAAGAAATGGCATTTCTGAACTGCAAAAGGTTCATTTAATTTTTGTGTTTTCCACAGCCTCTAGCGGTATATGTAGTAACTGCAGCAATATGGGGAGTATCCAGAGGGAAGAAATGAGACCATTAATCCATTGCCAAAGAACTTCTTTCATACAATGTACAATCTGAGCTGACACCGATGTCTTTTTCTTCCTGGGGGGAAATATATATATATATATATATATATATATATATATATATAAATTGTCTTTTTCTAAAGCATTAAAAATGTTTGAAAGATGAGAACATAGAATTGAAAAATGTACCGAATTTCATCTGCAGACCTTTGAAAAGAGATAAGGTGACAGCCCATCACTTTTTCCTTCCTGCAAACCCTTGTTGTGGCAAAGAATATCTCATGACCTGGACTTTTTTCTTTTTGCATGGTACTCACAATCTTTGGCTTCCCAATAAGAACTGTCCTTCCCATTTTTAATGGGAATCTGATTTGATCTATAAAAGAAACTTATTTTAATGTTCTTGTCAGGAGATAAAGCATCACAGATTCCTCTGTGGCATGTAGAACCTCTACTGAATGTGCTAGATTTATCTCAACTGGAAATCAGGCCAGGTATGACTTCTGTGATTATTTTTTTATTTATTTATTATTATTTTTGCCCCCCAGATAATAAGCTTAAAAGCTCTAAATATGGGAATACTAAAGGCTATTCACTTGTTTTATTCAATGAGAAGACAAGAAGGATGTTCTCAATTTTTCTTTTATTTTTTTCTTGTCTCTGAAGTATTTTGGTCTATGTAGGTAATACATGGCCACACTGCCTTTATTGCTAAAACTTATAGTGCATCCCTACAACTCAATAACATGCAGAAACGGTTATTCTGGGGACTGTGTTAATGAAGCAGAAAAGATTTTCCTATAATATTTTGATATGTCACTCCAGCCTTCTCAGGTGTTGATTTTTCTAATGTAGCTAACATAGGAGAAAAGTTTTTCACAGCAGAATCAGTATAATGATCAAATTCTACTTGCAATCCAGAAAGATTATGTTTTGTTCTTCATAGTGAGGTTTACAAATGGCCTGGCCAGGAAGAACAAGATTATGAAGGCAAACTTCAAACTTCAGTTCTGTATTTCTTTTAGTAAGAGAAACACTATTTGGAATAGAATGTCTTCAAGTAAATAGTAGACTCTCAACTAGAGAAACCTAAGTTATTTGGCTTAGACTTTTTCTGTTTTTTACTCTGTCTGTTGAAACATTTCAGCATATTTGTACAGCTTTCTGTGAACATCCATCTCACTCATAAAAGTTACCTACCATTTTTATATTTGAACTCCAGAACATGCAATACCTAACATTGCTCAGATTTCTCTTGTACATGAAGAATGCAGAATTCCTTCTGGCAAACCAAATCCTAAGTGTTCCTTCTGAACTTTTAACCCAAAGACAAGAGCTATAAACATGAAATATACCTTTTTCATATGGTGTTGATGCTAGTTAATGTATTCAGTGCACTAAAAATACCAGTGTTTAACCCACACGAACCACTCAATAAAATAATTTAATTTGATAATTCCATCTGTTGACTAGAGTTATTACTGATTATCAGTATGAAACATGTTTAAAGTACACTCGTAGTTGAGCATAAATAACCCACAAAGAGAACCAGCAAAACCTGAGGTGCTCAAAAGTACTTGCCCACTTCCCTCAGTGAAGCTGTTACTTTTGAGAGGCTCCTTAAAGAGTGAGTTGGAAGGAACTGTAGCTTTTGGGATGGCTCTGTGTGGTGTTGGTAACACACAGAGACCTGGAGTGGGCTATTAGTCACTTAGGTCATCTCTGCAGTGCCTTGTCAATTAGAGACCAGGTAGATTGGGAGTTCTTACTAAGAGAATGACCTATAACCTAGCTGCTCTTTGGGATACAATGTCCTAGATTACTAGCACAAGTCTTAGCCCACTGTGCACTTGGAAGTAACTGCCACTCTGAACCAGTCCTGTGATGCCACCACTCCACACTCCTATCCAGCCCACACTAAAGAGCCAGGCAAACTTCAATGGGTGTCTGCAGCTGTCAGTCACATGTTTTGATCTGTCCCCTGGGCTCTGGATAACATTCATTTCATGGCCCTGGTTTTCTTAGAAACCAGTGTGTAATTTTAAAGCTCTGACCTTTTATCTGAGTCATTGTAGAAAGCCCCTCATGAGGCAGAATTTTTCAGATGATAAATAAGATTTAGGGGGGGTTATTATTTCCAGAACTCTATCTTGGCAAAGCAACCACGGTCCCATTAACCAGGCTACTGTATTTTAGTACTTTTTGTCTCTTATTCTAGATTATTGTGTAACTGTACAAGTGTAACTCCCTTTACATCTAATCTCCATAACAAGTAATCCATCCTAAACAAACACATGGAGGTACAGGCCATAGTCGTAAGCAAAAAACACAGTTTTGTTTTGGTTTAGTTTTCCCACACTTCTCCGTAGTAGCTTTAGAAGTCTTTTTTATTGTTGCTTTGTTTTATCAACATTGATCAGAGACCCTGGTGGCAAGTCAGAACAAAGAGGATTGATCTTGGGTTCAAACGTGGAGAGAATTAGAAATGGGAAAGCACAGTATATTAAGAGGGATTTTGTCTAAATCCAGCTCTCAATTTTTATTCATGTTACTTAACTGGGTTTTGTTTCTTAGTGTATATATATTTTTAAAAGAAAAAAATCAGGTTCATTTTGTTTTTGATAATTTCAGAACATACTGTACTCCAAACAGAAGAATGTTTCCATCTATACTACTACATACAAGTACTTACAGATTTCTGTATTTTTAATATATATGCCTAGCCCTGATTTGAAATAGCAAATAGGACAATGAATGGGACAGACATTTGACCATCATACCCTGGATCTCCTACACCTGAACACCAGGGAGGGCAAAAGCTATTAAAAAAAGTCTGGACTAACAACAATAGAAAGATTCTTGGAGCACAGAAAAAGAATTTTGTGTATTTTCTTACACAAAAATTTTCTGATTGCTTTTATAATAAGTTTTGGTTTTGGTAAGATTGGTTTGGTTTTGATCTGAGTGTTTGTATAACATTTATATGAGATATGCATGTCCTCTTGCTGTGTATTCAACAATGAAGAAATCCAGGCACACAGAAAATAATGGCCCAACTTTAGTTGCTCAAAGTGGAGGATGTAGGATACTACTTATGAGTTTGGTTTATTCTCAACCTTCTTTTGTTTCTGAGAGACAAAAACAGACATTGGCATATAGGAAATTCAACTAGTCATACCAACAATTGAGATGCCAGTTCCCAGATTTAATCAGTGCCTTTGAGTGAGGATAGAGGGATGAGTTCTTGTATGGTTTTCTGTTCCTGAAATTGACATCCTTGGTGAACTCATTCACCAAAACTTCAGACCCTGACACTAAAATATTGTCTTAGTCTTAGTTCCTTTTTACGAGATTGCATTCTTTTTCCACCAGATGGTAGGCAATAAAAGCAAGCTTATCTCCTGCTATATACTTAAAAGAAAGCTAACAAAATTAAATAAAGTGCAACTCTGAAACAATTCTCCATATGCCTGAATCCTGTTTATGCATGCAACTAAAAGACAACCCTAGAAGAGAGCCAGTAGGTGTTTGCAGGTATTTGATTTAAAGTATGAGTAAGGCCTACACAGGCACATGGTACATATGCTATTATATATTGAAAAGATACTATTGTGTCTCCTGTTCTGTTGTTCTATAGTTGTAAACAAAACTAATTATTATCAAGATATGCATTTTCTGTCAATTCCTTTAAGGAAAACCATTTATTCCACTTATCCTGCTGCAACCAGATAAATGAAATTGTCTCCCCAATGTGTAAATTTCTTCTCCTGCCTTGTTAGTGCTGTCTTGTACATGAAGTACTCATTTAGTTGCAAAAACCAATTATCATCCCTGTCTGGATACATTAAGAATTTTCCTACAAGTCTTTTTCTCTCTATCACATTTTAAGCAACACTGTACATGAATTATTCATATTGCCCATCTTGCAGGCAGGTTTTTTTTATTATTATTATTATTAAATTTGATCATAATAATAGTTATTACCACAGTCATGGCAGTTTTATGAGTATTCTTCAATGCCATTACCTGGAAAGATTTCAATCAAGACATATAAAAGATGCAAATCAATTTCCATAATAAAATTAAACTGTACCATCTACTCTTTCATCCTTGCAATAGAGTTGATTGACAACTTCTCCCTGATAGGTGTAGCTGATAACTTGCATGTATGGTAATGGAGAATGGCAGATTCTCTTGCTCTAATATTCTAAGAAATTCAGTATTTTTCTTGCCTTGTCAGTACTTAATGTTCATGTCTTCATGCAAACACAGTGTTTAAGATGCAAATATTCAGTTTACAAATTTTCCTCAGAACAAGACAATTATTTCTCTGTGGCTATATCAAATTGCTAACCAAAGGCAGTGCAGAATAAATGAAATTCTGTAATGAATGTTCTTATTTGTTATGCTCTTAGTAGTGATGTTTTCCATAAAGAAATCTTCTCCCAAAGAGGATATTTCCCATGTGATTCCCAACTTCATCCTGCTTTTATTTTAGATCTTTCTCTCTTTCTTCTTTTAGCACTACACATTTTAATGACCACCTGATCATTCTTCTTTGCTTTCTTTCTGTACAAACACTTGTTATCTTGTTCCTACTTTCTTGTTTCTGTTACTTGCTTCCATTATGTTTCCAATGCTTTGTTTCAAACTGCTTCCGTTATGTTTCTTATTTATCATTTCCTGGTGCTTTAGATCCATGGTTCTTTCTAAATAATATATATATATATGTATATGTTTATTGGAAATTGAGAGACATTTCTTCTCAGGAAGAGTAGTCAGGCATTGGAACATGTTGTTAGGGAAACGGTGGAGTCTTCATCCCTGGGGTTGTTTAAGGGAAGGTTGGACCTGGTGTTTAGGGACATAGTTTAGTGGGTGATATTGGAAGTAGGGTGAGGGTTGGACCAAATGATCTTGGTGGTCTTTTCCAACCCTAATGATTCTATGATTCTAGGATAACTATGATAACGCCCACTGGAGCTGGCATTAATCTCCTTACAATTTTGCCCTTAGTCTGGAGGAGGATTAAAAGGTCAATTTCAATGAAAGTTTCAAACTGTTTCACTTCAAATACACTTACTTCAACTGAAAGGCAGAGCAATGCATTCGTCTTAAAGGAGTTACTCTGGAATGATATTGGAGTAATTAAAATTAGAATATAAACCTCATTGATATAAACAACATTAGTAAGTATAAAAAGGTCTTTTCTCTTCAAGATTCAAGTAAGGCCAAAAAATGCTAAATGTCTATCAACCCTAATACCTTGGGAAATAAATGTTCACCGTTTACAGTCAAGAAGAAATTTATTTTCCTGATAAGGATTGGACAATTCTACATATTATGTAAAGGTTAATGTTCCCTTTGAAGTTTTAGTGAGACATCTGTTCAAAGTAGGCTCCTGGAGTAGAGACAGTCTTGCTTCATTCCAGTATAAAATTCTTACACTCCTAAGAACTTGCTCTTTCATGTTCAAAAACACTTAAAAAGATAGATTACCTCACACTTCAAGAAACTAAACCATGCAAGACTGAACTGATGTCTGTTATGTAATTCAATTTATTACAGCAAGGTTTCAGAATTAATGAATGAATTGCAATTTTTTCCATAAGCAATTTTTTATTCCTGCTAAGATCATGTTTGGACTATTACTGTTATTTTTAAAGATGCATGACAAAAAAATATATATATATAATAATAATGAAATAAACTATACATTTATATATATATATTCTATCTTCATATGTATCTAGAGGTAGTCTAAATTTCAATTTAAATTATTCATCAGCCTTCAATGTTGTCTGTTTATTATGGCATCTATGAAAATTACTTTCATTGAGAATTAATTGCTATCTTCACCTGCAACATTTCCTGAAAAGTTTGTAGATGTTTTTCCAGCTAGTGTTGGAAAAAACTAACAATAGTATTGGAACAAGAAAATAAAACCCAACACCTAAGTGTTAACCATTGGCAATGGAACCTTAATTTTTATATTCATATCTCCTTCCCCAAGACCATTTTACTAGCTAGGGACACAGTTTATTCCACAGTGCTTTCAGAATTATTATAATTCTTAATATAATGTTTGGGATCGATACCAGCACAACAGACCATCTGTAAAATATGCAGTTTGTGTACAATGCAACGTTGAGAACAAATGCTGTCATCATTTTGGGATAACAGGTACTTTTTGTGCCACAGATTACTAGAAACTCTGAGAGGTATAGGAAGGCATTTTGATCCATTTGGACCTTGTTTCTCATCGCCTTCAAAAATAAATAAATAAATAAATAAAAATGTCCCTGGCAAATGAGTTCTGACTGATTTTGTGTCAGTTTAAGATATCTACTGGAAACAGCCATCTCTGTAGTACAATTGACAGAAGAAAAAACATGTTCTAACATTTCAGTCTAAAGGTTAGTGCATCAGTTTAGAGCAAGTGGAGAATGGAGAAAAGTATTAGTATGTATGCGGTATTCGTAGGGGTACAGGGGTATATTGCACTCCTTTAAGTCTGCCAGAAGAATGGTAACCACTGGAAGACTGTTAATACTACAAATTTAGACCACTAGTGTCTTAAAGTATTATAGTGCTTTACTTAGCCATTAGCGCAAAAACTTAGAGCTTAGACTTTGGACAGTCCTACACACTCTGACCAGAGAAAAATGGAGAGACCTATACACTTTGACCAGAGAAAAAACTTCCCATACTTACCTGTGTAAGTATGCAGGATCCATCGAGCTGTCACTGTGATTTTTATCTGACTTTGCTACATCTGCATTATCAAGCCTAACAGGTTTGAGGTCTGTCATATTGCTTGGCCATGACAGCAAGCAGTGCAGCACGACATTCTTTTCACCCTGCCAAAAATGAACCTTCCTCTCTGTGCAGAAATGCAGTAACAAAACCACAGAGCCCATAGAAATGCCACAAAGTGACCATTCAAATTCTGTCTTTTCCTGTCTCCCCTGTCAAGCAGAACTACAGCCAATTTACACCTATTGATTAAGGTGATGTTCTTGTTTTTCTCTGTTATTGTGAGATGCGGTAATGAGATTGGTGTCCCTCACCACCATGTTACACAATTATACAAGTGTTCAGCCTTCTGCACTTGGAGAGACAAGGGAAAGATTAGTCATGAAGAAAAAATACTTCAGTCTTTGACAGTTTTTCTGTTTGTTTTCCTCCTCACAGATTTACAGGAACAGTAAGGTTAGGGAATTATTGAGATCAAAGAATCATAGAATCACAGAATGGTTGAGATTGGAAGGGACCTCTGAAGATCATCTACTCCAGCCCCCCTGACAAACAGGACCACCTAGAGCACATTGTGCTGGATGGCATCCAGGTGCCTTTTGAATTTATCCGGAGAAGGAGACTCCACATCCTCTCTAGGCAACCTGTGCCAGTGCTCTGTTACTCTCACAGCAAAGTGCCCTCTCTTACCCAGATAAAACTTCCTGGGCTTCAGTTTGTACCCTTTGCTTCTTGTCCTCTCACTGGGCACAACTGAAAAGAGACTGGTTCCATCCTCTTGATACCCTCCCCTCAGAGTTTTATATACATTGATGAGGTCTCTCCTCAGTCTTCTCTTTTCCAGGCTAAACAGGCCCAGCTTTCTCAGCCTGTCCTCATATGACTGGTGCTCCAGTCCCCTTCTTAGTCCCCTATCTTAGTAGCCCTCCTCTGGACTCGCTCCAGTATCTCTATGTCCCTCTTTTACAATGGGGAGCTCAGAACTGGACACAATACTCCAGATGTGACCTCACCGGGGATGAGTAGAAGGGGAGGATCACGTCCCTCGGCCTGCTGGCAACACAATTCTGAATGTACCATCCTGGCCACAAGAGCACTTTACTGACTCATGGTTAACTGCTGTCCACCAGGACTCCCAGGTCTTTCTCTGCAGAGCTGCTTTTCAGCAGGTCAGCCCACAACCTGTACTGGTGCTTGGGGTTATTCTTCCATAGGTGTAGGGCCCTGCACTTGCCTGTGCTTCATGAGCTTCCTCTCAACCCAGCCCTCCAGCCTGTCAACACCTCTCTGAATGTCAGCACAGCCTTCTAGGGTATCATCCACTCCTCCCAGCTTTGTGTCATCAGCAAACTTGATGAGTTCCATCTCTGTTCCATCATTCAGGTTATTGATGAATAAATTGAATAAAATTGGACCTAGTCCCAACCCTGGGGGACACTGTTAGCTACCAGCCTCCAACTAACAACTAACAACTGCACCACTGAGCACAACCTTCTGAGCTCTTCTATCCAGGAAATCCACCTCACTATCCACTCATCTAGCCTGCACTTCCTGTGCTTATTTGTGAGTATGTTGTAGGAAACAGTGTCAAAAGCTTTGCTGAAGTCAAAGTAGACCATATCCACTGCTCTCCCCTCATCTACTTATCTAGTCGTCTAGGAAGGATATCAGATTGGTTAAACATTATTTCCCCTTGGGGAATGCATGATGACTACTCATGATCACCTTCTTATCCTCCACATGCTTGGAGACGACCTTCAGGATGAGCTGCTCCATCACCTTTCCAAGAAAGGAGGTAAGGCTGACTGGTCTGTAATTGCCTGAGTCCTCCTTCTTGCCCTTTTTGAAGATTGGTGTGACATTGGCTTTCTTGCAGTCCTCAAGCACCTCTCATGTTCTCCATGCCCTTTCAAAGTTGCTGAAGAGTGGCCTAGCAATAACATCGTCCAGCTCCCTTAGCACCTGTGGGTGCATTCCATCAGGGCCCCTGGATTTGTGGATAAATTTGCTTAAAAGATCTCTGATCTGATCCTCCTTGACCAAAGAAAATTCCTTCTTTCTCTGGACTTCCTCTCTTGTCTCCAAATTCTGAGATTCCCAAGGACTGATCTTAGCAGTAAAGACTAAAGCAAAAAAGGCATTCAGCAACTCTGCCTTCTCTGTATCCTTTCTCAACAAGGTTTATCCCTTGCCCCCCCCCCCCCCCCCCCTCCCCCATTCAGGAGCAGGACTATTTTTTCACCAGTCTTTCTTCTTCTACTGACGTATTTGAAGACCCTATTTTTGTCCTTGACATCCATGACTGTCTAATTCAACTTCCCTACCCATTCAGATTCACATACAGAAGGTTGCCCCGGACTGTATCCACTGAGATTTTAAGTAGCTTCAAAGCTTTAAGTAGATCAAAACTGCAAAACCTCTCTGGACAATCTGTTCCAGCATTTGACCACTCCCATAGAAAAAAAAAAAATATATATATATATATCACAAGATACATATTTACTTTGTAAAAAATGTTTTTTCTAGGAGAATCTTCGCCTGTGTGTCTTTACTTATGTGCATACTTTCTTTTAAATTTCACTTTCCACTAATGTCTGTTATCACTAACTAGTGTTAGTTGAACATTGGTGTTAGTGCCAATAGGTGCCAATGAAAATTAATGAGGTGTTTCAATAAGATGTACAGTAGTACACAGAGAAACAAACAGAAGAGGCACAAAAAATAAATTGTAAAAAATAAAATTTTCTCCTGGATCACTGTCAGAAGTCTTATGACATTTGTGCTGCAATATTCCTATATCACATGGGCAGGAATTCTAAGAAACAATCTTTGGGATTTTCATGTGGACTTTGATACTGGTATTTAAAAGTATGCAATCAGAATTTTAGCAGGATATTCAGGGAATATCAAGAGAACTTTATGGATGTTGTGTTGTTCAGAGGTTGTTTTGTTTTATTTTTCCAAGTAGTCCAGGGACAATCCCTGTTCAGCTAAATGGAGAAGTTATAAGATGAGTGGTTATCAAATGAATACTGTTCATGAACTTCCTATCCATTTTCTATTCTTTAGATCTGCCTGAAATATTGATACAGGCATACAAACAGAGCAGATATGTAAAATTACATTGTGCATCCACAAAAGACTGGACAGCTCCTGAATGTTCCCTTTATTCCTTGGTGTCATGTAGTTATTGTCAAGGAATTTAAGACCACAACATGATGACAATGTAATGGTATTTTCTATGGTGAACAAGCCACACTTCCAGCAGAAGTCCAGGTAGATGACATCAGTTGGTCTTGATTTGTCGACTGATGCAGGAGTCAGATCAAAGTCGACAGATCGTGATTTACCTTTTGTGAAGCTGTGCTGGCTGTCTCATATCACCTCCTTGTCTTGCATATGCCTTAACTTTGTTTCCAGGATGATCTGTTCCATGATCTTCCCAGGCAGAGAGGTGATGCTCACCTGTCTGTCGTTCGTCAGGTCTTCCTTTCTACCCTTTTTAAAAATGGGATTGATGTATCCTTTTTTCCAGTCACTGGAGACTTTGTTTGACTGCCATGACTTTTCATATATGTTGGAGAGTATCTTGGTAACTACATCAGCCAGTTCCCTCCAGTCCATTTCCAGCCAGTTCCCTGTGATGCATGTCATCAGGCCCCATAGACTTGTACCTGTTCAGTTTCATCAGATGATCTCAAAACTCGTCTACAACATGGTAACTTGCTACAAACTATGTTCATTTGGGCACAGTTCCACCTATGACACTCAGCTCTGCCTTCCGGCCCTAGGAGAACTTCCAAATTCTGTAATTCTCTATAATTGAGGGTCTGGATTTGAACGGTGGACTAATCCGTGGATAAGGAATTGGCTTGATTGCCACAGCAAAAGAGTTGCAGTCAGTGGCTTTATTTCCAGGTGTAGGCTAATGATGAGTGGTGTCCCTCAGGGGTCCATCTGGATAAACTACTCCACTGGAGTAGTTTATTATCTTTTCCAGTGGGAGAAAGTGGGAGGAAGTGCATCCTCAGCGAATTTACAGACAGTACCAAGCTAAATTGTGCAGTTGGTAAAATAGACGGAAGGAATGCTATTCAAAGGGATCTGGACAAGCCTGTGGAATGGGCCCACATGAACCTAATGAGGTTCAAGAAGTCCAAGTGCAAAGTGCTTCACCTGGGTTGGGGTAATCCCAGACATGAGTACAGACTGGGAGAAGAACTCATTGAGAACAGCCCTGCAGGGAAGGACATGGGGGTTCTAGTGGACAAACTCAACGTGAGCCAGCAATGTGTACTTGCAGCCCAGCAGGACAACTGCATCCTGGGCTGCATCAAAAGATGTGCAACTAACGGGTCAAGGGAGATTGTCCCCCTCTGCTCACTTGGCGTGAACTCACTTGGAGTACAGCATCCAGGTCTGAGGCCCCAAGCACAAGAAAGATGTGGTCCCATTGGAGAGGGTCCAAAGGAGGACCACAAAGGTGACCAGAGGGCTGGAGTACCTCTCTCCTGTGAAGAAAGGCTAAGAGAGCTGGGGATGTTCAGCCTGGAGAAGAGAAGGCTCCACTGTGGCCTTTCAGTGGGGTCACTTCTTTACTGTGAGGGTGACAGAGCAATGGAACAGGTTGCCCAGAGAGTTTGTGGAGTCTCCTTCTTTGGAGATATTCAAAATATACCTGGATGCCATCCTGCACAATGTGCTCTAGGTGATCGTGCTTGGCAGGGGCATTGGACTAGATGATCTTCAGAGGTCCTTTCCAACCTCAGCCATTCTGTGATTCTGTGATTCAGTTCTTATAAAAAAGTGTTATAAAAAACATGGAGAATGACTTTTTACTCAAGCAGGTAGTGAATAGTCCTAAAGGGGGAATGGTCTTAAACTAAAAGAGAGGATATTTAGATTAGATGTTAGGAAGAAATTCTTTACTCAGAGGGTAGTGAGGCACTGGAACAAGTTGCTCAGAGAAGTTGTGGATGTCCCATCCTTGGAGGTGTTCAAAGCCATGTTGTATGGAGCCCTTGGCAACCTGATCTAGTAGGTGGCATCCCATGGCAGGGGGATTAAAACTAGATGATCTTTAAGTCCCTTCCAACACAAATTATTCTATGATTCAACATTTTACATTATCACAGTGCTGAGATCAGTAAAACTAGAAGCTAAACTTTAAATCTAACTTGCAATTTGTCTTTGGAATAAGGGATCAGAAAAGAAAATTGCTGTGTTGTGGAGGAAAACTTTCAATAACACTTGTCTTCAACTAATAGCAGCCTATTTTTCTTAAGTTAAAATTTTGAACCTACTATTTTATGTCGCCTAAATAAAATCCATAACAAGAAGATTCAACAGATGTATCTTCACTCTTTCCACCCAATTTGGTATGATCTGAGCTCTTCCTCAAACTCTATGACAACACTTACTTAGTTGAACCTACCCTACACTGCTTCACATGGCATATGTTTCAAAGTTGTGTCCACCTAAAAGAAAGTCTTCAGTGGTAACTATTCACAGCTCAGCCACATTCTTCTCTGCCTTACTCTATACTGTTGCAGCTCAATTGGAAATATGTCAAGACTACATTTTTTACTCAGAGCTTCTTAAAATAAATAAATAAATAAATAAATAAAATCAGAAATCATTGGTAATTTACTTTTCTTAAATGAATTTGTTCATTTTCTGCTAGAAAACCTAAATTTAAATAAAATCTGTGATTATCGCAGCACTCATTCTTAGCTTCTTTGTCAGAGAAGGGAAAACTGTAACTAAAATCGCCGTAGAGGAAGGTGTTCCTGTAAGAGCTGAGGACCCTAGCATCTGTATTGTCACTACACATCCCTACCTAATTTCAAGAGTTACGTCACATTACCTCATTTACATTTCAGTTCTCATGAGGACTTGTCATGTTTACTTTCATTATACTGTTTACTAGAGAAACTTTTATAGCTATCTACTTACTAATCCATTTATCTTTTTACCTGTCTGAAGCCTAATAAGTGCCTAGAAGAGAAGTTAGGATTTACTATGATCTAAAAATTTGACGCAGGAAAGAAAATTTAATATTTCGTGTGTGTGTGTGTGTGTGTGTGTGTTTGTTTGTGTGTTTGTTTGTTTGTTTGTTTTCCTTTTGGAAAATAAATAAATAAATAAACAGAAGAAGTTAATTATATTTGTGACACTGGATTCTAAAGAAAGAGCTCAACCACCATCTTAAATTGCACTAGTTTTGTCAAAACATCATAATCAAAGTAAAAATGTTCTTATAGATGGAATTGCCTTGAGTTCAAAATTGAATTATAAATTGTATTATTCTAATGTAACATTTTTATTTATTGCTTGGTAAAAATAACCTGATATCACACATGTTTGCGGAGGCTTTGACTTATGCACTAAAGCCAGTGCATCTTTTCTATGGCTCAATTTCTGACTATCGAGTTATAAATTCTTATACCTCATGAAAAAGAATATATGAAGGAGGCTAAATAATCTGTTCAGGAGCTCGTGACTGAATTGTGGTTTACCTATATGAGTTTTTTCTCCCATATGCCATTGAATACATTCATATTAAGCTTCATGTTTGCAGCTGAGTTCCCTTTGCCTGACCTACTGTAATTGAGATTCTAAGCAGACAGAGACCTCCTGCACTTGCATGTCTGAACTGTTCCTTCTGGTCCTGGTTCCCTCTATTTCCAAATTATTATTTCACTATTTCTATTAAAACTTGACATGACTAACAATATCATTTTCAGAACTAGACTCATTTCTCATGAAGGACAGATATCTCTTTATTTCTGCTGTGAATATTACAAAAGAGGGAAAAAATAGAGATCTTGAAGGAGTTGCATGGTATCAAAAATTGCATTTTGCTTTATAATAGTACTGCTTTTCACTTATCCATTATTCTTCAAATACTAATCAATTTTAAATTATTACAAGGTTTATAATGGAATATATCATTTGTATTTCTATTATCTTCACTGGAATTCATTCAAGATTTTTTTTTATTATGATTGTTTTTTTTAACTTAAACTCTCTAGCTGGTATTCTTTCACTCTGACTTAACAACCAAAAAGGTCTGCCCTCATTTTAAAATAGATTGTATACAGTTATATTTTCCTGCTCCTACAATCTATTTCAGTATTTCATTTCTAAGTTGGAATAGACCACACCTTTTGATAAACATCAAATTAAAGCCACAGAGAAATATTTTTGAAGATTAAAAGGATGGATTTATAAATGAGTAAACATAGTTTGATTTAATAAACCTGTTCTAGTATTAAGATATAAAGTGTCTCAAGACATGTAGTGTCCTAAAAAAGCCCTTACAACCAGCTGAGACAAAGCAAAAGAAGGTGTTGAATTTAAGCTCTTAAATGTAATCATTCAGCTTTCAGGCTACAGCTCAAATCGACTTCACAGAAGTTCTAATATGGATCTTATTTTTGGAAGTGAGAGGAGGTGATCAACTAGAGAGAGAGGCTAGCATTAGGTTGTTTGTCTCATGCTGTTCAGTTGTGGAAATAAAAGCAAGACCAAAATGGAAAGAGTAAAGGTCTGAGTAGAACAGCAAAGCAGGCTGTATGAATCTGCATATTTTGCAATGACATGTACTCCAGTCATGTGCATCAGATTGCATTTTAGCAATGTTGTGGCTAAGGTTCTAGTGTTGTTTAAAGGAGTCTTTTTTTTTTTTTTTTTTTTTTTTAAATTACTCTAACAGGCTGGATTTTATATTTTTCTCTACTGAAGAACTGTTTGCCTTTCGCTAGAAATAAACAAACAAATTAAAAAAAAAAAAAAAAAAAAAAAGAGTAAAATCTTTAAGATTTTATTTTATTAATACTTCTGTATTTATTGTCTTCCGTTATTAGTTCAGGAAGCAAACAAACAAAACGCTATCAGGACCATTTCAAGGTAAATACCAATCTGGACCAGTGACCATGAGGCAGAGTGATTAGGGACATCTTAGGGACATCAGAAAAAAAAAAAAATTAATAACAGAATCACAGAATCACAGAATTTCTAGGTTGGAAGAGGTCTCAAGATCATCGAGTCCAACCTCTGACCTAACGCTAACAGTCCCCACTAAACCATATCCCTAAGCTCTACATCTAAACGTCTTTTGAAGACTTCCAGGGATGGTGACTCCACCACTTCCCTGGGCAGCCCATTCCAATGTCTAACAACCCTTTCAGTAAAGAAGTTCTTCCTAACATCCAACCTAAAACTCCCCTGGCTCAACTTAAGCCCATTCCCCCTCGTCCTGTCACCAGGCACATGGGAGAACAGGCCAACCCCCACCTCGCTACAGCCTCCCTTGAGGTACCTATAGAGAGCGATAAGGTCACCCCTGAGCCTCCTCTTCTCCAGGCTGAACAAGCCCAGCTCCCTCAGCCGCTCCTTGTAGGACTTTTTCTCCAGGCCCCTCACCAGCTTCGTCGCCCTTCTCTGCACCCGCTCAAGCACCTCGATGTCCTTCTTGTAGCAAGGGGCCCCAAACTGAACACAGTACTCGAGGTACGGCCTCACCAGAGTCGAGTACAGAGGGACGATCACTTCCCTAGACCTGCTTGCCACACTGCTTCTTATGCAAGCCAGGATGCCGTTGGCCTTCTTGGCCACCTGAGCACACTGCTGGCTCATATTCAGCCAACTATCAACCATCACTCCCAGGTCCTTCTCTGCCAGGCAGATTTCCAACCACTCATCTCCCAGCCTGTAGCTCTGCTTGGGGTTGTTGCGCCCCAGGTGCAGGACCCAGCACTTGGCCTTGTTGAACTTCATACAGCTGACCTCAGCCCATTGGTCCAGCCTATCCAGATCGACCTGCAGAGCCTTCCTACCCTCAAGCAGATCGACACACACCTAACTTGGTGTCATCTGCAAACTTACTGAGGGTGCACTCAATGCCCTCATCCAGATCATCAATGAAGATATTAAAGAGGACCAGCCCCAACAGTGAGCCCTGGGGAGCACCACTAGTGACTGGCCTCCAACTGGATCTGACTCCATTTACCACGACTCTTTGGGCCCAGCTATCGAGCCAGTTTCTAACCCGACAAAGCATGTGCCAGTCCAAATCAAGAGCAGGCAGTTTCTTGAGGAGAATGCTGTGGGAAACAGTGTCAAAAGTCTTGCTGAAGTCAAGGAAGACCACATCCACAGCCTTTCCCTCATCCACCCAGCGAGTCACTTTGTCATAGAAGGAGATCAGGTTCATCAAGCAGGATCTGCCTTTCATAAACCCATGATGACTGGGCCTGATCGCCTGCTTGCCCTGCAAGTGCTGCGTGATGACTCTCAAGATAATCTGCTCCATGAGCTTCCCTGGCACTAAGGTCAAACTGACAGGCCTATAGTACCCCAGGGGACTGCCCTCCAGCCCTTCTTATAGATGGCTGTCACATTTGCTAGCCGCCAGTCAACTGGGACCTCCCCCGATAGCCAGGACTGTTGATAAATGATGGAAAGTGGCTTGGCCAGCTCCTCTGCCAGTTCTCTCAGTACCCTCGGGTGGATCCCATCCGGCCTCATCGACTTGCGCACATCCAAGTGCCGTAGCAGGTCGCCAGCCATTTCATAACATTAAAAAACAAAACAAAACAAAAAATTCCTTTGTCCAGAGAAGGGCGACGAAGCTGGTGAGGGGCCTGGAGAACAAGTCCTACGAGGAGCGGCTGAGGGAGCTGGGCTTGTTCAGCCTGGAGAAAAGGAGGCTCAGGGGTGACCTTATTGCTCTTTACAGGTACCTTAAAGGAGGCTGTAGCGAGGTGGGGGTTGGCCTGTTCTCCCATGTGCCTGGTGACAGGACGAGGGGGAATGGGCTTAAGTTGAGCCAGGGGAGTTTTAGGTTGGATGTTAGGAAGAACTTCTTTACTGAAAGGGTTGTTAGACATTGGAATGGGCTGCCCAGGGAAGTGGTGGAGTCACTATCCCTGTGTGTCTTTAAAAAACATTTAGATGTAGAGCTTAGGGATATGGTTTAGTGGGGACTGTTAGCGTTAGGTCAGAGGTTGGACTCGATGATCTTGAGGTCTCTTCCAACCTAGAAATTCTGTGATTCTGTAAATCTCCAGGTATTGTCTTGGAGGAAGAGGTTGTGCGTGTATCTGGTTGTACTTTCATAGTTGTCTCTCCTAAATTTAGATTAAAACCTTCTCATTCCAAACAACATAGGTAACCTTTAACAGCTTTTCAGTTTTCTGAGATTGTTCCTGTTTTAGTCAAGTCCTACCAGATTTTATTTTATTTTTTTTTAATGTTAATTTTTTCCTTACTGGAAAAGCAAGGTGTGCTACAAATATTTTAAGAGAGTGTATTCTCATGAGATCCCTAGCACAGTTATGTAAAACTCAAAAGATTTTACTCATATTTGTACAGTGTAAATATAAAATCCCATGTGTGTTCTTTGAAATCGAATAAAACTCTGATACAGTCTGCATTCTTGCAGGGAGGCTTCCAATGATTATGTTACACAGTAAACAGGTGATGCTTGATCACTTTGTATTCTGTTTAGGGGGAAATTTCTTGTTACCCAGCAAGACTGGTGATCAGAAAGCTATTCTATTATATCCTGCTTAGTGACAAATCTAGAGTACTAATATTAATAATATTATTTTCATTTCAGTTTATTTTAGGCTTCAGATTTAGTGAACCTTGAGGAAGGCTTACATTGAGTGGTTGTTATGCTGAGACATCGTGAGAATGGAAATTTTATTTTTTAGGTTAGCCCTCTGGCAACCCCTTACTCTTTAGTTTATTAGCATTTCAGTTACAAAATGTATTCACAATCCTAGTGAAACAAACTATAGATTTACTGCACAATGTGTTTAAAGGTAGATTAAAATAAAAAATTGTGAATAATTTACTGTTTCCATCCAGACCTAGCCTAGGAATTGAAGTTGATTTTTGATCTTCATAGGGCTGCAAATTACTTGACCTTGCTTGGAATATAGCATTATAAAAGTTTTCTCGTGATATTTTAGGATTTGTCTTTCAGAAGAGAATACTGGAAAATTCATAATTCTAAACAAAGGAAGGGATAGAAGTGGAAAAGTGGTGGCAAACTGAACATTCTTAGAGACTGCAAGGAAAAGTGTATGGTTTTTGTTTTATTTTTAGTTGGGACATAAGATTTTGTAAAATTTGTATTTTTTATTTCCTTTGGATTTTATCTAGTTATTTAGAATTGGCTCAGGACTAGTGAGATAAACAATCTCTTAGAAAAGTCGTAATAACAATTGGAGCAAATGGAGTAAAATGAACCACAAGTGTAATACTCATAAATAACAGTAGCTCAGGCTAGCAAGTGGAAAATGGTTCAAGTTTGCCCCCTGCAGGAAGTTCTATCCCATCCATTCACTGCTGCTTATTCCTCATCACCTGAGCATCCTCAAACAATAAATAAATAAATAAATGAAATAATAATAATAATAATAATAATAATAAAAGCCTATCCATTATCAAATTGATTATTACACTTCACATTTTAATTCATAGTGAAACAAACAAACAAATTCTACTCAACTACAGAAATATTCATGTAGGAAACCATCATTCTATCTAACCCTGTTTTTTGCTACTATATATATATAATAGCATATATATACTTAAACTTTCACTAGATTTACCTTGCATTTTGTTGTTGTTGTTAATTTAATTTTTACTGAAATATTTTTTATATCTCTAGTAAAATATTAGTAAAATTTTCTATACATTTTAATGAAGTGTGGATTTCTTTCATATGTTTTATTAAGTAATTTTAAGAAAATGTGCTCTGCAAAATTTGTGTCTTTAACTGTTCTCTGGTCATTTTACTAGAGTCATAAGTCTTATGCTTCTTTCAAATTAAGATATACAGAATTATGCATATTTTTTTATTTTAAATAATGCTTTGATTTTTCTCCCTTTCTTAATTTCTCTTCCTGCTAACCTCATTTTAACTGTATTCTTTTAAGATGTGAAGGATAGATAATGATGAAGTAAAGTCATTGTGTTTGTGTATTTTTCTAGCACAGGCGAAGGCAACTAATTCTCCCTTAATGCATGGAGTGTCCTAGCTGTATGCAAATACACATCTATCAAAACAAGTCATGCATTGTCTTATGTGAACCTATTCTTAGGTTCTATTTTCTAAATACTTCTGTAAACACAGGAAGCAAAAAAGACAAAACAAACAAACACATACACACAGACACACACACCAAAAAGAAAAAAAAAAATCTGTAAGTCATTCCCATCTCTAATGTTATTTTTATTTTTTTTTTCTGAAATTCCTTATAATTCTTGCCATCTACCCTTATAAATTACATTGCAGAAAAGCAAGTGATCAAAAAAGATGGAGCCATTGGATTCCCTGAAGCAGAGATGAATCATTTAACTTAACTTCATGAAGTTAACTTCTGTTGATTTTCTGGTGAACCCCACAAAGAAACAGTTGAAAAAAAAGTTGAAGAAATAGACTTACATAGACATGATAGTGTGTGTTTTGTTTAGTCTTGTTTTGTTTCATTTTAAATGGAAAATCAGAGAGGAGTCCAGGAACAAGTTTTCCATAATATCCCAATTCCCTGTGAATGTGGAATGTTAACTTTTGAAGTGATATATTCTCTCAGGAGTAGTCCTTCCAAAGATTACAATAAGTATCTACCATCCAAAAAAAAAAAAAAAAAAAAAAAAAAAAAAAAAAAAAAAAAAAGCTGTGAAGTATAAACCTAAACATTTAGGTTTATTTAACATTCCATCTTCTCTCTCTTGAGCTATAGTACCTTGTATAGAATTTCTTTTGCTCAGTATTGTGATACTAGCAGGCAAGTAACACTAGATTCTGTGTGATAATAGACAGCAAAGATTCTGCTAAATTATTGCTGGCCTTACAGTGTCTTAGCACACTGTAAGACTATGATAGAGACATAGCAAGACTGATATACCAAAGTTCCCTCCTGCTAATTCTTCTACAGTTTATATGCTTCTTCACTGATTTGTCTGAGAAGTGTAGAAATCTTTTTAACTTTTTCAGTCAGTCTTGAGAACTTTCAGGTGCAATAATCTGTCTTCTGTCTGTCCAAACCTTCTCTCTTCATTTATATGGTTATTCTTTTTCATTTAAATCCTCTGCTGTTGCTGTTGCTTGCTAAAGTGCAGTAAATTTCTGAACAGGATCATTTGTAGACTGAGGAATCAGGTGACCTCTCTCAGTCACATTGTTTCATTCACATTGCTCAGCTTGAGCCAAAAAAAATCCCAACATGACTTTCTTGGAAGATGTCACCTGACTTCTTTTTCAGAGGACAATATAAATTTTCTCCTTAAAAATGTATTTAGTTTTTCTATGTTTCACTCATATACTCTTTTACATGTTTTTGTACATTTTATATGTTGTTCCATTCAAATAGCAGAGTTCTACCAAATTACTTTCCTATTATTTCCACTTTCTTATATTATTAGCAATAGAAGTAGAAATGTTTCTGCTCAGTCATTAGCATCCATTAATAAATCTTTTTGTTTTCTGATTGACCCAACTCAGTCATTTACAACTAAAAATGAAAAGTTTTTTTCTATAAAGATTTTGTCAGGTGTAATTGTGCTACTTTTGTCTTTTTGGTCAGTTACATGCATTCTGCTGGTACTTGTAAAACATGACACATAGACACAAACACAAGTACACACATTCATCAGTGTGTCTTGGCTTGTGTTGATCTTCTAGCTTTCCATTCTGAGTATTGCATCAGGCCTCTTCTCTAGTAGTATTTTGGATTCCCTACTGTATTTACTATCAGAACATTTGCACACTTCATAAACTTGAGTTTGAATTTAGTGACTTCTCCATAAATTCTTATCAGTCAAGATGAACACTTGGTGTTCCAATAACTTTCCTTTGAGACAACTCTCCCAGAACTCCAGTCCGTTAGCTAGGATCCACTTAACAAGCAAGATTTGTTCTGTAAGTCACAAATATTCCTATGTTTTTATCTTTTTTTTTTTTTTTTTTTTTTTACTTTCTGCTTAAAAGTATAAATCTTGCATATCAAATTTACATGTTGAATGTTGAATGTCTTTGATAGCTGCCTAGTCAGCTTCATTTGACAAAATTAGGAAATAAATCTGTGAAATTAGGAAATAAATTCTGTGAAATTATAATTGATCAAGGTCTCTGCACAAGCTACTCTCAATACCAGCATTACCTGATGATGGTCTTTGTCTCTGCTGAGTGCTCTAGCTGGGTATATAAGATAAAATGTGTCAAATATCTGTCTTTAATTTCACCTGTTTGAGAGAGCTTTTAGAGAATTTCTTCAGTGACTTTTCTTCCTCTTGGAGGATTGCCACTGATCCTTTTTATGCCAGATATCATATGGGTTTCAGATGCTGTCAAAAGCTTAGAGATTTTGTAAGAGAACTGTTTGACAGTGTGGGCAGTTACTCTGTACAAATGGAGAAAATGGCGTTTCAGAAGTTCAACCTTTAAATAGTCACTGGTATAAGGAATGTACATGTACTTTGTTAAATGCTAGATAATGAATGAATGACTCACTTTTGCACTAAGATGACCAACAACATGATCTGTCTATCTTTTTACAGAAAAATGTCAGGGTTCCTATTGTTTTCCAGAATGTTCCTTTACTGAAACCTTAAGAATTAAATAACACAGCTGCAACGACTTGTGACTTTCCCTCTTTTTTTTACAGTAAAATTTACAGTAATCAGTTTCTCAAACTCTGCTTATGAGAGTACGTACATGTTTAAGACACTGCAGCTTTAGTTTTCATGTCTGGGAAAACACAATATTAACTTTTAAGTTTATTTTCATTAGAAAACAAACAAAAAACACACACACACACAAAAAAAAAAAAAAAAAAAAAAAAAAAAAACACAAAACACATGTAGCCCCATTTTCAATGTTCTACAATAGCCTCTATTGATATTGAAGCACTGAGAGTTACCTTTTAAATTAATGTCCTCTCTCTAAGTGATATTTTGTTCTATATTTGTTATATATTTATACATGTTTTCCCCACAAGAAACCTGTTATGCTAACATCCAAGAATGAAGTATAGTAACTCATTAATGTAACCATTGGGTAACACTAGGCAAAGAGCTTTCCCATAATGCTGGGTAGACGTTTTCAAGAGCATTTTACAGTTATCAGCCACAAGATGGCTCAATAGGAGAAGAAAATGGACCTTTTTAACATCGGAAGAAACACCATTTCTGCATTTTAAAACTGGACAGGAATCCTGGCTCTTTCCATACTAAAACAAAACAAAACAAAACAAAACACAACAAAACAAAACAAAACAAAAAAACACGTATCCAGTTCAATCCATGACTGAAAAACAGGTTAGATGAAAATCCATGACTGAAAAAACGGTTTGGATGAAAAGGCGATATCATCTTTAATTCCTTAATTCCTTCACTATGAAGATAAAAACCTTGGTATTTTTGGTTGGTTGGTTGGTTGTTTTTGTTTGTTTGTTTGTTTGTTTTCTGATCTGTGAGAAGACAGAGAAAGAATGATTGAAGGAATAAAACTTTTTAACCAAAACTTTGTCGAAAGAATTACTGCATATTTCACAGAATGAATGAATCTTCATATATTAATGAAATACTTTGAGTTATGTGAATCAGTCTTGTACCTCACTGATGGGACATAAATTGCTAATTCCAATATATATCATACAGATAATTTTATTGCCAAGGTTGTCATAAGCATGTTTATCTTCCTTCTTCTTTTTACTTAATGCTACTTGGTGATTGAGATATCAATATCAAGATAGTGCAAGAATCTCTTCTTTCTTCATTTATAAAATAAATAAGTTTATTTAGGAAAAAAAAAAAAAAAAGAAAAAAAAAAAAGGAGTTTGCGGGGGGGGGAAAGAGAGACTTCTTCAAGTCTTTCCCATATTACTGAGAATGCTTCCTCACACATTTCTTAATGGATAGAACAAAACCATGACTACCACAAAGAAAATAAACTCACCTTGTTCAAAAAAAAACAAAACAAAATAAAAATCCTCTAAAAATGAGAAAATGAGAGCTCTGTGAGTATCTGTTCCTGTATTTTTGCTCTATAACAAAATTTTCATTCAAATCTTTATAGGTATTGCTATATTTAAACTTAATTCATGTGACATAATTTCCCTGATTCCAAGCACAAATACATGTTCCAGCTAAACTACATCAATAAGTAGATCAGTCAAACAAATACACAAAAACAACAAAATCCAATGTTTTCATAACACCTAATGGGAATCTATGTCACTGTCATGTCACAGACTATTGGAGGGTCTGGGTAAGAAACAATGTCAGGCTGGTGGGAAAGCATTTTCCTTAGGACATGGGATTGCCAACATCCAGATACGGATTTTGGATAAAGAAGGAATCAGCAGAGATTTTGTAAACCCAATAGATGTCACTCCTTCACATCACTTGGAGCCTATTTTGTGTTTAAGACAGTGGTTATCAGCAAGTGAAGCCTTGCAAACCTCATTTCAATCAGTGACTACCCAAACGGAGTGATAAATCCATCATGGAGAAGAACAGTGGTTGGATTCTCTGAGACTATCTTCCAAAGCTTCTTTCTATAAATAATACATGTGGGAAATTAAGTTGAAACTTTACAGACCTCCAGTCTCTGTGAGAATTCGAAGAGTATACATTCTCTCTCTTTGTCTCTGGGACAGGACAGCTTTGACAAAAAAAAAAAAAAAAAAAAAAAAAGCCCACCACTCCATTGTTTTGCAAGCCTTACTGGATCTCCACAATATAGTCATCCCAGTGTGCTTTGATGAAAGAGACTCCTGATTACCCTGGCTTCTGTAATTTCTGTGTCAGAATCATTAAGCACACCACTACTTTCTCTTAAGAAAAAATAGGATAATTCCTATTTGAAGATGTTTGTTGTAACACTGAGAGGTTCATATCTTTATATATATACTTATACATTGGCAGGTCATAAGGCTATCAATTAATGAATGTCCACACTAATTTTAACCATGCCCTTTCCCCATGAAAGGTGGAGATGGAAAGCATGTTGCTAGATGACAGGCTTCACACAATAAATTTAACACTAATTCATTGATCCTGCACAAATGCTGAAAGAACCCTGAAGAGCCTCTCTATCCACATTGAATAGTTTCAACTAGTTCCTGCACTGCCCATATGTGCAGTCCTCCACACCCTCTGTGAGCACTTGGATTACCTGAAACGATTCTCTTAGGTCAAGAATAATTTCTGTTTCCTGGTTATTGAAGACTGTACTTATATCCAGGAATGAACTGAGTGTGTCAGAAGGAATATGCTTAAATGTCAATGCCTTTTCCAGTAGTAACTGCCATGTCAAGATGAAAAAGCAGAGCTTCCCAAGGATAAAGAAAGAGTGAGACTGAGAGGTTGATTTCATACTGTCCTTAACTCTTTAAGTCCTGACTGCTTTTCCCCCTTTTCTCTTACAACAAAGTCCTTTCAGAACAGGTGTGAGCAAAATCTCATCATGTCTCCTCAGGCTTTCAAAGCTATTTTTGACCTTTTTTTTTGAATGCTAGATGATGGCTACGACTGCTAGCTGCACAGCTGCTTCTAACAGCCCTTCTAAAGTGTCCATAGAGTACTCATACACTGGTGAATGTAGTCAGCCTGGGAGAAAACAGATGATGGGGTACTACATTCATCTCATGAGGAAAGGGAGAAGGATATGATGGGAGAGTATTTTCTTTTTGCTTATTAATGAGCATCTGCCCTACATATTACATTAGAAACCTTACACTTCATTGTAAGACCTGTAGATGGCTCAGGAGACTTATGCTTTGTGTCTTAGAAGATCATGACCTACACTTTGGTTCTGACATCTCCTAGACCTTATGGAAATCCCTATCAATTCTATGTTAAAATAGCTTTTTACATTGTCATTGTTTTCAGGTTACATTTTTGAGGTGGGAGGGGGAAAGATAAGGGAATGAATTTTTGTGCTATTTCGTTTGCTTGTTTTGGTTTTGGTTTTGGTTTTGGTTTTGTTTTGTTGTTTGGTTGGTTGGTTGGTTGGTTTTTGTTTGTTTGTTTTTCTGAGAGACAGTAAATATTTTGCATATTATTTTGGCTTGCCACCTGCCTTTCACCTGCCTTTCACCTTTCACCTGCCTTTGTGGAACAACATTAGTAAAGAAATGTCTTCCTTAGCACTTTTATTACCATAAGAAGAAAACTACAAATATGCTGTGTTATGGTTAGTAGCTTTCAAATACACTGACAGAAACCCATTTTTCAGTGGAAAGACTTTGCTCCCCAATAAATTTAGTCACATAAAAATTCACTTTCAGGTTTATAATCTTGATAACTTAAACAGTAACATGTATTTGTTCTTGTCATAGTACAACCAAGCATGGCTTCAGAAAATTCTTCTTTGCAGTCTCTGATCAGACACAAATGTTCAAAATGGTAGCCCAAGTGTGACATTTGCCAAGTTGGGAATAATTTATGGGGAAAAAAAAAAAAAGAGAGAGGGAGAGAAAAAAAAAGGGGGGGCGAGGTCGGGGGGGAGAGGGGGAAGAGGATGCTTTTGAAGGATGCTTGATGGTTTTTGTCATTTTGGAGAAAAACCTTCCACTCCCATTCTAGTGCACTTCAAAGGAAGAAAAAATCAGACTTTAAAGAAGTTAGCATTGCATCTTATTTGTTCTTTTAAGTTGACTTTGGAACAAAAACATCAGTTTAGTTCCTTCTTAGCCTTGTCTATGTAACCTGCTCATGTCAAGACAACTGTTGATGCAACCTATAATTTTAACAGGAAAAAATAAAGAGATTGGAGACTGAGTAAAAGAAATTTTGCTAAGGAAAAGGCTGATAAAGCATGACTTTGCAGGTAAAGAAAAGTAGACTCTGTGAGAGGATGAGCTGCTCAGTCCAGATAATTCCTGCTCTGAAGAGAGCAGACATATAGGCCATTCACATGTGAGCTGAAAGTGGAGATCAGTGGTAACTGTATGAACAAGGATAAAGACATGCAGGGCAAAGGCAATTCAGACATGAATAAGTAGCTTAATACTTAAATGCTTTGAATTTCTATATGTAAATTAAAGATATTTTAATGAAGCACAGGACTGTTTTTTTTTGTTTGTTTGTTTTCTTTTTTTCTCTCTCTCTCTCTCTTTTTTTTTTCTTTATTTCAAATGCTAGAATAAAGACATGGACTTGCTTGAGAGAGTCTACAGAAAGGTCACAAAGACAATTAAGGGACTGAATTATCTGACATATGAGGAGAGTCTATGAGGACTGGGACTAAGAAGCCTCCAGGAGATCATATTGTATATAAATACCTGAAGGAGGGAAAGAAAGAATGGGGAGCCTGACTTCGCAGTGGTGTCCATTGACAGAACTAGAGGCAATGAGCAGAAATTAAAATATATTAAATTCTATCTGAACAAAATTTTTGATTTCCCTTTTGGTTAAATACTTCAATAATTCATTTTTGTTCCCAATATCCAGATATGTCAAAACTCTTATGCATGGTCTACTGAGTATATAATTTGGTTAAAATTTATGTGTAAAGCTGAAAGATGCAAACAGCAACTTTTCTATGATTCCATGAGAATTAATTGTGGTGTTGTTATTTTTCTACTGTGTTTGTTGTTGTTGTTTGTTTGTTTGTTTTCTATCACAATGCTTGACATAATAGTAGCAGCATGTTAGTAAATCATGATTAGTATGTTTGCAGTTGAAATATAGCTGTTAAGCAGAATCATCCTTTAGTCTGGAGATCATCTAATATTGTGTAATGTCAATAAGAAGGAAGAAAGAATTTCTTCCAAAAGCCACTGCTGGCCAAAGCTGGCCAACATGCGATGTCATTTGCACCTCTGGGAGAATATATTTAAGAAAGGAGAAAACAGGTTGTGCAAGAGAAGCTGAGAGAGAGGAGTGAGAAAATGAGAAAGGAAACAAAGTGCAACAGTCCTGCATACACCAAAGTCCTTATGTTAACCAAGTTCTATAAATGTTACTGTTCCATTATTAATTACAAAACAAACAAACAAACAAACAAAAAAAAAAAAAAAAACTCATACACAACTACTTTTATTCATACCTTCACTTCAAATATTGTGTTTTAACTGTATTTTTTTCTCCTTTTGTTTTCTTTATTTCTTGCAATGCTCCATTGGTTCTGGAAAATTATTTAAATAAATCATGGAAGAGTTGAAAGCTATATCTATTTTCCTTGTTGAGAAACACTTTCCTTAAGAAACAGGAGAATGATTTTCAGACATCAGTTTTTTTAACTTTTTTAACTTTACCATTACATGTCAGATTAAACTGAAGGGTATTGGGAAAATTACAGGAAAACAAAAAGATATCAGTTGTACACAGGACAAGTGTAGAAGAGTTCTCTAGGGTTTTCAGGGTTCTCTAGAACCTCTGAAATTACACAAAATAATGTGACCAGGATCTGAATATACTCACTTTTGGAAGGAAAACTTTTCTGACATTGCTCCCAGCTTACTCCATGTGAGTCTTCTAGTATGAGCTGTCTTGTTTAATTGTTGTTATTGTTTTCACTTTATTTAGTATTTCCATTTTAATTTCTTCTTACTGAAATAACTTTCCGCACATTTTATTTTGGCCATAATAAAACATTCCTTAAGAGCATCTGTCATCATCTCTGAAATGAGCAGTCCCTGAAATGTGCTTTGTTACATGCTTTGATGAGCTTCTGCTGTGCATAAGGAATCACAGATTGAACTGAAATACTAGTTACATACATTGTTAATCATGATCTTAAACCCTATTGCATTTAGTGTTCTGTACTTGCTGTTATTACATACACGTATGTAAAATTTTTTCCTTTTTTTTTCTAATATTTTTGTTTCATTGTGTATTATAACAGAGAGAAATACTAAGCTTTTGGTCAATAACAATAGTCTGAATAATTCAGCAGCCAGTGGGTGAGGCAGAACAGAAAATTTTGCTCACTGTTGTAAGCATGAATTTGGTTCTGTCTTCTCTTCCATTTCTGACAGTTTTCTTAATAATTTAAAATATTTTTAAAGATTATGATCTATTTGTGTTATTATACAGATATTGTACAGTGAGTTAAAAAGTACGCAATGGAGAGGCTGGCAAAATATATACATAAAAAATGTACTGACTGAAGTCTCATGACTTTAGAAGACCAGTCAAAAAATTGCATAAATCTAAATTACAGAGAACCAGGGGTGAAAGAATAGAGTAGGATTTCCAATGGTATTATTTCATCTTTTCTATGGGTTGTTCCCTTTTCAAAATATATGGAGCAATACTGACTTACGTAAACAAACATCTTAATTTTAATTCAGTTGGAACAACTTGAAAGCCTCTTCATGCCCCATTTTTAATATGACCTTGATTTTATTCAGGGACAGAAGATAACAGAAAAGAGAGAAAAACAGAAAAGTGGGCAGGCACTACAAGTTCAAGATATTACATTGTATATATCCTTACCTTTTCTTTACCTTTTCAAATACACTGGGGTTCTACCAAAGTCTTTCATAATTAATTCTTTGTACTTCCAAAAAAAAAAAAAAAAGTATAAACCATGTTGCAACTGCACCCCTTATACTGAGCTTTTCTTTATTTTGCTGCATCTCACAGCTCTTTCACTGTAGTTTTTTGAGATATTCCTTAAAATGATGAAAGAATATAGAGAAAAAGCAAAGTGTTGTAAAGGGACTCCACATCAAAAAACAACCACTTTTTAAACTGTTTTTGAAAACATTTATTTAGGTTGTCTACTGACCACCTACAATCCAACATAGATAACTAGACTCAGAGAAATGGCAGCAAGAAACAGAGACTATAGTAAAGTGAGAGATATTTAGAGTAAAAAAAAATAAAATAAAATAGTTCAGAATCACTATATTAAATAAGATTTAGTGTTTCCTCAAAATAACTGAAAAATTGAGACTGGGAAAAAAAAAAAAAAATAAAAGTCTTAAAATTTTAATGGAAAGACTATTTAAAATCCTGTTATACTCAAATGACCAATTCACATTCCTGCAAAACCAATGGGAAACTTGCTGTAGAATTAAATATTACCAGAAGTGACATTTGTTAATTTTTAAGTTTTCCTTCATATTTCAGTCTGTTTCTTATCTTTACAAAAGAAGAAGTTTCCTCAAGGAAATGTATTTGATGCTGCCAAATTCAGTATGAACATTTAAAGGATAAGATTTTCTGTACCTTCTAGCTGAACATAAGTACATTTCAGTGAAATTTATTATTATTATTATTTATGCTGAATTCCACATTTTAAAAAATCATTTGGGATAACATATTTATGGACCATCTAAAATTAGATAAGTATTAAGTGATGGAAATGACTAGTGAATCTGTTAGAAGAAAATAGATATAAGGGAGATATTAAGATCATAGCAGTCCTGAATATTGATTAGGAGATAGAAAATATTTATTTTTCTTCTTTTGGAACATAAGTGAGTTCTTGGATTTCCTCTGTTTTTTTACATAAATTTAATTTAACTCCTGTGACAGTTTGTAAGGGTCTTTTACTATTTGAATTATTTTTATTCTGGAGAGTGACAAGTGACAGTGAATTGGAGTAAGAATTTGCACAGCAGGAGCAGAAAATTGCCTGAAGTGATGCCAACTCCAACTGTGAGAAGACTGTATCTGTTAGGCTAAACAAGAAGAGTAAGGTCAGTATTTAGCTAAAAAAAATCTTGAAAGAACAAAACTTGGAAATTTGTATTGGGTAAGGACTGAGTTTGACAGTGAGGATGATCTGGTGTCCTCCCCTTGAAACTGGTTTATATTTCCTGAAGGATAATAAAGATTTATTTATTTATTTATTTATTTTTAAGTAGTAGTCTGTATCTAACTTGTTGGAATCATTTTAAACTCTTACAGCTACTCCTTTTGGTTGCCTTTTTGATTTTAGAAAGCAACTCTGATAATACCTGATCTATTCTTTAATTACCTGAAACTAAGATAGGTTCACCAACTGGTAGTAGTACAGAACTAGTAAGAGTGAAATGAAATGATTTCTACTGCAAGGTACTGGTTGATAACTCTCAAGCCCTATCTATCCTGAATGTCATTTCTAAGTGTATGTCAGCATGGTCACCTAAAGAATATACTGAAGGTTTGATATCTCCAGTTTTGCACACAGTGAGGTTATGTCTGGTAAGAAAATAAAAATTTCCAGCCTTATAAAGGAAAGAAGAGCTATCTTTAAAATGTGAGATTATTAGGCCTTATAAATTCAGCATTTCTGTTCATGCTACACAGCAAGGCTGAGGTTTATAGGAAGCCATATAGGTAAAGACAAAAAGTGTGTACAGAGATAAGCTTTCTTCAGGATTTAACAATGACTAAGTGTGAATTTTCAAAACCTTTCTGAAGCACCTACTATCTAGCTCCTACTACCTACTACCTAGCACCAGCTCACATTTTAGGAAATTAATTCTGAAAACTTTCAATTAAGGATATATTTGTTTCTCTTCATTGATACTCTTCTAAGTTTGTTTTTTTTTTTTTTTTTTTTTTTTTTTATAAACTCTGCAAGATAATATTTTTTCTCATTATGCCTCATGTCTGAGGCCACAGTTCAGCAAAAAAAAAAAAAGTGATGTTAGTTTTAACAGATTCTCTTTATCTCTATTTTGCTTCGATACTGCTTGACTATTCCTTCAAATAAATTTAAAACAGCATATGACAAAGAAAACAAATCCAGCTAAACAGTTTCTGTTCCTTACTTTGAGACATCTGAGTTCACTAAATTGAAGCCAAAGTGATCAATCATTGAGTGAATTTCTATGTTTGGTGGTCCACACTATCAGTTGACTCAGTATGTTTAATATATCTCAGGTACACACAGATAAAGGACAATTGCTTACAATTATAAAACGTGAGGTAAGAATTTTAATTGAAGTGCCTTATTAATCACTTCCGTGTCTAGTAATGCCTTCATCTTCTCTCTGTAGAACCAACAACTACACCAGAGATGCAGAGAGATGATATTTCTGAGTTAGCAATAAGACATTTTCAGATCTGAAGCGCTAAGTAATCATCTCTATTTTATTTCACAATATGCTGTCTGTCCTGAATTGAAACTTTTTAAGGATGATCTCCCTGGTATACATTCTCACTTCTGGGGACTGAAGACAACCCCAGATTACACAAGGTTACCTATACTAAATATTTTTATTTCCCCAGCTACAATATGTTACCACAGTATGTACACCCTCTCAAAGCTTGTCTGGCTGTGTGAAGGGAATGCCAATTGATTTTCTATAGGAATAGTGTCCAAAAATCACAAAGCAGTAACAAACATACTTACAACTTCATCAAAAATATGAGAGATTTTATAAACACAAAGATTGATCTATGCTCTTTTCTTTCATTAACGTGATGTAGTGGTTTTACATGGCAAGGTTTTGGTAGCAGGGGGCCATATTTGTGGCTTCTGTGAGAAGAAACTATAAGCTGCCCCATGTTCGGTAAGGGCCCCACTGCTGACCAGAGCCGAGCCCTGTGTACATTTCCTTCTCTCTCAGACTGCTGGAGTTCTTTTTTTCATTAGAAACATTCCTTGTTTGTGTTCTGTAACTCTGCTGTGTCAAGCTGGGTCTTCTGTCAGCTGGACTTTTAATATAGTCTTTGTTTTCTGTTTTATCCTTCCTTCCCTTGCACCTCTGATCCATTTTCCATGAACAGAGCATAATACCCAGATCAGAGAGATACTTCAGTAGAAAATGAGGGAACGGACAATGAAGGATGAAGTGAAGGAATGGGAAATGCAAACTTATATTGTTATGTCAAAACAGCTTAACAATTTACATTAGAAACTCCCTTTCCCATAATTCTGGAGGAGGAATGGCAGGGTTGGTCAGATGCTGAATTCTGTAATTATGAATTATGCCAAACTCTCTGTTCCTTTTCTGGAACTAGAACGTTGCATTTCATCTAGTTTTCCTAACTTCGCAATGTGAGTTTCCCAGCAGGATTCAATATTCCATGAGAGACTGCATTTTGTCTTTATAATATTGAAATTATCAGTGATAATTAACAGTATGATGATATGAATAGTTCATTCAGGTAGCAAACAGTTCCAGCAAACTAGACTTAGTCAATCAGTAGGCAGAGAATAGCTTTTGTCTTTCTGTTCTTTAATTTAGTTTTAAAACTGTTATTTTGAAAAAGTAAGACTGTCCATAATCATCATGTCTGTCATCTGGGTATATGTGAAGGTGCAATCCAAATATATTTTTTTAAAAAATGATTATCTTAATTCTTAGAGCTTTTCAATGTTTTCAAACTTTTATTCTTCTATGAATCAAAGGGTACCTCCAGAAAACAGTTTAGACATCCAAACAATAAGTACTGTAGTGCATAGTCTTTGGAGGTATCTGACCTCCAGAGTTGGAAATCAGTCTCGGCACTTGATGTCCTGAGTCCTCTGGAACAATGTTGTGGTGTTTCTGCTCCAGTGGGCAGCCGAGCTCCACCACAGTTGCTCTCTCACTCCCCCTACTCAAAGAGGAACGGGGAGAAAATAAAATGAAAAGGGCTCAAATGTTGAGATGAGGACAAGAAAATCACAGAGTAATTATTGTAATAGGCAAAACAGACTCAGCATAGGGAGATAACAAGATTTATTGCTTATTACTAACAAGCTAGAGAAGTGAGAAACAAAGGATAGAAACCAAAAGCACCTTCCCCGCACATCCACCCTCTTCCACCTCCTCCCCCCCCACCCCGAGCAGCGCAGGGGAATGGGGGAATGGGGGTTATGGTCAGTCTACAGCGCTTCTTCTCTGCCGCTCCTTCTCGGTCACTCTTGTCCCCTGTGCTGTGGGGTCCCTCCCATGGGATGCAGACTTTGATGAACTGATCTGGTGTGGGCTTCCCACAGGCAGCAGCTCTTCCAGAACTGCTCCAGATATGGGTCCGTACCATGGGGTCCATCCCTCAGGAGAAAACTGCTCCAACCTGGGTCCTCCACAGGCAGCAGCTCCTGCCAGGTCACCTGTTCCTGCATGGTCTCCTCCACAGGCTGCAGCATGGAACCCTGCTCTACCGTGGTACTCCATGGGCTGCAGGGGGACAGCCTGCTTCACCATGGTCCTCACCACAGACCACAGGGGACTTCTGCTCCAGCCTCTGGAGCACCTCTCCCCCTCCTTCTTCACTGATCTTGGCATCTGCAAGGCTGTTCCTCACTCCTCTTACTCTCCCAGCTGTGTGGCGCAGTGTGTTTTTTTTTTCCCTGTCTTAAATATGCTCTCACAGAGGCACAAAACAACATCACTTATTGGCTCGGCTCTGGTCAGCAGTGGGGCCCTTACCAAACATGAGGCAGCTTCCAGATCCTTCTCACAGAAACCACCCCTATGGCCCCCTGCTACCAAAACTTTGCCACGTAAACCCACTACAAATGTATATAACAATTCATTGATGAGCCAGTGATAGAGTAGTTGATAAATGATCTGGTCACATTCAGGACTCAGTCATACATAACGTGAGGAGACCTAACAATTAAACCCATCAGGAAGTACCAAAGTCAGTAACAGCAGGTGACAGTAACAAAAAACACTACCTGCCTAATGGCTGGGGAATTTCTCCAAGATATGGGAGACTTCAGTCAGTACTCTCCTGCGCTTTTACAGATTAAATTCCACATTTACATCTTTCAAAGGTTTTTCAGACAGAGAAATTAGTGGTTCATTCTTTTTCCCAGAAGTTACCTGCAGAAAAATGTATAATGATACACAATTTTATGAGACATGCCCTGTACTTATGTTCCATAATTCAAAGTTATTGAATTATGATGATTCAAATGACAGAGTGCTGATACCAATAGCAGTAGAATAAGATAAAAATCCCTGACAAAAGAAATAGAATTTTAATTTGTTTTTGACCTAGTTTCATAAGCAAAATATATTTGTGCTATCACGTTGTCTGTCAGCAAACCTGCTATAATAGTTTAAGTAATATTAGCCAAATTCAACCAAATTATTATTTCAATTATCATCAGTTATGTGGAGGAAAGATATTAAATTATCTGAGGTAAGGTAGGCATATCTCAGTCATGGTGTGTTTAACCTGATAGCAGCTGGCCAGAGAACCGCTGTTGACATGTTGGTGACAGAGTTCCAGGACAGATGTGAAAGAGCTCCCTGATGTCTAGTTAAGGCATATTAGAAGATGTGTGGAAAAGGAAATGACACCATGGATCTGTTAATCTTAGTTGTATACAGGGGACAGACTGTACATGCCAGACTGTATCAACCCAAGCATGGAAAAGTCTTTGAAGTACACAGAAGGCAAGTAGAAAGTAAATTTGCAAAAGTTCAGAATGGTTAAGTGAAATCACTCTCTTAAATTAGGAAAACTGATTCCTAAAGATATTTCTGGTCTAAAAAAAAAAAAAAAAAAAAAAAAAAAAAAAAAAAAAAGCCCCTTTTTAAAGAAAAAATCATATATAATCTGTTTCAAGTTGATTCAGACTTCTCAGAAACACTGAATAATTAAGGCTTGGAAATGTTTAATCTGTCTTTTAAAGATTTTTTTTTTCTTCTGTTTTATGTCATGGAAAGTCCCCAGCTGAAGAGAACAGCCCTAATGAGTGTGGGTGCTGTTTTCTTCAGATTTTATAGCTATTGAACCCAGAAGGATTCCGTTTCTCTAATGCTACATTCACTAGGCATTTCCAACTACCCATTGCTACTGGCTGAGTCCCTGTTTACGTCTTACAGCTGGTAATATAATTCTGAGATGATGATAAGCATTTGCGTGCTTTTACCAACAGAGCAAAGTCAATTATTTTCTTGGATCCTCACAGGGGACATATGCTCTGTTACAATTTTGTAAGTTTACATGCTGTAAAAACTTATTATAGAAAGTTTTTTGTGTTAAAAAACTATAGTATAAAATGCACCTTAGGAGTGGTATTTGTAGGTGGGTGCTGGTACTAAATAGCTCTTGATTAGTATGTGTTTAACATGTCAGAAAGTTAACACAAGATACGACATTGCCTCAAATTCTACTTATGTCAAGACATAATTAACCCTGCTGTTCATTAAGCATCTGGATAAAGAAGACTGCAGTCATGCATGACACATGTAGAAGTCCCTGGAGCACTGAGCACAGACCTTAGTAGCATCAAAAATGACATAACACTAGAAAAATTCTTTACAGAACTACCTTTTCTTAAAAATTAAAACATATCCAGAATAAAAATGAGATTCTTCCTAAAACCTGAAGTTACATCTATCTGCAATGTTATGTCATAGAATAACAGAATGGTTTGAGTTGGAAGAGTAGAATCGAAGATGATCTAGTTCTAACCCTCCCGCCATGGGTAAGGACACCTTCCACTAGACCATGTTGCTAAAGGCCCCTTCCGACCTGGCCATGGACATGTCCAAGGATGGGGCATTCATAATTTCTCTGGGCAATCTATTCCTGTGCCTCACCAACTTCACAGTGAAGAATTTCCTAATGTCTAATCTAAACCTACCCTCTTTCAGTTTGAAACAAATACTCCTTGTCCTATCACTACATGTCCTTGCAGAAAGTCCCCTTCCAGCTTTCTTGAAGGCCCCTTATGTACTAGAGGCTGCTATAAGCGCTCTTGAGAGCCTTCTGTTCTGCAGGATGAACAATCCCAACTCTCTTAGCCTGTCTTCATAGGAGAGGTATTTCAGGCCTCCGATCATCCCTGTGATCATCTTCCAGATTCACTCTAACAGGTCTATGGCCTTCTTATGTTGGGGGCCCCAGAGCTGAACACAGTACTCCAGGCAGGGTCTCACAAGAGCAGAGTAAAGGGCAAGAATCAGCTCCCTCAGCCTGCTGGCCACACTTCTTTTGATGCAGCCCAGGATATGATAGGCTTTCTGGGCTGCAAGTGAACATTGCTGGTTAATGTTGAGTTCCTCACCAACCAACACTTCCAAGTCCTCCTCAGGACTGCTCTCAATTCATTCACTGCCCAGCCTGTGTCTGTGCTTGGGATTGCCCTAACCAAGGTGCAGAACGTTTGGCCTTATTTAACTTCATGAGGTTTGCACATGCCCACCTCTCACGCCTATCTAGGTATTTTGAGACAGCATTCCTTTCCTCCAGCCTGTCAATTGTACCATACAGCTTGGCGTCATCAGCAAACATGTTCCCACTGTCTGTGTCACCGACAAAGATGTTAAATACTACCAGTCCCAATACCAACCACTGAGGAACACCACTTGCCACCTGGACATCAAGCCATTGTCCCACAACTCTGGATGTGACCATCCAGCCAATACCTGGGTACACCAAGTGGTCCATCTGTCAAATGCTTGTCTCTCCAGTTTAGACAAGGATGTTGTACAGGACAGTGCAAAATGCTTTGCACACTCCCAGATAGATGACATCAGTTTCTCTTCCCTTATCCACCAGTGCTGTAACCCTGTAACAGAAAGCTGCCAACTTTGTCAGGCATGATCTGCCCTTAGTAAAGACAAGTTGGCTGTTAGTAATCACCCCCTTATTTTCCATGTACCTTAGCTTAGTTTCCAGGAGTATCTACTCCATGCTCTTGCCTGGTATAGAGTTCATACTGACTGGCCTATAGTTACCCAGGTCGTAATTTTTATCCCTTTTTAAAAATGGGGGTTATGTTTCCTCTTTTCCAGCCAGTTGGAACTTCACTGGACTTCCACGTCATCTTAAATATAATGGTTTAGCAACCTCATCTGTCCATTCCTTTAGGACCCTCAGACATATGTTATTATTCACCTTCAGGTTTCTTATATGGTCTCAAGCCTCATCCTTTTCTACACTGGATGGTTATTCATTCTCCTTGTCCCTTCCTTTGCCTTCTGTGACTTTTAAAGTGTGGCTGGAACACTTTGCAGAAAGATTAAAACAAAGAAAGTTATTGAGTAATTCATCTTTCTCCACATCACGTTACTAAGAGCCATGGAGTTTTGAAGATGTGTACAGACAGGGTTTCCATAACTTTTCTGGGCACCTATTCCAATGTTTTGCTACCTTATTGTAAAAAAATAAAAAAATAAAAAATGCAGTTTGTCTTTCATTTTCATTATCCAACAAAAATTCTCCTGCTTTGTTAACAGAAAAATGTGTTAAAATGCATTCAGAAAACAAACAAACAAACTAAAACATTGGATAGGGACTTCTTAGATTATGTATGGTGTTTAGAAAATGCATATATGGCTTTGAACAAGAAGCGCAGCTAATAGCTATATTCCACATTGCACAACAGGAAGATCAGCAATAAATATGTTAATTATTCCTGTGTCTGTTACTTCGAAGATGAAATAAATAGTGGCAAATTCCTGTATCAGTTATTAGCTTAATTTATCATTTGATTCATTCATTCATTCACAAACTGTACAGAAACTTTGGGTACTGCCAACATATTTTTATTACAAGTTAAGTGACATTTAATTTCTACATTTAATATACAGATATTGTTTCTCCAACTAGAAAGATGCCCAGGGAAAATCTTTAAGCTAAGAAACTGTGCAGAATATGAGCAGTAAGTTTCCTCACAATGAAAATAACCTTTGCTGAGAACTACCAGCTGACACATGAAAATGATTTACAGACTGAATTATTTCAGATTAGATCATTAATTAGAATAAATCTAGATTATCATCGTTAGCAATTTATGGTGTTGTCATTGTGGTCAAAAAGACATTGTACATCATATAATACCAACCATGCTAAATCCTATTTCTAAACTTCCTTTATTAATGTTGATTTTTACCAAGCAACTACATAATTTTTCTCTCCAGTTTTTAGTATCATAAAGTAAGTATTTAGATGTAACTTCTGGATGTAACTTCAAAAGCTGAAGTAATGGAGATGAAATGAATGCAGGGATGATAGCCATACATGCCTCCTATACAAAAAGGAAAATACTTTTGTGGTCTGGTTTCTAAAGTTGGACCAGATGATCTTTGAAGGTCCCTTCCAACTGAACTATTGTACTATAAAAGTATTAAGTGCTGATGAGACTTTTAAACTGCAGGAGTTTCCTTACTTTGTAAAGATCATGGGATTTTCAGTAGGATAGTTCTGAAATTTTATATTTCTAATAGGCAATGGAATTTGGTCCAAGTACCACATTTGGTCCATTCTTTCTCTGTTTCATATCAGCAGTTTCATTTGACTACATAAATCATAAGCCATTTAAGTACTTAGCTGCTCTGTATCTGAAAATATACTCATGACTATGAAAAAGAGTTTGGATTCATAGCAACATCAAGTTTTTCATGGTAAAATCTAGTAAGCATAAAATATTAAGCAAATATGTTATATAAAATATTATAATGTTATTTATTTAAATGTTACATAAATATGTTATATAATCAAGTCCCAAATCAATCCATAAGAATATCTTTAGTCCCTCAGGATGATATATACAAAATAAAATCACTTGTACCATGTCTTATATCCATAACTGGACATGATGATAAAGTTATATCTTTCATTCCCTCTTTTCTGTACAGTTGGTGCACAAATATAACTGATGAATTTGCTTAAAATACAAACAAAAATATTTTTTAAGTACATAGAATTTTAATTATTTATTTATTAATGCTTTCCAAAGACTTCTGTACCAGTGGAAATCAAAGATGCAGTATGAAGTTGAGATAGTTTTGTGGATTTCTCAGTTGACATTTAGAAATAAGAATAAAGATGTCTTTTCATAGGACAGTGAGGGCTGAGATATTGTACTTTCTTGACTGCTAGGATATTTATGAGTTTAGTCATTTAGTTTTCAGATTGGAAAGTACACTTTTCACTGTTTGATTATCAAAGAAGGAAAAAAACATGCTAACTAGTCTTTTGTCACCAAAGCATAAAACATAAAACTATAAGCATAAAACACAAATTCAATCATGTTAATATTAGAAATGAATTTCTGAACCTTCAGTACCAAAAATTATTAAAACATCTCTGTCCTCTTTGGTTGATGTAATACATGTAGATTATATAATACCAGTAAGAAGAGATTGTATTGCAGAGTGATTTTGAGTTAGAAGTGTTGCATTGCAACATCAAACATGTTACATTTAGAGTAATCCTATTAAGAAGAAGTTAAAGTATGAATGAAGATGTTTGTTAAGCCAGTGTACAAGCAGGAAGATGAAATAGCCCTGTACTGGTTTCACAGTGTAGCCTTATTTTGGTTTTAATCATATTGTTACTTCTCGAAGAACATAACGTTATTTTTTTTCCTAATACGTTGATTAGAATTTTGTTCCCCTGCAGTAACTTTACAATTGTTTCTGTCTGAAAGTTTCCTTTCATAGTATTACATAATACTAAACCTGAGGGAATGGCATGAAACTGTGTGAGGGGAGGTTTGGGCTGGGTCTAAAGAAAATTTTCTTCACCAAGAGGGTGGTCAGGCTCCCCAAGGAGGCAGTCACAGCATTGAGCCTGCTGGAGTTCAAAAACAGTTTGGAAAATGATCTCAGACATATGGTCTGATTTTTGGGTGGTCCCATGTGAAGCCAGAAGTTGGATTCGATGATCCTTGTGGATCTCTTCCAACTCAGGATATTCTATGATTCTATGATATAATATGAATACATATTACTAGCATATATGTATGATATTACTAAAATACTAATAAATGTTTGAATTGATACCTTTGTTTCTAAATTGTATATATTATTTTCAATATATATGTATTTTTTTCAAGAATTAAAAAAAAAGTAATAAATATTTCCAAATAGACATTATGTGGTAAGGTAACAGGGAAAAGGTCTTGTTCCTGGCCATCAGGAAGATAACAGCAGTTCTGCTTTCCAGAACCTTGGAAGAGATAATGAGGCAGACATATCTGTGGATGATTGTGCTGTGAAGGTAGAAGTCTGAACTCTCATGCTGTGTCTGCACATGACAGCTGAAAAGGAAATGCTAGGTACTCAGGACACTCTCACAGAAAAGGTCTGTAGCTGGGCACAAAAATTGCTGCCTGCCAGATACGAGTAGGCAACAAAGTTATGCCTGATATCAGACCTGAATATTTATCTTACTATAATTTTAGATATTCTTAAGAAACTGAAATGGTTGACAAGTTCTAAGCAGGATTTAGTTACAAGCACCAGCAGCAAAAGTTCTTCAGCTGTGTGACTTTGCCTGAGTCCTCTCCTACCTCCTTTCTCCTATCTTGTATGTGGCTTGGCACTAATTGCCATCTCAGTTCAGATCTGCTTTCTCTACCTCTTCAAGCTCTGGTTCCAAAGGATCCTCTGAAGATCAGTACTGTGTATTTTATGAGAAAGTAAGTGGGCTGTTGTTTGATTTTAAACAGAAAGCAAAACAGTTTCAACATTTTATATGAAATGAAACATTGCAAAGAAAATGAAATAAATGCTGACCATTTTGTGTGGAGTGATATTTTTGTAGGCAACAATAAGAAATCATAACTGAAAATTTACTAAACTAAATGGAACATATTGCTTTTGGAAAAAAAAAAAAAAAAAAAAAAAAAAAAAAAAACAATATGAGGTACTTAAGTATTGTTGAAGGTCATATATTATTTTTGAGATTTTTTTTCAAGAATTAAAAAAGTAAATCTTTCCAAATAGAATTATATGATCTTATTTCTCAAAGTACACAGTGCTGTGTTGTATCTCTCCAGCTAAACAGCTAAATAAACTCTAAAGCAAGACTTTCTTGCCAGAGAAACCTCGGGAGGAAAAGGAGGAGAAAAAAAAAAAAAAAAAAAAAAGAAAAAAAGAAAAGAAAGAAGGAAACAGTGATAGTACTTGGTTTTGATTTTAGGACAATAAGAAAGAGGATGTGGTTAGAAGAAATCTAATGTGTTTGAAGAAGAATCAGTAACATACACACTTAATAGAAGTCAATGGTCTTTTCGATGAAAAGAAGGTTTCTGGATCAAATGTAAGATGATTAAGTATCACCATGGCCTTTTAAAAGACCTACATTTTCCTTTATTGGAGAACTTTATGGTTGTTGTTTTTTTCTTCAATGGAAAAGACTAAAATTATGAATTGAATTAGATTAGCATAAGCAATACTAGCTTAAGGGAAAGTGGATTTCCATTTAGTTCTTTCCAATAACTGTTATTCTCTTATATTGTGATATTTTACCTTATAGTCTCCATCCAACACTTCATCTTCTTACGAAAGAGATAGCATATCTGTATTGCAGACAGCTGAACTTGTCCCCACCTTATATCCCTGTGGTTTGCCCAGTGTCCATGCCTAAGAAACAAGGATGGAAGCAAGTTTTGTGTGCATGCAATTTGAGTACAGGTTGCTTTTACTGATGGTGGAGGAATCCCAAAGTTTGAATCTAGTCTTCCCAATTACCAATGACGGGGCATCTTGATTTATAAAACAGGAATATCAGAGCATGATTAAGCATTCTGTTGTTTTACTTCTAGTTTTTAATATGACAACCATGGTTAATAAAAGTCATGTTGTTTTTGAAAGAACCTGATAATAACTTAAATTTAAATAATTATATTATTATATTATTAAAAAAAAAAAATGCTCAGAACTGGCCTTTATGTGTTTCAGCTAATAAATTTTTCTTAACTATAAACAAACTTAATTCAATAATGAGCATAATCTACCCAGTGAGACTTCTAGAAGTGTATGCAACAATGTACAGTGTAAAAAAAATATTTGTATGCTCTTTTCAACACATAATCTACCTCTGTTTGTAGGAGGACTCAGTGGAATATTATTCTGATCCCTAGAAGATTCTTCAGGTACTGTGAAAACATCCTTCCATTCTTCTGTTGACAGTGTTTTGGACAAAATTGTATAAAAGGACTGTGGAAGAACTCTTTGTTAATGCATAAATCATATCATATAAAATCATATTGAGCATTTGGCAAAAGCTGCCTAATAAGACAAACCAGCAATTAATGGTGGATTTATCTTCAGAGATGCAGAACCTAATTGGAACTGTATGTACAAAAGACACCAGCCAAGTAGTGATGTGAGTATTGAAATAAATAAGAAGGAAAGTCCCACTGACAAACTGTCCAGAAACATCTAATGAAAGAGATGTCCCAGGAGAATCCACTATTCAGAACCTAAGTGCTCTGTGTTCACTGTCCTTGACTATAAAATGGAACGGTTTTGCTTTTACTCCTACACAGTAGGAGTAACTCCAGAAATTCTTGCTGTATGTGATGAATAGATAAACCACAATGACCAAATCTCCTTTATGAACATTTATCTAGGCAACTGATATCTCCACAGATTATCACAGTTCACTGTTGCAACATTCCAGAATAACAGGAACATTGTGGGATGTAAAATTTAATTGCTCACTCACTCAACCATGCTTTATTATATATCCACTCTGTTGTTTCCAGTAGTTTCATTTTGTCTTAATAACTAATTTTGTCTTAATAACTTCCATCCATTTCCAATGTAATGGATGCTGTTAGCGTTTTTAAAACCTGTATTTTAGTGGTAGGCCTTCCCTGTTTGGACAAAATACTCTGGAAATAGCATACAAAGGCGCTTTAATCTTACATAATCTTCCTCTTACATGTCATTACTTGAGATAATGTCCTTGCTGTGTTGAGACAAATATATGCCCAATATATTTTTTCTCAGCTTATTTACTCTCCCAGAGAGTCTTTTTATTTAATATATATACATATATTCTTTTTATTTATTTTAAATAAATTTATTTTTATTTTTATTGTTATTTTTATTTTTATTTTTATTTTTATTTTTATTTTTATTTTTGAGAAGACTGAGGAGATTGAAGAAGGGAGTGGACACTGATACCAAAGAAGTGAATAGGAGAGATGGACAAACATCCTAAGCCATCAGCCTATGCTCTTCTGCATAAATTGTTTGTTGTTTTACCAAGATCACCATATAGACGCATCTGAAAAAAAAAAAATAATAATAATAATAAAATTAAATATAACAGTGGATAAATAATCAAACCTGAGAAAATTCCACAAATATTTTTTTAATTAAAATTATATAATAAATAATCACTTGTCTTATAGATATTTCCAAACATTATACAAATATAGCATTTAGTGTGTGGAATGGTAATTTTTTTCTTAACATTGCATTAGAATACTGTATCTCCTTCATCAATGTCTCCTTATGCCACTAAATTAAGTTATTCACAGTCATGTGCTTTCTCTGAAAGATTAGAGACATTCTTCAAACTGGCTACATAATACTAATTTTATTTAACATTCATATGGTGTCTTTTTGTGTTGCTTGGTTTTTGTTTTGTTTTGTTTAGCTTTGCTTTGCTTTTATACTCTAAAACATTAACCATAAATTCAAAGCAGATGAGATAAGCCAGGCTGAAGATTGACCTTTGACAATGTTTTTAATTGTATTTGATATTAACCACTGGCAATTCATTTATATCCACTACAATCCAGATTTTTCTTACTTTTAAACTGTGAGACCATCACTACTAAAGAACAGTGTTAGTATTGATGCAAAAATATTTATTCATATCTTTCACTGTATTATGGAAATAAATGTGTAATAATTTGCAGCAATATTCTTCCAAATTCTGTAGTCAATATACATTTATATATATAGTCGATATATATATATTGACTACACATTTTAATTTCTCCACCGTGAAAGGATAACACATGAAATTATTGTATTTAGTTCTCTACCATCGTTCAAGACTGAGCATGTGCCTCAAATATCAAGAAGCCAAAAATCACAGGTATTCCTTTTGCTGCATTAGAAAAACAAAGAAAAACAGATACCATTATTATATTTGTAGGATTTTGAGTTTTTTTGTTTTTTTTTTTTTGTTTTCTTTTTATTTTTTTGTTTGTTTTTTTGTTTTTGTTATGGAGCTTATATTCTATATATCATACGCTAAGTGAAAATTTAGCATTTTGTTTTCCTCACTAAGGATTTATCACCATAGATAATGTCCCAGAATAGAAGTTTTCTGAATAACAATCCTTAAGATAGGAATCCTCCTGAAGAGTAAAGTTTCCTAAGAGTAATAATTCCTAGCAATGACTGATTACTCAGCTTTAGTCAAACAGAGGGGAATGAGTACACAGCAAACACATATTGAGCTAAATACAGACATAGGAATTGATTTTATAGAAATAGATTTCCAAATAGCTCCCACACACCATTCCTGAATCTAAGTCCAGGTAATTATACTACTTTGATACTTCTGTACTGAGGAAAAAAAATAAAATAAAATAAATAAATAAATAAAAGAATCCTAGTTCTTCTTACAAGAAAACAAACCATGGTAAATGCTGTTTCCTGTATGTTTCCTGTATTGACATTTTTTGAGTGGAAATATGTGGCCAATTTTACATTACAAGTGGATTTTATCCCTCTCCACTAGCAACCCCTTTAATAACAAACCAAAACAAAACAAACAAACAAAAAAAACACCTCTCTGCATATTCAGGAGCATGACTGAAAGAATAACTGATTAGAAACAATCAGAATTACTCTAATTTCAGAGTGCACTTCCACCTTTAAAAAGTGTCTTTTTGCTTCTGTGCAAAAAGTGCTGTCTTTCAAAAGTGTTGAAGCTATATATCCAAAATGTTAATGTGATAAAATATATATATATATATATATATATATATATATTTGGATGAGCAAACAGCACTGCCAGTTTCTTCCAGTGCTTTACTTTAAGGCAGGTTCAATATATGAGTGGGCTGCTGAAGCACTGCTGTGGGAATTGTTGACCAGAGCCAGCAGCAACTACAACAGCATCAGAGCACTGGACTACAGAGAAGTACCACCACTTTTGCAGTTCAGTCTCCATAAGCTTGAGACATCAAGAAAACAGGAAGGTTTCATCTTTTCACCTCCCACCTCTGAGAAGCTGCAGTGTTATGTCAGCTTCTGGTGCAAAGGAAGAGAAAAAAGAAAATATACATGGGAGGAGAGATTTGGCTCCTCTGTTGAGTGAAGGTTCTTCATGTTCTTGTCTATAAGCTTAGTTGTTTCTTTCTAAAATTTAACGTGTGAATTCCTAGAGTGATTCTAACCTCGAAATAGGGGCAGACTAGAAACTCTTGACTAATACACCTCTTGCAGTCTAGGACTGTGGCAGGTATTGCGGGTTCAAGACCCTCCGATTAACGGCACGGGGAAGCAAGTGATCGACTCAATATGAGTGGTAATACAAGCTTCAACTTTATTGCGCAGATATCCGTATATTTATACACACAACTATAATTAAGCCTATTGGTCACTTATTGGCTAAGCCTAAAAGTGTTACAAAAAATACTGTTTCTCCTACTTGTGGTTACAGCACATAAGCTACTCCCTTATTTTCCCAGGCTTCAGATCCACCTGTTTAGCTCTCTCTCAAGGACAGACTACTCCTTGCATATTTTCACAAGAATGCTTCTTATCCGGCCTACCCCATGGTTATAAACTCTGCATTTTCTTTGCCTTGCTTGTACAATTCCTCTAGAGACCCATGCCCTTTCTCTTTGAGCCATTCTTCATCAAGGTATCCCCTCCTCTAACCAAAGTGAAATAACCATTTTATTTTTCATCTGTGACTCAATGGCTTTGCTGTATTTGATCACTCTGAAACTCTCAGAAGTTGTGAAATGGTGAGGTTGAATATGTAGGTAGAGCAATGAGTAAGATGCTGAGTTTTTTAATAAAATTCTCTCTTAAAGTCATCTGTGTGACCCATCTCTATCAAATCCATTCTCAAAATCTTTTTAATATGAATGTAAGTTTAATTCTGATTTTAGTAATGTATTGTGACAGAGACTTGAGACTCTCACATCTTTCAAATCACTTTGCTTGAACTTCTGCTTATTGACATTTCAGGCCTATGAACCCCTGCAATACTGTGCTTGTCCTAATGAAATCAAAGGACTACAAATACATTGACTGAAGTGAATATGCAGGGTGTTGAAGTAGAAAATAGATAAGAATAGATAAATGGAAAAGTATGTTTTAGCGTATTCTGAAATCTGGAATGAAAGTTGACAGTCTTTATGTCCAGGTGTGAAACACTCATGATGTGTCTTGAAAATTGTGTTAGTTATAAGTGATGAAGAGTAGATTATTTGATTTGGAGACCAGTTAAATGGTGTTTTGTCGTCTTTTTTTTTTTTCTTTTTTTTCTTTTTTTTTTTTTTCTTCACCAAAGTCAGATGCTTTTGTGCAACACTCAGCAATCTTTTTTTCTGAATCTCCAAAACGTAAGCAATCTTTTGTTCTGCACTGGGATAGGGAAGGGACAAGGTGTGAAAGATAACAACAGGTTCTTTCTGGATCTCTATAAGAAAGGTGCAACAACAAATGGCTTAATAAAATAAGTGCTTTAATGAGATAGAATAAGAAGAGGAATATAAATTGTGAGTAAATATTGCATCTCTTCTAATGCTGGGCAGCCTGCATTCATGCAGCATCAGATGGAGCCCAGATGGATTTTCCTCCAGTGCACTACACAGAGCAGAGTAGGTCCTGCCTGTGCAGACAAGCTCTCCCTTTTGGCCCTCTGAGTAACATGTACCTTCCTTACAAAACAAAACAGAACCAAACCAAAAGAAACCAAACCAAACCAATAGTAATAGTAATAATAATAATAATAATAATAATAATAATAATAATAATAATAATACACTCTATTCCTAAAGCATGTTTTCATGAGAACATCTTTCTACATTTCTAGATAAAGGTAAGACCACACGGGTAGCATAATCACCAGTGATGAGTGGGAGATGCTCACAGGCTTCTATTCCATGGTGAAGTGAATGGTTTTGTCCTGCAGCCAAGGGGTGTGGGCAGCACAATGCAGCCCTGAAAGCCATGCTGTATGAGCAACACAGCAGAAGCCTGTGTTTGCTCAGGTTAAATGTTATATGCATAGCTGATTCTTAAACATGAAATGGTTTCTCAGTCAGGATAAATATATCCTATCTGTTGATCAGGTTACCTCTCCCAAAGATAAAAAATTACAGACTATATTAATAACATAAAGACTTCTCAGGCCATAAGTAGAGCAGACATGGCCTGCTCAAAATTACCGAATCCTGGAATACAATGTCTTGTGCTGGGCTCCCAGTACGTGGAACAATCAATTCCCTGCCTGCAACATAAAGCCCATGCATATGTAAATACAGAGGGATAAACAACACAACACAATACAAAGTGAAATGGACTTCTGGAGGTCATTAAAACAGGCTACACTGGGCATGTGCATTGAATACTCATCTTTAGAGGGCTAAAGGCGTATAACTTCATCCTGGTTTGTACTTTAGTGTCACAGAGCAGTCATTCTCAGAAACTTTTCAGCCCTTCTGCTCCCCACAGTTGTCCCTCTCTTCAACCAGCCTCTCAATTCTTGCAGATGGTTGCAAAACAGGTTTTCAGATGAGATGATTAGCAGCAAGACAACTCCTGGTGAGATCACATGAACATCAGTGGAGCATATTCTATATGCATCGTTCTCATTTGCAAGTCCAACAGCACTTTATTAGCAAAGAGTTGTGCAGGACCATCCTCTATTGGTTTAATACTCAGCTTTGTCCTGAGTAAAACCTCAGTGTGTTAAAGTGCCTAGGAAGTAACTTGTGTATAAGCAAATTATAATGGAACACTTGTTTGTGAAGAATTACTTTCATTTAGAAAAATGTCCAGTAGAGTGAAAAGGATAAGCTTTCCTATTTATTCAACGTAGGAAACTATAATTGCTTTTATTGCTTTGAAACCAAGAGACTAGTCACAAGCAATGCCTAACCTGTCAAACTAACAGTTGCTCAGGGAATTATACTACAGACGGAAATGTAAAAGAGGTTTCTAGAACAATAAGATGAAGAAAAAAAAATGTTTTGCTGAGATGCACACAATACCTGAGTGGTTTAGAGAAAAGTCTTGAGGAATCTGATGAGATTGGTTCACAGAGGATCTTACTGTACTGTCTCCAGCATTAGAACTCAGGGAGTAAACAATCCTGAGTTCATCAGCAAACAGATTTTGTATTTATCATAATATATTTATAAGCAAATATTTTTTGTTTCTTTGTTTCTTTTTAAAACTAACCATTGCAAAGCTGATGTCTTCTTTTCCCTTCTTTTTTAACAAGTCAAAAGTTTTTTAAAACAGATCTTAAAGGAAAAAGGATGCTGACTTTACATTTGCTTTGTTAATAAGAACCAGTTACACTACTATGAATATTATTAAAACGTTCAATTATGTATTCCTTTTATTTTTGAAAATACATAATAATGAAAGACATTCTTCAAGGGTTATCTGCAGCACTGCTAGTCTGGACTCTGCTGGAAATTTTCATATTTTAAATGTCAGTGAATTCATGTTTTCCTTCATGTAAACAATGGATATGAGATTTAGATTTGTGTGAATTAGTTACAAACTTTTTTTTTTTTTCAAAATTGTGCAGTGAGCAAATGACAAATGCTTTCAATTAATATATATACTTGAGATTTCAAATTGATCAGGTTCTCACTGAACTCAAAATCTTGCTTTCCAAAATCTTAGAAAAGATCCTTTCAAATACATTTAGAAGGTTTCAGAGACTATTAAATTCTTTCAACCAGCTTGAGCAATCAGTGCACTTTCTTAGATGTATTCATTTCAAGTGATAGCTATCTTTCCATTTTTCCTGTGTTGTTCTTCAATGTATTAGTTTCTTATGTTTTTTATGCCTGGAAGAGGTGAGAAACACAACTCAAAGATGATTATTCTGTAGGTGATTCCTAGATGTTGGCCTTCCCTATTCATGAGTATTTTATTTTTATTTATTTATTTATTTATTTTTTTCTCCTGGCTGTCTGACATTTATGATTACATTGCCAATGTGTCCCTCAGACTTCATTGTCTTCATTCCTTGTATGGTATCATTTATGTCATTTGTTGTCACCTGGCAGAGTTTGATAATCTACATTCCCTCTGCTAAATTTGCACAGTATGCAAAAAAAAAAAAAAAAAAAAAAATCTGGAACAAAAGCTTCTGAGCTCATTTTACACTGTGTTATTTATAGTAAAGACCCTCTTATAGATGTAAGACTATATCCCAATTATACCAAAATTGCAAAATTTTACTTCTCTCACTTCTTTCAGGAAAGCAAATCAATCAACAAAAGCAACTCAGTTAGAACAAGTCCCATAATAACAGCACTTCTGTAGTCTATTTTTTGTGTTCATAGTTTTATCAAAATGTTTCTCTAAAATTTTCTTGAAAAACACCATTTATGAAAGACCTGATTTAATAATAATCATTGGTTTGGGGTAGCCATTAGCCATGTGAATACTCCCATCTCCTCTCACCCTCTAGAACCACTATGTGAATTAAAAGGTAGAGACAGATTCCCTTTATTACTCTCCTGCTTTCTCCAGAACAGCTCCAAGCAACAGCTTTCAAAACAAAAATGGAAGAAAACAAGCAGCTATATATAAAAAAAAAAAAAAAAAAAAAAAAAAAAAAAAAAAAAGTATACAAGCTTTATTTGGAATAACATGGTATTTGGAAAACTGGTTATACAAATATTTTAAACTATATAAAGTATATAAAGTATGTTACTTGCAATATATGTAAGTTATGTGGTGTGATTTTTGGAACTGCCTAGCTTGTTCTGTTCTGATAAACCTCCCTCTGTTCCTACTGAAATCTGTCCAGAGGTTCCCATGCTGCAATGAGGTGAAGAGCTCATCCACTTTTAATCACTTTTAATGAACCGTGTCCTATCTGAGCAAGATGCTGTCTTCTATTTTCTAAAAAAAAAAAAAAAGTCATGCAGTCAGCTGTGGGAAAATCATAGGTCCAAGCTGTTGACCTTACCTAATTATGCGTGGAAACTCTTTTAAACAAACAGCCATTTAAAATTCATTCACAAATATGACATTTAATGTGACTGTCATTTATTTTTTAAACAGGATCTCTTTTATTAATATTGATTTGCTGGGTTTTATTAATTCTGCAAAGGTATAAAAGCTGCCTAAAGCTGTTTAGTAGAATCAATGTAAGATCCATCTATGGTTTCTGAAGCGATACTGAGTAATATTAAATTATTCCACACTTGGTGTTTCATGCAATTCAGCATCATGCATTGCTGACATTCTCTGAATGCTACAGATGAAGGAGGCTCAGGAGGCTCAGGAGGCTCAGGAGGCTCAGGGGCGACCTTATCGCTCTCTATAGGTACCTCAAGGGAGGCTGTAGCGAGGTGGGGGTTGGTCTGTTCTCCCACGTGCCTGGTGACAGGATAAGGGGGAATGGGCTTAAGTTGAGCCAGGGGAGTTTTAGGTTAGATGTTAGGAAGAACTTCTTTACTGAAAGGGTTGTTAGTCATTGGAACAGGCTGCCCAGGGAAGTGGTGGAGTCACCATCCCTGGAAGTCTTCAAAAGACGTTTAGATGTAGAGCTTAGGGATATGGTTTAGTGGGGACTGTTAGCGTTAGGTCAGAGGTTGGACTCGATGATCTTGAGGTCTCTTCCAACCTAGAAATTCTGTGATTCTGTGATTCTGCGAATTTCACAACGTGGACTGAAGTTTAAAACTCTAAGCTTAAATCTCCAATCCAGATCCCAACATCGATATATTCTATAATGTTACAGCTATTCTATAACATTTGTTCATTGATTTTAAGTAGACCTTACCTTAAAAGAAGCAGAGACTTAAAACAGAAGGTTCACTTACCCCTCATCACTTGTGAACTGATTCTCCCATTGTAAAAATAATTTTCAAGCAGTCACTAAAAGCCAACAAGAACAGCAATGACAAAAAAAAGAAAAAAAAAAAAAGTAAAAACAACAACAACAAAGATAAACAAACAAAAGCAGAAGCTAAGTTACAGGGGATAGAAACATTTTTGGGTTCACTGCATCACAGAACACTTGTAGTTAGTAAAGCCCAAATAATACAGCATCTATATTTTTCATCAGTGTATGTTCACTCTTACAAATGCATCATGCTTGAATAAAAAACATGTCCAGGAAAGACAGAATAATCAAAGCTCAGTTTCTTTCAGGTTATCTACAATGTATACAGAATCATAGAATCACAGAATTTCTAGGTTGGAAGAGACCTCAAGATCATCGAGTCCAACCTCTGACCTAACACTAACAGTCCCCACTACACCATATCCCTAAGCTCTACATCTAAACGTCTTTTAAAGACTTCCAGGGATGGTGACTCCACCACTTCCCTGGGCAGCCTGTTCCAATGTCTAACAACCCTTTCAGTAAAGAAGTTCTTCCTAACATCCAACCTAAAACTCCCCTGGCTCAACTTAAGCCCATTCCCCCTCGTCCTGTCACCAGGCACATGGGAGAACAGACCAACCCCCACCTCGCTACAGCCTCCCTTGAGGTACCTATAGAGAGCGATAAGGTTGCCCCTGAGCCTCCTCTTCTCCAGGCTGAACAAGCCCAGCTCCCTCAGCCGCTCCTCATAGGACTTTTTCTCCAGGCCCCTCACCAGCTTCGTCGCCCTTCTCTGCACCCGCTCAAGCACCTCGATGTCCTTCTTGTAGCAAGGGGCCCCAAACTGAACACAGTACTCGAGGTGCGGCCTCACCAGAGCCGAGTACAGGGGGACGATCAACCCCCTATTCCTGCTGGTCACACTGTTTCTGATACAAGCCAGGATGCCATTGGCCTTCTTGGCCACCTGAGCACACTGCTGGCTCATATTCAGCCAACTATCAACCATCACTCCCAGGTCCTTCTCTGCCAGGCAGATTTCCAACCACTCATCTCCCAGCCTGTAGCTCTGCTTGGGGTTATTGCGCCCCAGGTGCAGGACCCGGCACTTGGCCTTATTGAACTTCATACAGCTGACCTCAGCCCATTGGTCCAGCCTATCCAGATCCTCCTGCAGAGCCTTCCGACCCTCAAGCAGATCGACACACACACCTAACTTGGTGTCATCTGCAAACTTACTGAGGGTGCACTCGATGCCCTCGTCCAGATCATCAATGAAGATATTAAAGAGGACCGGCCCCAGCAGTGAGCCCTGGGGAACACCACTAGTGACTGGCCTCCAACTGGATCTGTCTCCATTTACCACAACTTTCTGGGCCCGGCTATCCAGCCAGTTTCTAACCCAACGAAGTGTGCGCTAGTCCAAGCCAAGAGCAGCCAGTTTCTTGAGGAGAATGCTGTGGGAAACAGTGTCAAAAGTCTTGCTGAAGTCAAGGTAGACCACATCCACAGCCTTTCCCTCATCCACCCAGTGCAGCACTTTGTCATAGAAGGAGATCAGGTTCGTCAAGCAGGATCTGCCTTTCATAAACCCATGCTGACTGGGCCTGATCGGCTGCTTGCCCTGCAAGTGCTGCGTGATGACTCTCAAGAGGATCTGCTCCATGAGCTTCCCTGGCACTGAGGTCAAACTGACAGGCCTGTAGTTCCCCGGGTCTGCCCTCCAGCCCTTCTTGTAGATGGGCATCACGTTTGCTAGCCGCCAGTCAACTGGGACCTCCCCTGATAGCCAGGACTGTTGCTAAATGATGGTAAGCGGCTTGGCCAGCTCCTCTGCCAGTTCTCTCAGTACCCTCGGGTGGATCCCATCCGGCCCCATTGACTTGTGCACATCCAAGTGCCATAGCAGGTCACCAACCAGTTCTTCGTGGATAGTGAGGGCCACATCCTGCTCCCCATCCCCTTCCACCAGCTCAGGGTACTGGGTATCCAGAGAACAACCAGTATTGCCGCTAAAGACTGAAGCGAAGAAGACATTAAGCACCTCCACCTTTTCCTCATCTCTTGTAACTAAGTTTCCCCCCACATCCAGTAAAGGATGGAGAAATTTAAGTATAAACATAAGTATAAGCATTGTTGTAACTTTAAAAGCGATTTATCTCACATCTGATTATGTTACACTTCCAAATAGTTTAATTATTTTGTTTTGTTTTGTTTTGTTTTGGTTTGGTTTGGTTTGGTTTGGTTTTCAGGGTCACGGTATGTATGTTATGTTTAAAACTGTCAAGTAAGCTCTATTTTTATTATTTTTGTTTAGGGTGTTTTTCTATTGCTGACATACTCATTCCTTCTCGGCTAGCAGATGATGGTTATCCCCTAGTCATATGAAATCCCCTTTTAAAACCAGTGATATGAACAAGACATGATATTTATTGCTATCACTCTACTTCTGAAAAAAAAAATAAAAATGTTTTGCTCTCATGACCATGTAGCTAAACATATTAGTTTCTTTAGTGACATAATAAAATCTGTAGAAACTATGCACTCCAGCTGCCCAAAAGGAGAGTAGTTAGGAAGACTATGAGTAAGAGTTAGTAAGTACAGCATTAGGAAGAGTTAGTACAGTGTTAGGAAGAGTATGAGTGCTGATAAAATTCATCTCCATGTTGGAGAACATTGTGCAGATGTCAGGTTCATGCTACTGTTGTGTTTTGCTGAGTACACCATTATTGTCGGAGACTTAAAATAAATTACCTTTTCCCACTCTTCCTGAATGCATATACTTGTTTACTGTGGGTGGGCTATAGTTCCATATCTCAGGCTCTTTGTAATGGCTTCCCATTGTTGTTCACTCTGCCATAATGTTATGTTTCTCTCTTTTCCCTTGATGCCCTTTCCTTTTCATGGTATGGGGTTTGTGCACTTTCCAGAACCAACTCTTTTCTTATCATTGTTTCATGTGCTTTACCTATGTAATAGTCTTTGTCTGCTCTCTCGTACTCTTATTTGCTTCTCATTCCACATACCAGCAATTTTGTGTTCCATTCTGTCTTTCCCAGTGATCCTTTTCTATGTGGTTATTATGCATTCACTTGATGAAATGAGTTGAATATTGCCTTTGCTCCCGTAATAAAAATCCATATGCATGAGGGGATAAGATGCATTTCATTTCTCTTTCTTCCCTATCATAGGTTGTATTTTGCCTCTGTCTATCTACATTTGTTCCTCTTACATGCTGGGAGCTGGCATGCCCTTCTTTCCTCATAATCACAGCCATGACTCTTTTCTTTCAGATTCTTCATGCCCTTCTTTCTGTCAGGGAAATAATTTAGGCTAACAGTTTCTTCTACTGGAAGGATGGATAAAGGTAGTGTTTTTATCCTGGGAGATAGTATCAAGCATCATATATTGGTTCTTTTATCTGTAGTCAATTAGAAAGATAGCTGAAATCATGAGTCCATCAAAGAGATGCACCAGGGGTTCCCTTCCAGTTTTTCTTTTCCAGATCAATGCAGTAGCATCCCGGCTGCCTCCTGATATTTTGGAAGTGATTTAACATGATATTCTAAGTTATTATGCTTTGTCCCAGTAACAAGACTAACAGACAAGGTTTAATACTACAGTCATTTCTTTCACTGTGACTTTATTCATTTTGCAATACTATCTTGGCAAATTAAAAGTCTTAACAGTTGACAATCTAATCCTTTAAATGTGAAAACTAATTATTATTGATTTTTTATTTGTAGAGCACTACCAGTGTAGAGCTAATTTCCTTTAGACTATAAAATTGCTGCTAACAGACTTTAAAAGATGAAACCTTTAGAAAAGGAGCCAACAATTAATTTACTGTACAAAATCTTTCAGCAAAGAGCAGGGAACTATAGTTTGAAATGAAATAAACCTCTCAATAGGGGGAAAAATCAATACTTGATTATGTTATTTCTTCACATCTTAATTATATTTTCTCAATACTAATTTTTAATATGGGATTCTTCACAAACATAACTTTTTGAATACTTTGGGTATCTATACTAAGCTTTGAAGATTTTCCTTCCAAAAATTTTCAGTCTTTCGGTTTCCCCAGTCCCTCTCTGAGATTCTCTCCCATTCATATTCTTATGACTGCATGACTTTACTGACTTTATGATGGGGTAAGGATTTCAGAAGCATATTGTTCTGAAGGGGCAGAAAACAAGCAAGGAAACAAATAAATGAATTGCATTAGTTCTGACACTGTTGATTACTCTTCTTTTGTCCATCACTACTACTTGGTAGGAGGGTTTACTTTACTCACCAGTCGAGATAAATCTCTGAAGAGATAAAAAACAAAAAAAAAAAAACAAACAAACAAACAACAAAAAAAAAAACTAGAATAAGTATTCTAAGTATTACTAACTAGAAAATATGATGAAAAAGTGCTTGTAGGTTGAGATAAGGACAGGAGCATCACTCATCAGTTACCATCATGGCCAAAACAGACCCAGAGTAAGAGAAATAAATATAATTTTTTATCTATTGATAACTGACTAGAGCAGTAAGAACTAAAATAAAACTAAATACACCATTGTAGTGCACTTATGTGGCAAGGTTTTGGTAGTAGGGGGCTGTAGGGACAGACTCTGTGAGAAGTATCTAGAAGCTGCCCCATATTGGATAAGGGTCAGTTGCAGTCAGCTCCAAAGGGACCCACCACTGCACAGAGCTATGCTACTAAGTGATGCTGTTTGTGCCTCTCTGATATAAGGTTTAAGATTAGTAAAAAAAAAAAAAAAAAAAAAAAAAAAAGCTGTACAACAGCAACTGGGAGAGTGAGGAGGGAAAAACAACCCTGCAGACACCAGAGTAGGTGAAGAAGAGGAAGGAGGTGCTCAAGGCACAGAGCAGCAGTTCCCCTGTGGCCTGCGGAGAGGCCTCTGGTGGAGCAGGCTGTCTCCCTGCAGCCCATTGGTCCCACATGGAGCATATCTCCATGCTGCAGCCCATGGAGGAGCCCCCGGTAGAGCAGGTGGATGTGGCCTGGAGGAGGCTGCAGTCCATGGAAAGCCCTCACAGGAGCAGGCCCTGGGCCAGAGCTGCAGCCTGTGGAGAGGATCCCATAAAGGAGCAGGTGTTCTGGTGGGAGCTGTTACCTGCTATCCATGGGGGACCCGTGCAGGAGCAGTTTGCTTCTGATGGATGGACCCCATAGTACAGGCTCATATTCGGAACAGTTCTTGAAGAGCAGTTGCTTGTGGAAAGCTCATGCACGATCAGTTCAGGAAGGACAGAATCCCCTGGGAGGAACCCAAAGCTGGAGCAGAGGTGGAGAGTGACCATGAAGGAGCAGTGGAGGTGAAGCATTAGGCACTGACCGCAGCCCCCATTCCCCTGCGCCATTCAGGGGGAGAAGGTAGAAGAGGGTGAATGGGGAGAAGGTGTTTTTAGTTTCTTTCCTTTGTTTCTCACTTCTCTAGCTTGTTAGTAGTAAGCAATAAATTCCTCTAATCTCCCTATGCTAAGTCTCTTTTGCCTGTCACAATAATTGTTGAGTGATCTTCCTGTCTTTATCTCAACCCTTAAGCCCTTTGGACTGTATTTTCTCCCCCTTTCCCTTTGAGAAGGGGGAGTGAGAGAGTAGTTCTGGTGGCGCTCAGATACCTTGGTGAGTAAAATCACCACAACCTTCCCTCCATTCACAACTTCTCCCCCTGAGCAGCACAGGGGAATGGGAATGAGAGATGAAGTCAGTCCATAAAACTTTTTAATCTGCCATTCCTTCATGGTCATTCTCTTTCCCTGCTCCAGCAAGGAGGATGCATTCCTTCCTGAACCGATTCAACATGAGTTTCACACTAACTGCTGTTCTTCAAGACCTGCTCCAATATTGGTCTGTATTGCTGGACCAGCTTTGGTCCCCCATAGGTGGCAGCTCCTGCCAGATCACCTGCTTCGGCATGGACTCCTCTCCACAGGCAGAAGCTCTAGTCCTGGGCCTGCTCCTGCGGGACCTCTCCATGGGTCACAGCCTCCTTCAGGTCAGATCTACCTGCTCCACCGGGGGCTCCTCCATGGGCTGCAGTGTGCAAATCTACTCCACTGTGGTACAACATGGGCTGCAGGGGGACAGCTTGCTCCACTGTATGCCTCTCTACAGGCTGCAGGGGAACTTCTCTGAAACCTGGAGCACCTCCTATCCCTCCTTCCTCACTGGGAAAGGGTTATTTCTCTCAGCATTTTCTCACTCCTCTTTCCCACCTACTCTTGCACAGCATTTATTTTTTTTTCCCCTTATTAAATATGTTCTCACAGAGGCATCCAACCACCATCGTTCACTGGCTCATCTCTGGCCAGTAGCAGGTCCCTTTTGGAATGGTCTCTTTTCTAATATGGGACAGCTCCTGGACTTTCCTCACAGAGGCCATCCCTACCCAATACCAAAATCTTTCCATGTAGACCCAATACACCATCATTAATCCATTTGTCATCAGTGTCCTGTGCAAATCATAGCTTTTGTTATTGCAAAGTACTTTCTCAGACATATAGCAGTATCACTTCAAGAATTGTTGTGAATGTTGGGGAAATGATGAAAAAGTGATAAAGAACAAGAGTTTATCCATTTTAACTTAAACTTCTGCTTCAATATTACAAGTGATGAATGTAGTGTTTGTCATCTAACCTGTTCTATGAGGCTAGTAATGATTGTGAAAAAGACCTCTGTGATACAAATTTGGAACTAGAAACTGGAAACTTGATTTAAACAACCAGTCTGAGCTTATTATTATCACCGTTGGGATGAATTGGCTATTTCTATGATCCATTACATCATGGATCATGTATACCCAATTCATAGTATAGATGTAGCTTCCAATTCTTTGTTAGAAATGCTCATTTTATGAACACTAAATTCACTGAGATTAAAGAATACAAGCATAAAAAAGTACCTTCAAAACTCAACTCCTTTGAGTATTAAATGTAACACAACAAATATTTACAGTAATTTAAATGTAAATGAAGAAATGCATAGTAAATTTAAAAGATAAATTTCTTGATTTACAAGCTCTAATTTCTGCATTAAAATATGGTGATATTATAGACAAAGTATGTTTTTGTAATGAGCTGGACAGATAATGGAATCATTTTCTCAAATGGCGAGTTCTTTCATTCCCACAAGTGATATAATCATGATTTTTTTTTTAGATATTGTACTTATTTCATATACACAAATGAAAAGCATATTCCTCATTTGGATGCTTTGTGTCCCTTCACATAATGACAGCATTGTGGTACCAATTCAGTCCGCAAAGGATACAAAATTTAATGGTATTTACTGTTGTAATTTAGGATTGCTAACTTTGAAATGGTTTTAATTGTTTTAGTCCATGCTGAAAAAATAATAATAATAAAAAAAATTATAATGACTAGTAAAAACAAGGTTTTGAAAATCTGTCTGATACCCTGAACTTCGTCAATTCAAAGAAAAACACTTTACTGAAGATTTTTCTATCATATTTTTAATGCACTTAGTACAGAACAGCTATGTCCATCTAATTTTCACAATTTTATTATCAATACATTTATTTTCTAGGATCTAGAACAGAACCAATAAAAACATTTATTTTCTAGGATCTAGAACAGAACCAAGCAGAACCAAGCATATTTCTCCTTCGCCTTGACACTTCTAGTGCCTTGACACTTCTAGATTAGAGAAAAAGATGAGACAAGAATGTTTCTATACATACTTGCTAGTTGTGCTGTCTGGGCTTGCAGCAGGTGTACTGCATCCCATACAAAAGCAAGTTCACTATTTGACCTCTTACTCCTAAAAATCATTTCTGGCAATATGAAGCTATCTAAAAGTGAAGTGTATCCCTACAGATTGCAGAAAGCCTGGTACTCTCATTTCATACCCAGTCATTTACTAAAGATTTGTTTTCAACTATGCCTGGTTTTTACTGAAACAGGATGACTTTTCATCTATGTTTTTTTGTTTGTTTGTTTGTTTTTCTGTTTTTGAATTCCAGATTATTTCAATGCTCAATTCTGTTACAGATTTCTTCATAGCTGTAGTATTTAGAAACTCAAAAACAACCAAGCTGTCATTTTTACTTTTTCTCCCTTTCACCACAGGATTTTTGTAAATTTGAGGAAATGCTGTTTGGTGGACTTTACCATACAAAAATAAGAAAAAAATCTGTTGCTGCCATGAAATAAAACTCAGTTCTTCCAAAGAGGTCATTACCCTCATGGTTGCAGATATTAGGCTTAATAACTAGGTTGTGAGATTAGGTAAACAGATTAATTCAGTAATTTCTTTAAAAATGCCCTCATCATATATTTCCATATATGACTTCCATATATTAATCTGTCCAACTCAGTTGGGTTCTTGGAGATTTTTGCCATGTATACAAATGACCTATGAATTGCACTTAGAGAAAGGTTTCTTGGAGCTAGCAGAACTTGCTGGGATGTCTTATATAAGCCAAACAGTTTTGCTGAATATCCTTCACACAAGAGACTTGTTTGTTAAAATACTTCAGGTTTCATGAACTGATATTTTCTAAAAAATCTGTCAAAACTGAAATGATATGAGCTGCCTATATATGTATATAATGTCTACATATGTACAGAAGAATATCACAGAATCACAGAATCGTCTAGGCTGAGAACTCCAAGATCTCCTAGTCCAACCTCTGACCTAACAAGGCTGTAATATGTATCAGGAATTTTTTGTTTTGTTTTGTTTTGTTTCCTGAGCTTAATAGACATTTTCTCAGTTGGATGTTGAAATGAAAATTTCATGTTGACTTCTGTGCATTTATCTTGTGCTCCTAATACTCATATGATATTGCTGAATTCATTTGCATATTGTAATATGCACATTTTTACTGTAGGTTTGAACCAAACAGTGAAGGTGAAGGGTTTCTTGGAGACCCTTTATTCTATGACAAAAGGAAAAATACTGTGTATCCAGGCACATTACTGACAGGCAATGCCTAGACTTATAGTCTAGATTTATAGTCTAGGCATTGGTAATCTGGCACTAAAATTAAAGCAGCATGTGTCTAAGCAATTATGAATAAAGAAGCTTTAAAGCTGAGAGATGTGCAAGGTACATCTGTGCTTAGGACTGTCAATTCCTTCAACAACATGCTCCTTAATTTTTTTGTAGGAATACAGATAAATAAATAAGTAAATATATTCTTGACAGAGTACAGCAAATGATAAATTCCTTATTTTGAGGTTTAGTTTATACAGTCAAGCCTGCAAGAAATTTTTCTCATAAATACATTATGCTATCATTTGTTGTTAAATTGTTAAATTGTTAAAATGAAAATGTGGAGATTATGCAAAATTGATCCAGCAATTACATATAATTAAAGAAGTTAATATAACACTGTCATCAGAAGTTAGCAACAGCCACCATAAACAGCACATGGAGATCAATGGTCTTTCACCTTCCTGTGCATATTTGTCTGAATTGACAAATTGACCTGATGTTTAGTGAAACAGTAGAAACAGTGAAGCAGAGAAAGAATATTGTCTCGAAGGACAAAATGGAATTGCTGGTTAGCCCGTTCATCACAACAAAATCCAAAAAAAAATTAAGAAACAGTAGGGACTAAGCAAAAAGCAGCCAGCATCACACAAAATAGCCTAAGCCAGCACATTCTAGTGGATGAAAGACCAGACCTCCTGATTCCAGGAGGTCAATACCATAACTACAGTACAGAAAAATAAAAAGGAAAAAAATAAATGAATTATGAAGTGCTATTACATCTGTCCCTTCTGAACTGCTGAAAGTGTAGGTATTAACAATGCCTTCAAAACCAAGGAGCTGTGTATGCAAAAATACTATATAAGCAATTTTGATTGTTTAGATTTAAAGAATGGAAAAAGTAAAATCACAATGTTGCTTTAAAGATACATTTCAGGACGAGATTGATGTGCCCTAAGTTTTAGAATATTCACTGTCACTTTCTGCCATACGGTAGAGTGGAAGTCCTCTATCTTCCAGAGTTTTCTTACAAATGGTACAGAAACACTTGTTTATTTAATTAAACAAAATGGGAAAAATTACTTGAAACAGGTTCACCTGATGAGTCATCCTTACTTCATATCCTCTATTTGCCAAGTAGCATGAATGACACCTAGAAAAGGTTTGTTATGTTCCATTCATCTGATAAGGATTTGTTCTTGTGGCAACTGACAAATTTACTTGTATCAACACTTTAATATCAAACTCACAAGCATGTTTTCTACATGCAAATTTTAAACCAACTTCTATAGAGAGGATTAAAAATACACCATTCTCTCACTTTGTAATACTCCAGATGTCTTTATCAGTAAATATTACTAGGTACATCTTATTCTTGTGACAATAACACCAGAAATAGATGCACACATTCATTACCAGATCCATGGGATTCAGGAGCTAATAGAATGTTGTTTCCTCTAAATTACATCTTCTATAGATCAGATCAACGTTAGTAGACAAAGGGATTTTTTGATTATAAACATTGCTAGCACTTACTGTAACGTGTCTTATTAAGGCTGCATATAGTCATTCATACAGTTAAAACAATTTCTACTTAAATATATTTCTATTCTAATAGATTTCTTTCCAAAAGAAAAGAACTACAGATTTGTCTTCACTCTGTGTGTGTTCACACACTCAAAATAAGTAAGGTGCTCACTTATTTTACCTTCCACTTTCCACTTCTTTCTCCGCTGATCCTTTGGCTTCTACAGAGATATTACTCTGTGCTTAAACCACTGATTTTTATTTTTTCTCCCTCTCAGAACAGGTAGCTCCAACATTTATTTTGCAGTCACTGTGCACCATATTTCTAGTATGCATACGCCCAGTGTTTTGCAGATTTGAGTCTTCTGCCAGCTGATATCATAGGATCCATGTTTATGTTCCCCAAATCTTATGTAGAAGACAATATAGAAAAATCCTCCAGCCCTATCATACCATTGAAAGAAGTAATTCAAAGTGATTAGGAGTAATTTTTTCACTCCACTGATGTAATAATTCCACTTTTATAATGAGTTTCGTTAGTTTCATTATGAATTTATGCCTGACAAATATTTATTCTGTTTCTCCTTCTCTAAGAGATTGTGTTGCATAGGGCACACAAAGATTCCCTGAAGATATCTGCAATATCTGACTTGGAAAGATGTAAAAAGGGACTGCCTTAAAAATTGCCTTATTATGCCAGTGCTTCTGTAACTGAAACCGAAAACCAAGATGCTAAACTCATTTGATTAAGCTGCTCAGAGTAATGAGGTCTTCTTCTGTCATCTTGCTCCTATTCAACACATTCATTCTCTGCGAGGATAGCTAAAAGCTCAGCTTCCAATAGAAAAGGAGTTTATAGTCTTCTGTCATGCTATAAAGCATTCCTGGAACCAGTTTGTCAGAATTGGCCTCAATATCACATTGCAAAAACTCACGGACATTTTTGTTTGCTTGTTTGTTTTTGTGAGAAAAGACACAGAATGAGAAAATATGTAGAAAATACAGTATTTCCAAATCAAATTTTGAAAATCTCATTGGTAATAATGATGTGTACCTGAAACACACCAGTCAGGAATTCAGCACGATGTGATCCTTGGGTCACAAGATCTGATTTTGATGCCATGTGATTCAGATTTCTGAGGATACTGCTGAATTCAGAAAAAGTTGAGAAAATATGTAGACTAGTGTTGAAGAATGGCTCAAAGAGCAAGGGCACGGGTCCCTAGAGGAATTGTACAAGCAAGGCAAAGAAAATGCAGAGTTTATAACCATGGAGTAGGCCGGATGAGAAGCATTCTTGTGAAAAGAGTAGTCTGTCCTTGAGAGAGAGATAAACAGGTGGATCTGAGGCCTGGGAAAATAAGGGAGTAGCTTATGCGCTGTAACCGCTAGTAGGAGAAACAGTATTTTTTGCAACACTTTTAGGCTTAGCCAATAGGATAGTGACCAGTAGGCATAATTATAGCTGTGTGTTTAAATATATGGATATCTGCGCAATAAAGTTGAAGCTTGTATTACCACTCATATTGAGTCTATCACTTGCTTCCCCACGCAATCAGAGGGGAATAATCAGAGGGGAATAATCAGAGGGTCTCGAACCCGACAGACTAGAACCATGTGTGATAGGAAAGGCAGAGGTGAGATTGTTGACGTTGCTGTGAGTTAACAGTAAATTAAGTGAAAGAAAATATGGAGTCAGAAGTTGGCAACTCATCAACACCAAGAGTCACTCTGTTGTTCCAAAGGGCAATTGAAGGTCATCCTTGCCCACTGGGGTGGTGACTGCATGGCATGCAAAATATCACTGATATCTCATCAAGGGAAGTGAGCATATTAATTCTTAAGAAGAATATTAATACTATTATGTGCATTAGTCAATACATTGCTTTGTACGTTTAAATTCCAGCTTACAAAGTCTTTATGCAAAGAGTCAAAAGTGCCTTAACATGGCAACATTCAATTCCAAAATGTTAGAAGTGAAGCAGGAGGGCCAAAAGGCCAGCTTGGCTGAGCAGGGATCTTCTTCCAAAGTTTAGGCAGAAAAAGAAAGTGCATGGCTGCTGGAAGCAAGATCAGGTGACATGGGAGAACCACAGGGTTGCTGCTCACCTTTGTAGAGAGAGAATCCAGGCATCCACAGCTCAGTTACAGTTGAAGCTGGCTGACAGTGTGGGGAACAATAAAAAAAAAAAAAAAAAAAGTGTGTTTTTTGTGTGTCTGTTTTTTTTTTTTTTTTTAATATATATTTTAATGGAAAGAGGAATAGAAAAGAGCTACTTCATTTAGAGATTTAAAAACATGGTATTTCATGATTTTTAAAGGAATTAGGAATTCCAATGAGGAAAAATTCTAAAGCTAAGTGAAAGCACTTTGCCCCCCTTGATAATATAAGACTTGGAGAAAAAGAAATGTGGTGGTACTGCAGACTATTTTTTTTTTTCACTTAAAAAAAAAATAATGACTTTTTATTTCAAACTGAAATCTGTAGTGATCTTCTTTAGCAGCTAGGCAGACAAAGTTAGAGGTCTTTGAAAGAATGACTCTAGTATCCTAAGCTTGGAATCTTTAGTAAAAGATATTGCAATATTGGAGCATTACTGAAAGCAACGGTGCAGCTACATTAAACTAAAATTGATTTTGAAATTACTGTTTAAAAATATCTTAACATTTTACTGTGTTTTATACTGTGTTTATAATGACAAGTACTATTTTGAGAAGAAAAAGAATTAGCACCAGCATATTCAATAGTCCCCGTTTGCAGTACCTTCTCTAAGAAGCAACCATCAGCCCCTAAGGCATGTCCAATTTATTGTGAAGGATACTTACAAATGTTGTGCTTATATCAGCTTCAATCAACAAAGATTTTCTTACTACAGAGATTCTCAAACCACTGTGAGAAATGAACCAACAAGGAATTTTACAAAATGTTGTTGATACCTATCCCATATCACCCAACTACTTAAATGTAATGTTTTGCAAAAGCATACATGAGATTTGGATTTTTTCCTCGTGTTGACTAATTTTATGGAGTACATACTAACAGCAGGAGGCTATAGAAGAAAATTTGACTACATCACCTATGATCCACAATCCTGAAGAAATACCTTGGCCTACATAATGTTTTCCAGCAGCTAAGAGAACAGCTGTATCATAAAAAAATTACAAGAGTAAGCACTGAAGATATTACTATAACAAAAACTAGTAGTCATTTTCCTGAGTCTCTTTAATAGCATCTTCTTTAGAAGTTATATATATGTCTTTTATGCTTCTGTCTCATAACTTGATATATCCTTCCTACCACAAGGCAGCAAGCATCTGCTGATTCTTCCTGTGAACCTAAACAGGTTCACAGGTCCTGGTACCCCACTATTTTCATTTGGAAAGATGAATCCTTCATTTGGATATGCAGATAAAGTTTGGGTTGTCTATCTACTGAAAAAAAAAAAAATTATCTGGCCTTTCAATACCATCTTCCTCACTCTACCATATTATCATTAATCATCTCTAACTATATATTAGTCTTACTGCATCCAGTGACTGTTTTTAGTCCCATAGATCCAAGGTGGTCTAGAGAATGTGAAATCTCTGAATAAGGCAAATAAAACTGAAAACTTCTTCCTTGATTTGGTGCCCTGGAGATAAGACTTCTGTCAGAGTGTGAATCAGAAAAGAGTCTAAAGTGCAGCTAGGTTGAAAAATGATTGAATATGCTTGTGGACTTTAGCACTAGGTTAAGGTTGGACTCGATCTTGCAGTCTTTTCCAAATTTAATGATTCTATGATTCTATACCTTATTAAGCTAGGCAAAAAGTTTCATGATATTTTCTAGTGTATTCTTCCAACTGATAAAAAAGACTAGAGCTTTAAGAAGAAAAACTGAATGATTAAGTACCTATTAAAAAAATAAAATTAAAAAAGAAACAGAGAGAGAGACTTTTTAAAAGTTTGGGGCTTTTGTTTGCTTGCTTGCTTATACTCATTGACTGAAGGGTATTTCAACCAAGCTGTAAAGAAAAATCATGATACCTACTGAGATGCCATTTAAGACAGACAAAGCTATAGGGAAAAAGAGAAAAAAAAAAGAAAAAAAGAAAAAAAAAAAGTAAATTTGAGCTAGTTGTAGATAAATCTTTATTAGTGTAAGTCAGTGATAACAATTACCTCTTTCATATGAACAGAATTCTTAAACCACAAAAACCTGTTTCTTGGGGAATATTTTTGTTTACAGCATCTCTGAGGAGAAGATTTTGTTTTGTTCAAAGTTATTTCAAATTATTTAGAAACCTTTTTGTCCTTATGTACTGTTCAGATAATCAACTCAAATTCTCACACAGAACTCTATTTTGGAGCCACTGCAATTGCTCTGTATCTATGTGCATATAATGGAAGCACACTGGGACATGCTTTAAATGTCAGTCTCTTACAGTCATACACTCAGTAGAATTTTGGCATTTGTTCTACAGCACAACAATAATGAAGAAAATCCATCTGTGCTTTCACAAAGTGGTATTAGGATACATTTGGACAACATGCAGTAAAATCATGTTATTTTATCTTCAGAAACAGTTTTGAAGGGTCTGTTTTTCCACTGCTGAAAAAATAGTTGCATAGCTTGTTATGAATTTTCATTAAAAACATTCTTTCTCTTTAACATTTTAAGGGAAGCCTGGTGCAGTGCATTATTCATAAATATTATTCATAAATTCTTCATTTATGTCCCAAATGCAGTATTCAAGTTTGTCATTAATCAGTGTTTATGACAGTATATCTGCGGCTAGAGAGATGGTGGGGGCATGGAGACTTGTGCCTTTAGGTATAAGCTGGGAAAGACTAGCAGCCTGAATGCTGGAGAATGAAGGCTGACAGAAGAGAAATGGCAGCACTGGCAAGAGCTCTCAGACCTCTGATTCATTCTTTAGTTCTTTCAGTGGTTTTCCATACAGAGGTTTAGTGTAACCTTTATGATAAATTTGGCTGGGCTCAAGTGAATGGTACATGCTGTGACTTCAAATGAAAACAATCTCTTTTGGACATAATTTTCTTCCTAGTAGCTGATACTGTACTGTATTGTGGTTTTAAGATGAGAATAATCCTGTTATAATACTAAAACACACCAATGCTTTAATTGTTGTAGAGCAGTGTTTAAGGATAAAGAGTTTTTGGTTTCTCATACCACCTTGCCAGAAGGAGGCTTAGTGTGCACAAGGAGCTGGGAGGGGATACAACCAGGACATCTGACCCAGACTAGCCACAGGGATATCCCATACCAATTGATGTCATGTTGAATAATAAAACTTGGAGAGTTGGCAGAATGAGCTGCCGCTGCTCAGGGTCTGGCTGGGCATTGGTCAGCAAGTAGTGAACAATTGCACTGTGTATCACTTACTTTGTATATTCTTTTTTTTTTTTTTTTTTTAACCATTATTTTCCCTTCTTTTTCTGTACTATTAAACTGTTTTTACCTCTATCCACAAGTTTTAACTTTTTTTTTATTTTTTTCTCACTGTTTCTTTCCCTCATCTCATGAATGAATAGCTATGTGGTGCTTAGCTCCCTGCCTGGTTAAACCACAGTAAACATGCAGAAAGGTATGCAGGTGATGCACCTGGTCTTGGAGTGGAGACAAAGTGAAGTAAGCTCTTTAATAAGGCCAGAAATATGTGATATGTAATTACAACAGTAGGAAAACATAAATGTGAGACAAAATACACAACTGGTATAAATTTGCAGAGCTTCTCTGTCAATTTATAAAAAGTCAGGTTCAGACTCCTAAATAATAACAAAAATTTATGACAATATTTTAGAAAGCATGATATAAGTAAAATGAAAGGACTGAAATAGTGTACTTCTCTGTGACAGTTTTTGTCTTGCGTGTGTCTCACAGAAAAGTTTTTCAAAAGAAAATCTCTGTTGTAGGTGAGCCCCTATTGACTCATTTTGAATAGGCATAACCTCATCAAAACACCACATTAAATACAATGAATTCTTACTGGTGTGAAAAATACCTATTCTGCTAGCCACCAATCAATCAACAAATAAATAAATACTCAACTGATAGCAAATTCCAGGTCAAGTTGCTATTAACAATATGCTTTGCAGAGTTTAGCAAGAGACTTTCTTTTAAATGGTGTTATGGAAGTTTTATTGGGAATCTGTAGCAATTGTAGTAGAACTATGCAAATGAGACGTGTGTGATCAATAGCTTTTCGTAATGACACTGAATGACATTTCAAGGATAAAAGATGAACTTGGATGTGAAATGTATAAACAAAATCCACTGATGTTAGAGTTAAGAAAGATGATGAAGGGCCTGTATCTTTTCTGTGAGGAAAAGCTGAGAGAGCTAGGACTGTCCAGTCTAGAGAAGAAAAAGCTCAGGAGGATATATATATATGAGAGGAGACTGCAATGAAGATGTAGACAGGCTATTTTTAGTGTTGCCCTTTTTAGACTTGCAGTGACAAGACAAGAGGCAATGGGTACAAACTGGAATGCAGGAGGTTCTATCTAAACATGAGGAAGTATTGTGTGGATGATGGAGCACTGGATCAGGTTGCCCAGAGAGGTTGTGAAGTTTCCCTCCATGGAGCTCTTCAAAACCCTGCTGTTAACCAAAATCTCACCTTTGGTTAGATAAAATAATTTTTCACAATGAGTTTTAGGAACTTTGAGGGAAAAACAAGCAAGCAAACAAACATACAAAAAACGTTGGAAAATGCAGTGGTAGTAAGTTAACTTTTAAAGAAACCTATAATGCTTATGGAAGTCTTTGTGCCTGCCAGCCCACAATGCTAACTTTTACATTAATTCTCTACAACTATCATTCCATTCTAGGACAATGACATCAAATCTCTGGTGGCTTCTTGTATTGTGAACATAATTCTATTGTTCTAGTCCCTCTTGTCCCCTTTTGTGAAAAAAAAAAAAAGCTTTTCATTTTAGTTTTCCACGGTATATCTGTGTTGTTTAGGGGAAGCATAGATGTTGAAGAGTTATTATCAATCACATAGATCTGAATAACAAGATATAGAAGCTACAGGAAACAAGTACTCCAGGGAAACATGCTTCCGCTTATTCCTGTTTCAGAGCTGTAAATGCCATTGCTCTGAGTTTGTTAACTAGAATGAAAAATGCTAACTGCAATAATATACTATGACAATACACATAAGAAGACATGCAGCTAATGCAGCTTTTGCTGAATAAGGAAAAAAAAATCAAACAACGTCATTCCCAGTCGTGAATGAGATCTTTTCTTATTTTTGTCATTTGTGGTGTCTGAGTACTTCAGTCAACTTAACAGAGATTTGCATTTTGCATGTGTCTTGTGAGGCTTCATTGCTGAATTCATATCTGTATTTCAATAAATCAGAACTGTCATGAAGCAGATTTAGCATTATGACCCTTCATGACTGTATTTGCAATGTTTTATCACAGCTGGCAGCCAATCAATGGTTCTTATAAGACATTCTGGTCATAACATTGAAAGATTAAAGTGAAAGACTGTATTTGTTAATCCATTTGTATACTTGAGCTTCTGGTCTCAAGGGTATAAAATCAAATTAAAGTGGATATTAAACAAATATCTTTTGCATGCAATAATCTGTGTGTTGAGCCAACTGCAGTGTCTATAGAATCACAGCATTCCTTTATTATTCCTCCACAGATTATTCCTTTTCATACTCACATACTTTTTTGTGTGCAATTTCTTAACCAGTTTCCCAGCTGGAAAAGCATTATTGTTTTTTACCATTTTGATTCATGATGCTAACAGTGGACTGTTAACTATAGAATTTATGTGAAGATAATCTGTAAGGATCTGTGTTTTAAAATACTGTTATAATGCTCAAAGATGAGGAAGATAGGGGCCCCAAGAGGAAAAAAAATAAATAAATCTGAGCACAACATACTGAACGCTTTCTTACCACCATATCACTGCAATACCAAACATAGCATTTTGTCCAAGGCAGGATCAGTCAAGTACAAAATTATTGAGAAGCATTTCAAGCTTTCTCTTTAAGTGCCTCAGTGCAGGAGATACTACACTCTACCGATATAAACTGTACCTATACTTTAGTCTCTAACATTAGAAAATTCTCTCTCACACCTCAGCTGAATTTCCTTTCTTTTGGTGTAGATTAGGTGTTTTCAAAGACCAAGCAATAGCTTTTCATGCCCCTAAAGAATATTATCAGATAATCGTTATTGATTAGTTCATATTGATTAGAGTACTAAGATAAAAATAAGTCCAAATCCTATGACCTAAGACCAAATTTAAGTACATAAATAAAAGAGGCACCAGTTGTAATATGGACTTTTGTATTAACTGATGCTGATAGAATCATTTATATTGATAGTAGTGTATTTTGCTAAAGAGAAAACTATATTTCTTTTTTTTTTTTGACAGCATTATATATGTAATGTAAAGTAAAACAGTTTTGAAAAATAGTGTCTCATGAACTTACCTTAGTAAGCTCTGTAGAGAACTTTTCAAAATGATACTAGAAAATCATTTTTAGAACAGTCATGCATCACTCCTTTATTTCACACGATCTTCATATGATTAGCAATTACAGAGTTAAGCCTTACATGCCAGCGTTCATTTGGTTGTGTTAACAAAATAGAACACAAACTAGGTTATTCATTTTTAAATTTCAACAAGTGACACTTGGGTTGCAAAAAAGAGTATAAACTAATTGGAAGTAAGAGTTCTGAGTTGCAAGATAGATGCTGATTCTTGAAATGTAGTTGGGATGAAATGAAATGTGCATTGCAGGAACAAACTTCACATTATTCTTCATTTTGTTTGCTGCATTTGTTATTGTGATTGTCGTCGTGTGGTTCTGATGAACCATAAAATCTAGTGACTGTTGCCTAAAACTTGGCAAATTGACAGCCCTGTATCTAAGTGTTCATAACAAATGTTCAATTAATTCTGAGCTACAGAAAAAGCCCTTTTGAAATTCACAAAATATACTGCACAACCTGATTCATTATAAGTATCATTTATAATGAGCACTCCATTAAATCCTAATTGCAGCTGAGCTTGAGAGTTCTTTGATCAGCAAGGTGATCTGAGTTAGTGCCACTTGGTTTATTCATCTTTATTACATAAAAATTGGGCTACCTGACCTCTTGCAAATCCAGTCCCCACAAAGTGGCTTAAAGTTTGTACACAATGTTGCCCAGTATCAGGAAATTAATAGCAATGGCAGAAACCTGCAGCTCCTTTTTCGGTCTTTATCAGAAAAACAAAACAAAACAAAACAAAACAAAACAAAAAAGTGTGATAAATACATCACAATAACAAATTACATTACCTGTATGCCTACTGTGTGTACAAATGATGCAAGATATTCATAAAATGATCTTAAAGTGTTATGTATTGTGGAAAATATTTCTATTTCATCTGCATAGTGGGTGCTCTGTTCTTGTCAAAAAGATGTTTCCTGGAATGTCACAGTCCAGTCCAGCAAAATTAATTTAAATTGTTCTTGGTTTTGGTATAAATGAGCAGTGATGAACTGAACACACCCATACCATGGGAGCATGGGAGCAAAAATAATTGCATTTAAGATATAAAAATTGCATTACAAAGAATAGACCTGCATTTATTTGTGACAGACTGGTGAAACTCAAAAAAAAATAAAAACAAACAAACAAACAAACAAACAAAAAACAGTACATCAAAAAATTGGCTTTACAGATCATCAAATACTTCAGAGTCCATTGGCATTTTAAGCCCTGCTGAAAGGTTAACTGCTGGGTGAGTTACATCTACCTCTTAAATTTAAGTACTTTAGACTTGACATAAAGTGCATGTGGATTTGTCTCCACATATGATAGTAATTGTATTCATGCCCAATTGTAGTAATTGCCCAAAGCCCTGGCACCTTCAGAGAGTCCTGCATGTAGCCAGATCTAAACTTGGGTCATTTATAGCATCAACTCCTTTGGAATCACTGATTCGTCTCATACTAAGAATCCATTATATAGGTGTTGTTTTTAGTTCTGTTATGTTGTTAAAAGGTGTAAGTATGTGTAGAAGGTGTTTTGCTGATAAAACAATTGTAGTACTGGTTAACAAACTTATACTCAAGTTTTCTGATTTTCCAGTTATTAGCTAGTTATGATGTTCTATAAGAAACATATTACATAAATGTCTGTGAGCTTGCAGAATTAGAAAGGTTGGAATAAGCTTCTTTTTTTCTAATCTAAAACCAAAAGAATCAGTTTCTATTTTCAGTCGCACTGTTGTTAATTCAGAGTAATCCTGTAAGAGTCAATAGTGTCTCTTCAGATTTGTGGCAATCCAGCAGAAAGTTATTTATGCCCAAAATAAAAAAAAAAAAATAATAAAAATCCGGTGTTTTCTTAACCTTGGCCTTGAAAAGGCAAAATACACATACTGTGCCCACATATAGGCCACATCTCTCTTTTTTTTTTTTTTTTTTTAATTAACTTGGAATATTAGATGAACATCTGTTTCTATTCAGATTAATGATAGAATAAACACCATTATATCTTGCTTTGCCTCTAAACACACACACAAAATTAGTTATTTTCCATAAAAGCTAGAAAGACAATGTACCTTTCTGTGAGAACCCTATGTTACAAAAACAGACCTATGGGAATTAACAAACAAGTGAAGATATGAAGAGAAATTCTCAGATAAGACATATTTGTTCATTAATATATATGTACCTGGTACTGTTACATTACATTGGAACTTAACTGTCAGAGGATGTATTTTCATTTAGACTGGGCTTTCTGTTTGCCTCTCTTTTATTTAATGAGATCTGCTGCTACTGTTTTCCTTGCACCTTCACTTAATATATGTCTTCTTTTATCTGTGAAAAACAGAGAATGAAAGTGAATCCAGATTTTAGTACGTGACACTCTACATTTTTTATCTGGCCATTTGTTTTGCTTATATATATATATATTATATATATATATATATATATAATATATATATATATTTATTAGGCTGGACCAGCAGTTAGTAATGTTAACAAAAAGGCTCCTGGGGAACACAGGACCCAGTGCTGATAGGCCAGAGAAAACTTTTTCCATTTAAATTAGTGTTATACCTTTTCTGATTTTTTGACTCAGATTATTTTAGTCCAGTTTGTGGACAGGTTATAAAAGTGCACTATTCTTCATATTTGGTATTTGTGAAATGGCATCAAGACATCAGTTGAAACTGTATATACTAGATATATGCAGTTAATATATAGGAGACAACAAGTCAACTAGGCTGGGCTCTTAATGGTGGGGTATGGCAGGAGGATGAGAGACACTGGGCAAGAGTTGAAACAAGAGAGTTTCAGATGGGTAATAGAATCTCTTTCTTACTCTGAGGACAGTCAGATCAGGTCACCCAGAAATGCTGTGCCTTCTCTGTCCTTAGAAGTTTTAAAGACCCGATTGGATAAACACTGATCAACCCAGTCTGATGTCACATCTGAGCATGCTGTGAACAGGAAGATGGGGTGAGACCTGATTCTGATGGGGTAATCCCATGTCTTGGACTACATAACTCAGACTTACCTGGGACTTCAGAGATTACTATGCATGTCATGAAGTCACTGAATAAAATAATTAATTAATTAATTACATTAAAAAAAAAAAAAGCCATAAATCCTCTGAGAAACATATGCGGTGTATTCACTCCCCTCCGGAGTTAACCCTTCAGTACATTTTCAAATACACTGGCAAACTACTTCAGAGTTGAAGCAGTTTCCAGAGTTTCCAAACTTGGAACCTTTCCAAAACTCTCTCAACAGCTTTCAAACAATTCAGTCTTGATTTTTGATTTCATGTGACCTCTACCATATAAAGCCATCTCAGCTGAAATTAATGGTTTCCAAAACAACAAGGAAAATATTCTTTCCCGTCCTGTAGTGCTTCAAGTGATGCTGAGGGCACAATGTCACTGAAGTTTAGCTTAACATTTTGAGAAGTATAATCTTGATTAATTAAACAAAACATAACGCTTTCTAGATTGTGCACTTAAACCACCAGTATCTCTTTGAAATTACAGGAAATGAATGAACCTAAGTATGTACTTCTCTACATCTTTTTTGTGGTACAAAGTAGGCATAACAGCTATTGTTTTGGTTTGGGACTCCGTGAGTCTCAGTGCACTGTTGAAACTCCTTTCATAAGGCTAATAAGCAACAATTCACTTTCTCAAGAAAGGTAAGCACCTCTGTGAATAAATAATTTATTTTCTAATACTGCAACCTGCGAGAAAATAAGGTGCATGTATAAAATATTCTGGATATATTTTCTTGGTTTACTGTTTTTGTCAAAAACATAGCAGAGACTTTATATATATATATATATATATGCTTCAGTTAAGAGTATTTGAACTAGAAACATTAGCAGCAAATTAATCGTAATACAAGTACAACCAAGAAAATAAATTACCCTTCAGTCTATAGCTCTAGTATATTCAGATGAGTGGCCAGAACTGCAATTCATCATATATTTAATTTACTTCCAAATGCTATGAGATTACAGCCAACATTTTTTCTCCTGCAAATGTATTGAGATGATGAGATTGTTGGTGAGATAAATGGTAATACCTTCCCTCTAGCTGTTCCTGCAATGTTTGTTAAAAACAGATCATGGCTTTCAGCTGAGGATACCGACAGGCCTAACAAGAAAGTATGTTTTGTGGTTTTGCTTTTACTTTTTTTTTTTTTCCTTAAAAAGTTGCTTTAAAACAAGTCAGTCTCCAGACCAATCAAAGTTTCAGAAAGCTTTAGCTTTAGCTCTATTTCTGAGGAATATGAAGAAAAAAAAAAAAAAAAAAAAAAAAAAAAAAAAAAAGAGAGAAATTAAAAAAAAAAAAAAAAGTGAAAATTGTTGTTAAAGAAAGCTTTACCCTCAGGTAAGGAGAGAATGTTTTTCCCAGCAATGGACGACATTTTAGTTTATTCTAGCTAACAAAAATAAATAAATAGATAAATAGGGCATTAATGCCAAAATAATTTAAACAAAATACTTTAATTTGAAATTTAGGTACAATTTTTAGGTACAGTTACAGAAATTTAGGTACACGAGATTTTTTATATTGTTCTGAGGTTGTAGACTATCTCCATCTTACTTTTTATCATTTTCCTAAGTGAAAGTCAAAGAGAAAATTTCTGTCATCCAGGTAACAATTTAGAATAAAGGATACTTAAAATTCAACACATTTTCATCTTAGTGAAATTAACTCTGAGTACCCATATTTCTTTATTTTGGTAGCAGTTCATCTATTTCTTTCTTTCTTTAATTAAAACAATCTGTCCAGATTTCTCATATCTCCCATTCATATGCTGTTTAGGCTGTTAGAGAGCATAAAAAAAAAAATAATCTTATACATCCAAACATTAGCTCAGCTTGCCTGATTTCTTTCTTATTTTTAGCATACCAGATTGAGGCATTCATGACAGACATGTATCTGAAAGTCTGAAGAAGTATCAGGAAGCTAACAGCAAAAGAGAAAAGAAGAGAGAAAGATAGTTTTGTGTTGATATAGATGAGAACATTACTGGTGTTTTAACTGAATACAGGCCAAAACTGACTCTAAGTTTAAAGTTTGCATAAGAAAAACTTGCTGAAGAAGATTCAGGGAAGGTTCTTTGATATCTCTATAAATTTATCTGAGTTCATCAGTAAGTGAAAATGATGGAATTGGTTTTCAGAAGAGAAGGATGTATTTTTCATACATTCCTCAGTTTTGATTGCTAATAACACCAGCCTATAATAGGATCTTTTCAGGATAGCTTATAGACTTTTCAGCTAATGTAGGCATTTATATAAAATTTAAAATTAAAATGAATAATTTTGAAAATTATTTTATATAGTACTATTTGAATAGTTATTTTCATCTCATGAAAGGTCATACATTTCCATGCTTCTGTCTCTAGCAGACCTTTGTTTAGCTACAGCTAACTACATATTACCTGTTCCAAAGATAATGGAGCTTTTATATAAATTCATAAGTCCATAGAGGTCTTATTTCTTCTACACTCAGGCCTTTTCTATTTTTTGCATTGGAGCCTTCAGTTTCTTGCAGAACAGATGATTTATTACACTTGGGAAAAATCAGTATATCTCAATGGCACTAACAGGAATAGTATCATTTACAAGGGATAACCATCTACTGCCAACATCAGTAATAACACACTACTATGGCAGTACTAACAAATAATGTTTTGTTTTGTAGAACTAAACATTGAAATAGAATTGTTGCCCCCCACCCCACCAGTCTCCCCCAAAAAAAGTATTTTCTGTGTTGGTTTTTTTTGTTGTTGTTGTTGTTGTTTGGTTGGTTGGGGTTTTTTGCTTGTTTTGTTGCATTTAAACCAACAATGAACAACTAATTTTTCCAATGGGGTTCTCTTTTAAGGTTCTTTTAATACCCAATTTTCTTTTTATGATACTTTCTTGTGCAACATTAACTTTCACAAAAAATGAAAATGTGATCTGGAAAAGTTACAGAACTGTTGACATCTTTACACTACTTCATCTATGCCTGGACTCCTGTCTAAAACTAAGAAAATGAAACTAAAAGATAAAAAGACAAATAATGATATTGAAGAATACAAATAATAGTTCCTGAATCCTCCAGGACATTGTCATGCACTGCACATAACCTGTCTTGTATTTTTACCTTTTTACCTCTCTTGTATTATTACTTTTATGAGTAATAATTACCTATCATTACTTTTAACAATCTGTATGTTAGTTTATTGTAATGGGTAAAAATGTTGACTAGGAAGAATGAATTATGAATAATTTTAGCAAAAGACAAAAGTACTTTGCTACAATTTAAAGTACAAGAAAAGCAGGGAAAAAAATGTACTGAATGTGTTGCTGTTTCTCTTGAAAGTTAGCAGATATCAGGGGAGAAAGGAATAGGTAAATACATGAAAAAAAAAAAAAGAGTTTCCTCTACACTAAAATGCCATATTATAATCCTTATTTGTATTGAAATCATTCCTAGTAATCAATCTTTAAATATATGTAGGCTTTTATTATTATTATTATAAAAATCTGTTTTCAATTATCAAAATATTTTTATAAATTTTCAAAAATTACACACATTATTTATATACTAATTTTGTTTGAAATCAGAAATCTCTATTAGAGTTCTACACTGTCATTGATCAGCCTAATGTTTGATTGTCTTCCATAAAAGTGATTCATGGAGAAGGATAAAATTTCTTCCATTAACTTTATTTCAAGACTTCAAAATATGTTTAATCTTACTTAAGTAACAGCATCTTGGACCTTAACAGTGAGTTTTAAAACTGTATGCAGTTATATTCATAACATTTTAGTGAATTTTCTATTTTATAAATTAAGACAATCATTTGTGTTTTTTTGTTTTTGGTTTTGTTTTTAATTTTTTATTTCAGCATTCTATCCAAATGGGGTATGTAACTGATAACAGATTTTATTGAGCTGTATTTTATTTTATTTCCAGAATATTTTCCTACAAGGATCTTAATTTCCTATCATGAAATCTGTCATTCTTATTGCTTTCATAATGAGCACTGTTCACACTCTGTTCATATGATACACACAGGATTCATTGAACTGTCATTTTTTAATCATAGTTGCTTACTGAGACTGCCACATATTGATGTAAATCACTAAAGTCTTTTGAGGTCTTCCTAATTTTACTTTTTGTCAACGTGCATCACACTTGTAGTCACACTCTGTGCTTGCTTTCTGTAATTGCTTCTGGTCAGATTTCTTGGGAGATGGGTTTTCCTGAGGGATTTTGAATAACAATGTGCTCTTGTGAAGCACTTGGCTTTCTTTTCTCTTAACACTTATGGAGTGGATAACTAAATAAAGTAAAAGAAAAAGAAAAAGTGAAACAACACCTAGTTGCCAATGTTGAAGGTTTGTGGTTTTTTGTTTGTTTGTTTGTTTTTGTTTTGTTTTGTTTTGTTTTTATTTCAATCTTTCTTTTTTTTTTTTTATTTCAATCTGTTTTCTATAAAAGCTTAACTGCAGTTGAATGCTTACTCCCCTGTAAGTGATTATCAAATTTCCCACTAGTTTCAGTGAGGAAAAAGTTCTGTTTTCCTCTGGAAACTTCTCAGCCAGGTCACTGATTGTCAGCTGTCTAACAGAAAACAGAGGGAGAAAAAAAATTTTATAAGACAAGTCCTGAAGAACTTGCCCACATGAGGTAGCTGATGTTCACCAGTTAACCAATCTTGCATTATGGGGTGAAACACTGGCAACGTGTTGTGATTTCCTTCTAATTTATTAGCAGAAAGCTGAGGATCTGGGCCATCCTCCACTCAAATTTTGTGTGCACTGGATTGAGTGAAGTAAAAATAAGTTGCCAAGATGGTATTGACAAACCAGAGGAGAGAACTTCAGAAGAAAACAGCCATGGAGATCAAAATCAGGCTTCTGATTTTGAGGACAACTCACAATTTTGAGGACAACTGACTAGTCATCATTCTATATAAAATCTGGAAGTGTGCAGTTAAGGTTGGAAATACAGCAGATAGTGAAGAAGCAGCAACATGGCTTGACTCTGAAGGTCAGATATCCAGATTTCTTAAGATTGCCAGGAGCATACAAACCTCTTTGCTGTAGTTTCCCTTGGAAAAAAGAGAGGTGCAAGTGAACAATTTGCACTGATACTAAATTGAAGGGGTACAGGGATGAAAACATAAAAAGGAGAAGCTAAAACAGAACTCAGGAGGAGCTAGAGCTGAGTTACAAGTTAGAGCAATGCTGTAAGATTGCATTGTGTTGTGAGGCTGGTGACTCCTGGTGGTTTTGTTCAGTTTCTCTTGACACCTTGAAGAAATATCCTTGTCATACCTGGTCTCAGAGTTATTTTAGCCCCATGCCTGTGCTACATTGAATCCTGAAAGAAACCCTGAATCAAGAAGAACCTGATTCAACTTGGCCATAGCTCTCTTTCCAGTTTGCCCTAGCAGCTGCAGCCTCAGTTTGCATATTTCAAGTGTTGATTAAATGGGGAAATATTCTGAGTCTGTCATGATTTAATGTATATTTTAACATACTGAACAGACAAAAAAGTTATTTTAAATCTAAAATTTAAATCTAATCATTTTGCTACTAAACATTTAAAATTGCATGATATTGTGTTGTGACAGTAGTTAAACTTATTAGATAAATTCAAAGGTCCCTATAGCGAATTATGCTGGGCAGTCAGTAAACGTAGCATAGGCAGTGTTAAGTTTCATTTGTTTATCATTTGTTCCTTGCCAGTCTGTAAGTAGGAGACTTAGCCCTTCCTGAACCCTTGAAACTTTTCTAAAAATAAAGAAAAAAAAATATTTTAAACTTTTCCTCTGATTGTTTTCCAACCCATTTTTTAAAAACTGAAAAATCACTCTTGCTTCCTGTACCCTAGCAAGATGCCCAGAGACAATATTGCTGTTAAAAGTGAAAACAGTGCAGTAGTTACATGGATGATCACGCATCATGGTCTGAATAAGTACCAAAAGCTGAAAAACTAATGGTTCAATGAGCCTTTGTTTTTCACACTAACAGATGATACTAAACTATAGAACAGTGCACAGATGAAAAGTGACTAACTTTTGAGATAGCTCAAACCTATATAGACAATGAGCTATACATTCATATGAGTTTTAAGATAGAGATTAAAAAAAAAAAAAAAAGAGAGAGAGAGAAAAAAAATACACACGATATTTTTAATAGTTGCCCTTTCACAAGAATGTTACTCGTTCATTTTATTGCCCCAAAGAGAATTAATTTAAGTCCCATATTGTAAATGTAGATTCTGATCCACAGACTATATACTTAACCAAACTAGAAAGTGGGATGAAATTTGTCTAACACATTTATCTCTCGTTAAACATCTCCAAACCTTTGCTTCAATTCAGCTGCTATATTTAGAATTGATGATGCAGTCAGCAGGATGGCTTACGTATATCATAGTCCTTTCTGAACAAATGGTGCCGTTAGGGACCATTTCTCTATTGTCATTGATAAGAAATAAATAAATTACAATAATTCACAATTGCAAATTACAACAATAAATCTTGCAACAGTAAAAGAGTAAATATCTTTAGATGGAATTTATTTTTTTAAGTAATTTGTCATTTTAAAATGAACTCCCCTCAACAACTCCAAGGAAAAGAGTTTTTGTAACCAACATTATGATAGAAGTGAAATGTTTCATACTGCTTTGAACTATGTAACTGGAAAGTACTAGAGATTTTTCAGCTTCCTTTCATTCAACACAGAATTCTTCTTACACCATATCATGAGACAACAGAGAGGTAGAACTCAGGTGGGTTGCATGCAATTGGCAAGCCACACCCCAAGAAGAAGAGGACACTATCTAAATGACATCCTGCTGGTGGGCTTCTCAGAGCTTATTTTCTTCAGCAGATGAAGCCTGCAGATCACTGGTAGGCTGAGTTCCTCTATCTTGCACATGGTGTCTCTGAATGGGACCTGTCCTGCAGTGCTGGGGTTCAATTGTGGGAAAGGTCTCCCAGCAAGAAGAATATGAGAAAAAGCCAGTTATGTGAGACCACAGGGTCTGCAATGATTCTGAGCTGTCCACTTTGATATGGTTATATATTCTTTTTAATTTCCAGAAATTCATTCATATGGACAAACCATATGAATTTGAAAAATATGAAAATATGTACATTTGAAATATCACAAATATGAAAAAACATATTTGTGATAAACATATGTCTTCACTTATTTATTCACAAATGAAATAACTATCTGTAAATAGTAGTGTTTCAACTGTCAGCTGCTGAAGATCAGTGTAATTCTGAGATCTTCATCTATTCTTTGATATTTTATACACTCTGGCAAAAAAAAAAAAAATCAATGGCAAATGCAATTCAGTGGCTTTCTTTCTACTACTACTTTTGGTTGCTTTAAAAGTACAGGTTTTTAGATCAATCAAAATGCTTTTATAACCACTTTAAGAGATGCCTTCATTATTTCAGTTTTGTTTGCTGAAATGATGGAGCTTGCTGTGACAGAAATGGGCTCTGCTGTTACATTCACTAATTATTCCATTTGGATTTTTTTTTTTACAATACATGCATTAAATATATTCTGCTTTTATTTATTTATTTATTTTATTATTATAATTTTATTTTTTACCATAACTTGAATTTTCATGTATATGTATTTAAAAAAAAAAAAAAAAATTCTGCTAAGGATTCCACAACAAGTACTGATAAACTGAAGAATTACAGCTGCACATTGACCTACAGTAGGATGCATTGCCTCTCAAAATGTTTATATAACTGCAAGGAGATGAACAAAATAATTCAGTTCATCTCTGGTTGCGTAATGTCTTAAGGTTGAATTTCATGTGTCTTGTCATTGTCACGAGGAAAGCAAAATTAAATTACCGGATTCTAACTCTTGTGTTTGATTTCCTTGTTTGCATTTGTTTAGCTTTTAGTGGGTATGCATAGGTTCTGCTAATGTTATTTGAATTTTTTAGCAGAATGTAACTTGATTGAAATACATGTTCTGGAAGTATAAGTGTTGTGTTTAAAAAACAAACAAAAAAAAAAAAGAAAAGGAAAAAAAAATATTTCAGTGCTTAGTTATGTGAAACACATTCAGTTATTTCAACTGTTATGTCAGCTTGCCTAAAGCACTATATTAGTACACAACTTCAAGTGGATGAATGATCAATTGGTGATTGTCTGCTACATCTGTTTCCTGTCTCCAAAGATTAAAAATGGCTAGTTCAGAATTTTTGTTACTTGCATATTAAAGACAAGAACCACCTACTGTTGATGTTACTGGCTGTACAAGTATGACCTAGAGACAGTTTACTTAGATACATAAATTTAAACACATAGATTGAAGAAAACAGGCCCGAATCCACTTGGATGTACAAACACATTTTTGGCCCCAACATTGGAAAAAGCTATTCTTGCTTGTGCTGAACCACTTAAGTCTGGAGTGAAGGGTGTCCAACCCAATTCATCCATCCACCCACCCATCATTCCACTTTGTCTAGGAAGAACATAAAGTGTTTTTAACACCTAAATCAAGATAAGCTGTAATACTTAGATCTTTCTTTTCTAAATAATGGCACAGCACAAAGTTTAACACCAGTTTTCTGTCAGAAATCCATAAGGTGATAGTTCCTACTTTCTGCAAAGTGTCTTGGATAGTTGGTTTCAGCTCTTTCTTGCATCTGGTGAAGTTGCAATTCATATTACTCAACTCCAAAAGGCTTCTGTCATTGGCTATGAAATAAATGCCTTCAGTTGAGGCTGAGGTACAATTAAGTCAGTGTAAGAGTCATGGGCTAACAGAGAAGGTAAAAAAGGGTAAGGTAAAAATTGTTTTATAATGGTAGTCCCTCTGTGAGCACTTTCTTGGATTTAAACTCCCTAATTCTACCCAAGTCTATCTAGTCTCTGGATTATCTCACTTTTTCGGAAGGTCTTCATTCAAGACTTCCCCAATTTACAGCTTGGACCATCACTGTATTCCATTTCTCTTTCAATTTTCTCATGTTTTGAAAATTGGGTTATTGCATTAACGTGTGTTGTTTTTTCAGTTTTTTTATAGTTTGTCTTTAGAGTTTGATGCCAAGTTTTGAATATTCCTCATGGCTAAGCTACATTAATTAAATGTAGACTCATCTGTAAGTGCAAATGGACATCATCTCATTGGTTTTTTTTCACTCTTCTCTCCAATGTGAAAAAGAAATAAGAAAGGTGGCCAGAGTTTAAATTTATTTGTTCCAATAGAAATAATTACATTTGTAAGGGAATTATGCAGTCTACTTTATTCTGTGGAACAAAACTGGAGGAGCAAATACAGTGCTTCTATTAATGACTTCTGCATTTAATCAGTGCAGTCCAGTAATTGAATTAAACAGCTGGAGTGCACACTAAGCCACATCTCATCCTGTCTCCAAAGGCTTTCTCTTATAAGGGCAATTCAGGCAAACACAGGAAGAGTGGGATCCTAAAAATATATTTGAAAGTTTTCTGCAGCGTCTCAAATGATCCCTGCACAAGTCACTAACCACATTGATTTTGTGTCTGGCTGCCATAGAATCAGAATCTGACAAGATACACTTTTTTTTTCAGACCAACTCTCTTGCTGCATATAAAACACATTTGTAGTACGGTGATGGTTGGACCAGAATGTCTTGAAGGTCTTTTCCAACCTGGATGATTTTATGATTCTATAAAAAGTATAATTTTGCTGAGCATTTTCAAACATGCATCGTTTTCTATAAAAGATTCATTTTGATCATGCAGTAATATTCTTCTCTAGCAAAATCAGATCAGGAACAAGCACGGAGATTACCTGTCAACCAAGCACAGGTCTCTTGCAGTTAACTGTAGAATAATAAACCTGCTTTAAAGTTTCACTGCTGTCTTAATAACTGAGAACATTAATAAAGTACTTAGTAGGGCACTCAAAAGAAATGAAGCCAAGGAAAATTATTAATTTCTTTGCTGTGTTAATTTTGTTATTTTTTTTTCTTTCTTTTACGTTTTTGTTTTTGTTTTTTGTTTTTTGTTTTTTTTTTTTCCCACTAAACAATATTTTCTTTCCAGTTGAATTAGTTCTTTATATAGTGTGATAGTGGGAACAGAAAATAACAATAATAATGTGTTTCCCATTAAATATTCACATTCAGTAAACCTAAAGAATACAGAAGGAATAAAACACTACTTTCTGTAAGATAATGATCTTAGAAATAAATGGGTTGTAAAAAAATCTCTTGGAAAAAGATAAAATGAGCCATCCCTTTTCTCCTTTTTTATAGTTATATGTTGTTACCCAAATAATGTAAAAAGTTATTTCTTGTTATAGCCTTTTATCACCTTACATTTTATTCTATTTTATAATTAAGTCTAGCAGTTGCAGTGCCAAACACAGTGCTAAGACACTTGAACATATTATCCTTAATTTTAAGTCTAGTGTAGGTGTTAATACTTCGAGCTGAGTGCTTCCATCATTAGTTGTTTATAACACATTATTTTTCACTCTTAAAAACACCAATAATTTACAAATTCTTTAGCAATAGCAAGTTTAAATAAACTAAAGTAAAACAATGTAAAATTATATTAAATTAAAAAATAATAATAATAATAAATAAAACACCTTAGGTAATATTTGCTGAATCTTTCATCAACTTCTTTGTCAGAGTAACAGTATTATTATTTTATTGATAAGCATAGGTGAGGCCTATGGTCTCAGAAACAGAGGATTTTTCAAGAGATAAGAAGGGAGGCATTAATAAATGAAAAATAGCATGAATTGATTTGAATCGTTTTATTGTGGCTTTCCAGGTAAAGTTTAAAATGGAAAAAAAAAAAAAATAATCAGTGACAAAATACAAACAAGGATAAATCTATCTAAGTCCTTAAATGGAATGATGGAATGGACTAGTTGCCTGTAATAGCACAAGATGGGAGCTGCTGATGATTAAACCTTTCTTTGTCCTGTGTTCTTAGGTATTCTATTAGAAATATTGATCATGTTTAATTACTTTTTTTTTTTTTTTTTTTTTTCCCTCTCTAAATTAATCATAGGCCAGTTTTGGAATCCTAAATGAAACATCTTTTACATTATGAAATTTGTGTAATATTACCTTTAAAAATGTCAAAGTGGAACATTTACTCTTTTTTTAAATGTTTTTTGACAAATAAGGTTCATCACATTAGTTTAAAGTAATAGGCAAACAAACTATTTTGATAAGGAAAAACTGCCTGTATTTGCCAACTCAATAGCAGACTATAATCCATCTGGATTTCTATAATGTGCTCACAGTGGTTGTTTCTAAGTACTTGGTCCATGAAACTAGAAGTAGATTCAAATTAGATGAATCAAATTCACAGATAAGTCCTGGTTTTAAAGTTTATTGGTGAATCAAGTTAACTCCTAGTACTAATGCACCTTAAAAGCCAAGTCTTTTTGTCTAAATTAGTATCTTCATTTCTATTTGAACTGTAGTTAAATATTTTCTACTCCCATGGAAAGCATGTGCAACATCATTAATAGTGCAAAAATGCACAGAATTACAGCTGTCCTGGAGTTTCAAGTTCGTTACTACTGATAAGGAAACAGACCTCCACTGAAAGTGTGAATAGGACTTCAGGGAGGAAAGGATGGAGTAAGAGACATGTAGTTTCCCAGTTCCTCAGACCAGTTTGTAGCTTTTCTGTGCTGCGTTTGTGAGTGGTATTGATGTTAGTCATGTCCTGTGCAGAAGATGCCCAGCTGAATAACTGAGCTTGACATGTTTGTATAACCGCATATTCCTGGGAACACTTAATTTATTGATATAGACTTACCATCAACACCTATATAGCTGTAGAATCTAGCAGAGACCTTTTTCTGAACAATTTATGACTACAGAAATGAAAACTCAATTGAGTAAAATCAATGAGTAAAACTGAAATCGGCAGAAATGTAATGTTGCTTTTACTGAGGTCAGAAGTAGGCTCTGCATTTTTAAAGATTTAATGCCAAACCTAGAAAGCTGATAAAGATGTTTTTCATCTGCCATCCAAGACAAAGGAGTTCTACTCAAGATCCAGTCATATTACGCATTCATTCATCATACATGTTTGCATATGCAGTGCTTTGTACTTTTTGTATATTCCTTTACCTAACTACTCTTGTTCCTTACCTAACTACTCTACTCTTAACCTATGCCCCATTATGGACATAATCTATAATATTATGTGTATATATAATATATATACATATATATATAAATATATATGTATATATATACATGTATATATAATATTATGTATAAACATAATCTCTAATCTCTTATAAGAGATTTAAAATGAGAGAGATCTCTCAACAGGTGACACATGGAACAAAGATACGGCTCCACATCTGGTACAAAAGGTAATAAGCCACTGCACCATCAGCCCCCAAATGCATTAAACTTTTTCTTTTTGAATGGCACTAGAAAAATTAATCTACTACCAATGAACAGCAACAGCAGTGGCTCTGTGAACAAAGAATTATGGGGCAGAGGGCTACAATCTGAGGAGTTTTCTTTGTGCATGGATCATAAGTCATTTACATGAGCTAATGTCTGGAGAATATTATTTTATGCAAAAATAGCTAGGTTTAAAATCTCTTTCAAGGTTACTGATTTTAACAAGACATTTATTTTTGCTATTTACTGCTGCAGAGTTAACATCTTCCTTTTCTATTTTCTAATGCATGAACATGCATTTTAAGGTGCATGATTTTACATGAAGGACTAATGCTTATTTTTTTTAGTTAATGTTTTCTCCAATTTATGATGATGAATAAAAAGATAAATCTTGCCATCAAGTACATCAAGTTAAAAAGCATACACTGTACTTGTTTTTCCCCAGATTCTTTTACTAATTATTTGTTCAGTTCCATAACTCTGAAGTCTTCCTGCCATACAGAAATTAGTAGAAGCTAAGGCAAATTAGGTTCTTCTTTTTCTTCAGCATATATTAGTCACGTTCCGAAAATTACATTTTTAAAAAAGTGGAAGAAAGTGACTTTTCAAACAATTTAAACGAAGGCCAAATATTACAACTGTCAAAAATGCTAATTATAGCACTTTGTCTACCTAGAACTTGACTCAGAGAACAAAGCAATATCATCCTAACCAAGTATTATTAGCAGCTGAGCTAGTCATTAATAACATTCAGACTCTAAAACCCAAACAAACCTCTGAGGAAAAAATGTTACAATTGTTCTCTGCTCCTTAGAAATTCAGTTTTGCTAGTTCAAATTCAGTCAGTCTTGACCAATTACAAATTATGGTTACTTTCAGGTTGAGACAGAGCAAACCAAATTCAGCTTTCATCCACAATCACTTCTAAAAGTACTCTGAACTGTGCTTGGCAATGCAGAAAACCATTGAGGTAACAGTCCCAAGAGTCTGTCACATTATGGAGGGACAAAAAGGGTAAGAAAAACACACAGTTTAAAAAAAAAATCTTCGTGAAAGAGAAGTAATAAAATCACCTCTTAATCATTTAATGCTTGTAATGATCTTTTGACTGGAAGAGCCATTCTGATCATCAAAACTCAAAGTAGCTCTGCTAGTAATTTACAAATCCCATAAAACTCTTCTAGTTATTTTCTTTTATTAAGAACCCTTCAGTGGTGATGGAAAAGTATATGGAATCTTTGCTGAGACTTATATAAACAACTTTCTGATTATGCTGGCAGCATATTACCCTGCAGTTTATTTTACCAGTGATGTGGTTTTACACAGCTGGGCAGCTCCGCCACAACTGCTCTCACTCCCCCTCCTCAAAGGGAAAGGGGGAGGAAATACAATGGAAAGGGCTCAAGGGCTGAGATAAGGACAGGGAGATCACTCAACAAGTATAGTCATGGGCAAAGCAGACTCAGCATAGGGAGATTAATGACATTTATTACCTATTAATAACAAGCTAGACCACCCTCATCCAACACCTCCCACCAAGCAGCACAGGGGAACGGGAGAATAGGAGTTGCTGTCAGTCCCTAATGCCTCATATCTGCCATGGGGCCCTCCCATGGGATGCTGTCCCTCCTTAACTGATCGTGCATGAGCTTTCCACAGGCAGGAACTCTTCAAGAACTGGTCCAACATGGGGTTCATCTGCCAGGAGAAAACTGCTCCAGCATGAGTCTCCCACGGGTAGTGGGTCCCCCACACACTGCAGCTCCGGCCCGGGGCCTGCTCCTGCAGGGGCTTTCTATGGGCCGCAGCCTCCTCCAGGCCACATCCACCTGCTCCACCAGTGGCTCCTCCATGGGCTGCAGTGTGGAGATCCATGTGGGATCCACTGGTTGCGGGGAGACAGCCTGCAGCCTGACAGTCAATTGGTTAAGATGAGCAACAACTTCAGGATTTTACTAGTGCCTGATTATTAGGCCGGCCATTACCATCACCCATTCAAAGGTCCATATAAGTTCCTTGAACTCTTGTCCTTCCTCCTTTTGCAAAATGCAAATACTAACTGCACCAGAAGTTCAAGCTAGCCAAGTCTGGATTGGGTGAGTCCAAGAAAATTCCTGCGATATCAGTTAAAAAAAAAAAAAAAAAAAAAAAAAGCCATGGAATAGCAGTATAGCAGTACTTGAGGAGTAATTCTTAAGATGTGAAGGAGAACATGATTACCTAATTATCCTCCTACCTGATCTGGAAAACACAAAAAGTGGCAGGTGATTGACCTAATCACTTGTCACTTAATTCTAAGAGCTCTCCTTTTCCTCTACAGTGGCAGGCCAAGTGCATCTGTAGTCCTGGGAAATTATGTGCTGATGCTTCCTGGTTCTGCATGGTTGGGACTGTTTTTACCCTTATGGGTTTTTTCATGGGCAAACAAATGCAGATATGTTATGGATTCAGTGCTGTCTGCCATATCTGCCAGATCTTTTGAACACACTAAAGCCTTCAGGCTTATTATAACTGGCAATCCAGAGACCAATGTAACAGAAGGATGCTTTGCCATCCACTTGCTTCTATTCAGTGCCACATTTTTTACTTACAATATAAATAAGAGATATCCATAATGATTACAAGAGACCGTCTGTACTAACTAAAATAAATAATAACATAAATATGAATTTATCTTTTTCCTACAAGATAAACTGAAAATTATATAAATATGATAGCCAAAATATTGCATACAAGTTTAGTGCACAGAAGTTTGCATATTATATCTTGATGACGTGAATATCATAATCCATTAAACACAACTAATGCAATATGATGGAAAAAGGAAAACATTTTAAGTAGAAAACAGTTTAATTTCAAATCTTTTTTTCCAAATTGCATTCTATCTTCACATACAATTTCTAAAACATTTTTTTAAGTGAGGAATGTGGTTAATATTTTGTTTTGCTTCAATACACTCCTAATGTTGAGTATCATTTTTCCTGTCTGTAATTTATACACAGGATAAATCTTGTACCTCTTTTCCTTTAAAAGCTCATGTGAAATATATAGATGCATTTGAATTCTAAACCCATCTAGTTCTAATTTGTATACCAGTCATTTAGTATATCCTTTTATCCAATAAATCTTTCATATGAAGAAGCAAATATCTATCATTCTTTGTGCTAAAAAAACAACAGATGTTTTAAATCCCTGCAGCAAGTACTTAAATTTCAAAATAAGAATTAAAAATAAAGGCAAAACAAAATAAAACACTTAGGAGGATTTAAATTATACAAAAAAAAAAAAAAAATCCCTTTACATTCTGTTGCCTGTAGATGTAGACAGGTTACAAAATGTTTTCCAAGCACATCAGCTTTCATAAAACGAAATCACAATGTGGAACTGAATTGAACGTCCTTATTTAACGTTACGGTGCTCAAGGCAAGTTATCTGAAAGGCCAAAAATCTCTCAATGCAAAAAAAAAAAAAAGTTTGTATCTTCTAAAGATGAGGATATTGTGTGTTAATCCCAGAATTTTCTTCACTCTTCATAGATGAGTGGAGCTCTGCAAAACACTGCAACTTAGTGCCCAGGAGGGAAAGTTACCAAAACAGCAGCTCTTTGTAAGATTTGTATTTGTGCGTTCATTCAAGCACATCCTGGCCTACCTTGGGGGACTGTAGGTGGGTAACCAGGGTTAATAGGATGGCATCAAGCATTTGTAAAAATGATGGAACTTGTAATTGGCAGTCTGTCAGAAATTTATTTTTTGGTGACATAACCACAACAGAAGTGGGAAATGGTGTATAGAACAAAAAGAACTAGCTATATGTGAAGGGACAATAAACTAGGGTCCTCTTCATATGTATAAACACCGCTACATTAAATAAAGTAAAATATACACCTCATAAATGCTAAAGAATACTTGTTTCAGGGAAGGATTTTGTACAGTTTTCTGTACTCTTACATCACCTCTTCATACGCCTCAGCTACATGTGAGGTCTTTGTTATTTGGAAGCAGATGTAAAAAGGATAGCAATTGTCTCTTGATTATTCAGAGGGCGAAATGCATAAATGGATTTTTATGTTACTAAAAGTTGTTTTAGTTTTTCTTGGCCCTATATATGCGAAGGGTATCTCAAAACTGCTACTTGAGACGTTTATTGTGACAAAGACTGTCAATAGAAGGAACATCAAGTAAATATGTCATAACAGGACATAATTCATAATTCTCCTGAACAGTGCTTAAATAACATTCTAGAAATTTGGTGAGGTAAAGTAAAAGAATATTGTTGTATTAGTGTAGGAGTGTAAGTCTTGATTAAGAACATTAGCCGTGGAGAAAAGGAGGAAGACACTACTTTGTACTTTGCAAGGGAATACATGTTTCTGGGTAGCAGAAACACAACAGAATTTGTGTTATGTGTTTTTGAATTTTCAGAGCAGTTATCCACTGACTACCACAGTGAGGAAGGAAGATGATTAATTTTTATGCTTTTTTCTTTCTTTCTTTATAATTAATAGAATTAACCAGCACACTGCGGTGTGTTAATAAGTGGCTTTTTACACAGATTGGAAATAGAGCAGGAGTACAGGGCAAAGATTGTCTGACAAGCCAATGGGTTGTATCAGAGACAATATTTTGAGAGAACATTTTACAGATAGAAAGAGAGTCTGAACTCAGAGGCATCCTGACTGCCAGCACTTTAAAGCAGTGGTTTGAGAAAAGTTAGGAGACTAGGAAGATACATGCATTATCAAGACCAGATTTTAAAGATGGTGAAATAAGCAGGTATGACACTTAGTCTCCTGTGCAAGATAGAAAAGAAATATTACAATTCACGGAAACATTGATAGACTGTGAATCTAATTTCCTATTGATCTATGGACAGTGGTATCCCACAGAGAAGTATTGACTGACACTATTTGTGCTTCTGTTCTGCATTTGATGCTCATGTAGATCCTACACACTTAGGGTTGCAGGTTTTTTGTTTGTTTCTTTCTTTGTTTTTACATTATTCTTTTTTTCCTGTGCTTTTCCAAAGGTTGGTGCTTCTACTATTAGAGTACTAGATGGCAGCAAAATGCTTTTAAATATCTGCTGGACTGTAATCACAGCCTGTATCCATTTATCACATTCTGTCTGTAATCCCACTCTCAAAAGACGCATTACTTTTATTGATGCACTCTTACCCCCCGTTTTGGTGGCCCCTCTCTCCTCCCACATCCCCCTTATACCTGTCAGATGATCATAGTCTGAGTCTGAATCATCATACTGATGGAAAAAATGATGTATTGTATGCAAGATCTGGGAAGTGATTTTTCTATTCTACCATATTAAGACAACCTCGGTTGCCAGTTTCAGACCCTGCATTTCAAGAAAAGGTGTGAGCCAGCATAGAAAACAGCCTAGAAATCAGTGAGTCTGGTCAGAATGCATGATCTGAGAGGAAAGATTAAAGGAAATAAATTAATTAATGTGAGACTCAAAGGACAAGTACATAAAAAACAGCTATAAAAAAGGGAAGTAGCACAGTTTCTCTGTGTCTCCTCTGGATTCAGCAAGAAACAATGGGATTACACTGAAACAAAGTAGAAAATAGGCAAGGCTTTTTAACTGCAGAGATAGCTTATCACTATAATATATTTTTGGAGGGGTCATAAAAGTGATGTAATTAAAGATTAGACAAACATCTGTAATGCTTCGGGAATATATATTTAGAGATTTTCCTTGGAGGAATGTGCTATCTACATAATGTCTTCAATTTTATGCCTATTTGGTGAGGCCAAGCCATGAGTTTAGGCCGCAGACAGTTTAACCCTTCAGAGCTATCTGTTTCTGACAAAGGGGGAAGGCTAAGGCCATGTGAGTTATTCCATGTTAAATTGTTAGCGTGCTAAAATCACAACAGAGAACAAGCAATCAATATTGAAAACTCTGGCTGTGGATTTCACAATCAATTTATTCATGACAAGAGACAGGACACCATATGATTATATAGTGTATGCCAACCTGTTACTTCTGCATAAACAAATATCCACAACCAGTTGTTTCTTTTGAATTTGCAATTTTGGAGGCAGCAGAGACTGACGATAGTATGTTGTCAATTTTATTCTTATGGGATCTTTTGATCTTTTTTTCTGACAGTTACAATGAGAGGTAAATGGCAAGTCTCACAGGTTACTGAACTGAAATTCAAAAGTTTCAAAGTGTAAAACAATGCACCATGAAGGCTGCTAGTGCAGCCTAGTACCATCTCTTCTACTCTTCAGTCTCATTTCATATTCTGCCATTTGTATCTTGGAAGTTACTCCAGAGGCTTGGAGCTTTGACATCCTTTCATGAGAGAAGGTGCAGAAATAATACGAGAATTGGAGTGATGATCACAGAATCACAGAATTACAGAATGGTCAAGGGTGGAAGGGACCTCTGATGATCATCTAGTCCAAACCCTCTGCTGAGCAAAATCACCTAGACCACATTGTGCAGAATGGCCTCCATGTGTGTTTTGAATATCTCAAGAGAAGGACACAAACTGTCTGGGCTACCTGTGCCAGTGCTCTGTCACTCTCACAGTAAAGATGTGCCCCTCATATTCAGCTGGAACTTCCTGTGCTTCAGTTTCTGCCCATTACCTCTGATCCTCTCACTGGGCACAATTGAAAAGAGACTGGCCCCATTCTCTTGACAACCTCCCCTCAGATATTTATACACATTTGTGTAACATGATCTGTTACTGCTTGCTTTGGAGACGAATCAGAGCTGCTCCTCTGTGTTCTCTGAGGTCCCTTGCTACAAACAAGGATCATTCTTTAGGACCTGTGGACAGGGATGATGATGTGGAAATACTGTTTTAACCTTGGGCAATAGCAAAGTTTCAAATACTGCTGTACAGACTAGTGTACAAGTTAAAGCTCTGATGTGCAGCAGGTTTAATACACAACATTGGTGATCTCTCACTCTCTATCTCTTATACCCTCATATTTTTTCCATACAGGAAAAATAATGGTCCTTCAGTGGCTGCCAGAATTAAGGCAGTTGAAACCCCCCTGGGTTAGCCACTCTCTATTGTCTTTTCTAAGACACTTGACTATGGCAAAACTTTACTAGCCTGGGAAAATATAATTCAAGTCTCATTGTTTCCTAATAATTCATTTAGTCTGTGCCCATTTTACCTGTTTTGCTAAACAACTACATAATACAAAAACAGGCAAATATACCTTTATTTTTTTTTCTATACATTTCTCACCAGTTTCACAAGACATTTTACAGTGTTTCAGTGAGAGCAGAATATACATTGAGGAACTCATCTTTTCTTGCAGTGGAAAACATCTGCCTCTGTGCATCAATTTCCCAGGCTGCAATAAAAGGACAAAGGAGGGAAAACTCTTCTCTGATGCCCAATTTGAAGATCACATTGGAAAGGCACTGTCTGCAGGGACAGTATTTGCCTACATTCTCATTTTACATAGTGAGTTGTATTCTCATAGAGGCATTAATGGATTAAGCCAATGGCCAGTAGGAGTCAGCAGTTTTCTATGGTTTTGGTGAGAACTTGTAGTGTGTTTTACATGGCAAGGTTTTAGTATCGGGGGGCTGCAGGGGCAGCCACTGTGAGAAGAGTTCAGAAGCTACCCTATATTAGATAAGGGCCAGTTTCAGCCAGCTCCAAAAAAAATAAAAATAAAAAAATTAAAAAAAATACAAAAAAATAGCCACTGGCCAGAGCCAAGCCAATAAGCCATGCTGTTTGTGCCTTTGTGAGACCATATTTTAGAAAGGAAAAAATAACTGCTGCACAACAACAGCTGGGAGAGCGAGGAGTAAGAAACAGCCCTGCAGACACCAAGGTCAGTGCAGAATGAAGGAGAGAAGCTGCTCTAGGCTTCGGAGTTGAAGTTCCCCTGAGGCCCGTAGAAAGGTCCCTGGTGGAGCAGGCTGTCCCCCTGCAGCCCATGATGTACATGATGCACAGCAGATCTCCACGCTACAGCCCATGGAGGAGCCCCTGGTGGAGCAGGTGGATGTGGCCTGAAGGAGACTTCAGCCTATGGAGAACCCTCAACAGAGCACATTCTGGGATGGACCTGTAGCCTGTGGAGAGGGGACCACGCAGGAACAGGTGACCTGGCAGGAACTGCTGCCTGTGAGGGACCCATGTTGGATCAGTTTGCTCCTGATGGATGGACCTCCATAGTACAGACCCATATCTGGAACAGTTCTTGAAGAGCTGCTGCCTGTGGGAAGCCCATGCTGGATCAGTTCGGGAAGGACAGCATCCTGTGGGAGAGGCCTTGCTGGAGCAGTGGCAAAGAGTGACCGTGAAGGAGAGGCGCAGACAAAGTTCTATAGACTGAACAACCCCAGTTCCCCCATTCCCCTGTGCCACTTGTGGGGAGGAGGTAGAAGAGGGTGGATGGGGGGAAGGTGACTTTGGTTTCTTTCCTTTGTTTCTCACTTCTCTAGCTTGTTAGTAATGGGCAATAAATTCCTCTAATCTAAACACACTGAGTGTGTTTTGCCAAAGACCATAATTGTTGAGTAGTCTTACTGTTGTTATCTCAACCCTGGAGCCCTTTCCATTATATTTTCTCCCCTTTCCCTTTGAGCAGCAGGAGTAAGAGAATGGTTGTGGTGGAGCTCAGCTGTCCAGCTGAGTAAAACCACACAACTGGACCCTAACATATAACATAAATAATGCTGAAGTCAAAGTGATTAAAATTGTGTCTTTCATGTCTGTTTTTGATATAAAGGCAATTTCAAAGGTCATTGAGTAAGTGCAATAACAATTGACACTTGTTCTGCAGTAACATCATATAATTTATGGTGTTCAGATTTACAATATCATCTTTCTGTATCCGAGAATATCCTCTTCATTTGAGGCTTGAGAAAGTCCCAGTTATGTTTATAAGACCTTTTCTCATTTTTTTTCTTGTTTCTAGGACAGAAATGTTTCAAAATTTTTATGTGAATTTTTGTATATATGTGTTTGTGGATGTTATATTTTTATTGTCACAGTTCTAGAGAATTTGATCTTGACTTAATTAATGAAATAATTGTTTACGCATCTGTTTTAAAATCTTGCCAAGGATATGCTGAGTCTCAAGACACATTACAGAGCAGGTTAATCTAAGTCAGTACACTGAAGCAACTGTCTCCCATGGGGCCAACTGTCTCTGGGTGCAACCTGCAAAACAGCTTGCACTTTTTCTTGAATGGAATAGAAAAGGATAAATAACTCTTCAATCGATTGTCTTCTTTTCTTTCTGCACAGCTATGTGAAAATCATGTGACTTATTATGTTATTACATTCTCTGTATGTGCTGGGTCTGTAAACCCACCACACTGTATTAGAGAAAGCATGCAGACATCATAAAGGAATCCTGCATTTGTGCTAGCAAAGAAAAAAATGAGTATAAAAAGGTGAACACATAACACACATAGAAAAAGATAAAATTATTCTTTCTGGTCCAATAACAATATTTCATTTTATTTTTTCTGTAGTATAGGTTAGAATATTTTAAAATAAACATTCCTGTGTATTTTTAAAGGGCAAAGTGAATAATGGGGTCTTTCAAGAAGGTGATCTCAGTCAGATTTTACTTGTTTGAGGCATTGGTTGCCTTAGAGTAAAAATTTTATTTTATAAGAGAAGTGAAACTTCAACCAGATAAAATGGAGGACCTTGGGAGATTTGGGTATGACAAACTCAGAGCCTCCCTTCTCCTCTGTCCCAGTGCAGCTGTACCAGATGACCCACCAAAGATTTCTTAACAAATTGACCAATGGGGGGAGGGGGGGGGCGTGTGTGCTGTAACAAATATAAATATTACACCCTCTTTCAAAGAAGAAAATATGATGAGGGATAGGTTACATGACTTCAGTATAGAACTTCTCACCTGGCTAACAGGAATTTAGAAAATTAATTATTGTACTCTTCCTAAAAAGTACTACCAATCAGCCAACCTAAGGCAAAACAGCCAGTTTGAGACAGTAGGATTTAGATGCATAGTTAAAAGTAGATCAAAATCTTTAAAAATATCCATCATGGAAAATTCAGTTTTTGAACAAGACCATTTTCCATATCTATTAAATAATAAATCCTTCTTCATATTACAAAATGTATGGATCTTTTTTTTTTCTCTTAATCAAAATCCAGATTGGATTTTACAGATCATAATCAATTTTCTCTAAAAACAGATTAAATAGTTCTTTATTACCTGTAGAGCTTTTGTTCTTTTGCTTAGTTGCACCTGAAACTCAGGGTAGATGTAAATTACTCAAGAAAACATCATTCCTTATCTTTTTTTTTTTTTTTTTTTTTTTTTTTTAATGTTCTCTCAAACCAGAAAATTCTATCTCCACTATAAAACTGGGAATAATATGTCACAAACCCTCTCATGTTCTGTTAACTACCACACTGTGGGTCTACAAGGAAGATATAGATCAAATACCTAGCAATATCTGTAACTGTGTTGCTTGCAGAAACTTATATATCTTTGCAGTTTATATGACATACTGTTTATACAATACAATAGCTTTACATGAAGTTTAAAGGAAATAATGCTTTGGGGAGTTTCTTCAAAAGATTAAGAAAATGATAGCTTAAGATTAATTGCAAAGTTAGACAATATAAATGAATATTCTATATTTAAATCCAGGAATGGTTCTAGCATGATTATTTCATTTGCTACTTTATCTTAATGAAATATCTATATTTATACAAAAGGGTATTTGTTAAGATTAAAATAATGATTCATTTTCTCTGACCACTTTGTCTTTGAGAAATTATAACATTAGCTCAAGGGTAATGTTTTTCCTCTTTAGAAATAGATTAAACTATTTTAAACTAATATTTCAACACACAGATAAAGACAGACTTCATTGTAAATTAGCCACTTCTTGGCTACTTTGCAACAAAACAGCTGCAACACAAATCTTTATCTCTGAGGGAGTCTGAGCCTTTTTTAATGAATATTTATTAAAAGTATCATCAGTTTGATTTCATAGAACAGTAAGCAGTAGCTTAGTTATTAAAAGGAATTTTTAAATTATATTTAACTGAACATTTAAGGATTGAGATACATTATTAAGACAATTCCTGTCACAATCCCTCCATAAAACAACATTCTCTGAAACAAAGAAGGTTAAAAGAAATAAATGCTGTCAGGTCTTGTGCACATTAGTAAGACTCAACGACTCAGCCAGACTCAACCACTTCATTTATTCATTCAACCACTTTATTTTCCAAGTGATGATTAGTCCAGCCAAACAAATATTTTTCCTGATGGTATTGAATCCTGTCATCTATATTTGAGAGGAAAAAAAAATCATTTATGGGGAAAAATATTTTTCTAAAGCATCATCAGGGTGCTTATTATGAAAGGTGATTCATGAGCTGCAATTATTTTGACACGAGGGAACTAAAGCTGGTAGGTGTGAGATACTGTATGGAGATGTTGATCTAAAATCAAGGCTGGTTATAGCTAGTGGAATCTGCTTTTAACTCAGGTTATATGTCCAGAATTACACTTCAAATCAACCTTTCCTGTTCAAGCAAGCAGGAGCAAAACAAGTACACTTATACTCAGGAACACTATCTCTGATTCACAAATACCAGAATGGAGTCAAAACTCCAGAGTTTTGGCCAAAGGGAGGCAGGGTAGAGGGCTGGGATTTACTTTGTCCTCAAAATATTGTGTGAAATATCAAGATAGGTGAGAACTGCCATATTTATTTTAAAAAGAACAGAGTATATGCGAAATGACATTCTGCATCCAAGTCCTTAATCATAGTAGATTATGTTAACCTGAAGTTTTGTCTTGTCCAAAAGTTTGTCACCTTAACCATAGGTACATATACATTCATTCTGGACTGAACTTTTCCATTTAACCAACTGATTGATTGCGGCTCCACTGGAAAGGGAGGAAGAGAGGTTTGTGAGTCATTTTATAAAAATATAACTCAAACAAAAAAAATAAAATAAAATAAAATAAAATAAAATAAAATAAAATAAAATAAAATAAAATAAAATAAAATAAAATAAAATAAAATAAAATAAAATAAATGTTTGAAAGCCTGTGGGGAAATAAATAAAATAAAATAAAACAAAACAAAACAAAACAAAACTAGCTAAAATATTGACTGGTATAAATGTCTCTCTTTGAAAGCTCTTGAAAAGTTGAAAAGAGGGATCTTTAATGGTCTGAATCTATCTCTCTCTATATATATGTTGTTGTAGCTGTTCTGTATGCTTATTGTAAAATCTCATTGTTTAGTTCAAGTTCCCAGACTAAAACTAATTTTAATTATCCACACAGCTTTCAGAGGAAGGAGAAATTTAGAAAGAAACAGGTACTTTCTTTTTCACATTATTGGCAACTGAATTTTTTTTTTTTTTGAAAATATTTATTGATATTAATTGTTGTGATATATTATGATGTGGAGAACAGTAGGCTGACCTTGTATGGACCTTGAATGTCCAATAATCTCCACACTTCTCTCCAGGTTGTTCTCCAGCAATGAAATAACACAATACCATATCACAAAGACCATTCCAAGAATTAAACCCGGTTTGTGAAATATGTTTTTTTTTCAGAAAGTACCCGTTCTTGAAAGGTAAACATGCTTCTTGGAAATGAATATGATTGAGAGGGAATAAAAGATATGATGATATTTATGCACTACCTTACAACTCAAGAACTTGGCAAAGTGAATATGTTTGTTTACTACTTGCACAATATAAGAATAAGGATGCATATAGTTATTAATTGCCACCTTTTCAAGTGACTGGATTAATGGGTGTTGCTGTTAGTTGCCATGCCAACATTTAGTGACCATGATTAACTTTCTGGGAAAACTAAAAGTTTGTGTAATTGTTTTGGTTTTGTCATCAAAGGCCTCATTTTTTCTCAATTAATCATCATTTGAATTTCTAAAGCAGCAACAAATGCTTAATGATACTACTGCACAATATTTAGCAAACAGCAGCTCAATTTAGGCCAGACCTTGGCTGGCAAAAGTATGGGGACTGGGAGTTCCTAATGCAAACAGCAGGATTAACATGACAGTCGGTCACATATTTTAACTGCAGCTCTAGATATAAACAGAGAAGATATAGATTTATTTTTAAATATTAACATGAATAAAAGAAGTTATAAATATTAGAGGCAGTGAATAGATAATGATTTTTTTGTTGCTTTTGTTTGTTTGTTTGTTTGTTTTTTAAGACTTCTACCACCACAAAAGCATGGAGATCCATGCATCTCAATGCATTGAGAGATTCAGTTCAGGGTCTTCCATGCTAAAAAATTCTAACAACTGGTCAAGCAAAGCCTTATTGAGCTTCAAATTGCTGTTGTGACTGGCAAAATGTGGTGAAAAGAAATAGCATTTTAAAATAAAGTGCTATAATTTCATAAGAGATGAAGACAGATTGTGGTAAAGGGGTGTCCTTTTTACACCTGCCAAAGTGACTTACCAGACATTAGCACTTTGGTGCAAAAGGTGTGGACAGACCTGAAGTGATTATGACTGTGCCAATCTGAAAACTAGCCACAGAATACACTATTGAGAAATAAAAATGAACCTTAGGTAATAAATTATAGTAAACTTATAAGAGTTTTATACATTCCCTGTGAATTCTGTGATTTCTAAGCAAAATGACCCATCTTGTTACATTTTGGGTAGTCAAAGACTATGCCAAAAAGGGTGGACAGTATTTTAAGACTGTCCCATTTCTTTCAGTTGTGAGTAAGGAAGACCTTGTAGTTATAATGTATACCTAATTTGTGTCAAATGACATGTAAAATTCAGATGAACACTTTATTTATAAAGTGCAAAACAATCAACAATGTTAACAAATTTTATGAGAGAGAAGGAACAGAGGGACATGCAAACTATAGCTGATCTAATCATGCCTAGATAGCACCAGAAAAATATTCTGTTTTCACCAAGTATATGATTTTTCCCTCTTTTTCATTTGCATTCACCCAATGATTAAACATGAAGTTTTAATAACAAAACCCCATTTTGTTATATCTCTATAACATGCATGCCATTGTGACGATAAGATAACTGAGAAGATCAGAAGATAAAATAATGAGAAGATCAGAAGAGATTGGCTTTTATCAGAAAAAAATATATATATAATAATAGTATTTCTCTTGGAATGTAGTATTTATTATTATGACACCAACCAATAAAAAGCAGATAGTTAGTGATCTGAGTGCTTTATACAAGTTCTAGACCAGTGGTTTTCCATCAAATCAAATGTTGACACATTACAGGTGAAACCAATTTTGGCAGCTGAGAGCAAAGGGTAGTATAGTGTAAACAATGAATATGCAGTTAGCCAGACCAGAGCATACTTGACAGCTCATTTTCAAAGCTAGCAATAGTTATGGAAATGCAGAGAAGTTACAGAACTTTTTGGGAGGATACAAGAATGCACTGCCTCAAGGAGTGTGGGCTGAAAGGGCAGTGACCCAAGCTCCTTGTAAAGACTGAGCAGTGATGACCTCTCTCAGAACTGACTACGGAAGGGAGGAAGGGAGGAAGGAAGGAAGGACGGAGGGAAAGAAGGAAGGAAGGAAGGAAGGAAGGAAGGAAGGAAGGAAGGAAGGAAGGAAGGAAGGAAGGAAGGAAGGAAGGAAGGAAGGAAGGAAGGAAGGAAGGAAGGAAGGAAGGAAGGAAGGAAGTGTCCCATGCAATAGTCTTAATAGCAGTTATTCTGAAACACCTTTGTTCTCTTATCCCCTCTTGACACGAATTACTGGACCATTCCTTTGCAAGATACAATAACTATATACATTAACCACTCTGTTTTTCTTAGACTTGTAGTTATACAAGGGTATGTAAGACAGAAGGTCACATTTCATCATATTATGTGGCCCTAGCATTGTTCCATATTGACACGAATCAGATGAACACATTTCACACATCACATAATCACTACTTATTTTCTTATTTACTTTTAATTCATTTGGCTGAATAACTTCTGGAATTTTAATTTAACTCTTTTCATAAGTTCTTATTTGATCTCCTGTATGGTGTGTTTGTTTGTTTGTTTGTTTTGTTTGTTTGTTTCTGTTTTGTAAATAGCTCCCCTTTTGATCTTCTCTTTAAAATTCCTTTACTTATTTTTAACATCACTCTTGAGGAGTACAGGGGGTGCTGTTTCTTATAACTTCTCTTTTCAGAGAGCAAACTTCAAACCATTTTACTCCTTATTCTTGACAGGGTTTGCACTTTTGTTCTGGAGAAATTCCAGATCTTTTATAAATAGGCAAATATCTAAGTGCCTTGGTCCAGCTGGTTTCACTTCCATGTTATTGAAATTTATTCAAATTTGCATTTTTAAAATCTGACGCTTAATTTTAGACCTAGTTTTGCTTACATTTTTATTTAAACTCAACCAACTTGTGATCGTGTTTTTCAAATATTATTTTCTACCACCAACCTTCTGTAATTTCTTCATTTATTTGCAAAGCTAGAGCACAAATACCACTATCTGCTATCTGCTCTGACTGACTTGGTAACTATTTGATAAAGCAAAGCGTTATCTAACACATCTGAGAATTACTGATCCCTAGCACTGCTATTTGTGTTCATTTATCAAGCTGGCTGGGGAGTGAATGAGTCAATGAGTCACACAATATTTCAACCCCTAATAAATCTCTGTGATTATACCTCTCCTGTCTATAACAGACGTGCAGAACTAAACTTAAACTTTTTTTTTTTTTTTTTTTTTTTGGGGGGGGGTGGGGGCTGGGGGTGGTTATCATCCTTTTCTAAAATACTTTTGCTTCAAAGAGATCTTATTTGACCAATACTTTTTGTTTTTCCTTTCTCTGCCATCATTTAGATCTTTCATGTAAAATGGTACATCACTCCCTTGTTTTCACTTTCCAGCTAGCAGTAGTATATAATTTTTAACACTTTGATTCCAGCGATGGTTGTTAATCATCTCAGCTCTAGAAAGTTCAGTGAGACAGAAGCACTGCATAGACCACATTAGATTTTTAGAGTCATATGACTGTCCTATTAGGCTTTTCCTAATGAATGAAAAACAAAAACAGCAACAACAAAAAGACTGAAAAGTTCGTCTCTGCCATTATAAGCCTGTATCAAGTTTAGTCTAGATCAGAGAGACAGGGGTGTGCACAGCATGCTTGTTTTTTTCCTCCAAATTAAAGACTATGGTGGTGAGGTGGTAAAGCACAGGAACAGGTTGCCCAGAGAGGTTGTGGATGACCCATCCCTGGAGGTGTTCAAGATTAGGTGAGGCCCTAAGCAAACTGATCTAGTGGGTGGCATCCCTGCCTATAGCAGGGGAGTTTGAACAAGATGATCTTCATGGTCCCTTCCAACCCAAGCCATTCTATGATTCTATGACTAGAATCAAGAAATTATAGCATGCTGTCTAGAAACTGAACATAATAAAATTATTTAATGAGACCATGTAAACAACTTAAGCAACAATAACAAAAATATTTTATACAGTGTTATCTCTTCACTGCATAACTTGAGGAATCATGTATCTATTTGTGTTCGTTACCACATAAATATATAGTTTTAATATACCCGTTTAAGGACACTGTCAATCAGCAAGGCCTTAGTAAGAACATTACATACTTCATTTCACTGAACAGAAACACAGAATAGGGGAAAGTGGGGTAAAAAGAAAAGAAAGCCTTTCTGCAGCTGATTTTTTCAAGCATTTTACTAGATATTTCTGATGTAATCTTCCATTTATGTTCAGTTACATGAATGATGTTCTCATGGAAATATTCTATGATCACAACGTTTCTAGCATCATCAGTGTGGCAGCCCTTAATCATACTAGTGTTCAACACTCCCTGTGTATTGTCCTTTCCATTTATTGCAAATGGGTTTTCAGTTTGCAGCTGAAACTCTTATTAGCATTTTATATTAGTATACAGCCCTGATTTTTTTTATTATTGTTACTTTTTTTTTTTAAATTCTCTTCTAACTCCTATTACTCTTCTGAATGATTTACAATGTAGTACTTTGATGGGAGAAAGGTTACATATTCTTTCTCGTGGAAATACTGTGATTGATCATGCTATTCTTTCCCACTAGCTGATAAAGCAAGTTTTCAAGATATAGTAACATTTTCTTACTGGCTTTCAACTTGGCTGTGATATTCATAAAAATGATTCATCAAAATTCACAGTGAAACTCAAGGAAACTTACCATAATTTCCTTGATTATGGTTGAATATTATAAAAAACACTGCATTTTTCTCAACCGGGTGAAAAATATATAAGTTCAGGTTTGTGTAAATTTTGTATGCATAAATTTTGAAAGTCTTAACTTTCAAAAGGGAAAAAGTAGCTTAACAAATTGTCAAAAAAGAGTCACATCTCTCAATGAATTTTTTATCAAACCTATGCTAAATTTCAATTTTACACACAATTTTAACGTTTTTTTTGCTGGCTCCAATAGTAAGTAACTGACTAAACTCTCAGCAGTGAATAGGTCTGTGAAACAGTTCTGGTATATTTTTTACTTCAGCAGTCCGACATTCTTCATTTGATTAATAATCTGTAGTTGCATACTAATTACATTATTTTTTTTAATATGAAAAAATATCTTCTAGTAAAGTAAAATAATTCTTTAGATGAAAACATCTATGTAGACAAATTGTTCTCGTGAGAACAATTTGCAAATGATTTTCACATTGCAAAAGATTCCTTTCAATACAGATGTAAATTTGCACTGTTGAGTGGGTAGAAATAAAAATAAAAATTAAAAAAAAAAAAAAAAGGAAGTGGGTATTATAAATATGTAAATAAGTATGTAAGTAGCTTTACACATAGTGATATTCCTCGGAATGCTTAAGTGCAGATCTCATTTAACATGTAAGTAAAGCAATGCGAGTGTTGGAGGTGTTCTACTGTCATTGTTAGAATAATTGCCTTCAATAAACCAGGTAACTTGTTCCATTCACAAAGAAATACCTAATATACCTACTAGACAAATGTTTCTAATAAACAGTATGACTTGTCATTGTTAAAATAAGGTCCAGAAAAAAATAATAAAAAATGTTCAACAAGAGTTGCTGGATTGAAATTTTCTTAATTTGTGCTCACTAATTTAGATTTTTATTAATATTTAAATTTTGGATTATTTTTTTTAATTTGAAGGCAAACATTTTATTTTAAAAGATTCAAATCATTTCAAATTATGTGAAACCAGAGGGAAATTATAAATTACTCTGTGTTATTGAAAATAGTGGACTACTGTGTTTAGATATAGTCATTAATTTATTCATCTATTTCAGCTTTTTATTGTTTATTTATTATGTCATGATGATAATTGACAAATTAATAGAATGTTGCAAAGTCAAAAAAAAAAAAGAACCTAGAACTGAGTTGCATCGTGCCAGGTACTTGTACAATGAAGTCAGAAAAATATACACTGCATATTTATTGTAATTCCTGTTTTATATCAGTGACCCCCTATAAATATATATATATAGAGAGAGAGAGACAGTAAATAAATAGTAAATAAATAGACAGTAGCTATGGTTTGAAGATGAATGCTGGTTGTGATATTTTATTAGTGTATTGGATTTCTGCTCACTGACAAAATAAAAACAAATATAATGCAAATCCAAAGGTTACAAAATTTCATGACTATTGAGCAAGCACACATCTCCGAGGAATAAATTAAAGAAACAAGAAGAGTTGGAAAAGGGAAAGTCTCTTACAGGAAATCTTACAGGAAAAAAAAAAAAAAAAAAAAAAAAAAAAAAAAAAAAAAAAAAACTGTTACAAGAAGCTATTACAGAAAAACTGCAGAAATCTGTCTAATCAGATGAGTAGGATCAAGCCAAGACAAAGAGACATCTGCTTTTAACTGCTTTTAACTCAGAATTCTTTTACATTCTAGAAGAAAACTCTTTATTTTCACAGTGATAAATTTTTCACCCATGATAAATATTTTATTTTTTGTTTTCATTCTCTAGTAAGAAGTATATTAACAAAAGTGGGAGTGTGTATTTCTGCATGCACAAACAAAAATATTCTGAATGGAATGGAATGCTATCTTAATATCACAAGTATTTGAATTGCAGAGTATTTGCATGCAGCCTGCACTTCAGTGTGTGAGATATTATTCCCTTTGCAGTAGTGTACAGAGTCTATCATTCTTATTACGCTTGCAGTGTGTTAGTCTACTTAAAGTTTTGTTGCAATTCTTAAATAGTTCTTGACTCATCCTCTCCAAGCTTATGTCAAGTTATGTAAGTGAGCTGAATTGTAATTCATTGTGAAGGCCATGTTGAAATTGGTAGTAATTGTTCAAAAGGGTGGAACAATTCACAATTACACTTATTATTATAACTATTCTACTAATGCCTTCAATAAAAATAATTATCTACTGTAGATTATTTCATGACAATTTTGGCACCGTGTTACATATCAGAATAATACTGACTGTAAATGTCTTTAAGGAATCTTTCCAGGTTCATCCATATCCATTTGGCAGAGAAAAAAAAAATGTCATAAACATCACTATATTTTATATTTCGGTGTAGATTCCCAAAGGCTTGTGTAAAAAAAATTATACCAAAATACATGTTTTGTTAGCTGGAACATTAAAATTTGACTTTAGATTTAAAATAATAATAATAATTAAAAATAAATAAATAAATATATGTGCTTCTTGGGTCTTGGATTCCCCTTCACAATCATCACTCTTTTTGAAATGTAAGACTAGCTGTCATATGGTATCCACAGCCTTAAAATCTCATACGAACAGTTTTGGAAAGAATTAGACAGAATAAAGACATTTTTTACTATGAGAGTGGTGAGGCACTGGAACAGGTTGGCCAAAGAAGTTGTGGATGCCCCCTCCCTGGAAGTGTTCAAGGCCAGACTGGATGGGGCTTTGAGTAACTTCATCTAATGGAAGGTGTCCCTGCCCATGGCAGGGGTGTGGGAACTAAGTGGTCTTTAAAGGTCCCCAACCCAAACAATTCTGTTTCTTCTAAATCATCGTGTTTCAATATGATTAGATGATATAAAATATGTGTTAAAATGAATATTTTTACATATGTATACATTATACAATTAATATACTTTTTAAAGTTCATAATTCTTAATCTGCAGTTTGAAGCTAATAAGCATTCATGAGTGCTAGTTTGCACTAGTATGACTATACGCAGTTTCAGTCCCCAATTTTCAGTTGTCTCCAGATACTATAATTGGATCAAAGTGTTTTACATTATGTGATGTGTGTTAACATTCCAAGAATACAGTTCCCATGCTGTTCACTACTCCCACTTACTGTTTCCAAATGAGATGTTTTTGGTGTTTTTTGTTGTTGTTGTTGTTGTTTGTTTGTTTGTTTGTTTTTTGGTTTTGGTTTTTGTTTTTTTTTTCCGATTCATTGTATTATCCCATAGTCAGAGGCAGTCTGACTAGTATATTGTAACAACACTGGGCCCAGTAGGCCCAACATTGTTTAGAGAACTGATAACTTCTGTTTGAAAAAGTTGTTTATACCAGACCACTCTACAGGTTTCCTGAGCAGTATAGTAGATATACAATCCTAAAAGAATCAGCAAAACAGTAGGAATGCAAACACTTTGGACTCTGCAAAGAAGGCAAATCTGTAACCACTTTCTCAAGGATATTGGCAGTCTCTATAGAAGTCATTTGTGCATGATATAGTCCAAACAGACTTGATTGTAGTCAGGCTTTTTTCATAAAAGAGCTGCCACTGAATTTTTGAAGATTATTGTTTGTTTGTTTGTTTGTTTGTTGTTTTGTTTTGTTTTGTTTTTTTAATGGTTTGTGCTTGTCTGGTTTTTTGTTTTTTTTTTTGTTGTTTTTGTTTTTTTTTTTTTGTTTGTTTGTTTTTGTTTTTTTTTTGTTTTTTTTTTTCCCAAGATCACAGGAATTATTTAATCATGAATTGTAAACATTTCCATTTGTTTTTAAGTTCCTTCTGGATAATGTATGATCATAATTTAGTGCAGAAATGTTTGATTTAACATTATTTTTCTGGTTCTTTACAGAAGTCCAAGCATAATGTGTTAAGTATTTATTTTAAATACTTACCCATCTGTTTAGCTACTCATTCCCATGGAGTATTTCTTTCCCTGGCACCCGCATGATCTGGAAGAATTTGATGTGAGCAGTACCACATTTTCAAGAGTTTTGGAAAACAGCAAAAGTTACTTATACTCCAGTAAAATTGTGCTGGCTCATGCCTGAAATGATTGAAGTTTGGAGCCAGTTAGCACTAAATTTGTTCAGTGAACTTCACCTACAACATTAAGACATCTCACTAAAATGAAGCTACATGAGGGGATAGGATTTACATATGGACTCTGCTTCAGGAGCTAGGTCTAACACATAAGACTATGTTGCTCTTTTGGGTACAGAAAGCCTTGGTTTTGGTGCGAACCTGAAAGTACCCACGTACTGTGACCTAATGTTGGTCACATGTTGCGGAACAGATCTCTGGTTTCCTGTCCAGCTACTTCCAGGGATGTGGCTGGAGAAGAAGGGTACAAGAGAAACAGGAGAAATTAACAGACACCCTTCAGTATGGGTTTTAAAGTTCATAAGATTGGCCAGATCTGTAGGTCTTTGAGTCCTACATAGGTCTGAAGTATGGGTCAGGCTAATTGCTGGAGAACATTATATTTCCATGGCAGCTTTTCTCCACAAAAACAGCAGTGATATCTTCTTACAGAACATGTCCCATATTTTATTGTGAGATGACATAAAAGAGATCTCAGAGGGTAGAAAATAAAGGAATCAAAATAAAAAGTCATTGGCAATGTCTAGACAAGACAGTAATTAAATAAAAAGACTTTTTACAAGAATTATTAAGATATTTAATACCAATCATTCAGTGATGAGTCATGTGATAGGTAGACTACAGATATACGGTCTATATATTATAAGAGTTTGCCCTGAATTTTACACAGGAGGGAGGAAGCAAACCAAACCAATTTTTCATCAATATTAATAATAAACCTAAAGGATTAGTCATATATATCTCCTTCCAGATCTTTTGTTGATCATCACACTATCAGTCCCCTTTTGGTTTGTGTATGAACCTTTCCCATTTGTGTTTTCTTTAGGTCACATAACAGCTAAGATTCAAACTATAACATTCAGGCAGTGCTTCCAGAAATAAAGATCATCTGAGTGCTCACATCTAACATAAGATCTGGTATAATTTTAGCAATGTCAATAATATATATTCAGATTTATATAGCTTGTAAGAATTCATTGTAAGAAAAAATGAAACACGCTTTAACAGTTATCATAAATAATGTATCCGAGAAAAATGTAATAGATTGTACTGCCCTACAGAGATGTTCCATTGCAAAGCTAACAGGAGAGAAAAGAACATCCATTATGTAAGAAAACTCATTGTAATTTTTCCTTGTACTTCAAATAAAAAATGGTCAAGCTACATAAAGTACTTAAACACAATCATGAATTAGTTCAGATAAATTTGAAATGCCTAACACAAGTAAAACAGTAGATTTTTTTCCCCTTGGGGGGAGAGAGAGGACAGAAACTAGTAAATTTTGTCAGTGTAAAAATTCAATATATAGGAAAAACAGTTTTTTTAATTTAGACCATACTACAGTATTTAGATTTGCCTCTCTTTTCACTTGAAGCCTTTCTTATCTTTTGTCTCCAACCCTAAGTGAAGACAACCCTTTTCTAACTGTAAATAAATTGAACTTAAGCAGATATCTCTAATTTTATTGACCAATGCCAAGATGTGCTATGTCATCTAGGAACTTTAACAGCATCATGTAAGGCCCTGTTAGACTAGGCATGGATCGTCTATTTCTACCGTCTCTCTCCATGTCACTCCCTACCCCCACCCCAAGCCCATCATCCTTTCAGCAATGTCTTTGACAAAGTTCCCTTGACTTCTTTACTGAAGCCTCAAACATTGCAGGTGCTTGTCAAAATGCAAAACTACTGATCTGTAAAAAGTTCTGCTTTTGCTTTAATATGACTCTTTTTCTGAATTGGTCTGGAATTTTTGCCCTCTCGAATGTCTCAAAAAACTACAACATAGTAGACATGGATTTGTGACAAATAGTGTGGTTAACAGCAGTTTCCCAACAGTTCAATGCATAGAGATAAGCTAAACTATTAAATAAGTTTAATTAAATACATTGAATTTAAATAAGTTTAAATAGTTTATTAAAGATAAACTACTAAAGATAAACTATTCCTTGTCAAGAATAGAATTGAATTTGCCCTAATTCAGGGGAATTGTGAATTTGCCCTAATGCTGAACAAAATTTAAAGCAGAGAAAGTGTTTATTCCTCTCCCTAGAAACGAAACAACAAAATTATATTTGTTGCCACAGTGCAGGACTCCACTTCCACAATGAAATAGCTCTGGCATATAAGAACCTTAAACATGTGAAAATAAAGGAGAAATATCAAGAGTCACTGTGCAGGAAGATTAAAGAGAATTTTCTTCAAAACTAAACAAGGATTTTTATTACTGTGTGGCCATACTGGGTTAAAGCTTAAAAGGCTGATATTTCTCATCTTCATCATACGCTTAGAGTCATGGAGTTACAGTCCTATTTTGTAAGGTGTATAAGAGAAACTTTAGAACTCTGAACTAAGATGTCAGCTTTCTGATTCCCTGACAAAAATTGCTGGGACAATTTGAATTGCATTCAACTACAGCTTTCTCCAAATATTTTTCATTGTGTCTGTGAATAGTGGTGGAATGGAGAACTAACAGAGTTGCCTATAGAGAATTCACAGGTGCTTTGTTCATCTTTAAGGGAGATGTTTCCTTACTATCTTGTCATCATCTTAGAGCTATAACATCTTTATTGCAGTGATGCCTCATCTGTGCAAAGAGGTTATGTGTCCTATATGAATGCTTTATTGCTTGTAAGATTATCATAATTGCTCTTCATAAAGCATACTTTATATCAGACTAAGATATACTGGAAGAATTTCAGAACATCTCTTTCAATTATTCTTAACAATTATTACATCAATAATTTTAAAATTGCCCTGTAGCATTTTCTCTATATTCTAGTAAAATTTGTTTAAAATCACTTAAAATCATATAGTGAGACAATTAAATGATGCCTTGCATAAAGCCAAGCTCCCAGAGCAACAGGCATATAAGCTTATTCATCTTTGTATACACACATTCTATGCAGGTGGATATGGTAATGAAAGCCCTGCTGGGCTATACATGCCTGTTAGTGACTGAATGAGCTCATCAAGGAAAATCGATTCAAGAAAGCTGTGCATCAACACCTCTATATCTATCTTGTCCTTGAGGTTCTTACTTTCTTATGTACTCAACCTAGGAAGCCTTCAGAGAAAAATCTTCTCAACTGTAGAATAAGATTCTGCAATGTAGGGGTATGTAGAAGGAGAGCGTCTGCTTCTTTATTGGTATCTTGTCAAGAACCTTTCCCAATGTAACAAAGGATAATAAGAAAGGGAGGCAGTGATGGAAACCAGATCTTGTCAGTCAGACTAACTGATGAGGTCTTTGGGAAATGTGGGAATGTCTATTCCAGCTGGAATATCTCATCCAAAACATGGATGGGCAGGGGGGCAGTGTGACTTGCATGCATGTGTGTATTTGATTTAAAAGGATTAAGTGACAGCTGCTGGAGGCCAGTAAGTGGAATTCGGTGTCAACTAATGGAGTAAGGCTGGGTTGGGACCGAGCAGCCAGGCAGGAGTGATCCTGGGTCAAAGCATCTGGAGGAAGCAGCTGCATTCTATATCTCACCTAACACACAAAACAGTGGAGTTGACTTAATTTTTTTCAAACAAGGAAGTTGGAACCCCCACAACAACCCTTACAATAGAAAGATTTGCCAAAATATTGAACAACTGGATTTCTTCTCTTCTCTGCCTGGGAGAGAAAATATTCACATAACTCTCCTTTTGACTTGTCTCTACTCCTCAGAAAAGATCTTGTGTTTTTGTAGGCCATAAAGAGGAAGTAACCAAAAGTAGTCCTCTCTAAATATTTATAACACTTAATTGCAAAAGAGGAAACCTAGCTAATCCCTCTGCTAAGGGATTTTTATCTTTTATCTGTCGATGTTCATACATGTATAAGATGCTTAACTATTCATGGCTGCTGAATTTGCCTTGGCAAGGCTGTAAATTAATTTTGCTTGCTTTTCTCTTGCTATTGTAAAATGTTTCCCCACTCACGCATACAAACCAACATGTGTACTTAATTACTTTGCACCTGTGGGTGATGTAATATCACAATCCTTTAGCACAGCCTTTTCTTCCTGTGGTCATTCTGGCAAAGTGATAACATATGCATTAGTATATAAGGCAAACTTCAGTGTCCACCTGTAAGTGTATTGCTATGTAATAACTTTGTTTAATACTGCAGTTGATTTTTATGGACTAGTCTGCTGGACTTGTCTAAAGATGTCATCTTCTAAACATCACCTTTTCTTATGATCTTTATAATGAATTTTAAAAATATATTAGAATTCAGAGTTTGTATTTGAGTCTGAGCACAGTATCTCCTACTACCCTCCTCATATCACAAATGCTGTTTTTAGCTGTTCTTTTGCTATTCTAGTTTTAAGGTTTTATTCAGGCAAAGTATCTGAAGACATTTTTCTTTGCTTAAAGTTTTGCCATTGCAGACAGGTTTCACATTCTGTATGCAGAAATTGTAATCTCATTTCCCAAAGTTTCTTTCACACCAAATGTTCTGACTTGGTACAACTGTTCAAAGTCCAGTGTATCGTCTATGTGCAGGTCAAGCCCATGTCTGCCAGAAACATCCCATTCGCTCTTGTGATTGGAATGCTCTTCAGAACATTAATTTTAAAAGGTTCTGTACTTCACATAACAGGTGGTTTGAACCTCTGCTCATCTCAAAATATGGGTTGCTTCAATGGATCAGTGACATGCCTTGTTATGATGTAATAACATAATAACATATCATCATTATGTAATTTGTTTGATGTACTGCAAGTTTTGACTGTTTTAAAACTTCTGAATAATTGGCATATAGGGTCACTAAAAGCAGTTTGAACATTTGCATGATGTAAAGTTTCCTACTGATATAGATCTCTTGCAACTCTTTAAACAACAATAAGTATATTGCAAAACAGAGTACTTGGGAAAGTTTCCCATCTTGTAAAGCGTTGTCATTTCTGCAAAAGGCAACCTGAGCAAGACAGTTGACCTGATGGTCAAGGAAACTAGTGAGACTGCTTCTGTGTATTTAATCAGTGTTTTTGTGAATCTTGTAAATGACGTGCACCAGACAATAAAATTAAATTCATGGTCTCCAGAACATTGGCCAAAATTGCCATAATTGTCCACAAACAGGGAAATGCATGGTTTAATCTGAGATCTGTATTACAGAGATTAGTCAAATTTATTTTATTCCTTCAGTCTATACCTTTTCTAGGGGGAAATGTTGAAAATGTCAAAAAAAAAATGTGACTTTTATTATTCCAGTCTTCTTTTTCTTGCTGGCATGGCTGGTCTTATTACAATTACCAAATTGCATTCTTAACAAAAAACAATTTTAAAAAGAGGACCTGTTTCTCATTTCAAAAGTAAAGAGCAATTTAAAAACCATTGTAATAAGGACAGTCTTTTAGAATTTCTTCAAGACAACCACAAGTAATTTAATTGCACCATGTGCAAAGAATTTCTAACAAGAAAAATTAGCATATGTTTATTTCTAATTTTTCCACTTTTCACCCAGCCACAAGGGAACCTTTAAATGCTTGTTACTTAGCTAAAACAGTTCAGGAAACAAACATCTCTCAGAATTAGGAAGTATCACTGCTCATCCATCTGAAGAAGCAATTAATATGTTTTGTAATAAGTGGGAGAAGGGCAAAATTGGCCTTACCCAACTGCTAATTTGAACTTAACTCTTTCTCTATATTTTCTTTTTCTCCTGTATCTTCAGACAAGAAGTACTCTTATTTTCTCCAGAATTTTATTGTCAAAATGTTTCACCTCCTTATATTGTCAGTAGGCATAACACCAACAGGCCTTTGGGAAGAACTGACTAGAAAGAAGACTAATGTACAACACAATTATTAAGATCAGTTCATGGGACATGGAAATGTTGGAACCTGCTGCCCCATTCAATTGCTACATTGGTGGTTCAGTCTGTTTTTCTCTCTTCAGAAAAATCAAACTCAAAAACACAGACACAAAAGCAGCAGAGAAGAGCATGAACATACATAATCTCTTGGCTCTTCTGTGTGGGCTGAGGACAAGCATTTTTCTGGAGCAGAAGAGTCTTGGTTTGCAGCCTGGACCTTTAAGATCTTTTGGGCACCCCGAAGAAGAAGTGAGAGCAAAGTAAAGGAAACCTCAAATTATTTTTGGCAGAAACAAGGATATTATCCTCTGAGTATAAACATTGTGTGTTGGAGAGATGGGAGGAGGGAAAAGGACAGATGGTATGCATGAGTATGAAAGAGAGAACACATATATGGCATATGTTTTCCCAAATCTAAATCCTAAAAGAATTATTTTCTCCAAATTTTAATCATAAAATTATTCAGAATATTGCAAGCTGAAAAATCCATCTACCTGGAAAATGAGCACAAAGTAATTAAAAATTTGCCTAGAATTTAGTAACTGGTTCCAATGCTACTTAACATGACTAAAGCAACCATCAGACCGGGTAGACACATTAAACAATAGGACATCTGGAGAATGTAAATGAAAAAATAGTTTATGCTGGTGTCAGATTTGGCCTAAGTTAACAGTTGTCCAAAACAGGCCTTTGTGCTTATTTGCATCAAATAGACATCTGTTTTTTCCTCCCAAGATTTGATTAAAGGAGCCAAATTGTTACTCATCAAAGCTGTCAGGCTAAATCAACATCAATACTTACCAAAACTATTCTCAATTTACAGATATATCAAGGATAAAGTTCAATGACAGGGAAGCACAAGGAAAACAAACAAACAAAGAAACAAAAGCCATGTGGAAGGACCCCAACCTAATAACTGCAAAAGGAGAAATTAGGACTTAGAGGAATTATATTCATTTACTGGAAACTCAGACTTGTGTTTAATAAACAGAATACATTGTGTTTGGAAGTGGACCCACTCTTCTATATGCAGCATCTACTTAAAGGTAAGGTTCCTGTGCCAAAGCCAATTAAACTAATGATTTTTCAAAGAAAAGGGTGAGTAATGGAGCAATTACATATGACAATGAAAGCAAGCTCTGTGGCAATAACTTTATCTACAATAATAAACATTATCAGAGGATAATGTCAATGACAAATGGACTATATGAATTAATGTCTATAGAGATGGATAACATACTCCAAAGCTGAAAATGGACCCAGTTAGAAGTTCCCAATAGGAATTACCTTTACCTAATAGATAAAAGAATCAAAGCTTCCTTTTTTTTTTTTTTTTTTTTTGCCTAAGTTCCTTTATCATACAAAAAAAATATATATCGAAGAAATAATAATACCCCTTTTCTAATTCACTTCAGCTTTGCAACAATTAAGTGTATTATAGGTGGTGATACAATTTGGCTTTGTGATAATTGTAAGTAAATAAGTCAATTCCTATATGGCAGGAATCTTAATAAGTTTTGTTCTACTTATAAACAATGTTGAGTTAATAAGATCCTAAAAGAAAAGGTAGGACCCTCAATACATGGAATTATTGATGGACATAAAATTACATAGTAAAATTTATTTCCTAAGGACCCCAAATAGAAATTAAGATTTATTTTCTGTTTTACTGGTCAATGAATATTGTCCCAATCACTGAGAAACATGAGGAAGAGAAAGGTAAATAGATATGTGTTGCAGTGTAAGAAGGACATGCTAACAGCCAGGATTCACAACACTGTCAATATTCGAATGCAGTCACAAGTCCAAGCAGCTCTGGACAGGAATGGTTTGCAAGTATTTCTGAAAGCAGAAGAAAACTATGATGGTCTGTAAGGAACCACTAAAGAAACTGATGACACAGAGATTTGTCTTCAGCAGAATATGTCCCAAAGGCACCTCTTGTACCAGAAAACTACAGTTTATTATCAGAAGATACATGGGGTTCATTGAAGGGTATGGGAGAAGAAAGTGAAAATGGTCTCTTCACTTTCCTGATGCTACAAAGGACAAACATCAAAGGAAAACTGAATCCAAAAAGGAAAAGCTAGAGTATAGCAAAAACAACAGAGATAGAAGTTGAAAATAGCTAGGTAAAAAACAGAGGACTGAACCTGACGTGGTGTTGTTATTTCTTAGGTGCATTCCTTTGTAGCCAAAACTCAGTGAAAGCTCTTAAGAAGACTAGAAGAATAGATATTTTCTGAATTTCAAAGCCATTTTATACTATTTTGTGTATGTTTATCCCAAGGAATGGCTTAATATAAAATCAGTATGGTTAAAGGTAATTAGGTGTTTATTTACTCCTTTACTTGAAGAAGTAATTTATTTCCCATTATTGCAAAGGCCAGAGAAAGCCCAAGTTGACTGTCTCTGGAAAAAGTTTTGCAACTCAAAGTAATGCTAAGGAAAAAAAAAAATGTTCTTTATAAGAAAGTTGAAAAGAACTTGTCCTTTTTTTTTTTTTTTTTTTTTTTTTTTAATGTTGAATCTTGATATTTATGAATATCCAGGCTGTCCTGGATAACCATGATACAGCTAACCAGGAAATTCAGTAATCTCAGCAGATCCCAGTTTGGTCTCTCAGGCATTACAGTTAGGATTTGGGTTGAAGCAATATTTTGCAAATATTGGCCTGCTGTGTCCAACACACACACTCATGAGATAGGACATGATTTTTTTATTTTTTTTTGTAGTCTCACTGGAAACAAATAGCAGAACTTTTTACATCTGATATAAAAACAGACCACATGCTCTTTTCAGCACTTACTCTTCTTAGGTGTTGAAAGGTATGTTTCCATTAAGGCCATATCTGCACCAGGAGCCAGAGAAAACCAAATTTATCATATGCCAGCAAAGCACTCCTTAACATCATATCGTTGACATAACATCATAACATTGACATAACATTGACATAACATCAACTACAGCAGTTTCCAGAGGGGTGCCAGCTCTGCACAAGAATCATAAAATCATTAAAGTTGGAAAAGACCTTCAAGATCTATCTATCACCCTACTACCTATGTCATCCACTAAACCATATCCCTAAGCACCAGGTCCAACCTTTCCTTGAACACCCCCTCCCTGGGCAACCCATTCCAATTCACAGAGCCAACCAAGCAAAGCAAACAGGTCTGAGCATGCAGGTGCAGACTGCAGAGGTCCAAACCACTGGTCTAGAATAATGCTGCTCTGGTATTCTTTTACCAAGATGTGTTAGATAACATCAACTGTATCTTCTTTTACTGAGGTCTTCTCAGGTGAAAGCAGTGCATCACCACACTAGGCACATGTGGCATCCAGGTTGCAGCAGCATCCCTAAAGGCAGGGAGAATAGGAAGGAAAGTGGGAGATTTCCCGCACTCACCCATTCAACAACGGTTGTGCTGAACTATGGCCAAATCTAGGCAAAGGATTCTTGTTGTGACGATCCAACTTTTTTCTCCATGAATAAAGCCTTTGTCTAGAGACATGTTCTCCAGACTTCACCTGAACTCAGAGAAATCTTTGTTATGCACCCTATGAAGGAGCAAAGCAAATTGTTCTCAGAATAGGCAAAAGCATCAGTGCCAGAATGCAAAACACCAAAATATATTTGGAGAGGGAAAACAAAAATATATGTATATATATATAGGAAAGATGTTTCATAGATGTCTATAATCTATTTAATGTACTACTAAAGTATTTTAGATTGTGGAGGTAATTGCTCTTGTTTTCTTGTACCATCTCATGTTGGAATTTGTTGTTGCCTTACTGCAAACAATTTGTTAACTCTAGAAAAATCTAACTACAGGGAACAAGCTAAGAATAATCAGGAATTCAAATATATAGAGAGTAGGCAATATGATCCCTGGAAAAAGGGAATGTGAATATGTAGTCATAAGCACTATTAAGTTGATCAAGTTTCACAGTTCACTTCCCACAGAGTTCTACAAAGTGTAGTTTAAAATGATGTTGGTGGGGTACAGAGGTGGTGTTTATTAAGTAGGCATTGAGGAAGAAGCAAATCCATCTCCCAACACCAGATTTACTACGCCATCCTTTGTTTACCTTATATATATAAGGTATGCACATTAAGGTTTACCTTATATATATATATAAATGGTTTCCCTTCTGTGAAATAGGAATAAATAGGAATATTCCCTTTTGTGAAATAGGAATAAGGACACTTAAACTCTGTCTTTTCTCTCCCTTTTCTGTTGACTTTTTTTCTCTTTAGATTGTGTGCTCTTTAGAGCAAAACCTATCTTCATTCACTTGCAAAGCCAAAAATAATTGGTCTCTGTTTTTGGTCCAGTGGTTTTAGAACTACTTCAGCAATAGGAATAGCAATAGTAGCAATATCCACACACATACCACCTAGGAAGGGAGATACAGAGTGGCAAACTTTGTGACAATGGTAAAAGGAGGTACTGCCAATGTCAATCTAGTGATTGAACTCACTATTTACAGATGTTTGCAGATGCTTGTGATGGTGGTTTTTTAATCCTATTGAAATGAGGACACCTTTCATATCCCCTGAGTGTTAAAGGTTTAAAATTATTTGTCTGCCTTGTAGGTAGGCCTCAGCAAAGTTCCTTGTCCATAGTCTTAATTTATTTCATTTTCTCTTACAGCAACATAATATGACCATTCTCAGTTAAACAAGATGTCTGGAGTCCTTCCTGTGTGATTGGACCCTCTACAAAGACAAAGTGAAATTAAGATGTCATGTCCCAGGTTACCCTGAACTTCAGAGGTAAGAGATGTCTACAGAGCTTGAAGGTCTTTGTATGCCTCAGATCTGTTAGTTGTTGTCCCTCTGCAATGAAAGCATCTTGCTGCATGCCTTTTATGACATTTGCTTGTCCCTAAGCAAATTGACCAGTTTCTAGCACAAAGATTGAGATCACTTTTCCCTTCACTGTTCAGTTCCACTTCACTTGCTTTCTGTCTAGTTATTTAACATCCAGCCCAAAGCTCATAAATGTCCATGACAGCATGGCAATGTTTAAAAGACCACCCTCTGCTGAAAGTTCTGCCAGCAGTGAAGTGAGATACACCCAGAAGTGTATACTTTTGGGTCTCCGTGCTAGCAAAAGTCTTGTCAAAATAGTTTATATCAATACCTTAACATCCAAAGGAAAAAAGAATGAAAGTGTTTCATCTGTGAGTGATGCATAACAGTTTTTAAAACCAAAGATGAGTTAAAACTGAAGATGAGCTTTATTTTGTTTTAGCTATGACAGCTACAATAAGTCATGTAGACACACTCACCACATTTGAGAAAGAACCTAGAGTAGACTTTGTAGATGAAATTTTGTGTAAAATATGTATGCAAATAAAATAATAAATTACATGTTTGATTATGCATTTTTATTTTGGTAAAAAGTATTTGATACAAGTCATTTTTTACTCAAATGATATGATATAGGTACTGTTACTATTTGAAAAGGCTGAATTGATAAAAAATGTATTATGATAATAGTTGGGGGATATTGGATACAAAAACATAAGCAACATTTGCTTATGCTTCAGTTTTGCTCTCATATGATTTACATAGTAATTAATTTTAATTTTAGCTTACCTTTTCAATTCATTAACAATAAAGAGTAAGATGACATCAAAAAATGAATGCCTAGAAAATGAGTATTTTCTACAGACCATTATCAAAGATTACATAGAAATCTACAGTTCTTTCTTTTTTTTTCTTTTTTTTTTTTTTTCTTTAAAAAAAAAAGTAGGTAATCATGCCTCGAATATTTTGTATGTTCTCTTGCCTCCAGAATGGTTTGACTGGAATAGTGATGGACAATAACAGGACAAATTTTATAAGGATAAGAGAGTCACCTCATACCACAAAAGTTATCAAATGCACTTGGTAAGATAACAGCTGCAGAGGCTTCTTACAGAAACGAAACAAAACAATCTGCAGTGTCTTCTAATGATTTATTTTCAACTCTGAGGGGTCTACAAGTAACAGAAAAAAAAAAAAAAAAAAAAAAAACATATGTCTCTGTGTGTAAACATGTGTATACACTTACAGATCTTCATAAAGTAAACCACAAATAAATATTTTGCATATTGACATCTATAATTAATATGAAATATTTCTTTAATTCATAAAAATGTTTTATATTTTTGTAAAAAAATAATAATTTGAATAATAAGCGCACTACAAGTTATTAAATATTGTGGGTTTTTTTTTAACTTACTTGTGTTTTCAGGACAGGAAATATCATGGAGTTCAACTGACGTTCAAGTTTTCTTAGTGAAAATAACATTATTGAGAAGTCAGCACAAGTCCTTGCCAGCATTATTGCAAAGTCCTCTGAGGAAGTACTAAAACCCTGGTTAAAGTGTGCTTGATGACTCAGCTTTGAGTCAGTAGTATGGGCTCAGATATGCTCAAAGTATAGTAGAAATACACTGCCATGGGTGGAATCAGTCAGATTTCTCACAGGTATAGCTTCAGCTACTTTTGGGTACTCACCAGATGTTCTCTTTCACTTGAAAACATCTCACAGACATGATGGAGGCCATGTCATATTTGCATGAGCCTCGTCTTGCCTTGCAGAGTGATGAAGAGTCCCTTTCTTATATGCTCTTCCAATTTAACAGTCTCAAGTTGCACCAGGGAAGTTTAGATTGAATATTATGAAAAATTTATTCACTGAGAGGGTGACCAAGTGTTGGAGCAGACTGCCCAGGGAAGTTGTGGAGTCTCCATCCCTGGAGACATTTGGACTTGGTGATCTTGAGGGTCTTTACCAATCTAAGTGATTCTATGATTCTACAAATTTGGTAGGAGGAATACGAAGACCTTGACTTTCCTTCTTATTCTTTTTTCTAGTGAGGCCTGAATCTCTCCCTTTTCTCTCAGACTGGGATAAAAAATATGGGACAAGTCTGAAGACATTTGGTTGGGTTATTTTCAAAACACAGACCACCTGCTAGGCTCACAGAGTTCTGTTTTATATAGAAATTTTAGTGAATATTGTCTCTTGATGTAGTCCTGTATGCCATATACACAGAGCAGAAATCAAGGATAATTTGTCTGTAACTGTATTAATGGTATTCAAAAATTTCTGTTAAAATGCTTGTTTCTGGGTGTTTACAGTTTGTAAGTCTAGGTGTCTTCAGCACTGCAAGCCACTGATACCCAATGTTGTCTGTAATTTTGTCAGAGAAGTCAATGCAGGCTTAAATCAAAGCAGGATCTGGTCATTTTGAAAATCAGTCTAGCTTGGCAGAAATAAATAATGGGAAGATATGTGTTTCTTTGCTACGGGCTCTGTCTCCCTGTTTCTAACAAATACACTCTCAAGGCTGTGACTCTCAGGAGTGTCTCTCAGACATGACACAACAGTTGCAGGCCACACTACATATGTACTTAGGATTATTTTGTTCTAAGTCCTGGAGTTCACCTTTGAGAGAGAGCCACAGCGACCGGATCCTCTCTGTGACAATGTGGGATACTGCCCACAATGTACACAGTTTGGACCTGGAATGATCCTTTGGAAAAGAGTTGTGCTTGTCTCCACACTTCCTGCACCAAGGATGCTCTTCATCAGCCAGAGCTCAGGGCTGCTCCATCACTTTACCTAAAAGTCAGGAAAAGTATAAGATTTCCACACTAAACATATTATGATTTTACCAGTTGAATCTTTAATATAGATGCTATCAGATTTCATAGTTTACCTCTTCCAAATCACCCACAGATGGCAGTGGGTCCAGCAGGCCCAATTGCAGTGTGCCAATACAAAGGCTTGTTAGATTTAATGGTCCCTTCACTTTCATGAATTCTGGATGATAAACTGCATAAAACATCCATCTAGTCTCTGCACTTGTGTTAACAGAGTTTTATTAGACACTTTATGGTCTAAAAGATAATCCCTGTTTGGAACACATTGCTTGGGAAATATTTTATTGGCAGATGAATGATGTCTGCAGACTCCTGAAAGTCATAGATGTGTGATTGTTCTTGTGTACTGGTTTCTTCCCCACCAGAGAGCCAGATGTCCTACAGCTGCAGGAGGTAAAAGTAACTAGAGAACTTTTGTTACATCCCATGCTCACACAGGTAGGCACAAGGTTGATTACTTCTTGTCAGTGTCAGCTAATACAGAGCTAAGCTTCAATTCAGTAGTAGGTGCCAACCTTACTCCTGTTTTTATTTCTGATTTACCTGTGGTTTATCAGGGAAATTCTTTCCTGTTTAGTCAAACTGTATGATTTTGAAGTAGAGTAAATACCTACATGTGCACTGAAAAATATCTAAAGAAACAAAATGAAAAAAGAAGGTAGACTGTAGCTCAAGAACCTTTTAAGATACTATGATACTATAATCTTTGTCCAAAACTTTGGTACGGGGTTCCAAAAATTGACCTCTTTGATCTGTTCCTTCTGTGTCCAGTTATTGGCTCATAGAGGTGTGTGAGAGCAGAAATCCCCCCAGGAAAAGTTTGTCACCTATTTTCCACATTAAAAGCCATAACATAAAGCTGTGTGTATTAATAGAAATATGTGCTACCACCACATTTTGGAAGCAGCAGAGAACTTAACTCTTCTTTAATCAGTGACCATGTCAAGTGGTATTGGAGAAACTGTTTCTCTAGTCCCTGTAAATAAATGAGACTGGGACAGGGAGGACTTCCTAGTAGCTTCTTTGGTAAGTATGTTTCCACAGTGGGTGTACCTCAGTGCATGGATGTACCTCTCACCAACCTGAATACAGATAGGAAGCTAGATGTGGCTTCTGAGAAATTATATTCAATGTGTTCATTCGCTGGGAGTGGGTCTGATATGTATATGATCTTGAATGGGTGATAAAATAGAATTATGGATTGTGTTTTATAAATGACGTCTGCTATGGTGTGCAATGGAAGCTTCACACTGTGAGTCATAAGAATGATTATCTAGCATAGCAGATGTTTTACTGAAAGGAGGATACATGAAACCTGAAAATAGAATAATCTGTTTGAAGGGAAAATTTCTTTTCCACCCTCAATAACCTAAGCTTCAAACTAGAGAATATTATCACTTTCTAGTTCCACATTCTTTACACAAGTCTGTGTATGTAATTGCACATATAAGTGTTTTATTCATTTTTATTCAGACTAAGCTTGTGACCTCAACAATATCCACAGGTGATTATTTGTGTGTTTTGCAAAAATTGGAAATGGATCTGTTCTGGGAGGCACTCCCAGAACATCTTTCATCTATCTGAAAAGAGGACAAAAGTACACAGTTGGAACTTTTATGTCTTTTTCAATCTTCATTTCAAATATTATAAGAATTATGATGTTTGCAGAAGAGTGATTTAATTGTTGCAAAGATACTTTCTCAAGCATCAACCTTTCGTCAGGTTTTGTTCTTCCTTTTACACACATGGGACAGAAAGAAAAAACGTTTAGTGATTTATACTGGGAAGAAAATCTTTCATGTGGTTATGTCATGCTGCACAAGCCGGCAGTATTTAGTTTTGCTGCTAATCACATAACATTTCCTAGTTCAGCTAGGTCAAATCTAAATCTTGTGTTCCCCATAAAAGGTATATATATTTTAAAATAGCAGTAGAAACAGGTAATCACCACATTCAACAAAAATGAAAAATATTCATATTTTGAGTATCTGACTCGGTGACCTCTGAAAGCTTTGTTATATGCATGTAACTACAAGAGGGACATGAGAAACCTATTAATCTTTCTGTGATCAGACCTACTGTGTAGGTCAAATAAATAATATCAATATCAAATCAATAAACCCAAATCCAATAAAAGTCCAAAGTGAACTGCAAAAACAACAAACCATTGTAACTGCTTTTAAGTTAGCATAAGAATCTGCTTGATATAAAGAGATTTTATATAGTTCAGTTAAACTGGCAAGTATAGTTCATAAAACTTGTGAGAAAGGAACTAAAAATAGAAGCCAAGTGGTATTTTTGTGTGTCAATCTCAGAAAAATTCTCACAGGCAAGTATAAATGTTTTCTTGTGGTAACCACACATAATATTAGTGTTGGGCTTATTAGGTGTCTTGACACATTAAGAATTACTTGGAAATGCTTGAAACCTTCCCCTTCCATTTAGTGTCTTCTACTACTCTCTCCACACCTCTCCTTTTGCCTCCAGTTTTTATTATGAAAAGAATAAAAACACATAATTAAACTGCTTTACCATACGTTCCTTTTGTCTCAGGTCTATTGGTTTAGCCAGCAAGTCACCACCAACAAGCAGATCCACATGTGCTACATCCACAACAGTGCTCTTCCAAAGCACCATGTGAACTGCTGGAGCCTGACCAGCACACAGCTGTCTGCTTACTGTCTCATATTGATATTTCCAACATCTCTATATGATTTTCTTGCCTTTAAAATGGAGTTTAATTGAGATTGAGTTGCACTTCAATGTAGGCTGCCAGAAATGCAATTTTTTGATTGTTCCTAGTTTTGTGTTCCCTGAGCCTGTCTGGATGTTGCAAGTAGATGGTTTCCATCCTCACAAGGGAAACTTTTAACATCTGAGTGTGAAAGTCTGGGAAATTAGAAGCTTGTGCATTTAGTTAACTTGGCAAAATGCAGAAAAAAATAATTGAAACTTTCATGTTCACTGGCATCTGTTGGAAATTAAGCTGCAAGACCAAGTATTTTTTCTCACAAATATTTAATCAAACAACAGTCTTAAGGAGTACATTAGTATATTATGGTAAATTAACAACAAAATTTTAATTCAGACCCCAGAAGTAGGAATATTTAGTAGCATACTAGTAATCTCCTATAAAATACAGGATGTAAATATATGTGTGTGTGTCTGTATTTATGTTTATACATACATATATATCCACATATATGTACACTTACATATATATACATGCACATACATATCCCGTATGATCCAGTATGTTGCAATTAGATTTTTTTTAATGTGTATACATGCATAGATGCTACATATATACATAAATACATTTAATTGAGTTATCACAAAAATATTTTTATGTGTGTAGATGTAAAGATACAGATACACTTAAAGTGGGTATGTATTATACATATAGGATATATGTAATATAAATTTAGGAAACTGTTGTATTAAGCAAGCTCATTTCTAGTGGTAGGAAAAAGAAATTCAAATACATCTGAATTAGCTTTGCTTACTCTTTTACAGAGTCACAGGTTGTAAGGGACCTCCAAGAACACCTAGTCCAACCTCTGACATAACACTAACAAGTCCTCCACTAAGCCATATCACTATCTCTACATCTTTTAAAGACTTCCAGGGATGGTGACTCAACCACTTCCCTGGGCAGCTCAACAACCCTCTAGGTAAAGCAGTTCTTCCTAATCTCCAACCTAAACTTCCCCTGGTGAAACTTTAGCCCATTCCCTCTCATCCTGTCACCAGGCACATGGGAGAACAGACCAACCTCCACCTTGCTACACCCTCTTTTAAGGTATCTATGGAGTGTGATAAGGTCACCCCTGAGCCTCCTCTTCTCCAGGCTGAACTTTGAAGTGGCTCTTTTGGTTTTCTATTGTAAAATCACTGATTCTTAGAGACTATATATTTTTATGTCATTTCATTCTAGCAACGAGGAGTAAGCAAGTCTGTTCCCTATCATGCCTAGCTATTAGGAAGCTCTAAATCAGGTAAAATAAGATACATTTATTTTGCAATATGACGTCATGTACACTTTCTTGATTGGTTATGAAAACAATTGGTTAAGGCTGGCTTGCCATATCCCTGAAATGTCAGCTAAGTCTTGCAGTGCCACCACTGGCGGGATCAGTATTTGAAACTTTTTAGTTTCTCATGTTGCATTTTTGATTATATAGTATGCTTCTTTAATCTCTGAATGAGAAAGTAAATCTTGACTGAAAATTTGAATGATCTAATACATAATATCAATCAAACTGAAAAAAAAAATAATAAAAAATATTAAAAATTAAAAAATAATAAAAAATAATAAAAAAATAATTTAAAAAAAGTATTTCCTTTACCTGCAGACATTCATATTCATTCAGGGAAATAATAAATACTGCTTACCCCAAAGTCTTTAAAAATCTTGACCTAGCCATTCAGCAAAAAGTATTCTTTATTGGATACTTAATGTGATATTTTCATCATTCTTAAAAAGTTAAATAGTTGCCAAAAATACAGTTAAAAGTATCTTCAATCCAGGATTTTAGATATCACATATTCTTATGGCATAATCTACAAGTTATCGCATAAACCATATTGTATCTAAATTATTACTTTAATTTTGTTTGTAATTTGAATTAAATTCTTATAAATATATCCTCCTTGTAACATCCCCTTAAGGCTGCAAACTCATTTCAATTACATCTGTGATATTTGGTTATGTCTTCCTTGAAAGAGGCCTGCTGTGTTACAAACCAGTACTGCTATCAAGACTGTTAGCAAAAGTCCAGTGTATTAAATTCTCTTGCTATTGCTCTACAACTCTGTAAAGCAGATCCAAAACACTTCTAAGTCTGTGCTCTCCATTAAAAACAATAAAGATTTATAAATAAATAAACAGATAAATTTTAAAATAATAATAAGTCCATTAATTCCCAGATTACATTAAAAAATAGATTTTCATTAAACTCGCAATGTATTTAATAGCTCAAGCTCATTCAACGAACATTTTTTCCTAAAATTTTCTTAGCTTTAGACTTTGCAAATCATTACAGAAATATAATGACTGTGCATTTGTTTACTCCTCTGTTTTAGGGAGAAGAAAATACCTAAGGGACCTATAATTATGAGAAATATCAGCAGTTCTACTTCCCATTATTTCTAAAGCAATATAATCAGAAGTCTGCTTACTTTGCAATTATGTTACCACTCTGGATGTTCTGTATTATTTATTCAATACCACAGCAATTTTAGTGAATATTTTATTGAAGAACAAAATAATTACATGTCTTTCCAATAATAAATAGTACCTACTAAATATGTTTTAATGCATCTTTTCATAATTCAGAAAATAAGAACAAAAAGTCTTTCAATTTTAATTGCTATCTTTCATTTGAATTGTAATTATGAGGGAAGAAATCTACAAAAACAAAGATCACCTTTCTCTTTGCTGTAATCAGTCATTTCTATGACAATATGTCAGCTTGTATATTCACAAATAATATGGCTGGGGGAAAAAAAAATCAAAATAGCTTTTTTCCGAAACATCAGGTTTTATTGCATGTCATTTTGCAAATGCCTTAACTAATACTGCACAGACTGAATAATTAGTGTCTTTCATAACACACTGCAAGTAGGTATGTTTGTGTACAAGGGAGGAAAGGGAGTTTATCAAACTATTCATTTAACAGTTCCTTTTGGCTGTTTTTATGCCTGTGAATCAACTGTAGAAATGTTTGCAGTTTTAATTTGTTCCTTCTTTATAACCACCCTATAAATATTTGTGTGTGTCCTTTGGACCATGTGCTCATAGGGGGCATTTTTACACGTCTAGGTTTATATATGACCTCATGTCAAACTGGGTATCTTCCTCTCTATTATTTGACCTCTGGTTTTCAGACATGAACAGTGTCTGAAGAAATTATTTGGGTCTAAATTTCTCACAGAAGTGTGAGAAGGAAAAGAATAGCAGGAATTAATTATTGTAAAATCATTTACTCTCTCTTTCTCTCTCTCTCTCTCTATATATACATTTTCCTGTCATTTTAATTGATGTGAATGGAGACACGGTGTTTAAATAGAACCCAGTGTTTTGTTCTATGCAGTGAGCTGATGTCTCATCAGAGTTAGCTTTCCACTGTGCCTCTGCCTCCATTGCAGTCTTGTTATTGCTTATTATTATGTTGTTATATATTAAACTAGTATCCAGGAGGTCAAGAAGAGGGGGACCCCAATGTGCTAGACTCTTTCTACATGCCCAGAAGAGTATAATCCTTTCACCAGATATCTCATAGGGTTAAGAGGAACCCCTGGATAAAATGGGAGAAGAAAAACATCATTGAAAAATAAAATGATATTTCAAAATTCAGAGCCTGGTATAAAACTAAGAGATCAAGGTTGGTGCCTGTTTTTTCAGACTGGGCTTTTTCCAACCAGTGGTTGAATTTCACTTGAGTAGAAGGGGTGCATCAAAATAAAACAAAAAATTTTTTTTTTTTATTTCACTTATTTTCTATATAAATTGAAAAGGAAGTTTCTAAGAAAAAGAGGGGTTATCCTTCATACATAGCACTGCACGATATGGTCTAACTGCCTTGAGCAGCAGGGTGGTCTGGACGGCCTCTGCTCATGCCTTCCAACTTTTCACATCATCCCGTAAATCTACAGAAGTGCCATATTCTCCGATTAGAAGCTAAAAGTGTTTCTTGGAAACACAGTCTTGGCTATATTCATCTGACTCATATTGCAATGTTTCTGATATAGTGCTATTCCAAAGGCCATCAGCATTATATGCAAAATGTCAATTAAGCAAACTAGCATTAGTCTGTGAAGCCAGACTTACCCACCAGCGGTAGTGTTAACCTGCTATTCATACAAAAAATTGGCCTAGGGAATGATTCTAGCTTTCAAAAAGTGAATGCCCAGACATGCTTTGAACTTTATTTCTGGTTTGCATAATCTAGTCAGATTAGATACAGATGTAATCATGCACATAGTTATACAAAGTTTAGCTCTTCTTGAATAAGAATGATATGAGGATGAACAATAGCCAGCAACATCAATAAAATGTGGAGGAATCATCAAGCATGCCAAAATTTGCTGCAAAGCTCATTTTTCACAGCACAGGTAGACAATATGTCACAGCAAAACCTTGGAGACTTCAGTTTGTTTAGAATGCTGTCACTTTCTTTTTATGTAGTTTTTTAATGTCTGAACCATAACATATCTATTTTCTGAACGCAACCAATTTCTGGCCATAATTCTTGCACAGTCATGATGTAAAATGACATTGGAAATTTTACGTCATATGTTTGCTCCTGAGAGATGTAGATAGTGTTATTTTTAAGTAGTTCTTTATGTTTGAAAGTTAATAAAATACTGTTTCCAAAAGTAGAAAGTTCAAGAAAAACCTCTGGCTACAAATATCCACTGAGATTATACTGTCATTCATAATACATTTACAAAGAACTGCAAGATTTTAAGATATTGCCAGAATTCTGGTGGATATTTCTGTATCATCTGGAAACCACTTTAAAATTCCACATTAGTTTCAGCTCCATAGAGATGAAATGATACATACACTGTGATCTGTAACACCCTTTCATGTTGCCTTTTTTTCCTGTTTTTCTCACTAAACAAATAAGTTCTCATAAAAGAATGACAGCTCATATGAGTAAGAATCTCTGCTGATGACTAAAAAATGTTAAACCAAAAATGTAACAGTACCTTTAATTCAGTACTATGTGTAGCCCTGTAGTCATCATTTTGACCACTAAGGACTATGAACAACACCTGTGCAATGACTAAACTTGCTATATGCACACAAGATAAGTAGTTTCCTGACTTCCCTTCCCACATTTGAACTTCGTCATAGTAGCATGATCCAAATGTGTATTCAGTTGTAACTGAATACTCTAAAATTTTTTCTGCAAGTGTTGATCACATACATACGAGAAGGCTGTTTGTATCTCATTCCATCTTGAACATTAATAGAGCTAAATGTAAAAATTTCAAGGCTCCCCATAATAAGCAAGTAAAATGTAACACAGATTGTATTTTAAAATGAGTAAACAGTGAGCAGTGTTTCAGTACAAACTGAAACCAGCTTTACTGGCACATGTAAAATAAATAAATAAATAAAACACTTTAGTGGCTTTTTTTTTTTTTTCCCATTTCTAAAGGTAATAACCTCTTTCTCGATAATTGCAAGAGAAATAGTGCTGAGCTATCATTATCACCTGTGAACAGTGTCTGTCTTTCAATCTCCCTTAGCTAGTCATTCATTCCCACACAATACACTGTTTTGGGCCACATATTACTAAAATTACACTAAAAAATGACAGTGTACAATCAAATGATTGACTTTCTAAAGCAGGATTATATATTTTAAGACAAATATCTGCTAGTATTCATATAAATTATGCATAAATCTATATATTTGTATATATTTATAAAAAGTTTTTGTGTTTGAGGCACAAAAGTTTTTCTTCAATTAATGATTACATTTTAATTGTTACCTAACGGTGGACATCTGAAATAAAGATGTAGGATTTTTTTTTCATTCCTGATATCTGTCACAGGAACCAACAAGAATACAGAACTATGTACCCTAACTAGAGAATGTAACAGTAAATGCAAAAGTAAAAGAGAGCAACAGAGTAGGCCAAGAACCACCAAGCACAGAACAGTTTCTGTGCTCTCACTGTAGTCTAAATACTGTAGTCTAAATAGACCTCTGAATTAGTTAATGTTAGAATAGTTATTCCTAGCAAACCATGATACTGAAGGAAAATAGCTGCTGCTTACTTACTGAAAGAGACTACCTGCTGCAGATTCAGATCTTGCCCAAATAACTTTTGTTTGTTTGTTTGTTTGTTTTTTACCTGTTAGACAATATCTGCAAAGCATTTGCTCTGTCTTCAAGCTACCAGATTCAAGGTAATTTTTCTCTCTAATTGTAATTTTAATTACAATGATGTCGTTATAAAGATGTAATTTCTACAAATCCAGGAATGGTCTTAGCTTTAAAAATGTCATAAAGATAAACTTAAAGCTGAGTGAAATCATACTGCAAGGGATCTGGACTGTAGCCAACTTTTTTAATCTCAACTAATTGACTACTTTAAGGTTATATTTAATTGCACAATGGGTGAGAAAAAGAAAGTAAAATTATAAACAAGCCCTACCTGCACAATAAATTAAATATTCTAAAGGCAATATAACTATATGCTGCATGGTATGTATGGAAGTGATGACGCATTCGTTTTTTAAATATGCATTTTTCAAGGAAAAGCTCCCAGGAATTATGAAGTTTCAGGCTTATGGGGAACCAGTAACTGAAGAGCCCTGTCTTAGACTTCATGAATGACACTTGAAAGATTCCGAAGATCTCACTCTGTGCCAATAAAGACTCAAAATAAAAAATTGTTGAAGCTCCATTCCCAGATGTTTTATTCATGAAAGGACAGGTTAAACACAGAGGGCAGTGTTAGCAATTTATAGTTCTGTCATTCCAGTTAAGCAACGGAAGGCATTATGTATTTAAAAGAGACACAATTCCCCACAGATCTTTGCTCATACTTATGGACAAATCACAGTGAGTGTTTTTCAGATGTTTTCTATTAATAATAACACAGGAGAGCATGGATCTGGTGGCCTTGCTTGTCTCCTTTTGCAGCAAGAATCTTCTGTGACAGAAGCAATGTAACATCTTCCCTGATGAATAATTAATTGCTCAGGATACTCTGTGCAAATGGCATCTGACAATTGTTTGCAGCCTTCATGCTCTTTTCTCCAAATAAGTTTACACCAGAGCACAATTGCTAGATGTGGCTACAACAAGACGTCTAGTTGTCTGCAAGAAAACTGTATAGATGAGGTGTAACTGTATATGGTCAATAGGCATCATGAGACTGTTAGCAATTATATATAGCACTGCATGTATCAAACAGATGTAGCATTTAGTAAATACCAAGAGGGACGAGACATTCAAGCACATATCATCCTAATATAAACACATTCTATTTTCAAAGAGCTGCATAGAATTTTCATTAGGCAGCTACTATCACAGCAGGATAATGTGGTAAGGAGCCATTTGACAATTGCTGGAAAGTGGCAGAAGTGTTATTAAGACATTTTTTACCATAATTACTGCCTTGTACTACTTCAGTTAGGAGCTACTTCTACTGGAAGGGAGGAAATTCAAGATTTTGGGCTGATATAAAAAAGACTATGAATTTAGAAGTCAGGAAGATTATAAAACTATAACTGGAAAAAATATTGTGTATGGAAAGTAAATTACAGGAATTACTTTAACTGGGAGTCTTCATACTAGGATTACCACAGATTTCTGAGTTTTGGAGTCTCTCTTCTCCCTCCTTTTACAAGCAGCATATAACACATCAATATTTCTCAAGTTCTTCCCTCCCTTTTCCTTTTTTTTTTTTTTTTTCCCCTGGTCCCTAGGCATAATTTTCCTTCTCTGTGTCCCTCCATGCCTGCTACCTGATGGCTGCTTTAGCCTCTGAGCAGCAGCCAACAAGAGCACTTCTAGGGATCTTCACCAGCATGTTTGGAGGGACTTTGCTCAGTATAGCAAGAGTAAGATATTTCCTAGATCAGAAAGCTGTCTTCCTTCCTGAGTTCAAGTTTCTTATCTGGATGCAATGACACAGTGACAGAGCCCCTGCTTCATTTTTTCATGGGGAGCGGAGTGGCTGTTTTACACAGCAGTGAAATTTGTGGGGTCTCCATAGAAGTATGAGATAGACAGCTGAATTCATGAGAAAACCAACAAATGTAGAGGAAATAATTATTTTATGGACTGTGACAGAACTTATTCTATTATTAATGCAGCTCTTTTGGCCTAAAGTTAATTCTTATATTTTAAGAGATATTATGAGTATAGAATCATATCAAGTGAAAAACAAAGAGATATGTAACTATGCCTTTGGACCAGAAACCACTAAGATTTTTAATTTTTTATCTGTCTGTCTTTTCCTATCTTCCCTGCAGAAAAAAATTGTAAATTATTGTTCTCTACTATGAAAAGAACTTGTGGTGGGATCATAGTTTCATTTTCTGTTAAGATTTTCATACAATTTATATTGTGCCTGCTGTTGTATTTCAAGTACTACTTGGAAAGAGATTAATTTTAGAGGTATCTGGCATTATTGAGTTATAAAAAATGTGTAGTCTTTCATTTTGGCCTCTTTATAAGAACTTTTTTAATTGTAAAACTTTTCTGTTACCAATGTTCTCTGAAATTATTTGTGTGCAGATTTCTAATAATAAGGACGTAAAAATGTTTTAGAAGACAATCTTTTACCTAGATAACACAGGATTGGAAATATATTTTAATCATTATCACTGAAAAAAAAAAAAAAAAAAAAAATTAAATCTCTCTGCAGAGGCTATAAAGGAAAATTTTCACTTTAATTTCTGCAAAATGTGCTTCAGTAGAATTTGGATAAGTAAGACTGTTCATGATGACTATAGTAGTCTCGGGACAATAATTTATTATCAAATATTTCATCTGCCAACAAAGGATAAATGTAAGTATAAAGTACTTTTAAATGTAAATTATCATCACTAGTCAGCAACATATAAGAAAAATTTAGTAAACAGTTTCATACACTTAACCTATTTAAATTATTATCTGGGTCCAGCTACAGATGCATGTCATAAAAGCATAATATTTAATATTTTGATATCTAAGTATTCAATAATGTGGGGACATCACTGGCTAGGTAACCAGTATTGTTCTGAGTATATGACTATATGCACATCTGCACTGCATATGTAAAATCTTTTCAAAATCTGGCCCCCAAATTAAGATTTCTAGCTGAATCTGAGAAATTCAATTCCCATTGAATTTTAATATGATTTAGGTGCCAAATTCTTTAAATTCTCTTCCTTGTTTCCACAGATTTAAAGTCACAGTAATTTTTACTACTTGAACTTTGCTTTCATTTGTTTCTGATCTGGTATTAAAGGCTATCTTTTTCAGGGTAAGTATAAATATAGACATGTCCTTGTGAGATTTGCCAGGCTTCAATTAATAATCAGTATTCCACATTCAAAATGGAAACAAGCAGCTCTTTACATTTAGTTTGTAACATGTGCAGTGTTGCAACTTGAAAACTAGCAGTTCAAAAGTGAAAAATATCCTTGCTGATAGATTCATGTTATCTGGGAATAACTTGGATCAGTAGTATCTTAACAAAGGATAAAATACCAGATGATTATTGCTGTTGATTGCATTGTACTATGAAGTGAGTTTCAGCAGAAACAAATTAACATCAGTGAAATGGTATAAAAATTCTCCAAGTTTAGTGTAATAGAGGTGTATTGCAAGTGTAATATAAGCAATGCAGTATAAAGAGCTATTTATGCTATTTTATATACATTGCATTTTACATTTTTCTTTTCCTTTTTGGGTACAAGAAAAGAAAGGAAAAGGGGAGGGGAGAGGAGAGAAGGGGAAGAGACCTGCATAAAATATTACGTACTTATGAATATCACAAAGAATAGGCTTTCAAAGAGTGGGTGAAATACCTCAGTTTAATCAAAGTTCAGGAAAGCCATTTGTGATAATTTGCTCTTCTAATATTTTTTACAGGGGGAATTGTTTGGTTGGGTGTTGGTTTGTTTGTTTGTTTGTTTTTTACCTTCACTCCTTAGATTTTATTTCATATTAGACTTTTGTGGTTTTGGCAGTGCAGCTGAGAAAGTACAAGAAAATGAATGTACTAGAAATAAAGTATTCTTCTCTGAGTAGTTAAGCTGTGGAACAAGTCTCCTGAAGAGATTAAAACATGGAAGTCAGAGACTTTCAAGGATGTGCTGAGAGATTCTGCTTGCTATGGACAATCTTCATCATTTCAATACCGCTTAAAATGTTTGAACATCCTATCCAACAGTAACTGATATAAAATGAAGACACAAAATCTAATAACCTTCTGTGGTGCTAGTGGCCTCAGTGCTACAAAAACAGAATTAGAATTAACATCTCTGTGGTCAGACTCCTTTGGCCCAGCTAATCTATCCTGAGACATGTAAAGCTCCATGCTCTCCCACTTGCCAAGGACACTTTCCTCATTTGTTACAGGCATTTGTATGCAAAGGTGTGCAAGAGAAATAATTATGTCATTCACTATGAGTCACTAGTAGTACATAGTGCAGAAACAACATCATGAGTCAATAGCAATACACAGTGCAGAAAAACGTCTTTCTAGCCATTGACATACTACTGCACAAATAAACAGTGCTGTCTCTTACACAGTGTGTCCTGGATACATTTTGGATCCAGTTACAAATGCATGCCAGAGGGTATTTTCCCCAAGAAGAGCAAGAAAAGAGGCACACCAGTCTGGCACTGGAAAAGCCTTGACTGTCTCTGTGCATGTTTTCAGATCCAGCTTATTAATAAAATCCAAAAGACAGATGTGAATGTTTCTTTCACCCTCCCACTTGAAACAGAAAGTTGTAAAACTTCCAGTGAATTCAGTTCATATCCATGCCTTTCATCTTATGAAAGAAAGATATAGAGAAGACACTCCAGGTTCTTCTTTTCCTCATAATGTGAGTTAAATGAAAATAAGGCTTGTTGTGTTTTGAAGGAAGAGCTCTCTAAAAAAATGAATATTCTTAATGTTTCAGAATGAAAGTTTTCTCTTCACACGCTAAGAGAATTAAAATGATAGTTATTATGAGTTATATTTTTATTGTGGCTCTGGAAAATAAAGTAGCAATTAAAATGAGATTAATATAACAATTGGCAAATCCTTCAAAGAAGAGACATAAAGAAGCACACACACGAGAAGCAAATAAATAAATAAAGAGAGAGAGAGAGGAGCTGTTTCAGACTATTACCATGAATACATAGTCAAGGACTTCATTGTTAGACTTCTACAGCACACTGTTCTATAATAAACAAACAAAACTTCATTAAATATAGAGTCATTAAGTCTTTAATGAATATTTCTGATTCACACTCATGAAGAAACATGGAGATACTTCAAACAAGGTTGAAGTACTTTTTGTTATATTAATAATTGAGTAATGTTTTAATTGCCTATTTAGATGGTGGAGAAATATTGTAAACTAAGGAAGTTCACACAACTACCCAGAGTAGTGAAAGCATTGGCTGGGGAGACAGCTAGCTTGTTGATGTTTATTTTTATTAAAATCTGGAATATTGGGAATGTCTTTGGCCAGAACCAGCAGCCTATTTAGCAGTTTTGTTCTAAGCTGACCCATGAGTTGCTTCCACCTGGGCCACTGCTTTTTTTTGGGAAAGAAAATAGATGACAGGATCCTAGGCATCCATCAGGCTCCCAGGCATCTGAACTGAGCATGTGACAGGCTCCTAGGCATCCAGCACTGCCCAGAGAGCTATGTGCCAACATGCAACATGTGCTGCTGCCCTCCAAGGGGGCTTGGTTTGGGTGGGTGAAGACTGTTGCTATGGGATTCTCTGTTGAGAAAAGCCTGGATCCAGCTCTTACAGCAGCTGAAGCTGGAATAATTGATATTTTTTGGCTTTATTGTATTATATTGTATTGATAGTATTGCATTTGTTGACTGTATTGACTGGTCAGTCTGTAAGCTTGTTGTTCAGGTGTGGGTAGTTAGGGTCTGGCGGCCGGAAGATGTCACGCTGTATGGAAAGGTGGAGCCCCTCCCTTGATGGACAGTAGCATGTGGTCTGTGATGTAAGCAAGCGGAAGTGACGTTATGGGCCTCGGGTATATAACCCCATGTGACTCGACAATAAATGCCATTTGCCATCCACCACATTGGTGTCTGTGAGCCAATGGACCGAGTGGCCTGGGGTTGGTCACCGTGCCATTCCTGAACCAGGTCGCCACTGCCCCCTGAAGGCAACATTCAGGCCACTAAGCCTGTAAAAGTATAAAGAATTAAAAGTATAAAGAATTTGAGAGAAAGCATATAGGGAATATCAGCACAGTGTTGTCAAACAAATGGGATATCAGTGGAGAGGATTTCACTTAAGTGGATAAAGACATAACAGAAGCACAGTGTAGGATAAAGTAAGGCATTCGACTTCATGTTGAGCAACAGTCTAATTTAAAAATAATTAGACACAGCATCCATGAAGCATAAGTTAGATGGATTAAAATTTATACAATTAACTGATGAAAAAATGTCATTCTCAAGGGGAATCATCATAAAATAGATGTATTTCCAGCATTTGAAGAGCCTGATAATGGACTGAAAGCTTTCAGTACCTTAATGATGAGGAGCATTTAAACAAAATCCGGTAATATTTGTAGGTGATACAGAGCTGACAAAATGGTAAATGTTGATAAGGAGAGTCAGAGAATGCTCCGAAATGCTGGTCAAATGAAACCTGCTTAAGCACAGCCTTTCAATACAACAAATGTGAAGTAATAGATCTATGACAAGGACTACATTCTGTGTCCTAAAAAGCAGTATGCTTTTATCATGCAGCACTACAACAAATTCAGGACTTTAATGAGATGACAATAGAGTAATATATCTGCTTCTGGTTTCCATAAGTTTAGAAGGGTAGTAAAATAAGTAAATAAGAACAATATAGAAAAATTACTGAAGGATTGAAGAGATTATTAATGTTTTTAAATTTGGAAAAAAAAAAAAATATATATATATATATATATACATGTATATATATGATATATGATTCTTTACAAGGATGAACTACCAATCATTAAACAGCTCTTTAGTCTAGTGAAGAAAGGCATGATAAAACCAATGATTGAAAGTAAAAGCCAGACAAATTCAAACTAACAAATTAAGCATAATCTCCTTTGACAGTGATTAAACCATGAAAATCAATTACCAAGGATAATACTACTGCTTCTGTCTCTTGCTATCCTTAGACAAGACTGCCTGTTTTTTAAGATGGAAATTTATAGCTAAATATAGAGGGGTGAACTCAGTATAGTGGTGACTTTATGAAGCTCACCAATCTGGTTTAAAAACAGCAGTGTGGATGATCTGGTGTCCATTCTGCAATAAATTACTAGCACCTAAACATCTAATAAGGACTGTAAAACTTGTACATTCTTTTTAGAATAACAAAACTAATGAAGGGTAGATTCAGATGTAGTGTCTAGGAGAACCTGGAAATCACATTGAGCCAAATACAAAGAGGAAATCAACACTGCTACACCGAAAAGTTAGACATTCAGTTCCAGGACTGAAATTCATTCACAATGCAAGCTTAGTCACCCAAATTCCATATATCCAGAATGTAAGACAATGGCATCTTAAAATGCAGAGGTGTTGAAGAAACATCTGACTATTGCACAAAACACTAACGGTTGGAGAAACTGAAACTCACTGAAGAAACGTGGGCTGAGCTTGGATCTGTGGAGGAGTGTGAAATTTCAAAATGCCAGAAGATTATCCTTTTTCTGTATAGTGTTCCAGATAGACTACTTCCAAATAAAGCTAGGCCAATATCAGGCAAGAAGAATCATGGGGATCCTTCTGGAAGAATCATGGAAGGATGAGGTCAAAAAGGACTTAACTGTAGAACTCTTAGCTCAGGTAGAATTTAATTGAGGCCATTCCGCATAGTGTTGATTCTTCTGGCCTTTCAGTGTAAATTTTTGCCATTCCTTTCATCTCTTTTCCTACCCTGTGCACACGGCAGATAGTGCAGCCTTTAATACTGTTTAGTTTTTACTGCCTGGGCTGATGCTGAAGTGGAAATAGAATACAGATTCACTATTCCATTTAATCTACTTCTGAAAGGACAACTGGCCTTTAAAATGACTCCACTGAAACTTTTTTCCCTCTAGGGACGATCTAGTCATGTTTCTTTATTGTGTGTTATGCTTACGTTGTTTGTCTATCCTGTGAACCAAGAAAGATGAAGGGGAAAATGTGAAAAAGAAAATATGGAAGGCTTTTTGGACATTCAGAAGACCAAAAAAAAAAAAAAATATCTCTCAAAATGGCCTTCAAAAATTTTAACCTCTTAACTGGCATGCCAATATATATTTTAACCTTACTTTTCATCATACAAATCCTACTAAAATTAAATATCTGAGTGATTCTACTTCTGATGTTATTTGCTCCTCATACATACATGAACTATTTAATTCCAAATCACCTGATCCTTTTATGAAGGTGCAATGGATATTTTTATTTCAGTTTGTTTTCAATTTCTTCTCTTTAATACTGAGACAAGCTAATTGAATTAATTTTTAAATGAGCAAAGATAGTGGGCAGGAATGTACCAGTCTGTATTATGATTATATCACCCCCCTCTTCAAAGCAGAGTGAAGTTTTTTTTAGGACTCCTATCCGATCCATGTCAGAACTGAAATGAAAGCTGAATTTACATTTTGTCATTCTGATGTGTCAGAGATACTGAGGGAAAATGAAATGCTAGCATCCTTACAATGAATTTCCATATGGAAACTCATACAGCTCATGGTGAGTTTTTTGTTTGTCTGTTTGTTTCATGTTTTCAAGGGAATGAAACTACAGCTTTATGCATTTTTAAAATACCAAGAAATGTATTTGGTATTGTTACCTTTCTTCTTCTATTCAACACGTATAGACTTAACTGTAATTCAGACTAGAAACTCTAGTAGAGCAGAGACTGTTTCTATGTCTCCACTCTTGCTTAGCACAATGGGATATTGGTGTGCTGTGAATAAATAATAAGAGCTGAATGATTTGGTTACAGCAATATGCATATTAAGGTTATACTGGGTCACTGGAATGTTTCATTTTTTACTTTGATTGAGTACAATAGCTGAGTGACTATAAGATCTGTGGCATTGATCTATACTGGTATTGTTTTCAGCAAACAGCTTTATTACTTTACCGTTCTCAGTTATAATGAGTTATATATAAGTTATGTAGCTAAATTGATGGAGTAAGAAACATGGTGTTACCATTACTTTTGAAAATTAACCCCCTTTAAAATTGAACTGGTATAAAAGAGGTATAAAGCATAAGTAATTTTAGGTCTATTATATCCAGATAATTAAATAGGTATTCAATACATCAGCAGTGCTTTTATTCAAGAAAAAGGAATTTATTTGAATACTGTACATAGAAGTACAGAGACAGTTGAAAGCTAATGGGAAGTGTCCTCACCAATGCCTAGTGTCATGTTATTTATAATATCACAGTGAGTCCTAGGTTTATTGGAGCAATACCTTATACAGCTCTTATAATGTGCAAAAATTTCATCAGAGATCAACTCAGTGCAATAAAAGGTGATCTTTACTATCATATTTTGCCCATGATTCAGATAAATGTGCATTGATCTTTGTGAAGCTCAGAAAATTGCAAGCTGACATGGAAAACTGCTGCAAGACTGGTATTACTGTGACTTTTAAAGCTTTCATTGGAATTATATTCCCCTCCCTGACACCAACAAACACTCTGGCTGTGCCTGTGTTAGTCAAAATCTAAGCAGTTTTTGCTTTCTGTAGTATGACAAACAATTGTGTTTCCCAGAATCTGAGAAAGACAGTCTGCAAATGTAGTTAACAATTTTTAAGAATTGGAACTTCTTAATCCAATATTGGCAAAACAGAAAATCTGTTGGGAATGAGGTTGAACCATGTATTTATTTATTTGCAATCATTATTGAAAGTAAATTATTATATGAAAATAAAATTCATTTAGAATCTATTTAAAATAAGCCCAGCTATTTAGTTACAAAATAACTCAATTAGTTTAAAACTACAAAAATTAGGTGTTCCATTCAATTGCCTGGGTCACTCAGGAAGTCATATGCCTTACTTGCAATAAAATGAAAATAAATATACTATCAGGAATTGTATCAACTTTGTTAATTAAAAGATTACAGAAATATTGTGTAATTATTCCAATGAAATCATTTTAACTGACCAAAACTTTACCAAGTCCATTTTGTGGAATAAAATCAAAATGAAAATGAAGATGTTTGTAGCATTCATGGATTATCAAATACAGTAATACTTTCAGAGATCCAAATAACTGATCAAGAAAAGCAACAAAAACCCTTGGCTCTTCTTAGAAGCACACACACATATAGAACCAGTTTGACTCTTCTGACATTCAACAAATGGGGATGCTGCTTTGCAGATATTCATTTTGGATGTACATTAACTATCTGTGGTCTGAATCCTGTATATTCTTATATTTGTGTAGTACCTACTAAACTGTCATCATGTATCTGCAAGTACATAGCCTCTAGCCTGAAGCATGTGAGTCTGCAAAGTGCTGTGTCACACTACACATGAAGGGGAGAGAGACATATTTACCTTAGATTTCTATCCACTACAAAGAAATCTTCACCATGATATATTCCATGCCATAGTCATGTTCATAATAACGTTTTTCTCTCATCCAGAAAGACCTCTTTACTCACCCTCACCCATTTAATCTACATACTGAAAGGCAAAAAATAGTTAGTGTTCCAGTGATATCTCACCTGCTTTAAAATCTGAGGTGAGAAGGATTACTCCTGAGGTGAATAGCACAGCAGGTGCTATTGGAAACTTCTGGAACTAAAAATATTAATCCAGAGAAAGGACTCAGAGGAGAAATTCAGTAATATAATGACAAAGAAATTAGGGAAAAACAAGAAATACAGCAGCTCTTTTTTACTATTTCATAAAGAGAGATGTGTCTATCTTATCCTTTCTTCATGCTAACAGTGAAAGAGTGCCTTTGACTCTGGAAAGGTAGGAAGGGAAGTCTGCCTCACCTTGGTACAGCACTGAGATGCCCTGGCTCTACCCCAGGCTCTTCTCTGACAGCATTACAATGCTGTCTTTCTTTCCTTTAGAGAATTGTTGTTGTTGTTGTTTTGTTTTGTTTTGTTTGTGTTTTCTGTGCAACTACTGTGTATTATAATGGTATTATTCAGAAAGAGTGGAAATGTGTTATGTTGTGGATGTTCTAGAACTAGTTTGTGGAAGAATTAGGAACACCACACTGAAAAAAGGGAGCATTTTATTCATGAGGATGAGTACAGAAACAACAGATTTTTCTTTTCAACATTTTGGCATTCAGCAGAGTATTACAATAAAGGAACATACTTGAAAGGGGTGTGGCTTTAGCTGCCAAGCTGGAAAGCACCACTGGGGAGAAGCAGATTAATGTAGAGAAGAGTCACAAACCTTGCAAACAGGCCATGGTAAGTGCATAAGCAGTAAATTACTCATTCATTTACAGATTAAGAAATATTCAGTGGCTGCCTTACCATGCCAGTCTGTATCTATGCAGGGAGAGGAATCCAGAGTAATTTCTCTGCAGTCTCAGGGTGGGTTTTCCACTGGAGACACATGGAGGTGCAGCCTTCCAGCAGGCAGCTACTTGGTACATCTCTGCAATGACTGAATCAAACCTCATCTTCTGTGACAATTACAGCTGAACTACAAGTTCTTTCCTTCACTCTCCCTACTGTGTCTGTATATTTCATGTCCAGCATCAAAACAGACCTGTGTAATGTCACCTACATTAAAGCTGCTGGCATATCAGCTTTTCTTTAGTTGTTGTTACTGATTAGTAGTCATTTCACAAAAGGTTGCCATGGCTACATTGTCAGAGGTTAAAGCCTGTTAACTTTAGAAAGCCGCTGATTATATTAAATATGTCTGCCTATTTTTTGATAAACCAGTTCTGCTTAAAAGTTTGGCAAGTATAACACAGGCATTGCAATGTAGTCTTTACAATTTGTCATAACAGTTGTGGAGAATTGAAAACAACGTAATGGAAGCTGTCGTGTGTCGGGAAAGCCAGGAGGATTGGAATGGCTCCAATTTTCTCTGGGAGATATTTGAACTAAAATGTTCTCTTTTAATCCATTTTGCAAATCTGAGTAGGTTTACAAATTAAATAACAATTGAAGTTTATTGAAGCCCTCATTAAAAATTAATAATAATAACGATAAAAACCTTAATTAGATGGCTTCTTGGGGGAAAAAACGTGAGGAAAAGGTAACTTTTCTATAAATAATATTATACTCCAGGCTGCTCATGACTGCAAACCAAGATTCACTAGGATCTAAGAGGTTTAGAGACTTAACCCTATAAACACCAATAAACACATTAAAACTGTGCTTCTGGCTCAGGAGATGGAAAAGTTAGGCCTCCTTAAAATAGTAAACACAATGAATGGGCAGCTCAATGCAGTAATCTTCATTGTACATCAGTGATAAGCCACATAGGTTTATGGATTTGCCAAACTTCAAAATTGGAAGGATAGACAGTGAAAAGAGGGGTATGAGAGAGTCTGGAACAGCAGCTGAAGGCCAAAGTAATTGTAGAGGGAAAGAGGCTATCTACAACTGTGAGGTGAATAGACCTCCTTCCTAAACTGTCCTGTATTTTGATGAGCTGACTGTAGAACAGGATTTCACACTGTGCTCATGAAGAGGCAAGTGCCAGAATAGCTGGGCTATGGCAAGCCAAGCTCACTTACACCTGCAGAAAAAAATCCAGAATTCTTCTGGAGTTTGTGCCATTCATTTGCCTGTGTGTAAATGTGTGACTGACTGGAAAGTGTAAGCTTGAGAACAAGATCAAATATGTGTTATTTGATAAACATAGAGTTTTCTAGGCACGTAAGTACTTGAAACATTTTGATGAATTTCCATTTTTTTATTTTATTTCTTTTTTGGCTGAAGGACTTAGCATACATTTGTGGGAAACAAAAACAACAAAAATAGAACAAGTCCCAGAAACTTCTATGTGAGCTTCCGACAGGCTGGTGTTTTTCAAGAACTGCTCCAATATGGGTCCGTACCACAGGATCCACCCTTCAGGAGCTGACCGCTCCAGCTTGGGTTCCCCACAGGTGTCAGGTCCAGCACAGAGCCTCCTGCTGTGGGGGCTCTCCATGGGCTGCAGCCTCCTTCAGTCCACATCCACCTGTTCTACTGTGGGCTCCTCCATGGACTGCAGTGTGGATATCAGAAGAGTTTCTGCCAGGATCAAGAACACCTATTGCTGAAAGGGAATAAAAAAATCACTCATAATAATTTTCAAGATTATGTTATTTCAAGGCTCCTGTTTAAGTAGAACAAGGCTGACAATTCCCAGACAGATATCTAGATGATCTTCAATGATGTTTAATTAACCCTTTAAGAAACCCTGAGATAAGTAAGAATCAGGATTTTCATTCCCACAATCAACATTAACTGAAAGCTACTTAGCCTTGCCAAAGTATTTTATACATGAGTGTATTGGATCTATAAAGGTAAGGTTTTGGTAGCAGGGAGGCTGTGGGGGTGGCCTCTATGAGAAGTCCAGAAACTTCCCCCTGTTATATAAGACTCAGTTCCAAGTGACTCCAAGGGACCCACCACTGGCCAGAGCCAAAACAAGGAGTGATGTTGGTTGTGCCTCTGTGAGATCATGTTTAAGAGGGGGGGAAATGCTGTGCAACAGCTGCTGGGAGAGAGGAGTGATTTAAAATGTTGAGAGAAACAACTCTGCAGACAAAGTCAGTGAGGAAGGAGGGGAGGAGTTGTTCAGGAGGTGGTGAAGCAGCAGCTCCCCTGCAGCCTATGGAGAGGCCCTTGGTGGAGCCAGCTGTCCCCCTGCAGCCCATGGGTCCCACGGCAGAGCAGATCTCCACTCTGCAGCCCATGGAGGAACCCCCACTATAGCAAGTAGATAAACTCTGAAAGAAGCTGCTTCACATAAGGGACACATGCTGGAGCAGTGTGTTCCTGAAGACCCTGTGGTACAGACCCACGTTGGAGCAATTCTTGAAGAACTGCATCCTGTGGGAAGGACACCACACCAGAGCAGGCAAAGAGAGATACAATGAAGGCACAGCAGAGACTTGTTATGGACTGACTGAAACTCCCGTTCCTCATCCCTCTGCACTGCTCAAACAGGAAGGAGGTAAAGAAGTTGAGGTTGAAGCTCAGCCTAGGAACCAGGTGATTGGGGCAAAGTGTTTTAATTTGGTTTTAATTCTCACTATCCTAATTTTCTTTAATTGTCAATAAATTAAATTAATTTTCCCCAAGTTGAGTCTGTTCACCAAGTACTCTCATGGGCAAAACAATCTCCCCAACCTTATCTCAACCCATGACTTTTTTCATCTTATTTTCTCCCCCTGTCCTGCTGAAGAGGAAAAGTGTAAGAGTGGCTTGGTAGGGAACTGGCAGCCAGCCCAGAGAGACATCTGTACCATCATTCCACACGAGGATGAGAGACTATGGCTGCAGAAATCCAAACGATAGCTTTTTCATGCTCTGTTGATGTACCCTGTTTATAAACTTTATAAATAATGCCAATAAAAAATGAATCGGGTTTCTTCTGGTTTTGAATATGCACTTTGAAGAAAACAGGCTTATTTTCTGTCCTATTAATCAAACACACAAACATAATGTAGCATCCCCATCTTCCTCAGATATGTTTCTCCACAAATCAAATTACATTCATTTTTGACTAATTAGAGTTTTAGGCTTGGCACCCTGATAAGACCATTATGTTTTATTCTATTGGCTGTTAACTCTGTCAAGAGCAACAAGTATCAGTTCCTGTAATGGGTGACAAGGACTATAATTAGACCCAGATGCTCAGCTTTAGTTTTCCATCTTGAAGCTATTAGAAACATGCTAATTGTAACACAGCAGGTAAATAATAATCTGAAACTCTATTTCATAGCAATTACAAGGAAGCTGAGAGAAATGTGTGAGTTTCAAATGGATCTAGAAAACATAGTGTTTTTATTAACTGCTAATGCATAATAAAAATCTTGGCTTCATAATAGTCAAACACATTAATCTCAGTCTAAATTGTACAAAAAAAAAAAAAAAAAAAAAAAAAAAGCACATTCTGATGAGAAGACAGGAAGATCTATAATGTCTCTGCATCTTTGAGATCCACATATACAAAACTGTATAAGAAATTTTCAAATTTCCATCCTCGGTATTACAAGGATGAAGTGTCTCACTCGAACAGGCCTCCTCCATTGCAGACAGTCTTTCAGCACAGCAGCAGCTTTAATTCTTTTTCAACAGTGGAGATGTCAAAAAGCCTACCTCATTAAATTTGTAAAGGCGTATAGGAGAGTGTCTGCTATTTTAAGAATATCTGGTCAAGAACCTTTTCCAGTGCAACAAAGGATTAATAAGAAGAGGAGGAAGTGATGGGAACCAAGTCTGATCAGTCACACTAATTGATGAGGGCATGTGAGAATGTGAGAGTGTTTATTCATAGAATCATAGAATGACTTAGTTTGGAAGGCACCTCAAAGATCATCTAGTTCCACCCCCCTGCCATAGGCAGGGATGCCAGGTTGCTCAGGGCCTCATCTAACCCAGTCTTTCCAGCTGGGTTATCTGTTTGAGGACTTCTAATTTGGAAGACAATGGCAGGAAAGCCCAGTGAGTTGTACTAATTGATAGGGAAAGATGGAATATGGGATTGTTAATTCAAGCAAGTGAGAATTCTGAGTGAGAATCCATGGATCAGGATGATAAGAAGTAAAGAAGGGGAAAGAATAACCAAAATGCTGAGACACAGACCTGACAAAGCAAAAATGGAGACAATAACAAGAAACAAACCTCCCAGTCACACTTAGTTAAGGAGCTATCAAGCTATAGGCATCACTTCTAGGAAGATCAGCAGCTGATAATAACAGCTTCACAGTTGATAAGACTTTGAGCCAGGGAGGGGCAGGGCTGAGAGGGTGCAGAGTCCTCCAGACCCCAGGTGGGCACGTAGAAGGGGGCGCAAGAGCAACAAAGAGGGCTGCTAGGTAGAAGAGTGTATAAAAGGGCCAGTCACATGTAAAGCACAACTGGTCAGTATGCTTGTTTGCCTAATCACCACAGTCTGTCCTGTATTCTGTTTTTCTCTCATTAAATATTTTCTTAGCTATCTCTTTGCATATCTGCCCTTTCTCTCCTATGTGTACTTGAGCTGCAAGGATTAAGTGCCAGCTATTGGTGAAATCTGGATGTGGGTGAGTGAACTTTGGTGCCAGCAACTGGAATTGGGTCAGGAAAGGGCCTGAGTTGCCAGCTTCAGGAGCAAGTGTGGGGGTCTCAATCAGTCACTGGTGTGAATGGTGTGAACCTGTGTGAATGGAGTTGCTGCTAACTACGGGGGTAAAGCCAGGGGTGTAGGTGCCTGTGGACTATAACGCCAGCTACTAGAGCAAGTGAGGATCTTAGTGTCAGTAGTGAGGGTGGGGGGCATAGCTCTCTGAATCTAGTAAACATCCTACATATTTTGTGCATGGAAAAACAGCTGCTGGTAAATTGTTGTGTGAACTTGGTGCCAGCTACTGAGTCAGGCTGAGGGTGTAGGCCCCACGGGCTGTGGTGCTAGCTACTGGAGCAAGTGGGAGTCCTAGCATCAGTAGCTGGAGGGAATGTAGCAGTCTGGATCTAAGAAGAGACCTACAGACTTTGAGCCCAGAAAATTAGCTTCTGGAGGTACTGGTGTGAGGGGAATTCTAGTGCAAGCTACTGGAATCGAACAAGGGGTGTAGGCACCCATGCCTGTGGTGTCTGCTGTTGGAGCAAGTGAGGGTCCTAGCATTGGTATCTGAAGGTTCTTCTCTAGACCTACACAGGTTTCCAAAGACTTTATGCCCAGAATGCCAGCTACTGGGTGACAACCAGTGGAGTTAGACCAGGAGGTGTAGGCCCACAGACTGTGGTGTCGCATACTAGAGTGAGTGGGGTCCTAGCATCAGCTCCTTGAGTGAGCAGTGTCTTCTACTTCCATCCACCTGGGATGGGAGCAGTTCAGCTACTTCTGTAGGGGTGAGGCAAGTGACCAGCTCTGAACCAGCAGCTGGAGCAGGGCCATGTGTCATAGCTGATGTGCCTGGCTGAGGAGGGGTGAGTGTATCTTCCTCAACATGGTGTGCACGGGGTGTGTATGTGTATTCACTAGCAAACATTAAGCTGGACTTGCCAGCAAGTAGCAGGGGTTATGGCTCCTGGCCAGAGTATCAGGTGGGTGGTAGGTCTGTGATGGTATGCCCAAGGGGACTTATAAATGTGGTGTGCATGAGGGTCAAGTGTGTGAGTGTGTGCACATTGCAGCAAACTTCAAGCTGGAACGGCCAGGGACTGGGCAGGGGTGCTGGGCTGACAAAGTGGTCACATTGGTACTTTAAAATCCAGGTGAGGGCTGCTGGACAGGCAGAGGGGCCATGCCACGTACTTGAATGATCCGTGGGTATGTGCATGCTTTTGAGCCTAGAGATTGGTGTCTGTGTGTCAGCCAGAGAGGAGGAAGGAGGGTCAACTATCTTTCTATGTTTTATGTGAATCCTGTTGAAGGCAGCCTTTGGCTAGAGCTGCCTGTCTCTAGGACACATGCTCAGCTTTGCTACTGGTTGAGCCTACAAAGGGAAAAGCAGAAGCTGTATCCCCCAGCCTGGTCAGAGACCCACAGTTTGCAGGTACTGGGCTGGGCACCAGCAGCTGAACAGGAGTGGTCTTGGACTAGAGAAGCTGGAGGAGGCAGCTCAAGTCATTGTCCTTTGCCTCACTAAACAAACTTCCTTGTAAAATGCAGGATCAAAAGACAACTCTATCGTAAGTCCTCACTACATATTTTACGAACAAGATGACAAGGAGGCTGGTTGTTCAGGCCCTACACCTTTCTCATACACAATGTTCTTATGCTTAGCCCATACAACCACACACCTTCAGCTGCAAGGATGCCCAGCAAACCCTCAGTGGTGGTCTGCTGCATGTATGCAGTGCACTGCTTCTTCTAGCAGTGGGGGCTCTCTGGGTGCTGGGATGGCCAGGTGGGAAATGAGCTTCAGAAAGATGTTACCCAGAAGTTCTTTGTGGAGGTAGACCTCAGTATATACAAAATAAGAGCCACAACTCTGATGTTGTATGTGTCCAAGAGTGAATCACCCAATGTGTTGAACACTTACAAGAATTAGTTTGTGTTTGTGATGCAAGTTGCACATGTATTTATCATTTCTTCTTTAACAGTTACAAACTGGAACATTTGCCTTACGAGTCAAATTCTGTAAAGCTCATTTCTTTTGGCTTCTTGAAAAAGTGTCTTGATAAATAAAATGTTCGCATAACAACAATGTAAAACATTATACAAACTACTTGCAGTTACATAGGATTGTCAGCATTATAAAACATTGTTACAATGGTTGTACTAAAACTAAATATGATCTCATCCTTGATGGCTCAACACATTTTTCCATGTGTGAGCAGTTAAAATGCAACTGGAGTTCTGGCGTTAAGACTTCTATGGCTGCTCAGTTTCAATCAGCTGTCTGCACCCTGGTACATTCAGTCAGGGTGCCTGACTTAATATATCCTTCATCACCATCACTTTTGTCCGGATCAGCTCCAAAGCACCGCTGTAGCAGAAATTGGGAATGGGTAAGGGGAAATACATTAAACTCTCCCCCTACTCATTCTTCTGCAGTAGTGTTTTTAGTGAGAAACAAGTACAGGTCATTGTTACAGATTTTATTGTGAGGATGTTGCCCTCAATCTGACCCTTTTGTTAGAAAGTACGTTTGAAGACCAGATCCTGGTTGTTAAGCCTGTTACTTCACTAGTAAAAGGATTACATTGCAATAAATCTGTTCTTTTAAGAAAAAAATATTGAAATGACACTTATAACATTTATATCAATTAAATTCTGATAGAAATATCATGAACCTCTGATGAGGCAGGAGATGCACAAAGGTAACAGGACAGAGATAATGAAATAAAAGTATATAAGAACAAGAGAGCTTTTTTTTTTTTTCCCCTTCTTCCCCTGCAAATGACAAAGAAACTAGAAGGAAGAAACAGAGCCTGAAAATGACAGAACAAGCATATAAAAAATTGAAACAGACAAAGGAAATTAATAATTTCCTGTACAATCAAGACAATGTTTTCAAGATACACAATATGTTTACAAATGAAAACAGTAAAGAAATATAAAGTTTTTAAAAATCATTGTTACCCTTTGAAATACCGAACATCACAAATTTGCTGTATATTCTAAAATCATCTTGAGAAAAATCTGTGTGATTGATCTAAATTTAGGAAATATATTTCATTGCCCTTTTTTTTACAAGTGGCTCTGAAATATATAACAAAATTTAGCCTGAAATACTTATCGTAGTAACAGCTTTTCATGTGGATACTAATAGCCAGCTAGAGCGTTCTTTGCATAAAATTATGTCTGCTGCTTTATGATGGTTACATTATTTGCATTAAATAGCCAGTGCTGCAAGTTAAGGATCCATTATATTAAATTATCTAGGACAATATTGTCATATAAATAAAACATGCCTTTAGTAATGTAGAGTATAACAACACTACTTGGGGGTGAGACTCCCTAAAAATTAATGTAGAGAAAAATACACTCTAAGGAGCAGAACACAGCATGGGCCAGCACATACTGGTGCAGCTCTATTCATATCGGTGACACTGATTTCCATCAAGTGAGGATTAGGAATTAAACACTCCTTTTTCCCGTTAGCAGTCACCAAGGAAAGTAGATGAAGATATGAGTTAGGGCAACTGATTGATACGGTGCAGTACAGCTGCTCTGTGGCCCTTTAATATCCTGTGGCTCACGAATAGCTCACGAGCAGCTCCCAGCCCAGGGCAAAGTCACGCAACTAGCAATGAGATCTGGTGACAGCAGGTTGCCAAGTTGTTCATATCAGCAGCTGTGGTAGCTGTTGAACCAGGCACAGGCTAATGAGTCTGATATCAGTGACTGTCTTGACGTCCAAAGGGACCTCCAGGCATGCTCTGCAGAATCCATGAAAACCCATGCAAAACAGATGTCACAGTTCTCAGTTACGAATTGTAGATAGACATAATACTGAATTTTCATTTGTCATAGATTTTCTTTTTAAAAAGAAATTGAAAATATTTTCCATTTAAAAGCCAATATAGAGCATATTAAAAAAATAAATAAAAATAATAATTTAACAAAAAAAAAGATGAAAAGAACACATGGATGACACTTTTCTGTTTGCTTGGGACGTAGAGGATATCATATAGAGCTGCATTGTATCCTTTGGGCCTCACACCTCCATAGCAAGAAACAATACACTTTTGTGGTGTAATAGGGGCCTTTCTATTTTCAGTGGCTTGTAATATAAGTCAACAGTCATTTACTAGTCTTGACAGGTAGGCCGAAGTCTAAGATTTTATACAAGTCATGATTTTCCTTTCCCTACTCATATATTGAATAACCAATATAAGTACGAGATATATAGAAGTGCTCTAGCATCATCCATGTGGCATGGTTTTATAATTCTATTTTGCTCTACAAATTTGAAAAATGACCTAGTATTGTTACAAGTATGTTTCATGTGGATTATGTTATATACTATCTTATGCAATAAAATTAAAAATAAAATTTAAATGAGCAATCTATGGCTTCGTTGTATTATCTGCATTCATCTTGCAGAAAAGTCCTAACTACTGAATTATAACTTGTGAGCAGTAATTTATACACAGTTGCTTTATATTTAAAAAGCAAAATTGAACCTCTTGTTACTTCGATCACATAAATTGTCTGAAAACACAGAATTTAACACTCTAAGAGACAATTTGTTCAGCAGTATTAACACTCAATAAGAGCTCTGTGGTACTGTCCTGGAAGATAAATCTTTCATCTACAAAGTGTTTTAAATCACAGCTCTGCCTTACCTGCAATGCTGCAGTCAGAAAATAAAAGCAAGAGATGTCAGAATAGTATTAATTACAAAAAAGTCTTCATAACATGATAAACTAATTTTAGTTTGGAAAATGTTTAATAAAACCATTTCTTATTCTGAATAACTTTTAATATTCTTTGAGAATGTAAAAAAAATAATCTGTCTCTTTTTACTCTTTTCATAGATGCAATAAGAATCTTAAGCAACAAAACAGAGTTCACATTGTTTTGCCTACAGAAAGTACATACATGTATACACTGCTCTAATAGAAACCTGACAGAAACAGAATATGCCACAAGGGGGGCTCATGTTTCACGTGTATATTATTACTTCATATTAACAGCTGCCAAGGATGAATGACTCTTTGCATGTATCAAATGGATAATTCCTTTTTGCTTTCATTTTCAGATTTTGGTTTAATTTTGTTTTCATTTTCACTCATAGTATCTCTATTTTCGGAACAAGTAAGATGAATCCACAAAAAGCAGTTTCCTGAAGTAAGGAAGCTGTAGGACACTACAGCTATTTCACACTATAAATAAAGATATGAGACATTAGAAGGGAAAGCATACAAGTAGTAAGAGGAAAATTAACACCACAAAAGTTGTGTCAACAAATAAGATGTAAAAGCATAAACAGGAGAAGATGAGTGTAAGCTTAATACAAATATTTTTTCCATGCATAAATTTGCACCCCACAATCAGCATTTGAAAAGGACAAGGTCATGACTTTAGAAGGTCATGTAGTGGTCCATAGTAATGAGAATAAAATATATTTTCATTAGGATTGGTAGAAAAATTAGCTTCATAGGTGATTTTGAATAAAGTTCAAAAGGAAATGATACAAAAATGGAAACAGTCAAGAAATTTAGGAAACCTTAAAGATATTCAGAGTTTAATGTTTTGTTCATAATATTATAAGTAGGTATATATAGTATATATTATTCATCCTATATTTTTACATACAAAGTGCACACATAATATACACATGCATGCACATATGTTTGTATGCACGTATATATATAATTTAATTATGTTATATGCTATATAACATTGCAAACAAATAATATACAATAACATAATATATGTGATATACAAATGGGGAGGAGGGAAGAGAGGAGAGAGTCATGTATATACTCATATGTATAGGTAACACATTTCTAATATTTTACTTCTTGACTATTTTTGTTTTGAGCATCTATGAAATTCTTTTTAAAAAACTTTTGTTTGGAAAAGACTTGACTCTGTTTAGAATCCCATATCCTAGGGATTTTGTAATGTTGGTTCAGACCTTTATAATTTTATAACATGTATGCACATTGTCTTTGACCAATAACGATTATTTTTGGCATAGTTTTTAAGAATAATCATAATTCACATTATCACTGGTGATAATCTTTAGTTACTTGGCACACCGGCAAGGACTAAATTGGCATATACTTTGCCAAGGCAGAAGTGAGAGACACCAGGCAGACTATCAGTCTCAAAAGCTTTCCAAATGAAGAGCAGTTACAGTAATTTTAACTGTTTCCAAGAGGCTAAAATTAGAGTCACTGAATCCAAAATAATGAGCTTCCTGCTAAGCCCTAATGGTTTGGATTTTGAGACATTTGATTTATTAAAATGAACATAAAGTAAGAAAAAAAAAGGGGGGGGCAGGGGGATGGAAGGGTGTTGCTATAATTCAAATGCTTTCTGTGAATGAAGCATACAAATGCTTCATTCCTGAATTTCCATGCCAATTGTTGCCAGTACCAGCTTGTTGCCATTGACAGAACACAGTAAAGGACAAGATGGTGAACCAGGTGACAGAGTGAGCTCTGTACATCTGTTCATCTCTGGAGACTGGGTTGCTTTTATCAGCTAGGGACAAATGAAAGTGAATATACTTATCCAATGCTAGTGTCTGCCAAAACCCAACACAATTTGGCTAATTCTTTCCTCCTGATATAATTATCTGTTTAGCTCAAGAGTTACCATATTCATTATAATTCTGGACATCTCCTCAATCTATATTAATTATACGGATAATATCATTTAAAACACAGAGCTCATGGAGTCACATAGCCAGTCAGGGAAACACATTATCCTTATGCTAATTGTTCAAGCAAGTTGTGCTTCTGTTTGTTTCATTTAGATACTAATTCTGTTCACAACATAAATACTCACTAACTTTGCCTAAGACATCCTTTCTGTAGAAGTTCCAATGCATTCTTAGAAGAGGGACGATTCTCCGTGTGCATAAAGAAAAAGGTTTTATTTACCTTCAGGTACATGTATGTATAGTTTACACAGTAGTCCTCCCAGCACTGTCTGTGCCCTTTTGTTATGAGATGGAGACGTGATGAGAAAGAAAGGAAATCAGTATGCACATACTCTTAGTGGGATCTTGCTTCATAAATTGTTTGTAGATCTAAGTTGAGACTGCATAAGACAGGATGAATGGCAAATGATAAAGAAAGTACAAGGCAAAATGTGCAAAGCTACTTATATCAATCATAAAAGATAAATCAATAATCAAAAGAGAAATGTGGATAAATCTAGCTGGTTTTGTTGACAATCAACAAAAGCCCCTATTTTCATGAATTTTAGCCTTGCAGAGAGGATTGATCTGGATGTATTTTGCAGAGCACAGTGAGAGAGCATCTTCCCTTGCATGAGAAAAAACATGTTATATCTGGATATTCCAACAATGCATAAAGCAGGTAGACATAAACAGCCATCATTCTTTGCATAGTAAAATAAAAAATAATAGTAGTAATAATAAATTAAGCCTGTTTTGTCAATGTTTCCTTCAATTCCAGATATGACAGTCAGAACCTCTACCAGCAAAGCATTATTTAAGACATCATTTCTGTCTCACACTGATTTATAAAATAGGTCATTGGTAAACAGAAGTGTTTAGTGTCTGCTTTGGAAATCAGTCAGGCTGTATGTGGGAAAGTGTGGGACTCTGGAACAAACAAATTAACACTAGCAGATTCACTTAAATCAAATCAAATCAGACTTAATTCAGGATATGGTATCAGTGCAAACAGGTGCTGGGAACAAAATGTATAGCCATTTCCACCAGCAGGTTTTTAATTGTATAAACTGGTCTTGGCTTGTCACCAGTCAAGAAAATGTCTTCTATGTTCTCAAGACTACTCAATGCCATACTAAGCATGCCTCCCCAAACATGACGGGTGATCTGAACTAATGAGATACTCTGTTCAGAAGAGCTGTCCTTTTCTGTGGAGTATGACAGAGCCTGGAGCTGTCAGCTTGTATTTCCTATGCTACTGATTAAATGATCCTTCAACACAGGAGAAGGCTCATGTTAAAATGTTCTTAAAAACACATTCAGGTTCCTTTGAAGTTTACAGTAGTCTTTCTACTGACTTCATACAGCTTAGAATTGGCTCTGCTATGGAAAAACAGAGAGGAAAAAAAGAAAGAAAGGAAGGAAAACACACTTAAAAAATAATGTTGGTACTGATCTGAAAAGAAACAACATTTATATTATAAAGCATGTGATAAAGGCAAGGAGCTTTCATGTAAAAGCCGCATTATAAATAACACATTTTATGTACATGCACATTTAGGAAGTTAATTTCACCATAATTATCAAGATTGTAGGTGGTATAGCACTGATTCTGATGCTTCAATATAGTATACTGTTGAGGTAAAATTTTCCAGAAAACTTTCATGTCAACAGAACCACCAGACTATTGCTACCATACTCCAGTCCACCAAAGCTATTCCTAAAAGACGTATTCACCTAAGCCTGCCTTGCCCTGCCTAAGAGACATCACCTCATGACTATTTCTGGATCTGAACTGCTATACCACAAAGAATTTCTGTTGTAACTTGTTAGCTTGGTATCCATTGTTAAATTAGGGACTCTCTGTCTTGGTCTACATTTGTAGTGCAAGCATGTTCTCAGGCATCTTAAGCATTAATTTTCCATGATATCCACTGATAATAATGATATTAAGATAATCAAGTGTTTCATCACAATCATAGAAACATGTGAGGTATCCGTGGTTGAGGTATCCCAGTATGAGTCTGGGATGAGACATTGCAAAATGATTGCCCTCCTTCATGTACAAAACTTTCAGAAACTAAAGGAATTCATAAATGATTAGAATACTGAAACTTTGTTTGGAAAAAAAAAAAAAAAAAAAGAGAGAGAGAGAATAAATAAAAGCCCAAGGTTGCTCTAAAAGTATTTTCTGGGGGGAATAAATACTAACTCTGCATTGCACACATTCTACTTAGCAAGCCACGGTCACACAATTTCCCATGGCTTGATCTTTACATCATCTACAGTGTTGTTCTGAACTATTGCTCAGTTCTTCTGAAGCTCATCTGTTTATTTCATCTCTCTGAACTGTTTTTCAGGTCATTTTTTGGTTCTGAAAGTTACGTTTTACTACGTGTTGGAACAGAAATTAGGAAAGGTAGGTTTTACTACCAATCTCCAGATTTTATTAGATATCACAGCCAGTTTTGAACGATTATGTGGAACAACCTCCCCCCTGCCTCCTCCAATGCACTCTGTGGATTTATCAGTTGAACTGGAAAGTGCAATTGAGACATAAAAGCATTTTGCTAAGTATTATCTCTATAGAGCTTTCTTATCCTTCTAAGATAAATCCTTCTTTATACAACCTCAGTATCAGGAAACAACCCTGATAGTTTTAAAGAAAGGGAGAAAAGGAAAGAAAAAGGCATTGCAGGAGATGTACAGAAACAGATTTCCTATTCCATCACTACTTCTTTATACACATCCCTTATGCTTGTTTCATGCATTGTTACTACATATACAGTATTTTTTTTAAAAAGAAGATAGACATAGAAATGTTGATAGAAAACCTGCAAAACCTGAAGGCCAGGAAGAACTGTTATATTATTTGATTGAGAGTACATCTTGAATTTCTCATAGTTATTCTAATATTAAGCCAAATGTTTTCATATAAAGTATTTAATTCCAATCAAAAGACCTTAATCAATAATAGTTCTGATTATAAAAATACTGTTCTTGCTTATATTTCTTTGTTTCTTGTTAATGTTTATATTTAATGTATCTTGGTAATTTGTATAATTGATTATGTCTTTCATCAAAATGTATTTATTTTCTCATCTAAATTATTCAGCTTTGATTCCAGATCATTGACTTTCTTCACATTTTCTGTTTTACTGAGCTGGAAATAATTTTAATAATCCCAGTCCTTTCACCTTCTGAAGGATAAAAACTTCCAGCTGAATCATGCCAGTTCTCACTCTTCCTTTTGATATACTACACTTCCTTTTGATATACTAAACAAAGTGAACTCCTCCATTCTTTAAAAGAAAGCCATATGTTACAGACCGTTCATCACTTCTAGTCTTGTGCAATTTTTCAACATCCTTCTGAAAGCGTGGATAACCACAGCATAAAGTACACCCATACTGTAGGAACAAAGCCCTTTATAGAGGTGAAGCCATGCTTCTACTCAATAATTCCATTTTCATGGCACTAAGGGTGACACTAGACTTTCTGTTACACCATAACACTGTAATTTTATCCTCAGTTATTTATCTTTTTAGAAAATACATTTTGCCATGAAAGAATCACGGTGGTAACTTCTGCATTTGCAATTGGTATTGCTTATGCATCTTTTTCTTTGGATGGCTACTATTTAACAAAACTTGTAAGTATGACTGTCTAGCTATCATTATTTACCACTCAGAATCAGCCTTGTGTAATATGTACATTGTTTTTTCTTTTCTGTTTTGTTGTTGTATTTTAAATCTGGTTCTTGATTACTGATGAAAATACTGTGTCGTACTATGCTAAAAAGTGCTCCTTGAAAATCCTCAGTGGAAATTCCAGCACTACAAACTCCATTTGCTTATTTCTTATTAATGACAGGGTTTGAGAACTGCATGTCAGCTCTCATCTAATTATCACAAACATAAGTGTCACTTTTCAATCTGAAGGTCATAAATACAATTGAAACTGATTACCTAAGGCTTTATGTTTTACAGATTATTTTTTCCTTAATCAGACAAAATTATTATCTCAAGTTAAGAAGATGATATATATCATATATATATATATTGCAAAAATTGATATACTCCAGTACTCTGTTTTGTTTGTTTGTTTGTTTTGTTTATTTTTTCCAACTTCTTTGTTTGTTTTGTGTGTGTTTGTTGGTTGTGTTTTCTTTGTTTCCTCACCACTACCACCCTACTGGAAGCTACAATGGCTGCCATTGATAATATTCTCTCCCATTAAGTCTTTATGGATTGAATCTAGGCCAAATTTTTCTCTTATTATCCGCAGGCAGACCATGCCTGCGGATAATAAAATATCCAAATAAAGTGTCATCTGGTCTGCAGGAGGTGTAAAACAGTAGTTTTACACTGATGCTGGTGCTGGTGTCATGACACCCTGTCTATAGGAAAAAAACAGGATTGTTAGTTAGAAATGTAATATAAGCAATAATAGCCAGCATGGGAGATTTTCTTTCTAATTCATTGAACCTCCAGAAGTTAGGAAAGTTATCACCAAATATCCTGCACTCTGCAAGAAGTCTTGTATTTCACAACACACCCTTCTAGTTGTTAAGTCTGCTGTAAAGTAGACATAAATCCCAGGGATTTCAAATGTACTTCTCTGTGATCCTTATCCCTGAATTTTTGTGAAGTCTGAATCCAAACCTTGACGTAACATCACATTTTTTGCTTGCAAACTTTGAACACTAGTGATTTTGGTCTTTAATTTTGTCTCAACCCTACTGGTCAATTACAGCTTTTGAAACAACAAGAATGTCTATGCTTACTTATGTTGCTATGGCTTCCTTTGTTATGCTAAGCACAACCCCATGAAAAGAATTTACCTTTTGCAAAGAGAAATCGGTCTTTTGCTTTTGCTTATCAGGAGATTATTCTTTGTGATATTTCGGTCTCTTGCTGAGAACATTGTCTTAAAATCACAGAGGATTATGGCATTACATGAGAGGACAATAAAAAAGAAAAAAAAATAAAAGGTTGTTCTTCAAACAAGTACAATTCTTTATAAAAGTGTTGTAGTGAAATGTAATAAATATATCACCAAATTAACAAAATCAAGAAGAATCAAACAAAGCACAGCATACTATTTAACAGTTTATAAAGGTGTATTAAAACCTTAAATATAGTTTTCTCTCCACCATGTTTTAACTTCTACAGAAACAAGAAGGAAAGAACTAAGGCATTAGAGTAGGTGTGATGTAATACATGAGCTTTCCAATTGTTTTTGTTTCCACATTTCACTATTTGAAAAAAATCACCCAGATGTCAAGGAAAAACCTTCAAATATTTCAGGTTCTCACCTGAAATTGACCATTTCAAAGCTTCAAAATGCAAAAATAGGCTATTGTTGCTATGCAATATTTTGTAGATCAACACTTTACATCAACATCTGATATACTTAACATTAATAAGATCAGATATAACTAAAGTGTTTAATTTGTGGACTAAAGAATAACATTTGTGAAATGTCTACATGTCTACATCTCATGAACTGACCGAATTTATGATCAAACAACAATAAAAACAACAAAACAACAATAAAAACAACAAAACAACAACAAGAAACAGAACAATGTTGCAATTGCAAAAAAAATGTGGTGCTTGTTACTCTGTTGAAATTACTGGGGTATGATTTTGCTATAGAGAAGTTCTTCAACCTAGAATTAAAAGGCTGCAACCCAGAAATCTAAATTATGTTCATTCCAGGATCCAGGTGAGGATGCAAAGTCATCTACATGTATATATATATATATGTAGACATATAAGTAGTATATGTAGACAGAGAGATGACCTCAACAAATGATGACCAGATTTGGAACTGGAGCTCATAGGACACTGGATTTTCTGTGCATACTGCCACACATACTGGGATGCTGTTGCTGGCATAACTTAAGGCATTTTACAAACACAGATTAACAGCAAATGTCATCTTGATAAGCTAATAATTCTGGTAGTGCAAACAATGCAAAAGGCACTAAAACTATGTCCTTGAGCTGCATCAAGGTTGAGCTTCACATTGCTCATTCCAGGTAATCAATGGGCATCCTTCTAGTTATCTGCAGTAATGATTGTATAGTTCTATTTTCACTTCAAGTTGTTGTTGGTGGTGGTGGTTTGTTTGTGTTTGTTTGTTTGTTACAACAAATAAGAACTTAGTCATAAATAGGAAATAACAAGGTGTGTATATATTTTGAACAGAAGGACAGCTTCTCCTTTTTATGTCATCTACAGCAGGAGGCAGCAACAGATGTCCAGGTATACAGAAAAGGAAGGGAAATAATTGAATGATACTCTAAGGAATTTCATTCACTTTTTGATGCTTAATACTTGCAAATTAATGCTACTGCACTCTAGCAAGTATTAGGTTCAGTTTGTAATAAGTTACTTTTGGTGAAGGAATTGCTCATGTTGAAAACCATATTGTAGAGAAAATGTTACTGCTGCATTAGCTGAGAATATTGACCCCACAAATTAATCACATTTTTACAACCACATATTTCAAGCCACACCCACCTATTCCATTCACACATTAATATCTCAAACATGCTAGCACTTATTGTAGTTGCACCTAAAAATGGTCAGAATAACAGTATGAGGAAGAAAACACAAGGTAACCATTTTCTTCTGCTTTTTCAAAGCATAAAGCCCTTTTCTTCTGCTTTTTTCAAAGCATAAAGGAGCATTTTGAGTCCCGTGCCTTAACAAAAAAAAAAAACTTTTGAGTGACTGGGTCCCACTTCCGCTGCCCTTGTCTTCCCTCTGCCTTTCTCCTTTGGAGATGGGGAAGCAAGGACCGGCTGATCACAGGGTAGAATGCAAGCACTGCTCCTGATTTTAATAGGTCCTAATGCTAGTATGTGGAGTTGCAACCTTTATCTAGAGGTGAGATAAATGTTGTTTCTAATAGACAGTCATGCAAAACAAGTTAGACAGGATGAAGGTAGAAGGTATCTCCAGAAAAGGAAAAGCTGTATTACTGACTGGCATTTTGATTGTTAAGTAGAAAAGCAAAAAATCTAAATGTAATTTGGGAGGTATTACTGCATTCCAAAATGTTTAAAATCATTCTTCATAGTGTCTTCCTAGTAGCTTATGAATCTTCTTATTATTCCATGCTATCAGAAAGAGATGCTGTCTTCAGAGTCATAACAAGAAAAGCTGATAACTAAATTGTCCATGTGAGTTATTGAAATTAATTTCCAGTGCTAGACTTAGACTCATAACACCTGCAAGCCCCACAGTATTAGAAAGCATTGCTAGAGCATTTGTTCCTAAGACCAGTTCCTTTGTCAGAAAGCAAATCAGAGAGCACTTGTTCATGAGCTGAACTTTGCATGATCATCAATAAGAGCCAACATCCACCTGAGCTTCATGTACAAGAGTATTCTTCTTTAAAAGCTCAGTCAAATGCTTGATCACAACCAGCAATTATTATTATAGATAAGTCAAGATTTTATCATTTTTGTAGAGAGTAATGAAACAGCAGTGATTAATGTAATTAAGTGTAATCCAGAATTCAGACTTGTAGTCTGATTTGGCATTAGGTATTATTCACAGTTTAATTTTGTAAGAAAAATCTCCACTTACTCAGTTCCTCAAACTCCACACAAACGTGTTCAGAAAAAAAGATTAAAAGGTATTTTGCTGCTGGAGATACCGCCTCCTATGGGGATTATAATAATAATAATAATAATTTCTTTATCAAGACAAATACAAATGCTGAGTCTATTGGAGTGAGGAAAGCTAGAGATGAGTCTATTTTCTTTGGCATCCCTGTCATATTTCAACATAAGTATCTCTGGAAGTCACAGGTTTTATGATCAGAGCAGAAAGAGCACCCACATGATTTGTTTTGTCTTTGTATTTAACATAATCATATGAGTAAAGCTTTCCTAAAAAAAAAAAAAAAAAAAAAGAAAAAAAAAAAGAAAAAAGAAAAGTACTAAATAACAAGAGAAGATAAGACATATCCTTTAAAATCATGGTTAAAACTTTACATCTTTCCTGTTACTGTGTGTTGTGGTTTTACTTGGGTGGGCAGCCAAGTTGCTCTCTCATTCCCCCTCCTCAGAAGGGAAGGGAGAGAAAATACAATGAAAAGAACTCAAGGTTAAACACAAGCAAAGGCTGCACAGAAGCAAAGAGAAATAAAATTACTCTACTTCCCATCAACAAGCGATGTTCAGCCATGTCCTGGGAAGCAGGGCCTCAATACATGTAGTGGTTGTTTGGGAGGACAAACATTTTCATAATGAGATCCCAACCTTCTCTTTCCCCTTTTCCACATTTTATTGCTGAGTGTGACATAATATGGTATGGAATATCCCTTTAGTCGGTTTAGGTCAGCTGCCCTGGTGATGTCCCCTCCCCATCTCTTGCTCACACTCAGCCTGCTGGCTCTTGGCAGGGTTGGAGGGAGTCCTGATGTGGTGTCAATATTGTGCAGCAGCAGACACAACACTGCTGTGATACCAGTGCTGTTCTAGGTACAAGTGCGGAGCACAGCACTATATGGGCTGCTACAGGGAAAATTAACTCTGTCCCAGCCAGACCCAGCACACTGGATGGGAATACTCATATATTACTTAAATATAATCTAATCTCTTGAATAAGAGTACAGCGACCTTCATTTCTCACCTTACTTAGGTGGTGGTAGATGCATGGAAATGCATCCATCATGGAAACCAGGCTGGCCTGTGTCACAACACAGCATGCTTCCCTCTGCAGTTACTGTTTTGGATCCTCACAAATGCTTTTTAGCTCTAACATGAGATGCCAAATGCATGTTAAGTCCATGCTGACTTCCATTTCACTGTCTGAGAAACAGAAAATAATGATTAATTCAGATAATCTCTCATGCCTTAATATTCTTTTCTTCCATACATGCAGTTCCTTGGAATTCCATTTTCATGTATTCATGATGCAAAAAGCTATCAGCAGATTTGTACAAGGAAATACATAGTTGTAGGAGCTGTGAGCATATCTGCAACTACAGTGAAAGAAACCCTTAAGAATGGAAGGGCATTTAATAGGACAGTCCTTTTTCAGCAGTGTTTCCAGTTTTTGGGTTTTTTTTCTTTCTTAAGGTACATCTCCTTTGAGAAGGCTATGTGAGGCTGTGGGATGGGGTGACATTGTAGAAATGCTTAATGGCACTTAGACTGCGTCCTAATCCTTGGCTACTCATAAAAGGGACTTCTAGAAAAACAACATGAAAACCACTTTTGGATCTTCCAGCATGAAAACTAAGCTAAATCATGATAAGATTTTTTGTTTTGTTTTGTTTTGCTTTGTTTTAATTTCCTCTAAATCATCTCCTTTTTTCAATTAAATTCAAGAATATAGAAGAGGAATGTAAGCTGATGTTTTAATGAATATAATTCAGAAAGCTAACAATGTCTTCCTAAGGAGTGATAAATAAATCAAAGAGTTTTACAGTGACACTTCTTTGATTTATTTCTTTATTCAGAGACAAAAGAATGGAGACTAATCTGACAAAGGTCATGTGATTCAGTGCTTGAGATAGAACAGACACCAGTTTTTCTATTTACTTTAGAGACTAAAATAAGTTACTTTCCTCTTCATACAAGGAAGAAATAGGCTAAATATCAAAAGAAAAGTTCAATAATGGCAGTGTATCAACCATCAGGTCAATGGTGCTCATTGGCAAAGCAGATCATGAAATCATAGTGAGTGGATTCATCCTTTTATTTCAAGCTAGACTTTGTATCTCCTTATCAGAGATAAAATATCAGTGGTTAAACTTGCTGCTAGAGATAATAGACTAAGAAGTCCTTTAAAGTTCGTTTTAATTTTTGTTATTTCAGATTTCTCCTATATGTCTCTCTTCTCACCCCAAGACATAAACAGTATTATTTCAGCCTCTGCATTAGAGATTTCCTGACTACACAAATCATTCAGGAAGTTAAAAGGTTCATTAAATGTATTTAAGCAAATCATTCTTGCTCATGATTTACCCTTATGCCCAAATTCTCATAAGATGATATAGCTCAATTGTTTCTGAAGTAGCTACGATGATTACCTCCAGCCAAAGAACAGAGAAAAGAGATAAAACAGATTTTTAAAATCAATTTTATTTTCATTCCCTTAGGATGATTCTCTAATTCATTCTCTTCCCTTTTTCTGATAATTCTTCCCCTTTCCTTCATCTTTTTCTATTCACTATTGGCTACAATAACTGTAGTGAGTAATAGAAACTCATGCTCTCTGAAAAAAAACCATGTGGTATCCTTGTGGTTAATAATGTAATTAAGAAAATGATTGCTGCAGCCATTTTAGGGCCTGTATAGAATAAAATAATATTCATTGTAGAGGACATTGTGCTGGATTAACAATACATATAAATGACTAGACAGTGCAGAAATGTTGTTATATAAATATCTGAGAGAGGAAAAAAAAAAAAAGAAAGAAAAAAAAAAGCAGAGAAAGGGATTAGAGCAAATTTATTGTGCCTGTGATTAGGATTGGCTTTCTTCCCAGTCAAAGAAATCAAATCCCTTTAATATTATTATGAACAAATATTGTGCTGAAAAGGCAATACATTTTGTTAACTCATCAAAGCAGATCTACATATTCAGATCTAAATTAAAGATATTTCGTTTATAATCATCTCCTCTTTTCTCTAATTGTATATCCATTAATTTAGTTCTTTCTTATCACATTACTGAAAATGAGTTTTCCCATCTTTCTGTCATCATTTGCAAGCAATCTGGTGAGGAATGAACACCTAAGTTCTCATTTGAGTTAGTAGTTCCTTGAGCCTTGCTTTGATCAGGAGAAAAAGGCATTTTCACGGTTTTCACAGCTGAAACATGACTAATCCTTGTGAAGGAAAAGTGGTTTTGTAGCTGTCATATGAATCATCAGTAAAGAATGATAGGAAACCAAGCATATACCTTGTGCAGATATGCTGACAGGAGCTTGTTACTATGTAAAAAAGTATGTTACTACTTGCTTCATGGGTTGTTGTCAGAATATGCCATGTATTTTAGTAAAAATTACATGGCTTTCTTTAAAATTTAGAGGTTTTGTCCTTGGCCCCAACTCAGTGTCCACAACAGAAAATAAATAAATAAATAAAGTAGCTAGAGTGAAATAGAGCAAGGAAATGTATTTCCTGTTATTAAGAGATGAAGTTTGTCTTCCATGAAGGCAGAAAGACTTCCCTGCAAAATCATTAATTCATTTCTAAGTAAATAATTGGCCTGATTTAGTTCTGTCAAACAACTACCTGTCTTCATTTCCAGTCATTTCTCTAAGGTTTGATAACATGACTTTTTTTTTCAGTGAAACCTCTGTCTGAGGTGTTAAAACGTCAAAACTGGAATAATGAAGACTGAAATATCAGCATCGATGCACGGAATTAAAATAACTTGTTAGATAATTTTTATCCACTTATTATTTTATGAGTCTCATGGTCACAGATGACAGCACCAGCTTTGGAGTGAATGAATTCAACACAGCAGATACACAGAAAATAATTTTTTAACGGCACTCCCAAACGCTCATTTCAAATGAATTGTTCTATTAAATAATTGAGCCAGTCCACTGATGACACCACATCCTTTGTTTTGCATACTTTTTTCTGCTAAAAGCTCACTTTTCTCTGTTCAACAATGTTTATATTTTTTTCACACTGACATTAGATTGATAACTAGAAAATTTCATTACTACAGTATTAATACCATAATTATCATAGCCTGGTATTTAATTAGTCAAATGAATTTTGCTGAACCTTAAAAATAATTTATATAAGCTGGTATTTAATTAGTGTGCTGATTTTTGCTGAACCTTAGAAATAATTCTGTGTTTATAATACTCTTTTCTTAAGTAAAAGGAAACAACTGTTGCTGGGTTGCTGCCAGAATATACTATGTATTATTTTAGTAAAAATAATCTCCTGACACTTATGCTTAGAAGAATTTTTTCCTCTTGCACAGAGAAGTGTTTACTCAGGGATTGATGACTAGAAGCTATAAGGTGTCATTTATGGTTCCTGGCTGCTGTGAGCTGATGTCAGTTGGCCTTAAGGCTGTATCAGGTAGGAACTCCTAGGGCACAACACACTTGTCTCCTGTGCTGGAACCTTCTTTCAATGCAGTGGCAGAGATGTTACATAGACTGGGTTTAAACTAATTTTCATTTGAAGCTTCTTTCTTCTAATTTGTACTGCTTCAACAAATGAGCTGAAATGGAAAAGAGATCCTGCAAAGCATCCAAAGATTATGAGCTAGCTATTAGCTAGATGCTTGGCAGGCCTTTTTTAGACAGATGAGTACAAGGCCAACCAATTTATGCTATTTAAATGACTTTGCAACTTGCTAGTACAGGAACAAAAGGCAATGTGAAACTTCAAGGTTAAGTCCTAGACGGGACATGGGAACCCAAATTTGCCACTTAAATTACCTACAGTTTTGGTCCCAGGATCACAAAGTTCAGATCACCATTCAACTCCAAAGTATCTACACTTCTTCTGTGAAGTGTGTCTGGGACCTTCCAACAGTAAATGCCTTGGCAACAATAAAATGATCAGGATCTAAACATCTGAAAGATTTGCCAGTTGGCTATTTTTGTTCTTCTCAATGGAGCCTCATCCAAGAGACTTTCTCTGAACACATCCTTCCTCTTGCAGGGGAAATGAGTAGGAGGCACTAATAGTGAGAAGTTGCCAGTGAGTCAGGATTTAAAGCATATACCAAAGGCATACAAGATTTCTGTCCAATTTGTTATTTGAACCTTCTTCTCTGAGGATTATTGTCTGACACACTTTCCTCTGTCTCCACCATGGAAGCTGCTGTGGAAAATACCTGGATGCTACCTGGAGCATGGATCCCAGAGCGTTTGGACTTGCTGATTAATGTATATATATAACATAAATATATATTTTTATATGTTTCTATATTAGTGTTTCCCACTTATACTTAAGTTTTATTAGAGCAGGAAACATTAGCGCTGCAAAAAAAAATACTTCTTCATACAGAGAAAATCTCAGATCAAAGGTCAGGTGAAGCAAATTAAAACTAGTTGCGTGAAAGCAAACGTCTTCTGTTCCCACAGAACAGAAAGGACAGGATATTTTAAAGGACAGGATATTTTCATCAGAAGCTGCCATTATTTCATTCTGTTCCCTTGAATTTCCTTCTCTCTGTCACTTATATGTCTGCCCTCTGCTGTAAGAGCTCCTCTCACTCCTTATTTTCTAGCTGCAGTCTGCTTTTCTGACCCACACAGATTTTCTTTCCTGGCATTGCCCAGTTTCTTTCAAGAGAGTTTGAAAGAAAAGTTTCTTTCTACACCATAGAGTGGTGTAGGAGTCAGACAGCATCACCTAGAAATAAGCAACCTTGCTCCTTGTTTCCCAGCTAGACCTTTTTCACAGAACGCAATATACAGTAAATTGAAAACAAATCAAGCTGTTACAGCAGCTGCCAGAAGTCCCACAGGTGCTACACAGTTTAGCACTGAGCCATGATCTCTTAGTAGAGCTGTCTTCCTTGAAGAGAGCTTCTGCATGGCCAAAAGACACGAGACTGCAGCCTACTGACAAATATACTGAGTAGCTTCAGCATTCCTTAGCCTGTTTCCCAGCTCACTGCTGCCTCTTCCCTCTGAGGTACCTTATTTCCAAGCCAACAGATGATAAGTCACTGCTTGGTTTGTCTGTCCAGCCCAGGGTTTCCTGTGTGCTTTTTCCTCATTACTGTATGACAGACTCCTGGCATCTCCTCAATCTCCGCAGTTTTCCTGTCTTCTAAACCCTACTCTACTCCATTTTAGGTAGCTGCTGGCAAACAGATTAATCAATTGCTCACTCTCCTTCTCATCCCATTTTCTCTTGTCATTTTCTCAAAGGTCAAGATGATCATGAACACACTGTTGGCTTTATTCTAGCAGATATGTCTTGTTTCCAATTTTGGATACACTGTTTAGTACATTGCATGGAAACTGCTGGTGGTCCACACTCTGCTTGGATTACTGACTTCTCTGGCAGACTTTGTGAAACACACACTTTTAAAAAGCTAAATTAAATTCAGCAGATGGAAGATAAAATGAGAGCATACGCTATGCACATTAAGCAGGAATATAACAGCAGAATTACCATACTTAAATTCATTGTGAATCCCAGAGAAAGTGGTGGGTTGGTAGGGTATATCAGTGAGTAAGATTTAGATGTTGAAACTCAGCTCATAGGTTTCAACTTCTTGTCTACTTACCTAATTGATACTTGTTCTTATGTTTTCCTGATTTTCAAAATGCCAAATATGTCATTCAGAGAATACTTTCTTTCAAGTGAGACAGTCCTTTTGTGTGTGGCTTGAAGAATTGCAGCCACTTCATTTCACGAGTGCTGCATTGAGCCATTGCTACTTTAAGTCAATCACATTGTTGTAGACATACCTAAAGAGCACATATTTATCCAAGAAGGATAATTTTTCTCTTTTAGCAAGGGTTATCATTCAACCATTCAACCTCACTTTTTTTTTTTTTTTTTCTCCCAATAAGCTTAAGCCTTCTCTGCGTTTATATTAAAGTGACATCATTTGCATAACAAGATAGCTGGTCTTAGACAAACAGCTAGAGGAAGAACTACTTGCGAGAGAAATACATATTTGGATACCTATTTGGTCAGTTTCTAGTGTAAGAATCCTTTGGACATCCTGTATCTCAGGAGATTCTGCAGAACAGGAATATCTGCTAAGAACCAGTTCAAAGTAACAACCCTGCCTAAAAGTACTTCTATGTTGAAAATACCTGGAAAAAGTGAGGTTTGAAATTGTGTATCATGAAATATTATTCTAGGGAAGTTAACTGGCAAAAGTTTGAGAGGCCAGTCATTAGGGGATTTAAAGTAACCTCACATTCTGTTCAGCTGTGTCACCAAAGAGCCCAATCCATTATGGTTTACAACCAAAATATGAAATTCAAAATCTTGGCGAGAAAAGCCTTCATTAGAACAGCTACTACAGTATGTACTACTTAATCCTCTTCTTGGCAGTCATTACAGATAAGTCAACAGCTGAATGAACATGAAGTCTGAGAACCAGGCAGCTGCTAACAATTTGGGGATATGCATATTGTGAAGTACACCAGAGACAAATGCTTTTCTATATGTATTAGGTATTGAATATTGTCATTAGGGGAGAAGTATAGTATTCGCCTAAGGCTAATAAAACAAAACTAGTGATTAGGCTTCTGATTTATCCCCTTCTTTTTCCCATAATAATCATCTTTGTACACACTGTTCTTACCCTTTTTTAACAGACATATTAAATGGTTTTAGAGAGAATTGGGGAATCAAGCACCACATATTGTGTCAGCTTTATCAAAAATATTTTCAAAAGATAGCTAAGCTGCATAGTTTGGCCAACATTATTTCTTCCAATTAAGATTGTATTTATCATGATAAGGTAGGGGAAAAAAAATGAAATGTCCCAGAAAAGAAATGTAAACCAATGTCTATACAACTTAATGATACATCTACTTGTCTGTTTAGTACAAGAGACAGTAAGTCTGAGTTTATTAAATGTTCTTTCAGAAATAAACCACAAGACAAGAAAAATTCAGCCTCTCAATCCTCAATGTTATTGGCCCAAATGGGGCCACTGTGTCACAGACAAGAAACACAGTTCTCAGAAGAGAGAAACAGCAATATGGTTTATTTATTTGAAGTATTGATTTAGTAAAGCTTACATGAGTTCACAAAGATTCAATGATGGGAAGGTGCACATTTGATAATTTACTGCATAGAGGATAGGGATAGATAAGATTGTTAGGGAAGCCCTCCCATTAAGCCACAAGGTTCAGAATGTCTGTGTGTGTTGTTCGTCCCCCACCCCCTGCTCCTCTCCTCCCCCCGTTGGCCCTTGATTCCTAAACTCCTTGAGACAAGGAGGTAAGGAGCATAAGTGTGGCTGAATCCAGTCTCAGTCCCAGACTTGGTCAACAGTTTATGTCTAAAGGATTCTATATATGCAGTCCTCTATGTTGCTTAGCTAAGATCTCCCTATAAAGCATGCACAGGAAATTACTCTCTGTATGAGCAAGGCCTCAAGCATAACTAGTACTCTATCTACTAGTCACTATCTGCTTGAGCAAGGCCAGTATTTGAGCAAAGCAATGGCCAGATCAATGTCAGGGAGGAGCACATCATCACACATCAAGGGTCACAGAGTACACAAAAAGCAGCCATTTTATACATCAGCATTTGCAGATATGAAAAGAGTTGTGAAGAGGTATTTTAAGTAGGATGTAACAAAAACATTCCTCTAGCATTATACCCAGAGTTCAGAAATAGATAACACAGCATTATTTTTATTAACAGAGGTTTCATAGTGCTACTTAAAATGCCAACAAAGAGTGGGCACCTTCAAAAACACTATTTATACACACATATTTGCAGGATAAATATGAAAGCCAATGAAAGAAGAGGAAATGAAATGGAGGACCACTTAAAACACGTCAAGGCCAGGAAAAAACTGCACTGCTGTGATTGTCATGTCCATGTTCGTGCTGGAACACGGACATAGGGGGGGGGGGGAGCCTGAGGATCTTTAACTTTTTGTGGTGCCTCAAGTACCAGTCAGTTTTCAGATGTAAAGACTGGAGAAAAAAAAAAAAAAGAGAGAGAGAGAGAAAGAGAGAGAGAGAGAAAAGAGATAGCTTTTTTTTCTCAGCAATAGTTTCAGAGTTATTCCAGACATGCAATCTGCCCTTGAAATTTTCTTTATCTGCTCAGGCTGAGATTGCTTTGTCTTATTTCAGCAAGGTTTTAAAACAAATATAAGATCTCTTCTGTTGATACAAGATGCTAGGATTTACTTTCAAAACTAAGTAAGAGTATTTTATGATTCTTTTACCATGACTCTATTTTATGATTCCTTTCAGCTACTTTTCTCTCCTTCTGTCATACTTACAATAAAGTTCTCATCCAAATTACAGTAAGGGTCCTACCACAAATACCTACCATTCCTTTCTAACATGATCACAAAACAAGAGAATTTCCCTCTTTATATATATATATATATATATATATATATATATATATATATATATATATATATATAAGTCTTAGTGTTTTAGAGACCAGCCTCAATGGCATTGTATTATTTCTTCCTGAAATAATAAATACCAAAATACCAGTGCTGTAAGAGTATGTTTGTATTACCTGACATATTCCAGCTTCCAGGTCAGGGTGAATGCCCTACACTTATCCCAACTTTATAACAGCACAAGACCCTGGCATATATTACACTCTCCGGTCGCCACATAGGGCATATCACAGAGGGTTGTAAGCACAGATGTATGTAAGCACCAGCTTAAGTTGCCTTCCTAAGCACCATAAACTTTCTGTAGGTAAAGTTAGTACTGCATAGCCTGTGAAGTCTCATATATTACTTCTTAAGACTTGAGGCTGGTCTCAAAAGTCTCCTTTCCCCATCCCAGAAAACTATAATCTTATGAGGACCATTGATTTTTCAAGTTAATGTTCTATGTTCAGCTCACAACATGGAGAAAGTGGTTTTATCTTGTTATTTGTACCATGGAGTTTTTCCAGAAGGAACAACGCTAGCACTGCCACAGTAATGGGGAAGAGAAGAAAAGCAAAATGTTATTTATCACCATACCCTGCGGCTGTAACAACAGACTGAGAAAATCATATTCCTCATTTTTTCTTTTAAGGCATTTCTATCACACTACTATATGAAATATTAATTTCTGGTGTTTGTTTTTTTTTGTTTGTTTTTTTTTTTTTTTTTTTTTCCTTCTTTCTTGGAACTGAAAAACTCACTGAATTTAAATAGGAAGAAAAAAAAAATCTCTCAACCGCTATAGAACATACTGCGGTATACAAAATTGTCTAGATATTTCTTACGGTATGGAATATCAGAATATCCAATAAAATGAAAAAATCCATCTGTGGAGCATGACATTGAAGTGATCACTGAAAGAGAGCACTTCAATACACCTACCAGGAAGATGTATGCCTACCTTCATAGCATTAACCTTTTATAGTCCACCATACCCCAAAAAATACACTGAGGTACACTGAGGTCCTTGATGAGGTACATGACAACTTCCTTCTGAACTGTAACTTCAAGGATGAAACCAAGTCAGGTTTCCAGAGTATTATTTACTGTTTTGGGAATCCTTAGGAGTTTCTTCTCTGATACCTTCCCACTGTCTTCTCCTAGATTATTTCCCCATCCCATGTCAGAGAAAATTCTCTTTCTGGAAAATGAATCAGTCATCATGGTCATGTTACAGTATTCTCTGAGAAATCCCACCACTTCTAATTTCAGCACTGGTCTTATAGAGGCTGCACCTTCCTCTACTAAAAAAGAAAAAAAAAAAAAAAAAAGAAAAAAAAAGAAAAAAAGAAAAGAAAAAAAACACACCACTATTATTTGTAGGTCAGGTCATAGAATTCCTCTGTTATTGGGTTTTGATAAGCAAAAAGGGTTTATTTTATTTTATTTATTTTATTTTATTTTATTTTATTTTATTTTATTTTATTTTATATTTATTATTTCATTTCATTTCATTTTTTACAATAGAGAGTTATGTTTATGATGATGACAAAGGAGCACTGAGTACAGAAACCAGTGTTCACTTGTGACTGCCCAGCAAGTACCTACTTTCTAGTTGCAGTACTATATAACCAACCAGACATTCAGGCTCTGCGTTATTCTAATGAGGGCAAAAACATCTACAGTGGAACACATTCCATAGAAGGTGAATTAAACATCTGTGCTAGGAGGAGAGGTTAGGATTTAAAAGGAGCACCAGTGCAGGAAGATGTGTCTAGCCTATATTTGAATGAATACTTACAGCCAGATGAAGTATTCTGATATTTCTATCAACATAATTAACATATATTGGATATTAACTTAATTTTAATATAAATGTTAATTTACTACATCATCTGAAGACTGATACTTGTCTGATTTCATGGGGTTTTGTCAAGTCCATGCCCAGGTGGCCAAGAAGGCCAGCAACATCCTGGTCAGTTTCAGGAATAGTGTAGCCAGCAGGACCAGGGAGGTGATCGTCCCCCTCTACCCCTAAGGATTCTCTGTTGCAGGATTCTCGAGACTGCAGCTCAAGTACTGTGTTCAGATTTGGGTCCCTCACTACAAGAAGGACATTGAGGCCCTGGAACAGGTCCAGAGAAGGGCTACAAAGTGTCTGGAACACAAGTCCTGTGAGGAGTGGCTGAGAGAACTGGGGTTGTTTAGTCTTGAAAAGAGGAGGCTCAGGGGAGACCTTATTGCTCTCTACAACTACCTGAAAGGAAGTTGTGGGGATTTGGGGTTGGCCTCTTCTCACAGATAACTAGCAATAAGACTAGAGGGAATGGTTTCAAGTTACTCCACGGGAGGTTTAGGTTGGAAATTAGGAGACATTTATTCTCAGAAAGAGCAGTCAGGCATTGGAACAGGTTGCCCAGGAAGGTGGTGGAGTCACCATCCCTAGGGTTGTTTAAGGAAAGGTTGGACCTCGTGCTTAGAGACATGTTTTAGTGGGCAATATTGGTGGTAGGGGGATGGTTGGACCAGATGATCTTGGAAGTCTTTTCCAACCTTAATGATTCTATGATTTTGACAAGTCTTGTGTTGTTAGCTGTTCCCACTTCTGAGCAGTCCCCTAAGATAACACACTTTTTGAAGAATATTGAAGACCTCAGCAGGACTATGTGTGTGTCTACTCAGCTGTATCAGCTACATGACTTATTCTGGTCTTCTATGTGTTTACAAATCGTGAGGGTTTTTTATCCATCTAGACATGTTTGCCACTAAGCAAAGTATATAATAAATACACTACAAAATCAGCATTGTCCCATTGTTCACACCACCTACAATATTTTGTATGTTCTTTATGAGCAATCTGCACAGTCATTGAACCAACAAAATTTCATTAAAGACGATTTACAAAACAGGAAAACTTTCAATATATTTAATAGGAATGGAAGAGTCTCTATCTGTTGTGTAAATTTTTGTCACAGCAAGAAGGGAAAATGTTTTTTCATTTAAAATTTTCTTTTTGTTCTGCCATTATACAAGCTCTGGGAAAAAGATTAAGTGTTATGGTCTACCCTGTCTTCAGCTGAGCAGTGTCTGATACAAGAATTTGTCAGAAAATATCTTTATTTTCACCTTACACACTGATGGAATCAACATTCTAACTTTCTGCACTTTTCATCAAATTGCTATATTGTGCTTGTTCATATCAATATCTTTCACATGAAAGAAAAGACGTGTAATTTTCTTAAATATCAAGGGGATTTTCTAGTAAAAATTCTCTATAGACAGGACAGACCCTTTAAAATTTGATTTTTTATTTAGCTTGCTGCACATCACGGCTGCATGGGAACTGTCAGTCGCTTCCTTAGATTTAAAACCAACACCAGAGAGTATGAATTGGGCATTTTGTTCTTCTCCTCAAAAACAAAGACTCTCTGAAGTTAAATCTCATTTTTCTCTGCTTCTTGGTTAAATTCAAACAAGTTTGTCATTTACTTTAATGGACTTTCTATTACCTTATTATCACACAAAATTGTGACATTTTCAAGAAAAAAAAAATGTTTTGTTTTGTTTTTGTATGATTTGTTTTCTTGGGAAGGATTTTATTTTTTTTATTTTTTTTTTCAGACAATCCTATTGAAAATCATAGCTCAGGACACCTGGGTTTGGTTTTTAGATGTTCTTCATTGTTTGTTTTTTTTTTTACTTCCATGGGAATTATAGAGGCCAAGTCAGATAAATAAACTGATTTTTAACAGGCTTATTACAGTGAACACTTGCCAACATGCTCTCAGCTTGAAAAATAAAGCTCTTAAGATTTAATTTTTAGCAGCCTTTCTCCAAAAGTAAAATTTAATTAGAACCCAATTATACTGAAATTGAGGTAACTGCTGAGGTAGTGCAACAAATACTCAATCCCATATGGTCTGATTTATAGTCCACTGGCATTTGAAGAACCACTTTATTGTCCTTTCTGTATTCACATGCACTTCCTATTAATATCAATGATAACTGTACAGAACAACTTTGCATTTATTTGAAAGATTTTTAAATAAAGTCATATTAGAATCTCAACTTTCTTAAATATTTATCATTGCTTTACACTGCCAAAAATAAGCTTGCATAAGTTTATGTTAAATTTCCAAACCTTATAAACCATGTGAGAAAGGTAAAGACAGTAAGTGTATATTTGATCAACAGTATCACCTTTATTCTTTAGTACAGTAAAGTCTTCCTAAAAAATGCAGCGTAAGGTTTCCTATTTTGTACCCATGTACGCTAATGTAAGACCAAAATAATGTTTCCAAACTCATCATTTCCAGTTATTCCAAAGCTATAATTTTGTCTAACATCTCTAAAGCTATATGGCTAACAATATGATCCTTACAGGACCAAAGCAAAAGTCTATAAAAATAGTATCTCCTGCAGTGGTCAAAAGAGTATGCCAAGGGAATAGTATAAGAAGAGGGTACATCCAAGTTGTAACTTCCATGAGCACCTTCTGTACTGGGTCTGGCTGGGATGTTAACTTTCCCTGCAGCAGCACGTAATCCCGGCTATGTGTGTTGAGGCCCTGCTTCAATGACGTGGTCAAGCATCGCTCATTTGTGGGAAGTGGAGAGTAATTTCTTTCCTCTGCACTTCCACATAGCCTTTTTTTTTCCCTCCCCTTTCCCCCTTTCCCCCTTTTTTTTTTCCTTTAGTTAAATTGTTTAGTTCATAATAATCTTTCCTTCATAATTATTATTATTTTTCTCTTTAATTAAATTATCCTTATCTCAGCCCGTGGGTTGTTCTTTACTTTACTGCTTCCCTCCTCATCTAAGGAGGGGGAGTGAGAGAGCGGTTTTGGTGTTTAGCTGCCTAGCATGGTAAGACCACCACACCTTCTAAGCATCTGGCCTTTTGCAGCTCTGAGATCTCCATGGTTTTGCAACTAGCAATGCCAGTAAGATACAGACATATGAGGATCTAGGACTGATCAAGGTAACTCTGAGGATCAGAACTTGCAGAGGTTCATGTAATTTATAAGAACAGCCATAAAGCATCAAACCATCTGCCCAGGTTCCCTGTCTCTTTCTGGGCCAGTAACAAACACCCAGAGGTATTTTGCCAGACCACTTTCTCACCCTCTTTCATGTTTATCTCAGAGAATTCCTAACACTTTTAAAGGACTTGTATCTGAGACTGTTAGTTAATTTCTTAACCAAAACATAGAGCAGAAAGCTGTCTTAGTACTCACTCTACATCAGGGACAATAAGAGGTACGAGGCAATGGAAAATGAGCAAGGTTAAAAATGGTAAAGTTGGTCTGGAGAAATTACCTTTTTTGACTCATGCTCGAAATGACTTTCAGCAAAACTTCAGAAGTAGCAATTGCTAATTTTTTTAAGTCTAACAGGAAATGTTAATAGTCAAATGGTAATTAGTTACTTACAGCTTAACATTTCCAGTGAGATAACTCTGAAGTGGACTTGGGCTATCTAGTTACATTCAAACTATTTCTCCAGATGACGTTTTGTATTTTCAAAATTTCTGTAAGATAACAACCTACATCTAAAAAAAATAATAAAAAAAAAAAAAAACTGATTTTGCAGGCTAGCTAAATGGCAGTAATATACCACATTAGTCTACTAAATAACTCTAAATAACAGTTTTGTAAAGATAAGACCTAAAAAAAAATAATAATTTCACTGGATGTTGACAGGGCACATCAGCTTGTAACTTCTTAGATCACACCTGTATATACAACCCAAACACTGCCAGAAAAAGGTAACAGGGAATACTAAGAGGAGGCTGGACTCTATGATCTCCCATGCAAACAACCATTACTCTACAGCATTCAATATTTGATTATACTCTATTGAAAAGTAGAAAACACTACAGCAGTGTATTCTTCTTATTAGCCCAGTTCAGGCTGAATTGCCCTTATAAAACCATCATAAAACACCTTTACAGTCAGTTCAGAATTGAAAAGGAGTTGTGAAATTGGTTAATTGCAGAGCACATATTTGCCCATTCAGGAATCTTGCAGTGTGTGATCATTGGCATGCTGGCCTTCTTGTATCTGTGGTGCAAAAGTACCATTTTTGTCCTCTGCATGTATTCTCTCCTATCTATTTCACTTGTGGGTAAAAGAGCCACACTGAATTTGCTTCTGCTCAGGTTCTAATAATATTATTTGGACATGCATCTTTATCAGTTGCTTTTATGGTCAGGCACTTCTGAATACTGCCTAAGTACAGGCTGGCTTGAAGCTTTGATGTTTAATTGAATTATGTTTTTGAGCTTCTTAGTATTGGCCATTGTGCTGGAAAATGCAGCCTGACTTCTTATGATACAAGCTGTTAGAGTGATTGGGACACTTCATTTCAATAAAGGATAAACCCACACACACAGAGACAAACATACTGTTCCCCTGTAAACATCACACAGAACATTCCAGAAAATCATAGTAAAAGGTCATTAGAAAAGTTAAGCACTCTAAAATTAGGAAATGTTGGATGTAGAGTGATCCTTGCTATCTTCAGGACCTGTGTTGTGCAATCAGTAAAGAGAAATCCCATTGGAATGAAGAATCTCTGGTCCTAGAAGTAACAACTACCTGAATGAAATCTCACACACACACACACAAAAAAAAAAAAAAAAAAAAAAAAAAAAAAAAAAAAAAGAGGCATTGGTGATTTTAGCTTTCCCTTCTTTGTCAGTGCTCAGCCAGAATCTGAGCCAGACTATTAGAGCATCCATCGATAGATATCATGTCAAATTGAAGCACGGGAACCTACACAAATCCTGAGGGCAAAAAGGTGGTTTAAAACAGACTTGTTCCTTCACTGAGTGAAATGCTGCTATGAAAACCATGTGTTTTCTTTGCTGAATCTGTAGGAAAGTGATAACAATAAAATATGGTGAATACATCTGTCTTTGTCTGGAGGAAATGAAAGCACACAGTGTCTAGACATGGAAGAAGCATTTAACTGCAGCAGGTGCCCAGCAGAATTTATAATGTTTGCCACTGCTGGCATTCTCTCTTACAGATATTTCCTCTGCTACAAGATCAACTCAGAGAAGTTGCTGTAGACTCCTAAGCCCAAAGATGTGCTGAGCTCTGCTGAAATGGCTGCTCTGTTACAGAAATCAGGTAACAGCTCTCAGACTGGCAAAGCTGAAGGAGGCTTGGCAGTATTTAGTTTCAAGCATTAGGATGCTTGAAGATAAGGATACTTTGTCATTTTGTAACTGGCAGTGCTTTCTATCTTATTGATTTTATTTTGTTGTCTTCAGCTCATCTACCCTGAGTATTACTCAACTCTCACAAATCTAAAAATATATACAGTCAAAAGCTATGCGTAATTGAACACTGGAATGCAATTTGCAGATCCACCTGGGCAGTGGGCCGTGTACAGCTGTGGGCAGTGCTGCAGCAATGCCAAAAGACAGTACCATCACTGTGAATAGCAGGACCCCAAAAGCAACAGCCCTGGCACTCAGGCAAGGACTAGTTTTACATGCCAGCTTTTGCAAAGATTTTCAACACCATTAGACAAATCTTTGGATAAGCTTATAGGTTTCATATCAGTCTGGGGTTTGCAGTGTGAGGAGTGACAGTCACAATGCATGGAGAGAGGACACAAACAACTCTCACGCATTCACCCTTTATGCCTATTATATACATACAATAATTTCTTTAGTAGTTCAGATGTAACAGAGTTAGTGACATCAAGCATAGCTAGCTTTCCAAAGATGTTCACCCGTGTTGGAACTTGTTTTCCTGTATGAGTATAGGAAGTGGACAAACATGTATAAGATACAGCTGGAGCACTGCTCTCTCATCCTTTCTCTGCTCTCTCCTTCAAGTCCCCAGCTACTGTGAGAAGCTGGCTGCTGCATGCCTTGGCCATGAAATGGGAGGATGGTGAGAGGACTGTAATGGGAGGGACGTTATGTGACCGGCAGATAAGTATTACATGGCACAAATGCTAGAGGGGCTGCCTGCTATAGAGCCAGGGCTTGCAAAATTGCTAATGTCCACCAGGATATCTTGTCTCTGATGTTATGTGGAAATAATTGTTCTACTCTATAGCAGTCTCCAGTTTTTGATGCAGATGGGGCCCTCCAGCTTTACGAGAACTAGGGCAGAATGTTGTGGCACAGCAATTCTGCTGGAGGTGGATGGCTGGAGATGCATGGCACTGGCAGTCTGTAGGCATGGGGCAGTAGTAATACAGACAGCCCTCCACACTGGTTCATACAGCAGCTCAAAAGTGGGAAGTGTTGAAAACTGTTATGCTATGCTCTCATGGGAGTGAGGCATTATCAAGACCTTTTTGTGTTCACTCCAAAACATTTTTTTTTCTGAATAAAATACCATGATGAGGTAACTTTGTAGTGCATTGACCCAGTAATGACACAGAGCTTCTGACTTACACATGATTCCCCTTGTTTAAAGAATGAAGTAATAAAATCCCTCTCCTGACTGATAGATTAAAAACAGTTCAACATATTAGTTGAGTAAGGGCATAGATTTTACCTTTTCTATTCAAAACCAATGCTACGGAAATTTACTAAGTGTATCAGCATAATATAAAACCCAAACTTCTCTAATTTACTTTCTTCAATGACAATCCCCCAACTGTACATCCTAAAAGACAAAAAGAAGAGTAAAAAACAAACAAACAAACAAACAAACATTTTCAGCTCCAGTATATTTTTATTTTCCTTTTGACTTAGGTCATAAAGGTCATTAATGGATGTTTTTTAAAAGCAAAAAAAATTCTTTTGCATTACTGCTATTTGCCAAGATAGAAGTAGTACTTGGAGACAGAAATAAGTCAGAAACAACCAGAAATCAAGGTAACCTGCCCAAAATTAATTAGACTGTTGTCTAAATTAAAAATATCTGACTAAACCATGTTTTTGGTGTCATGCTGCCAGTTTAGCAGCTACAAAACACACTGTTATGTATAGTATGGACTCAAGTTCTTTGCTCAGACTTCTCCCTTCACAGATTTGACTTATTGCTGTGATGTCAGTTTGCTTTTTAAAGATCCCCTCTCCACTGGACCAAGATCAGCTGTAGAACTGTCTGAATGAACTAGTGAATTGTAGTTAGTTCTACCTTCATTGTGTATTTCCACAACTTGAAATATAAAACTTTCATTCTCTTTTGGAAAGATACATCTCTTGAGCTATAGCAGCCACATTTTTAGATGTCTTTCTTTCTGTTCATAATTCCTAGATCCCAAGGGTCCCCTAACTATTAAAAGTTTCTATGCTTTCAAACTGTGTCTGCCAAGATGTGGTCATGCTGGCAGTCTTAGAACCAGTAAAGACCACTTGAAGGCTTATTTTTGGTCTATCCTTGTTCTCATTCTTTCCTCTTCCCATACTGTCTTTTGGCCTGGCAGATAGGGTCCCTTTAGTCTTTCTCAGGGAGGAGAATGTGAAGACTCATCATGGCACCAGAAAGAGGGAAGAAAGCAGTAGCAGGTAATACTTAGCATCAGTGTAGAGCCCTGTGTTTGTTGCAAGTACTAAAAGCATTCAGGTGGATTTTTGAATTATTTTTTTAGGCTTCAACTGCAATGTCTTTGAAAGGCTAACTTATATGTGACAGACTCTTATTTTAGAAATAAGTGACAAAACAAATGGTACTGGAAATCAACACTGCAAGTCTTCAACTTAATATGAGTCTATTTAGATTATGAGAAAATATCTTTTCTCTCCTACTCCCAAATTTACTCTTTTTGTGCCTATGTTTCTGTTAATCTGTTTTCAATGAGAGAAAAAAAATATATATATATATAAATGGGTCAGGTGTCTTATGAAACAGAAATACATTGTTCTGTATTATAACTAAAGTGGTTCTGTTGAAGACAGTTTCACTTCACAACATACCTGAGGTTTGTCAGGTCTCAGGTCTATTGAGAATTTAACCATACTGCCATCCTCAGAATTCAGCATTGTGGTGTTCCTATTACAAGTTGGTGGGGTGAAAACATGCTGTCAGACTTACCTTGAACTAGTTCTAGTCTGGGAAAAAAAAAAAAAAAAAAAAAGTCTTACACAGAGGAAAGAGTAATTACTTCTATTGTCTTATTTTTCAGAGACTGTGTGGTAGTTTTGTCAAAAATTGAAAACAATATTAGTGAAAGATGCTAGCAAAACTCAGGAGAGAGACAAAAAGAGAACTGATGTTTCTGAAATAAGGAAAAATATCACAGTGGAAGAAGAATAAGATAGCCTTTTAATCACTATTTTGGCATAGATCTCAATGTAACACCTGAAAAATTGCCATTAACTGATTGACAGATTTCCTTTGTTTGACTTCAAAATTAGAAGAAAATACTCCTTTTAGTACTCCATTCTACAACCATCTCTTTCATTATTAGGAAACAGTGTTTTCTGGAAGTATAATAGCAACATATATACAGCTGTATTTGTACTCAATGTGTATGAAAGCACAGTAACAGTAACTTCCAAAATATTCAAGTTGTATTAGCAATATGCCTAGCAAAGCTCCAGACAGATCAAATAATTCTCTCACATTGTGCTACAGGAATTTGAGAAGAGACATATACAATTTAGATTACTTAATCAAAACCAGCTTTGAATATTAGCCTTAGGAAATAATGAAGCAAAATTATGTTCTGATTTCCTGACAAGAAGGAGTTACAGTCTACCTGGGAGTACCTTTCCCACACAATTAAAAAGAACAGGTTGCACCTTGCAGTTCTGCCAGAAGGCACAGTCACACTGTCCATACCACACATAACAATTTAAGGTGCTGAGTGAAAGGAATATCAATCAAACATAAACATCAGATCTACTGTAAATTAGATTTTTTTTTTTTGGTAGGGTATCTATCTGTATCATCTGGGAATGTCTATATCAGATAAATGCCTTTAGGAAATTAAATACATAAATAAATAAATAAAGCCACAGTGGATTTAAAAGTCCTATGAAATGTTATATTGTGCAGAGATTGCCAAATAAAATGACAGGCAGAGAACCAGAAAAATAAAATTCAGAAATAAAAGGGAAACTTAATCACAGTCAATGGCAACCATTGAAAAATGAGAAAGGAAGGCTTCAAGCTTTTGTGTTTTGTGGGTGGAAAATATCTGGAGCTAAAAATTTATTCAAGACTGACCATAATAGGGGAACTGAAAACTCTGGCTGACATCCAGGAATTAGTGCAGTAAAGACAAGTCCTGAAAACGTGTTAGCTCATGCAGAGTTAAGGCATAGAGGGAGAGAAGAGGAGAAATGGAGATATCGGGAGGATGAAACAGTATCACACAATTATGGATGGCAGTTTCCTTAACTATTCCAGATAGAGTTACAAGATTTTGTCAATCTGCATCTTCATGTAAAGTCTCCCATGGATCCACTGTAGTTATTGAGATACTGCAGTCAGGTAGGGCAAGCAGTATAGAGCTTGTCTACTAGGGGCACAATTTTGGCTACAGCTGTTACATACTACAGGTTTTGCCAGCTCAAACCATGTGAAGGTTATAACAATATTCTTCTTGTTATTTTAAAAATAGCAGTTGGATGATGACTATCCTTAAAGGTATGGGATCTAGTAAAGAAATTTTGAACTTCAGCTCATTCCACAGAGTTACAGATGGAAGTAACAGCAAGTGCACTATTAAGGACAAAAGGAAATGTAAGCTACTACACTGCATTAACACTTCAGCTTTCGAATTTATAAGGTTTTTGAAACCAAGTTTTGAAACCAATCAAAACTTCTGGTGTCATTTCTACTATTCAATTTAAAGTTGCTGCAGAAGTGCAGGTTAAAACGTTGCAACAGAAGATCTGTGATGGAGCAGTTCTGTCCAATTTGAAAGGAAGTGCTAAAATCACCTTTGCCTCATGAACTAGCCACAAAATACAAAAAAAAAAAAAAAAAAAAACCAACAACAACAACAAAAAAAAAAAAAACACACTTCCAGAAAGTGCCTTTGTTTGCCACTACAGACTCCTCTTGTAAGAAGAACATTGTAAGTGTCTCCTTAACCTTTTATGTGGGATGGAGAATGATAGTACATAGCTGTGTAAGGGGAGAATCAACTCCTACCCCATCATCTATTTGAACAAGATTTCGTGCAGTCATGTTACAGTTTAGAAACGTTCATATAGATGCCCTTACATGACTTGTTGCAGCAACAAACTTCAGTCATTGTGTCTATTTTGCTACTTGTCATGACCTGTGAGGTGATTTTCAGAATACTAACAAAGAACAGCTTTCCCTAACCACAAAATGGTATGCATTGTTCATGGCACTGGGAAATGATTCTCCAAAATAATCATCATCATCATCATCATCATCATCATCATCATCATCTTTATTATAGGTCACCCAGCTAGAATTTTCAGAAGTGCATTGGCTATTTATACACAAGGGTCTTCAGGAAAATAAATGCCTTTTAAAGGTGAGATTTATAACTGTATTTACATTTTGTTTAGACTGGTAAACACCTTGTGCAAGATGACTGAGCATCAAATGCTGGCTGTTTATGTTTCACTTGGGCATTATTTCATATTAGAGCTTGTCTGGTCCCATGGGCTGGATGACCATTAATGGTCAGAGAATGTAGGTGTGTTTCTGCAGGCCATCCTTTAATTTGGTTTTGCCTGGATGTGATCTGGTTTCTACATAATGAGACCACTCTGAGATGTAAACTGAAAACCAGAAATAAATGATGACCGGGAAATTTGCTTTAAAGGAGTTTCTCTTGTTTCAGCTCAAACACAGACATGCATGTGAGTACCTAACTTCCTGGTTATAACTGTCCTAAATTAGACTTGGTCCTCAGGCCAATTAATTTCAGAACAATCTTATTATTGCTTTTTAATTTTAATATTGGTTTAAGTTTATAGTAGTTGTAGGAAGCCTTGCCACAGACCCTTTGAAAAAGCCACTCTGAACTTTACGTTTCTGAATGTTCCATTCCATTTAGTGTCCTTCTTAGCTGTGTAGTGATATCAGAATGATCTGTAGCTTGTAGCAAATATAAAGCACGTAATTACTCTAAGCCAAGGTTGTTGTAGAATTGACAAATTAGAGAAATGAGGATTCAGACAATGAGTTCTGCATGTCACACACAACATTTTTCTTCTGAGTTGTTATTCTTGACAAGAATGAAATTTTAGCAGATAAACTTATGACCACTACAGAAAACGGTAAACAAATACCCCAAAAAGTAAATTCTCATCTTTATATCTGCCAAAATGAATAAACAAGGCAGATTTAAATAAAGCACAGATCTGGCACTTGATGCTTTAATATTTTTTATCTGAAACTAGAATCTATGCCTTCAAATGGCTCCTTAATGCCTAATGCTCCCAAAATGCCTAAAAGTCTTCAATGAGAAATGCTTGTATAAACAACACAGCTAAAATCATGCAACAGTCTATTGGGGTAAGACATAAGCCTGGATGAATATTTGCTTAAAAATACATATTTTTTAGATCATAAAATCTATACTTTTCCAAGCATTTAATAAGCTATACTAATATTCACACCATTATTTTTTTTTTCTTATATGTTAATTCTATACTGTCATCTCCTTTAACATACAAAATGGAGCCAGTCAGCTTTGTCTTCTCTTCACTTCTGTCTAAAAGTAAAACAAAATGTGAAACAACCTTGTATTGGACAGACTTCAGTAGATCCTCTGTTTAGACCATCTAAGCATATGCGAGCCAAAATTGAGCTACAAGCCACAAACAAAAAGTTCAGATTTGTTCCACAGTCAAAGATCACACCTATTAAATCATAATGACATTTCTTGTTTCGAGTTGTGCCCATTCAATTGTGTCACACTAGTCACTGTGTTCCTGGTATTACTTTTCAGGGAAGTCATCTGAACAGCAGAAGAGTTGTGCGAGTAACTGGCAGATCTCTCTTGCTGAGATTTCTTCCTGCAGCGAAGCTGGTTGTTGAAATGTCTTCTAAAACTCTCACTGAGAAAATACAGTGCAAATGGGTTGACACAAGAGTTGCAGAAGCTTAGTACTCGGGCAACTAAGGTAACAACCATATGACCTATTGATGAATCAATCTCATTGTAATTAAAAGACCGGTACATGTATAACACATGGTTAGGAAACCAACAGATAGCAAAGAAGCCAACAAAAACTAGAACTATTTTTGCCAGGCGTTTCCGAGTTTCCATCTAAAAAGATGAAGAGAACCCAAATGAACAACAAGGAATAGAACTACTATTGCATATAACAGACAATTAAAACATGTAGCATTTCCCTTTATATTAACTTTAACAATTATCATAAGTAAAAATACTTCCTTCCAGGGCTCAGTTATTTTTCTATATTATTTACTTTCCTTCCCCATTTTCAGTTTATTTACAGAGAAATATCCTAGATGTCTGCAGTTACATAAGTTTGGTTTTACTCAACAAGAGCAATTCATGACCCAAGTATGCATTGGTGTATAGCCTGAAAGCACGCACCGAAGGGTGCCATAAAATATAACATTTTCTGATGAGATGTCAGTACTTGGCTTGAAACTTAGCTTTAATTAGAAAGCTATTTAGAAACTGTTGGTTTTGAAATGTAGAGACATTGCAAGTCTGACACCTAGGGTTTTAGCTATAAGGTGCATCCCATTATTTTGCTTGAAATGACTCAGCTTGCACCTGTCTCCTAGGGAAATGAGTAAAATTTTGCATCATACACACTAAAGCATCTTAATTCCAGGGTAAGTTGAAAAGCTTGACCAATCTTCAATAATGACTTGAAAGAAATGTACCTTAATTGCAATGCTAAAATATAATTGGATTACAATGTAAATATTTAGAGTGGTTGAAGAGATGAAAGGAAATGAGCTACACAGTGGTTCCAAAACTGAAAGAGAGAAATGGGCCAGGTAGAAGGTACAAAAGGGAAGCAGGACCTTTCTATATATTCCTCCAAAATATTTACTATGTATGTCAGGTACCAAACTTTCCCAGAAAGGAAATTTTTCTGACTTTCCTCAATTTTCTGTCAAATGTGACCTGAACAATATCAAGTGATTTTTTTAATAGGTTTTCAAAATCTGTGAAATAAAAAAATAAAAAAGTACAGTTTTCTCTGCTCCACATAAAAAAAAAAAAAAAAAAAAAAAAAAAGTGAAGAGTTCTCAAAGGATGGAAAAACATTTCAATTCTGTAGGATTTGCACTGTATATCAGATGGCAACAGCAGACTAAAAGGTATAGAGGTATTTTGTGAATATTAAACTTTTGTGCCTAAAGAAACTTGAGTTGAAAACAATAGTCTGAATTTACTTTTTCTTACTGAGAGATGTGGAAGTACACTGGAATTTTCTACTCTCCTGAGTCTCATAGATTAAATAAATGCATAAATAAATAAATAAACCTAAGTTGAATGATAAAAAAATTTGAAAATACATTTCAGAATGTGAGTTCAGAAAGGTGATATAAATTAAATATTTTTTCTAACCTGAGGGTTCAGCCAAAATTCTCTCTATATCTCACAGGAAAATAAAATAGTACATGAAGTGCTAATATGCTTGCATTTTGACAAGAAACAGGCTAGAGTAGAAATGAAATGTTGAACAAAAAGGGCATGAGGGAATGTGTTTTTTTTTTTTTCAAAGAATGTGTATGTTCTATATATGCAAAGAAGTCTCAGTGAGTAAAAAGGTGTTTTCTACAATATTGTCAGAGAAAACTCTTCCAAATTGTTTTAATGGACATAAGTATTTTTCTCTTTCAATACCAATGTGTTTGTAAACTGTTTGAGGTACTTTACTGCAAAAGCTGTGGTTCATATACAAATGTTCCTGCTAATGAACAGCCTGTTGAGATCTTACTGCCTGATACTCATTACACGGAAGCTGGCTGTTAAAATGCTCTGTCTCAAAGATGTACAGAATCTATACTGAAAGTTCTATAGCAAATATAATAGGCTATTAAGAAAAGTTCAGTTGTTAGCTCAGGATTGTATCTAGGAAAGATCTACTCAGAAAGATAAAAAATAATCATTTCATGCTCTGTGTTGATATTTTCAGCAGTCCTTGGTCTGGGAAGAACCTCAGAGACCCTAAGAAAATATTTACCTTCCTATGTCATTTTTTTTAAATTTCCAAGTACAAATAAAAGATGAATTCAGTAAGAACACAAGCAACAGTTACACTAGCAGCACATACATATACATACACCAATCCTATTTCTTTTTAGGAATATGCTTTGATGGCATTGAATTTATGTTTTTCCTCATATTCATTTACATACTGGTCCTAATATTAATTAATTGTGAAAACAAGGAGATTTCTCAGCTAATCCTGAGCTTAGCTCATACATGTGGAGACTGAATTAATCCTCTGCAAAAACCAACAATTTGGATGTTTAAGTTTTTTTGCTTTTTATAAGTGTACACAGCAGATAAATCTTTCATTGGAAAGTAAATAGAAAACTGCTTACCTGTCTTTTGGAATGTTCGCTGTATTCTCCAGGGATGTTGTGGGCACTTTTTATTAAACTCTTTGCAATGTGACAATAGTAGATACTAATAATGGTCAGAGGGATAAGAAAATATACTAGAAAAATCAGCACAGAATGGATCTTCGGGTGCATGTCATCCTTCATGGGGTATGGTATGCATGCTTTGAAAGTGGCATTATCTGTGTTATTGATATGGGCCAGCTCAGAGAACACTGCTTCAGGAACTGCCAGGAGCATGGAGATTATCCAGATGGTAATGGCTTTAACACAGGTCCATAGCACTGCACTGGAGGTCTGGATGTCCATGGGATTTACAATTGCTTTGTACCTGAAAGTGATAAAAATGCAGATGTAAATTAATAGGTATATTTTTGTATGATGCATAAGGCCACTTCATACCTTTGGTTAAAAAAAGGTCATTTTTTGTTCCTCTTTGAAACATCAAGGCATGTGTAATCTTTAACAAATTTACATTTTCTAAATCTCTAAGCTTCCAGTTCATATATACCCATTTTAGAAGTGCCAAATGAAGCCCTGGTTGCAATCTGTGGCTGTAGGAGCCCATTCTGTGCCAGCCTTGTGAAAACACAGAAGCAGGCACCACTCCATTTTTCCTTTCCTGTGACTGTCCCAGCAAATCCCCAAATGCACAGCCTACCTCCATACTTACAACTGAGTCTCCTACCAGCACATTCGTGACAGGGTTTGTTTTCTTCATCAGCTCCTCCAGCCCAGGACTCCTGCCTGACACCACCTCGTTTCCACTCACAATATCAGTGCCACTGCACTAGCCCCCTCCTTGTTTTTTCACCTCAGGACCTTTGCATACGTGGATATACTGTCCTGACTGCAACACTCAGAATATAAGCCTCTTCAGGCAGGAATGACTCCCAAAAGCCTGGGCAGAAATATTAAACTCTTAAATAAAGTAAACATTTTCACATAAATAGTTGGAAACTGCTGCCTCCACATTTTGGGAAACTGTCCCATAATATATGATTACACATAAACTTTGGGAGTATTGATAATTTCATGACCATTACAATGAAAACAGGAAACATTGCATAGGAAGGAAATATCACACTACAGTAAAGCAAAATAATAGAAGTAGATACATGTTAGGAATTCTATTAAAAAAAAAATGTTGCAGAAGTTGACACAGAGGGATACTTTCCACAAGAAAAGGTCTGTTTTAAAAGGCTAGATGTATTTTGAGAGAAATGTTTCAAAACTAACTTAATGTTTTGCTTATTTTTTTAATTCTGATTTTGAAAATTATTTATTTTCAAAAAGTAAATTAATGTTTTTGCTTCTATTAAAAACTGAACATTTAATAAAACATTTCATTTTAATTGAAAAGTTGTGGAAAATTAGAAGTTTAGAAAATTAGAAAAAAAAATAAAAAATAGAAAATTAAACTCAGGAAAGTGTTTCTGTTAATGCTGTAAATGCTGTTTAGCATTTCTTCTAATACATAGTGAGAAACTCCCTGGACACAAAGGTGTAAAGAAATCCTTTATACTGTCATAGCAAGGATAGAAACTTCTGCACAAAGCACAGTCTCCCCAGCATAAACTGTGACCTTGTTAGTCAATAATTTGCTTCCTATTGCTGTCTGTCTTGATTTCATTACATGAAGGCAGACCTTCTATTTCATTTCATTCAACTTAGGTGACGTCAAGTCCTGCTCATTTCTTTTAAACTTTATATTGATGGAGAAGAGCTGATTTGGGAACTTAGAGGGGAAGGACATTGGATTAAAAATATATATACATGTATACTATTTTGTACTAGAATATTTTTCTCTCTTTTTGCAATGTAGTGATTCATAGAATCAGAGAATCATTGAATATCCTGAGTTGGAAAGGACCCACAGGATCATCAAGTCTAGCTCCACACACAACGCCCCAAAAATCAGACATATCTGAGAGCATTGTCCAACACTTCTTGAACTCTGATTCAGGCTCGGTACAATGACCACTTCCCTGGGGATCCCGTTCCAGTGCTCAACCACCCTCTCAGTGACGAACCTTTTCCTAACACCCAGTCTGACCCTCCCCTGTCACAGCTCCATGCCATTCGCTTGAGTCCTGTCACTGTCACCAGAGAGCAGAGATCACCGCCTGCCTCTCCATTCTCCTCATAAACTGTAGGCCACCGTGAGGCCTCCCCTCAGCCTCCTCTTCTCTCAGCTGCACAAACCAAGTGACCAGCCACTTCATGCTATTTTGACCACTTCATGCTCTTTTGTCCTATCACTCAAGATAGTGACCTTGTCACAATTTATTGTTTAAGCAGCATTTTGTCTGGTTAGTGTCTAAATGGGAGACTTTTCAGAAGCCTTTATAATACCAAAAAAGGTGGCATATATCTGTGCTTTCGTAGATACTGCTGTTTCAGCAAATATAAAATAAAAGTAAAATAAATAAATAAAAACAGTTCAGTCCAAAAAATTTCAAAATTGTACTTTAGTTGACCAGCCAACTGCAAGACAGCACTCTTCTTCTAAGGTTTTGGTAGTCTGTGTCAATGGGAGTAGAAAGGCACTAAGCACTTTACAAAATCTGCCATGTTGTTTATATCTCTGAAAAGATGTAGAGTAGAGACAGGCAACAGATGAAATCAAATATAAACTGGGTGAACTTAGAAGTGTTCCCAGAATGAATACCAAGCCTCTTTCTTTGTATAAAAACAACATAAAGCTAAAGCTTGTCACCTACTGTTGAAATTAGAAAGTGTGTATTTTCTATAAATGATAAAACCAAGCAAGCCAGAGTAAGGAGCAAATTATTTAGTCAGATTAGTAAGCAAAATCCATCTTTTTCTTTACTTCGCTGATGAAAAAATAAAATTATAGGTTGTCATGAGGATCAGGAAATAATTATAAGTATGCATTTGGTTTTAATTAAATGCTTTCATGTAAATTCTGTCTTCCTACATCCTCTGTTATTATTGCTGCCGACAAAGGCATCCCAATTCAGGAAACATTTTTATAGTGAGTTTCCTTTCTTTGGAGCTATGGTTTCTGCCAATGGACACCGGCAAAAATTTGCCCATTCTGCAAATACTATTTTTATTTGTATAGTGTTTTTTCACTCCAAAGCAATCTCTTCCCATACACACCCAAAAAAAAAAAAAAAAAAAAAAAAAAATCATGAATCATGAAAGAAAGAATATCTTCTTCCTACAGAGTTATAACTTGTTGCTACCTTATAAACTATATAGGTATAGGTATATATGTATAGGTTATCTATTCCTCCCTATCTGTATATTCAAAGACCTTCATAAATGTATGTCTCAGTTCCCAATTAGCATGTAAAGCTAACTGGGAAAAGCACTTGTCTGTACTGAGTCCATAATGCTATTCCCCTCTCCTAAGAAGTTGCTTCATGGTTCATCCTCAGCCATCTCTCCATTACACTGTGACCTCTTTCTCTAGAGTGCTTTGCTGTGATGTCCTTCAAAAACACATTAATAATAACAATAAATTAATTAATTAATTAATAACAGACAATACTTAAGAAGCCACTGGACTATAATTACAACTTACCATAATAACCTGGGTTGCCTCAATATTTCTTTGTCCTCTTGTTTATGTATCTTTTTTTCTCTTACTCAAAAAAAAAAACCTTTTTGGTCAGCGACTTTCTTCTTCTTGTTCATAAAACCATGAGAACAAATGTGGAAGGTAATATATTATCAATCAGATAATATAAGTAAATCTGAATACAAAACAACATCTATTTCTCTTCCTCCTAATTGTTTTCAACTCTTTACCAAGCAACAGTTTCTAACTGGCTGAAGATAAAGCAGAAAGGGAATATATTCCTTCAAAAACTGCCATTTTCAAATGTTTGGTTCAACGATTGCAGCCACCTTCTACATAAGGGTCTGTCTCCTCTCCTAGTAGTGCACTCATGCCTTGCTTGTGCCCTAGGCTGCTCTGAGTATTCTCATATACAAAGATATATAGTAGATCTTGTTATGGAGCTGGTTTACATGCTTCACTTCCATTTCTTAACTGCTGGATTAGACTGTTTATTCATAAAGCCCTCAAGCATACTAACCTCAAGCTTTCCAATGTTCTTCAGTCATCTGGAGTGTCCTGTTTCAACACAGAAGAACAAACTGAAAATATCACTCTATCTGTCTGTGATGTTTCTTTTCATTCTTGTTTCCCAGCTATATCTGCTTCATGTAGCAACAGCCTAAGGAAATATTTGTCACAAAAATGCAATGCCAAAATTTTCCTAGTATTTCTATCATTGACACAATTGGCATGTGTAGGTCTTGAATTCATACCACTGAAGACTGAGGGAGTAACTGAATACACAAGTAGAACCTTAAAACCATCTTATCTAATTGTACAAGAAAACAATTGCAATACTCACCAAGAACAGTGATTTTCATATTAATCTCTAAGAAATGTCGTTTTAAGTTTCACATTCTGCAAAGTCCATCAGTCTGACAGAATGAAAACCCCCAGTTCTGCAGTTTTCCATAAACCTCAGCCTTCAAGTTATGTCCAGTAGTTGTCCACTCCACTAAAGTAGAATGAAGTTTTGCATGGGGTCAAATCCCTTTCCCTAGTATTAGCAGTTCTGTTGACTAAATAGTTGATCATTAAAGAGCAGAACAATATAACTAGTTGAGAAAAAGATGGAACCATTTGGTGTCCAGAGTTGTGGGAACATCTTTGATTACATACAAGAAGTCTGAGATTATCAAGTATTCTCTTTTATTCTTTTTACATTTTTGCAATTTAAAGTGCATATATATGTATATATAATTAGTGCTAACATTTTTGTTCTTTGTTTATCTCTTAAGTGCAGAGAATTGCATTCACCAGGAATAAGGTCTGATAGCTTAGTATAATAAACAGTGCTTGAAGTGAAGACTAGCAGACCATATATAAACACAATTCAAATGAATCTCAATGGCATGTGCTCTGTATCTCTCAGGGGTAAATTCCTAAGATTTTTTGAAGGGGAAAGATTTTTCCACTCTATAGAAATGCACTCTTTTGAAACAAAAACTGTCAGTAATACTTCAACAAAAAGTCTTATTTAGCCTTTTGAATGATGATTTAGAAAATAATGAAAACAGAAGATTCTCAGGATGTTGGAGGGTTTTTTGTTTGTTTCTGTGTGTTTTTTTTCCACATGAAATATGACTTGCCCTGTCAAATTACCATTTCAGATGAGAGTGTTGATTTTTGTCTGTGTTTTATCTTTATTTTTAATTTTCCCATCTCTTGCTATTTCTTTCTCTTGCTACTCCCCTCACATTAGGTAGCTATATTTATTATGACCTAGTACAAATCCTGCAGTGATAGCTCATTGCCTGCAATCTGGCTTTTTACTTCTACTTGTGTAAGTCCATTTACTTGTAACTGCACTAGTTAAAAGCACCATCATTCGTTTGTTCAGTTGTCCTCCTGAGGAGAGTAATAGTAAAGTACTGCATTGACTATTATTCAGAAGAGTTGGTATATATTAGTATTTCTGATAGATTAATATTTAACTTTGATAATGCCCAGAAAGAGTCACTGATGAAAATATTTTTACACATTTTTAAGATAGACAAATTAAATGGAAGGGAAAAAGAAGAGGAGATGGGAGGAGGAGGGGGGTAGGGGAGGGGCAGGGAGGGAAGGGAAGGGAAGGGCAGGGAAGGGCAGGGCAGGGCAGGGCAGGGAAGGGAAGGGAAGGGAAGGGAAGGGAAGGGAAGGGAAGGGAAGGGAAGGGAAGGGAAGGGAAGGGAAGGGAAGGGAAGGGAAGGGAAGGGAAGGGAAGGGAAGGGAAGGGAAGGGAAGGGAAGGGAAGGGAAGGGAAGGGAAGGGAAGGGAAGGGAAGGGAAGGGAAGCCCACACTGTGGGGTGCTCTAACAGTTTGACAAGGTAGTTGACTTCCAGCGCTCAGGTTTATGTTTTGGCACAGCTGAATATGTCTGTATGTATATATATGTCTATATGCATATATGAGCACATGTACGTACATGCACAACAAAATATATATATTTTCCAGTGCTGGATCCCAAGAAAACCACCCAAAAAACTCACTCAATGGCTGGCCTACCCTCTTCCACTCTGTCCCTCCTTTCTTGAATTTTAAATTAGGCAAGTAGCTGTTATTTCCCCTGCTGTGCATGCACAGAGCTCCCCTGACTCTGATCTACTTAGTTTGCATCTGAACTTTACTGGGACCCTGAAACTAAGCCCAGCGAAGCTGAGGAACCTGAGCTCAATGTAGGGTTTAAATAATGCCTGGAGCCCACCGAAGGCATCAGCTTTCATAAAACAGCTGTGACTGTGACAGAGGCAACTCTGGTACCTGCCTCTCCAAAAAGAAAATGGAGCACTCATTCAGCCAGCATATCCAAGGTTCATTGTCCAGGCCTGCCAGACAGTGGTGTAAAAGTAATATTTCATCAATGACAAGAGAACCTTATTCTTACTAGGCTGTGTCATACAAATCCTAGATTTTGCATTTCCCCCTGGGAAGTATGAAACAACTCAGTATGTATTTTCTCTTGATTTTTGGTGCCTATCTGGAGCCCTTACCTCAGTGAAACACTAATTGGAATTTTGGATTTTGGATTCTGCTTGGGAGGGTTAGGCAGGAAGATCAACGCCTAATTTAGAGGATAGGCATTGCCAAGTTTAGCCTAGACAAGCTCACATACTGTATGGGTTTGTCCCTTAGTGCTGTTTGGATTTGTCTCCCAGTGCTTTGTTCTCTATTTAGATATTTCTTCTACCTTTCTCTAATTCCATTTCTTAAAAAAAAATAAAATAAAATAAAATAAAATAAAATAAAATAAAATAAAATAAAATAAAATAAATCATAGAAAATCACACCTAACCTTCTCTTGTTCTTTCTGAGTTTATATTCTGGACCTTGAAAGATCAAAGGATTTTCAGGAAAGAAACATTTCCCAAATGAGGCTCAGTCCAAATCCTGTTGATATTTGTGCCTTTAGATTGATGAGACAGATTGATGACAGATTTAGATTGATGATGCATTTATCTGCATATCAACTATGTTTATTGCATGTCTTGCAGCAATGATATCCATAGATACTTGAATGAAAAAGATCATTTCCTATCTCATAAAAGCATGAGTCCTATCTCATAGAATCATTCATGCTGGAGCAGAAGATCAATAAGAAATGTTCTGCCCAGAAGCAGAAATCCCACATGTAAAATATGCTCAGTGCTAGTTTGCCCTTATAAAATTGTTGTTGTTACAAAACCTATTTCCTTGATTAATTCAGTAATATCTCATGACTATGGCAGATAACAGTTGAGGAGAACATTATATTGTCAGGTGATTTTTAGAAATGATACAAGCCATGAAGAATTAAATAACTAAATCTATTAATGGATCTGGAACAGATTTAGAGTTTACCATTTGAAAATCTAGACCCAAAATCTCTGATTTCTAAATTCAAAAAACTACAATTTAATAGATTTGCTCCAGTATTATCATCTAGGAAGCTCCACTCCGGCACTTTAAAGCTTGTTTCCATTTCCATTTAATTTGTAACTTCTGTTGTAAACTGGCATTGAAATCAATGTAGATGGCATTAAACATTAAAAATCATGGGGGAAAAAAAGTTAAAATAGAAATCTCTAAATTACAGTCAAACAAACTTTGAGCCAAAGTACCAACATAACACTAAGTTAAAAAATACTGTGAAAAATAGTTGGGGGAAAAAAAATGGGTTAGACATGTAAAGGACTGAAGAGAATCATACAAGATAGAATGATAACATATTAGAAAAATGATATTAGAATATGATATGATAACATATTAGAATAATCCACTTCTTTCATATTCATACACACACCATAATACTATTTGTAAGTATGCTTGTGCAAAGCTGGAGATATTTGATTAATACTACACACAGCAAAATTAATTGCACCAAGGTGCATACAGGTTATTTGTCTCTGTTACTTTCTCTAACATCTGACAACTTCTATCAACATAATTACAAAACAAACTTCTCTTTAAGGGACAGAAATTTGCTTCTTGCCTTCCACAACTTTTTGTGAACTTGTAAGAACTTGCTATTTGTGATCATGTTGTCAAATTGGGCTCAGGCTTGTCATGGACTACTAAATGTTAATAGTGGAGACACTTAATCGGGCTTAGGAATTGTGGTTGCACATGCTTTTTTTTATTAGTACATACTAAAACGCGCAAAATTTAGCACTAGAATATATAGTCTGGAAGAATGGGCCTACAGCAATAACCTATGTAAGAAATACACCAGTTCTTCTATAATTAAACTATTTAAAACAAGGATTCAATGAAATTGTCCCTTTTGGATAGGACATTTGAGTGATCCATCACTCTGCACATCTATAATAGACAAGTATATTTATTACTCATTCTCTAACAAATTTATCTTCACAGAAAACAAGTGAAAGCTTTTCCCTCAGGGTAGAATTGGTAAAGCATATCTGATCTTCCACATTATTTCTCAGCACCTGATAAATGCAGACTTGAGGATTCCAACAGTCCAATTGAGATAAACACATTGCAACAAAGTATATAAGGGAATCATGTTCACCATGTTGGTGGGAAAGGCAAACAAACAAAATATGGAGATCTATGTTCAGCCCTGCTTAGTAAGAGTTCATCTAGATCTGCTTTTCAGTAGCTATTTTACCCATCAGAGGCATAGGCTCTTACTGAACTGATCAAAGAAACAGGAAACAGACAAAATGGTTTTGTAACAGTTCTCCAGGTTTTAGGCTGCAACCTACAAAAGGCTATCGGACACTGGCATTTACATTAATCAAAGCTAGGTTGGCTGCTGTCAGCACAATAAAGGCATTGCACTGATCACAGACTAGGATAAACAACACAGCCATTTCTCACTTTGCCATGTTGAGGACTAATCTGTTTTTGTATGAGTTGAAGAGCACACACAAGACACACACACACAGTGAAAATAGTTTAACAGATGCTTCTGTCTGAGAAATTTGAGAATAGGAAAAACATAGTTTGCCTAATGTGGGTAGAAAATGTTATTTTTGAGATATCACTTTCAGCTGTGCAAAGATGAACTTCTCTAACAGATGATCTGAATTGCCTGGCTTAGACTAAGTTATCCTAGAATAGGTAATTCCTGAATCTACTTCAAACATAAAATTTCTCCTGCATTTTTCCCATCCTCTTTTTCTTTCTGAAATATTTTCCATTGTATTCACTTTATCTGTATGGAATGGTTACAAACAAATTAGAACATTTTGGAGTGGGAAAAGGTAAGAACAGGTTTCACTGTTAACTTGAAAAAAGTGATTGCTCCTGTTTCTGGGTGAAGTTCAACCTAAGGACATCTTATATGCAAGAAGGCAGAGAAGAGCAAATAGACCAATACATGTAAAAACTGAACTTCCTTTTACAACTGACCATCTATAAAAATTCTCTTGAACTGTAATGCAGGCAAGTGTGAGACTAATATGATAATTGCCCTGCTAAGGGCAAATATCCCACTCCCCTGCTTGCCTTGTGAAACCACAAAGCTGGTCAATTAGTAACATGCTATGTTACTTGGACCACCACTTTCAGCATGCTGGCTACTCATCTTCACAAATATTTGTCTTATATGTATGGTAACAGCAAGGAGAGAAGCTTTCGAAGAGGGTAGGCCCAGCTCTGTCCAATAAGAACCCTCCGGGTTTGTAAACACACAAAGGACATAAAGGTGGTCATAGAGGCAGAGCTCCAGTAATGATAACCACCTTGTACTGATTGGGACTACACTGTCCCATCACTCATCATCTTCATTCTAAGCAGCTGAGCTGGGAGGTAGAGGGTTTTCTCCTGTACACATCCTTTATCCTGTGTGATGGCACTGAGCTATGGATTAAATACAAGAAAAATCTCTTTCAAAACATAGGGAAAATAAATGTTTACTGTTAGGGTGATCAAAAAGGTATTCCCAGGGAGGTTGTGAAGCCTCCATCCTTGGAGAGATTCAAAACTCAGATGCCCATTGTCCTGAGCACCCTGCACTAGATGACTCTGCTCTGAGAAGGGGTTTGGACTAGGCAATTTCCAGAGGATCCTTCCCATTTCACTGGTGCTGTGATTTGATACTTTTATATCATGCCATTGTTCATTGGACCAAAATGCTTGAATTTTATGCAAGGAATTGTTTTACATGACTGCTGCTGCTACATGAGCTTCACAGTACCTTCTTCTAATTCATATAGCCTCCCAAGACAGAAGCCACATGAACAGATGGAGTTTCTTTGTATGAAAAGCTGAGAAAAAGTCCAGTCCCAACCCCACGTCTCTCATAAATAAAAGGTTGATAAGGATTGAGGCTGTTCTGATACATTTTGATGCCTACAAAATAAACCAGAGTTTCATGTCTGGAAAGTTTTATTTTGTGAGTCACATTTGCACATATAAATTAAAAGGTGAGCTGAAAAAAAAGTAAAAGCTTGCCCATTCTTTCTTCAACTTATTTTGCCTTGCTTGTTATCACATAATTATAACCATACTGCTACAGCCTACAGTGAAAAACATCTGGACCATCAATTTTGTTTAATATAAGTCATTCATTCAATATTTTAATTTCAAATGTTAGGGTTTCCAGGATTTACACGTACAGATTTCATAGTTCTCCTAGCTCCACATAATTTTGTTTTGTATCTATTATATATAGGTATTTTTTTTCTCTCTTATACCGATAGACTCTTATACACTCTTATTCTACTTCTGGATACTTTTTTATTTCTTCTTCTTTAATTATTTAAAGTCATTTCCAGGATGTCATTTAATGCTACTTTCCTCGTCAAGGTGTTTTAGTCATTGGATGTTGGCTATTAGAACTCAAAAGGAAATCATATCCACTTTTCTGCTTCACCTATTCCACAACTTGTAATAAGAAATGAGGATTTTAGAGGTCTCTAATCACTATGTTTCAGCTTTAATCAGCACCTGACAAAAGAAGAAACTTTAAATAAGTTCTGAAGAAAAGTAAAAAGAAGACAAGGTGTGCAAATTGAGCCAGACCATTTTTTGTCATCTGCTGCAGTCAGAAGTCAGCACATCGATATTAAACTTGCACAGAATGTTTTTGAATCTCTGTACACTTTTAAAAATGCCAATTGCAATCTTCCAAAATTAAATCAAATAAATAATAATAATCATCATCAAAGAATCAAATACTTCAGCTATTCACATTTATAGCATTTATTTGTAAGCATTTAATTCAGGCACCCTAGTTATATAAGTATGAATTTAAATATTTAAAATACTTTCTTATTAAAATATAGGAAAGGTGTCATACAACTCATAAAATAATTCTGTTACCTGGTTACTCCAGTAAATGTCTCATCAGAGGCCATATTTTGGGGGAAGAATATTAAGAAGATGTTATTTAAATTGCAGTAGGGCCTGTTGCTTCACTGTTCAGCTTCACTGTCTTTATTAGAGTGCAGCAGGACTGTATTTGAGTTAACACATTTAAAACCTTCATTAGAAAGAAAATTAAATCTAGAAAAAGTAGCAGAGTTAAATTTAATCCTAGTTCTATAGTTCACATAAAGGCATAAATGAGGCATAAATGACAGCGAAAGAGAAAGGGACAATTCTAAAGCTGTTGTAAGGGACTGCCATTTATTCTTTCAAAATTTGTGCACCCTTAGCTCTGAGAGGCATTTTGGAAACACTTATCTGGTGTTTCACTCCCTCACCCTAGAGTACTTCCCAGGCACAACATTGCAAGATCCCTTACCCTGAGAAGAGGGTAAGAGTCCCATGAGAAGAGCCCCATGGCCCCAATTTACATTCTGAGCTAACTTTGTGTCCTACCATGGATGTGTTTTGGAAAAACACAGTGAACAATTTCATGCCATAGATCAAGACAGGCACAGCTCAGGTCAGGTGAGCTATGACCTCTGTCCTTTTTCAAGCAAGGAGTTGCTGGCACAACTTTTCTTCATGTATGCCATGCTGCAGTCCCTCTGGCTACAATTCTGTCACCTCTTATCCTTAACATCCTCATCCAAGACCACACTGAGTCCTAGGACTTCCTCATCAACACCCATAGGCCCAGTCAAAGACTGGTCCATGGCCCATGGAGAAGAAGCATTGGCAAGGGTCCCGTTTTCATTTTCTCAGACCACCACTCCTCTAGTAAGTGCATCCCTGGACATCATGCACAAGATCTGTATGTATCTTCAGGGTGTGCTGAGTGCTATTGGGGTTGTTTTGCCCCTTGGTTCTCTTGTGTTGTTGTTTTTCTTTTACATTATTTTTTATTTATTTATTTTGCACCTCAGTCTCCTTCCTTTTTTCATTTTTCATCCACTCTACTTATTATTTTTTCTCTTTCTGTAATCCACCTTTGTTTTTTTGTTGTTGGTTTGGTTGGTTGCGTTTGTTGTTGTTGTTGTTTTAAATAGGGAATTGTTAAGTTACCTAGAGCTGGTTTGGTTTCTCTGTGATAGAGAAAAATCAATAGGAGCAATGGCCATGAGAGGAAGGGGTGCTGTCCCTGTACATTTCATCTGTGTCAGTGAGAGGGCTCAGCAATACTGCTCCTTCATCACATTCTGCAGCCCCAGGCCTCTACCAGAGGTGGAGATTGTGCCCACCTCTTATGCCAACACACTGCACCAACAGTTCCAACACTGTACTGTCTCTGCTGCCACCCTCCCGTGCCCCAAAGTGTGGGGCCACAGCAGGGCACTAGTGCTCACCACAGCATACAGACATGGAGAGACAGCTTGCACAAACCCAAGGCTGACAAAATGTCTCTTTGGAACCCACAGCTAGTCTTCGGATGGGGACGGACAAACTTGAGCACATTTGTTGTGTGCTATTGACTGTAACCTGAAAGCATGCTTTAGGGAAGACTAGGAAGTACTGTTACAAATTTCATATAATGTATGTACACCAAAATAAATAAATAAGCAAACAAATAAACAAATCTCAGTATCAGGTAATGAAGCTTAAAAACAGAAGGTGTCAAACTAAAAGCACTAGTGATGTGCTATTGACTAGAGGCTTCTGTGGCAAAAAGCCATATGAAATTAAGAAAGTTTAGAAGAGACATACCTAATGTATGCTATTTTTTTCTTCCTTGTGGCTTCAGTTTGTAGTAAGTGATATATCAAAGGTTATTTCTAATATAGCTCTAACTGCTAAACGTATCACATAGATGTAATTTGCTATGCCAAATTTCCACATAAACAGTAAATGCTAAATTCACTGTGGAAACCAAGATATCCTTTGTTATCCTAATACATGCAGGCAAATTATAAAGAACTGTAAATATTTTTAAGTCTCTTCCTTTATGCAATCACTGCCTGCAGTTCTATATATTTCTGTGGTAATACTGAGTAAAAAGTAGGAAACTGCTTGGAATATTAACTGTGAAAGAAGCCACTGTGAAGACAATATAGTCTGCTGGATCAAACTCGTACCAGATTATAACAGAGCCTTTTTAGCCATATCACAGTTACCAAATTGCTAAAATCCTATTTTGCCTATCTGGAGACAATATTGTCCCCACCAGGCCTTGCCTCCTCATCAGCTCTTAGCTGAAGAATGCTTCCAGTGCTTCCCATGTGCCAACATAATTGCCTGTACATAATTTCTCCATAACTGAATCTTGTAGAGATGATGCAGCTTAGGATCTGGCCACAAATTAGCATAACAAAAACCCCTCCACACCAATGCCTAATCTTTTAATACAAGTTTCTGCTGTACTAAAAAAGTAGAACTGAGTCCAATTCAAATTCCATTAAGAGTCAATCCCAGCTTCACTGAGAGATGACCTGGGCCCCCAGGATAAAAGACTGTTTTATGAAGTCAGTGGCTTCTCTTCCTGACTGAAAAATAAGTGATGATTTTTTGTTTTGTTCTGTTTTTTGTTTTGCTTTCTCAAAAACTGAAAATGTATTACAGGGGTTAAAGAAACAGTTGCTGAATTCTTTGTATAACCATTTCTGATAATTGCATATAATGTGCACTTCAAATTGCTGGAGGAATGCATTTATTATGAGCTTATATGGTCACATCACACCATCTATAGCTGTTTGGTAGGATGTGTAATTCTAAATGCATTCAGTGCAAACAGATTAAGCATTATTACTTCTTGAATTTATTCTGACGTTAAAAGAAGAATATAAAATTATATGGGGAAAAAATGTTCCAAAACTATAAAAAGTAAACGAATGAATCCTTAACATTAAACCACCAACATTCCTTCTCATTATATTTCACTAGAGATATCTCTTCTGCAAATAATTTTTTTCCATTTCAAGTAATATGCCACATTCATTCTTTTTAAACGGTGAAAATAGAGCAGAAAGGATAATGAAAGGTCTGCTTGTCTCTCTGAGGACAGTTTTTGACATATTCCTTAACTGAGCTAATCAGGGAGTTACAGGTGTTCACCTTAAAGTATGTTTTGCATGCTCTTGTTCAAGAACAAGAACATTCCTGAACAAGAACAAGAACATTTTCATAAGTTATAAAGTCTTTATACAGAAGCATTTCAGGTCCTAATTCAAATACCAGTGAAATTGATGGCCACTGAAGAGTATTGTTAAGTGGAATCAAATGATTTACTGAACTGTCTGGGAAAAATAAATAAATTACATTTACAATGAGAAGAAGAGAAGAGAAGAGAAGAGAAGAGAAGAGAAGAGAAGAGAAGAGAAGAGAAGAGAAGAGAAGAGAAGAGAAGAGAAGAGAAGAGAAGAGAAGAGAAGAGAAGAGAAGAGAAGAGAGAAGAGAAGAGAAGAGAAGAGAGAAGAGAAGAGAAGAGAAGAGAAGAGAAGAGAAGAGAAGAGAAGAGAAGAGAAGAGAAGAGAAGAGAAGAGAAGAGAAGAGAAGAGAAGAGAAGAGAAGAGAAGAGAAGAGAAGAGAAGAGAAGAGAAGAGAAGAGAGATGAGAAGATTAAAAGTTTTGAGGAAACTTTACTATAAGTTTGCAGATATGTCACTTTACTTCATGCACTAATGTAACACAGATGTTTGGCTTAAAATCCAAAAAAAAAAAAAAAGGGTACTTCCTATGAATAAGGAATTTAACATTTTCATTTCTGTCTGAATAAAAGTGTTTAGATGGGGGGGGATAGGATAATTTAATTCAGTTTAAGGTTGCCAATTATGCTGCCAGATTAGGTCTTTCAGAGCCTGAAGCACAGTTCAACAGCTACCCAGTTTCTATAAATCACTTAAAAATCTGTTTAAACTAATTGTCAGGAAAAGTTTGGGGTCCAGGTCTTTGTTTCTTCCTAAACTGATAATTACTAGAGATGGATTTGTTCCTTGCTAGTTTTGTTGCCCTCCACCCCTTTTTCTTAAGTTTCAAAGAAGACAAAATGGATCGTCTGAATAAAAAGTTTAAGACTGACTATTCCAATAGAACAGTTTGGTGCCTCCAAGTTCCCAGAGGGCTGCACAACTTCTGGCAGTCACCTCAGGTAACCTGGTGTTCTCTTACGGCACAAGCACACAAAGACACACACATGCTCTCACACACACTTTCCCAGCAAGAAGAAATAAATCTATTGAAAATCACCCTGTGCTTTCCTTGATTTAAGCTGCTTGCTGACCATTGACATACCACTGTGGCTTGGCATTTAGGACCTAAATCTTTCCTCTAATACACAGGCTGTATTTCAATACACAGGTTCTGGAATGGCTCTGGGTTATCTCAGAGGTACAGACGACAGGACTAAATTCCAGTTCCTGCTTCCAGCACCCTGGAAGTTGGAGCCACAGGCACACCCATGTCCAGAAACACTTTAACTTCAGTTAGTACCAGACATGCCTTCAGTCAGTGAGGGAAGGAGACCCATGGGTTAAACACAGGTTGGATTGAGGGGATTGAAAACCAAGGATAGCTCATGAGAGGGGTGTCTTACCTTTCGTGCCAGCACTGGCTAGCTTTAGCCCAAGACACAGAGGACTGGGAAGGGCAGCCCAGCTTTCCTACCTGTCAGCACTGAGGGCCGTGAGTGTGAAGACAGAGACACCAACAGAGGTGAGCTGGATGGCAGGGATGATCTTGCAGCCCACCTCTCCAAAGAGCCACTCCTCGGAGAAGTAGCGGGAGGCATCCACTGGCACACAGGTCACCAGCAGCAGCAGGTCACCAGCAGCAAGGCTGGATATGAAGATGTTGGGCACGCTCCTCATGGCACTGTTGGAGATGAATATCTTCATGAGGGTGACATTTCCCAGCAAGCCCACTGTGATGATGAGCAGGTAAAGTGAAGGGATCACGCAGCGGACGGTGAACATGGCTGTGCCCTGCCCTGGGGGCAGCAGGACTGCATCTGGCACCAGCTGGGCACTCCCATTCCCCTCAAGGAACATAGCCGTGAGCTCGGACAGCAGCTCTGCCTCCATCCTTCACCTCCCGGCAGAGTGGAGGTCTCCTGTGTAAAGTGCAGTGGGAGTCACTGAGAATCTTCACCTCTCTGCAAGTCAACTAACTTTATTCCCTTTCCCTTCTGCCTTTCTTCCTCCCCGTTTTTCTCTGTTGGCGTTTGTCTGCTCAGAAATGTGAAGGGCACACCATTTGCCAGCAGAGTAGGGAGGGAAAGAAAGGAGAAAAAAAAAAAAAAAAAAAGAGAGAAAAAAAAAATGAAAAAGGGGAGGGGGGGAATAGGGAAAAAATGAAAAGAAAAAAAAAAAAAAAAAGAGAGAGAGAGAACTACGCCGCTGCCTTTCAGCTCTGCGGACGAGCCCTTCCCCGGGGGTGCAGGAGGGCGAGATCCTGAGCCTGGGGGTCGGCAGGAGGCATCACGACAGCAGCTTGCCCTCGCCCCTCCGGACTCCCCGGCCCCCCCGCGCGGTGCTGCCGCCCCCCGGGGCCGCGGCGGAGCCTCCGGAGCTGTCCAGTGGCGCCGGTGCTGTTGTCCCCACGGCGGCGGCGGGCGGCTGGCTCCCTAGCGGGGGGCGAGGCGCAGAGCAAGCCCCGCTCCCTATTCCGCCGCCCCGATTTATACCCGGTGCTGGGAGGAGCCTCCCCGCCCTCCCGCCAGCGCTCGTGCCCTCGCCCCAGCCCCGAGACGCCGAGGAGGGCCCTGCGTGGAGGGGAGCCGCGGGGGTCCCCGTCCCCGAGCGATGGGGATGTCCCCGGAGGGGCCGAAGGTGACGGTGCTCCCCGCCGCTGCCATCCCGGAGAGGCGCCGCCTGGGGAAGCCGGAGAGCTGGCCACGGCGTCGGGTGAGAGGTGGGCTCGCCTTCGGGAAACCCGTCTTCCAAGCACGGATCTTCCCAGTTCACGCAGCTGAAACCACAGCACTTTGAAACGCAGGGTACCGAGGAGCAAGGGACTTGGAGATGAAGGGGATTTCTTCCTGTCACCCATATGTGGGTTCTGAACAGCTCCTACTGAAAGACATTAGCTACCTTTAAAGTTTTGGGGTTTACTCTACAAACTGTAACACATATTAGTCTCAGATAGGGACATGGGGAAAGCTGATGAGATAATCTATCACTTTTTATGCAAATTGTATATCTGAATGGATAATAACGTTTTCTTCTATGAAGTGTCTCTTGCTTTTCATTGAGGTAGTATATTTTATTTCCTAGTGCATGTACATATATTGACTTTACAAACAGTTCCATCTATTTCCAGCAGAAGCCATGAATTCAGGTAGCAGTGCAACTATGCTGCAAGACAAACAGTTCTACTGCACTCAAGTTTTCAAGATAAAGAGTTAACACAGAGGAATAACAGCATTTGCCAGTTACATTATCCATGGACTGATTTTGCCCTTCCTCTTCTCAGGAAGGAGGATGTATAAGTTTGCAGTGACCTTGCTTGCTCATATTATTGAAATAGTTCTCTTGAAGCCCTAGAGGTTTATGACAGGTATATGGAAAAATAAAATGAATGCATGGATGGCTTGCTGAAGTGGGAGAATGAGTATGAGCACTGAAATACCGGAAGTGGTGTACCACATATGTGCAGTTACACATGGCCTGCGTATGATTTATCTTCTGGAAAGTCAGTGCTAGTGCTTGGAAATAATCAGGCTAGAGACTTCATGTTTACTAGGCAGGTAATAGGAATTGTCATGGATCTCCCTCATAAGTGATTCCTGGCACTGACAGTGCTTTCCTCCACACTGTATTAAATTCATCTACACTCCCTCTGAGGCAGCCTTCCAATTTGCTTGGAAATTATCACAAAAGCATCCTCTGCTTTTTTGAGTGCACATAGACTTTGCTAGGAACATCAATATTCATGCTTCTGCAAGCAATCTGAACCATTCTTTTTGATTTCCATTGGTTGGATCCAATATTTGTCTTTAACCCTGTAAGACCAGAATATGAGCTGTTGTCCTTCCACTTAATTATTTGAAAATGGGCTTGTATGTGAACAATCAGTGTAACTCCCATATCCCATAGTTCAAAGTCAACATGTATCTGATATCAATTTACCAAAACACCAGAAGGTGAGTCTTTTTACATGAATATCAACAGAAGAACAATTTAAAGCTTCTGTTGGCATAAACTTCACTTGCAGCTTGAATGGAAAAAAGTGAGACCCCTTGGGTTTTGTTGCACTGAAAACTACACTCCACTGCTGTCCTCCAGGATAATTTTCTTCTACCCAAGTAAGTTATACCTATCATCCAGACTGAAGTATGGAATTCCTTAGAATTAGGTAGAATTAGGAACATTTTCAGCAGGAATATACCTTACTGATTTTCACCAGCACTTGATTGTATCTACTCTGTGTTTTCAGAACTCTAAACAGCAAGGAAATAACATTTGGAGACTATGAGTGTCTCCAGCTCAAAGGAAACAGAAAGTTAGATTATGTTTCTAATGTCATTCAGCGGATGTCTGTGTAAAGGCAAGAGAATATACTGAAACAGCATGAATATAATTTCCTGCAGAGGCAAAAAGAAGAGGAAAAAGCTCCACAGACCCTGACATAAAACAGCCAGAATTTAGATCCTCACAGGCAAACTGTTCGTCATTCTCTTTTCAAACAAAAAAATCTATCCATCTCTTTGGATTTTGTTTCAGATTATAGTCTAGAGACAACTTCATCTTGCAGCTATTGACACAAATTTTTAGCACAAGAGCAAAGGAGAGAATGAGCAGTGCAGGTGTGTCTCCCTAGTGGGAAAGAATCTGCGCACAAACTGAAATCAGGCAGCGCAGAGGGAGCATATCTGGGAGTGCAATATCACAGGGCAGGGACTGTGACAACTGGGAAACGTGGGAAGCAAATCTGCCTCATCAGTAATTCCCAAATGTAGGGATGCCAAAAGTCTGTGTAGGAATGAAGAACTCCCACGAATCTCACAACGCCCTCTACTGAGACGTGCTAACAGCAGGGAAAAGGTTTCCCTTCCCATGTATTCAGGCAGTTTGAGGCACTTTATACTCCAAGGGCTAATTGCGGAATTTGCACATCAAACAAAACTTTGGCATAGTCCCACAAAGATCCAAGTATATCTGCCACTAAAACTACCTACAGTAAGTAGCCTGTAATTAAGTATGCAGGCTTGCAAACTGAGTGAGAGAACTGTGTAGCTGCATTTAAATACAGCCTTGAAAGTGATCATGTTTAAAGCCTGATCATCAGTCACATGAAGAAGAAACAAGACAAAAAAACAAGCAACAACTATTATTTGACTTTAAAACACTGAGCATTAAGGACCAAACCTTTGGGAAAAGTTTCTAGCACCAGACATTAGACCAACAGTTGGGAAAAGTGCATTGTAGTGCAGAGTGAGTTCTCCCAGACAGCTGGATATATAATAACCTTAAGTAAGTCATGTCTTCTTTCTTGTTACATGAGTATAGCCTTTCTTTCTTTTTGGGAGATTGTTTTGGCAGAGACTTCCATTACCTTCCAGCTTCTTGAGTCAGAGGATCTATTTAAGGAGTAAGAGGACATGATTTAAAGGGTAGAAATAGATCACTTTCTCTCTCCCCAGGTTTCAGAACAGATAACAGGCTTTTCCACTGCTTCTATGTGGGTAGCAGGATCTCAAGGAGCTCAAGCAGTAGCTGGACTTTGAGAGAGGATGGAGACAAAGATCTCCCTGGATATGTAATACTCTATACTGGGGAACCTTGAAGAAGGACAACGTTCAGCTTCTAAGGCTGCATCTCTTAGCATAGAATCCAAACTCTAAGGTTAGACATCTAAACATCAAACTCCTATGACTCTTTTACTAGTAAAACAGCACTGAAAGTTAATCATCTCATAGGCAATGCCAATGGGTTTCCTAGGAGAAATGGATGTGGGAAGAACTATTCTAAAAAGAATTGTTGTGGTTTTGTGTAGGGAACGTCACAAACAGCGTGAGCTAGCAAACTGTTTATGTTCAAAAGAGAAATGCCAAATACAACTATGGCTGCCCAGGGACAAGCTCTAAACAGCAAGCTAATTAATAGAAATGATGTCAGATATGTGTCATGCAGCCCTTTCTTCTCCTGAGACTCCTGATAATGGAAGAAGTAGCCACACTGGATTACTGGACATGAGGACTGTATAAAAGATAACAAGAGAGTGATTCTTTGTGCCTATTTCTTAACTTTTTAAAATATGCTTTTTCAGTTACAAATTTTGTATTCATAAAAAAAAAAAAAAAAAAAAAAAAAAAAAGCTGTGATGGAGAAACTTAACATATGACATGCACCTTCCCAGACTGAGTGCCATGGCTAAGGCCATACCCTTCTGTAATAAACCCAGGCTCTCTTTTGTCCATCCTTCTCAGCTCTCAGCCTTTGCACCCTGACACATCCTGTAAGACGCATGTGGTCTTGCCAATGCTCTTCATGCCTAAACATAAAACAGTCAGGAGGAAATGAGGAAGTCACTGATACCACGAGCCTCCTGGCCTAGCTGAAGGTGAGCCAGCCTCCATCTCAGGTCAGAATTGCAGTGGAGGCACTAATCTGTACCTAGCAGAGGCCTCCACTGGCCCTAAGCTTTGATCCACAGGGAACTCTGCAAACCAAAGCTGAGAGAAGAGGCTATTTTACAAGGTTTAGCCATGAGAGTTCTCTTTTGGCAGACAAAATCTTATCTTACTAGTTTATTTTCAAAAAGTCTTCTTTCATTGTAATTATTATTTCATAATGTTAATATGTGTCATTACATTTAACACACTAATAAAGCAATGAACTGGTTGCTTACTGTTAAAGTATTAGTTCATCCCTATCAAACTTCAAGCAAAAGTGCATCTTTATGCGTGCATTTTTTTTAATTAACTGTGATTGTTCAGTAGAACTTAAACTCATTAAAAGGTTAAGGAGCACACTCTTGAGTTGCAACCTCAAGCTACAAGACAGGGTAAAGACACACTTAGAAACAAGGATACCAACATCTTCTGTCTTATCTATGTGAAATAGACAACCACAGGCAAGCCTCTCCTGCAAATTCAAAACAACAACAACAAAGATTTTCTGTCAAGAAAGTCTCAAAGAACTATTTGAGTTGCCTTAGCAGACAGTATTCAGAAGGCACAATGCCAGTTTACACTACTCCCATCTCAAGTCATCCTCTTAATGCAGTGTTATGAAACACATTATTGAACACACAAGACAAAAAGAAAAATCACTGCTTTCCGTTCCTCCTAGTGGGAAGATAATGGGCTTCCTGTACTTTAGCTCATACGACACATGTTTGAACCACTTCTAAGAATCTGACAGATTTATTATGGACCCATTCATCACAGTCAGTGGGGTTCGAGCACAGACACCCATGGGGTTTGTATCAGGCTTATTTGACAGCCTCTCCAAAATTCATTTTTAATTTCAGTTCAGCTGTAGTCATTATGTGCTATCAGAACTAGAGCAGAGCATTGCCAGCTAACTCTTAGCATCTTATCACAAGACAGATATCCAAGTTTCCGTATTGTTACTGCAGTCATACAAAGATGATTTGATTGTCTTAGATTAGGTGACTCAGTCAGATAAGTAGTTATCTTATCTCCAACTAACAACAAAAAGCTATAGAGTAACATTTGTATAGTGCAGTTTTTTACCCAGAAAGTGTCCTTAAATATTGCTTCTATCTATAATGAAATCAAAATCATCCTAACCAAATGTAGTGTTTACTGAAGATTCATGTTCATGGATTAACATGAAAATAATGGCTACTATATATAAAGCATAATAAAAAGCATTGCAAGATCTATCTCAGCTTAGAAACTAGTAGATTTCTCCATTACTGCTTTTTTAAACATTGCTTAAAAGGCAAAAAAATACCACTACATATATTCTTAAAGTACATTCAACCATAGGTTTTCAATGGCAAACTGACATTTTAAAATAATTAAATGATTAAAATATTACTGATATTAAAAATATGTCCAGCATGCTGAGCTAATTTAGTGATTTTATAGTATTGCAGGAACAATAGAAATTGCTTTGGATGCTAATTAAGCTCCACATGTATTATGAGCAGAAGAAAAAGAATGCACAGCAATTGTAATTACTGCATTTTTTAAAATGTAAAGGTTCATCACATACCCTAAGAAGCACAATATTTTATTGCTGATCACATACCACTGTGAGATATTGTTTGTAACTGATGTAATATACACAAGCATTAGCATTTTCTATATGCAGCAGAGCACTTTTAAAAAATTTAAAAACCCAGTCTCACTACTAACACAACACCTTTTACAGCCCTCCAAGAGATAAATAGACATAAATTAACTGCTTGACAAAGGACGTGTAGTAAATAACACAGTCACAGAAGCATTTTTCACCGTCTTCATAACTGAGCACTCAGCTAATCTTAGACCAACAACTTCCAAGTTTGGCTACATCCCTCTTTTTTATGGGACTTTAAATATAAAATACTTTTAACTTAATAACCCCAGATGCTGCAAACTGAACCTGTCAGCATCCCAGCTGGGGTGGGAAAGTGGTGGTGCCGGGGGACTCCTACAGCTGAGGTGTGACCATCGGTACCTGGCAACTAGGGCTGTGGGTCCCCCCAGCCAGGGGAGAAAGACTTGAGTGGGCTGGGTAGTAAAACTGACAGATTAGTTGATAAAGGTTAGATAAATGAGTGTTTATAGAAAACATGCAGCAAAAATAACTTGTTCTAAGCCATTATTTTTTTAGAGAGCTACCACTGCCTTCACAGGCAAACTCTTTCCTTTTAAAACAGGGAGGATAAAATAAATATTTTGGATAGTGATAAAGAGCAAGTAGGCCTCCAACAATAATTATTGTGCTCATTTTTGTTTTCATGTTGAATAACTCTGTGATGTGCAACTCAGGCCACTGAGGTAATTGGCTAGTTCCACACCCTTTGCTTTGGCTCAGTCCGTATGTTTCTCCTTGTGTTTTGGGCTTTGCTGTTTATGGAAATGAGGCCTTGCATTTCAGCTGTGACCCAGATGACAGGGAGGTTAATCTTTTCTGTTACAACCAGTTCAGCCATAAAATTCCTCAGGTAATTCTCTCTCTCTCTCTCTCTCTTTTTTTTTTTTTTAATTGTAGAGATCCAATACTAAGACAATAAACTCCTAAAAATTAAACATAATTTTTCCATATAAGAAGCACTAACTGATTGGTCTAATTATCACTTAGCTTTTTAATGGATACTTTCCTTTCAATGACCTTGCATTTGTGACTAAATATGGAGTTGTACTTTCTGTCCTTCATAACAACAATCCAGACCTTTCAGAAAGCAAGTGAGCTTTTCCAGTTGAAACATAACAGTGATTTTTACCTTTACTGTGTCACCTATGTTCTTATACATTTGATTTTTTTAAAAAACAGGCTTGCAGATTATTCCAGCATGTGCCAACTTTAGCTATCCTAATGCAGTTTTAAATGACCTAACAATGTTTCTGCTACAGATTAGGTATTCTGGGCATTACAGCTGGTGATTGTAATGGCACCCAGAGCGTTTTTTCACCTTTATGCCACATGTAAGAGCATCAAACAGGAAAACATCCTCCAGAAGATGTTTTACACTATCTTTTATATCTTCTCTGTTTAGTTAAGGATTATTCTTGAAGTTGTGGCTTTTAGGCTTCAGACTCAACTTTTTGGTTTTGAAGTGAATGCAATATACATGTGTAATGTGGCAGCACTTGATAAAACATCTAACATTACTTCATGCATGGTGCCAGAGGGCATTGAAAATACAATTTTCCTTCCTGCTATATACACATTCACTGTGATTACATTGGTCTTGTGTGTTGCTGAATTTTTTGAGATCACATTTAGAAGGCTATGTTTCATAAAAAGTCAGTGATGTCAATCATTTTTAGTCATTTATTACCCTGTCCACCTGCATATTTATAAAGATCTAAAGCTATAACAAAAAAAAAAATCTCCTGTCCTCTATGCAGCATTGCAGAAGAGAATCACACTCATGATTACTGCCAAAGAGAAGTCATCTAACACTTAATTCCAATCTAAAAGACACCTCATTATGTGAATAATTTTTGTTTCTACGTATAGGACAAAGATAATAATAACATTCACACAAGTAATATGTTTATGACCTGCTGCCTACAGTAATTTGTCTTCCAGAGGAATGTCTTTGTGATGAGGAGGTTATTTATATCCATATTTTTATTGACAGCTTCATAGAATATGGTACTTTTCTTAACATATGCAATTGAATTTGCTTGTTACTGGTTAATAAGGTTGTCAGCCTGCCAAGAAAAGCTATTCCAAATCCCTTCCATGTTCATATGGTTTGAGAATTAATCAGTAATATGTGATACTCTCTAAGTATCAGAAACTGTTCAAACATTTTTCCCAAGCAGCACCACTGTTGCAATCCACTGTGGTGACAACACATTCATTGGTATCCGCCTAGGGTGCAGCATTCCAGCTGTAGTCACCTGCTAGTTGTGAATCTCCTTTTAGAAGTGAGAGACTGGCATGGTACTCTTCATGCTGATTTGAATGTCTTGCCTTCATTATCCTTTGAATTTAAAATAAATTTTAGGGTTCCTTTGTTTTTTGTTTGTTTTGTTCTGGTTTTGTTTTTTGTTTTTTTTTCTATGTGTGTGTGTAACTTGCTGGAACATATACTTATGGTTTAAGATGCAGTATTAAAGGGAAAAATGGAGCACTTTCACAAAGCATTTACCAATTTTGTACAATTACAATTTGAAGGAGTAAAGGGGTTTTATGACTTCATTTTGCACAAGAAGCTTAAAAGTGTGAAAAAAAAAAAAAAAAAGAAGTCTTTTTTTGGTCCAGTCATGATTTCAGTGAGAGGTTTGCCTGTGTATGACTGCAGAATTAGACCCGTCAAATTTTCTGCAATGTCATATCTGACTAGCTATTGTTTTGACTAAGTTGCTAGTGTAACAATTAAAAAGAAGTCTGCATACAGAAATCATTCAATGAAATATGTGTATTTTTCTAGGTTTGGACAAGAACAAGATGTTTTCTTGTGCTACAGTTTCATTTTAAGGACTAATAGGTACCTCAGCTTAGAAGTAATTTCATTCCTTGTGCTGAAGTGAGGTCATGGAAAAAATCAGATTTTAGAAATGGAAATGAGGAGATAGCTTCCTGCATAAAATATGGACAAATTACAGTCATAACAATCGGCTATTTTTCATTTGTTTTTCAAATACCCTCAATTTCCAAGAGGAAAAAAAAAAAAAAAAAAAAAAATCTCCTCTTCTTTGCTAATAATTTTCTGCAACTGAACAATTTTGTTCTGAATCTCAATATGCCAAGAGACTCAGACATAGAATCACAGAATGGCTGGTTTTGATGGGACTTTTGGAGGCCTTCTGTTCCAATCCTCTGCTCAAGATGAGATACTCACACTAGGCTGCCCATTGTGCTAGTGTTCAGCCAACTGCACAGTAACGTGCTTCCTGATGTTCATACAGAACCTCCTGTGTTCCAGTTTGTGCTCATTGCCTCTTTTCCTGTCACTGGACAACACTGAGGAGAGCCTGGATCCATCTTCCTTGCATCCTCCCGTCAAGTATTTATACACATTGATAAGATCCCCCCTGAGCCTCCTCTTCTCCAGGCTGAAAAGACCCAGCTCCCTCAGCTTCTCCTCATACGAGAGGGGCTCCAGCCCCCTGATCACCTTGGTGAGTCTGTGTTGAACCCTTTCCAGTACATTCAGGTCTCCCTTGTACTGCATGGGTGGCAGAACTGGATACAGTACTCCAGGTGCAGCCTCAACAATGCTGAGAAGAAAGGAAGGATCACCTCCTTTGACCTGCTGACAATACTTTGCCTAATACAGCCAAGAATACTGTTAGCCTTCTTAGCAGCAAGGGCACTTAAGTTCAACTTGATATTTGCCAGGACTCCAAGGTCCTTTTTTGCAAAGCTGCTGTCCAGCTGAGTGGTCCCCAATGTGTACTGGTGCCTGGGATTGTTACTCACCCAGGGGCATTCCTCCCCCAGATGCACTGAGCAGTGACTCTGTCACTACTTAACAAAGATTTGGGAACTGTTATAAATTAGACCACACAATTTTCTGGTCTATTGAAATTATTTTATTAATCAAGTAAGCAGACACAAGCAAAACAGCGCTGGGCAGCTGGGGAGTCTCCGCTCCGCAACAGCACGCAACTTCCCTTTCCAGGGTTGCTGTTTTACAGCAGTCGAGTTCCAGCTTATCGGGACTTGTCGAACTGGCTGAGGCTGCGCAGTCTATTGTTGAGAGGGGGGTCGACAGGATGTCTTGTGGTAAGGGATTTCACAGAGTCTTGTTTCACTCAAGGATGTTTACCCAACACCCCCTCCTGCTATCTGTTCGCTTAATCCTCCCCCTTACCAAGGCCGTTAAATTGTGCAACCTTATCCCCTCAGCAGATTCTCCAAATTCCTCAAAGACAATGAACAAACCCCCACTAATTTATCACAGGAACCAGCAAAGTCAAACAGAATCCATTAGTGTCTTTCAGCACAGTCTGAGGCCTGTAACACTGAAGGAAATAAGAACAGCATTACTTCTTGAATTAAGTGTAGCTTTGGGAAGGGAGGGGGAGGGAAAGGAAAGGGAAAGAGAAGGAAAAGGGAAAGGGAATGGAAAGGGAAAGGTAAAAGGGAAAAGGAAACTAAAATGTGAAATGGAAATGGAAAGAAGCATTTAAGATGCTTTCATCCAGTAGAAAAGCAGATGAAGTTGAGATCCTGCTGAGAGGAAGGGTCCTTTTAGGAATATTTGAAAAATTCTGGAAAATTTACAAGAAAACCTTTTAGCACCAGCTGTTAGTTAAGCAGTCTCAAACAAGGCTGGGTTATAAATGCTTTGTAATCCTCATCCACAAAAGTAGTCCTCCTTATGTAAACGGAATTGCATGATTTAGATTTCTAGGAATTGATTGCTTCTGTGCCATGGACATTGAAGTAGCTCACAACTAGCTCTGTCTTTTTTTAATATGTTTGTCAAGAACAAGATACTTTCACTGTATTAGGGCATTAATGTTGTGACATTTTTCCCTGTGGAAATAAGTTATATGTTGTCTTAAATATATGTGCAGACAACACTATCAAATCTGTGCAATGATAAACTAGTTATTTGATATTTATAAGCATTGCAAGTGGAATAACAATCACTGTGCTAACTTCTTATTTGCATAATACGTCATGTGCTTTGGTCAATACATTTAATTTTTTGTTGTATGTATTGGTATCCATCTGGAGTTACTTTTTGCAATTTAAACTTTTAATTTCAGTTAAAAAACAAAAAAAAAAAACAAACAAACAAAAAAAAAACTTTATACTTATAAATAAAACACCATGTATACATATAACATATGTATACATATACATATATAACACCATCTACTAAAAAGAATTACTTCTATGTTTTAAGTACTGTGGCAAAATATTGTACTCAAATCACACTTAATCAGACTTTCATTCAATAAGAAAGTAGCTTTATCACCACCCCATCATTATTTTTCCTAGTACTTCATATTTCCATTGCTTGTTGTTCTTCTGCAGATTTCAAAATACTTCAGAAAGGTTAGAAGAGTGTCAAAGTCCCCAGCCCCTCAGGGAACTTTCCTATTACCTCCAGGAGCATTGCAGAGCCAGGACTGGCACAGGACTGCCTGAGGTCCCTTTGGGCGTGTGTAGGAGCTGGACTACCCATCACCATGCCCTTTCCTTTAGTGGTCAAAGTCTGGAAATTTTCAAAACCTGTTCTTGTTCAAAATCAGACCAGATGTAGATTTTTTTCTACATTTCCAGTAAAATGAAAATTCCTCAGTTTCAGTTTTTCACTGGCAAACAAAATGTGCATTGTTGCCTTTTAGTGCAAATGTTTTTCTGTTACTGATTCCATCATTAGTTTCTTGAACAAACAGATTGTGATTTTACATCCATGTAAAGAAACCTTTTCCCCATGGCTGTCAAAACTTCTTTTTCCTATATTTGTCATCTGTTTTCCTAACATCTAACGTATCCTTAAGTGCCTCTCAACTTTTCTTTCTTCCGTTCTTCCCAATTCCCATCACTTTTGTCATCATTTATGTTGCTTTCTATCAGCTTCCCTCCACCCTCACACCCTCTGAGATTTATAGCATGCCTGTGCTTATTTCTCAATGTTGTGCTGATTTTACTTCAAATACTTAGCAATTATTTGAGATGATCTTGGAGGCTTTTATTCTCATTATGAAAGGAATTACATAATAAACTTGGGGATTCTTTGATTCAGTTCTACTTTTTTACAGAATTAACATACAGTCCTGCCTCCCGGAACACAATACAAAGTATTTTTGTGGCTTACATCAAGCACACATTTTAAGTGCTTCTTTGACTTTTTCATTGCTTTCCACCCTACTCTAGCTGCCTGTTTTCTCAGACAGTGCTCAAAGCAATCCCCAGCTCATGCGTTTGCAAGTCAGATTCGTCTCTAGCCAGACATCACACCCATTTCAGTTCTCTCTTAACAAACAGCCGTAATTGTTCCCTCCATGATCTTCAGCGAAACAAGCTCAATACACCCATCAAGTGACGTGGCTGCCTTTACATCAAAGGCATAGCTGCTTTGGGCCAGCTGGCTTCTACACCACCACAACATCCCAGTCCTATAACCACTCGTTGTTCTCTTGGTTTCTTTGTCTTCCTTTCTTCTGCTCAGCCATCGTTTCCCTTCCAGTCTCCTCTCCGCACTCTCCCAGGACAGCCATGAGGCAACGCCGCCACCTCTCCTGCCCCGTGCTCCCTCCAACACGCAGCTTTCTTTATGCTCTGGAGCACTGACATCCTCCTGCCTCACAGACAGCCATTTGGAGCCCAGGGGAAGCTTGGCACCAGAGCTATTTAAAACAAATAAAAATTAAAAAAACATTTCACCACACCGCCAGAAGACAACAGGTGCGACAGTATCACAACGTGGGGGAGCACCATTTTGAACGACTTTCCTCCAACAGCTCCCCTTTCTTTCGCTGCTCTCACCCCCGCTCGAAAAAAAAAAACGAAAAGCCCCGGGGGTTTCTCTGAGCAGGGAGCTACGGGGGCAGCGTGTGGGCACGGGGGACGGAGCCACCCGGGCCCCGGTTGAGCGGCTCAGGGGTCCCGCGGGCGGCCTCCCGCCCGGCAGGGGCCGCTCTCCCCGGGCCTAGCGCCGCCGGGAGCGCCCCGCGTCCCTCAGCGGGCCGGAAGCGGAAGGCTCCGGCTCCGGCGCCGGCGTCGGGGATCGGCAGCCGCCCGCTCGGCGTTGCTGCGAGATGGCCGCCGCCGCCGCGCTCCCCCCGCTGCCGCCGCAGTTCAAGAGCATCCAGCACCACCTGCGGACAGCGCAGGAGCTGGACAAGCGAGAGCCGGTGGTGGCGTACTACTGTGAGTGCGGCGGGGGCAGCGCCGCCCATACCCTCCCATACCCTCCCCTCCCATCCCGGCCCGTCCCCTCCCGGCCGGGCCCGCCCCGCCGCCGCCCCCGTTCCCCCGGCCCGGTGGGGTGTCGGGGTGCTGCCCACGGGTATCGCTCGGAGCTGTCATCCGAGGGGCTCTGCAGGGTTGTCCTGCCGCTGAGAAGCCCTCCCTCTTCCGTCCTGTGTCGGATGAAGCAGTTTGGGTTTGGCAGTCTGTATAGCAACGTCCGCTTTATTTACTAGCGAGCTCGTGTTGCCGCTTCTTCAGGCTGTTTTGATTCTTCTTGTTTGTTTCATTTGTTTGTGTTTCCTTGAACTGCACGAAGCAATGTATCTTTCAGACAAACCCATCTTCTCCCCTGGTTCTGATCTGTCACCCTTTCTAAAAGCTTCCTGCTGCCGTTTAAGAAATGGCAGCCTGTTAGTCAGCTTCAATTAGTGTCACGGTTGATCACCACCACACTTGGCAATCCCTAAAACAAACAGATTATGAAGAGTTACAAAGTGCACTGACTAGAAATGTGTCTTTATGTGTTACCTTTTTTTTTTTTTTTTTTCTATTCTTGAGTTGGGACATCATTTGGGGGGCTTACTTGGCAACAGCCTGGGTTCAAGACGTTAAAAAAAAATACGGGTGGAACTGATTGCTTGATTTGTAATAAACAGTCTTAGTTTTAAAAGGATGAACTCACAGAGTTCAGGCTTTAGAAAGCTCTGAAAAATGTGTCAGAAGACTGATTTAATTTTCACATGTTATACAGGAACAGCTAATTTACACAGCTAATTAATTAATTAATTGCACAACTAACGCAGAAAAGTACCACTAGAGAAGCCAGATAGCCACATATGAGAACCCTGGATGTTCTCAGTAGTATTTGCCATGTTTTTACTGGAAGAACATAGGACAAATTGTTCTTTGTGTGACAGGAAACACCAGCTAGGTCAAGATGCATTGCAGTTTTGTTTTTATTTGTTCTTTTTTTATCAGAATGTCTGGCTATTAAAAAAAGGCAACACATGTCATTGTTATTTTTTATTTTAAACTGAAATGTTCTTGTGGCTGGTCTCTGCCACGTGATTTTTATTTCTGGCTTTGAACCTGAAGTAAGTTTCTGAACCATTAATTTTAAAACATTGTGCTTGGAACAATTGTATGGGGTCCCAAAGCGTTAATTATTAAATATGGCTGTTGTCAAAAAAAATGTAAAGTTCCAAATGTCTACTTCTACCACATGATAATAACAAAGGTTTTCCTAAAAAGGTAGAACTGGATATGCAAAGAATGTTCAAGATGTTTTTCAGGTAATGTTTTGAAAGGCAACACATACTATTTAGTGTTCAGAGAGAAAGCAATATTTCTTAATAGATGCTTTACTGAAAAGAAAAAAAAAAAAAACAACACTTAAACAGCATCTCATTGTTGAGCCTTTGAAATACGCTTCAGAGGAACTCTGTGCATTTCCAATAACATACTTTGCGAAATGGATTGTGTGAGAAAAGCTTGCTGTGTGCTGAAACACATTGGCACACCTCCACTGCCCTTGTCTGTACAGGTATGCCTGCAAACACGCCTGCGTGGGACCAGGCTGGTGGTGTGGTGCAGCAGTCAGCCAGGGGGGCCTGTGGTCACGAGATGGGACAGTGCTGCCTATTCTGTCACGGGGCTGCTTGCACACCTCTGTGTGAGGGGGAATATCTGCCATTTGGTAATATGATGGGAATAGCTGTCAGTGCAGAGATGCCAGGAAGGTGTTTATAGCTTTGGTGTATTGCCAGAAGTGGTTCGTCCACAGCCGAAAGTTTTCATCCTAATAGTAACATCTTCATGGCACTGTTGCTTTGAACACAGACATATATTGGCTAGGATTTTGATTTACGTGCATTTTAATTTAATTTCACTTATATGTTTCCGATAGTAAGAGCTGTTCCACATTCTAATTTGAATACCAGAAACAGATGGATTCTGGTAAGATGTGTTTGCAGCCTAAAATATTACATCCTGTGCCTTAGCAATAAAATTGTCGGAGGGAACCACTTACTACACGTTAATATTTTGTGTCTCTTCAGCATCTGCTGTTGGCAGGGGTGTGTTCTTAAAGTCTGGAATTTCAATGGCAGTTGCACATTTCATTTGCATATCCCATTTTAAATTTTCTTCTCTTACTTTTTTTAGATGTAGTTCATCTGAAGTCTGAAGCTAGTATAAACCAGTGCTGCTACCTCAAGAAGATATTGTAGTTTGTCTCTGGTCTCACATTCACACACCAAAAATACTTCAGAAGCAAACCTTGGTGTAATTGTATGGTGAACAGGAACAGCAGGCATTTTCAGCCAGGCCAGTTTGCTACCACCTAAACAGCTGTGCTCATGCACAGAGGCAAGGAATAAATAGCAGTAACATGGGGAGAAAGCAGGACTTTTTTTGGTGTTGCTGGTTTATGTTAATTTAAAGAAAATGTAATTTGATGGATGTTAAGCTCTGTTTTACACAATACAGATAGCTGCAGCAGGGATGGTTTGTGTTTTTCAAGAAGCATGTACTTTTCCACATGAAAAATCAAATGTTACAGAACAGCATTGGTGCTCTTGTGCAGCATGACAAGTGGTATTTGTTGTGGTGCTTGCTGGAAAATCCACAGAAATTGAGATCTGATTTTATTTCTTGTGGTTCTGTACATTCCTTACAAGCCCTTCACTCAGTTTTTAGCGTTCAGATTGGTATGTGATCAAATCGGCTTTATACGTTGTATGAAAATAATGACTTTTTTTAGTCATAGCTACTGTTAATAGCTGAACAGAACTTTCAACTTTTGGTAGAAACAATAAAAATATATTTGGTTTCTGACAGCATGTACTGTAAATTTACTTGTCTGTAAAAATTGTTTCTCTACAGTCTATGTTCTAAGAAGAACAATTATACCATGCTTATTTTTTAATTCATACAAGACTATCTTCCGACACTATTCTCCTTTTAAAGAGATTAGGAGATGCTTTATAGTCAATAAAATGTTCAGGCCTGTTATACTCTACTACCTCCCTTTAAAATCTGTATTGTTCCCTATTACTCCACATTTCATATAATTTTGTTATAGTCTTACTGTAGTTACTCTGTGTTCAGTAAAGGGCAGTTGTTTCAATAGGTGTAAGAGAATACCAGTAAAGAATGCTACATAGGTTGCCCAGCAAAGGAAAGGAAGTGATTGTTCGTCAATAAAGTAACTTTCTTGGTTTTTTTGTTTGTTTGTTTGTTTGTTTGTTTGTTTTAAAAAAAAAAAAAAAAAACAAAAAACACTTAAATGAACTTGACTCTTTAATGAACTTGACTCTTTGGCTACTTTGAGATGTTGTATTGCAAACACAAGGAGGCAGGCTTTGATAAGAAATCTTTGGCCTGCTTAGTAGTTGAAGAAATCTAAATTGTGCCATAGGCAGATATATTGCGAAGTTACTTTTTGATAAATTGCATTGTTTGCGAGGTAGGTCTGTGTTCTAAAGACTTTTGTTTTAATGTTTAAAGCAGTTTTTTCCTTAATAGTTGTTGTTTCAGGCTTTCGGTAGTGTTTCAGTAGTACATCTTTTTAAAGATGGTTGGTAGTGCTATTAATTTTATTCTTTTGTACCTGTTACTCCTTGATGTTTTAATTCAAACGTTTTGAGAGAGTGCTAGTGAGTTGCCAGAAAAATATATATTCGAAGTGACATCCTAAAACCCACGTGGTGTTTGGGTATCTAGTAAATGCAGCATGAAATCATATGATTCTAGTAGCTTCTGAAAGTCTTTGATAGTCAGCTAAGCATCAGAAAGCATTAACGTGAAATCAGTAGACTGGATCTGTTTAAGAAGATGTGAAGATCTCCCATAATTCTTAAATTCTTCAAATAGAAAAGTGCAAGATAATTATTTCAGAGGATCTTACTTTTGTGTTGACATTTGTGTTTTCGTGGGATACAGCAGGAGAGAAAAAGAGGTGATTTTTTTCCCCCACAACTAGTTGACAGTCCCGTGAATCAGAAGTCATTCAGCTCATAGTGGAATACCCATCTGCTAAATTTGACAGTCTTTTACTTTCAAGTTTAATCAGACATCAGTGAAGCAAGGTTCTCAGTACAAACCAATTATAATTTTATTATAAATTATAATTTTATAATTTATATTGTGGGGGAGAAGAACAAAGTAGAACTTCTGTCCTGAATCAGAACTTTAGGAATATAAAATGACCTTTGAATTTTACAACTTAAACACTATTTTGTCTAATGATTTTTCCTCAAAGCAGAGAACCCTAATAATCAATATTGAACTTCTATTTTATTCAACTTCTTACTCATCTTGATGCATTTTGACCTAATTTGGAATGATTATTTAGGAAGATGCATGTAATTCATAAGTATTAAATGGAAATAAAATTGACTAATGTTTGCTATATTTCACTGGAGAGGCTCTGCGTATACTCACTGACTTGGTTTAACTGTGACATTCTAGAATTGAAATGCATGAAATAATGTTCTTAACATCAGCTAGCTACTAAAATCAAATTCTGTAGCTTTCTGGTTTAAATACTTCTGTACTAGTTTTATATAATCCATTTGTAAGAGTACATTTACCATAATCTTATGTTGCCATAAAGCAGTTTTGCTTGCTACTAATAGTACAAAGTATTTAAAACCTATTATTAGAGATCAGGTACTGAAGAATAGATTTACTCAGTTCTTTACCCATAAGAAGTTAATTGATCAAGTCAAATATTTAAGAAGTAGATCTCCATAATGTACTGGAGAATTTTTCTGATTGTGCTATGAGTATAAACTTAAAGTATTTCTCTTTTTTTTTTTTTCCATTGCTTTTTTTTTTTTTTTTTTTTTTTTTGTCTTCAATCTTAGTTTATTTGCTCTGATTTGTTTCAGAGATTTGTAAGTAGGAAAAATGTACTGAGAAAACTGTTTTGTGACAGTAGGAAAACTGTACTCAGAACATTGTGCACTGTTTTTCTGTAGAAACAGAAGAACAGGCAGAACTGATGGGAATAACAAAGATAAATACATGAAATCCACAGACCTCAGAACAAGCTGTATGTAGAACTAAATAGTAAAGACGTTAACTACTGTATAGTGTTTCTGGCATGTGCTGGTGATTACAGAGGTAGTATTTTAAAAGCAACTACTCTGACAGAGAGAGGAATGAAAATATAAAAGTGCATTTCAGAGATTAAAACTTAATTTTAATTTCTGAGGTGTGTGTATTTATCTTAAAATCCTAAAGTTCAGTTGTATGGTGTGAATATACTAACATGCATTTTTCCACCAAATATTTCACATGCCTTTGGTGGATCTGTTCAACTTGAACCTCTGAAAGTAGAATGAAGAACTGCCTGAGATTTGCTGCACTTCTGAAGAAGGGGTGCATCAATGTCAACGTTTCAGTTTGCAGAATAGCAGAATCATTGAGGTTGAAGAGAATTGTGGACACCCTTTAGTGTAATCTCCTGGTCACTAGTTAGGTTAGTCAGGACTGTGTCCAGGCAGGTTTTGAATGTCTCTGAGGATGGAGACTCTACAACTTCTGGGAGCAACCCATTCCATTGTTTGACCACCCTTGCAGTAGAAGTTTTTTTCTTATATTTAAGTGAAATTTCTAATATTTTATTTTGCACCTGTTGCCACTTGTCCTGTCATTGGGAACAACTGAGATGGGTCTGGCTTTGTCTTTGTTCCCTTCATTCCCAGGTCAGGTATTGATGCACTATCATGCATCAACACCAAACAGTCACAGCTCAAACAGCCTCTTCTGGTATGATAAATTCTCTTAGTCCTTCGTCATTTTTGTGCTACTTCCCATGTCTCCTCTACCGGGGAGCAGAAAACTGGATGCAGCACTCCAGGTGTGTCTCACTGGACCTGAGTAGGAAAGAGCGATAATTTCCCACAACCTGCTGGCATTCTCCTAATGCAGTGCAGGATGCTGTTAGCAGTTAAGGTTAGGAAACATATCTGAGTCGTGCTCACCTAGAGTGCTTTGGTTCACCTCACAGAGTAGTTGAGAGCGCAAAATGGGTTTCTTCCACTTGAAACTTAACTAGAAGGTGTTCCACACGAATGCTTCAAATTTGCTCTCGAATAGCTACAAGCTGTTTTATCCATATGAACTTGTCCGTAAGTGAAGAGTATCTGCCTTCTTTTTTGCCTTCTTGAGAGCTCAATTACTACATCCTACAGTTCAGGTAGTTCTTCTATTTCAATTATAAATGTTTTGTTATCTGTATTAGAATATTAGAATAGGCTTTAGAATATTAGATAGGCTTTAAAAATACAGATTGTTTAAATATTGTGCAAAAGTTTAGAAACGTGGTGATTCCACATATAGATCACTTATTCAAATTTTTGAGAGCAAAGGTGGTCTTTAAACTGTGGTGAAGAATGGCATGAAGTATAGAATACTGAGTCATAGCATAGATAATAGATACTGTTAGCTTACTTGGGTTGTCTCATCTGACCTTAACAATTAACGCAATTGTTTGAAATTGCAGGTTTTTTCATTATTTACCTTGTTTACAAGTTGCTGTTCTTGGAATAATGGTGAATTTTAATGTAACTCACTGCAACTTTCAGTAGTTTTCTTTCTTAAAACATTTTTCTTGAGATTATTTTGACCTGACAAGGTTTGTCTCGCATGTAACATAACCTTGAAATTCTGTTATATAGGATTTAGAATATTATAAAAGAATCTGAACTGAAGAGGGTGTCAAGCCTTTTATTGTTTTGGGTTTCCTAGTGAAATTTGTGTTGTCTTCATCCCAGACCAGACCTTTCTCCTCAGAAAGAAAGATTTTTTTTTTCTCTTGCATTTCTCCTTTAACTAATTTTACTTGAAAGTATTTATAAATAATTTGTATTCTGTGGAAAATTTCAGATCTTGAGTGGATGCTACTAGCCTAATATGTTTCTTGTCTTGTGCCAATTTCCTTCAGCACCGTATAATGGAGAAGTGGTATAGGACCCTCCAACATTTCATGTAGAAATAGCATATATTCATGATATGCATGCAAAAATTATGTGATTGGTATGATACGTTAATGTTCATGGAAGAAAGAATAATTCGTTTCCTGTGCAGATTTCTTTAGGAAAATACTTTTACAGTAGTTTTAGTACAATCTAATTTTCATGTTTTTGTGTCTCCCTACTCCCCGCATTTGTATTCCAGCTATTGTTTTCCTGTTACAAGCAGTTAACAAACATTTTTCTGCCAGTGGGTTGGTTGGCAGTGGGAAGAAGAAGGTGTAGAATATCAGTGAATAATAAATTACAGAGTGAAAAAGCTTTCAGTTCTTAATCAGAATCAAAATATGACTGAAGGTTATGGAAATGTTTTTGTTACCATTTAATGTTAATTGTGGAACATGTGAATGAAAAGTATTAAAAGTATTCCAGTTCTTATTAATTTATTTTTCTGTACTGGAAGAAAATTAAATACGTGTTAGGGGAAAAGAACTGTAATCTTTTGATCCTGGTAGACCAGGAAAAATCAAGATAGATAAGTAGGACAGAATTGAGAAGACAGAATCGGTGTATTGTGCATACTTGCTGGCTAGAACCTTGGTTATCCAGTATTTTTACTTGGCACAGAGTTAGTTTAAAATGGGAGCAGGGGGAGTTTCAGTTGTTATCCAAACATAAATCTGGAATAACTTACTGTGTATTAGGAATGAATGCCTGGCACATACTGAAGACGAAATACTCGCTCTGAAATTGTGCTGTGTATTAGCAAAGGAAAAATAACGTGGTATTACGTGACATAAATAAAAGCAGAGAAGTTTCTGTAAAGCTCACTGTATAATTCCTTCCAGTACACCCACACTTAGTATTTACTGAACAAAGATTAAGGGCAACAAATCAAGACATAAATTTTGTCGTTGTCTTGGCAAAACATTTTTCTGAGAATGATTGCTTGCCAAGTCTTTATGACTTTGAAGATAAATGTCCTGTCTGCAAACTGAGAGCAAACCCTCTTTTAGTTAATAATTGGCTAAACAGTCCTGTCTTTGTGCATAAAAGATTACAAGTGACTTTAGCCCTACTTAAAATATTAATAATATTAGACATAAGCACGATGTAGTCTTTACCTCTTTTGTGCTTCACTTTCTGCATATACTCCCGTTGTTAGTCACATTAAAAATCTTTCCTTCTGCTTGGTTTGGGTAAAGGAGACAAAAACTTAGATTGTAAATATAGATTAAAAAGACCGAGTAATTTCATTCATTGGTGTGTTTGCAGGTATTCCAGATCTTCATCACAGTATTGAATAGAGATGACAATTATAGGTCAGTTATTTCCACGAGTGGATGCGTTCTCCAAATACTTTGTTTAGGCTTTAAAGTCTTGGAAATTTTTCCGGCTACGATGTAGTTTTCATTGTCTTTTTATATCAACATTTTTAGCGGCTTGGCTTCTCACATAAGAAACCTAATATCAAATATTACCAAGCATATGGTAATATAAGTCAAGTTGTTTAGTTTTATGAAATATTACTATGGTCATTGAGGACATTTTAAACATTTACAACTCAGGTTCTTGAAGAAAAGTGCTCCAAAATCATTTTGATGTAAAATGAAATCTCAAGTCATTTAAAAATTCACGTGCTGTATTTTTAAAATGTGAAAAAATGTGTGATTTAGCAATCACAGTAATAATGCACTCTATTGCGTTTACAGTATTATAGAAACCAAGATAGCTGTATTTAAAGGAATGTAAATAATTTCTCTGTTTTCTTTCAGAAACAGAGAAAAAAAATCTTAACTTGTGTTTGGCCTTCACAGCAAACATTTTGGAGGTGATAAATAGTTGGCTTCTTGCTCAGGAGATTACTTGTCAACATAAACATAGAGGACAGTTCTTTGAACGTTAATTACTAGTTTAAAATTTCGCTGAGGATACTAACATAGAAAGAATGTTTTGTTTACTCCTGCTGAAAATTCAGCAATGAAGTGAATTTACCTATTTGCTGTAAGTCAGATAGGATAAGGACAGTAAATGGATTTCCTATACTAGATCAAAACATATCTTTAGTTACTATTGTTTATGCTTACCAAAAGTAATGTTTGTGTGATAAACTACATGTAAAAGTGAAAGGTACTTAAGACTTCTGTCACTTTAATTGGCAAAAGTAGTAGTTTTGAAAACAGTGTAGTCTTGTAGGAAATGTAAAAAGTAGAACAACTGAGCACTTCGTCACTGTCTACAAGGTAAGGTATTTAGGTCAAAATGCAGTAAGTACAACTTTAGTGATTAGTGTCTTCGTATTTACTTGTCCGTTGCTCTTTATACACATAATTTTAAAAGCAAAAATTCAAAATTTTAAAAGAATATTATTTTTATTTCAGTACTGTCGGTAGGGGCAAAAAGAATATTATTTCCTCTGTGTCCTATTCAGCTTTTGTCAGAAATTCTGTATTCTTTCAGTTTTTCAACTATTTCATTTTATTTCTGCATAATGAATCGAAAGATTGATAATAGTTTTTCAACCTCCAAACAGAATTTTGACTAGAGCACCAAAATGTACTTAGCAGCATTTTAATAGAATTATATGATGAAGGTTTGGGTTGGAAGGGACCTTAAAGATCATCAAATTCCAACCCTCCTGCCGTTGGCAGGAACATCTTCTACTAGACCAGGTTGCTGAAAGCTCCATCCAGCCTGTCCTTGAACACTTCCAAGAATGGAAAGCATCAACAGTAGTTTACATAAGTGTCATAATCTTGGTCACCACTTTCTTGAGAAAGGAGGAAAAGCTTTTGCCCTTACCTCAGTGATTGTGTCATCAGAGGCGTGTCTCTTGATATGCAGTATTCCTTTTGAACTTATTACTGTGTGTGAAGAGGTGAACATGTAAAAATTCTGAACTTTGAAAGTTCTTAAAGATTGCCACAAACTCTTTTAATTTGCTAAGTTAACTTAAGTGTGCTTTGACCTTTTGCCAGCTAATAAGATGCAGGAGTTCTCCCTTGTGATGCTGGTAAATGTGAGACAGTTTGATGGCTAGGTGTGGTAAATGTCTCTATGTATTTGGTTGTGCAATACAGAAATGCCATTGCTGTGACAGGTGGAGCAGAGTTAACCTTAGCTCAGATGACATAAGTAATCTGTAGAATGTCTGTGTTCATATAGGTAGAGCATGTATTATATTCTATGATTTTATGCCATGAAACGTGTTCCGGGAAGCTTGCAATCAAATATGTACTTAAAGATCAATTTAGTTGAAGACTAAGTACGAACGTAAGATCACGAGACTTTAATCTGCAGTAAACTCAAATTAATTTGAGTTCCTGAAATAAAGTTCTCTTTATCTCTCTGTTTGGATTTATTTCCAATATAATTTCAAATTTACATGTCGTAGTTTCAGAATTTAAATGTTAATGTGACAGGATCATAAAGATAAATGAGTTTAAGCGAATATATCAGTAATTAGTTTAATTTTAGTGTTGTCACATAACTACATAACAAATACAATTTTTGTTAAAATTTGTCTGCATCAGTTATTTTAGTTGTTCATAGCATTTACTCATTCCTGAATTTTGACTCAGAGTAGACTTTTATATGGTTGTTCACAGTATCATGGAATGGTTTGGGAAGGCCATCCAACTTGGTATCCACAGTTTAGGCAACTGCACTCTGGACAACCACGTTCAGTGCTCTCATAGTAAAGAATTTCTTCCTTATATCTAATGTAAATTTGTCCTCCTTTAGTTTAAAGCTAATACCTTTTATCCTATCACTGTACCGATACAGAGTCCCTCTCCATCTTTCTTGTAGGCCCCCTTTAGACACTGGAAGACCATTAGAAGGTCTGCCGGGAGCCCTCTCTTCTCCAGGCTGAACAACCCCAACTACCACAGTCTGTCTTCATAGGAGAGGTGCTCTAGCCACTTGATCATCTTTGTGGACCTCCTTTGGGCTTGTTCTAATATGTCCATGTCCTTCTTGTGCTGGAGGCTCCAGAGCTGAACACAGCACTCCAAATGGGGTCTCATGAGAGCAGAATGGGAGAATCACCACCTTTGGCCTGCTGGCCATAATTCTTTTGATGTAACCCTGGATATGATTGGCTTTCTGGGCTCCAAGTGCACATTGGTGTCTCATGTTGAGTTTCTCATTGGCCAACACCCTCAAATCCTTCTCCTCATGGCTGCTCTCTATCCATTATTCTCCCAGCCGGTATTTGTACATGGGATTGCCCCAGCCAAGGTGCAGGACCTTGCACTTGACCTTGTTGAACTTCATGGGGTTCACACGGGCTCACCTCTGCAGCCTATCCAGGTAGGTCCCTGTGGATGGTATCCCTTCCCTCCGGAATATTGACTGTACTACACAGCTTAGCATCATTGGCAAACTTGGTGAGGGTGTGCTCAATCTCACTGTCCATGTTGCCAACAAAGAAATTAAACAGCACTGGTCACATTACTGACCCCTGAGGAATACCACTCGTCACTGGTCTCCACCTGGACATTGAGCCACTGACTGCAACTCTTTGGGTGCAACCATCCACCCAGTTCCTTATCCACTGGCTTGTACATCAATCAAATCAACATCTCACTAATTTAGGCAAGGATGTTAGGTAGGACAGTGTCAAATGCTTCCCACAAGTGCGGGTAGAGTACATCAGTTTCTCTTCCCTTGTCCACGAATGCTGTAACCCCATCATAGAAGGCTGCCAACTTTGTCAGGCACAATCTGCCCTTAGTGAAGCCATGCTGGCTGTCACCAGTAACCCCCTTATTTTCCATGTGCCTTAGCATAGTTTCCAAGAGTATCTGCTCCGTGGTCCTGCAGGGCACAGAGGTGACACTAACTGGCCTGTAGTTCCCCAGGTCTTCATTTTTTCTATTTTTGAAAAATGGGGGTTATGTTTCCCCTCTTCCAGTCAGTGGAACTTCACCGGACTGCTATGACTTCTCAAATATGATGGACAGTGGCTTAGCAACCTCATCTGCCAGTTCCATCAGGATCTTTGTATGTACATGTATTTCATTATGTCCAATGGACTTGTGCACCTTCAGGTTCTTTAGCTGGTCTTGAACCTGATCCTTTCCTGTAGTGAGTGGTTCTTCATTCTAATCCATGTCTTTGCATTCTGTGCCTTGGCTGGCTAGCACACTTGCTGGTGAAGACTGAGGCAAAAAAGCCATTGAGTACCTCCGTCTCCTCCATATCCCAGGTAAGCAAGCAGGTCTTCTGTTTCCCTCTGGAGAGGGTGAACATTTTCCCTAGGCTTCCTTTTATCACTGACATTCTTAGAAAAGCTTTTTTTGTTGCCCTTGATGTCGCTGGCCAGATCTTAATTCTGTCATGGCTTTAGCTCTCCTAACGTGATTCCTGGCTGCTTGGACAGTGTCTCTGTGTTCCTCCCAGGCTACCTGTCCTTGCTTTCATCCTCCATAGGTTTCCTTTCTGTGTTTGAGTTTGTCCGGGAGGTGCTTATTCATCCATGCAGGCCTTCTGGCATTTTTGCCTGACTTCCTCTTTGTTGGGATGCATTGCTCCTGAACTTTGAGAAAGTGACCCTTAAATACTCATCCCAGGCAGAGCTCCATGCACTCCAGCTGCTCACTGACGTAAAGGGCAACACCCCCTCCTCATCTCCCCATTCTTCACTCTCTCTCATCCTTCATTGGAAACTTAAATAGAAAGTTGCTAGGTTGTTCTATCAGATATGTATGCAAGAGCAGAGAGACATGAGAGGACACAGAGAAAACATACTTCAGTGTATGTTTTTGTTTTGTTTTGGTCTTTAAATGGTTGGGCAGTCCAACAGCTTTAACATTCAAAAATGTGTCAGTTTTGCAGTCCTAAATACGGAGTGTGTGTGTATATATATATATATATATATATATGCTCTGTCTGGTTTGAATAATCAGTTGTACACGAAACAGGAAATACTCTTGTTAAAACCTAGATAAACTCGTTAAATTTAAATAGCACTGGGATATGCTGTAATGTTCATGATAATGTTCAGGAGAGTTAAAAAATGTATAGGTCTTCCACTCTGCATTTGAAGGTGTTTTGCAGGACACCTCTGATGGTCAGAAATGAGAGTTAATAGAGTGTTTTTGTGGAAAAATGTTACTGTCTCCATTGGGTTACTGAATGTTTCTGTCCGTTATCCTTTCTGCGTGTAGTAATTCTGTTAAATATTAGTTGTTTGGTTACATCCACAGTTTCCTAAAGCATATGAAGTTTTGCCATGTATATATATGAAATTCATAGGTTTTGATAATTCTGTTCATTGTTTTCAACCAGAGGGTAGTAATCATAAGCTTTTCAAGATCACACAAAAGAACTGTAAACTTTACTTGTAGGGAAAGTTTAATAAAGTCTGTTTTGTCTGATTTAAAGATCAGATTTGTGTCTTGTTTGCCTTTTGATGATGTGTATGCATTTATGTGGGTACAACAGATTGTTAATTCCATTTATTAAAGTAATGGTTTTAAAGTTTACTAGTTCCTGCTACAGGAAACTTCATCTTTTTTTAGGTATATCCATATACTATGTACTTATATATGAGTTGTGTGAAAACTATTTGTGGACACTTAGGGAAAAAATCAACTTGAAGCTCGTATTAGAGAGTTGCATTGTAGCGTGTTGATTATTTAGAAAAGCACTTACAGTGATACAACCATCGATTTGAAATGAGCAGAGATACTCATTGTGAAAAATAAAGCATAAATCTTAGAAAAAAATATTTCCTAGTATTTATCCAAGATTGAGTAGATCTCAAATTACCTGTCAGTGCTCAGTAGCACTATAGTATTGGATTTATGAGCTTGTCTTTCAGATATATTAGGGGGGTGAATTGCTATGGGTTTTGCCTTAGATACGTAATTTTTTTTTCTTGTTTTGTTTCCTTTAAGGTCGTTTGTATGCAATGCAAACAGGCATGAAGATCGATAGTAAAACCCCAGAATGCCGTAAATTTTTATCTAAGCTTATGGATCAGTTGGAAGCTGTAAGTATAATTTATTGCTGTCCTTTAAAATTATTCATGATGTTATTTTAATTTCTGTTTAAGCTTCTGTAAATACTGTCTTTTCTCTATCATCATTCTTTGAAGCAGCTGTTCTGTATGCAGGCTTAATGTAAGAATTTAAGTGGTCTGTCATAAATCAGTAGAAGGGTTGGAAGGAGATAAAGCTGTGTGTGTGTATTTGTGTGTGTGTGTATATATATGCATGCATAAGCATAACTGTAGCTTCATGCAGTGGACATTTACCATAAGATTTTGATTAGACAATGTGAATTATGATACTTTATATTATCATGAGAAATCATAATTAAATATGAAATATATGCTGGAGACCTTTTTATTGATTTGCCTTTCCTTGAAGTCTGTAAGAGTTATTTGTAATGCTGTAGGAGTGATTAGCTTAGTCCTTACTGCTTTTCAAATCTTTGACCTAAGTTGTATCCTGGGAGTTTCTTTTAATGTTCTCTAAAAGATAAAGGTACTTTTGATGTTATCCTCTGTTAGAGATTAGGGATCTTGTACTATAATTTTTTGTAAGCATAGTCTTACTTGTTGTGGTTAAGAGGTAGTTATGCCTTGCTCTTTTGAGCAGACCTGGTAGTATTAAAAAGCAAACAGTCTTGAAAAGAACAGAGTTAAGGTAAGAAAGGTAGTCATTGTACAGATGGTTTAAATTCCAGGAGCTGTTTGTGTTCCTGTTCTGTAGAGTAGTTTTCAATAGCCTGGGAGGAAGTAGAGCATGGATTTTAAGGTTTAAGTGCTCATTTGGAAGCAGAAAGTAACACTGAAAAATGAAGTGGCACTTCTTTTTGTGTTCAGTGTTAATGATTCCATCCACAAACTAACCATAGCAATACCTGAAGAATTGGTGTGAAAATAATGTAACAGCCTTCATTTCTTCAAGGGAAAAAATGAGACTTGAACCATTTGCCTTGTATTCGTACCTTGTTGTTCATGTTATGTTTTATTACTGATTTTTTTTAGCAATGGAAAATCTTGTGTACAGTGACTTGGTGTGTTATTGCATCAATTTTTGACATCTTTAGTGGGTCCGGTTCTCATGCTGAAAAGGGAAGAGGTAGCATGAGATAAGATTTAAATTCTATGATAAAGATAAAATAAGATAAAATCCTATGCTCTCTGAAAGGTGTTCACCTTCATTCCGTAAGGATTCTTGAAGGTGTATTGGATCCCTTGTGGTACTGCGGTAATCTGTCTGTAGTGTGCAGTTACCCCTTTTGTTTCAAATTTGGAAAAAATAGAAAACCAGCAAAACCCACAGGTTAATCTGTCAGTTTAAGATTCTCTCTGTGACAACTGATGCTAGGGTATCAACATTCCTTTTATGTAGCCAGGTGGCGGAAGACTGGAGAGAATGCTAAGCAGGTGTAATACAGTATTTGAGGGCTAGGAAGCTTGAGTGTATTGGTAAGTTGGTGTGTGAATGCCTCTGCAGTAATTTAATAGCAAACATTGTCAGTCTACCCGTACCACCAGGGGGCACAAAGGAGTGTTACAGGTCTGTGCTATATGGTTCACACAGCTTTCTGTGGTTCGCCGCAATTATTTTAGAGGTTAAGACAGAAATTTACAAGTGATCCTGAATTTTTTATTAGCAAAGAACAAATCAATATAGGTTTATCTCGAAATTACCAAGTGTGTTAATTTGCAGGCAATTTCATACTATTTCAAGTATGTGTAATTAATTAAATACAGTGATTTTAGATATAATATGCTTGTTTCAGTCAGAAATATTTTTATTTATGATTGTATTGTTTTGTTTTTTCAATAGGTAACTATTTCATTTAAATGGTTTAATTTTAGTAAATACAATTTTGATTGATTTTAGGGTCAAATTATGAATCACAGTTTTAAAAAAATGGCACTACTGTACTCAATCACAAATTCAGATGTTTGAAGGATAATTTCAGAAGTAAATAACTTGGTTAACTTGAATTTTTGAGGAGCTTATGTATCTGAGTGCCGTTTGTGCATTTGAAATTATCTCTATTGAACACTAGATTAAGTATGGCAATAAATTATTTTCCAAGCGTAAGGTATGCATATAGGCTGGTAAAATACATATTAGCAATTTGATTTCTCTGTGAACTTCAGTATTTCATTTCAGAAGTATATCTTGCAGTTTACAAAGTATAACTTTTGTTTTCCATGTGTGTCATAACTTGTAAAATGAATACTTTTTGAAAAATATGTAGGAGTTTGACAAGTCTGCAGATTTGAAGTACTATTTAGAAAGTTTATTTTTCACTACTGAAATCATTTTTAAAAAAATATTCTGTGTATTAAAAAGTTGGCAGCAAGGTAAAAAATATTATGGAAATGTAGCTTGTGTGATTAAATTTTCCTCACACATTCAAAGTGAAAAATAACAGCCATTCAGATGCTGGTTTTAAATCTTTTGGCAAAATAAAGGCTGCAGGTTAGTATCATGCCGTGTTCCTGTTTTTGTTCTCTAAGGATAACCTGAGATTTCCTTATGTGCAAACAGTAAGCCTATTCAGAAGCTGTAAGTCCACCTGTTGTAACTGTTAGTGGATTATTTGCTTTACTGATTTTTATTAGGAAACCCGAGGATTCTTGTACTCCAGCATCTTTGAAAAGAGGTCTTTCAATTGCAGTACACTGCTTAGACTGAAAACTCCGGTAAATCCATAAGTCACTAGACCAGTTAAGGTGGGGCTCAAACTTGGTGAAAGATGTAATGCACTGCAGTGAAATATATTATAAGAAAGAAGATGCTTAATCACTCTGATCTACAGTACCTTAATAATGTATGCAATACTTTATCAATTGAGCTGTGTTGAATTGCAGTGCATGCTTCAGAGTGCTTTGTCTTTTGGATAAAAAGGGGAAAATATCTGCAGATATTCCTTCAGAATATTACAGTTGTATGTTTTTGTGTTTGTTTTTAAGGTGATTTTTCTTTAAAAAGTATTTTCTACTAGAAGATAGTATTAAGATCTATTTATTCTTAACATTTCTCTCTCCAAAAGAGTGTATCTTCTCTCTGGCATGCTGCTTTTAGTGTTTGTTACGTTAGAAGGTAGAGATTTGAAAAAATAATCGAAGTGCATATGGTTTCTTTTTTAAATTGTACTCAGGTTTGTCTAAATCAGCAGCTGCTTCTTGTGTTTGAATTAGATTGAAGTCCTAGGGTCTAATAAGGTAATGAATGTATTTTTTTCAACTTTTTTTTTTTTTTTCAGATGAAAAAGCAATTTGGTGATAATGAAGCAATTACTCAGGATATTGTTGGTTCTGCTCATGTGGAGAATTATGCTTTGAAGATGTTTTTGTATGCAGACAATGAAGACAGAGCTGGGCAGTTTCATAAGTACGTGAAAATCTTTGCTTTGTTGTCTGAATTAAGATATTGGTCAGAAAATTTGAATTTTAAACTCTTTTCAATTTGACTATAAGCAGGAATTGTGCTTTAATGCATTCATCTTCCAGAAAACTCCAAGTGTTACTATTTCTGTGTCTAACTTCACTGGTATATTCCATCTTGTGCTCTTTAAGTGGTTGCTCACCTTCTGTTAAGCCTTCTAATTAGCCTTCTCAGACTAATATTGAACTTGCCGTCATGCATATTATATTTTTTACTGTCCAGTGATATCAAAATTGTTGTGACAATGCATGATGTTGTTTGATTTACAGAGATTACTACAGCATGATAATGATTTGGCTGGGCCCTTTAAAGATAGTACAGGATGTCGGGTGTCCTGTATTGAACATTCCAAACTAGAAACTAAGTGTAGAACACATGTTCTGCTTGAAAAAATATTGAAGACTTTCTGCATAGTATGCATGGTATTAGTCAATATGTACCTGAATTTTAACATTGTGAAGTTCTGTAGCATCAGATTAAAAGAAGAAATGAGGGAAGATTTGTTTAATACAAGACAGTGTAATCTAAACCATTAAAACATGATCCTAAGAGGATGACATTGCCAAGTTAGCAAAGTGTTTTCTTTTTCTTTTTTTTTTTAATAGAAACATGATAAAGTCCTTTTATACTGCAAGCCTCCTGATAGACGTTCTGACAGTATTTGGGGAGCTCTCTGAAGAGGTAAGTGGTAAGGATGTATGATTGCTTTTCATAGCAGAGTTGCAAGTTACTGTTCTAGTTCTGCAATATTTTTTTTTAATATAGCTTTGAATACAAGCTTCAAAGAACATAGGTAGTCAAATACACGTCACTAAATTGTAAGGAATTGTGATAGCCATTTCAAATTTTATGTAAAATATTAGATAAACATTAGCAATAGAATATTAGAAATAATGTGAAATACTAGATATCTGCTATAAGATGACTTAGCAAATAAGCAAGACTTAACAAGTATTCAGTTAGAATTTCAAAGTCAGATTTTTACTGAGGAACAGCAGTGTTATATCAAGCAAATGAGAATGATTATAGGGAAAAATGATGCAAGGCTCTTGGCTTTTTCCATCTTCCTATTTTTCACCCTGCAAGAACTTCAGTGCTAACATTTGAGTTGGAATTATATACACTTTTAGCTATGATGGATATCTTTGTTGTCACAACAAATCTCACCTTTACAAGGTGATATATTAAGTTGAAAGGATATGAATTTACTTAAAAAAAAAAAAAAAAAAAAAAAAAAAAAAAAAAGGCTTGCTGTATGACCATTTGGAAATGAATATTCTATTTTTAAAAACTGTCTACCAAAGTAACTAACACAGATACATTGTAGCATTCTTTCTGGCAGACTATGTGCAATCAACCAAGTTTTCCAGAACTGGCTGAACAAAATCATGATTTTATTAAGGTATACCAAAACAATCTTTTGGTCTTTTTTAAAGAAAACTTTTAAATTAGGTGTATAGTCAGCTATCTGTTATTCATGCCACACAGGAGAGTTACTCTCCAGTATGGTGGAGAAGATACTTTACTCTTAATGTATTTCTTGTTCTGAGAATTAGTTTAGCAATGAACACTTCAGTTTTAATTGAATGATAAACTCACTTTGGAAATGTAATGGTATAGTTGATAACTTCTGCCAAAGAAAAAAATATATAGAAAAATGATACTGACTGGTGAAGGCAAGTTTCAAAGGCTGTTAAAGGAAGGTTGAAATACCTTAAATAAGAAACGGCAGTGATACTAAACAATTTGTGACAAAATCAGCAAGGACTGATCATGTAAACGTGTGGTTACATTGGTCCCAAACTACTCCATGCCATATTAGGAATACACAAACTAGACATTCTGTATGTAGATTTCAGGTCTAATAAACATTTTTCATGTGCAGGCATATTTGTTACATTTAAAATGCAGTAACTGTGGCTACTTTCATTTGTAAACATTGGAAGGAAAGTAAAAGAATAGTTTTGGTGGTGGTGTGCTTCACGTTCATATTAATCATAGAGTTGTTGCGCAAGAAAGGGGACACTTATACAAATGTTCTTTCACGATTCTACATCTTCTATAACCTGAGAATATACTAATCTAAATTTTTCATCTATCAAGTGCAACAAGTACGAGTGTTGTTTCATGTGGTCTGTTTAAACTGGCTGCTCTGCACACTCACATCCTTTATGGTATGAAATAATAACAGTCCCTAGAGCCAGAGAGTGAGTAATGTAATGGACCGAAAAGACACTCACCTTTGACTGTAGGAATCCAGTGCATTACCAATACTCAGCAAGCTTTCAGAAGTCCTGAAAAAATCCGTCATGTATATGGGAAAAAACAATAAAATGTTAATGAAATGGAATGCTAGGAGTGATATGTTTACTGCTGAATGCTGCTTTTTCATTGATGTTGAAAGTACAGAAGTGCTTTGTAATTAGGAAGAAGAATTATCTCATTTTGGTTGTTTAATTAGTGAAGACATTAAAAGAGTGTGTACAAGAAATACAGTAAAAGGCTTGCACTTCTGGTTAGCATCATTAAGTTTCACCATTTTCCTTATCCAGTGTCACATGAAGGAATGGTGGAACAAGTATGATGTGACTGTCTTAGATTTTTTCAAAAGCCTCTTTTAGCCTGAAGGAAGTCTCAGTCTGACTCCTGGTTATATAGCAAGATATCTAACTTTTCTACCTTTTCTTACTATTCAGACTATCCATGTTTCTTTTCAGTAGGTAATTGCCTTCACATGTATGGAATGTTGACTATTAAAATGCTTTTAAATCAACAGCAAAAAGCATAGAAAGCAGATACTTGACACCTAAAATTAGAAATTCAGTATTCTAAATAATGTGTATATTTCTAACTGTCAAGTGGTTGATTGTAGGTTAGTAGGAATGGATTATATTAAAGGAAATGCTGGATATTCCGTATCTCAGCATTAGAGCTAGACAAAAGGGTTCTCTAGAAGACATGTTTTACACAGCTCATATGAGATCGGTAAGAAGTTGTGTGGTAATAGAGTTATTTTCCTTTACCTCAGTAATGCTGTTCAGAGGGCAGCCTGAAAAGAAACAGACATTCACATTGAAAACAGACTAAAAGCAACATCTGGGTTCAGGCGTTAGAGTTACACATTTACGTGCATAATAATGTGTCAAACAGGGTTCACTTACTTGCCTATAAATTTTGTGATCTTTTATAGATTCTTCAAATTGCCTTGCTACCACTGCCAGAAAAAAAAAATGCCTTTAAATAAAAAAAAATCTAGATTATGCTTTTTTTTTTTAATGTTTCTTTAACTGAAATGTTCATTACCAAAATACTAATTTTAGTCAGTGATTGTGGGCTGTCCAAAATGTCCCTAGCTGTTCTTTCCATTAATTAGGTATTTTCTTCTATTCATTTTGGAGAAAGCTTATGGAAATAACTTTGACTAATTTAAATCTCAGATAAATTATTAGTGGGCATGTCAGTGTTTCGTGCACTCCTGAAAAGCATCCACTGAAAACTAATTAGTTGACTGTATTTAAAACATTCACAGACTGTATTAAAATAAAGCATTCACAGTTTCTGAGAAATGCAGTTTTTACTTTTTCAGGGAAGTTTTCTGTAAACTTCGGGTTGTTTCAAAGGAGTGTTAAAAATAGTAATGGCGTTTGGAAGAGTTTTTCCTAGCCCATAACTGTGAATCTTGAAGAATTCTGTCTTACTGCATCAGTATGGCAGAACACTCCAGTTAAATTTCTTTAGGTAAATTATCTTTAGAACGTCCTTTTGGTATTTAATACAGATTACTGAACTTTGTCAAATATTTTGTAGTGTAACATTACACCTCTTTATTAAAAATGTAAAGTTAATTTTCAAGAAATGCTGCTGAAAATGTTGTATTCAATATTGAAAAAGTAGGATAGAATTCCAATATAGTTTAGCTTTTCAACTGTTTTTTCAAAACCTCTGTATCGATCATTTTGTGCAGTGTTGCTCAATAACTTCTTTAAGATCATCAACAAGTATACTGTTGCAGTTGAATTTTATGGTTACTTAATGGCCATTTAATAAAAGAACAGAAAATAGATGATCTGGTTTCAGACCTATACGAAGGAAAGCAGATTCCAGGGAAGAAAATGGTATCTAATTCCTGAGATCCTAAAGTGTAATCTAATCTAGTCTGGTATGCTTTGCAGTGTTTTATATTGGTATTTGGAGTGTTTTGTTTTGTTTTTTTTTATATTCTTATTTCAGTCTGTTAATAACATTTCATATATAATTTTATAGGTAAAACTTAAGTGAAAACTACATCTGTACAGCTGTGGTGTTCTTAACCTTAGTTAACAGTGTAACTCCAACTCAACCACTTGCTCAATGCCTCTTCTTCACAGTACTGATGGAGAAAATAGGGTGAGAAAGCTCGTGGGTTGAGATGAAACAGGGAGATAGCTTACCATTAGAGAAACAGGCTAGACTTGAAGAAAACTAATTTAATTTATTGCCAGATGAAATAAATTCAGGTAGTGAGAAACATTAAAACAATCCCTTTCATCCCTGCTTTCCCAGGCTTTAATGTATGCTTTCACTCTCTACTCCTCTTCTGCTCTGCCCTGAATACTGCAGAGGTGGATAAGGCAGGTTATGGTCAGCACATGCTGATTCCTCTCTGCTTCTCCTTCCCTCTCACATTTCCCTTGTTCCATAGGCTTTTCCCCTGTCCTCCATAGGCTGCAGTGTGAATCTCTACTCTGACACCGTCCTCTCTACAGGCAGCAGAGAATACCTGCTATAGTGCTTGGAGCAACACCTTCTCTTCCTCCTTCTCTGACCTAGGTGTTCCCCCTGCTGTTTCTCACTCTGATTGTTCCCTCTTCTTTGGGTTTAGCTTTGGGCTTTTTTGCCCTTCATTAAATACATTGTCCTAAAGGTGCTGTGCCTGTGGCTTGTAGGCTCAGCTGTTCTGAATTGGTCTGGCTTGGCCTCTTCTCAAAGATGATCCCCCAGCTGCCAAAACCTTAACATAGGCACCCAGTACAACAGCATTTCCACACCCCTATAATAATGTTTATAGAACACATTATCAAGAAATAATTTCAGTGTATTGAAAACAGAAGAGAGATGTACAGGCCGTTAAGAATTGCACAATGTTCTGGACACATAATTCTGCATTTGGTGGCTTCCAGAGTATTTGTGAATGATGAAAGAATTTAATCTGCAACACTACCTGGCCAGGAAAGATGCTTCAAAGGAAGTACATAACAGAAAGTCATACTTTCTAGTTGTGCTTTTCCTTTCTGAGGTATAGTGAACGCATTTTTAAACATTTGCCATCAGGGTATGCTATTTTGGAGATCATTTCATCTGCAAAAACAAAAGGGCATATCTTTCTACTAAGCTGCATAAGCATTCTGGTGGATAACAAGGGAGCTTGCTGGAGTTATCCAGTATGCTATAGCTCTCTCTCCCTTCATAGGTAATAGTGCAGTAGACTTTGTAAAGTAAAATCTGTCATTTCAGTTTACTAATTTTCTTACTTCAGATGTAATTTCAGTCAGGACTTTTAAAGAGAAATGAATGTGTCTACCTGCTTCCAAACGACTCTACCTGTGATTGTTACTGTGGAAATTTGAGTTCAATAGTGCCTTGCAGATGTTACTGTTGGTATGAGGCACACTATCAACCTGCGTTGTTCATATGGCTAAATTATTCCATTCATCCTTCCACACTTCTCATCTCTGTTCACATTCAGTTATATCCCATGAAATATATTAGCCTGTAATTGTCAGAATGTGTGACTGGTTGCTACTGTTACAACTTTTGACAGAGTAGTTGATTTGAATAATCAGTTTAAGATTTCTCTTAATCCAGAAAGAGTTCTCAATTGTTAAAAAAAAATCTAGCGTAACAACCCCAGGAAATATGAAATGGCCAATCCTCTTGTCATGTTTTGAAATGTTAGTGTTGTATGTTAAAAAAGTCAAGTATATTTTTAAAAATGAAATGGAAAACCTCAGACTAGGTGAGATTCTGACATTTATTTGTCACTCGTTTTCCACCCCGTGAAGAGAATAATCTCTGAAAACCCAAGTGAAATGCTTCTCCTCAGTGTTTTGTTTTTTTTCCAGAAACTGAAAATAGTGAAAAATATTTGTTTTCTTTAAAATACTGTAAACTATTTGTTTTCTTTAAAATAATTTAAAATACCAAAATCTGGCTACTACCAGAGTTTTTAATGTTCAAACCATGGAGGTAGAATCAGAAAGGCAAGTAGCAGATTGGCTTCTCACTTTTATTATTTCATAAATATACTGCTTCACAAGATAAGAATTGGCAAAAGTGAAATTGAGTACCAACATAGTAATTTTTTTTCGAGAAATACTCATGTTACAAATAACTGAACTATTGACCTGACAATATTGTTTTATTTAAAGTCATTATTATGATAAGCCGTCTCTTTGCAGTTAGTTTATATATTGCTAAAGTGCTTTATCTAATTTTAAGCAATGTTGTAAAGATAGAAAATTAAAACATTTTGTCTAGAATATCTTACACATTAATCCACAACTACACCACCCTTTCTCTATTCATGCTTTTAAATACCTATTTGTAATTTAAAGTAATATAATGAGAAAAAATATAATATTATTGATCAGAAAGAGTAGCATTGTTTCAGATTTTTTAATCTGAAGTAAATAATCATCTAAGGAAGTTTTCTTTATTATTTCACGTCAGTAATTACATGGTGGTCTGTCTTTCACAGTAGATAGTCTTTGTATAACTATTTCCTTTTCCTTTTCCTGACATGCTGCACTAATTGAAGATCTCTACATTTTCATTTCATGCTGAGATCCTGTTAGAGATGTTCTTTTTATATTTTTTTTATTCACTGATTAGATTCACATGCCTTATCTTTAAATGAGCGTCAAACGATAGCAGCTTAGAAATCTCTTGTCAGGGTGGAAAACCTACTTATGTTTCTTTCTTGAATGCATTAATTCACAGAAGTGAGTGGTTAAAATAGCTGGCCTTTTACCTTTCTCAGAATGTTCAGCACAGAAAGTATGCCAGGTGGAAGGCAGCATACATTCATAACTGCTTAAAGAATGGAGAGACTCCTCAGCCTGGACCTATTGGAATGGAAGGAGAGAGCTTTGGTATGTATTGCATTTTTCTATGAACATCCACAGGAAGTATAGCTTCCCTGTGCAGAGTTGCATTCATGATGAACCCTTTTCTACATTCTCTTGTCATCTTCTCTTTTAATTGGACTTCAGTATTTGATTGATTTATCCAGTGTTGTGTTTTTTTTTTCTTTCTGCCAGATTGGAGATAAACATGAAATGGGACTTAGTGAACTGGTAAATAAAGTTTTGATTGGTACAGATGATCTATATGTCATGTGTACACACACACTTAAATATTTATTTGTTATTCATTCATGTCTGGGCTCTGTACCTGGATCTTTGGTAGATTTTGAAATCTGAACCTGTAATTCCAAATATGTTCTAAATAGACTTGTAATCACCTTTACATTGGTTTTGTTTTATACACGTCAAAACATTAGAAAACTGGCGTTTCTTCCAGTTCTCAAATTTTTGTCATGCAATCCACACTTTGAAGCTTCTTTCCTGTTTGTCTGTGAGTAAAGAGGATGAGCATGACCTACTCTTTACAGACTGGTTGTCCCTTCCAAGAAGGTATATCATCGTATTCCAATTGGCAGCCACTAGCTGATTCTTTATCAGAATTTAAATGTACAGGAGAAGATAAAAACGACAAAGCAGCTTGAATGAAAACAGTGACTTATTTAGCTTACCACCTTTATCTGACAGTGAGCAATATAGAAAAAAGATAGGCAGTCTACTCCCTCCAAACTCACCATTGCTAGAAAGTAGTGTGTCACTTGAGGTATGAGGTTTCTTTCTATTGTCTTCCAAATGTGAACTGGAGAATATGACGTACAAGGAGTTAAGCAGGTTTCTTCAGTCTTTAGAAGAGAAGTCTAAACAGAGTTCTTAATGCTCTTTTTAACTACCTCATGGGAAAGTGTAGAGAAAGTCAAGACAGGTTGCAATAAGGAAAATGCTGATTAATTATTAGGGGAAAAAATAATGTTCATCATGAATCTGATCAAATGCTGGTAGAAGATCAAAGAGACTGTAGCATCTCTGTCCTTGAAAATTTTCAAAATCTGGCTGGACGCAGTCCTGGGCAGCCTCCTCTAAATGACCCTGTTGGAACAGGGGTTGGAATAGATAATCTCAAGATGTTCTTTCCAACCTCAGCCATTCAGCCAAAGTTCAAGTAATTGTGAGCAAGTAATGTGTATGTTAGTCTGATTTCCAAGCTACTGTTTCATTCTTCTTGTTTTGCTTACCTAAAGATGCCCTACATCATTAGAACAGCTATCTTACCCACTGTAATATGCCTGAGTCTTAGAACAGCTGTATTTCAATTAAAGCATTTTCAAACTGTTTTTTGGTTTTTGGTTTTTTTTTTCAACATATGATCTTTTTCAAGGTAGTTTTTTAACTACTGGTGCAGCTGCAAGGAGAGAATTATGTTGCAACTCCAGCTGCAAGTATTGCCACATCTTTAAGTCAAATTACACCAGTTTGATAGGAATTCAATGAAGAAGATGTGAGGAAAAAAATCTTTCAGAGTGAATGTTATGAATTATGTCATTAATTATGGCCCAATTAAATGTTTATAGCTTTAGATGAATATTCTTTAGTGATTGGGCGCATAGCTATAGGAATATTTACGAAGTTCTCCTGATACAAAATGAATTGTAAACAAAGGCAAAAAAAACTTGGAAATTATATTTTACTGGAAGATACAGTTTAATAAAGAAGTGTCAGTACTTGCTTTGTGCATCATAAGAAGAAAAGAAACGTTGTTTGAATGTACAACTGGACCTTCCCCATTCCTTTCTGCTTGCTCATTCTCTTCCTTCCCTTGCAAGTGGAAAATGTCTGTTTAAACAGAGTGAAACTAGGTCTCTGTAGCTTGACAAATTACCATTTTTTTCCAAAGTGTTATTTTCCTTGAAAACTATACTGTAACTCTTAGAGATGTTTTTACAGTAACATAGACATGCTTTATGCGGTTCTGCTGTTGGATTTATGGATGCTTTTGTCAAGTTGCCACCATGGAAACTTTAAAGTGACATGCGTTATTTATTAATGCATTTGGAATACAAGTTGTAGAGTACACATAAAGGTCACTTAGTAGTAGCCCCAGGTCATCCAACAAGTTTTAATACTAATGGAAAAATTAAAAGTATAATTTCATATGGGAAAAAGTTCTTGAATAATCACAGTGTAGCTACAGTAAAATGTATTGTCACTACTTTCATTGCAATATATAATAAATATACTACATTTATATTGCAGAGTTCCAAGAAACATTTATAGTCCCAACTAGCTGAAAGATCAGTATGTGAGCTGTCAGTGTGTCAGTGGATTTTTTTTTATAGTTTATTTCTCAATGCTGGGGTGGAAAAAATATATAATATATATGTATACATACATACATATATAAAATAAGCAGTGTTCCAATAGAACCTTGCCTTCTCTCTAGCAACTCAAGGTAGGAAAGACTTGATTTTTTTTTTTACATTAAAATTATAAGATGATGACCAAAATACTATCTTTTTAAATCTCTGGACTCTTTAAAAATTATGCTAATTTTCAATTTAGTCTTCTGGGCTGTTGAATTTCAGTTATGTTTGCCACTTCCTTACACTAGACAGTACATTTCCATACACTGTTTCTTGTTTTTCCTTGACATCTTAATGCATAATACTTTGTAACATTAAAAAGACATTGTGATCAAGTTAATATTGGGAAAACATTTGTATGCAGTATTCTGATATAAAGCATGCACCCATTTGTAGTGATAATGTAGGTTAAGTTACATACCTTACCCAGTCAACCCATAGACTCTAGAAAGAAGTCACTTTACAGATTTTCGAAACTTATGAATTCATGGATTTTGCTGTCCATGTGGTTGCAAAACCTCCTATAGCAATTTAAAAAAAGCAACTATTAATGTTAATAGTGTTTTACTAAGGCTAATTTTAGATCTGTAAGTGTCTTGATCAAAGTTACTTGTTGCATGTGCATGTTGCCAGATAATAAAAATATGATTTAGTTTAGATGATAGTTTTAAAGTGATGCAGAATGCATCAAAAAAAAAAGATTTCCTGAGAATGTTAAACATTGTTTGCTGCAACTTCTGGCACAATTCATATCAATTCATAAAAGTTAACTTCCTGAGGTTTGTTACAGTTCTACATGTCAAGCATCTGCTTATTTCTGTGTATTAGGGTTTATCTCAAAATCACTAACATCCTGTGTTACCAGAAATTTAGTAGATGTAATCTAGGTGGTTAACAAGGAGTACTGTTAAGCCTTGAGAATCCTTTATTTATATAAAAATATCTTTTGGACACATGGTTTTAGCACCAATGCTTGGTATCAGCCTTATTCCAGAAAGTCTTACCCTCAGTAAAAAAATAAGCAAAGAGCAAAACAGATAGCTGGTGATAGCCATAGTACTGCAGCTTCTGAGGAAAATCTAAAGAGCCGATTTGATCCATTCTACTAAGATCATAGCACAAAGGCTTAGGAGGCTCCAAGACAAGAAACTCGGCTGGAGCTAAAAATGAATGTGAATGTTACTCTTTTTACAGGCTTCTTTTACAGTATTTCAGTAAACTTAAAGGTCTTTCAAATTTCTGGAGTAATTACTGCTTTATGAGAAATGAAGTCTTTAATTTTTTAGCATTCATTCCCTGAAAAGTATGTATTTCTCAATAATCTTATGGATATTCTGATCACAGAACTATAAAACAGTTTGTTGAATTAAACTTTTCCAGCAGCCTGAAATTCTTTTATTTACACCACTACTATTAAAACTCTTCAGGAATACTGCAAGCACATATCTCAACATAGTCTTAATATTTAATCTTTGATTTAATAAAATTTTAAATATTTACTTTGCAGTAAGAATACTTAGTATGCTTTGTTGACACTTGGCTACTGTAAACACTTAATAAGCGTTAATTTAAACAAAGCTACTTTTATGTTTAATACAGTTTAACATTTGCCAGTTGCATAATGAGCAAACAGTTGAGCTTGATCTCTTTGTGCCTGCATAAAATTATATTGCCCTCCTGTGAATTTGCCTCTTACATGGACTGCTGTTAAGGGTGGCCAACACTTTTCTTCTGGCTTCTTTCTAACACTGCTGGACTTTTAACCATTTGAATTCCTATCTTCTATGGCCAGAGCTCTTTATAGTTGATGGTTTTTTTGTTTGTTTTAGATTTTTTTCGTTTTATTAATTTTAGTCAGAATTGTTTCTGAAAAGAGATCAGAGAGAAAGAGATGGACAGCAAGGGCTTGAAACTTGGAGAAGGAAGTTGGCAGAAGATTAGTTGATGTTTTTTCTTTCCCTAGTTCCCAGGGATGGGCTTTTCCTGTCTCTAAGAAAATCTGACTGTGTTTGGCCCAAGTTTTGTACCTTTGAGAAATTGCAGTTTGCAAATTCTTGAGCTTGCTAGAATTTTACAGCTGAATTCCCTAAAGGTTCCATGTAATGGAGAATCCTAAGGCTGAGGGGAGTTTCCTGCTCCTACAGTTGTATCTCAGAGCTGCTGTGGGTGGGAAACTGGCAATTAAGAGCAGGAAGCTTTATGTGTTCTCCATACTGGCTTGGCACAGAAAAAAACTTCCATATTCAAAGGCAGAGTCCAAACTGAGGGAGAGGTATGGCAGGGGGAGGGTAAGTTGGGACAGAGAACCAGGAGGGATAGGGAGAAAAGGGCTACCATTGCAATTAGGTGTTCCTGGACAAGGAAATTAGGAGGTGATGGGAATGAACAATTGTTGCGTAGCATTCCACTTCTACAGGAGTGCCTAGAAACCATTAATTAGTCACTCCTGTAAAGAAGCTCATCTTGTGCTCACCAATGTGGATAAACTCATGAAACAGATTAAGTTTGGAGGCAGTGACCACGTCCTGGTTGAGTTTGTGATGTCAAGGAATATGGGCCTCACAAAGAGCAAACTCAGTATCCTGAACAGAAGACCAAAATTCCAGCTGTTTAAAAACCTAGTGGATAAGATCCTCCGGGATGCTATATGTAGGGACAGAGGAACAGATCAGAGATGGCAGCTCTTCAAGGACACTTTTCTCAGAGTGCAAGAGCTCTCCATCCTTATGTGCAAGAAATCAAGCAGGGAAGGCAGGAAACTGTCATGGCTGAGAAATGACCAACTGAAGTGCAGTTGCCTCTTTCAACTTTTTTGACCTGCAGAAAGGTCAAACTGAGGTGCAAGAAGGAAATGCACAGGCAGTGGAGGTAAGGACATGTGGTCAGGGAGAGTGCAGGGATACTATCTGGATGTGTAAAGATGAAATCAAGAAAGCCAAGGCATGGATGGAATTTAACATGGCGAATGCTAAGGTACTCAACAAGTTCTTTGCCTTTGACGTCACTGGCAGTGAAGCTTGTCATGTCTCTCATTTCCCTGAACCTTCAGGCAGGGGCGGGGGGAGCAAAGTCCTTTCCACTATAAGCAAAGAGCAGGTTTGAGACCACCTGATGACATTGAAAAGCCTATGGGGCCCAATGCCATGCATCCCAGGTCCTGAGGTCCTGAGTGAGCTGATTGATGTAGTTACCAAGCCCCTCTCCATCGTATATGATGGCAGTCAGGCAAAGTCCCCAGTGACTGGAAAAAGGGAAACATCAGTCCCATTTTTAAAAAGGGTAGAAAGGAAAACCTGGGGAATTACAGACCAGAGAGCATCACCTCTCTGCTTGGGAAGATCACGGAACAGATCCTCCTGGAGGCAATGTTAAGGCACATGAAGAGGTGATTGGAGACAGTCAGCACAGCTTCACCAAGGGCAACTCATGCCTGACCAATCTGGTGGCCTCCTATGATGGAGTAACTGCATCAGTTGACAGGGAAGTATAAAAGTCGTACATGGAAGATTGTACTAATGAGCCAAACTGTTCATATTCCAACCAGTACTGAAATGATTCATTAATTTAAACAGAAGAGATCTTTGAGAGTGTGAGAGTTTCTAGATCTTTATCCTGTGTTATGTTGCTTTTTTAACTTTGTTAAAATCAGCGGTAAGTGGTTTTGTTTAAATGCTCTGTATCACAATGTGGTGGTAGCACTTTTTCTACGAAGAAAAGTTGATAAGAGATTTTAAAAGAAACACTTAACTTTTCAAGTGTTTTTTACAAAAGACTAATTCCTATTTTGTGTTGTATTAACAGATCTTGAAAGAGAAGAAGCAGGGTCGTCATCTCTCCATAGTGGAACAACTCAACCAACATCATCATCTACATATGAAGCGAATAACACACCAACTACTAATTTCACTGGCATACATATACCACCAGGTGCCCATGCGCCAGCCAACACTCCAGCTGAAGTACCTCATAACACAGGTATATCACAATCACATGCAAAAAAACATACCTTTATTAAGGAGCAAATTCCGTGATTAGCTAGGATAGGCCTCCATTTAAATATAAAGAAAAAACATTTAGATGTGTTATGTTTTATGGCAGATGCAACCTCATAAATTTAAGCTGTAAAAATACCATAGGAAAAATACTGCTAAATATATTGGCTCCTACATCCTTCTTATTCTCTGTAATTTTTGGACCAAAACTAAGTTCTTAAAAATGTGAAGTTCTTCCCAATAGCTGCATTAAAAAGAAAAAGTTGTATTTTTAGATTATTTGTGAACCCACACCTTTTCCACTTCCTTTTGCCTTTTTTATAGTTTTATGTAAGGCTACCGAGTGAAAAGCTTGTCTTCAATCCTGATGATCATTTGATTGTTCAGATGTATTTTTATATTAGGGAATATATGAGATGTTTTTCTCACGCATCCCCTCCCCTTCTTTTACTTTCTTATTTTAAGAATGTTTCTCTGAAACAATCTGTGAAAATTCAGGATGCTCTTTTTTCAACTTTATCAAGGGGAAATCCTTCAGATAGTTGGGGGGGTGAGGCAGGGGTGCTTGTGTTATTTTTTTATATTCAGACTAGGTAAATTGTTTAACTCTATGTTTTTGCTAGAACTGAAAATTATAGAATATGTAGCTTGTTGGAGTACATGAATTGTGTGTATTACTTAGTTCTAACCCCACTGTGCTGTTTCTTCTAGCATCAGCATTTCCTTTTCAAATCTATCTTATTTATTCTCGCCAACTGTTTTCAAAGGAATTAGGAAGGGCACAGCTTGCAAGTGTTAGATGGCAGACATGGGGCTTTAAAAATAGAGACTCTAATGTGAAGAGGCAGAGTATAAGTTTCCATGTAAAAAGTTTACTCATACTCTTCCTTAGCAGATTTTCCTCGATACAATAGGGTAGACGGTGTCTTTTGGACTAGTATTTTCTGAATTTGTTTAATGCTTGAAATTTAAAATTCTGTGAAGTACTGTAGTGATAAAATGAGACTGTAAATTCTTCAGTATTATTTAATAAAACATTCCTAATCTGAAGTGGAAGTCTATAAACAAAAATAACCCAATTCCAATTGTTTGCATTGATTCGCAGGAGTGACAAGTAATACCATTCAACCTGCTCCTCAGAATATTCCTTTAGTAGATCCTGCCCTTTACAGTGCTCAGTCTGCAGGTAAGGTGGTGGCATTTGTATTGTCCACACATGGATGTGCTGTCCTGTGTGTTTCTCCCTGTCCCCTGCAGCTTCCTCATAGCTTAATTTGCAGCACTTAAGAAGTTTGAGAAGTAATCATTACCATTAGAAGAATGCCATAATAATGATAACTATTATCAGAACACTATAAATTCACAGATTTTAAAAAGAATGGACATCATCAACGTTGTGTTGCTGAAAGTTTAATAGTTACTGAAATCTTTCCAATAGTGTGTGCTTAGTGTTGTCTAGGTTTTTTAATGTGTGATTTTTATTTTTAATTATTGTTACTATTTTTAGCCAGTGAGCTAGCTTTGTATTAAGCTTTTGCATAGCTGTTTCTCAGATGAGGTTCTGGTATACTCAACAAAGTCTGTATTCCTGATAGCCTTTCTAAATTCTGTTTTTGGTAATTAACACACATTCCCTTTCCCTAAAATTTCTTCTTTGGGCTTAGTCTGTAAGTTACTTATTCATTTCAAGAAATAATCAAGAAACACATTCCAGTGATGTTTTCTGTTGCAGCATAGTTGTGTTCCATACCAGCAGTGCTTGTTGATTGTAAGTAGTGCCTGTATTAAATAATATAAGGAACCACTGCTAGTGATGTTATTATGATTTACCATTTAGTCAAGGCTTTTATCTTCTAAAATGTCACTGGTCTTACTTCTGTTTTAAAATAAGTTTTACTGAAAAAGCATTTTTAATCAGTGGAATACTATAATAGAAATTTAGTGTTTAGCTTGATTCTAGTCTGTTGTAATAAGAATCCTGAAGGATGTGTCCATCATAATATATTAAGAAGCCAATTTTGTCAATGATGTCTTAAAAAGAAAAATCATAAAAATCATCTTTGATAGTTACAAATCCATTTCTAGTGTTCCCTTGAAGAACAAAAGGTGCATCCTAATTTTTCTGTCTGGCATATTAATAAAACATCTCTTATTACAGTTATCTTTTACTGGGGAAAAAAAAGTCCAACCTGTTACTGAACCATTTAATCTGAGTGATGGTTTTGCAGTTTGGCGGCTATTATAAGTTTCGGTAGCTACAAGTGAAAACTTAGCTGAAAACTTAGAAAATAAGCTGTCATGCAGGAGCTTGAGAGGGTGTATAGGACATGTCAGTCAGTAGAAGTACAGTAACATTTTCTTTGTATGCATATGAGAAGTCAAAAGCATTGGTCCTTACCTTATCATCATCCTGCCATACATGCATGATCATTACCTAAAACATTCTCCCTTCAGCTAGTCAGAATAATATCTTCATTCTCCCTAGACTGCTGAGGATTCCTTTTTATACCTCCAGTACTGTGCTGTGGAATAGCCTTGTCCTGTAGGTAGATTAGGAAATGGCTGTATTTCACAACATACATACTAAGCTGTGGGACCCAGGAGTCCTCCCCAGTTTCTGAGTCACAAAATATATTCAGGCTATATATTCTGACTGCATATTGAGGTTAAGTCTTGGTATGCTCTGTTCCTATGGAACTGAAGTTTCCTATGGGAGGGAAAGAGGGATTGGTATAGCTTTCCAGCAGATTCATACAGCTAGCTTAGTGTGGAGTACACTTACTCCATGATTTAGACACAATGTCTGTGTCTATACTAGTAAATATGCCTGTAAATATTTGTTTGACACTGAGAACAGATGGCACAGAACTGCTCACATCCATACTATTAAACTTTTAAACCTTTTAAACAAGGTAGTTCATTACGGCTGCCAATATTGAATGGTCTTTAGCTTGCTCTAACCACGAATCGTGCCAGGAATTGTTTGGGAAAATGGTAGTTGTCATGGCTAAAACCATACTGCAATCTGTTCCAGTAGTTTTGACAGTGTAGACAGTCAAGTTTAAGTGTTGGGACACATTCCCTGGCACTGTTTAATGTACTAGTATTGACATAGCCAAACAGGATATTCCACATATTCCTGCAAGACTCTTTGTGGTAGTAAGATCAAATGTATATTTTTAAAATAAATTATATATTTTCTTTGCTTCCCATTACATGGGAGAAGCAATCTGATTAATGCTATGATGGGAAAGAAACTTTTGGTGGAGAAGACTGGAATATTCATCAAAAGAAAATTTAGTTAAAATAAGAGTAGTCCTTTGATTTTAGTGAGCACGAGACCTTCAGTAATTGTCCTGTCCTATGGGAACAGGTTTCAGAGTTGAACATTGGCTTTTGAAAGTGTCAAAGTATATGCAATTAAGCGTTGCTTAATGTCTACTAGCAGAATGTAAAGCTATGTAGCAACTTTGTATAGTGAGTTCATGTACTTCTCTGATGGTAGGGTGTTTAAAAATTTTATTACCTCTAGATTTTGCTAACACTAAATTCATTCATAGCTATATTACACTGAGTTTTTATAAAATGTTCTTACATTACCATATGTTCCCCTCCACAGGTGGCATAGTATAGAGAAACCATTTGTTCATTCTAGTTCATTCATAATAATGTTTGTTTTTCCACACAGAAAATAAAAATAATAATTTCACATTTCATATGTTTTTACAATCTTAAGAAAAAAATCTTTAAGGAATTGTATCCTGAATGTCATAACTGCTTTAATGGGGGGGAGGGGGAGGTGGGGAACCATCTGGCTTAAAAAGCATTTTTATTCTTTGCCATTTCCATTTTTATATACCAGTTTGCACTGGTTTTATTACACTGTTCTTAAATCATCTGCCTTTTATTTGGGCAATTTCATAAAAAGGAAGAACATCTGACAAATATAAAAGGATATCAAGGAGAGGCATATATACATATGTATATATATATATGCATATGTAAAATACACATTTTATTCTAAAACTATTTTCTTAACATGATATTTGGCATCACCAGTCTAATCATCTTTTGTTTTTTTATTTTATCATTCTCTTAAAAGAATGATGCTTTTTGACATTAGTTATGGATTCCATGTCTGCCACATTTCAGTAATAAATATAACTACTAATAATTTCAGATGAACGTAGGAGTGGTGTGTTTCAGTACACTTTTTCCCATCTCAATATTGTTAGTAATTTTAGAGCTCAGAATCACGGACTGGTTGAGGTTGGAAGAGACCTCTGGAGTTCATCTGGTCCCACCCCCCCACTCAAGGAGAGACACCTAGAGCCAGTTGCTCAGGACCATGTCCAGACGGCTTTTGAATATCTCAAGGGAGGGAGACTCCACAACTGCTCTGGGCAACGTGTTCCAGTGCTCAGTCACCTTCACAGTCAAAAAAGCATTTCCTGATTTCCATATGGAACCTCCCATGTTTCAGTTTGTGCCTCTTGTCTAGTCACTGGACATCACCAAAAGAGCATGTGGCTCCACCTTCCTTACAGATTTCCTTCAGAGATCTCCAAGAACTTTCTGTGGGCTAAAGAGTTGCATCTCTTTCAGCCTTTCCTCATATGAGAGATGCTCCAGTCCCATAATCATCTTCATGACCCTTCTCTGGATTTTGCACTAGCTCTTTTTGTTCTGGTGAGCCCAGTAACTGGACACAGTACTCCATGTGTAGCCTCACCAATGCTGAGTAGAGGCAAAGGATCACCTGCTGCCAATGTTTCTTCTAAGGCAGCTCAAGATACCATTAGCTCTCTTTCCTGCAAGGCCACGTTGTCATCTCACAATCATCTTGGTGTCCACCAAGACCTGCAGGTCCTTCCTTTGCTGCAAAGCTGCTTAATTAACCCTTAGAAAGTATAAATTGAAGTTAGTTACCAACTTTTGAGGTGACACTCTTGATGTGAGTACATTTTATATGTATGTATAATATATATATATATACACACATATATATCACACACACACATATATATACACAGATGTTATAGTTAAATTTCTCATTATTTTGAAAACTTTACAACACAGCTGCTCTATTTCTATTCTACTTGTCCATTGTGAATTGCTGACTTCAATAGGAGTTGAGCCCACTGAACACATCAAAAGAGCAACACCCTTACTGTGTAAACTTTGGTTTATAAATTTAAAATTGTTATTTTTTTCCCCTCAAGTTATGTCATAATAGCATCTAAAGTAGATTTCATAATAAATAAGGCTTTATGCCAGCAAAACATTAATAGGGCTCATACTGTAAAAATAAGATTAGACTGGTGAATTTAGGCTTCCTTCCAGTAAGTTAGCTGAATAGTGGACTGATGCCTTGGCCAGGTTTTAAAGAATCATTTTGTAGTTTCTTTTGGCATCATAGCATAAAGCCACTTTGAGGAGAACTTGGTCTTTCAAATTTCTTAAAGATGTTCAGTAATGTGGTCACAGATTTACCCCATCTGCTTTTAGTCTGTGACTTTATTTAGGTTGCAAAATAACTTAAGCATATGCTTATGTTTATGCACTCCCTCACACGTATTTACTCATGTTTGTGTATTTTAAGAGATTTTAATGTGGTTTCACTTATTCAACAGTAAACTAATATACATTGCAGTGTAAACAAGGCCAGCAAATTGTCACGTACTGAAAAGTTATTTTGTGGTTAGATTTATTTATTGAAGGGAAAATAAAGTTCTAGAGTGTATTTTAAAAATGGATAAAATTAATCTTAAAAGCAATTACCCTCATGCTTTTTATTCAGGTAAGGTTGTTTTGAAAACCAGAAAATCAGTCTAGTTTTTATATTCCCAGGTTTTCCATTTTATTTGTTCAAGAACTGTTCTTAATAATAAGATTGGGGTAAGGAAAAGCAAATATAATAGACATTTTTTGATAAGAACTGAGATTCTTTAGTAAACATTCTCATAGTATTACCAACAGTAGAGCTTTATTTTGAAAGAAATTGATCCAGCTAACTCAAATTGTACCCTGTAAAATGCATTTAAGTATATTTGCTTTTAAAAATTCATTTGTTCACAGTCTATGAAATCTCTTTATTGCTTATAAAATGCAGTGTAGGAAACCTACTAAATAAATGTCTATTAGTTTCTACTATTTCATATAATTATCTGTGTTCATAAAAATTGTCTTTTACAAATTAAGTCGTTCTGAAGTACTTGAGTAAAGACTTTATAATTTATCCAGAAGTTATTGGAGTGGCATGGAATTAGCCTTTAAACTCCCAGTGAATTCATGGGTGGGAGGTGGGATACTAACATAACTGTGCTTTATGTTATGCACACATCAGTGATTACATACTAAATGTTTTCTAGTTAAGGCTTAAGTCTCCACTATACTTTATAGAATGTTGAATGCATGTGTGTGAGCATTAGACGTCATTATGTTGGACCTTATGTCAAGGAAATACACTGATTAATAAGTGACAACTGTTTTATACTTTATTATGAGAATATTTTTACTAGAGTTCGCCAATATGAAAAAAAAATGGGGTAATTTAATGAAACTATCATTTGCGGTCACCTTACATAAAATTTGAAATATAAACATTACTTAGAAAAACAGAAATATAATATGTGCAGAAACACCCCAGTTAGAAATACTTCTAAATCTTAAACAGTCCAGTTGAGAGTGAACAGTTTCTAACTGATTTTATTATTCCTGAAGAAGAGAGCAAAGTAATTATACTGTAAGCACAAAAAACATTTCTTTTCTCTTGCAAGTTGAGATATGATTACAGCTAGCTTATTGTTAAAATGCTCTCTTTTGCTGCCTTAGATGAAGAGCAGATCTTTCTCAAAGGTATTGACTTACCTGTGAAAGGCACTGGGTCATATAAAAAACAGTGTTTTGAAAGGTTCTTTTATACTTTTTCAAATGCCAGCAGCAAAGAAGTTAAGCTTTCTATGAATGGAAAGAAGAGTGAACAGAAGACCATGGTCTCATCTTCATAATATTGCCACAGATATCAGCCTGATCTTTGTAATATTACTGCAAATATGAGTAAAACATAGAAACCAAGTAGAGGGAAGTGTCATTCAGATATCCCTTTTTGTAACTTGTTAATAATTATATTTTTGCAGGGGAAGTCCACTTGACACCAGAGGACTTTGCCAGAGCTCAGAAATACTGCAAATATGCTGGCAGTGCTTTGCAATATGAAGATGTGAGCACTGCTGTGCAGAATCTACAGAAGGCCCTCAAGTTACTGATTACGGGCAGAGAATGAAGCCTTTATTCAACAGATTAATGTCATTTGCCTAAAGAACTAACAGCTTATTACAGTACCTATTAGGGGAGTGGAAATATAAAGAAGTTCTCAATTCCATCACCTGTGACAATGAAATCACTGTTTCAGTGTCAGATTAGCAGTTAAGAGTACAGTAGGAATCTCTGTTTTCATTTTACAAATTGTGGAGCTAGAAACATATGAACGCGGTGGTTTGTTGTAAGCAAAATACAGAAGTACTGTGGACACTGCTCAAGAGTTAGAATTCATGTTTCAATATTTAGATTATCAAAATGGAAAAACGCTGAATCTGTTAAAAGCTTAAACATAAGAAAGCTCTGTTAAAATTCTGGCTGATTTTATTATTTCAAACAATTATTTGATAACTTTAATAGCTTTAAAATGGTAACTAAATTCAGGGCTTCCTCCTGAAATGAGAGCATGTGAGAAGACTGACAAATAAACAGTGGGAAGGACTTTTTTCTATATCTAAGTTATTTGGGTATTATCTGAAACATAAAGTTAAGAGAGTCTTGAGGATGTTTGTATTTAATTTTAAAACGTGCAGGAAAAGGATCTATTCATACATCAGAGCAAATAATTTTGATAGTGTTCCAAACAAACTCCTTACAACTGCATGGGCTGCTATATGTAGTCTTGATCGTTGGTTCTTGCTCCTTTTACATGAACACTTACAATTTTCTTTATATATGGATAATTAGAGAAAGTACTAATAGTTATCAGAGATGAGGCTGAAACCAGAGGCAGAGGTTCTAAACAATGTGACCTTTTAGGGAGATTTACTTCATGGCTGTTCCATCTCTTTAATAGGCTGAATCAAAGACCAGTTCTTCAACCATTAAAGCAGTTCAGGTTCATCTCTGGTACTAATGTCATAGAACTTTGTATTTCCAGCTAATATTCTTCCTGTCTGCTTTGTTGTGGAGACTATTTGGACTTGGGAATTAATTAAAATATCTTGGAAATGGAATTTTGAGTCTTTATAAAGTGTACCCTTGCAATTCTAGAGCTCTTGATTGTTAAAAATTCATCCACACTCTTTGAAAGAAAGAATAAGTAGTCTTTTAACCAGTGTGACATAGTAATTAAGTACACCACAAAGCACGTGCGATTTATGTAATAACTTTTAACATCTTTCTTTCCAGCCTGCCAGATCAAATATACATATTCTTTGTAACTGCACTGTTTTTTCAGTGTCTGAAATAAGTCTGATACTCAAAGCAAAAAGGTGGGGAAAAAAAAACCACACACATAAGCATGCATTGAAATGTCACTGGTGGTATCATTTTGAGTGCAGACCTATTTGACAACAAGTTTGAAAAGGGTAGTATGAAACTTAGTAATGTATCATTAAGCAAGATTTAATGGCTAGAATCATTTATTTTTTAATGTAGGAGTTTTACAACAGTTCACCAAACTTTGTTTGAAGCCACATATTTAAGCTGGTAATGTTTGGTATTTATTGTCCAAACTGATGCCTAAAGTAAATTATAGCAAAACATGTCAATTCCATTAAGTACAGCCTCTGGCACAGCTTTAAATATGACAGATACCCTTAAGTTCAAACTAGTGTTGCAGAACAGTTTGAAAAGTGTAATTATTTGAAAATGTCAGGAGAACATGGGTAGATAGACTAATTATTCCAAATTGGAATTCGTGGTAGGCACTGGAATTTATGGCCCCATTGTTAAATATTGTGTGAGCTTGTCTGTGTGTTGACTGATTCATTTTACAACTGCTCTAAATGATAAAGCACCAACCCATAATTCCTCTTAAGCCACTTCCCGACACATACAATAGTAACTAAAAGAGAGTGTTGTTTCTGTTGTTTGCTACCTACCTCCAACAGATCTCTCTTCTTCACTGATGATTACAACCCATGTGTGCTCACCTTTCTCCTTTGGATTGTGAGCTCTCAATCTTAACCTTGTTTAGCAAAGAAGAAAAATAGTTTTCAGATGTTCCATGTTCAGTTGTGCTGTTTATGTAAACTAGAATTTCAGTAAATCTGTTCAATATTTGTTACTTAAAAGGCTTTTTGGTGTTGCTCAATGCTTTTACAGTTCTTTATGCTTTTACATGTCTGCAGGGAAAGTTCCCAGATTATACTTCAGGATTCCTTCTGGAAAAGTGTTTTGCAGATCAGGTTGCTGTTCATGAAATGTGTACTCTGAGTTTTGTAATACTGAAGGTGTACTTTCCAAATTGTTGCACTCATACCAGGTGAAATATTTAAAGGATATCCATTGTAAATGGAGTTTCTGAAGCACAGACTTAAGTATGATCATGATTTTAGTTATACTATTTGGTGTATTATGGTACTTACCTACCAGAAATCAAGAACCGAGAAACTTACCCTCTAAAGTGAGGGGGGGCGGGGGGGTGGGAAGGGGTGGCAACGTGCATGTGTATGAGCATCTGTAATGTGCATGTAAATTCAATGGTGAACTATAAGAATGCCTTCAGAAAAAGGGATTCTTGTATCTTGTTTACAAGTATTGGAAAAATGTCAGATATGAATATATAGATACTTCTGACAAGTGTTTTTAATGACCTTTAAATATACTACTATAGTGCCAAAAGTTAGCTTTTAATTGTGCAGTGTTCCAAATGAGTGGTCTTTGATTTTCTTCTTCTGAACAGTAAAAATAGGAGCCTGTTAAGAGAGAGAACACAGATTTAGAGAAAATTAGACTTAAAAAGACTTCAAAGTTTTTGTGGTAATGTTCCGATTGAGATTACAAGGTTCCCTGACTTATAAAGTATTATTCTTGCTTCCTTTTATAATGCCCTTTATTGTGCAATTTATGGAATTAGAGCCCGGGTATGTGGATTTGGGAAACCTAAAGTTCAGTGCTAAGCTTCTAAACCATTGGTGCTTCCCAATAGTGATCACAATTTTCTTCAGTCATTAATTTTAAGTTGGAATTTTTACCCAGTTTAGTAGGTGATGCAATGAAGTTTTTTTCTTACTGCATTGCAGCTTTCCAGTGCACAGGTGTAGTTACAGGAGAATTGGAGAAAACATGAATTTATATTAAATATTTCACTATCAGCAAGAAATAAAGGAATCTGAAGTTGCCAGTGGAGCTCTTTTGGGGTTGCAAGTCTATTGGAACAGTCTGGTGATAAAGATGTTTCTGAATATAATGCTTGCGATGATCTCAGAATAGGAACTTTATAAATGGGATATAAATGGGAGCATTGAAAACCAACTTGAAAGAGAGTAGAGGTATCTCTTACATTGGGGGAATCTCACATTCCACAAAATTGGAGAGGACACAGAAATGATTGAAGAAGAGAATGGAAGAAATATTTAGAATCCCACAGTGTCTGCAGTAAGATTTCTTCAGGGCCTTGGAAGAGATGGGATAGAAGCTGGACATAAAGGCAAAAGATTACAGGAAGATAGGTAAATATGTAAGTGTAAGCACTAGAATGACAGTGGGGGGGGGGGGGGAAGCTATGAGCAACAAGGTGGAAAAGGTAAGTTACAGCAGAGACAGTCTAGCTCTAAAAGGAAAGAAAAATGGGGGAAAAAAGTCGTTAGTATTCTGAAAATGGAGAGGAGCAGAACTTTTCATCCTTGGGACCAATGTGCTCATTAAAGTACATCATGTTTAGTAAATTATTAAAATTGGGTTGGGGTGTCCCCTTTGGAAAATGTAAGACATCTCATAAATAACAACATAGTATCTGCAGAGACCTGCAAAGATGCATGTTTGTCCTTAAAATGTTTCCTGATTTTGTGCTGTCCTTCGCATGATGATTTACCTCTATTTTTTTCTGCTGTTTTTATTCTGTAGTTTTCCCACAGGTACAGGGGAGTTTGTTTTGCTTTATTACAGTTCTAAGTGTCAGTGATAGCCTACGTATTCAGACATTCACAGGTAATTTGGGAAGGTTAACAGGTCTGGGTTTTTACCTGATGTGAACTATAAAGAAAAAGTGGGGATTGTACTTCCACCAACCCTGAGCTTTCAGAGAATCTTTGGCAGCAATATGACTATAATATTTGCAGAAGGCTGTGTGGAAATTAGCTCTTCAATCATAGCTCAACAAATGGATTTCTTGAAGTTTTGAGACCTCCAGCTAACAGGTTGTTGAAATTGTCAATTTTGCTTACCTTAATTAACCCATCTGTAAAATGGGCTTCTTTAGATTTAACAATTGTTACATAATCATGATTTTTCCTTGCATTTTGATTTTGAGTAGACACGTAGGATGATTTTTTTTTCAGTCCAGAGAGTAAACTGTTATTTAAAATACTTGATTTGATTCCGATCATTGTTGATGGAAGTTACTAACTGCCAAGAAATAAAAAGAAGGGATACTGAGATGATAAAGAAAAATTGAAATTCTTAAGTAGATGATAAAGAAAAATTGAATTTCTTAAGTATTGAAAATAGAATGAGTCTAGTTATGGAATGGTTTTCTTAAGGCATTATGGACAAAGGATTAATTTATTTTAAGACATCTTATTAATTTTATAGATGGGATTGCGTTATAAGTTTGAAATTATTCTGGGGTTAAAATTTCAATTTGTCACTGAGTTTTGGAGGTCTTCCTGGCTTCTGGACCATGGTCCATCACCAAAAATACCTGGAAATGTTACCCATGAAAAACATGTTTTGCAGAATCTGAGATACTGTGATGACGTGATCTCAGTACCTTCCAGCCATGCATCATTTTGTCTTGATTAGATCTAATGTTTGTTATGGTGCATTGGAAGCATTTTGTGATTTATAGTGAATACAGGACAGAATGAAAATATCTTTATGCATTGTATGAATTCAATACCTATTGTGTGTTTACTTGTGATGGTGAGTAAATATCCCTGTGATGCAAAGTATTTTATTTGAGCATGTGTCTGAGTGCAGAAATATGAGAAGTCATATGAGAAGCTTATCAAAGATTCAGATGTATAGCATATTGCCATGATAGAGTGCTGCTTAAAATAGAGGCCATACCTGTTATGTGAATACAGCTTTGCAGGACCTACTCCTTATAAAATTCCTGTAAACTGTTTTTTTCTGTGTTGTTTTGTTTAACCAACAAACAAACAAACAAACAAACAAACAAACAAAAAAAAAAAAAAAACACTTTTTGCTGAAGGTAGTCAAGGTAGTCAGATATATCAGCACAGTATTGGGAAATATACCTTACTCGGTGCACATATTAAAACTGTGCAACAAGTGTGCAAGTGCTCATGATCACTGCACTTCAGCTCAGCAACCCTTTGATAATAGAAGTTTTACACACATCTGGCCTTTATCCTACACTTATTTGTGTGAGTGACTTCACCCATTTGAATGTTCCTATTGAGGCAATAAGAGTACTCGTGTATGTAAGTGTTTGCTGTATTACGATAGAAAGCTTTGGCAAGAGGCATGTTGCCTGTTGTTCAGTAAAGTATAGCTAGAACAATAGCAACAGCTTTAATGGAGCTAAATCTGGCATACCTCTAGTTCTACCAGTGTGGGGGTCCCAATCTCATAATCTTTATGCTGACATATTTTTGAGACAGAAGTCCAACTTTTTTTCTATTTATGTTGGGAAATGGTGAGATTTTATGTGGACTTAAATAAAACAATAATGACAAATCTTTTTGAACATAATTGCTCTAGACTTGCTGAAAAGCCCTCTGTTGAGGGCTCTGTCTGTTTTATGTCCAAATATATCTAAACACAGCTTCTATTAGAAAGAAATTTTTATTCTCAACATCTGCAGGAACATGCACATGCAATAACAGACTTGCCATGTATGCAGGAGGTGGTCATGAAAGACAGCAACTTCTGTTCTTGTTCACTCTCGATCACCTACCTAAATTAGAACATTAATCTCTTTTGAAGATAGCATTATTGAAATGTTCTTCCCTATACCACATAGCTTTACATGATTTCTCCCGCAGGCTCTGGGATACTAAGTAGTCAGTCATCCCTTGCTGCAGCTTAAGCGAGATACAGTGTAAAATGTGAAGTTTCTTTCTTTAGCCCACTTTTCATAGTAACTGATGCTTGATACTGCTTAGTCAACTTTCTGGGAAGCAATGTTTGTAAATGATTACTCCGGTATATGCCAAATTTACTGATCATGCATATTTATTTAAATGTCTAAGCTCATAGAACTTAAGAACATTGAAATATGCTAAGCATCCTGCTACTGCACAGCTAGCACCTGCACATTTCTTTAGTATGTGACAATGGAAATATCTACCAAGACTACTGAAATCCAAGTCACTATTCTGCAGCTTCTTCTGTCACAGTTCAGTTTTCAGAGGTCATCTTGCTTATTCTGACGGCTTTGAGTCTTTCTAGTCAATGTAGAGACAGATGTTGCACTATGCAAATCTTCAGGACAAGCCACAAAACAGCTGCTTTTTTTTGCTTTGTTCACACAGCTCCAGTCTTAGATTGCATAATAAGTGACTTTATGCAAGCATTCACTCTCAATAACTACTGCTGTTAGTCTTCTGTCTAGAAATTTCTTGATCTTCAGTCAACCCAAAGTGTGGGGTCTCTAGAGCAACAAAGAAAAAAAACATCTGTTTATGACTTCCGATTTAAAAGCTATTTCATGTTCAAGCCTTTATAAAGGAGAAATGCAAAACAGGGTGGGAACCTTGAATTTTCCAAACGTGAAATTTTTGGAGACTGAAAATGCTTTCTTCTTGAAAGATATTTGTAGGGAACTCTACAGAACTCTAGAGAAGACATGAGAGTATCAGCCATTTTTCCTGAAATTCTTCATCTTTGTCTGTTAAAGTCTGTTAAACTATAGCATTTTTCTGAGGTTTTGGCAAGCAACTGGCATAAGTACTGCTCCTGGAATATGTGTTGTATCAGCCTACATCTTTCTAGGTTCTTTCATCATCACTCCAAAATAAATGTATTACTGACTGCCACTCACCCACTGTTCAAAAGATTTGGCATAATGCTTGAATCTAGAAACATTGAAAAAAAGTACTGTTTTCTGAAGAAGCTTGTTTTGTTCTTATGACCAAACTCAGTAGCCACCATGTCTACTACAGCCTTAAAAGAGAGTGATCAAACAAAAACTTGAGTGTCTTTGTTTTATAATAGAAGACAGACAACTGCTTGACAAATTGACAATATTTGCAAGACTTGCTAAATAATTTCTTCCAGCTTTCTGGTATGTTATTAGCACAAAGCTATTGTCACATGACTGTGGGTGTCCCAGGAGAATAACAGATATCATGCATGTCCACTGTGTCTCTTTATTCCTGAAGAAAATTTAACTTGCAAAGATGAGTAATCCATTGAAGGAAACCATGTTTAGCACCTGTACAGTGAGGTTGTCATTTTGATAAGGATAGCTACCTGATACTTTTTGTCTCTAGCGGACCTCTCTTCACTTTCAAAAATAATCTGTTGTGTATGCTGTGTTCCCTTACCCTCAGTTTGCTAAAATCCTACATGTGTAACATTCTTGTAAACGCCATGGAGGAGCCTCCGCAGACATACCAATATGATTGCTGAAGTTACATGTTCTAGCTGCAGAGGAAGTGTTTTGAAATCTTTTTGTAGAATGGAATCCAAATTTTTTATCCTTTGTACTATGACTTGCCTCATTGACTTAATCTCATTTTAGTTGCAAGTCATCTCCAGTGTTTAACAGCTGGTAACCTCAGACATGCTTAAAATTATGAAACATTTTTTTCTTCACCACATTTGAACTCCTGTTCTTTTTGTTCTTTTGTTTCTCTTCTAGAACTCCTCCCATTAGGCTTCCATTATCTCATTAGATTTCTAATAGAATCATGTTCAGAATGTGCCTCAGAGAAAGGGAATTTAAAATTATTTCTTGACGTCAAAAATAAGTATATCATAGGCCAGTCTTAACCCCTAAAAACATGAATATATCTTTCAGTAATCAGCCATCTTCAGTAATTCCAGTTTCTCAGTCTGTAAGTACTGATAAGGACAATTCCAGATTAGTGTCCTATTCATAGTCCCAGAGATCCTCTTCACTTTGCTTGGAGCCAGCTGATCATGTGTCTCAAGCATTGAACACAGAAGCTGAGATGCAGCTGGTGCTTGTAGCTGCAGGTTTCAGCATATTTTCTCCTACTATGTTTGAAGCATTGTGTGATGGTTCTTCCATTTATTGAGAACCAGAAACCTCACTGCGACTTAATATTGGTATTGTATTTTTGATTTACCATTGTGCTGACAAAGTGCTATTCCACCTTCTGTCAAAAAAATGCTTTTTCTACTAGCTATTCATCCAATCAGGAGAATAGGAAAGAGTCAGGTCCACAAACCTGATGTTCTACCATCAGGAGATAGGTTATGGGCTGGAGAAGAGAAATGACTCCAAGGATTCACTTCTTTTATTTTTTTGTGAACATGGGAATCAGAGTTTCATTTGAAACCATTGGTCATGCAGACATCTTTATAAGATAAACATGATTAATTCATGTGAGCATAAACAGTTATCATTTATTAATTTTTCAAACTAATCTTTAACATACTTTAATGTAATTAATATTTCTATCTGGTTAAATATAACTGAAACCAGAGGTTTTATGTATTTCAAATCTCAAAACAGCAAACTGTAAAAGAGGATAGAAGTGGGAGAGGAAACTTCTACAGCAAAATTCTCCTCCTCCATGTATCTTTCTTAGTGCATTACACCATAGGTTCATTTGATTTCCTGGAGAGAGATTTCCATAGACTTGTATCCACTAAGTTAAAGTGCTCAGCTAACTAATGTACATAAAGCTGCATTTTACACCACATAGAAACAAAAATTTTAGGAATATTAGGTGCAAATATTTTTTTTTCACACCATAGACATTTAAATGTATTCCACACTCGAGAAATGTGGCTTTAAAAGTTAGCACATCCATTTTTATCTGATACTTTTAAATGCTAAATTTGCCACCAAATTACAGATCGTAACTTGCATTTTGGCATTTGCAAACAAGCCATCATTCTTCATGATCACACTAAACCCTGAAATCCGTTGCAGGTTTTCAGCTGTTGAATGTAAACAGTGATTTCTTTGATGTTTCGCTTCCCTGGCACCACAAATTTTGATTTGTATTGTCAAAATAGGCAGAGAGAGAGGAAAGTGACCTAGACAGATTATTCATAAAAAGAAAGCTAATAAAATTCAGCGTATGAATACCGGCCTCTAGTTTACTAATGTCTGGATGATCATATCTAATTTAGTCTGTAGATGTAGTGTGTAGGTGTCTGCTTATGGGAGGAGGAATCTAGGGCTGTAGATATCTTTGACTAAAATGGTGAAATTAGCACTTTCCAGGGGACAAAATTAGAACTTTAAGAAAGTATGTGGAATCCTGTGTAGAGGAAGTTATGCAATAAGAATATTTATGTACAGGAAAAGTTATTATTTTTATTCTGTTTACCTCTCTCTCTGACTGCTCTCAATAAATGTTTTATGCACATAGCTAGCTTGTTGTTTGCTGAAGTTGCCGTGAATCATGAACAAATCACATAAACAGTATAAAAGAAACTCAATCACTGCCCTGCAATGTGGCAACAGTAATGGTAGGTACTTTAGGCTCTTCAATAGCTTTTTTTGAGTATTGACATTCCATTGTAAAAACTAGGAGTAGCTGGTGAATGACTTGCTTTGTTCTCCTAAGATGAAGCATGTTTATACATATGTATGCTATTTTATGCATAGCTGCAAGCACAATTTCTGTGAGTCCTTGTAATTGCTACAGGAATCAATAGGTTCTTGGAGACATCGTTTTCTTTGGTGACATATGATTGCAGTGAAAGTAAAGGAGAACTGGGGAAAGCCTCCAGGGGTAGAGAGAGGAAATAGTTTGAGGATGCAGGAGAACTCACATTGAGATTCCTCAGAAGAAGAAGAAGAGATAATGAAAACAGCAAAATACTCTTTAGAATCAGCTCTGAGTTGGAGCTTATTTGGTTCTGAAGATTTGTAGCTGCTAAACTGCCCCTTAAGTTTCTTAACGCGGGTTCAAAATTTATACAAAATTAATTTCATCAATGAGTGTCATGATTTTGTCCATTTGCTTTGCAATGCTAGGGTCTAGTATCTGTGGAACATATGGTACAAAGTGAACTATGTATATATAATGAAGACTTTTTTTTATATCACGTTTATCAGGTATTTTCCTTCCTACCTTTATGGTATTTGCAGCTTTCAAGACTTACTTAGAAGCAGATGTCCTAACGATCAGCTGGCCTACCCCACTCTGTCTACTACCGAAAACTACAGTTTTTGGCTTGTAGCATGAACTCATTGACATGCTGTAGAATCTCTTTTTGTTTTCTTCTGGGATACAGTTCTCTATCACAGATTTCCACAACTTCTCACATTTTGTTCTAGATATGCATTCTTGTTCAAAGCAGCCTAGTCTTGGATGGAAGGATTCACTTACCTTGCTAACTCTCCTGAAAGTCAGCAAACTAGCCAAGGATATTTTTTTCTTCTTACAAATATTCCTGAATATATTTTTCTTGAGCATCTTACACAAGACAAGCAAGTTGTGAACTAGAAAGAGAAAATTGCCTCACGGGTATTATTGCTGTGAGTTTCTGGATATAGAAACTCATATAGCGTTTGCCTTATTCCACACTGGCAAAATCCACAATTAATCCACACTGGCAAATGCTGGATGTTTGTGGCTGTTTTTGTTTTTCAGTGTTTTCCATAGTAGTTTTGAGTGTATTATTTCTTAACAGGATACATCTCGGTGTATTTTCTCTAATTACAGTTTTGGATGTGAAACTTGTCTAGACTTGCCAAAATGACAATCCACTACACCAAGACCCCTAATTTAGGTGAAAATAAGGCATAAGTCACTATTTTGCAGTGCAAACTCCTGAGAGGTAGCCAAGAGCAGTACTTCTGACCACAGTACAATGCATAACAAACAGATTAAGATGCAAGTATGTCAGCTTTACAAAGCTCCCTTCTCCTTTTAAATCAGCAGTGTATTAAGATCTAGCAGCAGTTCGACTGCAAAGGAATAACCATCTCTTTGCAGACTAATTAGACTTCCTACTCCTGCCTGTTTGGAGGCAATAGATGTTGTGTACTGCTTCCTTGGCAAAAATAGGAGCCATGCAGAGAAGAGGATCAGACAGAGCTTTGACTTTCCTACCATCCTAATAGATCAGAACTTCTGAAGGGTGTATGTTTTTATATTTGTTTGTTTTACTTACTAACATAGGACTGGCACCAAAACAAATAAATCTTGCTTTTACTATGATTCAGTGATGAATTTTTGTTGTATAAAGCTGATTTTTTATATTTATTTTTACTAGTAAATTCATTTAGTCTCATTCAACTAGTGGACATTTTATTAGGTATTTCTATTTTCTATAGTACAAGCTCAATAAAACCAACAATTTGAAGAAAAATTGTTGTTATGGGTAAGCAAAAAATCAAAAAAGGCTCAAGAATCAAGTGCTTCTTATTTCACCTAAGATTTATTAATCACAAAATTTGTTGATTATAAAGGTTCTAATATATCTTACTTTCTTCCTAAAGGAACTTTGTAATGTGTGTACAAATTATTAAATGATTCTGTCTCAGAAAAGAGACAGACATCTATGGAGATGTTCACCAACAAGAAATGTAAAGTGTGAGAGTTCTGTCTTCACTGACCTCTGCTTTCCCGCAAAAGAGGCTGGCAGTAAAAATAGGCTATTAATAACTTTTAAACAACAATCCTGAAATGCATAATGGCAAATGTGCTCTTACAAATGGTATTTTCAGCACAAATCTGTTCCTCAGAGCTAAGCAACTTCCACAGAGCAGTAACAGGGCCCATACTCCTTGCTCCTTGGAGTTGGAATCCAGTGCTCTGACAGATTACTCCAGCAAATGATCTAATCTGAATCTCTGTTTTAATCTCATTTTCCCAGTATTTTCTGCTTTTTTTTTTTCCTCCTGTAGTTCTGCCCAAACTTGAAGGAAATATTTAGGTCTAGTAAGTATTGTGTATAAACACAGGACCTTTGATCATGAAGCATGCTAATACAATAATTTAGATATAAATTACACTGGTGTTGAAGAAGGGACACAAGGGGGAAACAATGCATTCTATCCAAGTTGTGGGACACATTAGGCAAAGATCTTTGGCTAAATTCTGCTTTCCATAACCTGTACCAGATTTCAATCTTACAGAAAAAGATCTAAGACTCAGCATCATTATGGTACTACACAGAAGACCCATGGATGTTTCTTTGTGGCAGTCCAAATTATCCAAATGCCTAGAAAAGAAAAAAATTAAATCACACCTGGAATTCAGTGAGTACCTAGTTTAGAAAGGCTAAACCAGTCCTTTCATACTTCCAGATTTCATACTTCCAGTTTTGAACACCAGTTCTGCTTTTGTTGAATTTAAGCTGTGCTTTTGGCTGAGTGATCACAGCTCCTAGATGAGAACAATCTGAACAAGGTGTTACACATTAAGGACTGTGTACTAAACATACATTCTGGAAATTATCACAATGAAGAACAGAGATGGTTTGTAAACTAAATCAGTGTAATAGGGATGATTGTATTGTTCTAGTGAAATGAGGAAATTCCAAACATTTAACTCTTTTGAGCATGTCACTATTAAAATTGTATCTTTTTAACACAAAAAATCTGTATAGAAACACAGAAATATTCTGACAGTGATCACAGGTAGTTTAACAGTCATTTTCAAACACAACACAAAAGTAGAAGCTTCAGTTGCCTTTCAGCTTCTTTTTCATGACTAAAGACTTGACTCAGGAGAAGTCCAGCTCTTCTTATATCCAGATGGGTGGGGTTAATAGTTCCATGTATGATGGTAAAACATGGTATAGAGCAAACATATCTCATTGTATAATGCCCAAAGATGTGAAGAACATCTGTATTTCATCGATATGTACTATTTAAAACTACTTTTTCAACACACCAGACAGATGCCAGTTCCATTTAAATTACCTATTTGCCAAGGTTGAGAGTTGTTCCAGGTAGGAACCTCCACACCACAGGACAAGAGAATGGCTGAGGTTGGAAGGGACTCTGGAAGTTGTCTGGTCCAACTCCTCCAGCCCCTCTGCTTGAGCAGAGCCTTCCAGAGCTGCACATCCAGGATATATTCCTGCATTTCTCAGAGCAAGGTGAAGGAAGCTTCAGGTACGAGTGTTCTATGAGATCTATAGTTGTATGTGTAGGAAATTTGAGGAAAGAAGACATACTCTTCGTTGTTACTAATGTTCAGCCTCCTGGTTTGATATTAATATTCCTCAACTCAGTGATAGTTCTGATGACACTGATAGCTTTCTGTAGATAAATTCTTTGCATAGCTGAAAATCAAATGATGTCCTGTGATGTTTCTCTCCAGTTGTTATCTCACCAGAACTGTTGATGTTGTAGGCTTATTATCATAATTTTGCATAAATTGGGGGGGGGGGATTAATGGAGTAAATCAGAAACTTACTTCTCTGTAGAAAACTTGAAGTAGGTGAATGGCTGCTTGTACACATGAACACATTTTCCTTATTAAATATTTATAGTAGCACTATCATTTATTAAAAATGATTAGCTGAGTACCTGTTATGAATTTAAGTGTGGTTTCCTTGAGGCTTATCAGAAGCCTAGAGGTGATAGGCTGTTTCTGGTGTTTTGTTCTGAGAGAAGACAGAAGTGCTATAGCCACAGCAAATGTAAACCTGGCAGACATTGGAGACAAGGGGGAAGGAAGTACATTAAGTGCTTAAAGTTGGGTAGTGTAAATATCCTTTTCCTTCTCCCCATGCAGTCGAAATCCCAAATACTCAGACCAACAGATAAAGCCAAGAGGGAGCTCTTTGTTTCTTTATGCAAAGCAAGGACATATTTTGGAAGGCTGTTAAACTCCAAGTGAGGAGTATTAGTATAGCAAAAGTAGCCATATCTAAATTTTATTATATACTGCTAACAGCAATATTTTAGCAACTTGGATTTTGATGTTGTTGGTTTACCTCACTGCCCTGTGGTTCTGAGTGCTGGTGCTGCAACTGAAACCTGTGTCAGGGTGCTTCACTGACAGTAATGCTGTGGGTGGCTACAAAAGGCAACAACGGAGTTACAGGGCTTTCCTGAAATGAGTTCATTTAAATATTAACCTCTGTACATTACTGTTTAAGTAGCCAGGTTATGCTTAAAGTGTTAAACGGGTTCTTCTGAACAGTGAACAACGTTGTCAGTTACTCCTTTGTCAAATTAAGCATTTTGATTATGCCCTTTACAGGGGGAGAGCTGACTTTAAGAATACTATTCCTAATGCATTAAACCTGCATTTTCTACTGGTGCAGAAACTTCAGCCACTGATGTTTTTTGTTTTTTTTTTTTTAATCGGACCAAAATGCCATCAAAGACTTTTATTTTGCTGCTATACAATAGTTATTCTATTTTGAAACTGATGCAGACTGAAACATCTTTGGAGCCATACCAAATCCCATTTAATTTGCACAAATGTTTTCTGTTTTCCAAAGAGTGCATGTGAAAATCCTACTAATAAGTGAAATGTAGAGAAGTATTTGGCATCAGCTATACTTCAGCAATATATCCCCTTAGCAGAAATGGAAAAATGTTTCCTTTTTATATTTAAATTCTTTTAGAGTTTTCACATGGATTGCCTATACTTCAGACAAAGTACTTCCAAGCAAAAAATCATCTTGGTGGAAGAAGAGTCTTTATAAGCTTTCATACTTCAATGTCAATGCAGAACAGTGCTAAAGAAGTGGTTATAATAAATGCAGTTTCCTTATCATATAAATATGCTACAGTTAAATGCAAAGTGCAAATATTAACGCAGCTAAAATTCCGCTCAAATTCACTGAAGCCAAGTGAACCACTGTAGTGAAGTTTGTGCAGCATATTTCTGTGACAAGCTACACTGTTTTCCTCACTGACATCTACTTTATATGCCTATATTCAGGTGGAAAAGGTTATCCACCAAAATTAACTTTATCCAAGGAAACTGAAGTTTCCTAAAGTATGTTTCTAATTTTCAGTTCCAGGTAATGATATCATGTTCTCCATCACCAGGTAAGTTTGATTCTGGAAACTTTGCTAAAGCTGTATCCTATTTGCAGGAGGTACTTGAATACCTGTTAAATATGGAATACAGATGATTCTAGTGCACAAGATTTTCTCTGAAGTGACGAAAGATGAATTATAAGTTGAGTGTTACACGAAAGCAAGGAAGATAGAGGGCTTTACCACCAAAATCTAAGGATTTTGCCTATTTCTCTGTCAGGTGTTAGCTCTCAGTGTACTTAGCTTCTGTTAAGTCTGTGTAAGCACTTACTTTCCAGTGGAGCCTGCATTCTCATTAGTGCAGTGTTAGCATTGTTAGCTTTTATCTGCTGTCCCTTAAGCTAAATTTGAATTTAACTGACTTTGTCTGGACTGCAGCCTGCTCTTTATGATTACTATGTCAGTATTACAAAAATTAGTTCTAGAGAAGATTAAAAAAATAAATAAATTTTGAGGGACTTGTCAAAATGGTCTAATAACCAGCAGCAGTCTGAAATGAAAGAACTGTAAACAATAACTGGAAATAGTAGATTACACACACACACACAAATATATATGTATACAAACCAGAAAAACAGTCTTAAAATTGACTCTATGCTACTCCTTAGGTCTATTACCCTTTTAAGACTGCTTATATGAATCGGTTTAATTAAATATCAATGTAGAGGGCCATAACAATTGTATGTTGACAATAGCAAAGCTTTCTTTTTCAGTATCCACACTTTAATATAGAGTTTCTCAAACTTTATTATTGGGAGCAATGGTGTATCTCTGTTGACTGTATATGACTCTAGTTTTTATTGAATAACTGATAAATCAAACCTGTTAATTCTGTAGTTGATTTGAAAAAATAATGTAATATTTAGTTCAGCGCCACCTTAGGCTGAATTATATGATTTGCGTTTTGGTAGAACTCTACAGGGAGTCAGATCAATACAATTCCTTTTGGGAACGTAAATTTAGCTCTTTTACTGCGTAGTTTAGTCTTCCCTCCAGGTAGATGTAAATTATTTCAGAATTACCAAGTCCATGCTTAGCGTATGATTGCATCATTTGTCTCAGATGTTCAAGTGCAACAATCTCTGTGCAAAGAAAACCTGTCTACAATATTTAAAATAACTAAATAAATGGAAAACTTCAACTTTTAGGGAGTACTCTTTACCTCTGGAATTATCCTTATGTTTTGTCTTTGTATCTTTTTTAATCAAATTCTAATAAGTCCTGGGTAGCATTTTGAATTTGAAATTGCCAAAATTATGAACAGGAATAGATTGTTGCATCTAGCCAAAATAAATATATTTCACAACAGAGCACAGAAGTAAATGCAAAACCAAGATGTGTACAGGGATTCATGTGTACAGTGAAGTGTTATATAATCATAAAAATCATCATGAAAACAAAATAATTAAAGCATTGTGCGGTCCTTTCTAAAAGAATTTTCTAATGGAAGCAAGGTAATACATTTTCATATGAAATAAAATGCACCAGGCATTCTCAATAGTACAAAAACTGCAAATCACTTGCAAATTGGAAGCAGTTTCAGTAAAAAGAAAAGGTCTGAAATAGCATAGTCAACTAGTGCGCACTGCAGCCACCTGCAAACTCTTCCAAAGGAATTCCAATCTTAAAAAGAGTTCCAGCGAAAGGCAGGAGGGCCTGACTCAAGTGAAATTAGTGAAAAGGTAGCGCTGTGTGTACTCTCCCATCCATTTCCACCTACAGTCAAACACATGGGTTATTTCTATATATTAATGCTAAGTTCCATATTCTGTATTGTAAATCGTGCTCCACAAACTACTAAACCAGATACAAAAATATTTCAGATAAGAAAGCCTCAGCTGTGAAATTCTCTTGTATGATAGGGAAAGGAACAGAGGCACAAAACAACATCGCTTATTGGCTCGGCCTCTGGTCAGCAGTGGGGCCCTTACCAACATGGGGCAGCTTCTAGATCATTCTCACGGAAACCAACCCCTATGGCCCCCTGCTACCAAAACCTTGCACACGTAAACCCACTACACTTTCCTTCAAAGTCATTTCTCTAATGTCTTAAACCATATGGTAGAAAACTATATGCACATGGCTATCATCAGTCACCCTATTACCTCTGAGAAGACACACCGAGTAAGGAAAATGTCCCATTAATGTTCTCAGATCTTAAAAGAAAAATCTTTCTAAACTGTTGGATCATATAGATGTTCATAAGAAAGGCTTACCTTGTGTGTTACCAACGGCTATCTCATCCTAGGAAACCCTGTAAAGAAGTTGAAGATTGCACCACTGCTGTAAAGCAAGCAAGTTTAGCATGGGAGAAGATCACAAAGCAAATGTGAAAGAGAGAACAAATGGAATATTAGGAGCATTATGAGGAATGAGACGAAAGTTAATAGTAAAAGAAAGTAGTTTTCATAGACCTCCAGGGGAAACAGTGCAGTGCTCTTTGCTGTGCAGAAAGCTACTGGAAATAGACTAGAAATCAGAACTTAAATAAAGGTCTTGCTATTCAAAAACATGAGTAGGCAACAGAGAAAATGTCTTCTCAAACCCTTTGATTTTTTGTTTGATTTGTGTAAAGATCTTTGATCTAAAGATCTCTCTTTTGAGTTACCTGGTTTTAGCCTGTGTTCTGACTATGTCAGTACATGTGAAAGTTCTTGCTGTGGTTTTCAGTACAGTCCCTTCTAAAAAGAAGTACAGGCACACCCACCTCAAAACATTCACTGTTTTGAGATCCCACCATACTATCCAACAGACAAAATCTTGAAGGCTTTATGCAGCTTTCAGTAAATGTGACAGGATTACCACATGGGCAGAAAGTTAAAAATCTATAATCAACATTCATGGTAGAGGTAATGATTAAGGTATATTCTTTCTAGCTGAAGGAGAAATATGGATTCAATACAGGAGAGAAAAGTTGGACACTTAAGATCAGGCATAGCCCTTGTTAGATGGCATTGCAGTAGCAGAGGTCAGCCGTGGAGGTGGATGAAATCCCACTGGTGGATGTTTTCTCTCACTTGGCATCTAGAGAGCTGGTGTAGTGCCGAGACTAAAACATGTGGGTATGATCATAAGAGGACAAATCAGGAAGAAAATCAGATTCCCAGGAAACAGTGTGGAGAAAGGAGTTGGAACAAGCCTGGTCTGGACCATGTATCACTCACTTTAGGGAATACCTGCCTGAAGCCTGGGTCGTCATCCACCATAGCAATAAGTGTTGTGAGGGGAAGGGAGATTGGACCAGGTGAAGAGAGCATTTGTGCCTTGAACTCTGACACTGTGTAAGGGAAACTGAGACCTAAGGATGACTGCCAAAAGCAACTGTGGAGATTGATATGTTATGATTGTCTCTGTAAACACACCATTGGCTTATGGTTATACTTTCCAAAAATGAAAGCCAGATTCCTTCTCATCTTCAATTTGTCTCTGTTAGATGCCAGTATCATTCTTAAGAGAGAAAGGAAATACAACTATTGAGTGGGTGTCTTTTCCATCTTTCATTTGCTGTGATTGAATTAAGTTGTTTGCCTATTCTCTTTTCTTACTAATTCTGTAAAGGAAAGATTAGAAGTGGATGACAAACTAACAAATATAAATGGCCATAAAACCTTCAGCTGCCAAAAAAACATCTAAAGGAATACGGCAATTACTATCCAAGTACACGTCATGCAAATAAGTAAGCATTTTAGAGTAATTTCTTCTGGAGTAAAAGGAACTCTGTGACTCTAAGGACAATCTCTGTTGGAGCTTACCTCAATCTCTCTTTGTATATCTGTAACATTGTACTCCAAGTTTTTCATAAGTATGGTTGTATGTATATCATAATAAGGGTGTACACATAAAACCTGTGAATCATTGGTATACAGGGATCCTGATTAGAATAATCCTAAAGTAAATGCTGGCACTGGGAAATTGCAGTTTCCTGTCTTAAAGTTTATAACAGGATATGTCAGGAGTTGCAGATCAAGTGTTTTGGTACTGAATTTCATTATTTACATCTCACCGTCTTACGTTTAAAGTGTAATACTATTTAAAATGTTTCTCATTATTTTGTGAAGCAGTTTTATTGAGCCAATAAAGATGACATGTCCTGTTGCATAACAGGAATTTTATATGCATATATATATGTGCATATATATATACATGTAAAACAGACTTTTCTTAAAAATCAGCATCAGTTGTCAGGACAAAGACTTTGCCTGTAATCTCACTGTGTGAAACTCCATAAGTTTATCAATGACGTTTACATAGTTAACAAAATCTACAGTGGAATTATCCTCACCTGGAACTATTGTTTAATAATGTTAGCTAAGGACATAATTTTACCTGAAATGTTTTGGAAAAACTTAGGCTTATCTTGAAATAGGGAAAAAGCATTCTTTCATGTGAAAAGTAGTTTCAGCTTGCCATGACTCAATAATAATAAAGGCACAGCCAGGCTAAGAGGGAAGAAATTGCTCGCCAGAGCTTATAAATACCAGAAGGGTTTTCAAAAGTATTTTGGACAAAACAATGTCTATTTTAAATTATTATTTCCAAATTAACAAAAACTTCTAATTATTGATTAAAATAATAATAATAATAAATAAACACATAGAGAAACATTTTTCCTCTTTCCTTCTCAGACTCAACCTCAGTCAAATACCTCTCTTACCCTCTTCCTCATTTCAATTCCCTTTGTTTGCATTACCTGATACACTTAGAGTGTCCCAATGTGTTTATAACAAAGTAGTGTGCGTGACTGGGGTTGGTGCATAATGGTTACTTTTTGCCAGCCCTTGCTACTCCTTTTTCTCCCCTGCTCTTCACTTTTTACCCATCCTCTGCCCTAGTGTGGTCATCATGGGCCACAGTCTAAACATGCTGTCCCTGCCCTGCGTAGGTCACCCATAACTAAAGTCACTTAGAGATACTAACTGCTCTATTGGGAAACACCTCTTACCAGGATAGGTCTCCAGATGTGTCCCCAGCAATGTCCCCTTCTGCTTCCCTCCTTTGTACCTCATTCCCTAGCACCTACTGCTCTTTCTTACGTATCCAAAGAGAAGTGCTCTGTCAAGCTGTAGTGGTGTGAAACAGGTTACCCACACAGGTCTCAGAGCCAACTGAACCCCATCTGTAACCAGCAAGAGCAGCTCTTGGCTTCCTCCTACACAGGTTTCCCTGCAGCCTCCTGTCCCCCACATCCTGCCAGTTATAGCCAGTTCATTAGTCATGGTGATTTTTAAAACATGCCTGACTCCGAGCAGGGTCCTGCACCAGGAAGTAATAACCCCAAGCACCAGTACAGGCTGGGGGCTGACCTGCTAGAAAGCAGCTCTGCAGAGAGAGATCTGAGAGTCCTGGTGGACAGCAGGTTGACCATGGGCAGCAATGTGTCCTTGTGCCCAGGGAAAGCCAATGGTATCCTGGGCTGCAGTCCAGAACTGTGATGCAGCAGGCCAAGGGAGGTGATCCCTCCCCTTCTACTCAGCTGTGGTGAGGCCACACCTGGAGTATTCTGTCCAGTTCTGGGCTCCGAGTACAACAGGGACATGTAACTACTAGAATGAGTCCATAGAGGGCTACAAAGATGATTAGAGGACTGGAGCACCTGTCATACGAGGACAGGCTGAGAGAGCTGGGCCTGTTTAGCCTGGAAAAGAGAAGACTGAGGTGGACACCTCACCAATGTGTATAAATATCTGAGGAAAGGGTGTCAAGAGGATGAAGCCAGTCTATTTTCAGTTGTGCCCATCAAGAGGACAAGAGGCAACAGACACAAACTGAAGACACAGGTGATTCTATCTGAATATGAGAGGGCACTTCTTTATTGCGAGCGTGACAGAGCACCGGAACAGGTTGCCCAGCAAGGTTGTGGAGTCTTCTTCTGTGGAGATATTCAAAACCTGCCTGGATGCCACCCTGCACAATGTGCTCTAGGTGATCCTGCTCAGCAGGGGTTGGGACTGGATGATTCTTCAGAGGTTCCTTTCAACCTCGGCCATTCTGTCATTCTGTAACAGGTCTGTAAGTTACAGGAGAGTGTATGATAGATGTCTAGATAAGTCTAAGAGTTGGTGAGATAAGAGGAAAAGGGGAAGGAAAAAATTATGATTTTGTGGAGTGAATATTGGATTCATGTCATGTGACATTGGTCAGGTTCAAGTTAGGCATCCACAGTAAGCTGATGGTCTTCACTCCTGTGGTCACTGCATCTTTCAGCAAGCAATTCTCCCAGCTCATTATAGATAATCCAAAAAACATGGAACAGCTTTTCTAAAGCTATTCCTCTCTCCCCTAACAAAGGAAGTAGCATAGATACCTGTGCTAATCTATATGCCTATCCTTTATATAACTTAACTTTTATCTGTTCAGGGAATTCTACTTTATATTTTCAGTTATTAGGTATAAAATTATTTATAAAATCCATGCTGCTTCTACAGTGGACCAAGCATCCAATAGCATTGTGAGAAAATGTATAATTCAGTGACACAAAACTTTTATTTTGGTACTTGCTTATTTGTTTTTCCACTGTGTTTGGAACCAGCCATAGAGCCACTCAAAGTACAGGGATAGTTCCATAATGGCTCAGACATCTTTCCCACTTCCACTTCCCACAGCCTTCTTTACAAGCAGCCCACAGGTTACTTAAATTCTGCCAGTTGCCTTTATTTTGTCTGATTTGTGCTGGCTTGTCTCTCTCATTTAACAACCCTACTTTCTGAGTCTGAGGATTCAGAGAGGCGGGCTGGGACAGAGGGAGCATGAAGAAAAAGGGACATAGATAAAAGGCCATGGTTCTAAGAAAGACAGTACAGGAAATAATTTGTTTTATAAGAACAACAGGGAAGAAAGCCAGAGGCCCTGGCAGAGCGGGAGCCAGGCTGGCATCCTTTTACATTCCCCTGAGCACTACATACAACAGTGCTGAGGTTTGTTTGATGGAAGCTGCAGAGCTGGAGGCTCCACCACATGGGGAGAATGAAGAGAAGAAGGAGTTTTTGTGAAGAGGTGGGCAGTGAGAAGGGTTGGAGAGAAGGCCATATTCTAGATACGAAAATTGTCCCAAGTAGTTGCTTTCTATTGTTAGGGTATCAACACCATGGGGACACGGTTCAGTATCCATCAAACAAAAGGCAATTTTGAAAAATTAGTGCATCATGGTTTAGAGAGAAATGACTAAAAGGTTGATTTTGACAGTTTAATCTTCTTTAAATACAAGTAGAAATAAATGGATAAAATATTACATGAGGAAACAAACACTTTTGGTTAAACAGCATTACCCTTACTTGGATTATGGACCTTAACTCTTGTCTGGGTGATTTTACTCACTGGGCTGTGCAAGACCTTGCTTTATTACGTTGGTAATTTAAATGAGTAATTCTAATATAATCTAGAGCTATAAGCTATAACATAATATATTTATGTAGCCACAAGTGGGTTCTTAGCTCCTTTATTAGCACAATATTTTACTTGAGTAATACACATATCAGCAAGCTGCTTGTTTTTCTGTGTTATTTTCTGAATACAGCATTCTCTTAGCATGCATCTACGGCTTCTTAGGGTTCTTAATCCTCATGCAGGCAATAAATTAATTAGTTCTCAGTCAACTATATATAACTGTATGTATATAAGATATATAAAAATGTTGTGATAGTGACATATAACATTTTCTCTGAAGAGGGACGTCTTTGTACTATATATTCATCCTGCCCTGCTATTTCTTATAGAAATCAAGTAGAAAAAGCCTTGTGAGTTTGTCAAGGAGCTATACACCAGGGGAAAATAAAATCCAAACCTCAGACGTTTGGATCTATTATGCATTTAAAGTAAAAAAAACCTATTCCATCCTTAAAAAGAACCAAGTCAGAAGACCTGTAATCCCATCAAGACTCATATACCTATTGCCTCAACTAACAAAAGTAGAACATGAAATATTGCTTCAAGCTTGCCGTAACAACTTTTGTCTTGGTAATTAAAACTGCATTTTTTATATTTACTGTGCTATAGTAATCTAATTGCTAGGATGATTTTTATAGTTATGCCATGACAAAGAACCCTACTGTATCACTGTATTATTTTCCTGCTAAATTTGAGTTTGGGGGTGAATGGGTTACAGTCAAGATATTTTAGTTGTGTTTCCCAACCCATTTTACATGATTAAAAAATAAAAATAAATAAATAAATAAAAGCTGGAAGCTTAACTTCTTTAACTTTCTATTTGCAAAAGAAGAAAGCCTCAAGTGCCACATTTTTTCAGCTTAGAAATTATGTGTAAATTCCATATATTTGTACTGCTGACCCTGGTAAAGATGAATGTGCTTCTGGCTCAGAAAATGACAAATGCTTTCCTCTATACTAAAGTTCATAGTCTTTATGAACTTGCTTCCCTATGACACTCTTTGTTCAAATATGGCTAACCAGTAAAAATTATCTATTATATCTTAAAAAATCAGTTTACCACAACAAAATTAATATAGTGTTTACATATATATAGCATTAACATTTGCTGCTTTTGCCTGTGTCTATTTCAGTTGAAAGTGCTTAAAAAGAGAAATAAAGGCTAATCTATTGATGAACTAAAGAATACAATGTTTAAGCACTTGCAATGCCTAATTTGATGACTGTGTTACATGTCCAGCATACATGTATGTCATGAAAATAAGTCAAGATATTTAAATCTGGTCTAGTATATACATTACTGATTTTCAAGTCTTCCTCCTTGTAATAGTTTTTAAATCTAGTGTAATTCCAAAGGAATTAACACAACTAATTTACAAACATGAAAACAATGGAAAATTCAGAGCAATTTTAGCTATGTCCCCACAGAAAATCAACTTTTACATGGATGTCTCAATTAAACCAGAATTCAATAAAGGGGTCATTTATTGGCATATTATCTATTTTACAAAAGATGATATCCCAATATTAATTTTCAAACTATTTCCAAACAAGCACACAACAGATGATGGCTGGCAATTCTATAGTATGCAGTCTAATCTAAAACCATGCTTAGAAGAATTGCCCATGGCACTGAAACCACTAACCATTCTCCTAGATCATATCTTCTTGTATTTTGGCTGTCGTCACTGTTAGTGAAGAATATTCAAAACAGATTGCTTTCTCATGTTCTCACATTCTGTGGAAGAAGTGAAAACAAAAGAAAAATTCCGTATTTTTCTCTGTTTCTTTCCTCCTGGCCTTTTTTGGATGAGGACTAATTACAGTTAAAAAAAAAAAAAAAAAAAAAGGATAGAAAGTCTCATCTCTTCCAGGAATTAAGTATTCTTAAATTCCCTGTTTCTCTTTCTGTGTTTACCTGGCAAAGCCCCAGATTCTGTCACCATCATTTACCCTGTGCAGCTCCTTACTCACAACTTAATCCAAAGCCTGTTGAAGTCAGTGGGAACCTTTTCCTTTCCCCTGACCTCAGGGGGAAATCTGCTCTGCTTGTGTAGGCAGAGCAGTTTCAAATTATTTCCACTGCTGATTTCAGTAGAAGTACTGGCTGAAATCCGTAACCTGTCCTGAGACTACACTACAGCTAAATTTATGGTGTATTGAGTTACTATTATACTCTTTTAGCTGTACTTTAATAATCTTAATTATTAACAGCTGCCAAAGAAACAACAGATAAATGACTTTTTTCTTCTCTACTGAGAGTAAATAAATTAAGAACAACTTGTAAGCTTCTAAAACTGTTTCATTAATAACCATCACTGGAGACATCATAATGATTCTTCTTGTCCTTTGAAATGTTTATGTCAATAATTCAAGGTAACTCGTAATTATAACTCCAAAATGAAAGTTTTGTTTGGGGATTGTTTTTATCAGTAGAGGAATTTCCTCTGATATAAAATAAAGGGACAAATTTTGTAGAGCAGTTTAAGAGATACTGTTCTTCCTGACTTCATTAGAAATTTGGGGTGTTTAGATCTTCCTGATCTGAGCTGGTTATTTATGGAAGCTCTACAAAAGTCAGATTTAAATCTGTCTGACTATAGAACCAAGAAGCATTGGAAGCCATTCCAGACACTAGAGCAAATTCAGCTCCATATTCCTCATTAGCTCAATGAATATCTGCATCCAAGTTAATAAAGAAAATAATGGGAAATGGATGAAAAATGTAATGACTGTAAATTCATGGCTTTTGATGATTTAGATCATTCATCCTTCCAATATTTAGAATAGAGGGAATTACTCCTACACACATGCTTATAAATAGTATGTATGATATGTAAAAACAGAGCTCTGAAAAGTACATTTCCCATATAGCAAAGTTATATTCCTAACAATTAGTTGTTAGTTATAACAAGTTATATTCTTAAAATGGTTATAAAAATACTTGTTTGCAACGTCTGAATTCCAAGTTTAAGTTTTTACATCATCTTTCTACACCCCTATTCCTTTTGATCTAATAATTATAATTTTATTAAATGTAATGTTTCTTTCATATTTTTCAAATTTTTCACTTCAATTAGTTGTTTTCCTTCTGTACCTCCTGTCTTTTTCTGTTCTTTCTCTTTCTTACTACTATGACTTTTCTTGCCATTTTTCACTCTGTAGCAGTCTCACATTTTTCTTTTCATTACATGGGTCCTGTCTTTTCTCTTTGGCATTACTTTGGTTTATCCATCCAGCCTTCTTCCACCAATCCACCTTCAAAACTTCTAACGTTTTCTCAGTATCTTCTTCTGAACTTCTCACTTCAGATTTCTTGTATTTTCTTAATCACCCCCACAGACATCTTTATTCTGCCACCTTATACTTATTCACCCTTCTCCTTTATAACCTTTAGGCTTTACCACCCTTTGTCTACTTGCTTCTTATTTGCTAAGATGATGTGTGAAATTCCAGTGATGGGTGGATCCAGTTGCCTATTGTTGAGCACGGAGAAGGTGGAGGGGGAGTGCTGCATGCCTGGGGGACAGAAAGATGACTAGGGAGCCATTGTTGTGGTCTGTGGACACTGCTGTTTCCCTTTTCATCGTACTTTCAAAAAAGCATTAGGCAATAGTGGCAGACATGGGAGGGGAAAGACTTTCGCAAGAAGAGAGGAAGAACAGCACCCTTAGGAACACCCACTCTGAATATCTAAATGCAAGCCTTGTGTAATAATATTTAAAGATAGAACAAAATAACACTACGAGCATTTTAATATTTCTAACATACTATTTAGGTGCTCTAAGGCTGCTATTTGTAAGTGGGGTCCTAGCGCTGCAGATTTCCTTTTCACAGGATTTCAAGACAGATGTTGTTGCCTTCCCAAGCCATTCAGCTAATATGTCTTTCTGTAACTTGAAAGATATATGCTTAGGATAAAGGAGAAGTCAGTCTTCAAACATAGGTACATTCAACTTGCCACTGAGACTTTATTTAAAGGTCCTAAGGCAGATGTTTAGGGTCATGATGGTGATGGTAAAAGCAAGTCACTGCGAACTGGATTCTTAATAACAGGACATAAAAGAACCTGTTTATTAGATCATTGCTTTAGGGACAATTTGAGCTGCTGAGTCATACCCTCTAACTGGTCCGCCAAATACCTCCAGTTTGATAAATTACTGACAATATTAATGTTGTTAAATTAATAGGCAGTACTAACATTCAACTGTCTGAATTTCCTCTTCTATTTGAAAAAAATAAATATGTTCAGCATAGATTAGACAAAGGTTAGCTGCAGGAGATGTTTTAACATCATAATGAAAATGGTGGAACTTCAGAAGAATTACTGTAATTTTTTTTTAAAATTAATCTATTGTGGATTATCAGAAAGACCATTCAACTAAATTCAGATGTTTTCTTGCATGACACTTACTTTAGGTTTATTCCTTAACCTTCTATATTCTCATGACTGCTCATTTCTAATGAAAATAATTTAAAACAGAAAAATAAGAAAATATGAAATAAGAAATTATATTCAAACATCTTTAATCTTTGGAAATCTTGAATATTTGAGCTCATATCTATTTACATTATTTGCAGTGGATTGTCACCATTCTTGTAATAGATTTCAGAGACTAAGAGTGTTTCTACGTAAAAGTAATTCATATTATTAATACTAAGAGCAGAGGTTTTTTTTCCTTTTCCTTAGAAGAACAATAATCCTAATGTATGGTATACTATAAAAATTTAGAGCATATAAGTATCAGCTGCTCTTCATGATTACCTCTTACACCATAAGGCTGAGATGTGAAGTGAGCTGCAGGAGCACAGAAACAGCTGCAATTCCTGTGCTGTGGAATCTGTCATTCCCTTGCACGTCTTGGTCCACGGGAAAGGTTTGCTCCTCATTTCAGAAAGAAATGAGTGGTTTTAGTCCCATCAACTGGAATCTGCCATCGGTAAGTGACAGGCTCTTGCTGTCGCTGTGAGTAGTTTCGTCTCTCTTTTAACCACAGCCCTGGGGAGACAGCTGTGGTATGTGGGGGATTATGCTACTGGCTGCTTCTGCACTTACCTTCCCCAAAACACTCCTAGTTCTGACAGGATGACTTCGTATGAATATATATAATTTATTGACGTATGAAGTAATGTTTAAGGAAGTTAAACAAAGTTCCAACAAAACAGTATGGGAGATAGCTCTATGGAGGGTAGGACTGGTCTGTATTTCACAAGCAAAAATGCAAACAGTGCATTTAAAATATGCATAATAAAAAATGCATAATAAAAAATAAAAAAAAAGTGCATAATAAAAAATTATGACAAGTTAGAAGTGGGTCTCTATTTCTTTTTCTTTCTTCTTTCTTTCTTTTCTTTCTTTCTTTCTTTCTTTCTTTCTCTCTCTCTCTCTCTCTCTCTCTTTCTTTCTTTCTCCTCTTTCTTTCTTTCATTAAGGGAAGAGGTTTTTGACAGACTTTGTAGTACAGTTTGTTCTTTTTGTTATGCTTTCAAAAATTTAATACAATTCAGGGAAATGACTGAATTATCTAGGTAATAAAGGCTTGGTTTTCTTTTTTTTTTTTAATAAATAAAAAATAACCTACCCTTTTCAAAATACTCTGAATATATCGATTTTTGAATACTTTACAATCATGTCAGAATTTTTCACTTAAGTAGGTCTTCATGTAGAGTTAAGCTGAATAACATTGAATTTAGAATGTCTAATTTAAAAAATTGTACCATCATATGCTTGTCAGGGAAGAAGGTGTGGGGTGAAGGGACAAGGAAGGGAGGGGAAAGCAGGGCAGGAAGGAAAGAAATTATAACAGTAAGAATAAAACATGAAAGTTTCACACAGGATTAAATGACAAATATTTTCTTTCCTCCTTGCATATTTTTTGTCAAGCTTTGATTTCACAGTAGGGAAGCAGACGTTCCCCTTCCCACCAGATTTTTCCATGTTGTATTTATTCATCATAAAGAAATATAACCCCAACTGTTTTTCGTACACTCTCTCTCTTAAATTAAAGACAAAGGCATAAGTATAACCAACCAAGACATGAGCAGAGAAGTAACAGTAAAATAAATTAAGTGAATCTAATTCACTTTGGCTATCACAAGTTATAAGCACATTCTACAAACATACTCTTTGTAATTATAAATTTATACAGAAAGCACATCTATATTATTAATTATTTATAATTTAGTCTTCACTAAATGGTAAATTCATGGGACATTCATTGCACATTCGTGTTGCAATATGTGTAGATGCATTCTTGCTTCAATGATGAGAGTCACAGCAGTGTTTAAAACTAAAAATAAATAAATTGAAAACATATGCATCTAGCTCACCTTTCACAACAAATTAAGCATATTCATACGGAGGACTGGGTCTTCCATTACAACTCTGGATTAAAGCAGTCTAAAAGTTTTGGTGTGTTTTTCTCCATTACTGAATTTCTTTCCTTGTTCTATCACTGTTCTGTGCAAAGTCGCCACTGGTATTTCTCCTCATACTCCACACTCACAAAAAGATATTCCTATTCTAGTAATCATTCGCATAACATGGATATAGCTTTGATTTTTCTTCTATTTTCTTTTTCTTTGCATGTTTTCTGATTTTTTGCATATGTTCTGACTGTGAAAGGAAAAGAAGATACAAAGAAGTAGTAAGCAGTTCTGCAGAAGTGTAGATTCCTAAATCATCTTCTGGAAACCTCCAAATTTGTGTAAGGCAGATATACATAATCTGGTAATTCTGGATTCTGCATTCTGCTCATTTAGCAGCATTCCTTCAAATAAATAAATAATAACCTCTTTCAGATGAGCTTTTTTTCTCTCACAGATTTTTCTTTTTTTAGTTGTAGGTCCTAACAAGGATATTGTAACAGTTTCAGTTGAAGTTGGAGTAAAATATGGCAGCTTAAGTGGAAATTCTGGAGTCAGATGATCCTGTTTCAAAGAGAGGTGAGTATAGGACTTATTCCTGGAGAGAAGCTCAGTGAGATGGACATGGTAGAAAGTAACCACATAATGACATATATTTAGATACAACCTTTCATTACTTGCTGCACCCTCCTCAAGGTCCCAACTTTATTTAAAAAAAACATGATTAACTGCTGTATTTCCTCTTCCCTGTTAGCTTTTACTATGAGGGCAGCTGATTACTTACAGCTACATGTGGGGAATATACATTCAAAATATAGAAGTGTTTTAAATAGAGCATGAAAATCACAATGGAAAATTATATCCTAAGTATTTCAGGCTGGACATTTAACAAGTGAGCTGTTTTCTGTAATTTTTGCCTTAATACCTCTGTGTGGCAGTACCCTATTCGGAAAATAAGGATAAGGCCGTATCTCCTCTCAAGGGTGCTGTGTATTCAGATATTATGGTGGGGGCAATTTAAAATGTGCTTTGAAATTAAGTGCAGTTTTTGGATTTTTTTCTCTGAGATCATATTCTTAATGGCAAATACTTTTTTAATTTTAAGCAACAGTTCTTGTACTGGCTGTGCCCTGGCAGTCTGAAGTATGAATCATTGCTCTGAACTCACACCAAAGTCTGTCCTATCTAGTTCAGCTTTTAAAGCATGCTTAATCATTCAATTTGGGGAGCTGAAAGCTGCCAGACCAGATGTTACCTATATAACTCCATTAAGTACTTCAGGCTCAAGTAACAGACGTATTTCTTTCTTGTTCCGTGGAACAGATACAATATGCTCATGTAATTTATAATAAAGCATATGCACAAGAAATTGAATTTGAGTTATAAAGGGAGGTCAGTTTTTCACCTAGTTTTGAATGAATACTGTTCTCTTTTTGGTATAACTTATTGAAAAGTAGGATTGCAAGAATGTTTTATTCATACATATAAAAGCATACTATACAGTAGTGGCTTAAAATACTGCTATGTAACTACTGCAGTTTGAGCTTGAACACAGTGAAAAATTCTAGAAGAAGAGTTGATAGCTACTTAATCTCAAACTCTGAACTGTCTCATTTTTTTTTCCTTTATTCTCTTAAAAGTCGTGAAGGGTTTATACATCTGTACAAATGCATTGTTTTTGCACTTGTAGTGGGTTTACGTGGCAAGGTTTTGGTAGCAGGGAGCCATAGGGGTGGTTTCTGTGAGAAAGATCTAGAAGCTGCCCCATGTTTGGGAAGGGCCCCATTGTTTTCCAGATCCGAGCCAATAAGCGATGTTGTTTTGCGCCTCTGTGAGAGCATATTTAAGACAGGGAAAAAACACTGCGCCAGACAGCAGCCGGGAGAGTCAAGGGAGTGAGAAACAGCCTGCAGGTGCCAAGGTCAGTGTAGAGGGAGGGGGAGAGGTGCTCCAGGCGCCGGAGCAGAAGTCCCCTGCGGCCTGTGGTGAGGACCATGGTGAAGCAGGATGTCCCCCTGCAGCCCATGGAGTACCACGGTGGAGCAGGGTTCCACGCTGCAGCCCGTGGAGGAGACTCCAGTGGAGCAGGTGGCCCTGCACCGACGGAGGCTGCCGCCTGTGGAAGACCCCTGCCGGAGCAGATTCCGGGCCGGACCTGTAGCCCGTGGAGAGGAGCCCATGCAGGAGCAGGTGACCCGGCAGGAGCTGCTGCCCGTAGGGGAGCCAGGTTGGAGCAGTTTTCTCCTGAAGGATGGACCCCGTGGTACGGACCCATATCTGGAGCAGTTCTGAAAGAGCTGCTGCCTGTGGGAAGCCCACGCCGGATCAGTTCATCAAGGACTGCATCCCGTGGGTGGGACCCCACAGCACAGGGGACGAGAGTGACCAAGAAGGAGCAGCAGAGAAGAAGTGCTGTAGACTGACCATAACCCCCATTCCCCCTTTCCCCTGCACCGCTCGGGGGGAGGAGGTGGAAGAGGGTGGATGGCGGGGAAGGTGCTTTTGGTTTGCTTTTTCCTTTGTTTTCTCACTTCTCTCGCTTGTTAGTAATAGGCAATAAATCTTACTATCTCCTTATGCCGAGTCTGTTTTGCCCGTTACAATAATTATTGCGTGATTTTCTCGTCCTTATCTCAATCCTTGAGCCCTTTTCACATATTTTCTCCCCATTCCTCTTTGAGGAGGGGGAGTGAGAGAGCGGCTGTGGTGGAGCTCAGCTGCCACTCGAGTGGAACCATGACAGCACTACAACTGCAACTTTCAGCTCTTTGAAAAATTTTGGATATAATGTTGCACTCTTGTTTAGCAGATAATTCCTATTTTGCATAAAAGAAGTATCATTTTTTGACATGGGAAAAAGCTAATTGATTATGATTAATGTGCTGTTTCTGTTTCTATGTGATCCTGCTATTTAGTTACCACTTGTGTGGCTTTTAAAAAGAATGATGAATGAACTTCATAATGTTCACTTTAGTTTCACTTCTGATAAACATCCAAATATTTTGATGCTTATTCAAGCTTATCCAAAGTTTCCTAAGCTCTTGAGTCGGTAAAACTAGTCTGAAACACTTAGACAGTGAAGGGGCTTTCCTCATGAGGTTTCCAGTTATTCCACTGATGGAACCTGATGGAAATACCATGAGGTCAGCTTTTCTTCCAGTTGTTCCAAATTTTTAAACATCTGGACAGAAACCGGAAGTGAGAAATCTTGCCCAGAATTTGTTTTATAGGAAAAGTTGGGTTCTAAAAATAGGTGAAGAATGACTTGTTTTATTAACTCTTCCAAACTGGTTCATCCATGACTGAAAAAATTGAGAATACAGAATTAGAGATGAATCAGGTTAATTGGTACCAGAAACGTCTAATCAGCTAAAACCCCTTGCTCCTTGAAATCTGGTCATTTAATAAGTTACATATTCAAAACAAAATTCTTTTTTTTTGACATTTCAGAAGTTTTCAGGGATGGGTGTTCATTCTCATTCCAGCCAAATATTTGGTTATACCTGCTAGGGTAGAACACAGAACTGTGTTATCTCAGTTTTGTACAAAAAATACTTGTTTCCCCTCCTCATATTAATATTCTGGGGAGACACCAGTAACCGGTGTTACCTTCTTTAAATAGCTCTGACTTCTGGGTTAGTCTGCGTAGAAGGTTAAGGAGTTCATCTGGTGTTTAATTTAACTGATGGCATTGAAATGACTTACAGGTACACAGACACTTTTTAGATAAAATAATTGGTAGCTTATTGTGATCTACTCTCTTGTCTGATAACTAATAATTTCAAAGTATACTTAGTAGAAATGAATGAGCTCTTCGATGAAGCCCTGATTTTCAATTCTTTCATGATCTTGTGTTTCCTGTGTTGCTTCTCCTTGTGCTTTGTATCACACCACAAATGACTAGCTTTGCCTGCATATCCTCTGATTCTATAAGGTCTTGCTAACCATATTTATCTTCCTGTTGAGATACCAGAGACCAGTTCAGATCAGGCCCCTAATAAATGTTCATTGCTGATGCCAACATCATCATCCTACAGGTTCTTCATAACAATAAAGTGCCTCACCTTGTAATGTCAGCATTTCTCCTATGTTCATTGATCTGAAGCTGGGAAAAGTTCAGAGTCTCCTCTTACCCTTGAGAAAAAATGGAAGTCCAGTAAGCCTTTATAAGTGGGGTGAACCTGGAGATCCAGCATCCTCCCCAATCAGAAATGTGTGTAAGGACAGCACTGGCAGCGTGCTCCACGCATTTAGGGCCTCTGGAATGCTTGATCATGGGTAAGGAAATGAAATGGGCTGAAAAGAATGACTCTGATTAAAAACCTGAAATGTTTTGTGAAAACTCCCCAAATTATCTCTGCCCAGACTGTCTCTTGCTTTGCTTGAGGTCACAGGCTTTGCAGATTTTTTTGGAGTGCAATGTGTTCAGACACTGTATATGCCATGCTCTCAGCACTTCATCAGAGACATTTCATCTGGCACAAAGCACAGCATTTTAGCCATTGGTAACCTCAGTACAGGAAGTATTTTATAATCTAAGTTTCATACGCATATAAAAAGCACGCAGAGGAAGTACCACTAAGGCAAACATATGAGTGTATGTTAGCTCCTGAGCTTCTGCACATGCATTGTAAAATTACAGTAGGGTCACTGTTCACTTTATGATTGTCTTCAGGAGACAAAAGAAATTAAATTCAGTGCAACCATTTATAGGCAGTACCACCAATTATGAACTTTAGCGAATATGGTCCTTCTAGTTCCCTACCCGCCAGGTCCCTGGAAGCCCATACTTACATGGTACTGGGTCACACATAGTAGCTGAATGCCATTTCACCCTGCCTTCTGGATCAGCAGTCCACAAGAAACATTCACTCACTCAGCATTAAGGCACCCCTGCACTGCACACAGACAAAACCATCTCATTAAGGACCATAGTGAAAACTGACTTGCCACCTCTTCAGTCCCTTAGCAGTGGGAACTGGCCCTACCTGGACAGCATCTTTAGGCTGAGGGGAAAAGAGCTCTCCAGAAACAAGAACTGAAGACAGAAACCTGTCTCTTCCTTTGATTACCTCATCTACTCCTGAAGCAGAAAGGGAAGGCTCTTTGTGGTCTCTCAAATGCAGGAAAAGAAGGAAAGAGGCTATGTTTAGAGACCTTCTGGCAGACTCGGTAGAAAAGCCAGGAAGTTAAGGCAGATTCTCTAGACTGTGAAAGGTGGCTTCCACTGTGACCCAGCTAGGGCAAAGAAGGTTGACCTGGGCTGGGAAGTCTGGGTGAGATAGAAACCCTCAAGAAGGAAGAGCTGCAGGACTGTAAAGATTACTTTATTTCAAAGCATAATGAAACAGAGTCCTAGTCTGCTGTCAGAGTCCTAGTCTGCTGTATCTCAACACTCTGAAATAATTCTTGAATTATAAGTATTGGGAGCAGCAGTTCAAATCAGCCCTGTACCTTCACCTTTTAGATTAAAGTCCAGACTTTGATCCTCAAAACCAGCTTCTGGGAGCTCACCTTTGAACTTATAAACTCAGCTGGAAGTATCTACCATGTTTTCTCCAAGACAGGAGAATGGCCAGGCAGAAAGCCAGGAATGGTTGTAGGGTATAAAGCCAATTTTTTTTTTCCCTTAGACTTTTTGAGAATGCATATGATCTTGAATTTTTGTGATAAGTTTATAGCATTGCACTATTTATTTTAAGCTTCCTTTTTATTGTTGTGTGTTCAAGTGTTTTCTCTTTTGCACTGTTACAGGCACCACAGTTTCAGTATTCACACTTCTTTAGAAAATAAACACAGCTTTTCCTAAAAGTGATTGATACAGTAAGGAGGAAAGTTTCAAAAGAAAAGTTCCAAGAAAATTACTGTTTCTAAGACCTTAAAGTGAAGTATCCATATATAAAATGTGGCATTTCATACTATTATTTCATGGAACATTCTTTAATATTTTTATAAAATATTTTCAGAGAGGCCCATGCAATGTTGTACAAAATGTAAGGACATAATCCTAACTGTAAGTTACAAATAAAAAATAAATAAAAATAAATAAAAAATGAGAGAGAGAGAGATAGAACAAAGTCATAAAATCAGGGCTTGTAAAATTCATACAAATATTTTTCACTATTAATATTTCATGCCACAGTCTGGAATATTCATAGATATGCTATCCCTGTACCTAACAGTATTCAGCAACCACAGTTTGTAGTTTAATAAAAATAAAGCGTCATTGCCACTACAGACACAGTAAGAAAAGAATGAAAAGATCTTCTTGCCTTTCTGTTGGTATCCCCCAGCATATATCCATATAAAGAATTTTTCACTGGTTGATCACAGCATTGTTTCCCAGACTTTGATGATTTTTTTCCTCTTACGCATATTGTGCAGAACAGAGCATGCCATGTTAACTTGAGACAGGTCTTGCAAGGTAGCCTGCAGTCACTCACTCTGAGACAGAGACCTTAAAATCACTTTAATCCATGCACACAAATTCTATTGCTAAGCAGCAGCATGACACACATCAGATATCAGGCTTCCGCAGCTATGGCAGCAGTAGATTAATTACCTCAAAATTACAAAGAGAACATTAACATCATTCTTTTCCATATTGGTCTTGAAAGTAAATATTCGTTCTTTTCATTTTTTCACTACATGCAAATGGTGAATTTCCAGTGTCTTGAACCTTTTTGTGACATCTTGTGTTAATACAGTTTAGCAACATGATGATTAGCCACACTGTGGAAGTTAGCAGGAAATATCTGCAGCTGTTAAAAAGATGTCTGTTATACTTACAAAGAATTTGTTTCAACAGTGATATTAGGCTTCATAATTGATTTAAAAGCATTGTCTTCAGAGAAGTAATCTCTCTCCAAGTACCCACCCTACACCAAGTAGTTTTGCTATTGATTAAAGGCAGATGTGGCACAGTGAGCTGCTACCAGATAAAGATGCCCATTTTCTCAAGAGCAGTTGGCCTGCAGTTTGCTGCTCTGCAACTCTGAGACAGTCTCCAGAAGAAAAGTCCTACTTTGTCATCCAGAAAGTCTTAACTGCTTGTTATCCCCACAGCACAACACTGTCATTTCTAACCAGGTAGTGTTTGGTTTTGGGATCCTGAAGTAGCAAGGATATTGCTGTGAAAGGGAAAGTTCCTTCAGGAAACACTTTCTACAGTTCTTGTTCTCTCTTGCAGCAGGGGGGAGCTCTGCCTTGGTATAAAATCTCCCCAGTTGCATTGGTTTTGTCTGACAAAATTTAAGCCACTTGGTGGGGTACCATCATATATTTCCCCAGAAATGTGTGTACATATATATATATATATATATATATGAGTTGTTATATATGTGCTTACATAAATACATATATGACTAGTTTTCCTAATACAAAACAGCTTCTGCTGGTTTGGATATCAAGAGCAAACTGAGAACAGAGAATTAACAAAAAGCAACAGCTCAATGAAAGCATGACAAGACAAAAATCCTTTTTTTTTTTTTTTTTTTGCTCCACTCCCAGGTTCTGGAATCGCAGGCACTGCTGTTACCTTCCAAGTAGGGAAGAAAGATTAAGTTTCCAACATAGCCGGAAGATACACACTGCACACAAACAGCAGACTGACATCTTCCAGATGCTATTGCCTTACTGTGTACATCACGTACACAGTGAGTCCAATATGCCCAGGAGATATTGAGCGTAATTGTCAATTGATCTGCACCTGCACAGCAAGTCCAATGCATTTTAGATGCACAAACTTCATTGCGCCTGTGATGTAAATGCATGAGTACAATAAATCCAGGTGACAAAAACTTTCAGGTTTATTGCCCAAGCACAAACTGACTGTACATAATAGAGTAAGTCTTACATGCATCAATACATTGGACTCATTGCAAATGCAACATAAAGTTGTTCTACACAACCTTTAGACATCCTGAAATAGAGCAGGTGATTGCTACAGAAAACAGCAGGGCACCTGACTGCAAGTCTGGGAGGAGAGCTGGCACGTACCTCTCCCGCTGCCGCCAAGTGCCCTGGGGGGATCCATCCTGTGCACCAGACCCAGAGGCAGGGTGGAAAGCAGAGCAATACCTGCTCAGAGCACAGAGTCCTGGATGTAGAGGAAAGGCCTAGCGTGCACAATACTGTTCGTACTGCACACCTGTGAGCTGCAGCTGGCCATGGTGATGTGGCTAACCCAGACCCAGCAGATCCTGTGCCCATGGTCAGTGCCTGGAAGTTACAGTGAAAGGAAGGCTACAGCTGTTTGTTTATAAGGACAGATGATAAAAATTGACCAGAATGAGTGAATATTAATGTTCAGTACAAAGTTCATGAAAAATTGGGATTTTTTTTTAATAGGAACTTGTTTTTAAGTACTATTGCATGCTAACTGCATTAAAAGATTCACTATGTCAAGTCTTCTCTTTCTCCATCCTTCCTAACCCTGCCAGTACAGATCCGAGGAGTATTGTGAAAATCTGGGATTTCTTTTGTGACCTTGTGCTTTGCTGTTTCCCTTGCTATCATTTCAATGCTTTGATACTCAGCTCCGGTGCAGTACCATGTTCTTCAGATTTCAGTGGAACAATGCAACTGCAGATCACCAGCAAATAGTGCAAACTACCATCTTCCCAAAGCGGTGCCCAGGACTGAGGTGTGGGCCAGCACAGCCTGTGTGAGCAGCATACAGAAATGTATGTTTGCATGCTTCAGAAAGAAGATGGATCAGAGACGCATGGACTTTACCCACCTATCTTCTATCCCAAGAGCAGAGAAAAACGGCACACTTTAACTGTCTTGGGTTCTGCACTGGCAACCCTGGGACACAGCACGGAGGTTTGTTTCCCACAGTCACGCAGGCAGGCCTGCCTGTGCTTACCCCATCCACCTACAGATGTGCACTGTGCGTTTGACCCCAGAGATGCTGCGAGGAGGCTGCGAGCACCGCGGCTGCTGTCCCTAGCACGGCACCTCCCCAGCGCTGCCCTGAGCCCCCTGGGGGTGCCACCGGGGCTGCGCACACCCCCTGCGAGGTGAGCTTGCTTGAGGTCTGCGCACCCCAAAAATCGGCGAGGCGGGGGCAGCCCCTGCTCCCGCCCCTGCCCCTGTCCCTGTCTCTGTCCCTGTCCCAGCGGGGAAGCTCCGCGCGGCCCCGAAGTTTCCCCGAGTTGTGCCGAGAGAGGCAGCTCCCTGGAGGGGGGGATCACGGCGGAGGAGGAGGAGGACGCGGAGGAGGAGGAGGAGGAGCGGATCGGCGCGGTCCCGGCCGCCGCGGGCGGCGTGTGCGGGGGCGGGTGTGGAAGAGAGGTGGGCAAACAGCGATGACCTTTGTGAGGAGCCCGTGAGGGAGCGGGGCCAGAGGCAGAGCGAGCGGCAGCGGGGGAGGATGGTGGCTGCGAACCGGAGGAGAACCGCCCCGTAATGTCACCATGTAAGTCCCTTCTTCGGACCCGGGCGGGGGCTGCCGCCCGCGGCGCTCGGGGAGCGCGGAAAACCCCGCGGGCTCCTTCGTCGTCGGGCGAGAAAACCCGGGCCGTATCCGCTGGGCTCCCCGCTCCCCTCCGCGCAGTAGGTGATGAGTAATGTCAGGTCTGAGCCGCGCGGATAGGTAGGGCTGAAGGAATGGGGAAACGAGAGTTTCACCTCGGCGGCGGAGAGGGCAGGACAGCCCCGGCTCTGCCCCGGGCGGGCTGCGGCTGCTGCCGGTGTGCCCCGCGGGGTCCCGGGCGGCTGCTGCCTCTCCTCGAGCCCCGTAATCCGGCTCCCAAGACGTCTCCCGTCAGTCGCTCCCTGCTTGGAGGCAAGTAGCGAAACCCTCGGCCCCGCTGCCTGCCGTGCCCGCCGGTGCCCGAAGCACCAGCCCGGCCGCAGCCCCGCGGCCGCTCACGTCGAGGAGCCCCGGGCACGGCAGGCGCCGGTGCCAGCCCCCCAGGTGCGCCGACAACACGAGCAAGGAAAGAGGGCGAGGGCGAGGGCGAGGGCGGGCCGGGCAGGCTCCACAAAACCTTCCCAGCCCCGCCGCTCCTCCCTGCAGCGCTCGGCGGGCTGCGGAGGCAGCGAGGGGCTCCGCTGCTCTACCGTCCGTCTGTCTGTCCGGCCGGCCGGCCGCCTGGCCCTGGGCAGGCCTTGCAGTGGCCTCTGGGTGCCTTCCCCAAAATGTTTTGCCTTTGCTGACACGCTCCCGCCGAAGGTACTGGCAGCTCTGGGGTTAGGCGTGTCGGCGGTGCGCTCACGGCCAGGTGGGAGAGGACCTGTGGCTGGACGTGAAGGGGAGCGGGGCAAGGGGGCAGGGGCAGGGCTTTGGGCGGTGTGCGGGGAAATTGAGGCATAACTGAGAAGTGGTTCCTGAAGAGCTGGCGCTGCGGTGCTGCCCGGCTACATATACTCAGCAAATGGGTTGCCTGCAACTCGGAAAAGTTCCTTTTGGAAGGCAAGCCAAGGTGCTGAGATGGGGCTTAGTACAGCTGGCATTGTTTAAATTACACGGCAATGTCATTTTCTTCATTTCAGTCGATGAGCGTGAGGGTGTTTTCTAGGTTGACTGTAAGAACAATTAGAAACATGTCAGGCTTAACAGAATGAAAGTTTCAAATGGCATTGTGTAATTAATCTTTCAAAAATCTTTTAAAGTGAGGGTTTCAAAATTAAAATCAACTCCTGGGCTAATCTGCAGGAACTGAAATGTGAGTTGTAATCGCCTTCACTTGTAGTTCTACGTAAGAGTGATTAAGCTTAAGATCTTTTTGTTTACAACCTATATAAAAATTGTGAAATTGATGTTATCTGTCTTTTTAATTTTAAACTGTCAGCAACATTTTTTCTTACCAGCTTTAGACATGTCAAAGACCAAAGAAAGTCATGTCACTCTGCCTGCGGCAGTATTCACATCCCACTGTGGGGAACTTTGCGAAGCTTTGAACAAGGAAGATGGTGTATTCAAATATCTGTTCCATGATTTGAGACCATGCAGTATACAAATGATATGCTCCAGGATTATTCACATTTTGTGTATATTTTCTTGCAGAGCTGTGTACTCCCTAAAAGGTGATGAAGTTGCACTAGCTGACAAGTGGCACATAGAATTTTGTAGTTAGATGAAGCAATGCTCCCACTAATTTAATCTTTAACTGAGTTGTTATCATCCATATATGGTTTAGATAAATTACATGTCTATTTTGCTCTTCTGGAATGAATTGTGAATAAGTCCATTGTCTCCCTATGTTATAGGAAATGAAAGTAGCTGTGGACTGGACTATTGGATTGGTAGCTAGAGCGCATAGCTGGCCTTGTCACAGTGTCAGCAAGGCAATAATGCCAGTTCATAGAAAACTTGGTAGTTCTTCTGTAAGACTCCATGGAAGGACACTTTCTAATTATTATTTTTTTTTTTTTTTTGGGGGGGGGGGGCGGTATTAAATAGATTGCTGTCATGAAGCTACATCAAACTATAATGGATATACCTCTACCATAGGTGTTTTAATAGTCCCCAAATATACTCAGTAATATGTTGTTCTGCTTCTTTTTTTGACAACATATGATATGTTCAGAGCTGCTAGCTTGTTACCAGTGGGGGACAGAACAGGGCTTTTTCAGTTACATTGAAATAAAATAGGGGGGAAACAAACAAACAACCAAAAACATTGTGGACTATGTTAATCAATTTTAATGTATCCAGGGTTAAAGATGGAAAAAATCTGCAAGTGTTCTGAAACTGGGTCATCATCTTTATTATGGATTCCTTTGCTTACTTAACTTTTTGGTGTGTTTTAGTATGTTGCAGTTCTCATGTCCTGTCTCTGTCTTTCTCTCATATTAAAAGACAGAATACTTCATTTTAATACTGTTTAAGAGAAGAACACAAAACTGAAAGGGTCTCTTGTGTCATCAAGTCAGTGCTGTTGCACTAGTCAAATGTTATCAAATCATCCCTTGATAAGCTATAAGCTAGTCCACAACTGTTTGCTAATTTTTATGTTAAATTATTCGTATGGTGTTTGGGTTCCACTCTAGACATTAACACTAATAATCAAGAAAATGAGGTTTATAACAAACATAAGCATAGTGGGTATAAACAAGTGAATAACATTTGCATTTTCTTTTTTCTTTTAAAATTCCTGGCAAGTATTTACTAGTTGCTTTGACTTCTTTTCATAGTTACATAACTATCAGAGAAGGATTTGGGTATGGAAAAAGCCTTTTTCTTGACAGAGTGTTACCTGACTTCCATCCATGACAAATTTTTGTATGAACAAAAGTTTCATCACAGTGTAAGACTGCACATCACAGTGTAAGACTGTGAGCAGCCAGGTTTCTCAATTTTGTATTTTTGTCTATGCAAGGTCTCAAAAATGTGCACATAAGTGACCTTCTTGCTCACATATAGCACTCTGCTACAGGTTATGCTTTGTACCATGGATAACCAAAAGTCTTCTCCAAAAGAAACAGATCTGACCCATAGTGCCTGCATTAGTCAACTGCTTTGGTAGCAAGTTTATTCTGTGGTCTTTCTTGTTTGAGTTTGATAACCTTTTATTTTAGCCATCTGAAATAATGTCATAAATAAAATTGTTTTGTCCTTTAACAATACTGAATGTAAGTGGAGGAGATGGCTTTGCTACTTTTTCATATTTATTTGTTCATTTTGGTGGAGAAATGTATATTTTTATAGTGATTGTGTAAATATCTTTTTTAAGCCTTTTTAAGCCTTTTCCTCTGGGGAAAAATCTTTATAGTCATTCCTTTCTACTTTTCTCCACTTATTTATGCTCTGTTCTGTTGTTGATTATCCATGTTCTTGAAATCTTTCTTGACTTGTGCTTTTTACAAAAGTGAGGATGAGGAAACATATTGTAAACTAACGTGGAGTACTGGCTTATGAGTGTTACCACAATGCAAGTAAACATTAGCAAACACAAATTGGCCAATTTAAATAATAGTTCGGTCAGACTAACACAGAATCTCAGATTCTTTAAGAAGGGCACTAAAGGCAATGTGACTGGGTAGATGCACTCGAAACCTAGGCAGTAGAAACTCACTGGATTACTTTTTTTCTTGTGTACATCAAAAGTTGTGCATTGGATTCTCCAGCTATTAAATGAGAAACAAATGCATCTGGGAGCATATGTATGCATGCTGTGTATGTTCCGATGTGTATATAACTGTTTGTGACTTAAAAGGACTTCTGTTCAAAGTAAGTTTTCTAAATTAATATTAAGGGCATTGTGGATTTATGAATTATATACATTGAACAGTAACTGTTCCCAAAGCTCAGCATTCTGTTGTCTGAGATTTTAACAGAGATTTATAGGTCATTAAGTTGAAGAACAATACTTCCATTGTTGGATAATCTGGTTATTTTTTGTGTCTGGCTTCATCAAAGAGATTCTTGTATTTCAGAGCCCAGTGTGTTCAGTGCTTGTCTTCAACACTTGTTAAGTTTGACTTTACAATATCTTAGAGAAATAAATCAGCTTCAAATTCCAAATTTGATACAAGTACCCGTAAAGAACTGGACTTCTTTTGTAATCAGATGCTTTTGCCATGTAACACTGCACTGAAGTGAAAGCTGACTGACTGCTGCAGTCAGTTGAAGTGTCATTTACCTGGGCCCATTGGCATCTAGCCCATAGGAGCTGTTTAATGAACTACCACTTTTAAAACTGAAACATAAGTTGTTCCTTTACAATGGTTTATCTTTCTGCATTAAGTTTGGCTTGTCTACTTTACAGAACTTCACTTTGGGAAGCAACAGTAGCCGATACTGGGAAAAGATTTACATTTGCCCTCAGGTTTCACTAGCAGGTTCACAGCAGCCTCTGTGGAGCAGAAGACTGTTTTCCCAAGTTTAGGAAAAATAAGTTTTCTTGCCACTGAGTGTGAACTCCTCTGTACTTTCTTTTACTTACCTCTTTCATGTTTCCAGCCTGATAGATAATACCAGTGGCACTTGCAAACAACTTTCTCCTTTCTATATTTAATACGCACTATCCTGGAAGATATTTGTGTTAATCAATGTTTCTTCATGACTACTTATTTGTGGTTCTTCATCATGTACTGTTGCTGGCCACAGACTTATGAAATATTTGGGGGATTCTGCTAAAGATTTTCCTCCAGTATTACTAGGTAATATCTCACTGTACTAAAGTCAGTTACTGGTTGTCATTGCCAAATAGGAGTTGGAAGGAGTTGGTCAAAATAATTTGTGTTGTTTCACAATTCGTTCCTTGCTTGTTGAATAAAATGAGACAGGAGTGTAATAAAGCACTATTCATTTTGGATCTGACCAGATTCATTACAAGTCTCCTTTCTTGTTTCCCCTTCTGCACACTATGAAGGAATCATTTTCGTTTAGCAATTTAAGGTCGTATACACTACAAGTCAAAGAAAACTTTAACTTCAAGTTATAAATAATAATGATTTTTATATAACTGCATTAGTTTTGCTAAATAATAAACTTGTCCTTGACTTCACTGGCAACACAGATGAGCCCCTAGATTTAGGCAAAGTTTCAGGATTTTCATTAAAGCTGTCGACATAAAATATTCTAGCTATCAAAATACTATCAGTGAAAAATATTGAAAGACTGGTCAAGAGCAGAGGCAAAATCTCACACAGTATCTTTGTATAGTTAATAACAAATAATAACAAATACGCGTGTATTGTATATATATTTAAACAGCATAAACATATTTGTATATGTAAATTATGCAAATTATATACATTTGCAAAAGTTTTATTTTACTGTTTATCCAATTTACATAATTTACAATCTCAAAAAAAAACAAAAAAAAAAAAACAAAAAAAAAACCACAACCTCACCTTCTTTGATTCTTTTACTGAAATATCACCACATCTGTCTGCTTAGAAGCCTGGTGATAATCAGTCTTCCACCTTGTTGTCTGTTAAGGACCAGACAACATTTCTGACCCTTTGTAGCAAGTGTGGAAACTTCCACATGTGGTCAAGCAATACTAGGGCCATCCAAAATGTTCAGGTGCTACTGTATTTGCTGCTAGTTACTAGTTTAACTAATAACAGTATTTTCACATTTTCTTGGTTTCTTGTAAAGCTTCCTGAATTATTGCTTGATTTTTTTTTTTAATTATTTTTTTCCCACAGGATGTCTCATATAAGTGAGATGTGGTGTTATCACTGGAAATGGAAGCTGCAGCACTGTGTCTACTTTTTTACCGTGTATATTATATGCATGCAGCAAGCAGGTAAGTTAGCAAATTATCTTCCTGCTTACATAAATGGTCTAGGTGCCTGTCTGCTGACTAAAGATTATGCTAATATATGACTGAAATATGTACAGTGTAACATTTTGATTAAAATTATGTATTATATTTTTTGTATTATATATTTGTTGTTTTGATTGGTTGTGCCATCTTTATTGCTGCTGTTCAATTTTCTTGCTTCTTTATCATTTGGTTGTTATTCTTTGTTATTTTTTCTTTGACTTTGTACTCTTAATTCATTCATCTTTCTTTTCTTCTGCTTTTATCTTGTCAATACCCACATCTCTCTTGAATTTCTCATGGTTGCTGAAATATTGCAAGTAATTGTGTAATTCATTTTCCACAGTAAAGTCTGTGCCTGTAGATTATGTATTCAGTAATCCTTCACTCCAGTTACTGTTGAAAACTGTAAAATAACTGTAATGTGCTTATTATTTTAAAACTCTTTTAAAAAGAATTAGCCTGCACCCCAGAGGGGAAAGGCAGGGCTTGGGAGAATGATGAACTGCCCACTGTAGGAGAAGATCAGTTTCAGGACCAGCTAAGGTGTAAAAGTCAATTGGACCTGATGAGATAAATGCATAAACTCCTCAGGGGTCCTGAGGGAACTGGTGGATGAGATTGCTAAGCCACTGTCCATCATATCCGAGAAGTCATAGCAGTCCAGTGAAGTTCCACTGACTGGAAGAGGGGAAACATAACCCCCATTTTAAAAAAGCTAAAAAGGAAGACCTGGGGAATTGCATGCCAGTCAGTCTCATCTCAGCCTTGCAAGACCATAGAGCAGATTCTCCTGGAAACTATACTATGACACATGGAAAATAAAGAGGTGACTGGTGACACCCAATATGGCTGCACTAAAGGCAGATCATGCCTAACAAATTTGGTGACATTCTATGATGGGGTTGCAGCATTGGTGGATAGGGAAAGAGCAACTGACATCATCTGCCTGGACTTGTGCAAGGCATTTGACATTGTCCCCCATGATATCCTTGTCTCTAAGTTGGAGAGACATGGATTTCATGGATGGAACACTGGGTAAGTAATGAATAGGCTGTCTGTTTGAACTCCAAGAGTCATGGTCAATGCCCAAGTGGAGATAAGTAATGAGTGGTGTTCCTCAGGGGTCGGTACTGGAATCAGGGATATTTAACATCTTTGTCAGTGACACGGACAGAGGGATCGAGTGCGCCCTCAGCAAGTTTGCTGATGAAACCAAGCTGCGTGGTAGTTGACATTCTGGAGAGAAGGGATGCCATCCAGAGGGACCTGGACAGGGTTGAGAGGTGGGTCAGTGTGAACCTCATGAGGTTCAACAATGCCAAGTCCAAGGTCCTGCACCTGGGTCAGGGCAATCCCACAAATGCAGGCTAGGCAGAGAATGGATAGAAAGCAGCCCTGAGGAGAAGAGTCTGGGGGTGATGGTGGATGAGAAACTCAACGTGAGCCAACAGTATTCTCTTGTAGCCAGGAAGCCAGCTGTATCCTGGGCTGCATCAAAAGAAGCGTGGCTAGTAGGCTGAAGGAGGTGATTCTCCCTGTCTACTTTGCTCTTGTGAGACCCCACCTGGAGTGCTGTGTTCCGCTCTAGGGCTACAGCACAAGAAGTACATGGATGTATTAGAATGAGTCCAGAGGAGGGCTTTGAGAATGATCAAAAGGATGGAGCTCCTCTCATGTGAAGATAGCATGAGGAAGTTGGGTTTGTTTCAGCCTGGAGAAAAGAAGGCTCCAGGAGACCTTATAGTGGCCTTCCAGTACCTAAAGGGGGCCTACAGGAAAACTGGGAGGACTCTTTTTCAGGGAGTGTAGTGATAGGACAGAGTAATGGTTTCAAACTAAAAGGGTAGGTTTAGATTAGATATTTGGAAGAAATTCTTTACTCGAGGGGTAGTGAGGCACTGGAACAGGTTGCACAGAGAAGCTGTGGATGCCTCATCCCTGGAAGTGTCCAAGACCATGTTGGATGGGGTTTTGAGCAACCTGGTCTAGTGGGTGGTGTCCCTACCCATGATAGGGGTGTGGGAATTAGATGCTCTTTAAGGTCGCTTCCAACCCAGGCCATTCTATGATTCCATGATTCACATGATAGGAATTTTCCTCAGCAAGTTATATGTACACAAGATAAACACACACTGTACAGGGCAGTCAGTTTAAAGTTAACATCATCTTGGTCTGTAGTGACACTTGGGCAGAGAGTAATGCAACACATTGTGACTGTTTTCTTTAAACATATGAACAAGATATTTCATTTACTAAATGTCTTTTCCTAACCACTAGAGTGCAAAATATTTTAGGAGCTCCAGCTGCTTTACTGGAAAAAAAACCTCTAGAGTTTATTCTGGGGCAGAAGAAAGTTTTGGAGCAGCCTGTACTACTCAGCTAATTCCATATCAGATGGGTAGTTTTGCTATTACAAACTTGCTATTGGAAAAAGGATGTTATATATAGAGTTTGTAGCTTCTTTGATAGATTTTTTTTTTCCCCTCTAAATAAAAAGTACAGGGTTTCTCTGACATTTGAATGCAGTGGCTGTGCAGTAGCAGTTTCTAGCTTCATGTCCCTCCAATATGTGTTTTCCATCTTCCTTGTGTAGCCAGGAATGTACACTTAGGACCTGACTCATTAGCTGGCTGATGGCCTTTACGTCCCTGTGATCCTGCAGCTGCCATCCTCAGCATACAATAAGTCAGCAAAAACTGCTGTAATCTACAGCTGCTGTGAGCTGATGCCAGGTGACTGGAACATTAAGGCCCAAAGAAAGACCTTTAGTCTTTGCTAATTCTTCTTGATAAGAATATAGTTATAAAAAGTGCAGGTGGTATAGTAAGAGTTAATTCTGTGGGCAAGAAAGCCCTAGCAAGTATGCTGGAAACATTAGAAACAACCATGTTCAACAGACAAAATGTGTTTGCTGTTCAATAAGTGAAAGAGATCATAGATAGCTTGCTGTTAATTCTTGACTGAAATGAAAACGAGACATTCACCTCTCCGGTAACCTGCCATTTGGCAGTACTTGCTTGCAGACCCTTAGGTTTCATGTTTCTCTCCCTCTCTCTTTTTGTGGGTGTGTGTATGTGAAAGCATAGGTTAAAAACCAGAGCCACAAAATGTAGCCTTTTTATCTGTTCTTTTTAGTACAGTAAGACAGACAAAGTGGGAAACTATACTGCTCCTGTACATTTTATTTTGTGTCCTTAACAGGTACCGGTCAATTTGGCTGTGGATTCATAAGGTATCCCTAATCTCCCTGGCATCTTAAGCTTTACTGAAGTTACAGAGGAAATATTGGAAAACCTGATATTCATCCAGCTTAGCTAGTGAGTTTTAAGCTTAGAAAGCTATTGGGGTTTATTAAGCTTTGCCTAGAGGGGGTTGTATACAAGTTGGGGATTAAGATGATCAGATATGGGATTTATGGAGTATTTATGGGGCTATTATAGGGAAAAAAATATCAGTCATCCTGTGAAAAAATGCAAAAGTAATAATTGTATAATTTGACTTTTTAAGAACTGCAGGACTTAACTTGCTTTCAGAAGCAAAACCCAGGTGAGGAATGGTGGAATTAGGTGGAATGGTGTCAATTGGTGGAACATGGTCTATGGAAGAAATATTCAGCCACAAACTGATCGGAAAGGTATGGACAAGCAGGTGTTGCAATAAAGTATAATCCCAAAATATAGGTCTGATACCTCAGAAGAATTGGTGGATAGTCTCAGACACTTAAAACAGAAAGAAATAAAAATGAAAAGTAAATGATAAAAATATAATAAATGTCTTTAAAAGTTAAGGATGCTGAAATTTTAATTGTGGCATACTGGCTTCAGGTCATGTGTTGTGATGTGGGGTGAAGGTACAGATCAGCTCAGCAGGCAACTTAACAGGTTCTTATTCCTGTCTGTGGTAGATATGCCTGATGGCTGTGAGCGAGTCATTTAGCTCTGCCTGTTTCCCTGCCTATAAGATTAAGTATAAGTAAGACATGTACTTAAGAATAAGTACGCGTCATCCTTCTCTTGTAAAAACTTTGCTTGTCTTCCAATGAAAACACTGTATGGAAGCTGAGATGTTAGAATGATGGTGTTTTAAACAGAACTAATTAAATCCCCTTTTATATGAGATTCAGACATTCCTGACCTTTTTGTTCACATGTATATTTTGATGGTTTCAGAGAACTCAGAGAGAAAAAAATAGAGTTCTACAAAATGTATCTTCTGAGGACAGACAGAAGGAACTAAGAGGTTTTGGTTTAGAGTAGGTAGAAAGGGGAATGCATAATTTAAAGTGTTTAAAAGAGGTGACTGCAATGGGAAGAAATAGGCTGATCTTTCTGGGCAGCTGACAGGACAAAAAGAACAGGTTTAAATTACAGCAAGATAAATGAGGTGAGGAAATTTATCAAAATGTAGACAGCAGTGGAACTGATTGCAAAGGTAGACTGTGAAATCTCAGTCCTCAAAAATGTATTCTAAAGTCTGCCAGACATGGTTTAGTCTAAATGTTTCTTGCTTTGTGGGTTGAGAAACAGATCAGATGATTTCTGAACTTCCTTAATTTCTGTAATGCTTCCTGAGTCATTGCTCTATAGAATTATACTTTGGTTCAAAATTTGGGAAACAAGGAGATTCAGTGGAGATTCCACATCTCAGAATATGACAGTGGTTTTGCTGTGTCTTCAGTATTGTATTGGTGTTTTCCCTTGTGCCATAACCTCATTTTTATCCAAAATAAGGAAGTACCAGCTCACTACAGAAAGTAAAACAGTTGGCTCAAGTATGTGTAACTTCACAAGTGTTCAGTTTAGTCAGTGCTTGCTTCTTTTTTATTTATTTATTTTTTTTCTCATAACAAAATGTCTGATGTTGCAGTATAGTTTTGACTATGTTCTGTATTGTAACCTAAGAGCAGAACTGGAGTTTTTTAGGTGATCTTAAAAGCAGATTCCAGTTTACATAGTTGCTTTCCAGACTAGTCCAATTTTAAAGTGTCTTGTCTGTACTGGACTTCTAGGTTTTTGAATACATGTGCTTTTTGAGGAGATAGCAACAACCTCCTAAAACTTTTTACCTTCTTAATATAATCAGTAGATTCGTAAGTACTTATAAGTCAGCAGTCATTTTAAATTGACTGCTATGCAAATGTTTATTTTTATTCAGGATGTGGAAAATATTTCTTTTATCAAGCCATAAATACACCTACAATTTTTATTACACTCTTTCTGTGTAATGCCCGTTGCTGTTGTTATCACAGAAATACTATGACCACAGCTTATGTCAGAGTGAGAACCTGTCCTGTTGTTCATCCATCAGAGTAGTGACATTGGTGTCAGTAGTCACGATTCCATGTCCTTAGGGTGGTTTTAATCAATACCCAGGAGCTAACTGAAGGGTAAGTTTTAATTCTACCATAGTCACTGAAATATTCATGTCATCTTTATTAATGGTTTGAAGAAAAAAAAAAAAAAAAAAAAAAAAGTATTATTTTTAGTTCGTCAATAAAAGAGGGATGAGAGAATAGAGAATAACTGAAATCAAGTCCTTCACCCACGTGGCTGATAATGGTCTCCAGTAAGGGATCAACCCTCCTTAACTGGAACTGTATAGAGAAAGATGAGATTAAAGTTCTCCCTTGTTCATGGGAGGGTTTCTGAATGAACCTGTGGGCTCAGGAGCCAAGTGAGAGATGGGGAGGGAGTATGTTGGGAAGCATTGTTAATGCCACCAATGCTAGCAGCAGGAGTCAGTCACATCACCATCTGTGAAAATGGATTAAATTTTATCTGGAACTGCCCAGGTCAGGAAGTGAGTTTTTTCACCAAGGAGCTGAAACTGCCTCCCCCAGACAAGGGCCAAAGATTCTATCACTGAACAAATGATGAAATAATTGTCAGCATATTCGCTTATCTCTCTTTGTCTTACCAAGACTTTAGCCCCGTCAGCCAACATAGTCCTGGCATATGGTGAGGAGGCAGGGAATGGTCTGATAATGTTATCACTGATACTTATTTCTCTCGTGGCACTTCTGGGGTGGGAACGGGTGTGTATATATTGCTGTAGAGGGCAAATGAGACAAAGAATGTTGTCAATGACTCAGGAGTGGAAATTTGCATTTCTGAATATTAAGGAAAACTCAGAAAACCTGAATTTTTTTAAAGAACTATTCAGTCTAGCAATTTCTTTCCTTGCATAGGCATCTATACCTCACATGTAACTGAGAAGTTAGTCTGGAGGAATCTGGGTATTTAACGAAGAACTGCAAAGTATTTATATTCTGTCCCCTTTACCTGTCAGTCTTCTTTTGTATTTTAATCTAGCTTAAGCAAAACAAATCAAAAGCAATCCTTTATGTCCTGCTTAATATTTACATTTCTGCTGGCTTGAGGCATGTGCTTAGAATTTCTGTTCATATAAATCTTGCAGAGAAAAATGACTAGTTGGCTTTCCTTTATTTCCCTCAGCCCTCAGTTGACAGGTTGTTAATGCAAAAGTAAATCACTGTTGGAATGAATTTAACAGGAAGCTGCCTCTCATTACTTCTGTTTACTTTTTTGGATCTGATTTTTTTTTTTTTTTTTTTTTTTTGATGGTGCTGGTAATTCTTTTCCCTAAAGTGTTTGGTTCTCCATGAATTAACCAACCTTAAAAGCATGGTGATTTTCCTCAATTCTGTTATGCACTTGTAAGGCAAAAACAAATGGAATATCACAAAAATTCAAAGATGACTAGGACCTCACCTTATGGAGTCCTTGCATTCATTTATTAGGTACATTCATTAGCCTATATTCTTTCACTGAAGAACACAGCTTTAAAGAAAAAACTATATCTTTCACTGAAGGTGAAACTATATCTTTCACATATTTATGACCCATAGATTTTATAACCAGTTTGTTATATGTCTTTGCCTCTTTTTTTTTTCACTGTTAAAAGTTAAAAACATAGACTTTTTTTTTTCTTTGAGAATGTCACTTTTTTTCTCTTGTCAGTAAGTCTTAGTTAAGAATAGAAGAGTTTTCCAAATAAAAGTTTCTTACATATAAATCTAGCAATCACATGACATGTATTTTGGTATGTATTACTGTTAATACAGGGTTGCTTTTCTATATCAGCAGACCTTTCAGACATGAAGGATTACCATGGTAAAGTCAACATTTGTCAATTAATAAGGAGTGCTGATCTTGAAGGATTTGCATGCGTATTTTTGTGTCTGTGATTGTTTTGCTAGAATCTTGGATTTGCTTACTTAATGGGCTTGCTTAAGTGATTTGCGTAATGTGTAACATGTAAATGTTCACTAGATCAAGGCTTTACATGTCACTGTCTGATAACTGAAATTTTAACATCTGCCTTTTGCTTACAACCCTGGCACAGAGATGTCTGAGATATATTGGGGCAAGTAAATCTATACAGGCAATATTAAAATGAAGGAAAACACATGACTTTTATTTTACAAGAATTTGAAGAAAAAAAATAAAATAAAAGATAGAATTTTAGCTACAACTTGGTGAATTAATAAGAAAAATCCACCTAGAAAATATATTCCCTGTTGAGGTTGCACATAGAAATGTCTGATAAAATAATTCACACATACTGTTTCTGAACCTTTTCTACTCTCCATGGAAGATAAAAATCTCTCTCATGAGAAAAATAAATAAAAAAATAAAAAAGTACTTCAAGTATAAGCTATAAATGTTTTCTACAAATTGAACTAATGATGCTATGTATACAAAATATTGTGATACATTTAAGCAAAAGTACTTTTCCTGCCCTAAATATTGTAATAGAAACACCTGATTCAAGGGAAAGTATGGCTTCCAAAAACTCCTCTTGTTTTGTCTGGATTCAGTTCTCATTGGTCTATGTAGTTTCTGTAAATGGCAGGCTAAGCTCTAAACCTTGCAGCAGTACAGGAAGATTAAGTGTATAATTCATAGTTTTAGTTCCGCTTGTGTAGTCAGACCCCTAGTAGTCATTTACATTGACTAATTTTATTGGTCTTCTGTTGAAGAATCAAACCACTTTCCAGTCTAAAAATAACTGTAGTCATACATTTTGACACCACTGTAAACTTTTTATTCTTGTGCCTTTTTTCTCATCTTTCATTTTTTAGTTTTCACCCTACTGTCTGTCATAATGGGACAACATCAACCTGAACAGTATGCTGGCTGTTTTTAATTTGTTATTTGGAAACAATTTTGTTAATTGTACTCAAGACTTCACTCCTCCCCAACTCCCCCCCCCCCCCCCCCCCCCCCCCAACATACTTACCAATTCCCATCTTGTGAATTTCTCCTTCAGTAACTTCTGAACATCATTTAAGTATTTAGTGGTTTGTCCAAATTCCAGTGTAGCAAATAACCACTTTTGACAAGAGAGGCTACCACTGTGCTGACTCAGATTGCTTAATACCACAAAACTACAGCTATATCAATTAAGATGTAATTTACTTAATATTCTACAGAAGTGTCAGCATGATTTATTTTTAAAGAACATATTTGTTGCAAGTTCTGGTAGACTGAAAAAAAGTGTTTATTGGAAAATATGTTGGTCAATTAAAGTGTGACAGATAGTTATCATTCTTAAAAACACTTTCCTTCTTAATATTCCCGAAGTAGTCCAGCTGTCTTCCAGTACATGGTAAAATGATAGCTTTTTAATGCTAAAAATCTTCAGGAGTTAGCTCTAGCAGAACTTAGTGTAGAAACATGAAGACTGTCAACCAGCTAACCTAATTTTTGAAAGGATACAATGCAATCAGAGTTTTTCCAGTTCCAGCTTTGTCTCTTATAAATGTGCTTCTTAATGGGTGTCAGACAGAAAAGTGCAACTCCCTGTTGTGAACAGAGTTTGTTTTGTTCAGATGCATGCTCTGGCTTCTCGCAGTTCTTCCAATTAAGAACTGTGCAGTGACAAATCCATACTATGAAGCTGATGTCATTTTTTATCAGAATTTGCTTTTTACGTGGGAAAAAAGGACTTCATGGTTGAAGTTGTCACAGAGGCATTTGTACAAGTGATGCAGTTCTTAGTGATTTTATTTTATTTTTTTTTGTGGTGTGAGGAGTAAGGGAAAGTATGTTTGTTTCTGTTCATCTTGAATTTACAGGAAATGCTTAGAAGCAGGTTTAAATTTTAAATATTTTACTATTTCTCCTTCTAATTCTGTCTAAATGTTCACCAGTTCCAGTGTTAGTGATGTATGATATTGCTCTTTACAGAAACAGGAAGCATGCAAGGAATCCTGAAATCGTCTTCCTAGCTGAGTCATTAAACATATGCAGAGGAACACCAATAACGTGTCTTTTGTACTGAAAGCTAAAATAACATAGAGGTTTTGTGCAGGGTGTGTATATTTATCCAATGTCTTGAACAACAAATCCCCCAAATTGTATTCAATTTGTCTTGGATTTTAACATTGGTTTAGAGAATTGCATTTTATCTGTAATATACGGACAAAACCAAAAAGAAGTAATGCTGGTGTTGAACAAAGGCATCATTTGTATAAGTTAAGAATTTGTGGGTTTAAAATAATAGTTTAATAATGTTTAGAAGCAGTATAACTATAAAATCAATGAAATTTCACCTCTTCCATATATAAGCCTGGTATATCAGATTTGCTGTGTCCACCAACTACTCTAGTTACAGTTTATTGTGTAACTAGTTTATGAAATGTAGGCTTTTTTCTCTGAGCTGTCAGATTTGAGCCATTTAGTCTTTCCATGCTGTTCAGTATTTTGACTTTATTTTGGATTGGATATGTTTCTGCTAAAATCTGGTCACTTGAACTGACAAAGGCATTGTATAGCAACAACACCACTAGCCAGGTCTTCTATTTGTCTGTCTCTTTATGTGAAGAATTACTATTATGTTAAGCTGATCATTTCACTAAGCTACAAATTGCATTTAACCCTTTTCTGTTCTTAATTTCAGTGAAAGTCAAAATGGTAGAAGTAGCATTAATACAATAATAAATTTCCATCTCCAGTGGCACATCAAAATCAGAAGATAGTGCTGAGGATTAAAAATGCAAACATCTGTTTATATATATGCTCCCTCTAATAGAAACGGTGTGCATATTTTTCACATGGGTAATACCAAATGAGTGGCTTCTAAATCTCTTGCCACACATTAGTAACTTAAAAGTTACTTACAAATAATATATGCCTGGCTTAGTCAGTTGTCTTTAGTCTTCAGAAGTTTCTTTCCACCTCCCCACCCCACCCTGTTGTTGGCAGTGTTTTTGATGTACATGATACCAAGTATTCTCTTTTAGCCAACTCCTATAGTTACTGACTCCTTTGACTGCCACCATCCTAGGGGAGGACCTGAAAGTCCTAGGGGAAAACAGAAATCATATTTCCTTGTGATTGGCTTCACAAATCTTTTCTAAATAGTACACCATACCAATGAAATGTATCAGATGTTAGAAATGGAACTGAGAAATTTCCAGTTTTTAAAGTTATTGATTTAAAAACCTTTATCTTTCCTTATCATCTTAATAAGTTTTCTGGTGTAATAAATAGTCTGAATTTAAAGGAAGAAACTGACATTTTTAACTTTAAAATCTCCTTGTGTTTTTTCAATTTATTTTTTTATTTTTTAATATGTATATATATTTCTTAGACAAAAGCATTTTCAAGAAGGTAATGAAAAATATTTTTCTTACTAATAACATGATTGAAAAAAAAAAAATCATAAAATAAATTCATAGTAAGCATGTAATTTGCTTTTTCATATGCCTGGGAATGCTGAAATTGAGGCAGACATGCTTTAACCTTGAAGTAATTTTGCACTTATTTTGTAATAAAAAATAAGGAAAATCTTCAATAACTGTTCATCTGTATATGGTCTAAAGGTTCCTCTGGAACTGGACTGCATAGCACTGGGTTTTATTTCATTCCACTGAAGTCAGTGCAAGTTTATGGCCCCCTTCAGTATGAGTCAAGATACCTTGCTGTTGAGCTCTTTTGAATATCCCTCGCTAAATTTCCAAATAGAATTTTTTTGGAAGTTGATGTCTTGGCAAAACTGTGCTGTTAAGTCACAGGAAGCCAAAGTTCTGCACCATGCCTTTAGAAGATTTAACTTGTCTAGTGCTGCAGTATTGCTATTCAGTGTAGAAAAAGAAAAAGGCTTGAAGAATGAAAGAAGAGTTGCTGTGTACACTTGGCAGCAATTATATGTTGTAACTTGTGGTTTTTGTCTGCACATTACTGTGATCTCACCCAGTAATGCTTGAAAGGGAAGAGAGTCTTGTATTGTGCTTTTTGTCTGTGTAATCCCCATGTCATATGAATCCTGACTTGGTACTTAAGAGCACCCCCCCTTTGCTTTATCACCCTCTCTTTAGCTAGGTTTACTGCATCATATTTGTGATAAGTAACTGGCAGAACCAGTTAAAAAATCATAAGAACACAGACATCCATTCTTGTTTCTATCGATCTATCCATAATCTGTCTGATGTTTAATCCTAACACATAGAAGAAAGCATTCTTTTTCCTCCTCAAATGGATTACTTTTGATCATAGTGGCATGAAAGATATTTTAAGGTTGCATAATATTTTTATTATATTGTGTGTGTGCTTCCAGTGAGAAAACAGTCCAACCTGACCAGAGTTTTAATCTTTAGGGTGGGGTTTGTGATTTTGTATTATCTTAATCAGCTACTGTGTTTATTCACTTGAGATATGTGAAAATCTGATGAAACATCTGTTAGTAGGGATCAAGCCAAGCTACCATAAAAAATTAATATCTGGTCTTTTAGCAATTCATGCTATTTCACATTAGATTTGTATTAGCTTTCATTGTAAGGAATAATACAAAAAGACAGCATAAAAGAAAATAAACTTGAGTATTTTAAAGGCAAGAAAAGTCTTAAACTAGAATCCGATAGTCAAAACAGGAACTTTGTGAGTCACAAACATAAATTACTTATTAGCAATTGGTGAAAATTAAAGGAAACATTGTTTTTTTCTTTCTAACATGTTTGTCAGTTGTACTTGCAAATTGTTCTTCATAGTTTGTTGTAATTTAGTTGTCTTCATGTTTGTAGTTCAGTTGTTTGTCTGGTCCTCATTATAGTTCTCATAAATAGTCCTTATTAGACCTTTTATATCATTGCTCATAAATCTACGTCATTGGAACTTAAACTTACAAGTATGTATACAAATATTGACAGTAACAAATATAATGAAAATCATACGCCATGCAAATAGACTTTACATCACAAAGGTGATTCTATACATTCTATACATTCAAGAACCAGTTGCTATTCTACACCATTAGATACCATTGTTGGACTATACTTAGCAATTTGTCAACAATTATTAAACACACTGAAGTCCAATATGTCCAGTCTAAATGTTGATCTAGTACATATGCTTCCATATGGAGTTTTCTTGGGGTTACACACAGAGGCTTCAATATGATTAATAATTTTATTTCTATGTTTCTGAAGTTATAATGAAACTCCATTAAGTTTGTCCCCTTGAAGTTATAATATAAATGTTAAATGGTAATACTAATGGTATTTTAATATTTTCCTCATGCAGTGTGATCTTCCATAAATAAATTAGTTGAAGTCAGCATCATCAGAGGCTCCTCAAGATACATTGTTTGGATGTAGAATTGGACATTACCTTTTGCTTCTTGTGTTCTGCCATAAATAATAATGCTTGACTTGTGCATGGCACTACTTAGACATACAATAAATATTAATTATGTGTGGGTAATGAAAACATTTCCATAACCAGGACTGATTAAAAATGCCTGTAAAATATCATATATTTATCATTCCTCCTAGACTTTAATACAGTAAACTTTTGAGCTAAGCATGTGGAACAGCTTAAGGACAAATATCCATATGGAAACACATTAACGTGTATATTTGGATTGTGCAGGTGGATCTCCTATACTGTCTGTGAGTGCTGACATGTTTATAAGTCTATCCCAAAAGCACAGAGCCTTTGTCCACACTTGAAGTAAATTATGTTCTTGAGTATGGGCTGCTTTTGTGATGGAAAAAATATATCTGTATGAAACACAAATGAATAATATTTTTTATTATGAACACCTTTTTATCAGCAACGATATGAGAGGTTTGACAGAATAACCAGGTTCCCAATTCCATATGGAAATTTAGACCATTTCAGTTGCTCATTTTCCTTGATATTGCTATTTCTTTGTAATTTACCTTTTTTAATTATAACATACTCGGTAGCTTTGTTTCTGAAATTTCACATGCTATTATTATATTATTATTCTACTTGTCCGTTGCTGCTTTAGAGTAATACAATGCTTCATTCCTACCAATTCTGACAGAGTAAGACATTTTTTTAGCTTTATAATCATTTCCTGTTTTATGTGGAGTTGAGGAAAAGATTGGGATTCAGTCAGTGAAACAAAACAAAGAATAATAATCTAAAATCAGCACTTGTTACTACATCTGTTGAAATGTCAGATATCTGTGTGGTGGAAATAAAAGTATAAAGCAGTGATGTAGTTTTGACTGTCACACAATGGATTTTTTCAAAGTTTTACTTATTTTAAATAAGAGAAGAAAGTCAAATAGTCTTAAAGAAATAGTCTTAAGAAAACACTAAGGTTGGAAAAACAGCAACTCAATAATCTACAAATAACAGAATTGAAGAATTTTATTTGCCTATGCAATTTTCCATTTTCATGTCTGCCATGATGGTGCAGATTTTAATTACAGTCACCTGCTTTTTGTCATTGGCCGTCCTTAGCTTAATGTGTGCCCAGAACTGGAATATGTACACTAAATGAGGCATTGGATTGCAAGATCTCATAGCTGGTATTGTTGAATGATGTCATAGAAACTAAATGCTGTCTCTGAGTCTTGCCTGCTAGGGGTAGCTGAGCAAATTATTTCAACGACTTTCTTTCATGTGTCTCATTTTTTGTGCCTAATCTGAAACTATGTAAAGAGTGATTTTCATTCATAATTGCAGTTGAAGTGAATAGGAACTGTGTTGATTATATTAACATCTACATAATGCCACAAATCATGACTAAATTAAATCTTGTGTGTCTGAAATTAGACACCTAACATCAGAGAATACTTCTGATCTTGATATTCCCCAACTCTGTTTCTATAAAAACAAGTTAAGAATACTTCTTCTCTCACAGTCAGAATGTAAGCTTTTAATTAAGGACTCTGAGAAACATTCAAATGTAATAGTAAAGAACACCAAAGAAGAGCTTGTGAGGAAATCAGTGATTTTGGTTCAAGAGAGGATTTGAATTGCTGCAAAGCTGGGGGTCATACGTTGAAGAATGGAGGTAAATCAAGATTCTGGAAAGTTGCTTATTGCATGGAATTTGTCCTTCCTGTGCACTGAATGAGGTTCTGCAAAAACAGTAGTGTGTGATTATGTAATTGAAGATTTTTTTTCAATTATCTGTGCACAAAGGCCAAACAAAGGTTAACTCTGGCATTTCCTAACTTCAGAGTCCTTGATTTTGCAATCCTAATTGTGTCTGCATGTTCCTGGGAGTGGTTTTTAATGTTGGTATGTGTGTATATATACATGCAGATATAAATACAACTATTGTTAGAGATGCTTATTTAGAATTTTAATGTAACTCAAATGCAGAGCTGAAAGTCTGGTTAACTAAATATTTACTAAATATTTTTCTTATTTCATTGATTTTTATTACTTAATTAGAAAGTTTTCCACCATATTTTTGAGACACTTTGAGGAAGTTGAGATTGATAGTGATTGGAGTAATTAAGCCACTTCACTGTGAATCAATTTGCTTAGCAGTAGGAAAACTTTTCATTCAATTTCATTATTTGTTGCAGCCTTTGAATGACCCAGCAGTTAGAACAATAGCAGCTTGGTTCTGTGTGACCTATGTTGTACCAGAACATATTATTTTAATAACAGAAAAAGGAAAAGAAAGAGAGAGAGAGAGGTATTTGTTGCAATACTTTTGACAAGTAAGTATCCCATACATTTTTTTTTTTCATTTTTTATTCCACATCCATATCTTCAAGGTGATTTCTTGTTACAAATTTGACATACACCCTTTCCCTGTCTTCCCCAGTATTCTTTCCAGGGAAATATTGTGGAAAGGGGGAAAAAAATAACAAAAAAAACAACAGACAACAACAGCGACAAAAAATACTCTCACAAACGCCTCAGCATTTGGAGCAGAAGATTCAATGCTGCACTTAGCAAAAGGGAGACAAGAAAATATCAACCTAGAGGTGAAATGTTAAGGCTTCTATTTCTCCAGTGCTAGTAGAGAAATTGGATACCTAGTATCAGAGGATGCTAGCACAAGCACTTGGGGAGTGTTGGAGTCTGGATGAGTAGGTCCTGTGTGGAATGAGGTTTGAGTAACAGTGGCATTTTGCTAGGATGTACGGCATAAATGTAAATGCATAAAAAACTTTCTATGTATTTGAAGTAATGACAGGGTGCTAAGAACTTCGTAGAAAGATGCCTCCTTCTTTAGCTTAAAAAAATAATAATAATAAAAAATATTTTTTTATTTACCCTACAAAGGGTAGGATAACTTTGATGTGAAGATATTCTGCTAGATGAAAGACTGCAACTGGCATGGAGTGCCAAGTGTCCCCCTGCTTCCTTAGTGTGTTTGGTGACAACATCCTCAAAAAGAACAAGGATTATAAAACCCATAAAGCATCAGATTTGCAGATTCAAAAAAGGATTTCCTTTAGAGCTAAGTTTGTTTTTCTTTTTCTTTTTTTTTCTCCTCCAGATGTAGCTGGTGGTAGGACAAATGAGGCTTCCAGAAATGAAGAAATGTTTAATAACTGTTGCAGTCTTTGGATTACAAGTCATCAAATATTTTAATTGTTCTGTGGACAACATCCTGACCCCCATTTGCCCTTTGAACAGAGGTAGACCTGCTACTGGTTTAGCTCAGGGGTCAAAGTTGGTCCTTAAAGAGTACCTGGACTATAAGACTTTAAATAAGGCTTATGTACATGATGATTCCTCCCCAAAACTCTCCTCACCTTTAACTGTTTCCATTTCAGGAATGAAAATCTCAATGAAACTCCTGTGGCTTTCTTGTTTATTAGCCTGAAATGGATTACTGACAACTAGTAGCCCAGTCTCCCTTTGAACCCTCATATCCACATCTGTCTTGAGGCAGGGAGTGCCATGTGATCATTTCCTGCTGCACAAAGAACTGACTTCTGCTTATTTTGAACCTGGCTTCACTGGGTGGCCTCTTATTATAGAAGACAATCATCCCTCTCCCTATTCTCTGTAACCCACAGATTTTTGTAGACTTCTGCCAGATCGCCACCATCTCTTTCCAAGTTTGAAAAGTACTTGACTATTCCCTCACTTCCCCTTTCTGTCCACCTGTGACCCCCCCACCCAGACAACTTTTGTCTGTGGCTTGAGGGCTTGATTTATGTCAGGCTGGAGTATCCACACATGCCCTGGGCAGATAGTTGGAGCAGTAGGAGCAAGGTGGGATATGAGATGGAGAGGATCTTGAAGTTGGGGTGACCCAGAATAGGCAGGGCCCTCACTGACCAGGTACAGTCCTGCAGGGGACTGTCTAAGTAGGGTGAAAAGACAGGATGAAGCAATGACCCAGGGAGTCATCAGTCTGAAAATAGGTCCAGAGACAGGACCAGAGAGAGATACATCTACATTAAAATATCCAGCAACTGAAAGCCAGTTAAGGACTTTTAGTGAACACAGGACTCTGTCTACACATACCTACATTCAATTTTATTTATTATTTTATTGCCTAGTCACTCTGTCTTATAAGTGACTCAACTTTGCAGTTCTTTACAGTTTGCTGTCAAGGTATCTACTATCTTGAGTAGCTTTATATCTCCAACAAACTGTACTGCTTTACTGCTTTCCTGTGTACCTTCTGGACATGTTAACTAATGTGGCTCACAGCAAAGACCCCTGTAGAACTCTGCCTGTGACTTTCTCACCTTCTTACAGATTCATGTTTGTTCCTAAGCTCTACCTTGTAACCAGTTTGCTTGTAACCAGCAAAATCCATGCCAGAACCTTCCAAATTATGTAATGGCTACTTATGATCCTTTAAAGCCTTTGGCAAAAGTTTTTGCCAAAAGCTTTCTAGATATCCAAGTGAACTGTGTCATCTGGGTTACATTTACCCATGTAGCATGACTGAACTCTGCAGAGAACTCCAAGAGGTTTGTAAGACAAAATGTCACATTACAGAAGTCATATTGACTCTCCCAAATAGATTTTATTTATCCACATGTCCACTAATTGTAGCATTTCTTATACCACAGATCCCTTGTGGTGGTTGAGGTGCTAGTCTGCTCAATGAGAAAAATAATATTGGAGTAAACCAGCTCTACTTGACTGCAAATTACTGGCAATATTTACAGGTGTTAACATTAGGAGATTTTCAGGAAGAATAACTGGTAATGATGTTGCCGTTCCAGTGCTTTGCATCTGGTAGAAGTGGTATTGAAAATAATGGGATGTGTTTATTCATATTGACATCCAGTGGAAAGGACTGAGCGGTACTTTATTACTAGTACTTTATTAAACTGTAATGAAAGGTGTGAGCAGCTCGCTTGACTGGTAGTTCCTCATTATAATTTTGTCCTAGAGACACTTGCAACTCACACCTGCGAACATTAGCAGAAGAACCTTGTCAGTTACAGTGACTGACTAGACCACACTGTTTATCTCGAGGAAGGAATCAAATGTGGTGTGTTTTTTTTTTTTTTTTTTTTTTTTTTTTATATGAAACTCCCTCAGACTGTGATGGGGAGAAAAGATCACAACCATCATTACAAAAAGAATGCATGGGTTTCTGCTTTCTTCTGAAATGCAGAAGAGACAGGAATGAACAGAAATGCAGAAGGAATCAAAATAGTCTGCAATTCACCACATTGTTATACACAGTCTCACGCAAATGTGGAGAAAAGTCTGTTACTTCTGTACAGTGCAGATCTGGTGATCATGGGACTAACATTCCTACCTCTCTCCAAATGGATGTAGCATTTCTGAATAACCTCATGTGCACATGGATATGGTCAGATAAATAGGAAAAGTTATTTCTTATTGATGGACAGTTCAGGGATCGGCTAGTTCAAGAGGTTTTTATACTTTATATTTGAATGAGCACGCAGAAGTCAGTTCTAAGTGACAGATAACACTGTTATGCTAGTTTTGTTTTTGTAGTAAACCCAAATGCCAAGAAACTTCTGATACTATTACTTCCTGGAAAGTGATTGTTTTCTCAGAACAGGAAGGCTTGTAACTTTTAGATGAAATAGCAAGGATTGCATTTGCAGGGAATAACAAAACTGTTTTAAAGACTATTTCGGTATTAAACAATATAGTGTGAACAAGAATACACAAATTGTTTAATATATTTAAGCTATTAGGCTTTTAAATTCTTTTGAGCTATCAGTATTACAAGTAGAGCAGTAGCTTTTCATCCATGCCAGATTGCAAAATAACAGATATATATAAAGATAGTGGGCGTGATTCACAGCTAGAATTCTTCTTCATAGAGTTCTTTTTAAATTAATGACATTATGGGTGTGCAAAGGTAGTCTCCTGGGCAAGAAGTTAGTAGAAGTACACATCTTTATACTTCATAAATATCATTTCTATGATTCTTTTGTCTCATTTCTATTCTAAAATTATTATATTTTATTAATTTAAGTGCCAATAAGGAGGAAGATCAGGTACTTCTGATTGTTGTAATACATTTCTAATATACCTGTTTCCAATAGTTTTTGGTTTCTCGACAATGCTTATCATCACCTTGACTTCTCAAGGTTAAAAAATTTCTACACTGGAACAACTATTTTCTTATTGTCATTGTCATTTGCTATGAAATAATACATATTCTATATTGCATCTGTGCTGAGAGCCATAGAGTAGAACCAGAACAAGGTGATTTCCTGTAACAGTTCCTGCTCTGGATTTTGAAACTGAGCTTTTCATTAATCTTGACAATACAGTCCCAGGAGAAGGACCAACTTCAGGCAGAGCAGACAAGTTGCTTTGAGCAGAGGTCTGCTTTAGGCAACTGGGCAGCCATAGCCCTGCTACATATGGCCCAAGCTGACCTCACAGCCATTACGAAAGGGATGTGAATGTGTGGCTCTTGCTGGAGGAGGAGGTGGGACCTCCTTTTAAATATATTAATATGTATATTTAAATATATTGAAATATGCATCAATCAACATTTATCACATAGTCTTCACAAACTTCACTCACAACCAAAAAAATTCCCCACACCAAAATCAACGTAATAACATCATCACACTAACAAAGGTGGACAATTTACACACAGTCCACCCCTCATCCCTTCACCACATTATAACAACACCAATTCATCATAATTATTACACTCTCTAACAATGTCAAGCAGCAGCAGTTTTATCAATATGAGTGAGCTGTTGTAAGGTTTGGTCTCTCCAGGCACCTTTCCACCACACCTGCATCGTTTAACCCTTTTTCTTTGATGGAGCAAAGAAAACAATCCCTTCGCAGACACACAAAATAAAATTATTTTTATTCTACTTAGAATATTTGAACATAAATATGATATGATTTGTTTTTGTTTTCCTGTTTTTTGTTTGTTTGTTTGTTTGTTTTGTTTGTTTGTATTTTGTTGTTGCTGTTGTTTTTTCTTTGTTTGTTTTTTTTGATTTGTCCCATTTGGATAGTTAGTATGATCAATTGTTTTAAGATACAATATTCACATTTTGTCTGTGTTATCATTTTGTGTATGTTTTGTCCATAGACTCAGGCCTAGAGATAAAACTCATGAACAACCAAGAAGTTTGGAGAAAAAAAAATAAATGTAACTGTCTTTCTAGTCATAAATAAATGTTTACACTTCTGCCAAAAGCTTGCAATTTGTATCTAGTGATGAACCCTTTGGTTGTCAGATTACTTACAAGTATTCCTCTGTTATTTCCATAAATAAAATCTGCTTAAAATTGCTGATAGCAATTGATTTTATTTAAGTACAGGCTGCAACAGATTTACCAGATGAGCCAAAAGAATATTTAGCATGGCACTATTACTGCCATGCAGTGCAGCGTGGTCAAAGGACCATTTAGACCAAGACTACATCAACTTTTTGCTTATCCATGTAGCATGGATATGAGTGGGTACATGAATAGGTCTGTTCAGCATTGTAGGCTTCCTTTATCTGGAAGAAAAGCGTTTGACCCATCAGCCAGTGTTCTGCCATTTTCATAACCAATCCAGACCCTACTGAAGAAAATATGTAAGCATTTAACATGTAAGCCATTATAAGGATTTTCCTTCTTGTAGTTGTTCAGCCTGAACATGATGACTCAATTATCACATGCTATAAAATGCTATAATTGCTGTTAGTACTGTATATTGTCAAAACCTGTTTTGACTGTTCTGGCTAAGTAGTCTTGAGACTGAATACAGGAAGGGATGAGAACTGCCTGGACGGAGAAACCTCTGCAGCAATGAGAGTCACAGCTGTCTAGAGCACCTGAATGCTGTTCAGGCTACAGGTTTCTCTACAGAGTTTACTGCACAATAACACTTAAAAATATATATATATATATATCACAATTCCTGGAAAGCTGTTTGGATGGGAAATGCAGCTTTTATTAAAACAGACTTTTTTTTTTTATGTATTTTTGTTGTTGTTGAAACTGAAATGTATATTAATTATGAAGAAATGCAACAGGATAAAAAATCTAGCTTCAATCACAAAATCACAGAATAACAGAATACTTGAGGCTGGAAGGCATCTCTGGAGATCATCTTGTCCAACCCACTGTTCAAGCAGAGACGCCTAGAGTAGGTTGGAGCAGGTTGTCCAGGACCATGTCCAGACAGCTTTTGAAGATCTCCAAGGAAAGAAAGTCCTCAGTGTTTTGATAATGGAGAAAAATACTGCCTTGAAAATTCAAAGCAAAATTTTCAGTCTTCGCTTTGAATTGACTTCAATATTTGGGAAAAAAAAAAAAAAAAAAAAAAAAACTTAATGTTTTAAAGTCATGTGTTAATTCACTTGAGGTGACTTTGAGGTGACTTTTTCCTGTCTAGTTTTTCTTATGTTACTTACCAGGAGATCCGATTAGCAGTTGTCACTTTTTTATCTTTCAGTTATTTTCTTTGCTACACCACGTTAACATGGCTGGATCAGTTGAGCAGATAATAGGTTCACGTTAGGTTTAATACCTACAGATATTAAAAGGTTTCTGCACTTTTCTGTGCATACTGAGTGCGAGCTATCCTGTGTTATCCTGAATTATACCAAAGACTTCCCTGTTGGTTTGCAGGGAACTGCAAAAAAAAAACTAAGGAGCTTATTATATTAACTGTGTCTTAGCTGAGGTACAGTCATTGATAGAAAAATCCAGAAGAAAGAAAAAATAAAGTTGCTAAGTTTTATTGACTGAACTCTTGACCAAAGACCTAATCATAACAAAATATGTCTGTCAAAAATCAAAATAAAATTCAGATGATCTGCCTTAAAATTCTGCCATTCCTGCCATAGGAGTCTACCATAGTTCAAAGCTTACTCACTGACTACTGTTGAAGAAATAATGCTGTCACAGGACTGTAGCAAGGTGGATTTAGGTAGACACAGCAGAATACAGAATACAATGGCTTCTTGGTTGTGCACATAAGTAGTTTAAAAGGAATTGTTTAATTTTTCTTATCCATGACAATTGGACACTGTGGTCAGGGTGAAATGCAAGACTTCCTTTATTTCCTGTTTACTTAGACTCTATCCTCTTTGTACTGTGTTTCTTAATGATGGTTTTGGACTCTTTCTCCTTGTTCCTCAGTGCTCTAGCAGCCTGTCCAGCTTAGTTCTCCCACAGACATGATGTTGGACTAAGTTGTGCAGAGCTGTTATGTAATTGTTCACGACTCATTCGTCTCTTGCTTGTGTAAGTGAAATAGACCCACTAAAAAAGAATCTCACCATGGCATGGCCAGGTATATTTACCAGCTTGCTAAGTACTCTAAGCTATGGTTTAGCAGATCTTCATGACAGGGTCCAGTCTATATACTGCAGCATTAATATGCTTTTTCCTAATTTCTGTCAGTAAGGGCCTGTGAATGTTCTGTAAATCCTTGCTTTCAGGATGCTGAATGTCATAGTGAGGAGATACTGTTAGGAGAAAGGGAGAGTCAAATCTAGGCCTCAATGTTTTTTGACAAGCTTTGTCTGTGTTCTTCAGTTTCACCCTTGTGTGAGTACAATGCTATGTTTATTTAGCAAACAAATTGGTGTCATGGTGTGCTGTGATTCTGTGATTCTGTGTAGCTTTCCTATCATGACTTTTGTTACAGCTAGGACTCACAAAACAGTAGTTCTGTGGTTTTAGGCCATTTTTTTGCCTTTCCTGATCCAGCCTCTTTTAAGCTAATATATTGCCTAGATTGGGCCTTCCATTTATGTTTTTCTTTACCTTTGGAAATGTTCTGGGATCTATTTCCTTATACTAGTTTTTATTACTTTCTGTGTTCAGATAGAGGGACGTAATGTAACATTCTCAGAATTATTTGTCAGATTCCTTATACCTTTTGTTTGCGCAGATATTTTTTTCATTCTGTATGCTTCAAACAATGACTCAAAACTAACACCAAAAGATTAATGAAGTAATATCAAGAACTTCCTGCACTCATTTGCCTAATATTTCCTGTTCAGATATAAACATACATAGGTAGTATGCTCTCCATATCAAAAATTGTTATAGTTTTATTTCTTTGTGTTAGGATTCTAAAGTAGGCAATTCATTTCTACTTCAGAAACTGTATATGGCCATGTCAAGTCACCCAGTGAGCTTCCTTTACAGTCAGCTACACTTTTTCATGATTGAGTCTGTAGGGTTTAATCTAAATCCCACTGCGAACAGTGAGAACATTGCTTCAAGTTAAGAGTTTTGGATGAAGCTTAAAACTAAATGGTCTGGCCAAGGACCATGAAAGAAGAAAAGCTTCTAGTCAACATAGAATATCAAACTCAAATAGAGAGAATAAGATATATTTTACATAATACGTTATATTTATAGTATAATATCTAAACTGTATACATATATATGTTTAAACATTTTCTTTTTTAAAAGTTGAAATTTATTACTCTGAATTCCTGTTTTTAAAAGTTTATCAGGACTTCTGATAAAATATCTAGAGCATCTGGGTAGACAACAATGAACAGGGTTCACCCTAGCTTTGTGCTTGACAGGATGATAGGACGCGGGTGTGGGAGACAGACACTATTCACACCAGCCTCCTCAGACTGCTTTTGAACACTTTACTGATATGGTTCATTAGTCCCTGAAGTGAATTTTCAATGCAGGGAAATGATAATTGAGATAAGTCATAAAAGAGCTGAGATAAAAGTCATTAATGGGTTCATTTGCGAACCCAGGTTTATGGTTTTCAGCTTAACAGTTTAGACTATACAGCATAGGTGAAGAAATTAGAAAGAGAAAAGAAAGCCACAAGAATGAGGGTGGTGAGGCACTGAAACAGATTGCCCAGAGAAGGTGTGGATAGTTGTGGATTCCCCATCCCTGGAGTTGTTCAAGACCAGGTTGGACAAGGCCCTGTGTAACCTGATCTAGTGGATGGCATCCCTGACCACTGGGTGGAAGGGGGATTGGGACTAGGTGGTGTTTAAGATCCCTTCCAACCCAAGCCATTCAGTGATTCTATGCTGCGATTCTATGCTGCTTAGTAGCATGCTATTTACTGTATGAAGCGAGTTTAAATACCTTGCTGCCCTACTTAGCACATAGTGAAATGTCATGAAGGTAATGCAGTATTATGTAATGTAAAGTAAAAGCAGTAGTCTGTGCCATAGTAGTTGACAGGCATTTTATATTCCACAGCTTTTTATTAATTGTTACCCATGGCAAATTACTTTGATGTTATTCTATGCAAGAACACTGAGATAGTCCTGTTGTCTTCTTCCTCCAAACTCTGCAGTTAACTCTGCATAATAACAGCCCTGTATTTATAGGTGAAAGCATACTGGTGTTTAACTATTTACTTCTAACTTTTGTTATTGACTGTTACTGCAAAGTAAATCTATGTTCAAGAGGAACAATACTCCTCCCTCTTTTTGAGAAGCATGCTTATACTCTCCACACTGGTATATTTGCATCTTTGAACTTGCACCATTGCTTGTTGAAATGCTAACTCAAAAATTACTGTATCACCAACTTTAAGATTTTGAGTATTTGCAGGAGCAGAGTAATTGTGATTAAAAACTATAATCAAAAGTAAGTAATGTGAAAGCAGTGGGAACTGTAAGCACTCATGGCACTTCAGAGTCAGGTGTTCAGTACTAGAATTTGATTAAGGTTTCTTCTGTGTTTGCTCTCTTTTAAGCCTGTTTTAGTTTAGATGTCACTATGACTCCAACACTGGAAGACACAGGACATACTCTCCTGAAGCCTTCAGTCTCTGAGGTTTTGAAAGATTAAATGATAGTAAAACTGTGCGCAAACTATGGTTTCATTCTCAGAGGGGTCCAGATATTCTATGTAGAGATTAAGTGCTGACAGCAGATCTTAAACATATACTTTTATATTATTACTAGTTTGTATTTCAGATGCAAAGGCAGAGAAAACCTGTAAATGGACTCCAACTCTAACCAATAAGATACATTTTTAACTGTGGCCTTGAAATAAGCTTTCCTTGGGAATGGTGAAACTGTAATAACAAACTGTGCTTGTAACTGTTGAGGAGAGCACTGCTGTCACTGGCATCTTCTGAGGGTGGGTTTTACTAGAACCATTAGCTGAAAAGTTAAAAAGTGAGAATGTTAAGTTTTGACATGATGACACTTGCTGGCTTTCTTGAACTTCAAAGCTTTGTTGAATATGAAACCACTTCTGAGTTTAATATTTCTGGAAAAAAAATAAAAATAAAAATAAAATAATCTCAGGCAAAAGGAATATGGAAGCACACTAGGTCTTGGCTGTCATTATTTGAATAATTACAACAATTAGTGCAGTACAATGCATTAGAGGTCAAGTAAAGGTACAGCACTTGGTTGTAAATGTTAGCATATAGTCATTATTGAGAGAGAACAGTTTGTCCGTTTAGTTTTATAGGAGGATGATGCCATAAAGTTCTGTCTCATACTCTCTTCCTGTCTCATTTCAAGGAACACTGTGCACCTGTCATTATACTTCCTAATCTTTTAAAACCTTCTTAAATTGTGTCTCCAGAGCTAACAAAATACCTTTTTCCTGTCTGCTTTACATGTAAATAACAGATTCATGAAAGAGGTTTCCTCTGGTTGATTGGCTTGGTTTGGTTTCAGAAATTACAGAGCCAGTCAATTGTAAAACTCCACAGTTTCCATTAAGTGGCAAGTGTTTCAGATGTTGTTTCCAAATAATGCTGATGACTGCAGAACCAGTGCAGAAAATAAAGTAAGTTCCTTCTAAGAAGCAAGTTCTGCTTATGACTAAGAAAGTCTTGTTTGTATAATATTTTCAAGCTGAAAAACTTGCTGATTTTGTTTTGGGGAAGCAAGAAGTTGTAAGTCTATTTTCAGAATTTCTCTTTCAATGGAGAGTTGAATTCTCTTGGTATTTGACTGTTGAAGCTGTCCAGTATTGCATAATTAAATGTGATAGATATTTTGAACACAGAGACCTGTTTAGTTTTGTAGCAGAAGTGTTAAAAATATCACATCAATAACTGGAGACCTGCTCATTAAGACATAGACAAATAATAATAACAACAATAAAGACATAAAGCATTTTAACATAAAGCAATTTAACAGAGTTAAAGTTTCAAGTGAAACTTAGTCAAGCCTATCATAGATTCTTTGCTAAAGATAATATTTTCTGGTTTTTATGTGGTGAGCAGTCATAGTTGGTGAGAAAGACACAAATCAGACAAGTTATTTATTTCTGATTTGGAAATTTAAAATTTGTTTTCTTGCTTTCAGTAAAGAAGCAAGACACAAAAAGAGAAGTGGGACACACACTGTACATCCTCAAGGAGTTAAAAGCATATAATTTGATCAGAATCAAGTTTCTAACTTTAAAATCCATTCATCCATGGAATATTCTTCTCTGGGGAAAGGGTAGAAAAAGCTGATAGAGTTGGAAAAAGCACTGGAATGTGTAGGGAGACTTCTTGATTGATTGCAGTGGGAGTTCAGTGGTTAGAGCTGCTGGAGAACTGGGTAGAGGTTAGAAAAATAAATCACATAGACCAGACTGGCAAAAATAAAAGGTTCAGATATAGCCACACAAAAATCAGTCATTGTAACTTTAATGGAATAAGTAAGGAAACACTAGATGGTTTAATATAAAACTTTGCTGTCTGCATTCGTAATCTTCTCCTTTCTGCTCTTATGAAAAGAAGAAGTACACTGACAAAACAGGGGTGGAAATAAGTAATACAACGGTGAAAGAATTAGTGTTTTGAGGAAGATAAACCATTCCCTTCTATCTTTACCTCTGATAGAAACACTATCTGCTCTGGGCATAACTGATTAAATGCTGAATATATTATCATCTTTGGAAAGTGAAAACATGACTGATTTTTGTGTGGTAGTGGAGAAGAGAATATTTCCTTGTGTGTGTGTAACAGAAAAACTCTTTTATTATTCTGTGGTGTTTCATAAATCAAAACATCACTAATATTTTGACTTAGATTGCTCCTTCTTGCAGATTAGATGAGGCAGATAAAGTACTGACGGCATCTGGTTTTTATAGCTTCCTGAAAGAACCCAGAAAATGCTAATGTACTGTGGCTCAAATCATATTGAAATAGATACTTTGAAGACTATTAGAAATGACAGATCATAAAACCCTAAAAAAAGAATCAAAGACACTCTTGGAAATGGCTTTTGAATCAGTATTTTCCAGTACGTCTAGAATGCTGTAATAGTGAATTCCAGTGCAAAGTAATTGTGCATAATATCTGTAACTTATTAAACACCAGCTAATGAAATCTAAGTAGTTTCAACCTCTACTGTAGAAGATCCAAGTCTTCTTCTAGTAGCAGATTTTCTAGGATAGATTTAAAGAAAGTCTTAAAAAAATATAGACCAAATATTGGACCCACAATCATATAAAACTTAAGGAATAGCCTTAACTATATACTCTGAGAAGAGTATACATACTCTATACTCTCAGAGGACTGAGAGTAGCAGCCAGAAATGGCTTTCCAACTTTGCAGTCTTGGGAAGAAAACTCTGCAACTGAACTGTAGTCTTACAAGCAGTAAAAGACACTGAATGTATCCGAGGTCAAATAGAATATGGATATTATTCAACACATTGGATATGTGTTGGATTTGTTTTATAATGCAATGAAGAGGCAGTATTGTCTACTTGCACTGAACAAAATATTTCGTTATCTGGAAATTTTATTATAACAATATCCTTAGTCTGTGTCCAATATATACATATAGAAGTTTATTTCTTGTATGCATGTGTATGACTGAGTTTTACCAAGAACATGACCTGTGTCCAGGTATAGCTTTATTGTACCCCATGTCAGTGCAATTTGGTGGGATCTCAAATTCCTACAAACCACCCTTTATTAAAAGATTGTCAGCTGTTTTTCCACTCATTTTTCAACAGTTTGCCTGGCACTTAAATGATACCCAAGAATGTATTTAGTCACACACCTCCTTAGCTTGTACGGGCTGGTATAGTTGTGTTGAACCTACCTGAGCTCATGTATTTACTTCACTTGTGGTTATGACCCTTTTAGTAACAATGCAACAACTGGAGACCTAAGAGCCAGTAGCCAGACCTTCTTGTTGGGTTAGATAAAAAACCAACATTCCTGATGACCATTCCTGTGAATTTCAGCCTGATTTGTAATGCCGTGTGATATGTGGTTTGAAACCATTATGTTACACGCAGCAATGTCAAAAAAATAAAAATAAAAAAAAAATCACCTTTCCCACCCAATCCCTTCCCTAAACTAATTTTCTCTTTATTTATGTGTATGTTAGCCTGTATATTAATTTTACTAGCCCATATATTATAAATTATATGGTTTATATATATAATACATTTAATATATATTAATTTATAATATACTATATATATTACATCTATATATATATATATAGCTCATATACATCAAAGTTAATACTTTTCAAACCACTATATCGAAAACAGACTGTCAAATATTTTTAATGCTACTCTTTGTCCAAAACTTCTGTGGAAAAAAGTCCAACTCAGGCCAAGACTAGCGAGTCAATTCTGTTATTTTTATAAGATTATCACAGGAATGCCAATGAAAATATTCTTAAGTTACAATGGGTGTAACACAGGATTTTCACATTACCCCCTCCCTCTGGGGGAAATCCATAACTTTGTCTACAATGTGAACTCCACTCATATGGGTCAGGGCAGATTTACCCAGTCAGTGTGTTTGTTTCCACTTCCATTTTCATTGGCACAAAACCAAACAACTAAGGGGAAACAGGCAGTGCAGGGCCCCCACCCTGGCTCTGAATATATTTTCTTCTATTGTAGCTGGTTCCCTCAATTTCCCAGATCAATCAAAATCTGCTGGAGTTACTGCTGTGATAAAGTCAGTTGCTGTCAGGAGGTAGGATATCATGTGCTAGAGTGATCAAAAGAGGTCAGAGCTTTCAGTGGCAATGATAACCCAAGATAAATAAATACCTATGGAATTCCAGAGCAAAATGAGGCATAACGGCAATATGGAAACACAATGAATTTCTAATGGTCTCTGTACTGTGCTAATATCCCACTCAGAGAATGAAGAACACCAGCTCTGAACTCCCCAGGGCTATGATAACATTTTGGAGAACTGTCATGTAACAAATGCTGATAATGTCAATACCTGGATGACTCCACTTAAGAGCCATTTGTGATGCTAGTCTGGGGAAACCAAGAGATCAGTTCCCTGCAGTGATTCAACAGCCTGTGAAAGAACTGGCTTTCTAGACCCTAAATCAGTGTCATGTTCAACTCCACCTCTGTCCTGTTGAAAATCACACTATTATTTATCTATTTATTTATTAAAACAAATAATAAAAACTCTCTAAATGTAGGGTCATGTTACACAGTTTTTTCTGAGTAGATCAAGTTGTGCTGTCTTAGTTTAGTGAAAAGTATGCTGCTGATTTTAGTCGTAGCTGGTTTCTGCCTGTGTTTTGTGGTTAATGCTTCGTGAGTGAATAATTTACTATTCTCACTTCTGCTTTCCCAAACGTAACCTCAGATTTCAAAATTAAGCTTTGCTCTTTCTGATTTTTTTTGGTACATTACCATAGTTACTAACCTTAAGTGTATCCTGAAAGATAATTTTGATTATTGTGTTGGAAATAGTAAACCTGTTCTTTTTTGACTTATGTGCTGTGTTCAAACCACCAAAGCTAGCAAGAACTGCTGGATTGGCTCCTACATAAGACATAAAAGATAGGGCCTAGTACTCTGCCTCTTATAGTTACTTTCCCACACACGCATTGGCCACTTCTGTTCTAGAAAATCATCAGTGCCCACAACTGTTCTCTGCCACTCAGACCAACTCATTCAGTGTCCCAGATTCATACTATTACAAAAACTGGGGTGGCTGTATTTGGGTTGTAGGTTGGGAACAATACCTGGCCTGCGCTGGCTGGTGAGCCATGCCCAGGAACAGTTTGGACATGAGCTGTCTGTCCTGGCCAAGCAGTGCTGGGAGTTAGGCCAGCACTTTGGTTGTACTGGCACTCACATCCCAGTGCTCCATGGCTCCTCACTATAGTTATCGAGATGAAGTTATTGATACTTTCCCTGATCAGCTATTTGAGATTAGTTTCAAGTATAGGCCATGAGGTTTACAATTCCTATAGTTACATTTCTTATTTATATTTAAATTACTCATATTTATCATATGGCTGCAGGGATTCTGATGTATTCTAGATACTTATAGAAATGTCTGTTAGCTTTCTGAATTTTATATTCTGAGCTTTAATACTTTTCAGGTCAGAGTCCCACAGGCTAACACTATAATGTATGAGAAAATACTGTCTTTTATCAGTTTTCCATTTGCCACGTGTAATTTCATGAAGTGCCCTGTTCTTTTCTTACAAAACAAACCAAAACAAACAAAAAAGCTGTTCTGATTTCATGTGGGTAAAAATGTAATTTCTTAATAATCTGGTAAGAAGGAGGGGTTAGAGCAATAGGAAGCAGGAATAATAATAAGTGATTTCATAGACAACATTTACATGTTCATATATGCCTATAAATTACCCTGTGAGGATATTTTGTTCTAGCATTTTATTATTCTTAGGTGCACCAACCGGTTCAACCATTTAGAGCATGCTGCAAGACATACTGCATCAGCAAAAGAAGATGCAAAGCAAGTTGATATCACTGGTCAGGACATAGTACTTTCTTTGTCTCCTGGCTTCCGTAGCCAAAACCCAATTGTTGAATTATTTTGTGAGAACACAATCTTGTCTTTCATTGAATTATAAAAGGCTCTGCCAGGGTTATGTGCTATTTCCAGTCAGGAATATGGAGGCTTAGAATTCTTGCTGGGTACAAGGAGTACTGTGCAGATGATGCAATGGGAATGGTGCAAAATTAGAGTCTGGGCTGTGGTTTTAAGAGTGCTGAAAGTAGCATTTCCTACAAATCCACAGAAGAATCACACTTGCAAACTAAGGGTAATATAGAGATGAAAAATTCTTCTTAATCATGTGTCTGTTATATTCACGCTGTGCAAGGTGCATTTTATTATATGTGTGGCAGCTGAAGTAGGATAATGTAAAGTTGTACTTGTAAAATTCATAAAATTTTTATTTTTTTAATTTTTCTGGATATATAGTTAGTGAGTCTATGCAGGTGGCTCCACACAAAAACTGGTAATGTTAATCCTGTTGGGGATTCTAGATATTTTACACCTATTAATATAAGTACATCAGAAATGTTTTAGAGAATGATTTAAATTACACTAGTTTTCATTTTTTATAATTTACACTACACATTTATACTACATTGCCAGGTGCTTTGGTAACCAGCATTTTAATTGTTCAATGACAGAAGAAATTAAAAATAAATAAATAAAATAAAAATAAATTGATATCTCCATACAGAAACTGTCCAGTGTTAAAGCCTGCTACTGATGCCTTTGTAAAGCTGGAAGTTAATGTAATATTATACTAGTAAAGAGTGATGGGGTGGGGTTGAATGCTATCCAGAGAAATAATGCATTTATTTTTATGTGGGAATGACAGGGGATAAGGGACTTTGGCTTGATGGCATTCTTAGAAAGTTCTTCATTATAATCAAACTTTGTCTTTCCTGATCTTTAGGAAGAAAGTAGTTCTGGGAAAAATAAATAAATAAATAAATAAATAAATAAATAATCAGAGATTGGAAGGATCTATTTTGTGACAGTTTGGGAAAAAAAAAATACCTTTTACCCCAAATTAATTCAGTCAGTAAGTTGGGAATGTAGAATATGGCCTGTGGAAGGACAGGAACAAGGAGTATGGATAGCTGTATGGACATTAGGGCAGGTGTAAAAATGGTTCAGGTTGATTATTTAACCACGTGGTTACCAGATTTTCATATGCAACATGTGTCTGAGATTGGATCTCTCCCTGAATGGGCATTGGCATACATGTATGCTAGTTCAGTAATTACTCCTTTCCTTAGAAGGAAAAGAAAAGGGTCAGAACAAGAATGAATAGGACAGTCTTCTTCACTGCTTGTGTCTGTGCAATGCCTCCCTTGTTGTTTTCATATGACAGCAGTTACTGAGTCATGATCTCCCCATTCAGATGTCTTTGAGGGGGGTACAAGGCTGAAGGCATAACTATAAAGCCTCAAATACAGGATTCAAAGGCATAATTGTTTAGGAATGGACTTTAAATATTTGCTGAATTTTAAGTCCATGCTTAAATCCAAATGATACGAGTGAGATTTTAAGATTAGCTCAAGATTTTTATGAATTTAAGGCTGTGCACACTGTAGAAATGCTGATGTAGAAATAGTTTAGTATTATTACAAATCATTCCCACAGAATACATTACAGATACATTCCCACAGAAGCACAATCATATGCTCCATCAGTAGACCTCAGCCCTATCACATGGTATGTGCAGGCACAAACTTTTATACATGTCAGGATAATCTTATTTTCCTTCAGTTTATTGCACAGATAATCCTTCTATACTGTTTTTGTCCATTTAATAAGCCCCCCCCCCCCCCCAAAAAAAAAAAAAAAAAAGTGACTAAAATGAATTTGGCTTAATAGTTAGGATTATTATTATATTTGAAGATTCTGACATTAAATGCTGACATTAAATTGGCATGCTGACATTAAATTATCTGTTGCGTTTAGTAATTTTTTATCAGGGCCCGTGCAAGACAAGGATGTTTTGTGGGAGATCAAACAGTTTCTACACTTTGGAAAGTAAATAAAGAAACAGAAGTAATCCTCTCACATCTTCTCATTTTTACTTCCTCAGAAAGAACTCAAATTGTGGGTTAAGCACAGAGCAGACGTCATGGTTTGGCGTATACATGTAGGCTTCAGAAAAGTACAGAAGAGTGCTCGCTGTTTTGCACAAAATTTTGTATAGATCTAATGCTATAGATGACAGTGAGTATGAAGAGAATTATTTCCTTTATATCCAAAGTGAATGACTAGACACCTATTTGCAATAAATGTATCCAAATTTTTCATATAGATACATGTATTTATGTGTGTCTACAGATTCCCTTTACATGTGAAATAATTTTTTAAAGGGAAGATAGGTGGACTACTGTTGAAGCTTTTGCTATGTGATTGCTGCTCTGGGTTTAGTGTTTGTGTCTCATATTGAAATAACATGGGTTTGTTTTTTCTGTAGCCATTCCAGCCCACCCACATCTTGGTGGTTTGGCCCTTCCTCTTACTTGTCTGCAGGTGTGTCCACTACTGACCTCATTCGCCCATCTATTTGGAGTCATAAATATGTTTAACCTAATGTTTGGCCATATCTCATCTCTCTAGATCTGCTCTATTATGGTACCCTTGAAATAGGAGGTGGGAAATAATTGCTTATTATAGAGCAAGACTTTTTATTGCCTAATGCTCAACAAAACAATGCTGTCACTGTGAATGATTGTAAGGTTTCACTTCTATTTTGGGCTTTACCACACACTTGCTGTGTAAGTGACTGCATCATGGCACCTTCCTGAGCTTTTCTCTTACTTTGTCGAAAGTGACAGTACTTGTAAGTGCTAACTTTTCAAATATAAGCAAAGTGCTTAAAGGTTCTCAGATGCTTGCATAAAAGCAAATCATAATTACCTCTGTACTGCTTTCTATACATAAAGTGCTAGGTACCATAGCTAAGATTTTCTGTGGTTTAGGGTTAGTCTAATTCTGTCAGCAGGGGAGATTTTATCATTCACTTGAATAAGACAGAAGTTAACATAAACTGTTTTGTTTTGTTTTGTTTTGTTTTCTGAAAATTTAATCCTGTAGTTACATTGATTTATTTCAGGATATTTTCATATGAAAGACATTTTTCTACAGGGAGAAGTAGAGTTAAACTTCATGTCAAAATAGAACCCAGTGTTAAAAAATAAATAAATAAAATAAAATAAATAAATTACTTTTACGAGGGAGTCTTTCAATGGATTAAAAAAAAAAAAAAAAAAAAAAAAAAAAAAGAAAAAGTGTTAATTCAACCCACACAGTCTATCATTGGTATCCTGTGCCACTGCCTACGCTCTATGTAGCCATTTACGCTTCTGTCAGGTGGAAAATGCTGTACAGGCCAGTTCCGTGCTACAGCCAATGGACAGAAAAAGAAAAATCCCATTGCAAGGTGTAACTTAGTTGGAAAATAAACTGTATAACACATGAGTTATAAGAGCAGATATTTTTCCCTATAGACAATATTTTCTTTTGATCCTAACCTTCACAAATTTTTCAGCCTTTAGGGCTGAATTGGGCAGTGTCCCAAACTGTATTGTTTTTCTTTTTTTAAAAAAAATTATAGGCCAAACAAAATTTGCTGCCTAGCAATTCTCTGTGGTTGGATAGGAGTAGAAGGGAGAACAGATCGAGAAGAAATTGGAACCCTTGTCTGAGGGATAAGTGCAGAGTATAATGGGTCAAAAGATGAGGTTTAAGGGGAAAATGATGGCAACAGAGAGAAACAGAGAAATATTAACTGCTAAGGAAAATATGACTATTAACACAGGTTTTGGAATTGCTGAATATGTTGGACATGAAAGAAGAAGTGGAAAAAGAGCAATGTGAATGTATGGGAAACGGTTATATAAAATGTTTCCTTCCCTAATCTGGGGGTCAACGCTGTAGCTGTAGTCTGACTGTGGCTTCAGCTGTCCACAACTGGTTTGTGAAAGTCACTTTCAGATTGTTTATCTCAGAGCACACAGGTGTCCTCATTAGTTCAGGTGGAAGTCTGTGCTGGAGTTCTTAAGAGACAAGGGGTCTCTTGCTGATGGAACAAAATAGATTATTAGTTTTGTTCCATGGGGTATGGATTTTGTGTGTGCTCATCTGTGTTAGTCACACTAGTCTCTTCAGTTGGTCACATACTGTTTCCCTTAGCCCTTTAGTATTAGTACAAATGATTCAGCATGGTATAGGAAATGTATAGTATATCCTTTTCTTTGAAGAAATTAAAAGGTATATATGTGAAATAGGCAGGAAACTCACAGAAGACAGGAAGTGGTCTTATCGTTATGAAAATTGGCCACCGTATGAACAGAATTCTCTCCCTGCCTTTACTGATAAGTTCCTATTAAAGATGGCCAAATTGTCATGACCAAAGTTTTCCATTGGTCCTTAACTACTCATTTTTAGATTTTCTACAGTGGGCCAGATTGGCAGTCTGCTCTCCCAGCTGCAGTTTATAGTCAGTGGTAGTGTGCTTTGGACATATAAATTGCTGTACAAATACTAAGTAGTTAAGGAAAATCAGTACTCTTGTTTCGTAGATTGGGAACCCAAAACCCATGGAAACTTTTGCCATTTTTGCACATTATCTCTGTGTCTAATTGTATCCTTATAAAATGGGCGTGATAGGATGGAAAAAGCTGATTCTCCAACAGCTTCTGAAATCAATTAACATTTGTGAAAGCTCTAAAACACTCTGGAGGAATTTATTAATTTTCCTTTTTAGTATACTGTTGGAGCATCATACTAAATTCTTAACTATTAAATGAAGCATGAGTCCTGTAGAAAAAAAATAATGTGATAATGAAATGAAAACTGTATTCCTCCACAGTGTTCTCATGAAGGAAACAAATGGGTTGCCATGTGAAATATTCAACGTAGAAAATGTGGGAATCAAGTGCTTGATTTCACTTTATTGGGATGGTGTTTTTTTGTTTTTGTTTTTTTTTTAGCATATTCAGAGAGGAAGAAAAGTTGATATTATACCTAAATTTGTTCCCATTATCAATAAAATATATCATATTGCTACAGAAATGCTTGTTGTATGTATTGCAGTAGGTATTCAGTATCCACAGTTAAGAATTGCTCTGGGCCAATGGGATTGCAAAATATCTGTCAGCTTTGGCTGACAGCCTAGGGTTGCCACAGCAATTTTTCTCTTTAATGAGTAAAATAGGTGGTGTTTATAGAAAAATAACTGTCTCATGAGAAGCTGTGCAAAAAGTTCCACTCAAAACCATTCTGTTTATATATAGTTTTGTTGTTTGTTTTCTTTCCTTTTCACTTACTATTGCGGACATTTGCATGAAAACAGGATATTTCTCCTTCAAATTGCAGTCATGGATAGAATAGCCACTATGCCAAAACACAGCCAACCCACTTCAAAGAAGCAAACTATTTTGCTCACCAAATCTGTTTCTCTGATGTATGTAAATAGGAGATGTATGTAAATACTGTAAAGTTTACAGTATTTATTTTCCTGACTAAATTTAGGGCCTTTTTTTTTTTTTTTGCCTTTTTTTTTATTAGTTCTGTAAAACCAACAAAACAATACAGATATAATAATAATAATAACAAGAATATGTTAGCAAATGTGTTAGAAGATGAAAGGGAAAAAAAAAAAACAAACAAACAAACAAACAAAAAAAAAAACAACAGTAAAATAAATAACTTTTATGTTTCAGTATTTATAACGAAAGCAGAGATAAAAGTATTTTTGTTAAATGTACTAACATTTTTTAACACAACTTAGATAATCAGGAGAAAGAAAAATAGAACAGCTGAGTTCTGTTTAGGCTGATGGTGATCAAGAAAATTAGTAAATGCAGGCTTCTAGGAATGTCTGTGTTCTTTCTGATGGACAAATTTTACTTTTCCAGTGTCAGGCTGAATGTAATATCCTACCAGTTTGAGGTGCACACTTGACATTGCTTTTATGGACAAGCAGCATATTTCTTCTGGCCAGCATTGTTTTATAATGCCATTAAGATAACCTTTAGGGGTCCAATGCTGAATGAGTGTGCAACATGCATTTGCATAACCTCCTGGTATTGAACCTTTGGATCCAGGTCCCTCTGGGTGCAGCTGATTCACAGGGAAAACTCTCAACTGCCCAGATAGCTCTGTGTCACTTAGTTCTCTATCAGGAATTGGTAGGAGGGTGGGTGCAGCATTGCTGCCAGATCCTCAGCCCCTGTAGCCCTCATCCTAGAAATAATGAAGGCGGAAGTATGAATCACCAAGCCTTCCAGCTGGAGGCCGCCACAGCCTGATCTGTCCCCTGTCTTGTAGGGGCTCACTTGCCCTGGACTAGGAGTCAGGATTTATACTCACCATACTAATAAGTACATATTCTCTCTCTGGTTAAGAAACGGAAGAGTAAGATTTCAGGGCAAGTGAACATAATCCTTTGGCTGTTCAGATTTGCAGAGAAATTAAATTACACAGGTTCCAGCTTGTACTACACAGATCATGTTTTCCAGTGTCACAAGTACCACATCTTCCCAAAGGTACTTGTAAATCATTAAGACAAAATTATTTTTCCCAATAAACATTCCATAGTTCTTATGTAACCAGTCTGCATTTGGCTCTGGTAGACCAGTTAATTACTAATCTCTGCCTCTTATGGGCCATGTGAATACATGATTTGCAAATAAAAATATAAGAACTCTGCAAGAGTTCTGCATAAGAATTCTCTTTACATATGTAAGCTGCTTTTTTTTTTTTTTTTTTTTTTTGCCATGTCAGTTCCCAGAGTCAGGTTCTATTTGCTGAGGCTGAACACTATGAATGTGACTAAAGAGTATCAGTAACAAAGCAGTGGAAAAAAACATAAAGGGTGCTTTGGAGAAGTGTGTCGTATTTATTTCTCTCTTAGGATTGTTCCCTAAATACTTGAACAACAACTTGCTTTGCTGCTTTTGGCATAGGCGACTAATAATGCATATTCATATTCTCCTATTTTTTTCAAGCTTATATTACTTGGTGCACGTTTGTCCTAATGAAATATTTGGTCAGCATAGATGTGCTGGTTAGTGTCGTTGGTTATCTGTTGGTAATATTCTGCTCCCACCTAGCTTGTTCAGTACTGCTTTGGCAAATGGTTGCAGATTTTAACAGTGGGCAATTCACAGTAATACAAACAAACAACACAGTAAGTAAATATATGACAGAAGAACAAATTTAAAAAGAATAAGAAATGCATCGCAGTGGACTAACAGGGTCTGAAATTGTCATGGATAAGAACAGCAGGTGAGCGAAGGTGCATCAGGAAAAGATAAGAATTTTTTAAAGCTTGGCTGCCACAAACATCAATGGAGCTGACTCAGCATGGGAAGAGTACAGTAATTTGCTGTTGATTCAAAAGCCAGTAGTAGCTCACTGCTACCCTTCTGGGTGATGTGGAGAGCACTTGCCGGAAGTGCTGATGACTAACCTTGGACTCTGTGGAATGCTGCTGCTGTGGCTCCTCAGCCCATCTCTTGTGCTGTTGCATTCCAGGGACATTCCACTGGGAACAAGGGCAGGGCATGGAGCTGCTGGAATAACAGCAGTCAGCATCAGTCCAGCAGCCAAAAGATATAAATGATACCAGTCATCTTCTTAGAAGTTTCAGTTTAACAATTCATTTGGCTTTGATAATTCAAAAATGTTGCTTTCACTTCACCATTGTTTGCACCGTGGGTCAAAATGCATGGCAGATATATACTTGATGCACAAACAAATATTTAACAGTATAATTTGTATTTGAAAGATTTCTTATGTAAAATATTATTTTGCCACATTATTCCTCTAGCATTTTGCTTGCTAGAAACAAAGCCTTTTTCTGCCTGTCTTCCTCCCATCTTCATTTGGTTTTCTGTACAGAAATATATTTAGACAGTGTTGATGATTGATTTGCTGTTAAATTATCACTCTTCCTGACCTTTCTCTGTTTACATTGCCAGCTCATGGATGCTACAACTGTAGGACTGTATTGACTGACCCGTCTGGAGTTTTCACTTCTCCATGCTTCCCCAGTGATTATCCCAACAGCCAAGCATGCAAATGGATCATCCGAGCACCTCATGGATTCATCATACAGCTAACATTTATTGATTTTGACATTGAAGAAGCTCCAGGCTGCATTTATGATTCACTGACATTGGACAATGGAGAGATCCCAATGAACCTGTGTGGAATCACCGCCAAGGGATTATCGTATAATTCTACTGGAAATGAAATGATTGTGTCCTTTAAAAGTGACTTTAGTATCCAAAAAAAAGGTTTTAATGCCAGCTATGTACGAAGTAAGTAAGCCCAAAGCATTTCATACCTCTAATAGCTAAAATGTCCTGCTAGAAGGAAATTTCTTATAGCTTATTAGAATGACATTCTCTGACAGAGCCAAGTGCTCCATGAGAAGGAAAGGGGTGAATGGAGATGGAGGCTGCAGGGTGAAACTATAGAATTTTCTGGTATGTTTTTTAATTAATTTATTTTTCTTTTGATAAATATACATATTTTTTTTTCCAGGACATGACATCCTTAAGTGCGTTAGAAAACTTTTTGCATGCAAAAATTTTAGGCCCTAGTTTGTTTCTTTCTGAAGATTTATGTGGGGAGATTTAGAAGTGGGACACATCCTTCATTTCAGTGTAACTGCAGAACATAGTAACGTAAAGGCCAGCATGAGCTTAGCCAACAGCTGCAAGGCCAGACGAAACCTTTGGCCCAGTAAAACACCCTATAGTTTGCACCCTACTAGTGCAAAAGCAGAACTTTCTTACAGTTTTTTTCCAGTCTCTAGCATAAACTCCGAGGGATGAACTGTCACTGCAAAACTGCTGCCTTTCATTCCAGTTCCTCAACCTTTCTTTCTCTTTGTAAATATGTAGCAATGCTTAGATTTTAAAAAGCCTAACAATTGGGGGGGGGGGGATGGGCGGGGGAGAGACACCCATGCTTTTCACCCTAGGAGAAGATAAGAGGACAAATAATATGTGATTGATATTTGTTTTGTTTTTTAAGGCATTACTAGAAGTTGTTCTTGGTAAAGGGCTGCAACATAAATGAAGGCATTAGGATTGCCTTGCCTCTCTTCTATTCAGGACCCCAGAACTCCAGAAGGACTCCAGGTCCTCTATTCTGCTCATGGGAGCAGAGTAGAGGAGGGAATCACCTCCCTTAACCTGCTGACCACACTTCTGAATCAAAATGCAGCCCAGGATACAAATGGCTTTGTGGGCTGCAGGCGCACAATGCCAGCTCATGCCAAGCTTTACATTCACTGGTATCCCTTACTCCTTCACTGCAGGCCTGCTCCTGATCAATTCATTACCTGGTCTGTCCTGACACTGGGGACGGCTGAAATGTAGCCCATTACACTTAAGTTGTATTGGCTGGTTGTGTAGAAACACAGAGTAAGGAGATTTTCAGTACTCAGTCACAAATATACCTTTTTCATGGGGGAAAAAGAATAAAAATCAAGATACCTATTACACATACAATATATTAAAATAAGAAACATAACAACCTCCATAATTATAAGACAAAAATAATCCTGATTATGCCAGGAAAATTAGTTTGCAGTTCTGAAAAGAAAAAAGGTAAAGTCATATCAGAGGAAATAAATATTTCTTATCCTTTCATGCTGACAGAGAGAGTATAGTAATAACTCGAGGAGCACCTGTTCTCTTCTGTAAGTGGAAGCAAATTTTCTGAAAGGTTTCTGTTTGAAAGCAGTGGCTCTTCCTGTACAGCAAGTTGTTAAATCAAGTAGGTCATATAAAATGGTATGCAATCGGATTATGTAATATGATTTATTGCGTTATTCCTCTTTGCTATTTTAATGTTTAAGAATAACATATAAGATAACTTTCAGCAGGAATTGAAAGATGCAATATTATCCTCAGATGTATTCAATTAAGAGAAAAAGAAAGGGCAACATGTATAGTTAGAAAATCGTCTGTATTATACATATTAATGTATAATAAGGTAATGTATTTCAAAAATATTACCTCTGTGCCAAATTGAACAGTACCTTACCTTCACAAATAGCACCCTTGCAGTAAAAAGTCTTAGAAGACACCCTTTTATTTTGAATAAGAAGGCTACTCACCACTGTGGGTAAAGGTGTCAGTGATCTTCACTAGCAACATATTTCAATCTTACATGTTAGTTCAGGCACTCTGTGTTAAGGCCTGCTCTTAAGCTATCTCATCTAAGGTTCCTGAATTTTTGTGTCTTTACTCTAAATCTATAACTCTCAGTTAAATTCTTGGTTTTGACTGTGGATGTTATAGAGGACAGGTGGCTGTGTGCACCCAGGGCAACTTATAACTTATAGGCCACATTCTGCATGGCAACCTTTAACCAGGCAATTGATACAGAAAAAGAGTTTGGTTAAAGGGTGGTAACATAGTCCTTTCCTGTTCTTGCAGAGAATTCCTAAAGGCAGTGCTACACACACTCATTTCAGGTCATTGTGGAACTTCAAAGCTCCATTTTCAAACTGGCACCATTCTTACCATCATAAACATGATACCCAGGCTATATCATGAATTTCTCCCAGAGAGAGGGGTACGGTGTTATAGTACTCTACTCATGTTTTCTGTCATTTCTCAGCAATGATCATATGTAAATAATAAAATTAAGTGGTTTGTTCTATTTTGACTTTGACAAAGAAACATGTATGTGCAATGCAAAGGGCCATTCAAAGACATACAGCAGTTTGCTATCTAGAAATTGCACTTGTAAAGGTACTAATAGAAAATCTTAATACAAAATGTACACAAGGCAAAATATGTGTGAGGAAAAACAAATAAGAGCAAATGAATTTGGGTAGGGAACTGGCTGAGAATAGAACAGCATTTGTGTGACTGCTCAGTTTTGTGTAATAGTGGTTTCAAACCGAGTTTCACAGAGCACATCCTGTTATATATAACAAGCTGGCTGCCCACAGAAACGCTGGCCTCCTGCAGCACAGCAAAAGCAGAAGATAGGCCATATCCTCAGCTGCAGTAAATGAATATAGCTTTGCTACTCCTAGGGGAATTATGTCAGCTTACAGCGGCTGAAGAGCTGGCATGTTAAATAATTTTCTAGTAATACTTAACTGTGTAAGTAATAGCTCCATTGATGAGTTGAACTCACTCAGATACCCAAAGGAGAGGAGGAAGACCTCTGATAACGCAGAAATGCTTGAGACAATGTAACATAAATTAGCACAAAGTTGAGTAGTACTGCTGTAGCCCAGATTAAAGGATGAGTCAGTGCAGCATTCACTGCAGCAAAACTTATCAAATAGGTATGTAGTGTGTTGACACTGGTGCATTTCTTCCAGCATCAGTGGAGAGACAGCTGAAAGCAGTGAAGCTAGGAACAGCGGAAACCACTACACAAGGCACCAAACCACGCTGAAAAGCCCATCAACTGGCAGGAAAGCAGTTTTCCCCACAAGTGATTGTAAAATAGTCAAGAGACTCCTTGGTTGCTTGTGTGTAAAGGGGTGTAAGAGATGTAAGATAGCTGAAACAAAGACAAGTAAGGAAGGGACTCTAAAAAGAAGCAGAGGCAGACTTCTTGTCATTGCAGCAGTCCCATAAAAGCAGATGTGGATTTTAGAACAGTGAGCTGCCTGTTGCTGATTGCTTCTGCCGCATCCCAGCTGCCAAGACTTTTGTACATGTTTCATAAGTAAATAGCAATGCGTCCAAAGTAAACGCTGTTCATTATAATCCAGTTATCTTCCTAATAGAAACAGTTTAACATCACCCTGCATGTAGTCTAAACACTTGCATGAACAGACCAAGAATATATGTATATTCTCCCTCAGAGACTAATCAGCTTCTCCAGTACTAACATCTGAAATTCATCAGTACAATGACTGGCTGTGCAACAGCAACTGGGAGAGAGCTCTTAATGTTGATGGCAGGATTGTGTTTTCTCCACATGTATAAGATACTTGTCAGTTTTGTCCTTTCACTCAGGGAGAAGGTGCCAATGGTAAAATCTGTCAGAAAAGTACAGTAATTTCATTACAGTAATTTTGTTCAATACCAGAGCAGTGGGGTTCTCCCTGTTTATTTCTCTTCTCACACTGTTTAAATGTGACCAGGTTGTCTGTAGCTCTCCTGACCACCCTAACACAGGCTGGGTGGTGCTCACATGAGTGAGCTTTCTTCTTTTTCAAGTCTTGAATCTTTATACTTCTTCTGGAACACTTTCCATGTTACATAAAGAACTGTACTGTATAATTAACTCATAAAAAAATGCCCTTGTTTTCAATGGAAAGTTGAACACATTTTCTATCTATAAAATTGTTCCAACATACTTCTGTGCTTGGGAAACAAACAAACAAAAAAATCTATGAAGTAAATCCAGTATCTATAAAAGCCCGAAATTTCTCTCTTCCGTCCCATTCTCCAGTTGGTGGGTTGGCAGATAATGTATAATGTTTTAGGTTATTTTACTATAGTATGCATAGGTCAAATTATGTCCTTTCATATATCCAAATATGGTAGCTGGAGCTCAGTCTGCAAGCTGCTGATAGAAAGTGTAATACCATAGAATATACAGGATCTTTATAGTCCATATGTCTGTCTCTTCCTGAATGAGGCATGACAGTCACCGTTCCCTCATATATCTCACCCCCTCATAACAAAAAGTTTTATTTCACTCTGAAAAGGGAGCAAGCATAATAATTAGCACGTGACATACCATCATTTAAAAATCCCAAAGGAGACCGTGCTTTTAATGTGACAATTATTCTTCTAGTCTAGCAAAACCCGGTTTCAGTTCCAGCATATGCACTGTCAAAGCCTGTCAGAGAGCTGGAAGAAATTTGTTGGCAATGTGATCTGCCACAGAACTGTGGGGCCAGAAGTAAAGCCAAGAACGGCTGCAACAAGTCTTAATGACTTTGATACTTTTTCATTACTGATTACCTGAAACTTCTTTATGTGGAGAAATTTACTAGAAGAAATTTTCTGCCATAAATGTACCAATAAAATTGAGAATACTGACACTTTATTTTGAAAAATAGTTTTCTCCAAAGTAGACTCAGCAGCATTGTCATTAATACACTCATGGAGAAAAAGTATATGTCATTAGATACTGTTTTTCACATTTGGTGACTGCCATTTTGCCAGTGCAAATGAGAATACTTAATAAAAATCAGAGACAAAGTAATTCTGCCCATGCCTAAATACTCCTACTGCAGTGCATTTTTTGCAAGAGGACTAGGCATTTCTAGATACTTGTCCCTAATCTTAAACTGCTGACACAAATATTTGCAAAGAGTGAACAGCTTGGATAAAAATATTCACAAACACATGATTGCAATGTTCAACCAGAAGGCTGCCGGGGACAAAACGGGAAGATGCCTAGTTCATTGCAGAAACATGTTACCAAAATTCAGAAACAAAAGTCTTCATTTTGTCAAGGAATGTAATGGAGGTTTTATTCTACTGCGATACTAATATTTAAAAGTGAGGCCTGAACTTTATTGGTGTAATGCACCAATAGTCATGCAGACAAGTAATTAAAATAATGCATCTTTAAAAATTATACTGTGTTTTTAAAATAGCTGCTTTACTCTATTGCATAATGCAACCTTCCTAGATGAATGTGTAGTAATTTTTATAAAGTGAGTGGAAGCTAGTAGGTAATATTTCCTAATATTGCTCTTAATGCAACTTCTGGAGTAGTTAGCTGTGGGTAGAACAGCATTCTCCATCCTGCTGAAAAGGAATGTTTTTGGTTGAGTGCACTCCCAAGCCAAATTCCCCTCAGTGTGTGCTTTTGATATATTACACTGATTAAAAAACACTGTTAAACTGCTGCCAGTCTGCCTTTATTTTTATATGAGAATATTTTCCAGTTAATTTATTTATCTGCTCTATGTTCTAGTCGCCGTGTCTCTGAGGAATCAGAAGGTCATCATTCCCCAGGATCCCGATGTTGATGCCGTGTCCATGGCAGAGACAGTCTTGGTTCCAGAGCTTAGCCAGTTTACACTGTGCTTTGAAGCAACCAAGAGCAGCAGTGATGACAATGACGACTGGAAGATCTTCTCCTACACTGATTTGTCATCGAAAGAGTTCTTCGGCTTCGGAAAGACCACAAAAGGCCATTTTCTGTCTATCTCAGGGACCCAGTGCTTTCTTGATAATGCATTGCCTCGAAATGCAGAGTTTTTCACAGGAACCTTTGAACAGCTCTGTGTAGTAGGGGATAGCTTCTCGGGTGCAATAGGTGTATATGCCAAGAGTACCTATCATAATGTATACTGTCCGGCTATGTTTGGAAAAGTTATCCCTGGAAACGGTAGGCTGGTGCTGGGCTCTAACAGCAATGAAGTGAGCTCTCTAAATGGAGACATTTACAACTTCCGCCTCTGGAATTTCACCATGAATGCTCAAACACTGGCCAACCTCAGCTGCGATGTGAAAGGAAACATTGTAGACTGGGAAAATGAATTCTGGAGTATTCCAACTTCAGCACTGAAAGCAGAAAACAATTTGAGTTGTGGTGAGTATGCCTTGCCAATTCCTTTTTGCTTATTTTCCCCCCACACTTCTGTATTATGCTGAAAATATCTTACCCCAGCAAGAAAAAAAAAAAAAAAAAAAAAAAAAGAAAAAAGAAAAAGTTATTGTGAAAGAAAAACAGGTAGATCTTGCCTTTCTTTGAGTTTAGCTCAATTCTTGCCATACACAGAGTCTTTGAAAGGGCATAAACTGATTCTATAAGGGAAAAGAAAAAATCCCCTAAGTATTTTGAGTTGCTGCTTGAAATAATCTACAGATCAGAGTTCTTTCCCAGTGGTTTGTTTCCTGAAATTCTACTAACATGAAATGACAATTGCAGGAAAGTACCTGCTACCCTCAAGTTAGACTACCATGGTTTCCAGAGAGAAAAAAATATGCGTTAACTAACCACTTAGTAAATTTTTTTTGTACCTGCCCTTTGGTGCTTTCATTAGCTAGAAGGAGCACCTGTTAGCATTTTTCTGCATGTGCAGATAACCAGTAAAAGCAGAGGCAAACTGGTAATGCATACAAGATAGAAAAGTACAAGAAAAGATAAATTAAAGGAGACAGATGGAAAGGAAGATATTTATATCAAAATCATTGTTTCTTATCATCCTGATAACATCTTGTCAACCTTTCTTTCAATTGGTAGTTTAAAACAGAACCTGGCATCATTAAGACATTCTGGTTTCTCTATCTAGTAGCTCATGAGGGATAAAGGTGGCTAACATCACATCTTACTTAGTTTACTGAAACCAAAATGTGAGGTAGACTTAGTGGGACAGCTCTCAGCATAATTCTAGGTGCCTACCAACACAACAAAGACACTAACATAAACAATGATCATGACTGATAAAGTTCCAAATGCAAAAGTTGTTTTTCCATCCATACAAATAGAAAAATCTGAGAGAAAGCAATTTCCCAGAAAATCTTACTCTTCTTAAACCACTATACCAAGACGATGACCACAACAATTACTACCTACCAAGATGCCTGTAAACATTGCAGTCTTACCTGATTTTGCCTGGAATATGGATCTTGTTCGTCTTTCTATTAAACACTGTACAATCCTGTGATATTAGTGTAACATCGTAGCTGTACTCACAGAAGTAATACAGTTATTTGTATTCCACATCACAACTTTATCCTTTGGGATGTCATTTTTTTCAGTGGTTTCCTTACGGCAGATTATTTTAGAAAACACTTGTCAGCATTCTAACATTAGCAAGAACATAGGCCCAGGTTTCTATACATGCTGCTTCAAGTGTATCTCTATATAAGCATTGTTACTTCCTGTAACTAAGCATGTGAGAAAACCAACTAACCACTTTCTTTTTTTTCAAATATGTTAAATTACCCAATATGATACAGGCTTCCCTAGACCAGCATATGTCCTAAAAGAAACCATGTGGGGTGCAATGCAGATTCAGAAATTGTTGCTAATCCCAGAGATGGTGTTGTTAGATTTTTTTTTCCTTCATCTTCTTGAATAAAAGCCTTCATTGTAAAACCAGCCTTTAACATGAGAGTTGATGAGTCAGACTATCAACCATGAATAAACCACTGACAGTAGTGAGATTAACTGATTAGACTTCATTTAGCTGCAGTGGAAGGATTCATGCAAAAAAAGAGGTTTTCACTCAGCTCCAATAATGCTTTCCCAGGAAGCCACTTGTAACAAAACAAAACAAAACAAAACAAAAACAAAAACAAACAAACAAACAAACAAAAAACACCTCTCAAAGTATTTGTGCCTGAACATTGTTAAATTTTTCAAAGGATATTATTTTCATGATTTTTCAGACAAGTAGGTTTATTGAGGATAAAAACACCAACAAATTGTTCCAGATAATCTTTTCATGATTTTACCTTCTCCTAGTTTATTCCTTAGACTAATGTTTTCACAGCTGTGCAATCATACTGGGGTGTTTCTGGAAGACTTGACGGAATTCTTTTTTCATTGCTGTACCTTCGCAGGGCTTGCATTTAAAGGTATATATACACAGCCTAATCCAGACTAACTTTAAAAATAGTTTAAGTAGTGAGAACAGTGTAATAGAATCAGTGCAGAGCTTAGTGCAGACAAACCAAGGAGTATTTAGTCAAATACAAATACTGTACTGATTTTGGAGCCTGCAATGGTTGCACATATAGCAGAATATAACCCACTCAGTTTAAGGCTATCTTTGCTGAATGTGTGCTTGTGCCTGCAATTACTGTATAATGTACTTCATTTGGGTCCTTCCTTCCCAAATCAAAATTTTTAATTTTGCAGTCAAATTTAACTTGGGGTAGGATCTGTCTGCTTAGGCAGCTGAAAGATAGTTGTTTAAGACTGAGCTAATTGCACTCAGTGCTGTTTATGAATAATGGAGTGAAAATGGCTGTTCAGGTTGTCAGTTCATTTCACATTAGAGTAGATGTCTTGGTTAAGTCAGAAGTTTTATGCTGTAGGAGTGCCTGTTTCTCTCCACTGACTATAAGGAAAATCCAACATGATAAGGAGATATGGATGTCTGAGTTTTAGACATTTAAAGTGGGTGAGAAACATCACACAAAGTGTCCATAATGCAGGGCCGTGTCTGCTGTTCCTATTACTGACCATGCCATTGAGCTTAATAAGGGAGCTTATGCCAAGTATCTGTTCATAGCCGGATCATTGTACTTCACTGAGAGAACATCTAGTCTGGCTAGAATTCAACCTGATTTAAAAATTAAAAAGGTCATTTAACATATTCACTGAAAATATGCCTCGTTAAACGATACAGTATTCTGCCTTAAATGTCTTCTAAAGTCTGCAGATTTTCTGTCATCTTTCAGGTGATCTTTCCACGATATAGCATCAGGAGGAGGTTATTCACAGAAGGTTTAGATGTATGTTGGCTGTTTAATAGAAGTAAATATATTTTGGAAAAAAGTCTCACACAGAAGGTAGGGAACTTAGAGCATGCTTCCTGAAGTTGATAGGAAGTCTACAAAGGAAGTCAATTTGCCTGTATCTCTTAATCCATTTTAAACAAACAAGCAAAAAAAAGCTAAACAAAACAAACAAAACCCCCACAAAATTACTGAACTTTCATATTTGTAGAGAATCACATTTTAACTTCTGTCTTGTATTTTGTTGGCAATACATGTAAGACATCCACTTCTGTATTGAAGCCCCATGCTTCATCTGTTATTCCATCATGGGAAATATTTTCATAGTTATCTTTACAAGCTGGTGGGTGATGGCTCTGTAATTTTATGGAAGGATATGGTGTTTCATGAGAGAACCTCACTGAGTCAATATGATTCTGAAGTGGTAAAATGAAAGTCAAACAGACAACACTCCCTGTAGGTTCAGATTATGCCCTGCTGTGTGGCCCTATTATTTTCAACATAACATGCAAAAGCAGCTGCAGCTGCAGCTGATCTGCTGGGATACACAAAGTGTAATTAATGTAGTTTAACCAGTTCATTTTCTGTACTCATTCTTACATTCCCCATTTTTGTCTCTAGATGATCAAAGTATGTGCATGTAGTTGTGAATAATTCAGCAGAGATACAGATTTACAACATTATCTGCTTATAAATCATGCATACCAGAATATTAATCACACCCATGCCCTGGGCACAGGAGCAAGTTTAATCACCTTTTATCTGCCTGGTGTCTGCCACAGGCAGATTACTCAGAACTGTATGGTGGGTAACCTGTGCTGCAACAGCACATTGTGGTTGCTTCTCCAAGGTGCATGTTGTTGCTCGTGAAGATGCCATAAATTCTACAGCCATACCAACCCCTCCTCACAGAGCCATTTCGGAGTACACACAAGCTGCATTCATTTAATGGGCTGTTATTTAGCTACAGCTGGGGAGAGTATAAGAAAACCAGGGCAGGATATGTAAGTGACTGTAACTTGTAAGGCAGGGTTTGTTTTTGTGGATCCCTCAGCAGCAACAGAAAATGAAAACACATAAGAAGGCAAATGGTATTATTAGTTTTATCATTGAGAGAAAATAGGAAGACTGTGTCACTGCAAGATATATTTTGAGACATGTTGGTTTTATGCCCGGTAGACAAACCTGTCTAATTAATTGACTTTCTTTTTTCTAAAGGCTCATACCTAATTCCTTCTTCTACAATTGAACCAACAAGTTGTGCAAACCTAGGAAGCCTTTGTCAAGGTAAGAAGCTCAGGTCATTTTCACAGTCTCATCTTTGTTAAATCTTTATTTTTCTTGGTATTTTATTTTATTTTATTTTATTTTATTCCACTTCTTTCTTATTTCCTATTTTCTTCATTTTATATTTTTATTTTTTTAATGAAAGTCTGAATTGCAATAAGAAATAGTAAGGAAAGAAACACCTTAGACTCATCAAAAGTGTGGGTGTCATGTATATACAATATGTAGAAAAAATGTGATCATTTCCTTGATAATATATTTTCCAAATAATCTCTGTTATATCAAAACTGCATTAATAGACTGCATTAATTTTAGTTCTTTCTTCACATCTTTTCATCCTGCACATTTTTACAGTAAAATATTAACCAGGATAAGAAATAGGTACATCTGTAAACAAAAAATAAACATATGTAAATAAAGCAACTTTTAGGCTATTTTGAGGCTAGATACTTTGAGATTAGCAGGAGACAAGTTAACATTGGACTGCAAAATCCAGCAGCTAATAGTTAATAAAAGACTTTGTTGCAGCAACTAGTGATGGTTAAATAGTGTCAAAACCACCACATTCATTAGGTCTTTCAAAAGGTCAGCTCTGTGGAATGCAAGGAGGAGCTGAACCCTAAAGATTTCCATGCCTTGTGAATCATTGCACATACAAGGATAGTTAATTCTTTCCACTCTGCTTAGTGGCTGAAGTTCTATAAAAATGAACAAGAACAACATCAGCCCATTTCCACAATACACTCATGAGCACAGACCTGCTCGTGAGGTGACATGTTAAACTTTAATCACAGCAGCAGCTGCATCAAAAATATGTCATGCTCTGTAACCCATTTCAAGCTGTGTGATGGAAGATAGAGGCAGCAGAGAATAAAATATAAAAGGGAGAGGAAGTCTTGGAACTCCTTCTAACCCAACATTTGCAAGTAAGTCAGATTTAGTTTAAAGATAAAAAGAGAAATGCATTCTGCTTGAGAAGCCAGTAAGAGATCTGTGATAGTCTCCAGTCTACTTCTCCCAGTTGTTCCCATGATTTGGTTTAGGGTCTTGGAGGTCTCCATAGAGAAAGTGAAATGCCAGTTCTGTTTACAATTAGATTTCAAACAGCAATATTCAGCGATCAGTCTCACAAACTGTGAGTTATGCAAACTCACAATATGTTCTAAATATTGATACCCAAATACCTTACCAAAAAATTATTCAGTATTACTCTTTTTCTATGGGAAGAGGTAATACAGCCATTGTATACAGATATTTGTCTATTCTCTTGGAAGAACTCAGAGAGATTTCATATATCAAAATGGCATGGTGTGAAAGGAGAGAGAATATCTAATGTTAAATCACCTAATAGGGTTGTAGAAATAGACACACTTTCAGACAAACAAATTTTGAAGAACATATTGTTTCTAATAAAAGATGTTCTCTATCAAGCCTGCCTTCCTTAAATTCTCAGATCATCACATTTTCAACAAACCTTTTGAGTACTTTTCAACAGGGTAACTGTCTCCTTCTCCAAAGAGTGTTTCGTCAAGTGTCCCTGGCTTTGTGTTAGTTACTTTGAAAGTGGTGCATCAGATTTATGTTGTTCATAATCATCTTCATCTTCATCATCATCATCACCATAATGTAAATCATAAAAAAGATGTCTGTATTGATTTCAGCACTGCAGACTTATTTTAAGCTGAGAGTCCACTGTGGATTCCTTTTTAGTTTGTTTTTTTGTTGTATGTTGTGCAACAGCACCAGTAACAATGTTTGTGCTTGCCATCATTATGTCAGAGCTGTTTTCTTCATTGTGTCTAGCAAATATTTTCATTCATTGGAAGATACCTTCTTTAACAGTGTTGGCTGGAACACACAATCAGCAAGAAGCCTTAAAACTTGTTTCTCAGAAAATATAGCCCTGAAGTTACTTGTAAGAACACCTTTTTTATAAAGCGTGTGACTTTCTGTTCTCCCTTTCCCAGTTAGAACCCCTGTGTACCAAGTCTTCTCTTTTCTCAATTTTCTTATTTCACTGAAACTTGAACATAAACCCATTCCCTAAGCTGAGGCCTGAGTTTATGAATTTTAGACTCAAAATGTTAAATGCAATAACCTAACAAAAAATCAATAGTTCAATTTCTTAGTTAAAATACAATTGCTTAACCTTTCCAGGTTGATTCTTGGTCAAAATCTACAAAAGATGTATTACACTGTGAGGTTATATTTCACAAATCTTCACATTTAAAGAGAGTTTTCAGGAAAAGAAGAAAGCTGTCAGTGACAGGATTTACATTCCTGGGACTTTCTAGATAAATTATTTTCCAAACTATTTGAAAATTCAGTGGTTTGATCTTGAAGTGCTTTGTTCCTCTAGAGTGTGTACCCTCCCTGTCTTCAGTGAGGGGAATTTGAAGTTTTGGCTTCTCACTCTGAATATGAGAAACATTCTAGCTAGTTCTCCTGGGAAACATTTTCCAGTGTTGTGTAGGATGACTCCTGTTAGTGTCACTGGGAAGAGTATAACTAAGATCCTACATGAAGCTTTCAAAATATGTATTCCACTCCAGTTATTCCAAGTCTGATTTCAATTCTTTTCATTATATAGAGTTCAGTTGAGGTAATGAGAACCTTAAATGGGTGTTTCAGTTTCACGTTTCTTTGTCATCCTCATTCCCTGAGTAGGGACAATTATTCTTTCTAAGTGCACGCATCTTCGAACTTGTAAGATCTGTTTTCTGGTCTTTACACAGCTGTTTGGATCTGAAGTTCTCATAAGAGGATTTTGAATTCATGAAATCGGTACAGGACTGATCTTGCAATCCTTCCACTGGCAAACCTCCCACTGAAGTCAGTGAAAGTAAAGATTGCAGGACTGGAACTTCAGTTCATGTCCATTTGTCACTTTGAGCAGAAAACAATGTTTAACATGTATGTCACTGTGTGTAGATGGTTTCATTTTACGTTGTCATGAGTTGTTCCCATTTTGTCTTACCTCATTAACATTCATATTTCATTCAAATTCACCTCTTTCTCATCTTTATTACCAGCTACTGTAAATGCTACTACTCCTACACCACCCACTGTCACCACTAACATGCCTGATACTAATAGAACCGATAAGCCAAACAATGGTAAGAAATCCTGTGTTACATTATTCCTTGTACTGTCTCTAGAGCAAATTTATTGTTTTTTAAGATGTGTTTTTCATAGTATAATGTAAAGGGTCATGCCTCAGTTCTGATCTCATTTACAATGAAATCAATCACGAGTAACTTCACTGGACTTGCCCTTGCAAGAATGGTGTAAATAAGAACAGAACCAAACTCAGTGTTCATTTGTATCATGTTTACCTGGTTCCCATATGAAAGGCACTAACTTTGTGTCACCCATTGTACTTACCCATGTAAAGAACAAGGGAAGGCAGAGGTGTTTTTAAAAAGGGACTGAAAAGAAGCATGCTTCTGAAATGTTTTAACACTGCAGATTATCAGGTGTTGTGTAGCTACTGCTCCTGCTGCAAGGGTGCTGGTATGCTGGGATTGTCTGTTCCTCACTGGTAACACAGGGAAGCCAAGTGGAATCATTCCTATGGAGCAAAGCCACTTCCACTGAGTCAACAGGAATCTTTCCACTGACTTCAAGAAGAGCTGGATCAGACTCTACTAGGGAAAATGTTGACAGTATCAGATATCATTTACTTTTCTTTAGAAAGATTAAGGGAAAAAATAAGGTAGTAAATGAGCCTATTATTAGCACAGGAAAAAAAAGGCGGGGGGGGAGGGGGAGGGGATTTCCTTGATTTCTTTTAAGGTTGTCTCAAATCTGATATCACTGTCTCCTGGAGACTGAGTATCACTTTGTGAGGAACTACTGAAATGTTTATTATTTTTTTTAAAGATAGTTTTTAAACATTAATAATGTTACAGAAATAGTTTTCTGCAATTTTCATATGAGGCTAAAAGATCTTTTTACCAAAGATTTTGTGTTCTCCCAAGAAGGAAATTAGTAGTTGTTGGGTTGGTTGGTTGGTTGTTCTTTTGGGATGGTGTTGGTGTTTTGGTTTTGTTTTCCAAGTGCATCGGTTGTTACTGTAGGATTTTACATTCTTGGAGTGCTTTTTTCTCTTGGCAAATCACCTCTTGTATATTTGGCAGTCAGGCAGTATAGCAGACAATGTGAAAGAATTTATCTGAATTCATCCTATTTGGATCTAAGCAGAAGAAAGAAGAAAATCTTGAAACTTATTTCCAAATTGTGCTTTTTCTTTTTGTGGAGCCGTTCACTCCATGTTCACTATGAACAGTTAACTTTGATTTTTGGAGATACAGTAGGACTGAACATCCTGTTAATGTTAGTGCAAATGAAAAATGGACAACTAAGTTCTTTCTTTACTTTGAAATTGCCAAGAGAAAGTAGGAAGACTAAGAAAAGTAGGCCAAATTCATTTATAGTAGAAGCAAGAAAAACTTCCAGCTAAGTGGCATAATCTTCCACTGATGGTAAGTCATTTTTTAGACCCAGAGAAGACAGCCAAGAACAGACAGTTATGTTGCATGTATTTTCCTTAATCTGTTAACTATATGGCTTACTACACACAGACCTGCAGGAATTCAGACTTCCTGCTACAGTTATCTTCAGAATGAAGAGAAATTCACCCGATTCCTCCCATTCACGACCACAAAGGCAGCAAGAGTCTAAGATAGAAGGGATCAAAACCATAGGAATTATCTCTACCCCTATTATTTGGCCAGTAAAACAAAGACCTCTCCATTTCAGTAAAAACTCAGCAGATGAGAATCCAGAGAGAAAAAACATGTACAGCGTATTTCATCCAACTCTGTCAACATCAGCTGCTTATGAGGAGACCAGCAATGGTACCTTGGCTGTTTTTTCAGAAAAAATCAAGCTAGATAACACTGTGATGCATCAGTTACAACATGAAAATATTCTGAATGATTCTAGAACTTCATTTCATGGCACTTATGATACAGCAGGTGCTGTTACAGATCCTTCTGTGAATGCAGCAGTTCCTTTTCTTCCAAACAGAAGTCTTACTGCAGAGGCAACATGGACTCTGGCAAATGGGCTAGGTTATGCTGACTCAGAGTCACCATTCCACTCTGCTGTTAGCAGAAGCACTGCTTATGAACACAGAAAAGAAGCCCCGTGGATTCCATCTTCCAGCAATAGCAAGTCCAATTTCATACATCTAAATGATGTCTTGGAGCCTGAGAGTTGGTGGAGTGAGACTGTATTTCACCATCATATCACCTCTGACTTTCAAGAAGAGAGATTTAATTCTCTTGCTAGCTTATCTATATCACCTTTAAGGGAGAAACTGTCATTGCAAAAAAGTAGACTAGACTTGCTAGATTTTTCACCTCGCAATATTTACCCAGAAATGATAGAAGGTAACACTAATAGGAAACCTGTTTCCGTGTTAGCAGCAAGCAGTGAATTTCTGTTTAGAAAATCTATGTACACTAAGGAACCTTACTCAGGAGGTATTACAAATTTAAACTCTGTGGAGGTTCCACATGCAAACCCAACAGCATTTTTTCACAACATGAAAAAAACATATACAGCAATTATGCCCAACATACAACTGACAAATTCAATCACAGGATCCAGTAGAAAACCACTAGTGTCAGCACTTCTGGTAGGAATAAGCAGGACAAACTCAGCATTTAATCATGTTGAAACAACACTGCCTCTTTATCAACAATCCGGTATGTATTCAGACAGTGACAGCGTATTTCTGTCTAATAGTGATTACTGGTCTCATTATTTAAAATATTCAGTATATTTTCAAAAGAAAATGATAAGTGAGACCCTCAGAAATGCAGCACTGGAGAGCAATTTAGATGCATTTCACAATAATAATCAAAATGAAGATTCAGATTTTTCCATATTAGAGACAGACAATATCAACAGAGTTGGCAACTCCTGGGAACCAGGTTACTTGGATTTTCTGACAAAATATGTAGACATATCCCCTTCTTTAACAGCCAGTTTCTGGACTGTTTCCTATCACTTGAAAGAAGTGTCTCAAGCATTTCCTGGGGAGCCATCAGAAAATCAGTGGCTCTCATTTAATAAACTGCTTTCTTCCCCAACAGAGAAATTGCCATCCATTAGTTCACCTACTAAGCCTGACAGTATCTCTGAGGAAACTTTTACAATTAGATTATTAGATCATGGAGCCGAAGAAATTAACTTCTCTAGCCATACATCAACTTTGGAAAGACAGATTTTTAGTTTATTTGTTCTGGGCCTTTCAAAGAGAATTTCAGAAAGTAATGAGAAGACAATATCACAGATGCAGTCAAAAACAAACTTTGCAAACCTAACCATATCTTCCAATGATGACTTTGCTTTTCCTTTTTCTTCCCTCAAATCACCTTTGAGTCAATACTCAGTACAGATAAGTCCCTTTGACAAGGCACTTGCAAACTCTACAAAAAAAATAGTGGTCTTTGATAGTTTAAACATGCAAGTTGGCACTGACATAGTAAGTGATAGAACTAACGTGACCTTCCTAAATAATAGACAGCAACTTGTTTCTGTCCTTCCAACACATCCAGGAACCCAGCCTTCATGTTCAAGGGATAACCAGACTGCTTTCTTGGTAAATACACCAGTTAATAGTTTCATAAACAGTACAAGAACACATGGATCATTGCAGTCTCAAAACATTTTGAAGAGTGATGAAGTATCAAATACTATTGATAATGCAAGAAGTGAAGTTCAAATGGATGCAGATATTTTTTTAAAAAGCAATGATTCAGCAAGTTCTGACTTCCTTACAACAACACTGTCTTTGGAATTGAGGCACACTTTTCATTCAGAACCAAAATTCAAACTCAGTGTACCTCTTAACAGCTACTCCACACCTCCGCTCCCACAAAGTTTTCAGAACCACCTTGATACAATTTCTCCAAGCCTGATCCCTGGACGGGATGTAGCAGAGTTAAGCTTACCAACAACACCAGTAACACCAAGTCAAATAACTTTCTTAGGACAAAACTTCCTTGAAAATCAAGGGGATGGTATTGGATACTCTCTGTGGGCAGTAGAACAAGAAATCACTGGTGATAATAAAGAAAAAAGGAATTCTGCTGTTCAGACATCAACTAACAAATCAAGGCTTTCAGATCAGGATTTAGAAAGGGAAGTATATGGATCCTTCGGCATGTACAGAGGAAGAATGTCTTCTCTGAATATTGGTAGTACTCATGTCTTGGATTTTGAAAATGTTGATTATGGACACTTTGCAAATTTCTCTTCTCTTCTGGCACTATCAAGAACTGCAGTGATGAATGATACAATGCTTTTGTCCTCTTCATATAGTGGAATTATTATTCAGCAAAAAGAGACCATCCTGAAGCATATTCTAATGACACCTGGAGCAGTAAACCGTCATTCTTACATGCATTCTCAAATGCCAGTTTCTCCTGTAATGTACCATCAATCATCAGGTTTGGCACATATTTATTCCTTGGCCAATTTTTCTACCTGGAGAAGCCAAAATACCACCCCTTACCCACCACCGAATCAACTTACTGGCAATCCCACAGTCTTATTATCTTGTTTAAACTCCACTGAACTGGGCTGCCTATGTCGACCTGAGGTCAACTACAGTATGTTAAGTTAGATGTAGAAAAAAAAAAAAAAAAAGAAAAAAAAAATAGCTCATCTTATCTATTAGTTGTTCTGCTGGTAGACTAAACAGAAATAGCTAAATTTTATTCTTTAGATATAGATCCATTTAGAATATGAAGATGTTTTAGAATAGTAATTTAATTACAGTAGAAGGGAATTTGTAACATCTTAGTGATAACACGTCATTAACATGTAATTTCTCCTGTCCTCTAAAACTCTCATGAGACTGTGACAATAGTAGATTGAGTTGCTATGTATTTTATGCATTTTTAAGACATTTCATTATTTGAGATTTTATGAATGTTTTTCACTTATGGTATTCATATATTTCTGAGGATTTATTTTGCAAAATGAAAAATTTTACAAAATAAACTCTTGTATAATTTGGCTAACAGAAATTAAAAGAATAATCATGATATTTCATAGATCATTATATTTTTATATTTGGGTGTGGGGAGAATTGTTCTTCCAGCCTCTTTTTTCCTCTTTTTCTCAAATTATCTTTGGCTACTTTTAATCAATTTTCTGCCCATAAAAAATATTTATTTTTCATTCAGCATTTTGAGATGGGATTTCCACTGTTTAATTGTAGTGAGAAATAGTTTTTAGTTTTCACTATCTGTGACTGCAGTCTCCTGAGAGTGTTTCAAAATGTAGATTAGTTCTTTGTTCTTGTTCTTTTTTTTTCCTCATTAAAACATGCTTTGGGTCACCATCTGGTGGAGATCTTAAAGCTATTGACTATTCTTTGTAGATTCTAAGTTTGATTTTAAACGTATTTTGCATATTTCTACACTAAAATGATTTTTTCCATATATATAATTATATAAATGAAACTATAATTATATATATGAGCATATATGAATTTATGAGAATATATATAATGCACAATTTCTACATATGTGTATCTATGCAGCACATATAAGAGTACATTATACATATAAAATTGAATATATGTATATAAGGAATATATACATATAAATCTCCATCTTAATTGTGTTTTCAATTTGCCCAAAGTCCATTTCTCTACTTCAAAAGTCAAGACTTAATTTTTTTGCTTTAAAAAAAAAAATAAAAAAAAAAAATTGAAACTATAATAGCAATAATAAAAAACAAATGGCATTTTTATATTAAACTGCACAACAAATATGTGTGTTTGCTGTTTTAAGGGAGGGGAAAAAGATGATCAATCAAAAATCAAATTCATACTACTCATATTTAAAATTTAATCACAGCTTACTGAAGAAGGTAACGGGTAAAACATCTTCCTGCAAGAAACTGATTATTTACTACTTTATTGAAAAATATTTTTAATACTTATCTCAGTGAGACTATGATTAGTTCCATAATGAAGCGAAAAAATACCCAAGCCAGCTTGTGAATAGGATAGTAACCAATATGCTCAATTAAATCAGAAAATACTACGATTCCTCAGATAATTTTATTTTAAGCTCTTGTAAAATGCTTATCTACAAAGTTCTAAAACGATTAAATTTGCTCAACACGTATAAAACTAGAATAAAAGGTTTGGATTTTTGTTTTGTTTTGTTTTGATCTAAACTTAGAAAGAACACTTTATTTCCAGTCAAGAGACAAAAAGAGATTTCTGTATAATTGTTTTAATGTCTTGTTCTGTTCAATGTAGTGTCTCTGTAATAGTTGCATAAGGTTTATGTAAATGCATGTGTTCTGTGGTCAAGATCCACAACTACATTTGGTAACAGCACTGAAACAAATGATACCACATGTGTGCATACATGTGACCGAATTGATGCAGAAGTTCTTACACCCCCACATGCATCTTGGGATATTTTCTCCATCAAAAGTGGACAGAATTTTTAGTAATGTAATGAAAAAATTTTACCCTATGAAAGGTGAAAGTGGTTAACAGAGAGCATAACTATGAGATTTGGTATTTATTAGATGTGAAATCTTGTGACAAAAATGTTGTCTACCAGCTCATGAGCTTAAAGAGAATTTATATTTACCTAGTCCTATTTCAAAACAATTTTACTTAATACAAAATTTCTCCATGCCAAGTGTTACACATTTTGAGATTGAAAGGTGGCTTGTTCAGCTGCCAGTTTTATAAAGCTAACAGTTTATTTTTTATTTATTTTTTACTATCCTAGACCTGAGAGCAAGGGATAGGCTGTGAAAACATAAATTGGATAGGGCTTCTCCCTCATAATTCTGTTCTCAGTGATCTTGTGACTTTTAATTTATGAGCTTTATCTGCTCTCACAAAGTTTTAAGTCAAATCTACAATGGTTGTTTCTGGATTATATCAATATGACTGTGCCTGTGATTTATCCGTGTTACAGACTTCAGTAATTTTGATTGTTTTAAATTCATGACACTTTCATGATCTTGCTTTTACGTACTCCACTAAAGGTATATGCAGAATACTACTTAAATATCTTATTTCTGAATTTCCATGTCACATTTCAAGTGTCCCTAAAAATATGGAGAAGGAGGGAATTCTTATTAATAGGACTAGTGAGAATGGATCCAAGCCTGCAGGGCTTGTTCACTCCAGACTCACATAATATCAAGAACTTGAGGTGTCTGTGCATCTAGGGTTCAGCCCAGTCTTTAGATTCATTGTGGAATTAAAGTCTCACATTATTAAAAATGCAAATTTTCTCAGCTTTCTAAAATGATTATGCTGTTTTTAATGGACAGGTGGATTATTCTACAGGATATCTATAACTGTCTTTTGTTTGAACTCCAACTCGGAATCAAAAGTGCATGATATGGTTGCAACATGGGTAAGTTAAGTTTTCTTTCTTAGGTTGTGGAGTAATTAATTAGGGTCTAATTTGGGCATTTTTTGAAAATTTTGAGGTTTGAAATGTCTCTACTATACCAGCCAGGCATCTTAAGAATTGTAGATATTAGCTGAGATTTTGGAAAGTAGGGGGAAATTGGAATTGTCCACTGAATGACATATATGCCTAAGTTCCTACATCACTACACAGAGCAAAATTTTATCCCCAAATACTAATGTGGTTTTGAAGTTATACAGTTATAGATGTAACAATAAACAGGCCATGTTCATTTGCGTGAGGCAATACACTTTTCTAATTTAGCTCAATATCTTCTGCTTTAGAAATCTTCTCCTATAGGTCAGTCGTTGCAGTTTCTAGTAGCCATAGTTTTTCAGTCCATTTTAGTAGATGTAAGCTCCTTCCTTGGCCCTCTAGAGGACTGTTGAAGTGCCTGCCTCTGAGAATTTCTTCCATATGAATAGAGATATTCTCTGTTCTGTTTTGACAATTCACATAACGGCACTCACAAGTCTGCAAGTTGTCTTTCTACCAACTACTCACATGAAAATGTGATGTCAAAAACATATGGCATTTATTCATTATTTGTCTATAATAAACCTACAGCCTTCCAGCTAAGGAAGAGAAGCCATCCATAAGTTTCCTATGAACCAGAAAAGCAGTCATTTACAACAGCTCTTAGCAGCAGTATCCAGGTGAAGTATGTGGATGCCAGAGCCAAAGATTCTCAAAAGGTGTCATTTGGCCCTGGCAGGGCATGCCACAGTTTCTTCAGAGGGGAAATCTGAGCACTCATTGCCAACTCCAAATAAGAAGAAAAGTCTGAAATAAAGGTCATCAAAGGATGTAGACTTTTAGGTGAAAATTGACCCTGAATTCTTGTCAGGATTTGTTTTCTAATCCATTTTTTAAATGACAATTTAAGATGTAGAGGAAGAAAAGGAAAAGTTCCACATCCTGTGCACTCACCTATTCACTGTAATGACCTTGCAGAGATTTAGAGATATCCTTGTCTCAAAAAACAACAACAACAACAACAACAAACTAATAAATCAACACACCTAATAAATCTTTCACTACCAATTGTACATCCAATATAACAATCACCTCACTGTCATGGGAGCATGTTCACTTTGCTTTGAAAAATCGCAGGGAATTTCTCAAGGGAAAGAGAGGTGAAATTCTAACTGTTTTAAACAACAAAGAGCCCCTATTAACATCATACCACTCCTGTGATCAATGTTTTCCTGTTTTTCAGCTAAACCATACTTTCCAGAACTGGAATTACACTGTGTATGTGGTCAATATCAGGTAAATGAAGGAGAAAGATGTTTATACCACATTTCTTTCTGTGAATTAACCCACCCTAATTAATGTTTATGTCCTTGATAGCATCCAACCTGGCTCCGTAAAAGAGGGAGTAAGAGAAAAAAGAAGCATTGGTAACAAAAGGTAACATCTTCAAAGAATTTTTATTGATAGAGTCAACAGCTGGTATTACAAGTGGTATAGTTTTATTGCCTATTATTATATGTTGCTAGTCTAAGTATATGACTGCTGGGAAGTTGAGTGCTCTGGGTGTGCTCACAAGCCTCATACTGGTTATCATGTTTGTTTTGGTTTAAACCTACTGAGCTTCTTTGAACCTTAACAGATCATTTTTCAGAGCTCAGGTTTCATCTGCCACAAAACTGAATATACTTATGTGTGTTAAGTCACATTCAGCTTTCTTCAGCAGCAGGTTCTGGTACACTGGCACTGCATTTATTCTCTTGAACCAGAGCCTTTTGAGCTAATAGACATCCTACTAGATGCAAAACACTGAAAAATCATGCTAGAATTGAAAGCCAAACTAGTGTGAGTTAAACTATTTACCATATGCTCTCATTTCCTGACTTCTGCTGGGCTTGGAGGCACCAGCATTGGGACAGTCTCAAAGGCAGCCAGAGAAAGATGGGTCACACCCCCTGAAAATTGAGCCTCAGGGGATTTCTTTGAAAGCAGCAGACTACTCAGGGACAGATGGGCAGGGAGTGACTCTTAGCACCAAATTAAAGAGAGGAAACCAAAACATAATTAGTCTTGTGAGGGAGGGGGAACAAGTGGGTATAGGACATATCTGTTTGCAGTGTAGGCAAAAGTCCTGCAGGCAAGGACTTCAACTGCTCACTCTTGAGATTTGCCAGTTGAGCTTTTTAATTTCATAGATAGACTAGGATTCCCAGTTTACCATGAGGAAGTAACCCAGTTTTCTACAGAGTTTACCTAAACATTAAAGGATTTGTGAATGGTACTGTCTCCTTCCCACATACTGAAACCAGAAAGACGGCTTTTATTGGCGAAAAAACATTTAGCTGGTATAATGTAAACCCAGTCTCTAAAAGGGCTATTTTGCTGCTTGAGCTACATTTACAGTAGGGTGTAGTAATGTGGCTGTGATTTTTTTTTTTCATATTACCAAATGATACAGTTACGCCAGCAAAACCTTTGAAGTTCATACCATGCTTTAGGTCTTACTAACAATCCAAGGCTGCTGGGGAATGGAAATTTTTTCCCATTCTTATTTCTGAGTCTTGTACAAGACTAGCAGCCCAGCTTGTCAGCATCTGATCTCCCCCAGACTGCACATGTGCTCTCCTCTTATGTCACACTTCTGTCACTCCATCTTGTGCATTTTGTTTCTTCTTCCTGGTGTATTAAAAAAGGTGGTGAAGAGAGAAATATGTAGCACATTAAAACACACAAAGTATGTCAGTTCCATATCTGACCATGTCTGTTGTACATATGTAACATAACAGTAATCACATTCTACTATATCATTCACCATATGTAGTTTCAGAGGCAAAGGAGTTACGTGTTCTTAATAGGTCATAATTTTTTTTTTTTTCAGAGAAGGCCTGGGCTAATGAGAAAGTCAAATACTAGTCTTTTCATGGGCTCTAGTGCAATTTGTGTCAAGGCCAGATAGTGCTCTGTCATCATTCTGAATAATTTAGTATAAATACTAATCATGCCACACAAGATAGTACTGTTCTACAAATAATCATGGTCATTGTGCTGTGCATATTTTATTGGAAAATAAAATTAAAAAAAGAGAGAGAGAGAGAGAGAGAGAGAGAGAGAGAGAGAGAGAGAGAGAGAGAGCAAGAGAAAGAAAAGTAGAAAAGTTAAGATTCTGCCCAAACTAGTAATTCAGTTCAAGTGAACTCTTTTCTTCTACTTCCACCAGATCATTGCTTTCATGATGCTTTGTTAAGTTTTCCACTTTCTTGGGTTTGTCCTGGGTAAGATCCTAAGGAAATCCTACAACATGCCAAAGCAACATTTTGGGGAATAAAAAGTTAGCCGATTGCAAGTTGGAAGTTTTTAATACCTAATGGAAATAATGTTTCTTTCTTACTAGTCAGATGATCCACTGAAATGCGATGGCTGAGTTCTTTCATATAACTTGCTTACAGTGCGATTTCAAACAGTTTTTATTAAATATTCCTATAAATTATTTCTATGAATAGTTGTGCAATGTTTTTGTTATTTCTCTGTTATGGATAGTCAAGAATAAAACTCACAGTATTAGACACTCCACTATTTCCATTCATTTTTCCCTTCATATCTTAGACCATTTTTCATCATATTCATCTGAACAGAATTTCACTCCACAGTCAAAACTTCAAACATAACCCCTAAGCATCATAGCCTTAACTTATTTTTTATATTTTACAGCAGTAATCATATTAGATTAACTCACTAAACCTTCTCTCTCATCATCTCTGAATTTTGCACAAGATCATAGTCTTCATCTTTCTAGGGTAGTAGCACAATTCTTTAAATAGCTCTTAGAGAAATTTTCCCTCTCTTTACATTAATTCAAATTCTTGTTGTTCAGATCTCATCTTTTTACCTTACCTTTTGGATTAGCATTCAATACAACAGTTTAAGAAAACAACTCCACAAAATTTTTCCCAAGTTTTCTTTCAATTTTAATCAGCTTCAACCCTTATTTGCTACACTGCTGTCTTGTCAAGGAAATTCTGTTATCAGTAACCACACCTAGTGAAAGAGGAAGTCATTAGAGAGAATGATTCAGAGGAGAAATAGAAGCTGAAAGTGGGAGGTAGGAAGCTTTTTCTTTTTTTCATGGTAAAAATAGGTGTTTTCCAAATGAAATTTTAAATTGTACTGCATTCTAGAGAAGACCAAAACAAAATAATAATATGGAAACAGATTGTTATTCTTTCATTGCTGAGTTATGCACTGCAGAAATCCAAAGTACAGTGAGCTTAGTATGCATTAATGTATCTGGTGATGAGAGACAAACAGAGTGCCAAGTCCAAATGTGCACACTATTATCATCATCTTTAACACCATAAGATCTCTGGGTGACATCAGTGTCTCAAGTTAATATTTTGATAGATCATTAACTATATTAATAGACAGAATTTTGTCACAGCTATACTTTAATTTGTGTTTGTGTTTATTTTCTTCCTCTGGTCATGCTGTTTCTGTCTCTTAATGAGAGAACACCTCTTCAATATAAAGTAGAAAGTAGGTCTGAGTAGGATATGTGCATTCCTGTTTGTTTGTCCCCCATGATTTAGCACAAACCTTTGAAAGTGACACCAATTTGTGATTTTTATGTAGATAAATTATAAATGTGTTTGTTTATTTCATTAATTGACACTTTTATGACACTGCAGTGCTGTCTGTCATATCCTTCTGTGACTGCTGCTGCTTTTCTCAGAAGGGTCCTACTGATCCTGGGTGTTGTCAGATGACTAATAATTGGGCTGCCTCAGTAGAAGAATTGGTCTTTATTAAGCAGCTCAGCTCCCCTGCTTCTCCTTCTTTTATTTTGCAAACAGTTTTGAGAATTCAAGTCCCATTTCATTTATAATCTTTACTCCTCTTAATATACAAATAAGTTTATGTTTTCCGTAGCTTCCACTATTCAATTGTCATATTTTTGGCCATAATTTCCCATGTTTAGCTGTTTCCTTTATGTGAAAAACACTAATGTTACTACTGTAAAACAATTAATCCAAATTAAAAATCACAGTGTTAGCAATCAGTTTAAAGACCACTCACTAAACTTAAAAAGAAATCTATTCTCTTAGAAATGAAAATAAAGAGGAAAGCAGGAAATCTGAGGTACACATAGTCCTCCTTTTTGAAGTCCGTGGGAGTTTTGGAAAAAGGGTCAGTAAGGCAGACTCAGGCTCCTGCATGCTGTGTTCTCAGCTGCCATGTTGCTTAATGGAAAGTTCAATGCACTTGGATAAAACTTAAGCTAATTAGATTGTGTAAAAGTTTTAGACAAGAGTTAGCAACATCAGAGCAGCATTTGCTGTTCTAGTCTAAAGTCTTTTTATTGAGTAAAGTTAAATGGACAAAGTGTTAGGCTTTAGCATTTTTTGTAACCACTTCATATTTTGCATTATGACAGAATAATGCTACTGTTATTATAAATGAAAACATCTGTGATTCCTATTCCTATTTTTAAAAGTCCTCTTGGTTTCTACTGGTGAGGTTTTAGGAACAACTTGGAACTGGCCCACCTCTTCTACCCCTGGCTTTAACTTCAGTGTTACCAACTGAACGGGCAGCTTTCTCCACAGTTCCCTGCTGGCATCTTGTATCAGTGACATGTAAAGAAAGCCTTTGTCATAGACAGAAGAGTTCTGGAATTCAACCTGAGTGACTGAAGAATGATTTCTCCTTAGAATTCTGCTGAAGCCGACTTATCTTGATTCAGTTTCCACTGACTTTAACTGGGTTTAGTATTGGACTGACATTGTCAGATGCCATTTTTAAGAAAGTAATGGATTGACTTTTTCTGGGGGGGAAAGGGATTTCCTTTGTTATTTTGGAACATAAACAAAAACTTTCTTCTGCCATGACCAGCTGTAGAACCATGAGGGGTTCTATTCTAGCCTTCTCTTTGCCTTCTTGCTACATTCCCTTATAAAGAACAGTCTTCATACCAAACCTTGACATATTTTAAATGCCTTCTGTTGAAAAGCTGTAGTTAGTATTCCTGTACCAGTTCTTCAAGGAGAAGCGTGGCCCAGAGTCACAGGGACAGAAGCAGAGACTCCTGTGATCATGTTGCTTGCAGCGGTGTTCTGCTGTTAAAAGGAAAACTTAAGATACTTTTATTCTTAATAGTCCCCAAAATAGCTGTAATTTTTTGTTTTCTGTCCTAAGGTCTCAGATTGTGTATCTTTTCTATAGCATCAGCTTCTGAGAAACAAACATCTTCATCCTTGGCATTGTTTTGAAAGTGTCTCTTATGCCCAGTATTTTTTTTTTCACTCTCTATTCTGAAAATGGTATCATGTCAAAAAATTATCCACAACATAGATGCTTTTGCAGAATGCTTTTAACTTTTCTATATTTGTGCTGTAGGTTATTTTGTTGCCAGAAATGAGCCCAATATTCCTGACAGGAATGCTTTTCCAGATTCCATTATGGATTTCAGTAGCAGACTTTTCATATTTCTTTCTGTGTCATTCTGCATATTATCTAACATCTCTGCTGCTTGTTTTACATCCTCACTGAGTAACTTATGCAAGAGTCAGCTGTTTTTCTGGCTGTCCTGTTAGTGTTCAGAAGTCAGCAGTGTTTACAAGTAACCAGCTGTGTAGGCCTACCTGTGCTGATGATCTTGAATTATATCCACCCATCCCTGGAAGTCTTTAAAAGACGTTTAGATGTAGAGCTTAGGGATATGGTTTAGTGGAGGACTATTAGTGTTAGGTCAGAGGTTGGACTCAATGATCTTGAGGTCTCTTCCAACCTAGAAATTCTGTGATTCTGTGATCTCTTCTTATCTTCAAAGCCAAAATAACAGCAAGATTTGTAAAGAATATAATAACGACTTTTTTTTTTTTTAAATATGCCTGTGTCATTAGGCAAATTTCCACTTTAATTCAGAGTCCCTGAGAATTTAGGTGCTTTAAAAATTATTTTTTGTACTTTAAATCGAATAACATTAACAATGAAACAAATTAGTAGTGATTTGCTTGAACAATTTGACCACCACAATTAGTTCAGCTCATCTAGCAGAACCAAAATAAGAGCAGAAACATGCACTGCTAATTATCAGCCAGGTATCTGCAGGTATGAGTCTGTGCTGTGCAGCTCGCCTGGTTCATTGCTAATCCTTTCTCCAAGCTCCTTGCACTGTGTAGCAGCAAGAGCACAACCCATGTGTAGGCACACTGTCCTGGAATAGCTCTGAGTCACACTGCCCGAGAAGAAAGCTGCCTTTGTGGCAGGCGCCACGGCAGTGCAGGCATCCCCACCATCCCCCGTGCCCCCGGTCTGGGTGCAGCAACAGCAGCCTTCTCTCTCCAAGCCAGCATAGCTCAGTGGGCCAAGGCAAAGCAAGACAGACACTGGTCTTCCTGGCTTTCCTTGCTCCAGCTGTCACCATTTCACTAAAAGAGAAGAGAGGCATAAATGAGTAGCCCATTTTGTTTACCCACACAGCAGTCCTTTTTTTTTTTTTTTTTTTTTTGTATTGACAGCAGCAATACTGACAGTACAAGTTACTGTGGGTGATGTAATTTGTAATTGATTGCTGCTGTGAGAATCCATCTGCTTTCATATGGCACATAATATGGGATGTATGGTTGGCTATATAAAATCCCATGGCAGAAGCACAGCATGCCACTATTGCCTATATTACCATTTATTTAAGCGTGGGCTTGTTTCACAAATTGAGAATTTTGTTCTTCACCATTAAAATGTTTTCTTTTGGGGATCTGAGTGTGACAAAAGTGGAAGGAAGTGCTCAGCTCCATATTGCATCAGCTGTCAAGTTAAAAGGTATTTATTTACTTTGGGAAGCTAGCGTGAGTCATTCTGAAAAGTTTATAGAAATTGTTTTCATCATAAGATGGAACAGGTTTTTATTACATGGTATACTTGACTTGTGCTCTACAAGTTTCTCAAAAAACAACAACAACAACAAAAAAAAAAACAATAACAAACAACAACAAAAAATAACAGAATGGTTTAACAGATTATGTTTATGAGTTCTTCATAATCAATGTTTTTCCCCGTAATCATTCAAGATAACTGTAACCAGTCCTACCTCATCTATCATTATCCCTATAATTGTTCAAGATAAAGGTAACCAGTCCTACCACATCTATCATTATCCCTTCTGTTTTGTTGCCTTTCTCCCTCTGAGCAGTTACGGGTACTAAATATCATCTTAGTTTGCTGTGAGTACTGCAATAAGCAGCATCGTAGTAGCAGTGACTGCTCACTTATGACTTCTGCTTTGCAGCCAAAGTGCTGAGGTAGGGAGTGGCATCAGTATATTAAGTTTTCCTCTTCTGAAGTAAAGGGATGTCGTGGTTTAACCCGGCTGGCAGCCAAACACCACGCAGCCGTTCGCTCACCCTCCCCCCTCCCTCTCTGGGACGGGGGAGAGAAATGGAAAGTGAAGCCCGTGAGTTGAGATAAAGACAGTTTAATAAGACAGGAAAATAATAATAATAATAATAATAATACAATGATGATAATAGTACTACTAATAATAATATGTACAAACAAGTGATGCACAATGCAATTGCTCACCACCCGCTGACCGATGCCCAGCTTAACCCCAAGCAGCCCGGCCCCCTCCCCCCGGCTAGCCACCCCTATATATTGTTTAGCATGACGTCAGATGGTATGGAATACCCCTTTGGCTAGTTCGGGTCACCTGTCCTGGGTCTGTCCCCTCCCAGCTCTTACTGCACCCCCAGCCTGCCTGTTGGCAGGACAGAGCAAAAGTCTGAGGTGTCCTTGGCTTGGTATAAGCACTGCTCTGCAACAATGAAAACATCGGGGTGTTATCAGCACTCTTCTCATTCTAAGCCAAAACACAGCATTCCACCAGCTACTAGGAAGAAAATTAATTCTGTTCTAACTGAAACCAGGACATCTATCCACCCCTTATTCCATACCATTTATGTCATGCTCAGGTTACACTCTTTTCCATACATTCTAATTAGTCACCTATAGTAGTCATAGTAGTGATAACATACAGTATTATATAGCAATTAACATGGTACAATTCAGTTCATGGGCTATTCTCACCCAGTATTAAATCTCCTTGAGGTACACACCGGACCTCTCCGTTCTTTTGCATCACCCACCAAGTGTATCCAGGTCCCTGAGCGAAAACAATTCCACGAATGGGTTTGCCTTTTCCTGAGGCAGGAGTAGCCCAGACTGTTTTACCCAGCATATTTTTTACATGCACTACAGGAACTTTATCCCCATCTACAGTACGTAACAGGTTTGATTGGGCAGGTCCAGCTCGGTTGGCAGATCCCCTAGTATTGACTAGCCAGGTGGCCTTTGCCAAATGCGTATCCCAGTTTTTGAATGTCCCAGCGCCCATTGCTTTCAATGTAGTCTTTAACAGTCCATTGTATCGTTCAACTTTCCCGGAGGCTGGTGCATGATAGGGGATGTGATACACCCACTCAATACCATGTTCTTTGGCCCAAGTGTCTATAAGGTTGTTTCGGAAATGAGTTCCATTGTCTGACTCTATTCTTTCTGGGGTACCATGTCGCCATAGGACTTGCTTTTCAAGGCCCAGGATAGTGTTCCGGGCGGTGGCATGAGGCACAGGGTATGTTTCCAGCCATCCGGTGGTTGCCTCCACCATTGTAAGTACGTGGCGCTTGCCATTGCGAGTTTGAGGGAGTGTGATGTAATCAATCTGCCAGGCCTCTCCATATTTATATTTCAGCCATCGTCCTCCATACCAAAGAGGCTTTGACCGTTTGGCTTGCTTGATTGCAGCACATGTTTCACAGTCATGAATAACCTGTGCTATAGCGTCCATGGTCAGGTCCACCCCTCGGTCACGAGCCCATCTGTATGTTGCATCTCTACCTTGATGGCCTGAGGTGTCATGGGCCCATCGGGCTATAAATAATTCACCTTTATGCTGCCAATCCAGATCCACCTGAGCTACTTCAATCTTAGCAGCCTGATCCACCTGCTGGTTGTTCTGATGTTCTTCAGTAGCCCGATTCTTGGGCACATGAGCATCTACGTGACGCACTTTCACAGCCAGGTTCTCTACCCGAGCAGCAATATCTTGCCACAATGCAGCAGCCCAGATGGGTTTGCCCCTACGCTGCCAGTTGTTTTGCTTCCATTGCTGTAACCATCCCCACAGGGCATTTGCTACCATCCATGAATCGGTGTAGAGATAGAGAACTGGCCATTTTTCTCGTTCAGCAATGTCTAAAGCCAGCTGAATGGCCTTCACTTCTGCAAACTGACTCGATTCACCTTCTCCCTCAGCAGCTTCTGCAACTCGTCGCGTAGGACTCCATACAGCAGCCTTCCATCTTCGATGCTTCCCCACAATACGACAGGACCCATCAGTGAACAGGGCATATTTCTTTTCATTTTCTGGTAACTGGTTGTACAGTGGGGCTTCTTCAGCACGACCCACCTCCTCCTCTGATGATATCCCAAAGTATTTACCTTCTGGCCAGTCCATAATCACTTCCAATATTCCTGGGCGACTGGGGTTTCCTATTCGAGCCCGCTGAGTAATTAGTGCAATCCACTTGCTCCATGTAGCATCAGTTGCATGATGCGTAGAAGAGACCCTTCCCTTGAACATCCAGCCTAGTACCGGCAATCGGGGTGCTAGGAGGAGCTGCGCTTCAGTACCGACCACCTCTGAAGCAGATCGAACTCCTTCATATGCTGCCAGTATCTCCTTTTCAGTTGGAGTGTAGCGGGCCTCAGACCCTCTGTATCCCCGGCTCCAAAACCCCAGGGGCCGACCTCGAGTTTCCCCAGGTTCTTTCTGCCAGAGGCTCCAGGTGGGGCCGTTCTCCCCGGCTGCAGTGTAGAGCACATTCTTTACATCTGGTCCTGTTCGAACTGGCCCAAGGGCTACTGCATGGACTATTTCCTGCTTAATTTGTTCAAAGGCTTGTCGTTGTTCAGGGCCCCATTCAAACTCATTCTTCTTACGGGTTACTTGGTAGAGCGGGTTTACAATCAGACTGTAATTTGGGATGTGCATTCTCCAAAACCCCACAACACCTAGGAAAGTCTGTGTTTCTTTTTTGTTAGTTGGTGGAGACATAGCTGTTATTTTGTTGATCACATCCATTGGGATTTGACGACGTCCATCTTGCCATTTTATTCCTAAAAACTGGATCTCTCGTGCAGGTCCTTTGACTTTGTTTTGTTTTATGGCAAAACCAGCTTTCAGAAGGATTTGGACTATTTTCTTCCCTTTCTCGAAAACTTCCTCTGCTGTGTCACCCCACACAATAATGTCATCGATGTACTGCAGGTGTTCAGGAGCTTCCCCCTGCTCCAGTGCAGACTGGATCAGCCCATGGCAAATGGTAGGGCTGTGTTTCCACCCCTGGGGCAGTCGATTCCAAGTATATTGGACTCCCCTCCAAGTGAAAGCAAACTGTGGCCTGCACTCTGCTGCTAGAGGGATGGAGAAAAATGCATTAGCGATATCAATTGTGGCGTACCACTTGGCTGCCTTCGATTCAAGTTCGTACTGAAGTTCCAGCATGTCCGGCACTGCAGCACTCAGTGGTGGCGTTTGAAGCCAGAATCTTTTAGGAAAGATGATTAAGTGCCAGGAGACTCTGGGGCTAAAGTACTGGAGGGCTGAAAGTGCTGGCAAATCTCTAGGCAATTTCCATACTTCTGCTAAAAATAAATGTTATAATAAACTGGAGCCTCATAATATATCTGAGGTATACAGCAAGAGCCTGCTAATGCACATCCACCCTGCTGTTGTTATTGCTGTGTGTTAACCACTCCACTGAGACTAAAGGAATGTTAGAAGGAACTTCATGTATCTGAGAGCAGGTCAGAAGCAACCTGGCCAGGGATAGCTGGAATTTCCCTGCTAAAATACATCCCTAGGGAAAAAACCCAAGCCAAGACAGCAGGTAACTTATAGTCACATTTTTATCTTCTCCTTCAGCAACAAGTTAAAAATCAAACAGCTATGACAAGAAAGAAGGAAAGGGTACTGATGCTCAAAAGAAAACAAAACTGCCAAACAATGACATGTACATTTCTTTACTTATGGGTCACATCTGCAACAGTGAAATGTGTGGAGTATTTAGTTCACATTCATGATTTATGAAGGCTTTATGAAGCTTGTTTTTTTGTTGTTGCTTTTGTTTTTCCCTAGACTGGGAGCTTGTTTTCTAATATCAGTTCTTTTAATGCTGTTTCACTAGTAAGAATGCTTCAGAATTACTGGTCGAAGGTATGTACTTTTCAACACTGTCTGACAGCAAGAGGGTTTAATCCATCATCTAACAGCAACACCTGTATGAAAAGCTGTAGTTTTATACTGCACCACACTAGGCACCTCCAGAAAATGCAAATCTGGGCTGTCATCTTGGGGGTGGCTCTCTGGAAGATTTTCAGAAATGAAGCACCAGTCTCTATAGGAGGGGGCTCCTGAAATCCCTACCAGTCCACGTCCATACAGCACCCCTGAAGATTTTGTTTCCTATCCTTCTTCAAGCAGGCCACCAGACCCTTTTGCTCACTGCTGCTTCCTTGCAATGGGGGGTCCCCACTGAAAGCAGCTTTGTTTGGTGTGTGCCCTGCTCACTGCATGTGTGCTGGCAGTACTGACACTTCCCAAGCTGCCAGGAACTGCTCGTACACCAGGAAGGTCTGTCTTCATTCAGGCTGCTGGGCATCCACAGGCTAAGATGAAGACAGCCTAAAGAAGGCTTACTTTTTCCTTTTTTCCACATTTTTGCTCCCGTGGAGATCCAATGTTCCATGCTTCAGTGGCGTCACCTCCTACTAGACAGAGCCAAGCAATCCTCTTGGGTACCGACATATGCTGTTCTCCAACATGTGTTTTCTGTGTCCCCAGAGGAAATTTTTCAGCCTTCCACTCTCAGCTTCTTTCCTGTGTCCTGTTAGAACTGCTTTTCTTGTTCATTATTTCCCTTCCAGAGAAACTATGTTTTTGGACAAGGGTGGAGACTGTTTTATTTCTCTCACAGGAAAGAGACTTGGGCACTTTGAACTACTTCTTATGCCCAAGAAAGTAGCAGTGGGCTACAGTACAAAACAACTATTACTGCTCAACCTCGAATTAGTCATCTGAGTAACTAGACTTTTCTAATTAGAACTAAAAGTTTCAGAAGTGTGTTAGGGTGTTTTTCATGCTATCAAAATTTGGGCATCTAAATATTAAGCATCTGTTCTTTGTTAGTCTTCTAGCCTTCTTCTGTAGACATTAGAGAGATAGTCCCTCCAGAGGATGACTTGTCCCATCCTGACAAGTTTTCTGAACTGGGAAGAATCAGCTTTTAAGTTCCTAAGCAACCTAAATTTTTTTAATTTAATAAGGAGCCATTTATAACTGGGCATTGGACACTGACAATTAAGAATATGTTTTGCTTTCATCTTTTAATAAATTTTACAGTAATCTAAATCTTCTGAAAATATTTCTTAGCTCTTTTGATGAGCTGCTTCTTTAATGGTAACTGGAGGATTGCATTTCCCAGCCATAAATTCTATTTGTGTCCCTGTACATACAAAAATAATGATTTACAGATAATGAACAACATTGTCTTGGTGACATTGTTACATACTGAGAAAACCAGAGTCTGTCAGATGTTTTTACTTCCCCACCTTTGGGCTCTTCTGTTCTGACTCAAACATTTGGACAATTTTCCCTGCAGTTTTGAGGTTTTGGCTCTTCTGGTTTATAATTCTACCAACAACATTAACTTAGAAGAAGAAGAGATCCGACAGAAGCTCATAAGTAATAATAATTCCATACCAGGGGAATATAAACTTCAGACCGTGGAAGTTGATCCAGTGGGTAAGTAGTTGTCAGCTTTGTTACACAACAGATTTCATTTGCTTGTCCAAAAATAAGTATATTCTGTGTCAAAATAATAACGTATTCCCAAATGGTATGGCTATATCAGATTTGGAATTGTCCCTTTAAGCCTCATTGAACCACTCATCTCAGAGAACCATCCTCAAGATATCTCATTTTGAAACAAGTATAGATTTACTATTTGTCCAGATTGCTTCAGTCAGTGTTTTGCCATCTGGTTGGGACAATTTCTGCCAGTTGCTTTGGTAGTTTGGTGATAAAGAAGTGTGATATACAGCCAGAGATATTCTGGACCTCCAAGGCCCCTCATGCCCACTCCTCAACCCTGTTTGTTTGTGCTTCTGCCAACTGCTGTCCTTAATCAAAATTTATAAATTTCCTTCTAGCTCTTGTGTATCACCCATCTTTTCCCATTAATTTTCCAGTCAGAGATTGCCCTTCTTTTGGGAGGGAGGAGGGTGAGGCTGGTGGAATGAAAATGGATGCAGCATGCTCATTCTGGGCTTTTCCTTCAGCAGCAGCAGTATATTTTGTCCCCAGTTGTGAACCCTTCCCTTACCACCACTTTATAGATAACATCAAAACATTTCATTTGAAGATGTGTGTGCTGCAGAACAGCTGAGAACAAGAAATGGAAGATGTGATATGAGGAAATTTGTAATTAACCCAGATATATTTTTATTTTACAGAAAAATGTTTAGCTGAAGAAAACCCTCCAAACTATTTTTGGCCAGATACTAGACCAACTGTGACTAACTTTACATTTTGCCATGGGAGCTCAGTTCAGATTGCATCAAGAACCTGGTAGGTGGTCAAACACCACAGAAACTGAGAGCTTCAGCTGCAGCTTCCTGGTTATGTTAAACTACATCCTCTGTAATGGATGCCAGTAACTGGTATCATATTTCAGGAGAAGAATTTTCATGTTGTGAGGTATCATGTGTGTACAGTAAGGACATGTACGTCATTAGTGAAAAAAAAATAAATAAATAAAGCTCATCTACCACTTCTGTAGGGTATATTGAGAGTCATGATTAATATATGATCAAAGTGACTATAAAAGTAGTAATTTCTTACAGAGCTGCCTTCTTCAAGACATGATGTTTATGTTGCCAAAATCAAACATCTGCTACCACTCCACTACTACTGTCTGACTTGTATAAGAAATTTTCAACAAAACTCTATGTAGATGAGGCATGCATTTAGTTTAAACAAGAACTTCTCTTCCAGATACAAGAAAGAAAAAGAAATCCTTTGACATAAGAATTTTATTAGTAGTTAGTCATAACTGAAGGTGGTGTTAGTCTAACACTTAAAGATTTGGACTTGTGTTTTTAAGGTTTAAAGTTTAGGATAATTTTCTCCTAATGTAAGCTTTCATTGTGAACATCTACAAACGATTGGTTTGTACATGTTTAGGCTTAGGATAAAACATCTTTAGTTTTAGGTTTAGGATAATTTTCTCCTAATGTAAGCTTTCTTTGTGAGCATCTACAAATGATTTAAATGCTGTATCTCCACTTCCCATTTGTAAAATGGGAATATTATTACTTCCTTTGATATATTACTAAAACAATACAACTTTGATTTCCTTTGAGTGCCTTGAACATGGCAATGATGCAATATTAATTAATCTCTTCAGTATTTAGGATGATCACAATTAAATGCAACACAGTAGTCTCATCCACCCACATTACATCTGGAACATGTTCTGAGAAGACTAGATTTTTTACTTTTTGCAAACAATATGGCAACATGGATATGAATCGGCTTTGAGGTTCTGTGCCAAACAGGAAAGCAACTAGCAATTACATTTAACTAACTCACTTCCTCAGTTTCTTAATCTTACACAAGAGCTGCTAGAGTCTGATTGACCGAAGTTTGCTGTAAAGTAAGTAGTGTAGGGGTCAAACTGTTTTTATGTCAGAGCCTCAGAAACATTAAAAATTAAGGCTTCTGGCCTTTGCTGCCCCACTGTTGCTTATCTTTATTGTTCATTTGTGGTATAAACAATACCATTGATAGTCTGTGTGCAGCACTTTTTTAAAAAGAAAACTACTGTGCTCTGCGCTGTGATATGCTTTCCATGCCTCTGCCTCCACTAGCTTTTGCCAATATGGAGCACAGGTATGGTGTGTTTTTTTCTGAGAAAAAAAAAAAAAAAAAAAAAGGAAGCTGTACCAATGGTGTCTTCTAGCCCTGTGCTTCCCTGAGTAGATAGTATGCTATTACAATAAAGGTGATCAACCAAGGAATATCTTTATTCTCTTATGTGTTATCAAGGATAACTTTTTTCCTTTCTCCATCCTACCTTTGCCATAGGCATAGGTGGCGTGATTGTCCAAAAAGAAAACCTAGGGGAAAATGTTTAATTTTGGAGCCATATCTGGGTAGTTTTCTATGGTAAAGTTTTATAGAAAAAGCATTCTGAAAAAAAATATGTTGTCTCTTTATGTCTGCCACTCACTTTGGACCTGAACCCGGTAATGACCTTCTCTGGTTTTCACAGGTAACATAAGTTTCTATCTGCTCATAGCTCCTGTTCATGTTCTTCTGAGCTATTACCACTTGTTGTTGACCTTATCAAAGCTATTTATATCAAAGAAAAAATATAGACACAACATCTGATTAGGCCACAATAGGGACATAATAGTTTGTTTGGGTCTTTTCTGAAATAGAAGACCAGAATGATGCAGTCAGTTTACCAAGTCAGCATAGGCAGCATAGGAATCAGATGGGAATCTGTCCAAAAGAACTGTTATATGTGTATGTTTTTTTTTTCTTCTCAGCACTGTCACTTAACAAGTCACATATTTCCACTGTCTAGCATATATATTTCATTTCAGCTGGGGCTGTGTTGCTAGGAAATTTGTGAATAGAGAGTATTGTACCACAATGACACCTACAAAACAATTACAAAACATTTACATAATGTTGCTATTGTCATTTTTCTTCTTTAGCTATTTGGGTCTGCAGAATTATACATCATACTGGGGCCAACCAGATCTTAGAAATTGCACAGGTAAGTGTACGCATATTAGTCTTTGGATAAAATACTAGTTTTGTGTTCTTTGTTTTCTACCTAGCATAAGGAAGTTACACGAAGGACTACCTTCCCCATTTATGCTAAATCTTTTTAAAAAATCAGTGCAAAGTGTTTAAACTCTAGGGAAGTGCACCAAATTGATTCCAGCCCATCAATGCAAAGCTCTGGATATCAATTAATGAAATAAATCAAACTCTTCAGGTAATTTAAGCAAAACGGATGGTTGCCCTGATTTGATATTTAGATTCAGAAATTCTTTTAAAAAATTCCAATGCCCATATGGAACGACATTCCAATGGGACGTCTTTTTCATAGACTCATTCTTTTCTGTGAACTTATGATCAGACATTTTCAAATTTTTTCTCCATTTGAAAAATACCCTTTGATGTCATTCTGGCACTTAAAGGAATAATAAAATAAACAGAGAACCCTATTGACCGATGGCCCCCTATTTTAGTGCCAGAGTTAGAGAGGAGAGAGATACTCTCAAAGGTAATTCAAAGCTCAAATAAGCTGCTGTTCTGCATTGCTTTCTCGGAGAAGACTCTTTTTCCTTCTCCACTGGTAGAGATTTGTGGGAAGCCTGGCTACCTAGTTTAGTTGATTGTGATGAGTACTTACAGTCAGGCTATATGAAAACATTTTTTATTGTAGAATGAACATTCTACGGTAAATGTAGCTAAAGCCACATTATAAAATACAACATTAAAAGCAACAACAACAAAAACACAGAGGCAGACAGAAGGCTGATGGTCTTTCCAAATCTTATTTGTGATTATCGCATAAATATTTTGAAGTTGCACAATATTACTACTTACATTATTTTTCTAGTGTCACCAAACATAGTTTAAAAAGTGGTTTACACTAATGATTTGCCACAGGACACAATTTCAAACTATCCTGATCAGGAAGGTTCTTCTGCTTTGCTTGTGTATTGTGCTTGCCAGCTCTCTGATTAAGAGTTCAGACATATGAAGGAACCAGTAACATTCATAATGGGGTCAGACTTTCTCCCTTATGTTTAAAAGAGTGAATATTTTGTAAGTAATAGTGACTTTGGGATACATTTGTTCCTCTTCAATAGGGGAACAAAAGTAGTTTTTCTCATTAAAAAAAAAAAAAAAAAGAGGATAGAGAATAAGGAGAGAAAAAAAAAAATAATATATTCCTTGCTTTCCTTTTTTTCTCATTTTGATTCATGTTATGTGTACACTTACAGAAAATGCAGCTGATATTGCCAATCAGCTTCTGAATCTCACTGGTGAAGGGCAGCAGTTAACCTCAGACAAAGTAAATGATGTTGTCCAGAAGCTCAAAAAAATTGTGAATGATGAAGAAATTGATGAATCTCTGGGTTCTACTGTGGTGACAATTTTTTCCAATATTCTAAATAGTTCAGACAGTGTATTGGCAGCATCATCATCAGAGTAAGTATTTCTGTGTTTCAGAGAAGTTTTCAAGAGCAACTTCTTTCCATATATATAGAAATAATTGCAGTAAAGAAAACTTTTTTTATTTCTATGAAAAAAAAAAAAAGAAATCCAAATGATAAAAACAGATATTTCTTCTTGTGCTAAAATTAACGTGCATAACAAAAATATGGAAAAGAAGTCTGCTGATGAATGACACAGCACAGATTTACGTATTGTTGGAAGATTATTTCAGGACCAGTGATATGTAGTTGGATACTTTCTGTCAATCAAAACCTTTTGTGTTCAACAGACATAAATTTACAGCTCAACAGTCTCCTTGCAAATATAAAGGTGGGTGACAGATACACAGAGGACAGCCTTAAGGTGGAGAGCATACATAAAGAGCACACGTGACCATTGTTTTATTATCATTTTTTATTCAATTTTAAAAATAATTTTATTTCTGTTTTTAGAGCTCTAAAAACTATTGATGCCTTAGCTTTAAAAATTCAGTTCACCGGACCATCCATGAGTATTTCAACACGAAACCTCGCACTTGGAGTGTCTGCTATAAACTCAACTTCATTCAAAGGTTCTACTTTCAGTGTCAGTTCACAGAATAATGCATCTGATTTCCAGGTATGGTATGAGCAGTTTGAATATGAAATGTGCCAAGGATGTTTACTGTGATTAATATAAAACTATTTACAACCTCCTATTCTGCTCCTACTTTCTATTTCCATTTTCCTACAATCATCCAAGCAGATTAATGCAGTATATCTTGGAGTGGCAGGAAACACAGGTGAATGTACACAATCCATAGAGATGAAAAATAATTTGCTTACAAATCCAGAATAGATTTTATCTTTTCCAATTAAAAGGGAAAATAATCTTTAACAGTCTAATGTATTACCCATTGTACAGTGAAAACACCATTGATGACTTTCATGTTTAGAATAATACAGATAAATGTAGATATCTACATGTAGCTTTCTGCAGGTACAACACGTGTTCAACAGTATAGTGTAAACACCTACTTCAAAGGCCTAAAGACAATCCTTCATCCACATGTAGGTTTGACATCCACATGTAGGTTGACACACATGACTTGTGCCATTTGGGAAGTCCAAGGGTGTTCAAGACACTCACATGGAGCTTGACCAATCAGCTCCAAAAATCAAAGGACAGGTCTTCAGTGCTACGTTATCTAGACATTAAGTTAGATATTTGCCATGACCTCAATATATTTTTTCATCTTTATTCACAAATGAAAATGCACAAACATCTAACAGCTATGAAATAACATTCAAGATATACATGAGCATCTGCTGGGATTTTTCTAAAGGTTCTGTGGAAATCTGTAGTAATGAGCTGCCTGGACTTTTTAAAACAATTTCAGGACATGCCTGTTTGCATCTAAAGAACATAAGTACTTTAAAAAATTTAGTCCAATGTATTTTTCATAGTTATATAAGTCAATGATAGAGGTAATGTCATCACAAACTCCCTTTTTGTGAAAAATACAGAAAATACTAAATGGCGAAAAAACAAACAAACAAACAAAAACACCTATAATTAGGGCCAGAGGGCCCAAATCTGAATTGAGAGAAAACATAGCTTTATGATATTGGTAAAAGAATAATCGCTAGAGTATAAGTATCTAATAGACCAAATTTATTCCTGTAGCAAATTGGCAAAACAACAATCCTATCATAATTTTATAAAGTACGTTTTACTATAAAAATAAATAAATTAATTAATTAATTAATAAAGACATTGTTTAACAGTAGTAGTACTACTAGCCTTTTATTTGCTATGTAGACTTTGGAATTAAAGTCAATTGCTGGTTTAAATAGATGCAAATGGATTTAATGTACATGTATGAGTTTTCTCTTATTTATATTCATAGAAGTTTAGGCTAAACTTTCTTTGAATCAATTTTATTTGAATTGCTTGCTGATTTTAAATCTACTTTTGTTTAGTTCTCATATTAATGAAGCTCAATAAGTGATTGTTCTTTGATTGTTATCAAAGGAACAATTCTCCTCTAGATTTCATTCTGTATTTATGGAAAGAGGGAAGGAAAAATTCTGAAACGAGGTTTGGGATGTTTGCACATATAATAAGAATTACCATTTGTGTCTTGAGGACATCCAGGAATTTTCTTGCCCTGGAATCATTTATTACAACACTGTCTAAATAATCATAAAATCCAAACTCCATCAAATTATTTATAATGTTCCTATTGGAATATGAGTTTGTTCTCAGACTTTTACATTTCCAGCAACTGATTGAGAACTCTTAGCATCTTAGCTGACTTTTCTACTAGTAAAGTCAGCAGCAGCTCTGGTCACAAATTATATTTTCCATGCATATCAGGAAAGACACTTGCTATCCTTGCTGTAGGGAGATTCCCTTGTGAAAGCCCAGTCTTTTCACCAGTGATGTGATGACCAGGCTCATCACATTAAGCTCTTTAAGATCATTAAGCTCTTCAAACTGTATGTCAGAGTGTTTCCAGATTTTCTTTCATAGATAACAAGCAAATGTATCCATGGCAATTTGGAAAGATTCTATTTTAGTCCCTTGTGTCTTTATGTTTCTTGCCAAAACTTTGGCTGAGTTAGCTTTTAGTGATTCATATTATTAAATCGTTCCTGTAATACATCCACACTTCTTCATAGAAGCCTCTTCCACTTCATTTGCAGACAGTACCTATTGGGACATCTTTATCACATGCGCACTTTCTGTTTAATGTGGCAGAATTATACCTTGAAAACCTTTTATTCAAGTGCTTTTAGCTTTGTTAGGAGATACTTATGAACTTAATTTCCAGTGGTGCCTGTTCATCACAGTAAGTCGGTGAAAAATTTATATTTAGAATTTAAATAAATCACTAGCCTATAACTTGTAACTTCCTCTTTGCTAATGTGAGAGGCATAAATAACAGTTGCCTCAGAAGAAGTAAGGAGTGTGAATTTCCTATCTTGCAGTAAATTTATTGAACACTTTTATAATAGAGCCAGTATTAGGTGGCTTACTCTTCTACCTTTGATGAATAGGGTGGCACACCTTGAGTTTGCCATGGTGTAAGTGTATGCAGTCAGAGAATTGCTTTGTGAAAGCTAATGAAATATGAGTTTGCATAGATGTAGAGAGGTGACACTAATTACTTGAAAGTCTCCCTCTTTTAACAGAGAAACTAGAAAAGTTAATAGGAAAATTAATTAAGATGTTCAAATCAAGCAAAAAAAAAAAAAAAAAACAAAAAAAAAAAAACAAACAAAAAAAAAAAAAAAAAAAAAAAAAAAAAACAAACCAACTCAAGAAAGAAGGAGAAAGAAGGATTCAGAGCATATTTTCCTTTTCTCAACATTGTTTGGTATAAGGAATGTATTCTGACAGTTACTGAAAATTATTTATGTCTGCCATTATTGCCATATCAGTATTTCCAAATCATCTTTATAGCAGTGGAGGAGGTTTTTTTGTTTGTTTTATTTACAAATTTTGTGCAGCAGAATATTAATCTCATACTGTGAGAGTAGAAAATAAAAAAATCTTAAGCCTTTTTTTTTTTTTTTTTGATTGAATTAGTTCTTGCATAGGTATGGGTAAAATTAATGTTAACAGTTCTAGTCCAATGGTTTAGATATTGTCAAGAAGGGTTTGAACCCAGCTGTTCACAGTAGATGGCTTACTTTTTGTTTGAATATGTTCTTTTCTTGTGCTGTTTTTATTTAACAGATAGACTTTGACAAGGACCAGACAAATGCCTTTGCTTCTGTTGTTCTGCCACCAAGTTTATTGAAGAATTTAAGTCAAGATGACTTTGAAATTATATCGAGGGCTCAATTTACTTTCTTCAATAAGAATGGCCTTTTTCAGGTAAACTTTAATGAGTTTGAAGTAGTTTCAGCTACGATGAGTCAAAGGCAGCTGCCAAATGTTTCCTGTAATGTAATTTCACAGCATTTCATGTGTTACAGGAACGAGCTGGTGATAGCAAATGTAGGCATTAGGGCATTAGGGATATCATAGTGACAAAATAACCATAGCATCGACATTGAATTAGAGTGAGCAATTTGAGTGCACATTCTAGTCACATGTGAGATAAACTTTTTTTAAAAGTAATCAACAGCAAGCTATATCCAAGCTGATTATAATCAGTGTAAAGTAGCAAAACCTTTTAAAGGGCACATCTTCCATAGCAATGCATTGATATAGGTGCTTGATGTTCAGTGGAGATGGGTTCTTTTATATCAGCTGGGAATTTGGTGTGTAATACAGCTAAATATTCTTTCTTTCTCTTTTAATTGAAAGAGTTTATTGACAGTCATGTCCAATGGCCTACTTATATCCAGTTTGAAACTCTGGGCTGCTGGTCACTGTACAGAGAACATTTTTTTTCTATACATACTGTTCTTTTCACGTGTTCTCATAAGCACACCATTTTTTAGTGTTACCCAGATGTATTTAAAGACAACCTGGTTATCCTGGTTATAGAATAAGGACAGCAATATTTGTGTCTGAAAACAGAAGGGATACAGGTGGATTTGCTATTTTTCTCCTTTGGGTCCCATCACATGGTAATTATAAATACTTCCTGCATGGTTAATGTCAAAAAAAAAAAAAAAAAAAAAAGAGGAAGAGTTTCACAGCTTGAAAAAAAAAAAAAAAGTTCATTTATAGGGAAACACTGTTTCATAGTGAACTGTAGGCTAAGCCTCAGAAGGCTTCAATTTGTTTTCCCATTAGTATTTTAAATGACCTTTGGCTCTTGTATATCCGGAGAACTCTGTAGTATTGTATTGTCCCTACATTATCATTTCTATTGGCAGTGTATCCAGATTCCTAAGATAATCTAGGTAAGAAAATACTCATGGCCCTCAGTTGCCTTCTAAAATACACCCTAAAGTATCTTTAACTATTTAAAATAGTATTCTTTTTAAGGCCACTTTTAAGAAAAACAGGATGAATATATTTAATAAAGAAACTGGGAGAATATAGATACATGATTGTCATAATGGCATAAAATCATACAAAGTCAAAATGTGTCCAGGAAGGAAGGAAGGAAGATTACAACTAAAATTCCCTACAGTATTTTGTGTGGTTTTTAAATTGTTCATGTGTGATGTTCAATAAGATTAATTAAAATGTGTGAAAATCACATTCTAGTAAGTGTAAAAATAAAGTCAAAAAAAAAAAGACTAATGACAGTCTCAAAAAAAAATAAATATTGTCACGCTGTCTCAATCCCCATGACTTTATGCATTAGTATAAAATTATTCCACGAATATATTTATTCCAATTTCAATAGCATTCCACTGTTATTAGCTGTATTTTCTATAAACATTCACTGTAAGAATGAAACATCATACTTTACAGCACTGGAGTTTTTTGTGTGTGTGTTTTGTTTGTTTTTTTTTAGTTGCAACTGATAAAGTGCTCTCAAGCTTTATCCTGTCATTCATTGAAATCTGATGGTTAAGCTATTCAGGGTGAGACTCATTTCACATATGGTAGGTGTGTTCAGAGGAGATACTTACACCTAAACTGTTGTCCATAAGCTGCCCTCAGTGCCAGTCAATGGAAAGGAATGGACACAGACAAGGTGTGACACAGCTCATCCTAGTGCAGGAGTAGGCATTGGTTCCCCAAACAAAAGAGAACAGTGCCATTTGCATCACCCCAAGTACTGCCTGACAGATGTGGCAATGAACCTATAACAGACTTACTGGAGACGAGGGAGGATACCTTAAAGCCTCTAAAGTGAGCACATACTTTTAGGCAACTGCAGCAGGTAGTGTATTAGAAGTCCTAACTTCCTTGTTTCCCATAAGGTCAAACAGGCTTCTAGCTATTCAGACTTTAATGGAAATTCTTCAAAGGAAAATTCTACTTGCAAAACACTTCCATTTTAATAAATCATCAGATTCCAATGAAAAGATCTCTTTTGGAAAATTCTCCACTTGATACTTTTTCACTGCAGGTTATAAATGGTATTGATATCATCAGTCTCCTGATGATAAAATAAGACCTTACAGTGTCTATCTAGCATTGCTTTGGATTTGTTTACTACTTCTTGGTCTTTCATTTTAAGATGGAGGATGACTTAGCAACTATATACAGAAAAGAGGTTATTCTCCTAAAGCTTTACACCTAGTAAAAAGGATAGCAACAATAAGATAAGAAAGCTATTTCATTGTGTTAAGAGAAATACATGTATGTTAATCATTTCTGCCACATTGTTTGAGTTAGTGTCATCACACAAAAAGATTAAAAGGGGAAAGTATACCTTTTAACCTTTCTTTATAATAATGTCCTAATATAGTTATGACTATAATGAAAATAAGGAAACTTCCATGAGGCAAATCCAGAATTTAGTTTTATAAACAAAATGTCCTTATATTACATGATTGAAATTGTAGAAATGCTGACAGTTTATTTATTCTGGCATGCTGCAAAAATAAAACTGTACTCTGGCTTTTATGTTATGTGCCTTGTAAGCATTTTTTATATTTTTCTGAATCTTTTAAAGGATGCAGAAACTCCTGCCAACTTGACCAGTTTTGTTGTGGCATGCAGTATTGGAAACATAACTATTCGGGATCTTCAGGATTATGTGAAGATTACAATTAAACATACCAAAACTCAAGTAAGAAGAGACTGATTATTCAGAGGAACAGGAACGTAGATTATATATAGTAAAGGCTGTGCATACAGCTTCATTGCTTTGGGTGATTTTGAGTATATATATTGAATGTAAACCCAAATGGAAATAAAATCTCTGAAAAAAAAAAATAAGTAAGAAAAAAAGTAAAAATAAATCACTTCTCCATCCTCACACATTCCCAATCCATTCATGTTTTAGTATTTATCTGAAAGACTATTGATTCTGCTACTCACAAGCAATTTATGCAAATAATTCCAAGTAAAACCATTGTTCACAACCAGTTTGTGACCATGTTCATGACCAGGGACACTACATTTTACACTGGAACTTTAAAAAGACTTAAATTCTTTGACCATAATGAAATTGGTTTTTTTAATAGTTCCCCAAGGTTTTGTTGTCATATGGTTTCCTGCAAATGAAGAATGGGCAGAACCACATTTTAAAAAGATGACTAGTATTAATTTACAGAAATAAGGTCAAAATACAACCTTTTGGTTTGTGATGTTTCAAACAGTTGTCAGTAGCTACTGCAAAAGAGACAATAGCACTAGAGAAATTAAGAAAGAAGAAGTTGGTATGCAATATCTAAGAAGGTTGTTCATGGAATGAGAACCTGGTTCATAATTTTCACATAACTTCACCTTACATTTCATTATAATGATTATTTTAAGGTGAGGCACAACAACCTCCACTTAGGTTCAGCAGGCTTTTGCAGAGTTATGAGGCCATTTACATTAAGGATTCACTGAGAAATCAGGAAGTAAACAGTTAAAAATATTTAAGCTCTGTAAAGACATCATACTCATGGATAACTTTAGTGAGACAATAAAACTTCTCATTCTGAGGATGTGGAAAAGGAAGAGTGAAGATGAGCAGTGCTCTGTGATTTATAATTAGGGTAAATGTCTTCCTAAGGAGAATAAGGTCTGGTTTAACACTAGACAAAATTTCAACACTCCAAAATAATATTTTTTCTACTGCTCATCAAATGAAATGATATGTAGTAAAACATCTGCTGAAAATGCATACATGTTGATGAGATTTATATCTGAAGAGGTATAAAAGGTTTACTTTTGCATGTGTTCTTAGGAAGATCCTAAGCCTACCTGTGTCTTCTGGGATATGAATAAAAATGGTAAGTTTAAATATACTGTCATTTCTTTTACATTGGGAAAAAAGGTGTCAAAGTTGTATAATCAGTCTCAGTCTTGACCCTTTTTGCTTCTCTATTAGTCTTTGCAGAGTTAGTTAAATCTTTAAACTGTATAATTTCTTCTGTTTAGTAAGGTCACTAGTAACAAAAGATGTTAAATATTCTTACTAAAATATTTTAATGTAAATTTGGTTAATATTTTAAATCTGTATTTATTAATTAATATATGCAATTATATAAATATATATATACATTATAAATGTGATATAAATACTATTATTTAATATATTATATATTAACATATATATCTACATAATATATATTATATGTATTTATGTATTGTATATAGTATTTATTTATATATTAATAAATGTAATTAAAAAAAACTGTATATAAAGATTTTTATAAAGATGGAGGTAAAGATAAAGATTCTCTCTATCCATGCTGACTTGCATTACATATTGCAGAGAGCAACAACCCTCTGTTCCTAGGCCTCTGCTTTCTTGTGCCTGGGGATATGTGAATAGGAGGGCAGTATGTGCAGACATCACATCATGGTGGTAAAAGGGAGTAAAACCATGGTGTTATTGGGTAAAACTAAGGTGTGTCGTAATGCATGATACACATAGGTCTTATTCATCCATCAATAACCAAAAATCTCCCTACTTTTATTATAAATCTCCAACTATTGCTTCTGCTCAGTAGGCCATTATTGAGACACATGTCTGGTGGAATTCTCTAAAAAACTATGAAATATAACAGTTTCTTCTTTACTGACTTCTTAATATTCAGTGATATTATATATTTATTATATATGCATTTCTGCATTTGCACAAGATGAAGCGAGGAATCCAATGAAAGAACAATACAAGTTTGTTGGAAAGTATAGTTTCTCTTGTTTCCTTTCCATAGGTGGCAATGGTGGCTGGAACCCTACAGGTTGCAAAGTGCAAGCAGAATCCAATGAAAATGAGACAGTTTGCTTGTGTAACCACCTCACACACTTTGGGGTCTTAATGGTAAGCAAACTCTCATTGTTCACTAAGTTATCTTTCCTAGGAACCGCAATGTAGTATTTCTCATGGGCCAAGACAACTTTCTTGATTCTTGTTTTATATGTTATTCCTTTTGCAAATGATTTTAACCTTAAAATATTTTCTCTGTTATTGATCATTATTATCATATAGTTTTTGTTGTTGTTGTTGTTTTATAACAAAGTACCTAATGATAAGTATTCAAGGATAAGGTAATCAATAAAGAAAATGAAAGAAGTGGACAATTATTATAAAATGAAAAAAAAAAAAAAAAAAAAAAAAAATGCCCATAAAAAGAGTTGGATCAGACTTCAGAGTGATACCAAAATGCAAATAATATATTATAAAATCCAACTTCAAAACCAGGACATAGGTGAAAAACAAAGCCAGAATAAGGGATGGTAACACCAAGGCCCATTACTAACCCCTTCACTAGAGAAATCAAAAAGTCAGAGAATATTTACGGGGGAGAGGGGGAGTAAGAGAAAAGAATTTTTTAGAGAACAAGTTTAGACATTGTTTCAGAACAAAAAGTAGAGCATTGTATTTTCAGGAAATGTCCTGCAGTCAGCAAAATTGTTAATGACAATGAAAAGACAAGAGCACAGTAATTCCCCTTCATACTGAGATTCAAGGGGCTAAATTGCACCTTGGAAATTTTGCTTGCAAATCCAACAAGATTTATATCATTTTGATGTCAAAAAATATAAAGTAATAACTTCTTTTGCAATCTGTAAAACCGTATTTGCTGTTCACTTTTAAATGGCTGGTAGAGCTTAGTATATCAAGATGGACAAAGGTACCTTCAGCCTCAGCAGTATGACTCCTTCAGGTATTCAGGTGTCTCCAGCAATTTTCCTGTGTGATGTGTTTTTGAAAGAAAAAAATCTCAACATGAAAAAGATGGATTATTGCAATCTGATCTTAAAATTTGGTGATTTTTTAAACTTCAAAAGTAGGTTGAAATTTCTTTTGGTGAGAAATTAATATTCTTTGGCCTGTAAATAAAGCCTACAGGAAAGATGTTAGCTTCTTATCAGAGTTATACCCCTAATCATTTTTATTATTTTTTTGATTTACCTTTTTGCAGTAGCACATAGGAATTAACTGCACAAGGAAGCTACAGACATTGATTTTTCAGCTTTGGCCTTCCAGAGCTTTCCTAACAGAATTGCTCTCTTCACATCATGTTCAGATGTCAATGTGAAATAGTCATAAGCTTTTTGTCCTTTTGCAAGCTAAATTGCAGTTTTGTTTCACTTTTCATCCTTGCATGGGGAAAAAAAAAAAAAAAAAAAAAAAAAAGGCTTTCTTTAGGATATACTCAATGAGTCCCTTCTCCTCCCTAAATGCTTTTGTGGCTTTAGGAAATAAGGCAGAAGTTCTTTGAATTTGGGCTATGTTCCAATAGATTTTGTACACATTTTTGACTTTTTTAATTGCTTTTCTATTTCAATAATCTTTTCTGACTTTCATTTAGATATTAAATTGCTTTCAGATAACACTCTCTTTATATATATAAGATTGGGACAGGGTGTAAAAAACTGCATACAGCTCCTTTATTTTTCTATGAAGAATGGCATGTTTTGTAGTCTTTTGTTGGTATCTTTTTGCTAGATGATTTTGCTTGGGATAATAGTTACACTGACTGTAGAATAGACACCATTATATGCTAGTATTTGCTCACATTTACTCCACGGTGATATAGATCCAAACATCCTCATTATTTCTTTTCCTTAAAGAAGGAAATAACACTGGCATTTATTCTCAGACAATACTATGTGGCAATTACATTTGGACAGAAAACTGGAAAAAAAATCCTCCAGATGTTCCTGCTTCATTTCCAGTTTTGTTGTTGTTGTTGTTATTTTTTGTTGTTGTTGTTGTTTTGAAATGTTGTCTTTGTCACTACTTTTCTGACCAACATTTATAACTGTAGTTTGCATGTCAAAACAGACTATAAAACTGAAGAGCAATATCTTGTCCTTGCTTTCACCCATAGATGATTAGCTGCATTAACTAATGAAATTTTAATTGCAAGAAGTGATGTCAGAAACTCCCCAGAATTCTGTATATTTCATTATGAATATTTTTAAATTACATTTTTAATACACATTCAACATAAATATCTTCTTTAAAATAGGTGTCTATAAGCAACTGAACTAAAAAGTTTGAAGAGGGAATTTTTTTTCCACAGGAGTTCATTTGAATTCCTAGTACTGAATTATAAGGATCAGCATCAGGCTCTGTCTATCTGCTTAACCCAGCAGTTATAATACTCACAGCACAATGTTTTCAAGAGCTATGGGAAGGAAGTAAGAGGTGTAACAACTATAAACTAAATATACTTGATAAACGTGAACCCTAATGTCAGGGTTATAGTGTTATTGCCAGTGTTTTTGAGTTTTATTTGTCTAATAACCAACCAAAAATGTTGTGCTCATGAAAAAAAGAAGTTTGCTGTAACTGTTACATCTTCCTCCTGTCTCACATAGGACCTTCAGCGAACCACTACAGAAACAGACCCACGGAATAACAAGATCCTCACTTTCATCACTTACATAGGCTGTGGGATATCTGCTATATTTTCAGCTGCAACTCTTCTGACATATATTGCATTTGAGTAAGTATTGGTTCTGTCAGAAAAAGTCACAAAGGAAGTACCTCTCTGTGATGAACAAAATGGTTGGTGTGTTTTATTTGTCTTGGAAGGGAAATGTATGTTTTAAAAAAAAATACACTACATAATCCTGGGCACAATGGTATAAGTAGAAACTTTTTTTTTCAAGGGACATATAAATTTAGACTCTCTCCTCCTGTTTTTAATATGTTGTGCTGCTGAGACCAGGCAACAAGGCTAATATATCCCAAAATTTTCTCTTTGGTGTGTATGACATCCTACCGTATCAGATATGTGTTATAAAATCCACAGCCGGGCTTTTTGTAAGAACAAAACCAAACCAAACCTGCTTGTGTGAGCATAGTAGGTCTGAATAAAAAAGAAAAATTTCTGATTTGAAAAATTACATTCTGAAGCCCTTCAGAAGGAAATGGAGAAGAGAAATAAAATGAAGCTAATTTGTGAAGTTTTACAACAATTTCAGCAAGGGACTCAAAGGAATTAAAAAGTTTTGAAATGATACAGTTCTGTGAACAGAGAAAAGAATCACATCAACACAGAGGAACAATTCTGTCTGGAGCAGGACAAAACAGAGTAGCTACTAAAGAAGGATATTTTCACAGGGGGGGGAGAAAAGGGAGGCTTCTGAGATCTTCAAAAATAGTTCTAGGTATCTCTAATTATTGCATTCCTGTTGCATTACCTATGGTATAATATTTTGGTCCAAGATGGCAGAAGTTGCCCCTCAGTTCATAGATTTCAATGTGTATCAATTAAAAAATAAAATTGAGTTGATCTTCAGTCTTCCTGAGAGAGAGAGAGAGAGAGAGAGAGAGGGAGGAAGGAAGGAAGGAAGGAATGAAGGACGGACAGACGGACAGACGGACTGAACAATATCTTCCGAAAACTAACCAAAGATTAATATGTAAATTGATCAAACATGATCTTCTGGACAGTTAAATTTTGAAAGATCTTTTTTAAGTCTCTTAAGTTCTTGTTTCAGGTACAAACTGCATTGTATTATATTTAATTTGAAAGTTTAATAATAATAAATAATAAATCAATTGCTAAAATATTGTGGCAGTAAAGTAGTTCATTAAGAAGCCAAACAAGCGATGGCTTTCCCCTAGAACATACAGCAGAAGGCTTCAGCAATATCACAGAGAAGGACAAGTCTCTATGCCTTATTACCACAATAACTTATGGCTAAGAGGAGATAACTATACTTTTATTTATTTTGTAAACTGATAAACCTAACTGCTGTAAGCAACTTGGGTAGTTGAAACCAATTAATCATAAACATCTGTATTTCTCTCACTAGGAAGCTGCGAAGAGATTATCCCTCCAAAATTCTGATGAATTTGAGCACAGCTCTGCTCTTTCTCAACTTGATCTTCTTGCTTGATGGTTGGATTGCATCGTTTGACATAGATGGCCTCTGCATAGCTGTTGCTGTACTTTTGCACTTTTTTCTTCTTGCCACCTTTACATGGATGGGACTAGAAGCGGTTCATATGTACATTGCTCTAGTTAAAGTGTTTAACACCTATATACGGCGTTATATACTGAAGTTTTGCATCATTGGCTGGGGTGAGTTCAGTACACACAGTTTTTACATAGTGTGTTATTTGAAATGACAGTATATAAAAGACCATTATCACAGATGCAAAGCAGAATCAAAATCAGCATAGTTTCTTCCCCTGCCTCTCCCTCCCCACCAAGGTGCTGGCATAGAGGCAGTGCTCTGTGTCACTAAGACCAGAGTTCCTGTGGATAACTCCATGCAAACACACCAGAACTACCAATCTCTGCTTGAGAAGGAGCAGCAGACTGGATACGCTGTTTTTTCCAGAGGCCAACATGTTGCAGACATGTAAGAGATGGAGAACCATGGCACACAATGAATTGAGAAACCCTTGCTGTTACTACAAAGCCCATGGGGATCTTTGCATTGACTTTCAAAAAGCTCTAATCTGATGCTGAAATTCCTTGCTGAAAAATACAAACCCTATGGTGGAAACAGAAATTTCCTATGCTTCAGCAGTGTTTAAACCACAGAGAGATCTTGCCTGCCCTGTATAGTGTACAATATAGGACTGAATTGGAAAATGTCATGCTGAAAAACAACTGTGAGGTTCAAGCAGCACGGCTTTTATTCTTCCTTTTTTTTTTTTTTAATATCAGGAATCTGTGCCTTCTTCCTGAATGCACATATTGTGTTTGAAATAATACAATACAATACAAAACCATTAACCTCATGCCTAGAGCACTGACCTCAGTCCAGCTGATAATTGATGTCTTTCCATTGGCAACTAGCATCCTTTTTGGCAACCTCAGAAGCAGACAAGGACTGAGTGGTAGGAAAAGCAAATTAACCTCTTCCCCTTTGAAACTGTTTTGTCATTGCAGGGATAAGGCATGTAAAATAAGGCATGTCAGGAAATGTGCATTTGTTGTGAGCTGAACCTCTCTGCACATAGTCCTCATCCACATAGTTGTCTGTTAGTTTCACCAAATATTCCCTTTACTATATTAATAAAAAATTTACAGTTTACTTCATTTTTTGGACACATTTAAGTAAAGGATATATATTGTTTTAGAAAAAGAGAAGACATTTACAGCTGAAAGAAGCAGAGGAGAAATGAAGATCATTTTTCTTGGTTTCCCAGTCTAATTAAATGACATCAGCATCTCTGGAAAAAAATCCCTCCAAAAACAAACCCCAATTCCATCCCTTCACTATATCTCATTTTTAGTAGTTTGTTAGTCTTTTTCTCACTTTATTATGAGAACTTTATTATTGTTCAAGTGCTTTGAGAGAATTATCACATACTTATCACATACTAAAATAACATTTCCTAACTTAAAGAACATTATGAGGCTAATTCATTAATGGTTATTAAGTACTTTGAAAGCTTTAATCATGGGTACAGTTTGAAAAAAATGATTATTTTCCTCTATTTCTCTGTGCAGTTTTATGACCTAGAACTACCTCAGTGTACTCTATACTAAAGCAATAGTGATGGAAACGTCCATAATTCTGCTTTGCATGGTGATTTTGAAAGTTTAAGGGATTTGAAAGCTAACTACAATTATCTCATGTTACAGGTTTGCCAGCTCTAGTGATAGCAATTATTTTATCAAGCACAAATACTAATGCAAGTCAGATTTATGGCAAACAATTGTATGGCAAAGATGCTAGCGGGCAACTAGGAAACAACTTGTGAGTACTTTTAATCTCTTAAAATTTAGCATTTACAATCTAAAAAAAACAACCACCACCAACAGCAACAAAAAAGCATTGGTCAGATTACTTTGGAAAGTCATAGGTGGATAAAACAAGGAAAGTGGACAAAATTGTCTTCTAAATTATTTGAATCTGAAGGAAAAGAAGAACATAAGAAAAATCGGAGAGAAATCTACATTATCTAGTGTGAGGTGCAAACACACTTCTGACAAAAGAGTAATTATAAATTTTGTTTCACAAAAATAAAAATACCTGTTTTGGTTTATTTAAAATGAAAGCTGCATATTCTAGTCATGAGCAAGAAAGAAGTAAAATAAAAATAGTCTCCTTTGTAAATAAAGTAGCCCTTTGTCAATGTAGATCATTAGCTTCCTACATTTTTTTCTCAATGTCCCAAAATAAACTCCAAATACCAACATTTTTATATGACTGTTACCACATTTTCTGTTCCTTGACTGGCAAAGCTTTGTCATGATAAATAAAATATCATTCTGGGTTTTTATTAAGGTATAATGTTAATCATTGTAGCCATTTGATGACAGAGGTATAAGCTAGATCTCTAAAAAGACTGACTATCAAATGGCCATCTCAAAGGACTACCCATACTGCTTCTTCTTTAGAGCCATGAGTTCTCCTTTTGCTGAAGTGGCAGAAACTTTTGGCACTGAAGATCCAAGCTTGAGTATTCTGTTATTAAAGCATCCTGTGCTTCACACTGATAAAGGTGGTGAAGCTACTTGCACTGAGTTGCATGGCAATTCCCATTGCTTGAATCTGTGATCAGATTTTCTTTTTAATTAGTTTTACCTAAAACGAAGTGCAACACTCAGATTTCTGACAAGATGCTAGTATGTACTGTAGTGTATTAAGAAGCCACTGAACGTCATCCTATTTAAAAACAGAAAATGGACAAAGGCTTCACTTGAAATTTTACCACAGGCTACTTTTCCTTGCAGTCACATAAATAATTGGAGCATATTTTGCATTACCTAAATGGTCATAGTTTCCTTTTTTTTTTTTTTTTATCAGCTGCTGGATCAAGAATGAAGTTGTCTTTTATGTGACTTGTGCTGGATACTTTGGAATCATGTTTCTCTTAAATGTTGCCATGTTTGTGGTGGTGATGGTGCAAATATGTGGGAGGAATGGGAAAAGAACTAATAGGACTCTAAAGGAAGAGATCCTGAGGAACCTCCGTAGCGTGGTCAGCCTGACTTTCCTCTTGGGCATGACATGGGGCTTTGCTTTTTTTGCTTGGGGTCCCTTAACTTTGCCCTTCCAGTACCTCTTCTCCATTTTCAACTCATTGCAAGGTAAGCTGAATTTCTTTTCTGTGAACAAAAAATATCTGAGTTGTTACTCTTCTGGGAGATCTTAGGTCTGACTAGAGAACTGTGATCCAAGTTCTCTGGATCTTTCCCTGATACTAAAACATCATCAGTTTTGCATTCTGTGGAATAAATTTACATGGGTTGAAGGTCTTTGTTAAATCAATTAACATTTCAAGGTCTTTTTAATAAAATGCACTGTATTATAAATAGTGCTGTTCCTAGCTAACAGTCTGCAGTGATCCCTGCTGATAGATGCTGTATGACCTTCAACATTTCCTTTTACTGATTATAACAAATATAGGAAGCCTTTTTCTTTAATTTATTCCTGTAGGGAATTTGTAAAGCTCATAACTATTTTATTAAGAAATTGAATGTTCATAAAACAAAATCCAGTCCTGTTTCCAGGTGGAAAGAGAGCTCAGAGATAAGTGATATTCTTTGATTCTTTAATTAAAATAGAGTAACTATTGTAGGTAGCTTCTTTTTGTTTTCTTTTCTGAAAGTTTGAATATTTTACTTTTTCTACATAGTTTGTCCTTCTGAAAAATGCTATAAATTGTAATCTAATTGTTATAAATTACAGAATTATATAGATGTCGTTTAAAAGAATTTTGGCTTGGAGCTGATTTGCATATGTACCAAATGACATAAGGATCTCCACCCCGTGTGTATCACCAATAAAGAACAAGTAAAAATAAGAAAAAAATGAGAAGGTCATTGGAGGAGTATGTATTATACCACATACATACTGAGATTAAAATAATAATAATGCCCAGAAACAAACAAAAAACAACATACCAGAACTAAACACAAGGATGTCATTGGGGGGGTGTGTGTTTTGCCACACAAATATTTAGATAAAATAATAAATAAATTCCTAGGGTCAGCAAAATATCTGCCCTTAATGGAAAAATTACTTAATATAAAACTGTGTGGATTTTATCTGTTACATTTGAGACATATTTACTGAGCTAAAAGATTTATTGAGCTTTCGTGGAAAGAGAATAATGTTGTGGTTTTTGGTTTGGTTCAGTTTCAACCTGAAATGTTAGTCAAAATGGCAAAATAATGTTTGTATGTGGTGTTCTTACTAGCGGCTTTTTTTCCAATGAGCAGACTCTGCTACTCCCTTAGGAGCAAAATGAAGTATTTGCTGTAATGTGTCCGTGTTAGAAATTTAGAAGGGCCTAGAGAGATTAAATTATGGGAAGAACATGAAAATATTCACATTCTGAAAAGCATGCCAAGGATCAAATTCACCAAGTTTTCTTTAAGCAGAATTCCCAGCACAATCAATTAAGCTTGTATGTGCAGAGTGCACACAAGGTTGACCACCACTGTTTAATTCTCTGTGGGGTGATAGAACTGTTCAATGGAAAATGAGTATTTGGAAGGCAGTTAAGTCAGAAGATGAAACCAAAAACTCTGAGGAGTAAATGCAGGAAGAAGATGAATGATGATCTTCTCATGGGTTGTGGTAGCAAAGATGACATGATAGTATATGTTCAGGCAGGTCATATCAAGCACAGGAAGATAACAATCCTGGAAAAATGCATATTGCTGTGTCAGAAAGAGCTGGGCAAAGCTAAAGGAACTAGGAAAAGGGCATTTTAAATCACCTATATCTGGTGTAGCACGGACCTGGCAGTAACAAGATGAAATAGTGCAAGGGAAAAAGAAGAGTTTGCTTCAGGTAGTATTTTCTATCAGCAGGTATTAGCACTGGTATTACCATGAGTTTAGTTACTGACCTGTCCATAAACTTGTCTGTTTTCTCTCTTGAGTTTGTGAAAGCTGCACTGTTGTTTTAAGCTACACCAGCAGCCTCTGTAAAGCTATTTTTCTACACATTGGCAATGAAAAAAGTAAATTGCAGCAACTACTGGTATTACTATACTTTGCTATTACATCTACAAAGGAAATGATTTTTTCTCTTTGACACTCAGAGTAAAAAATCTGGGAACATTTCTTTTTTGGCTGTTCATTTCATATATACGCCTGGGCAAGCCAAATACTTTCAAGTCAGAGCCAAGCTAGAGCCAAGCCTAGGGTCTGATTTGGCTATGGTAAACAAAACCAAAGTTGTGTTACTAAAGCACATTGTGAACTTAATGAATAATGAAATACAGAGGAAAAAAAAAAAAAAAAAACAAACACAGAAACCAAGCCCAAACAGGGCAAAGTATTTAACGCTATGCATTCATTTTGTAATACATTAGACATAGACATTTTCTTTTTTAACCATTCAAAATGTTCCAAACATTCACCTCAATTTAATTAAGTATCAATTTAGTAAGTTTGTAGAAGCACAGAAGTCCTAGGAGGTACTTAGAGCACAAACAATTGCATACCTCTCAGTAAGTAAAAGCCACTAGTGATTGCACTGGAATTACTCTGTGTTAAAAGTGAAGCACAAACTGAACTATTTTACTAAGTGCAAACACAGTAACCAGGATTGAACAGAGCTTGCATATGGTATGCATTAAGGTATGTTTGCCTTCCTTAAATAGTGCTTCTCTTTCTCTTTTTTTGTTCCCATCAGCTGTTGGGAAAAAAAAAAAAAAAAAAAAAAAAAAAAAAAAAAAAAAAAAAAAAAAAGTGTTTCATTACATAACCTTTACACAACCTTCTAAAGTTAATGAAGTTAACTGTTTTGTTTCTCTGACCTCAGTAGTCTCAGCCTGGATTGAGGGCCATAAGCAAATACAAGTCCCATTCATGGGACTTGACTTGCATAATGTAAAATTGTACCTCAGTGCTTTGGAGAAGAGAGGATAATTTTATGCTCTAAATCAATTTTTCCAAGCTATACCCTGCCATTGCATTCTACCAGTTGAAACACAGTAGGCATTGGCGTATGGAGCTATTCATGATCATCTTGTACAGTCTTAGAGGACGTCACTTAACCACATTTGCCCACATTATGTAATATTTATTCACATTTAAGATATAATCATGAGGGATTTGGTGGTAACATTTGCCATCAGGTGTTCAGCCCTGGGTTGGCTGTCTCCCAGGGAATAAGAGTAGAACAAGAATAGGCCAGGCCCGGGAAGAATGGAAGATTCCACAGCTGGTGCCTGCCTGGGAAGTGCCAAGAAAACATGAAATGTCCAACTGCTATATTTAGCTCCAAAGTATCTCTGTAGGATGATGAAATTGTACCGTACACCCCACCAAAGCCTTTGTTATCAGATATTAGATGCCCATCTTCTGTACTGAAAATAGAGATTATACAATTGCATAAAGAAAGTGAAATCTACAAAAACATTCTTAAATGCTTTATTGTAATTACATGCACAAACCAGGCAATTTTCTTTGAAGAAAAGAAGTATTTGGACACCTAATTAGTACTTATGGGCATATTTTTACCATTTTCAAGTATACCGTGATCATTTCAAGTTCGTGCATGTGATGATCATAAATCCAAGTGTTTTTTGTTTGTTTGTTTGTTTGGCACCCTTTAGTGTCAATTTAAAATCTTCAGGTTTTGAAAGAACACAGCCTATAAATCTGTGGGTATAGGACAGGAGATAAAATATCTTCCGGCTAACAAAATATTGTCTGTGCTTACCCTGCAGTCTGGCTGCAATGTCCTATTGGGTGCAAAATTTCCATTTGGTTCGAAATCAAAACCTTTTAATGATTTCCATCTAAGCTAAAAAAGTAGAATAACCACACTGAGCTGGAGGTGAAGCAGCAATGTCAATAAAAGGGCTCTCTTCTCTCTCTTCTGATATCCCAGACATATGTACAGCAGATACAGGATGGGAAAACTATAATTAATTTTCTTATCTTTTAAATGAGGCATATGGATAGATGACAATAGGAAAACTCAGACATGATTTTTCGTTGCTTGTACTTCATAGTCTTTTGTTACTAGACTTTTGTATTTAAAATATATGTTTTATTTGCTTTTGTCATAGGTTTATTTATATTTGTATTCCATTGTGCCATGAAAGAAAATGTGCAGAAACAATGGAGGAGACATCTCTGTTGTGGCAGATTTCGACTGGCAGACAATTCAGGTAAAAACAAGTCACAGCTCCCCTCCTTATTTGCCGCAATAGGCTGGAAAGTCCAGGTGATCAGCCTGCTACACTATTTTTAATGTAATAAAATATAAGCCAGAGATGTGGAAAAATTGATTAATCATAGGCTATCACTTCACTTTAGCAATAGCAATTGCCAAGGGAATTTTCAGATATCACTTCATAAAAAGACTCAGATCTTCTCTCAGTTTTCTCCTGAAGGCAGCTGGTAAATTTTGTAGTGGTTTGGTGACACACATGGTTTTGGAAGGCCACTTGGAGCCTTAAAAATAAATAAATAAAGTAATTAATTAAAAAAAAAAAAAAAATCTGTCATTCAAAAGCCAATCTTATGCTTTTTCTTCTGCTGACTAAATTATGTTGACTAAATTCTTCACTATTAGGTTAATGTAGGATTGATTAGGAGGTCTTTTGCCTTAGTCTTCCTTTAGCAGAAGCCTGATTAGGTTCCAGAAGTGATGTTCATCTTTATCTGTATGGCTGTAGAGTACTTCTACAATTGGTTTGGACACCTCAAAGTGGGTCACTGTATATAAACTCCTCTAACTTTGGACATCTCAGATGGCATTAGACTCCTGTGCTTAAGCAACTTGATTGTGCTTTGCTATATATATATTGGTTCTGGATCATGTAATTCTTGTTTGTATGATTCCTGCACAATGGCTGGGGTTCATCTCCACAGATGATGTAAAGTGGCATAAGCTCGTTGCTTACTGAGGTAAAACAGCCTATCCTGGATTATAGCTGTGCTCCAAATGCTTTTTTGTGCTTTCTGTCTTGGCATCCAAGGATTGCTTCAAGGTTGTAAGCAACTGCTTTGCAATCAAGAACTTTGCTTTGTCTTGTTCTGTTTTGTTTAGGAGATTTATTCTCATTGTAAGCTATGAAATATTTATGCTTTCACTTTACAGTAAGGAAATCTGACTCATGATTTCAGAGTTAAAACAAATTAGGAAAAACATATTCATCCTGAATGGGCATCCAAATTATTTCATATGTTCAGTTTCCATGTGGCTCATGCTCTAACTCCTGAACTGGAAAACACAGATGAATCAAATTATTTCCATATTTTATGGTGCTGTTGGTCAGCCTGTGGGAATGATAGAAACAAAAACTTAAAGGATTCAAATATGTCAGTGATAATGTGATGTCATTACAGCAAGTGTTAACCAACCACTCACCACTGGCTGGTTTTATACTCTGTGAACCTGACACAGTCTGCAGGCAGAACAGTGAAGTATAAGCCAAATGTAATATTGCATATTTATCTGATTGAAGTGAACTTTAGGGCATGTTATGATCAAGCAAAGCAAGAAACAAACCAAAGCCTTGCAACACTGTCATATCTAGATCAGAACAACAGTAACCTATATCAATGATTTAGGGTAAAATCTTTGTCTTGATTTAAGACAAGGCTAAAGCAGCATATCTTTGGTTGGGATGTCTCATCCATTTTGTGTTTTTCACTGTAATACAGTGAATTTGAATGGTAACAGCAGTAAGACCACTGTGTGAAACTAACTGTGCCTACCCACAAGTATATGATACAATAGTTAAATAGATTTGTTCTGCACGATACTGGTATTGGTAAACATGTGATGAGATTTTCAATGTCAGTTTTCCTCAGTAAGTTTATTGGTCTTAATTATTTAATTTAGTTTTAGAAGTTATTCCAATATAAAAGCCTATTGTATTAATGATTCTGACAAAATTATTCAAATATGAACTACTGAATAACCTTTATCATTCATTGTTATTAATAGTGCAACAAAACGCTAAACAACAAGTGAAAATCTGCCTGTATGTGTTATCTACATCAGTAGATCAAATCCTCAAATGAACAGATTTTGTAAATGCTTCTGTTCCTAACTTTTCCTATTGGAAATCCCTTTGGATTTCTTTGTTCAGGTGATGAACCTTTGGCATCCTTATGGTGCTACATATCTTCACTTCTCTTATGCTTCCTGGAAATATGAGTCTTACAGTTCTGCCATCCAACAAATTATTGTTGGAGTGTTAAAAGCAGGGCTGCCAATTTTAACTACTGATCATAGATAGTAACTGGAGTAAACAGCCAAGTTAATCAAGTTGTATTTAGTTTGTTTCTTAAGAACCAAAGAGGTTGACAGAAAAAGGATAGGCCATTTGTGGTAAGCAGCATCAAGCAACACATCTGATACTTGAAATGTTCATAACTGAATAAATTAGTTCCTTAGTACAATTGCCAATAGTAATTTTTAATGTGATTTTTTTTTTTTCAATCTTTTTTAGATTGGAGCAAGACAGCAACCAATATTATAAAGAAGAGTTCTGATAATCTTGGGAAATCCCTATCCTCTAGTTCCATTGGCTCCAATTCAACCTACTTAACATCCAAATCAAAATCTACAACAAACACTTATTGCAAACGAAGCAGCCATACAGGTGAGTTCTTGTACTGTAACCCAGTACATCTGTGAATATGTACTTTTGTGTTAAGGTACACTATACACTTCTACCCAAAGGTTAAAGTGGGGAAAAAAATAAAATTAAAAATTTAAAAAAAATATAGGTACAGGGTTTTTAATATACATGTTACCGTTTAATAATCTTAACCTAATATCCAATGTATAGTTCTGATGTGGGTATGTTCCCATACAAAACAACTAGGTGTGATGAAAGTTTTTTCAATAGCACTTTCACCTTTTCAAATAAAGGAAGGTAAGTTTTATTTTCCCTTTGTAAACATATAGTGACCAAAGCACAGAGCCATGATATTTGTTGCCCAAGGTAACGTGCAAGCTAGCAGCAGAGTTGGAAATAGGAATCACAGGAATTGGTCTTCCAAATCTAAGTCCTCACAGTTGATTGACTCAGCAAAACTGCTTCCATTTCACTCTAACACATTTATGGCTAGAGAGACAAACAGGAATTGCTTGGAAATTGATACTGTGGTCCCAGAGTATGTATTGTTTTTTTCCTTCTACAAATAGTATTCTGCATTTACTGTGTATCTATTTAGATGTTAGTGGTGTATGTAATAAAAGACATCATCAGTATTCCACTCATGCTGTAAAAATGTGCTTATTTTAAGAACAGTTTAAACAAATTCGAAAAGAGAGGAGATGGAACATTTTGCAAAACTGTTTGCTTATGTATCGGTTAATATTTCAGAAAGCCACTTAAATAGCTTATGAAGTATTGTTCAGATTTTTTTGTTAGCGAGTTTTTGTTAACTCATGTTTTCATATCGTATAAAGTCTCATAACATTATCACAGAATCTTCTTCTAAATTATAGCAGGAATAAAATCTATATACATATTTAACCCAAAGAGATGGTTTTGCTTGTTTTAAAATACTTGTTGGAAGCTCTCTTTGGAATATGAATTTTATGAATTTACTGGAAGGCCCCAAAGTCTCATTTCGCATGTTGCAGTCCTGTTTCTTGTTGTGTAGGATACTTTCCAGGAAATACCTTCCTACTTTTATTGATGGTCATTTCCTGTTCCAGTTAGGCAAAAAACATTTTTTCTCTAGAATCCCCTACTATTAATTTAGTAGCAGCAGGTCACATTCCTTACCTTGGCCATTCCTGTAGATCTGTCTGGTATTACAGTGGAGGTGAGCATCATGCTCTTGCCACTGCAGAGCATTCACAGTTCTACCAACAGAGTTCTTTCTCATTGGTATTCATGGCAGGTCAATCTGGCCTTTGGCATTATGGCTAAAGATAAAAATATGCTTAAATGTTTTTATTGGACTCAGATGTTTTAATCAGTCTGATGACTGAAGCAACTTCATGCTGGAGTTTTTGCAAAGCAGTTTTGAAGCAAAACAAGGAAGCAGTTCCAGTTAAGAAGAATTAAGTTAAAAGAAGCTTACAGTTAGGAACATGTTCATTTACTTTCTTCAAAAGTGGTGAGCTTAATCTCATGCAAAAATTATTTCCTAAAGGGGATTATAGTTGGTAATGTAATCATGGCTTGTAATATGATCGTTTAGTGGACATTAAGGGAATACCAGTTTTCTCACTTTCTCAATATTTGTTTAATTTTATTACATTCTACTCTGAACTCTTAAAATAATCATTTTATTGTGATACTCCAAAAGAATTTTTACTATAGGTAGGCTTTTAAATACTGACATATCTTCTCACAGTTTTGCAGTAACAGAAAAAAAAAAGTACACTGTTCTCATTTTTAATACAGCTAAACCTCTGAGTTTGATGTCTTAGCTAATTTACAGGTAAAGATTATAATAGCTACATGTCTTGGCAGCTCTTTTTAATATGGTTACAATGTGCTCCCTGGAATTGACACAGGCATTCATGTGTTTGTTAGATAATGTCTTCTAAGGCCCTTTCCTCATCAGTGGTGGAGCATTACAGGTAAAGTGAGAATTGCTTTTGTCAAATGCATGGTTCAAACAGGGTGGAGGGATACCATTTGCATGATGTCCTAATTGGCACAAAGGACTTTGCTAATCAGAAATGCTGCTTGTTTCTCACTATTGCATCTTGCGTCATTGATGCTGAATCAAAGGGTAAGCGTGCTTCAAACTCTGGGTGTCTGCACTCTGCATGGGGCATGAAGTGTTTGGAAAATGCCATTTTAGAAAACAGACCATGTCCTAACATTAATGCCTGTGTACTGTAGTCAGGGAAAGGTGGTTAAGCACTGAAGAATTGTATGTAAATCATATGTTAAAAAACAAAAACAATATAGTATAGTCCTAGAAAAAAAAAAAAAAAAAAGATAATAAAAAGAATAATTAAACAAGCTATTGGAGGAATTATAAACTAAAATATTTCTGGTCTATGGCCATTATAGAATTTAGAATGACTAGAAGCCATTGTTTTTTCATACCCAGTCACCCAAAACGAATGTAAATGACAAACTATAGGTGTCTGAAAGCTGTGCTGCAAACAGATATTTGAATTTGGAAAGCACCTGTTAGAACACTTGTGGTGAACAAAAGAAACCACTTCAGCATCTTGTTGCACTGCTGTCTGTGTAACTTATGCAAACTTGTTGTAGATAGTACTTAAATACCATATATAATATTTCAATGGATTAGAAGTTTTGATTAGTTCTGCACAAAATTTGGTGATACAACTCCTGTGTACTTCAGTGAGACAGGACTTTAACCCTGTACTTTGATTTGAAGCCCATTCAGAATAAAAAAAAAAAAAAAGGTTTCAAAGTATTTACATAATTCCCATGCAAGCAAATTTCATGAGGATGTAGCAAGTGCTTAACAATGTAGTGATGTCTTGTGGGAAAAAAAAAAAAAAAAAAAAAAAAAAAGTGCTTATTTGCAAGGAATTTTCCCTAACCTTTCCCTAAAGACTAAGAAATAACTTTTCATCTTTTTAATAAGATATTCAATATGTAGAAACACTTCAAAATGTAATACTATTGGCTAGTAAATACATGCATTTGAAAGGCATACAGAACCCAGAATTTTGCTGTGGGACATGGAGTTATTTATTTGCTGCAATTCATGGACATTCTTGCGTGCTTTGAAAAAATCATTCTGATATGCCTGAACATGCCTGATTCTTTTTTCACAAGTGAAAATGTTTTGATTTCTTTCTCTGCAATCCATTTCTCCTTCATGCAACACATTTTATTGTAAGTCTCTTTTATGGCTTTATATCATGACTTCTGCAAGGGTGGGTTACTTTTCTGATTATTATTTATTAATAATTTATTTCTACAAGAAACAAGTTTTGTATGAGATCATATTTTAAATCATATGTTATTTTTAAACAATCCTTTACAAAGGAATTTTTGAGGGTGATTTTACTAAGCTGTAGTAAACAGCCATCAAAAATGACACATTGCTGCACAGGATCCTCCATCTTACTATCAGCTTGCGATGATCCAAGCCTTGCCTGGGTCAAGAGTTAACTCCAGCTGTACTCACTACAGTGGAAGAGATAAGAAAGCTCATTAAGACAATGTTCTTGACAAAATAAGATATAGGCTCTCTGTTTCTCATTGCTCACTACATGAGCTCTACCTACTGACTGTTCTCTGAACAGCAATTCTGTTAGCCTCTGAAGCAGACTTTTCCAGATGTACTGGGAATTGCCTTACTCCTTTCTCTTAAATCCAGCCTTGGCATACAGCACATGAATTATAAAAGAATGCTTTTTTTTTTTTTTTTCTGCATCTTTTTATCCAACAATCAGAGTTGTTCAGTCTGTACTCTCCTCTCTTATGGTAAAGACAAAATTATGCTATGCAAGTGCAAAGTTTAGGCCAACTTGGGTTCTGGTTATCTGATTTAAAATGCAGGTCATATGTTACATTCCATGACTATTCCTGTGCTTATAACTTCTGAAATGATTAAATCCATTCACTGTCATTTTCCACTACTTTATTATGTGATGCTATTTACCAGATGTTATGGAGGTCACCTCCTTTACAGTTTTTTGTCAGATTCAAAGCATCAATACTAAATTAATATATTAAAGAACAGAAGTCAGCAGCACTTTAGGCAAAGCAACATTGGGGTAATTTTGAGAGAGAACTGAGAGGCCTGCCCACAAAACCAGGTATTGGAAAAGAATTTAGACAAAGCAATGCCAAACAAACCAAACCAAAACGAAACAAAACAAAACAAAAAAAGTTGCTTGCTGACTTTCAGGGCAGTAATTTCATTCAGCAGTAGTGGCAATTGAAGGCATACCTATGTGGGAGTGACACACTTCTTAAACTATGGGTTTGTTTAAGAAGCCCTAACTTCATCTTGTTGCTTTTTCCTCTTCCTAGAGAATATTTTTATTGACAAACCGTCTTCAAAATTTGCCCAAGAGGATGGAGAACAGACATCCATCATCCCAGTCCATCAAGTTATCGACAAGGTCAAGGGATACTGCAATCCTCACTCTGACAACTTCTATAAAAATATCATCATGTCTGACACATTTAGTCATAGCACAAAGTTTTAGCTGGACTTCTGAATTTTTTGAACCAAATGAAGCCAAAAATCTGTCTGGAATTGAGAATACTGGATGTTTTACAATGTGACCTGCCTAGTATTTTTTCTCAGTTTATAATGTTATCCCATTAACAGCGTCCATTTGTGGAACAATTTTTCTACCTTTTTATTGTTGTAGAAAAAGACAATTTTCCACCAATACACAGAGCTGTTTTAAAATATATGCCAGCCAACATGATACCTGGACAGCTAATTGTAATCCTGTGTAAATATTTTTTTAAGACAGAAGAAGAGCCACAAGTATAACTCTAAATTATATAGTCTGGACAGAAGCAAGTCTTGACTCCTGGAGAAAATAGCAAACGTCATGCAGCACAGACAAGGCCTTACCAAACAGTCTACTGGTGTTCTATTTCTTTTGAAGAATATGGATTTTCCCTATAATACCTGTTAGATTCTTGCTTCTTGACTGTCCAGTGCTGCCTGGTTTTTGTTGTTGGTGGTGGTGGTGGTGGTTTGTTTTTGTAAATGAATAAAGCCCTAACACCAGTGTTAAATGGTTTTTTAAAACCATTTTTGACTGAATAGACCTAATCGTGCAAATCTTGCTTACCAAAACTGTATGTGCTGTAAATTTAGGCTATTTTGTAACAAAGTACATAGAAAAATTTTTATTACCTAGACTTAGAAGAACCTGCAGGTTGCTAGTAACTTTTGCAAATTTTAAGCCTGTTGATATGTATGGAAACATACAGTGTTGGGTATCATTTGCACTGGTGCAGAACAAGTACATAGGTAAATCCAAAGTTTACACAAAGTTACGTTTCAAAGTTTATTGAACAGTATGTATGAAAAGAGGCATCTCCCATTGCAACACTTGTTTTAGAATGTCCGCACCAGTGTGTGCAGTCATGTTTAATGTTATTTTTTGCTAAACAAACAAAAGACATTCAACTATATATAGATATATACCTAGATCTCTCTCCACACATACTTTTATAATAATGCACACAATCAATATTACAGAGGAAATACTGTCTACTACAGACAATCTAAGAACGATGAGTGGTGCTAAAACTCAAATACAAGATTAATATTTTGTAAGCCCACATATTCATTCATCAGTTTCTGTATTTCAGATATGGTGTATGTATAGACACCTCCAACGTTAGCATAACCCGAACTACATTTACCAATAATAAATAAATAACATCTTTCTGGGCACATAACATTATCAGTATCAGTTTCCTTCTTCTGCCCCCCATTGGTTGACTTGACTGAGGTTGTTGGAGGCACATAGTTTAAACAGTGTTCAGGCAACATGAAGGAATTTCACATAGCTATACTGTGTGCATCCCTACACTGAGTTCTGTGTGTACATACAACAGACAAGAGCATACAATGCTTACTTGTTTTAAGCTCTATAAATCTGTGATATGTTAGCTTGTGACCATGTCTGCCAAAAGTATGTGAAGATCCTTGCCAGCTCTTCTAAAAACTTTTACTACACATGTCTATGAAAGCATGGGCCAAAACATCAATGGTGTTATCAAATAATGTGTTCAGAGGAGAATGTCTCCTAAAGGAATTTTTTTTTTTTGAAAGAAAAATACTTCTTTTTTTTTTTTTTTACCAAGTACTTTTAGCCAAATATTTAATTAGCTTTATTCAGAAGGTGATCAGAAAGTTATGCTGTGAGATTTTCAGTTGCCAAGCAGGTGGATGCTCAATGATTAGGGATGTGGATTTGTGCCTCTCTCTGCTCTTTGCACACACTTTTGTGTGCAGAGATCATTTAATGCTGTGACCGCACAAATGGAGTATATTCCCTGGCTGCAAACACCTCACAGGAGGAGTATTTCCTAACTGTATTCTGTCCAGAAACACTGTTGTTTTTACATGTACCTTAATGAAACCTCACTCTCCTAACTGCAAGTACTTACATGGTGGTATGAATGAAAGTCAAACTTTTTCACTTAAAATGTAATTATTAATAGTGATGAATGTTGTCTGATATCTTTACAGAGGGAAATAATGTAGGGAGAGATTATGTACAAGCATTTATTGGATTTATATATCATTCCACTTGCTTAACTACTGTAGATAATAGTGTTGTCATAGCAGCTTACTGTGAGATTTCTACCTGATTAAGGTGTTCAGAAGTGAAGAAAAGGAAAACCAAACATTCCTGAAAAAATGAGGAATAATAAAACATAATAGATTAGTAAAATATAAATAAATAAGTAAATAAATAAAAACACAGTATCCTGACTGAAGCAGAGCTGTAACCTGTCAGTTTAATGTACAGCTACCTATATTGTTGCTGAATTAAGATTTTTCTCTTTTTTTTTTACTACCATGTAGTAATCTTAAACTGTCTGTGTCAGTTAAATGCTCTTGAATACTCTCAGTTCTACCATGTAAAGCTTCTACTTTGTAGTTGACATGCTGTAACCTCTCTTGTATATACTTATTTATTTATGAGGTTAAATATGTCAAATATATTTAGCTCTATAATGATTGTTCTTGTTACTTTAAAGGTAAGCTTCTGTTTCATCATAAAAGAAGAGGGAATTCTTTTTTTTTCTTTTTCCAAACACCTTGTGAAACAATTTACTGTAGTTCTGTATGAGGAAACATGTCAACTTAATTTGTAATACTAGTCAGTGGAATATAGTGTAAGTGTTTTGAAGAGGGACTAAAATGGAAAGAAACATTTTCAAGTAAACTTTCTTGATGTTAGTGTTCCAAACAATTAAAGTCTTTTAATAGTGAATCGTTGTTTTTTCTTTTTCTTTTTTAGTGTTTAATGGCAAAAATTACTCTGTGGAATTCTGGAAAATAATCTTCTGTTTATTAAGTATGTGAGGCAGGTACATGCCTAGCCAAAATGTTGGAAATAAATGTGCAAGACTAACTTCATTTTATCAGAGGAATTCATTTTGCAGAATATACTTTTCCTTTTTGTGATTAAATTGATGCGAGAGCCAGTGAATGATCAGAAAGTTATGCAAGTTAATTTATTTATGGTGAAAGTTATGTCATAGCAAGAAAGGAAAATCAAGGCAACAGACAATATGCTGGGTTAATATTTTAGAAGTAATACAAATGAATAATTGAAAACTCAGGAGTTATTTCTATTTATATGTTTCTTTCCAGCTGAATTTAGTCCTTCATTATCAATAACTGATTTAACTTGTAATCATACTTTGACTGATCACTGTTATAATATTGTAGTCAGCCAATCAATTAAATATTCACACCAATATATAAACATTAAATGTAACACACTAATGGCCTACTTTTGAATGTTTACCCTTGAAGAACATGGAAACCTGCTGAAATGTGTCAGATCTGCTCCCCTGTTCTTAAGGCTCATCTAAGAAAATGCATAGTATATGAAGATTGGGCAGTAATATTTATAGAAAGCAATGAAAACAAAACACATAATGTCAATGAGGATGCTGGTCATGCCTGTGGGCAATATGTTCTCGTGTGTGTGGACGGTGAACACTGCTCTTGGGCTTTGTACCTTGAACGGTGTAGGAGGACCCTCTGAGCCCAGGCTTTTTCAAGTGGGATCTTGGCAGATGCCAAACCTGTAAGGAGTGATTTGCAGCATTTGGGGGTGGATTTCTTTTTCTCCTCATTTCATCACTTTTTAAATATCAAGAAAAATTTTATTTTAATCCTCTACCATTAACAGCTTCCTAATGTAACCCATTGAGTTACATAAAATGCCACTTCGTTTTGTTCTTTTTGAAAGGCTGATCTATAATCAGACACATCTATGTAACTACAAGGATATCTACCAAGTTACAGGGCATCAGTCTGTCATTCTTGGAGTGGTTTCAAAGATTTTTTATATGTTTAGTATATATAGAGATATCTAACCAATATGGCTCAGCAAATCAGGCAAAAGGCTTAGAAGTTAAGGTCAGGCAAACCAGTCTGTGGAACAGCCATTTCATTCCCAGTGCTACAGATACTGCTATGCTAAGGAAACTTTCCCCTTTGTCCTCCTTTTAGTTGGTCTTTGGCTACTTGATCTATGTAATTTGGAGTGTTCCTGGCTTCATCTTCACACTCCCATCCTCAGGACAATTATTTCCTGCAGTGCTGGGAAAGGGAAAGGGAAAGGGAAAGGGAAAGGGAAAGGGAAAGGGAAAGGGAAAGGGAAAGGGAAAGGGAAAGGGAAAGGGAAAGGGAAAGGGAAAGGGAAAGGGAAAGGGAAAGGGAAAGGGAAAGGGAAAGGGAAAGGGAAAGGGAAGAGATGTTGTCAAGGCCTGCTCTACATCTTCTTACACTTTCCATGTGATTTCTTGTCCATTCTCTAGGATATGCAGCCTGACCAGTGATGGAGGCAGGCCACTGGAGTAGGCAGAACATACTACAATGGCTATATGTGCACCTATCAATGAAAACTAATATTTTTTTTACTCCCCAGATTTAAGCTGAAGATCTATCATGGTTCTTCAAGGTAGCAGCTCCAGTATTTCCATGTTTGGAGGGTGACCCAACAATAATATCTCTGAAGTTCAGGAAGATACTTATGCCACCCATGATGAGAAATCATCCTGACAAGCTTCAAGCACCATATCAGAAATAATTAAATAAATCTCTCTGAGGCTTTTTTCTGGAAAGGTAGCTCTTCCTCAGATACATCTGCTTGCTCAAATGCACTGCTGCCATTAATCTCAGATTTGGTAATCAAGAGATTCGCTTTGTGGTGCTGTCCATATGGGGTGTATAACCAGCACCACCTAATGGCACTTTTAATGATATGGTTTTCATAAGGAGAGATGGATGACCTACCCTACAAAATAAATGCCAGCTCAAATCTTCAGCACAGAGCAGCCAGCCAAGGACTCAGGCTGCTCTATAAGTCTGGGCACTTTGCACCCAGTCTATGCTAGTAAGAGTTCTCAAAAAACATAGTTTTAGACAGAAAATCGTTCTGAAAAATCCCAACTGTGTTCCGTATGTGAAGTGTAGGAAAAAGAGCGAGTGCTGATAACTCTGTTCAGATATTTCCTTCCACTGCCAGGTCTTTTCCCTTTTAGGAGCCCACAGAAACAGGGGAAGAAGAGGGCAATGGCAGAGCAGTGAATCATGCTCTGCACTGTGGGCAGAGGGCTCTTGTTGTCCTTGTTGTGTCTTTTTGTCCTCTGTATTTCAGCTGCAATGTAATATAACATTTAGGCAATGTTGTAACATTTTCAAAATTCCAGTCGTTTTCCTTTCCACTTGCCTGGCACAATTGCTTGTGATTTTCCAGCAGAGGGCAGTAGCATATTAGTAGACATAAAGCTGTTAAAATCAAGTGAAAAATGCAACAAGATTCTTCCATATGTAAGCACCAGCACAGAGATAAGTAGGAGAGTTCATATCAGGTTTGTCTATTATTTAGTAATCTGTTACATCAGCGGATAGAGCAAACACTCTGCAACTCGAGGAAGTGAGGGGAGAAAGCTGTCTGCCTGCATTTGGGCATATTTACTGGAAAGAATCATACAGAATGTCTCTGTATTTTCTCTTGCTGGTTGCTACATTTTCTCCTTTTTTGCTCTGAGAAGATGTAATGGAATTAGCAAATATTGCACTGCTGTCAGCTGAGCAAACAGTCAGCTCTCCATTTCAGACTTGCACGTTAGCTTGTTCCAGCACTGGGCAAGTGATTTGATCTGCTGGGCTGGCATCCTGTGACTCAGAAATTCACTGTATGTATAATTGTCTAGGGAGGAAAAAAAAACAGCAGAGCTCTGTTGATGGTGGCATACCTACCCATACCTCCCTCCCACATTTTCCCCTCAACAACATCAGGACAGAGCTGCACCCAGCTGGTCCCTCTGCTCCACGTACTTTTTCCCTGTGTCACATGTGAGCAGCTCAGCTCAAGTGAGTGCAGCTATATATGAGAGCCCCCAGAACTGCTCTCTCCTAGGGCAGGATTGACCAGAAAGCTGCTTCACTGGCAAATGACACCATGTTGAAATTAAAATGTCTCATCAGCAATTCTGGCAAGAACTTCAAGGGAAAAAAATATGAAACAGTTTGAATCACCCCATCCATGCTTGTCCCAGGAGACTCTCTGGTCTGGCACATCCCTCTCCCCACACATGCACCAGCTCTTCTCTGCCACCCAGATAAGAGAAGGGGGCTGGTCTCAGGGAGGTACAGCAGGACAAGTACATGCCCAGTTATAGCCTCTCCTAATTTTCAGAGAAACACCATAGGGATGGCAGCCTTGATTGCTGGAAGAAGGAATGGTGGCATTGGAGATCCAGGAACAACCAAGACTTGTAAAGAAAGGGCCATAAGACTAGTATGATGGATGTTATGACACCATCACTGCTCCAAAACATGTTTTATCTGTGTTGCACACATTCAGAGTCACCAACTAAAGGAGCTCTCAAGGGACTTTTGTGCAAATTTGCAGCAACTTAGTATAGGATGGACACAGGTTGCGCTCTCCAGGGAGGGCAGCTCAGGGGTGATGCAGCTCCAGCAGCCTAGCTGGACTTTGACCCATGTATTGCTTCTTCACTGTTGGTGCAACCTAGAGATGGTGGTAAATGTGAGGCAAGAATTGAAGCAGTCAGGCCAACACCTCTTGCAAGCTGATGGGATGTATGGAGCCAGAACTAAAATAGGATTTAGGCAGGCTAGACCTCAAAATAGTGATCCAAACCAGACCCCGCACCCTGCTCTGGTTAGGTGGCAGCTCTTGATGAAGAAGAGGAACTTACACTAATTTTAGCTACATTACACTAAAGAGGGGCTGGGGTCAAGGCTGCCAGTTCCTAGTAGGTGACTCTAAGGACTACCTTCTGGAGGAACTTCACTGCATTTTCAAATAAAAGGTGAGTCTGTGAAAGCCCCATACCATGTACCTCAGGGTTTTTGCACCAACCAGCCTCAGATAAAGGCATGGTGAAATGAGTCTTTGTTGTGGTGCTTCTGAGGTGGCTGAGCAGAAGGGAGAGAATATCTGAACACATACTTCTTTGCAGAAAAGATCAACTCAAAAAAGATTAACACAGGCAAAAGAACCTGTCCCTGTGAGTATGACTGTTGGATACTGTTGCTGGGTAACGGATAACTTTAACTCATCCCATTCTTTTATTCTTCTTTATTTTTAATGCCTCCTATGGGTCTTTCTCACTTAGCTTGTTGTTTTCACTCAGACTGATGTACTATGGTTCAGCAAATAAGCAATCCTGTGACTATTTTATCCTACCAAGTAATGTATATAATGTTATCTACATTCAAGCAAAGAGATCCTCTGATTACGATCAGGCTGGGCATTGACAAGAGAACAAAAAGGTCTTAGTAAAGGACCAGAGGACTTCCAGGACAGAGGGGACCCTCCATCACTGGAAGGGTCTCAGAACAGGCTGAACATGGGCTTTCTAAACCCACTCATGTGGATGCCATCAGCAGCTCAGACAGCAGTATCAGGTAACACAGTCTCCTGCTCTGTGATCCTCTTTAATTTCATGTAACTATTTTTACTAACACACTAAACAGCATGAGGAGGAAGGTGTTCCTACAACAAATTAATATCAGTGCCCTATCTCCACAGCTTATCTTCTTCTCCTTCCTAATCTCTCAGCTGCTAGCCCTTTGTCCACAACTGCCTTATCCACAGCATAGCTTCACTCTCCCAAGCCAGAACCCTACACTCAGCATCTTGCATGCCACTACTGATCACCCCAGCCACCAGCCCCCCCTCACAGAGGCAACAGCCCCCATTTAACTTATCTAAGCCTCTGCTGTTGATTTAATGCAGAGATGGGGTATAAAGCCCCTCCTAGGTCTGGAGGAGTCAGTCACAGGTGCCATTGCCACCATCACCTTTCAGTCCTGGTGGACTGCAAGCATCTGTGTTAGACATGCATATTGCAGGGCTGATTTTGATATTGTTAAGTTTGCCTAAAAGTGGGGAAGAGAATTAAATGACTTCCTGAGAACACTTCTGGTTCCATTTTCATTTTTCACTATTATTCTACTCATATTAACACACTTTTAAGAGTGTTACCATCTCTAGTAGTCTCGTCAGGGCTGTGTATGCTGGACACCAGGGCTTGTGACCGGCACCTTTAAGTACTAGGTCAAAACTGTGCTGGAGGTTCATGTATTTGTTTTGCTCCTTAGCTTTTGTTCTAAGTTCATGCAGTTGTGTGAGCTGCTACTGTGAGCATGCTGGCCTGCTCCTTTACTGAATCTGCCAGCAAAAAGTGACAGGCCCTTTATCTCCCACTTAAAGGAAATCCATCCATTACTGAGGATGCTGCAAAAGACATTTCAGTGCTTTCTTTCAGTGAGGCTGAAAAAAGAAGATGAGAAAGAAGCTTCAGGGACAAAGTTAATGTGAAGAAGTTTGACTCAGAGTGTTGACATTTGCCAGGGATGGTTAGGATTAGCTCTGGTGACTTGGGAGTGCAGTCACAGAGGTTTCTGTGGTGCTCCCAGTTTGAGCAGCCATTTCAGCAGGTAGGAGTCAGTGGGATAGGAAGGATTTTTAGTAACAATGAGTATTGGTACCACATGTGAATAAGGAATATCCCAACACACATACACAAATCCCAGACAGGTCTGAAAATCAAGCCGTGTGTTTCTTTTTTTTTTTTCAAACTGCACAGACAATCCAGTGTAAAAGCAAAGCACTAGCTAATATTGTCCTGACATCCAGGATGCTGAAACTAACAGATAGTTTTCCAGGATATTTGCAATTAAACAGATCAACTCAGTTCCACATTTAGGCATTGAATTAAATGGCTCAGTTTTTGTTATTTTTCATACCACAGGAAAAAAGTTCTGCCTTTGGCAGACAGTTCTTCCTCCTTAGATCTCAATCTCTGCCTAACAGAGTTTCCATGTGCACAAACCTTAAATTGTCTTGGTGCATACAAATCACAAAGTTTTGGCTGCCTGATGATAGGAGATGCGGTGACTTATTCCCGTAAAGGAGACATTTTGGTGTGTGTAGAGCAGTCCTATGATTGTGATTGGCATATGGCTACGTTCAGCCAGCTTGTTTCTCCCATGGCTGGCACAACGCCAACAGAAGCATTTTAATATTGAGGTGGTTGTGGAAAAACAGCAGATGCAATAGCTGAGGAACAAAATAAAATAAAATAAAATAAAATAAAATAAAATAAAATAAAATAAAATAAAATAAAATAAAATAAAATAAAATAAAATAAAATAAAATAAAATAAAATAAAATAAAATAAAATAAAATAAAATAAAATAAAAAATATTGCTTTATGAAGTGTTTTGGCTCATTTACCCAATCTAAATAATTACTGATGACTAAGTGCCTGAGTTCAGAAAACAAAGGTTTGGTTTGTCTTGCACAATTTCTTTTCTCCAGTTTGGGCAGCTCTTTCAGAAATAATTTTCTTTATATCAGCTAAAATGACTAGTCTGCTTTAGCTCTTTTGCCACACACTTGTGATTTATTTATTAAACCACACTGTTGGGAAGGAGGATGAGGAGCATCAGCCTCACTCAGGCTGAATGCAGCCCTCTTTCTTTCTCTCCCCAGATTAAGCCTGAATAATCTCCCAGTATCACTGTTTTCTAACATGGATGTCCTTTCAGTGCAGCAGTCATTCTCCAGGTTTTGTTCACATATTGAAGCAAAAATGCACAAGATAACCCCTATGGGTTTTTTGCCTTTCTATTTTATCAGGTTGTCACTTAGCTGTACAGGAATGGCTTTTAAATTCAGGTAGTTATGATGTGTCATATTCTCTCTGTTGAGGTAGCAGAAGTTTAAAGCCACAGGGCTGATACTTGGCCATATGCGATCTCTTTGGCTGGCCTCTCACATCCACAGAGCTTGGCACCTTTTCTCCAACACTCAGCTTGCCCTTTCTATAAATCATGGACTAAAAATAATAATAATAATAATAATAATAATAATAATAATAATAATAATAATAATAATAATAATAATAATAATAATAATAATAAAATAATAATAATAAAAAAAAAAACAAGCTATTGCCATTCAGAAAGTTAGCCCAATCTTCCTGAGTCATCAGGACTGCCAAGGTGAACTTTCTTCTTCCACTTCTTTTTCACTCTGACATGTTTTACCTTACACTTGTCACAAGTTCAGAGTTGAGCTAGCTGTGTCCCTGCTCAGCCAATGGATGCTGAATTGTCAGAACAGAATTATGTGTCTGCACCTGAATGCACTGATTTATTGAGTGTGATGTGTTACTAATGGCTTTTTGTTTTGCCTATGAAGCAGGGCGTAACTAGCCATATAAAAATGATAAACTGCTGCTTGTCTTTGTGAGGATTTTGGTTTTAAGAATAAATTATTTCAGAGAGGTTGAATAATGAGGCAATTCTATTCATAGCCTTTATAGCTCAATGATTTCTATATGTAAACAAAATGATTTTCTTAAAAAGAAGTAGTAACATCAACTTACAAGACCATTGGATAATGCTTAGTGTTTAAAATATCTGTATTTTTTTAGTAGCATAAACTGTGACATGAAAAAAAAAAAAAAAAAAAAAAAAAAAAGAAAGAAAAAGAAAGAAATGAAAAAAAGAAAATAAAGAAAAGGAATTCTCTATCACAGTGGATTTTTGGTATTTTTTTCAGTAGAAGGAATGCTGCTTACAGGCTTATGGACTTTTAGATAGAAAGAGATTTCAAAATCCTGAGTAAGTAAAAGGGAGTCCCAGCTGGTCAGTCACTGCATCGGAGTGAATCAACAGCCCATCTCACACTTCCCTGTCTGGGAGGACAGAAAAATATTTGCAAACACACTTACTGAAACATAAATTTACTGTCTCCACTTGTCCTGATAAATCTATCAATTGCAAGAAAGTGTCAGAAAGTTTAAACTAAAAGTAAATTTATAGTTCAGACTCAGGAATGAGTCAAAGCTAAAAATTAAGACAAAGGGTAGACCCAAATTGTGTCACCAGTCTTCTGCAGTCATGAAGCTCTGGAGTAAAAGCCACCCCAAGTCTGGCCCATGAGACTGTCCCTCAGATGGGTGATGGGTGACTCCTGGATCATTATGCACCAGGTGAATGGACCTCTGGGTCACTCTGCTAGAAGAGCACCAGACTTATAACAAGACATCCTGGCTTGAGTGTGGTTCTGGTGAGAGAATGTTTATTTCCAGCTCAGCACAGAGCTTTGCACCTGGCCTGACCCTTGAGGAAGGGACCTGCTGAAGCACCCATCTGAGCTGCTCTTTTTCCAAAAAGCAAGGGGTGAGAATGGAGTTGAACCCTCAGCCCAATATGTGGATGCTGTGTGTCCTTCCTGAGGATCTGGGAGCGTTCCTGCATTCCGTGCCAAGACCAAGAGGAGCCCATCATGAGAGACAGGCACCAAAGCACTGACAGGGCAACGGAGCACTAACAGATCCCTAGTCCTGTGAAACCAAAACACTCCACTCGGTGGGAGTCTTTCCACAGGATGAGAAGCATTTCCCCCACCAGGAAGCTGCACTACAGAGCAAGACTCCATCTCACCTTTCTTTCTCATTCCTGGCCCTTTTCATCTTGCAGTCACTATGCTGTTGAAAACAGAACTCCCTCCTGACATTAAACTTTCAAAGCTCAATTTCTGCAAGTTCCTTAATGTAAGCTTGTCCTCAAACTCCTGGTGATTACTCTGGTGGGTAGTCCAGCACCTGGAGCACACCAAAGCTCAGAGGCAGGCACATGGGAAGAAAGAAGATAGTGCTTTCAAAGCACCCAGCCGGCAGTGTAAGAGCCTCATGGTTACTCTGTGACCCTCAGCAGTTTTGTTGTTGTTGTTGTTGTTGTTTATTTTTGGTTTTGTTTTGTTTTGATTTTTGCTATCTGTATTCCTTCATCTGTAATTTAGAGATGAATCTTGATAACAGGGTGCTATTCTTAGCAGGTGGCAAGGTGGCAGGTGCAGCCGTGGGCACACAACCACGTGTGGGAAGTCACAGATCAATGTGATCCACAGTGACACAATCCCACTGTGCAGCCCTGTGGGCTCAAACAAGTGGGGGGCACTCAGGGATGGGTGGGTGATTAAAAACAAGCTAAATTGGGACCACAGCGCTGAGCAATTACAGAGAATCCTGTCTAGAAATCTAGAGGAATAAACAGTTCTAAGCAACCATGGAGCAAGTTGTGATAAGCCACATGGATACCTTTACCACCAACCATACTGCTGTTTGTAACTCTAGCTGTGTTGGTGCTCTTTGTTGTCCTGTAATCATAGCAGCACCAGAAATAAAAAAGCAGAGGTTTTATCTTTCTTTGAGCTGTTTCCTTCCTGTGGAAAGTGCTGCTGTACATTTGGCTTTATACACCATGGCTGCATGGTAGCCAAATTCAACTTCTGTATGGACCACTTCATTAAAAAGCACAGTAGAAAGAAAGCAGTAGAAAAGCAAATGTCATTGAGATTCACCAGTGACACTTAAGAACCACAGGGTCATGAACAAAGGAATTTGGATACAAAAGAAAGTGTTGGAAAGGCTACATATATTGAAATGTGAAATGTTTACAGATATATATCATTAATTCTTTGGCATCTTTTTCCATTTAAAAACTAAAAACAATAAATATGAAAAAAAAACCTGCAGACTGCCAAATGTTTTGGGTTTTATGCATTTATGTTTTCAATGAGAAAAACAATACTGGAAATAGTGGTCAAAATCAAATTTTATTTTTTTTCAGAAATCATATTTCAGCCCCACATTGGTTTCAAGCCTGTGTTTTAGTGCATTCCATTCTATGCCTGAACAGTGCTACCTGGCTGCAGGAAGACCTGAGGACACTTATTTTTCCCATTCCACGTAACTTATAGGATATTTCCTGCTTAATACAGGGAAAATCCCCTGAAATAAGAATACCCAGCAGAAGATCTAATAACTCAAGTCACCAGTATAACTTCCTTCTTAACTCATCCAGTGCAGCAGTCCGATAACTGAGGACAATATAGGAAATTGAGGTCACAGTGTATGACTGAACTGAAAATACTTGCACTGTCTTTTGAGTGGGTAAGTAAGGTTGCTAGTCAATCTGAGAGCTGTCTCTACCTTATACCACCTCCTCAGGCAGCTTCATGAATGAGTTTATCTAGTTTGCATGGTTTCAGATGTCTCCATGCATGCATGGACTTTATTTCACATACTTTCTACCAAATAACTAAGTTACACATTGCACATGCAGATTTTAACTCCCATCACTCCTGCAAAACATCTGCCTGCATCCAGTTTCCCCATAGGGCCAAGGTGCTGGTGGGATCACCTGGCTGCCATGGTAGCACAGTACCAAGACACTCTTCAAACTTTCCACCCCCCAAATACACTTTGAATTGCAGAACATTCTTTAAGGCACTTCTCTTTGGTTCTGGGGGAGCAAGTCAATCCCCTGGCTTCTATCTGCTCTTGAATAACTCTTGGGCTTTGCAAAATTGCAACCTTCTCAATAAAAAATAAAATATCCTCAAACAATGATATTTGGATAGCGTGAATGAAGAACACCTGCAACAGAAATGCCTGATCAGTTCTAGCTGCAAAGTCCTTCTGCTTTGGTGCACCTGGCTGTGAATAGAAAGACCCCAGTGCCAGTTTTGGTGTTTTTTGATGTTCTTTAAGAATACTGGGCAGAGAAGAAGATTTAGATCTTTGTGACGTTCACATACTACATGCGCTATATGTCACATCAGCAAGAATTTCTTTACATTTATGTGGTTTCTGGTGCTTTTAGCATACCAAGTAGAAAGGTCAAGTCTTATATTTTATCTCCCTCAGTAGTGACCACAAGAACATACAAACCCATGGCATGGTCACACAGGTGTTCAGCACAATGCTGTCACGTTCCCCACCTCTCTCCTGAGTTCTTCATTGCCTTTAGCCTTTGAGCTCACTCTCTCTCAGGTTTGCACTCTGAAAATTATGAGAAAATAATTGCCTCTTCTGCTTCTAGAACCCAGGGAAAAAAAAAAAAAAAAAAAAAAAAAAAAGGCTCTAACAAGCAGGCATTCCCTATAGGCTGAGCCAGCAGTAAAACCATAGCTCAGTGGCATCAGCAGATCACCATTAAAGGTAAGCCATAAAAGTAAGAGAAGATTTTGATAGACTTTGTGCTGCTTTGTATCTGGCTGGTGGACAGAATTAATTCTCTAGTGTGATCAGGCCAGAATACTCTACAAATTCTAAATTCATCAAAAAAGTCCTTTTGAAATGAATAAGAAATCTGTAATTAATTTCAGTGTGGCCCTGTATTTCAAGACCTTTCTTTCTACTCATTCAGATGAAACAGGTTTCAACTATTTTGTTGAGAGATTTTGGAGAGAGGTGTTTCTAAATTCTAGATTTAAAAAAATCTGGGCATCTTTTTACAAGATGCAATCAATCAATTTCTGAAAACAAGTGAGATGTAATTATGTACTACATCCACTACATCTGCTACCATCAAACTTTCTAATTTTTATGTTAAATCTTTCTAACTTTAGGTAATTTTCACTTTCTTTTGGTACTTACTTGAAAGATACACAAAAACACATTGATATCATATCAAACCCCCATCAAATTCTCAAAATAGACTGGAAAAAAAAAATAAAATTAAATAATAATGCTATTAGGTTCTTTCATACTTGTGTTCTGTTTCTTTGAACAATTAGATGTACTTACGTCTCAATCACTTATCTAGAAAAATGAGGAAAGGAAATGAATACTTTACATTTTAAAAGCAATGCAGACTAGAAAACAAACCTCAGATCTGACATAGTCACATCAGTGGGATTATAATCTATGATGAATCACAGTTTTAATCACAGTTAATAATCACAGTTTTTACCATATATTTTCTCATTTTCATTCACTTCAATTTCCTCCTCTCTGCAAAACCTACCTTGGTTTTGGATATGTCACTCCTCTCACTTCTGTGGGTCACTTGGAAGGGCAGGGTGGGGGAAAAACAACACTGGACACTGTCCTGGGAAAGCTGCAGTACATTTGGTGTCCATTTGTATGGGCCTGTTAGTCCATAAATTATTTTATTTTTTGCTTATTTATTCTGAAACATGATTTTTTTGGTAGTATTCCATAGCCAGAAATAATGTAATTGTTTAACTGTCTCTTGGTGCATAGTTGCCAAAGCAGCAGAGCAGTATTAAGTGAACGGCCAATTTTACATTACCCTTAATCCCTTTAAAACTGAGTGCTTCAATTTGTAATTTCCTACGCCATTCTACTGGTGTTTATTTTTGTTTAAATTTTGTGCTGAAAATATCCTATTTCACTTATTACAGTAATACAATACAAGAGTAATTTCTACATAGGTTTAAAAATTCCAATTGTAATGTAATTTTTAAGAGTCCAATGCTGTTTTATGGTCTGGCTCACTATATCTTTTTTTTTTTTTTTTTTTTTTTTTTTTTCTCTTCTTTTTTCCTTTTAAAAGAAGCAAATTCCAGTTGTGAGTTCATGAGCTGTAATAGAAAGGAAATAGATATCAAATCTTTGTTCTGGGCTCAATAAACTACAAGTGCAATCTACAGCTTATGAAGGGGAATTCTTTCCATAGTGTTTTTTTTTCTACTTTGCCAGACAGAAACAATTTTCTGATTTATTATTCTTCCCTTTCCAGAGATTCTGTTTCAGCAATAGGTCAGGCTACACACACTGCCACACAAGGATCACAAAACACTTTCAAACCTTGAGGTTATGATTTACATAAGATAATGTCTTTCAAACATGTGCAGCACATTCCAGTGTAGAACTGATTACAGAGTCTAGGGGAAGAGCAAGAAGGAGCAATGAAAATTAAGAAACAGGAAAAAAATATGACCCTCAGTTGATGGCTTTGCCTGGCCAAGAGGGCAGAGCACAGTAAACAATCAAAAAAAAAAGGGGGGGGGGGAAATTTTAGGGAAAAAAAATAATATTCTCTATGATACCACCTTTTCAACTCTTTTTATCCCTACACTGTACATGGGCAACATCAGAAGGAAAGGGAGAGATACTCCATCTCTTGAGGACAGTGCTGAGCCAGGACCCTGTCCCCATATCCAGATGGCTTTTGAAGGTCTCCAAGGTGAGAGACTCCCCAGCCTCCCTGGGCGACTTCTGCCAGTGCTCAGCCTACTGCACAGTAAAGTGCTTCCTGATGTTTGGTAAGAACCAACTCTGTTAGCAAACAGAATTAAAGTATGCTCATTTAATATCTTTCCTTTAAAAGAAACATTTCAGTATTTACATATACATTCATGAGTCCTATTACCTTTGCAACATCATGCTACTGTCCTCTGCTTTTTTGATTGCATGGTGAGAATAACACAATCTGTATATTGTGTAAGTAAATTCTGTCAATATTACAATATTAATGGTTCAAACATATTTAGATAAAATTGGTCATCATAGAGAGTGTAGGAGAGCAGAAAACATTTAAGGCATGCTCGTGAAGTCTGCAGCTCTTCTCCATTTTTCATTCAAAATTCTTAATCACAACAAAATGCCAGATGGGTTCAGACTTAAGGTCCATTCAGCTTTGTATTTTGGCTGCCCAGTGGATGCCATCTGCAGATGCTTGGGGAAAGAGTACAAAAAAAACAAGCTACTTCTGAATTTGTTGCTGGAAACTTATTTTGATCCCACTTACTGAGTCTATAATTTTTCCCCTCTGTTGAGTATTTTACATTACAATTCATCTATCATCTTATTCCCCTGTTGCCCAATACTGTGATATCACATTCCAGCTTCTTACTGTCATCTTTACCACTGAGTGTCCCGAATCATCTTTAAACTTCATCAACTCTCTATTTTCCTCATATTTAACAGCAAAACCTGCTGTTATCTCAGGGGGCATCATGAGTAAACTTGCTCCATTGTCAAAAGCTTTTATTCTTTAACTTTTAGGAGTTACTTAGCCAAAAGGGCCTTCATTTTTTGGTGATTTTTTGAGTGTTTTTAGTTTTTTTAAGACTTATGAATGGTTTTGCTGAAAACTTGTGGAAAGTCCATATATACTACATGTGTCTAGATATGTTACTTACAAAGAACTATAACAGATTTGTGGGCCATGATTCCCTTTGATTATATCCATATTGCATGTCACTTCCAATTATCCATTATCTGTTTATCTTACTCTTTATTATTATTATTTTAAACTGATTTTCCAGCATGAAAAATTAGACCATGGGTCAACATTTTCCAAGATCACTCTTTCAGTGACTGATGTTACCTTTATCAGTTTTCATTCCTTTGATATTGCTGATGGTTTGAGCTATGCATTATTACCGCAGGGTTAGCAGTTTTCTCTATTAGATTCTTCAGAAGTCACAGCACCAGCATAATCTAGTCCTGGTGATCTCTAAAGTTTTCCCAGCTTCTCCATAATTCTGAAATATAAATACCGCTGAAAAATTCTGTTACAGTTTACACAGCAGCCTGAACTTTTTTCCCAATGTGTTTTTGTTTCTGTTTTTGTTTTTGTTTTTTATTTATTTTAAAAAGTCTTTCTTTTGGTTTATGTGCAAGGCAGTATGTTGTCTTGCCAGCAAAAGGAAAATGCATTGTACGTTCTTTTAGGATCCCCCCTTTCTTTAGTCTATGCTTTAATACACAGATGGGTGGATGTCATCAAAATGACAACAAATGGTGCAGAGGGACAGTTCAATTCTGGATTCCTCACTCTGTCTGTCCAGCCTTCTTTCAGTGGCTAACACCTCAATGTAGGAATAGTTTAATGTCCTTCTCTACTCATCTGAATGTTTTCTGTTTGGGCTATGAACTACATGGGACAGTGACAGTCATTTAACACTACACCTAAAAATATATAGAGATCTATATATAATCTATACAGTTCAGCCACAGCATGAACTGTAACATCAATAAAGTCTGTGTCTGTCAAGTTCTGAAACTGGCCCTGTCCTGTTCTATTCTGCAGCTAATGGGGTACTGACAGAATTGTATTCCCTAACAGCTAATCGGAAATATCTATATTTATACATAATTTAAACATTCTCTATGGGGTATGTATCTGAGGGAACAAGACGTACAGGATGATAACACTTGAGGAGCAGGTGAAAAAAAAAAAAAAAAAAAAGCACTCAATTTTAATGAGAAAGGATAATGGAGCTTTCTACTGGAGCAGAGCACTACATTCCGATGCAATAAAATTCAGCTTCTTAATAGTTAATCTGGATTCCCACTTTCCATGGTAACAACTCCTAAAAATCAAGAGGAAGTTTAATAAGCTCATAGATATGGATTTAAGCAAGGCTAGATGAGTCATTAGAAACTATCATAAGAGAACACTTCTGCAGTGATAGCTCTGTGAATTAGACAGACTAACAAGATCTTTCTGTCCTTGAGTTCCACCTCTTAGCTAAGATTTTCCATAGTTTACTAAGAGCGCTAATTCACAACTATCCCCCACCTACACTCTCTTCTTTAGCAAATCTAATATTGGCTATGTGAGGAGAAGAATAGATATAAGGGGTTTTCCTGAGTCTTTGGCCTCATTCAGATTCATGTGATCCCTCTCCCTCAAAGGAATGAACAGCAGTCTGTAGCTTGACTATAGATGCTAACTACGCATAGTTTCAAACAACATAGGGGAGATAATTCTATACTTTTCTCAGCTTTTGTGTGTGTGTGTGTGCATGTGCTCTCCTCAATTTCCATGTCATTCGTAATCCAAAATTATCCAATTTTATTTTTAATTGTCCTGTAAACTCTCTTGCTTAGGGAGAAGAAATAATTCATGGCTGGTACATTCCTTAGTGTCTTTGCCAATCAAAACATGCATCTTACCTTTTACTGGCAACATGGTTATCATTATTCAAGCCACTTGGCTCCTTTGTTAGATCTCTCTGGCGTGGAAAGGAAAATTCACACCAGTGAAGAAGAAAACCACCGAGTCATTAAATGTTTATTTGAATATTTAAATCTTTGTCTGCAAAGAAGTGTCTAGGGAGAGTTCCATATTTAACAAGGGGGCTTACTGAAACCATGCCTATAGACAACACTCTCAATTTGCTGACACATTTGCTGAACACCTCTCTGTCAAATAAAGATGGAACTCTATGTTATGAAAGATACTTAAATATAAACAAATACTTTCTAACTTGGGATTGTGAGGTGATGCTGGTGGAACAGTAGAATGAATTGCCAATCATATCACTTGTGGTGATGAGGAAATTATTCACCTCTTAGTCATACGAACTTTAGGTAACAAACTTGAAATCAAATACAATAATCCAAAACTTGACTAGAAATAGACTGTGACCTGTCATGTCACAATAATCAACACGTTGATTATTCTTGTACTCAGAATACTCATTCTTTTGGAGCTGTTTTACTTTGTGCTGAAACTAGCTCATTTTCAGGGAAGTCATGTTTGTAGAATGGGTTCAGTGACTGAAAGACGCTTAGCCACAGTGTTAGCAGCGCTACAACAGATACTAAGAACTCTATCTGTCACAGGTTCTGCCTGGTAACATGGTCCCTCGGTGTCCCTGTTCCTTGAGTATGCTATGAGCCAAAGCAATATCCTTTATATGCCATCTTATGTCACTGTCTCCTGTCATGAAGCAGAAGAGACCTTACAGGTCTATAAATAAATTAAAAGTGAGAAAATTAAAAACAAGAGCATCTACTAAACATGCAGAGCAAAGCAAATTTTTTTTTCCATATTTTGAATGAAAAATAGCTATTGTGTCATAAGAATTAACACTAAAAAAAAAAAAAAAAGAAAATCAAAACCCAGATAGAAAATACAATAGAGAATTATTTTTTGATCCTTCCAAAAGTTTACCTTTTGAATGGGGTCTTAAACACACGAGTAGGCAAAAAGAATTGGGAAGGTCTTCTTATGATTCTTATGAAGCCTTCACTAATTTATCTAGATGAGAAAGAATAATATTATGATGACATGAAACAGTCTTGCTTTTTTCCCTGTTTCCATGTAAGTTCTAAAATAAAGTTTGTTTCATACAATACTGAATGTTAAAAAGTTGTCTACATAAGCTTAAACTGACATGAGTGAGAAACAGGAGTCCCTTCCTGTGAGTTTTTTTCAAGACTCAAATCTCTTTTCCTAATAAGTGTCTTCTTACTAATAATGAGGAAACAAGTCTAATAAGAAAGCCTTTTCCTGAAATAATCAACACCCATTGGTTATGGTACTCAGTTATTCTTAGAAAATCAATCTTGATTTTCTAAGAAAATAGACCAGATGTTGGTCACTGGCACTAGTGAGTTCTTGGTCTCGCAGCTGACAAAGCCCACAGGAATTGTTAGTTTTGTGCTAGACTGACTGATCAAATAATAAAAATGCATTATTTTGAAGGACTCATTACCACACACTTAATCATATTTATAATGCCATGCTGGCACAGCTGTGTACCAACGCAAATAATGCCTTTCAAAAATTAAGTTAAAATAATAATAATAAAAAGTCCCTCACTCAACAGAATAAAAAGTGTTTTTTTTTTTTTTTCTTTTTTCTATTTTATTTAATTCTTGGAAAAAGTCTAGCCTTTAGGATGCCAACAAATAAGTAAGTTTAAGTAAGTTAAATAAGCTTTCAAGCTCCTTAGTTTCTTCATCATTAAGGGCATAGCAAATTAAAATTGGAAAAATTCCTTGCTGCCCTAAAACATCTCATCAATCACAGACTTGTGTATGTGTTGACAACTTTTTGATTTTCCCTCTAAAGAAAAGAAGTTGGCTAAACAGAGCATCTGCCTAGAGCCAAACGTCTCCCCAAAGGAATCTGGTTCTTATTGGACTGAAATGAAACTACTGGTTTCCAACAGATATTTATGAAAGGGGAATAGGAATGAAAAAATGTTTAGCATAAAGTAATTGCTTGATCAATTAAATGTTTGTATAACCCCTCCTCTTTCTCCAAAATGGCAATAATTAAAACTTCAAGTCTCTCAGTAGTATTTCGTTTCCCTTACTGCCTAACAATTCAGACTAAAAATACATTACATATTCAACACATGTCAATAATAATAATAATAATAATAATCTCCATCCATGAAAAGAACTTGCAAACATGTAGGGACTTAATTTGAAGAAAATGTGCAAAATACACAGGAAGGACACATATCTGTTTCATTCTGGTTATCCATTGCACTTGAAAGAGAAGTAAACTCAACTGGGGATGGGAAAGAAGGCTTAAGGATGTAGTATCCATCTCACTTGAAGGACCAAATTGTGCTAAGGAATCTAGGATCCTAAATGATTTTCTGGAGCTAAAAAAAAAAAAAATCTAAAAAATTTAGACAAAGATGAATCAGAAACGTAATGCCTCTGTCTTTGTGCAGGAAAGCACTAGAGACAACTAAAAATCTTTTTCTGTTGCTTCTTTTGAGTAAAGAGAAGAAATGACTACAGGCAATGCTGAGCACAGATCAGAGACATAACGGCGTCTGCACGTCATTTTACATTTCCTCAGCTTTTGTCAGTTACCACCAGGGCCTCTAAATGTATACCTCTGGGCACTCCAAGGCTCCCCAGGCCTTCATCAGACTGAGTTTACCAGTACAGATCTCATTCCCAGGCCCACTGGGGTCCAAAGACAGGTGAGGCAGCACTCCATGCTGCATAGAGTGCAGCATGGCCCCCATAATCTATGTCTGCAGGGAAACGTGAAGGGCTCCTCGCAGGCTCTGACTCACTCTGGCAATAAAAGGACATGGAAAATGTGAGATCATGCTTCAAAGTCCTCTTAGCTTGCACAACATGAAGATCATTTCACTTCAGTCCATGTCTTCCCAGTACTATGTTACCCCAGGTTAGGAAATCTGAGGATTCTATATCTCATCCTGGAGCTTCCCCATTCAACCCATCAAAGTGGTTCACATCCTATTGCCTCCTTCCATTTTCTTATCTTTAATCTATTTCAGGTTTCTGTTTGCCTTTTCTCAGTCTTATGGCTATTTCCATTGGTTGCATACTCTACCCATAAAAATGGCTTTGTCTTCAGTACTCCAAGCTGTGGATGGTGGGGGATGACAAGGGACGGAGATGTTTTCTACTGCTGCTGTCAGCAGCCTGATCTATACTTTCCTCTGTCTCTCCAGTACCACCACCATACCTCCTGGTCTTATCTCAAAAATCCATCTCAACTGAACAATTGTCAGGGAGTTAGGATAACTTCTAGTTTCTCAAACTGAGTGCCCCATTAACATGTTATACTTAAATCTTTTCTCTGTGGACCTGATAAAGGCTGATGTACAGAGGATTCAGAGATTGCTTGTTGAGTTCAGTGAGAGCAACCAGCATGAGCCAGGACTTGGTTCTTTCTGGCCAAAAGTCTGAAAACAAATAAATCTCTATCCACTGATGAACTCATTGAGAAGTTCCCCTTCACATTTCAACATTTCTTGATAAAATCCTCATCATTGCTAGGTTCAAGTCTTTGGAGAACAGGTTCCCTTTTCCCTTTGCTATCAGAAAAGGGCCACCCCATGCCTCCAGGACATGAAAATACACACCGTGGCTGTCTTTTGACAACAGGATGTTAGTCTTGATGAAGACAGACCCATAGTGGTGGACAAAAGGGATTTCTGCCTCTACTGTCCTACCTGTAGCTAAACATCTCCTTTAATATTTTACTTTCCAAGGCTATATGCGTTTGCTACACATGGAGTACTGTCACTTCTCATGTGGTTTGACCAAGAGGAGATTGACACAGTGATCACAGATGACTAAAGGAGACCTGCAGGCATTCATAGTCTGCATTTCAGAACTGCTCTGGCATTTAAAAATTTCTGTGCCTGTCTCTCTAGGGCAGTGACCACAGCTGATACCCCTGTCAGGAAGCACATCCAGACCACTCGCTCTCTGGCCAAGCCATCAAGGCAAAAGCGCAAGTGTGTCAGTGCTTCAAAAAAACATTCCATGTAGTTTCATACCCTGATCATTAATTCTGCATGAGTAAAGGTCTGATGAGCTCTCTGTGAAGCATATTACTCTGCCTGCGTTGGTTGAGTTGAAATTTTCTACTTTATGATGAGGAACAGGTAAAAATTAGTTGCCTTTCTCACTGTGCTTTAAGCCAAGTTTGCTCTTTAGCACGATGTCTCTCTCACTCCAAAATTTGACAGTAAGGGTACTTGCCTGCACATTCATTTTCTTAAGTAGTACCTTTCCTAATCTCCTAGGATGTGGCTTTGTTTGATTCAGTCAAGGAATTTGGAAGACCTCCAACTGCAAATGCTATCATCAAGTGACCTTTTTTAGGCACCAGTTGAAATACAGGTTATTCCATGTAAACATTAAAAAAAAAAAAAAAAAAAAAAAAAAAAGAGAGAGAGAGAGAGAGTGGTGGTTTTCAATGTAAGGTTGACCAGAACCTAGATCACCAGAAGATTTTGCCAAGAGAGACAGTGGAATCTCTGTCCCTACAGATATTCAAAATCTGTCTGGGCATGACCCTGATCTCTCTGCTCCAGCTGGCCCTGCTCTGAGCTGTGGGGGTTGGACTAGTGGATTTCCAGAGGTCCCTTCCCACCTCAGTCATTCTGGGATTCTGTTTTACATGAGTCATTTCCTGCATATTGGACACAAGAAAATATTGTGATAGTCTTTCACAAACTATGATGGTTACTAAGAGTCCAAGATAGAGATTTGACTTTTGCTTGGTGTTGCAGCTGAGGCCTCAGTTGCAGTTTGGTACCAGGAACAGCTTCTAAAGGAAATGGGAGGCAGAGCTGTGTTACAACACAGTAACAAAAAAAATACATAAATAAAACAAAATAAAAATCTGATGTAATGATTTTGAAGTCCCTCCTAAATCAGAATGTAAAGCATATGTTGAAGAAGTTTTAAATTAAATAACTTATACATATTCACCACTTAAAAAAAAAAAAAAAAAAAAAAAAAAAAAAAGTTTATTTGTTTTTTCCAGACTAAAAATGCTTTTCCCAATGCCATCAATGAAAAATGCATTAATTAAAATGAATTTCCCATCTAACTTTGATGCCATCTGAAAGTAAGAAGAGAAATTACTGTTCCTATTCAGATTTTGGTTTCCATGACGCAAGCTGTCACTACTAATGATGTTATACTACTGATTCCACAGCAAGTATTTACAGCAAGTACATCCAGCAATCACATACTGGGTTGTAAAATTCAATGAACTCCTTCTGTATCCTGCACAAAAATGTCAGGGTCACTTGTATTACAAGAACACAATTTCAATTCCTTGCACATAGTTTGTTTCTGCATCTGTAAATGAAATGTAATTCCCCAACCCACACTTTAAAATGTCCACCAAGTTATAGGATAGTAATTTATACTCTTAATATAATATTTCTATTATCCTAGAATATCTTTGGTAACACTCATATTTCAATGACCTGAAAGCACTTACAGTATACTTATAATACCAAGCAAAGATGATCATCTTTACAATGAATAGCAACAAACTAGTCTTTTTTAGACTGTGTTAAGATGAGGACAATAATTGGTAAACAACCTATCACTGAAATAAAGCGAAACAGATTTCAAATAGATATTCAACAAGGCTAAATGCCAGGTGCTGCACTTGGGTCACGACAACCCAATGCAGAAGTATGGGCTTGGAGCAGGGTGGCTGGAAAGCTGCCCAGCGGAAGAGGATCTGGTGGTGCTGGTTGACAGCTGGCTGAACATGAGCCAGTGGTGTGCCCAGAGGGCCAAGAAGGCCATCAGACACGTGGAGACACATGGAGACACGTGGACATGGCACTAAAGGGACTTGTTTTAGTGGAGGGACTCAGTAGGCCAAGTTGATGGTTGGACTTGTTCATTGTTCACTGGGAAAATAGGTTAAAATATATTATTTGGTAAATAATCATTCCACCACCCCACCCCCTACCCTCATCTGTATATTTTTTCTCTTGAGTATGATTTTAAATATCTTTGGAAAAATATTTTCCTTCTGTTTATTTGCTTCCCCATCTGTGAAACAGAATTGCTGATTTTATCAGGATAAACTTCAGAACAAAGCTCATTAAATGTTAGCCTAATCTTGCAGTCCCTAAATGACTAAAGTTTCTTTTAAAATTAATGTGAGGTTTCTCTGTGAGAGGACTTATCATTATTATTGTATTGCACTATTCTTCTTTGTTCCAAATGCCATTAAGCACTGTGCACAAGCACATGGTGAAAAACTGCGGAGCATGAGGAACAAGTCCCTGAAAGCCACAGAAATACTTGACAGTGAAGATGCTTCACTCTTCCACTCTAATAATCATTATAATGATAAGCACTTGATAGAAATGCTGGTGTATATTTTTTATTGTTAGGTTTAGCACACATCTAATCAAGAGTAATTTTTCCCCTCTTGGGGGGAATAAATGCAAAAATAAATTATAAAAAAAAAAAAAATAAAGTTTAAAAATATTAACTTAACTGTAGAAAGAAATAGTCCTTTGCCCCAGCAGAATAGAAAACACAACAGGGAACGGTTTGCCTTTGACACCATGGCATTCAAAGCTGAAAATGGGTTAGGATGAAGGACACATTTATTTACCTAGAGCACTCATAGCATGTAGCATGCTTGTTCCAGTGGGACTGAAACAAAACTTTCAGTAGTTTTCTAACAAATTTATACAAATAGCCCATGGTGTTCCTAAAATAGGATGACCTTTAGTTCCAATGTCTTAGGGTGTAATGAAGTCACCATCAATGTTGGTGCTTCTCTGTTGCCCTTTGCCTTTTGTACTGCTGCCAGCTCAGGAAGCTGAGCTCAGATTTCAGTGTCAGAGCTCCTGTGAGAACAGTGGTTTTGTTCTGTGTTCTTTCCTCTGAGGTTGATGTTTAAATTGTTTAGATGTTATTTTGGCCCAGAGAATCTGTGCTACTCTAAAAAGTTACATTCTAAAAAGTACATAATGAGAAACCAGAAACCAAAATTGTTTACAAGAACAACTTGAAGTTTATTTTATTTGATAATACTTTTATGAAAAAGAATATTTTCAAGTTTTAAGTAATGCTATATATATTAAATGGTGAAATTACCTTTTATTTAGTAGACAATCCTAAAACTTCTATTCTAGAATGTGTATGGGTTGAAAATATCTCTGATCTGTAGAGTGGGCCATAAGTCCTTGTCATTGCATTAAAAAGTAATTCTAAATGAAAGGAATTTGTCTCCCCATCTGCCTGTGAAATTCCCATGTATGAATACTTTATACAGCTCTGAAATTCCTGGATGCCATACTTTGATTTCACTGAAATATTAGTTTATGAGTCACAATCTTATCTGATTGTGAGGTATCACAATATCACAAAATATCACCTGGTAATTTGGCTCATTTTAAGATAACATTTTCTCTCCAATATGAATCTCAAGATAAATAAATAAATAAATAAATAATCAGTGAACATACATCTTTGTGCCATTCTTGATGAGAAAACCCTCAGTTTTAAGGATATTGTCTCTTTAACTCATTAGTAGTCACATGCACCACCACCATACATAAATCTGTCCAATGACTTATGGATGAAATTTTACCTATACATATCCATTAAATTATATAACATTAATTTTACAATAAAAATAAAGGGGCTTTATTTTTATTATGACAATATATATTATACTTGCCATAGAATTTCATAAATCAACACTGAATTAATCCCTAAATTAAAGTAAAGGAAGATACAGAAGTTTTCTGGTTAATCATTTGAGCTTCCAATTAGTTCAATACTACCAGAGGTACTGCTTTATAGTAGGTGCCATGATGAAAAGTTAGAAAAGTTTATTCTGAAAATGCCTTACTGACAAAGAAGGTCCAAGGTCCAAGATAAAGAATTCAACATTTAATATTTTTCCAAGTTAAAGCTTTTATAAATTGATCCAGAGTCAGTGAAAACATTTAAAGTCCTTCCACCACCTGCAGAGGAATTGGGATCAGCTTTTACAACTGGTGTAAGGGTTATCAGAAGTAAGATTTCTTTCAGTAGACAAATGACAGATTGAGAAACTAGGAGTCAGCACTAATATGAATCTGTATTTTTTTCTAATAATTTAAATGGGAAAAGCTTAAAATGGGAAAAACAGTAATTAAACTTAAAACAGCAATTAAATTTAATAGAATAAACAGTAAATAATCTCATTATCAGAATCTAAGCCAAATATCTGATTTGCAAATTAATTGCAAAAATGGGGAGATAGATTTGTAACTGATTATTGTCACTAATTCCAAATTCTTGAACTGCTGCCTAACACATTTTGGACATCGACACTGTATTTTTGAATGGTTTGGGTTTTGCAGTTACATAAGCATAACTAAATAAATAAATAAGTAAAAGAAAAAGAAAAATGTAAACTCTGCTAAAAAAGGCTGTACATAGTTTGAAAAACGGGATCAAAAGTTAGCAAATAATGAAGTCCTGGATCTTTTCTGCTTGGTAAGCTCACACATAATGCAAAATGATTTTTATCTGTTTGGAACAATTTTAGTTATCATTACTTTTAACAGTCTTTTTACTACAAGGATCAGTTTACCAGTACTAAAAAAATACTTGTGCATTGTTGTTTTTTTTTTGCACAGAACATTTATTTGGCTTCACTACTATCTTCCCCTAGCAAGACACTAAAAAAGGCCATCTAAATTATTCAGGTGTTCTGCAACTGGAACCAGTGTTTTTTTCTAATAATTCCTGAAACTGAATTTCTAGGATATGCAGCTTCAGGATGGCCAACTCTGCAAGGGGTCCCCGGGTTCTCTGCCATGGAGACAGGTGTCTGGGAGACCGCAGACTTTCCTGCTAGCCAGAAAATCCAGTTTTTGGAAAAACAAACCTCTATTTTTGGCCAATTATTTTTAAAAAATAAATCAAAATAACTGACCACCAGAGTAAGCTCTGTCTTCTGCTAAAGAAATGAAGGTTCAGCAGAAACAGGTCTAAAGACAAAGAAAAACACACTTAATCAATACATTCAAATTTACTTAAAAAGTAGAACAGTAGACCTTCATCTACCCATTCTCTTGGTCTGGTACATCATCATCTGGGTTTGGTGAAAATGGGTTTGATAAGCAATGGCACGTGATTCAGTAGGGATTTTTTTTTTCTTTGCAGTGATTGCCTTTGAAAAGATATCAACATGTATTGGAGGAATTGATTCGAATTTTCATTATGAAAGTTCTACTGCTTCTGAGATAACAAATCCCCATCTCTCTCATCTTTGCAGAAACTGAGATACAGGGAAGGAGGGATACCAAAATTATAGGTTAACCAGCAATAGCAGAATGAAATGATGCAGTTATAGAAGCTGTATGGGACATAAAAGAGTGAGGTAGTAATACATATGTCGTGGTTCCGCTCGAGTGGGCAGCCGAGCTCCACCACAGCCGCTCTCTCACTCCCCCTCCTCAAAGAGGAATGGGGAGAAAATATGTGAAAAGGGCTCAAGGATTGAGATAAGGACGAGAAAATCACGCAATAATTATTGTAACGGGCAAAACAGACTCGGCATAAGGAGATAGTAAGATTTATTGCCTACAACTAACAAGCGAGAGAAGTGAGAAAACAAAGGAAAAAAAAACAAAAGCACCTTCCCCCCCCATCCAACCTCTTCCACCTCCTCCCCCCGAGCGGCGCAGGGGAACGGGGAATGGGGGTTATGGTCAGTCTACAGCACTTCTTCTCTGCCGCTCCTTCTCGGTCACTCTCGTCCCCTGTGCTGTGGGGTCCCATCCACGGGATGCAGTCCTTGATGAACTGATCCGGCGTGGGCTTCCCACAGGCAGCAGCTCTTCCAGAACTGCTCCAGATATGGGTCCGTACCACGGGGTCCATCCCTCAGGAGAAAACTGCTCCAACCTGGCTCCCCTACGGGCAGCAGCTCCTGCCAGATCACCTGCTCCTGCGTGGGCTCCTCTCCACGGGCTACAGGTCCGGCCCGGAATCTGCTCCGGCAGGGGTCTTCCACAGGCGGCAGCCTCCGTCGGTGCAGGGCCACCTGCTCCACCGTGGTCTCCTCCACGGGCTGCAGCGTGGAACCCTGCTCCACCGTGGTACTCCATGGGCTGCAGGGGGACATCCTGCTTCACCATGGTCCTCACCACAGGCCGCAGGGGACTTCTGCTCCGGCGCCTGGAGCACCTCTCCCCCTCCCTCTACACTGACCTTGGTGCAAGGCTGTTCTCTCACTCCCTTGACTCTCCTGGCTGCTGTGTGGCGCAGCGTTTTTTCCCTGTCTTAAATATGCTCTCACAGAGGCGCAAAACAACATCGCTTATTGGCTCGGATCTGGAAAACAATGGGGCCCTTCCCAAACATGGGGCAGCTTCTAGATCTTTCTCACAGAAACCACCCCTATGGCTCCCTGCTACCAAAACCTTGCCACGTAAACCCACTACAACATAACAACCAAGTGTCTCTGTAATTTTCCTCCAAAACACTTTCTGTTTGAGCTGGTTCATTGGAAAGAGAATGTAAAAGAAAGGGGCCTGGGTTTCCCAAAATACACTGTTCTTGTTAATAGAAATATGGATGCTGGATCTTCCCCTTGCTGCACTTCTTTGTATGTACTCCCTCAAAGTGTAACTCTGGCTAACAGAACTCATTTTGTAACATTGGAGTGCAAATTCCCATATAAGAAATTCCCAGCTTGCATTTTCAGGTAAGACCTGCTAGTAGTGAGCCTTTTAAGGAGAACTGAGAGGCCTCCTTAGTGTCTAATGAAAAACATTTTGGAAAGGCTCTTCTCAATTAACAACAGCCCATATAATCTTAAACCTCCCCCCACCCCAGCCCTCCCAAAAAAAAGAAGAAAAAAGAGAGAGAGGAGAGAGAGAGAACAAAAGAGATCATATCTTGTAGTTGGATTGCTATGTTGGTCTAAATCTTCAGTGTATTAGCATTGCATTTATTGGATAGGATTATTTCTATTCTCACTGCAAAGTAACTCTTCTGAATTCGTTGGAGTTAGTGTAGATTTTTAAAAATATAAATGCTGGGAGAAGCCACCTAGTGGTTCAGTGTTCCAGAATGATAATTTTGTGTTTTAAGTTATTTATTCCAGGAAAATAAGGTGTATGAAAATTTGTTTAGCAACCTAACCTCCTGAGTCATTTCCATGGCATTGTTGATGGATGTTTCTCACTGAGCACTGTAGGAAAAAAAAAAAAAATAAAAAAAAAAATAAAAAAAATAGAGGAAGAAAATATAATGCAGGCCCAAGAATGTTGCTTAGAAAATAAGTCTGGGTAAAAAGAGCTGTCAAAAGCAAGTGAAATGTAAGTCACAGCTGATTCTGATTCTTCAACCTTGCTGAAAATGTGTATGTGCAGTGCTGAATCAGAGAAAGGAAAACAGAAAATTATTTTATATTGCCTCATCTGTAATATGTTAGACTACCAGGCTAGAGCATCAAATAACTCAGCATGACCAGAATTTATGCAATGGGCAGTTAAAGCAGATCTTGAACAGTCACTGGGGTGAATAATGAGTTTTGATCTGGAACAAAACTGTTTTCAAGTACTCTTTCTTGTCCACCTGACACAATTTCCTATCCTCTTTCCCCTGCTCCAAGTGAGCTTTCCAGCAGATTCCTTGCATAAAAGTAGATACTCTTGGTATAAAACTGTTTCTTAAATGCAATGAAAGTTATGGCCTTAGCTTCAAAGTAATCAAGACTCCCCTGAAATGATGTTTGGATTACTGCGGAAACTTGCAGTCTGGGATAGATCTGAAGCGGGTTATACATCTTACTGATGTCAAGGGAAAATATAAGACAAAATTATGTCTCGGATTTTTATTTAAAGTGTATCCTGCAGCATTGCTGTCTGAAGTATTTTTTAATTTTTTTTCATACCCATTTGATAAAGTCCACTTGTAAACAGAGTTGCAGAGAACTACAGACAATGGCCATTGAAATGCATTTTAACCTCATTACACACAGCTGGTCACTGTACAGAGGCTCTGACTTACAACACTGAACCGAATGGGATGAGAAGATGCCATGAGCTCACATGGCAATTATTTGTGCTTGGCTGATTGCAGCTGACTGCAAAGTGCAGTCAAGCTCCCCATCAAGGCTGAGTACCACTGCTGAAAAATACAGTGCAGTATGTGAAAATACTGAAGAGCAGCATATATGAAAAGAATGAGTACAGAAATGGGAGATAAAAAAACACAACTGTTAATTCCCATTTGGTCTTGGATTTTCATGTTGATTTTGGCAGATTTTCTTAGCCCAGATCTTGATTTCTCCATCTGCAACGTAACAGTTTCTACCTATACTGTTTTCCCAGATGTCGCAAGGAACTCTTAATCCTTGTACAACACTTCAGAGGCATATTCACTTGTTTTATTTATGCTTTTTATTTTTTAATGAAGCTTGCTCTCAGCTACACTGTGTAGTCTAGAATTTTTGAGCATCTTCTTGCCATAGCACTGAATATGTAAAGAAGACCTCAGACAGTCCTCTGGAAATGTGCCCAGATTTGGTCATAATGACAGTCCCCGTATCACAGCTGCACTGTCTGGGAGACAGCTTGAAGGGGACTGAGCATGCTGCACTCCAAAGATGCATGGAGGGAATTGGCCCCTTCTCCAAGGGTATCCCAACTTTTTTGGTAGGAGACTGCTACGGAGACTACACAAGGAGATTGTTGTTTCTATCTTATATAGGATTCATAAAACTGCAATAACATGTTTTATAGAAATCTGATTAATACATTTATGTGTGTGCATGTGTGACTGTACACACATATAGAGAGAAACAGGATAGATCAGTCTTTCTGAAGGTCTCGTAGCAAAAGAAGACCTACCAGGAAATGTATAGTTTTACATTCAGATTGTGATTTCATGAGCTACATGCTCACTACAACAGAGGTAGAACCACTGCTGAACACATCCACAGAAAAATAATATCTGAGCACACGATCACATTCTAATATAATCATGATATGGCAGATATAAAGGGAGTTGAACTAAAGCTGGAAGGCCTGTCTCAGGTCAACTATTTCCTATATTTTGAGATTTGCAGTCTTACCATTTATTTAACGAACTTTTCTCATTTGAAATAAATTATTTGCTTAGATAACATTATGTAAATGATTCATTGCAACAGACCCATCACTTTTATTTGTACTCAATATGCTGCCACAATTGCTTCATACAGGCAGCACTCATTGCCTCGTGTGTTACACTTTTATTTAAAGGTCAAAACAGAAGGAAGAGCATTATAATGGTTTGGCTGGCTGAAGTCAGATTTTATACTTTGCAGCTTCATTAGATGACATTACATCACAGGATACAGACAAGCAAAGCCTGAATTGATCTTACTTGACTGAATTCTAAATGAATGGAAAATGACTGCATGGTTTTGCCAAGGAACAGAAATGATGGTATGACAAATCTGTGATTTCTATAAAGATTTATGTCTTTATAGCACATCTTTTCAGTTTATTTGCTTCAGCTGTGGTCATGGAATTTGAAAAATGAGGACCCTTTTGCAAGATTTTTCAACAAATTGAAAAAATATATTGTTTTATTGGTGTGTAGCTTTAGAGTTTTTTCACTTCACTTCAAAAATTGTGCCTTATTGCAAGCAAAAAAACCTTTTGGTATTTCATAAGTTTATTTAATTTTACTCATAATTGCCAGTTATCAAAATGTCTTCTCCATTGCCTTCTTGAAAAAGATGGGAGAGAAAAAAATAAAAAATAAAATCAGGCATGTATGTCTTAGGAATGTACCTGGAGAAGATGAGTCCTTTAATGATCTAGTTTGCTGGACAAAGAGTCAGGAAACTAGTTTTGTGAACTTAACTTCACCATGAATTTGAGTAGTTCATTTGACCTTTAGTTCTGATTTTACCCTTACCCAGAAAATGTCATAGGAAGAATATTCTTGGAGAAGAAAATATATATATATATCTTCAGAGAACTTCAGAGGATGTAGATATGATACTGCATCTCATTTTACTACTATTACCACCATAACAATATGAATTTTTTAGGATATTTTGTGCAATAAGGAACATGCTATGTTTTCTTCACATGAACTCTTCAGTGTGTGATGAACAGTTTTCTTCTCCTCCACTTCCAGTCATATTTGAGACAATATGGGAGATTCACTTGTAGAGAGTTCCCTGAATCATAGAATCACAGAATGGTTTGGGTTGGAAGGGACCTTAAAGATCACATAGTTCCAACCCCCTGCCAGGGGCAGGGACACCTCCCATCAGACCAGGTTGCCCAAAGCCCCATCCAGCCCGGCCTTAAACTTCCAGGCATGGGGTATCCACAGGTTCTCTGGACAGTCTGTTCCAGTACCTCACAAATACACATACAATTACACGTCTGGATAGGAAAAGGCAGAATAAACACATCTTTTGACAAAACTCAGTCTTAGATAAAATCTTCCATTTTTATCTCAAGGAGAACAATAGCTTTTTTTGGAATTGAGGATGCAACACTTCCCATTCTCTAGGAAAGGCAGAGGCCAGTTTGGGAAAAATCAGCCATTAAAGAACAATTTCACTGCCAAAAGACATGTGCTTGCATCTGTTGGGATTCAATAGTGTAAGATTTTCTTTGCTGGTCTCTCTTAATATATGTTTTGAGCAGCTTGGGTGAAAAGAAGGAACAAGATATCCTCTTGTCATGTTCGGTGGGTGAGTTTTTAATGGCATGGTATTTGTTAATATAAGAGTAATGCACTTTCTTAAACTTTCTTCCTGTTTCCATTTCTGATTATCCCATCTTCAAAACAGATTACTCAACTAGCCAGGCAAGTCTACACTTACGAACAAATTGTATGATTAAAGCAGAATCTGAGTCCACAGATCTGACTATCACTCACAAAGTTTCTGTCTAAGAATAAATTGAAAGGTACCATGACCAGTTGGAGCAATGCCTACTCTTGAACTGGAGAAAGAAGAACATGCAGAGTTGAAGGTGCCCAAGAACTGCACAGTTAAGCCATAACATCATGATATTTTTCAGGATAGAGCCTGAAGAAGACAAAGGAATGCATATAGGTCAGTGGAAAAGAAATGTGGAACAGTTGGGTTAAGTAAGAAAAATAGGTTCTGAAGTTATTAATAAGCAAATAAATGGAAGAAGGAACTCTTAAACTTTGAACTCTTATGAAAAGGATTGCTTTTATAAAATATGGAAGAGTAGAAGTTTTATACTAGAGGGGATTGACATCAGAATGAAGGAGTAGGCTTTGCTTGTAATGGAGAGTAATTTTGATTACAAAACAGATTATAAATTTCAATCTGAATATAAAATGATGTTTGCCCTCCTTTTCAGCGCTCTTCTGGTAGCATCATTCAATAACATCAGTAACCAGAGCCTATTTCTGCGGCATTTGACTGTCTGTTGGTCAATACACATTTGCTGCAAAGAAGCCTTGAAAGGTTTGGGGGTTGGATTTGATTCAAGCAATCACCCAGAAGTCTGAAAGCTTATTCAATCTTTCTACATCTTTCATTTCTTGAAAAAAGAGAAAAAGCCCTTGGAAATTTCATGTAGACAACCCTTCTCTAAGATCATTGCTATATCTGATTCTGCACTTAAATGGAAAAAAATAGAAGGAAAATCCATGTCAAATATTTTAGAAAAATACAAAAACTTGTTTCTTCAAAGGTAAAGTTCTTTATTTTTTTTTCTCTAATTAACGCAAGTGAATGAGCCCATTTTTAGTGTTAAAGACACAAGCAGATGTGGGCAAAATCATCTGAAAAATCTATATCCTAGATATCTGAAAATGAGGAGAAAGAAAAAAAAAAGGATAAAAATAGAACATTTAGAAAGCAGAAAAAAAAATTATACGGTAGATGTAGTTCAGTCATAAAAGGGATCCATTAAATGGGCTTTCTCTAATACCAGATCAAAAGCACTATGGCCACATGATATAAAAGTGGATCTGTTATAAACTCACTCATAAAAAGTCTCATTATTCAGATTTGTATTTTATTACAGGCCTCACTTCAGTCTGAGTATCAGACTTCAGCTCCAGCTGTTCTCCTGCAAGTGGCCTGAAGCTGATGAAAAAGTCTCCAAGACAAGATACAACCCATAGAATTTTATATAAATGAAATACAGCTATGTTCCACTGTCTAACATAGACCAAAACTGGTTGCTACAATAATGCACAAAACAGATCAGAAAATGTGAAATGGTCAAATTAAGGAGAAAGATGATATGAGTATAAAATACAGAGAAGATTAGTAAAGTGAAAAAAAAAAAAAAAAAAAGAAAGAAAAAAAAAAAAAAAAAGCATTTCCAAACACTAACTCCTTCAGCAATTCCCTTTTCCTACTATTCCTCCATCAAATAAAATACTATCTTGTTAGGTGTTGTCAGCATGTCTGGAAAGCAAGCAGTACAAAGCTGTGGCATTGCATAGTAGCAGTCCATTTTCATAGGTGATGCAAGCTGAAATCAAGAAAAGACCTGAAGAAAAAGGTTTCAAAAAAAAAAAAAAAAAAAAAAAAAAAAAAAGAAAGAGAAAACAAAACAAAACAAAACAAAACAAAAAAAAACACTATTTTAAACAATTGTTAACTCTCAAACAGATCTGCACTTTCTGTGCAATAGGAGCACAGGTATACAGGTTGCTGTACATGTGGGATCATCCTACTGCTCCCAAGAAATGAGCAGAATACCTTATAAGAGAGGAAAGGGGAAAGGGGAAAGTCCCAAGATCTAGAAGCTGTGGGATTCCATTTTTCCCACAGAGAATATTTTCCACCTTTCCTCATGTTAAAGAAGACAAAATACATACAAGAAAAGTTTAGTCTCTTATTATATTGTCATGAATACAAAATTTTCCCCTTAGCTTTCCAAACTGGAACTTCATCAAGCCTTAAATATTTTTTGAATGGTAAAGTACCAATACGTGCCACCAGAAAATTATCTTATTCATTGATTAAGTCCAAGTCATGACAGCCATTTTTACTTGGGTTAATGTTTAGTGGCTAACCTATTGCAGTTCAACAGACAAAGTCATTTTTCATGAGAAATCCCTAGCATATTGCTTTCTTACTATATTTTGAAGATGTTTACTTCTCTAGTTTTAACATTTAACATCTAGTTTCTGCCCAAAGGGAGAGATATGGTGATGAATTAGAGAGGCTGGTGGTAAAATATATCTTTAGAAGTTCTGGAAATAAATTCTGCAATACTTGGTTGAAGGAGTCTGTGGTATCAGTACACTGCACCAGTCCACAGAGCAAATATCTATCTGTGCTGAGCTGTTTCATGCCTTGCTGATGGGAAGATGCCACCACTGAAGTGAGATATACTACAGCCTGAATAGGGATTGAGGATCAGCCCCACATTTATGAGATCAGGCATCACTTAGTCTTGCTTTGTTGCTTAGGATGGACAATACAAGGAATACCAATACATTTTGCTGCTAGGGCATTGCAATACCTAAAAGACCCTCTGCATACTAGAGACTTTACCCTGTGTCAAATCCTTTTTGTTACCACCTAAAGTACAGAATACATTCAGCTGTGGTTTATCTCTACTCCAGCTTTGGGTACACAAAAGGAATGAGGACTAGGTTAGATAAATACTGCATCCTTAAGGGAGAATCTAGTATCTTGATAATGTCTGGAATCACTTACCTAAGGTTTCCCTGGGAAGAGCTGGCCAAGCTTTGGAGAGGCCAGAGCAAGGGATGCTGGTTGAACTGGGTCACTGGGCTACCAGTGACAGTAGAAAAGCAGTGTGGAGATCCTACTTTGGCAGATTTGGGGGGATGTTTTCTTCCTCCTCGTCTCTCACAACAAAGAGACTATGAATCTAAACCTTTTCCTGATAAACAAGTCCCTGGCCACCACTTTTCCCCACCCATAAATTATTCTTCTGTGTTCTCTATCCCTCCTTCCTACTCTACTCCCTTCAAAAACTACTTCAAAACCTGACTACCAGGCATCCCCTTTCCATGTTCTATCTAGGTACCAGATGGGCCTTTGGATGTCATCATACAGACATTCAAGTGCCCTGCCAATCTCCCTTCTTCCTGTACAGACCCTCTATCACCTATCTCCAGCCCTTTCATCTGTTATTCATTGTGTAGTATCCTTTTCAAATTTCCAGGACTGGGAAGATAGTTGATAGTTGCCTATCTATTTTCAATATTTTACCTGAGCTGCCCTGAAACACCTTATAGGTCATTAAACATGTAGCCCTCCAGGGTGTTCCTGCAAAATCACAGGAAACAATGGATACCTGCACCTCCTCCACCTTCTCACAAGATCAAGTGTCCTTCCACTGTTCAGGATATACCACTCTCATCCCTGAACAAAAAAGTTGCAGTACATCTCAGCACAGGGAAAGAATTGTTATGGATTACTAAAATATCTGGCATTACATTTGTGTACTGACTTAGTTTTTGTAATGATTTATTTTCTGAACCCATAGTGATGGCAAGAACAAGAAGAAGTCTTTGAGTTCTCATCTAAAACATCACTTTTTTGGAAGGCAGTGTTTCCCTTGACAGTGACCAGGATTACTGCCAGCATAAACACAGACTTTATTCATTGGACTGTCTGCGTGTGATTCAGTGAAATGGATGTTGTAGTCTAGAGAGAATTTTAAAACATCAGCTATTGTGCTTCTAGCAGTTTCCTCATTTTTCGAAAGGAACAATCTTAGATTTAGGATTTTTTTACTTTTCTTATGAGTATATTATTGGTGATGCCTTGATTACAAATCCAGACAAAGAATAGTATAGAAATGTCTTGCTGATTTTTGAAAGGATTTTTAAAGTTGCAATTCTTTCAATTGTACAGGAAATATGACATATTAAGGTCAAACAACTGGCAGTTGCAACAGTGAGGGGCTCAAGGCACTTACTGTTCTGTGTACCTCAAATTTTTCTGGTGATTCTTGTACAGCAGTAAGATTCACTGAAGTCAGTGCAGTGAAAGGATGCTTACGTAATGCATAATGCATAAGGACAACAAAGTCCATATGGCAATAGTCAATAGTGTTTGATTCAGTGACTTGACTACTGGGTCTTCCCCGTTCATGGAAAAAAAAAAAAAAAAAAAAAAAAAAAAAAAAAAACAAACAAAAAAAAAAAAAAAACACTGCAAGTTCAGAACTTCTGCTTTGAAACAGCTAACCACATTTTCTGGTATGAATATGGTCAGGAACTTTGTTACTAAGCAAACTGCTATAAATATAGACAGAAAAAAAGAAAAATGATACTAATAGAATGTGGTTGGAAAATAAAACCAACAGCAGTGTTACAAGGATTACTAAGGAAACTGTTTATTAGAATCAATTGTAGGATCAGCATATAGTCCAGGCTGGAAGAGAACTTGCTCTCCACCAGCACTTACGTCCCTTTCAGCAGGGCTGCTACCCAGCCACATAGATCCTAGCCAGTGCTGTGCTCTCTGGTTGTGTTGTCCCAGGTGTAGGACTTGTCTTTGTTAAAATTAATGCAGTTCTTTCTTAGCTGCTCTTTTAGCCTTTACAGTTTTCTCAGTAAGATGGTTTCTCTGTAATTTGGCCACTTCTGATGTGTCCTCACCACCCATTCTAGTGTCATCAGCAAACTTGGTAGGGGGACTTTCAGTCACATTATCTAGGTCATATATGGAGATATTGAACAGTGTGGGGCCAAGTATTGACACCGGGGGATCCTATTTTTGACTCCTGAGTAAAAAACATCAACCACCACCCCCTGGGCTGGCCCCTTAGACTATTTCCTTTCCATTTGAAGACCACTAATCCAGTCTTTATCTTGTCAGTTTGTCTAGGAGGAGGCTGTGGAAAACAGTGTCAAATGCTTTGCAGACATCCAAGTAAACAATACACATTGCTCTCCCCATGTGGGCAGAAAGTGTTACTTTCCTGTTCAAGGTAGTCTGGTTAGTCAGGCGTGATTTGTCTTTGGAAAATCCACATTGGCCTTTCCCAAATACCTGCTTCATTTGGTATCAGTTTATAAGAGGTGGCATTGAAGAACTTGTATTAAAACATAACCTGTTTCATAGAGGGTTAACACTGATTTACCCAAGGCTTACAGAGTTTACTGATTTGTAGCTTTAGGTCAAAAAAGACACAGATAAAATATTTCTTCTTTAGTTCATATTGCATTAAACAAGAATACGTATGCATTTATTTTAACTGACATGTTTATTTGATCAAAGGATTTTTCTGGGTCACATTAATTTATGAATGAGATTCCCATGATCCTTGAGCACTTATGTTAACTGGCTTAATGTAACCTTTAGATGAGCTTTGAGCTTGTAAAGATTTTTATTTTTATTTTAGCAAAGTCTTTCTGTGGACTTATCAGAAATGATTTATGTGTTTTGCACTTTATATGTCTGCTTTTAAGATTTAACATACAAATACCAGTTATGAAGATTTGTGTGTCTGGTACTTCAGTACTTCTTCATATAAGATAAGCAGATGAGATTAGCTCCTTTTTAAAATACGTTATAAACAATTTTGGGTATAAACATATATGTATAAGTACAGATCCTGAGCTTGCTCAGTTTCAATTACTGGCAATCCATAAGCCCAGAGCAAGTCTTGCCTATGTGTACTTAATGGGTTATGAACTTCAGAAGCAATCAATAAGTTAATTGAACTCCACCAGATTAATTTTCTGGAGTCTTCTTCAATCTAGAAACATCTAATAGGTCCTATTATGATGATCATCTAACCCCAGCATTTCCAGCTTGTAAAAAGTTTTCCCACTGCTAGACTGGGCTGCCTTCAAAAAACAAACAAACAAACAAACAAAAACCACAACTTATTAGATGATTATAACAGGTAGTGAATTTATCACTATTTACTTGATGAAAATAACAGCACAAGCTCACTGAAATCTAGCCATATCTCTGCATCTCAGCACATTAGTCCAGATGATATCATTCAGTAAGTTATTTCTGTGGGGACTGTATTCTGAGATCTAGATGTACCAGCAAGATTGACAGCAATTCCAGTTGGATTCCTTTAATACTGGAATCCGGGCATGGTCTTCCAGCACTGTATCTTACCTCTACAAAATTTTTCAATTGTAAAACAGCCTGAACTGAATGCAATAATCTCCATACAGCATGTTATTGGCCAGAAATTGCATAATGATGCTTCTCTTAAGCTACTTGTAAGACTCGGGGAGCGTACTAGACTCTAGCAGGACTCTGTAACTGACCACTGACCAAGCATATGAAACAGAGCTGACAGGGTTGCAAAGTGACAGATCACCAACTGGGAGCGGGACAGATGGACATTCAGAAATGTTTACAACAAAAGATAAAGGTTAGGTAAGCGAAAAGATAGAGTTGTACATATTACTATCAAATTTTGCTCTATATACTTTTAACCCTTAATGTTTTTTTTGAAAGGTGCTGTTTTGTATGACACAGTTAATGGTACATTAACACTGGTTTTCAAAGGAAATTCTTCCAATCTCCCAAGCTCTGATCATCTTTCCATGTCAATAGTATTCTGAAACTGCACAACACTTTGTATCATGATACTACTCCTTTTCCAGTTTCCATACAAATAAATGTGTCATGGCTTCACCCATAGCTTCATCTCAGTGATGGGATGAAGAGCAGGATGCAGAGCTACAGACAGATCCAGAATCTGGAATTTGGTCACCCTATTCCGTGCTTCATTTTTCTGCCCATAAAACAGAGAAAGAATTTTTCTAACCAATCATGGTCTACAAAGGTAAGGTATGGTATGGAGTAATTCAGAGCCTCAATAACAATCATATAAATTAAGAGGGAAAAGGGGAAGAGGTAGTAGAACAACTATATTTACTACTGCGAGTACATTGATCTGGCACAAAAAAAAAAAAAAAAAAAAAAAAAAAAAGTGTGATAAGCATGCCAGCTGAAGCCCTTTAGAACTGATTTACCCTGCAGTAGGGTAAACACATATCATTCCATAGCTAAAGTAGCTATGATACATATGGTACCTGGGTACACAGGGCTAATTACATACACCAGGTACATGTAGCTCTGGTCTCACTTGAATAGCTACTATTTAATTGTGTCTTAATAAATCTACAGGAGAGATTAGTTATTTTTCATTTACTCAGGAAGCTTTGTCAGCTGAAAGAAATCACTTCATCCTATTAAACCATTTCACAGAGAATATGCGCAAAGGATGCTAGAGACTATTTCAAAGCAATCAGCTAAACTGACTGACATCAGACCTGTCTGATGTCATCTCTCTGATAGGTGACACATTCCTTCTTGCAAGTTTCAGAAATTTAACACAGTGCGCAGATTCTTGTTTGATAGTTAGGTAATGTAGGTAATGTTCATAGATCCTAAGGGAAAGACTAGGATATCATACAGAAGGGGAAGTTCTTGTACACACAAAACAAGCCAATATTCAGATTTTGTCAGTATAAATGGGTTGATGTCTGTTTCCTAGTCTGTGGTAGGAAAGAAAAAAATATGCACACAGCCTCTTCTCTGTCATTTCTAACCTCCCCCTTTTCAGCTAGTCAGCAAAAGAAGAGGCAGTATCATGCACAGTGACCTGGACTGATTATTTATTTATGGCAATTGGTCATGTATTAAGCAGCCAGTATGCTTAAACAGTAAAGGTTACTTCCTTCCACAAAATGTTTACAGTCTGAATTAAATGGATCATAAAAACAAAGGATAAAAAAAAAAATATATAGTAAGTTTACATAATTTCCCAGTAAAGCTCTGTTTCTCAATGGCACTTAAGCATCTGCTACCAGTGAAAGAAGTGCCTTCCACTATTTACAGATACAGACCAAAGTTTTGGCACATGTACCAGAATACACACACACATCTTATTGGTCCTTCAAAGTAGCTCTCTTTTTAATGTTCTAGTCAGTTGCAATAGAGCAAAGGAATTCTGAAGAGTAGTTTGAATGAATCAAAGAAGGATGTTGGCTTATATACATGTAAGCTCAGCAATTCCTGCTGGAGAAAAACAAGTTAAGAATGAAGAGTTGGAAAAATTATGCCACCAAAAATGGTTCCCCTAAATGATAAAATGATCTCCTTCATCTTCAATTTGGTTTCTATTTCTGACTTTCTGACTCCAGTATGGACACTGAATGAGTCACTTCAGTTCTGCGCTAATTTTCCCCTCCACCTTTTCCTTTATTCAGTGTGGATTTCATCTCTCTCCTCAGGTTTGTTTTTTGGCTGAGTTGTCACACTGTTAAATAAAAATCAAGACAGTATTTACCATCAAATAGTGAGAAGTAATCAAGAAAACTATTCTGTAGTAAAGAGAGGAAACGTTCTGAAACATAGAGTAACAAATGTTCCTGAAAACTTTTTTCCCTTCCCTTCCCTTCCCTTCCCTTCCCTTCCCTTCCCTTCCCTTCCCTTCCCTTCCCTTCCCTTCCCTTCCCTTCCCTTCCCTTCCCTTCCCTTCCCTTCCCTTCTTTTCAAGACAGAGAAAAACAGAAGGCACTCAGCCTATTGTTTGGGCTACTGAAGTCACATTCAGAATATGATGTAAAACTGACCATTAAAGCATAGTCCTTTAAGAGGAAGGAAAGCAGCACTAGATAATCAAAAGTACTCCAACATCTTAGGTACAAAATTAGAAGTTCTTTTGTACGTTCTCAAAGGCTTTATTCAGACAAGCCAACTATTTAAACTAAATTTGTCTGCTTGGAATTACATTTGATTTCATGAAGGTAAAATGTCTGCATGACTTACAGGCATAAGGGATTCAGATGATTACAGCTGGTGACTTCAGTGTCATTATTTTAATCTTCTGGGCAATTTCTTCTTGGAGCAGACACAGATCAAGTTTTCCACCAAAAAAAAAATGCTGGCACTTCAAGTACAGTGGCACCAGCTTCAGGCTGGAGACTTTATGCGGGATACCCTGTGCCCTTCTTTTCTCAATAAATTAGCATTTTTGTCTTTATTTCCAGAAATAATATAAAGTTCCCAAATAGCTGACAAATATTCTTAAGTCAGAAAAGGCCTTTCCACATGGAAAGGACTTCAAGATACATAGGAAAATCTCCTGCTTCCCACAAGGCTGGCAGCCAAGAGTCTCCAGAAGAAGCTAGGAGGCTGAGCTGAGGCTGTCCAGTTATTATTTGACCAAGGCAACAGGGGGGGTCTGTGGGCTTCCTGCACAACAGTCTCACATGTTTTTTCTGGATTCACCATCTCTCTGCTGATGTTTGACTCTGTGTTGCTTGGGTGGATTCACCAGGTCAAGGAGTTGCTTCTTGCTGACAGTATCTAGTTTGGTGCAGTAGAGCAGGAAGAGATACAGACATCTGGGGTTATTGCAGATACAGCTCCAAACCATGAAATGGGGCACAGCCACTCAGAATTCGTGGCTTATCCATAGAATAAATCACTGGGCTTGTAATGGCAAGAAAATCAGAGGAGCCACCCTGGAAAGGACAGCAGCTTGCTCTGGCCAATTCCATCTTTTACCAATCATAATAAAAGATCTCCATACATACAGGCTGTACTCTCACTACATGAAGTCACAGGGACAGCCCAGCCTGTAGATCGTTGACCAGGACAGTAGGCCTGTAGATCATTGACCACACCAGCTGGTGTGGCTGGTGTCTTCCCCAGCTGCAATGACCCAGTGACTAATAAATATATTGAATTTTCAGAAATTGAGTCTCCAAATCTAAATAGTGAGTTCTAAGGCAGGAACAAAGACTGAGAATTCCAGTGATCAGATTAGGTGGATTAATAAGAGAACCATAGAGAATAGAGCTGACCTAATTCATCCAACTGAATGTCCAGGACATTCAGGACAAAACTGTTGATAACAAGCTCATAATGTGTTGGAATTAACTTGATGTGGGGGAGGCAGCTGAGCTGAGCCAGAACTGGTAGAGTTAAACTTCAGGAACTCAGAAGATTTACTGTAGGTGGAATTTCATTACACACAGAAACTCATGGCTAGATAAGCTGCCAAGAGAAACAATAGACGCTACTACTTTACTTTAAAGACTTAAGAAAATATTTAAAAGAAATAAATATTTGGTAGTACATCTGCCATCTCAAAGGATACCTTCCTTTCATCCCTACAGCGTTCTGTATTCCAGCTGAAGTATATTCTTCCCCATTGCACTGCTAATTTTTCTTTCTCTCTCTTTTTTTTTTTTTAATAAAAGAAACACTTTTTATCCTTTTATAAGCTAAGCCTAAGATCAGCATCTGCTACATTTTAAATTGGTTCTCTTTGCTCACTTGAGCTACCTTTAGCTCCACTCCTAGCAGAATGCATATGAAAGCAGCTTCACTCTGCCTTTTGTCTCTCCTCAGCTCTGGGACCAAAAAAATAGCTGTGTCAACCTTCAAACAATATCCTAGCAGGCTCAGAGCTGGTCTACAATGTTGTCTGGTAGCTATGGAATATAAGGCACCTCAACATCTGTCCCAGGCTTGAGAATATGCTGACACTTAGCCATCCATCTCTGCTTGGAGAATTACAAGTTGACCTGCAATACCAGAGTATGGCTTACATGTATCACTGACAGGCAATTCATAAGGAACATCATGGGACTGTGAAGGAGGACCATTTAAATGTCTAACCTCAGCTGCTCCAGAAAAACAACAAAAAAATATTTATATATATATATATATAAATGTAAATTCTGAATTTGGAAGTCATGATTAATTTCTGTGTGGGGAAAGAGGATTACATATGTATTAGTTTCAACATTTGAGGAACATATTTTTGCCATTACCTAAGTAATGAAGCTCCAAGGATAAGAAAAAGAAACTTAGAAGCCCTATTTTTCCCATCTTGATCCTTGATTGAGCAGTGGGGGTCGATGTCTCCTGTGTCAACTTGTTATAATGAAGAGTTAGTTACTAAGAGTTTTTTCTACTTGTCAGCTTTCTGACAATTCTTGAATGTGGTAAAGGTGGGCTAAGGGATGATTAGTCACCACCTGCCTCTAACAAACATGTTCTCTTGAGTGACTGCTGTGAAATGTTTAACTATTAATATAATCATTTAAAGTGCCAGCTCTCCTGAAGGCTATCGGATGGCAAGCAGGTCCCATTTCTCTTCAGAGGAGTTGTCTTTAACACTGTCCCACAAAGCAGCTCCACAGTTCCAGTCCTGAGCATCTCCAGATGCAAAATGGATAAAGCAAGAGGTACACCAAGTGGTTGATGCTCAACACGTTAAAAATCATTTTGCACTTTTCTTCATGTCCCATTAGGCCTACTTGGACAATTCAAGAGCACTGGGTACAAGGACCTGGACACCATTCTTTGACCCTCAGCAACTTCCCCATGCAAGGGAAAGGCATGTATCCCACCTGCAGGTGCCTACAGCTGTCATTCAGAGCTATGCCTTGCTTCTTGAATAGTGTAAGGAGCTTCATGTGCTCTTCCTGCAGATTTTTTGTGTGTGTGTGTGCCATTTGTGTTTCATGTATACACATTATGAAGAGGAACAAAAAAAAGAATAATACTTATCATCTTACTACTTACTGATCCACTTTAATTCCTCCTCCCTTCTGAAATTTTAATTCATTAAGTTCCTAGCCTTGTACTTTCAGTCCATTGCATTTCCTACTTTTTTACTGCCATCTCATCTATTTAAGTTCTCCAGTCCCACAGTCCCTCCCACCTATCAATGTAAACATATGTTTTTCATTCAAAGCCTAACATTAAATTTATAGAGTACCTGAGCCTGTACACACAGAAAAGTACAGAAAGACATACCAAAAAGAAAACTTATGTGTGAAAAAGTCAATAAATATCTCTAGACTTCACACTTTCCTGGCAGAAAATGGTTTCCTAATTTTTTACAATACTTGTCTAATAGTAACATGTAGTCCAAAAGTCAGCCCACACAAAACATTGCAGGCTGAACTGCTGGTACCTAAACTAATTCTTATGCATATCGTGCCTTGGGCTGTATTCAAAAACCAAGTTTGGCAGCATCCCTTTATCATTTAATTTGCAGTGTCTCATTCCTTTCCTTTGCTGGACTTGTCTTCTAACACATTTCAGAAATACACTGGGCACTAAGGGAAAGTTGGCAGCATGCATTCAAAAGACCTGCTTGAAAAGAGAGTTAAAGATGTTAATTGATGCCCATGTAAGATGATGAAGAAAAAGCCCAAAGAACAAATGTGATGATAAGCAAAGCAGTAAGTGGAATTAGCTATAAAACTGAGTTTAGTTGTAGTGGTTGAGACAGCAAAAGCTCTGTGTAGCACACCGTGCAGGGATGGCATGACTGTTTCCATTCACATTCATTTAAGATTGAGCTAAATCTTCATCATCCCCCTTCATGGGGACGTAAACTGTGCTCTCTTCTGGGAGGGGACACATCAACCTGGTGTGATTTTGGGCAGCTTGTTATGTATCCACTTACCTGTATAAAAATAGTGCTTGTGTGGTGCTTTCCTTTCTGAGAAGCTGTCGAATAAGCTAGAAGACTGCTCAATAAATACCCAGATGTGAACTTTAGAGATCTAAATGGTGGGAGATATTCAGCTGTGAAAGAAGATTGTAAGTGTATCCCAGGTGAGAGAAATGACTACCCAAGCATAGGTGCAAAGAATTCACACAGTAAGGTACAAGCAACACAAGTTTCTGGAGGGCAGGCAGACCAGAACCAACATTGTTATTGTAACAGAATCTCCTAACCAGGCTGTTATTCACAGAGCATTTGTTTTGAGAACAAGACATGTTTTAGCAAAGCAGACCTACCCACTGAATATATGTCTGGTCATTTGACACAGGGGTCTGCCCCTCATCACTCTAGCTTTTGATTCTCTCCCATTCAGTTCTCCCATATTTTCCTATAAGATGCTGAATAGAAAACTGCCTTCAAAATGTTCACAGTTCCCTGGGATGGCATGGTTTCATTTAAATAAAAAGGCTAGGTGATTTACAAGGGACAAGCAAGTGTCAAATATGCTTGTTGCTCCAATGCCAATTCTTTCTGAAGCACAAAATCTCACATCTGCTGTTCTAAGTTTCCACATCTGCTCTGGGCTGGAAGAGTGTTTTTAGATCATAAAGGAGAATGAATCAGCTAAAGAAGAACAACTTACATCTTTTGGCAAAGATTATAAATGCAGGGTGGGTGGAAGAGGTGGAAGGGGCAGAAAGCTTTATGCCAATTTTTCCATCAAGCACATTTTTATGCCTACCCCAGTCCCTGAAACACTTCCCCATGAAATACAGTTTACCATTCATGTTCTGGGAAGCACAATTCTTTGATTACAACATGAAGGTCTGCTAAAAATTTGATGGTATGATTTGGCTTTTCTGTAAATGATTATCCCTTTATATAAAAAATATTTTCACTACTTTATGCATTCAGATCTACAATGGAGTGGGGTTACTGGCTAATAAACTGGACTTTGATGTCTGTGTTTAAATTCTGCAGGACAAGTTATCTGTGAACAATCTATGTTGCATTCATTTTATGACATATTGGGGCAGTTATTCATTTTAAAGGCTTTGTTTCCAGTTTTACCCCTATATAAGCAGACACAGCTGCCATTGAACTTCAAGGGCACATGAAAATCACATGATTTTGACACCCACCTCCCTGTAATCCATCCCCTATCATATAACACAAGACATACAAAACAATCATTGAGTCCACTCTGAGACTAGTCTGCTCTTGTTTTAACAGGCAGAACAATCTGGGTAGCTTTTTCTGAGACTGGACTTTGTATTTTCTAATACAAACAAACAAAAAATAATAATTTCATTCAAAGAAAGCCGACCAAAGAGAAGATCTGCTAAGACATCTTCCTTGCACTGATTAAAACTTTTTAACTTATTGATTTGCTGAAAGTTTCACAGATGCACTAGATAACACCCTAGGTCACAGTAATAGTCTACAGAACCATCTCTGAAAAGATGTGTTAAATAAAGCAGATGAGGTGCTTTCAGTGCTGGTGAAGGAGAATGAATTTGCATTTCTGCAAGCAAGAGTATCTTGAGAGTGAATGGGAACCACAAAGAGAGGAAGGAAAAAGTAAATCAAGAAAATGTCAGTTACAGTGTATCCACAAAAGCTGTGCAGTTTATGGATACATGATGAGTGCTGCAGAGCTAACTATATTCACATTACCAATGAAGCTTTCAAGTATAAAGCTGTCACCTCAGTCCTGGTGTCAGTGAACTAACTACAACAAAAAGCAAAGAAATTGGTTAACATATATAAAATATCACACTGTCCTCCTCTACCAATACTTCCAAGAGAAGAAAAGAAAAACAATCCGCAGAACATCTTTCCTCTCCTCTGTCATTAAGACTGAAAACATTATGGAAGATATGACAGGCCTGCAGGAAATCTTGACAATGAAATAAAATGTAGCATTTCTTTATATTCTACACATTAATTGAACTAGCTGAAGATGAAGAATAGATGAAAAGAGTAGGTTTTGTTGAAGGCAAAGGAAGGAAAAAACCTTGCTCAAAATTAATTATAATTTGCAGGTCTGAAGTCTCTGTTTTGGTGTTTCTGACCTGAATTGTTGCAGCTCAGTTGTTGATCTGAAACCAATGCTACCTCGAGAAGAGCTAACATATATTATTATTATTATTATTATTATTATTATTATTATTATTATTATTATTATTATTATTATTATTATTATTATTATTATCAATAATAATTAATTAATTATTGTTGGCTTAAAATGCACACAAAGTATTTTTTTTTCTTTACAATCAAAATATTTAAAGGGATTTCATGTTTCCATCAGAAATTTAATTTTCTAATTAAATTTTATTAGATTTTATTAGTTGGTAAATTTTATTATTAAATTTTATTTGTTAAATTAAATTTTCTAATTTTTTAATTAAATGTTTTTCATGCCTTAAAAAGTATTGCAGGAACTTAAAAGTAGCCAGTAGATGAGTCCAGGTGCCACAGCTAATATCTGTGAGCCTAGCTCAAAGCCACAGGCTTCAGCAATTTTTACATCTGACTTCGTAAAAGGACAGATCGGAATACAAGTCTAACCTAGACTAAAAGCTAAAGCACAACACATACAATTGGCCCTACACAGCCTTATATGCATAGTTGTATCATCATACTCAGAAATAACATACTAACAATAAATGTGCTAGAATTCAGATGTCTCTTTATTCTTCACCACCCCAACACACTGTGTGCACTACTCAGAGGTGATCAATACCTAGTCCTTGATGCTGAGTGCTTTCAATCTCAGCAGTTAGAAATGACATGCCTATATTAAAGGTGTGCCATTCACCTCAGCACTTTTTGAAATTGCCAGAAAACTGCCCAAAGGTGACAAACATGTAAATTACCTCATTTGCATTCTTATTACAGAAAGTCTCTGTGAAGCTGATTCAAAGTGGTGTTCTCCTCCACAGGGCCAATTTGTACAACAAAACAGACCAAATTATAAATTTTGTAATTCCTAAACTATCCATGTTTCCAAAAGAAGGTTCCTTTTTGTCTTTTTTGTTTGCAGATAAGTTCAGGATAGTGAGGGAAAGATTTTTTGTACCTGTGCTAGGAGTAACTGGACCCAAAAGACAACCTGATATGTCTGTGCTACAGTAAGACATTTCCATGGTATTTTTTTTTCACTAAAGAAAGATGAGGATGGAGAAAAAAATCTTTCTGAAAACAGTGTCCCATCCAAGCCTAGTTAGTAGTGATGGAACAAGTGGCAGATTCTTGGTGGCATTTGAGAGAGTTTTACAAGCAACACAATTCATTACTGTGGACACAATGTAGTCAGTTGTAGTGAGAGAGGTATTGTCAGTTAAAAAGCCAGTTTAATGACCCACAGAAGAAATCCTTTAAGAGGTGAGTGGTTGGCTGGAGGGAAATGGGGAAAGGGAAATAGTGAAGTCTGCTCTTCCTCCTTCCTTGCTGTACCTGTTTTGTGGATCAATGGAAAACCTGTTTCCAATTTTGCCAGTTTGCCATTTGTCAACCTGAGTAAACAGACCATTTAAAGAAACGTCATTGCATCGCAGGAACCCAGTGCTCATTCTGCTCTGCTAGCTCTCTCGCATGCCAAGATTAACACCTGTGGTAGGAAAAGTAACATAACCGCTAACACTGTGCCTTGGCAATCTCACCAGCCCAGAACAGGCTCTTGCTTGGTATAGCCAAGTACTTTCTCTTTTCCCCCATCTCCTTCTCCACAGGAAGGAGAGATTTTTAAACATTCAGAGGTGGATGAAGACCATCAGCTAGTGCAAACTGGCATGGCTTCTCTGACTTTTTACACAAGCTAAGGAGCTGGTGCCAAGAGAAAGAGTTATTATCTGTAGGGAAGCAGGAGAATATAAATTTAATCCTCACACTCTGTTCCACTGAAGCTGGCATGAGAAGCCACTGCTGAGTGACTGCTGTTTACGTGTCCCACTTCCAGCTGGTTTTATGAGCATATGTTATATCTACAGGAGATCTGTATAGGGAGCGGAAACAGACACTACGGAGTGATCTGTCTTCACCAACTGGAGAAATGCTTAAAAAAGCACTTTTTACACATGAAATCAAAACTACCCCAGTGCTGAGGAAGTCAGGCAAATTTGGGGACCATGGGGACACCACTAGCAGTGAAACTGGTGCAGTGCTTTTGCTAGGGGTGGTGGAGCATAGAATGGGGATGATCTAACTCTGCCCTGTCAGAAGCCCAGGTTCTTCCATGGAAATCTCTTCTCCATCAGTTCACTACAGGCAAAAAGGTCCAGAAGGTGTGGAGGAGACCTTGAAACTGCAGGATCTGCAAGGGGACCAGCTACACCTTGTAGCTTGTTGTGGGAGAGTGCTGGCCCCAAAACCCACACAGGTGTCAGAGCATACACAGTGGTTTTGTGACCTCTACACAGAGCTGCAGGTGGGCCTAGAGAGAAAAAGCACTTTCACAGTCTCTGTGGTAGTGAGCAGCCAGCTAAGAGCAAGGTATTCTGTCTCCTTCCAAGGTCAAAGCTTGACTGCAGAAAAATCTCATTCAAACCCTTACAAGTCATGTCAACAATTTTTCTTTCCTATTTCATTAAACTTGTACCAGAATCACTCAAAATTTCATAGTGTTTTTGTTTTCAGTGTTATTTGTCATCTGGAAGCTGGTAACATTTTTTTATGTGGATTTGATTTGTATTGTGGCTCCATGGAAAATGGATAATTCACTCAGGATAGTTCAATTAAGATACAAGAATTCCTGCATACCTTAATAAGCCCAAATCAGCAGTTTCCATATTTCTTCACTTCTTATTCCCTTAAATCAGCTTCACAGTAACACAGAGATAAATCTTAAAGCAGAAAACAGTATTCATGTTGAGATCAAACACTTGAATACCACCACTGCTAAGCTCTTCTAGCATAAGGATTTAGTGCTGATATCCATTATCCAGCAAATTTTTGGAAGAAGCTTAGGTGAATTTATTAACGCAATGGCTGGCTTCCACATCTTTTGAGCAAACCCATAAAGCACATTTTCAGCCCTTCTTCTCCCTTCTGCCCTCACCAGTGCAAATACTTTCATGCCCTTCTTGCGCAGAGCTAGTCCAGGATTTTGAGAGAGCTAGTGAAATGATTAATTGGGCAAAAACTCAAATGTGGATCCTTTACTTTAGGATGGATTTACAAACGCAGCCAGGGAACAGTGTTCAAACTTCAAAATCAGTGCAGACAAATAGTGCAAGGCAAGGAAAAGAAACAATTGCTCTTTTCTGACCTTGCTTTCCACTTGAGTGGAAAAAAAAAAAAACAACAACACCAAAACAAGGTTTCCAAAAGACACAGAACTCCCAGTCTCTGCTTAGATGATTAATGTAAGAACATTTTTGATATATGTAGAGAAAACTTGACAGATTTATCTTCTGTACCTTTCTAGCAATTGCTTCCAGATATGTAGAATGGCTACAGTATCTGGAAAATGAAGTCAAAAGTCGTGATCAACTAAAAAAAAAAAAAATCTTCTCTTTTTAAAATGGTTTGTTACAAAGTTCTCTTGCATGAAGATTCACATGTCCTTTAAAAAAACTCAGAGAAATAAAAATCCTGATCCAGGACTGGCTCCAAAGACCTTCAAAATCCTATTAAGGCCCTTACAGTCTGAAATACTTTCCCATATACAGCATCTTTTCTTTCTTCTTAGGAACAACTCCAACATTTCTGTCTACACCTGCAATTATCTGAAATAAAGTTCAACATGGAAAACTCATCTAGAAGGGAAGTATGTGTTTAAAAAATCTAATTCAGGTCATTCACATGCCAAATTTACATTCTCTAATACAATAATACGGTTCACAGGGGATCAAACTTTTAAGCTACATTTACAGATCAAAAGATCTTTTAGAAAACCCCACTTGGCATCCAAGTGCCTCTAGAAATGGACTCTGATATCCACTTTTCAGTGAGCATGAGGATGATTCTTTTGCCTATCAGATGAAGTAACCAGTGACCAAGTGCTTAATTTTCTAAACTCTTTCCAATGAAATGCATTTGAGCCAGAAGATTGGAGTGACAGAAACCAGCTATTAACCTCTGCTACATCAGCATTAGTCTGCAGCTCAGAAGAGTTTAACTCTGAAAGATGATACATCTGTTAAACATCTTGGCATTTCTGAAATGTTCTCTGGGACTGAATTCCTTGAGTCTGCTTCTAGGTACTCATCTTGAGGCTCTCTTAACCCAGTCTGGGTAGTACTCTGAATAGAGCTCATCTTAAGTGAGATATGTCCAGAAGCTCAAGAATGTGATGGAAAGATGTTGACCAAAGGAAAATAACACATCCTGCATTTCTCATTATGTAATTATTTAGACAGAAAATTAAATACTTTGGAACTCTATAATGTCCATGTGCTTCTTCTCTTTTCATATATACCTAGAAAGTAAAAATGTGAGCTGACATTCTCTCATCCTTCAGGATATGAATCACCTGTTGATAGATTTGGAAAGAAAAGTTCCTATACCAGGTATATGCAAATATCCTCTACTTTTTTGTGTGTGTGGGTGTGTGGGTGTGTGGGTGTGTGCTGGGATCCCATCTTATTATTAAAACCAGGACATTGGAGTAGGCAGACACAGGATTTGTCCAGTTTAATAGCTCACATCTTGCTACTGTCAGATGATGATCCACTCTTCTCTGTACAACTTTGCATATTCTCTTGAAAAACTAGTTTTACTTAATCTTTGCATACCTACCTATATTGAAATAGTAGGTATGTGGTTGGTATACTATGCCAACTATTTTTATGGTGTTTATTTAAAGCATGCAACTGGGAAAAAACTTTCTTGATGAAAAATATGGGGAACTCATTAGGTTATGGTCATCAAGCTATTTGATTTTCCACACATAAACCACTATATTGCTCATTTCCCCAGAACAGAACTTCAGTTGGAACCATTACATTTACCACAAGCAACTTGAAGAGAACAGGTGAAATCCTGGTCCTGCAACCTAAGCAAAAACTTACACTGTGTCGGAGGCCAGAACGTTACCTACTATTTCAGCCTCCACAGAGCAACCAGTCAGCAAGTCTTTCTGCTCTCTACTGGGGATTTTTATCCTAATTTTAGGATTGAACCTTTAAATTTCAGGGTAGAAAATGATTCTTAAAACCGAGAGAGTGAACTAAGAATTTACACTACAGTAAAGGGACTGTACTCCTGCCCAATATGACCATTCTCAAACCTGTCTTAGGGTGACTTAAACACCACCTAATTGCACCTCTGCAGGCTGTGGAATAGGCCAAGAACCACAAAGGTATGTGTCAAAGAGACTGCACAAGCACCATAAAGGGAGCTGCCTACGATCAGTCAATAGAAAACACCAGGCAAGCCTGCTGGCAGATTTTAGGATATCTAGATGTGGCCCTTAGTAGCATAAAGGTAGAAGTTGCCTACTTTACTTTCACATGCAGTAAACAAGGGAGGCCTAGACTCTAGCAAATTCACAGCTTGGCTTGCTCATCTGAACTTTGTGACACAAACAAGCCTTTGAAAGCTGGAGCCAGTGAAACCTCTGCTATCCATAAAGTCCATATCCCATAATCTTTCTGTGCTAATGGACTCACAAGTTATAACACATTACATTACTGCAAGATGTCAGTCTTGCTTTCCAACTTGTTATCAAAATTAGATGTAAACAGATTTCTTTCTTTTTTTTTTTTTTCCCCCTTCATTACAGGGATCTGAAAGAGACCAAATGAGTAAAATGTATGTTTTCAGACCATATGTCTAAAAGCTCAGGCCTGAAGTAACTCAGTCACTTGCAGTCATCTGCCTTGGTCTTGGGTATGATGAGGCCTTTTATTAAGCCAGGTCTTCAAAACAAGTGTCCAGGACATCCATTAATGCAACAAAAGACTTAATACCATTTTCATTTACTTTGCTGTACGTTAAAGAGTCATTTAAAGAAAGGAAAATTCACATTTGCTCTCTGCCAATGCAGAAAAAACAGCAAGCAGGTGGGTCTGGCCCCAGCAGGGTCTTCTTTCTGCCTGGATGGTCCCCACCTGAAGGAGAGGGCACGTGGCCAGCTCCGGCAATCCTATGCTGCAGCTCCACTGGGAGCTGTACAAGCACGAAGTGTGTGTGCTCCTGCAGCCTGTGGCTGATGGATGGCCTCCGCAGTGCTCTGTGGTGCTGCTCAAGCTAGACAGCTTTTAAAACAACCACAGTAGGAACTTTCTTGCATTCATAGTGATGGTTCAGAGTCATAGTTTACTGATGGGTAGGTTTTTCTAGTTATACTTACTCTTATATACCTTACTCTTCTTACTCTTACTCTTACTCTTACTCTTACTCTTACTCCTACTCCTACTCCTACTCCTACTCCTACTCCTACTCCTACTCCTACTCCTACTCCTACTCTATACTTACTCTTCATATACTTTACACTCAGTGTCCTAGGCTGCATGGCAGCAAATATGGCTAGCCCCCTACCATAAATCATGCTCACTGACAGGCAAAATCAATGCATTTTTAACCATAGACAAAATCATGGGCTGAAGTGTGAGTCCAGACACTGTGCTAGTATGGGAAAAAGAAATGCATCTCTTGCTGTGGCAGGTCATAGGACTGTTGTGTAATTGCTTATGGCTTCTTTCTCAAAGTGATTGAATACTGACCATGTCTTCACTGCTGAGGTGAACCATTTGACTTGAAGTTAATGCCTTTCGGGCTAGCCTTGCTTGTTTGAGAGTACTTTGTGAAGTAACACCTGTAGTACACGCAGTGGTTGGCTTTCTGTGCAGAGATTGGATTAGCAGCTGGGGAGCTGAGCTAATAAACTGTAGCTAATGTTCCCTTGTGAACCCACTAATTTGAGTTAAAAATGCCACCCTGCTCAAAATAAGGGGCTTGCATGTGGAAGGTATTTGTGACAGTAGAAACACTCAGGTTATAATGGCAAATAATCCTGTGGTGAAGACGACAAACTCTCTGACAGTTATTATGACCTTTGAAACTCTGGGAAAAAAAATACAATTAATAAATGAGGCAAGCTTATAAAATGATCTAAATCAGAGGTGGTGTGATATGCTTCTCTGAGTGTCTCTCAGAGACTGGGAGAAGGAATGAGGAATTATCTTTATGCCACTGTTAGACCTCTCCAGATGAGCAGCCAGCTTGGGAAAAGGAAGGGGCTCAGCTGTTGCTGTCAGCAAGGCACAGCCCCATCTGTAACAGCCTCTCCGTCCTGAGCACCACAGAGCTGTGGTGACAGCCACCACCTCCTTCTTACGTGCTTCAGACACAAGAAGCCTGTAGATGAGAGCCACAGGAGTACTCTTCTGGCCCTTTCCTGCCCTGGAAACCCTACACTTACACACAAGCACAACAGAGGCTTTTCCAAAAGCCTGTTTCAACATCTAAGTCTCCTTGTAGGCAGTAAAGCCAATTTTTAATACTGTTCTCTGTAACTGAAGCCAGAAATATTTCTGTCTTCCAAGACCAGAAGTGAATGCCAGAAGACACTAAGTGTTGCACCTCTGGGATGCAGTGGCAATCCAAGTTTCACTTTACATTAAAACAGCAGGCGAAGTCCCATAGGACTATTCAAGTTCACACAGCATAGTAATACGCATCATACACAGCCCTGAAATGATGCCAACTAGGTCCACAACTGAAGTGGAGGAGGCTGCTCATACCAATCCCCGCTGACAGCACCGTGCTGCGCTAGCACAGCAGCTCCCAGACCCAAGACAGCACTGGACCTATCGCTTCGGGCTAGGACCAGGGTGCACAGGGTGCAAAGGAGGCAGGATCAAGCCCACCCTTTGGGTCACTTTTGGGTCACCTACCTGCAGAGATTCCTAAAATTCCAGAACATATAGTGTTTTTTGTTTTTTTTCTCCCGATGTGATATCTTGCTTACCTGGTGTTGATATTGTCTGCTTGCAATTAGAGGATGTGGGAATGCATTTATGCCCTTAGGTGAGGCCTATGATTAAAGCACAAAACAGCTTAAAAACATGAAAAAGGCTAGCTATCTTGTTATGCCTACCTTTCATTCACTTAAATTTCTATTACAATTTCTTGCTTTTTACTTTCTCTGTACCTCATTGCTTTTCCAGAAATAAACCTACGTGACTTAAGCTTATTTATGCTCCTCACTTTAATTTCCTTTACTGGTAATTTATTCCAAATAATTGTATTTTTTTGAATTATAGCATTCTCAATTTTTCAGAGCAATTTATAAATTTGAGGTGTGGTCACAGTAGTGGAAGACATACCTGAAAAGGGAAAGCAGGAACTGAAACCAAACTATCTACCTTTAATGTTCTTCAGTTTGACCTCCTTCTGTTTTGTTTGTTTGTTTGTTTGTTTGTTGTTTTGTTTTGTTTTGTTTTGTTTTGTTTTCCAGTGTATGAAACTTTTTTTGCAATAGCTATTGGCTATGGTGAGCCCAAGGTGGATTTTTATTTTTTATTTTTTTGAAACCACATACGTGTTCAGGGGAAAAAAATACCAACTTGGTAACAAGAGAATTTATAAAGACACCAGCCTCACATTTGTCTTTGCAGACATTACTCTTGAGATGTTCTTTGTGTTTCTGAGAGTAAAATGTAGGTGTCACTCATGCTTTCTCATGAAATGGTATATTTTAAAATTAATGTAATTTAGGGGCAGCTTCCTGTAAAGGGAATACAAGATTAGGATTTGCAGATCTCTTCATTTTCCATGCCTCTAGGTCTAATCTCCCAAGGTGCATTTGGCTTTTGGGTTCTAAGTAAAGCCAGTGAAAATATTTTCAGTGATATTTTCTATTTCCAGAATCTCCATTCTTCAAAATCTAGAATGTTTTGGTAATCAAAAAGATTTCCTACAGTCTATGATGGAAGAATGCAGAACAGCCAAAGGTGTTATTTATGAGGTCCTGACCATACCAGGAGTAGCTCTTTTTTTTCCATATGACAAGTTAATGCCAGGCTCATCTTTAAACCAAATTATTGTCAATTGCTTTCTCTCTCCTGATTCTTCTCTGCTTCCTTTTGCTAAAAGACACTGAATTTCACATTTTCATTCCACCACATGTGGACGAAAACCAAATTTCAAAACCTCAGAAATACTCACCAAAAGAAATTGCTGTTTTCTGGCCAGCACTAATCAACAATCCTAACTACAAATACCCTTAACACAATAATCCAATACAAAGTAGGGGAAATCTCAAAATGAGTGTAAACATTCTGCTGTTTGCAAGCCAGTCCCAAATGTATTTTCAAATACATTCCTCTGTCATTGCTCGGGATGCTGCCTAATGAGTTGACAATAAGCCAGTGACAGTCTAGTACAGCAAAAGTTTAGTGCTTCCTTTTTTGGACATTCATGTGTTCTCTATTGTTTCAAAACTGTTAGTAATGCTGCCTCTTTGCCTTTGCCATCCAAGTCCTTCTGTAACTGTGACTCATTCAGGTTCTGGCACCGTGTGGGATAATGGTGAAGCATTAATGGAAAATGCTTAGTGACATAGATAGGACGAGAACGGGGAGAAAGATGCAAGGCAGCATTCTGGCTCTGTTACATTTTCTCTAATTTGGTAAGTTATCCACTCTTTTTGGAAACTATACATGCCTAGGGTGACCACATTGTATTCCCTGGATAGGCAGAACACTGAGATCCCAAAGAGCAAAAGTTAGTGAACACCATGTTATTTCATGTTGTTCCTATTAAAAAAAAATAATAATTTATTTCAGTGGTATGTTACTTTTGTTCTCCATGTTGCATCTTGGATTGTTTTGCTGTCTTCTATACAGTGAAGCTTCATAGTTATGGAGCTTTGCAGCTGCTGAGAAACTTTGCTCTTCCAGGGATCTCCTAGCGATCTGCTGGTCTGTAATGACTTCACCTCACTGGGGTGTACAAAATCATTCATTTTGAAATGAGATATGATCTGTGCATCTATACTGTGTGTAAAATCTTCTCACATAAAAGACAAGAAGAAAACTAATCGTCTTTAGCTCCATCAGTATTTCACTCTGCAAATTTTATTTTTTAGAGCTCCACGGGATAACTATCTTCTTTGTCCTCCATGGTTTTGGAGCCTTTGGCAAGGCAAATGGACCTCACTAAGAACATACTCTGCCTTTAGGAGTTTTTCTTCTTTTCTTTTCATATCTTCTCCATGCAATTAAAGAATTTAGTCCATTTTCTGTTCCCACATCAGCTTCACACCAGACTAATACTTACATATTAAAGATATCTCTAATCTGCAAGTTGAAAGAAGCCCCAAAATACTAGTGAGAGAATTTTCAGATAATGTGGACCTGGTTCTCCTTCCTGATGGAGTGCCGACATTTTAATGGAGTCGTGTAGCTAATGGAGTAATATAACCCTGACATTAACAATCTAAAATTGATGCAAGTGTTCTGTATATTTTATTAGCTCTTAAAACTAAAACAGTAAAAGTAGTTTTGAAAAGAGACAGAGAGGTGAAGAGGTCTGAATAAAACTGAGAGGAGACTGAGTTCAGTTTATACAAAGCAATCATTTGCTCATGTATTTCTTGACTATATGTCACCCTGAACTCCTATGAAAAGCTTTTCTGTACTATTGTAGTTTCTCTCATTTCTGCTCTATAGTCTCTTAAGACACCCACTGAAAGCATGCCAAGGGGGGGTGGAAGGGTGGGGGTTTAAATATTTTAAATCTATTAAATAAAATAACACTTTTGAAATACTAAAAAACATATGGAAATGTGTTTCACCCCATATGGGAATTCAGCTGTTCCCAGGAACAGCCTGGGTGTCAGGAGACCAGAGCAACATATGAGGAATGTATTAAACAAATGATGGAAGGAGGATTGAATAGCTCGGGGAGTTGGAAAAAGATTACATAACTTTTCATCTTAAGTCTACCCCAGACTGACAGTGCAAATGAAAATCATTAGACTCTAAAGACAGTTTGGTGGTCCATGTGGAATCACTTGGTGGTTTCTCTGGAGTTACTAATAGACAGCTTTCTACATCACAGAAACTTCCATACATTTATCACTCTTTTCAGCAATCTTAGTGGAAGCCAAGAATAAGGGTTTAAGAGAGAAAAACATTTAAGCATATGCTTAAGATTAAGCACCTGCTCAAGTACTTTGCTGGATGAGAGCCTTAAAAACTGCACTGCTAATACATGTGGTAAAAACATGAAGAGTAGAAAGGAAAGCTGGACTGTTCATGAGGTACCTGTTCTGGAAAAATGTTTTATTTTCATTAAATAGCTTTTAGCAACATCACATTGCATTAAAATAATAATAATTAAAAATAAAAATAAAAAATCAAAGATTTTTTACAAAGTCTATCAGTAATGGACTACCAGAAAGCAGCAAGCATATCAGTATCCTGTGCTCTCTCTTGAATGCTTCTCTCTCATCAAGTGTTTATCATTCCGAGCCCCCTCACATGCTTGCATTTTGATGTAGTCTCAATTAGTAAATCCCATCATATTTTCCATTTCTCTGTACTGTGCAATGTTACAAATATAGAGGTAACTTCCAGGCAAGTCAGTAGATGCACACAGCAAAGCACTGTACCAAAGATGTCACTTGTGGCCTACCAGCCAATATAATTGTGTTAACCCCAGTGCAGACAAATCTACATTGCTTCCAGTTTTAAAGACAGCTGAAGTATTGCAGCTTTCTCTGCTAAGTGCTGCCTCGTGTGGAACAGATATATCTTCCTCTTCCCCTTAGGGAAGGGAATGGACTGCAGGGCCTCACCATAAGTGACAGAAGCTGAGTGATCATCTGTCCTGTTTTCAGAGATGCTCCCCTTTTTTTTTTTTCTTCTTTTATTTGCCGTGTAATTGCAAGAAAGTCTGAATTTACCAATCAAGCTTCAGAAAGGGAACACTGAGAAATTTTGGTCAAACTTGCTTGTAGTGCAGAATTTACACTAACACCAAATGAGAAAAAAAAAAAAAAAAAAAAAAAAAAAAAAAAAAAAGATAAAAAAGTATTATCCCACTATCTCACCCAAAGCCTGCACTTCATTACACTCCTGAAATAAAGCAGAAAGGAAAAATTTCAGTCCATGATTATTTTTTGATGGCACTGAAAATGCATTATGTGTATTTACAGAAGTATAAGTGCTGTAGGCCATTCTCTTACCTAAATTTTGTTCTTTCTGCAAGTTAACTAGCAAAAAGATATAACTGCTTCCACCTGACTACTGAGTTCAAATTCTATATTGTGCAGCTAAATACATTAATGATAAGACAGGTTTTGATAACCTTTCCTCACTTTCTCTGCCAAAACTATTTAAGAATCACAGGAGTTACTACATTTTGTCAGCCTGAAATGCATGGAAATATTGAAATATGTCTTGATTGGTTCTGTTCACATGTAACAGCTGTTATAAATTACATTAATGGAAAAATGTCTGCTACAATTTTAAAATTCTTTAAGGACGGTAAAAATTGAGAAGATAAAGCAAGAGAACATGTTTATATTTCTTTTATGATGTGTTACTTTTTTCTGATAGCATTCTAAAATTAGTCTGCTCCAGCATTGGATAAAATTTATGACCTAATACATTAATTACAAGGCAAAGCAAGGAACTGACGACAAATTCTCTGGCCATAAAATGTGATTCTTTATTTAAAAATACATCATGACAAAGCAGAAAAAAAAAAGGGGGAGGAGGGGCTATGAGGGACTACTTTGTTAGGCATATATATCACATTTCACCTTCCTGCCTTTTACTTTACCTAAAAAAGTTATGCTATTCCAGGTCAGCCAAATTGTGAAGCATGAAAGAAGCTGAAAGCATGGTGTCACAACTTGTCTTAAAGAACAAGTCTCGAAAACGTTTGCAGACAGTATTCAGAGCACACAGTCCTCTTGGGTCCCAGTCCAGTTCTGGAGGCTGGAGCATGTGGGTGCAAGCTTTTCTGTCTCCTTGCCAGCACACCCCTTATGCCCAATGCTCTTCAACTTTTTCCTCGTGCACCTCCTGACTCAGGCCCCTCATTCATCCCTGCCTGACCAGTGCATGGTCTACTCTCTGGGTTTCTGGACAAAGTCCTCTTCCCAAACCAAAGATGAGCCCAGCCCCAGACTTTCTCTCTGGTCCTCATCTAATCTCAGCTTCTCCACACCCTCCCTTCCTGGCTTCCCATCCCGGTCTCTTTGCCAAGCTCATGAGTCCCCACCCCGATGTCCCCAATGACATTCCTCCCTCCTTAGGTCAGCTTCCCACTTCCCCGGACTCCAGCTACTCATTTCATTACTCTCCCTGTCCTTATCTGCTCCTTTCCTCTCCACGTGAATTGCACAGCTCCCACCCCTCCTGCTGCCCTGGGCTGACCGCAGCAGGGGAATATGGGGGGCAAAGGCCAAATGCTCGGGGTTTCGCGTCCCGCCCTCCTTGGCGCAGTGCAGTGGGAAGCCGCCTTCACAAGGAAAGCCCAGCTCCTCGGCTGGGAGGCAGGCTGGGCTGCTCGGCGCAGTCACTGTGTACCGGCTGCTGGCTCTGAGGGCCTCAGACCTGCTCAGGGCAGCTGCAGCATTCATAGCACTTGCTGGAATTTATTTACAGAAAGTCTTTAATGAGCAGGCACGGGGAAATATTTATTCCCCCATATCTTACAACTTCACTGATTTTCATGGGGGTTTTACTTAGCATTCGGAATGGGCATGTTCCAGATGTGAAACATTAGCCCTATACCAAATTTCAGCTTGCTAAAAAAGCACCAAAGATATCTAAAAGAAAAAAATTACTTTTTAACAAAAGAGGTTTTATTGCTCATTTCCAGGAACATCCCAAGTACACTGATAGAAATTTTCCTTCAGATTCCTAGCAGCACTTGGCATGGAAAATTTCTCCCCAGCTGCTACTGTGGTGGGCTAACAGCTACTGACTAGAAAATCCTGTAGGTGATGCTACTGATAACGAACAGCCATTCCGGTTTAGCTGGCTATACCCTATGTGCTTGAAAAATGTTGCTTGAGTCCAGAGAACTCTACCAACCTGTCTGCTGCTGCATAGCTTCACGTGGCCAGTGTCCAGGCATGTCCATAGCTCCAGTCCTCACCAGCTTGCAGTATATCAAGGAGATATCCAGACTGGAAATTGTAGTAGGATCCTCATTATCTTCCGTAAACACTGTGACAAGGCTTCATGACTTTAATTACAAAGTCTGAAGCAAAACAAGCAATGCTCAGCCACTGCAGGCTACTCTGGAGGGAGAGGCATGACCGCCTGAAGATGGGAAGCTGCAAGTTTCTGGGGTTCATGAGGAAAAGTGTAAAAACAAATAAACAAAACAAAACAACAAAAAAACAACAACAACAACAACAAAAAAAAAACACACCCTGATTCTGAACTGTCCAACCCCACTGAACTTTTCACTTTTCTCCTGCGGTTTACATTCAGAAAACTTTCCTGATGCATGCCTATGAGTACTGGAGTTCTACATACATTCTTCTGTAAAGAAGCAAAATGCTGGGTTTCAATTTGTAGATGTTGAAATTGATTATGACTGTCCCACATGAAGATTAATTTGCAGTTTTTATATTGCTAGAAGGGTGTTTGCGGCATTTATCTGAGTTAGCAGCAAAGGGATGGTAATCTCTGAGATAGCAAAGATTGATAGGATGTAAGGCAGTCAATTAATTCAGGCTGCAGATACATGCTTTTGCTACAAATAAGTACCCTATCCTTTCCAAAAAGCCTCATTCACAGAACTCCCCTTTTTGCCTGCCCTTGTCTTGAGAGCGAGATAAGGACCAAACCTTTCCCCAGGAGCTCCGTTGCACAAGCTTGAGGCAGAAGGTGTCACCCTCCTTATAATCACTGTTAGCTGTGGGTCATGCGCTACTGAGAACTTTTGCCAGGCAGCTCAGAGCCACCCAGCTTTCCCCAAAGAGGCTCCATTAGCAGCAGTGGCTTTACCAGCACAGCAAGCACAGGGCATATTCCTGTCAGCCAAGCCCTGCTGGAGTTCACTCTTCAGTTAATTTCTTCCTCTGGGCTTTTGTAGCTGATATTTTGAATGTAGTTTTCAAAACAAAAGACTGTCTTAGCCAAGCAGTGTATCATACCTTAAAATGAGACAGTGACAATAAATAAAGACCTATAGCTGTGGCACAGGATCTCATGGAGCATTTTGGCTTGCACTAGACAAAAATGCATCCACTTGTTTTTCTCCTGGAGAAAAAGAACAGATTCCACATCACTGAATCTTTTCTAAAGATGAGTTATGTTTTTCTAAATTGTATCAGAATAATAAAACTTAAATTAATGCAGTGAACAATTTCTAAATTGCTTGGGCTTTTTATTCAGACTCACTTTTAATTTATATGTTTATTATTAAAAAACATTTGAACTGAAGTATCTTTTGCTTTGAGTTCTTTTACTTTCTATTTGTTGAAAATGTTACAAAAAATATTTTAGATCAACCCACTCATCCTTTCTTAATTTCCAGAAAACAAAAAAAAAAAAAAACAGATAAACACAATGTTCTGCCTGAAATACACACACACTGTTCATAAGACCATGCCTCATGTACAAAATGAAGCTATAACACTACTAATATTAAAGACTGATTTTGCAGTCTTGCAGAATTTGGGTCTTTGGTTTCTCTCAGTTCCCTGGCATGACTCCTAATTTATTCCTGCATGGAGTCGAAACAAGGCAAAATGGAACATGCAAGTGTGCTATAGGCCTGCAGCAGAGCCAGGGATCTGCAGCACTGCCATTTCTGCTACAGGCACCATGTGTACATGATCAGTCAGTCTTCCCTTTCTCAGGCTTAACAGAGACCGCGCATCCTGCTGGTAGCATGCTTGTTTTGGGGGGGATTGTTAGGCACCAGGAGGTATGCATGCCAGCTCCTGCCTGTTTGTTCCCTTCTGTTTTATGTCAAGCTCTGCTGACCTGAACCAGCAGAGCTTCCTCTGGTGGACTGGAAGAAACTGGACTGGAGTTTTCAGAAGGAAGATGGGGAAAACAGTAAGGAAAAGACTTTAATCTACTGCCAGATGTTAAGAGCACTTCAGCTGACATGGTCAGGTGACTTCCCTCTGTTTCCCTCCTCCAGGTCTTGCCTAAAGGGACAAAGAGTCAATGCAAGTCCCAAATGAATCAGTTATGAGATATCTTCCAGCAAGCTGGCATCCGGGGGGGGGGGGGGGGGGGGGGGGGGGGGGGGAAGGAGGTGGGGGGGGGGCAGTATAATCCTGTGGGAGTGGGGAAGAAGGAACAGGAGCTGGTGAGGAACCAGAGACCTTGGTCTCTGCAGCCCCAGAGGAAACCAAAGACCTGGCAGACTCTAACAGCTCCAAAAGGGAAAAGATGCATTCACAAAGAGGGAGCAATATGGGCCTGTGGGCTGTTTTGTTCCAGTCATGCCTTTCTGGCATTACAGAAATACAGGAAGGACTTTCAGAAATTGCAAATTGTTCAGGAAGGAGTTAAACACCAAACACAAGGGTGCCTCTAGTTTCACTCAGGACACTATGATTTTATTACACCCTTCTTTGAAAGTCTACATGCCAAGCACTTTTAATTTTTATTTTATTTTATTTTATTTTTTACTTTCTCACACACAGAAATTATCCTCAAAACTCTTTACTTTAAAGCTAAGTGCCAAAAAATGTTCAAGTGCCAGCCAATGACTCATCTTTTAAAAGCCTGGCTTTTGGAAGGTGGTTTTCATTTCAGGAACTTAGGATTGCTTCCTGGATACTAAACATTGTGGGATCAATAATTAGGCTAGAAAAATGTAGAAAAAGAGGTAGTTTAAATATTTAAACATCAGTCATCTTTGGGGGTTCTGCTAACTAGAGATATGTGGGAGTTCCAAGAAAAGGAGAAAACAGAAAGGCCAAGAGTTTGGCTGATGACTCAAAACGGCCAACATCCCCTTTATATTTTTTTAATACTAAAACATATTTTAAATCATTTTAATATCTTTTTAATAATGGAACCAGACACATACATCACATTGCCTTGGAAAGAGTAGAAATATTATCTTTTTTTTTACGTGGGTGCAAATGGAAAGCATATGATGACATTCCATCTCTTCCTCCCTTGTGCTATGTTTCACCCATTTCTCAACATACGACGCAGACATACGGCCTTTATTAGTGCTGCAGTTACATGTCATCATTTTGCCATCATGCAAGCCAAACTTCTGAAGTGCTCTTTTGCTTCTAGGGATTTCCTTGTTTACACACCGCCTAAAGACTTATTTGCACCATGGTGGAGGCGTGTGGGAGCATGGAAGCCTGTACACAGGTGAGGCATCTGTCAGTAGGCAGGAAGGAGGAAGGGCAAAATCTGCTTTTAATCCTGATGCAAGGTGTAGTGGGTTTACGTGGCAAGGTTTTGGTAGCAGGGAGCCATAGGGGTGGTTTCTGTGAGAAAGATCTAGAAGCTGCCCCATGTTTGGGAAGGGCCCCATTGTTTTCCAGATCCGAGCCAATAAGCGATGTTGTTTTGCGCCTCTGTGAGAGCATATTTAAGACAGGGAAAAAACGCTGCGCCACACAGCAGCTGGGAGAGTCAAGGGAGTGGGAGAACAGCCTTGCACCAAGGTCAGTGTAGAAGGAGGGGGAGAGGTGCTCCAGGCGCCGGAGCAGAAGTCCCCTGCGGCCTGTGGTGAGGACCATGGTGAAGCAGGATGTCCCCCTGCAGCCCATGGAGTACCACGGTGGAGCAGGGTTCCACGCTGCAGCCCGTGGAGGAGACCACGGTGGAGCAGGTGGCCCTGCACCGACGGAGGCTGCCGCCTGTGGAAGACCCCTGCCGGAGCAGATTCCGGGCCGGACCTGTAGCCCGTGGAGAGGAGCCCACGCAGGAGCAGGTGATCTGGCAGGAGCTGCTGCCCGTAGGGGAGCCAGGTTGGAGCAGTTTTCTCCTGAGGGATGGACCCCGTGGTACGGACCCATATCTGGAGCAGTTCTGGAAGAGCTGCTGCCTGTGGGAAGCCCACGCCGGATCAGTTCATCAAGGACTGCATCCCGTGGGTGGGACCCCACAGCACAGGGGACGAGAGTGACCGAGAAGGAGCGGCAGAGAAGAAGTGCTGTAGACTGACCATAACCCCCATTCCCCATTCCCCTGCGCCGCTCGGGGGGAGGAGGTGGAAAAGGGTGGATGGGGGGGGAAGGTGCTTTTGTTTTTTTTTTCCTTTGTTTTCTCACTTCTCTCGCTTGTTAGTTGTAGGCAATAAATCTTACTATCTCCTTATGCCGAGTCTGTTTTGCCCGTTACAATAATTATTGCGTGATTTTCTCGTCCTTATCTCAATCCTTGAGCCCTTTTCACATATTTTCTCCCCATTCCTCTTTGAGGAGGGGGAGTGAGAGAGCGGCTGTGGTGGAGCTCAGCTGCCCACTCGAGCGGAACCACGACACAAGGATGGATCATTTCTGTCTGGAGGTAATGCTTCATATCAGCCCCAGCAGGACAGTGGCTGGGCACCTCAAGCAGAAGATTACTAGTAGGAATAAACTAAGTGAAACAGGAAAATTTGGAAAGCAGGGGAAAAAAAATGAGATGATTACCATGTCAGAAACTAAATGTGTATTACTTCTTCCTATGTTTGATGCAGGTTTTTCAACATAATATTCAGGATAACTCTGCCTTTTTCTTCCCTTTTACTAAAGCTAACAATCATGACTTGTGTGGTGCTACTCTCAGAAGTTGCTTATAAACACAGTTCATATCTTATGCATATAACAATCTGACAGTATGCAGGTGCCCTTGTCCAGAGATGCTCTGGGTGAAATATATATAGCTATCTGGTTATTCTGGGATTGGTGACATCCTGGACTGACATTGCAATCTGTTAAGAAGCAGTTTTGAAAGAGTCTAATGACATGGTATAGATTTTCCCAGAGCAAGAATGGCTATCAGAATTCTTTCCCACCTCATCTGCTCTTCTGTATCAAAGAGAAACTAGCACCAAAGGCTTCAAAGAAAGGTCAAGTGTCCTTGATTTAGCTGGTTGCAGAGCTAGCTGCTCCTAGAGAATTATTCCTAACTGCTCAGCTGAAGCATATGGATGTTTAGCAATTAAACTGCACACCACAACTTTGGGCCCTTTTTATTCATTGCTGAGTTGTAGACCAATTGCTAATATAACCATAGCTTATTTCTTCACACAAATCACACCTTATTTTTTCACAGGAATCAACCACAAACTTCTCTTATTCTGACTAAATAAATAAATAAATAAGAAACATTAAACCAACCAACCAACCAAACATACACTGCGTCCATTTAGCCACAGTCCAGTTTTAATTCCCAGAAATGAAGAATTTCAAATCATGCTACTTAGCATCATAATGCAAACATCCCATGCTATTTTTTTTTCCAACCTGACGAGAGCTGCAGGTTAGGTAACTCTGATCTTTTTTTCAGCTGATATGTATAAAAGCATAGGCCACGCAGTCTGTCCTCTCTGAAACCCCTCTGGCTGCCCAGGTCCCGGTGTTGCCATCAGGCACAGGATTGCTGCTTAGCTTCCTACACTAGATGGCATGGAAGGACCAGGTTTCTCCACCCCCACCACCATCCGACGGCACACGATGCTGCTGCACTGAGCCTTACTTGTGTTCTGCAGAAATGTTTATTTCTTAATTTAATCACTTGACAGAATTTTATCAGGCTAAATGCTGAAGCGCTCCTTTGAGGGGTTCCCTTGTGACCTCTCCATTCCATCTGAGAGCTGGGCTTTTCAATGCCTTTTGTGACTTTCCCTCTTCACTTTCCAATATCATTTGACTTTCAGCAGCCAGATATTATATATTCTAACTCTGTACCTTACCCAGTCGAGTCTCAGATTTCCCATTAGTCGTCCCCATTTCCCCATTACTCTACATTTATATATGCCAAGAAACAGCACTGACATCTTTGAACTTTTACAATTCACAGAGGAGGAACATGGAAGCCTGTGTCTGAAAATACTTTTAACTCCTCTGAATCACAGCACTTTAGATGTCTGAAATAGTCAGGCTTCTTGAAGAGGTCAATTTGCTTCTTACCTTGCTCAACTACTAAGCTGATTGCTGCAAATTATTGACCCTATAAAGCAACCAGGCTAGATCCATCAGTGCTGTGACTAGGAAGGGCAGCGTTGCTCAATATTGAGATTGCCTTACCAGCACAGCATGAGCTCTGCCACAGCGCTGCTGCAGCCCTCCTAGTCCTTACCCCTATCTCATGGAAGATACAGATGCATAATGGAGATCTTCTCTGTCAAGCCAGAATGTCCATCTGGCCCTAAATCATTTGGATGAGGAAAACTTCGAGCATAGTCATTACCTTGTATTATTCCCTCTCCACTGTCACCACAAAATACTTAATCTCTACCAGAGGGTTTCCAATCCTGTGTGCAGGCAAAGCCATTCCCATTACTTCACCATTCTCCCAACATGCTACTTACCAGCTTTCCAGCAAACAAACCTGCCCATGCACCCCCCACCCAGCCCATATATGCAATCTGCCTTCCTCTGCCTGGGGGAACAGCAGGGCTTAGATTACCTCTTGAGGTGCTTTCCGTCCCTGTCTTCTATGATTCCCCGAGGAGAGACTTATCTCTGAGGCAACATCTTGCAGGACTCCAGGGTTAAACTGGTGAGCATGTTAATGCCAGGAATGGGGAGGGAGGTGTTTAGCACTAATGTCAGAGGCCTGACTTTTCAAAGTGGAAGATTTTCTCATCATGTGAATAGGACTGAGTCATTCAGGTTTTGTCAGCTGGAGGTTCGGGAAAAGAGTTGTCCCAAGACCGTTCACTGTATTTTTTAATCTGATCCTGCAGTCCCAGCTATTTAACTCTGTATTGCCCTACTTTCTGCTTTGTTGTCTTCACTGAAGTGTTTTTCCTTCCCTTTCTCCCTGCTGCACTGAGCTGACACCTTCTCCCTTCCTCTTCGTCTGGCCCAAACCTCCATGACCCTTGCCAGGACCCAAAGAGAACCAGACAGACCACCTGTACCAAGAGTAGGAAAAGAAACCATAAAAAAAAAAAAAAAAAAAAAAAAAAAAAAACACACACACTTGGAAGGAGGCTGAAGCCAAAGGAGGCTAGAGCCAGGCACAAAGCTCATAAGAATATTTATCCCCTTTATCCCCAGTTTTGGTTCAACGAGACGTCTAGTGAATATACTCCGTGGCCATTATAAATGCCTGTATTTCATCATTTGTTATACAATGATAAGCACCACTAGCACATTTCCGTTTCCATGGTATCCACAGAAATATACTTTCTGGAGGAAAAGAGTTCCTACGAGAAGCTATATATTATGGCACTGTCACCACTTGGCACAGGCAAACCCACCATGTTGCATGAAGGGTAGAAGGCAATGTTACCTCACAGCACCCTCCTGGCTGTGTACTACTTTGTGGTTCAAAAAGGGGGGTGGGGAGGGGGAGGGAAACTGAGAAACTTCAAGAAAGATGAAGGAACAAACAAAATGAAACAACAAAATGAAATTATGGTACTGGGGTGACAGGTGTTGTCCTCAGTTCCACCAGTGCCAGTGTAAATAAGACCTAAAAATTACACATAGAGCACAAACAAACATGACAATCTGAAATGCTATAAAGTTTTAATTGCTGCTTATGTGGTTAAGCCATTCATAACTCTCTGCTCATGAGTCTTTAGCAATGTGGTCATTCCATCCTTGGGATCATAAAAATTTACTGCATGCCTTCACGTGTTCTCCCTATATAGTTCCATTTTATTTCACTGGCAAAATGCAGCCAGCTGGAGTCACAGCTCTGATTAACTGAATGCTCAAGATGCAGAACACAGTATCCAGAATACATCACATTCGCAGCAATATTCTGACTGTAAAAAAGGCTTGACTTTTTAATCTGTTCCAGAGATGCAGATAAATGTAATGTGTCAGAAATAGGGACCACCTACACATCAGATCACACTTACAAGGATAATGTATGCAGGCATATAAAATTGCCAAGGAACACAAAGCCACCCAGAAAGGGGTACTTCCCCAGGCTACTGACTGGTTTATTCCACATTTCACAGACTTTATAAGGCAGCCTGGTGACATTTGGTTTCAGCATAGCCACCTGAAGGGATGAAAATGCACTGTTCTCGGATGGTCAGCACCAGGGACATTATGATTTTCAACAATCTTGCCAAAAGACAAAGCCAGGAGCAAACAGCATTGCAAATCAGAACCTACTTACTTCAAAATCATAAACAAAACTGATGAATGTTAGCTTCCCATTACAGACACTGAAACAGCTCCATTAATTGCCAATTATTAAGATTGCCAAAGCATTTTTAGACAGAGGGAACTGAAACATTTTCTGATGTTTCTAAAAAGGAGAAAAGGGGGGGGGGGGGGGGGGGGGGGGGAGGGAAGGAAGGAAGAAACACAGTTCTGTGACTCAGAGCTGCAACTGAGATAAGAATCTAAATGTTGGCACAAGTGGGATCACTGAAGCCCAAGGCAAAAATCTACATCTTGGAAATCTGCAGAGGATCTTGGAAGAATTCAGTGCTTTTAGAAGAACACCAAAATGAAAAGAATGTCAAAAAGATAAGTTGAGGATGAAACAAGATGGTGTATTCAGTGCTAAGCCTTCACTATTTCTCTAGTCCAGAGAGCAGTAAATACTGGTGAATATATAGCTTGGTATAGGAAACTTGTATTTCATGCTTATTGCTCTTGTTCCACATAAGAAGGAGGAGAAGAAAAGTATGGGCTTCCAATCATCAACATGCTGATATCAGACAATTTTTCATCTTTCTCGGTAACCTCAAACACTGTTCTTGCCTGGTTTCCCAGAGTTTATCTGAAGAGTCCTCAAACAAAACCAGCCAGCTTTGCTTAACTCAAATACGACCCTGTAGTAAGAAACAGTGGGAATTAGAAGGATATAGTAGCACGCCAGCTGCCACCTCAGCCACATATGTCCACCACCATGGACAGTGTTGTCCAGGTGGTCCATGTCAAATCTATAACCCACAGTTATTCTGGTGACTGAAACCCTGTAGAGTACAACTGTGTCATGCTTAAGCCCTGCACACAGAATTGTGCCCCTGTACTTCTCAGGTGAGTGCTTCCATCCCCTGGGAATTGTTCACAGTCTTGCTCTCAGCACTGACAAGGAACAGCTGCAAGAGGAGAGCTTGAAAGGAGCCACCTAAGATTCACAGGTGCCTAGAGGCTCAAATACTGCTGGGGAGCACTAGGGGCCCATTCAAGGCTCTGATGCTTCTATTAGGGGAAGATCTGAGCCTAGTTCTTCCATCTTAGAGATGAATGTCCTACAAAGCACTGTCAGGTCACTATAAAGTCAGGTGAGTCACCTTAGATACTCCAACTGATGTCAGTCTATTTGGAATAAAATGCTTTTAACATTTGCTGAAGCAGAAGACAAGTGTGAAAATGACTCATGTGGCTGGGAAGTGGAAGTTTGGTTTCTAGAATGTGTTGCAGTGAATGCAAAATGCTGCACACAAAGTGGTTGTCTCATTGGAAGAGATCAAGGAGCAATGATCCAAACCTTGCATAAACACAACCAGCTTGCAGGGGACTAGTGATAACATTGTGCCGTGTGGCACATGCACTCAGATTTATTGGGAGAGATGGAAACTTAACTAGCTCGCCTATCCTTATGCATGCTCCAGGATACTTGGTAATATATCCTCCCACATCAGCTTTTGTGAATATAGCATTTATTTCATCTGCAAGTACCCAAATGAAAATCTTTTGAACACATTAGAAGTTCTGAGATTTTGCTTCACCAAGAAACACTTTTAAAAATTATTTTATTTTATGGTGTTGATTTGTGTGTGTGTGTCTTAGAATGAGGGCGTGAGTTGGCAATGGAGCCAAAAAAATCACTTAAATGCACAGCTCTTCTGGTGGCAGATTGTTCCCTGTAGGAGGTCACTGGTTGTTCTTCACATCTCATGGGTGTTGCAGAAGTAGTTCTCAGGGAGCTATAAAAAAACAGAAAGGAAGGTTGTTTGGCATATTCAGAATAGAGTGTTCATGTAATCAGAAGAAAATATTGCGTTGAGTTCTGTGAATGGTACACAGATACTATGGGCAATTGGAGCCTTATACATTTATATAACGCATAATTACTTAATTCAATTATTCAAAGAAAATTACTTCACACCCCCACAAAATACCCTGTATCTTGCTAAGGAGACAGATATGCCTGGTTTTACACTCAAGTAATGTCACCTCCAGCAGAAGCTCATTTATTAAAATACCAGAATACTGCTGTATGATGCCTAGCGTAACACCCACCTCCCACGCACACAGGGCAGTGCGCGTCTTATAACAAAGGAGGCATTCATAGCTATTATCTTGAAAGGTAGTATGGGCGATAAATGCATTAAAGGGACCAGAGAAATGTTCATTTCACCAAGAAAAAACTAGCATAGCTTAGTGGTGTTTTTACAGGAAGCTGAGGTACATCCATACTTGGTATCCCAGGACCAACTTCCCCACATGCTGTCAAAAGCTTTATTATAATTTTGAAGTTCACCTGTGTTTTACAGCTACCAAGAACCCCAAATCCAGACACTTCACCCTCTGTTCCCAAAAGGTCCAAAACTAAATTTGGGTTTCAGGTCTTTAGCTAAGGCCCTTTGGCTATGTCCGTTGGCAGCTTTACCTAGGCCTGTTACCACCAAGACATCACTGCCAGCTCAAGCTCTCTCACAGGCAGGAGCAGGAGCAGAAGCAGGAGCAGGGCTCCCAAGAGCCCCTTGGTTTGGGTTAGACAGACACTGGCAACTGGATTCACTGCTTCCCTGCAGAAGGGTGCTGGCTGCAACTTCTGCTGTTGTTATTATAACTACAACAGCTCTCAATCTATTAATATGCCTTTTGTGCAAAATCCAGTCTGGCACTTTCAAGAAGGAAAAGGTGGTAATGAAAGGAATCTCAAGTTCCTAAATTTACTCCAAACTATTAGAAATAAATAAATAAAGAGAGAGAGAGAGAGAGAGAGAGAGAGAGACTGAGCTATAATTCTTGGAGGAGAACGAAAGGAAGAAATAGAAAAACAAACCAACAAACAAAAAACAGCCTCAGTACTACCAGGTCATTCTATGCAAAGTGAGTTCTCTGATCTTGCCCTGCTCCACAGCTTTTGCTGAGCATTTAAGGAACAATAACAGATTTCCAGTGCAGCAGAGGTCAGCCCTCCGCATGGGCTAGGTGAAGTGCGCGACAACCTGCTTGCCCAGTTGGTGGCTGAAGGTGCTCAGCAGGTCTAACTGCAAAGGCGACAGCTTTGCTTTCCGAGCTCAGATTGTGTTATTCAGAGCAAACCGCAACCTCTTGTGTGTTGAAACTCGCAAAGCCCATTGGGACCGAAGCAGGGCACCAGCTGCTTCCAAACAGGAACGGCCAGATTTGGGGGGGTTCACACTAGCCACAGGACAGAGATTAGCAGTCATGAGGTTCGTGCAGGTCAGACCTTCCCTTTCCCTTCAGCAAGTTTAACTCCTCAAGCGCAGCAGGCTCACACTTTGTCTTCATGCCATGTCCTGACAGTGCACACAGGAAGCAGGAAAACCTAACGCGTGCTATATAAAGCAGCACAAATATGCACATTGTGTAACAAAGGTCTGTTGAAAGGAGATAAAGAGACAGCCCAATTTCTTTCCCTTTTTCGCCCGTGTCCTCATTCCCCTCCGCCCTCCTGCCTGGCTGTCTGGGGGAGGTTTCACATTGCATTAGTGTTACCGCCCGTGCGTTGGCCTTTGCTGTGCCACCGCCGCCGGCTGCGTGGCAGCTGGGGCAGGGACAGCCTCTGACAGGCAGGATGGGGACCCCTCTGTGGTGACAGACCCTCAGCCCGAGGCAGATCTGCGGGGCATGGAGCAGCCGCGTGGCATCACCACTCTGTCCGTCACTTCCAGCTGCCGTCAGTTGGGTATCTGGGGCAGCTTTGGCAGCTCACAAAGGCTAATGTTTTGATGCTGATGGTGCCCAGTTAGTCCTTGACCCTCAGTATTAAAAAGAAGACATCTTTTTTTTTTTTTTTTTTTTTTTTTTCCCCAGGGAATTCCATCATACTGCGCAATGCCTCTTGTATCTAACCTCATTAAAGGAACTCGTCTAACTCAGCGGTACTGAGGAAACTCTCACCTCCCCCAAAGGCAATGACTCAAGATACTAATCAGTACAATGAGGATGTCTGAGGGTTTTTCCATCCACTACTTCAGTCTGGGCTATACTTTTCCTTCCTCCACTACTGCAGCCACAAAGGCTGTGCTCACTTTGTAAAGGAAGGCATCCAGCCACTTCTTGTGCTGACCGCCTGGGGAATATGTAAGTTTAAGCCAAGTGCCAAACAATTAAAAGTGGCCCAGAGCACACCTAGAAGAGGCTATATTCTGCTTTACCATACCCTTCCCTCTTTACTGCTCTTTGCTTCTGCTTTCTTTGCTTTCAGCCATAATTTTGCCCTTGCAGCCCTTTGGGGTTTGAGCCAAATTAGTAAGTGCCATTTCTGAAGAAGACTCTTAGAGAAAATATTTCTGCTGCATTTGGCCAAGAAACATCTTCACAGCTGCTGACCATCATGGTTTCATCCCTGGTTATTGAAGAGATGAAATAGGAACACCCTCAGGATTCAGAAATATGTCTTCCTAAGGCCTGACCTAATAATGTAACACCACCTGAAGTTGCTCTGCTCACATCTCTGGAAATAAAATTGGTGGGTTCTGACCTTTTGGTGTTATGAGCAATGAAGCAACTGACAGGAGCCATACAGAGGACATGGGGATTTTCTAGAAAACCAAGGGCACCCCCACTGCCATTTACTTTCCCTGGCGGTGCATGCCCCAGTCCCTCAGGCCCACACAGCAAATCCAGCCAGAACTTACTGCTAACAACACCGAGCCATCTCTGAAAGGGTATTATTAAAAGTCATTCATTGCATTAATTCGCAACCCTAATTTAACGTCAGCAGACCTTTATCTTTTAGCCCAGGGGGGTTATGCTAGCTCCTGCAAGCCAAAACCCAATCATAACAAGTGTCTTGGATTGTAATTACAGGGTGATTTCCAGTGATACCAACTGCCTATTTTGCCTCTCTGTGTTTTCAAGGCCAAAGGTTGCCTTCCTATTACAATGCCTTTGTTGTCTATACCAAAAAAAAAAAATAATCAATAAACGGTTGAATTACTGGAAATAAAATATGTAATGAATAAATGAAGTGGAGCACTTATGGCTGCACTTGATGCAGAAGAAGGGGAGTAGGGCCTTGCTGGGGCTGGAGCAGAGCTCTTGGCTGGCCAGTGAGGTGAGCACATGAGCAACTGGCTGCTCTCTCCTTCCTTTGGAGGGGAAAGGAACACTGCAACTTCAGATCACATTCCTCATTATGTTCAGGCTAGGAGGTGGAAATCAGTTCAGATTCCTCCCACAGCTCTCCTCCACCACCACCATGCATGAAACCTTCACTTAGAAATAATGCCAGATAGTCCCGCAGCTCCTTCCTGCACCCTTCAGCTGACAAAGAAACTGGCTCGGTGAGGCACTTGGGCAGGTGCTTAAAGTTAAATGTGTAGTTAAGTGTTGGCTGGATCAGGGCAGTCCTACTTTGGAAAAATATGCTTTTGAAAGTGGTGTTTCAGAGATTTAGGATGCTGTTCTGTCCGAGTTCCTTCACAATTCCCTAGCACTGAGCTAGAATCTCCAGACCCTTCAAAATATTTTTAAGTTCTTTTTTTTTTCTTCGTCTTCTTCCAAAAATAAATAAAGGTGAAGTAACATTTCAAGAAGCAAGCAAAGGAACTGAAGCATATTTTAATTCTGAATTTGTACATCAATTAATGATAAGTAATATAATAAAATCAAGACAGCAAAAATTAATTCCAGGGGGAGTTAGAGCGGTGGAGGGAGATATGAATTTAATCACTGCTGAAACAATTTTGGTGTACGTTTTCTGGTCAGGAAGAACATCTATGTTTAACCTGGGACAAATTTCAGGAATGCAATCATTTCTATTGAAAATAACATTGTGCTCCACATTAATTTTTTATGTTTATGCAAGTATTTGATGAATACACCACCAATGGATTACAAGAAAGGCAATATTTTACCTGGAGAAGGTGTGCTGAGTCTAAAACAAAATAAGTGATAATGAATGATTATGTTAGAGAGTAATTTATCTTAGAGGTTATATTCTAAAAATTATTATTTTTTCAACAACTTGTCACAAATAGTCTTGTATTCATAGTTTACAAATGTCTTTTTTTAATCCAAGCTGTAAGAGAAAAATTTAAAAAAAAAAAAAAAGTAAGAGTAGAGTCTAGAAAGTGGAAATAATTGCAAGAAAATGTTGTTAAGTTAACTATAAGCATAAGGAATTTGGACAGATGTTAGAAACACATCCGACAAGACGCTCTCAGACTATTTAAAGGTTGTGGAATGCATCTTTTCCTTCAAAAACACAACTGTTGACAAGCTGCCAAAACTCTGAATTGCAAATCCTCCAACCATGAATAAATCAAAGGAAATTCCAAGATATAACTAAGGCAGCTTAAATGACTTATTTTGCTATAGTAACTGCAAATTCTCCATGAAGATATATTGGATCTGCCACAACAAGTCAAACATATTTAAGCCACCCTCAGCGTGTATTATGACTCTGCTGGTAAAGACACGTTGTATATAATCCAAGCATGTCTGCAAGGACCTGATCCGGTTCCTGCTGAAGACAATGAATTTTGCTTCAGACTCAGTAAGTTTATTAGAAGGAAATGGCCAGTAGGTTGCAGTGTTGATCTGGGAACACCATGTGCTTTTACTTCAGGGGGTATTTATTTGGCTGGGGAAAATCTTTTCCATCTAGGGGAAGGGACCTTGGGGAATACACTCAAGGAAGGGCATTATTTCTTATTTATCAGGATCTAGCAAGTCAACCTGCCTGCCACCATCCCAGGCTCTGTTTTGGCCTGAGCTGTTAGCAGTTTGGGCCTTGCAGATTGCTTCCATGGGGACAGCAGGCTGGCACAAGTTGTGCTTCTTGGGCGTTGACTGATTTATTTACAAAGAGGGCGCAAAGCCATGCTTCACTTACAAGGAAAGAAGGAAATAATCAGGAGAGCCACGTAACCCATGAGAAGAAACAAATATGCCCAGTCCCAGAGGTGCAGTACTTGACCCTTATCTTGTGGAATGCCAGGGTGACTGGAGTCAGCTGATCCCTTGGTTCTCATAAACTAACTGAATAATTCAAGGTTCAAAACCATCTCTTTACGTGATTTTAACAGAACTGGTCAAGAATTTTATTACTGTCATAGCTTCTTGTCTCCTTCCTGGACAAACTTCCAACCATTTTGTAAAGTAGTTGGCTGCTGACAGCAAATATTGATTGCATGCCTCTGCCTCAAGCAAAGGCTTACACACATCAAAACACAACAAAACAGAACAAAACCATGATCTGTTGATGATCCCATGAGATATGCCTGCACAAGGGCTTCTCTTGTCTTACACAGATCCTTTTCTGCAGCAAATATCACCTCTCCTTTGTCAATGATTTTTACTCTGCCTGCATCTTAGGCAGTCCTTTATGTGAAGGCAAATAACTAAGTAACCACATCAAATTTGCTGTCACTGACGTTTTTTAAACCAGGATGATGAGGGAGGCTGAAGGACAAGGCCACTTCCTACTTCGAAGGAAGACATTTTCATCTCCTTGAACTTTGCAGTTTCCTTATAGATGATCATTTACAAAATCTTCTGGCTCACTTTTTCTTTTTGGGAGTGTCATAGTTCTCTTCTACAACAGAAGTAAAATGTTGTTATGGACCAAAATTATTGCACAAACAAGTAAGAATCCATAATTTGTGAGAACTTTGGTAGCTGAAATCTAAAATTCATCTCTAAACCTGGACCTTAAAACCAGACTCAGCTGGTGGCTGCTTTTTCTTTTTTCCACCCTTTGCTAGAACACTATTGCAATATACGATTTATTATGTGCTCTGCTTCCAGTTCTGCAGGGCCACTTTACCACAGCAAACTATTTGCCTACAAACTATTTGCTCAATCCGTTCACATAAAAGTCCTCTTTCCTGACATTTATGACACAACAGCAAAGAAATTCAGACAGCTCCTAGATCATCCGCTGCCCTAGCTATCCAGAGATTATTGCTCAAACTTCAGCAGTCCATTTTCCAAGTTTCCATAATTTCCCCAGATTTGAACAGTTGCACAACTCCACATCATATTCTGCACCTGAGACTAACTGAAGGCTTCTTTTGGTTCCTTTATTCTCCAGTACTGCCCTGCATGACCCATTTCACTGCAGTCATGTCACATTTGAGCCAGCACTCTCATTCCTGTACAATTCCCAGGTGTTACTGTATCTCAATTCTCAAATTCTCATTCTACTTTTAGTATACTTCATGTGTCCTATGTTTGCCCATTGTACAAGGGTATGGTTCCCTAAAGTGGCTGAGTGGCCCCCCACTAAACTCTTGGATGTTCAAACAGCTTCAGCCCCACAAAAGTCCTATTATGACCTATTTGTTTTTAATACACCTAGCTGATCCATTTACTTCAAGTTTCTGTATCATTACCAATTTCCATGACTTTACCAAGCAAATGTAGTGCTTTCTGAAAGTCTTCAAAAATATCACAGTCCAGTTTTGCATCCTCCCTTCCCTCATGTTTATTCAACAGAAAGTTGCACTTGTCAAGCTTGTGACGATGGGTTGCTGTCTGAGCAGGGGCTCCTTTCACTTCCACTGAACTACTACTGGGATTCATCAATGCATTGCTCACACTGTGGAGCCTCTCTCACCTTCTTCTCACACCCTCTGCTCTGAAAGACAAATCTAGCTCAATACTTACTAGCTATCCAGAGGCTATTTATCCTGGAAACCCTTGCTAAAATAAAGGTATGATCTCTTTCTTGTGCACATGTATGCACTCCCTCATTCTCTCCAAAGGCTGCAAGCATTAGCGGAGACCTAGCCCCTTGGGAGAGGTTTTCCTGTGATGACAAGTATCTCACTCCCTGGAGGAGATCAGCAGCTACATGTAATTGTTTTAAGTCAAGTGTATCTAGTGTGCACATCGGTCTCATCGTGTCTGGAGCTGCTGTTGCAACATCTGGCACAGTGCACCTTGTCAGCCACATGAGAGATCAAGTCAGCTGCAGTACAGAATCCTTGCATGTCTTCAGCCTTTGGGGGGTAAAAAAAGAGTCCAGACACTTTACCTGTCTCAGGGGTTAGCAAAGAAGTAAATCTTCCCCCTAGCACTATTTCCTCAAGGTTAAGACCCCCCCCAAAAAAACAAACCAAACCAAAACAAAACAAAACAAAAAAACTACCTATTCCTGGGGTTCAAACAGAGTTCCTAGAGTTTAACTTTTTCCAGAGTTTTACAGGAGAAGCAAACCTACTGGTTTATGTATTAAGTCACCAAGAACACAGATAATATATGTTACCCCATGTGTGCAAAAAAAAAAAAAAAAAGAGGAGATGCATGAACATATTTTTTCTTGTTTGTTGGTGGTTTTGTGTTTTTGTTGTTGTTTTGTTTGTTTGGTTTTTTGGGGGTGGGTATGGTGGTGGGTTTTTTTGTTGTTGTTTCTCCCAAATTTACTTGAATTTCAAGGACAAACATCTTCATGGAACGGCTTTTGTCCCTTGCCCCTTGGTTCATCCACCCTCTTGGACATCCCTGGTAATTCATGTGCATTCAACAGTGCTGGGAGTTTCCTGTCTGAAGGATTTCCTCCTGCAGGCTGTTCCTCAGCAGTATAAACTGACTGAGGTTTAAAATTATTCAAGAGGGTACATTCTCTGTCCTCTGTCAGATCAGATCTGATTCACCCTATCTGATGACGACAGTACCCTTGCCAGGTGACAGCATTGCCAAACTAAGTTATACACTGATGAACCAGTTTGACTTGATGGGATTGCAATAGTATCACTAATTATTGTTGCAAACTCTGTGCCAGGTCCTCCTAGGAACGTTAGTCCAAGCCAGAGGGAGAACACAAAGATCAGCCTTCTGATAAAATAGAGCTTTCTATATCATACAAGTGTACAAGATCTATAGCCCATTAACTGTTCTTAGACAGTTTCCCCAAATCACCATGTCCACCATCTCCCTCCAGCATAACAAAATATTACAGTATTTATTATCTTGTATGTCCTGACTAATTTATCTCACTTGTCTCACTATAGTGCAGCGGATATTAATGTACCACAAATCAAGTGAAATATTCTAAAGAAAGGTTTGGATGTTTACTTCCTTTTCAACAGTAAATTTCTCTATCAGGAACTCTGAATACACCCAAAGCTTCCAAAATGCAACCCGCCCCAAATTAGAAGTTGGTTTCAAACCTTGTACCTGTCCCATTCTCAGAAGCAACCAGCCCCCTACATGCATCTCTTTCCTAGAATTCCTCTCTGCAAGTTTGGGTACTTGGGACCTGCTGCAATTTCATTGCTTCTGTGTGGGACTGATATTTGAACAGGGACATCATAAAAAATAACATAATAGGAACATAACCTTGTACAAGAAGAGATCCTTCTAGCATTTCTAGTTTTTGTTGTTGTTGTGTTTATTATCATCCCCCCCTCTTGCAGTGATCAGCTTGCACTTTAAAAAGACCACTGTCCTGTCCCTGACATTTGAGAAACTGAGCTTTGCCCTTTGTTCCTATCCTTCCTCTGGCCTGGGTGTTTGTAGCCTGGAGCTGACCCCCTCCAGGCTTCCCTGAATGGCCTCCAGATTTGTATGCTGATGTGAACAAACACTCCAAAGCTTGCATTTTTTCCTGCACCTTATTGCCAGCTGCCAGCAAACCATCACTAAGCTTGAGCCAAAGGATAACCATGAAAAATTGCACCTGTGAAGCAACAGGAAAGTGCTTCATGATTTTCCCTTCATTGACTTAACAAACCCAGCTTTCAGCTCAGCAGCCCAAGGTAACTGAGAGAAAATGTTTTTTCATTCAAACAATAAAATCCAATTTGCCCAGTCAGACTGCCAGAGCTCTATAAGCCTGTGCAATTGCATGCTCCCTCTCACCTGCGCCTGTCAGCAAGTAGCTTGCTTCTCAGTGTGGGTGCTGAATTTTTCTGTGTCTAGTCTGTGTAACATAGCGGATATTTTGTGGGATTATTTTTGTATCATCTCTCATCCTAATGCTTCAGGCTGCTTTACAATCATTAGAAAATTTAAGCTTTCTGTGACACTGAGCTTGCAACACTGAGAGTTACGATAGCAGCCGTCATCACAATATTATATTTGGTGAGATGGAAACAAATAGATTTTAAGTGACTTTCTGACAAGGAAAGTCATGAGAATAAAACTGTATAGAGTTAGCTGAAGCCATGTATAGCATAAGGAGAGATATATTTGCTCCACAAAAGTACAGATATGGTTTTGGTTGCCATTAATAAGTTTTGTACACACCTGAGAACCTCAGAAAGTCAAAGCAAAACTCAGTTCAAGGCAGCTTTTTTTCACCAGCTGCTCATCAAAAATCATGCACAATTAGGAGCCAAATACTCTGAATTACATCAAGAAAGTTCTGTTACAGGATTGCCACCAGCATATATGAGGCACTCTGGAGAGCTGCACAGGAGTTAAGTGCTCCCAAGCCCTCCATGGGCTCACGTCTCCTGCAGAGCCAGGAAGCACGCTCAGCACGGAAATTTGGCCTCCAGCATATGGTGGAGGGTTATCTAACCCCAGAGCATGGAAACAACCACCAGGTTTCCTGCACTATAGAAATAGGGTTACCCATTTCACTGCCACAAATGTTGTGCTTGGAAGGATGCACTGTCTGAAACAAAATCTTGGCCAAAGAGGCAGACAAAATCTTTGACTGAAAGAGCATACAAGGCTTAGACCATACAATGATTTTAAATAAGTCAATGGGGCCTCCCTGGCTGTGTAAAGTTAAGCATATACCTCCAGCTTAGTAGGACCAACCCCCCTGAAATTTCTCTCTGTGGGAGTTTGGTACAGAGACACATTTTTTCCATCCTCTCAGCCTTTTCTTCTTATGGAGCATTCGCACACAAAACCTCCCACAGCTCTTCCTGAGGTAGGAAGCCTTTGGAGGGCATGCTGCAAAGCTTGTTTTTTACTTCACAACATTCAAAGCAAGTACTATTAATGCACAGAAAGTAAACCCTTTCCCCCAGGAGCTGGGAGCTCCTTTTCTGGCACTCCCAGCTCTTAGCAAGCTCCATGCATTAGTCACAAGCATGAACTCCCCAACCCCCAGCCCAACCAGGGTGCATTTAATGCTACATAGCACAGCCCTTATTCATGTTAATAAACACCCGCTCACTTAAGTAATCCCATTGATGTCATCAGCATGAGCAAGAATTGCAAAATCTAGCTGCCTTTAAGTAGCACTGTGTGGTATAGGGGAGGGTTGTTTTTTTTGTTGTTTTTTTGTTTGTTTGTTTGTTTGTTTGTTTGTTTTTTTCTTTTCTTTCACAGGCATAAACGTTATCCATCAAGATGGCACAACCTGTCTGGTCATCCAACTGATCTCTTGATTCCCCACCAAGGTGACAGATTCGGGTTCACCCCAGAGGCCATACAGTCTCCTTCACCTTCCCAGAGGACTTCTGTGCATGCAAAGCAACAGCCTTAGTAGCAACTCTCCCCTTATCCTCAGTCCCTGGTATCACCTTCAAAATTACTGACAGCCAAGTCTCCTGTATCAATAGAATCCCAGACATCATCATAAACCAGGTGCAAAAGAAGGAAATAACATTCCAACTCAGATATGCAATCTGAATTCCTAAAATGCAAAGGGTTGCATGTATGGTGTAATGCAAGCCCTGGGAGGTAGTGTTTGCCTGTAGTTCAACTTTTCACTCAGATAAGGAGGGAGGAAGCATACCTTCAAGTTATGAGCTGAGCTGGTTTCCCCTCTTCAGCTGAGCCAGGCTGCTCATATGTCAGAGTAACTGGGCAGGAGCTTAAACAACAAAAGGAGAGACTAGAGCTGGTGTAACTACGTGACTGGACATTTTGGGTGGGCTATGGGCACGGAATGCAAAGGTATTTCTGCTGAGAGAGCCAGGTGACATATTAAGCTTTGTAGACCAAACGACGTCAGATGCTGTGAGATCTGATAACCACTTAATTAATACAGTAGTCTTTTTCTAAGTATACAAAAAGCTTGTCACAAAAAGGGCAGTGTTTCAAGCTGTGCTTCAAGTGCTGAGCTTCCCAGGTGAAGGACGTGAGCAAAGCCCCAGGCAGCTCTTGTACTTCCTGCTGGAAAAGGCCACTGCACAAAGAGGCTGTCTCACAAGATCTCCAAGGACCTTGCCCACCGCCCATCTCCTGTCAGGAGATGCAGCAGGGCTGAGCCATGTGAGAGCCTTCACCTGTGCAACCCCCCCCACAGCAGAGGATCCTTGGCAAAGGATTCGGGGAGAGCTGGGGCGAGGAGGATGCCTGCCGCAGGGCATTGCCTTCCAGCAGGGTTCATTAACACTGTGCTTTTGCTCTGGTGTCCACCACCGGGTAGGACTGATCTATAGCCTAACCTACAGCCTAATGCTTACACCTACACTGCTTGCATTAAGTGGTTTGTGTCATTGTTCAAGAGTATATGACCATTTCCCTCTACAGTGTAAGACATTGTTTCCCTTGCAACTAGGGCTACCTAGGCTTTGCCCCACAGAGATCTCCAGCGTATCTGTCTTAACTCTGTAAGAGGGGATTTTATGTGGGAAGGAATAGGATCTTGCTGACTTAATCTTTGCCAAAGTTCTTGACACCCATCCTTGGAAACAGGCAGTGAAGGGTTGGAGGAGTTAGTAGAGACACACAACAGGAACAGGGTAAATCATGGACACAAGGCTCTGGTGGAAATAAAATGGTACCTATGGCTCAAGAGCCAAACTCTTAGAAACATGCGGGCCTCTGTACTAAAAGCACACATATTCTGTGGGTATGCAAGGCAGCAATGAGTGCACGTACATGTACATGCAGCTTTTACTGTGGTTGCAGAGGGCCCTTTACCAGCAGCCACGCCAGCAGCCTCTGGGCGAAGAGCTGGCAGCCCTACTAATGGTGCACAAATGCCCACAGCCTGCTCACACCCTCTGCCATTCACTGTTCCTGTCTCCCTGTTTACCCGTTGCCTCACTACAGGCTGCCGGAGCTCTTGGCAGAAGATGATCCCTGACAGCTCCTCCACCCGTGGTGATTGTCATTCTCCTGGCACCCCGGCTGGCCTGTGTGTCTGCAGGCACACACACGCAGGCCATCTTCACAGATAGGCGCAGGGTGTGGTGGTGAGGCGTCCACGGGGTTTCTCCCCATGCAAGGACACGTTCCTGCCAGCCTGCATTTCCACAGGGAGCGGAGAGCAAGATGAAGGCCAGCCCTGTGTGTCAGAAGCAGCCCTGAAGGCCACCTGGGGTCTTCAGGGAGCCAGGAGTCAATGCTTGCGTAGGCCCACCTTAAGATATGAACTCAAACCAGGAGAGAAACATCTCTGGAAGTCCTGTTTTAATAAGTCACAAGGACAAAATAACTTGTGTAAGGTATTAACCAGCAACAGGAGCAGAGTGAGTGGACCTATGCCATCTAAGGGCTTTGAAACAGACAGTCCGTGCTGGAAAAAAACTGTTCACTAATATGCACATGTAAATTTTTCACAACGAGGTGGAAACATCAGAAATAACAATATCGGCATCTGCCTGAGGACAGTTGCTACCTTCTTATAACTATATTTTTTTGCATCTGGTTCCATTTATGACTCATACTTCCCAAACAAGCCATATGTTGCTGCAGAAGGCCTTTAACTTTGCTCTATTCGTATTGAGCTGTACTCCTGGCTGTCAGCCAAGTAAATGTAATAAAACCACTTTTTCCATCAAAAATAAAAATGAAATCCCATTTGCAGTGAGATTTAATTAGCAGCCAGTAAGTCATTTTGGTGTTGAAAGCATGCACACTCATGTTTTGTTATAGCCTGATTTGCACCTTCAAACTCCATTGTAGCATTTCAGGCGTTATAGCACAGAAAGGCCTCTTCTCCCTTCCCCCTATTCCTTTTGCTGCAGACTCTGTAGTGTTTGAAATATGGTGAATTTTTGGAAAATGTCACACCCTCTGAGTTCTTCTCTTTGGATGTCACATTTTGCATCACCTATTTAGAACATTGTGACATTGATGATTTTAACACCCCGAACACCAAGCTGACAACAGTAATTTCTGCCGAAATAGGCAGTCTATCAAGAAACTTGTGTATAAAATCAGGAGCTGGCATTCCATTAAAGCAGAATACAGATGACTAAATCATCGTCACTGCTGATGTTTCTGAAACTAACAGGCCAAAAGGGGGGGCGAGAGGGGGGGAGAGAGAGATTTATCCTACCCTTTAAAAATGGTTAGAGACTTGCTTCTTCAGTGCCCTTTTTAATTTAGTGAAATTCTCAGGTAGTCTGCATCGTGACAACATATTTTTGGTTCCTGCCCCATGTTCCCCCAGAGAATTGGTAATGTTTGGCACTGTTGGCATTATTTCAAATACCTTAATTTTAAGAAAAACAGCAAACCAAATTGTCAGAGGGTTTAGATTGTCCCCTTTCCTGGAAAATCAGACTGCAGGAGCCAGGAAACTTTGCGAGCTCCAGGACACAGCATTTCCAAGTTCTCCTCGTGGGACACCAACCTGCCAGCAGAGCCTGAGCAGCGTGTCCCCCAGGAGCAGCCGCCCTGGAGCCCCCCACCAGCTCCCTCCTCACAATGCCCTGACCCATGGGCCTGCCCAGCCAGTGGTACCCCACCAGTGGCTCTCCTGGCACCATCAGAGCCAGCGCACAGCTGTGCGGTAGCAGCTAGAGAGCAAGCCCAGCCAAAGCTTAGGCTGCTCAAAGCAGTATTAACTCTCCTTTGGACTTCAACATGGAAATCCAGCGGGTTAGCACAGGGCAGCGCTATAGACGGTGGCTGATCCTTCACTCTTACAGCCTGGCTGCAATCCAGCACTGCAGAGAGACAGCGAAAATGTTTGGTGGGATCCTGTGGAGTGGGGGCGACATGGCGGGGGTGTTATTCCCCTCAGCTTCCCACTGCTGCCTGTGTTAAGTGATGGAGCAGGCAGCCAGGCTCTGCTTACAGCATCAGCCAGCCCCCTCCGCCCCCCACCCTGAGAGATCAGCTGGATCCGAATCCCTTCTGCTCACAGTAGGACGATAGGAAATACAGATGGAAAAAACTATTAGCCTATTTAGCTCATCTTCTGCCAGAGAAAGACAGCTTCCCTCAGCACACCATGCCTTTCCCTCACTTCTTTTTTTTTTTTCTTTTTTATTTAAAAGCCCCTCTCTACTGACTGTCCAAACAAAACTTCTGAAAGATTTAAGATGAGTCCAAGATGTCTCTCTGCACCGGTCCCACATTTAACTGTTAAAATATAATAATGAAATATGAAATGGAGAGGAAAAACTTTGTCACAAAACTGGTCAAATTCTCCACTTTATCATTTTCATTTTTCCTGGCAGCAAAATGGAGCAGGCTATTTGAGCCATGAAAATTTGCTCGTTATTTCATTCATTTGTTTGTTGCTTTTTTTTTTCTTTCTTTCTTTCTGGCTAAATATGGATATTGTGGAGGGAAGGAAGATTGTGAGAAATAACAAATGGAACTGAAGTGCCAGACGTCATTAAGTTAGTCATTAAGAAGTTTCTAAGGGCCAGATTTTCCAGCATGCCCAGAATCCAGCAGTTTCTGCCGAGAACAAGTGCTCAGCACTTTTGAAAAATCTGACCACTTCATATGAGTGCCTCCATGAAACACCCCAGCTCTTCAGCAAACCTGGCTTGTGAAATATTTACCCTTTTGAAATAACCCATTGGAGATCACGAGTGTGTATCTCTTTAGGAAGAATAAGCACACAAGTCGTCCCCTAAGCCTTGCAGACTAGAAGATCTCCCTGCTCAGAGGGCCAATGCTAATACACCTGGAGGTTTCAGGACACCAGCACTCAGGATATGGAGAGACCAGCACCCTCCACAGCCTGGAGCTGCATCCCCGGCCCCTTGCCCTGGCAGAGTGCAGCTGAGGCAGGCGAAGACCTTCGTTTCTCTGGGAGCAGATGGGAGCGAAAGAAGTTGAACCGGCAAAGCGCCAAATGTTCTGACATCCCTGCAACTTTAGCAGCAAGATTTCTCATCACCTCATGGAAACAAGCCTTCAGAGACTGAATCTCCTGCTGTTAAAATGAATGTGGAAACTCCATTAGTTTCTATGGCATAGTGTCAGCCTCTTCTTATATTCTGGCAGGGTAGAGGGAAAGGAAACGCTGTTCTCTAGCCCAGAGCCGGAGCTGCCTCCACCTTGCTGGGTGTTCGTGGGTCTGTGTGTGCCGCCATACATATTCATACTGACTGCTTGCTTAGCAATACTCCTGTCAGTTATGAGATGTCACTCATCAGGAAAGAATGCGAAAAGGCAGTTTATGTGGTAATACTGTTTTTGTTTTTGATCAGGCCTGCTGCTGATCAAGCTCCCTTCCTCCTGTCAGCTTCGGAATGAATATTCATACAATGCAGAAAAACAGGGAAACGCACTAGAGCAGAAATTTTTACTGCTTTTCAAAAGCACTTTTTTTTTTTTTCTTTTTCTTTCACCAGCCTGCAAGCAGTCAAGCTTGTGCAGGTTATTTAAATGTTTGACTGGACCTCAGAGGTGTTAGGTGTGCTAAGTCCTTCGGCTGCTCTGCAGCAGAGATGTACTGGTAGCACTGGAGCTAGCTTGATGAGCCTTGGCTGAGGAGCTTGCCTCTAGCTTTGATGTGAGTGGAGAGGATTATACAACTTACAGCAATGCATGACACAACAGGAGGTCATTCTTGTTCCTTAAGCTGCAGGGAAAATGACACCAAGGCATGATGTGCAGCTAGGTGCCAGCATGGAGAACCAGCAGTCCCTGAATGCCATTTCATCCTTTATGGGGATTTCAGTGGTTCATGGTCACTGCAGGGGGCTGATCCCAGCAAGGGGTTTAATCCATCCCAGCCTCCTCAGGGGTCCAGCTCAAGATCATCTTGTATAAAGAAGACAGAGACATTATCTCTTGTTTAAAGTCAATCATGTGTAGTGTCTGCCTATACAACGCCACACATATGAACCATATGTACAGGATACCTCTATACTCACAAATGAAAGAAACTCTTAAATTAAGTTTTTCTTCCCAAACACAATCATTTGGAAAAATAAATAAATAAATAAAAACAATAAAATTCATTTAAATAAATTAAAAAAAAAAAAAAGCACAACACACTTCTGTACACACAACAAATTAACTGTAGGCATCACAGACAGTCAAAATCTGAGTGTTTCACAGGGAAAGCTGTTTCCCACATTCCTGGTGGTATTGGGGGTTGCCTAATCCAGTTAAAAGCAGGTGTATTAAAGATTGCAGAAACACAAGTGGCAGATGTAGCATATGTAAAGACCCCAAGAATAATTGCAGAACAAGTCAAACTATCCAGAAATTTCACTTTAAATTTAGCCTACAGTAAGCATGTGTTCAGAGTCCATGTTAGCGTGTGTGATCTGTATTGAGAAAAGGGCACAGGGACATCATCACAGTAATAAACCTAATCAGTATACAGACTGCTGATTTTTTTCATGCAGGCAATTTAACTCAAAAAAAAAAAAAAAGTGTCTAGACTAAAATATATAATGTGCTGTGTAGGTTTTGCATTGAATATCCTGAATTTACTTTAGGGACATTCTTTAGAGAATATCGATTGGGATTTTCAGAGGTGGCTAAATGACTTAAAAGGATAAGTCCCATTGACTTGTTCCACTGTGCAAGGTATTAAATCAATAAGGCTTGTTCTCTCTGAGCTATTTAGGGCAAAAAACAATAAAGGAGTCAAGCATTGCAGCACCTAACTTTTGAGGGCTTGGTCCTCACTCTGAAGCACAGTGCTGTAATGTAAGCCTGTCATCTGGCCTCCATGGGACGTGGGAGAGTCAGCCACCTCAGAGAGCAGCTGGGTGCTAAGCAAGAAGCATATTTGATACCACTCTTTAGAAGCTGTTCAGGTAGCCACAGGCAGGAACATGCATGAGCTCCAGTCCCTGTCCTTCAAAGCCTCTGCCACATCGCTCTAGTCACTGGCCTTCCAGGTGATTCCTTCCCACTGAGCAGGCCATATATTTACATACACTTCTCCAAACAACTTTTTGTCTTGGGGAGCATACACTACAGTCTTGCTGAGCCAATCAATCTTGAATTTTTGGCTTTGCAGTAGCAGAATTTCAACAGGAAAGCAAAGACTCTCCTACTCCTTGTGGGGGTACTTAGGGTTCTCCCAGGAGACTGAACTAATAGACTACCAAATGAGAGGTTTATAGACAGAAATGTATTTTTAGATACCCAGGGAAGGGTACTAAGTCATTAGGCTAATCTATAAGAGGTGGTGACTGTACTTGTCATAAGTGCAATTCAACAGGGAGACTCATTTCATCATATGTGAGATATTTCCAAAGACCCACTTCAGCAGGGCAGGTCCCTTAGAGGATCTAGGCCAAGAAATGTGTAGTTTCTGGTGTCTAGGTCGGTCTGGGAGGAGAACAGGCCTCAAGCAGTCCTGAGAAGTTCAGCTCGTGCCCAAAAGCAGAACTCAAGGAACCAGCCTCAAGCAAGGTGGCGCCTCCTAAGGTTAGGTGTCACTGGAGTTAAATGGGAGCCAACCCCAGCATTCTTGGACTGAAATTTGTGTAACTAAGTAGCTTGAATCCCCTTTGGGCCTGCTTCAACTAACTGTGTCCTTTATTGGTACTAATTCTTACCCACAGCTGGCAATGTGTCCGACAACAGGGAAGTTCACACAATGGCATTTAACATGCGATAGAGTAGCTACCCATAGCTGGAATCTAAAGTTTCATAAGAGCGTTGTGCAGGCAGCTATGTGAGACCGATATGCTCTGTTTTGCTGACGCAAATAAATCCTGAAGTGACTCTGGTGACAGTATTCTGAGAGAATGGAATAAAGAGAGCTTGCCAGAGCATCTGTATCTCCCTTGTGCTTTACAGAAGAGACATATGGATCTTCACAGCAAATTATAACCTCCTTGAACAATGTAATAGGTAATTATATTCCCAACTTAGAAATTCCATAGTATATTGCATATAAAAAATCCTCATTGGGTTCTGCAGTTTTCTAATGTGCCCTGTTAAACCTCCTGTGTTCATCCCATTTAAAAACACGGAACTTTTACAGCAGGGATCTCAAAGTCACTCTTCTTGGTCCCATCCCCCTGTTAAGGACAGAGGCTAGCCGTGAAGAATTAACCGGCTGCTGAGGATGAGAAGAGGCTGTTGCATGAAACAGCCAACAGGTCACTGCCAGCTGCAGTGGTACCAACCACGTTTGGGAACTGGGCCTTGGGGAACTAAGAGCCAGATAATCACAGCACTCATGAAATTCTCATCAGGCCTCTGTGCACCCACTGTAGCAAGTATTTTTGAGGAACCCTCACCCCAGCACCCTCAGAAGAGCTACCAGCACAGGCAGCCCCAGCAGGAGGTCATGAAGTTGTGTTACCGCAGCACTGAGCCGGAGTCTCCAGGCCCAAGGAAAGGTGTGTTAGCTCAGCACAGCGGCACACAAGTGCAGCCCTACACCTTCGTTACTGCTGATGGCTCAGAGCAGGCAAAACACTCAACTATCAATTACTGTGCTGACTTTGTCGGTTCTGAAAGCTGCTTGTGCCTGTGAAATCTTTGTCGGACTTGTTTGCCTTCCTCCTCCACATCCCTTCTAACGCGTGAAAAGTAGTCATAATCAATGCTGAGGACTTGCATGAGAATGTTTTTTTTTTGTGTGTGTGTTTTTTTTTTTTCTAAAGCATTGTATAAACATTAACTCATTAAGGAAATACAATTAAGATTATAAATACCTGAAACCTCTTTAGGGTTGCTCCATTCTAACCCCAAAATATCACATGTAATTTCAGTGATATTTGCTCAATGATTACAAAAAAAAAAAAAAAAAAAAAAAAAAAAAGTCCCAAGGCTGAAAAGGTGGATGGTAAATTGCAGCTGCAAATTAATTAAAATAATCAGACAAGCCAGCAGTTACTGCCACAGTAAGGGGGTTGCTTATAAAGGCAATGTTAATAGAACATTTACCATCAGGGGGTTAGCTTGGTTCCTTTTTAATAAAATATCTGTGATTACCTGATTAGCTGATCACTGTGCAGAGCATTCTGTTCTTAATACAGCCATGAAGCCAAGGAGAAGAGAGGTTTTTATCAGATAAGACTTGTTTATTTAAAATGTATAATTGACTTTTTTTTTTTTTTTAATGGAAGCACAATCCAACAAGCTGCTCGCCTCCAACTACAGACACTGCTTCTCTCTCCAGCCTGAGATGAGCCAGCTTTCTTGCATGCACTTATCTTGGTAGGGTTACCATAACAATCTGAAATAAAGGTAAGAACACCCCAGTGGAGATAAGAAACTAATCTTTAATGGTTATAGCTGGTCACAGTCCATTATGGTGTTAGGCTAGTCGTATGCCATGGTGTTAGAATTATGACAACATACCAGTTCTGTGGTTCTGTCCCCACATGGTATTATTGGAGAAATAAACTGGTTTAGTCTGATAATATCTCATGAGGCCAAAATGCGATCCACAATTTAGCTGCTACTCACACTCTTAAGGGTGCTCCTTGTGCAGGAAAGCAGCACAACAAAGATCTTCTGACAATGTACTGGAACGCCAGTAAACTTGGAAAATGCAAAGAACACATGAAAACTAGACACCTCATGCATGTAACTGTATATTTATTTCTTTTTAAAGAACACTCCTTAAATGTATTGTAAGTCAATATACAAACTTGGTTTCACAGAATTATAATCCACTAAATAGCACAAAATATAATCCAGATTGTTGGTTTCTTTCATGTGTATGTGTGTGTGAGAGTGTGTGTGTGTGAGAGTGTGTGTGCACACGCACGCATGCTGCTGGTGGTAGTGGTAACCCACCACAGATGTTCAAACACAAGCCTGGGCTCCTACTGACTTTCCTCTGGATCAAACCTTACACAGATGGAGACCCTGCTCTGGAAGACTGTGACTTTCTGGCCCATGAATCCTGCTCCTTGAAGATGCCAGGGTGGTGGTGCTGTCTGCTTAGCTGGAAGGGCCATCATGCTCCTCCATCCACAGGACGGGGAGCCTCCCCTACAGCTGACTCAGGTGTCGCAGTGGGAAGTGACCAGCTGCTGGTGTTCAAGTGTGAGGAAATGTCATTTTTCCCCCTCCGAGTCCCTTGCTCACACTCCGGGGCACCTCTGCGTGACACCTAAGCTCCACGCTCAGCTTGGGCAGAGGCACCGCGGATGCTCGCAAGCTGGGGACTGCTGGGGCTCAGTGTGGTGCCGCTTGTCCGGCTCCTCACCCAGCCCCATGCGGCCGTAGGGGCCTTGCCACCCTGTTTTTGGAGAGGGAGGAGCAGGTGAAGTTGTGGCCTGATGGCCTGCCTGCCTTGGAGCCAGTGGTGCCCCCACTCAGCGCCTGCATGGCACGGCCGACCTGGCGTGTGCGGGTGAGTTACGCAGCCGGCACCAGTGATGCACTTGTACATATCTACATGGGGTGGAATGTTTTCCCATAGCTTTTTAAAGGAGTATCTAGATCAACATGTTCACATAAGACCAAATACTTTTAATATATTTATAACTGTTTTATAAAGCTTTGAAAAAACTCACAATAGCACATTGTTTTACTTTAATGCTTTACGGTACTATCAGTTTAAAATCACAATCAGCACTTAAGTTATAGTCAATCCAGCAAACAAGAGACAAAAAAAAATTACAAGAGTTAAGAACTGACTGATACATCCTTTATCTTTTTTTTTTTTTAACTAATGCATAAGTGCAGAATAAGATAAGATACTCTAGTTTAAATATCTTGTTTTACAATATACATTTTGTTCTAATTACGCAACAGTAAATCCCATGCTTCACATAGAAAAGCAATCCACAACATTAAGAAAAAAATTTACAATTTATGAAACAAAGTAAATAAATATTAGTATTACAGAATCAGAGCTGTACATAAAAGCTGTTCAGTTTTAATCATATAAAAATATGTTTTAGTGCAACCTCACATATATTGATGCTGTTTTGCTTTACATCATTTAGATCCAAGTGTCCAAAAAAGGAAAGAAATTACATTTATTACAAAGCAGATACACAAATTCTAAAATATGTACAAATTACTGCTAAAAAAATGCTTATAAGAATATAAGCAAAGTAAAGAAAAGGCACAAACATCTGTACAATTTAAAAGTACCAGACCCAATAAGAATTTCAAATTTAATTTTGGTCAGGCTCATGATGATTTGTTATTTTATCTAATTCTTTTGATATAACAAAAGTATATATAATAGCAAACTACTGTAACTTAGAACAGGCATGCTGTAAAGTTGAATACTTCTTCTATCTCTAGAAAAAAAAGTGGGGTAAATGTATGGGTGAAAGTCTCCATGCATCTCAGATCAATGTGGCTTGCTCTTCTCAGACGACGGATCTTTTCTTTCCTGTGTGCTTGATGGGGGCTCATTCCTGCTGTGAAAGCCCATCTGTCGGATGTCCACAAAGCTCTTGTTGTAAAAGGTGGGATGGGCTAGCGCAGTCTGTGATGTACCAAAACTGTCCTGTTCACCACCGTGCAAGTCAGGATGGGTGGCTGAGGCACAGGTCTGGCCCGGCTCAGATCCACTAAAGTGTTTAATGCTAAAATGTGCACTTTCTGAGGGTTTCTGGTGAGGCTCAGAAGGCCTCTGTGGCTGCTCTGCCCCATGCAGAGCGGCTTCTTCTGTGGCGATTCGCAGAGAGGCTATGGCTTTCGTACAAGTCTGTATGTTCTCCTCCTGCTCCCCCTCTGTCGCTATTACACTGTCCTCTGAAGTGCTCTGTGTCAGCAACAGCAACGGAGAGGAGGGTGCACTGGAGGGAGCGGTCGGGTGCAAGCTGTGCGGAGAGGTACGCTTCTCGTGATGCTTAGAAACACCGTATGACTCTTTCGTGAGGATTTCTGCAGGTCCTCTTTGCTTCTCCTCAGAGCCCTCCCTCTGCAGGGCAAGAGTGGACGGAGGATGTAAACCTGAAAGGGCCACAGGTACTGAATGGACCATCTGAATACCCCCAATAGGCATCATGGGGATGGGTGCTCGGATTTGTTGCTGGGAGTGTAGTGGAAGGTGGCTGAAGACGTAGTCATTCGGACCTTCGGGGAATGGGCTAGACCCGTGGTGCTCCATAGTTCCTTTTTCTCCATATACGCTGAAGTAAGGCCCCTGAGACAATCCCCTCCTCTGTAACCAGAAAAACAAAAGAAACATCAGCGCTGCCACTAGCAAAATTCTTGTCACACTGCCAAACCACCTATCTGCTTTCCTGTGCAACACAGCCTCCTGTTCACACAGCACCTTTCATCCAGATGGATCCCAAAGCGTCTGGAAAACTCCACTAATTGCTTATCCAAACAACATAGGAGGTTTTGCTTAGCTCAGCCCTGCAGGGCTCTTGCCTCTGAGGTGAAATGCAGCAGCTAGTTAAGTGTTCAGCAATACAATGCAGCAATTTAGGTCAGGAAGTGAAGAGTATTATATTCAACTGAAACTGCAGAGAGAATTTGGGGTAGATAGAGTTTCATTCCCCAAGAGAAATTTGGCCAGGATATCCATCTTACCCTCTGTTTTGGTAAACTGCGCAAACTGTGCTGGTATTGGCAGTCTGCATTGGGTATATCTCTCTTTTCTGTAGAGAAATGCACATCTGAATGTTCCCTGTTTGCCACCAGTATGGGAAGAATCTGACTGCACATACCCAAGTTCTTTCTGTTGAAAAGTCCTGCTCTGAAGCCCAAGGGAAAGGACTTCATCCTCCTACCCCCACTGTTAAGCTTTACCCATCCACCTCCTTGAGAAAAGAGGACAAGTATTTCCAGGGAAGTTCAAATATTTCTGTGCAAAGAAGACTCAAGATTTTATAGTCATTAACACACTGGAGCACCATTCTGGCCTATCTGTAAACAATAAATAATAACAAAAGCACAGGCATTAACTCTGAGTGAAAGTGATGATTCTGTAGTGGGGACACTCACCCACTCATAATGGGATTAAGAAGAATGAAGGATTTTGTAATGGCTAATAAAAAACAATCGCACTGTACTGACTTTTTCAGTGTCTTCCCATTAGTTCCTGCCTTGGAAGAATGAATAGCTTCATCTCCACTCTGCATTAAATATGCCTTGGGCGTTTGGGTTTCTCTTTTTTTCATTCTTAACTTTTAAAATTTGTTTTCCATCTGATGATTAAGTATCATTTATTGTTGAACAGAGAAATAACGATGACAGAAGTGGAGGATGACATTTGCATAATTGTATGTGGGATTTGGCCACACAGCTCTCGGGGATGCCCATAGGAAATCAAATGAACACAAATACCCATCTCTGCTCTGCAAATTGACCGAACACCTATCAGTTGCCCAGAGCCCCAGTCCTGGTATGGCAGCCTAAGGACTGTGCTGCTAAATGCCAATGCACTGCAGTGGCAGCACTTCACTGCTGCGAAATCCTAGCTCTCAAAGCATTAAGCAACCTCTTGATCCCATCCTAGGGAATGGGTTTAGGGGGCAATTAAAGATTCAGTTTCTGTGCTACCCCGTGGCTGAATCTCACTGTGCTCAGATGCTTTGTCCTGTTTAATATAAATCAATGCTGAGACAGGAAGAGTGACCCATAATCATCAGACTTGAACTTAAAAGATGCTATTATTCTGAGAATAATCTAATTCTGGGAATTTTCCTATTCAGAAAGCAAGACACTTGAGTCTCATAAAAGAGAAACTGTCATAAGAAAGTACAGTGACAGCACGTTATACTGCTGAAAGGGGAAAAATTTACAGAATAAACTAGAATTGCCAAGCCACAAGACATAGTTCATTTACCCTGTCAGCCCTTCCCATCACTAACCTCACCTCTGCACAGTTATTTGCCCCCCTTTTTTTTCCATCTTTGTTCTGTCAACCCGTTTCTCAGTCATGTTGTCCTTTTGGCTGTTTCCTAAGCCATGACATTTATCACTATTGCATCTGATGTAAACTTGGGCCAAGGGAAATAGAGCAAAAGCAACCAAAACAAAAGGAGTAAAACTCATTGAAGACCAAACTTAGTCATACTCATATCTCTAATTGAGAAAGACACTGTCTTCACGTTGTACCCTGCCACAGCTTTGAAAGGGAGTAAGACATCACTCTGTCCTTGCCAGACAGAGGTAGTTAACATGATAGAAACTGCTATATGCTCCAAGATCAGCAGTTATCATCCAATGTATGTCTCATGCCTTACTTTTACAGAGACAGTGACAGTGTCCACTGGATGCCTTCCAAGCCTGCCTAAGCACGTATCAGATTATCTTTCTCTAGCTCTGGCAGATGAGTTTTGAAAGGGCCATCATAAATGGTTACAGGCATTAATAAGTGTTCACACCTTTCATCCTATTTTTAAAATAGTCACAGCCAACACGGGTTCATGAGGAGAAAGTCTAGTTTAATTAACTTAATTCTCTTTTATGACAAGGTTACCCACCTAGTTGACCAAGGGAAGCCAGCTGATATAATCTTTTGGGATTTCAGCGAAATTTTCAATACTGTTTCTCACAGTATTTTCTGGACTAATGTCCATCATTCAGCTAGGCAAAAACATAATGTACAGGTGTACAATTGGCTGATGTGTCTGGCTCAAAGGCTTGTAGTTAATGGGGTTACATTAGGCTGGCGGCCAGTCACCAGTGGGGTTCCATGGGGCTGCATTTCAGGGCCAGTTCTCTTCAGTATTTTTATAAATGACTTAGATGCATGATACAAAGGTATACTAAGTAAGTTTGCAGATGACACGAAACTGGGAGGAGCTGTTGATTCCCTTGAGGGTAGAGAGTCCTTGGTGAGCAATCTTGACAAATGAGAGACCTGGGCAATCACCAACCACATCAAGTTTAACAAGAGCAAGTGCTGGACTCTGCATCTGGGACAGGGCAACCCTGGATATATGTACAGAGTAGGGGACCAGAGGCTGGAGAGCAGCCCCACAGAAAGGGATCTGGGGGTTCTGGTTGACATCAAGTTGAACACAACCCAGCAGTGTGCCCTGGCAGCCAAAAGGCACAACCATGTCCTTGGGTGCACTGAGCACAGCACGGCTGGCTGGTCGAGGAAAGGGGTTGTCCTGCTCTGCTGTGCGCTGGTGTGGCCTCACCTCGAGTGCTGTGTGCAGCTCTCAATGGTGCCACAATGGATGGAAGGACGTGAAATTGTTAGAGATTGTCCAAAGGAGGGCTACAAAGATGGTAGAGGGTCTAGAGGGCAAGACATATGAGGAGCAGCCGAGGGCCCTTGGTTTGCTCAGCCCCGAGCAGAGCAGGCTGAGGTGAGGCCTCATGGCGGCCTGCGGCTCCCTCACGAGGGGAGCGGAGGGGCAGGCGCTGAGCTCTGCTCTCTGGGGACAGCGACAGGACCCGAGGGAACGGCATGGAGCTGGGACAGGGGAGGGTCAGGATGGGGGTTAGGGAAAGGGTCTGCACCCAGAGGGTGGTCGGGCACTGGGACAGGCTCCCCAGGGCAGGGGTCATTGCACTGAGCCTGCCAGACTTCAGGAAGCATTCGGAGAACGCTCTCAGACATATGGTCTGATTTTTGGGTGGTCCTGTGCAGACCCAAGAGTTAGACCCTGTGATCCTTGTGGGTCACTTCCAACTCAAGATATTCTATGATTCTATATCCTTTACAAATATCTAACATTTTCATACATACAGACACACAGGGGGTTGTTTAGCCTGGAGAAGAGGAGGCTAAGGGGCGACCTTATCGCACTCTACAGGTCCCTTAAAGGAGGCTGTAGCGAGGTGGGGGTTGGTCTGTTCTTCCACGTGCCTGGCGACAGGACGAGGAGGAATGGGCTAAAGTTGCACCAGGGGAGGTTTAGGTTGGATGTTAGGAAGAACTGCTTTACTGAGAGAGTTGTTAGGCATTGGAATGGGCTGCCCAGGGAAGTGGTGGAGTCACCATCCCTGGAGGTCTTTAAAGGACTTCTAAAGATGTAGAGCTTAGTGATATGGGTTAGTGGAGGACTGGTTAGTGTTAGGTCAGAGGTTGGACTAGATGATCTTAGAGGTCTTTTCCAACCTAGATGATTCTGTGATTCTGTGACATACACACATTCACAGGGGAGAGACTGAATGTTAGATGATCTCTTCTTTTAACAAACATTCTGAAAATCTGAAGACCTTATTCTCGTGGCAGTATTAGATCTCAACACTGACTACAGTAAGGAAAGTCATAGTATCTTTTTGCTGTACAGTCAGAATGGATTGCTATCAGCGCAGTGAGATGAGTTCCTCTCTTTGTCAGCCAAGAGGAATCCTTTTAATCTTCTATTAATTCTCATTTGTTGCAGCTTAGTGTATTTCCCTCCAACTCCGGGTGACATAATTTTCAAAACAACAATATTCTGTAGGAGCTTTTTACTGAGCTAACCTGATCATAAAGATACACCTCCACACCACACGCCTGAGCAAAGCCATATCCAACTTCACAGAGTGCCTCAAGGGAAAATACCAGTACATCACCTGATGACTGGTACATCACCCAAAACAGGCTATGGGGAATTAAGAGGAAGACCATGTTTCTCAGACAAATGCCCTTCACAGGCATCCTCTTGGCAGCCCCAGATTCCCTTTAGACTACAACTTGCAAATATATGGTGCATGAAAAAAACAACACTTTGATTACTATATCTTAACATACTTGAGTCTTTTTAAAGTTAAAAACTAAAAAGCATTGAACTTGATGTGGAAATTTGGTAACAGAGAACATCATTATCAATGTGCTTTCTAAAAGACATGATGCTCAATAAAGTGACTGAAATCTATGTGGACTTCAGTTTCAGGATCAACTTGATTTGCAGTGCTATTAGGAATGCACTACAGCAGGCGACATACATCAGTGGACCTATTTACAGTTCATCTGGACTTCGGGACTTTTATGCTGGCTTTCTGTACAGGAATGCATTTCTCTCAAGACAATAAAGTATTCAGTGTTTGGGAAGGGATCTAATATTCCTATGTCTGGGATGATCAAAGGACCTTAGTCCTAGTGCCTTTCAAGTGTATATAGAGGTGCCTATTTCCCTTCAGCCCTTCTGAATACATTGAGACAGGCATCAGACTTCAAAATGAAAGAAAGGTGCAACAAAATAGCAACACAAGCAGACTCTAGATAAACTTACATCAATAAAGCAAATTGCATTAATTTCCTACTCAGCAACTGCTTGTGAAAACCAGCAAAGAAGGCAAAAAAAATCCACTACCTCCTAGAAGCCAAAGAAGTTGCTAGTGTCAAGTATTTGCTGCTTACAGCAAGGTATATTCACAGTCTTCCTGTGGCTAGTCCTGGGACTGGAAGAAAAGGAAAGAGCTTTTGTCCGCATGAAGAGGTAATGGGGTGTACCAGGAGTGGGGAAAAGCAGGAGGAGAGTGAAACGATTGATGCTGCACCTATTGTTCACAATATGTGTATTGTGGGGTTGGAGAGGAAGATTAGTTTGGACTCACCCTATAGTCCCTTCTCACTCACTTGAATGCCCACTCACAGTTTAAGTGCACCTGGTGCACTCCTCGAGCACATTCTCCAGCTTAATGTCATCTGAAAATTATCCAGCTCACTTATTCCAAGAACGCTCTGTGATGTGAGTCAAAGCACAATAAATATGACAATAGAGACATTCACTTCCAAAGCACATTCCTATCCAAACTAAAATGCTAACAGAGTTGCACTCAAGCTGAATAAAAGCAGCATTCCCTTTTCTCCTTTTTCCCTCACTACTGGTATAAAATAGACTAGAGAGAAGAATCATAGCCCTGCAATACTGGCACCAGCCTTCTCAGAAAGAAAAGAAACTTCTGCCATTGACAGAATAGAAGATCCCAAATGTATTTAGAGAGAAATGGTGATGTGCCTTTAAATTTAAAGATGGCAATTTAACTTGCCAAAGCCAAACATGCACTCACATCGACAAGAGCCTTGGGCTACTTTGGAGAGAGTATCCTATTGCAAGAGTTCATCTTGTTATTAACTGCCAAAGGAAAAACGATATTTTTCTGTATTGTTGTCTATAGTCTACAAAAATAGTTACTTTCCCATGCTCTTTTCCACTTCCTAAAGAAATAATTTCAACTGCTTTCTATATGGTGATTTCAATGTCAAAGCTCATTGCACAAGACCGCCAAACAGCATGAACATTCAAGGTGAAGAAACATGAAGGGGAACCAGATAAGCACTGGCCAAAGAGACTAGAGTAAATACATCAATTTCAATGGAGAAGAAAGAAAAGTGGCTTCTTCTGGTAACTTCAGGCACCAGAACACAAAAATCCTCTAATTCCTGCAAGGACTGGGAACCCAATGCAGCTCTGAAACAGGAAGCAGGATTGCAAGCTGGCATCTGTATCACTGATACAGTTGTTAATTATGTTCTGATTTGCTGGATTTCACTTCTCTGAAAGTGAAAAACATGCTTTATTCCTTTATCTTTTCTAACAGTTTCATTTATAGCAAGCTCAGGTGTTATCTGTCTTCCCACACACTGAGTGCATTAATGTGTATTTCACCTAAACTCAACTTCTGTTTGGCTCAAGTATATCATCTGGAAAGGCTTCAAGAGGCAAGGAATCCATCTTTTTTTCCTCACTGTGTTTGTTGAGATGGGCAGTCATCTTCAACTCTAATTCCCTCATTTAAATTTGCCCAGGCTCCACTTCCAGTGACACCAGTGTTCAGGGTCTAGTGACTGTACTGAGGTCTAGGCTTCTCTCAAAACACTCAACATGCCATTGAGTGCTTTCTGTAGGACAAATGCCTGATCGTACCTCAAAAATAAGGTAAGTGTTAAGAGCCCATCTGGCATGGTGAAGAGCAATTTCCAAAAGAAGGAGCTAAGGGTGCTAAAAGAGTCTTTGCAATGTGCTAAACGCCTTGCTGGAAGGTGTACATAACAAGGCAAATATTACAGCAAGAATTGTCACATCGCCAAGGGTGACTGTTACATACCCTTTTGCCAACATCATCACACATCCAAAATCTCTACTACAGGATGACAGTGGAAGTGTCTTATGCAGGACATTAGGGACTTAAACTTTCTATACAATGTCAGCTGTAGCATCTCATAGTGTTAGGTCAGAGGTTGGACTAGATGATCTTGGAGGTCTCTTCCAACCCAGATGATTCTGTGCGATTATGTGTGTGATATAATCCCTTCCACTCAATACTGAGGCATTATGACTTTTAAACTGGTGGCTGTTTATCCTTTTTTGTACTTACTTTGTCGATATGGCTGATAACTGCATTTGTATCCTCTCTCAGCTACACAGCAATTCTGCCTGGGAGAGCACAGCAGGGTTTCAATGTGCCCTTCCCCAAGGACAGCTTAGGAAGCCACCCCTCTAAGCTTCTCTCTCCAACAACTTACCAGACCATGATACCACATCTAAGATAAGGGAGAGGGACCAGATGTGAGGCCAGGAGGAGGTGGCTGGGGCAAGGATGGAGTTTGGTGACAGAGGCCTGACACAGGCTCTGGCCAAGGGCAGAATAGGCTCTGCACAGGATTGCAGGAACCTATGTTGTTATCTCCTACATACCTAGCTACTCATATTGCAACTTCCCTAACCCTCCTGAAAAGCCACTTTTGGATCTGCCAAGCTTGCACTCCTCAGCACTGTTTGATCCATCCCTGCTCCAGCCACCTTGGCCCAGCTGTGTTCCTCGCTGCATTGCCAGGTGCAGTTATCAAATCTGCCCAAGCCCAGCTTCCCCAGCCTATCTCTGTAGAGAAATTCAAGCTAGAGCTCTGTAAATGCTAATTCAGATCTTCTCCTCTACAGAGAAGAGCCATAATTACACAAAGAGTAAAGAAGACTGGTGACAGAGAGGAGAGGAGGAGGAGAGGAGGGCAGCCCTGTCAGGGGCTGACGTGGTGGCAGCCTGTCACAACTTCCCTGTATTGGTTCCGCACACCAGTTAGTGAGGTAGGCAGGGAGAGGGCAGCAGCATCAGCAAACACGGCAAAGGAAGCATACTCCATATATAAATAAACGTATACACAGTAAGGCCATTTCCTAACTCCAAAGACCAAATTTACTTGTAGACAGAGTGCTTTGTGAATGCTAGGGCCTGTCAAAAGAGACGAGTCGGCAGTTTCTGAGAGCTTATTTACTGAACAGGAACAGCACAGACAGCAGCTGTGCAAGTTTTGCATATTTCCATTTCCACTCAGACAGTTGTGTCCCTGCCGAAACAGCCAGTTGTGATGGTGCTTTCTGCAGGGCAGACAGCTGTCTGCTCCTGTCACACAGTAATATCCTTTAAACTTCAGCCACAGATCCTGATTTAGATGGGCACCCTGCTTTTCAAAGGGGTTCCATTTATTTTAGTGTTTTTATTGCATTAAACAATACTTCAGGGATGGGCACCATACTGCAGTATAAGGGCCTTGAGACCTGATCTGGGCTTGATCCCATCTGACAGTCTGGGAGGTAAAAGGTTTTACAGTGCTGTAACAAGCCCCACACACCATGTAAGCTTCCTGGGACATTTTAAAATAAAGACAGGGGCAGTTAATGCAAGCCAGCCTAATTTCATTGAAGCTAATGGAACTACTCTGATGTGTACCAAGTGAAGATTTGACCCTTAGGCTGACTGTATTGCATCTAAATGAATCAGCGTCCTGACTTGGTCCCTGCCTATTCCAAATTTCTTGCATTCATTCCTGGATTTCCCACTCAAGTTCAAAGCTTATGCTTTCTTTTTTTTTTTTTACAAAGCTGCCAAGTTTTTCAAAATACTATATGCAGATTAGGCAAGAGCACTGGTTTTGACAACAGGAGTAAAAATACTCTTTCATACTTACTGAATGCCCCACTGGAATAGATTCGGACTGTAAGTATTGACCCATGGACAACGCTGGATTATGGTATAAGCCCCTCCTGGGAGATGCCGCTCTAACCGAGGCCATGTATCTCCTCTCTCGCCTAGGAGACAAATCTCTTCTAACAGACGCATCTTTCCCTGGTGACATTGGTCTCCGTGGTGATAGGTGACGTCTCGGTGAAACGTCCCGTCTTGGTGATAACTCTCTCCTCAGCACAGCCTCCTTCCGCGGGGAAAGGTGCCTCATGGGTGAAATATCTCTCCGGGGTGACAGATGCCTTCTGGGTGATAAATCCCCTTTTGGCATTAAATACCTCTTTGGTGAGTTATCTCTATACGGTGAAGAATCATAGCCAGGGGATGACTGCCGACTGGAAGGTGAGAGGTCCCTCGGAGATGAACCGGGGTCTAACGAAAGCACATAATCCTCATCCATGCAGCTAGGTATGTCTAACTTGTCTTTGTCGGGCTCTGAATCAGTGCTTTTACTCTGGAAAAACCTCTGGTATTCTGTCATTTGTGAGTCTTCACAGGAGTCGCTTGGTGTTATAAGCTGAGTAACCTGAATGCTAGGTAAGGTGACCAAATAACTGATGAGGGAGGAGTGTCCCACGGAAAGAGAGCCCTCAGGGGAAGCCCCCTGCGATGCCCCAGCCGAGTTCACCGACAGGGAGGAGAACCGAGGAGGCTGCGGGCTGGTGCTTCTTGATCTGGTTTTTGGTGTTGAGTCTCCCTGAGTATCATCAAAGTCATCGTCATCTTCATCATCTTCGTCGTTGTCATCACCATCCTCACCATCTGACTCCTCTGCATCAGAAAACTGATGCTCTGCTGACAGGCCTGCCAAGTTGCTACTCTTCTCCGCCTCTTGCTGCATGTCCTCCATGTTTTCTGAAATAGCCACGACAAGTCAAAATGGTGAGCACATGCAACATTTCTCACTCCTGCCACATTCACTCCCCACCCAGAACACCTGGTGCCATCGCTGGATGCTTTTCATCTGGGATGGCTAAATAAAGCCATTCTTAATGGTATCAAAAATATTTTCATATATAATAATATATGAATTATAATGCCTTATAATAATACCTTAAAACTCTACACTCAAATTTATCATGTGAAAAGGAAAGCATACAAAGCAATTTCATCATTCACCTTGTAACTCCACTGAATGTTGCCATCTCTCACACCTAAATTGAAAATACTTGGTACTTTGTATGAGATGCATGACAAATAAGAGGTCATACTTTTATTTCTAGCTTCTCCTCGTGTATCATAATAAAAAACATAACTCAGACAAATGGATCAGATTTAGTTTTTATACTTCCTGTTTGTTAGAAAGACGTCTCTTAATTAAAAAAATGCCCAAAATACTCTTAATATATTTTCCCATGCCAGCCACTGTGCTAAAGTGCAATGAGTCATTTGCATACTCCAGAGGCCATTCCAACTAAATTAAATCATTCTGACATACCTGCTTCTTCAGTTTCAGCATCATCTACAGATGTCATTGATACTCCAAGCTCCAGGCATTTTTTCATGTGTGCTTTAGACTTCATATGTTTTGTCAGATTTCCTATGGATCAGAGATGAGTCTAATTAACTGACAACAGCAAAGATCATTTTCTAACTCAGGTTTTGGTGTATCTTAACTCCATTATTCTGCAGATAGGGTTTTTAGTTTAAAAACTAACAAAAAATCAAGCAAGCAAACAAACAAACAAAAAAACACAGACGGGGCTGATTCATCCAGCCTATTGCCCTCAGAGCCTGTTCATTAAGAAACACAGAGAGTGGGTTTTTATATCTTCAAAAAAATAATAATGTTCAAATATACTTAAACTCAGGGCCTGAGAGGTATGTAGGCATCTCTCCCATTTTCCACATTGCATTCAGGTGCCCCAGCAAGCTCAGAAACTCACTTTTCTATGTTATCTACCCCTGAGCTTAGTGTTTGTGATATGTACAGATTGCCTGGACATTGACGTAACACCAATGTACACCAGTTGTTCAGGGTTCAGCCAGAGTTTCACAGTGGCACCTCAAGCTAAGGACTCTCCCATTTACATCACATGTGGGTTCCAAACAATCGTTGTGCTTGAAGCATTTTGGAGCAACAAAAAAGACATTTGTGGGTGATTTCTCAGTGCAAGTTTACTGTCTGGCTGCCATCTCTGAACTGAGAGGAGCTGTACTTAAAGTACTCACCTGGGATGTGGTAAACCCAGGTTCAGTTCCCTGCTATGGAGTACGGATCTGAACCAGACACAGCAGGGATTTGAAATCAGATCTCCCATTCCCCTGAGGGAGCAATCTAACACTAGACTATTGACTTTCTGGAGTGTCTGTCTTGGTCTGTTTTTTCACAGATAAGAGAACTGGGTTGAGACTGGCCCCAAGAGACATTTCATGGCAAAGAACCCTGAGCGCAAAGAGAACAAGCCAGAAAAACAAGAATATCACTCTAATCCATTATCCTCTTAGGCCATATCTGCAACATCCAACAGGGAAAGTGACAACCCAGACATGACACTTCTTACTTCAAGGAAAGCACTGAATGTACCTATGCTACTTTTGGGACCCTGACCAGATGGTATGGGTGGCACATGCAACATGGTGGGAGAAACACAGCACCACTCTCTCGGATAGTGAAGAAGTGCTTAGAAGCACACAAGTTGCTTCACTGATGCTCGGTCCTGGCTAGTTTATGTAATTCTCTTCCCAGTAAGTTTCTTATGGTGTCTGTGCACTGCATGAAAAGTCGAACACAGCTTCTGATGCCTCTAGGTGGCTAAACGCTCAGGGTGTACACTGAAAACCTAAGTATCTTTGAAGATCCGTCCCCTGCTGTCCTCAGCAAAATAGCAACAATAGTTATAAGGCTGACAACTGCCCATGAGCAGTAACACAACAGTTGGACACTTCTTGCACTTTGAAGGCTTAGTCTCTTCCTACTCATCCCCCTCTTGTGCAATAGCACGCCACCTCCTCCCTGTTTCTTCTTCTCTGCCAGAAATGCCAGCCTCAGCAAGCAATTTCACATTTATTTCCATGCCATCTCTTCTGCCTGGAATGTCCTCTCTGAACAGAGCTGCAAAACCACAATCCTTCTTCAAGTCTCTCCTCAAGACCCACTTCTCCTGCAATGTCAAATGTAAACAGTGATCTGAGAACAGCTCCACAGATGGCCCATTGGGACTACCATGAGCAGCTCCTTCTCTTTGTCTCTACACCCCGATGAAAGTTCTCATCTTAAATTAGGTTGATGGATCTACTACCATCCATCAGCTATTCCCATCTTTGGCAGAGGAAGAAGTGCTGGAGTCATGGAAACTATTACAATCCTCAATCCTCAAAACAGCCATGAAGCTGTGCTGGGATCTCAAGAGAAATTTCTTTCAGCTTCCTCTCTCCCCCTTAAAGTAAATTCAGTGCAGTGGGACCAGAATCCATTTCCCTTGCCTGTCAAAGGGGAGCTAAGAAACTGAGAACGTAAGGCTCATTTGGGCTGCGCTACAAAGAAATGCTATCAAAGAAAATGATTTTTTTCTTTTAAGGAGACAGCTTCATGGCAAATCCAAATTCCAAAGAATATCATTATCTGTGGCCTCAGGGTGACAAATGGAAGCTTTTTTCTGTGCTGATAAATACATGTGAACACAGGCTATCAGATCTCTATTCATAATTAATGCCGCAGTGGATGGACTTGCCCATCTGGGAGACATACATTATTTATAAACTTGAAACTGACCCACTGTAAAGCCTGTGAAGGCATGTTTTCCTCAGCAGCTGATGCTCTGCTTCTACATTATGTCATAATAAGTGTACTCTCCCGGTAGCATTTGAGTGTTGTTGCAATTAAAATTTGTACCACATAACAATTTTGGCAGAAAGTATTATTTGTAAGGGCAGTTCTTATGCTACTAGATTTTTTCTGCAGACAGATGGACCAGTCAAGAGCCAATAGCTCTTAATGAAACTATCCAAGGAGTCTCTGAGACTCATGAAATTCCTGGGCAAATTCAACAGGAGAGAACAATCTCTCTCATGGAGTCCTGTACCCATAAATACAGCCATTTTATTTTGAAGAAACTTTCCTTGACGGAAAAGGGTGCTTGGATTCCAGATGGCAAAATTGCTCAGGATTTGTTTGGGAAGTGGCAAAAGTTCAGCAAAAAAGGTCAAGTACCTTTAGTTTTGAAGGCAAAATTGCACAACTTGCATACATAAGGCCGGACATCAGTATGAGTGCGGATATGTTTTTTGAGCATGCTTGGCTTTTTGCAGCGAATTCCACATTCTTCACAAATGTACTTTCCTCGGCCACGACCTCTGACATAGACATAATCCTCGTTTGATTTATACCTGTTGGAAGAGAATGAGCATTTAAATAATGCAGCCGCTAGGTAACACACATGCACAAACACTGGCTCTGTGTATCTGATCTGATCTTGTATGTATCTCAACACAAAGCTGCCACAGAATTCCACACAAACTTTTCATGCTGGAGCTCACAATGTATTTCCCTTTCAGGGAATGCACTGGTCCCATTGTGTTTGTGTATCTTAGTTATTTTTAATACAAGACCAAAGGGCTATAGTATGGGCATAGTGAAAACACCTTGTAAGGAAACAGATTATTCCTATAGACAAAGCACAACCTCAAATATGGATCTGTGTGTTGGATTAATTTGTACTCTTGTTTCACACAGGCGTCTACCACCACTGAAGACAGAGCCCTTTTGTGGCATGATTCATTTGACCTATTTTAGTATATTTATCCCTTGGGATCAGATAAATCACATCCTGTTTCTCTCCACTAAGCATAAAGGGAATGCAGATGACTAGCAAGTATGTACGTATTTACACTACAGATGTCTGAACTTCACGAAGATGGAACCCTCCTTAAGGGACACCGTGTTGATCTCATGCAGGTACTTGCTGCTCTACAAACAAAATTGGCAACTTCCAACCTGCTTACTTAGCAGAACACTGTTAAAGGATTTTTTCTCAGCACAGGCGTAAGCATTCCATGCTATTTTTGCTGATTACATTATCTGTAGTTAGATAATAAATAAGATATGCAAATCTATGTAAAGCTGTACATTTCCTTTACTGTTATGCTAAAACGGTAAGACTGAAATCTAAAAGGGCTGAAGAGATCTGCTCCAGCTATTCTGAGGTTTGAAGTTGCTGGGCATTCCCTGGAGGGAGAACTTCATCCTCATTCACCCAAAGTAAAATCCAGAAATTGCAAGAACTGAGAAATAATAAATTTTCTACCCTTTTTCCTCTGTTGTCCTCTCTCTAAGCAGCACAAAGTACTCTCAGTCACACTGTGGATGCAGAGACCACAAACTATCACTGGTACTGACAGTCAGCACTTTACATAAATAAGGGTTTGTGTGGAAGGTTCTATTAATGTGATGATAACTCTACAAGAAGCAGTGGCAATTTTGGGGTTATAGAGCTGAAACATTTTTCAAATCTGCTTTTCTTAGAGTAACACTTCTTCCATATATTCAATAATGCCACCAACAATATAAATACTGAAACTAATATATTACAAATACATAAAACACTGTCCTGTTCTCACATCCATCTCATTATCTATGAAAAACATCAGCTTATCTTTCAAATGTGGGTGCCTAAATTCAGTTTTTCTCATCTTCTTTCTAATAAAGTTGGCTGTCTCCCTTTTCTTTCATTGTCCCTGGCATCACAGGCAAAACTGATGTAGTTTAATGATGTTTAAGAGCCATCTCTCTGGTAGTTTTGGCTGCACATTTCTGGGATTCTGCTTTTCTGTGGGCCCCAGTTCCCACGTTCTCTTTCATCTTCACATCTATTGCTTCATCAGCCACCTCTAGGCCTTCTTTCACAGACAGAAAAAATATTCATTATTGCTTGAAAGACTGCCATCTTCTCTTCATCCCTCCTTATAGTCTGATTTTGCTGGGATGGAGTCTACCAAACCATCCCTGCTTGATACTGCTAAGAAAAATGTTGTTATGACATCCTCTGCCTGACCTCATTCTACTATCTTCTGTCACCTCTCAGGTCCCCCTGGGCACAAAGTCAATTAGACAGGAGTCATCTCTTTGTCACTCATATGCACAGTTCTTGACCACAATTGACCTTGACTCTCTAAGTATGCCCCACCAGCACAACAACTGCAAGAGAAATGACACAGACAATTTTGACATTTAAATATGGCCTGGTCCAAACACTGAAGCATGAGAAGTCTGAGTCTATGGTGAATACCTTTCCTAGCACTCAGGAATATTAGAGCTTTCTACTAACTTCTGCTTCTCTCAAATCATTCAATGACTTTCCCTTTCCCACTACACAACTTTCATGAGACTATGGTCAGTGGTACTCTGAGCTTGATGTGAATGGGGCTCTAGAGCTAAAAAGCATTCATAAACTTCATAGTCATGCAATTTCTACCTGAAATGCTATTTTATTGGGGATTTTCAACTAGAATCTATTACTGATAGATATACAAGAGCAAACATAAAAAAAACTGTGCAATCTTAAGCTGGTGAAGTCATTAAGCAAGATGTCAGATGAGCGGGAACATTCTCTATCCCTCCTTTCTTTCAACTTCACACTGTGAGTATCTAACTACTGTAGCAACTACCAAACTGCAACTTGTTGATTTTCACTGAGGAATATTGCTTCACATTGCACCGAGGTTTGGTAGTCACAGCTGGTGGAAAGCTGATTTTGTGATTTAAATAATTTCATTTGAATCAAGCCACCTGCCAGAGGTAATAATATGGTTGTTAGCTTCTTCCTTCAAAAAACCCCTCTGCTGTGATGCTTACAAACAGCTCTTGACTTTGGTGCAGCAAGTGATGTGGTGATGTGCTATGCCATCTACTTTTCTGCTGAACTCTGTTCTTTCTGTTACCTCACCCTCTCACGGATCCCCAGTCCCCAGCCCTATTTATTTGTTTTTTAAAACCTACTTGTACCTGTCATACAAGCGCTCCACTCCCCTGGCATAGAGCATCTGCATGACTACACTTCCCTGTGTAGTGAATAGACTTTTCCAGGAACTGAAAACTGTGATGGCTGCAGGTCTTTCTCAACTGTGAATTCTGAATTGCCTTCTCCACATTTACAGAACCAAAATAATCAAGAACTATAAGTAAATCCACTCCTTAAGACAAACAAAAACTAGAGGAAAATACCCTGCTGAAACAAGATATCGCCACGCATGCTTGTCTGTCTGGGGGGGGGGACATGAAACAAACACAACAGACATCTGCTGCATAGTTCAGTGCACTGCTTGTGTGTGCTCAGGTGACGCAAAGATGAGCTTGATGAAAGCAGAAGAGAACAGAGTAGAACAGAACAGCTCTACAGACAAGAGCAAGCAAGCATGAAAACCCACCCATGTTAAAAAGCTAGCTTTCAGAAGTCACAAACAAAAACCTGAAGAGGAGGACAAACTCATTAGTCAGGACAGAAAATAATGAAAGACATGGTTATAACATGTAAAGGATATTTGATCCACTAAAAAAAACAACAACAGCAACCAAACTAATATAAGGAAAAAATCTACCCTTCCAGAAACAATTCCTATAAAATGTACATTAAAATGAAGATCTATAAGGAAAGGGTGGACTGATTAACACTTTATCACCGCATTCACTGAAGCTTTGAAGGTTATATGATCCTATTAGGGAAGTACATTGCACAGATTATTTTTCCCCCTCCCCTCCTCCAACTCCAGAAATTAATGTGTGTATCAAGGTTTCTCTCTTTTTGTTCCACTCTAATGAAGTAAACATAGCCAAGTATTACTAGGAGGTATGTCTGGCTGACGTGAATTATATGCCTTTACACAAATAGTTACATAAACCTTATTGGTGTACAAGGAAACTTAAGATGGTGTGAGTAATGTTCAGTTTCTTAAAAAAAATGCTAGATGGTAGAGTGATCTGTTACAGCCCATGCTAATCTGAATCTTTCTAAAAGTTGCTTTTCTTAACAAACTTTTACTCTTCTGACCTCTCATCATGCGCCTTAGTGCAGACTATCTTCAACTGACTGATCCAAATTCAGAAATGATACGTAGTGAGAAGCAGGCAAATTTTATTCTTCAAAGTGGGTGTGAATCTAAGCAACAGCTCTTTAAATTTCTTATAAACTTAGACTCACCCCTGAATTTGGGTCACTCTCATGTAGCCGCCTTACTGACTGGGGTATTAAGTTCTGTAAAGCTACAGAGAACAGCCACGATCAGAGTGTCTGGGTCAGCATACCTATAACAATCTCCAAAATAACATTTTCAGTCTTTCAAGCAAGATGTAGGCTATACCCTTCCATTGTTGCAGACTAGAAAGAAATGTCAATGTTCATTTCATGGAGACTATCCAAGGGTCCAAGAGGATTCAAAACACACGATGGGAATGAAGGACACCTGAGATTTTAGAGTACCAAATGACGGAGGAATGAAAGGCATGTACAAATTCATCACATCTCCATCCTAACCTATTTAATTATCCCAATAACACATCGCTATGAGACCATTTGGGTGTGGTAAGACTAAAATAAACAGCTTGTTCAGCCACCTGACTATTCACTACTAACCTTTGTCAAATTAATTGCATCTTGGCAGAATTCTTTAAAACAAATAAAACAATATCTTGCATTTTAGAGTATACTCCAAGAGAGGCAAACAACTATCCTTTTTTTTTTTTTTTTTTTTTTTTTTTTTTTTTTTTTTTTTTATAACAAGCTTCATAAGCCTCAAAACATTGCTAATGGGCTTTCAGGTCTCCTTTTTCACTCTCTTTGTTAGTTGTTTCTATTATTACATGAGTAGTAGATGGCCATAGTAAAATTAAGCATTGTTTTATCAACCTTACATGACAGATCTATGGATTAGGTTTAGGTATCATAGATATCATTGCTATCTTGCTTTTACATCTCACATTTTATCTCCAGAATTCAAAATCCAGTAATGTAGTATTATAAGAATAAGAGTAAGCATACCTAGCTAACCCATTCAAGTAAGTGGAGGCACACAGAGTCTAAAAATGAAGGATGTCCTCACAGAAGCCATTAGATTAAAAAAAAAAAAAAAAAAGTAAAAAAAAAAAAAAAGTATAGAAAATGACAAACTGTTAAGTGTCTATCCATTTATTTTTGACCTAAAGAATGAAAGTGACAATTTGGAGTGAGTGCTCTCACACAGATATTAAAAAATATAATTGTCCTAATAGCAAAGGTTGTGCCAAGAGTAACTAACTATACAGGTATCCTGTAGTTTGTTTTAAGACTGACATATACACAAAACAGAAAGAAGCTTGGGAGCTAAAATACACAGCAGAAATACAGGAGACTGTTTACATCCCAGTTCATTCATGTTCATTTTCAAATCTTTTTAAAACAACAGGCTGAGCTTGACATTTCCAGTTGCATTTTCTTACCCTCCTTCAAAGATTTTAATTCGTATCGGCTCAGTTTGTTTGGATGTAATGTCTTTATCTCCATGAATGTCTCCTTTTACTCTTTCTTTTATAATATTCCCCACTACTTTCTTTTCAAGCTTGCTGCCAAACAAGAAGAATGGCTCGTGTTTCATCTGTAGAACAAAGTCAAGGAATGGTGTTACTGCTGGAACACACAATAAATGCACACTTCATTTCAAGTACTTTTAACATTCCAGGTCAAAGCCAAACTCTCATTTTGGTGCAACTCTATACAACGAATTAATTTGTCCCATTCAATTTGATGGCGAATAAGAGAGGGGGCAGCATGGACAAATTTTTATGAGAGTCTTGACAGAAAAGACAGCACCATATCTTTCCCCAGGAAAAAAAAAATAATCATGGAAAATCGAGATGGAAAAGCCTTAGAAGGTAATTTATTGCTATTACAGAATTTTCCCTGGCACCATTATCTAATGCTTAGTTCATGAGGAAGAGTCAATATGTAAAAGACATTAAAATGACCTGAAAATCCTTATTCAATTTTAACTTAATCTTTACTTATGAACTTGCACGGATGTTTGTGTCTACTGTTTGAATCAGGACATGGCAAAAAGGTAGGAAAAATAAAAGGAGATAATGTATTGGGTTCTGGCACATGTGAAGAGAGGGCTTTAAAAGCCTCACTTTTCACAACTGATTCTCAAAATGGAGACAGAGGCAACAGAAGTATCAGAGTTTGCAGAGGGGTAAATCGAGGCTCATAATTGTCATGGGAAGATGTTAAAGCCTGATTTCTCAATGGGGATATATTTATATATATATTATTTTTTTGGACGGGGGGAACCTTACATTTCATAGTTTACAAGTATTTTCTCAAATAAAGATATATTAATTTAATTTTATTAAAACCTCTTATTTACCTGAGCAAATTGCTTCCATGCACTTGATGATGTCAGTTTACCAGCTCCAGGTCTATGCATAGCAGCCAGAGTGTAGATTTCTGTGGTGTTTTTTTGCTTAGACCTTAGAAGTGCTAAAGTGGTCTTTGTACTTAGCCCAGATGGGTTTGGGTTACATGAACTTATACACCATGAAGCGTAAACAGAAGACTTGAGGGTTGGTTGCTGAATGTAATTGGGTTTTGTATAGTTTAAGAAACACCAGCTCACAGTTGTAGTAGTGCGAAGACTTGGGAACTGAAGGATCTGCTGAAAATCTGCTACATCTGTCAGGAGAATGGTAGAGCCTGTGACTTTCCCACTGTTATTGGATGCCATCTGGACTAGCATTCCAAGAGGCATTTTCTGATGTTTCAGTTGGTCTTCCGGCTGAATTTCTCCTGGTGGCAATGAAGACCTCTGTGGGCTCATGCTCATATCTGAGGCTGTTTCATCCACATCCAGTTCTTCTGGCGAGTCTCTTCCTTCAGAAGGGCCACTGGACTTTTGCCCTGGTGATGTGGAATCAAAACTTGAAAGTTTCTCCCTGCTTAGTGGGAAAGCATCAGCTGTCGGAATGCTGACAGGTGGGTAATCTTGAGATGATGAAGATGACAGTGGTGAAGAGGATGACATGGATGGCAGACTTTCTTTTGGCTCAGTAGTACAGCTCTGCCTTACCAGTTGAGGCTTCTGCATTCTTGGAAAATCTTTCTTTATATCGGAGTTAGTTAACTCAACAGCACTTAGCTCCTCAACTATCTGCCCATACATTTTTTCTTCTTTGACTCGTTTCTGTTGCTTGGTCTCCATGAAGAGCTCCAAGCTACTGGCAGGTGAAAGCATCCGTTTGCCTCCTCCCAAGGTAGAAGCCATATCAGAACTGGAAGTCAAACAGAGGGGAATCGAGGGCTCCAGTCCAAGTGATAGTGTCTGTGGCACTTTCCACAAAGGATATTTTTCTAGCCCTCCATGCTGGCCTAGCATCTGAGCTATGTTAAATCCAATTCCGTGCATTGTTGCATTGGTTGCCAATGTTCTTTGAGAAACAGTCTCATCAACTTTACAAATTACAATTGCGGGACTGTTGCTTTGTCCAAGGATCTGGGAAATGCTTGTGTACATTACACTACCATATGATGGCACATGGGTTTGAATCCTGACGGGAACAACTGTTCCTGGCAAAGACTGTACAGATCCATCAGATGGGGAGTCAAACTCTGGCTGAAGATGCTGCTCAGAGGAGGTATCGGTCGGTTTAATGCTATGATCTGACTGGTACTTCGCAAGAGTACTTTTTGAATACTGCCCAGATGTTCCTGAGTAATGCTGGTATGCTTGCTCTTTAGCATGTACATAATCAGCTGGTTTCTTTCCAATAAACTCTGAATTATGTTCCAGGTGATAACTTGGAGGAATGTCTGTTTGGAAAGGTGGCTTGACATAAGATTTCTGCAGCTGTTGTACAAAATGATGCTGGAAGTGTAGAGGTTCTGAGCATGACTGCCACAGGACTGGCTGCTGAGATGGTGGCAAGTGAACCATGCAGACAGTTGGATATGGGAACTGAAATAAGGCGTTATGAATAGGGGGAAATGGGACCTTATCCTGATGTGCAAATAGCTGCTGCTGCTCTGATGGATGTTTGCTGGAAATATAAGGTGCTTGTTGGATCAAGGGAGTCCTTAACATTTCTGGGCTATCTGCAAGAAGAGCCTGTTGCTGGGCAAGGTGGGATGAGCTATTACTAAGCTGAGCACAAGAACCAACAGCCTGTTTTCCAGAGTCATCCACCTGAATGGGCTGAAGTACAGAGGAAGGGGAGTGATGCCAGGCAAGCTGGGAGGAGCGGAGACCAGCCTGTGCGTGTTCCATCTGTTCCTGCTTTATACTTTGTTCTGTGCTCTGATCAGTCTGGGAAATCTCTGGAAAACCACTAAAGGAAGCCTGGCGAACCAAGAAGCATTTCTTCCTTTCTCGTGATGGAGATAGTGCAGTAGTAGGTGTCCCAGCTGAAGAGGCATGAGACAGGTTCCCATAATCAAAGGATTTACTTCGGATCTCTGGGATTTCAGCAGCATGAGGACAGGGCATCTGTTCAGACGAGCAGCGTCTCATTTCCCTCTGATGGTGATGCCCAGGGACGGAAAGTGAGTAAGCACCAGCTGGAACTGTTAAAAACTCGGACTGTTTTCCAAACTCATCTTGTTTGGGAGGTGTGATGAACTTCATTGTTTCTTCTCTTTCAAAGGACATTGAAAAACTTGAACTGTGGGATAAATTGCTTTCTTGGCTAGGGCTGCGAGAGAGGCTTGTACCTGTGGACTCAAAGCTAGACTCTCCAGAGGAGTGCTCCATGTCAGCCAGCCGTAAGCGCTTCTTTTTGGGTGGTAGTTTTTCAGCTGGAAGTTGAGAAAGGGTTTCACTTCTCTGGGGCCACTGGAATTCTTCGGTGGGTCTCTCCTGCTCTTTGTTCTGCACTTCTTTTTCTTTTTCAGGCTTATCTGGCTCCTCTGTGACACGAATTTCAGGTACCTGTATGTTGTGCTGGCGAACCAATCTGGGCTGCATATGATACGGCTGAGGTTGCTGGGATGGAGGTGGCTTACTGGTGTCAGTATTTTCTGTTTGTGGAGCTCGGTCTGGGCTCATGGGGGACTCAGAAATCTCACTCTCACATGTTTCAGATGGTGAATAGATCTTATCCTGCTGGCATACAACATGTTCTGTAGATTCAGACCTTTCAAATGAGTTTGGCCTGCTCAGCGAATTTGTGTGCTGAATGACAGAGATGACATTTCCAGGGGGCTTTCTAGTTAGTGATTCTGCAGTCCTTTCTTGCTCTGCAATTAAGGATGAGTCTTCCAGAGAAGCTGCAGGACTTCCAGACTGCAAGTAAGGCCTGCACATTTCAAAACGCTCTGCATGGCAATGAGCAGAATTGTCTAGACCTTGAAGGGAAAATCCACTCCTTGGCACATCCTGAATTTGGGATTTGGGATCAAAGTCCAAAGGCTGAATTCCTCCAGTGGTGCCAGTTGTACTGCTGCAAAGCATGGGACTGTCCTCCTCATCTCCAACACTCTCCTCTTTCCTGCGCTTTCTGTTTTCAAAAGTTGTTCCAAGCATGGATGGCACTGCCTGAGACTGTCCGAGTGGATCAATGAAGTACTCTCCCCCCTTGTTTGCTCCACCTAAGGATGGCGAGTCCCTGTAGTTTTGCTTCTGAGCTTCATATTCTTCCCATTTTCTGTAGTGCTTTCCACTGGCATCATAGTCATAAAAGGTCTTGTCTCCTGCTTTCTTCTCTTTTGAGGATGGTCCTTTGTCACCTGCTGGTTGTCTGCTGGAAGCAATAATTATATTTTTCCCTGGTCTTCCATGATAGTCTGAATCTGAGTGCCCTTCCTGCACAGAGGGCAGTTCAAAGGCAGCCTGTCTTCTCAACATCCTTTGGTGGGATATTCCCACTGTGCCAGGGTAAAATACATCATCTGAGCCAGTCATCTTCTCATCAAATGAATGGCTTCCTCTCAGAGACGGGGGAATACTTAGGCTGTTTGCAGAAGAGGTTGGCATGGAGTTACTTCTAATAAGAGGAGAAGAATCTACTGGGGGCTCTAGAAGGACAGGCACCTCACCCTGCTGACCGGCTTGATACAAGTTGGATTCACTTTTGATGGATGATGCGGCCTGGGATTGTCTAGATTCTGTATTGCTGCCTGGATAAACTTGTGTAGATTTAATAGTGCTCAAATTACTGGAGTCAATGAGTTCTTCTTTACCTGGAGTAAGCTGAGAAATATGTTCCTCAAGCATCTTGATATCCATTCTGTTATTTAAGAGAGGTAATGGCTCTGCTTTACCCTTTCTACCCATTAAACTGTGTTCCTGATTTGTTGTGGCTACTGTTAGTGCTGTCCTTTGATTAATCCTATAAAACTTCCCAAAGATGATCTCTTCATAAGACTTTGCATTAGTATTTGGTGGGCTTATTTGCTGCTCAGCACTTTCTGAGCGGGAAAAGTAGCCAGAGTCAGTGCTTCCTTTACTGTGTGGGCTCAGGAGGTTTAATGACTGCTCAGAATCTTGCCCTTTTTTCTCTGAGAGTCTTAGTGCAAGTCGCTGTTTAACTGTGTGAGAGTCATCAGACTTAGTACTTAAGGATGGGTTTTGCAACATATCAGAGCCAATATAGGGTGAACTCTCACTGGGTAACTGAATTCCACTTTTAGGGATAATCAAAATGGGCACTTTCATTGGCCCCACCAAGGACTCTTCCATGGAGGAGTGAAAATTGCCTCTGCTAGCAATGTCCAGGGGGAGCTGCGGAACAGGGCTCATTTTGTCAGACCCTTCCACAAGCAGTGAGCTCTCCTCATCAGTGTCTGTGCTCTGCTCACCATCTGAATGTATTTCGGCTTCCACATCAATGTAACTGGCATCTAGGTCCAATTTGGAGACTGCTGATTCTGTGAAAGGTACCAGTCCTGCTTTAATTGCATGGGCATGTGACTTCCTGTGCTTGTAGAGGTTGCTCTTCGTCTTGAAGGAGAAACCACAAGGAACACAAGGGTATGGTCGCTCCCCAGTGTGAGACCTAATATGCTTTTTAAGTACACTAGGTTTGGCACAAGCCCGATTACAGTAAGGACAAATGTATTTGCCAGGCTTTTTGGGTTTGTGCTCCTTTTTGTGAGCATCTTCTGATTGTTCTAAAGATTTCTGTGAATATTGGCTGTATGCAGGGTTCAAACTTGAAATCTTCTTCCTGGAGAAACCTCCACTATGGCTATGCATATGAAAAGGAAACAAGTCCTCTGAGGCAACTGATTGCAAGTGGCTAGGAAACTGCCAAGGAGGGCCTTCCAAGCTCTGATGTGGCTTTATGTTGTGCAAGAAGCCTTGTGGCAATGAATGCTGTGGGAAAGAAAGTGAATGTTGACATGAGTAAGGAGTTGGACGATGCTGTGGATATTGCTTCTCCGTGACTTGCTGTGCAGCCTCATTCGATGATACCAGTTTCCCAGAACTAAAAAGTTGTGCTGATGCTGTGTTTCCAATTTGCTCGTGATCTATTTGTGGTTGCCTCTGTACTTCTTGATTGCCAAAAGTGCTCATTTTAATAACAGCTGAATGTTCTTGCCTCCATCTACTTGGTACTTTAGCAGTTTCTCCAGACCTTGAGGTAGCTTTTTGCCCTATAGCTGTGTCCCCAGAGTCCATTTTGTTACACAAGGTCTTAAGTGCTAGTTCACTTGAAAGCTGTGCAGACTCATGGAGTGTGTCCAAAGCTGTGCTTTTTAAAGTTTTGTTGCTCCCATTTTTCCAGGGCTGTTGCAAGTTCACAGACTTTTCTTTCTCTTTGGAACTTTCCACGCAGTAGTCTATAGGCATTAGATTTGTGTCTGCACACTAATGTGATTATTATACAGTCCTGTTCATTGCATGAACTTTCCTAAACAGTTTATTATACATTTGCAAAGACTTGTTATAGCATTTGGACATTTTCCATTGTTATTAAACACTGAGATGCAGAATGACGCAGAGATATTTGTGATCTACTAGAGCAAGGTTCTCTTCATCTCCTCCATGGTGACACAGGTATCTGTAACGAAAAAGCAAAAAAACAAAACAAAACAAAACAAACAAACAAAAAAAACCAACAGTTAATATAGCTGGGCAAAACAACATCATTACAGTTGGTTGTATTTTTATTTTTTTATTGAGCCTTTCATTAAAAATACCAAGAGACTTAAGTAAAGGTAACTGCATTTCACAAAATCCCATTTTGTGAGGAGACACAGTAAAGAATTGTTCCAGAGATTTCACACAAGTGTACTCACTACTCAATAAAAGCCCTAAGAATAGAAAACAGTGATCTACACTTTCCAACCTGAACAGTAATTTTTGAAGGCTTTCTCAGGACAGTTTAAAGAGGTTTGATTCTCAGAAAGTCTGACATCTACTTTCAAAGACCTTTCAGCAATCACTGCTGAAAATACTAATAAAACTCCTAATAATAATAATAATAATAAAAGTCCTAACCCCATCGGCAGGAACTACCTTATCCAGTATTACTCACCTGCAGTTCAGACATGTACTTTAGTCACCTGGCTTTCCTCTTAATTCAGAGGATGGTGATCAGTACTTCCAGAGGAGAAATCTTTCCATATCATAGTGTGTGCTTCAGACGTATGTGATGTCTATGCATATGGCCCTCGACTTTGGAGATGCCTGTTTCTCACTGTTGGCTAGGCAGAAATCCTAGATGACTACCTTGGATAATATTCCAAGTTTTAAGATGGCTATAGTGAGGTACTTCTTACCTTATATCATCTTTTTCTTTTTTTTACAAGGAAGTCTTGATCACCTTTTTACACTACTTTTATACAGTCAAAAAAGACATCAGCTAAGCCTTCTGAACACAACAGTATTAGTACCTTTCCACATCTCCATCTTCCAAACACCATATTACATTTTAGCGAGAATGTATTGCTAGAGGTAAAACACATATTAGAGGAATGAGCTCTGACTGTTTTATGTGCCTTAAGCAGTTTAGATTTCAATGTTCAAACATTTCTATCCAGCTAATACATGCAGTTTTTATGCTTAAATGCAACAGGATCCCAAAGTTCTTTTACAAAGAAGAAAACTTGGAGGTATGATGTTCACAGGTAAGTACAGCATTTGAATTAGAAGAACAATGCAGGCTTCCTGCTTCTGTATTATCCAAATAGAGGACATTTTCTGGATGAAAAAGTGCAAATTATAAAGTCGCTATTTTACAGTAGCAAGAAAAAAAGGTTATAAAAAGAAGCAGTATTAAAGATACTTGAATATTTTTAATTCCTACAGTGCAAAAACTGAATTGGGCTTGAAGAAACATTAGAGAAGTACAAGAAAACAACAAGGGAATGAGAATATATGCCTTTTTAGGTATGAAACAATTACCTGCATCTTCTGAACATCTAATAGGCATGACTGTCTTCAGATTTTCTGTAGAAAAAAAAATACAGTCGTAAGAAGTTACTGATATTAAGTATAGATGCTGAAGAAAATTTTCTATTATTTACAGTAGAGGCCTGAAAATTTCATTTATCCACCCATTGGGAAAATGTCACATCGCATCTCAGAGATCTGAGCAAGCACATTTTGAAGAATATGAGTGTGAAGCTTTTTAAAGGTCTTTTAAGGATAACTGCAAATCTAAACTGATGTAGTCTCACGTTCCTGAATCGGTAAAAAGAGAGCTGCCCAATGTTGCTCTTCATTCCTACACCTTTGCTAAACCTGGATTATTCCTGAATCCCATTGGCAAATCCCCTTTCAATACCTCACTCCAGCTAATACTTTTAGGTCTTCTAGGCTTCTCATTAAATGTTTCAGGGACCAGAATGAAATCCTGGCCAGGATGTCACCATTAAGGTACACAAAAAAAAGTAGTGAAAACAAGTAAGCTTCCAGACCAGTTAACACCAGTGGGATAGTGCTCAAGAATATGTGGCTTCCTCCTCAAAAGAGAAACCTACAGACCAAATACATATCTAAAAGACTTATGTACCTGCCATAATTTGCTACTGCAAGCTACTCTTTGCATTACAGAAAAGACCAGCACAGGGAATGCATCTGAAAAAGGAAAACTGAGCAGCATCTCTCTAGCTGGAAGATCAGTTCTCCCTTACAGTAAAATGAGGATTCTCCCTTGCGGTTTTTGACAAATCCAATCTTGAAAATGTATTTTGTTTTGTTTTGTTAAAAATGAGGTTTGTTCAATATTCAACATTTCTTTAGAAGACAAAAATCCAGGAGGACAAAAGCCAGAGCATTTCAATTTATTTTTATATAAAATCCTTAGAAATATCGTAAGTATTAGCTGGGATATGGGGTAATATAATAACCTCCAATTAGAAACTGTCAGAAAAACTGCCAGTACTATTATGTTTTCTCCACTGAATAAAACCAACAGATGATGAAATAGTAAAGAGTAGAAAAAAAAAAATGTACCTAAAAGTAAAAAAAAATTAGCTCTCTGTAATCACTTACAGTAAGTGCTAAAAATACTTATTTAATAACACTTTCAAAGAAAGAATGGACATTAGTAAAGGCTGATGATTTGATGTTAATAGAATTACTACTGTGCCACCAGTTATCAATTATTTATTTTATAGCACAAATAAAGCTAAAAATGTAACTATAGAGGATTCCCATATAGTACAAAATAATAGCAATTTATTAGACGGAAACCGCAATATTTTAGGTCATAAAGTCATTCAGCTTTGATGTGTTAATGGATTTTTAAATAGTTTTCTTGTCTGATCCTCCATCAGCAAAAAGACAAAATGTAATTCAAGAAAAACTTTAAATTTTCCTAATTTGCTTCTTCATATTAAAAGTGTCACTACAAATGTAAAAAATAAGCCTTATGCACTATATACAATATATGAGAATTGGTTACAATGGAGCAGATCTGCGGTTCCTTATTAGCAAATGGCAGGCAAAGGGCTAAACATTTTTGGCAACCGAGCTAAACCAAGTCTCATGTCAGCAGTGATGCTAACATACAAGTACAGAAGTAAAGGGAAATATAGCAACTGAGGAGCAGGAACAGGGACTAGAGGCAATGTTCCTAAGTGAAAGAGCATGAAGTTATAAGCCATCTTCAAAGAAAAATACTTTTTTCCGTATTAGGCAATTTTGCAAATGGTGAAGTAGAAATTTCTAGAGGATGGAAGCATCCTTTCTGTTCCATATTCCCTCTGCCAAGAACATCTTCAGAGAAGAAATCTGCCAGTCACAGAAATGTGACAGCAGTGGTTTTATTTGAGCAAAAGATGATGCTAATATACTTCCATCAATTTCCAGTTCTGGACTGAGACATCTGCTACAGAGTTCAAGTCATTCTGTGGTCCTGCTATTTTCAGAGTGCTCTATATAATTTTTCAACCTACACTATGAAACAGGTATAGACTAATTACAGGGATTATTGACGGCTTAAGTTTGGTCAACGTCACTCTCCTGGGGAAAATAAATCCCTTTCCAGAATCAACATAGCCATTTCTGGTTTGGTTTGAACTCCCATCCATCCTGTGTCAAAGATTGTTTTAATATCCTTTCTTTCTTTTTATTTTTTTTTTTCCCTAATGCTAAGTTTTACTGGCCTAAATGGAGAAATCCAACAGGAGACTTCCAAATTTCAACAGATTAATGTTACTCCTTTAGAAAACACTGTAAATATACTTGTCAGCATTGCTCTTTGTCAGAAATACCCTCTTCAATAGACAGAAACTCCCGATATTTCAAATGCTTCATATTTCAAAGCAGGGAACTACGGATGATAAAAATGTGCATTCCCTTTAAAACCTTTGGCACCGTTCGGCTTCTGTGGAGCGGCTTGGAGGAGCCCACCTAGGCGGATCAGACAGTGCACCGAGCTGGGCTGGGCTGAGCACCTCGCTCGCCATCAGCTGCGGAGGCCTCGCTGGATGCGGGCCAGGCCAGGTTCCCGTAGGAGCGCGGCCTGGCAGCCGGATCCCCCCAGCTCCGCCACGCCAACTGCACTATCTGCCTGCTTCAAGCCCGGGCATTTCACTTCTCTGCGGGCTTTGAACATGAGAAGATTACTGGGAGACTGGGAACTGTATTTATGTCAGATGCACCTACTAAATCAAGACTTTTAAAACTTTCTAGAAAAGGAGCATTATTCTGTCACTCCCGTTCCTGCGGTGCCTCTGTGAGTTGCGTGCAAGAGACATAGATCTGGCTGGCTACAGAGCTCCAAGATTCTTCCTTCCTTTCTTTTCTTTCCTTTTCTTTTAATTTTTTTTGTATTTTATTTTATTTTTGAGACCATTAAAATGGTTACACTCAACAGCTTTAAAATAAAATTTGGCAAAATACAACTTTTACTACTTCTCAATTTGTAGCTCATATTACAGCTCTTGCAAGTGAACAAATTGGAAGCTTATGTCTTCCCGGCTAAATCCTGAGTGCACCATACAGAATAAATATTGACTCTAGAGTAAGGACTAAGGGTCAGATCCAGCCATGCTTTAAATCTTTTCTGTCCAGCACTGCCAGCACAAAACCGGCCTAAAACCACCGTAACTGGCCCCTAAGGGATTCTTATTCTATAGGGCAATCGTTAGTACAGACAAGCTGCAGTGGCTCCTATAAAATCCCAATGCTCACTCACAGACCTCTGCCAAGACCCTTATTAGCCAAGTCTAGTTTATGTCTGGGACAAGCCCAGCAGCCAGCCAGCCTTACAGGGAAGGGAGGCCACCTCTGAGCACTTCCCCACCTGCAGCTGAGAATAAAACTCAGCTTCTTGGCCTTTCAAGAAGAGGGGAGCATACCTTTGGCTTGCCATCCTACCCCGTGTTTCCCTCTGTCCCACTAATGATATTCCCCAAAGAGCTGTTTGGTGTTGGCATCCCAGTGGGGAGGAAAGAAAAAAAGGGGGGAGAGGAGAAAGAAAGGAGGAGGAGGAGGAGGAGGAGGAGGAGGAGGATTTGTCCATCCTTCTGTGTAAGGTTACATATTCATTTGTGTGCTGAGTTTGGTTTTGCACTGTAGCAAGGTAACAAAGGAATGTAGTCATTGGGGTATGTTGCTTTGGCATTTTGCACAAATGAAAAACCAAACCAAACCAACCAAACAACAACAAAAACAAACACGAGACAAGCAAATTCACGCATTTCATACTACTTGATACCACACTTGATAATGCCATCAGGAAGTGAACTCCCTTTCTTCACTTTTTGACCTATACTTACTAAAAGATAAGGAAAATGAAATGCTTCTTAATTTTCCCAGTTTTGTAAAAAAGGCTACCCACTCCTGACCAGAGAGATTCTCTTCATATTTTAGCAGTCCTTGGCTAGGGGTCCCTTCTGACTGTGGTTTTGTAGCTGGCCTTCTACCTGTCTGTTTGAACACCTCTAGGAATGGCTGTAAATTCCTTTGTCAACCACTGGCACTTGGCAAAATTTTGCTTTACTGGGAACGCAAAGATGCCCGTGCTTTTGCTGCAGCTTGGCAGGACCTGTGAGGCATCCTTTTACAGACACAATTTCAAGAAGGCAGCCATTTTAAGATAGGTTAGGTGCATTTATTTTAATCTGCTACTTTCTGTACTGTAACTACTGTTGTTACCTCTTCATACTTGAAGACATTACTCTGACTTTTACTCTGACATTTAATTCCACCCCAGATGTTCTGCCTGCCCTCTGGATTTCAGTGTTTTATTGAATGCATTGCCATTTTTCAAAGCTAGCAAGAAAGTCACAGTTTTGAAAATATCCTAAAATATTTAGAATAACACAGATTTTTAAAATTGGACAGCTGAACTAATCTTTACAATATTTTTAAACATTATTTAAAAGTACTAGAAAATATAAAAACAAGTACTGCTCAGCAAGCACATACAGTATGCTGTGAATTTACTATTAAATAATCAAACAGACTGTACTAAACTTGCTTAAGGAGAGGCTACAAGGCAGAATCTGTTACTGAGATTAGCTGTTACTCATTTCTTTGTTGGATAAACACTTCTCACATGGGTTCCCCATGAAGTCAGGAACCAAGGAGACTGACTGAGAAGATGAAGTTACAGAAGCATCCAGAGCAGAATATTCTGGCTCTTTGCAACTGCAAGCTCTCCACGATTGAATATGGTTTTAGGCTTTTACTCTCAGGTTTCTAAGAACACACTTTGGTGTCCATGGTACCTACTGGTTCCCAGAGACAGGATCTGTGCAAATAAAACTAGAAGCTGTATGAAATCTGGTATCCTGATTTCTGCGACTATTATTTCAGTTATCATACTAAACCTGGCCCAGATTTTGAGAAATATTCCAGAATTCCAGCAGTTGAGTGATGTCACACAATGGCACATTTTAGTTAACTGTAGTAGTATTGACTATTTCATTCATATGAAGGCTTTACTAAGCTGACTTTAAATTTGCTAATTCAGCTAATTAAGACTATTCTGAGACCATTTCCTGAGCATGCTGAAGAAAATAAATGAATCAGTCTGCCTGAAAGCAACCTGAGAGGTGGACCTGCCCATGGCAGGGGGGTGGAATTAGATGTCCTTTAAGGTCCCTTCCAGCCCAAACCATTCTGTGATTCTATGATGAAAACAAAGAAAGGAATCTGTTTTACTCCTGTAATCTTAACTGTAGGAACCTATCTTAGGCATTGCATCCCAAAGTCAATGGGTACATGCTGTGAAGAACAAGACTCTCCTTCCCTCCTCTGAACCTGACCCCACCAAGCCAGAGGCCAGGCACACTGGTATAGCAAGATAGAAAACCTATATCCCTTCTGTGGTGACCTTACAGAAAATTCAGGCATGAAACGGGAGTCTCCCATTTCACTTCAGGAGCTTTGATCAGATATGAGGTATGCCTCTGAGTGAGGAAAAGGAAACAAATTATTTCAACAGCAGGTCAAAGTAAGAGCAAATTCTCACAGAATCAGGCATTACTTAGGTTTAGACTTTATCATCCTACATGTATATACTAAATATCTGAGGTTATTTATTACAAACTGAAAATAAACTAATCCAACACCTCTAAATTCTAAGATGTCCACAGAGAAATTCGTAATATGTACCGCAATATATTTTCAATTACATGGTATTAAGAAAACACGGATGATTTTCTTTAAGAGATGCTGGCTTGCAGCCTAAATGCTTAAGAGCACAGCTGCACTCAGTTTTTGCTATGTTAAGTATCTCAAATATAATCTTAAATTGCCACTCTCTATAGAAAAATAGCATCCCCCAAAAACTTAAATTCAAGTTGAGTGTATATTTTAAGAAGTCACAGAAGGAGCCTACAGCAGAAATGCCTTAACGTTGACCTTTTCACTGCAATGACACAGATTGCTCACTTAAAGAACATCACTATTTCCTGTTTCAGCATCATACATAATGTACACATTACTACCGGATGGAAAAAATGTATAAAAAAAACTTTCACGTTGCCAAAGTCCAACTGAACACAGACTTATTTCCACAGGATGACTATAAAATAAAATAAAAAATAAAAGAGAGAGAGGAAAAAAAAAAAAAAAAAGCTACACAGGAGCCAAATTCATCTTAAACACTTCCTTTATAGGTAAAAGTTCTGAAACTAACCACAGCTCTTGAATTGAACAAATAACTGCTATCAAAGAGATGCCAAAACAGCCTACAGGACAAACAATCTTGTCAGTCAATTAGTAGCTAATTGATCTCTCTGAGCTCACTGCTTTTAACAGATCAGGTAAATATTTTGATTCTGGATGCCTAACCTTGCTGTGCACATAGGATTTTGTTGGAGGTGCTTCAACACGTCAGGTAATACAAAACCTACCTGTTCTGTCTGACCATGTTCAAGAATGGACAGATTAAACCTATTGTGACACCAAAGCAAAGGATTTGGATAATTGAGATATAAAACTAAACAAGAGAAGTATGTAAGCTGTTAGTCTCCTCACACTGCTACTTATTTCCTTGGAGAAAACACTAAGAAATGAAAATGGACCCACATGAACCTTAAAATGTGATGGCACAGCAATGGCAGATCTGACAGCCCATACTTCCAGTATTATTAAAAATCTGGAAGGCAACAAAAAATACCACTGTCATTTTGTTCTTTTCCCCCACTTGTCTTTGAATCAGAGTATGTAGTGACATACAAGAGTAGCTCCCATGCAGAGAACAGTCAGAAACTGTTGTACACCACTGAGGCCCTCTTTAAACACTATTAACAATTGTTAAAGTTAAGTTGGTATGATGCATGATCTTGTTGGTCCCAATCTGTAGAAGAATGAATTTCACTCAAGGGTTAGATAAGTAGTCAGTAAACTGTATTTACTAAATGTGCAGAAAAGATGTATAACAGTATCTGAGAGGGTGCTGAGATACAAATGGGCTCTTAATTCTTGGGCTGCTCTCTTAATCAGCAAAAACTCAGCTCTATCTCACTTTCTTCTAAGCCACAGCAATTGAACAATGAGGATATCACACTAAACTGGAAATGCAAGACTCTGTAGGGACTGCAATTAAGTTTTTGCATTTGCAAGAGCTGGTGAAAATTAGTGAGACTAAAGACCTTATTCTTAATTCAACACTTAGAAATGTGTTAATCAGAAAGGGGAATTTTATATTTAATAAAGGCCAGATTAACCAAACTATGAAGTTAGCAACATTTATGAACAATACAGTATATGCAACGGGCAAGGTTCCAGTGAGTGTGCGCTATGTAGTCTTTTCTAGATTTAAAAACACCATAAGGGTGTAAGAAGGGTCAGAGCAGTGCCACCAGACAGTTCAGACTGATAAGGTTGTCAGATATAATAATTTTCCTAACTGAAATTACATGCCATTTCTGAAATTGATTCTTCATTTTCACACAAGAACTGCAGAGTTGGGCAGCAGCTGGGAAGAACAGCCCAGTGTTGGTAAGATCCTGCTAAGGTATTACGAAGGATTTCCCCAAATTTTCCCAGGAAAAAAATATTTTCTTTTGTAAACATTACATCATTTTTAGGGACAAAATAATTGTTATTCTGTTGCCAAATGGAATATTAGAAAAATATTAGGCAGAGCCCTAGCATTTCCATCACAGAGGGAAAATACCACCGAATTTTCTGGGAAGTGATTTTTTTTCAGTTAAAAGTTATGCAATACTAATTATGCAATCACTGCAAGATTTGCAGACAGCTATGCTTCCTTTCATAGTGTGTCAGAAGAAGTCACCTGCACTTCATACAAAAGTATCAGTGTCTTTCAAATATTTTCCTGAATGGGCAAAGGCACCAACTCTGATGGATGCACTCACCCCAGGAAGAATTACATATGAAGACATATATAGTACCTGAACTTGCTTTTGTGTTTCACTCACACCAAGCTTATTATACAAGCTTATTTTAAAATCTTTCATTATTTACTAAACTCTGTGGTCACCACATGCCAAAACAAAAACAGATGTACACAAAGCATCAGTAGCATGTTCCTACCAATTTTTTCCATGATTTGAACCCAAAGTAGAGTGGGGTTTCGTGACGGCTTTATTTCAATCAATACTGAAGCCTTAGTTAAAATTCATCTGTGATCAGATATTAAGCCCAAAGCTCTATACATCACGCAGGTGTCACAACAGTCACTACCCTTCAGCCCTAATGTTTGGTTTTGATTAGTGACTGAACACAGGCATTTTACGGTAGCAAATCTGGTCACTTAGCATTGCCTGAAGACTAATGACCACTGTAGTGGTCACATAAGATACACTAATTAGACTGCACATTTAAGGATGATGTTTTGTTTATAGCCCTCAGGATGTTTAACAGGAGAAAAATAAAAAAGGAAAAAAAAAAAAAAAAAGACAAAAAAAAAGCTCTTTTAAATTACCCTAGCTATTTTTTATAGTACTTCCTTCTTTTTATTGCATGAAGTATTGGAAGCCAGTATGCACAATATCCAATTGCATCAGAACACCTCTTAAAAATTTCAATAAAATATGCATACGCTTTCTTGCTGTGTTTTGTAGGTATAGGAGATGTTTCATTCTGTGCAGTTGCTACTTTCTACAAGACACAAATCAACTCTGCTTATTAATGTGATGACCACTCACCTGAGTGAACACTACTGAGAAGAAGAAGTTCTACCAAAAATGCCTGAATCTATATGCCATGCCTTTGTTACTCCACAGATTGATACTTGAGAGGGGAGTCCAAGCTGCCAGCTCAGTTACAGTCTCAACAAGAGAAATACACTAAAAAAAAAACAAAAAAAAACAACACAACAAAACTTCTCTTGGGAAAGGCACTGTTCAGGTTTCACGAGGACTTGCTATCAGTCAAGTGTAGACAAGGGAGCATTATTCAGGGCCTCCCTAGTGCAAACAGCTCCTTAGAGTTTCCCATATCACACCAACTTTTGAAATGACTCCAAGGAAGCCTGCAATATGAAACCATTATCCTGTACTTCAAAAGTGGCACAACTGAACACCAAATCTCTCTTACACAGGAAAAGTCTAAGGACAGCAAAAACCTTAATATCAGCCACCAAGTGACACCTCAGCAGGGTCTAAGAGGACATTTTGAGTGCTAATGGTGCACTGAAAGGGAAAGAAACCACTGCTCAGCTCCAGAAAACCCCAGACAACTCTGTACAGGGTTCTCCTCCTACATCATGCTTGGCCCATTCCACCAGAATTAGTTTTTTTTCCAGTGTCAGAAGTGGAAGTGAAATCAGCTGAAGATTTGACCCAGAAGTCTCCAAGGGTGCCTGTGATACACCAATGACACTTGTACACTATGAACAAAAGAAAGTACCATCAACACGAAGGCAAAGAGTATATGCACAAGCGTATAGGGCTTCATGTTTGCTAAGTTACAGTAAGACTGATTAATTGGTAAATGCTTCTTGAGATAGCTCTTAGTCTGAAAACCTCCACTGCAAACCAAAAGCACGTAAGCTATTTTCACTAGACTAAACTGCAATGTTTTGGCACTCAGACCACCTAAGACAATCAACGCTTGCTTATTCAACTGAACTCTTTCCCCCACTTCTTTCTCCCTACCCCACTTGCAGGATTTGAGGACACCCTGTTCGCTTGGAGATGGTGAATCATTTCAAGCCAGAAGGCCCACACAGTTCCTCAAAAGACACAAAAGGTGTAAAAATAGCTCGTACTAATGAAGCAAGCACAGCGTCAGCAGCCAGATGAGCGTGGGTGATCAGATAAGGGTCTGCTGTTGCAAAGGGCAAATTATTAAGAGAATGCTTCTCTCTCTCTTTTTATTAAGCTTTGTTCACCCTTCTCTGGAATCAGCCCTCTGCAAAGTATGATAAATGACACCTGACAAGATTGACTCCTCCTGTAATTGCAAGTTTCATAGAGGCTCAGGAAGCTGTGCCTCACAAGAAGCTGAAGGTACAGTGGAGGTGTCACTAAAAAAAATAAATAAAGAGAGGCAAAAATAAAGCCTAAAAATAGCCAGGACTACCCACTGAGTATGACTGTGTAGGTATATTTAGCTAGTCTAACACCAACTTTACTTGTTAAAAACACAATCTTACCTTTATGCAAAACAGTTTCCTGTTTCTAAACATAACTTGAGAAACGAGAAGATGAGGGGAAAAAACTCAGATTTGGAACAGTCCCTTTTTCACTTAGATTACCAACAGATAAAATACAAAAAGACTGGGTAGAACTTCTACCTGGTGTCTGCATTCCAGCATCACATAATGAAGGGACAAGAGCTTGTTAACTAAGGCATCCTCCTTCAGCCGAAAGGACTAGGAAGTAGATTCAGAAGCAAACATGTTTTCAAGTACTTGCAAGTCTTCAAAACAGTATTGATGGGGTGGGCAGAGTTCCGCCTGGGCCAAGACCTGGCAGCAGCACTGTGTTAGGCAGCTACTGTTCTTCAGCCCAACCTGCACCGTCCCCTCCACGATGCCTGAGCCAGCTGCAGCCACGCCACAACATTTGTGGGACCCTACTGCAAGCTGAATCACTAGAAGGATCTCAGAGAAAAGTTGTCTTAAAATTGAAGGGGGGAATGGTTTTCCTTGTTTTTCTTCTAATCTGGAGCATTTCAATGACCAGGTTTACAACACAGTTCCTCCTCACCAGCACACAGAAAGCTTCTCCAGGGACCAGAAATGAGGCTCTGGGAGCTAAGGGAAGGTGGGAACTTGTCATGTCAGAGCCATTACCTCAGTCAGCATTACCCTGGAGAGAAGGCTATGCCCCACTAGAAGCAGACACGTAGGCCTGCATGCTAAAAAGAGGCTGTTGCACTTTTACAGCCCTATTCTGCAAATCTTGCCTACTCTGAGGCCAATTTACATCCCTTTTATCAGCACAAAGGAGCTGTTAGAAAGGGTGTAAATATAACTTACTGCCATTTTAAGCACTCCTACAGTGCTTAATAAAGTGGCACAAGTATAAATGACCATCTGGCCAAGTGATACAGTTTAGCATCTTATGAGGAATATTGAGAAGAACCACCAACCACACATGAATTTCTTATTCCCTGAGACCTGTATTTACAGGAATTAATGACTGTACCTCTCCAGTCTTGGTATATTTGTCACTGGGGCAGTAGCGGGCACACGTGGAGGAGTGGAGATGGGAGCTCAAACTCTCCCAGCAGCATCTGGTCCGTGCGCCCAGGAACAGCCCCAGACCCGGCACTTGCTCATGATGCCATACCTGAAGGTGTATAGCTACAGGATGACCAACAGCTAGGCAGTAGCAATATTCTGCAACCTCCGTTTCCGGAGCAACTTCACGCTTCTGCACGGCATTGAGTTTAACACAAAGGGAAAACAAGCCAGGCCCCAAGGACTCTCTGAAGAGTTTCTGCAACTGTTTAAACTACATTACTGCAACATTACTACTGGAAGTCATACACGTGCCAACTTTCTAGTGCTCCATTTGAGCTGTACAAGGAAATGGTCTTTTCTACAATTATGGTTTTTCTATTTAATGTTGTGACTCGTTTGGCTCATGCTTACATGAGGGTTTTGTTTCATTATTATCCATTCTTCCTGTGTGGCTCCAAAGACCTCACATCAATCACTCTGGGGCTGGGGTTACACAAAAATGCACAGGTTTATACCAGATCTTTCTTCTCATTTACAACAGGAAAAAAAGCCCACTGTAAGATACTGCCAACTTCACATGCAAGAGTCAATAAAAATGATTACTCTGGCATTACAATTTTTATTTTGATCTTATTTTAAAACTAAAAAAAAAAAAGAACAACACTGTAATTGAAGTTAATAAGATTATATTTTAAACATGAAGTCCAATGGGAAATTGCAAGCATGCTCTTTTCTTGATATGCTATGATTAATTCCCATTGATACAACCATCCTTTGTTCATCATCATAGCTTTGCTTTTTCATCCTATGCCTTAGCAGTAAATTTAATAGTCACTGATTTTTTACCAGAATAGATAAACATTGAAGTGCAAGACAAATCAGTTGATACTATTATTCTTCAGACAATTTAATTTTAATCTGAAATTAAGAGTAAATGTTGTTCTACTACATGAAATATGAATGTAAAAATAATTATTAGTAGGTTTAAATACTGAAGACCATACACCGGCAGTACATTTATATAAAGTTAATGAGGCTATATACCCAAAACCACCATGGGGCTCTTAAATTGTAATGCTAAAAGCAGAATGATCAGAGCCTAAACCTATCCCCCACTTCCAAATTTGGAAAAACTTTGTGTTTGAGTAATATACCACCTATCACCTATCCTTACAAATTTAAAGCTGAGGAAGAAAAAATTCAAAGGAGAAGACAAAATGCCCAATTCAATCTAAACCAAATAAATGTGCTAACTTAGAAATAATCTGGGGGAAAGAAGTGCTACGTTCTCAGTCGGATCAGCCCCTGCCTGCCAGGGAGGGGATGTGGCAGCAGCTCTGGGTTGGGGAGGAGCAGGGCAAGGGGCTTCAGATTTAGCACGGAGATGGTGGGGCCACGGGGCTACATCCTACCGAATGCCACCTCCAACTCACAGCTCCAGGGCTGCTGGCTCACCTTCTTCTTGCCTCCTCTGCTACCCAAATTGGGCTGAGGGTCTGCTGGACTACTACAGAGCCCACCTATGGGGTGCTCAAGGTCATGAAAACTTTCTGCTTCCAGCATAACATGCAACAGTCACGATACAGGCGAGGTAACGAGCAGAAGTAAAGCAAGACAAGGTGTTATCTTTTCCTTTCGATAAGTTCCTGCTGTGGGATTTCTTCGTCAGCCAATGTTTGAAATGTGGGTGTTGGAAAGTTGTTGTCCTGCATGTAAGTAAGTCCCTAACTGTGGCCTACACAAGCACGTGGCACAGCAGCTCCCGGCACCCCGGGTCACACAGCCAGGATCTCCACAAACCAGCGGCAGCACTCCCGATTTTGCACGGTGGGCAGGCAAAGGCCAAGGAGGCCAAATGGAGGCTGCTGGCGCCACGTGCTCCAGCGAAGGAGAGTGAGGCAGAAGGTGACAGGAGCCATCGGGAGGTGGCAAGAAACGAGGCTCGTAGGTGAGGAGGGGCCACGCTATCTCGCATCTGCCTGCATCCTGCCGCGAGTGCTCTTCCTGCCGCAGCCGCCCCGGCCGCCCCTGCGCGGTGGTGGCACTTTCACCAGCACCGCTCCCCTCCCACTGACCGGCCCTGAACATGCACCCTGGTTTATGTCACCTCCCCAATGGGGCCAGGGATCTCCCAGCTGCCAGAGATAGATGCGGTTAGGATTAACGTTTTATTGGCATTTACGGCAGGCAAGCGGCGTGGCTCATAATGCAGTTTTTCTCTTGTGAAGACCTTAGGACGTGGGGGGCGGGTTGCCACCGGCCTGCCTGGTGCTGAGCGCTGACGTAAGGGCAGCTCCAGTTAGGTGCCGTGTGTCATTAACTTTCTGCTGCTACATCTGCTGATCACACACCCTCCTCCCAGCCTGTGTGTTTCGCTGACATCTGCAGGCACTGCTCTGCCGGGGGAAGCTGGCCCGCCAGCCTGGCTGTGGGGACAGGCCAGCTCTCCAGGTGGGATGGCCGAGGAGTTAGGTCGCTTCAGCTAGGATACACAAGTTAAAAGATAAGAAATAGGAGATATCTGCCCTGCCTGGTGTAATAATCACAATGTATTATTAACAAAAGTCAGGTTTCATCATTAACTTGACTCAGGTTTCAAGAACTGATCTCACCCTGATCATCCTCCAAATTGCACTTGGCGCTCTTCTCTTCCCTCAGAGTTGCACCAGTACCAGCTAGGAAGGCTGCTGGTAACAGTACACGAAACAGAAAGCTCAGGTAAAAATGAGCCACAAATACCACAATGAAACAGGTGCAAAAAACTGCAGACAGATTTTAAATTGCCTGAACCCACTGCAACCTCACCACTTGGGCCTGATCCTGCCAGAAAAATGTGGCCTATTACTTCAAAGCGGTGGAGAGGAAAAGGGCTGACTGTCAGCAGGTGCTGCATGTGGCACAGATGACACAGCCCAGCCTGTTCTCCCCCAAAAGGTGTCAGGAAAGTCACTGCTCCCCTCTTGGATCTAAAAACACGAGAAGAGCCACCTACGTGTTTGCTGTAGTGAAGTAGCCAACTGTCTCAGTCACGACCCATCCGCTGCAACAAAAGGTCCTCGTTTGATTTTGTTCCTCCAACAAGCTCATCATCAGAGCTACTAAAATCTTCCAAAGCTTTTTCTCGACTTCGAAGTGTGAGATGAAAATGCCATTTTAATTGCGGATTAGTGAGGTCTGCTTGAATAAAATAACCCCAATCACTTGGATGAAACTGCATAACAAACATCGCTCTTCTAGCAGGGAGCCTAATTGCTCTGCTCGCACCAACAAAGAGCTGCTGGTTCATTAGAGCAAGCTAGAGGAGCTGCTGTTTGTATCCTTGCAAACTGGGAGTATTTGATTGCAAGACTGCTTATAGACGTTTGAGCCAAAATTCAGCCTCTGATTTCTGATCAGCAAAACTTAAAAAAAGATGCTGCCAGTCTGATTTTTTCTTTATAGCTTTCTTCAGTATAACAATTTATTTGTCACTTTAATCCATTCAAGGATGTCAAATCTAATTTCAAGGTAGGATTCGGACTTCTATATTCTGTGTAAACCCACTTAGCAAAAGACGTAGCAAGGATAGGACTGGTATAAACCTCATTGCTCTGTTTCATATGACATCTGGAAGATGCTGACAGTTACGTTGCCATCCTGCAGCCTGATTGCACCAGAACTTTGCCAGAAAGTGCAAAGGGCAGAGGAAGGCCAGAAAAAGGCCAGCAGAGGAAGGCCATGGAAAGCTCAAAGGCAGCCACAGTTCCTGTTGGCTGCTCAGAGCAGACTTGTATGGGAGGGGACCAGGCAGATGGCATGGGAGATACAATTTTGTCTTGTCCAACAGGGTAAAAATTTGCTGAATCACATTAATGGGGACCATAGCAGGTAGTCTCACCATGACGTCCAGGAGCTCCCTTTGCCTGTTGCAGTTGCCCCCAGGTGCAGCCCTGTGCCTTCATGCTGCTGTGCTTGGGTTTCTCTTTCCAACCACTTCTCCCCTCATCATACAGATCTGAGAAGCCATTGCTTTATATTTTAGGAACACGTATTTCTGTTTCTTTTCCTTCACCACCATGTTCAGACTGAATGTATTCTGAATGGAAAATATAAATGTAAATTGAGGCAGATACCTGCCTCAGTAAGTCTACCGAAAGCAGCTAATTCTCTCCAACTCATACTCCACATGTGAATGCATCCACATATGGGCTCAGCCGTACCTGCAGTACAGTGTTTGCCAATGAATGTTTGGCAGTCAGGGACGGCACAAGTGCACCCAGCTGGTTTTTATTTTTCAATAAAAGGTTATTTACATTTCTAGATACAAGGCATTGCTGGGACTGCTCATAAAATGTAACACACATGGATTCAAAAAAAAAAAAAAAAAGGAAAAAGTAAAGGTGCAAAAAATAATGTTTTTTTTTCCTTTTTGTAAAATGCAGTTTGATTCACTTTGTGAGAAAGATAATAGGCCACCAGTGAAATGGAAAGTGGATCAAAACAGCGTAATGTAAGCCTTCAAAGCAGAGGAAAACTCCACATGGGATGTTTTCAGGAAAACCGCTCAAATACAGTGCTACTAAATGTGATAAGGGTTCGGGAAGGTCAGGTCTTTGCACAGCCAGGACCATGCTCTGCCTTTCACCCAAGATGCTCATCAGGACTGGAACACAAACCTATTTTCCTGACAGGTCATGAATTAAATAGCTGCAGCTGGTTTCCAGGATCTCTTTCCTTCTGCTAGCAATCTCACATAGAAACAATAAAATTACTGGCACTATGAATTAGTTCTAGAGGTATTTTTTTCAGTCACAAAGCTATTGTATGGTATTTCTTCTCTGGTACACATAAATTCAGTAAGCACAGAGCACCCACCAGTATTAAGGAAAGATCACATCTAAAACCACAGGTCCCAGTTATTGCAATGCTGCTTGTTACAGGAACTTCATCTATGCTAACACTCTGCTAGAGCAGTCCAGGTCATAGTAGTAATAACAAACAACACGGGAAAAGTTAAAGGAGAATCAATATAAGTGGGACAGCATTGTTCGTTGACATTTTTAAGCCCCATTACTGTCGATCCACCCATGAACAGGTCTGAATTTATAGCAAAGGAAACAATAAGTCCATGACGGCACTGTAGGAAGTTTCAATCTCAAAAAGTGTCTACCTGAAACTACCTGGAAATCAAGATCACGCTGCTGAAATTCCCACCAGTCCAATACTTTGTTTCATCCTTGGTTTTCTTTTTCCCTCTGCATTCAACTGAGCTGCTCTATGATTATTTTTCTGCAACTTTCAGCAAAAGTAGGTACAGAAGGCACAATGGACAAGCACTGAGGGCATCTAGCCCACAGAAGACTTCGCCTTTGTCCCCCTTGAGAAATGGATACAATGCCAGCTTGAGTGGACTCTGAATCCTAGCTTTAATTTGACAGAAGGTGAAATCAGACTTACCTACCTCTTGCTTAAATACTAGTCTTTCCTCAGCGTCCCTCTGTTTTCCACAAAAATACTCTTCTTCCCGTTGGTGACCATCTATGTAGGCACAGGATCCAAACTCTTTCCCACCGTGTCCTCAACATCTGCATGTTGTCTCCCTCTCTATTGACAGCTTCCAATAAAAGCTTCCTTTAATAGAGTTGTCCTGACTCACAGGTGTGGGGGGGAGGGAAGCTGACCTCGCTGCAGCATCAAGAGTCTCTGACGCATTTTGGGAGGCTGTGGTTTCAGGTCTGAAAGAATTCAGCCTTGTTTTTGACTAAGTTTTAAAAGCTCAATTTCCAAAATACCACCCCATAGCTCCATGTCCGTTTGCAACTCGATCTTGTTTAGTGGCTCTACTTAGCAATATCCAGGGCTTTGGACATACACTTGACAGATTAGCAGTGCTCACCAGCAATAAAGAGTTTCTCAGAAACACAGCCACCCGGGCTCCTCGCTAGCTCCACCTCTTGTCCGCCCACTCCCAGTTTCAGACATTTCACATTCCAAAACTGGAAGTGTCTATGCACCATAAGGTCACAGTATTGCACAACCAGCCCAGCTCCTTCTAAGAGCTACTGCATCCTCAGAAGTACACCAACGACAACAGCAAGAGGGCTGTTTACAGTGAATTTCTATCTGAGTGGGAGTATTTTCTCCAAGAATCTTATAACAAGGACATGAAGTGTATGGCTCTTCCCTGCGTTTGGTAAAATTGCTATTGAGATGGCACTTATTTAATGCTTCCACATCTGCATTCCTTCCCCTTTAAGCTGCCTTTTTAAAATTTGAGAATTAATTTTAACACTTCCCCTAAGTATTTCTGTGCTGGATAATTTTAGGACATGCTAAACAGAACAATTTCTGACTATCTTAAATTTAGAACTGAGGCCGTTCATAGTTTTCGCAATGCAACTGTGAAATACGACTGATTGTCACCAATGTGAGTTTTGCTAAAGGATTTATTTTCTTATAATCAAATGATCTGAATAACTTCTACGATCCCTCCTTCATATAGTCTTTAAATTCCAATAAGTAAATGAAAACTCTGGTTTCAGTTATCACCCAAAAACACCTTATCAAGTATAGCGGACTAAAAGTAAGACAAGTTTTTGGTTTTGTTTTTTCCCCCAAAGGACAGTACATTGGTAGAAATGGTGTTGTCACATTATGTTACCTCTGAAACTGTGTTCAGCATTTCAGCTACAGCTAAGTCTTAGCTGTTAGCACAGAAAATATATTTGGCTTTCCCTTGAATGCCAAAGAGCTGGTAACTGCCAAAGGCATTTTTTGACTTAATTAATTAAATGGCCAGTTCGTATGTGTCACTTCTTTCAATTCAGGTCTGTTCCCTTTTTCCCCAGCAGCCCAGGGCAGCTGAGCAGTAGAGAAGCAGAAGGGCTTCCTGTAAAAGAAGCAGAACGAGGGACGAAGGAGGACCCTTGCTCTTCTCTGTTTCATTAGCTGCACTGGCATACTCTGCTGTGGGTAGCCTGGCACTTGTGTTCTGAGTCATTCATCTGGAAAATATAACGTGATTGAGAATCAACTGCCCTTCGTCCCACGGAAGAGACACTTAAAATGGAGCTAATGGTTTAAAGTTACTTAGCTCCTGTTTGGTCTCTGAGCAAGTAAAAGGTTAGACTGTAATATTTAACCACAACTCCCGTGCCCTTCTGAGAAGCACCGGGGAGACCGCCTGAAGGAAAGTCAGACATCTGACATGCTGTTTCCTGTGCACATGTGGTGGAGAAATCTCCAACAGCCTCCAGTCTCATGTAGACAGAGCTTCCTCCCGTGCAGCAGCATGGTCGCTGGTACAGCCCATTTCCTCCTGGGGGACAAGTTTCCCTCAGGGATGGCAGGAGCATGCCACCAGCCACGACCATCAAACCTGAGAGATGGTCACTATTCAATATCATCAAAGGTTTGGTGCATTCAGTATCATTGGCAACACGTCTACATAAAAGCAGGATGTGTGTCCCCACCCACCCCCAAGGAGGGACAAGAAGAAGATTAACAAAAGTCTGGAGACACAGTACTGTAAGGAGAACACCACATTTACTACAAACCTTGCTGAACTATTCAAACTGTTACTTGAAAAAGTAAAAGTAGTATTTGTGATATGAGCATTCATTCATTTTAAATGTTCATCCATAAGAGGTCACTGTGTGATTCAATGAACACCTTGGTGTCAGCAGCATTCCTCTCCCTTCCCACATGCTCCACACCAGATGTCCAGTCATCTCCAGTAATGTCCCAGCTATTATCCAGCTGCCTTCTGTAGGGAAAGCTAAGGCAATAAGGCAAGAAACGTGTAGGCGTCCGTCAAGCGCTTTGATTGTATGACCTTAGCCGATTTTACCATCACTTAAATGTACCTACTTTTCATTCATCATTAATCTCAAATGGATCCAAGAGTTTTACAACTGCTGTAGAAGTTTTAAATAACTGGTAAAAAATACATGAAAATCTGGGAGACTGTGTTTGAACAGCAAAGACAGAAGCTCACACAACAGCTCCTCTGGTTTCCTAGGGACTGTGGCCTCTGGTTTTGAATCTGGCTCACCAAGATACTGTTTTGTTACTAGCTGGTAGATGCTTTCACCACAGTGACTCCCATATACCATGGGACATGTAGGCCTGACAAGGTAACCTGCCCATAGGAACTTTTCAAGCATGAAGCTTTTGTATTGCCATTTGCCATGACATGAGAGGGAGTAATAGACAGAAGTAACTTAACGACAACTGTAACTATGTTAGCTCAGTTCAGCTCATCAAATATCTTCTTGGTGAATTAAGGTGACTTAAAGGGAAGTACTTCGTTCAGAGATTTCCATGGAAAAACAAAAGCAAAAAATAAAAATAGGCAATATGGAAATTTTCCAGTGGAAAACTTGTTCTTGTGGAAATTCCTCTTTCAATTGACAAATTGTGTTTATGGGAAGTTCCTCCGTAGCTGTAGGCATAGACCTCATGCTGAGAAGTTTAAAAGCAGCTCATATTTGACCTGCTGCTCTCGTCAGATAAAATGAGGGACCAGAGCCCTCATCTTTCCCTTTTGCCTATGCACTCCCTGAAGCACACATGCAGTCCCACCACCAACATATTGACTGCAGCCACAGTACTCACCTGGTTACTCAAGCATGTGGAGGGACTCTTGAAGAACTGATCCCAAATCAAGATTAATTACAGGTTCTTATACATAAGCTGTCCCTGATAAAGCTGCCACTGACTTCAGCAAAGTTTTGACCAACACAAGGGATTGCAGGCTTGGGAAAGTCTTAAACAAAGCTCCTTAGAGTTGACTGCGCCACAGACAGGGAACCTGGGCCTAACTTTTACATGATTATGTGAATGGACCTAAATCATGGATGGGACTTCATCACTATTAATTGTTTTACACTGGCTTAAACCAGTAAGAACTACACACTCCACAGCTAACCTTACAGGAAGTAAGACAAACATTTTTAGTGAGCTTCCTGAGGGTCTTCTAAATTTGCAGCAGGAGCACTGAGTAAGCGTCTCCTTTACAAAGTGATATTAGAAAAGCATAAACCATTCATTATAATGTATTTTCTTTCTATCAACCACGCTAGTATGAATCACCATACTGTGTAAACAGGCTAGAAATCATATTTATGGCAGGGCTCAAACTATCTCAGCATGTTAGAAGAAGAAAAAATCTGTTTGAGTAGGCAGGTTTGTAAAACCCCTCACAGTCCAGAAAGAGGCATCAAGTCCCTAAATCATTCACCTGAACTTTTGCGGTGATTTACAGTAGTTCTGTATAAGCCTTGTAATTTCACACTAAGGCATTTTTTACCCCAAATAAAATGTAGATCCCTTTGGGGAAAACCAGTTAATTCTACTGGCAATATGGGACTGAACTTTACAACTTACTCCCTGTGCATCTTGTTTCCATGCTGACTGAACGCTGGCCCATGCAGGCTATCCAACAGTATCTCTGAAACCAAGCCGAGTTGGAAGAGTTTGGGCACTGTGGAGCTGGGGCAGGAGCACCAGCCCCAAGGTGCTGCTGAGGAGGTTGCCGGCAGCTGGCTGCCTGCCCACTGCCATGAAGTGAAGGAGTGGACAGAGGCCACTGCTCAGCTGCTACAGTGACCTTCAGCTATGCTGATCTGCGATGTGAATACACCCCTGGGCCACGCTCTTGTTTCTAAACCACATGCTTTCTTAGCAATATGCAATGCTACGTACACATACATGGTGTTGGGTTCACATATATAGCCCCACATCCATACTGCGCACGAGGCCCGCAGATTTCTCACCGCCCCCAGACACAGAATGGCCAGCCCATTATAGCAGGGGATGCTCTGCACCGGGAGAATGCAGCAACCACACGTGCTCACTAAGGCGTGCTGTGTGGCTGTAAAAATCATATATGCTGAGGTCAACTTGCAAGCAACAAGAATTACAGAGATCAGTTAAAAAAAGATCATGTCTCTCCACCACAAAGAGTTATGGAGTTATATAGAGCTTTTGGGACACTGCAGTAATAAAACACAGTTACAACGAAAATCTCACTCAATACATCCTTTTTTATTGAAGTGGCATGAAGGGCATTTATTTTCAGTCAGACACTCGAAGGAATACCCCACATGCTAGATAGATAGCGTCATGTCACACAGCAAGTTGTCTCTTCCAGCATGTTACAGAGGTCTACTGCACTGAAACGTATGTGATAAGAGCAAAGGGCCCAGGCTCTTTTTCATATTCTCTGCATACCTGTTGCTATCACACAGCTGCTCTCAAGTCTACAATTTCCTGTGCAGTACAAACTGCATACCACTTCCCCTGCAGAAAAAAAAAAAAAAAAAAAAAAAAAAGCCTTGCTTGTTCTTAATTGACGATGGAAATACTGTCATATTTTCCACTAGCCAAGCTTGAAACCATTACTGAACGAACCTTCATTAATTTTTCCACAACATTTTGCAGAAATGTCAGGAAACAGCTGCACCAGAAATGATTAACTGTCCTTATCACTAGGGTTTCATTGGCCAACTTCAAATTATATAGTTTTTCTTCTTTCAAAATTCTACATTCAATGATGTTTTTGTTATTCTTCAGTTGAATATCTCAATACACTACTTTCTTTTCAAAAGTATCCAATTACACAGGTTTAGTGGTGCACAGAAATTTTACGATCAGTGGAAGAATTTGTACAGTTTGGAGCTGCATACTTCTAGGAAAAGATTGCTTCCTGCAGATTGCTCAGCTGTGTCTTTCTTGGATCAAATTCAATGAAATTCACAACTTGAAGTCAGATTGTGTTTGCCAGTCAGACCGAATTCATTATGCAGACAAACTTTTCTTGCTGCGTTTTCTTTCCTCTCCCGTTCTACCCTTTTCCTTTCGCCTTTTCTCTCCCCACATTTTCTCTCTTACCTCTTCTTCAAGCTATACTATGCATCAAAACTTAACATACAATGCACAGTATGTTTACTGGCAAAAACAAGTGGAACAGTGTGTTTCATAATTCCAAACATGCAACCTTTGAGATGCTGAAGGCTTGGTACAAAATAGATTACAGCCATCTGGAGCTAACTGCTAGCACGGATCTGAGATTCCCAACTAACCAAAACTTTTCAGGATCAGAACTTATTAGCAAAGCATCTGTGAGCAAAAGAATCCTCTAACATGGATTCGCACAATTGCAATGGGCATTATGTATTTTTTCCAAAATGTAAATTCTTCAGATTTCTCATAAGAATACAGCGACAAGAAGGAAGGCTCACAGGATTACTTTTAAAGATCTACATAATCCAAGTTTCTTGTTTGCATTTTGAAATATTTAATTTAGCATTACTACAGCATGACAAGTTAAAACAATTCTGTGTATTTGTCACCAGCAAATTCAAAACCACAATTGTTCATTCTATGTCTGCATTGAAGCTGTGAGCCTTGCATATGTAACCTTAGGATATATTTAGAAAGAGGGAAAAGTGTATGTGAATAGGTAAATGCATGTATTAGAAGTTACATAAAATGAATCTCACTGGGTGTGGTTCAGTGTTAATAACCTTATCACACCCCGTCCATAAAAAAAATAAATTGTCTGTTTGTTGAAATACAGTACATAAATGGAGGTTTATCTAGTTATTATGAAAGGATCCTTCTTGCTGCCTGTAATTCAAAATGATTTGCATTTCTTGCTTTTTAAATCGGTCCTTTCCATGGCAGTGTGCATTGTAGCACACAATTCACCAGCAGCTCTGCTCAGAAAGAGCCAGACGCTGATGCCCTCACCCTGTGCTAGGTCTTCGTTGTTTTCAGCAGGTATACAGCTGTCAGAACCTGACTCAGAACCTCTAACATAGCCCAGTATTACTATCAAATTGGCGCAGTGCTGGTTACAAAACAGATCTGTTTTTAAATTACTTTACCAAGATATTTGTGGAGACAGCAGAAATTGCAGTACACTATATTCTGTTTAAAATAAGCATGAATATATATGGATTCTATTTACAATGTATGAAATACCGCCAAAAGTGACCAGTTTTTCTACAGATTCAATTTTGTAATATGCAATGCTGAATTTCTCCTTCACATTATCCTTATCTGTCTCTGTTCTAGTTTAAAAGCAGTAGCTTGCAGTGCCAGAGGATTTCAAGGACTGTGTCCTTCCAATATATGGCATGTTAATGCACTGCTTGCTATTGAATGCCCAAGGGCAGGGAGACTTCAAGTCACAAGGTTCATTTCTGCCTCCTCCAGCTGTTTTTGAGCATCTTTCTTCCTACCCCAGACTGTCAGAAAACTAGCAAATAAATTTGTTATGCTACTATCCTGCTCAGCCACCTCCTGGACGTAGAAGAAACATGCTTTTCTCTCTCTGACTAGTAGTGGAACAAGAAATTAGTGTTCTTGTTTTTCCTTGCACTTCCACATCCTGAGCTCAAACCACCACCACTGAAGAACAGCCTTCTGCTCACACACAGTCATCAACAAGCAGCAGGATCTAAGGGCAATGCCATAACAAAAAGAGAGACCTTGAACTTGCTTTACCCTTTGCATGGTCATTTATATTTGGGCAAAGTGGATAACAGCTCCCTTAGCACTAGGGTAGTGGCATTTTATGCTCGCCTGGCATTCACTTTACCCAGGTATAAATAGCAAAAGGTTTCAGACAGTAGGGAATCGGGACCAGTATCTTCAGAGGATTCTCAGCCAAAATAAAGCAGCTAGTCCTCCACACCACAGCTTGTACAATCTCCCTCTGCTGCAAGAATCAACCCCTGCAGGGCGCCTGGGACTGCTGGTTTGGCAGCATTGCATGCTCCTGTCTTCAGGGAAAATGTGCCTTCCTATCTCCCCATATCTAGCTGTGGAATCAAACTGCAAGTTTTCACCTGTAAAGGAGGCAATATAGGGATCAGTTTCTTAATGGGAGTCTTTTATTAGCTCACATGGCATATTTACTACCCTACCAGTATTAAGCGCTTGCTTTAATATCCTTAGCACAGAAAGTTGCAATACATATTATCATAGTTGCAATGGCACCACTCTAAACTACATTAATTGAGAGCATCTATTCTAAAGTTCAGCTGTTCCAAACCACCATTACTAGGCTGACAAATTATAAGGGGAGTTCTCAGCATTCAAGAGAGCCACAGCAGCAAGGGCCCAATGCACAAAAGTACCATTAAGTTACACACTAATGAAACCTGAAAATTTTATGCTAAAAACCCATTTCGGAGGATGGCTGCCACACTCTTGTGTACCAAAGTTCTCAATTTTCCCCTTAAATCCTGCCTGGTGAGTCAGGACATGGCTAGGTTTCGGTACTCCATTACTCCTGCTTATAAATTTCACACACTGTTAATGCTTCCCAAACAGGGAACAGAGCTCAGTGCATGAGGACAGTTTGTTTCCCTGCTGAACTTTCACTGTAAATTCCACAGGACCTATGGCAAGCATGATGCGTAGTTTTTTGCAAGCATGTTCCCTGTTAACACGCCTGCTGACAGGCATTAATTTGCACTCCTCTCACCTAGCTCTGATCCCAGGCTGCATGGGAAGATCTCAGGTCTCAGACTGCAGGGGGGAAATAGTGCAATGCTCATAGACACAACTTCAATTGCAAGGACTTGCAAAAGGATGAATAAGAAGAGATATCCCATATAGCAGCACCATGGACTGCAGAATACTTGGGATCAGTTCCAGGTTTCAGCAAAGTGTCAAGGGACAGCCCATTTCAATTTAATGCCTGCCATTCCTTCCTTCAATTCATATATAGAATGAAACAGAGGTCCAATCCTATTTACAGTTCTCAAAAAAACGACAGTTTTATCTCAAAATACATTGCATATTTTCCTTGAACGCTTCCTGGGATCATGATATGGCATGAGAATCTTGTATCTTCTTTATATGCCTCGTTCTTACGGTTGCAGATAAATATTGAAGAATAATAATAAAAAAGCCAATGAAACATTTCCTTAACTTTTCACTATTTTAAGTCAGTCTTATTACATTCAGAAGGCTAACCAATACACAGATATTGGAGAAAAGGAGCTCCTCAGTGCTGCAACAAAACTAACTCTGTCTATTACACGAAGGCACAGTCTCTGAGACCAAGTCAATGTGAAATCTGTCCAACCTGTGACTAGCACCTTGAACAAACATGGAGCTGCAACAAGTAGCTGAAAAGAGACCTTTTCCTGACAAGATAAACTGGTTTCTGAACTGTGTGTTACCATAGCTAAACTGCTACTGGGAATCCACTAACTTTAAGCTAGCTTGGGTATCATGACACTACAGTGTCATTATTTTCATAATCGCAGTTTGCATGTACCCATGTGTTCAAGACCCAGAGGAAAAAATAAACCTTGATCTTAAGTATCGTCAACAATGCACTTGAAATGGCAAGATGGTCAAACAGAAACCACCAACTTACTCTTTAGGACAATTAAAAATGATAATAATAATATAAGCAGCTCTTTTAGATATCAAAACCCCATCCACTTTTTTTTTCTTTGTATTTTTTACAAGTAAATTTTTCTGCTAATTTCTTTCAAAAAGTATGCTCCCTGGATTCTTCATGAAAGAACTGTACAAAGAAGAGAAAGTGGCAAACCAAATATACAGTCAAAGCAAAGACACCATTTCTGAATCACCAAAAACATAACCTGTCCAGAAAGAGAAATGCTTCTGGTTTCAGCAAGAGGTGAGTTCACTTGTAACAAAAGGACAAGTAATCAGTTACTCTTTAAATGTGAGTGACTTCCAGTTAAAGCTTTCTGAGAACAAAAAGATATTCACCCAGGCCTGCTCCCCCAGCTCATTTCAACCCATTCTTTCCTTGCTTTCCTACCTGGCTGCTGCCGTCAAAGGTGCAAGTGAATAATGGTTCCAGTCAAGGCAATTCGGTTCAGCACTCCAGCGAATATGGCTGTTCACACTCTCTTCCACCTATTTAGAAAAATAAATACGAAGGATTTTTAAGGATTTTTGTCAAGTCAGCCTTGATTTTATAACCTATGTGATATATGCTGTGAAGCACAGATAACCACAGCTTGCATTGTACCCAGAGTTCTTTCTTCCAGGCTTCCCTGTGCTCTTGAATGCCTGCATGTGAGATGCCACTGCAGGCTACATGCCAGGGATGGGCAATGAGGAGAGCATCCCAGGGTGGCTATGCTCCTGGAGAGGGCTGCATCCCAGGGGAGCTGACAGGGAACCACCTGACAGCACAAGGTCCCAGCAGGAGGCCCTGTACGTCCCCTCTGCTCTTTGCCCTGCCGTGCCCCGTGGTGCATGGCTGTGACGCTGGGCCCTGGCTGGCCGCCCTCGTGGAGCAGCTGGGTCACCGCAGCAGGGAAGGTGCCTGCTCCTCAAGGGCTGACGAGCACTGTGGCAGAGGAGCATGGCGGAGGCCTCTGGCAGGAAAGTGCCAAACTTGGCACACTGGACTTGCAGATCGGTGGCCATGGCCTAACCAAGCTCCCACAGGAGTATGCAGAAAACCTTCCTGGACTTCCCCTGAGCGCAAGGGCTCCTCACACTGCCCTGTACCCCAGACAAAAGCCTGACCACCACGCGGGTGGGCAAAGCCCCATGCTTCCACCATCAGCAGAGCGCAAACACGAGCTGAGGGAAACAGGGTGCCAACACATGAAGGGTGAAGCAGGCCTGGAACTAGTTAGTAGAAGGCATGTGCTTATGCTTTATGCTGTACTGTTTGCTATCAGCAACAAAAACAAATAGCAAATGATAATGTGTTACTAACCAGCAATGTCAACAGTGGTCTATACAGGCATCTGAGTATATAAAATAACATATGCTCTGGCTCCAGCCACTGACACTTTATCACATCAATATACAGCTTTCTAGGAAATGAATCTGGATGCGGAGCCAGGAACCACTTTTCAATCTCTGAGCAGACAAAGCCCAATACGTTTTTAATCTATGGGTGAAACTTTGGCAAGGCTGCACTCAAGGGCAAAATCCTGTTTTTAGCAGGGCCAGTATTTCACTCTTGATTTTTACAGCTAGCCTGAGAAAAGTTCCAGTCAAAAAACAAAGCAAAGCAATAAAGAAGTCACGAGTCTTTATTAGTCCACCCTTCACTGAAACCTAGGGGTGCTCCAAATTGCAGCTTGCTTTCCCTGTTAGTATATGGATACCCTCTAGCCCTCAGCCCTGTGCTTTATGCTTTCAGACAGGCCAAGCTGGCTTTAATGATGCTGGCTACACTTGCATAAAGCTTTTTCTAATGAACATGAATTGCAAATCTGTTTATCTTGCCCCCAACCCAAAGACAAGGGGCTCATTTAGACTAAATACTCTCAATAGCAAGCTGGGAGGAACAGAGGGGACTTCCATTAAAAGACAACAAAAACATAAGTGAAATATATCATTTATGACACAAACTCATACTGCTGTTCCAGCTTCAAAAAAGTCTTTGAACTGAAATCCATGAGGAATGCTATATCCTGTTTTCACCAATTTCTCTTTTAGCTTTTAACTGATGCGAGTCAGCATATTCACTCATGCGGTAGACTTCACTGTCTTCAGCGGCATTCCTCAATGGATACATTAGGGTCAGATCCAAGTGTGAAAGACTCCACCTGACTTCCATGAAAGTTGGGTCAGTTTCTGAGTATTTAAAAAGCTTAATCTTTACTTATAATTAGGTAAAATATTATCCAAAGTTCTGGTTAAGGACAGTATGATTTTGTCTAGACAGTACTAATGCCTTTCCTTACTAACTTAACAACCTTACAGAAATGTTGGAGCTAACAAAGAATACATGCTCTGAGGGAACAGCCAACCGACAGAGCCTCTAACAACTCCAGATGATGCACGTGCCATCAAACACAATTTTACTGCCCAATTAAAGCTCCCAGAGGCTTTGTTGTGATACTAAAACCAGGAACTTTTAATTTGTTTTTATCATTGCATTCGTAAAAACTTGTGCAATCCTCGGTTGTTTGGAAGCGAAAGAAGATGAGTTCCTTTAACAACAGCCCAGCAAAGAAAGGCAACAATGCAACAACCATTGCAGATCATTTCCTAGCATTTGGTCATATCTGGTCAAGACTTTTAATATACTGCTGTTGTTTGCCAGCCATGGAGACTAAGATTAAACAAGCACATCAGAAGGGGAATGAGAGTATGAGAAGCATGGCATGATTTACAGCTCAGAAGACTTTTTTCAATTTGAACTTTGTAGCTCATACACTCAGGGATTAGCCTTTTACATGGGACTTGGAAACACGAAGGCAGAGGTACTCTGATGATGACTCTTACCATCTGCTTTTGAAAAGAGTGCTAGACTCTCCCCTGGCAGTTCCACTAATCACTCTGATTGTATAACTACACCTTCAGTAGTGAAACAAAAATGTAGCAGTAGGCATTGGCAGCATCTGACCACAAACATTAATTCATTTCATGGATCAACGATAACTTTGTTTTGTGTTACTCCTTATATTTCTGTTACACTGTCACTGTTCAGTTAATTGAGGAGGTATGAGAGGAAGATTCCTGTGCACTTTACAAGGTAAAAATATATCAGAAATCTAATGTGTATTTTAATGAAAAACTAAAGTTTAAGGAAAAACTGGCAAATATTTATTTTACTGCTAATTATTCTAAGGTTTTGAAATAGCACAATAAATGGGTGAAATTGCCTCAAGAGTACAAAGGGCAAATAAAGCCTTGCCTCTGTTACTCCTTAACTGGCTTGCAGCAGGTATCATTCCAGCACAGACTGTACCTTACCATGGAAAGGGAATTCACTTAAGGACTCAGATTGACCAGGTCTATAAGATTGCTCGTACCAAAGACGATCCACACAACACAGGTAGAAAAATTCGCACACTTCTGCAGCTTTCCACCCCAGGGCTCAAATTCATGGCTGGTAACTCAAAGCACTGAGGCAATAAGCAAATCTCCCACTTCTTTTCCATAGGTTCAAACCCCTCCTTTATATATGTGAAACAGCCCATTTTGACTTTTCTCTTTGCTCTTTCTCCTTTTCAAACACAAAGTCCAGAGAATTCTGTGAATAAGAGTCCGCATTGGGAGGAGTAAGAAGTCTAGAACTTGCTTGATTGACGCTATGATGCATTAAGCTCCAGACATCAATCTCGGTCTCAGTACTTACTCTCTGAATGGGCAATATTTTACAGTTATCGCTCTCTAAACAAAGCACAATTTATTATATACACAAATTGATATCTACAGCAGCTAAGACTAGAAGTAAAAATGCCTCCCTACTTGAGGAAGGTAAAAGCAATGTCATGCTTTAAATTGACTTCATATGATCAATGGCAGAACACAATCATCTGAGAAATGACGTTCACATCCTGATCAAATGCAATCATATCGTATGCAATTGAATTTGGAAGAAGTGAAAGAAAATTACTCCCATTACTATACTGGTGTTCTCACTTAATGTGTTCACACAAATCACCTGTGAATAGATGAATTAAAATACTTACAGTGCCTCTACCTTTACCCTCCTAATTCCAGGTCACTCTGGAAGCCTTTGATGCTGCAGAAATATGCTTTCCTACAAGCAGTTTGCTGAAATTAATGGATCAAATCTTGAACTACTTCCAAATTTAAAGGTATATATATATTTTAATCAAATGTCTCTATGCTGTAAACATTTTCATCTTCATTACTGAAACATAAATGTGAAGCCAAATATATTTTTTCTGTATTTATGCTTTCTTTGTTTTCCACATTTTTCTCAATAGGAGTGTGACAGCCCATTAAAATTTTGTGTTCACAGCTTGTCTTCATTTTGGTATTTTGGTTTCTGCATGCTAGCACCGTGCTGCAGATCTGAATGCAAAGAGCACCAAGAAAACTTTGCATCATTTTTCATTTGTTGAAATGTATTAATTTACAAATTCATACGCATGCAGATGTTTGCACATATATGCATGTATGTGTATATGTATATATGCATATGTATACATATTATGCAACTAAAGATAACCATACATACTAATGCATGTGTATGTTTGTGGAGCTGCTTGTTACCTCTCAGGCTCTCCAGAAAGTTAGCAGTAACAAAATTTATCTAATAGATATATTATGCCAAGTGACTTTTGGAACATCACCTATGAATTTTGTTTACCTTACACATAAGTGATCCACTTTATGAAAATCAAATGCCTGATTTCTTTGACAGCATTATATGGAGCATTGGACCCTCTCTAGGTTATTTCTTTTATAGCCAAAATCCACAATGTGCAGGATCCTGTTTTGCTGCTAGCGCTGGAACTATGATTTTGGGTTACTTTTTTTTCCACTTCAGCCAGGAGCTAAATTAGCAAGAGCACATCCCCCTAAGTATAGGTCCATAACCTCACTGCAAATAGCAGTTTAGACACTGCCAGCTGAGATCAGTGCCCTCAGCTAACCAGGCTTGATGCTTTTAGACAATGGTCAGGCTGACAATTGACACTGTGTCCACATACACATGTTGCTCAACCCATTTGTCTAGTCTGCTGTTGCCAAGAGGATCGTGCTGTTTGGGCAGGCAGCTTGCACAAAGACGTGAGTACCTTTCGCGATCATCTGGGAGGGGGCAGAGGCAAGAACAGCAGGTCTCAGCTGAGCCCAGGATAGGGTTCCTGGTAAAGCTCATGCTCTAAGTGATCCAAACAAGCTTCAGAAAAACCACCCTGAGGAACCCCCTGCACCAGTGTCTTGTTTTTTCTTCCCTCTTTGAACAACTGGGCAAGCTGTTCTAGGTGGCCATTCCTGAGCAGGAGGGTGGGACCAGCAGGCTTCCTCCAGAGGTCCCTTCCAACCTCAACCATGCTGTGATTCTGTGACTACCCTGCTATGACACCCGCACCTTGGGGGAAAAAGATAAAATTTAAATTAAAAAAAAGTACAGCCCCACACACCATGAAGAAACCAAAGCAGAGCCACTGATAGCTGCCAAGCAGGTGGGCTGTAATGCAGCAGGTGCCCTACAAGCCCATGACAAACACTTGGGCTGCCAGAACAATCTCACTGGAAAGACCATCCCCACAGGCACCTTGTTCAATGCCATGGCAAAGCACTGGCAGCAGCACTGGACAAGCTCAGCAGGATGAGTGCTCACTTGCCCCTGAGAAGTTGGTAACAAGGCAGACATGCAGGACAGAAGGGAACTGAAATGACTGGGAACAACAGAAATTTGTCAGCAGAGGATTCAAAGGTCTTGGGGTCTGTTTACAGAGTTTTGGTTGTAGTTACCTGCAAAATCTAGCCATTACTTTCTATAAAATAAAATTAAAACCTTAGCAAGGCCAGTGTTAAGTCAAAGCACAGACTTCATTCAAGGCACTCTGAGATCAGTCTCTGACACTGTGCTTCTGGTTGCAAAGACCTGTACAGCACAGCATGAACTACTGTCTTTTCAGGTCTGCGTCCACAGCAAAGCACCACCACGAGCAGGTGCATCATATGTTTAAAGCCACAAGGTTAAGAGGGCTGGAGCATCTCTCCTATGAAGACAGGCTGAGAAAGCTGGGTATGTTCACCTGGAGAAGAGAAAGCTCTGGGGAGAGAGACATCATAGCGGTCTTTCAGTACTTAAAGGGGTCTTATAAAAAAGACGGAGAGCAACTTTTTACTTGGGCAGATGATAGGGCAAGGGGGAATGGTTTTAAACTAAAAGGGGAGATTTTGATGAGATGTTGGAATAAAACTCTTTTCTTAGAGGCGCAGGTTGCCCAGAGAAGCTGTGGATGCCCCATCCCTGGAGGTGCTCAAGGCCAGGCTGGATGGGGCTTTGGGAACCTGGTCTGGTGGGAGGTGTCCCTGCCCACGGCAGGGGGTTGGAACTAAGTGGCCTTTAAGGTCCCTTCCAACCCAAACCATTCTATGGGTCTATGATTTGTCCTAGAAATCTGAATGGGCCACAAATACACTTCTGACCAGAATCCTTGTTAGCAGGATGCTGCACAACTTCTTTACAAGGAGGTGGGTACATTCCTTCTCTGCCTCTTGCCACTTCCACACATCTAGAAAGGGAATGTTTAAAGTGTCCTCATTCCCAGTGCCTCCACACTGCCCCTCCAGGTCTAAAGAAAGACAGGAGAAAGAAGGCCGTGGAGTCCTCTGTCCTCCACTGTGAGGCAAGATCCCTCTGCGCTGATGTCACTGTGCTCTTGGTGCTCGCTCACTAAGTCGGTAATTTGTCATGAGCGTGGGCCCTATCCATACATGGCAGGCTGGAGGAGGAATGACCTCAAACTCTGTTTCTGATCCAGGGGGCGTTGCCAAAGCACAGTGTTTGAGTTTGATGCATGAAGCGCAGAGATATTTTCAGCTCCTGAATCACACTTCTGGCTCCACAGCTAACTTGAACTTCTTCTTAATTTTGTTTGCAATTTTTCACCTCCTGCTATCACCATGGACTCTCAGAAAAAGGAAAAAAAGGCTAGAAATATGAAGTTTTTTTGTTTTTTTTAATCACTTTTATTTTAATCACTTCAATTTATTCCCCTGTATGTGTGGTGGAGTGGAGCTAAACACATTACCAATAGATTAGTGGTGCATCACAAATGTCTGGTGTTTTTTATTTTTTGGTTCTTGTTGTTTGTTTTTAATATGCTATTAAATACTGCCAGTAAATGTTTTCTAATGATTTTGGTGTCCAGCCCAAGAATGAAATGGTCTGAAAAATGAGGCAGCCCAATAGCAGTTAGCCTGGTTACAGCTATAGGAGAGCTTTGAGGGATCCAATTTATATATTCCTGCAGCTAAAGCAATAATGTTTTGCTATACTTTCCCATGAAACAACACTGATCTGACCAGAATTCAAGAGCATAATTTGAAATTGGCCATAACAAGAAAGAAAAATTTCATTTTACAATACAAAAGGACTAAGTTTTAATTGGCATATCCTGCCAATTACACCCGCATCACCTCTCCATCACCATGGCCTGATTCTACTCTCACTGAATTCAGTAGGAAAGCTCGAGGAAAATGAGCAGACAAATTATGCAACCTCAGTCACAGCTGAGCAAGTCATTTAAGCTTATGCTTAATTCCATCTCTAATCAGTAGAGCCAACTCAGCAAAGCAAAGCGTGTGCTCGAGTCAAAAGTGAATAGATGGCATGCATCCTTCTGAATATATTTTTTTCACAGACTCAGGATGTAACACCAAAAATTTTCTTCTGAGCTCATCGTACTGGAAGAAGGTCAAATTCAGCTGTTAATCAAACTGTCACCTACACAAATACTAGTCTTTTTAATTCATCCATAGATCGATTAAGCAAAACCAAAACAAAAAGTGGGGCATTATTTGGACACAGACAAACATGCACACTTCCCACAAATTGCAGGGAACCACGGAGGCAGGAGGAGATGATGCCTCCTTATCTACCAAAAGAGAAAGTAAAAATCATGGGCATATAGACTCCTCCATTTCCATTTCCCTCACATGAGAATGAGGAAAGAGTAGAAAAAAAAAATGAACACAAGATTTCATAAGGAATGTGGCTCTTTCCTAGATGCAATGAAGTAAACTGGGCAGTCTCTAAAGTCTTTTCTTTTCCTTTAGACTTCCTTTAGTCTCAGCAAGAAACATTAATCTAACAGAGACAACTTCCAGGCAAGCATGGATCTCCAGGAGAATTCCTCGACTGCAGACGAGGGAAAGGGAAAGCCTATTGCAAACAGCAGGGCTGCACCAGGTCATGAGGAATTTGCACTCGGTCGCAGGCTGTACCGCTCGCCTACTGCTGCCCTTCTCCCCAGATGGAAGGGCCTTATTTACCTTCATGTTTTGCCCTATCTCAGAGGTCACGAATAAATAAAAAATGCCTTGGGGTTGCCTGAAATCATGCTTAGCTGCCCAAGGCTGCTTCCTCCACAGTGGGTCTCCCTGGGCAGAAGCCCAGGCTCTACCTGTCCTCCAGCCCCTCCAGGCTGCCGGAGGGGTGAGGAGCAGGGTCAAAGACCTGATTCACTCCCTGAGGTTACAGTCTGTCCTTGCCCCAAAGGCACCATGAGCCGTATAGTATAAATGTTTGCAGGAATTAAACAACTATAGCAAAACACACATTATGCAAACATCTCCTCTCTTTCGAGATGACACAACATAGAGCACCAAGCGCAAACAAAACCCAAACAAACAAAGCAGAGAGGCATTGTGGAAAAAAAAAAAAGAAATCATTTAGTGAAGAGCTTCTCTGCTCTTCTTACAGCCATTAGGACAGCGATAATGCTGAAATGGCTGGCCAGCCCTGAAAATTGGATAAACTGAGACACAGAAGAGACAATTGAAAGCAAGGAGACAGACTGAAAAAATAAGTGAGACAACAGATGGAAAGCAGAAATGCAATGTCTAAACTGCAGCTGTAATTCTGCTAGTAGCAACCACGTTTAAGCACAGTTTGGCTTGCTTTCCTATTTTGGGGAGGGCAGGAGTTTTCTTTTTTTTTTTTTCTTTTTTTTTGAAAAAAAAAAAGAACAAACACAACTTGCTAGCAAAACTGCCATAGGTTCTCCCCAGATAGTTGTGGGTCAGGCAAATTATTTTCCTCCATACCTAGTAGCAAAATTATGCATCTAAGGGGCAAGCCTCTGACACCCTCTAGTTCCTTGTTACACAGTTGTCCTAGCACAGCTGGGGGGCAAAGGGGGCCACCTCATTAAAATCTATGTCCACAGCTCCAAGAACTGTGTTTTAGTTGCTGCTGGCCAGGGGTCAATTAAAGGAATTGTTACAAGCTCTCCCTTGGCAGCACAGCTCTCTTAGCCTCTCCCCTTTACTAGCCTGGCTGTTACAATCAGACAGGAAAAGGGTCGTTATTATTCTAGCAACATTTTATAGACTAATTTGGCAGTTTTTCTAGCACGGTTTTAGTAGTTTTGATAGCACGCTAGTATGGGAAGGGAGGATTTCCACATTGGCCCAAGAAACAGTTGTGGCAAGACTACCTATTTTTAACACGGTTTATTCCTAGCACTATTTCAGACACAGCATTTTCTCTCCCATCTGTTGACACAGTTGTTTTGTTTCTTTAAAGACACAGTTGTCTGTCTCTTGGAGGAGGAAAAAAAAAAAAAAAAAGAAAGAAAAAAAAATTAAAAAATACCTTCAATAGCTGCAGAGAAAAACAGGAGACTAAAACCCAATCAAACAGTGAACTGGTCAGATGCTGGCAGACTGAAATATAGAGCAATTCTTCAGGTGCCTCTTAAAAATTACATCAGGTTTTGGCCTCTGTGGTATTCTAAGTGCGACCGTGGATTTTTAAAATTCAAATCTGATATGCTGAGCAACTAACCGAGATGGTTTATTGATCTACGGAGCCTAACTGTGAACCATATTGTCAGAGCGACACACCGGTCTGCTCAGGAGGAATGCAGCCACGAAATCATGGAGCAAGATGCCAGCACTTTCTTTAGAAAAGGAAGGAAAATGTAATGAGAGAAGCAAAGTGGGGGCAGAGAAAAACACCAAAAATTAATCAAATGATAAAAATTAAACTCTCATAACAGGACAAAACACTAAGCAAACCTTCTGATGCTTGGGTTGTCGGAGTGTTTTCTCAGATTTTTGATGGCAGTTTTTTTACCCCACTGGACTGCTGCAGTTCTGGGTTATGATCTCCCAGGCAATCTGAAAACCTTGTCTCCTCTCAAAGGCATTTCAAGCAGCTTGAGAGTTTGTAGGTGGAAGCAAATATATCTGAAGCATGGCTGAGGTAGGACCTCTACAGATCACTCCAGCAGTAGTGATTCTAGTAGGACAGCCTATTTGCTGGCAAAGCTGTAATACAAAAATGTGATACATTAAAGGTCGAGGCTCCAATACAGAGCAGACTCATATGTATTGTGTTTTAATTTCTTTTTATGCTGAGAGGTGCCTAGGGACCTGAAGAGGTGACAGAAAGATAAATCATGCATGACAAACTGGAACAGAAGACAAGGCTGTATCCAGAATAGGACAGCTCGGCTGGTGCAGCTGTCCTAGCAAACTGTACTGACAGTGTGTTCCTGGCACAGGCTTCATTCGTACCAGCAAAATCATATTAGTTGCTGGCACAGCTTTTTTCTAAGGTCCCTCTTCCCTCATCCAGTAAGCCAAAAATGTTTCTGTAAAAATAGAGGTTTGTCATAAGTGTATGAACAGTGGGAGCTTTGCGTCAGTCAGGGATCACATCAAGGATCAAGCCTCATTACACCTTTGGCCGAGATAGTTACGACAGCAAAAATCTGTGGAACAGGAGTGTTATTCCTGTGACTGGAGTGAAAAGTCCTACATAAAGATTTCAACACTGGCCTCTGCTGCTAGCAGGAAATCTTACATTCACGATTACATTTTGCAGAAATGCAGAGGTGCCCGGATCAGAAAGGTTACACTATTTCCACAACAAAAAGCAGTCCCTAGCATGCCTCCTACTGACCCTAGCTGCTGCTTGACCACCTTTAGGGAAGGGAAAGCTCCCCCCGGCCCTGCCCACGGCAGCAGGCACAGCCCAGGCAGCACACCCACTCTTCCCTGGGGTCACGGGGAGGGGGAAGTGGGGGGCTGTGTGGTTCTGCCTCCTGCAGCCTTCTCCTGTGCCGGGAAGGGAGGACCACCCGAGCCCTCTCTTCCCATCTGCACAGCGTACAGCAAGAAAGGACAAACTGCACCAAACCAAGCGCCTTGGACTATAGGGACAGCTTTAAAAAAACAACCACGTTCACTATGATGATGAAAAATACAGCTGACTTCAGATGTGTTTTCAAGAAATTATCACGTGGATCTGTTTTCAGGAGCTGTCTGAAAAGATATTTTCCAGGTGTGCTCTGTCCTACTGTTCACCATCACCCAAGTGATTTAAGATTTTAACACTGTCATCTATGATTTTTGTAAGAGAAGGGGCAGTGACTTTAACATGCCCTTGAGGAAATTAAGATCCGTGAGGGATCTGGCAGCCTCTACATATACAGCTTGCAGCCTGGTAAAAGGGCTTACCTGCCTTTGCTTTGGCATGTCTAGAGCTGCAGTCCTTGCCCACCCAGTATTATCTAATTTCTTTACAAGGCATGCAGTACGTATTTCTGGAAGGTTGGACCTAATCCAGGCTACTATGGTTTCCATGGGCAGGAAGCTTGAAGGTTTGGGATTAAAACAGCAGGAGGCTGAAAAGAAAATTGAGGACCTAGAAATAACAACTGATGGTCCTGACGCAATCATCGCCGAGGACACTGCAGCTCTCAGAAATGTAGTCAACAGCCTGGAGAATCTTCTCAGAGAAAAGGCTAGGTTTTGAAGGACAGTGGAAAGCTCCTGCAAACATAGTTACGTGACAGGTTCTGGTATGCTTTTGCTTATGGATTTCAACCAATTCTGCTGTCATCATGGAGGAAAATACACAATATTGAGCTATCTGATCTACCCCAGCATGCCTCATTTAAAGGAAAACTAGTGCTGCTAAGACCCATGACAGAAGTACTCTCCTTCCTCCAGCTCCTGTCCCCATTTGAAGGTGCTCCTGTCTCCACTGTCACTTCTTGCTGGCCAGAGGCTCATGTTCCTATTTCAGTCAGTCTGAGCACTCCACTGACCTTCAGTAGCCACTGAAGCCAACCCAGATGGCTTTGCCTGCAGTAAGAAACAGAGCCCTTGTGCGACTCTTTCAACAGTTAGAGTGGTAGAGTAGTAATTTCCAGCTAATTAGCAATGATGGTCCACGGACAGAGTGTCATCTTCAACCTCTGCAGCCCCATGCAAAGGCAATACCTGTCCAGTATCTGAGATCTGTAGCACAGATGAAGACTGATAGAAAAGGCATGAAGGAAAGTTTAAAATTCTGTATCATTACTGTGCTAGCTGAAGAAATGAACTTACCAGGAACCCTACTGAACTTAAGAGCCATAAATAACAATTAACCATGATTTTGTACTTGACAGTAGACTCATTACTTTAGGGCAGATAGACAGGTTTTATCCTGAATTTTCAAGACTTGAAAACATTGTTGTGGTAAAAGTACCACCCTGATATCCTTTTGTGATGGCTCAGACAACAGAGCCATAACAAAATAAAGACTATTAAACAGTGTACTAAAATGATCCCTCTCTAAACTACCTTTAACATCCCCCAAAAGGTCACTAAAACAACATATTTTAGAGAAGAAAATTATTTACCTTTGAAATACAAATGGCAATGTGTGTGAGCAGAGCCTCCTCTGAATTTATTCACGTCTCTGTCCAAGAATCTGATGCCAGCTCACACTGATACCCCATTGGAAACCTGGTTTCAAGCTGTCTTTGCTCTCTCTACTGTGTTCAGCAGAGGTTTAGTGCAGCTGCAGGCAAAAGAGTAAAGACTGGAAGGTGGCAATTCCACCAGGACTTGTCCCCTTAAAACCTCAAGGCTTCACTCTATGTTAGGGCTTCTGCTCAAAAATTAATAGAAAACAGGAAAATGGTAAGAGGCCACACTGACTGTGGAAAGTCCAACCGAGGAAAAACTGCCCTAGGAAAGGAGCCAAGAGCGAGCATGGGACCTAAAACACTTTCAGACAGCACAGTCAACATGCTAAACAGCAAAAGTGTTTCTGCCAGGAAAACATAATGCCACTGCTAAGAAACATAAGAAATCAAGTTAAAGGCTTCTCATGAGGAAAACAAAAGGCAGAACAAACAACAGTGATCATTCAGAAACTCAGACACAATTCAAAACTGAGGAAGAAGATAGGTTAGATCAAAAAAGGACAGAAAAGACCCCCACTGAATTCTACATCTCCAAAGAGATATTCAAAGTCCCACTTCAGTGTTTCCAGAGATGAACACCACAGATTCTGATTCAGGAAGTGCAAATAGATATATTAAAATTCAGTCAATTGTGTCCCAAACAGTTATCGTGCCATTCCAGAACCTTTGTGACCAGCAAAAGCAGCTTAAATTATATTTATTAAAAAAAAAAAAAAAAAAAAAAGTAAGCATTCAGAGAAAATCCGCTATTATTCTATCAAGGCTACTTGATGATGGGAGATGAGCAGGGTCAACAGACACGAGGGGAAGGCTAGAGGCCAGCACACCACACTTGATCTTCCCAGCTGCATGTCCTCAGGATAGGTTAAAGCATCTCTCACTGCTCCTCTAAGTATTGCTTACTAATACTCCGATCCCCCAATACTTTCAAATGGGTTTTAAAGGGGTTAAGTAAACACAGTCATTATTATTCATGTTGGGGCTTCTCCTCTTTCTGACAAATGAAAGAAATCCTTAACTTGAACTGCAGAGCTGTGTTTCTGCACCTACGTGCCAATGTTTTTCATATCATTTCATTACGACTAGTCCTGGCAAGGAGCAGTAAAGTCCCCAGTGGGTTTGCAGATCATTACAGCAACATGATTAGAAAGCTTCATCCAAATATCGTAAAAGTCAATGGAACCTGGACTGAGCCCAAAGAGAAATATTTTTTCCTGCTATGGGTGGTTAGCTGTACATTATGTTTCTCCTATTGGTAAAAGTGAGTCTTCCTCTATGCACCAATTTTAATTACTCAACAATACAACCTGCTTTTGAACAATAAACTGTCATGAAAGAAACCATAACCTGAAATAGAAAAAACATCTTCTGTGCCCTGGAATCAATCAAAAATCCCACTGACTACAGTAACAGTTGAGTAACACTACCCCACTATTACATATATTGTGTATACTACGTGTACACACACAAAACACACATGTGCGTTGACCTACTAATCTGTAGGTCCCATAAACCCTTCCCTGGGAGCTATGACTGTGATGAATGCTTGTAAGAGGAAAGATAAACTTCTATGGTCATAGGAATACAGAGCGTTTCTCACCTTCTGCATAATATTATTCACTAAAATTTTATACATTTCCCAACCTTAAAATAGCAATACATTTCTGTGGGAAAAAAAAAAAAAAGTTTAATTCTAAGAGAGAAGAAAAAAATGTTTTTAAAAAATAATCTAAATACTTACTACAGATACAAGAGGTTATTCATAAGCAGTACCACACCACTGAGTTTACGTAATAATTACTTGGCATGTTATATCTGTTACAACAAGCAAAGTAATATTCATAATATTTCTAGCTTATATGCTGTTCTTAGCACAGAGGGCTTTTTTGTCAGTAGGGCTGTAATAATTCACATCCTGACTGGAAGAACAAGCCAATCTGTCAAGAGTAGTACCTGAAGAGAACAAAAATCACATAAAACATTTGGGCTGGAAGCAACCTCTATATGGGTCGTCCTAGATCATCTATCATAGACGCGCATCTAGTCTAGCCATGACAGACTCCGCACCCTCCCATGGCAGTTTGCTCCACTGACCTAAATGTTGCACAGTAGTAACCCCTTTCCCATATCGAACGGTCTAGCAAAATACTCCCTGCTGCAGCTTATTAACAGCATTGTTCCCCCTTTTCTCTTCAACAACATCTGAGGATACCTTGCCCCATTATTTCCAACTCTTTTGGATGCATATGTATAGTTATAGTTCTGAATTACACCTTCTCCAGACTCAACATACCTATACTTCTTGTCTCAAACACTCTTTTATCTTGACTTTGGGCTCCCCCCATCTTGCTGAGCAGTTCTATGAATTGAGGTTACCTTTTGGCTCTTGATGTTATGGACTGAAGGGGATTTGAAATGTTTGCACCAAGTCTAGTTAGGAATTTATTTTATGAGGCTTGAAGTTACAAATGTGTCATTACACATCTCCCTGCTTTATAGTGGCATTTGTTCTTTCAAATTTAATATTGTACTCCCAAGAAACACCTGGAGCAAATCACGCATACAAAACCAATAGGCACAGTAATGAGATACTTGGAACTTAATACTGCTCTTCTGCAGGATGTGCTCCATAATTCCAGGGGGCTCCCACCCAAACTTGATCAAGGAGTTTTACCTCCTTACATAAACATACACTTCCAATTAGAGATTAGGCACTGCTAGGAGTAAAGCTGTATCAGCACAAAGATTATCTGAGCATTTACACAGAATATCTGAAGGCTGATGAGTACACACTAAGGTCCACTAGCAGGATCCAATTTACCTGCTTCCAAGCTGTTTCTGATATGACTAGTCAGGCTCCAGACATGGCAATGGTACCATACGCTTGGACACTCTCTTCATTTGGTGTATCGTTGTATCATAAAGCACATGCATTTAAGTAGAATTTGGGACTTGAAATCAATTACTTACCCATAACATAAAACAAATCAATGTTTCTAATGAAAATATATGCCTAAAGGAAGTGGTGAAGAAGAGGCTCTGATACTTGAAAACGTTTTTTTCTCTGTCTTGACAATGAAATTGGCAGAGGGCATCCCAATGGCTTACTCCGCAGTCATTTCAAACATCTGCAATACATTACCCATCCAACCTGTTTTCAGAATCAGTAACAAGAAGGTTTGTTTTTTCTTATTTTTCACCATTTCAGCAAACAGAGCACATCACTGCCAGGACAACCTTTGCCTGCTGCCAACACACAAAGCTGAAAACATGCTTAACAATAGCGTGGCACAAGCAACTTATGCATTGAAGAAAGAGCAGTAATATCTGATACGAACAGACAAGCGTTAACTCTCCAATATGCAGCTCAGAAAACCGGCTTATTGACCATAAATGAATTATATAACCCAACTTATATCATCTGAGACCTAGGTTAGGCCACTACCACTTATATGTATGTGGGTTTGCTTTCCAGACAACTGTCAAGTTACATTCCTTATATAATGCTGCTGCGTTGCTAACCTGAAGTGTAATGAATGTGCTCATTATAGGGTAATTATGAGTACTGAGATCAAGAGCTGTCAATAATTTGATTTGCTCCATATATGGTAAAAATTTATCTTTGCTATAAAGGGAATCCCAATTGCATCTTTTGAAACAGCAGCAAAACTTACTGATTTCATTGGATTACGAGTCATAATCTCCCTCTAGCCACATATGTAAGCCCAGCAGGTGCCTGGGACAAGGAAGTGGCGCTGCAAATTAAACTGCTGCCTGCACCATAGCTGCATCAGGCCTTGGCATACAATCCTCTGCATCCTTAAGCAAAACAACTTGGTACATAAATTTGCAGCACTCATGGTCAAATGGATTCAATGTTTTCTGTATAGAAGAAGCAGCTATGCACAGTACATTTTTTTGATTGTTCAGTCTAGGTTTTTTTTTTTTTTTTTTTTTTTTTTTCTGTCAATTTTGTGCAGCCTCTTAAAGACTGCAAACAGAAACAGCCTTCAGCAGGGATTTACATTCCAATCACACAATCTCAAATTTTTCCAGAAAAAAACAGGTTATTGAACTGGGTCTACAGTTTTCAAATAAGTCAGGCCCAACTTCTAGATGTTGCCTATAGGTTGTGCTTATGCATTGCCAGTGAATTGCTATTTAATATATTCCAAGGTAAAGTGATGCCTGGGTAATTAGGCTCCAAATTGGGCTACAACAAACTGATAATGACAGGAGTAGGTAAATCTCCAACACCTGTCCATTTATATGGAAGGTTTTTTGGCAATTTGTCAAAAAGACCTAAAGGTCTTATAAGGGTGTCACTGCTGATGAGCTGGGAGAGAGACTTCTTTTTTGCCATAAGTTCTTGTAGGAAAAAAGCAATGGTGTTCCTTCCCCACAGACAGCAGGACACAAATAAAGCCCAGTCAGTGGCCTGTTCACCAAGCTCAGAAATGTATCGCACATCCATTCCCTGCACCCCAATGTACAACCCAGCGCTGGCCAGCAACTCTTTCACCAAGTGACACGGGTTCACAGCTAGAGATGGGAGAAAGGTTGCAATGAAAGAGCAAATGTCCTCATAACCACAGTGTCCCGGCCTGTCCCCTCTGCTCTTCTGGATGAGTACTCTCTCTTGGGATCAGCCCCCAACCTTCAACATCCCCAAGCTCTTTTTTGGAGGCTGCCCATGCAACTGACACACGCTCCACTGCCCTTGTGATGATCTGTGAAATGATGAGCAAGAGAGACTATTCCTGCACAATCTGGCCCAAACCGTAGCTCTAAATGTATCTTCCAATTCTACTCACATATTTATAGGCTCCCACGCAGGGAGATTATTCTTTAAAAAATATTACAGGAAAATGCTGCAAGTGATCGTCATTAAAAAAAATCCATCAAAATTTCATTAAAAATTAACAAAAAGAAAGCATTAGTGTTGTCTTACTAACTGGGGGGGAGGTCTCATATTATTAAATTGAGAAGGGCAGCAATGGAAGGTCCTTTTAGATTGGTGTTTCCATTCTTTCCTCTTTTGCTTGGTTCAAAAGTCCTGCATAATTAATATCGCAGTACTTAATAAATGCTTATGAACCTACTACCTCTCTGCTCTTTCCGTTTAATTAGGTGATTGACTTCAGGCATACTATAAATTATAATGACAATTTAATTACTTTTTTAATGTGCACACTTAAAAGATTTATAAACAGGAATAGAGCAGTACAGTGCACTGAAAACTAGAAATACCATGAACATGAGCACAGCACAAAGTAATCCAGTCTGAAGCACCTCTCTGAGCACACATCTGAGCACCTATAATGGCTGAGAGCTCTGGTGTCTGCAGTGGCTGGCACAGATACGGACAATTCTCCTCTTCTCACCTGAACACCTGTGCATGCTCCTCTCAACTTTTTCTTCTGGTGAAACCCACTCAGTTTCACGGCAGGAGCCAAAAATAGTTCCAAGGAGAAGTCAGGCAATGGACTTCAGTGTAGCTTAAGTATGATGTTTGCAAAAATGAAAGAACCTTTCCCTTGTTTTAAATAAACCATAAAACTTCATTCTCATTTCATCACACACAGTTGTTAAAATTTGCAGGAGGCTGAAATCTCCCACGATATTTCAGCTGTCACAGACAAATTGATAAAGACCGCAGATTTCATAATGCCATGAGCAGGCCCTTCCTGGTTAGGAGACAGAAATGTGTGTGTGAAAATATTTCGTATCGTCAGCACCACATACTGCAACAATCAGAGTCAGCTCTTCTGATATTGCTGTTACGCGACCTAGGACTCTATTTCCCTGTCACTTCCATGAATGTAATTGGAACTAAATTCACAAAGCTAACAGAACTACACACACAGAAATATGTAACAAATCAAGTATGAACCAGGTCCTATGTTTCACATCAAACTAGTCCTCAGAAAAGTAAAAATAATAAACTAAAAATGAACTTTTAAAATTTTAAATAGTTTAAAGGACTAAGAGAAGAGTTAATGTATCTGAACGTCCAGGCTCTTCCAACCCCGAGTCAGTCATCAAAACCAAAATCACCGCTATTTTCTGCAAGTTACCTGTCCTCACCATAGAAAGACAACAGCACTGGTTTTAAATCCCACTCCGTGTTCTATTGGTGAAAACTTTCTCATATAAAAATGTCATTAAAATTTGGGCTAGAGGAGATGCTTTCCCATCTGGGAGCTGAATCTGGTTTGGTGTGACTATTCCTGTCTGTTAATTTAGCAGTATAAAGTACAACTGTACATTCTTGGCATACTTACTGAGGATGCTGGCATCTCTGTAACCAGAACTGCTTGAAGAGAGAAAAAAAAGCAAAGAGGCTGGGCAATTCACAGCATGCTGTGAACATGATGGGCCATTCACTGTCTTAAACCTCATCTATAAGCAGTGCTAAATAGTCAGAAGTGAAATAAATGTAAAGATATAGCCCAGGCTCAGTGTTATGATAATTGTTTCTGGTTCTCCTTTTTTCATATGGAATAAAAACATCCCAGAGGTTCATCTCATCCACTCCCACAGCTTCCACGTGTGCCTGTACCCCTCGGCTAGTACCACTGGGGCCAGAGAAGGTGCACGTGGAGAAGACCCCACGGTGCTACGCAGTGGAGGAATCACGAGGAGACGCTTTGTCCACGGCTTCCGCTTTCAGAGCAGCAGCGCAGGGCTGAAACAATGGATCTCCTACGGGGCTGGTGTTTCATCCACCCTTGCGTACCGCCGGTGATTGATGGTGGGTCAGGAGGGCAGCAGACTTTGGGTGCACAACCCTTAAATACTTTATCACAGATGGCAAAAGGCCATGCGCTACAATAACACGGCGAATACTTCCTTTCACTGTAGCACAGACAAATTCCTTCCTCTCTGCAGGCTGGATTCGAAGCTTTTGCTTCTCGGCGCAGAGCATGCGCAAGTCCAATACTTGCAAAATACACACGTAAAAAGCTGCACTTTCAGTCGTGAGACTGTTTGCCTGTAAACATTCTCACCGAAATGGGGAGTCAGCCGTGTCCGGGCTGAAAGCATACGCAGTCGTAAACGTCTAACTCTAGGGATTCCCAGCCTCTATAGGACAGTAAAAGAAGACAACTCACTTCTCTTTAAAAACAGAAACTATACAGTAAGAATCAAGAAAATTTGAAAAACTGTGCAAATGATCAAAATTTTTTATGCTGGAAGAGTTTCCTGAATAAAACATACTGCTTTGGTAGAACTGAAAAGTTCCACAAAAATACAGATTTTGTCCCTGGTTTAAATGAAGATTTAGGAAATATATAGCTTCATGAAATAACACGTTACTTCAATACTAATATTTTACCAGTAGCATTGCACTACTTGATGAATTACTCCTTAATGAGACTAAGAGATGAGCTGGAATACTAGCATGCTATCACAATGTTTTTCAGCAAATAAAACTGAAGCAACCTTTAGGGAGTTCTGGACTAAGATGTCTTACTGTGTGAGAAGTCTCAAGGTTTTGTTCCAGCTCAGAGCACAGGTGAAGTATTCCAGAATCTTCTGCAGTTTTAAATTTTCTTCCAGTCAGCTTTTGCTTTCTGTTCCTCCTTCTTTGGTTCTCTCTCTGTTTAACCACCTCAATGTTTTTAAAAGCTCATCTAGCTGCTCTGAAGTTGACAGCATGTCCTAATGCCACAACAAGGATAGAAAGTTGAGGCCTTGGATTTTGTTTCGAAAGGCATGGGCACTCAAGAATCTCCAAAGAAATCTCCAAATTGGCTGTGATGATTTCAGCTCCCTCCTCAGCTGACTGGAGCTCTAGCAACACCGGAAAACCAACTAGCTGCCCACGCACAGGACTGCAGAAGCCAAAATAATGATAACCAATAACGAAATCATTGATTAATGACTACAGCAGCTAGCACTAGATTGTGACTTTTCAGTTTTGGACACTGAAGAGCCTGTTCAAACCAAAGGGGTGAAGCCACTGACTCGGATTTTGGGGCAATGCAAGGCAGGTTGCAAAGCGTCAGGCGACATTGTCACACAAGGATGTGCATCCACGCATCACTTGTGGGCACCCGGCGAAAGAACAAGCGGGTGGTTTCCCTTCCAGAGGTCTTACAGCATATTACGCTACGGCAATGGATTTGCATAATTTCAGTCAAATGATATATTACAAATTTCACCATAGATTTTGAGCTCAAATGCTTTAGAACTGAGCAAAATAAATGGTGCTTATCTTTGGAAAATTGAAAGTCTCAGGCTGGAGGTATCTCAACTTGTTACAGCCCTATCGAGCAGATTACAAGTAGGCCTATCATCTCCAATTCAACAAAGTCCAAAATTCAGATTTAAAATAAAAGTGATGTTAATTAACAACCATACTGCTTACTAAAAAGTTTCTAAGGTAACAAAAGCTTTTGCACCACTCATATTACCCAGAAACCAAAACTGCACATAGGCAACTTGTCCTTTGAGCATTTTCATTCCTTTTTCAGAAGAGTGTGAAGCTAACATTAGCATCAAACTGTGTCATATTTTAAATGCATTTTCCATATGAACTGAAAGATACTTGAGGAGCCACAATGATGTCACAGAGAAAAAGATTTTGAATATAACTTTTCAGCTACACCCACCTTCAGCTTGTGCCCCAGCACTCTGTCTGCTTTTTGTTCATGCAGGTAAGCAGAAACTGGCAGCTGGGGAAATTTATCTGTATTTGTGAATAGACACAAAACAGATAAATGCTGGCAGGCATAAATTCATGTTTTATCAATATATATTCTGGTACTTACTGTCAGAGTAATTTATTCAAAAAAAAGGCTTTCAAAGGCAAACACCAGTTTAAAGAAACAACAAAATCCTTTAAGAGACAAATTCCAGTCCTGACTCATTCCTTGTCACAGCAGATCCAGGATCCCAATGGAGTGCAGCAGAAGGCAAAGCACCCTCACTGGGTTTCTCTCACAAAGCCAAAAGGGAAACCACTGTAATTAAGTGAAGAGCCTCAGAGAGAGTTTCTCCAGGCTGCTGCCTAAAACAGGTCCCCTGCAAGTGGGGCCCCTCGAGCTGGGGTGGGTGACAAGCACGGCATGAGGAAACACAGAGGCTCCACATCCGAGCTGCTCTTGTTTGGGGCAAGCAGAGCTGACAGTTTTGCATGCAGCATCCCGTAATGACAGAGACTATCAAAATTACAACGCACTGGTTTTGCAGCTTGTAGCTGATGGACCTACGAATGCTCAGTTTCACTTCTCACAGTTATTCAAATTATCCAGCCCTCATAGGTCTGCAAACCTGAGTTGCAAGTCTCACACACAAGGGGATTTATTAAAAGCCTGCTGGTGCATTTGACCGTGACAAAAGGCTAAAATAAATAAATAAATTAAAAAGTAATGAAACGCACTAAACATTTCTGAACCCCAGACTATGTTTGGCCTGGATCCAGTGGACATGTTTGTTTTCCACTGACTCCCCTATCATAAATTGCCTTCTCCCAAAAATGTGATCTAAATGCACTGCACACCAGGGGCAGGAAGGCAGTGGAGCACAAGTATCTGTGAGAGTCACTTATTCCATTAGTCAGAAATCAAAAATTAAAAGAAGCTCTTCAAATGATAACAGAATGCAAAACCTCATCACTTCCTTCAACGGGAGGGCACATGAAGACCTTATTCATAAGGTATCGATCAGTCAGAACATGTGCTGGGATAGAAAACTTCTGGAGTCTGTTCAGAGCTCTTAAATAGCACTGTCTGGACTTGGGCAAATGGTTTGAATTTTCTATGCTTTTGCAAAATAGTAATAAAAATGCATACCCACCTCACAATATAGAGGCTTCATCAATGTTTCTAGCTCACTCTCAGCTTCTTAAGTAGACAATCCTGCAAAAGTACAGAATATTATTATTTAGGTTTGATTTCCTTTAAAAAGTTTTAATCATTTCTTCCTCTTGTTTTTTACCAGGTAGGAACAACTGTGGATGCAAAATCAGCATGACTGCCTGGAGGGCAGTCTAAGGCTCCTGCCTCACGCACACATGTACATATATATCACGAGTACCCCACAATACATACCACTGGTCTATGAATAGGTCACTAGAACACAAGCCAAGCAATGCGCATCTAAATTTGAATGCTGAACAAACAAAAACGTGGGTATTTTTAAGATCAAAACTCCTTCCTAAGAATCTCACATGCTCCCTGTCCTGCAGTCCTGGTGCGACATGTCAGAGGCGGCTTTCTGAGGCACGGTGGTGTCTTCTGAATCACTGCCATTACCCGAGAAAACCCCAGGAAGTGGTTTGAATGAGAAGCTGGACCCGACTTGCGTAGGTATCAGCTGATGTCAGAATACACACAGCACAAAGCCGTAACAATAAGGACATTGTGAAACCAGGAATAACCTTCTCTTATCTCCCGCAGTTTGGGAAATCATTTCTAACCCGGTGACTACAGAGGAACAAGTCAAATGGTTAATTATTCACTGCGCGCTTCGTAATTAATCTCTGTTTCAGGCCAAATCCTTGTATGCCCATAATAACATGAAGATCTCCAGTGAGGGAAACAACAGCATGAGCTTTTGGACCTCCTTCTGCAAAGCAATTCGTTTTTCCATAAACAGTTACTATTAAGCAAGGACAAAGCAACAAACCAGACAGCCATCTGTGTAAACCAATTTAAAAGGATGGTGATCTCATAAAATTTTTCAACCTAAAGCTCTCCGTTTAACTTCTGCCACCCCGTTCTGCCTCGGCAAATTCTAGGTTTAAGCTGGTCCTTGGGCTAAGGCCGCATTTCCACTTTAGGCAAGGCCGCTCCTTGAAAGCCAGAGTGACTTCAAACCTGTGAAAAGAGCTTGTCAGTGAAAATACCTCGGCATATATGGAAGCAGGACAACCTAACCAGCAGCCCACACACCACAGAGGGTGTTACCACGATGGTCTGGGCTGCATTTGTCAGCTGAGCTTCCTCGAAGTACGAGGTCAAGTAAGAGCAAAGATTCAGGCCACCGGCTGTAATGCAATTCCTGCTGAAGTGTGTTCTTTCTCATGACCCAGAGAGAAGCCAGCACTGAAGAAGCACTGATTGAGACCATATTAGAAGGGAAGACAATCCTGAAAGCCTTAGAGCAATATTCAGAAATCCACAGATAGTGCAGCCATCCTATACACACCCAGGTTAGCCACAGCATCCACAGAGCCTTCTGCGTCTTTAGACTTGACTCTAATGAAGCTTCATACAAAACATACAAAATAAAGGAGAAAAAAAGAAAAAAGTAAAAGAGTAAAAAAAATAAGTAAAAACCTAGAGTGCAAGTAATGAGCACTCATGGCCTTGTCTTGCACCACATTACTTGCAGGACTGCCCTCTACTGAAGTCAGCTAGAGTGCTACCTCACGGCTGCAAGAAGGGGACATCCATGAAGGTATTTGTAACACTACAGAAGGAAAAACACACACTGGTTTACAAAGGCACACAGAACACAAGCATTTTGGTATAAAAGCAGGTAATTGAAAAAATGTATATTCTTTTCCCATTTCCAAGTTCCAAAACAACACAACAGTATATTGACTTTATTTAAGTGACAGAAGGAAGCGTTTGCTTCTCCAGTATGTAAGGATGACATTTCAATCCATGCAGTGCAGACATGGTGAAAAATACCTCCCACAGCACCAGGGCTTGTTACATTCACTTTTTTTTTCTCGTTAGCATGCAGTTCCAAACACTCATTACTTTACTGCTCCCCTTCTGCAATCCCTGATATTTGTGTGCCTGATAGTTGTGTTTGCTTTAAAATAATAGCTGTGAGGCGAGGTTAGCTGCCCTTTTGACCCACTGTGTAATTGTACATGTGTTTGTGCAGTAATAACCCGTCATACCCATAAAGTGACATTTCTCTAATTGGCATTTGCTGAATGCACAGGCACCCTCTGCAAACACAGTGGCTTTTTTATTGGCAACCTCCCCAACTGCCTCACCCTTCTCAACGTGGAATCTCCCTTCCATCATCAGAGAACAGCCATGGTAATACTATTTATTTCATGTTGTGTGCCAACAAATACTATTCAAGGTTAGCCTTAAAAGACAGAGTAGTATCAACAGCTGCCTTGGGAATTTGCTAGAAAAAAAGGAACAGATCTGACCTTTGACTCTGCGTTCCAGTGCCTTTCTGATACGCTTCAGAACAAAAGTTCAAGCTGTGCCTCGTTTCGGTTTGTCACACCTTGCTGCGTGTGAAACAGAGGACAGAAATTCAGGAGAAGCCAGGCTAGGGCTGCTCTCCCTTGCCTTCGGTCGTGCCATGTCAACTGACGTTGACACATGCGGTAATTTCTTCACTTCCTCCATCCTCGCCTTTTCTCTGTCACTGCTTTGAGTTCCTACCCAGCCACCTCCAACAGTTCTGCTGTTTATTGCCACATTACATAAAAACTCAAAAATGGCTTAGAAAACACTAAAATATCTGCACCGTCTTGGCAAGCAGATAATCCTGGGAGCAAATTCTACTTAAACAACGGAGTGTCCACGTCTCCACGTCTCCAGGGCCTACCAGCCCTGGAGATCTTGTGCCTCATCCAGCAAGGCTGGAAGCAATGCACAATGCTTTGTGGCATACCTCGGACATTCCTTTTCTACCATACAAGCATCTTGTTATCAATTTTTATAGGGAGGGAAAATGGGAAAGGAAATTCCTGGAAAAGATTACAATTGTCAAACAAGCTTTTGATATCTTTCAAACAGCTGAAGCATTAATTTCTTGGCGACGCTGTCAAAAGTCTATGAGGGCTTCCTGGCTGCAGTGGAAGAAATGGTACATTTAGTTCAACTACAAGCTGTACTTTTTAAAAAATCCATATGAAAACAGACTCATTATTCATTTTTCTGTTAATACATGTTTTTGACCTGCAGTTTCAATACTATTTTTGTGAGACCTTGCATTCTCAAGAAAGAACTTCAACTTAAAACTAACACTTTAATAAACTCTTGTTTATATTATGGTCAAACCAGAACAAAATAAAGCTACAAATGACAGTTTTATAGGAAGTCAAGAAAAAGATTCATGTGTCTGAATACTTTAGTTACAGTATGGTAGGCATGATTATTATTTCCTGTAAAGCCCAAGTGTAGCTTTAAAGAACTGGAAAAAGGCAACTGTGGGAGTAGAGCATGGATCTCTCTCAGGTCTCAGAAGAGTAGCTAGTGAGTATATGCCACCATAAAATTTTAATGCAAAACTCCCATCAAGAATTATGGGAATTTTACCCTGGAACAACAGCGAGAAAGGGCCAGGAGAGATCTGTTTGGGTTCTTCAAAATACTACCATGTTGCATTCCTGTAAATGTCTTCCTTTTTGGTGAAAAGTGCCAAAAAATTTCAGGAAGAGGGTTTGCAATGATACAGGCAATAGAATGACCTTTTTAAAAAGTGATCATAGAACCCCAGAAATTAGATCACAAAGGAAATGGACAAAGTTTATTAGATCATCTCATACCCAAATAAGAAAAATCTATGTGGCATATTTTACAGTGTTTTGTCCAGGTCACTTCTGAGTTACTCCAACTCATCAGCTCTTCTGGTTTCCATCAGGAGAACTGGCCTTCAACGTAACGATTTTTTTCCCAGTATTTGAGCTAATACTCCTTTTGCTTGTTTGCACCTTTACACTCCTTTGAGACTGTTATAACCTTTTAGGTGGTCATGCCTATATATCTATATAGACAAACGCTATATCTAATTTAATAGCAATCAAGGTAAAAAACGAAAAACTAAAAAGAGCAACTGATCTTCTGATTCAGCAGCCCTGCTCCCTCAGTAGCCAGCAACAAATTTCCAGTGGAATGAGAAGTTAGATCTTGGTTAAGAATCAAGACTATGAAAAAAACCAACAGTGTCCCCACTGAAAGAAAGGTGCATTTCATTAGCACATGACCTGATCTTTACGGAGAAGACTTTTCATTTTTTAACTTGGTCACTATTATTTCTAACCTGCTAGGTAGCAACTGGCAGTTGTGCTTGAGAAGAAAGGCAAGACAAGTTTCTGGAAAACTCCTGAAAGCTAAACGGCTGGTCTGCAAAGGGACAAAGTCAAGACACTTCGCAAACTCTTCAGCAATCTTGAATTAGTGCCTGTACTGCATTCATGTTATTAGTGACTTGCAGTACCATGTAAGTTCCTCCCATCAACGATATTTTTTAAGTACTCCTGTGCTGACAGGTGTCCTGACTTTATCAAGGCCCCAGAGGATGTCAGTGTGGGGCATTTCTTTCTCTCCACTTTTACACCTCATTTCCAAGCCAACCTGATCTTCCTGCGGAGGGCCAAGATCCGTATGGGGAAGATTTCAACCAGAGCTGGAAGGGAGGGAGCTTCTTCCCTCACCACCCCTTTGGGAACAGGACTTCTTTACCCGCAGTAACCCTGTCCCTAGCCTGCTGCTATCTCAGGCTTCACGTGTGGCTTTGCATCTGAGGAGCGGCGCCTGGTAGGAGTTGTGCAGGCTGCTACCAGATGGGCTGAGTCACTGGCAGCACACAACTTGCGGAGCTCTGTGAGGTCCTGCATGAAAAATGCTCACTTTGTGGCACTAAAGAGAAATACTGCCAAGCGCAAAAATCCATGCAGGAGTTACTGTGTTGTGTATACACGGGAAGCAGAGCAAGAGACCAAGAAAAGACTTCGGCACAGTTCACAGGAGTTGCTGCCTGGCTGCTGAGATGAAGGAGGTGCCTTTCTGCCCGCCACAGCACGCAGACTTCACTTGCAACATCTTCATTCCTTCCTCTTCCCCACATCCAAACCAATGGGTGTATTTCTTCCAAACTAATCATATTCCAGGGCAATATTCACCAAGCTGTTAAGCTACTGACAGCCTGGTCCTGGATCCCAAACAGTCTTAGGAAAGTCACTGGCCACTTGCAGGAGGCAGGACTAAGCAGATGGGCAGAGGTTTCAGGACCAAGGCCCTTGTGGACCAAGTGCATAGGAAACATTGAAGTGTTATCTGAGTCCTTTCATTCCATTTATTCAGGGTTTTGTACAGACCGCATTATAAAAAAAAAAAAAAGGAAAGCTCTTCATTGACCTTATCAATTGGATTTTAAAAAATGAGATGCCACAAAAATGAAATACTATTCATTTCTTTTTTCGCTTTTCCAACTTTTCTTTACACAGTATTTTCCTTGTACAATTTCACTGCACTTCTTTTCTTCTTCTTGGCTCTTTATTACTCTACTCACTACAAACATCAACAATGAGTAACCCCTTATTTTTCCCTGCAGTCAGAATAATGTCTAAATGAGACAATAGCTAACCTGTATTTCCTCCATGACACCTGGAAAATCAAGAAACAAAACCCAAACAAACCAATAAAACTATTCAAGCCCCTCCCCACAGAAGTGGACCAAAACTGGAGTTTCCTCCTATCTAGGAATTGGCCTGAAGATATCAATGGGGCTTTATGGAAACAGAAAGACCATCTTCAGAGACCAAATATTTATGACTATAATAAGACGATTTGACCTAACGCAATGCAAAGACACTATGTTCCCCGAAGCCGTGAAATCACTACCTTGCCTCGTATTTCAGAGCATTTTTACAACTTACAGCCAGCTCACTGCAGCAACATCTCTCAAACGACGATGTTTTTGCTAATGCCTGTGCAGCACCACCTGCTCCGTACAGTCACTCCTCACGCAAAATACTGCTGTCACAAGGGAACTTCCTATTAGCTTTGCATTTCTTCCCATCCCAGGGTGCGCCTTTGCTGTCAAGAGTATTTAGGTACTAAGAGTCCAAAGAACACAAGACGATAAAAATATTGATTCACTGCTGGTGAACCCAAATATCAGACAGCACAGCAGCGGTACAGAGCATGCAGTCATGGATGTTGTTGGCAGGGGAGAAATGAGTTGCACTGCATCTTTTACTTTGGCTGGCGCATTCAAAAAATCCCAGCGTGGAGCCCCTGATATTACCGCATCGGGTTCAGTTGCCATTTTCACTTCCAAAGTAAGGTAATTGAAACCCCATGCCTGTTGGGAATGGGATGCATGCTGAAACCCCAATGCACTTTGCCGGGGGAAAGAGAGGCTTATTATAGAGTTACTGGGAGATCCAGCAGCGGATGTCTGGACTTCCACTGAACCTGTGCTGCTCCCTGCTCATGACACCTAGTTATTTTAACTCCCCAGATGAAATATCTGGTGAGCCATTGTCCAGGGTGACCAACAAGATCTGAAAGGCGGCTACTGAACAGGCGAAGGCTGTTCCGGAAAAACAAGGCTTTTGCCACCGCAGTCATCACTCCTCAATTAAGGCTGTGCAAGCAGAACTCCGTGCCTGCATTTACTCACCTAAGTCAACAGGGTGTGGGCGTGTGGACCTGGGCATCCACCTGGCATGAGCTCACCACCGGGTGATCACCTCAATTGCTGTTTGTCCCTGGCATGACATCCCCGTCCCAGCACACAGGGAGGCACCAACAAACGCTGGCACACGTCCACTTGGACTTCATCCCTCAGCCATGCACGCAGCCCCAGCGCTGAGCACCAGGAACCAACGGGCAACCTGAGAACGCTTTTTCCCAGTAAACTATCACCTGGTCTGAACTAGTCTGAAGGTCTGTGGAGTCTTTCTAGAAACTTGGCGATGCCGAGCTGTTGCACAAACACTGTAAATGAAAGCTACCCCAAAATATCATCATTACTTAACATATAATCCCTGTAAAAGGGGTGGAAAGGAGGTCAATATTTGCCAAAAGATGTTGATGTGTAGCTGGCCGTAATGATTCCTAGAAAGCTGTGGCAAATCATACCCATAGCAATATCAATTGGTTCTCAAGGTTTATGCTTCCTAAGCACAGTACCCCAGGAAAAGTCAACAAATTGCAGTGCAAATGAGTCCAGACTCATCAAGCTTTTTGCACTGAAGCTTTTACAGATTTTGAATTATATAACCAGTTTGTCATGAATCACAAAGTCTTACAGAAGTGACTATAAAAAATATTATATAGAAACAAAGGAAGGGTATACCCATAAATGGCAATTCAATGAAAACCTCTTAATTCCCTCCTCTCTCTTGACTTTCTTTTTAGTCGCTGCTTCTCTTCCTACAACCTCTGTTGGACACAGCTCTTAACCAACACTTGACTAGCCGGAGAGCAGATCGGGAAACTTGATTCAGACCCAGCTCCTATGTTGCATCGGGCATCTGTCTGCAGGGAATGGAAAGGTATGTAGGTACCCTGCATCCCACAGAGCGAAGGCATCCGTGCCACAGCAGCACATACATTGCTCTTGGAGGCAGCTTTACATAAGCACTGTGTCAACAAACGCACAGACTTTGGTTAAGTGGCTCGTACAGGAAGTCTGGTTTCATTCATTAACTGCGACCGCTGGGGTAGTGCACGGGGAGGAGGAGACGGGCAGGCAAGTTAAACGAAGCTCCCCTCTTCCCTCTCAAAGTTTTCAAGTCTCAGCATCCCGCACGAGACGCACCGCGTCGTCACCTGAGTGAAAAACAACGGTGGGCACCGAGACAGACGCGTAAGAGCAGCGCGAGGCTTTGAAACCGCAGGCTCTGCGGAGAGGGCCACCTGCCAACAGGAAGAAGTGGTGAGGAGGAATCCTGATCCGGCCACTATCCTCCCTCAGCCAAACACTGCCGCGCGATAAACAGCAGTAAGGACTTTTTTAACCATCGGTCGCACCGAGAGCATCCACGTCTGTCATTTCGTTCCCCGGTTGCCAGGAGAAGGAGCGGAGAGACTTCTGAGCTAGAGTTCACAAAGAGCTGACCTTGTCCTTCCCATCACAGCCGTACCAAAAGCACTAAGCCCGGAAGAGACTGGAAGAACAGGAGAAAAAGAAGACGAAATGACACGGTGCCCCGCCGCGGGGCTGCCGCAGGGTGCCCGGCACCTCCCGGGGGGACCTCTCCCGGCCACCTGGCGCCGGTCCCGCAGCCCCTTCCCCTCCTCAGACCCCGGGGCGGAGGAGGACACGGGGATGCGGGGCGTCCTGCCGCCCCGGGGGCCGAGCCGTGCCGGGCGCGTCCCCGGCGTCGCGCCCGCGCGCCCCCGGCGGGAGCATCCCCGGCGGCCCCGCACCGCCGCCGCCGTCCCCGCGGCTCCGTCCCTGTCCCGGTCCCTGTCCCGGTCCCGGTCCCGGCCCCGGCCGGCGGCGGTACCTGCGCTGCCCGGGCCTCCCGGAGATCCCCGCTGTCCGCGGCGCCAGGTCACGGCTAAAAGCCCGGCGGCGGCCGCGACTCCCATCAATCATCAGGCACTCGCTGATGGAGTGGATGGTAGGAGACCTACTGATGTAAGCTAGTCACCAGAGAAAATACCCACTGATGACGCATATCCAGGCACAAAAATAGTTACAGGGCCCCCAAAGGGATTATTCAACAGCCTACATTTAGATATTCTTGCAAGAGACCCGCAGTCGATTCGCTGCCATTAGATGGCTGGGGAGCGCTGAAGTTGAAGTCTCCTCGGCAGACGTAACCACAAATAGCTGGTTTAAATCAGCTCCCGCAATTACAAGCTGTTTTGTAAATTTTAACACGGCATTACGGGGATTAAGCCTAAACAGAACCACTGCCTATAAAGCACCGGGCAGCCTCTGTTTTGCCGCTCACCAACTCCTTCCGCGCGCTTTCCAACCCCCTCGGGCTGCCACCCCGCCAGGAGCACAGCGGCATAAACGAATTTGGGAGTGCTCAGCCCCTTGTGCTGCCCCCGAGCCACGCTTGCTTTCAGTGAAGGTGCCCATACAAGCGATGCCTGGCAGCACTCAAGCACGAGCTTCATTCCCAGCTTTGTGAAATACTCCGGGTTTCACTTGCCTCTCTTCTGCTCTAAAAAGATCGGAATAATTCATCTGAATAATTCATCTTTCTTGCATAAATCACAGTCACACACAGGTGAGTTAATGACACACAAAGCCACGCACCTGCCTTGGGCAAGGGCCAGAGAGATGCCCCCCCTCCAGAGACCCCTTCTAGCCTAAGTTATTCCACAGTTCTCTCTAACAGGGTTTCTAGTATCGATATCTCGTTAAAAGCATAATCCTCCAAATTAACCAATCGAGTGCTAATCCCCCAGTAATCCTGCCCCCTTCAAGTTTCAGGATCCTCCACATGCCCTCACAGTAACCAAGCTGACCTCAGATGGGGCTGAGTCTCCTGAACGCCGCCGACAGCACAGCACCGACCGTGCAATCCTGGCACTATTAAAATCCGTATTTTTAAATCGCCTCATGCCAACATCCAAGTCCCTTTCCAGAAGTACTTTTGGTGCTTGGAAGTCTAAAAGTTAATGACTTTCTATTGCATATTTATAAGCTAAATATAGGAAAGTATTTTATGACTCCAATGCCTACTTCATTGACATACTTTTGGAAAGCATTACCTAGCCAAACAAACACTCCAGGATTTACAGTGTTTATCCTGTAAAGCGGGAGGAAGAAATGTCCCAGGCTACTAACTCCCACCTCGCTGTCTTTATCCACGACAACGTTATTAAAAATAACACTGAGCCTTATTTTTAGCCCAACCGCCTTGCAGAGAGCCCTCACGTTTCTCCCACGCAGATGCTCGCTGGCAGCCCACATGGCCCAAGTGCCTGGGGGCTGGGGTCTGAGCCACAGGACCCGCACCCACACGGCGGCTGCCTGCAGCCTGTGGAGAAAAGCAAAGCCACAGCTTGCGGCTCCCTCCCTCCTCCCTGCCCCAAAGGGCTGGGGAGTCCCCAGGTGCTTCTGGCAGCTGCCCCACAGCTGGGCTGTGCCCCAGAGGATACTGTGGGATGGCTCAGCACTCATTGTGTGGACACAGCCCCAACCTCCAAGGAGCTATGTGAACAAGGAACGGTAAACCCCTTTGCTCGTGTACAACAGGCAACCTACTCCCTCTGGAAAGTGGCATTTTTGGCATGGTTTACTTTTTTTTTTTTTTTTCCTCCCCAACAGCTGTCAGTTCTGTCAGTTCCTGTACAGTAGACCTAGCACAAGACTGGTTTGTGCAACTGCCTCTGGAAGCCAACCGAGTTTTCAAAAGCCTGTTTTCCTGCAACACAAAGGCACCCAGCAAACCTCGTGCAGAATAGGTATGAATGTGGGGACGTGACAGACGGGTGGCGAAGATGCTGCCTGGGGGGGTAGAAGGAGATGAGGAACAGTGAGGGTCTGGTAGGAACAGCTCTCAGTGTTCCCAGTGGTGAAAATGCATTGCTTTTCAGGGCAGGGAAACAGAAAAGAAGAAAGGTAAAGGACAGAAGAGGAAGTGTGATGATAACTGAATGTGCCTGACTATATAAGCAAACACAGAGGTTCCCTGGTGTAGCAATGCTGCCTGATGTTTTTTTGAAGTATTTGAAGTAGCAGGCAGACAAATCCTCTTACTGACTCCAGTGCATTCTATTAGGAACACACATTAATGGGGTGTAGGCATATTGTTTATTAAAAATAGAGAGACTACCAGCTTTCCAAGGAGGCAGTAAAACAAAAACCCAAATAAGAAAATTGTTCTTAAAAGGTTTCTACAAATTTTGAAGCAAGGGGCAGTCCTGGAATAGATGTTTGGTTCACTGAGGACAGCACAGCATGGAGCATTTACTCACTGTGGCATACAACATTACACAAACCAGGACACTGATGTCAGAAACATAAAAATAGTTATGCTATTCTCATTTTACCTGCACATCAACCTCTTCGGGCTTTTCCCCTAATGCTAGCATGGGCAAAACAGGTAATATTGATTATAATTGAAAAGTTAAAGTATTATAGAAATAGAGATTTCTGAGGCTACATATAGATATTTTTTTCTGTTTTAAAGTATGAATCTGGTATTTCCTTTGCATGCAAACACCCCCGAAGAAAGCTAAAACAAGTAATAATGGGTAGAGTGGTGGTGGAGGGACGTGAGTTTGTTTGGGATATTTAATATGAAAATCAACATTTCTGTTTTGGAGAAATAGGTATATTTACAATTAAATTTGAAGTTACCACTTTCTATGTAGCCATCTAAGCTGTTTCCATTTGGTAGCACCATTAGCAGTAAATAACAGTTTTTATGCCAAAGTTGCAAAGCACATCAAACCATCAGACTAAGGAAGTTGTTTCCTACACACCTGGAAACCAGATTTCAAAACTAGCACTTGATAGCAACAGCCTTTTCTGAAGCTGCAATAAAAGGATTGGAGGGTTCTTCCTTTCTCCATATTCAGTTGGTCCGTTCAATAACTAGCTCATTCACAGCTGAGTGACCGTAAGCTGAGGAAAACGTACTTTCCTATTCCGAGATATTAACTCAAAATACTCTTGAGATCCATTCTTCACCAAAATTCTTAAAATAAATTTTTAGAATACGGTGATGAAAAATAATACAACTGCAGGAGTCTCAGGAGTCTGCTCACACCGTATCTATGCCACCAGGCTTTAAGGGACCAAATAATGTTAACTGTCAAAACACAATAGGTTTATTCTTGTGTGCAGTTACTAGAGTCACATTTAGGAGTTACCATAAAGCTTTTTATTTCTTGGTGAAAAATGATAATGACTGCAAAAAAACTGTTCTGAAATCACATCTATTTCAGACCGAAGTTTCATTTCAAATCTGCACAAACCAGCTTTGATTGTTCACAGGTGCTGACGATAAAAACCCAATTCTGAGTGGATACTGTTTGTAACTCCATCTGGAATGGGAAACACAGAGACTGGCTTGGGCTACAGAAAGCAGGGGGTGGAGGGGGACAGCAGAGGAATTACCCTCATCCTTCACCATCATGACTCCAGTATCCACTCCGAGGAGCCATGGGGTGCTTCAGACACTATAGGTGACTGCTTCATCCCAGCAGCCCCACCAGCACCCGGCACTTGCAGGAAGGGCAGGGGGAGGTGAGGGGAACATCCCAACCACCACATGAGAAGCCAGGCAAAGCTCGGCTTGTCATAGAATCACAGGGGTTTGGATTGGAAGGGACCTTAAAACCATCTAATTCCAACTCCCTAACTGAAAATCATGAACGGTTTCCTCTAAAAGAGGTTGCTTCTTTTCCTCTTGCAAGATTTTTTCTGATTACTCAATAATTAGGGAAAGAAGACATGGATCAAACCCAGAATTCATTCTTTAAAAAAGTTGAATGTATTAATAAAAACACAATCACCAAATCACAATGCTTTGCCTTTCTTTTAATATATATATATTAAATATATTATATATTATATATTAATATATTAATATTATATTAATATAGTTATATATAATATATTTTTATATATATTTAATATATATTAAATATAATATATATTATATTTAATATATATATATATTAAAAGAAAGGCAAAGCATTGTGATATATATATATATATAAAAACACCACATGATATAAAATCTTCAAGAGACTTTCCAAAGATTTTGCCTCAAATGACGGTGCCTCTCATAAGTCACATCCAAATCCCTTTCTTCCTGGGACTCCCTCCAACCATCAGCGCTCATTGTCACCTTTGGAATATGTTAAACTAAGGAGCAGCATGACCTTGCCTATTTGGCCTAAAAAGAGGGGGATTTCTCTTTGCTCTTATTGGAATGAAATTTTCTGGGTTGCTCACGCTCACGCACTCATAAATTTGACTCTTCCCTCACTGACGTGTCCTTTTGTTAAGAACAGTTCAAAAGTTCAGTTAGCAACAACCCAATTTCTTAGCTTGCCGAGCAGGTCCCTGGGCTAGTTAATCAAGAAATTAGAGGACTACAGTGCATGGCAGTACATAAACCACATTTGATATTATTAGTTGCTGTTAATAAGCTTATACACAAATGCCAACATACACTTATTTATGATTTTAATTATTTATAGCATGAAGAAGCAGCCTATCTGCGAGCAACCGGACTTATCCTCTAAAAGACTTCCTGCTGCAGAGCTGCCAGTCTCTCGGTGCAACTGTGGCCATTCCTAATTAAATAAATAATCTGACCTAGACAACCTCACTGAGTGCCAGCCATGAGCACCGGGGCTGGGTGACAACAAATCACCGCAGGCAGAGTGCCAGTGCTCCTTCATGGAATCCAAAGAGAACGATGATTTCCCTTCAGCAAACGTTTTGCATAACCATTTGCCACAGTTTAATTGATCTTTGCTACAGCACAGTAGTAAAAACCTCTCCATTTCTATGTGTTTTTGGAGAGTACTTCATGTTCTGTTGATTTCCTTCTCTCTGTATTTGGCTGACTTTTTGCATCAGTTGTGCAGCTTTTTGCATAGAATCATCTACCCCTCTTTTTTAATTTAGGGAGAAGTCCTCCTCATTATCTCTTCTTATTGACCCAGACTCATCCTTCAAAGACAGCTTTAAGTCTACGATCATCCCCCACTTTGATTTCCACCATAACCATATCAGCTATACCAGCCAAACTCAAGTTACTTCCTTCTCCACCAATCTTCTCTTATCAGTACACACAAAACCATTCTTTAATGTTTAACATTTACTGTACTATACAGCTATTTAGGCATTTTCATAACCGCGGGGAAAAAAAGTGGAAAATTCCCACTTTGTGCTGAGATATTGATCAATTTTAAAATCCATTGCAAGATCCCACAATCAATGTTATGGAGTGACTTCAGGACCTGACAGCAGCGTAAACATCAGCAAATTTTCATGGGCAATCAGAGGCATCTCAATTACCTGAGCACTGCCTCAGCTATCGAAAGGACAGCCTGACCTACTGGGTGGTCAATATCTTCCTCTGCGCTGATGGTCTTAGAATACCTACGCAGAAACAGGGAAGCTCTTGGGTGCTCTTGTGTAGAAAATTTCTCCTTACATTTATGCACTCCAAATGTGAGAGGTGAGTTGCTCCCCGCCATGCAAAGGAACTCAGAAGCTTTGGGGGCCAGCAGGGGCTGGGGCTGAAGGGGAGCTCCCAGGCTCTGGCCACCTCCGGCTTCAGCCACTTCAGCCACCAGGCTCCCAAAGAGTTGGATGTGCGCTCCTCTCTGCACACAATTCACCTTAAGGTACATGAGCACCCAAGCAACACAGGTATTTCACAGCTCCCAAAACAGCGTTTGACCGCCTACCACCTCTTGGCCAGTTGGGCTGACCCATAAAAGTAGAAGAGCAATGATGGTTGCTGCAGAAAGGAAAGAGAGAGAGCAGCACATGCACTGACCATGCTCTGCGCGTGAGGACGTGGCCTGTGGAGCACGAAGAGCTTTCTCTGGTATGCCCTCGAGCCCGCTCTGCCACAGGGAGGGCTCCAGAAGAAAGAGAGAAGAGTACACGGAGAGAAAGAGCTTTACACTCACAGCGCAGTCAACTTCCCTAAATTTCATCCCTCCTCCTTGTTCCCCAGTTTCCATAAATAACCTAAACAAAGGCAAGAACTGCAGAGGCAGGGAGCCTGAAAAGAGCTGCAGTTCAAAAATACAAAAAGGTGGCAAGGGAATTGAATAAAAAGACACGTTCCTCTTGGAAAAGAACAGTGACATCCTTCAGCCCGGTGGCACATCAGCATGGATGTAGGTCGGTACCTGGAAGCGGGATGTCAGGCCCCGGGAGCTGGTGCAGGAGGCACAGCAGAGGTGCACGGCGAAGGGATGGGAGCTCTTCAGCCTGCCTGAGAGGTCTGCACTGGAGGGAGAATGCCTTGGCCATGCCTGCCCTCACATGTTACAGCCCAGCAAATGGCTCCCGTCACTTCACATGCCTAGTATCAGAAGACACTTGACATTTTCCCTTAAAAGTAAAGGCGCCTTAATGTGAAAAACATCTCTTAATGACTAAGAATAGAGTCAGCAGCGAGCATTTGCACCCAAAGAACTCAGTTCCTCCCACATTAAAGCAACCTCCCGGAAAACTGATTACAAACAAATTAACAAACAACTAGTGTGTCTATCAAAAATAAGTGTTTTGCTGCTGGAAAAGAATTAAAGATTCACAGATCCTGCAAAACACACTGAGGGTTAAATCTGATTCCTCATTGCTGGACTGACGGTTAAGGTGAGGGAAGAGGAAAGAGCTCCTTGTGTCGTGCAGCTGCAGCTGCCTTGCTTGCAGGGCATCTGTGAGAGGAGTGAATTTTCTCTAGCAGCTGAAAAGTAAATTCAGCCACTGGTTGAGAGATTTTGTTTTTCATGAACATCAACCATCACACTTACACTTTGACCTGGCTTTGATTTCAGCTGATTCAGCATTGTGTGACAGCATCCCAAGTCCACATTTCATTTTTTTTGCTTCTGATTTTCAGCACTGATCAAAGTAAGTAACTATTAGCACATCCCTGCTTAACTGCGGTGTGATACAGGAATAGTCCTGCCCACTCCAACAAAGACAGCAAGACTCTGGTCAGTGTCACAAAGTCCGTTTTTACCAACAGACACATTGGGCCTTTCCAGCACTTGCTTTCTCTATGTTAGGATATACTGGTAAGGTAACCAAGTAAGCTCAGGTCCCCACTCTTTTACCAAAAATGCATCCGTCTTTATCGTATGTACTACTGCATACTGCAGAATATTTCAGGCACCGCTGTCCAGCAAGAGCCATTCCCTTTTGTGCAGAAAAAAGCACTCTCAGAAACAACATCTCTCTCCAGCCTTCACATCCACAACCTTCTCCTCCTTTGCAGGAGGACAGCTCGCAGTGCCACCGCTCACAAAACTGCTCCTGTCAGAGAAAGGGTGATTTCTCACCTCTGTGGTTCTGGAGCAAAGTTTAAAAACACAATTGCGAGTACAGCCCAAGACTTCAGAAAACAGGAAGCAGAAATGATTTGGAGGTTTGGGGCTTTGGGCTGGGTTTAAATCTCATAATTCTTCATATTTTACTTCTCTTTCACGCTTAGGTAATGATTTTCAAATGGCACAGCTAGCAGTGCCAATACTTATTCCACAGCAATCTTTTTCAGCCTTCTACCATGACGGAAGTCACCACAGGCTGAGAAAACATCCCCTGGCAAACGATGGCACTAGGTGGGCCAACCCATGCCTCCTTAAGAGAAGCTGCAAAGCATCTGAGGGAGAAGCATTTTTGGGAGCAAAGCTGAGCAGAGTGGGAAGGAGGCAGCTTCACACAGCCTTAGCTTCTTTTCCCAGTGGAGCAGAGATTGAGAAGGAAAAACACCACAAGCCTCTCATCTTCTCCAGCTTGCCACAAAAGACGGATGTATTTTTCAGTAAGATCTGGTGAGTCTGACACTGAACTTAGCTCAAGTGACATGAAAAGTTAATGTTTAGGAACAAGGTAGGTGGAGAGGAGGAGGAGGAAAGAAGACATTTGTTATTTGATGTAGATTTCATTCAAAAGCTGCTTTTCACAGGCAGAACTAAAATTTCCATTCAGCTGTTTATTTCTGGTAGCCTAGATAGCTTGAACAAGTGAAAGAAGAGGGATCTAGAGGGAGCCCTTATCCCTGCCTTCCTGACAACTGTTCTTCCTCAGATAACTTAGAAGACAACCAGACACATTTTTCTGACTACCGGTCTCTAAATGCAGTTTTCCTGTTTGGCAAACCGAACAGTGGTGGGGCGTTCCTCCCAGAGAGGCAGGTGCCCCCACTGCACTGCTCTCCAGGGACAAAGGGGGCAGTGTCTCAAGCCCTGCAGAGAGAGATGGAAGAAGGCAAACACTGAAAACTGTTATGGTGTTTATTGCCACCAGCGTTCAAGCATGGTACGAGTCTCAGGAATATTCACATTGTTGGTGTTAGGCTTCCCAAAGAGGTGCAGAAAGCAGCCAGAGAGATCAGCCTCCAGCCACCAACCGTGGTGCCTGCAGCAGCCTCCCAGCATGGCCCTGCTGCACCCACCGGCCCCCAAAGCCTCCTTGTGAAGAATGGCACAACACTCTGATGCTATGAACTTCGCAGCTGCTACTTGAAATTGGCTGGACAAAGTATCAAAAGTATCACAGTATCAAAGTAATCCAAATGGTTTCTGTATCTTTTCTGTTCACCTCAGTCTGAATTTTCCTCCTCTGCACCTCTGACATCCTCTCCCACTTCATGTATTACGATTTTCTCACTCTGTTTTGTCTGCCTTACATCTGAAAACAACTTTTCCCTCATGCACAACAGAGCATCCTCGCTTTCCTGCTTTGTGCTCTCCCCAGCCCCCTGTTGTTCTGGGCTGGCCCTTCTGTCTTTGCTCTGTTTCCTCACTCTTTTCTCTTCCTGTCCTTGATTTCTCTCCTCCTTTCTTTTTCCTTTGATGTTTCCTGGTGCTTTCTCTTCATCCTTCCTGCCAAACTGAGCGAGGTACTCCACTGGGAGATGCTCACCAGAAGCAGCTGGCCTGTTCCGGAGGGCTGTGCTGGCTCAGACACCTACGCAGGCGCCCGTCGCCTCGCCCACTGCACTGCTTGCTGGAATTAATCCCGCTCTTCACCCAGGGTCCTGTGTACCACCCATTGTGAAAAGTCAGGAAAATGAAGGTGCCCTGTAACTTGAGGAGCATGTGCTAATTTTATATCCATGTTTTCAATGAGCTACGCCTGTTTTTTGTTCCGGGGGACTGCATAGAAAGCATGACAACAAATCTGGGGGACTCTCAAACGCAGCAGTAGCATGTGGCTCATGCTCCCAGCACTGCCCTCTACAAAGTGCCTGCTTCAAAGCGACCCTTCCTTCCTGCCCAGGTCTGCCACCCCGAGGGTGAAATTCACCCTTTGCCGAGTGCCAGTGCAAGGTTATTTACTCATTTCAATCCAATTTATGCCCTTAGAAAAGATTTACTTGTGTCACACTGCTCTCCTGAGCAGGGACAACTTTCCCCTGACTGGAACCTCAAAGGCAGGCTTCTCACCTCAGTGAAAAAATGTCTTGTTTTTAATATTTTTTTTCCTGTTGTGAGTCAAGAAAAAAAAAAAAAAAAAAGATACAGATAAGAGAGAGATGAATTTTATTCCTCCTGGCACAGCAACAGGAAGCAGCCAACCAGCCTCCAACGGCAGGGCTCTGTTCTCTCTGCAGTCACACGGAGAAACCTTGCCGAAACCTATAGGCCAGATCCACTGATAGCTTCTGGCTGCTTTGCCTGTTTTAGCAATGCAAAGCAGCTGTAAATCCAGTTTAACTTGCCAGTTTCTGTCAGCCTTACTGTGCCAGCTTAGCACTGCTGCTAGCCTCAGAAATCCCAGCAGCCGGAGGTTCCCCCCTCCCAGCCTGACTCCGGGCCCTGGAGGCTGATCCTTCTTCCACCCGCTGGCCGCTAGCACAAGGAGCAGGACGGCCTCAGGCATTTCTTCTCCCTGAGCAGAGAGCATTTGTCACACTCCCCTTTCCCATGTGCACACAGCCAGCTGAGCAGATCAAAGGGAATCCACTTAATGATCAACTCCGGTTAGTCCCTGGCCACTTGTCCGCTTGCTCCGGATGGTGACTCCCGACCCTGCCCAGGAGCAGGTGCATTACTGGGGCAAGGCTGCAAACCCAGGCAGGCTGGCAGAACAAAACACCCCATTTCCTTGTACTTTTATAGTTCTTTAGAGGTCAGGAAACAGAGCTCAGGCTTGTTTCCTGCTCCTCAGCCAGGGAAGATGGGGGAAACTGGAGGTGGATGTAGAGAAAGGCAGAAAGAGGGCAGATCAAAAAGATCAAGGAAAATAATAATAAAAAGAAGACAACACTGCTTCACTCTAGTCTGTAAAACAGTACATCTTGGAAAAAAAATAATCTCCCCGCAACCAAGCCTCTCTCTCCAGGGATACACAACAGTCTCAGGAATTAATAGCATTTTCTTGCAACATTCAAGTGCTACTGCACTTACAGTCTTATAAAAAAAAAAAAATCACTAAAAAAACAACCTCTTCTTTTGCTTCTTGCCTGAGAAAAACACACATGAAAAGAATTTGAGAGAATGTGGGGGGGAGGGCGCAATCATGTCAGTTCTGATTTTCTAAGAACAAAGCCTTTACTTTATATATAAATAAGTAAACTGGAGATGTTCGGCATGTCTTCTTTTTTTTCCATCTCACTCTCAGCCCCTTGCTCTGAATGCATTAATACATACACCTTAAGCACAATCGGGCTTGTCGTGTTGCCATGGAACTGAAACCTTTGCAGTTTGGATGGTGATGTACGCCAGGAAGCATACTGTTCTTACACTTCCTATAACAGAAGCAAAAATCACTGCATAGCATTAACTCCCTTAGTATTTAAGGCATTCAGTGTCTTTCTTGTCTGTTCTTCTTCACACAGAGTTTGCTTTTTCTATCTTGCCACATGCAAATGAAATGCATTTGACACAGCTATTCTTGTCTTTATGAAGTCAATAGCTCACACGCTGAGCACGCTGCAGAAGGTCCACAAGACGACGGACTTTCCCTTTTTAATAAGAGCTGTTTGCAGGCATGCAGCAGCTGAAACGAAGGCTGGAGAAAGCATAAGTAGATGCAATACACGTGGATACAACAATGTATATGCCAAGGCAGCATTTTCGTACACTTTGGAAACCTAGTCAAGCATATTTATAGCTAACGCTCTTGACGCTCAATGTTCTTTTGTCCAAACAGCCAAATCACAGTATAAAGCTCCTGCAGCAGGCGGCAGGTCTTTCTACACCTCTGTTTTGTAACTGATGTTGGTGGGCTTTCAGTGGTGAGCAGAGCTCTGGCCACTTCACTTACAGGAAAAATAAAGTCAGTACAGCTCTGCGTTATCTAAAGCTTCAGCCTACAATGATTATCTTCAACAGTTCTGAGGTTTTTGCCAAAGCTTCTAAAAATGGCTGTACGCACATTGCAAATAAATCAATTTTTATGTTCAAAGTAAAAACAGGGTATGCAAGTATCCAAGTTTATTATAAAAAGGTTACCATAATAAATAAATAAATAGCCATTCACATATATAAACGTTGGATCTGTACCTGCTGAAACAGCTGGAAGCCTGTCCATGATCTGAAGCCAGCCCGAGGCTTTTACCTCCAAAGTTAAATATTTGCATAGCATTAAGCTTAAAATTAAAGCATTTGCTGAGGAAACTTGCTGACTCGCATATAGGGAAAAACAAGAGAGAATTTAGCTTCACTACACACAGGGGCAGATTCTTTGGATGCCTTCCCCATCACATGGATTCCTGGACAGCACAAGGACAGACAGACTACCAGCCTGGGAATTCCCCCTTCGTTTTCCGGAGGATTTTGTGTGTGGCTCGGATAGAAAAGCAGTAACCCAGGTAGCTACTTTATGAAGAAGGCATTTGTGCTCACTCCTCATCCCTCGACCACCTGGTAACACTCCTTCCCCAGCGAAGAAGGGCCCCATTCACCCCACGCCTCCGCCCAGCAGGTTCCCGCATCCCGCTGCCACAAGCCACCTCTTTCTTGTCCACAGCTCCTGGGGCTGAACCGGCCGGCTCGCAGCGAGCGTTTCCTGCAGCAAACCTGCCCCCAGGGACGTGAGGTTGTGCCTGCTCATAAGGAGGCTTTCTGAGGCACGTTTTGCCCCCGTGCCGGCACAAGGCACAAAAGCGCTGCTGTCTGTATGCGCTTTCACAAACTGCAGGGAGAGTCTTCTCCAGCACCCTCAGGTCCCCTCTGCTCCCCTCTACTGATGGAAAAACCAAGCTGAACAGCGCTGACAAAGCCTCTTTCCCTTCACTGGCAATGAATTTCTGCTCACACTACGCCCCTACCACCCCTGCCCTCACCTCTGGTTTAAGTCAGGCTCTCACCGTCGGTTTTCTTGTTACAGGAAAATGTATATTGTGTGACGATGAAAGGCCGGCGCAATGTCAAGAGCATTAAAAAGACCCTGGGGACTGATTAGAGTCAAAAGGGAAAGGATTTATGACGGCTAATAAAGTTAAATCTCTCAGAGTTCTGCTTATCCTTTGCAATTCCAGGTAACCAGATCTTATAGGAAAAGTTATTAAAATGTTGGAAGTTATTACTGTCCCCTTTGAAAGGGTTCCCTGATAGGGAAACCTGTGCTCTGACTGCAGGCACCTGGCCAGGACAGAGCCCGGCTCACCAGCAGGGCTGAGCTGACATCAAGGAGACAAAGAGGGGGAAACTTTTCTCTCCACCAGCACCGTGCTTCTATGTGGAAGAGCTACCGCACAAAGAGGGAGGCTCTCACCCTTCATTCCCAGCTTGTTTGAATACATGCACATGTCACTGGAGGATGCAATGGAACTGCACTCGACAGGTTTGCTCTGAGGCTTTTAAAACGCTTATTAATGTAATATAAAGTCAACATAATTTTATAAGATGTTAAATGATTTTCCACACTGAGATGATGAGATTGAGAGAGGGTGAATAGAAGAGGAGGGCCAAATTCTTTAAAATATTGGCAATTGTGTACCAATATCTAAATTACACACACACTTTACTGGATAACACATTTTCGTTTTCCTACCACTTAATAATCATAAATGTGGTATATATGCCCTTTCCATTTTCTCACTTTTGCTATAGTACATCCAATTTAATTTCCTGTGGAAGTCTGTAATCTTTTACACTGTGCCTGCCTCGGAAGCCTTTCAGCAATAAGCAGAGTGCAGTCCTTCAGAAGGCCTATCTTTTATGAGCTTTGCTCCTCCAGATTAGTTTCCTGAAATGTTTGCAATGCTATATCAGAACTGGCCTAAGAGGAAAACAAAAATAATATCCAAAAGGAAAAACAACCAAGAAGACCTTCACTTCCTTCTGACTCCTACATTCAACAGTCAAAAGAAATTTCATTCTCTGAGAAGATGGCAAATCTGTGAAGGTTAATATTTCCCATCAGAAGTTCTCCCAAGGTGTGAGATACGGCACCCCCTGTTATACAGCTCAAAAGCAGACACCTCGCTGCTCTGCTTCCTCTTTGGTCCCAGTGAACACAGACACCTACAAGCAGTCACCACCGTGGCAGCCATCTCTCCCCATCAGCTGGCCCGTAGCTCCCTGAGATATCTGCTCTCCCTGTGACAAGTCACTTTCCACCTAAGAAAAGGAAAATGTCAACCAAAACACATCCATCCTTCTTTTGAAAAGATTCCTGTGACAGCAGGAAACTAGCCTAGCTGGCCTACTGGGTCCTTCCCAGACCTCTGCCCCCGCACAATGCAAAACGCATTTTCTTCCAACTAACTTTCCTTCAGGGATTACCAAGGGTGGCCACAAAGACACGTTAGAAGCCCTTTCAGCAGGATCCATGCTCTCTCACTTCAGTGGGAGACGTCATCCCCAAGGGCTTCTCGTATAGAAGAACCAGAGCTCAGCCAGGTTTGGCTACCTCTTCACCATTCATAACCTAAGTTACCTGAGCTTCAAATGGCGCTCCCAAAACAAACTGAATTGTTTAATGAAGCATGAGCTTCCTTTCCCTAATCCCTGTAAGATTTTGTATTGCTTTCCATGTCTCACACCACTGATGCAGCAGTAAATCAGCCACATTTCTGACAAACATCTTCAAACCTTTACACAAAAATACAGCGCGTTTAATCCAGATGCATACTTTTGGAGCCAAGAGTTATCTTTCCTCATCATTTTATAACTCTTGAAGCTACACGTGGATTTTCATCGAGTCCTCTCCTATGTTATTTTGTCAATCCATTTCCTTGTAATTTTGTTTCATGCTGTATCTTTAACACTTAATCTTTAAAAAGTAGCTAATCAGAAAAAAAAAAAAATCCCCACAGAGAACATTACTTAAACAAAAGTCTCAGATGCTACGTGCAGTGCAATCCAACTCCCATCAGCGTGAAGAAACGTTTTTCTACCAGCTTCAGTGGGAGTTGCATTGCGGCTATAAATCAGATGAAGATGCTCCATGCTAACGGCTATGTGGTGTGCTATAAACTGCTCCAGAACATAAAACAATGACATAGCCATTCTCATAAAAACAGTTTGCTCGTGGTTTACAGTACCTGAGTCAGAACAGTAGGAAATAAAAACATGCCAGATATTAGTGACTTGAAATTTCTGTCTTTGTAGACCATAAATTAAATAGCCTCCTTTCACAACGTGTGGCTCAGTCTCCACTTCCTTTTACAGGGTGAGGAAAAAAGATTCAATATACAGATTTAATTCCTATCAAAATCTTATTCAAAGGCAGTGGGTGATGTAAAGCTAAACATCAGGGGAATACCTGCCATCATCTGGCTGAATTTGGTAAAATGGAGTTAATTTGCACTTCTTTGGGGATTCATTGGTGTGTGAAATTAATCGAATTCAGATTGGCCAGAAACTGAAAATGGAATGAAGGAGAAAAGCAATTAAAGACCTTTCCTAACACAAAAATAGTACTGCTTTAAATGCAATGATACAGTTAAGGTACAAAACCCTTCATGCCAATGCCACCACTGCTTCCTCCTTGAGGAAGAGAGTAGTAGGCTGCATATCTACACGCCATCGTTACACCAGGATAACTTCACCCAAAGAAAACATCGGTAGAAGGTTTCTACCAACAGCTGTAAATAAATACATTTTCATTTACTCATAGGTAAAACAGTTCACTGCTCTGCATATGGACCAGGCCTAGCAGATAAACATCTGTTGGAACGGCTCAGCATAATTGATTATACATGTGGCTTAACATTTACTTCATTGACTTTTAGCACCTTTGTGTTATTGTTCCTGTGCTGCTCCAACAAGCGGTGGTTAATGTAAGATGCAGAAGTTCACATACCGTATACTTATGAATAACTGGTTCCCAGAGATGTGGCAGTGATAACATTGTCATCGTATGATTCAGGGTTGCTCGCTGCAGATCACATATCAGGAGAGGGTCCCACCTGAAAACAGAACAAGTCCAGATATATTGTTCATCATAATCAGAGGTTTACATCAAGCTTTACTAACACATTTGTGCATTTTCACGTATTTCCCCTCTGCATTAACAGTATCTGGGCTCCTCCCAGGCTCATAGAAATCATTTTGCTGTTCACGATGACAAGCAAAAGTTCACTGATGTAGGCAAACCGTTTGGCCACTGCTCCAGGCCAGTTTTCAGGCATGATCTCAAGGCAGCGAAAACTAGTTTCCATTGATAACACATAAGCTGTAACTGTTTGGTGGACAGATAAAGATTTCCCATGTCAGGGATTTGACAATAATGCAGCGGTGAAAGGAATTACCTTATCAGTGTTCAATCTTGTGCTCAATCTTTTTTTTTTTTTTTTTTTTTTTTTAAGTTGAATGTCACCGGTTTAGAAGATGCACCACCAAAGATCAAGGGATCTTAAGAGAGCATTACTTTCCTATTGATGACTACAAGCATATTATTTGATCATCTAAAATCACTTGATAATTAATCTGTTAACAAATATTTTCATATATGCAGATACAGAAAATGAGTTTATACTAGCAGCATTGTCTCCAGTGAAAAAGATAAGTGGCAGAAAACAAACTTTCCAAGAGCTGAAAAAGCTTTTTCCTGCTAAAACTAACGGCAAAATCACAACTGATGGAAACAAACACAGGCTCAGGCAACCTTAAAAGTCTACAGTCCTAAATAAACAAAAGCTCACCTGGGCTGTATATCCCCCTAAGTAAGTGTTTGAAACAAGAGTTAAGAAACTCTTGCACATAAATTTCATTGACTTATTCTGCAATGCATGAGGACGTGAATGAAGCTATAAAACACAGCTTTGACATCAAAGGCAGATTAATTGCGTTCTCTTTTATTTTGAAAATGTGGATAAAATGACTTACAGGATACCCAAAAATATACCCAGACACACACAGACGTACAGACACACCCACAGCGGTCAGAAGTCACAGAAGAGATAAAGCCTCCCCCAGAAGAAGCCAATCTTCCTCCTGCTTTGCAAGCTGCTTCTCATCCTAGGGCAGGAGGTTTTCAGGAGGGAAGTCTGGTAAATAACAAAGAATTTTAAAGAAATGATGTTTTCAGATTTTACCCACAGTTTACATTTTTTAAATTACTCTAATGCTTCTTTGACTCTTCATACCTCCAAAGTGGCTTGGCTCTTGTTTTTATTATGCTTCACCGGCCAGCCACAACGTCACACAGCTCTCCAGCACCACATACTTCTGCATTTTCTGCCAACTAAGCAAGACAGTGTCTCTGCATTTGGTCTTTAATAACAAGCTTAAGCTAGGAAGAACACATCCATGGTCCAAAACAAGAAAAAGATACTCACAAAGGGTACACTTCCCATGGCACAATGCTAATATGTAATGCCTAGTGCTTGCCTGCTCAGGATCAGTATGAATACAGGTTGGCAAACAGAATCAGCTGTATATAATACATATAATGCCAAAGACAGAGGTGAGACACTGATTCCCAGCATGGGACACAGCAGTAAGGAGCCACCAGCAGAGCAGAGACTGTCGGGGTGGCTGGGGGCAAGCTGCAGATGCGGGGCCCCAACATGCCCCTGCCCCGGGCTTTCTGCAGGGCTCCCTTCATCCAGGGACAGCATCGGTGGGCAGCCAGCTCCCCCAGCTCCATGCCTACACTGCCCAATTGCAAGCTACCAGGAACCATGTGAATGTGTGTGAAACCAGCTGGGGACTGCTGGCAAATAAGTGCAAATGCTGGCTGAAGCACGGAGGGTGAGGTAAATTCACCCTGGTGGGGATGGATGGGAACATGATGTGAACGACATCGACCGCCTGTGAACGCTTTTGTTGAGGACAGAACGCTCACAGCAAAACTGACAGCACTCCCCACCTTACAGACAGAGGCTTCAGAGCATGAGCTTGTGAAAGCTACTCATCTGCCTGGGGAGTTTTGCCCAGAAACTACACACAGAGGGCTCACCAGTCCCTCATTTCCAGAAATGCCAAAACAGTAGCAGGTATCTGTATTCCTAGGTAGACATAGGTATAAAAGAACAAGAAAGCACTACTTTGTAAGTTAAAGCATTCCACCAAATACACTTAAGGGTAAATATTCTTTAAAAATTCTTTCTCTCCACATCCAGACTTGGTACTATAAAGGAGTTTCCCTAAAACAGACATTTTTCAGAGTGTTGGACAGATCCTTTCTATTGATCTGCTTAAATTTTGCTTCCCTATTTCAGGCTTAGAAAGAACTTTCCCTCCCAGAGAAATCATCTGCAGCATCTTTGCCACAAAATGATGCTGCTAAAAATGGCCAGCTGTTTTCAACAGGAAAACACAGTAAGATATGCAACTCATTCTTTTTCTGCTTGCAGATTTATTTGGAGTCATTTAATCAATCTTTCCTTAATGACTGTGCCTAATCATTTAACTTGCATTACCTCATTTACCTTTTCAAAAAACTGCTTGAACTTTTCAGGTGAATAAGTCATGTAAACTTTGTTGTTTTTGTTGTTGCTGCCTGTTAACGGTGCCCTTGGAAAATGAACAGTCTGAAATACAAGTCCTAGATCACCACAGGAGTAGAAAAGAACGACCACAAAATAGCTACATCTTCTACATCCTCAACACAAGTATATCACAACACGAGGCACCAAATGAAATGCTGTCTTTCATCTCTAATGAATTAGTTGAAAACTAATTCAGGCTGGTAGCAGTCAAAAGCCGTCATTGTCATCCTGCTGGTCAATGTTATCTATGGACTGAGTTTGGAGTTCTCCATTTAATTCTCTTTTGACCCTTTTGCCCAGATTCCTTAATGGATTCTCAATCCTATTCTTTGCAAGGAAGACCATGGTCAAGATTTTCAAGGCCACAGGGCAGGTACTGTACTCAATGCCTATTTCCTCTCTGCTCGCAGTTGAGATGGAGGGAACTCAGGGACTGTGCATGAGAATGCCAAAATTCCTCAAAACAAACCACTTCTGGTAGAGCAGGAGGCGCTAAGGAGAAGCTGCTAAGAGGAGCCCAAACTACTCATGAATCTGACAACTTTCAAGATCTTTCACATAGATTTCTCTGGCAGAGACTTCCTAATGTCTTTCCCTTGGTGAGAAAGAGATAGCAAAGTTCTGAAAATACATTTTGACAGAAATTGCAAGTCCTAGAAGAGCCTCTTTAAAGCAAAGGCAAAGTCTTTCTAGGTGAAGAAGACAACTGGACACCTTTGTGAAACCTGAAAGTGTAAATTATATAGGAGATACATAAGTAAACAGCACTGGCAATTATGGAAATAGCTTGTGAAGACAGGAATACACTGGGGAACTGGCACTGAATCTGGGTGGGGGAAAGATGGGGAACTAAAGATACAAATCAATACAGCCTCTACTGAAAGAGAGAACTGTAAGAAAATGCACACAGTTCTTTTCCAAGCTGTATATTTACTATAGTTGACAGTAGTAATCTCCAGTGCCAACAATTAAGACCTTCATTTTTATGAGCATACTTCTAAGGAAATGCAAATATCAGGCACAATTACTTCTCAAAACTGAGTCTATTTGTCTTAAAACAATCTTAAAACTGTATTTAAACATAATGAACTACAGGTAAGTTACTCTTTTGCCCCGAAGAACTTTTCTTACAGCACTGAAGAAGAAAACATGTAATTGTTTGCACCATAAATGTTCATATTACTGCATACAGCACATTCACACCAGAGCTGAGGAGATCTTATAGACACAGGTGTTGAGAGCACGCCTATAAAGCACTGTTGTGCTCTAGGGCTTAGCAAGGTTTTAGCAATTCTTTCTCCACCTTCAACAAATACTGGTTGCTGGCTGGAAAAACAAATGAGGACTTATAAAATGGTCAAAGTATTTAAACCCACATGGTTAGATTGGCTAGATACAGGCACCAAATTGTTTTTTAAAGTCAAGGCTAAGCAATACACCTCAAAAATTCCTCCAATACATATATTTTATTATGATTCTCAAAAAATCTATAGCTACTAATTACAAAAAATACATTTGTGAATAAACTTTCAGAAAAATATATTCTAAAATGAAAGGAAAAATGTAACTAATGAACTGAAAACACATTAACTTGCCTGAACTACAAAACTTTCCACTCCTTTCCTCCTCAGAAATTTGAGGAATTAAGAAGGGAATTACAGTCCTGAGCTCGACTTTCCTGGCACTTGCCAGTGTCGGAAGTTAAGCGTTATGTCAGTAAAGGTGAGAAAGCCCCTCTTTAGTTCTCTCTGACATCCGAAGCCATATTACATACAACATAGCACTTGTATACCTTACTGGGCAACATAAAACAAGGATGAATCAGCTGCCTGTAAAATACGCCAGGCTGACATCCACACGCACACCAAAGACCTCCTCTCTGTGCAGAACAAGCACAGAGAAGCAGCAACGTGAGCTGCTTCCCGAACCGTGTTTCCAAACACTCTTTGGTTACATCCTGGAATGAACAAGAGCAGGAGTTTCTCAGTAACAAGGAATTACATGGCTGGTAAGAGCAATTCAGTTCAGTGGCTGTAATGTCCTAACACAAACAGACCGCATCAACATGTAGGAGAGGAAGCAAGGAGAGAAAGCAAATACAGCTACAAACACAGGATGAACTGCTCTGCTGCAATCTACATGTATCCTCCGTCAGACAGCATCGGGGGGTTCCAAACAGATCAGACATGCTCCCCGGCACAAAGCTGCACAACAAGAGTGATGATGTGCCAGAAAAATAATGCATGAAAATCCCCGGAGAACCAGCATTTTTTTTTCCTTGGACTTTCTTTGATAACCTGCACAGAGGGCATTTAAAATCAAAAAATATCTACCAGATTGTCTTTGTCATGATATACTCCATCAGCACTACTTAATTAAGTGTATTGTTCTCTTTCCCACTGCGACTTGCTTTGACCTTTCTCTTTTTTTTTTTTTTTTTTGACTAATTCTTTTTTTAAATTCTGCCCCTCATTTTCATGAACGTTAGTGATCACAAAATATATTGAGAGTGACAGGCGGTAACCATTACTGGAGGCTGTCACACTTGGACTGCGATGCAGACGATCATCCGGAGGCTGGTACACTAGTGTGGAGTGAGAAGGTCACTCAGTAGCCATCCCTCCCCTCCAAAGAGCAACACTTCTGAAAAACAACCTCCTAAATAAACAGCTAACATCAAGAGCATTTCACAGCAATTTCTATTTCTCTTCCAGCAACAGTAAGAGAAGTTCCATATCAGAGAACAAAAGTCATTAAACGGAGCATGCTGTCAGACATGACAGCGCATGTTGGGGCTATGAAAGCAGCGGAAGCAACAGCCAGTCCCCCAGCATCACAAGTACAGGTGAGAGACACGCAGAAGAAAGACAGAGTCGGTCTGAAATGGCACAAAGAGATCTGATCACTAATCAGAGACAGAAACCCATCTGAGAGTCACAACTGTCTCTGCAGGCTCTGAAAGACAGAATTAAATTGGTTTAGTACTATATTCAAAAATGAATTTAATTAGCTGACATTAAGCAGGATAAGTTTGCGGTACCATGTTGTTCTGACAAGCTGTCTCCAGAAGGGTAAGTGGAAGGTAAAATCATATTTTTCAGGATGAGATTACAGACGTGCACTTAGAAGGTAACGGCGTGTCTGCCGAGGGCAGCTTACAGCTGGAGCTGGACACTTCGTCTCACACTGCAAAGGATGCTATGTGACAGATGAGCCAGGATTGCGAGTTTTAGATTCTGCACGTTTATTCTTATGGCTGCACAGCTTGATCTCTTTGTGATATCACCACTTACGTGAAGAATAAGCCTCAGCATAACCTCTGCCAGGAGGTTTGCTCCAGCTTCTCCCAGTCAGTCAGTCCCAGCATCTACTGGGAGCCACTGTGGAGCGATGGTGGTGTGGAAAATGAAGCAGACAGAAGCTGTGGCCATAACATGGGGGTAGAGAGCAACAACTCAAGAATCAAGGGTAAAATCCAAAGGGAATCCAAATCAGGTGCTTCCCTGAGGAAGACTTGGAAGAAATGGAATAACAAATTCCAGAGCAGAAGCTGCATGCTTGTGAAACCAAACCAGCATCTATTTTGCATGCCTCCTATTCAGTGATGAACTGAGCTCTGGTGAAAAGCATCTCACTGCCAGCACTAGAAACCCTGATGGAAATCCAGCAGATTTGCAAAGCAGGGCCACACACCCCAGGCTGTGACCATGGTAGCTACTGCTCACATCACTCAGTGAGGTCTCAGCTCTGATGGCAGGACCAAGCCAAACTCACTAGGCAAGACAGAGGAGCTTTGGCCACCCCATTAGCAGCGATCATTAGGGAGTTGCTGTTCTATCACATGTTGCAAGTGCACAGCAATATCAGCTCTCAGTTCAGCCTGGGAGTGCCCTTCCTCCTCTCCCAGCCCCTCTCACCAGACCTGCATTTAGGCTGTGTGACCCTGAGTAGCCATTTGCAGGTTTTTAGGAGCAAGCATCACACACCACATGCCCTTCTTCAGCACCACATGCATCGCTCTGCTTTAGTGGCTTCTTACACTGATAAACCCCTCCCCGTGTACCCAGCTGTCGTCCCCTCAGCCACATCTGGACCAACAAATTAAACGTGCTCTTTCCCATACCCTGTCTCTGTGACATCTGCCAGCAGAGGCAAAGCCACTGAGAACAGCAGCTAACAGTTAGGGATGAAGACTGGCAGGGGACAGAGACCCTCGTTTTACTAGCCATTGGATGGGTGACCTTGAATCTCTCATTTTATGTTTTCTCGTGTTTAAAGAGAATTACCGTGTTGCTTTTCAGCTATACTGATAACCACAGATATGAGATATTACTTGCTACTTATGTATATCACCCATTACTATACATAACTAAAGAACTGCCTTCAGCTAAACAAACCTAGCTACAGGCACAGAACATATGATTTTGTAGTATTAATTCTTAATTATTTCACTCTCTTCCAGGAAACACAAGTCCACAGCTGAGCATGAATAAAGACACAAGATCTTGACGATAAGAGAAGCAAAACAATGGCCTGACATGACCTAACTAAAGCACAGGATACTACTCCCCCAGGGTAGAAATCTCCTTACTCCAAAACTTCCTTCCAAGTGCTCTGAATATGTCACTAGACAAAGAAACAAGAAATTCACTTTTGCAAGACAACAACATTTTTTACAACAGCAGTATCTGACATTATTCCATAAATCTTCCAACAATCAATGCGCCTTATGTCAGAAGGGACCTTTAAACTTCAGATTAAAACAAATTAGGGGCTCAATCGCAACACAAAGATACATGTAATAAACTTTAAATATGTCCAAAGCTTCACTGGAAAAAGGTCTGCTGAAGGTTTAACAGGAGGCCCAAGGCTCACCCAGCTGACCTGCGTGCTGCTTAGCACCCCGCGGTGCTGAAGCGCTACCGACTGACAGGGCTGGAGCTCCCAGCGTCCCCGGGCGTCAGATCTGACATGGGAGGGCATGTCACCAGCCATCTGTCCGTGATTCCTGTGATAACCTTTCTGCTCCCTCTTCATCCTTATCAGATACTTAGGTTGTAAATTGGGTGTGCCTGAAGACACAAGGTCAGGGTAGCCTACTTGTTCACAGAAGCCTTTACACAATACCACGGGAAAAAATTGTAATCATAAATCACCTATATCTCACAATTCCAACATTTTACCATTTTCACAGAACTTCCCATAGAAAAAGTATTCTCAAAGGAATTAATTGTGTCTTCCTCTCAAATCTCTTTTGTAGCCTTGTTTCTGGCCGCAGCAGCTGCTTTCACATCAAGGACCAGACCCTCACCTCCTTTTCTACAGTGGCGCAAACACAGTCAGGAACTGCATCGAAAAGACAGATGCTTATAGGAAACCGGGGTTCATGATTTCTGCTGCATACTGAAAAATTGGAGGTGTTTTCTAAAGCATCTGGTGGCTGCAGAACTGAAAGAGCAGAAAATCAGGGGAGTAGGAAGGCTGACAAATTTGAAACACTTAGCGCTTCCGCACAGCTATGCCCTGCTGACCTTCTGTCCCACTCTTCTTTCATCTTTGACCTGAATTTGGATGTCAATGCCACTAAACCAAGAAGCCTAAAGCCACCAACTGTGCTATGCCCCTGTCAGGGCTGTTTCTGAAGTCCAGCTTCCCCACCCCGCATGCAGCCCCTTCATAATGACAGCAGGTCAGTGCCCAGGCCCCAGCCTCCCTCCGGGTCCCTGCAAGTGGGGCACTGCCCAAAAATATCCCCCGAATCTGACATTACTGCAGCGTAGCCACAAAAATCTGCTACTGCAGACGTCAGTTTGTTTCCTACAAACAGCCTATACCCAGTGCTTATCACACTTTTAACAACAGTAACCCATGCATGCATCTAAAGTTTAAAGCCTTTACATTCCAGGGACAAGTCAATAAACAACACATACAGCTTATTTTATACAAATGCATTTCACCCAGAAAGAACTGTGAAAACGCTGACTGCTTTACAGCTCTCTACCCCCAGATATTCAGGACTGAAATTCAGTGGCAGAAAGGTCCATCACACCTCCAGGCTTCTTTGAAAGCATCGGGTAAACATTTTAGACAATATGCTACTGGACCATGACTGCGTTAATTATATCTTGCCTTTAGAGGTCTGCCACATCTTTTTCATCTGCTATTTCCACCAGTGTTATATTCCTGTACCTTCCACCCATATGCCAGCAGCATCACAACAGAGGTTGTACCAAATGCTTGTCTAAAAATGGATAAAAAATACTTCTGCTTAACGTCCTGATAAACAGAAAGAAACAGTGCTGCCCTTTGACCCAACCATTTAAATTCAGAGGGTGGCTATTCACCTGCTGATGTCTGAAATCTGCCGTTCACTCTGTGGGATCACCCCTGGCCCAAATCTTGTCCTCAAAATCTTTCTCAGTGGCCAGAAACCTTCCACATTGAGTTTCTCCTGTGTGATTCACCTCCACCACCCAACCCCAGAAAGAGACCTCAGTAAGATTGGGCATCTGCAAATTGACATCAATAGGGATCGTCCTGGGCTGTAGAGAAATCGCTCGAGTTAGTCTTTGGAAATACTAAACCAGCAAAGAGAGACCGGGATAAGAGTCTAGCGGCAATACATATCCAGGCAAAATCAGCTGGATAGCAGGTACTTAATCATACATGTTTTGTGTTCTTCATACTGGGGAAGAACTGAACACAGCTGGACACTGGCTAACATAGGGGTTGCTCTAATATCAATCACAAATCCTGACAGGGGACTGATGAGTAATACGGGCATCCATCCTGAACTTCTCATGAACATACGCCTATCCAACCGTCATGAGATGGATAGCTTGTGACCCATATCCTCTGCACAGCCAATAAAGGAAAAGGCCGTAGAGCTATCATCTAGTGAACATCTCCCCTGCAGAATACAGCACAGCATTTGAAAAACCATAAAGCCCTCAGAGAGAAGTTACTGCTTCACAAACAGTGGAAGAAAAGCCACAAAGCTGTAGGAAATACAAATATATACATATAGACAGAAATACCTGAGTACTCATTATAGTTGCAAAGAAAGCCTTGCAAATCTGAAATGATACAGTATCACCTCTCTAGCTCTACAACAACTCACTGTTACAGATGTAACAACAGATTAAAATTAGATGAATTCAACTGCTGCCCTGTGCCAAAGCAGGGTATCTGTCATGAAATGCGTGAAGTGTGTTCCTGCCACTGCAACACAGAAAGCTGGGGTCAGCCGCAGGTTAATTATAATCAGTAGCACTGGAATCATCAGCTTAACTTTGCTGTAAAAACTAATAAGCAATAAAAAAATAGCTCTACTTTTATGCATTATGTATTTGTGTGTCAATTTATATTTAAATATTTATAGACATTGACGAGACTTCAAAAATATTATCAGTGTAATGAAAAATATGAAGAAACAACTTTTAAAGTAATTTATTTCTATTTCCACATTTTATACAAAGAAAACAAACCCACAACGCAATTACATCAATTTACCTATTTTATGCTATCAAAACGTCTTATTTCAGAAGCAGTCACATCTTTCCACAACCAGTTTCTAGCATCCTGTTTCCACTTGTGCTCTTTAGCCGACTAGGAGTTTCGTCTGTTGGTGGGAGGAAGAATTTTGAGTGGCTAGAAGTAAGTGCAACTACAAGAAATGGCTCGTAGTTGAAAGACAGATGACAGCAGTATGGAGCAAGTAACCAGAATATTTTTGAAGTCTAAAATTTTTCTTCCTATTGATATAACATGGACAACAGATGGGTTTTTAAATGCAGCTCTTGGTACAACTTTGCATGTGAGAAGGAAAATAATTTGGAATTCGCGGGAATGGGAGCAGATTGTTCCGTGGCTCCAGTTGGTGTCATTCTACAGCCTTAAACTCTGCAGCAAAATACTGTAAGCAGAGCAGCAGGAGTCCCAAAATTCCCCACCCTGGCGCCAGCTCAATAAGCCATTTCTATTCACAAAGTGCATAAGCATATATCGAGAGCATGTGTAGGACCCAGGGATTTCACTACAACATAGGAATCTGCTTAGAATTCAGGTTTCACTGAGGGGTTTTGCTAAGCAAGCACGAGATGTATCTGGCAGATATTTGGCCCAACACAGGCTTTTCTTTTCTCTGGGTCTGTATGCAGTGTTTTCCACCCGTCACAGGATTTTCTTCACCTGCTAAGCAGCATGCTCAGCGAACTCGCAAAGAAAGAAGGGTGTAGCTGCACACAGGAGGCATCCCAGCAACACAAGGCAGGGGACACGATAAGCAGAAAGGACTGCCATCGGGCAGCACATCCTCATCAATACACCAGACTGGCAAAACAGAGGAAAGCAAGGCAAGCAGTACCAAGAGCCCAAGTTTAATTACTTAAATTAGTCAGCGCAGCCCTCCCTGCTGCCTGCAGGCCCGTCGGCATCGCCCACTCGCAGCAGCTGGGGCAGGACAGGGCCAGGCAGCAAGGCCTGAGCACGCCGGCGGTGATTCACGCTTCTCAGGAACGTCCATCAGTGAGAAGCGTGAGCTGCTGGTAGATGAACTTAGAGAGGTGAGCTTTTAAGCACTCCTCACCACAGCCATTTCTGACACTCATACTGGTATTTATAGAGCTCAGTCGCAACATCCTATGTCAGGACAGAAGCTGCGCTAACTATGCCATCCCCCACACAGAGGGGACAGGTCAAGGCACAGGATCATGGGGTGGCTGAGGCTGGAAGGGACCTCTGAGGTCTCCTGGTCCAGCCCCCTGCGCTTCAGTGGTTGCCCACGACCATGCCATCATCCGGGGTGGATTGGCATGGCTTTCAGGTGGCCCACGAGCCACACCTACGCAGATGCAGCACAGTCTTCAGGAGAGGCCTGGGAGAGTCCCCGGGGGCTCCCTCTTACAGGATGCATTTTCTGGGGTTCCCAACAGCTACCATGCTTTGCTCAGGTCAGCTACTCTCTGAATTGCCTACATACTTCAAAATGTGTATTTTATGAAATGGAAAAAAAGCCAGGGTGAAACTGGCAATTCTGCACTGCCCACATTCATCCTTTGAACGGCAGAAACATCTTTGCCCTCCACTCTTCAAAGCTGCTGTTCACTCTAACACCACAGTACAATGTCTTACATTACAAATTCCCACCTCAAACTTTACCAGTTTGTCTGGGAGAAAAACAACCCAGCCCAGCCATTTTCAGCCAAGAAAAGGAGACAGAACTGGAGTCTGAAGCAGTGCATAGCCCCATTTCTGTGAGACTTGTATGGTCTTTAATAGTGGTCTGCTTACAGTAAATCCTGTGATTATGTATATTGTTTATAGCTCAGAGAATGGTCACTTAAAAATGGCCAAAAAAAAAAAAAAAAAAAAAAAGGTTCAAATCCTACACTCTGTTTTAGCACAAAACTACTGGCTTTCTATGGGTCAATAGCAAAACACAGCATCTGCCTACATGACATCCCTGTAAGGAAAAGAAATGGAACTGACATAAGGAGAATATTGCACCACAAAGGTATTTTTGTGCGTAACTCATCCTTGTGGATTTAATTCACATGAAAACATTGTAAGATGGTGTGAATCTTACCCTAAACTCGTAAGCTGTGTAGCAGAACCAGGAATTGAACCTGTGGGTATTAAGTCCCTCCTCGCCAGCTACTCACTAGACCGCATTTCCTTAGGTAGAGCATTACAGTAAGTGTGTCACATGAGCAGTAGTACACTGCTGAGCTCCTGTGATCACACATGACAAATAGTAAAATTTGCCACAATAAACTAAAAGGCATATTCTGTGCATGTGACACTGCCACTTCTAGTGTCAATGCAAAGCATTCAAATTCCAAGTGCAAACACAAGAATTAAAAGTAGTTTCACAGGTGAAACATAACACGCATCTAAGCAGAGAGCATTATTCTGGTTTTCAGAAAATCCTTTCAAAATGATTATAAAAAATTGTCACTACCATTTCAAATCTACAAGAATTACACATCAGCGGAAATGAAAAATTTCCTTCCTCACTACTGCAGCCAGGCACCTTGCTGCAGTACGCTAGCAAAACCGACTTGCTGCAGAATGAATTGAATTGGCACAACCACAACAGAAAGGAGTTTAATCTACAAGTGCTGCACTGTGGAAAGCAACTGCTCAAGCAAGCATGCTCCATGCAGATAAACCAAGTCTTTCATGCTGCACTTAGAAAAACAAATTCCATTCACAAAGCAAAGGCTAGCTACAAACATCTCCAAAGTTTGGGAAGTTCAAAGCCGGGGTCAGCTGAGGTAAAGAGAGGGAACATGCGCATCTCTGGGTGGTGACACAAGCTCTCTGAAATACAGAAGTGTGTTGCATTGCTGCTTCCAAAGAAACGTGTACCTTGGCAATAGCAGTTCAGCATAGCACGCACTTTGGTAAGACTGATGGTGCATCTGTCTCACTCCTGGGACAAGGAGCTCGGCCCATGAACTGCTCAGGTGATGTTAAACAACCTTCACTAGTACCCAGCCACTGATTTAACACATGCACGAGTTTCAGGGAGGCAAAATGTTTCTGTCTCAGCAACACAACTGGAAAAAGCATGCCTACTGTTTGGCCCCTCAGATCATACCAAGGCCTATAAAGTAAACAGAGTTAAGTGAAAGTAAGCCTGCAATAAGGAGATTTTATTACAGCTCTCCTATCTTAATCTGTTCAGACTAAAACTTCATTTTTAATTTGTCAGCCTAACTGTACAACAGTATTTTTTTCATAAAAAAAATTCTTCAATCTGCTAAGATAATTCTTCTTGCAGATGGACTGGTAATGACATACAAATAGAGCATTAAATATGAAAAAAGTTACACAACGTATTTTTCTCCTATACATATTTAATCTCATTTTGCACATAGCCACTTTCACGCTGAGCATCTCAAGTACTGAGTAATTAGTGTAAATTACATTTCACTTTTTCTTTTTTTCTTCTAAACTGGCAAAAATAGTGAAACTGAGTCGGTAATTATTTCAAGTTTTGCTGCAATATGGGAACAACTTGCTAATCTGGGGATACTTGAGAGTTTGAACCGATAAGACTGGCTTTTAAAATAGGCAAGGAAAATGAGACAATTGCATACAACAACTCACAGGGCAAGATATCCCTCTCTCAGTAGAGCATTGTGACCTGGGCTATTAACCTCTGACAATCTCTTCAAGGACCCCAGGATGCGAGAGTTTGCTCCTCAGCGAGCCGCTCTCTGTGCGTGCACACACACACACACACACCACCACCCTCATAGGCAACAGCGTCACTCACGGCATTTTCTTTCACCCATCAGCCACCTACTTGCCCTGCTTTGCTCACTCAGGTTGCACTGATCTCAACAGAAAATCCACCAGAAATCAAGGGCAGCCTCTCTTCCGCTGCCCACACCTCCCACCACAGCCAGAGAGCAGCCTTGGCTTCTCATCCAAAAGGGCAGGGGAAATTTACGCAAAGGACACTTAAACCCTCCTAATTAACCACATCATAAAAATCGTGACCTGTAGTACTGACAACATGCAAAAGAATGCCAACAATTTCATTTGATGCCCCTACAGAATATTCATCTGCATTAAGAAGATCACACAGTTGCAGAAAGGACATCACTATTAGTCAATCAGAAAATATCACGGAGTCAAAAGGAAAGAGTATTGGGACTCAAAACAACTAAAGAACATTTGGTGAACTCCGTATTTGTTTATAATCACGCAAATTCAGGACAGGGTCATTCTCCACCCACCAGATGCTGATGCCCTTATGAGGCACTACTTCTACACCTGGCTCTATGCTTCTCCCACTGTAATGGTAATGCATGACTGTACAAAACTAAGTCAATTCAGTACGATAAATTAACATTCTTCTGAAGGCTGAGTTTTCTTTCAAGTTCTCACAGCAAGTGCTTTCTGAAGGATGTTGCACTGACAGTCCAAGAGAAATCCTGCATTTGTTTGGAAAATAAGGACATAATGAGAGCAACACGGCCCGCTTCCTTAAAATGCCTTTTCGACATACTTGGCCATGACCTGAGTGGCCTTCTGTGTGAGAAAATACATGTTTTCATCTATAGTTGTTCGTTTCCTGTTCTCCAGGTTCAGATTACCAGCAATGGTAATAGTTATGATGGTGCTAGTTATAAAAGCAGTTTGTAGATGTAGCTACTTCTCCTTATTACATCTCAGCTGCTGTCTGTATTAATACATAATCAACCATAGTATACATAAGCACACAGCATATGAATAAAGACCATAATTATCAGCACTTATTTTTGCATATTTGTTACTAATAACAGTAAAATCTCAAAATACTGCAGTTTATGGCCCTACCCCACAGTTTACAGCTATTTCATCGACAGATGGAAAGGAAAGAAAATTACAGAATTACTTGGTCAACATGAAAGGGAGGAGGACCCTCTGAAAAGGAATTCAAGAGCACTAAATCGTTTCTTTCCCAAACTGTCATCATTCCCATTCCCTTCCTAAAGGGCTATTACTTCCATTCCTTTATTTCCTATTATTATTATTATTATTTAATATTTGTATCCATGCCACCAGAGCAAAAGTTTATTCCCGGCTTAACATCTCAGTATGGCTTTGAAGATGAAAACTGAGTATCAGCAGAGAAAATTATCACGGAAAAATTGTCAAAGACATGACTTAAAATCAATTTCTTTGATTCTAATGCATTCACATAACCACTTGCTTCTCCTTTTCCATAAAGTAACTGTAAAATCTGTTGAGACAGAGGACTATTGTAGTGTATACATACCTAATGACCCTACAGGGGCATATTTAAAAGAAGAAAGGAGATTTATGTAACAATTTATAGGGGCAATCACAGCTCATCAAGTTATTTTCTTTCACACATGAAATCGGTCGGTCCCATTTAAGAGGCTTTTCACATGTATAATTCTACACTGCTTTTCCAGAGGAAAAACAATGGGGAGGGGGGCGGAATTTGGCAGGCACGGATGCAAAACCCTCCAAGGACTGCACATGGCTGAACAAATTCGCTCTCCTGTCTGTTAAACTTTCCCATCTCAAAACTTTGTTTCAAGACATGCTCTCACAATGAATAGCTGGAACTTGCCTGTACGGCTGAGAGTACCAACACACAGTATTTAATTTCAAAACCCAGTCATATCCTATTCTGCAAAAGGCTGAATGCCATTATTTCTTTGCACATCTTGCTTTTCCCTGCCTGCAAGCATCTTGCCATGCATGATTCATGTTACATAACTCCAGCTTGTTAAAAACAACAGCTATTTTGCTAGGTAGTGCAATAGATTAATGAGGTAAATTCAGAACTTGCTTATTAGAGCCCAGACGAAAGCTGCTCCTCAAATAAAATGCCTCTGCAGCATTAAGCAAATAAATAAGCAACTGCACCAGAATCAGCTACATTCAAAGCTAATTCAATCTTGCAAATTCAGGACACTGTATTCTAGACTATTCAGCTCCTATTCTCCCACCACAATATGCAAACTCACCGGTGCATATGCACCTTATTTTTAAAAGAGTGACACACACACGCACACACACACACACATTGCATACCCCAGGCATTACAGAATACCAGTTGAATATTGAACCAATTAATTTCCCTCGCAAGAGCTCCGCAACGCTTTAATGTTTTGGCTGGCTTTGATGGGACAAAATCCTCTGCCCTCAGCTAGCTGCAAAATGCTGGTGTTTCTCAACAACCATTCTTACTCATCCCCCTGGTTTGGTTACAAAGTATGAGAACTGCAGCTGGAGAGGGTTAAACGGGCTTCCTGTCGCTGCTGTGCAAGAAGCAAGGCTCCGCGCTCCACCACAGCAAAGAAATCTCTTCAGGCCCCTCGTGCCCAGCATTACTCAGCACTATTTGGGCCGTATTCCAGGATCCCTGCGTGCCCACCTGACAGCGTGTCCTCTATATTATGCAAGTGATGTAGTCTCCCCACGGCAAATTATCACCTGACCATCCCGGTCTTTTCAGCTGAGGTGCATCCAGTGACGTGCCCTGCGAAGCAAGCCATTGCAACGTGACTGGATTCTCTTCTCAGCCCCTTCTCCGGGGGGGGGGGGGGGGAAATAAACCAACCAACTACCCCACGCCTTGCATTGGGGCGAAGGCGTGCTGACAGCGAGCCGGCTGGCGGCCCCGGCGAGGGGGAGCAGCGGCAGCAGCAGCAGCCAGGGCCCCGCGAGCACGGCTCGCTGCAGAGAGCAGACCTGAAAGTAGGTCTCAGCCCGCCTCGCCGCAGGGGAAGGGAGGGAGAGAAGGCAGCGCTTTCTCAGAGCAGGAAGACGGGGAGGCCATGAGCGTTTCCTGTTGTGCAGCTGAAACAAGCAAAGACGTCATTACATTTACACTCCCTCAGGGTGTCAGCAGATTGAGGGCCAAAGTTCAGTCATTTCCAGCGCACGGCGAGGAGGGAGGTTTTGGGGGAGAAACCAGCAGCGGCTTTATTGCTAACAGCGTTCGCTGAGCTTGCATAGCAAAACAGTTGAGCAGCGTGTTACCAGGCTCAGCTGCAAAGTATCGTATGTGACTAGAAACAATATTTGCTCGGGAGCCATGCTGCTCTAGTTTTCCTTGTTCAGCTTGTGTAAGGAACATTATTACAATATAGAGATGCACTCAGCTCTTGCTACAGCCCATACTTCTGCAAGCATCTGGAGATGAAGCCTTACATATTTGGGGATCCTGTGGAGTAAAACATGTTTTGTGTATGCATTTGGGGGCAAAACTGGAGTGTAAAACTACAGGATTCACTTGTCAGAGATGGCTGACAATCCAGCAAAGTGAATACAGATGCTTCTTTTCGATTTCCCTCCCACCTTTCTGAAGCGAGTAAGGGCCTGACGTAAGGAAAGAGTTGGAGGCGCTGGGGTTATGCCATGGGTGCTGAGCATTCAGGAACTGCTTCTCTCCAGGCTGACCATCTGACCCTAAGTGAATCGTTAGTACCCTTATCGAACAAGCGTAGGGAGAGCCTGGCTCACAGTCCTACTTACAGTCACTGCCCTAAAACCAAACACTGGAAGCACTTGTTGATGGAAACCATCACTCGTGACCCAAATGAGGGCATGTGGGAGGTCACAGGATGTCCGCTGGACAGCCACTCAAAAACCACCTGGGGGAAGCACTGTGGTCACTGCAGGCCCTCCCTTCAGCAGGGCGATGGACACACCAGCAGTACGCTCTCACTCATGGCACATGCTCTAGAGCCATTTGCATTAGTCTCTGAACAACATGTCCACACACAGTGATAAAAACAGTTATTCCCCAATGAGCACGTCCCAGCAACATCCGCTGGGGGCTGGGACACCAGACTTTCCCTCTAGACCCCGAGGCAGACTGAGCAGCAGTGCTCTGGTTGATATAAACTGATATTTAAACAGCAGCCCTTACTTCAAAGTATTTTGATGAAAACAGTTAAGAGGAGTTTGGAAAGCGCTTGTCCCAACCTTCACCTCATGCTACCATCACTAGCTGAAAAGGATTTTTCTGTCTTTCTGCAATAACCACCCTGTGGTCACACCAGGAACTGAAGGCAACCTTTCAGCCCTGGTAATACAGAGCATTAGTGCTGAAACCAGGGAACCACATGTCTGTATCTCATAGTTATAATAAATCATATCTTTTGTTGGACATATGCAATGCCATTGGCTTACCTAAACTGCTCATTTTACTAGAAGAAGGTGAAAAGTAACAATTTTACAATTAAACTTTTTAACTAAACATTTTGGCTCATATCCTACAAGGATATGAGCTGGTTTATTTTCTACCCTTTTCTTTTCAGAGTTGAGTTGTTCAAAGAGTATTTATCTTAAAGATTCATTGCCCAGATAGCATGAATAAACCTCTACTGCTTCTTGTTCTGACATTAACTTGAGGACTTAATCCTGAAATTTGGTGTGGCACTAAATCATTAGGACTCTTTTCAATACAAGAGAAGGCAAAGAAATGAGTCTTTGGTATTGGCGATCATTTGGTGTACGTAATACACAATCTGAGGGAGCAGAGCTGATTTTAATTTTGCAGCAAACAAACAAAAAAAAAGCATTAACTTTAGCGAGGATAATCTGAAGTATTTCAATCTCAGTAAAGAGATCAGAATTTGGCCCCTAAATTGTGGGTGCTAGATCTGAACCTGGCCCTCATCATACCCAGTCCTGGGCAAGAGATTAATGGGTGTGCAAAGCCATGTTCCCCTGAAAGGAGGGAACAGGGGACAAAACCTTCCAAGTACTCTGAGGATGTTTCCACTGTGTACAGCATCCTAAACGGCACATAAGAAGAGAGTCATTAGATTTTCTGATATCTGCTCATAAAGTACTATACTCCCTCACAATAAGCTTGATCAAGTATTTATAGCCCCATACCTGAGAACAAAAAAACGCACACACAATTGGTACTTCTGACGGCATCAAGATTATCACACATGGCCCAAGAGCAGCAGGCCACTAGACTGCGCAGCCATCCGGCACAGACACACACTATTGCAATAGGCATTTTTGATATGTATATGAGCACCTACTGCCATACACTGTCTGCTGAAGAACAGAGAATACAGTAATGAAGAGCAGCTCTTTGAAATACTCATCCCCATCCTGAAAGCTGATCTTCAGGCAACTACATCTTAATGCTCTATCAGGTGAGGAATGGTATTAAGCCATCTCTACCATGGTTTGCCAGGATAAAACGCCATCTGATCTCTGCAATATGCTTTATCCAAATTTGTATCCAAATATGACCACAATATTTAAAAAGAGCTGTATCTATTGCTGGTTTTTGTTCATTTAAACTCCGAAACTTGAAGCAATTGGACAGATGCAAAGTGTGAATTGCCCTTAGCACACCGATGAAAGTATTTGCTTTTCCACTCCAAAATAGAAACTGTTTGTGGTAAGTGCAAATATGTATAGAAAAGACTCTTAGAGTTGGCTACCTACACAGTATTTAACATCTTTACAGATTCCCACAAACTCGATTATACTTTTACCCTTTACAACCCATCCATGTAATGCTTAGAACAAAGCCACTATATTATATCACTAGGGAACTTAAACTACTGACAAGGGTTTTATAATTCTTTCACTTCCATTTGAAAGAATGTTTGAGAGGTGCAAATGGAAAAGCCATTATCTTGAGATTTTTTGTTGAACTGTCTCATCATTAGGGGAATTCTCTCAAGCAATCCTATAAATAGATTACTCCAATGTCCTTTTATGAGGAAAACAAGGCACATAAAGATGAGAGGGTCCAAACTGTCCAACACCTGTCAGCAGGGAATCGTTTACCTTCAAAACACTTGTGGCAGAGAAAAGAAGCAGGGGGCTTATTTTTCACCGTGCTTGGTACCTGGCTAAATGCGGCACCATGAGGGACATCCTCCTGTAGAAGGACACAACCCAGCCAGGAGGCCAGAAGTAAAGCCTGGCCTCCCAGGAGTTGCTCAAGTCACCCCTCCTCCCACATACCTCAGCAGGTTTCCACACAGGAGGATGCACGGCCTCGCGTTCAGAAGCTACTGGAAAAACAATGCATTGCAACTGGAAAAATACTGCTGTGAGCGTGTAGTAAGGCCTGGGTACAGGATGAAAACATGACCCTCGCCTTACAAATGGGACAGTCCCATACATTTAAGGTGTGTGTGCACATCCATAGACATGTAAGTGTATAAATGTGTCGTGTGTACACACATGCATATACATACTCTCATGTATACATACATATATGCATTCACACATGCATACAACTGAATATATAAAGTGATTTGGCTGAATGGAACTAAACTCCTATGACTGGAACTATCTTTTTCAAGTATCACCTTATGGAGATTTACTGGGCAGAACAAATTATGTCCTGGCAGCTCGGGGGGGAAGGCAAGCGCTCATTTTGAGGCTTACTCAAATATTTATATTTTATTTCAAATGCCTAATCGTGACAAAGCAGATCTGAAACCCATGTTTGAGAACATGCAGTTTTCAACAATAGGTAACCTAATTTCAAGAAACCAAAAGCAATTGCAAAAATATTTATTGAAATTGCTTTCATGGAAACAATGAGAAAACACTATAAAAATGTTAAAAATATTAAATCAACTTGACTGCTGCTGTATCTCATGAATTCAACAAGATCCTAGGCAACAATAATATTTAGAATAAATATTTTTCTTATGGGAATAGCATTTTCCCCTCAAATTGACCAGATGATATCAATTAAAAAAAAAAACAACAACACAAAGATTAGATACAGAAAGTCCATCTTCTGACTTAAAACTGAAACTGTACTCCAATGAGTACAATGCTTGGTTAAGACATGTACTTTTGCTTTCAAAGATCTTCTTTCATAAGCTATTTTCCCTTAAAGTATTTTGAGCTAATTTCAAATTGACAAAAACGCGTTAACACTTCAGAAAGCAGGCGCTGCTCTGCAAAATACTGCACGCACACACAGAGACGTAAAAATCAATATAACAAATATAAATTGGACAGCAATTCCAAATTCTGCAATTACACTATAAGCCTCCCATGAAAAAAAAAAAGGGGGGGGGGGGGGAAGGAGAGAAGGGGAGACAGTGAAATGAATAAATAAAAATGAGTGATACAAAAATACAGTAACTTTCTACGCAATACACCATCTGTTCCACAAGAAAACCATGCCGCAGCAAGCCACAGGGGCTACAGCTATGAAAAGCCCTTGTAGAGGAGCCAAACGCTGCAATGAGCAGTTTGAGAAGCTGTGGAAAAGCATCCCACCCGGTGCAGTATGGAGGCAGCATGCACAGCTCTCGCTGAGAAGTCACCGTCCTCGTCCTGTGGGCTGAAGGCACCCGGCTGTCCCCATGTCCCCAGAGCCCAGGGCTGGTGGCACCAAGGAGCCAGCACTCAGTAGTTCAGGTGGTGGGGCTTCGCTGCCTCTCTTGTACAGGAAGATCGGATTTTTCTCCAGTGCTACAGGCATAGCACACTGGATTTCCCTAACTCCTCTGCAGACCACACCTCTGCTGATGCTGTTTCCTGCTCTTTTACTACTAAGCCTGGTGTCTTGACACAGACATAGTTTATGGAACACAGGAGCAGGCACCCTCATACGCCTGCTCCCCCTAAGGCTCATTAAAAATAGGAGCTGCTATTGCACGCCAGGTGCTTGCATGCCGTGCTGTGCCTTACAGCAAACCACGTATGAGTCTTCCAGCCACTCGAGCAAAGCAGCAGTCAGGAGAGACCCAGATCAAAGCAGCAGAAAGGGGTGCTCTGTTATGGTTAGGAGGGCCAATTAAGGTGTGCGTCCCTTTCCTTCCAGCTGGCAAAGTCTCAGGTACTTGGGATTATGTAGTAAGAATTTACTTCTGCCTCCTATTATTATTCATCGGGGGTGTGCTAAAAAGATCCCCTGCCTTTCCAGCCATTGGCTGCAGCAGCACACCAACTACAGGCTGCAGGGCAAGGTTGGATTTCCTCAAACCATGTTTTCGCTCCCCATCACCATGCCCGGAACAAACGATGGAATCGCAGAACCCTGGGCAATTAGGAGACCAAACCTGGATTGGAGAGAACTCAAGAGCCAACACATTATCATAGCTCTCATTAATAAAATAATAAACTGTGCAATTACAGTGGGTTGTGCACATACCTCAGGGTATGAAGTAAGGCACAAATTTAGAAATGGAATGTTTCCAACAACCAAACAACTTAAACAGGCAAGGATCCTTATCAAACAATTAGGTTACTCAAGAACTACTCCAATAACTGGCCCCTTTTGCCCAAGGTAACACATTTTAAAATCACGTCATAAGCCTTGGTTGATCTAGGTTTTTTCCCCACATTTATTTTTTATTTTCTTTGTAGCACATAAGAAAAGAAAACAGTCCGCCTCCCCTCTAATCAACCAAGGGGTACAAGATTCTTTTAAAATTAGCTTTAAAAATGTGAAAGTGCAAAGAAAAACCCAGAGATCAGGGATAAACACAGCTGGTGCCACTGGGTTTCAGGTGGAGCACAAACTACACAGTACAGGTAGGTTACACTACAGTGCAACAGCATACTAGAACCTTGCAATCCTATTGTAAACAATGATTTCTTATGCCTTTTTTTAATGCTGAAGAGTACAAGAAGCAAAAGAAAAACAACTTTGCAATAATGCCAAACTAGAAGGTATGAGACCTTATGAAAAGAGGTGGGTTTCTTTGTCAGATGAGTTAAAAAATAAAACAAAGCTGAAACTACAGCTCTAAGCCACTGTCAGTTCCAACACTTGTACCTAAGACTTTACACATTTTATATTCAAATCACAATGGCAGCACCTTGGGGTAGGTAATGTATCTTTACTCTTTCTTTCCAAATTACCTTATACCATCTGGCAATGTAACAATCATTTCTGTTGAGAGCACCTTTTGTTTTTTATCTTCTCTGCCTCAAGTATCCAGAGGCTGTTTCCATGTAGACAGTTTTTCCAATATTCTCATCTAGTGTTCCTATATCCTCTGAAGAACAAACCTCGTATCATGAAGGTTTCCACTGACACGCCGACAGTCACGAGGAGCGCTACTTCAGCAGTACAACTCCTACCTATAACTATAAATCCTGGTCCCATGAAAATTAATAAAAACCTGCCATTCTGCACTTTTGTCAGAGTCAGGATTTGATGCAAAAGGGCGCAGTTTTTATTTTATTCACAGGAGATGGGGCAGTTGACAAGGTAACACAAGATGTGCTGAGCACAGTTTGGTGCCATCTCAGCTGTGGGGCACTGGTCAGAAAACTGGGGGATGAGGGTAAGATAGTTTTGAACCTGACAGAGAAAGTGAAGGTCAAGCAACAAGATGACGGGAGTTGGCATTATCAAATGTTTTTTTAATGGTATTTTCATTCACATAATCTATTTACACAGTCAGTCTGTTCACAAATTGACTTTCTACTCCCATTGCTCCAGCCATAAAGACCTGGCACCCCGCTAGTTCAGCCATGGAGCTGAATGATCTTACCAGCAGTGTGAGGGTTAATGAGCACCATGCACAAGTTGACTGCTGTGAACCACCACCAACAGGGCTTCAGAAATAATCCTTTAACCTCCTGACTAGACTGAGTGAAATGGTTATGGCCCTCAGAAACAAAAGGATATAAAAGGAATTCAAAGTGCCTCAATTTAGAAGGCAAACATCTTCAGGGGCTCACAAGACACGTTCTTGGTTGATCAGTCACAGGCAGTAAGAAGAGCTGTGCCCGGTTATCGGATGAATATTGAGCCTGGTGGCACCACCAATGCTGAACACCACTTCAGAAAGGTCACCTGGGCAGACTGCGGAGCCAGCCACCCCACAGGGAGTGCACAGTAGGGTACAGAGAATGAATATGACTGTTCACTTGTTTAACAAAACGTGGCCATGGATAGGCATCTATATGCAAATTCGTACAATAACTGCTAATATTCACACATAAATAACCAAACCAAGCTTGCTTAAATATTTTCTTTTAAATTTAAAAAATAGCACGAGTTGAATCTAGATTAGCAGCAGGTCAAATCTTCCTCTCAGTGACAAATAAGCCAGACTTGCAACCAGAGGCTCTCATGAAGTTTCTCCTGGTATTCAGTAATACAGAGGAGACAGAACATGACTGGAGGCAAAAGCTGTGATCACATAAGGCAATGTAGGTGTATACATATGCACTTGTACATGCACACTTAAATATTTCTTTGTGCAGCGTAGCAAAGCTCTTGAAAATAAACAGATCACACTAAAAAAAAAAAAATATGTGAAAACACTAATTCAGGAGAAAAAAATGTTCTTTTTTTTTTTTTTTTGGCTGAGAGAAACACAGGTATAATCCCATCATCTGGATGTGACACCACTTGAATTACGCAATGAGACTGGGAAGCATGGCTGTCTGTTTTCTAGTGCACAAGTCTGTAAATAGCCACAAAATCTATTTATTACACTCTTGGCTTGCCAGACAACCCACTTGACAGAGAAAGAGTCTGCCCAAAATTGGTTAAATTTATTCCCTTGCTTGCTAGTTAACCATGTTGAACTATTGAGCAGGATCAAATGATACTGCAACTAAATTAAATCAACACAGCACAGAAGCAAATGTAAAGAACACCTGCAAGCAATGAGCAAGATAAGAAGGTGTACCTCAATGTATTCTGAGGGTAAATTATTTGTGGAGAAGTCAAACAATGGAAATACAGATTGCTACCACTGAATTCAGTGACTTCTATTGGATCTTAGTTACTTGTCAAGACTGGACATCCCACAATTTGACAGGGGTTTTAAAGGCCACACTACTAATATTCTTTAGGTTGAGGGCTTAACATTAGAGGGAGACTTGATCTAATACAAATAACTTCTTGTAGACAATTATAATCCATTGCCAGCTACATCCAAACCTCCCTCCCCATCTTATTAAACCTCCCCTCTATGCCTCATTCAACGTACATCCAAAAATGTCTATTTAGTAACCTCCTGGGTTTTGTGGTTTTTTTTGTGTGTGTGTTTTTTTTTTTTCTTTAATTACTGTGGCTGTGTGAGAGAGAGGAAGTAAATTAGAAGGTTTCTCTCATAGTCATTCCTTTTGTGGAAAATATGTTGCACTGAAGCTTCAGAGAGGCATGCGTAAAGAAGCTGCATTGTCCCGCACGTCTCTGTCTTTCCTGCCATGCAGAGGGTGATCTGGAGAGCAAGGCAAGGAAAATCAGGGTGCATCTCCACAAGGCTACTGCACCAGTGCTACAGAAGAGCAAGAAGAGATCCCAGAAAGACCAGTATAAAGTATCACAGAGGAGACAGACCAAAACAAAAAGAGAAGCTCTCTCTTTACACACTTCTTCTACAAGTGAATGCGCCCGGGTTAACTTGCCATGAAGGAAGGTTTGGGCTTATCAACTCTGGAAACTGAAATCTGTACAACCCAAAAGCAAAACACACATTACCATGGTGCTGTATAAACATACCCCATCCTTGCTCCAGAAGAGAGGTTTTGGAGGATCTAATACATGCCTATTTCCTTGCCTATTACTTTCTTACCTCTCTACTAAGCCTGTTTATAACAGCACCACACAGAGTGTGGAATTCAGAGTGTGGATTAGATCACTAACCAATTTAATGGCATCACTGAACAGCTATACAGTAACAGTTTTCAGCTATTAGTGAGCAGATTGAGGAAAAAAAAAAAAGGCAGAGAAAATCAAGGTTCTGTGTCATCCCTTTGTCTCCTGACATTTGCGGACAGAAGTCCTGGCAACAACAAACCAAACCAAAGAGAAGTGCTAAGGGAACCTTCATACCAGTAAGTACCAGTTCCAACTCACAGCCTCACTCCTTCACAAATACGTGGCTGCCTCAAACACACACTGTTAATTACACCACATTATGTACTGGTTTTACTAATGCATGGCTGACTCTGAAGTTTTCTACCAATAATTAACATTACCCACTCTGATAAATTAGGTCAAAGATGAGTACAGATTTGTGTATTTTTTTAATTAGTAATTAAGTAAATCAGAAATTAAAAAAAATAAAAATGATGTGAACACTATGGAGCTAATATGGATCAAACATGACAGATAACTTATTAGACAAACTTTACCCCCTCTCCATCTCAACTTCATTGCCACCACACCAAACTGCTGGAGAGGTAGCAACACCGTATTTGGCACCATGCAAGCTCTAAAACAAAAACCTTCCTGTGAGTTTTTATTTCACTATCATGCTAACATTGCTTAACACCCTCTCACTAACATCATTTCCAACTCAAGAGCATTGTAAATGACTCCTGTCCTCACACTCATCACAAATTTCTTCAGTGAATTAGCAACACCTTCGCAAGCTCATACCAAAATTCAGCTGTACTTCCCAATTAAATACACATAGCCTACCCCTTATTTAAGCTTTAAGGAGACAGACTCTAGTCACTCACTTCTGAAGGAATTTTGCCATTACTGTAGGACCAAGCACAAACTAATGGAAGGGGCTACAAGTTCTGTTTGACATAATTTCACTATGAATTTTGAAAGCAATTCTATTCACATAGCTTTGCAGAGATGTTAAAGCAAAGTCGCTTTGCTCTAAGAGCCTAGTATCATGACCTCTCCTGGTGATCAAATAGACTATCACATCACACTGCATCCCAACATCTGACACTAGGGTCTGAAAGCTCACAGTTACATCCTACCTTTACCAGAGTGTACAAGCTTTTCAAGAGGATTGGGATTTGACTGTAGGAATCTACGAATGCCTGGCCAATGATATATAACTTCCTTATTAAATAACTATTTTGCCTCGACAAATGTAAGAAGAGACACTGCTTCATAAAGAGCTTCCAAAACTGTCTTCCCAAACATAGTTGATTTTAAACAGGAAAAAGTCAAAAGCCAGTCTCTCTCTGTTGTGACAGAAGATGGCGAATTGGGTTCTCTCTCCTACAACGTCAGCAGAACAGTTTTAGAAATTCTGATTCCCCAGGGAACCGGCGCTCGGAGGTGTCACAGCGGATGCAGGTAGCGCTGTCAGCACGCAGACGGCAGCTACAGAGGGGCCGGCACCACTCCCTAGAGCATTTCTTTACCACCGCTGATGCGTGTATGGAAAGAAAGAAAATCGCTCCCAAACGCCACATAAGCTAACAGCAGTTAGAGCAAATAATGATACATTTTCCAGGTGATTAACTATTTGAGCTGTCTGTGAAAGACAAGGAACACAAAACTGCACACACCTGGAGGTAGGACCCTTGTGAAGAGACTACACTCCAGTGCCGTGCACTGAACTATGAACGCTGTTAACATGTGCCAGCAGCTCAGTCTCTGTTGAATACTGACTTTGGTCTAAACTAAATAGTTTTTGCTCTAAACTAAATACTTTTTGCTCTAAACTAAACAGTGTCATGCCTTGTTGTCAAGGACGGGTAACCCCAGTAATTATTTCATACTATTCTTTCTTGACACGCCACACGTGTTTTGTTTTAATGCAAACCACAAATACAAAATACATAAAAAAGAGAATGGGCCATTTCTCTTATTGAGCAGAAAAAACAATACTCAAGAAAACTCCACTGCCTAATAGAACTAATTCTAATAATCCCAATCCGGTCCTGTTCGCTTGTTTTAAACACAAAGCTCCTTTCTGCCTTGCCTGAGCACAGATACTGCTTTACGGGAAAACCGCTCATCAAATAATCTTATTTCACCAAAATTAAACATTCTGCTCTATTACATTCTCTGAGATGATATCACATCCTACAACATGTAATTGGGTATTTCTTTCAGCTTTTTACACTGCTTAGTAGCACAGGTCCCGTACTCCTGCTGACTCACAAAGCACTGGATAAGGAGCAGGCACTTGAGCCTTGGCAGCCCAGCAGCGAGCCCAGCGCGGGGACATTCCAGGAGCACCACCAGGGCTCGGGAAAGGTCTTTTAACTTTATTCACTACCTTTAAACGTCACCTGGCTCTGTAATTTCAATTCCCTTTAGCTCCTCTAGTTTTTACTTTTCTGCTAAACTGAACTATACATGCAAATTACCTAACTGCTTTCCTCTGTATGGAATTTATGATATACTACTATTTAAAAAATTAACTTTCCGTGGCAATCAAACCTGGAGATCCTCTTGGACAACACAACAGCAATTAAAGTGTGACTTGAAAAAAAAAATACTGTAAATCCTTTTCTACCCTTTGGCAGTTTACACAAATCAGAGATTTCAGCCGGAGTTGCAGCAACTTCTTACAACTTACTAAATTGCAATGAATTAAAATTACATACAGATATTCTCTATAATCCTTTTCCTGCAAGCTGAAATTTCTTTCACATTCGAGTGGTATTTTTCAGACTTGGTGGCTTTATTAGGACAGCGCTGTCAATTGCAAGTAAAAATGAAAAAATGAGCCAATAAAACTATTTTCTGTTACACAAACTGAGGTGCAACAAAACAAACCCACGTGTGCACAAAATGACCACAAACATTACCAACTACTTTACTACCTTAGTTACAGTTTCCACATCAGTTTTAGGAAGAATTTTCCCATTGAGACCTAGTCTAGTCTGACAGAATGTGCATAAACACACTCAGAAAAAATGGATATAATCACTATACAAACTAGTCATGCCAACGTAACCACATGCTGGGGGAATTTATATCAGATAATTACATCCACATTGGTACGCTGTAGAACTTGAAGAATAGTATCATGTAAGTGGTGTGTTTTCTTGAGCACAAGCCCTGAGATCTCCATCTAGGGAAAGTGGAGGAAAAAAACACGGATAGGTTTTTGCTTCCTCACACAAAGATCTGACAAAGTAAGAGGCAACATCCAATTTCATGAAACAGTAAAAGAGGCATGCCCAGGGCAGGAGGAGGAAATGCAGAAACACAAGCAATGCTGTGAGCATAAACAGTCGTGGTCCACACTCTGCTAGCATACAGAGAGCAACTGTTTTGCAGACATACAAAATGTACCTGAAAGACAAACGAAAACGAGTATCCAGAATCCACAAAGCAATGGATCCACAACCCTCCACAGCAAGAGGAAACTCTTACATTTAGACCGTAGTAATGTTGGAGAGAAATTCATCACAAAATAATAAAAAAAAGGCTAAGAGACTTTTAACTTGACAGGCAAAGATACTTGTGTGTCCTCTGATTATTTCACATCAGGGATTTGGAAACAGCGCATCAGATTGCTTCTCCAACCCATACCCTCTCACCCCTTTTCCACGTCCACAGTGCTGTGAGAGAGATTCCTAGGGACGAATCTTACTGAGGGCAACCCACTACAAATGAGTCATTAGTTCAAGTCAACTGTTTAATTTACGAACAAAAATTCGTTATACTAAGACCAGAAGTATGCAGTGCTTCATTTGCCAATTTCAGATTAAAAAAATGCAAAGATTGATTGCTTCCACAGATTAATTTATCCTTTCAATTCACTGATGATTTCTTATGGTCTGAGTAGTGGCTCGCCAGTTGCTTATGATGGAAAAACTTCCAATACTTCTACTTGCAATGGATTTCGGCTCTCGGGCTGTCAGACAAGCACTTTTAAAAGTCCTAATTTCACTTGAGAAAGAAAAATACAGCCTCACTGAATTGCTTTTTAATATTTCCTGCCATAATATAACAGTTGTTGCAATGTCTTATAAAAACCATGTAAGCTCTACAAAGAGAAACAAAGCTGTAGAAAGCTGCTATTTCCTAATAAAATGTCACAGACAGCTTGAAACTGTCATTCTTATGTGATAATTCTGTGCTACTTTAATTGAATGCAGCATCCAAAGTTACTGATTGAAACACACCAGTGAAAAACGCTATTCTCTATTTTCTGTCTAGCCTACAGTTTCTTTACTTCTTCAGGAACTGCTAGACAGTTCCTTCTACTCAAAAAAAATAATAATTAAAAAAAAAATCACTAAAAACCCAAGTAATTTTAAAAATAGTTACTTTAATCCATAACACCACTTCAGAGATGCTGCTTCAGAAATCTGTTAAGAAAAAATAACCTGCCTCTCCAAAGATTTTTAAAGCAGCTTCCTCATAACTTATCAAACTTTTCAAGTAGCAAAGGTATGCAGAGGCTGCATACAACACTTCTGTGGAGATCCCCAAGAGTACTAGCAATTAACTCTTGCTGAAGACTTGAACCCACCAGACCTGCTCATGATTTTGCAGTCCTCCTGCGGGGAGGACCAATGGTTTATAACCCAGCACTCTCAGGTTCGCGTGTCTCTTCCCCATGATTGAGGTAAGGCAGATGAAAGGTTCTCCCCTCCTCACCCTGTGAAGGCCACTGACGTAAGAACCAGCATTTGCTGGACCTGACTTGCACCAGGAGCTAGGACAGCTGGAGAAAGCTGGTGGTGCTCAGCTCTGAGGATTTCACCTGGAATCCTCCCAGGTGGAACCAAGCGCGGGTGCCGTGGCAGTGGTGTTCGCTGAGCTCCACCTGCAGAGCTGGGTACAGAGCTATCAATACAGCCAACCACAGCGTGTTACAAAACCACGCCGTACTGAAATTTGAAAGATAGCTTGCCTCATTTCATAACATGCTACAAGCCACATAACTGATCTTCCCACCTACAGTATCACTCTTAAATAGCAAGTATTTCTCTCTGGATGGGTAAGTATCGCAGCATTTAGCCAAACCGAGCTCTTCTGCCGGACACGCAGCTCCTCTGCTCCTGTTACCTCACCCGGTATGGTTAAACGTCAAACGCAGTAACAGTAACTGCCCTGCCGATGACTTGAAAGCAACGAGGAGACGTGCAAAATGGCACTCGTTACTTTCATTTTTGTTTAAATCCAACTCGCTTTAATTCTTTTGAAAAGAAGCACCTCAACATGCAAATAAACGAGAAAGTTTGGCAAAACGCTCAACAGTAAATTTCACGCTTTAAAATCTTCCAGCTTGGTCGCAAACACACAGACTAGCGCCCTAAGTTTATTCACACAACTGAGCCCAGCCGAGGGTATGAGAAACAGTTAAAAGCCAAAAAAGAATGGCCTTGCAGGGTGCCACCACATAAACTAAATACGATATACTGCCAAACGCTCAAGCAGACACATGTACCATTATTCAGCAAGGACCACATGAATGCATATGGCTCTCTGTTTTGTCTTCATAGTAACAAGAAGGTTTGTAAACAGATCTCACATATGAGGCAATCTAGTCACTTGAGAATCTAAAAATCTGTCTCTCCAAAGAGGCGTTCTGCGCTGTTGCCACACCACCGGACTTGGATACACAATTAAAAGTCCTCTGCATTTGTGCCTCGGGACAAGTGCTGCTCACTTTTGTTCTTAGCACAGCAGCGACGCTGTGGCACGCCACCACAGCCGGGGTGTATACCTGCTTTGCCCAGTAGCCACTGGAAAATAACAGCAACGCTGCATCCTATAAAACCTGAAGAATTTGGGTTGTTCCATCAATAAAAGCAATGATGCCCTGGCTTTGTACCATACCGTGGCTGTCCTTTGCACTGCTGAAAACCTTAGATTTATTTACCGAAGATGGTAGTAACTTTGAAAAACTTCAATGGAAAAAAAAAAAAAAAAAAAAAAAAAAGCCTCCCAGCCTAAACTGCAATGCTGCTTTTTTTTTTTTTTTTTTTTTTTTCTGTAAAACGAGAAATGCAAGGAAAAAAAAAAAATCCCGCAGAAAGTTTCGGGTAATCCATATCTAAACTTTCAGAAGTATCTGCTGCCTGGAAGGATAAGGAAAGATTTAACATCTAGCTGTAAATAAATATAATCTCCTGGTTACCGTGCACCTAACCAAACACATCCGCACGCTGCAAGCCGACCAGGCAAAGGCGCTCCTATCTTTAAAACCAGCTGCACTTTCGGAGCACGCCTATCATTTTCACTATCAAAACACGGGATTCCGCACCGTGTCCTCACGGCCCGAGGATCGAACTCCTCCGGCAGCCGGCGGTAACCTACAAGGAGAGGATTTCAAAGCCGGGCCCACCGCGTTTGTTCCTCGTCGGTGCGGCGGCTCCCCGGGCGCAGCAATTACCGTAATGAGCCGGTGTCCCCGCGCTCGGGCGATGACCGGAGCCCCCTTGCGCCGGGAGCTGCAGCAGCACGGCCCGCCCGGGCTCTGCCTCCGCCGCCCTCCTGCACTGCTCCTGCTCCTCCCCGAGCAATCCCCGGGCAAGATGCAGCGCAAGTTGAAGTAAATTAAGAAATAAATAAATAAGAGCGACACCTTTGGCTAAGTAGGCATGTGTTTTCCGTATTTAATAGCGTACAAAAAAAAAAAAAAAAAAATAGGAGCCGGGTTTTACGCCGAAGTTTACTTCATTGCGGAATGAGAGAAGGGAAATTAGCGAGCTGAACGCTCCTACCGAAATTCAGGACTATTTCGGTGAGCTTAATGCAAAAGGGTACTTCGGAGTTGCTGGAATAAAAGATCTTTAACGTCTGAGGAGAAGCTGAATTCCTGCAATTACCATATTAAGCAAACAAAACACCTCGCGGCAGCGTTTGACCAGCGCGCTGCCAAGTAACGCGCAAAGCGGCGAGCCCTTTTTTCCGGGAATTCCTCCCGGAGCGCTTTTATCGCGGCCCCGGGGCTCGCCCCGGCCGCCTGCCCGCGGCGACAAGGCGAGGGGAGGCGCCGGGACCCCGCCGGGGGCAGCCCCCGCGGCCGGGACGCCGCCGCCCGGCCCCCCCCGGCCATCCGCCGCGGGCTCCCCCGGCGCAGGAGCGGGCGGCGCCTGCCCGCCAGCCCCGGCCGGGCTTCCCCGCCCCGCCCCTCCCCTGCCCTCCCCTCCCCTCCCCTCTCATCTCCTCGCCGCCCGCCCCGGCTCGGCTCTGCTCTGCGCTGCTGTGCTCGGCTGGGCTCTGCTGGGCTCTGCGCGGCCCGGCGCTGCCTCCCGGGGCTGCCGCTTACATAACGGCGGCGGGCCGCGCGCCTTACATAAGGGGCCGTGCCCCCGGCAGACCCCGCGCTGCCACCGCCGCCACCACCGCCACCAGCACCACCGGCGGCGGCGGCCGAGCCCCTGGCGAACCCCCTTCCTGCGGCGCTCACACGTCATGGAACATTCCCGGAACGGGCCCGCGGCCCACCCACTTCAGGGAACAGCCGCCGCACACACTCACATGCACACACTCACACACACACACACACACACACACTCACACGCTCACACTCACACACACACAGCCCGGCGCCGGGTGTCCCCCCGCTGCGCCCCCTCCCCAGCCCGTTCCGGCCGCCGCCGCCGCGCCGGGTGGCCCCGGGCACCCCCACCCCGTCCTTTATCCCCCCCTCCCCGGGGGGCCGCGGGCAGAGCGCGGCCGGGGCGCCCCCCGCTCCCACCCCCCCCCGTCCCCGTCCCCGCAGCGGCAGGGGGTTGCGCAAGGCAGCCCGCTCCCCGGCGGCGTGCGCTCTGCTGGGTATTCCCCGCGTTCCCCGGCGCCGTGTCACCCGCACAGGCCCGGCCCCGGCACCCACGGGCCCCTCCGGCTGGATCACCGCCGGGTCGGCGATCACCTCCCCACCCCAGCGCCGCCTGTCAAGCGCCCCCCCCCCCTCTCCCACCGCAGCCCCGGTGCCCCCCGGCCCCGCGGGGCGGCTGTCAGCCGCTCACCTGGGAAGTGGCGGAGGAGGAGGAGGAGGAGGAGGGAGCGGAGCCCTCCCGGTGCCCTTGCTGCTGCTGCTGCTGCTGCTGCTGGCGGCGGTGCTGGTGCTCCCGCCGGGCGCTCCGTGTGCCCGGAGCTCGGCGGCCCGGTGGCGTGTCTTTATATAAGGCCAGGCAGAGATATTCCAGCGGCCAAGGGGCGTCTGTCTCGCGTATTGATCTTAAGGGAGCTCATCGCTGCCCCTCCGCCGGGAACGCACCAGCATCACCGCGGCGCTGACGGGGGCGAGGCGGAGGCCGGGGCCGGGAAGGAGAAGAGGAGAGGAGAGGAGGGGAGCGGAGCGGAGCGGAGCGGGGAGGCGAGGCAGGGCTCGCAGCTCGCAGCGCGGCCGGGCTATTCCTGGCGCCGCTTCCCACGGCACAAGTTACGGGGCGGCGAGCGCCGAGCCAGCGCCGGGAGCGCGCCGCCCGTGACGTCACCGGGTCCCCCAGCGCGGCGGCGGCGGCGGCGGCGTGTGAGGGAGGGAGGGGAGGGAGGGGAGGGAGGGGAGGGGCGCGCCCGGCCGCGGGGTGATGGGCGCTGCCCGCGCGGCTGTGCGAGGGAGCGGAGCGGAGCGGGGCGGCGGGGGGAGGCGGGGCGGAGGGGCGGGGGCACGGCCGCGGCCTCGCCCCGCCGGGGGAGATCTCCGCTGCCCCCGGCCCCTCCCCGCGCAGGGAACTCCCCGGGGAGCCGGCCCCATGCGGGTCCCGCCGGGCAGCGCGGAGCCTCCCCGCGCGGCCGCTCGCCTCCCCTCCCCTTCCCCTCACGCCCCCCTGCCCACAGCCGTTACACGGCCGTTATGTCCAACGGCCGCCGCCGCCCCCTCCCCACACACACACACGCACTCAGCCCCCCGGGGCCGGTTAACGGCCGGCGGGGCTCGCGCCCACGGGGCCGCCCGCAGCCAATCAGCGGCCGCGACGTCGTGCGGGGAGGGGCGGGGCCGCGCCGGGTCGGGCCGGGGCCGCGCTCCCGCCGCAGCCGGGGGCAGAGCGGCCGTGAGGGGAATCCCCCGCGGCGGGGCGGGGCGGGGCGGGGCGGGGCGGGGCCGCGCCTCAGCCTGACGGGGGCACCGCGGCCGGGCCGTTAATAACGGCGGGTAACGGCCGGCGACAGCGCGGAGCCGCGACGCTTCAGCAGCGGTGCCCGTCAGCCGTTTATGCAACGCCACAGGTCGTTCCCCAAACCTGTGTTTTGTTCGCCGTGCAGATAACTCGCAATTTTCTGAAATGATGCCCCCTTCGTTGTATGAATATTTTGTAAAGCCTGTGAGTTCTGGGAAAGGGTTTTTAAATAAAATCCGATTGTTTTTACCCGCTTCCGTATTTCAGAGTCACTTAGCAGGCTGAATATGAAAATTCCCAATGCTGACCAGAGACTCAGCCAGGTGACCCACCGTGCGCCTCTAATACGCGATAAATGAGCCTTGTGAGTGCTGCCACAAGATCCCCTTTGGCCATGTTTGTTACTATCACAGCCCAGGCAATGTTCTGAAAGACCCTTACTTTTAGGCATGCGGGGAAAACACTTTGCCTTGCTAACAAGCAGGCCATCCTAGCACTTCATTACTGGTTATTTCTCTTTAAAGGAGATGTAGGAGCTCCTACTGATTCGGTGTACTGCTCCCAGTCGTGTGTCCACCCCACCCTTCCTGCTGCCCCACTTTTTCTAGGAACAGCTGAAGTAAGAGCCTGCCAAAGGCACAGCATGATTTAGCAACTTTTGAGTTATATATAGCCTGAATAATTAAGTGACTTTATTTTCTTAAAAGCTTACCTATTTGTATTCCCATTAGACCTGGTAGCCCTTCGTTCAGCACTCTTCTCAAATAGGCGACTCTCCGTCTTCTGTCATCTTCCAGTTCAAAGAAAGCTCAGGTGCTTTTGTGTATAGAGAATTTCCCATATGGACTGGGGAGAGACAGAGGGGCTCGCCACCTTGGTGGTGTGCAGTGACACCTCGAAAATGGGGGAAAGGGAGAACATCTTGCCTCCTCAAAGTGGCAGAGGACACTTTGAGTAAGAAAAATTACATTGCATTGGAGCCGCCTAGAATTTGGCTGCATTAACCCATCTCCTTTATTCTTCTGGCACCTGCCCTGGGAGCCTTCCCAACCACACTGGTCGCCCTCTTGGTTTTACATCTCAGGAGGCTTCCCACAGGCTGGTGCCCCGAGCACCCTGCAGTAACCTTCACTCACAACTGATTCAGAGGGAAGTGTGCCACCTACTGAAGGACCTCGGCCACTTTCTATATGCCTTGGACGTGCTTTAGTTTCTTTCCTCAACTTTCCAGGTCTTCACACCAGGGTTTTTAATTAGGAATTAGTTATTAGGAGTTAGGCTTATGAAAGCTAGTAAACTCAGCAATTGGAAGGTCATGAAGGTGAACATGAGGAAATGCGATCCAGGCTAGTTCCATCTAATCCATGCGTAAGCACTGTAACTTGAGATCAAAGTAAATCCTCTGTCTGAAAGCAACTGTGTTACCCCTACACTGCCACTTTTGCCAAAAGTCGGATGAATATCAAGAATTGAGGCTATAACTTCAAGAAAGCTTAGATTTTTGGGGTAATCAGTACAACCAATGGATGTGTTGGTTACACTGACATCATGGTATTTGCTGTTTAAGTAGCAGCAAGGTGTTTTTTTTTTTTTTTAACAAATGAGTGAACAACTTCCTTCACTGTCAGACAGCAGATCCCTTTGATAGCACACTCTCTTGAGTTAATCATTCAGTTGAACAAGCTCAAAAGAAACTTCAGAGAGTCGTTGCCATAACTTGTTTGACACACCTACACAGTGTCCTTCGGTTACCCATGTCTCATGTTATGAAGTTCTTCCTACAGGGGAATGCATCACTTTTGGAGTATAACTGAAATATCAACAAAGTTGAAACATCGGCCAGCATTGATTCCACTAGAAATCCATGTTGTAATAGCAGATGATAAATAAATATTTTAACAAGATAATGGCTTTTACTAAAATCCGTGGGACTAGTGACTAAAAAACTGGTTATGAGAGCCTTTCATATCAGAGTCTGATTTAAATTCTTCTCGCGTACATTATAGTAGATGATCAAAATAACTACAATTCTGATTCACTGAAACTAACATATAATATGTCTTTGAAGCTTATCACACTTCTGTATTGGGCGTATTTATTCCTGAGAAATCTTGTTCTGTTTCCACTGGAAAGTAAAAAATGAAATAAAATGTTTTAAAGTAAGTATCTTAATGTATTCACAGTCTGAAATGTGTATTATAACAGTTTGAAGTGTTTCTACTGGCTTTGTCACGTGCAGTTTTAACTGACATTTCATGAGGTACATTAAAACCTCTGTAGTGCCTGAAACTGTGCTGCTCAAGGTTTCACATATGTGGGAGATACAAGGGAAATAAAATTCATTGTCAGCAACCACAAACCAAGGTAGAAATCCAACTCTAAATATGCTGTAAGATTCATGGCATCGCTACTATCAGCGATCAAAAAAAGGGTCTAGGAGCCACTGTGGGCAGTTCTGCAAGAACATCAGCACGGCGTTCAGCAGTGGCCAAGAAGACAAACAGTTGTTAGGACAGTTACTAGTTCATACAGCTCTGTATGAATCCAGGATGGCACATAATGAGTGCAGTATCTACAAGAAAACTCTAGGATGGAGTTAGAGCAGAGTGACAAGGCCAACCTAGGGCAGCTTCCAAATGGGACTAAACAAACCAGAAAAAATGTCTTCAGACAGGAAAGGAGATGCCGGACGCAGTGCAGCAGGTATGTGGCACATAAGCCCACCTCTAGTTCTCCAGCACTGTCTCAGCTCCTGAGGCGTGTCTCTAAGGCACAGGGAGGGTTTTTGTGGATTACAGGGGGTGGACATCCTTTTGGTAGCACCTATTACATTAGTCATGAGGAGAGCATGAGCTGGAACTGAATACTCACTAACACTCTCAAAGCCCAAAAGCTAGCAGGGTGTCCTGCCTCTCTCCAAGAGAAGTACCCAGTCGCAGATTTAGAACAAGTGAAAAGAGGCACAGCACACCATGGAAGTGTAAACCAGGGGCAAAAGAAATCCCTGGGTTGCCCAAGTATGAACATCGTCATAAAGCGGTGTGCCCCATTAGCTGTGAGATAACCTGTTATCAGAACAACACCCATATGCACACAGATGCTCAGGGGATCTGTACCCCTCGCTGTCTGGCAGAAGAAGCTGTATCACAGGAAAGATACAGGAGACAAAAAGTGGGACTTCCTTCCTTCAGCACTGTAACTGGACACTCTTTGTGGGCAATAAATTACACAGAGCTTCCATCTGGTTGCAACAGTGGCAGCCCTTTTCTTCCTACTGATTTCTGGATTATTATTTTTTTTTTTTTCAGTCACCATTAGCATCTCTTTCTGTAGACATACTTTTCGGCTTTTTCATAATTTTCAGTTTCAAAGCTTATATGCAGAAGCGTTCAAAGAAAATGTTGGCTCATCCTTGAACTGTTTTTCTACATGGTGAAAGAGAAATTGCAAAGCACATTTTATATTTTCTGCTTTAAAAACACAAACATATTAAAAGATCTCCAGCAAGATATCGATTTGTCATGATGCAATCAATCCTAATAGTGAAAAGATCAACATAAATTCTATTTCTAAACACCACAAGTATTCAATGTGAAATACCCAAACAGGAAACTTTGTATTAAATTTGTATATTTTGAACTTGTAATATTTTCTCAGACAGTATCACTCCAATTAGACGGTCAGCATGTGTTTTGCATTTTAGAATCCATATAGAACTCATCAGTAATAAAGAGATATGGAAGGGATATGAGTCATTAGTCATATTCAGGAAACATATTTCTGGAAAAAAAAAATTAATACATGACCAGTTGCCAGCAAGTAGCAATCTGCTACATATACGAATAAAGTATGTTATAAAGCTACATATTTTAATGATAGTCTTTAAATGTTAAAATTGTTGTAAACTGTAATGGAAACAACATTTCTCTAATGGAATATTTAATCTCACTTATGACCCCCTAAAGACTGCATAACGATTCTTACATCAATGGGAGCTGGGTAGAATTGCACAGTTGGTGTAGTACAGTAAAGTCTAAAGTTAAGCCGCTGCGTAAAGGTACTCTTATTGCTAAGTGCAGGAACAAACCCAGTGATTTTGGTGATGCTCTCTTGGGCTTAAGGTTAAACAAATGTTTAAGTGTTCTAGACTTCACAGCCCTGCGCCCTCCATCCTTTCTCGTATGGGAACACTTCTTACACACCTCTGCAAGTACAATTTAGCCCAAATCAGTACACTTAATGAAACAGTTTCCCTTCTTCAGAGACTGCCAGTATGTGTGTACATGGTTTTGCTACTTTTTGAGGATCACTGGCTTTTCCATGTGGGTTGGCACTGTTAAATTCAAAAAGGTTACATTCCATGTTGATGAGTTAAAATTATAATTGTGGTCTCAGTATAATTGCAAAGAATTACTGGAGGTGGGAAAAGAAAAAAAAAGGAGTCACTTTGTCTTTGGGGTCAATAAGGACATTGATAGGTTGTTAAAAAATAAAAAGATATTTTTACCCTAAAGCTAAAAATTGTCATTGCCCAAGTAGTAACAATATTTTGCTATGGAACAGCTGGGGAAAGTCAGCTGGGGAAAGCCATTTGGTGGATAACAACACACAGAAACAGAAATTCACTCTTGGCCCAACAGCATCACCACAAATGTTCCTGTCTCAAGGTCCCTGGAATGTAGAGATTACTAAAAGAGCAAATTAAAAGTTCTGTGACATCTTTGTTTGAACTGTAATTACACTCATTTTTTAACATTCCATAAATGTTTAATACTACAGAGAAATTAGCAGCAGCTATCCCTGTGTGCTGTGAGCAATCAGCAGGGAAGCCTCATTCATGCACATATAATAACTTAAAGGCCACCTTTTTGTCTTATATTCTCTGTCCTAGGTAGGTATAGAGGTCTGTTAAACAGTTTAGGTGAAGTGCTTTTCTTCCAAAATATCAAAAATTCATTTTTGGTTTGACAGAAAATAAATAAATAAATAAATAAATAAATAAATGGCTAAAGAGTTTATGACTGTAGACAAAAGATATTCCTGAAGTGTAAATTAACTTGGATTTTGGTTAAAACAGATATATGTTATATATATATATATATATATATATATTCCAGCAGATAAGACAGATATAGCAAGAAAGTGAAGGCATTCTGGGGAGAAAAAAAAAAATGTCATTGCTAGTCCTCTTCAGTGCTAGTCCTCCAGTATCATCCCAACAATTCTTCAGAAAGCGTATAGGCATTACCCATTTAGTTGAGTATAGCAAGTTATTGTCTGCATACACTGCATCATTAAAGCTACCACAACTGAAGATCATTCGTGGACCAAGTGTAACAAAGACCTTAGTCCTGAGAAAACAGGAGATTTCAAGTCTGGCTTCAGTGAAGTGCTGTCGGTGCAATCAAGAACAAAACCTTCTTCTGATACTGAAATAGTTCAGCCTACAAATCAGGTAGCTGTGACCTACACTTGTCTATAACTTGGGACCTCTAATTGCACTGTCTTGCACTGCCTGGCTCCCCTACAGTGCAGGACTTAAAAGCTTTTTATTTCCCCAATCTGCCTCCTCAAGGCCACCTGGGAACTGCTGAACGCAGACAGGACTGCAAGCAGAGGGCTAGCACCATGCCCTAGTCCTGCTCTGCATGGCCAGACAGCTTGTCCGAGAGAATAGATGGGTGGGCAGCCGGAAAGTAAAGGGATAGCTGGCAATATCCAAGGAGGGAAATGAAGCACATATTGGCAGGGAGTAAAAAAATAAAATTATGCTGGATGGGAAGAGAAGTACTGAGAAGGAAGTCATCTCAATTCAGGAAGCTCTTAATAATGTATTTTAAGTTAAAGCACATGATTCATTACTTTCATACCAATATTATGTGTGACTCCAGCTAGGAATATATTTGAGCAACTTGCTGAGCTGGGGCTCTGCAGCAGTTTCACAAGCTGCTTGGGGTGGGGCAAGTCCATGGTGCCACTGAGAGGTGATGTTCCTCTTCCCACTGCCCCTCACCCTGTTGTTCCACCACCTCTCCTCTGCTGGCATTAGTACCTGGGCAAGCTGGGCTACCAGCACCACCAGCTCACTCATGCAGCTGGTGCCAGCACTGGTGATGGAGGCTGGAGAGTGTAAGCAGGAGAGATAAGGGTAAAACATTATTTTATTTTTTTTTCCCATTAAAATGCCAGCGACATATCCAGCAACATATCCAGCAGCAGGGGCAGGACATGACCTTCAGGCACTTGTTAAACTGAGCTCTGCGTGTCCTCATCCGCTCCTCTTTTCCTTTAGCAATGCTAAACAGAGATTTCAAGCTTATCTTGGATGGGGACTGCAAATTCCCAAGCCTTCACAACCTTTTTCTGAAGCAGTTAAATAAGCACCATATCTCCATGCAGACGTGGTGTAAGAAACAGATCCAGCTACGTGACTGGGAATAAATAAAAAATAATAATTTGCATTTTCAGAACAAACATTTCTGATTTTTTTTTTTTCCTGAAGAAGTATGTGACAGATGGTTTGAGTGAGTAGTGGTGAGGCATTCAGACACTACCAATTTCCTAGTGTTCTCTCAGCTATTTACAGTTTCTGTTGCATGCATTAAAAACTGAGAGCATTTTTCCCCCCATAAACTTCAACTTCTCCCTTTAACATATAAGAAAAAGACCTCTCGGCTGTCCCATACTGGGACATTGTAATGAGACTGTTTGAATTATTCGTCTCCATCATTCAATGTACAGTACATATATAGACATAGCTCATTACTCAGGGAGAGACAATAAAATAGCACTAACCATTTAAAACCTATTAATCTGGATAGCACAGTTAGCATAAGCAATACTTTATTATTACAAAATTAAATCCATTATAAGTATCCTGAGTATCCAATCAGTTTAGTAATACACCAACCAAAGCTATCTACATGAATGGCTGTACTGCTTGATGGAATACGTTTGGTATTGCTATACATTAATCTGACTTTTACTGTGATGTTATTTATAACTCTGACAAATTGACTTTCATCACATGTAAAGCAGATAAACAATTTATGAAAGAGTACTTAGAGCATTTTTATAGGTTATGTGATGGATTTTTTTTTTTTTCTTTTCTCTTTAGGGGCTACAAGATGTTTTCCAGCAAATCACAACTCTATCAGTCAGAAAACTCTTGATCACCACGAAAAATATTTTTTTCCCTTCAGATTTTACTGGACTTAGGTTAAAGAAAACAGTGATGAAGGCCAAACATATATTATCTGAAAAAGTAGGAGTTAGGATGCTGAGTGGGTGTTCCAGATGACAAGCCTACCAGGCTGTCCTTGCTGCCACTGAGGCAGAGCACTGCTAGAGCTGACTGAGCATTCATGGGCTGCTCTGCTGGGACAGGCAGAGATCCAGGCTGCAACACAGAGAGGCTACAGGTATTTAGAAGGGACAGAATAAAGTCAAAGACATACCAGGGAAGATTTTAAAAAGAAAGGTCCTTTTTATTAACTATGTAACCTAAACATCTATTTTTATCTTTTTAAGGATACAGATATGAGTATCATACCAGTTAACTGACTTGAATATTTCAAAAGCCTGCTATTTCTCAGTAGTGCTACATGTGCCAAGCAGTGATACATATACGTATATACACATACCTATACGTAATGCATGCTGAAGTGTAGGATTCAGCTGGAAGCCAGTTCCTGGCTCCCCTGAAGGTTTCACCAGCGGAGGCTGTCTCTTTATTGTGGCTACTGTTGCTGTAGTGTGTGACTGCTTCTAAAAAGATTCACTTTTTATTCTCCCAGGCCTTCTGTAAGAGGAGGAATATAGTCCTTTTCTACTGATGGGAAGCTGAAGCTAAAAGATTATGACTTCACTGTGTGCTGGCAGGCAAGAAAACGAGGAGGAGCAGACCCCCCCGGTTCTTCCTGTGACTTTCATATAGAGTGGCTGCAATTTCTTTCCTTTTGGTGCATTTCCACCACACAAGCTTTGATGGGTTTTGTACGTAGAATGTCAAGTGGAATCAAGGGCTCGATTCTATCTATCAGGAGTCAGACGTCAAAAGCAAGCAATCTGTCATTGTCAGCATTTGCCTCTCATAGAAAGGGGAGGCATGTATATACAGATTCATATAACTCCTTCTCAGTGCTCTTCCTAGGGCAGTATAGCTAGGCTGCTGCAGGAGCAAAGATGGGATATGCTGCCTGATTCCCAGAGTGGGGAGATTTCTGTCACTGCCCTGGACTTTCCTCAAGGCACTGGGGAAGAATGTGGCAGAATCAGCATCTGATATAACTGGCCCCTGGTCTTGGTTGGATGTCTTGTTCCATGAATGGGGTCACAGGCAAGGAGCCAGAGCAAACATCCAAAGAGTGCAATACGAAAACATACTGAGAAAAGTACACTATCACAGCTGAACATCGCTCAGTGATACAGGACTGACATTAAGATGTGCCCAGTGCTTTATGCTGGCCTCTTACTGATTTTTCCAAGGTTCAGCCATAATAATCATTATTCTGAAAGTCAGATTGCTTTGTGCAATTTTCCTAGGTAGCATGACTCAGTTGCTTAAAAGTCTTTGAAATTCAAGAAAGAAAGGATCTAATGGAGCCAGAAGCAAAATATACTGAATTTTAAATCTCAGGGCATCACTCAGTCTCACTTTTCTTCCCTCACGCTTGGATAAATAAATTTAATTTGAGGATAAGACAAGTAGCTTTCTCCCACAAAATGAGCAGATTGAATAAAAGCGAGTCTTTTTTTTTTTTTTTTTTTTTTTTTTTTTTTTTTTTTTTTTTTTTTTTTCTACAGTCCTTTGAGGAAATAGTTGTTGTTGATTAAACTGAATACACTTGCATCTGACCTTTCCTGCTATTGTTTCACTACGGTCGAATCCGTTTGTGCCTCTGTAGAGCCAGCCCGTCAGTCACGCTCCGGCACACGCAGCTCCCAGGGCCAGCTCTGGTCAGCCAGCAGCCGGAGCTGGTGCAAACCTCACCAAGGCCAGTATAAAAGAAAACCTCTCCTGCAGGAGGACTTTGTGGTACCCAAGATGAAGTTCAGCCTCTCTAGGAAGGTGAGATAAAGACGGGGTAGGGACCTTCTGGCTTATCTAACAGGGAGAGATTTTGGGGCTGGTGCTGTGAAGAGCCCCACCAGGGTGTATTTTCCAGGCAGTCCAGCTGTTTTCCTGAGCTCTCTGGCAAGGAGGTTCTTGTTACCAAGGGAAGAGACAGCATCAAGTATCAGTGCCATGACCATATCTGGGGACTCCTCTCCACCTAAGCAGAACATTATTATTAATGGGAACCCAAATCCTTACCTACATGGCTTAATGCTAGTGACTAACGTGTGCTATATCTTCAACCAAGGCAGTACATGTTCTGCATTAAACTACAACAAACATTAAACATAGGGAGGAAAAGGCAGCTCTGAGGCATTAGGATGGTTTTTCATTTCTTATTGAACTTTTTGTTTAAGCCCTGCCTATCAAGCTTTAGCCATAGACATTGGGAATATTCTGGTACTGCTGGTGAATAATGTTCTCCTGGCAAGCAATAATTGTCTAATTTTCAATAACAATATTCATCCCAATGTTTGGTTGAGTTCCAGTCGTATCACTTTGAAATCTTCCTCATGATCTTCAGTTTTAATTTCTAATATTCTTATATTAGTACTTCTGCAAGATGCAAGTGCTGGCAAAAAGAAGAAAGAATCAGTTCTCCGACTAAAAGCCTTTCAAAAAATTTAATTTTCCATTTTGACTCTAGCAAAGACAAATGGACATGGCAAGATGTAATTCTTCTTCCTGAATAAATACCTTATAGTGGCAACTCTCCCTGTGAGGAATTGAATCTGGAAGAACTGTCTCAGAGTAAGTGGAACTCAAAAGATGTATCACAACAGATTACTATATTTCTGTTATATATTTACACAAACCTGACTGGTTTAAAGACTTAGCTCCTGTGAAAATTGGGCTAAAATTAGTGCTGGAGACCTCCTGAAATCTCTGGCCATCCTGCACTGCTCTTGGCTCTGGTATACTAAGACACAAACGAGCTCTCTGTAGAGGTATTTTTCAAGGGGTATTTTCTCTGCTAACGGTCTCTCACATGCTTAGGAAAGTCACACGTGCCCATCCAAGGAGAAAATCAGATAGCTGTGTCTATGTAGAATTAAACAAGTAAGAAAGGAATAATGGGTTCAGGGAAAATGCATTTTTAATAGTCTTGAAATTATTTGCAGATATCTGTTGAAATGCTTGGATCCCTTTGACTGAAGGGTGCTTTTGGGAGGGGGGGGAGGATTCTATTCATAGAGATGCAAAAAGAATCCTCTGTTTTTCCCTGCATCTTTTCTCCCTCTTGTTTAGTTAATAACTTAAAAGTTAAAATTCTTACCCAAGAAATAAGCAACACAAGTTCTATTCTTTGCTTGGAGAATAATCCAAATACAAGGCTAAAAAGTCATGGGTATGCATGAATGAGGCAGAGAGTAGATTCAGAGTAGCTCTCCCATTATCTGCATGTGACAGCCTTAATGGCTCAGCTATGGGATATAAGAATTTTCTATAGATGCCACTTTTTCCTTTGCATAAAACAAAAGTCGGCAGCCACAGTCATAATGAGCCTTCAGCCCTGCTTCAGAGATGAAACCTGAATGTTAATCATCGAAATAAAGAGTATTTTATTTTTTATTAAAATATACGGTCACCAAAAATAATCATAAGCATCCTATCCCCACCCCAAACATATCTTCTAGCATATTGGAGAGAACAAGAAGTGGAACTACAGATTCTATTCTGTTCTGCTTCTGGGAAGAAGTGAACCAAACTTTCTCATATATCAAGTGACTGCTCTAACCACTGAACTATTCAGGAAAAAGAGTTCATCTTCCAGTTGCGTGTGTCCTTCCTTTCCTGTGCTTTCCTTCATTCATCTTTCCTACAGTGTAACAGGCATTCTTGTCCTAATCTGTCACTGTGCCATACCTAACACATTGTCATGGGTCAAAGATGTCCAATTCACACAGAATAACAACAGTCACATCCGTCAGCTACTATCCCATTGGCAATGCTGAGGCACATAGTGAGGTTGAAACTGTGTTCCCCATTTCCTGTGTAAATTTTCTACTCTGAATCTCCTCTTTTACTTCTGGGATGCACCATTGACTACTGCAGCACCTCTAGTTTGCTTATCAGTCTTTGTATTGCGTGTGTGTGAAGCACATTGTTTTCCTTATTTTCCTGGTTTTGACTGAAAACTGGGATAAAAGTTGTGCAAATGAGGTGCAATGTGTTCTTCAAATGGCCTTTCCTCTTAAAGTAGACATGCTGACTACTTCCCAACAGATGATGTTTATCTGTGTGACCAGATATCTAACTCTGTGAGATATTCTCTACTGTCTCATCAGGAATAGAGTCCTTTGTTGGTCTGTAGTTCCCCAGATCTCTTTAAGAGCCCATTTGGCAGAAGGAAGTTACGTTGGCGATCTGGTACAGTGGCCATTTCTACAACTGGTGAGGCACCTTGGTCAGCAATTCTGCAACTTCACATTTGAGCTCCTTCAAAATCTTGGTTGAATGCCAAGCTGTCCTGGTGTCTTTCTGATATTGAATTTGTTTTAATTCACTTTGAATCCCCATTCCTGTAACTCAAGGAAATGGGACCAGAGCTTTTAAATAGCTAGTCCTTGTCCTAGCCATCAGACAAAGCAGTAGCAATATTTAAAATGGAAATCTGTGAAAAGAAAAAGGGTCTTCTGATTCTATATAGTTATCCACAAGTTGTCTGTATTGTACCAAAACCATTGGATAGAGCAGTAATAGCAATCATAAATGTAGTAGTGAGGCACCTTCTGATTTGCACATCTGTCATATCAGTGCCAATCTATTTATGAGGTAATAAAAATGAGCTAAATTAAGAATGATCAGGGAACCCCATTCGCATTATTGAAGCATCATGCAGTAAGTGCAAGAGACAGGTGGCATAAGTGCTAAAACAAGGACAGAGAGTATGTGCTGCAGGGAATCAATCTACTGCATTAACGGCTAATGGCACACTCAGTGTTTATCCATTATTTATCACATAAATGAGTATGTGCCGTCTAGACTGCAGAGGTGCTTTCATAACAGACTGACACTGATTACTGAAAATTAAAAAATGAGAGATGATCTTAATGAATTAATTGAAAATTAGCAAATAGTAACAAGGTCTACATGGTATATCTGTTCAGCCTAATAACAGTGGATTTTGTTTTGTTTTTATGAAAGTTATTTGATCCATTGCTATAATTTTAGAGTTTAGAGAATAATGCAAAATCTGTGAAAAAGGTAGAGGACTTAGGATGCAATCACTTTCTGCCACCATAACATACTTTAATTTGCATGCACACTTCTTTGTTTGTTTGTTTGTTTTTGAACTGCTTTTTGTTTTACTTTAACTTTCTGCTCATTTATTTTTTCCCCTTTTGACTTACTGGCATTTTATGAATACTAAGAATATCTGCTTATATTGAGAGAAAAATGTTGTTCAACATGTATTGAGTACCAGTTGTGGCACAGAGACTACACTCTACACATTGTTTTGAAACTTTGAATGTTACCAGAAAACTGTCCTTGAATAAATAAGTTACATGAGCACTGGTTTGATCACCTATTATTATCACTGGAAGCTATATAATTAAATTCAGAAGAAGGTTAAAATTTTCACCTCAGATCCACTGAAGGTGTTAAAACTGAACACATATTTGGATGGTTAGTTGAATTTTTTAGTCTGTTTAAAGACTAATTCCAATAAAAGAACAAGGTTATTTAAGCATGCTAACTTATTCATGAAGGATAGAAGAACTCTACTGGATAAGTGGAAAAAATATAGTATTTAAGCATCCCCATTATATTAATTATCTTAAAAAGTTGACCTCCATAAAGATGATTCGGTTCATAGAAATTTAGGTAACCAATTTAAATTTATACTAATACCGAATGTTAGTTGTTTGCATTCCCCTGCAATACACCCTATCTTTGTTACAAGCAAGCAAGTCCCAAGAGAAAAAACATCATATTACAGTTAATAAGGTTTTAACTAGCTGTGTTGGTCTTGGAAGAAGGAAAACTGCGGATGTCTTCTGTCTGAATCCATCATACCCTATTCAGTTCTTTAATAGGCAGCATGCTGTTGTCCCATAATGAATCCTTTACTAGGATAATAGACACACTTGGATAAGTTTTCAGTGACAAAGCGAAAAATACTGAATTTCCCCAGTTTCCATCAGGAATGCTTGAAATTTTTAAAGATCCCTCTCTCTAATTGTTGCTCTAAATGTTCATATCATTTACGTTGACAGAAAGATCTCTCTTACATGACAAGGAAAAAAAAATACCCCAAATAAAAACACTCTCAAAGTTTGGACTGCTTAGGTTCAGAAAACATGAAGAGAAAGGTCAGTTTTGTGACTCATCTAAACCAGTCCAAATTAAATGTAGTCTTCCAAGGATTTAGATTGGTTTCTGAATCCCAGTGTGCCACCTGGGCTGCTCATAAATGATAAAGCTGCTAGGTTAGTGGCTGCATAAGTACATGCAAGACTTGAAGATGCTTGAAATAGGCTATGTTTTGTGCATAATGTCCAGAACCAGAATTTCTGGACATTCACATAGACATTCTGGTACCTACATTCACGTAAACATTTTTGAAAAAAAAATAAATAAATTGAAATCTTGTGCATTTTTAATTATCCCTAGCAATTGCCAATTACTATAGTAACTAGTCAGATTTACTGGATAATTTAGTCAAAAAGGCACCTAAAGGTTTTCAAACGTATCCTATTTATCTCTGCAATTACTCACACAAATGACCGCCCAATTCATCCTCTTCTAGTTTATTCTATTGGACTTTATGTTCATGGTCTTACAGGATAAAACAAAGTTTAACTTGCAGAGGGGATGAATGAATTTCCAGCTCCCCCAAACTCTGTTCCACTTATCTCCTGGTTGTCTCTGCTCCAGCTCCACTATAAAGTATAGATAGATATATACTGTAGAATAGCCAGTACAAAATGTTCAATTAGTAACTTCACTGCCATTCTTAAACCTAAACTTAAAACAAAATTAGCAACAATATTTTCAGCCATCAAGTAGCTCCAGAAGTGTTATTAAACACATTGCTCTTCAGACCTCACACAAATGTGTTCTTTCAATTTTATTCTCTTTTTAATCTATTCCTCAAATTTTATCATTTATATCTGTACAAAGTAAATATCCTTGATTTAAGAAAATAAAAATAGGGAATGAAGAAATAAAAACTTGACTGAATTTTTATTAGTGATATTAACAGTGGACTCAGTTACAGCAGTGTTTACCATGGATTTTGAGTTGAATCCTCCTCCAATACATGGGGTCGTTTATTACCTTAGTGATAGCTAAGGTAATAGAGTGAAGAGCCATATATTAAATACATACATACAATCTCAGAACATTTCTAAAGACTCCTCTGTCTTAGACAAAGGCAAGCTATTTTATTTTCAAAAATTGCCTGTTGATCTTTAACTTGCAGCGATGCCATTAATTTCACTTATATCCATTGCAAGAAAGCTTAATTTTTGCATCTCTTCTTCTGTGGCACTCACCCTCCCACACATCCAAGTACACTTACCTTGGCACAGTTTGTGCCTCAAATATTAGAATTGCAGTATCAAGTGCATTGCCAAGAACACACTGTGATGAGGCAGCACTTACCAATTTCCTATGAGTTCAAGCATGCATTACTGTGTATTATTCTTAGGAGGGAACTGCTTGTGGCATAATTCCTTGTGAACAGCACATTTCCATCTAAAGCAATTGCATAAGAGAAGGCAAAGGAGACACAAAAGTTTCAAAACATCTCTAAAAGATCATTCACCAGTGTTTTCCTTAACGCAAAATATAATGCTGTTCAGGAATTCAAATGTTGTTCATTTAAAAAAGAAAAAAAATAGAAACAAAATTTAAAAGAGAGAAAAAAATACCCACACAAGCATTCTCACCTGCTAGATGTTACGTGCTATTCTCCCAAAGTGCCAAACAGCAAAAAATGCATTTTCTATAAACAAGTGGATGGGAAACCCACTTTTTCAGATTTATTTTTTTTCCACTCAGTTCTGTGACATATATTCAGGCATCTTGCTTCTTATCCCCCATTGTACCTAGTGTTTCTTAATATCTTCCATCCCAGATATACCAGTGTGTCTGACTCTCTCTCCTTTCTAAACCCATTTTCCATCTCTACTGAATGAGGAGGATGATCCAAGTCAAACTCTCACTTTCAAACAAACTTACAGTATGTGACTTTGGAAAATTCAGTTGAGGCTTTTCACAATTTACAATTGGAAAAATGTAGGATTTATCTGAAAAAAATCACAGCTTGGTACTGAATCTCATATTTCACATTTGTAGTCTACCTTACTACTACTTACGTATATAATCAAAAATCTGAGATCTAAAGATATTACAAAATACGGAAAAGTTGCATTCATGTAGCAATAGAAAGGGCAAATTAGTAAATTACTCATTTTTACTTTGCTGAAAAACAATAAGACCAAATCTCACAGGAGAATAAAATCCACTGCAAACCCATTTCAACCACAGCCACAAAAGACCTTGCCGCTTCACTTTCAATAGACAGGGAGTATAAACTCTGAAGTAGCACATAAAGGCTAATGGCAGCCTACAATCTAATTAGTCCTTATTATAATACTGTCCAGAGATTCAACAGATATTTCTTTAAAAAGGACACAGGCACAAACAGCCCACCCACAAAGGAATTCAGTTTCCTTTCAGAGGTCTAGAAATGCTTAATAAAGAAGAGTCTTTGACCAGGAAGAAGCTTGGCTGGGCCCGGCATGTTCATTAGCCTGCCTTGAGATTTTCATGACTGAAGAAAAAAAAATAGGGAACAAAAGTGTTTATACATTCTGCTTCGTTTAGACTTTCACCTTGGATTACAAGGCCGAGTGAAGTTTTTCTTCGTGTGAGGTTAGGATTTTCTGCAAGTTTTGCTGAGATTTCTAAGGAAGATTGGAGAGTAGAACTGAAGAGCATTGAAAATGGGGCTCCAAAAAGTCTGAGTAATTTTTTTTTCTTTTTAAAAAAGTTTTAAGGATGCACAAACCCTGCGGGATGTTTAAAAGCGTGTGACTAAAAGGCAAAATGGGAATGGTGTTTTTCAAGATGTGTTCAGTGAGTATTCATGTCTGTGGTACTGTATTAGTGACACAGAAGTGCACTTAGAGAAGTAGAGGACAGACCTCCTAAGGCCCAAGACAGCCCCAAATTCTTCATGTCTGAGACAGATCTCAAGACACAAGCGTGTGCATGTGTACATCCATGATCAGTCATGCTGTGGAGCTCCGCACAGTTACTTGTCTTTAAGAGCTTACAGAACTGCAGTGCAGTGAGACTCACACACTGAGGGTGCCTCTACAGCAGCACTACAGTTCAGATCAAAAGTGTATTTTAGCAGTAAATCTCCTGATCATCTGGACTTATACCACGCTTTGGTTTGTAAATTGACATCCATCACATGCAGTTCAGGCATTGGGTTCTCAGCAGCAGTGCTCCGCTTGCACTGGGGCACACTACGGGTGCTATTAGCACAGGTGCTATTAGCACAGTCTCCTATTGTATTGCAGACCACTGCATTTCATCCAGTTACCTCTTACTGGTCCTTAAGATTTAATTGAAAGCAAACCCTGTTAGCCTGTCAGACTGTAAGAAGTATTTTAATACATACCACAGAATGCTTGCTTGCGGCTCAGAACTGACTGGTAAAATAACCTGAATGATCTGGTGGGAAATTTGTGCTCCGTGCTTCCACCAGGAGATTCTTTGACCAAGCCTGAATTACAATTCCTCTACAGAAGCAGGGGTCTTAAAGTGTCCTAATTTCGTCTAGGATAGCTGCTAGCACATGTTCTCCCAAATGGTTCTTTGTTTTAGCAGAACTTGAACGCAGCAGATACCAGATTAAGAGGCATGCAAGATTAAGATTTACTCATTATGCAACGAATAAAACACATTGCACAGTCATTGATTCAAATTTTTATTGTTCAAATATTTATTTCAGAAGACAGATGTATGGAGATGATATTTGTATGGAGATGGTATTTATAGAAGACGTCTGTCTATACAGGCTCAGGCATCGCCATGTGTTTTTATAACTACTTTTCCATATGGTGGAGCAATTTAATGTGTACCTCGCGACCAAGTGCTCTAAGACCCTTTCTTTTTCGGGGTGCAGAAGTCCAAGCACAGGAACCTCTCAGTTGCTGCTGTCATCAATCTGCCTTCCACATCAAACCTCAGCTGACAGAAACTGGCCTTGCCCTTGAGCGAAGCCTGGTATGGTGATACCTCCTATCACAGGGGTGCTCACCTCCACAGGCACCATCTTGCGCTTGATTTCACACCTATGAGGTATTTTTTTTTGTGCCATATTGTGTTGTTTTTTTTTTTTCTGTTTTCTCCTGGACTAAAGGAAGAGGACCAGCTCTGAGGACCTGCTCAGACCCATGTGGAGATCCAAGAGCACCATGGGCAAGGCTGAGGGCCCAAACCCAACAGGGCGCCAGCCGCTCTGTGGATCACAACCAGCATGAAGTGTCGGTGTAGGGCCAGCAGCCCCACCTCCCCCATCCCTCGTATTGATTAAAAACCCTAATTACGGCCAGATTTAATTCCCCACTCAGCACTGGGGCACCCAAAACAGCTCCCCCACCCCACCCCTTCCTCCCTAGGGCCGCTGCCCTCCGTCCCTTCACCTTACCCCCCCCTCACCCCCTCCACTGCCTCCCCGGCCCCAGCGGGCACCGGCGCGGCCGCCCCGCTCCGCTCCGCCCCGGCCGGGGGCGCCGGGAGGCCGGGCGGCAGCGGCAGCGGCGCGCAGGGCCGGGCAGGGGCGGAAGCGCAGCCCGGGCTGGGCCGGCACCGCCACACGCCGCCACCGGGGCCGCCACCGCCGCCACCGCCGGGGCCGGGGCTGGGGCCGGTGCCGCCGCTCGCAACATGGCGCTGGTGCCGTGCCAGGTGCTGCGCGCCGCCATCCTGCTGTCCTACTGCTCCATCCTCTGCAACTACAAGGCCATCGACATGCCGGCGCACCAGACCTACGGGGGCAGCTGGAAATTCCTGACCTTCATAGACCTGGTAAGCGCCTGCCTGCCTGCCTGCCTGTCTGTGTCTGTCTGTCTGTGTGCGTGTCCCTGGCCCCGGCCCCGTCCCACCCGAGGGACCCGCACGGCGCCGCGGGGCGCTCGGCCGCCGGCAGGTGCAGGCAGGAGGCGCCGCGCGGTGCCCGCCGCAGACCCCGGCCCCGAGGCGGCCCCGCTCCGCTTCTCCCCGCCCCGGATGCGGGCCGGGGACGGCGGCCGCTGCCCCGCCAGCCCCGTGCGGCAGCCGGGCCGCGTTTGGCCTCGCTCGGAGCCGTGCGGTGGGAGGGGAGGGGCGGGAGCAGGGCCGGGAGGGGAGGGGAAAGGAAAGCGCCGAGCTCGGGAAGTGCGGGAGCTGCTTCCCCTCGGCGCCTGCAACAAAGCCCGTCGGTGCCTTTCCTGCCAGTCTGCAGGCGTTTCACGGGGCCTGCAGGTGCAGAAGTGTCTCAGGGTGCCAGTAGCAGAGCTGCCAGGGCTTCTTACAGCCTCCTGCTAGGGTCCCAGCGCCCCGCATCCAGCCCCAGGCTGGGTTTGTGGAGACCACTGCTGACCTCGTAGGTGGGGCGGGGAAGTTTCCTTATCAGGGTTAAGCAAAGGTTGCTCACAGTTCATATTTTAGTTAGAGACAAGCAGCAGCTCCCACGTTTTTTCACGTAGCCAGGATAATTTTGTGTTGGGTGTGGAAAACTGGCTGGATCTCTGGGGATCCACAGCCCCAACTAGTGCTTTAACACTATTGTGAAGTGGTGTCTTAAGGCCTGATTTTCTCTTAAGGCAGAATAGAGACAAACTAATGTTTAAATTCACCTTTTTTTATTCTTCCAGCCAACTGAACAGCACAGGCAATGATATTTATTGATAGAAGTTAGCATCAAATCCCAGTAAGTTAGGGGGGAGCTGTCGACTTCAGTGGGGATTGAAATGGATATAAACCAACTAAAGCTAAAAGGCAGTGATGTGGTTTCGAGCCTCTTCCTTTTTCTTCCCCCCTTCTAGCCCTGACAGTTGCTTGAGGATTAAGTGAACTGAGGCTGTCATGCACTGAAAATAACATTTGACAGTACATTATATTCATTACTTCTGCAAAATTACAGTCTGCTGTCCGTAGCAAGTTCGTGTGGACTTTCCTGTCAAAACACACACATGGTTCAGGCTACTTCTGACGTGGCCCTAAAGGTCAAGGTAAATATATAGTGCATTTTGAAGCATCTAGAACAGCGATCAGCTGCGGCTAGTCATTTCTGTCATTTAGCTAATACTTGTCACGTGTTTCTCATAGTTACCAAGTTGTATAGGTGAGAAAAGGTTAATAGTTCCTTACAGTCTTCACTCCTCCAAATAACAGACACAACTGCTTGCATGCCTTTCTCAGTGACTTGCCAGCAAACAGACCTCCCCACTTGTTGACAAAGTTTACTTATGGCCAAAAGGCCCTGGTCGCGTGTTATCTAAGCAAATATACCTTCGCTTCTCCCGGGACAACTGGGAGACTTGAAGAAACAAAATACTGTTAGATTCGTGAGGAGGATACCAGGAGGAGAGGTTGGAGGATGTTAGGCACGCTTCCTAAATCCTATGTGTTGGCTTAGTCTTGAAAAACTCTTCCATAAGTTTCAGTTTCCTCAGCCATGTGCAGTGTTCCTCTGTCAGTCATTTTCAGCGGCTGTCTAGACAAAATAGCAGCCATGCCAGAGTCTTGGCAGACGTGTTCCTGCTACAGATTGTACCTCCAACAAGCAGAGATTTCATCTTTGACATCATAGAAGCACGTAGAAAATCTGTTTCCAAAAACAGCTACTGCTTTTAGAGAAAAGCGAGTTTATGAGCTGAATATGAAAAATCATTTGGATTTTTTCACCTGCCCATTTATAAGGGAACATTCCTCTCCAGTCTCAGCGTCAGTAAATGTCTCAGAAATTCAGGTAGTGGGCTTTGCAGAGGTACTATGTGAAATGACTTAAAATTATCCTGCATGTAATGCAATTTTGAGTCAAATTATGAAAATCTAGTAGTTTGGACACTGACACACTAGACAGAGTAAAATATTCTAAATGTATTTATTGATTTGAACAGCACTTACGCGATTTGTGGAAGTCCAGCATTAAGAAGAAACTGTTTCATACAAAGCTAAAGCTGTAAGGTACCTGTCTATCCATAATATTTTGGATGTTTATACCTAAGTAATATTGTCTTGGGTGCCAATATTCCTGCTTAATCTCACCTGTCCTTGGATTATGAAGGAAAATAAGCACTATCAATGACTTCTTCTAACTGCTGTCATTCCAATTACTGACTCTGTTTCTTTGCAGTTGCTAATATGGTGGCAACATTCTCTAAACATCTCTGTCTATTTCCATGGACATGCTTCAATTTCCATATTTTTCTGGTTAATGAAGCAATGTAGTGGAATGGAGAACGTACCGAAAGTATGTTTTGTCAGTACACTGGTGACGCTCCTCACTGTTACTAATGATCATTTCTCCACTTGGGGTTTTCTCCCATGTATGTGAAGGTTATAGGTGCTTGCCCCGCTTATTCCAAAAGTGGTACAGACTTCTGCTTAGAGCCAGTGTCATTACAGAGCACAAAAGGGAGGTGCATAGACGTTAATAATTGCTGCCAAGACCACTTAGTGGGCCCAGCAGATCAAATCAAAGACCATTTAGCCTCACAATACAAACCAAGCTTCAGGGTTAGTTCCTGTGGGAACGGCAAAGAACTGGATTTAGGTGGTAAACTTCAAGAGATCTGCCTAAAATCTCCTGTATAGTTGCCTTTGTTAGACTCAGATTCACCACTTGGTGCTTCAGTAGTGGATTGCTCCACCGTTCCCTGCACTGTTATCCGTAAGTTCATTGCTGAGCCTTATAGTGAAAGGTATGTGAGGGTGAAAATGATGCCAGTACAAAAGGATTCTTTGCAACAAGTTTGTCAGCTGCATAAATCTTCCAGAAATCTTCCCTACTTGTGCCGCTGTTTGTTCAGCTGTGTAAGTGCTGGAAGTAGCCAAATTAAAGATAACTGGGTCGTTCTGCATACACTGTAATCGTGCACCTGCCTTTATAAACACACATTTGTTGAGGGATCCCTTTGTGACAACTTTTCTAGATCTGGCAGGATCCTTACTGCTGAAGGGATTAAGTTTTATTTCTCTTGGTTCTTTTATCATTGTCACGAGAGGAGACAAAAAGTAAATGCAATTTGTATTCTGGAAGGAAGTGGAGCCTGTGGGTGCCAAAGGAAGACCACCTCTACTTTTTGTGTTTAGATTTGTGCAATAATTAGCAGAAAAGTTCACCTAAGTATGTATCACTTTAATAAGGGGTGCCTCATCTAAATAGCTTGTAACTTTTATTGTGCTGTTTCTGCGGAAATTTTACTTTTCAAACAAGCGTGAAAAAACCAAGATACACTGTTGCACGCACATATGCTTGCAATAATAAAATCCTGTTTGGATTTTTTAATCATCAGGGCTCTCTGACAGGCTGATTGGGGTAGCTACAGAGACAAAAAAACAAGCCTGGCTTTTTGGAAGCAGTCTGAAGTGTTATGTTTTATGATTATGATTAATGTCCCTGTTTTGAATAACAGAATGTTAACACGAGTATTCATACCTCGATTCAGGGCAGCCAAGGCTAGGGAGGAATTCATTTTGCTTATATATAAATCTGTCTGGCCATAGATTTTTATTACTCCCGTAAAAGAAATAGCAAGATGTCTGTGCATCTACTTTTACATGTTGCTGGCAGATTGAGTTCCACAAAAAAAAAACAATTACAAGTTTTGCTTGCAGTTTATTTTTTGCTAATACATGTTGTATTTGTTGTGTAGAAAATATGCTTAGATTTAGTTTCATTAAGTTTAAATAAGTCATCAAAACTTAGCTCATTTCTTGCCTTTGGAAGAATTCAGAGGGGCATGTTACCAACAGTAGTGCTAGGAACTAGAATTTGTAGATCCGTCATTTATCCTTTAAATTTTTCGTTACTAGTTATTAAATCATGTGAGGTACAGTTATTAGATAAAAAGATAGCTGCTTAACAAAGCATGGCTGAAATTATAAATGATTTGTGCCAATTCTGAATTTAGTCGTGCTGATAGGAAATGGCATGACCAGTAAATGCCAGTGGCCAGAAGAAGTCAGAAGTGAGGAATAAATTGAGGCTTTTCCTCAAATAAAAGTCAAAAAGTCAGCTTGATTGCAAACAGGCTATGTAGTCATTGCCTGCTCTAAAATTAGATAATTTTATATTAGAAGAAGATGTACTGTTTACCTTGTGGAATCACAATGCCTTAGTGTTAGTAACTCTGTTACACTACATAGACTCTTACCGCTAATACTAATTCAATGTTAACAAAATACAGATTTTGCTTTGAGCTTGTGCTTCTCTGGCACTACACTTGAAAGTCCCCACTGTAGATGCTCTGAACTCATTTTTGAAATGGAATCTATAAATGTAGGGAAGTTAAGGGTGATTAGCTGGCCACCAGGTAGTGGTATTTGAGGTAAAGCAGGGTTTAGAAAGTTACGTTGGTTTTCTTTGTCATTCATTATCCATATAATCAAATACTTCACAAATTTCCTACTGTTGTCATAAACACAGATATGAATTCTTGTTTCTACTCTGTGCGGTATTATCCTGCATGTATTCACCGCATCTGTTAAAGATTATTAGCGAGATCCCCTTGATATACTGCCGTAAACTCGTAGTTGCTTTCGTGCCCTTTTTGAGCTGCTGCAGTTCCTAGCAGAGGTCTGGAGATCAAAAGGCAGTTTGTGCTCCAGACTGGGTGGTTGGCTCGCTACCTGAAGTTGGGCAAGTTTCATCGCTAACTGTATGGGCTAAACTTGCTGCAACGCAGAGGATACAAGTGAAAACGTATTCCACGCTCTGTGTGATATAATTACATGACTCTTTTCCAGGATTTCCTTTACTGAAATGAATTTCACCTTCTGCTCCTCTCTTTCGTCATCTGTAAAGTTACCCTGATATGCACCCACTTTGTCAAGCGCTTTATGGCTTCTGTGTGAAACGACTAAAAAAGTGTAAGATACTGTCTTGTATTACTCTCAGAGGTAAATCATCAGCAAGTCTAGGTATCTCAGTGGTCTTACAATAGCACAGAATGCAGCCACCAGTGTTTATCAGTTTATGGAGAAAGAAACTAAGGGCTTGCTTCTTTAGGAATAACAAAAGTGAGGTTTCTTAATGGTGCTTAATGTATTTGAGAGAATAGGCAACAATATAGGTAAGGGAGCCTTTTAATAAATACGTCTTTTAGAGCTTTCTTGTTCCCTTTCTGGCTGTAAACATGTCAGAGGAACAGTTGTGTGTAGTGCTGTCTGTAGGAATAAAAGCATAATGGTATCACCGTTTGTTATTGAGAGACCGTGTTTGCCATTTGCTTTTGGTTGCACAAATCCAGTGAAATTCGAGCGCCGTATGAAGAATTCTGTTTTCACATTACATTAGCATGTCTTTATTTTACAATTGGATTTAAGTATGTTCGACATATGATTTGGGAATTCTTGGGAAAGTTATGGCTGTCATGAAATGTTTATGTTGGCAGAAGGGTTGGCAGGGGAAGGGAGCAGAATAGAAGAGAGGACAAATTGGGATCACTTACTATGGTGATAGATTTAACTAATGACAGTAATATTATTTTATAACTTGGAGTATGTAAGTGATAGGTAACAGTGCTATGTTATAAAGCAATGAAAAGTCCAAACAAGTTTGTGAAAGCATTTTCAGAAGATGATGACTTCAAGCAGTTGGTTTAGTAGATTTTCTGTTCCCCTTGAAAAAAATCCTATCTGTGTTGCATTGCAGTTGAAGGATTTTCTTCAGAATTTTATTTTAGTGGTAAGAATAACCCAGTTATTCTTCTATGTCGCCATGCAACAAAGTTATTAAGTATTTTAAATAATAAATTTAAACAATGACAACACATCCAGTATATCTCAAGGAATTCCCGTGCTTGAAATTAAAGCTGGGGTTCTGGGCTGTACTAATTCTTTGTGAATATGAATCAAGAATAAAATATTTAATCATAATATTTAATGTGTTTTTGGTATTATATTTCTGTTATACTAATGGGGCCATATAAGCTTATACAAGAAATAAATTTGAGAGATTGACCTTCTTAAGTTGAACTGGAGATCTATATAGTCTATTAAATAATATTGTAAATAATATAGAAAATTGCAAACTTAATCTTTTAAATTTGAAATATTTTAAATAAAATCAAATTCCATAGGACTCTTTGCATTCAGAACAATCTGCGGATGTACTCAAAATTGCATGGTAGAAGTCCATGCAGGTTGTTACTTGGTTTCATCCTTGGGGTGCAAAAAAAAAAAAAAAAAGTATCATGGCATGATACATGGCATGAAAATAGGGAAACTCGCAATAAAAATCTTTTATTATTGGTGTGATGGAAAAATCAAATGTGCCATTATGTCCTCCTAACAAAATAAAGTTGCAGACTTGAACAAAGTACAATGGTACAATGACAATAAAATAGAATAAAATCGAGTTGAAAAAATAGGCAATTCTGCAATGTATGAAATATGATATAATGTAGATGTATTACAAGAGATTGACAAGTGTTTGAACAAAGCAATAAAGTCAAAATATTTCAGGTTGCTTTCATTTCATGCAGTCATTTCTGTGCTGCATCTTTCCATATCTAATAGGTGGAGTTGTCAGTGCCTACCTATCCTAATGTGGTATAGAAAACAGTTTTCTAATGGTGCTAATTTAATCCAGAATCTGATGTTGGGAGGAGCTCAGGACAGGTGGAGAGTTCCTTGTCATTTAGAGTTCTAGTTGGTAATGCAACTAAACGACCAACACCAGTGGCACGTTTATATTTTTTATGCAGAATTAACAGTGAAAGAAATATTGGTATGTAATAACTTCACATGATACTGGACACATTCCTGTATTTGAAACCAGAGTCTGAGGGTCACTTTCACACCTTGGATGTCCAGGTATATATGTGATTTATAAGGTAGAAAGAGAATTGGCAATTCCTTGGTTTATTTTGAAGACCTAAGTGAAAGACAAACCTCTTGTTTGCTCTGTGAATGGGGTGAATACGGAAAGCTTGCTTGCTTCTTATGAAAGCTTTTTCAAGTTTTGCCGTATTCACCTTCATTTATTTGAATAACTACATTTTGCCCGTCCCATATTTTCAAAAGCTCTGAATTTGTTACTAGTCTTCAAAGCCTTACATCCTTTGTTACGTTTTTATTATATAAGATGCAAGATATATTCAACTCAGCGTAGTGATATTTACTGCAACAGAAAAAGTTGTGTTTATCTTTAGTGGATGGAAAAGTTAGCAGCAGCCTGAAGGGAAAAAAGCAAACAAATACAGCAGTGGGAAGCTGAAGTAAAACTTCTATCCATTTCAAAGAGGAATAAACTAAAGTAAAATAAAATAACTAAACATCTTTCGGTAAGACTTATTAAACACAAGTCCCTTTCCCCAGTTTGAACTGGGGTTAAGAGGTCTGAGGATTTTCATCAGCAATTTACCGGTTATCCTGGGGTATTTTACACGCTCTTGACATATAGTTAGCGTTGTTTGTTCTTTGTTTGTTTGTTTTGCAACATACTGCAAAATGTAGAGATTCTGTTGGCTGGAAACAGGTTAAGCTCATAGGAAGTGCTGAGAGGAAATCTGAACCTGGTTTTCGTTTGTATGAAGGCTCCTTCTGGCACTTTAGGTAAGTCCCTGTTTTCCCTCTGAAGGTGGAAAGAAACATTTGAACGCCTCATGCAACAATCCCTGAACATCTTGTCTTGCCACTGTCCTTGCAGGCATCCTGTTTACAGTAGGGTTTTCCAAACAAATACTTGTCAAAGGGTGCAATTATATCATAATTTCCCCTGAAATCTGTGTGCAACTGACATAGCTCAGGTATTTTTGCCACGGTTGTCTGTAAGGTTGGTCATTTCAGGGTGTTTCAGGACTGCTTACAGTAGAGCTTAAAACAAAACTAGTAGCGCTGGATTTTTACCAGCTGCATATTAGGTGTCCTGATAAAGATAAAGTAGAACAGAATGTGCAGGAGAGCAGAATGTCAAATCCCTTGCTAATTTCTTGCTAGCAAAGCACAAGGAGTGGTACATTTTTGCAACGAATTAGTTTAAGTGAAACAATTTATGAGAACTGAAGTTTACCTGCACAAATGCTGCTAGACGCTTCAGACTGGTTGAGTTGGTTGTATAAGGGCTTTGCAAGGAATTTCAGTTTTACTCTGGCTTATTTTTGGTTTTGAGCAGTGCTGTCTGTATCTCTATATATTTTTAAACCTTTGTGTACCTGAGGGTGAATTTACTATTTTTTTCCCTTCCTCTATTTGTGTAAATTTTATCAGGTATCTTGAAGCCTTCTGGCCCTGGCAGCACATAAGTAACAAAATGTTATTTATCATTATTATTGCTCATATTATTAGAATTCGGTAGGCGTGGGAGTTCCACATGCAGAGCACAGGTGGCATATGTTCCTAAATGTACTTGTTTCAGATGCAAGAGGAAGAAAAAAGAAGCTGCTTTTAATGCTGCTGTATAAATTGGTAAAATGCATGAATGCTAAAGAAATGTTTTCTCTTCGAGGCGCTTGACAAGCTCATGGCTGAAGTGATGGAAGCATTTCATACAGCTAATACTCAGGCTAGCATCTGTGTGTGATCCTGAGACACTGCAGCAGGGCTCTCCTCCCTAGAGCAGACACAAGTTGTCATGCCCAATTGCTGGTGCAGGCTCAGCTCTGCGAAGGCTGCAAGCAGAAGTGGGAGAGAACAGGAAGAGATGACAGCACTTTGCGCTGGGGTGAGCAGGGGAGAGAGCGCGCCATCTGACGAGCCCAGTGCTGTGACAAGCTGGTGTTTAGCTGTGTGCCAGCCATGAGGGCGAAATGAGGGAAAACGAGGTGTGGAGATTGGAAGCGGCCAGAGGTCCCCGTTTGCTGTTCATTTAGGCTCCCTAACAAATTGAAATTCCACGCTGTGAAAACTTTTCTTGACCTTACTTTACTTGTTCTAGCAGTGCTCCAAGAGCTGAGGATTTGCATGAGCACTAGACACAATTAGCTGCCTTCCTCTACAGCCCGGGAAGCGAGTGCTGAGGAGCTGTGAGTCACGGAGGAAACCTCTACCACGTGGGACTGGTGCAAGCACTGTGCTGGTGAACTGGACAGTCAGGAGGCTGGAAGGGTTTTGGGGTGTTTGGTGACGGGTATGCATCGCTGTGTACGTTTGAGATAATTGTTATTTACTTACGCCGCACACACTGTGAAAATATTAAGCTGTGTTCATAAAAGCTGCTCTGTGCTCTAATCTCCCCATATGCTGTGCACACATAAGAGTAAATTGGCCTGTTAACCACCAAAGTCTGCTTAGGTGACCAGTTAATGAACCATAGGCAGAATGGTTTGAGTGATTCCAGGTACCAGACACTGCTCAGTTTTAGAGTGTCAAAGAACTGGAGCTTGCAAGGGAGAGCAGGCAGCTTTCAGGTCAGCTGTCGCATGACCTAGCAGGGCTAGAAAGGGATATTCCTGTATTTATTAAGAAGCTAATGATTGTTTCTAATTCTAACATGTGATTATAGAAGATTAGTATTCAAATCTCCTTGACTCAATGCCAGCATAATTTCAGAAGCTAAACACCTCTAAATTACCAGAGATAATATCCTGTGCTATTAAATCATGTGGCATTTCAAGCTAGGTTTTGTTTTCTTTTTCTCATGGTTTGAGGCAGGAGCTACAAAAATGGTATTGCCAAATTAATTAAAAGCTGTTTTGTTCCCCGTGAAGTATGAGGCTGAGTTAAAATTAAGAGATGTATTTTATGCAGATGTATTTTAGAAAATGTCAGAAGGACCTCTTTTTACTCTGGCGATTTGAGCCAGTGGGATCCGAACTTCTAAATTTTAAAATTCAACCAAGAACATAAAAGCAAAGTGTGAATGTCTTTGAGGGTGTGCAAGGGATGATTCAAGTCATCTGGCTTCATGAACAGAAGTGCTCCCACCTTGCCCTGTTCCATTTGTGTCCCTTACCACCCAGCCAGGCTCCCCAGTTTCACAGTTACCCTTTTTTCCTTGTGGGACCCTGCCTGTGCAGCACCCCTTGTTTCATTCCTTCTCACCTCTTCTTACCCAGCACCGTGTCCATGATCTTTCGGCTCAGCTTCCTAGTTCCAGTTGCACACCCAGTCCCCTTCCAGAAGCCTGTTTTCCCCTCTAGAGCTTCTGTTCTTGTCCCCATGGTGCTCATTGTACTTTTCCCACCATTCACACATCCTGTCTTTTTTCCCTGTGCGTTCACTGCCTTACGTTGTCTCATCCTGTCCATCCCAAATACCTCATCTCCTTAATTTTTGTGTCTTCTTAAAGCACCCAGTACAGACCTGTAACGGTGAAGAATCAGCCGCCTTTCACCAAAAAAGCCTGATTTCAGACTAGCGATAGCCTTAAAGAACCACATTTGGAATCATGTTGTTACATAAGTAGCTTAGCTTTGCTCTCTGTTTCTGAGCAAGTTTTTAAGCATCCTTGTTACAGGAAGAAACACCCAGAAGTGTTAAGCATAATGGATCAAGAGCCTAATGTTTGTTATGGTGTTAAAATCTTGTCATTTTTTGGTAGTCTGCCATGCAAGTTTTTGTGATAAATCTTCCAATTCAGAAACAAGTCCTTGATAAAAATTGATGTTCCAGCGGAAAAATCAAAATGATGTAGGGAATCGTCAGTCGCTGTTTATTCAGACATTTTATGTCTTTTATTTTTTTGCAGTTTGTATATTTTAAATGATGCTGAAATTCTTTTAATTGTATTTTGTATTTCCTAGCAAGTAAACACATCTTGTAGTAGTAATTGTGAGGTCTGAAATCTGCTGCATGCAGTGAGATGAACAAAAATATTTTGAAACATTGCTTAGCTTATCAGCCATTATTGTTGTTAATAGAGGAATCTTGCTTTTTTTTTTTTCATGTGAACGTATATAAGCACTCATTCTTTGTTTGTGTGGGCAGATTGGGAGTGCATGCAGACACGTATGTTGCAATTTAGAATGGGGGAATGGGGGAAGAGGGAAATCTGCATTTCACAGCGGTGACTTTCTGTTCAAACCTGTAGGGAAGAATATTCCTTCGCGTTAAGGGCTGCCAACCCTGAAGTCTGAGAGAGATGAGCCTGCCACAGCTCGGTGCCCCCAGGTCCAGCCAGGAGCAAGGCCAAACACGTGCCCAGTAGGCACACGCAGAAGCACACCTGTATGATACGTATGTACATGCATGCAGAGATCAGCACAGGCAGAAACACTCAGCAGCACTTGGTGGACACACAACCAATGCCAGCAGCCTGCTGCTGCTCCCATTTTGTGCTGATCGGGGTGGAGGCCTGCTGGTGGGAAATATGTCCAGACATACAGTGGGGGTGCCTGCGGTGAGTGGCTGGGGTCACCCAGCCACCACAGGGTGCTCCCAGGGGTCGTGCACTGACCCTCACATATGGACCCTCGCTGCTCTGGGTGCTGACAACACAGAGGCACAGTCCCCGAGGCCATGGTCTGACTGCAGTTCGTGGCACTGGTTTCCCTCTGCACCTTTGTGTGTGTGAGTGTACGCCTTTTATCATGTAATGCAGCAATTTTCCAGGGCTTAAAATTTCCCTGGAAAATGAGTGAACTGACTGAAACACTGCCTGCTGCTCACAGACCACCTGTGGTTTACATTTATCACCAGAGTGGTTACTCAGGCAGGGAAGGTTTGGGTTCCAGTGCAGTGCCCCGCAAAGTCCTTAGGCATCTCCCCATAGTGTCTTGTAAGTGCAAAAACAGGTCTCTGAAATGTAGGCCAATACAAATAAAGTTCTGACTGGGCCAGGTGGTTTAGATTCAAGAATGTCTTGCAAGATCTGTCAGCCAAATAGTCAAGTGACAGCTGGAACAAGGAGCGCTCAGCATATGATCACACAGAGTCCGTAGCTCCCCGGGTTAGCCTCTTCCTTCCCTGTGACCAGCACAGGGTGGGCTGCAGGCTGAGGGCATCGCTATGATGGGAGCAGATTTGTCAATGCAGCTTGTTGCACGGTGTGTTTTGTCTTACCACAGGGTTCAGTTTGTGTGCCCTGTCATTGGAACCAATGCTCAAGATGGCCTAGTGAAAAAATGTCACAAAAGATCTGTGGATCTTGTGAGAGGTATTTTGGCATTACTTCTGCCAGCTAATGGCAGAAGTACTCACTCCGTATTATCCACATTCCTTCTGCTTGGTTTAGATGGGAGGTGACACTCACTGTGCTGCTTGCAAGCTAGAAATATGAGAATTTTCAGCACCTTGCAAGATAAGGCCCTGAAATATTGAAGTTTTTATTATTTTTTTTAAGTCTCTTCTGCTGTGATTGTAAATTTAGCAACTGTGAATTTCTATGGGAAGAAAAAGTCAGTCTCACAATTTAATGGAAAAAAAAAACAGAAAAAGTATTTCAAACTCATGGTTTCAGTGCAGTTGGACTGACAAAGTGAAAACAAAACACTTGATTGTTTTCATTAAGTTACTTGGAAAAAAAATTACATTGCAAACAAATCAGCATTTGCAGTGAGAAAGTGTCATTCAGCAATATTTTGCCAGCTATATTCACTGAAAATGGTTTAATCTCTTTGTTTATTATTTTATTAGGTGCATTGTGATTACAGGGATTAGTACATATTTTGAAGAAGTAACCAAACAATAAGACTGTGGTACAAGCAAAGTCTCCTGTTGGCCAGTTTTCCCCTCCTAGTCCTGATATTTCACCTGTTTTGGGTCGTGTGCCCAATGAAGGTGTCTAGATGGAGTTTGCCAGGCAAAGAAGCGCGGCAATGTGGGGGTAAAGCTGTTGAACGAGTTGCTTATTTGCATGGTGTGCAAATAAGTGGTGCATTTTCAGAGGAGGTCATGGCTGGGTTGTGGCCTGCACACCTTTGAGCCCTGGTTCTGAATCATTTTGATGTCTTCTGCACCCCTCAGGCTGCTGGCCTGGAGCGTATATGTTCTGCAAGAGTCTTGTGTCAGAGAAGACACGTCCTTGCCATTCAGAATTCCTTAGAGTAAACTGACCTTTCTAAAGGACTCTTTTAAGCCAGGTAGATGGGCATTCAGCATTATGAATCAGACCTGGAACAGCCCCATCTTTTATTAATATAATGTCTCCTGATTTACTGCAGGAAGCCACTGAAATGATTAAGCGTACCGGCAGTCTGCATAAAATGCCTGGGTGACCTCCAAAGCACTATGAGAAATATCAGAGAAAAATTTTAAAACCTGAATGATCAGGTTATAGAAATTAAAGCCATATCTCAGTGTGTTGGAAATGCTGTTAGAATAGGAAGGCAGGCAGGGGCTGCAGAGTGGCAGAAGATTTAGGCCACATCTCCTCCATAGCACCCAAAATGACTCAGTGCTCTGGGTGGAAAGTGTCATTCTGCTAGGTTTTCTTTGCAGTTTTCCTCCTTGGTGATCTTCCCAAAAGAAAGCATAGGTAAATACGACAAACGCATGAAGAATGCTTATTCCAAATAGCCAACCTTGTCTGTTTACTTGGTATATTCATATTTCCATATAGTCTCTTTAGTGCTTCATCATCCAAGAAAAAAGAAATGCACACATAGATGGACATCTTCTGATTTCTCTTTACGACCAAATTAATAAATCCTGCTAGCCAGTATCTTGCTAAGAGTAAAATTGCTTTGTAGTGCCAATTTATTTTATTACAAGATCTCAAAGCACTTAGGGAGTATTAGCTAACTGAGTTTCACAACATCCCTCTGCAGCGAAGCAGCAGATCGGCTGGATATATAGTCATTAAAATCCTCACGGTCTTATCTTAGTTGTATAACCTGTATTTTAGAACACCGCTAATCTCAGGTGGTCCAGGAGGCGATCACTCCCTTCAGTCCTTGGGCTTTTTTGCAGGATGAGGTGGGGCTGGGGTTGGGACTGGCTATTCCAGCAGCGCTGTCCAGGTAATGAAACCTCACCCCCAGCCCTCCCCGTCGCGCCCACTGAGTCAGGTGCTGCCACTGCTGCTCACAAAGAGGTGGGAAGCGTGTGGCTGTTTGTAGGGGCACGGTGCCTGCCATTAGGAGTGAGTGCAGGGCTGCACTCTTCCTACAGGCAGCTGCTGCCCCTTTGGAGCAGCCAGGCTCAACTCTGACTCCTGTTTTGCCCCAGCTTCATCTGCTCTTCAAGATAAGCCCCACGTCCTACTTCGGGCTCAGCCCTTCCCAGGGCTGCAGCAGCAGGCACCGTGCTCAGCTTGCTGCAGGAAAAGAGGTGGGGAGGGGCAGGGTGCTGGTTGGCCTGGTGGATCTAGGAAGGTGGATGTGATGGTACAGGAAGGGTGTGCTGCGGCCAGGCTGTTGATGAGGGAGAAAGGAAGAGAAATAGTTCATTTAAATGGCAAAATGTAGGTGGCTACCGTGAGTGCAGAGTGGGTGGTTATTGCAGCAGAGCGTCAAGGATAGCTGGAGCACGGAGAGTTGACCTTGAGAAGGAAGGGAGGAGGCCCCAGACCAGAGATCTGGCCCCTGTATTTGCCAAATTGGGGGCATCCTCCAAGTTGGCAGCAGCTGTGGGGTTTTATTGCTTATTTCTGGGCAGAAGGAGGTGTACCTGCATCGTGTAGCGCATGCAGCACAAATCAGGAAATGCTGGGAGATGTTGAACCTGCTGCGTACACACTGTGCAGTCAATCCCTGCGTGAGCAGTAGATGTTGATCCAGAAGAATCAGGCATTCAGCAGCCTGGACAACTACCACGAATCCCCGCGTTCTGCCTGGAGACATCTTCTAGCTGGAAAAGGGGGAAAAACGAACGTCTGGTAGCTCTTAGCTACATGGTTAGCATGTAGGTTAGCATGGGGGCTTCCACCTACATGACCTACTTGTGGAACACCAGTGGCAGCTCCTCTTCTGAAATAAACAGCGTGATATCGTCCATGCATGTTTGAGTAGGACGTGTATTTCTTTTGGCTGGGAGAGAGGAAGGTACAGTTGTCAAGCCCAGATGGAGGCTTTGAAATATGCATGATAGTGGCAGCTGTGTGTGGGAAGAATGACTTGAAGTGTGTTGAGGAGGAGGAGGCTTGTTTACTGTGTTGCTGTCTTCATGTAGCTGCAGAGCTGAATGGAGGGAGAAGTGAGGAGTGCATTTCATGACCGTGGATTGTTGCTTCGCTTGTGCTGGACAATTTTTTCTCAGATGTTGTTATTCATTATTTGTTTAAAAATTTGTAAAGGATCAGTGAGTTACAGTGGAGAAGATTGCAAAAAACATATTGTCGGTATTTCTTCAGTCCCCCAGTCCTCATCAATAAAGACCGTGTTTTGTTGAACTGGGCCTCTATATCTGAAGGTTTCTTCTCGAAAGCTGGGCTGAACTTGTTGTCTGTGCTCGTTAGAGAGGAACATATTGTTCTGGCTGTCTACCCGATCCTGATTCTGTGTGTGCCCATATTTATTAGTGGTTATGTAAACACTTAGGGCTGTGTACGACTTGCATTTGCGCATAGGGACCCTGCTAGGGCACGAAGGCTACTGCTGCTCCATAGCAATGCTGCTGGAGAAGTGGCCCAGGGGGCTCACTGGCTTTCTCTGGGGGCAGACGGGGAGCAGTTGTGGGCAGATCAGAGTGGCCTCACAGCCAAGCGCTGCCCACACGCAGTCTGCCACTTGGTTCCTGAGCGTCTGCGTTCATCCAGGGGAGCGGGGTCAGGCTGGGCATGCTCCTCTCCCTGCTCATAAATGCAGCTGCGTTGCTGCAGCCCATGAGGAATTCCAGAAACGGGCATCCAGCTCTCATAGCTGCTGAGCAGGTTGCACCGTTTCAGGAAAAAAAGCAATGCCATCCCTAGCCCAAAGGTTTTGAGATGCAAGACAGAATGCATACATACGTTCTTATTATATATAAAAAGAAAGAAGGACATGGGGTACAACAGGAAGTATCGTGATGGCATGCTGAAGTGGACCACGTGTCAAGTTAATTCACAAACTCTTCAACTCTTCATGATTTTATATTTTTTGTAGGTTTATGTTTTATGATTTTCAGTTATCTCATTAATTAGCACTTTTCTGTGGAGACAGTAAGGGTTTATGGCTTACTCTTTTTCTTACAAGAATGCTGTCCAAGCATATTTTGTGAGTACATTTTTTGCATTCCCATCCCAGAGCATGAAATTGATCTTTTCTGAGTAATTTCCTAGTATCTCCTTCAGCTATGTGGATTTAAAAGGTCTTTGCCTTAATTAAGGAAAGTTGATGTACAAAGAAAATCTGAAGATGCAAAATTGTATACGAGAAGAACATAAAAAGGAGCAAAAATACCCCAATAACAAACTTCCTGAATCACAGAGCAAGGTTTGGTGTCATTTCCTTTACTCTGCTTTATAGTATGGTTCATACTGCCCTGGACCCCAGCACTGGAAGACTGCCTTGCACCTGACACTCCGATAAGGTCATGTATCTGCTTCCGCGGGACTTCAGCAAAGCATAGGAGATAGCTTCCAGATGCACTTAGTTGTGGGAGTAGCTGCCATTTAAATGTGTAATCATATGACAGCAGCTTTCAGATTTTTATCATTTGAAAATCTGTATCCTAAATAATTTATCTGATTCGAGCTTTAAGCTTAGAGTAGTCAGACCCATTTCCATTATAAACATCCCTCCTTTCCTCTTTCTGCAGATCTGTGAACAAAGCATGCTTTAGACCTTTTCCATTCACCAAGTATGTCAAAGTATCTTACAAAGAACCACAACAGCAAAAGGAAGCAGTATTAATATTTGTACTTAACCTGACTTTAGCACATCTTTATTTTTATCTTGCCTCAATTGTGACACAGAGCAACAATGTAAAGAACCAAAGTTGGTGGTCATCAAACACTTCGTCTGACCATTTCTCGCTGTGCTTAAGACCAGGAAATTGATTAAATATCTAAAAGCCAGGTTTTCTGAAGTCATGAAAGTCATAAAATTCACTTTGACTTGATCAAAGTGTAGAACCATCAAAAAGAGAAATTTACAAGTGTTTGTTTCTGTATTGGACAAACACAACATCTTTACAACACTTCAAACAGAAGATGTTGCTGCAAATGGAGTGTGAAAAAATTATCTGCTTAATTAGTAGTAAACAATCATGGCAGCAAAAGAATTTTAGGTGTTTATATTCTTGATTAATCATATTCCAAATTTGCTTCTGACAATTTCCCTTTGAAAATTATGCTAGTTTTATTGTTGTTCCTCTGTCTTCCAAATGAGTTCAGAATTTAGCTTTGTTAGTGCTTAAACTTCTGTGCGTTCTTCATCCTGTTTTAACGCCCCTGGCTTGCACCCTGTGTTGCCATTTACGTCTTAGTGAGGTGAACGCACATGATTATCATCTGATCTTGCTAGTAGCTTATCTTCGTTTTGTATGGAGACATAGGTAAGTTTAAATGTTCAAGGCAATAGGAAATCAGACTGAGGATGGATGAAGGCTCTGTCTCACATGAGGCAGATGCCAGTTAGAAACATGTTTAATCTGGTAAATAGACAAACCGAAGCATGGAGAACAATCTTAAATTTATACTGCAACTTTTCCAGTTGTTTCCAGAGTCTGTAACTATTCACTGTTGCCACATGAAAATTACTTTTCTCCATGATAGACTTACCACGTGGACATAGCTTTATCAACAGGAAGGAAAAGCAAGTGGTGTTTATTTAGAAGCGCGTATAACTATATTTAGGTGTGACCTTTCAAAGATGGCTATAAAGGAGGCAGGTATTCAAATCTTGAAGAATTTCTGCCAACTGTCTTGTATCAAGGGCAAAAGGATTATTCGGGAGTCTAGTTCAGTCCACAGGTCTGATTGTCTTCTGATTCCAGAATCTCCTGTGCCTTACCGTGTCATCACAGGATAATTCATAAACTGTGTGCTTCAGTTTATCTATAAAATGTGACAATAAAATTAGCTACTATTGCTTCATTGGTAATGTCATAAAGTATAATGAAACATGATTTTCTGTGCTTTGTGGCTTGTGTTATGAAGTGTAGTAGGTTTCATTTTCAATTTCTTTTGAAGTCCGAGCTATAAATGTTAAAAGCATGAGTACTTTGCTGTAGCATTTACCAGCTGTAAATTTGTTTCATGGTTTCTTCAAATAAACTGGTAATGTAATATTGTATAACTGCACTAGAAAATATTCCTTATCTTAATTTATAGCATATGGAGCCAGCATCCATGTATTTTATCAAATGTTCTGAATGTCCAGGAAAAAATAAGAAAAAAAAACAGCAATGAATGGAAGGTCACCTGACAGGGCATATAAGACTTGGTTGTGGACCTTCAGAGAGACTTATGTGAAAGTCCTTCATGTAGGCTTTGCGTATTCATTTCATATGAGATATGATTAGGAAAAGTGGGATTTTTCAAAAACTTTGCTTCATTTAATCTTAGGCACCTATTGACATCACTGGAGTAGAAATCCCAAGAAAGACCACATATTTGTGAGATCCCACCCAGAATGTACTACAGGGCTGAACAGAGGAGGAAAAGTAACAAGATGAGGGTGAACATTGCTTGTGAAATTGAATATGTGCAGGATATGTAGGTCATATTTTTTTTGTAAGGGGAGAGGTAGCAAAACAATCCCTCCTACCGCAGTCACCATGTTCTTGTTTTCTCTCCTGGTTAAATATATATCTTCAGACTGCTGTAGGTGTGATTATGGTGCTGTAACAGGCACTGAGATTCCGGGTCCTTTCTCTATTGATCAGTTTTAATTAGCAGCGGTGAAGAATGATAGAATTCTTTTGTGGCTAGCCAATTTTTGAATTCTACACCTTTAACGTGACTCTAATCTCTTAAGACAAACTGAAGCTTTGATTTCAGCCTTTTCCGGCAAAAGAGAAAACAACTCTGTGACTACATGCTCTCATGCATATCCCTTTCTTGTGTATTGCATTTTCATTGACAAATGACTCCACAAAGTGAGAAGAAAACATTTCCATCCTAGTTCGTTAGCATTTTGTCTACATTGCACACAGATGCCAATGAAAAACCTATGAAAATTCAAGTCCTTAGAACACTCCCCAGGTTGTTAAGCACTTCAATAATACACCATTATCTGGTGGAAAGGCTAGCTAAAAGACTTTCATAAACTTTTTAAAGAAAATACAGAAGTGCTGTATTTCACCTGCAAGTTGTCTTCCAGATAAGTAAATGACAAATTTCTTACGGATACTTACGTAACAAACGTTTAATCAACAAATGTTTAATCATGGCAAAAGTTGAACTGGTGTCAGTTTGCTGCTGGCACCAGGACTTGGAAGGATCCAGGATCACATACCACAATGAAGACCTCAGCAAAGAATGCGTAGAAACCTTAATGCGAACCAAGGGTTGGACACAGGATGTGAGTAAGAATTCTTCATATGACTGGAAAATGGTGGACTGTAAAATTACATGTAAAAGACAAAACCATTGTTTTATTTATTTATTTATTTATTTTATTTATATATATATTTCTTTTGGTTTCATAGAGATAAAAGCAGATTTGGGGCTGGCACCACAGAGGTGAGAGATCAACCTGTGATTACGTGTGAGAAGTCGAACAGCAGTTTAAAAGGGAGCACTGGTGTGAACTGTGTGAACTGTCAAGAGAACTTACTGACCTGTTAGACATCAAATTGCAATGAAATAACCAGCTACTTGTCTTCGCTCCTTCTGTGTGTCAGTAACAGAAACATGCTAAAACGTGCAAAAAGAGCTTGTCTTTATTCTGATGGGTGAACTGAGCCTAGATTTTCTTTACTGCCATTGTAGTCACAGAATGATCTCCAGTTTTGTTATTACTGTTTTTGTATGAACATACAAAATGGCAATCAAATACCTAGTACATATTACTTAGTGATCATCCCTTATATGAGTTTAAGCTCAAATCCTCAGTTGGTAAGAGTCCCCTGGCTATTTTTCCACAAATTGAGTAACATATTTAATGTGCTGCACCATCAGGGAAGACACTTCAAGACCAAGTACTTTTGCTGTACTGTCTGCATCAATATCCTCATGTGAAGTTTAAACCTATAATGACTGTAGGAAAAATCCTTCAGTAAATTGTGCAAATACTTCAGAATTGTTCAAGATGTAATAATCAGATGCAGTCATTCAAGACTTATCTGTGTTTTGCTAACAGGGAAGGAATTTCGCACTCTTTGACATAACTAAAGACTTTCCCTCATGTGAACACCCAGACTTGATGTAGTTACAGAATCATTCAGGTTGGAGAGGAACCCAGGAGGTCATCAAGTCCAACCCCTTGTTCAGGTCATGCTCAACACTGACCCAGGTTTCCTAGGATATTGTCCAGCTGGGTCCTGACCAATGGCTTGAAAACCTCCACTCTGAAGAGTGGACTTTGCTTCAGTTAATCTTATTGCCTATTGGCATCAGTGGAGTAGAAATCCCAAGAAAGACCACATATTTGTGAGATCCCACCCAGAATGTACTACAGGGCTGAACAGAGGAGGAAACGTAACACGATGAGAGTGAATATTGCTTGTGAAATGGAATATGTATAGGATATGTAGGTCATATTTTTTTTGTAAGGGGAGAGGTAGCAAAATGATCCCTCCTACCACAGATTATTAATGTAGTACATTAATAATCTTCTACATTTCCACATCCATCTCCTTCTGTTGTATTTTAGAACTGCTCAACCGTGTTACCTGTTAAGGATCTCGCTGTTGATGATCCTGTTTGCTGATAGTGTAGCATGTGCGCTCATAATCTGTCATCTCTCCTGATACAGCGTATTTTTGGAATTGTTTATGGGCATGGGCTCTGCAACCAAGTTTTTCAGTAGGTCTTGTTATACCTAGCCAGCATATGTGTTACTGAAGATTTTAAGAGCCACACCACAGAGATAATGAAAGTAATGCTTAAGCACCAGGTAATGCAATAATACAAAAGCATAAGGTTTTGCCTCATTGGTTTGTTTGTTTGTTTGTTTGTTTGTTTGACAACAGTAGCCTTCTCCGCAGATATAAAGTATTTCTTTCTGTTATTCATTAGTTTAGTTCAATAACTAATTCATCCAAACAGAATAAAGAAAAATTAACCAAGAAAACAACTAGAAGTTAAAAAGTAGGAAAGCTGGTTTTCCTTCTCCTCGTCTGTGAATAACAATGAGTGTGGGAGGCTAAGATCCATGAGTTCTAAAATCTTGTAGGGCATGGTGAAAAGAAACAATAAGTCTGGTTTTACATACTACAGAAAACAATTCGTTTGTTGAGTATGTCAGATTTAAATACACAATGTGTTGTGATATGCTTTTCTTTGCATGTGCAACCCTATTAAAGTTCATTTATGTAGTTAAAACAGTTCAAACTTTTGGTTGGAGCAGTTTTCATGTATTCCATTTTCTATCCAAATTCATCCTGTCACCAGTCATGATAATTATCTATTAGAAATAAAATAAATGCACCAGTTTATTCCCCCATTCTTAGTGTAATAATAATAATAAAGGAATATAGCAAAACAAGGCTTTTATTTCTTTAGAGAGAAGAGTTTGCCATTCTGTTCATTTTGGCCCTTGCAAGTCAGGTTATGTTCCAAAATATGAGAGTCCTTTTTTTCTGTCTGTAGTTGACAGGAGGTTGCATTCAGTGTGACTGTTGCGTGATGCTTATGTGGCAACAGCGCCTCATGCCTTATTTCTCGGAGGTGCTCTTCAGCAGGGTCTTTATGGAAGAAATGGGAAGTTGTACAGAATGTAGCAGTCTGCTTCCTAAGTCTGTCTTGGCACAACGAAATTAGCTTTTGTTTTTCTTTTGTCCAGCTACAGTAGCTTTTCCTGTATTTTTTTTCCAGCTGATTTTAAAGTGCTGGTTTGAATTAGTAAGCAGTGAATGGCTTTGGATTTGCCTACTTTACTGTTTCTTTGCTCCTCATGTGCTATTATACAAACACTGAAGTTAACAGATGTACTGTTCCTGCCTTGTTCAAAAATGGTCACTGGTAGTGGATCTCCTCAGTTTTCAATCTTACTCCTGGATTTGATTTGAATAATTTTTTTGACCTGCAAGGAAATCCACTTTTATAGAGTTTTATGAGGTATTTCTATTAAGAATAATTAAGAAGGTAGAAGCGTACTGTGTAGTTTTCAAGGACTGAACCAGATTTTAAGTGTAGTCAAAAGTCAGTTGGTCTCTGCTTTAAGGGTTTTCTTTAGTTTTTAAAAAATATCTGAGCAAGAGTCTCTCTCATGCTCTCTCCATCTTCAGTCTGAAAACCTGGGAAATATAAACTGGGGAAAAGAAAGTGTGAGAAGAATGTTTGTGGAGAGACATTTATAATGCTGTAGTAATGCTGTGATATACAAATTGATTAATTTTTCTTTGACACAGTATGTAAATCATGATATGATGGTTTACCTTTTAGCATACATGATTAGTAAACACAAGATTAAAATATGTGGCTTTTCATTCTGCTGTTGATTTTTTTGGCCTTGCCATAGTCAAATGCACTATGTATTGATGTGCTCACTTTGCATTTATACAAATGTCGTAAATATAGAGATGAAATTCATGAAGCTTATGGTTTTATATTAATGATAATCCTATGGTATTGTTGTACTATATCATATTTTGCTTTTAAATATATGTTTTGTCAACATCCATAGCTGGATAAAAGCTCCATCTTTAAAAGAAATCCCTTTCTGGGGCAACAGAATGTGCTTGCACTTCCTTCAGTGCGTGTGTGCAGGTTAGCGATCAGACAATCAGATGTCAGGCATTTTATAAATCAAAGCAGTATTTAATTTATATTTTCCTCCAAAAGATCAGCTAGTACAATCTTACATAAAAGCAAGCTGTGATATTTTAACTTGGAGTCAATGTGTATTTTTCTGGGTTATTGTTTTGTTTCAGCATTCTCCTCTCAGAAGGGGATGTTTTCCTATCTATATTAGATTTGCTGTATTTGTTGTAGATTTTCTTGCAGGTTTTTTATAGGTTTATTAACCCATATTAACCCCCATAAATGCCATTAGTTTTCTAACTAATGGAAGCAGATACAAGCAATGCCTTCACTGAGGTAAATAAAATTTCATGGGCCTCATAAAAACAGTTACTGTGCTGTGGCTGTTACTACAGTTAAGTACTTTGTTCTTTGAAATGTAATACTAATCTTGATCCCACTGTGGATGCACATGGGCTCCCTACATACATGAGGAAAGCAATTTCTCAGACAACCCGTAGAGTAAGTTAACACCTTCACTTCTCTGAGCACACGTCGGTGTGGATACCACAACAGATCACTGCTGAGCGTTATCTTGTTAGAATGAAGGTCGTAGCTGCATTTTCTGGTAAAGTATTGCTCTTCCTAAGTTGGCATCAGATCTAGCAACCGGTGCAGTGAACCAGTAGGATGATTAACAAATACTATTTGGATGATCCATATAGTCATTTCACAGTTAACTGTTGTCAAAACTTTTAAAGTAGATAGAAGACATTGCTTGAGCTATGATGGAGTGGACCTTTGAAGTCAAAAGGCTAGGCACCCAGCCAGTTTGTAATTCAGTGAGACACAATACATTATCTGTTTTGACACTCCTCATGGTTAAGTAGTCTGGCTCTTGTAATACCTAACTACGTTTATAAATAGAATTGAAGAAGTCAAAGGGTCCAGTCTTGACAGCAGACTTTGGACATGGCCAGAGCTCACCCCTGCCTCCTCCCTTCAGTTGGGTGGGAAGAACAAGGTAAATTGAGTCAAGTGGACCTTGAAGACATCTCTGGTATGTGTGTTGCTTGAGGTTTCATACCTTAAGGATACCTTAAGAAGTATGATACATCTGAGCTCTGCAGTGAGGCCTGCAGAGGATATTGTTTTTCTGACCAAGAGTTTTTCCCTAGGCAGAGTAATTTAAAAACAAGATGGTAGACTGAGCATTCATAGAGAGCTATACTAGAAGAGTGTTTCTGTCCCGTTTGCACGTTGTGTGGAGAAGGATGGGACAGAAGGAAGTAGTCCTGATTTCTGGTTTCTATTTCTTGTTCCAGATGAAGTTAAAGCATTTTTGCAAATAGGTTTTCCACATGGAATGTAGGTGAAGGACTGGGACCTCAGTATAAGCCTCCAAAGACATCTGTGGGCTCTCACACTGGCACAGTTTAGCAGAAAGGGGGAACACCCTGGTCTTTGACATGCTCACTAATATGTGTCTTCTTGAATTAAGAATTATTATTTAAGGTCGTTTGGGGTTGAAATGGGTGTAGAAGGTGCATTCCATAACGAGTATTATACTTACTTTCAGCGTTGCACTAAAGTCAATATTAATAATTTGTCTTTTCCTTCCACCATATGTTACAGTTAGCAGTCCCTAGAGATAATGGCTGACTCTTTACACACCTAACACCTTTTTGGGCTTCAAGCTGTGAATACCAGTCTCACACAAGTAATTGAAGTCACTTTAGTGCTGCATGCATGTACCTTGTTGGAGGGATTCTGGACATACTCCTTTCCTTGCCAGTTATATCTGGGTATTTTTTGCTTAATTATATCTCTCCCCTTTATGGTCTGCTTTTTGGAAATTGAATTTTGTGTGCACAGCTTGGGCTTGTGAATTCCGTTTCAGGTGCCAGGTGTCAAAGCACCCTGTGCAGTGTCACACCTAAACCTCCTTGTGGATACAGGCCTAGCCCACACCACGTTTTCCTGAACACAGGAGGAAGAGTCCCACATGGTCGTCCTCAGGCAGCATCCAGGTGGGGCTCATCTCAGCTCTGCATCAAGCGTTTGGCCCTGCTGTCATGGCAGGAGGGCTGGGGGGCTCGGGTCCCTGCTCAGGCCGTGTACTGTGAGACTTGTAACAAGTCTCAGAGCCAGGATTCCTGGCTGATTAAAGCAAGAGGATGAGCATGACCTAGTCTGGCTGGTAGTCTCAGGACAGGCATGCCAAGGGAGCAGGTCAGGAGCTCTGATCAGAGACTGGTATGAAGTTTCTTGCTGCATGTTTACGGACGGCCTGAAGGGAAGTGCCTGTTCCTACCAGTGGAGCATCTGTGTCTGGTGTTGTAATGGATTATGGCCAGATTATAAATAAATGGGTATTGCCCACAAACCACCAACGCTTATGAACATTATCTGTGTAACCAGCAATTTTGTGTTGTGAGGAGTGGGGCAGGATACTGGAAATGCAGTTATTTGGTAGGTATTTTGGGAAAGGAGCGTGTATTCTGCGAGCCAGAATTACAGCTACCTTATACAATATCCGACTGTGGCGTCAGATACACTTCCTTGGATAAATGCCCTAACACTTTGGGGCAGTGTTTCATATCTCATGTGATTTCATTGTGGACATCTTGCTTGGTAGTGGGCTCTCATTTTCATAGAGATCCTTCTGGTCTGTGTTACACAAACACCGGCGTACGTGTTAGCTAAAGGATCTAGTGTGGGTCATCCGCATGAGGTAATGCTCTTGTGTGAATGTTGTCACTGTTGTGACAGTGTCGCCACGTGGTGATAGGAGGCTCTGTTGCGAGTGTGCTCATAACAGCGTTTTCAGCTGGTTCAGATCAGACTCCCCAGACCGCTGGCTGGTGAACTCTTACAATCTAGCTGGCCTGTGCGCCCACACCACCACTCTGGTGCACACATGATGAGTTTCTATCGACTCAGCTGTGTGCAGGAACTGCCCCATCTGGTGATGAACATACCCAAACACACGAGGAGTGCCTGCCAGGCCACCAGCTCCTTCACGTGTGTGGGGCAGGAGCTCCCCGTGTTGCTGCCAGGGCTGCCGGGAGCTCCCTGCTGCCCCAGCCCCTGTCACACCCTCACTTATCTGGCTGACACGAAGCCAAACTGGGGCTGCCCGGGGACCTTCATCAATCCCTCTGTCGCTGGCGGGGCCAGGCGGGCTCCTGTACTCCCGCAGCCCTCAGTCCATTATCTCCTCTCACAGAAACTGTCTGGGGAGTTCCCGGGACTGCCCAGGGAGTTCCTCTGGTGAGTCAGCACTCTTGGCATGTGCACGGCCCGGCCCTTATCCCCAGCTGCCTTGCGATTGCAGCTGGAGCGGTAATTCAGAGGACACCGCACCTACTTGCTGCGGGGAGTCATTGGTCTTGGAGTACTGAGAGGTTTAGCAGAGGATACGTGATGCCTGTGCGTTTCCTGATGTGATCTGCCCGGCTGACCTGTGGGCCACGTCCCTTGATAGGCATGGGTGGTGTGAGCATGTCCCTTGATAGGCACGGAGGTTTGAGCAGTGCCTGCCTTCACAGGCATGTGAGGCAAGATAGGGCTCCAGGCCATTTCTTTTTCAGGACCTTCCTCCGAAGACAATGTGAAGGACGCAGATGGGATGGCCGTGCTTCTCCTATCCAGCACTCTGTCCTGTGGGGATGCAGGGAGGCAAGGTGTGCAACACACTGATCTTGCAGCTCCTCAGACTTACTCATATGGAGTAGAACAAGTGAAGAAAAAAACATGGAGTAGAACAAGTGAAGGGAAAAAAAAATGATTTTTTCAGTGCTAATGTTGCTCAAAATCACTGTTTGGTATCATGAACTAAAGGGTAAGAACAGTGAAGGTGGGACTAGACAAGCTCTCCAGAGCTGTCATATTTCAGAATGTGGTGACTTGTTGGTTGGCACAAGATCAGGTAGTCAGGAATGGAGTATCTAACCATTAGAAAACTTTAAAAACTTCACTAAAGAAAAAAAAAAGGTCTTTGGAAGTTATGATTAATACGAGGTTCTTAAGAGGAAAAGTATTTGTATTTACACTAGCAGCTGTCTGGCTGCATTTGGAGGGACAGGAACAGTCTACCCTACTTCTGTGAGAAAGCCAGGAGTGTTTCCTTCGTATGCAGTTGAAATAGCTCTCACTGTAAGCAGGAGCGCAGCTGCAAGGAACAGAGCACGATCTAATGACAGGGAGCTGCCTGGAGGTCAGGGCTCGGCAGTTCACTTCCCGGCTCCCCTGCTGACTCGCGGCGTGACCTTGAGCAGCGCGCTGCCCCGTGCCTCACTTTCACCCATGGACAGTCGGGAAACAAATCCTCGGTTTCCTTTGAGATTTATTTATGTGGAAGACAATGTACACAGGGAAGTAGTATTATTCCAGGTTGAAATGCCACACACCTAGTGAACACTCAACCTCCCTCGTATTATTTAATTTAAATACAGTTAGCTTATGTCAGGGTTTTTCCCATGTTTTCATTAGAGATATGAGATAATGAAGACCTTTTTTTCCCCTGAAATACAACTCTTTACAACTTATAATGCCATGTTGAAATGTTTTGTAAAGAATAGTCTTGTCTATGAGGACAGTACAACATGTTAGATCAGTTTTCATTTAATCATGTGTTTCATAATTAATGTACAAGATTATGTTCACTTTTTCTTTTTTTTTTTTTTTTTTTTTTTTTAAGTGGAGCTTGAATAACAGCATCATTTGCTGTGGTCTAATTACAAAACATCCTTGTTTTAGTAATAACTTTATTTATGAACATACTTTATGTGTCCCTCATAAGTTATCTTTCGGCTGCTGCAGCAGTGAGCCAAAGAAGAAAAGTTGCTTTAAGCAAAAGCTGAAGGTTACCCCAACTGGAGACTTGAGCTATTTTTCACAATGTGGGTTTGCAATTTACCTAGATTGTGTGTTGTTGGTAAACTGGTTGTATGAAGAGGTGGCATAATGTTTCCTTCCCCTGCCTTCCCTGGAGAGAGGGAGAACTGCCCGACTGAGACAGTATCACTTAATATTCTACCTTGCTGGACTGGTGTGAGGAGTCATTCATTATTGTTTTTACAGTACTCAGTAAACAGGATTAAAACCTTTTATTTCCTGCAGAAATGGTAGGGCAGCACTGTGGCTACTGTGTCTCAGAAAACTGTAATCCTTTTCCATTTGCATTTCCAGCTCTGTAACCATGTTGCTGAGATATATCAGTCATTGCCTTTTCTAGATTCAGCAATTTAGAAAGCAGCTGTTACCTTATTCATTAAAAAGGGAAGAAATAAAAAGCAAAGGCAGTGACTCTCATGTTAAAGAGCTTCTATTTATTTATTTTTTCAAATTTGGTCTGCCAAAATTGCTTCCCTCTAGTGGCTTTCACCTAGTATTTCTAAACGTGAAAAAGTTGGTGCAATGCAGAAGTTTCTGAAGTTTTAAGCAAGACGTTTCTTTGAGGAAGTCTGTATTTAATAAAATTTAATTTCTTTTGGGGGTAATTAACCTGCAAAGCTCTAGGGACTTTCCAGCCATCAGAAACCCTATCCTAAAGCTCAGTTTAGCACAGACAGCTGCAGAACAAGTCTTAGCTTCTTAGCTAGCTATCCCAAACATTGTCTAGAGAGCTGCCATTCCTGCTGGTTGAATGCAAGGCCACTGCTGCAGAGACCGTACCAATCATGCTGAAATGTGTAAAACTAGCATTTAAGCCAAAATAATGACATAACCTTCTGAGCAGTGTATAATCCTAATAGGATTAAGCTTCAGCAAAGAGAAACATAAAAGATATAACCTAATAAAATCATAATCTATTCTGAATAAACTGTATTATACATGTTTGCTGAATGGATTATATAAGTTTAATGAAATTATAGTGTCTTATAAGCAGGATACAATAAGTAGTAATGGCAGCTTTTCTATACACAATGCAAGAGAGTAAGAAAGAAAATGGGGATTATTAGAAAATGAGTTTAGTCAAAACAATTTAAAATCAAAAGGATAAAGATAAAAATAGAATAATAATTTCTTAAATGCTGGAACAATGAACTTAGTGCTTCTTTGAGTGTATTAGTTAAGATGAAAATAAGATATTCAGGGATCTCTAACTCAGAAGCATCCAGAAAAAAATGCCTGTAGTTTTTAGAGGAAGAAGGAAGACTTGGGTGGACATGAGGTTAGAGAGAAATGACACAGCTAAAAAAAAAATGCAGAAGATTTGAGAAAATATAACGCTCTCTGAGCATCTGGTCAAATTTTTGTTGATACCTCTTTCTGTGTTTGTCCATTTCATCTCTTCATCTGATAGTGGTAGTGGATTCCATGGTGTTAACACTTCTGAGCCAGATGGCATATAGTCTCTCACGCTGAGATCATGCTGGAAATGTCATCTATGCAACGCAGCTGAGATATAGTCGTACTTCAAAATGAGTTTCTCAATTGTCGTCCACTTGGGCAACTTTGTTGTTGTTGTTGGGAGCATTTTACCCATGTGAAGCACAAAATGAAATATGCTTTTTTTTTGTTGCCTTTAAACATTAAAGCATTTCCAAATATTTTGATACTTTACCAAATTTCAGTTTAGTCTGTTGTAGTAAGAAATTATAAATGTCCTTATAGAAATTCTGACAGTATTAAGGAGACTACTTGTAAAACTACATTAGCACAACCACATTAGCTCTGTGAGAGCTGTGTGGCATGTGTTTGAAAACCATTACAAGAGGGGCAAGAATCATGTTAAGACAGAACGGTCTGAGACTTAGCCTCTCCAGTAAGTGTAGCGCAGTAAGGTGTTGGTGTTTTTCTGTGTAAAGTTGTGGAATGATGGAGAGAGAAAGGAAGAGGTGCATGCAATAGGCTTATATTATATGTTAGATTGTTTAATTTCATTTGCCGGCAATTGTGAATTCTAACAGAAACTGAAAGGCAATGCTATAAAAGTGACATTTTAGGCACCCACATCTGTTTTAGATTTCTGATTTCTTATTTAAGTTGCTCTAGTTTCCAGAAAAAAAAAAAAAAAAAAAAAAAAAAAAAAAAAAAAAAAAAGTGGCTTTCTGTCTGTCCAGGTAAAAACACATCTTGTGCTCCAACAGGCAGAATTTTACAGTACATCTCGCCTTTTGGAAACACAAGGTCTGTCTTTAACAGCTGTGTCCCCTTTCCACAGTTCCAACATAGGTACTTGAACACTTGGGCTCAAATGATTTAGTACCTATAAAAACTAGACCCAGGAGCCAAATAGATTTATTCTGCGTGCATAATAATTGCACAGTGGACTTTATTCTTTTCTGTATCTGTAAAATCTCGTTGGTTTAAAGCCCTGTCCTTCCTTGGTTACATTTGGACAATCCTGGTGGGCTTCAGAGGAAAAGACTACAGGAGGTTATGTAGAAAGTGAAGGATATTTAAAACAGTCCCTGAACACATATTGTATGGTAAAGGATTATGCATGTTTTATAAGCTCTGGTTCATGTCATATGACTAAATCATGAAAATGAAGTTACATTTCCTAGTAAGGGCTTGGCTTCATGTGTGACATCCTGGTTACAGGAACCTGCCCCCCACTGAAGGCTGTAAAGGGAGACATGAGTCATTGTTTTGGATGAGGATGATGCTAGATATTTATAAGGCTGTCCATCAGTGTGAAATATGTGCACTTACCAAATTTCTAATGGCTCCTCTGATAGAAGAAATAAGTGTAATGTTTTACTGGTGGAGTTTAAGTTCTAATTTGTGTAAGTGAAAGAGAAGGAAGAAAAACATATTTCAAGATGCTTAACCATGAAACAACTCAGAGCAAAGTAGATGGCATTTGCATATAGTATTCCTTCGGCTTACTCTGATTTTGTTCCCTTGCTCATTACCTTTGTGCCTGTACGTTGTGTATTTGGTTTCTCAGGCCACTGGCTTGTGATGCACAGGGGATGTGTTCCTTGTCTCTGTTGCAGTGGGCTATGATATCATGGAAATCTGCTCTGACAAACAGAACAGCCATGCACTGCAGTCAGTGTGGAAGAAGATTGCTCCCAAACTGATACGAGGGCTGAACTTTCTAGGGTGATGCTGCTCTTCTACCTCTGGCCTTTAAAATACAAGTCTTCTTCCTCATTTCTTGCAAGGGAGTAATGATTCTGTGTAACACACAATATTTCTTCAAGGTATTTGCACTTATATCTACTTAACTGTAAACTGAGTAATTAGACACACTACACTGACATGTATTTTAATACCTCAATGTTGTTGCTTCTTGCTTTTATGTCTTTGTTTCAGTCTTTCATTTGTCTGTAAGCATGAAGAGTTGTCTTTTTCTTATCTAAAGTCAGTAGCTTCTCTGGTACAAAGATTTAACACTTGATTACATATTGTCCAGCTTCTGCTTGCTGTTCAAACTAACAAAGGTACAGAGAGAAGAGGACGAATGTCGAGAGTAAAAGCCATGTGCCTGTGAGTGCCAGTGGAGTGGCAGCGGACAAAAGAATCGGTAGCTTCATGAAGTCAAGAGTAGTTTATCTAGAATCTTGTACCAACAGATTGGTACAACAGATTAATAAACAGCTACTGTCCATGGCTTTGTTCCATAAACATAGTATGTTTTCTATCAAAAATATCCTGTTGCTATTGCCTTACCTAGACTAGCTCATTGTATTGCAACTTCAGCTCATTGAGCTGCTTTTACAGGCTGCAGGATGTCCACATGTGTTATAGGATGCAGGATATCCACAGGTGCCTGGATATGGTCTAGTACACTGCAATCAGAACGAAGCATGGTCCCAAAACAGAGTCCAGTTAGGGCAGAGAGATAAAAATCTGACTTAAATTACTTCAGTTTCTTAAAGCACACTCATCCTCATTGCTAAATCATGTAACACATTTTCATGTAGGATAATAATATAGAGATTGGAGGAACGAAAGCAAAAGTGGCACAAGGTGACGAGGAGTGGTAACATACTCTGGAGCTGTAAATCATATTCTGTTTGTTCAAAAAGGGAGTCAGACTGTGTTCTGTATAACACAGATTGGAAAATTTGAATGTTACTTAATTTTCCATCCTTTTTTATTTCTTGCTGATTTTTTAAGTATTACGTGCATGTTTTATTCTGGCAGCCCTGCCTATTTGCTAGCCTACTCATATGCCTTATTTCATAGAGGGGTGCATGAAACACCTCATAAGTGCTGGCAATCTTTAAAAATGATATGTTGGAGGACAGTGAATTCTCCATTGTCAAAGAATATAGAGCAAAACGTACCTGTGAATAAGGCTGTAGGGGTACTTCCACAGCCTTTTCCAGTTCTCCTGCTCTGAGCTCTAAGGAATGCTTCTCATTGTGAGGTAGCCTGAAAGAAGAACAATCCACAGGCAATGAAATCCTAGATTCAGTGAATTTAGTAGGAGTTTTCTGCCTTGTTAAGAATGGTGACAGAATTTTTGCTGACCTTGGTTGTGCAGATATTTGTATATCTGCACTGTGGGGCTCCACAGCATGGGACAGAAGAGAGGCTGCATGGACTGAAGAAAGGTTTATGAGGAAATATGTTTTTGGTTGCTCAACCTGAAAGGCCTCTAAGAAGTCAGGGGGAATATAAGGAGGTTGTTGGCTGCTGTCTTTCAGCAAGCATCTTGTGGAAGACAGCTGTACTGAAGCAATCCGTTATTATCTTGTAGGAGACAGACATGTACAATTAGCTTACTTGATCCTAATTGTTCATAAGGTGCAGTAAAAAATATTTTTTTTTTTTTCTGATACATAGTCTGAACAGATCTCACTGTTTGAGAAGCTTTCTTGGTTGCTTGGTTTCATCTTCTATTCATAGCTGTTTTCTCCTGCAGCATTTTAACAAGTTTTGTCTCTCCTCAGAGCTCTGTGTTACTAAAATACCTGTAGAAGGCTGTTTGCATTACTTGCCATTACATAACAAAGCTTAAAGGTACTGTAGTATCAAGCACAGTAGCATTTGCCCCTCTGGGCTTCAGTGGAAAAAATGGGGTCAGCAGGAAGTTAGTATTTTATACCCATGTCAGTGATTTGCTTGTTTTTCCATACTCTGCTTACAAGTTTCTGCCTCTTTATCACTGTTACATGGTGTAAGGAAGGTGTGGCTCTTTCCTGTCATGTTGCATTTGTCATTTTCTAATCACTGTTTTCCTTCAAACACTAGTTAGATGCAAAAATTGGAATATGTTCCTTCCGATGCACTCTTAGTACTTAAATTTCCAAGAAAAAAAAAAAAAAAGTCACTTATTTGCTTAACATTTGGGACTGTTTCTTGTATAGATTGACCACCTGCAGATTCTCAAAGGAAGGTCCTTGTTTTGAAAATGCGATCCTAAATCTGAGGTAAGGTCAGGGTGCTTTTGAGCATGTGGCTAAAAAGGAGTTTCTTCTCCCTCGCTGTGAACTTTTTACATCTGTTATGCAACATTCACACTGAGGAGTATGTACTTTGGAAATTTGTTTCATATGATAAACTGCCATTAGCTACACAGAATCATAGGTTGGAAAAGACCTCCAAGATCATCTGGTCCCACCATCACTCTACTACCAACGTCACCCACTAAACTGTGTCCTTGAGCACCACATCCAGCCTTTCCTTAAACACCCCCAGGGACGGTGACACCACCACTTCCCTGGGCAACCCGTGTCAATGCCTGACTGCTCTTTCTGAACAGAAACAAAAAGATATTTCCAACCTGAACCTCCCCTGGTGCAACTTGAGGCCATTCCCTCTAGTCCTGTCACTAGTAATCTCTGGGAAGAGGCCGACCCCCAGCTCCCCACACCTTCCTTTCAGGTATCTGTAGAGAGCAATAATGTCTCCCCTGAGCCTTCTATGAGCATCCTATGCTTTCCTTATGCCAGACCCCCGAAGGATGTAAATTGTTGCTGACTGTGGCTGTTCAGATTATGCTGCTGAGAGTCAGGCAGCTCTGGCCGTCCTCAGTCTAATCCTGAATGTTGATAGTTGTCAGATGAATTTTCTTGCACATTCTAGAAAGGAAAGAAAGTACTGTGATGCTTATACATACGCTGTTTGTGTGAATAGGCTGGAAATGTTGCTCCCTGAACACTGTAGGATTTTTTCACTGGCTCTGAATGTTCAACAATTCTCAATAAATATGTAATTTTCTCTTTCCTATATGTATTTTTATTTGTTAATCTTTTTGTAGAACGGTTTCTTTCATAGCTACTTGCTGAAGACTTTGGGTACTGTCTTTCCCTTTAGGAATTTTCAGTTATTCCCTATGATATCATTGTATTTTCCCTTGAAACAGTGTGTTCGTAAGAGGATAATGGGGAGAGAAGCTGTTCGTTTTATGATTGATTAGTGGATGTACGATTCCAATTCCCTTGGAAAGTGGGTGTGTGATTGTTTGAGTCTGTGTTACTTTGGAGAGCGACCATTTCAGGGAATCATAGTTAGAGCTGCAAACAATCTATTAGTCACTCGTTCAAGCCCTGCCAGTGTAATATTGTTCCCTGCAGTACATTATTGAATGTTTTGTCCAATATCAGTTTGAATGACTCAAGCAATGAGGCTTCCACCATTTCCTCTGAGAAACTATTTCATGGTCTGGTAGAACTCCCTGTTAGGAAATATTTCCTGGTACTCAGCCTAAACTTCTTTACACCCAGATTGATCTCATTACTGTTAGGTAGACTTTTTTTTTTTTTTTTTTTTCAGTCCTGTCTTGAATCTTTTTCCTTCTTTGGCATTCACACTCTTGAGCGAATAGTGTAGATGGTATCATATCTCCTCTTAAGTCAAGCAAATACATAATTAGTGCTTCTATTCCTTCTCTCCAAATAGGCCATCTGTCTGGTGGAAAACAGGGCTAAGGATGGGAAGAATTTTTTTCTACTAAGTGCTTCCTTCAAATAAATAACATGAAAAAGTGCATAAGGACTCTGCGATTATGTAGCTCCAAGGAGCCCCTACTTTGATTTAAAATGTTTTTCAGGAATTACGTAGAAAACATTAACTTTTCCAAAGTCATTTGAAGTTATACCTTTTTCTAGCTGAATACTCAGGTCCAACATTAGTAGTCTGTCACATTTCATAGCTTCAGGGAATGTTTTGTAATGTTGCCGGTCTATGCTCTGTGCTATTTATCAAGCAAATTATATGGAGCTACAGCAGGGAGAGGGGAGGGCAATGGCAGCAGAATTGCAAGCAGCTCCTTTATTATGTTGATGACAGGATATTCAGGGGCCATTTGAACGTCTGTCGTTCACAGCTTTACAGCCAGAATTTATAAGTATTTGGGTTATATGAGGATTGTTGAGGAAGGGAATGTACTTTAAGCCATCCAACCATTTCGCTTCTCTGGATTTCTTTCTAGTAGTCAACATCTCTTTGGTATTTCCTTCCTTCCTCCCTCCTTTTTTCCTCCCCTATTCTGAATTAGTGTTCCCTAACCTGAGGTGTTTTCTTACAGTACTTATATTATAGTTCAAATTCTGCAAAGATACGTGCACTTAATAAATTGTATCTTGCAAAATCTGGGGATGTGCTATTCGTATTTCTTACAGACCGCCTGCTTTTTAGTATGAGGCTCCCAGTCAGGCAAACGCTTAGATTTACAATTAGACTTTTACACTAGCACTCCAGGCTTGTTTTGAAAAAAACACCTAGTATGTATTTTAAGTGCATGTGTATGGTTTTTGATGAATCACTGTGCAGTTTGGGAACCAAGCCCGTGTTTTGTTAATTTCTTACCTGAGATTACCTGATGCATGTGGGTTTGTGACCCGGGCTTCAAGCTCTGGGAGTAAACAAACTCTGTGCACTTTTTCTGAACTGTACTAAAAAGGATGAGCAAGTTGATACGTCCTCAGGCAAGAGCATTCCTGAGCTAACTTACTACAATTTTACTAAGCTAATTAAGGAAGAAAAACACAGTATCAAGCTAAGACCAAGTCAAGTTTGAACCAAATCGGTGAGTTCAGGTGATTAAACTACCAATTTAATGCGAGAGATAATCTCACAGTGTTGCACACATAAACACACAAAAAAAGGAAGACAGGCAAATGGCAGACTGCCATCACGAAGTGAGAGCTTGGCTGACTCCTGCATTTTGCTCGTTGTGTCGCTGGTGACCCGAGCTGCAGTGACGGATCCGCCGGTGCCTGTGGCGCGTGCCGAGTCTCTCAGGAGGCCTCAGGCACGTTCTTCGCTCCTGGGCAGGGGGGTCTCCAGGTTTGGCTCCTGGAACGTGAGGAAGAACCACTTATCCTTTTTATTTCCTTTGTTTTAACAGGCAGCGTTTCTCGCTTTTTCTACCTGTGAGATGAAGGCTTTGGGGCCTAGCTTTATGGGGCGAAGCAGGGGTGATTGTTGTAGTACAGCCCCCGGGGAAGGTGGCACCTGGCTGAGGCACGGGTGGGCTTCACACCAGCAAAACAGTCCTTCCATTTGCACAGCTTTACACAGAAACGTGAAAAGCAAGGCATACGCAGAGCTATGCCAGGGTCTTCCAGCTGAAGTTATGGGCATGAAAACCACGAACAGCAAAATCAGGTTTCTTTTAATTGTACTAACTACCTACTTAGTGTATTTCCCCTGCACTGGCATCCTGATCCGAGTGTTTATTTCAGTGTGCTCAGAATGTGAACCTTTTGGACAAACAATTGGAAAACTGGTTTAGGTGAATACAGTACTTACCCAGATAACTTCCAGCCTGGAAGCACAAGGGACCTTTATGTTTCATGTGAACAAATTCTACTCATCTTGAAGCAAGGGATGTTTCCCTATTCCCCATGTCAGTTCTGAGGTGCTATTCCTCACCTGTACCTGATTCTGCCTCTGCTTTCAGCCAAAGTCTGGTGTTTCCACTGTTGAAGATGTGTTCCCATTTCTATGCAGGTTATCCAGGCTGTCTTCTTCGGGATCTGTGTATTGACCGACCTTTCCAGTCTTCTCACTAAAGGAAATGACAGTCAAGAACAAGAAAGGCAGCTGAAAAAACTCATTTCCCTCCGTGACTGGATGATGGCTGTTCTGGCTTTCCCCATCGGAGTGGTAAGTGTGGTGTTAATCTGTGCTCATCTTCACAGACTGGATGAGTGGTGGTGTTTGCTGGTTGTCTTTTGCCTGGAAGGCTTGTGCATCTCTTCACATGAGACTACAGAGAAAGAGAATCATGGTAGAGGTGATTTTACTACACTGTACTTATCACAGGTGTAAGAGAACACTGATGTTGCTGAAATTATTTTTGGTTCATTAAATAATAAAAGTTTTTAAAATAGGAAGTAGATTGTAGAAGTCATTTCAAATGTGAATTCTACCAGTGGGTTCTTGGAATCAGTCTGGGCTTCTTCTGCACCTCGTGTCATCATCAGTTGTAAAGGAAGTGCTGACTGACATGTCTTACACCGTAACGACCTGACTGGAGCTCCCAGGCTGTGTGCTGTTCTGTCATGGAGAAGAAGGGAAGCTAAAATCCAGGTTGATCCGTGTTAATCCCATGGGGGATTTGGAGCTGACAGAAGAAATGGGGTAGGAAAAAAGGAGTTAGTCAGTAATGTAAAAAAAGGCACGCAGAAGGTATTGAATAATTTGGTTTTTAGATGTCTTTTTCAAAAGAAAACTATTCTTTGGATTGGATTCCGCTCCACTGGGACACTGCACTTCCCTTTTAGTGGCAAAAGGTGCTCATTGTCTTGAGGTGCTTCATACCACACACTGAAAATGTCTGAAAATCCAGAATTTCATGTTTTTATGCGGAAGCGTAAAAAGCTGTCTCAGATTAGTTCCAAGTTTAGGCTACATTAAAAGAAAGGAGAACCTTTCATGAAAGTACCGCTTTTACTATAATTTGGGATGAAACTTTATTTCTGATTTCTAATTTCGATATAGAGTAGTTCAAAATACGTTCACTTTTTTTCACTGTAGAACTACTAGAAAACTTTCTCAAAGTTTGTACTGTTTCAATGAACACTCATTTTCAATTAACAGCACTTAACCCAACTTATCCATATATCATTTATAGTTTGATATATTCAGAGATGCTTCATTAGATGTGATTCTCAGTAATGTGAGATTTCACAATATAAGAAATAAAGAATGCTTTTTCAAAGTTAGAAAATGCAAAGTGAAGGTGAAGGTGTTTCCTTTATAAATACCCACTTGGTAGCCTTCACTTACTGCACTTGCTGGCCTAGCTCTTGGGAGCTGCCACAGTTCATGTTGGGGTAGGAAACTGCAGTTTTCCAGCCGTGATAGAGGAATCGGTATCAACTAATACATTAAAAAAAAATAAATCTCTGAATAAGCAGGCTTGCAAATAGGTATTTTATGTGTGCAGAGATATATATGTTACATGTGTATTTTGAGGGAGTTTGGGAATTGTGAAGTAGTTGTGACTGTGATCGGCAGCAGCTCATTTTCCTACCATGTTGATACTAGAAGTGAAGAAAGAGAACAATATAACATTACTTGTCTTTATTTAAAGAGTTTAAGTGCCTTTTTCAATATACAAGTGTAAGCATCAAAACAATCTACAAGGATTCTCTCCTGCCTCTGTTTTAGCTCTGTTCTGAGGTTGGTGTACTTTTCCTCTCTTGCAGTGTTTCTGACCTTGAAACTTTCAAGATCTTGGAGAATATTAGATTCGTGCTGGCTTGGCAATTCAGAGAGCAATTTCAGCTGCATGTTTTGCAGGTTTCTTTCATGCAGTGTTTTGCTTGCCACTAGTAAGCAAGGAATCCCCTCTAGTCATCCCCTGCTCTAGACGTACTGCTGCAAAACTTACACAGTTCCCAAGGGACATTTTGCATACCTGGAGCTAGCTTGTTTTTCAGTGGTTGTGTGCAGAAATAACTTTTTGCACACACACAAGAAAAAAATCCAGAAAATAATAAGGAATGGCCATGCTCATTGAACAGATGCTCTTAATTCCTAAATGTAATGTTTCAGTGGGGAGGTGGAACAACTGTTGACCACATATTCTTTCAATTTACTTCCAATAAAGAAAGCCTAAAAAGGTTGTTTTTATTGTTGCTTCTTCTCCTGGCTACTGGGAGACAAACAGCAGAGCTTTGGAAGGTAGCACTGGTCTCATTGCCCTGCCTCAGGCTTACATGTGTAACCCACACCAAGGCAGCTCCTTCCCAAAACCTGACACTCTCTGACAGCCATCACCGCATTGCAGCTACCATGTGCCCAAGCACTAGGCAGTGCCTGTGGGACAGCAGACCCGCCACAGGCTGGCACCACTTTTCTTTAATGTGGTTACGAGTAGGAAGGGTTTGCCTGAAAGTAGCGAATGTGTAATGCTGGTTTTGCTCTTTTAAAGACCTATTTATGTGCAAGAAAATACCCAGTGAAATTCTGATATGCCAGGGGTGCTTGTTAGGAGGAAGTTATTAAAAAACACAGTGTCTGCAGGAAAAAAGTTAAAGTTCCCTTATTTCCCATATTCTCTTAACAGCTTCCTCACTCCAAAAAATAAAATAAAAAAAGAACAATGTAAGCTTAAATGCAGATTTTTTTATTTTTTGAGTCTCACCCACGTAGCTCTCCATGGAGCTTCTCAGCGCTTTCCAGTAGCGGCACGAGGGAATATTCACACAGAAAAATTGAACAGATGTGAATAAAATCCTTGTTGGGTTTCTGATGTAACAGTACAGAGGCCATGCTTAAATACTTGTCAGTTACCTTAACATCTAAATTATTTTTATTGCTCAGTGTTTTGCACAGGGCATATTTAGGGAATAATGCAAATACTAGGGGAACATTTTAAAGCCCACTAACTGTAGTTTTTCAAGAGCTATTCAACACATTTTTTTCTTTATTTCCTGCTTACTGAAGCCCTTGAGACAACTTACTCTGAAATATAGATGAGAAAAGGGGTTTCCACTCCCAAGTCAAACAATGATGTGTGAAAAAACACGTAACAAACTACAGCATTTCATTTTTAGTACTTCCTTAAAAAGTGTAACATGTAAACCACCTGGGAAGTCTGACCACCAACCTCCTCCCACCTTCCAAAGGAAGGGAAAGAACCAGCCCAAGGGCAAACAAACTCCTTGGGTGGCTTTGCAACAAATCAAATCTTGCAAAATCTTTGCAGCAAATCAAATTTCTCCAGTGTTGTGCTATGCATTGCATATCTCCAGGGGCTCCGATAAAACTGAGAGTTGCCAACCTGCTATTAGGTTTAGGAGCATCAAGCAATAAACATGAACCTCTTTGAAGGACCTAATGACTACTGTTTACCTATTGTTGTTCCTTTTAGAATAGATTTTAAGTGAATCAAATCAGAAATCATCAGACCAATTTTCTGCGCAGCAAAGTGTTATTCCATGAGAAGTCTCTGGGCAACACTTCCTGTCCCTTTTTAAGGTTCCTATAAGGCTGGGATACTATTCAAATGCCTAAGAGATGACGAAGCATCCAATCAAAAAAAAAAGGTTGTGATAGGCATTTTAGAGGCTTACTACCAATTATTGTCTGTACTGGGTACGCCTACCACCCCTTTATCATCCTGAAGGAGATTTGTGTTGGGAATAGTTTATACTATTAAAGAAATGTAAGGCAAGCGTAAAAATCAAAGCCTATACTAGTGTTTTAAACTATCCCTACTCTTTTCTATTTGTTTGTCATAGATTAAGGAAGTTTCCAAGTTTCTGTTGCTACTTAGTGTTTTGTGTAAACTGCATATGGCTTTATCGATGGTTATTGTGATTCATTTGTACTGTACAAGAAGAGAAAGAGATAGAACGGGCATTTCTAGGTGTTTAAGACCATGGCTAATAGAAATAGAACAAAGAAACAAAATGGATATTGTCACATATTAGAAGAGCAATTGCTGTCTAGAAAATCACAGACTGTACATTATTATGTAGCTTTAATAGCTCAGTTTGGGCCTGAGTCTAAACTGGCAAGAATGATCTCATTTGCATAAATTATACTTTTATGCTTTTAAAAAGCTGTGATGCTAAAGACAGAAAGCCAGGCATGCTTCCGTATCTCTTGTTTCTCTGTGGTATTTTAAGAAGGCGCTAGTGCAGTCAAAAGGAAAGCTGATCACCCTTCTTCTGTTGACAATTAATAACGGTGATTAGGGACCTTATCCCAAGGAAAGATGTGTAGGCATTTGCTGCAGTCCCCTACTTGCCTTGGTATTTTACTGGACTACAAAACACTTTTATTGATTCTGCCATGCTGAAATCTCTATTCCAGATTCTGCCCTCATTGGTGGTGAGATAGCAACTGGTGCGGGAAGCATGAGCAAGCAGTGCAGCTGACTGCTGAACTCTCTTTTCCAAGGAGAGCCCTCCCTGGTTTTCAGTTCACACTCTTTGTGATTTCTTTCATTGGCCCTTTTCAAACTCGGTTGGTGTGATTCTGTGCTAGCGCTAGGTCCCACATAAAGCCAGCAGTACCATGCCAGTTTGCACTTCTGGCAGTCTGCTTTTAATAACAATTCACTTCTATATGTAATGCCTTTAACCCTCAACGATGCTCCCAAGTGATATATTTATACTTGCACTTAACCACAGCTGTCTTGGGAGACAGCCAGAAAACTTACCTTTAACTGCACAACGTGTACTTAGATGTAATTTTGTCAAGGTCAGAGTATTTTTGGTTTTTTGTTTTTTGTTTTGTTTTTTTTACTTTGTCATGAAGCCATCCAGGAAATGAGTGAACCTAACTGTGCAGCCCAGCCAAAACCAAAAATACATAGTGCAGGAAAATAAAGATCCACTGGGTTCATTCTTGTTTTGCATAACATTTCTTGGTTGGGCTCATCTAAAACAGCAAATTATGCAATTCGTTTCATTGGCTTCCCCCTCTTAGTTCCTTTTTTGCTTCCATTCACAGTATTTTGATAAAGCTACTTGTTTTCCTTTTTGACTCACCAACCATTTCCCAGCTTGTCCTCTAAAATTGCTCATGTGGCAGTGCCACATGTTCTCATGTCCTTCTCTGAAACTTCAGAGACAGAAAACAAAAGCTTAAAGAGAATCTCCTTAAATGGGAAAACAGAGTTTTGTTTTCAGCCTTATTTGTTGTTTCCTCTGCCGTGTATTTATTCAGCGATACTCTAGATGTCTGTGACGGTAGCGACTCCGTATTTTCAAACATTTTCAAAGGTTTGCTTGCAAATTTGAGGTTCCCTTTGGACTGTAATGATCCTAGATAGGAAAAGTAGCAAAAGAGGGACTCTTCTGTTCTTTTATGTTGCTTAACCATATATTGTTTAACCAAGTTATCAGTGTCTTCAAAAAGTTGGCAGTCTTAGGATACTTCTGTGCAAAGAAGTGTAAAAGCAATTGCTGGGGTCTGTTTTCCTCCAATTCCAGACCTCTAGTTTGTGTGAAGAGGAGGTGGAAGAGTGACATTTGTGCCATTTTGGCTTGGGAACAAAAGAAAATCAAAGTACAGGACTCCCAGAAATAATCGTTGTCTGCTGCCTCTGAGCAGCCTGTTCAGCTTGGCATTTGAGGGCAGTACCTCAAATCTCAAAAAGACTCTGGCCCTAACAGCAATGAACCATGCCACAAGGAAGATGGGATTATAAGCCTGGGAGATGCAATTCTGAGCCTTACATAGGCAGCGGAAAGAAGCAGCTCCTTGCAGTGGCCTCGTAGTGCATGGCCGTGTGTGACCTTGGCAAAGCCCAGCTCAGATGACGTTTTACCAGTAGCAGAGGTGGTTCTAAAGTAGCAGACCAAGAGCTGCTTATTAATCAAAGAACAAATTCAGAAGCAGCCAAAGGATCTCAATAGGAAGTCCTCATTAATAACTTTTTTTTTTATCCAAATTGTTCATTTTTGTAGTTCATTCTAGTTCACAGTTCAACAGCTCGTTTTTGGGATTCATTTTACACAAATGAGCAAATCGTAAAGAAAGGCAAGGTGAACCATCCAGACACTGGGAGCGATCTTCCCCAGGGCGCTGTGTTGTCTTGTGTCTGGCCATCCTCTGGGACAGGTTGGTTCTGTAACTCTCTGGGCTTTGCGCACTTCCCTTACCTTATGTCTACCTTGCGATAGTGCTTCGCCAAGCAGCGTTTGCCGTCTGTACCTCCAGATGGCTGCAACCAGCTAGGTTGATCTCGTTCCATCCATTGGCTGACTTTGGTAAAGGGACAGATGGCACATCCCCTCTTTTCCTATCTTTACCTCCATGGCAAAGTCAATTGTTTTATGCTGCTCCACACAGAAATCGCAGAGCAAAACATGCCAGCTATGTTGTGTTCCGTGCAATGAGGTTCAGTGTAGTTCTGGGTGATTGTCCTGGCTGTGAGACTCCTTTGGAAAAAAGCATTATCTAATCATGTTCTTCATGCACCTGAATCTCCGTGAGGTTTTATGTCTCTGTTGGTCTTAGCAGGTTCTCAGAGACCCACGGTAATAATGCATGACTTCTAGGAAGCCTATAGAGAAGAGGATACTTTGCTTCCATTTTCCCCGCTGTTCAGCTATTCCTATCTTGGCACTCATGTGTCAGCAGGTGTGTAAAGAGCTGGGCTGTGCCAATGCCAGACGAGAGACTTCTTGTGGGGTACTTTACACTCGCAATATTTTTCGGGCCGTCCATCATACCCTGTTTTTTATTCCTGGCCTCTGTGTACTAGTCAAATGGTCTCCGAGCTTATTCCGAGCAGGCACTGATAGCTGTCGTAACAGATGGGCGAGTGTGCTGGAAACCAAGAAACTATGTACTGTATGCACGCCGGGGGAACAGCGTACAGTGTTGGATCACTCACATAGCTGCCTGGCCGAGGCGTGTGTTTCTGAGCTAGAACAAGGTGCCGTCGATAAACCATAACCTCAGTTTTAGCTTCCCAGACTCAGAAGCACATGAAAACAACTTACATGTATACCTACACTGTCACACATACTCGTAATTTGCTGGCCTCGCTGTGCTCACCCCATGTTTCTTGCACTTTCTCTCTTCTTCTCCTCCAAGTTTACTCCTAATCCATCTAAGTAAGATCATGGGCCAAATCGGTTCAGATGTAAATGAGTATTTCTCTGCTGATTTCAGTGGAAGTCCTATCTGTTGTCTCTCAAACCTGGAACTTGGACATGTTGCTACAGTGTAGAGGTCCCCTCCAAATTGTCCCTGAAAAGCGCCTGGCCTAGGTATTGTTTTTTACTGCTGTAAGCAATAAGCCTTTTGTTACTACAGAACTAAGAGCTCAAATTCAAGGTAAAAAAGCAATTGTGTTTTAATTAGAAGACTACAGATTCTGTGCTTTCCCCAGCTAAGGTAATCTAAAACTCTTATTTCTGTAATTTTCTGTGGTTTTATATTGTCTTTGCTTTTCAGACATCAGATTATCTTTAATGAATTAGTGACAATTTGGCAAATGTTGAGCCTAGCACAAACTTTGTCTGAGCCATCTGTCCTGCCCTCAGTTTAGAGGAAATAATGGTCTTTCTTTGGGCTCCTAGTAAATAGTCTCTGACAAGAGCTAGGGCAAAATTTGTGCTGACAAGTGAGGGGAATACTGGAACTCTTCTCTGTGCATCCCAGTCCGCGAATTGTGTGCAGGCTGCCTGAAGTGTTAATGGTTTTTTTAATAATGCTATTTTGATGGCTGACATTAAAAAGTGCTAAGATGAGTTTATAGACTTCCGTTCAGGGATGAATGCTTCATACTTATACGTTTTATGAATTCCAAGTGATATTTTGTCTGATTTTCCATTTGTTTGCTGTCCCATTAGTGGTGGAACATTATTTATGCACCACATCTGCTACTAAAGTACAGTACTCCGTTGTAATTTGGCCACAGGCACATAAGTCAAAAGAAGAGATTTTTTTTTCCAGGCTGAAAGTCAAAAAAAAAAAAAAAAGAAAAATTGGAACAGTGAATGCAAAGAATAATCCAGGTTCACATTATTGATTAAAGCAAGATTGGGTTGAAGAACAATTGTATCTATACCTGTCCATAGTTCATTTGCTAAATGCCTCACTTTGCAATCTAGAATATGTAGCTAATTGCTCAGAAACATTTATTTAATTGTCTCTCTTTTTTTTTTTTTTTTCTTAGTTTGTTGTGACGATGTTTTGGAGCATCTATATCTATGACAGAGAACTGGTTTACCCAAAGCTGCTTGATAATTTTATACCAGCATGGCTGAATCATGGAATGGTGAGTAAAGTGATACAAATGCTTCCTTGTGTGAATAAAAGTCTAAGATTCCATGTGTATGACTCCGTGTACACTTAGCAATAATCTTACTTTCTAATTTTTGAAGTATACCACACTTGTATATCAGAACCTGTATCAGAGTATTTTTTTAAAATGTGGAATTACATGCATTAAGGCAAAGGTGTAGTAGTTTTAAAATTGCTGAATCTGTACTCATAGAAGTAGTTTATTTGAAGAAATTTGAACTTTCCATCCCTATCTGGTATGTCAAGGAGGACATTATTTCTCTCAACTGTATGTTTAAATGGTAAGGGCTACATTTTTCCAACAGGTGCTTACTACATTTTATGCAGTATTTGGAGTTGAAAGATGCAATGTTTGCTTCTCTTGCTGTGTTGGTGCAAAATATTTCTTTATTATTTTGTTTTCCATAGCAAGCCATGGCAATCCACTTGGCACTGTTGTTCATCAGTAGATGACAACAGAGCTTATCCTTCAGCACATCTGCAGCAGATCAAGATTTGTCCACTGCTGTTGACTTTGATAAATTGCTCCTTTGTGGAGTGGGGCTGATGGCATTGCTATTTATTCATTCCCTAAATTGTTTGTGTTAAAGGAGCAGTATGAGAGTTCCTACTGATAAGAGGAGCATCAGCTTCTGCTAGGTACTGTAATTTTTTATGATGTTGTGAGAAAAACAGCGTGATGATGTGTATGTGTAGAGCTGAGCAAAGAGACTGGTGAATCTTACTGTGTTTGTTTGGACTGTCCTCCTTTGAGTTTTGAGGTCACAAACCGAACACTTGTAAGCACTACCAAGCCATACGTACATTTTTTCCAACACCACATCAGTGCCAACTCCGATGACGCTTCTTCCAGGTGACATTGCACATAGTGAAAGTGCCTGACCTGTAACATTTTTCGTGAAAGTGAAGCGTTTGACAACAAGTGGTCCTGTGTATTCAGGAAGTCTCTTCTTTGCCATATCTAAAAGGCAATTCAAGTTCCTGTTTCTTTGTTAGAAGTATATACTTACTGATAGATTTGAAGAAGTCTTCTGTTTGTAATTTTTGGACACACTAGCATTTGCTGAAATGAATTGCATGCATTCATCTTAGACATCTTTATTTTCAGCTTGGAACATTATAGAAGGCATTTTTGACAGTCCTTTGTAAAGGAATCGTTTGCTGTGTCGGTCTCCATTTATCCAAGTGTTCTTCAGCTCGGTCACAGGGAAGGCTCATGACTGTTGGGCTTTTCACCACCTTTCAGTCTAATTCTTGTTGATGCTTTAGCCATCAATTTATCTTCACCAGCTTTCATAATAATTAATTCTGATGCATTGCCCATCATAATACGGTGGGGTTTGGGGGATGAGGATGGAGATTCTGGGGAGAAATTGATCTTCATAAACTACCTTGAGAATGCTGGCCTCATTTATTAGCGGAGTTACAACTTTGACATGGTGGCTTTTAGAGAACATGATAAAGGTCCCCTTGCAAAAGGGTAGGACCTCTAGCAACAGAGTTTCAGAAAAGTCGAAGTCCACAGCTATTGTTTTCTACCGAAGTAAACATTTATTCTCATCTTTTCTTGTACATTTTGACAGCAGCTGTGCACGCTTGGTGATAATTTTTCTGAACTCAAGAGTGGCTGTGCTGGAGCCTAACCTTGCACAACAAAACTTACAGAAGAGATTCATTACCCTTGGCAGAATGAAATCAGACTGGAAGAGTTGGGTCCTTCTGTTACTACATTGTTGATGATGAGTTCCTGTTCTCCGTGAACATTCCCTACAGTACCTGGTGCGGCTCCTAATGATTTGAGTTTAAATGCTAATTTTACCTGTAAACAGTCTGTTCAGGTTTTTTCCTACTGTTTTCCCTAAGCACGTGCTTAGAAAACATAGCCACAAAAAGTGGAAAAATTCAACAAAAATGGTAAGGTCTTCCATGGTGAGAAGACTCCCTACTTTAAATGAAAAATCATTTTTTTCAGAAGTTTCTGACGTGTATTATAACTAGCTGTAACAAGTTGCTCAACCGTCAACATCAGCCTGCAAAATTCACAAGGTGAAAAGGAAAGATAAGTCATAAAACCTGTGGCTCTAATAACAGCAATCATTCTCAACAGTAATATGGACATACATCAAATACTGTGGAGTATTCATACTTTAAAACCATTTTAGGGTGACTGTCTTTAAGACTGTATGAAGAATTGTTCGAAGGGCTGGCCTGATTGAGTGCACTGGCCCAAGCAGAAGTACTCTGTGCAGCACTGTATGCTGCTTTGTTAGTTCACAGTAATTAGTTTTCTTCACCCTTTTTCCTTCTGCCACCTTTGCATCCATTCTCTGCAGTTAGAACTTTGTATATAATTAAGGGAAATGAGCCCCAGGGCTATGCAATCCCATTACCAATTCACTCTTAATATTACTCTTAATATTGTTTATAAAGTTTTGTAGAAACAGAAGAAGGCTCAAAGGCTCATCACAGTACACAAATGTCAAATCACAAACGATTTACCAGACTATGAAAATTGTCTTTGGTTTTAAGAACGATGTTTCTATTACATATATGTTACAATCGTTAAAAATACAATTCTTGTCTACAGAAGATCTGTGTAGTTGGTGGCACATTGTGGTACCAGATGGTACCCCATACATACAGATTCGTACACTTGTGAAAGGCATGACTAATAGAGTTGTACCGTTCCATAAAGCTCATATATTTCACCACCTCAGTCAGTTGATTCATTCATAACCAATGGTATCACTAAGGCTTGAGAAATCATGGGGGGAGCAAGGGCAGGGTTGCTGTTGCTTTTAGCAGAGCAAGGACTTCATCAGTGTTTATTACGCGAAGGACCACATCTGAATAGCTGATGTTAAGCTTCTCTCAGTAGGAATAATCTACCTCTGTAAAGATGAATATTGAAGAGTAAGGCTACATCTAAGCCTGGGTCTGTTTCTGAAGTGTCACGTTCACTTCCTGTATTTATTAGGTATTATGCAGATGAATTAATCTTTGCTGGCTACCATTTTAGCTGCAAAATTACTGAACTTTTCCGTCAAAGATGCTGTTCATGTTCTTGAGACTGCCCTGCACTGTGGATCCACATCAACCCCATATTCCATAGGTGTATTTTCTATGAGAAATATTATTTCCCTTTTCCGATGGCCATCTATGTGATCTGTAACAGTGTTGGGCATTTTTAATCAAAGGCTAACCTTCAGTGCTTTATACTGGTATGTCACAGTAACAGAATTCATATCTGTTCATTTGTTTTACCCTTTTGTGTTGGGACTGGGTAGGATGATGCACGGAGAGCATCTGCTTCCAAAAGTGATATTCTCTTCGATATTAGCACAGACTATAAAACTAGAGGTTGCCCTTATTCTAACTGATGCCCACATAAACAGATCTGTAGTCTGAATTAATTTAAGCTTGAGCACTGTTGATTTTGAGCCAGGTTACATGGCAGGATTGCATACAGTATTTATCCAAGTTAGCATACCATTTCAGCAAGAGTCCTTCTGTGTTTTTCATAGACACTGTCCCAAATTCCTTTTAAAGATGTGAATCATCTTTTGTTTGTGGCAAGGAAAGTAAAATACAGAGATAGAGTTTACTTAGTGAAGAGTTTAATGTCTCTGGAGGTCGGAAACAAAGAGTTGTCTTTATAAGAAAACTCTATAGAGGAGAGAGGCTGGGGAAGGGGAATACAGTCAGACTCCGAGGAGCTGGAAAATTGATTATTGTATGGGTTATGTGCCACTACAATCTGTATGCACTCTTTCCATTCAGCAATCTATTCTTTTCATTCCACTTTTTGGAAACAAAGGCACTCAAGAGGTTGCACAAAACCAGGGACAAATAGCAGACACAAACAAGAGAGGAAGGAGCCTGTCCAAGTGACACATCTTTTCTTCTTTGTCAAGTTGCCCCTCTTTTTCTTTCTGGCTGCTCAGCTGAAAACCTCAGCCCACTGAAGAGTGGTACAGAGCCCTTCCCGCCACCTATCTGACTTTTGCTCTTCCTGGCAGTCTTGTCTTAGATCCAGTGGCCTTGGCTGGTTTGTTCCTTTTTTTCTTTTTTTCTTTTTTTTTTTCTGGTTGAAAGCTTTTTTCATTAATGATTCAGTGAGCATAAAAATACAAAAGCTAAGCAAAAATTAAAATTTATGTTAACCTGACCTGTAGAGGTTCAAAGGTCCAAAACTAGTGATTTTTGGTGAAACTGTCTCATCCTCATTAGTCAGGTCAGTTGCTACACCATGCTCACTCTGATGTACAAACAAGGAAATGACCTTTCTTTCAGCAAAGTGTTTTCATCCAGTGTGTTGTCCTAAAATCCTATTCATAAATGACTCATTTGAAGTAGCGTAGTATAGTATTATACTTCTTGAGGATGCTAATACACCAACATCCCATATGGGGGCTGTTTTTACTCTATATAGTGCACCTTGGTAATGTCTCATGCTTATATCTAGAAATTTAACCTTTTCCTGGATTTGTTTCTAAATCCAGTTTTTAGGGCTCTCAAAGATATTACAAGTTAAGTGCTCTTCTTGAATCATCTATACTATTTTCTTATGCTAGGTGTGAATAAGATCTCCAGTGCTCCAGGATGTATTTTCCACTTGTTACATAGCTTGCAAAATTTCTGGTAGCAATCATGGAAAAATTGTAGCTTAATTATAAACTTCATTTCCCACAGAATACCCAGTTCTAGATGGCTATGATTTAAACATCTGCCTTAAGAAAAGAATAGCACTGATGTTGGTCCCTTGGGGACTCAGAGTATTTATAAAAAGAGTGAAAATAATCCTCTTGGATCTGTACACTCCTTGCATGTTCATACTGTAGTTACGCTGCTGTGTCTGGTATCGCTCCTCATTATCAGCCAGCTCCACAACTGGAGCATGAATACAGTAGGACCAATTATCCCCCCACTCTGGGGAGAAGAAGAGCAATCGCATAAAAATGTGTTGTGTTTTTTTTTTTGTTTTGTTTTTGATTTTCTGTTACTTATGTGAAGGGCCTGGAAATTGGTTGCATGTCAAAATTTGTGATAGCTAGCACTTTCAAACTGAGGGAGGCTTCTAAACAAAGAAGACGGAATAACGTGGGTGGCATCCCCTGAGACCATTAGGAAATTCCTTTCACCTAATGATGTAACATCACGGTGTTTTTGTGGAGTGGGCAGCTGGCCTTAACACCGCTGTATAGCTGCCAGAGGAGACTCTTCACAGTAAGTTGAAGACAGCTTTCTAACTGAGCACAGGTGCTGAATGTTTCTGGGTATTTGTTATTTCTAGTAATCCACAGAAAGCACACACGCAGCCTCCTCCCCATGCATAAGCACCCAACACATAATAATGGTAGACCTGTCATAAAATATTGTTGAGTCTTTAAGTTAAACCTGTGAGCCCTGTTCTAGAGGTGAGCATTACAAATGAAAAGCCTGAGAGCCAAGCTCCCCGGATCAGATATTTTTCTGCAGTTTGCCTTCCTTTGCTGACAAGGTGATGTAACTCAGCCTGTTAGCACAGAGGCTGAAAGCCCATAGTGTCCACAGCAAAACAAGGAGGGAGGCTGTCAAAGGAAGGGCGAAGGGGAGAGAGCAAAAAAAGAGGTTAGGGAAAGATAGTCAGACGAGAGGAAAAGATAGGTGTGAGGAAAGAAAAGAATCAAAGTCAGCTGATACTGTTCCAACCTAGAAAGAAAAAAAAAAAGGCAGCTGAAGCAAGTGAATAAAAAAGGAAACAGAAAGTAATGTAAACAAGATGGAAGAGGCAAAGTGATAAAGAGGATCTTGGGGAGGGAAGCAAAGAAGGAAAAAGTTAAAAAGAGGAACTGAAGAGTATGAGTTCCTTACCACATCTTTCCATCACTTCCCTGGGAAAACTTCCCTGCAATCTGCTAATCAGAGGAGGTGAGAGCAAGGAGATGGCTCAGTGGTGCTGCTGTTGAGAGGGGTATAATGGCTTCTGTTGCTGTTGGACATAGGTCTACAGGGTAGACAAAGTAATTTTTGCATGGTGAAATGCCAGGAGCTTCTTAGGGATAAAACCACATGCAACTTGTTTTTACGAAGTTCATATGAATTGTATCCAGGTGCTGTCTGTAGAATGACACAGGTGCCTCGCTATCTCTGTTTTTATCTGGCAATGCTGTCCACTATCTTGACTGACCCTCAAAACTCCGACCCTCAGACCTCCAGACCTGCTGCTGAAAACAAGCCTCATCAGAGTGTGCCTTATTTTTCCCAATCAGATGTGAAGTGAGAGTTGTGTTGCATGTTACAGCAGTCAGATGAGCTTATTTGCTTGCTGAGGGATGCGAGCATGCTGGAAGATCATGTATTTGAGGCACCAGTGGTAAGGAAGAGTACCGCCTGCATTTCAACCCTTTCTGCTCTAACAGAAAAAGCCATGGGTAACCTTGAAATTAATAATAGTGGTAATAGAAATAATAAAGCTCAGAAACAGATTTTCAGATGAAGTTGCTCATAGAAATGTTTGGCGAAGCGATTACTATGGGCACAAAACAAACGCCCAATGAAAAGCCCCAGAAAGATGTCCAAAGGGCGTCTTAGACTTTCTGTCTTCCTCTGGGTGTGGAGAGTGCTCTGAGCAGTGTTTTCCTAGAACCAGGGTTTGGCCCTGGAAGGCAGGGTTTGTTTGTTAAACCAGCAGCAGAGTGGGACAGGAACCCATTCACTTCGTCCCCATAACTCTGACAGCATTAAGAATGCCAGTTTTGTTTGACCATTCACGTTCAGGGCAGCTTACATTGCTCATCCTAGTCACTGCTGGAGCCATGCACAGTTCTTTTGGGGTGCTTAAGCTGGTATGTCTTTCTGTTGCTACCACACAACATCGCAGATATGTGGTTTGCAGGGTATAAAATAATGTTCAACTTCTAAATCAGTACAAAACGCGTCAATAATTTATAAGCATTTTGATAACAATCTGCATGCCTTTTTCTCTCTTAATTAAAATCAGGTGCCTGCTTTATCTTTCAACATAATAGATTTCTGTTTTTTCTCATGTGCTTTTTTTCCTGTGAACATAGGCAGGTGATCAGATCAAACTGACTGATACAGGATTATGATTAACAATAAGTACATTCAAAGAACATCTTTTATCAAGAAAGGAGAACGTTTCACTGGAAAAAAAAAATTATATACTGGGGGTGTTGCTCATGTTAAAGAAAGTTCAGAATGTCAGCTCCCTGCTACAGGTTATGTATTGTAAAGCACCCCGTCTGAAAGTCATCTTAGAAGTGATCACTACAAAAAAGCCTTATCTTTTCAGCAGGCCATGCAAACACAGGAAAGGATGCAAGTATTGTTTCAAAGACATAATAGCTTAATATGCAGTTATTGTCTATCTTTATGCACTTAAGAGGACTATAGTTTGCCTTATGATTACAATAAAGTGCAGTGTTTTGTATCCTTGGACACACTTGTTAACATTCATTAGCACTCACTCAGATAAGAATTAATATGTATATATGATAAAAGTGTATTTGTACTATGTTGTACCCACTGTACTAAACTGTGCTGTTAGGATTCACACATGTGGCAAATATGACTTAATCAGACCACAAATATTTTGCAGCATTCCATGGTATCTCATTTATTTGTTTAATTTGCCGCTATAGCAACTGGATTCCATGCTTTTAGATTCTTTTTTTTTTCACAGACCTATGATCTACTTGGTTGAAGCTTGGCAGACAGCATTTCCTTCAATTGAAGACATATGCACTAACTCAGTGACCAGATTTTTACCTATTTATCATTGTTGGAAAGTGGGTTATTTCTCATGGACACGATACCAGAGGAATCAGCAGACCTGGTGAAGGGAGTTTCATCCCAAAAGCTTAGATGCTTTTTCCAGCCCTTGAAGCTGGTGAAATAAAAGATATTACTTCTCCCTCCATCACGAGATCATTAGCGCTACAGGAATGCTAATACAAGGAAATATTTTGACATTGTTTTTGTAACAAATTACCACTTTTTAAAAGTAACTTTTCTCTTTGTTAATTGCTGTCTTTTTACACGTCTTTGTATTTGGAAACAGACAGCACTTCTGGAGAAAGCATTTCATATTCAGATGATTAATATGTTGAAGTAGTGCCACAGCAGTAATGTTTTGTGCACATTGATCTGTAGAAATCAAGGGTTTTGGACTGAGCTTGGGAACTACTTTTGCTCATGGTGGCCTATGAGCATCTGACATAACCTGGTTTCTACCCTGCTGGGCAGTTCAGTCCCCATATTTTTACTTTCCCACATAGAAACAAATTGGTAAAAACTGCATTTTAGTAGCTCCTCAAATACAAGAGATTCAAATTTGGGGTGTAGCCTGAGGGGTATTTTTGATAGACGTGTAAGCCGCTGCCACTAGTCACACAGGTCTGCAATAATCCCTTTTATCTTTGGACGTTCACCTAAATCACCGATGTCCAAGCCTGGTGCCCTGCCCGGCACAAAGAGTGGCCTTCCAGAGGTGGCACTTCTCAGAGGGACCGTGAGGGTGAGAAGGTGGCTCTGTGCCTCCCTCTGACACCACAGCTTCCCGAGCAGGAAAAGCTCCACCGTGGAGAAGCAGCACTGGGCTCGGAGGTGCTTCAAGGTGGCAAAAGGCAGGCCTGTGTGTCCTCTGACCCGTTTCTTGCAATATTAGCTGGTGTCCTTTAACTCTGCATAGCTTGCTTTCTCTTCAAAACAAGTAAGGCTGTGTACTTGAGGCGCTGTTTAAACCCTAGTTTTAAATTTCAGTTTTATTCCTGGTTCTGCCACTATTTCACTGAATAATTACAGAAATTGCATAATGTTCGATCAAAAGCCAGCTTTTATGTGTCTTTATTAACATCTGCATCTTGTGTGGCTCTGTAATGACAGTTAACACGACAGTGGTGGCTGTTACAGGATTTATATCACCGTGCCCTATTCTGGTTATGAAGTGTCCCAAGCAGGGCAGCTGCAGCCCCAGACCAGAATACCCACTGTGTTCACAGATATTCCCCTTTCATGTGCCTTAGCATCCAGTTCATTCAGTTGCAATGAAGAAGTGAATGGCCTTTTTACTAATTACTTTGAGGTTCATGGGTTCAGACACAGCTAAGAGCTAGAAGCTGGTATTGCTGTCCGTTCTTCTGTAGAACAGAAGTGACCTCCACTCCAAATAATAACATAACCTAGGGCTGTGCACTGAATTTCAGGCTACTAGTATCTCATAAAACACTGTAGGCTGACGTGATGCGTAGTATAGAAAGTTCAAATAAGCCTGGAAAGGAAATCCTTCCTTATCAAAAACGGCTCTAATATTCAAATCACATCCTTAAGTTTGTTTCCCACAGGAAGAAATTTTATTTGCATCTTGGGGCTTTTAGGTTTTTATTCTGTTATTTTGAGTTTTACCCTCTTTCTATAAACCCTATATGCAGAGTTCCAAACTGCTGAGTCACTACTATGCACATTTTTGTGGCTTCTTTTGCAAATACAATATGTAATGTAGAAAATTTTCATGAACTATTTATGGGAAAGATGAAATATGTATGTTGGTCTACTGAACTTTGTATTTTAAGGCACTTTTAAAAATGAAATGGGAAATGATATCATATTCTAAAAAGGAAACATCCATTAAAATGTGTTTTTACTAGTACACAGATTTACTGATGTTCCCATTAACAAACAAATGTGCGTTGGCTGCAAGTTGTTTAAAAATACAGCTGCAAATCATTTTGAAAGGTGAATATATGTATTCTTAGATCAGAGACATAAGGGGGCTGTCATTTTGGTCTTCGCTCCTGAAACAGAAGAATGAAAGATGAAAAATCACAGAGAATTAGAAGGAGAAAGAAATGCATGTGTCAGAAGCTGGGAGAAAAAGTGATAGTCTTAGAGGCTGTCAAGAGGAAAAGACAGAAAAGCGAGCAAAGTAGAGGAAACCAAATATTGAAATAAAGAGGTGTTAATAGTAGTCAGCTGGAGAGAGCCGTAGAACGTGGAGGTGATAATTGTGTGTACTGTACATCACTGAGAGAAAGCTTGAAAGAGAAGCTTCAAGTACCCAGCATATATTGAAAATGCGACCCTCCATTTATCCTAGAGCAGCATGCAGAAATTCGGCTTCGTTTGGTTTCCTGTGAGCACTGTGCAGGATCACTGTTTGCAGAATGATTTTGTCTGACTTTTTTGTGCATACAGAAACAAAAGAAGTGCTTTATACCCTCACTGCTCCTCTGTCCCCTGTCCCTGGGGCTCTTCAGATCACCCAGTCGCTTGCCCAAGCACTCTGCTGCTGAGCCTCCCGCAGTCGTGCTCTCCATGTCCTCGGCTTGCTAAGATTGTAGGATGTTAGTATGGTAGGTTGGCTATTGGTGTAATAACAACAGTACCTTTTTTAATGACATCTCAAGTAACTTTAAGCTGAGCACTTGATACAGATAAATGTTTTTTTCCTCAAACCTCTTGCAGTCTAAATGAACAAAAGAGTTAAAGATTGGGAAAAGTGGCTTATATTCCAGAGAAGAACCTGAAACACAGAATTTGTGATTCGCCTGAGGTTACCGAAGTTTGTTAGAGATCCAACTGCAAAGTGAATCTGGATTTACTTTGATACCCAGAGCTTTTACTAAGAACTGATCCTTCCTCTCCAAACTGGGCAAGGGAGACAGATTCACAGGGAGTGAAAGAGCACACACTTGGGTTTCAAACTCTCGCTCTATTGCAAGGAAGAAGTGACTCGATCTTTGAACAGAGAGGTGTTGCTCTAAGTTCTCCTTCACTTAGTTACAACAGGCGTTTCATTATTTGTGGTTTGTTTGTATTACTGGGAGTACAGGTCCATCTCACTAGCTGCTTTTGGGTTTTTGTTTTCTTTTAGTATAGCAACTACTATCTACTTGTTCCAAATAATTTTTTGGGCGTACCTTTTTATCAGACGAAAGATCCCTTAGTTTTCCATTCGTCCTCTGATGACTGATGGTTTGAGAGGAAAGACTCTGACATGTAAACAAAAGGATAACTTAACAAGGATGAACTTGGAAATTCAAAAAAATGTCAAAGCAGAAAAGGCCCCTCTCATCTCCCCTGTTATTTGGACTTGATTTTTCTGTTGCTGTCCAGATGGATGTTACCATTAGTAAAACTACCAAGAAAATTTGGGAGTTCTGCTTGGAAATCTCTTTAAGATCTTCCAAAAGTCTCTTTGATTGAGACAAAGATATTTCAAAGGCCTTTATTGAACTGCAGTTGCAGGTACATGGCAAGAGGGACAGAAGTAAAAATACCCTTAAGACAGAAAAGGTAACTTGTGCAAAAGTCTATCACTGACTACTGGCTATGAAGGGTTGTATTTTGATTATTTCAAATGAGAAGTGTTTACTAGACAAAAAATTGCACTAAAATGGGCAGTGGCATGATGTAGAGGCCTGCATTCACTTTGGGAAGTACCTTTCTTCGGGCAAGAATTCAGTGTTTACTAGCCCTGTCTCGAATCTGAACTCTACAGCTTAACTGGCAACAATACAAATATTCACAGCTGTATAAAAAATGTTATTTAGTTCACAACAGTAGCCATGGTTACCTGCATATTTTCATTGCCTTATTCGTGTGCAATTCTTTTTTTTTTTTCTGGAAATACCATTACCATGTAATATAATACTGTACAGCCTCTTGGTAAGCGGTAAGCCTCTTTACAGTGTAAAGAAGAACATTTTGCAGTGAACCTGAAAGCAAATTATATCAAATTGGCTTGTACATGGAACATCCCACCTATACCTTGTCAAGCAGAGAGAGGCAAGTCTGAACACTCAAATGGCATTGTGACTGCAATTTCAAAATATAAATAGCAATATGTAAAATTGCTGGCGTTTAAAAGTCTCTGACAATGTTTCTACCACACAGCGTTTAAACAGAGCTAGTCCTTGCTTAGTCCCCTGACAGATGACACAGACAAGGCCATTACTGTCAGTACAAGTGACAGCAGCAAATTATTCCCCTTGACTCTTGCAGGAAATGTGGGCCCCAGAAGCCCCATAGCGTCAGAAGGTTAGAAAAGTGGTGGGATTCACTCCTCTCTGCTTCTAGCTCCTGCTCTCACTCTGCATGCAACGCAGATGTGATGTACACGAGAATCTCGTGTTTTTGTTATATTCATGGGAAACAACCTCTTTTGCATCACTGCAGCAGAACTGCCAACCATATTCTAACCTTTACTAAGAAGAGAAAGTAGTACTTAATCTTTCCAGATAGCTCAGGTCACTTTGCAAGCAAATTAATTAAACTTTACAAGAGTATTGCAGACCGTTTACCTAGGCTTTTTTTTTTCTTTCTTTCTTTCTTTTTTAATATATTGAGGTGTGACATCAATTCTGAAGGAATAAATCACATATATCAGTTTAAAATAACAACTTCAGCCAAAGGAGTGAAGGATATTTGCTTCTTTAATCTGGCTAGTTTATCTGAATTCTTTCGCTATAAAGTTCCTTACTGCTGTTGTAAAGAAAACTTGCTATGTATATAAACTGTATTTTAAGGTCAGATTCCTTGGCATTTTCATATAAGCAGTGAAATCTAGGAATTTTATAGGTTATTGCGTAGAGATTGAACCAAAGAAAAAGTAATGCAGTTTTCTAAAGCGATGTTGAAAAATTACCCGTGTAACCTTGTGAAACCTTGTTGAAAGCACGATAGAGTTTTAATATACTATCCAGACCTGTTTTGAATGCGTCTCCCAAGGCAAGAAGGGAGATGGCATTAAGATGAAAATTTCTACAGCGAAGCCGGCTGTTACCACAGTCTGGCTTCTGTTACTGCTGTAGTGCTGCCAGCTTGGGGCTATTTATAGGCACCAGCCTCTATCTATCCGTGCCTGTAGATCTCCTGCTCCCCTCAGAAGAGGTGGTGGTGTTTCTGAAGAAGTTAGTCCACCATCTCCATCTTTCTTATTCCTTCAGAGGCCAGTGTCTTCAGCTTCAGTTAGGAGGAATTTGGCAGGCACTCCCTCCCTGCCCGAGCTCTTGCATCAGTGGCTTGCATTGACCTAGGGGCTGCAAGGCTCGGTGGCACTGCTTTCAAAATCTTCAAAGATAATTTCTTCTTATACTGCAGGAATCTCTCCACTATCTTAACGATTTTCACATTTTTTCTTCTTAAGTGGGAATGGTATCTAAAACTCTTAAAATGATTCTCTGGTCCATAATCTCCAAAGCTTAGGTCTTACTTTTGGGGATACAACAGGAAGACCTTTGCTTTTCTTCTGACTGCAACAAAGGGTTTTGGTGCTGTGCATGATTTGTAGTGGAAATAAAATCCGTTCTCTTTCATTTTCCTGAGTATGTGGCAATGAGGGCTGAGCAATAAACCTTTTCTCCAGAAGGCAGTGCTTGCCTGGGGCAGGAGCTGTTTAGGTTTGCTGCACCACGTTACAGCTGGAGCCTGGTGTGTTCGGCAGCCTTCTCTGAGCAGTCCATGCCTCTATACACCCGTGCATAAATTAGATGTAAGCCATCCAAACACAGCCTTTGTGCATCCTGCACTCCATCACCTTTCTCCACGACGTAAATCCCCGAATGAAATACCCTCCCTAGCACAGTCGCAGTGCGAGCACACTCCTCTGCCACAGCAGCAGCAGCAGAAAGCCTCAGGCTGCAGCCCAGGGTGTGTTGGGTTGTCAGCCCCTCACACAGCAACAAATGCTGTAGCAGCGTGGGCAGCAGAAAAGCTTGGGAAGAGGGCCCGGAAGAGTAGTAAATTGTGCTGTCCAAGACGTGGGTAATTTTTCCTCCATGCCAGCAGCTTAAAACCATTTTCCCAGCGCCACTCTGCATTCCCCCTTGCTGTATTTATCTGGATTCTTCTTTCATGCAGTTGCAAAAAATAAATATAAATATATATATGTACTTTTTTGCTCCTGTAGTATTTTGTTCCTCAAAGATTTGAAGCAGTGTGCTCCATTTCTGCTACTATAATTCTTCCCATGTCAGCAAATTATGACTGCACAAAGTGGGGTGGCTCCGAGCTGTTGGTAGCCACAGGGCAGTCACAGCCTCACAGAGTCAAGTTTGAGTTTCAGCTGCGACTTCTGCTGCTCACAGGTACTTAGGCTCTCCTAAACAGCAGAGATGTCACGGTTAAATTATTTTCAGCTTTTGACCTTTTCAGTTCTGAACTTCCAACCGCTAAAACACGAGGCTCCCCTACTATTTATTTTGTAGAACAGGTCGAGGTGAAATGTCAATTTGAAGAGGAAGGGAGAATAAAGTCGCTCATACAGCATTATTTTGGTATCCAGTGTCCAGTTAATAAAAATAAATCAATTTTACTAGAATTCGTTGGAGTGTTTTTGCTGCTAAAACTCGGACCACATGGGAAACAGTTAACAGTCTCCAGATGTGAAAAGGAAAGGGCCATCAGCAGCACAGAGAAATTTTATTTTCAGTGAACAGGGCTACTGCAGCTGTGGTTCACAGCAATGCAAAGAGAAGGCAGCTGCTCTGAGAGCATGTGAGTCAAAAATCTTCTTCCTCTTGCTGCGTTCATAGCAGGGCATCTACCAAACCTGAGCCGGGCTTTCTAGCATACCCCTCAAGCCCAGGACCTGTTGTTAGTGCATAGGGAAGCACCGCCTGGGGTGGTACTTATGTTTGCTGTGTGCTGAGTGAAGCCTTTGGGGACTGAAATGAACCCAGAATATCTTCCTTCCTTTTTTTTTTTTTTTTCCTTTGCAAGTCTATCCACAGCAGAGCCATGGATGGCATTTGGCACTGTCTCACTTTTCACTTCTTTATCAAAGTCTGGCCACAGAGAGGCTGTGTAAGGAAACCAGATGCTGGGATGAGGAGTGGGTTGGAATCTTGCCTCTCGCCAGATACCGAGTGACTAAGTACATTTCTTTCATCATAACCTTTTCCACCTTGCTGATTGAGAAACTGGATAATGATGATACATAGATACTTTCTCAGAAAGTTTTATGGACATGTTGACTAGTTAGGAGCATGTGTGTGGCCAAATGAGATGTCCTGCTTTTTAAAGGCTGTTGTGTAGTTGCATTGGTCCCTGCACAGGTCCAAGGGAATGAATGGGCATAAAAATATGTCCACCACCAAACAGCCTGAGGTGCAGCACAGAAAGTTGTACTTAGAACATATTATTATAGACATGTTGTCAGGGAGTATTCCTGTTGCATGATGTTCTGAAAACATCTCTGTTTGCCTCAAGGGAATGCCCGGCTGCCCTTCTTATGAAGGAAAAAGAAAAAAAAAACAACTTGTGGTAAAGGCAAATGGAGAGTTTCCAATGTCTAATATCCATCCTGTTTTTGTTCCTAGCACAGCAACTGGGGTGGTGTTTTCTTGAGAATCATACTGGTGCACAATAGAGATGGAAGAAAGAGTTTTCAACTTTTAAAGTCTTATGGTTACGGAAAAACTTAACTTTGTTTGCTATCATCCTAGATGTCTCTTTTCTGCCATCAATGTGTCTTTTTCAATTGTTTAACATGTTTTATAGTGTATCTGCAGCAGCCGAAATACTGCTTAACACCCCTCACTCCCAGTGCCTCTTTCCAAATACTATGCTCATTCAACTGGGTATTATTCTTTCAAGGAACTGTCCACCCACATAGCTACACAGGATGCTTTCAGGAGCTATCCTGTGGAGAAAGTCGTATGTGCTGGTACTGCTCCTGCACCAGTCCTTCTCATTGAGTATTTCTTTACGTAGTCTCAGTGTGAAACATGTGGATAAACCCTGAGCATCCTGTATTGGTGCCAGTATTTTTGGGCTCTTTACCAGGTGTCAGTGGTCTGGAAGGTAAGCCTGCAAGCATTAACATATGAATGGTCAAAATTAGAAAAAGCAGAAGCTCAGAAAAATGCAAGTTTTGAAGTTTTGCCTTTGTAGTTTAATACTTACAGACGGTGTTAAGCTCTTCTTCTCTTCTTCACATCATGAAGGATTGAAATACCTTTTTTATTGAATAAAACCTGAGATTATCAACTAATCACGTAAATTGAGGATCTGATGCCTTAAGAAAAAAATCCAAATGTCATGAAATACATGACAGTGCTGTGAGTGTAGGACGTGTCACCCACTTTACTACACTGAAGGAAAGGCTTAACTTTCAGTGCCATGTACTTAGTATCAGTGATTTTTTTTCATTTTCATCTTTCACACTTACTACAACTTCAGGACTTCTTATAGAATCGTACCTACTGCACTTTGAATACAGTTACTGCTTATTAGTCTTTGGAAGAGCTGCATTATTTCTTTGAATACAGAACCAAATGACTTCAAAACCACATGACGAAGGGTCAATTGTTCCTAGAAGAGTCTGTGTCTCACAGTAAGTACAGCCTGGTACCAAGGAGTTTTGCTTGACACATTAGCTTATATTGATTGTTTTCTACATTTGTATTTCTTATTTTTTAATTGAGTTCTGTGTAAACTTCTGGTGCTTCTTCCAAATCTTAAGATATTTTAAAAAGTACTCTGCTATATTCATTTTCATGGAGAAGTGGTTAATCCTTTCTCCCATATTAATTCCTTCCCAGCTCTTACTGTTTTGGGCCAGCTGATCCCAAGTGGAGTGGACATCTGAATTTCACTTCTGGTTTGCAGTGTTACTTGAATAACTTATTCACATCATGAATTCTGTCCTGTGGCATAAGGTCTTTTGGAAAATGGTCTTCCCTTAGGACCATGTTCTGTCTTCTTTGCTTAAGCTGTGCTGTTCTAGTTTGGTGCAGAGCTCTGTGCTGAGAAAGTGAGGTTTTCAATGTGTTGCTTACTCTGTTTTCAGTAAAGGTAGGCTGGGTGGTGACAATGATATTAGCATCTATTAACCTTGTTTGGCCTTCTTTGCCTGTCCAACACACATTCTTATCATCTTGTTCATTATTTTACTCTTCAGATGCCAAGCACAGAAAAGTGTGCAACCACAACGCTCCTTTTGCAGTCAGAATTGCTTTAGTTTGGTTCGTGCTGAGAAAACGAGAGAGGTCACAGAGGAGGTGCTGAGAGTTTTATGGAGGGGAAATGCAGGTTGTCCTTTTGGAGCAGTTAAGCTCCAGCCATGACCAGCAAGCATGTTTTGAGCCCTTATTCTTGCTCCAGAAAACATTAATTTGTGATATAATTTGCCTCAGAGTGGCACATGCAGCGAGAAGACTTTGTGCCCACCTACCCCATGCTGTGGATGGTTGTTTGCCAGCGCCACGTAGGAGAGCCCCTGTGCCAACAAACAGATTTGGTTCTGCAAGCAGCACAGCCCGGTCAGCACAGGCTGGGCCCCAGGGGACAGGCTGGTCCCTCTGCCAGCCTCTTTCGTTGGGATGGAGGGGAGGGTGCTGCCGTGGGCTGCGCAGCTGGCATGGTGAGTGCCATCTCCGAAATCTCTGCACTGCGTTCCAGGACGTGGCACAGACATGCCTTTTGTCTCCTTATCTGCGAAAATGCGCGAGGGCGGCTGGCTTGCTGGGTTGGGGTAGGTGTGTCTGTATGGTATTTTGCAGACATGCAACTTTATTCTGTGTTCAGAGCTGGCCGGACATCAGCCAGCTCCGAGCCAGGAGCAAGTTTATTAGGTTGGATTCTGCACCGTGCTAACCACAGCTACACCGCTCCAGGTTCCTTGCTGGCTTGGATTCATCCAGACTCAGAAACAGAGTGAGTTCTCACCTACCAACCAAATACCACGCAGACAAACCCAGACATTCATGGCATTTAAGGGCAGAAAAAAATATTAGATCATTTTGTCTGACCTCCCGTTTAACACAGGCCCATTTAACATTTCACTTGCACCTGTAGTGCGCCCAGTAACTTTAGTTTCTCTGAAGTTTATCTTTCAGAAAAGCCTTTGGTCATGAACTGAAGAGATAAACAATCTTCTGTTTTCCTTAGCAGCTTGCTCCTGTCATTACTCATTGTCACTGCTAATTCTTTTCCAAATTTCTAACTTGTCTGACTTCAGCTTGCTATGCTTTCCACTGCTATGCTAAAGAGCCCTTTATTTGTTGTTTAGTATCACTGTTTTCTGTGCAGGGTGAGATTCTGTGAGTACCTTCTTTTGGATAAACTGATCAGCCTAAGACCCTTCAGAGTCTTGCAGGAGATATCCTGCAGTCTCCCAGTAGCATTGGTGGATCTGCTTGCCCTGCTCCAATACCTTCTTTTAATAACGGGCACCTGAGCTGTGAGCAGATGCATGGGTTCAGCATCCCCTCGCAGCTCATTTTGATCGTCCTTAGCACATCAGCACACACACAACTTGAGATGGTCACCATCTGCCTTCTGTGGAGCACACTGCTGTTTATTTTAGGAGGAAAGCCTGACAGAGAAAATAGGTAGTAGACAATAAATAGTTTACACACAGTTGACCTAGACGACTAGGTGTAACACTTAACCACTTCTGGTTGTATTAGAGACAGATGTGAGCTTATTACTTGTCAGTGCTGCTAAATTTAAAGCTCCCTGCCCTTGGACTCATTTTAAAGCCCTCCCGATCCTTTTTTTTTCTTGCATTTGAAAAAGCTTTTCCCCAGGAAGGACAGCAAATTCTGCAGCTCAGTTTACCTGCATGGAGTTTGCATTATTGTTTCTCTTTTTATTTCACAGCCCCAAATAAGCCAGAAGATACAACAGTCTCGGTTTCTCCTTTTTGGATAGAATGATAGAGCTTAGCAAAGGTACATTGTATATGCTCATAAATCCGGCACAGATAGCCCTGCCGTAGCACCTAGCTTTCCAGGGACTCACACCTGACAGACTGAAACACATCGCTGTTATATGGACATACAGTAGCCTGCACAGCCATTATTCACCTCTTTTTAGTATATCCAGGGGGATAACTTTCAATAAGCCAGTCACAGTAAACTGATTACCAGCTGTGAACTGGAATTTTGGCTAGAGTTTGTTTATTGAATCCGGGATTGGAGAGGAGAAGGTTGGGAGATTGTTCCAGAAGCCACCTGGCGTCACAGGCTGGTTGAGGCCGGAGCGACCTGTGGAGGTCATCCGGTCCAGCCCCTCACTCAGGCAGGGCCACCTAGAGCTGGTGAAGCAGCCGAAAATGTTGCTTGAATTGAAGCCGTGCTGGGATATTGACTTCGCTGCCTTGTCTTTTCAGGGGCCGGTGTGAGAGAGTCCAGCTATAAAGGTGGCAGGGGAAGCAGGCGAGCCTTCCGCCTGCATTATGGCCTGTAGTTAAGTTAAACCTGATCACACTGGGCTCAGTGACACCCACATGCTTAAAAAGAACAGCTTCTTTCAGCTGCAGAACAAAATCCTGTAGCCTGTGCACTGCAGGAGGCCAAACGGCAGCCAGCAGGGCCTCTGCCAGCCCCAGGTCAGTCAGGCTGCCGGGCACCATGCGCGGTACCACTGTCTGGTTACACGGTCGGGGCTCACCACCTACGTGTCTGTGTGATGCCTCTGACGGTGCTGCTGGGGTGTCTGGGTCTCCTCATCCCGCCTGGGGGTGTACCCAGATCTGGAGTGCAGCCACGCCATTGTATTTGGGTGAAGGGGTGGGTGGGTGGCTGGCTGAGGGCATTCATTAACCCAATTAGTTTCCTCATTGACTCTGCCTTAACCTTTGAATCCATTACCACTGCGTGTGCTTCTCCTGCATGCTACAGGCCAATCCTCCCTTCAGGCCTTGCCTATCAAGTTATTTTCAAGACAAACAATACGGCTTCACTCTGAAGAAAGTTGTTTCCCCAGTGGCAAAGTCTAAACAAACAAGCAACCAAAACCACTTCTAATAAGGTTTGTTTTGTTTGTTTTGTGTTGTGTGTTTTGGTTTTTGTTTGTTTGTTTGTTTGTTTTTGTTTTTTAAGGCCTGCTCACAGGGTTTAATGCTACCCCAGGTGTTGCAGTGGTTAAGTTACTGGCTGCCTCCCTGGCTTCGGCAGGGACAATCCAACACGGGGGTTTGTGGCCCTGCTCTCTGGAGAGACCAGCACCAGCTCTTAGCTCTTGTTCCTTTCAGACTTCCCTCAGTTATTAGAAAGGAGACTGCTCCTATCTTGCGCTCCTTCCAAATATGCCTTTCTATGGAGGTCTGCAAATCCCAGCAGATCCCGGGATTACATTTTCCAGGATTCCTTCTCGATGAGGTCGGGCGGAGCCGTGCCCTGCCCTCCCCGCGGTCCCGCTCCCAGGCTCTGCGCACTCAGCAGCCTGGGCTCCTGCCCAAGCCGCAGCCTGCCACCCCGCACTGCTTCCTCTCTCCTTCGTCCCATGGGTCTGCTTCAGTGAGGACAACTTATGGAAAGGGGTTTTCTGGCCTCTGATACGTCCCTGTTCTTTCTCAAAATGCCAGCATACACTTGCACAGCCTACTCACTGGGATAAGGAAGACCGACTCTCTGCTTCCCTCTAGAAGGAGGATCAGAAATGCCAGAGGTTTCAGTCTTCATTTCGGCGATGCCTTCAGGGAGGATGGAGCTGGAATATGCTGATTTTTCATAGCTTTTTTTTTCTGGTTTGCTCTTAACCAAAAATTTCCTGGTTAGTTAAAATCTCACCAGAAGCACCAAAACTGGAATGTTATTTGCATGCGTTTCTTTGTGTTGCTTTTGAACTGCAGTATGAACTGTGGCCTGACAGATGCTTGTTACTTCTATGCATTCATGTTTTGTTTTGTTTTATTTTTTTAATATTATTTGAAAGTTCCTGGAGTGACCTTGTAAAATCTAGAACCTCTCAGAAACAATGAATTCAAGCCTTTCCTTTCCAAAATATCTGTCACACATAGACATCTGTGTACTCCTAGCCATCGGGATTATGTTTAGATTATGAGTAAATTATATTTGAGAAAACATATCGTAATGCATTTTAAAGAGAAAATTAAATATAGTATATGGTGTCATATGAGCTACTAAATGTCTTCTTTAATAGAACTTGGTGGTTCCTGGAAATGTGACTGGCAAATGTGTTTGTAAAATGTGTTTGTACATGAGAACGTGGGCCTCTGGCAGAGAAGAACATTGGCTATTTGGGCCTCTGCTTCCATATAGCATGAGTCAAGCGAAACTTGGCACTAGCTGTAATGTTTAGTCTTTAAACATTTTTTATAAGCCTCCCTTTCTCTCAGTGAGATTAGATCAGCCAGTGAGATGATATTCTCATCAGCATGGACTTGTGTTTGTTGTTGCAGTGGTGTGTGGAAGATAATTTTGGAAATGATTGTAATTTATACTCTGAAAGGAAAAATTTGATTAAGGGTTTGTCAAGTTTGCCTCCATAAACATATAGTTCATTACAGTTCTCAAAATTAAAGCTGGAGACTAACAATAGATGTACATTTTTTAAAAAACCCACCTCACTGTTCAGTTTAGTTTGGTTTCTCATCCCTCCCAATTCTGACATTTTAGATGAAAATGAAAGGTGTTGCCACAGCTCAAATCACAACAATCCCGTCCTTCCAGATTTCTAGGGAGAAGGAGTCCTGACTAGGTGTCTGAATGGAAGGTCAGATGACAGTGTGAAAAAGATAATTATAAATTAAATGTGAAGAAATACTTAGTTTACAGATGGTTGGAGCTTCAGGCAAGGAACTGCATGGAGCTTCTGAAAGGTGCCCCAAGGAACTGAGGAGCAATGGAGATAGTAGGCTCTTCTGAAGTCCTCCTGCATCTTTTCTGTGCTATAGGCTAGAAAGACTTTGTGTTGTGGTTTATATTGCCAGAATTACAGTGATTTGCACAGGCTGCCCACCAGGACGTGTATGGTGTGAAATTGCAGTTGTGCTGTGAGATAAATCTCCACTTTTGTATACATTACCCTTGAGGATAACCATACAGCTGTCCTCATGGAGCTTGTGCAAGAGGAATCCTCCCCAGCTGCTTCTAGCTTTTCACTGCTTTATTCCTTTTCCCATAGCATAAAAGAAAAAATAAAATAAAATAAAATAAAATAAATTTTTTAAAAAGTAAGGATGTCTGCTATATTGCCTTCCTTTTGGTGAAGTTAAGATTGCTTCATTAGTTCTCTTGGATCATTCTTGAAATAAAGTTCTAGTTTTTTTTTTTTATTATTTCCTCAAGAGGGGTGAAATTTTCATTGTTCAAAATGCTAGATAATGCACGTAATAAGGACAAGTTTGGAATACTTACACAAATCTGGTTCTTGCCTCTGAAAAAAATTTTAATTAATACTGTCTTTATACTTCCCATGCTTTCAACATACTCTACAACCCTGCAAAACACTTTGCTATTTATCATTTGATGTAGTTACTGTTTTGATATATGCAGTGAAGTCTTACCTCTTTGACATCAACACAAGTTTGGTCATTTCTTTCAGTGCAGCAAGGAATTATCCAATGGTTTGCTTTTTAAGAAGCACACTCACGGATTTTAAAATACATATAATGGAACTTTTCAAAGCAAAATTTTAAAGTGTTCTTCTCAAGCTGCATTGAATTGCTATTTGATATTTGCCTGCCTTATTAAGCTGTTTCCTCATCATATGTCATCTTATGTGCTGTCAAGATGCAGTGCGAATTTCTTCACAGCAGTAAACAAAATTGCAGAAACTTGCTTTCAGTCACTGGGCTTAAAGAAGTAAGTACTGCAGTCTGAATTGCCAGATATCCCAGAAGTGATGTGTTTCTTAAAAGCAAGTAACTTAAACATGCACATGCCAAAAAAATGGATGTCTGCGCTGTGTTTTCAGATACGTGGTAGAACTTAGGGATAGGCATGTGCATGTGCACTGCTGAAGCCAGATGTAGGTAGTGAGCGTACATGCACTGCAAATTCTTCCAGGCCAGATGCCAGATAGAGTAGATTAGAGGACTGTGTGTGTGTAGTTAATCCTTTGTTGGCATATACCTAATTTCCTGATTCTGTTATCTGCTATCTCCTTACTTAGTCGCTGACTCTCTCCCTTCATTCACTTAACCTCAGTCAGGTTTTATGGTTGATAAGAACGTGGAACACCCCTCATTGAGACAGACTACTGAGGAAAGCAATACCTTTTATTTTTTTGTTGAAGCAATGACCTTCATTTGGACCATACTTACTTTTTAAGCATAGTCTTTTCTTGGCTCTATATACAAGTAAATACACATAAGCAGGCTATAACTTTTAACATATATAAATAACTTCTTAGGACTTCATTCGTTGAGCCGGCAGGAAGATGAAAAGATAAACCATGACTGGGAAAACTTGTGTTTATATACTAATGTAATTTCTAATTTGGGGTAACAGACGGAAAGAAAATAATTAGAAACACATGCCTAAATGGCTTGGGAGCTCAGTGGTTTCTTACTGGGAGTACAAATTTGACACAAAAGGAAAGGACTTCGGCTGTTGAAACGCTGAGAAGACTCGCATCTACAATCTCACTGAGATATCACGTGCATACCAGAAAGAGGCAATGACAGTTTATTGTGTCCCTTCTGATTAGGAGAAGTTAAATTCTTTACTGATGGTGTATGAGCTAACGCAGTTCCTCAAGAGTAGCAAATAATTAAAATGTAAGAAATAGCTGCAGCGTTGCCACGCCTATTGTTATTGATTGTGGCACTGGTAGATTTTTCAGGCAAGCACAACTTCTGAACAACAGTTCAAACAGCTGGCTATTAGCAATAGTACTTGGGACAGCAGAAGGGCACTAAGGAAGTGGCAGGGGATGAAAGATTTTCTGATGCTGAAGTCAATGGAAATTAGATCCTTACCCATTTTCTCTTCAGGCAAACTGCTTATATTCTGGGATGGACATTGACATTTGCCTGCGAGAGCAGATGATAAAAGCCTTCAGGATTTGGTTGAATGTGTATATAAATAACATTTCTTGTTGGATGGTCTTCTAGAATGCCACAAGCTGAGAAAAATGAAATGGGCTCGTGGCCTGGGCCTCCCTAAGTGAGCAAAGTTACACTGATAAAGACATAAATGTGGGTTGAAAATGGGAGCAGACCTTGAAAGGAGGCTGCAGGTTTAATGCCTTGTCCCATCCCTCTTGTGGTATTTGCTTATATGAAGAAATTCTAAGCATAGAAGAGCTTCTTTTCGCACCTGCTTCAGCAGCCCTTAAAGAGCAGGCAGAGATCCTTGTGCCATCTCATGCCTTTTTCCCAACATGTAGTAGGAATTAATCGGGTAAGCATTTTCCTTCCTCTTTTTGGCCTCGTTATGTTCATGATACCAGGGGGCTTTGGCATTATCCAGAGATGAAGCACCATGAGGGTGCATCTTGCAGCCTGTTTTGACTTTCTGGTCCCTGGCTGGTCTGCAGTGTAGTTCTCAGAAGTAGCCTGAAAAGTATGAAATAGACTGGCAATATCTGTTCCAAATCTTTTTTGTTGTTGTTTTATCTGTACTTTTGACTCCTTATGAAATCTGATTAAAAAGCCTTTCTCGAAACAGAGAGCAGCATGTGTCACGAGACACCCCACCAACCACTTCCCTCTAGACTTTCCTCAGAAGTTTTATATTCCTCTAGCAATTTTTTTCTAGCTGTAAGGCTCTGGCTGCTGGCAGGCGCTGCTGTTTGAGCTGCTGCAGGAAAGCAGGACAAACCACGCTCTTTGCCTCTGGCTTCTTCAGCTGGTGGTGTCACTTCTGTTTCAGTCCCAATGAATCAGAAAAGATTGATGGTGGATGGAAGGAAAAGGAGTAAGATGGGAGGAAAGAGTGGATGAAACCCCAGGCGGGAGAAGGAGAAGGAGGAGGAAGGGGCTGTAATGTGGCATGGAGGGACACCCAGAGCTCAGGGGACGGCATGGAAGACCCAATGGATGGGGAGGGAAAGGTGGTGGTACGTGGGTGCCCTTGGCCTGAGAGCATGGCAGGAAGCTCCTGAAATCAGATGGGATGGTAGGATAGCAAATAGAGGATTTCTGCGGCAAGCCAGTACTGAGGGCATGCTTGTCTGGAGAAAATATACAAGCTGGTGCTTTTTTTTTTGTCTGATGTGGTGTCCCTGAGGCTGGAGGGAGAGCAAGAAGGTAAGCTTATGAACATGCTAAAGAAACAAACCTGGAAATATTTTTCACAGTGCAAATTGTAAATTTTGTCAAGAATCATTTTTCTTACAAACCGAAATCAGTAGATTGTATCAATTTATGCCTCAGTTTGTTGCCTGATAATTCAGCAAGACATTTTGGATGTTGTTGCCAATAGCACAGTAGAGCTGCAACAAAAATTAAATACTTTTGGCCTTCTTGTGGCTTTCCTATATCACCTTCACTCAAGGACTGGTTTTCTTTGCTCTGAGCACGCATGAAGGAAGGTCAGTTTGTGATTAGAACAATTAGCCAGGCTTGATTGTAAATGCTATCTAAAAAATTTCCTGATTGAGGAAGTGTTGCTCTCCGCTAGCAGTATCTCCCATGTAAAGTCTGTACCTCCAAACAGCATAAACATACAGAGAGGGGAAAAAAAAAAAAAGGGAGAAGGGAAGGAGGGAGGAAAGGGAGGGAGAGGAAAGAGAAAAGAGGGAAAAGGAGGAAGGAAGGCAAGAAGGGAGGGAGGAATGAAGCAAGGAATGAAGCAAGGGAGGAAAGAAGGAGGAAGGGAAGGGAAGGGAAGGGAAGGGAAGGGAAGGGAAGGGAAGGGAAGGGAAGGGAAGGGAAGGGAAGGGAAGGGAAGGGAAGGGAAGGGAAGGGAAGGGAAGGGAAGGGAAGGGAAGGGAAGGAAAGGAAAGGAAAGGAAAGGAAAGGAAAGGAAAGGAAAGGAAAGGAAAGGAAAGGAAAGGAAAGGAAAGGAAAGGAAAGGAAAGGAAAGGAAAGGAAAGGAAAGGAAAGGAAAGGAAAGGAAAGGAAAGGAAAGGAAAGGAAAGGAAAGGAAAGGAAAGGAAAGGAAAGGAAAGGAAAAATGGGTGTATGAAAAGAAATAAAACTGCCATCTGTGTGTTGCATAGCTGTGGTAGTGACAGAATTTTTCACAGGTAGACCTTTTACTGAGGACAGGAACATCATTTTTTCAAGTTTCTGTTTTCTCACAGTCTAGGCTTTCCTGGTGGTCCTTTCCATCCTTTGTGTGGTTACCAATGATTTAGGATTTTTGTACCTCGTCATGCCACACGTAAAATTTATTTTTTGAGCCCCAATCATAACAGTAAAAGAGATGCAATATCTCTGACATCTCAAGATACCAAATATTTTAATACAGCTGCAAAACTAAACCAGGTAGACTGTTTTATTGGAAATTAAGCTGCTTTTTATTTTATCTCTTCATTGATTCAAACAGCAGCACCTCATATATGGATCTATTTGTGTTTGCTTTTTTTTTTTTTTTTTTTTGTCTTTTTTTTCCACAGATATTACTGGAGAGATTTTAAGTTAGGCATAACACAGTAAGTGCAAACAAGTGGTTACCATGACATTGCTATAGATTGATGCTGAGCTGCACAGTTGCGTTGACTTCTCATTCTCTTTACTCAGTCAATATAAGCTGCATGTTTTTCAGGCTTAAGCAGTGGAATTCAGCTTTAGTGATGATCACTTCTAATAATTGCCTGGCCGCAGCAGAGATCAAATAATTAGGTTCCTGAAATGAGTCTTTGTTTAGTCTTCATTTGTGCCTTCTCTGTAGCTCCACTCTGGCGACAGGAAGTAAGGCAGCCTTTATTTGCATTTTCCCTGCTCATTCCTCCCAAACTGCAAGTGTGTATGTGTCTGTGGCACATGCAGTTAGCTCTCAAAACCTTACATTGGCACTGGCCTGTACAGTGTTTTTGCCTCATCCCAATAAGGTTTCTGTCCCTGATGCAGCTCTTGGTCTGAGAAGGTGCCACACCACGGGCCAGCTGGGAAGTGAACTTCCCTGTTTGTCACCCAGCCCTTTCTGCTAGTGTTAATGATTTTCTTTTTTCCCAACTGTGCGGAAAAGAAAAAAAAACATTTTCAGCGCTCTGAAAAGGGTTCATTCAGCCTTTCTGTAATAGTTCAAGTGGTTGGTTTTCTGCTGGCTTCTGAAATACATTACAAATCACAATCTGGAAAAAGCTCTAACGCAGTTCCAAGTCTTGCTGCTGAATTTGGATACGTTGCCGGGTCTTACTCTGTAGCTCATCCTTAACAACTGACAAAATATTTACTCGGCGCAGTACAGAAAAGGCGAACTTTCTCCAAAATATTATACAGAGTTGGAGTCAGAACACAGACAATGAGGCAAAAAACTGGACCTGCCCACCAAGCCATTAGCTGAATCATTTTCCAGAATGTCATGAGAAAGCGCTTCATCAAATCGCTGAGCTGCAGAACTGCTTCTTCGGATACAGGAGTGCAGAGGGCAGCCAGGTCCCCGATAGTGAGGACAACATCATGCACATCCTCAGTCTGAAGTGTAGATTTGCGCAGGCGGTTTCAGTAGGGAGCATTCTCTGCTGTTTATTAAAGCGGCCCTTCATAAAAAGGCTGTTTCCCTAAACTGATCCCCCATGTTCAAAGTCAACACCAAAATTTTTAGCCCGAGCTGGGTCAGAGTGTCATTTCCTTTTTGGTGCTTCTTCAGTGTTTGCCCATGGGGAAAGGATTATTGAGCCATTAGAACAAGACTGTAGTTTTAACATATGGCATGGTGTGCTGTTCATCTCAGTCTAGAAAACTTGCATTTAGTATTATTTCATCCCTTGTGTTTTTAAGAAATCATGAAGGGGAAAAAAAATGTAGTAAATTGTCTTCAGCACAACAAAGTCCATAATGACAAAACCCTAAGCCTAATAGTCATGTTGTGTGTTTTTTTTTCCTGCTTTTACGTTGTCCTCCCGTGATCCTTTTCAAAAGAACCTCTCAGTAATTATATTCCATTGTCTTTTTAGCAACACTACCTTCTTTTTAGACCAAATAGTACAACATATCTCTAGAAATAAGATCACACATCACTGCATGCTTAAACGTAGAATGCTGCAGTCAGTATTACTGGCAGACTCCATGTTTTTTGTTTGCCACGTATCATTCTTAGTGTATTTTTTCCTCTCCATAATATATCAGAAATAATGAGGCATAATAATTGAACCCTTCTGAATCTGGGCAAAACTATTTTCATAAATGAAGAAATTTTTGACAGTCTTAGTTGCAACTGCATTTATATCCATTGATGTCATGTCACTGTTTTTCCCATCTTGTTAAAATTGTAAGAAATATACTGCTTGATCTCCCTAAGAAACAGAATGACACAGTTAATATAACTAGAGAGCTTTGAAGAGAGCAGATACAAGTGAGGATTGTTTTCTTTTCTTTATATTAATAGATTAGACATCTGTCTTTGCTAATATCAGTCACATGAATTGGAGTTTAGGATGACTGCTGCCTAGAAAGCAGCGTGTACTTGTCTGCTGTCATCTTTTGTGAGCCCCTAAGAAAGGAGATTCTTTGATAGGTCCTAACCTGTCCATCAAAGGTGTTCGTAAGGATAGCAATAAAATGCCACTTTCATAGACAGTTGAAAAAACCAACCATCATACACTACTTTAGAAAACATGTGAAGAGCGGTCACTTTGCATTCATCCTAAGCCTCTGAAGAACAGGCACAGAAGTCCTGCAGATGACTTTCCCTCAGAACTCAAAACATGGAAATCAGTTGTATGGTGGTTTGCAGTCTATTATTTTTTTTTTTTTTGAGCTGTTGTGTAACCTAAGGAAAATAGGGCTTTTCAGGGTTGTTATTTTAAATGATCTATTTATATTACAGAAAGCATGACAGTCCAAGTTAATTATTGATTCAATTGCTGACAAACTGGAAGCAAGAACAACAACAGAAAAAAAACACAACAGAGGATAAAATAACCCTTGGAAGGATTTTGTCAGTTAGAAAGCCTCCAGGGATACTGCTGAATTGTTATTATTTTATATATCACACAAATGGGAAAAAGCCTTTGCTGTATTTGAATATAATATTTCCTTGGTAAATAAGAACAACATACCCACAAATCAACTAACATTTCCTCAAAAACCCAGTTGAGATGAAATAATGAAATAACTATCCAAACTGCTATTATTCCAGAAACCAAATTATCCATATTCAGGAAGCATGGAATCAGATAAAGCTTAAAAATCTGAACCATTCAAGTTAACATCAACCACATTATTACTACTTTTGTTTTGGTGTTCTGTTTTATCAAAGGTTGAAATTTTCAGGGAATTGGATGAAAAGGCTTACCCACATCTTTTTTCTTTTCTTTTTTTTTCTTAATAGAAGATGTGTGGCCAAGCCTCTGACAGCTCTTTAAAAGTCATGGCAAATACAGTTTTTTTGAAGAAAAATACTTGGAATTTTGCCAGGAAGAAAAAAAGTTATTTAAGCTTCAAAAATATTTTCTGATGCGATAGAGAAACCCTGGCCAGTTACAGAAACACATGATTTCCTTTCCATTGTTTTTAAAAACAAAAATGCCCAGAGAAACAACTAAAAACTAACAAGAATAACAAAAAAAGAAAAGTTGGTATAACTCTCAGTTTCTCTTAGTAATTGATAAAAAGGTCAGAATTCAAGTTCTTCCTAAAACAGTTAGTGGGCTTTGAAAATGTGTAACAATCTGGAAAAGAGAATTAAATCAGTATTTAGCGTTCTACAAGGAAAGGTGAAAATTCACCAGTTCTATATCTTCTGGAAGAAAAAAAAAAAAAGAAAACTGAAAAAAAAAAAAAAAAGCACCGTAAGACATATCTGTACAATGCTTTCAAGCAATTTAGCTTTATAACTTCATATACAGCTAATACTAGTGGGCTTTACGTTGTCTCTCTGGGCCCGGTTCAGTTCAGCAGAGTGCAGGACTTTCAGGTGGACAAGTAAGGGGCCATGTGGCAGGAAAACCATAGCTCACTGTTTCCATTGCTGTGTTACGTCCTGTTTGGGGATGTGGTGTATGGAAAGGAATGTGAAGAAGAGCATAAAATAAGTACTCTTTTTCTTTGCCCTTTCTCCCAAAGAGAGAAAATACTATTATTACAATAGTGCATTTTATAGCTCTGGTATTTCTGTTGTTCATTTTTTCCCCTTCAAGCTAATGCTTGTAGAGAAGAAATGGCAAAGGGAGAATGAGTGGCCTTCTCCAGCCTGATGACACTTCTTCAGCTGTTGTGGCAAAATAGTGGGAAAATCTGAACATGGAGAAGGGTGTTGGAGAGTTCCTCCTGCAGCAAGGATGTATCACATTGGCAGAGGATAGAGAAGGCCTTCTCTCCCACGACAGTTGCCATTTGCCAGTCCCTTACAGCAGTTTATATCTAAGACTGATTTAGAAGAAATGTGGCAGACTATGTGGTAGCTAACATATGGAAGCTGGTTATCTTTGAAACTCTTCCTGCCATGGCGGTGTTGATTTGGGTTGTCTGGTGTTGCTTCCTTTCTATACCAAAGTGGATGTGGCTATACCAGGGTTATACTTAACAAAAATATTTTTGTCATTGCAGTGTATTTTGGTTGAGGAACTTCCTGCCAACATAAACCGCCAGTGCTGAGTTAGGTTTAGTAGGGTATATGCGCAGACACTTCTCTTAGTCTTCATTACATTTTGGGATCCTGACACTAGTGGCTCTGGTTATGACCAGGCAGTACAAAAGGTCAAGGGTTTCTATGTTTGCATGCTGATACTTGCTCAGCATTTATGCTGGCTAGAGCTTGAGAATAATGGCCCTTACCGGCACCTTTAAATTCAATACAGCAGTCTTGCTCTCACTTTCAGTACAGCTGCTTGGCCACATCATGGCAGCTTCAAAGCATGTTTCTCAGCCTGAGAGAAGGTCCAGCATCATAAAGTTTCAATACAGTATTTCTGCTTTCCTCTCCTACATATGTCTTGTCCTCCCCCTATATTCCTATTTTGTAATGAAGGTGGCGGTACAGTAGTTGCATTTATCGTTGGAAAACTACAATTCAGAAGACATTGATACCCATAATCCAAGATAGAAGCAATTACCAAATACCCGGTTCTAGTGCTAGAAGGGCTTGAAGACCACGTTTTCCTGATTATGGAGTGAATTCTCTATGTTCTAGAATGGAGATAGACTGTTTCTGATATCCATATTTTTATTTATAATGCATTTGACAACTGTATGTTAATTTCTGAAGCAATCCAACAAATTCCTCTTAAAGACTCATCCATAAATATAATTGTCCATAATGAAAGCATGTATCTTTTGATTAACAAGTATTCTGTTTTAGTTCAGAAGTTTTGTGCCTCGGGCTTTAATATCTCACTGCAAGTTGTTTTCATACGTCACATTTTGGTTTTACTGAAAGACACTATAAATGTCTTTATTGCATCTAGATTATTATTTTTTTGGAACCTCTACTTGATAGAATCACAGAATATCCCAACTTGGAAAGGACCCCAAGGATCATTGATTCCACCTCCTGGCTCCACACAGGACCACCCAAAAATCAAACCTTATGTCTCAGAGCATTGTCCAAATGTTTCTTAACTCTGGCAGGCTCAGTGCCATGACCCCTGCCCTGGGGAGCCTGTCCCAGTGCCTGACCCTCCTCTGGGTGCAGACCCTTTCCCTAACCCCCAGCCTGACCCTCCCCTGTCCCAGCTCCATGCCATGCCCTCGGGTCCTGTCGCTGTCCCCAGAGAGCAGAGCTCAGCGCCTGCCCCTCCGCTCCCCTCGTGAGGGAGCTGCAGGCCGCCATGAGGCCTCCCCTCAGCCTGCTCTGCTCGGGGCTGAGCAAACCAAGGGCCCTCAGCTGCTCCTCATATGGCTTGCCCTCCAGACCTTCCACCATATTTGTAGCCCTTTGTCCTTTGGACAAGCTCTAACAGTTTTACGTCCTTCTTGTATTGTGGCACCCAAAACTGCACACAGCACTCGAGGTGAGGCCACACCAGCGCAGAGCAGAACAGGACAACCCCTTCCCTCGACCAGCCAGCCGTGCTGTGCTCAGTGCACCCAAGGACATGGTTGTACCTTTTGGCTGCCAGGGCACACTGCTGGGTTGTGTTCAACTTGGTGTCAACCAGAACCCCCAGATCCCTTTCTGTGAGACTGCTCTCCAGCCTCCTGTCCCCCACTCTGTGTGTATATCCAGGGTTGCCCTATCCCAGGTGCAGAGTCCAGCACTTGCTCTTGTTAAATGTCATGTGGTTGGTGATTGCTCAGCCCTCTCGTTTGTCAAGGTATCTCTCTAATGCCTCTTTATCCTTGAGCAATCTAGCATAAGCAATATAGCAGTCTCTACTGGAAAGCAGGATAGGACATTATCTTAGTAAAAACCTTTTGTAACTGAGAAAGTAGTGAGTTGAGCTTTACCCCAATTATGTCCTTATATAAGTTACTCATTTCAAAATATTTAAAAGTGGTAGAAACGGCTAACTTTCTGTATTTACATTTATTCTGTCACAGTATTTGTCAACAGTTCTGTGCATATATGTAGATGGATGGAGATCTGTTTGGTGGAGTACACTTCCTGCAAGAGGCTGCGTTCTTTTTAGCGTAGTCTTATTTGGCTGATTATGCCTTTCCAGTAATAAAGTCATCAAAAATTCATCTTAAGCAAGTTTTTTTCTGACTTTTTTCTCCCTCTTCCATCTGGAAGCTATACTTGAACATCCTTTAGCTATCATGTTAGTTTACGTGAGCTAAATTTGACATGGCATGTAGTACTGTCGTCCTTAACTTCATATCATTGTCTGTTGTTCCAGTTAACATCAGGGTCCTTTAAATGTAGTAGTCTTTGTCTGCCCTAATCTTTTCATGTTGAGTTATTTTATACATAATAATAGAATATAATTTTCTGGTACAGACAAGGTTGACTTCAGCTGACATTTTATTTCCATATAAAAATCCAGCAAAGATAATCCTGTCTTGGCCCAGGTGTCTCTAACCTTTGCAGTCAATGACTTAGTACATCTATTACACTTTGTACTTTAGAAGCTGTCTTATTTTTATTGTACTAGGTAGCTGATCTGACATATCCATTTCTCAGCTTTACCAAAAAAAGACCCATGATTCCCTCTTTGGCCATGGACTATCTTATAGCATTAACTTAATTACTGCTTTGGAAGTTGGTTATATTTGTATCATCCCATCATTTTCCTCATTTCATGATCAGGTATTTTTTAGGTCATAGAGTATGCTGGCAGCATAGGTGATACTACTTCAACCAAAATGCATTTTGTATTAAACAACCCTGTCCGTGTAGAAGTCACCTCAGTTGGTTCTTTGGCAATGATCCTCTTTGGACTTGGGAGCTTTGCTTCTAGACTTCAGAGGATTTGTTTCCCACTTTTTTTTTTTTTTTTTTTTTTTTTTAATTTGAAGCATAATTGGGGCTAATAATGAGTAGCTAACTATTGTAAAATTGGATCAACAAGTCTCTGAATTTACCAATTTATGTTGGTGAAGAAAATGCTTGCTACAATATGGAAGATTACTCAACCAATCCTGATATTAGTAAGCGTGATAAAAAAACTGACCTTACAAGAGAAAGGTGGAGATGTGATGGACAAACTGGTGAAAAATCTCATTGGCCCTGGTGGCTGGCTGCAAGTCCCATTTGAAAGCCCTTCTTTTTGTGATGTACAGATGGATAGATGCTGTATGCAGGTCTTAGACTGAACATTAGGTTCTAAGGGATAGGCATGACATTGGCATTGTTTTCATCCTGCTCATGAACCTCAGAGGCAGATAGCATCATCAGTATCCTATACTGTAATGAAAGGAAGAACAAAGCTCTGCTAAATCTTCTACTCTTCCACTTCATCAGCACTGGTAACTAGGAGATGGAAAAGAGGATGAGAAGAGGGACTGCTGAGATACGGGCTTTCTTTAATGTTGTTTCCACAATGTTTGCATAATTTCTGCTGTTTGCTAAAACAGACACGGTAATAAACAACTCTACTCAGTATTAGCAATTTATGCTGTAAATTATTGTCTTAAAAAATTAATGATGATGTGTGAGGGCAGGAAACCCACGCTTCCCACTTGCTGGGGGAGTTTCCCCCAAATGAGTAGGCAGCTTCTCAGGTTACTCAGAGAAGAGAGGAAGAAATATTTGCATGATATCCTGAGCTACTTTGGCATAAGAAAAAACTTTTTTTTTTTTTTAACTGTAAAGGTGACTAAACACTGGATCGTACTGCCCAGAGAAGCTGTGGGGTTTCCATCTTTGGAGATACTCAGAACCCAGCTGGACACTTCCCTGAGTAACCTGCTGTAGTTATCACCTTCTGTGAGCAGCACGTTTGGGCTAGGCTATTTCCAGAGGTCCCTTTCCAGTGCAGTTATCCTCTCATTTTCTGATTTCAAAGTTACCTTTTCAAACACACATGCAAACAAACAAACAAACATACATCAAACAAACATACATACAGAGGCTCCTGAATTCCTCCCTCACTTAAAGGTGGAATGTGGGCTCTGGGTATATAGATAGCTTCGGAAAAGTCTGTCCCATGCTTAGTGACTTGGGAAATGGATCTTTCAGGAGGCTGCAGAACAAAGCAGTAGCTAACATCAATCCTGATTCAAGGTTACCTTTGCTTAACTGTGTGTGACCTAAAGTGGTGTCATTTGGCTTTTTGCTCTGTTCCAATATGGAGAAGTAGAAAAATGCTGACTATGAGCTGTTGTTGCAAGCCCAGAAAAGCAAGATGCCAAGATGTGCATTTGCTATGGTGAGGTTATTTGAGCAGAGGTTCTGCAGCAGAGGAGGGTAGGTTACGGGCTGGTACGTCTGAGAGAGGTTTCAGGAGGAGTACATGGGAAAATTACTAATAATGTGTGAGTGAGCAGTGCAGAAGCTTTAGCAGATACAGCATGCATTGTTGGTCATGTCTGTCCCTTTAAAACTGTAAAGTAATTCTCCACTGATTCAGCCTCTCTAGCAGGCTGAATGTCACTGTTCTCAAGCACAGCATGCAGAGCCATCATGGTAATGGCCGTTCTGGAGAGATTAACAGCCTTCAGAGGCTGCTGCAACACAGATAGGGAAAGGTTATCTTCCCATCTCCTCTTCTGTGTCTGCTGACAGGGAATTGCTTCACACTGGCTACACAAGAGAGATTAATGGCCTGTACTCCTCAAGAAGGAGCGTACTATGGAACCTGTCTGCCTTACATTGTGAATGTTTAGCAAGAGATCGGAGGTGCACCTGGTGCTGTGACTGACTGAACTTCACAGTTTAGATTACCTATAATCGTGTGCAAAAAGGAAAAGAGCCATGACATTGCTTTTAGAAGCTGCTGTAGTTTAATGTTGAAGACTTTTGCCAGCTTTAGCTGTGGGGTTGGAAGAAGGCTTTTGAAACAGCTCGTAACTGTGTAATTAGTCAAGGTGATACTCTGCCTATAACTGGCTTAGATCAGAAGATGTAATTTTGTCAGGTGTCTCTGTCTCTGGTTATGTGTACAGTTTAGAAGCGTTCTTAATGATTAGGAGGATTTTGGTCATAGGTCTTGGACAGAAGAGAACGGAAATAGTGGAGGCCAAAGAGCGGCGCAGTTTTTCCACATTTTTTACAAGCATGGTTAAAGGACAATGCCAGGATGTGAAGAAGAAAAAAGCATGCTCTGGAGGGGGATGTAAGAAATGAAAGGGAATCCTGTTGATGGGGGGAGGAGTTGTTCAGCAAAATCAGACTGGTTATTGAAAGAAAAACTTTAAAAACTTACACTTGCAAAGGTAGGTAGAGATATTGTTAGCATTTGAGTAGAAGAGGCAGGCATGAGGCCTGTTTTTAAAATTTGGGTTCCTATTTAGTTTTACTTTTTCCTCAACAATTTACTCCTTATACTGAAAGAAACAGTACTCTGAGATTAAGGAGGCTGGCTATCACAGCAGCCATCAGCTCTTGGGAATAAAAGTTGCGGGGTGAACACAAAAAGACACTGAACAACCTGAAAATTGCTGAATTCTAGTCCAGCACAGGTAAATGCACAATACTTAAACCAAATGAATCTAGGAAAGGTAGAAATAGGTAGTGGGTTGATCAAACTGTGACATGGAGTAAGGGTTTGTAAAGAAACAAAAGAAATGGTTTATTGTAAAAACAAATGATAGATGAGTGTGGCTGGAATAACAAGGCATTGGTTTTTATCCAAATGTCCCAGACAACCACACAGTGTCTGGATCTTGATGAGAATGTGGACAAGATGAATTAATAGATGCAAGGCTTTATTAAAATTAACAAATACCTACTTCCCCAGAACTGTTGTAGCAGCAAGTGTGCCAAGGACATAGTTTAGAGCAGAGCAAGGGCACTGGGACTTGCTTGCTGCAGCATGCCCCGTGAGCAGGAGGAACCTCCAGTCCCTTGCAGGGGTGAGAAGCAGTAGCACAATTTGGGGCGTTGTTTCCCCGAAAACATAACTCTCACCTGAAGTAGAGATAAGCTACTGTTGGCTGCAGGTACAGGGTTTGGATTCCTACCCTTCCTCTTCACCTCAGCCACAGCTCAGGCAAACTTGTGCACGCTGGCATTGAGAGGAGAGGCTGTGTTATGCCTCAAACCAATCCTCCAAGCAGGTGTGTTGTTTTTTTTTTTCACCATTGGAAACATCTTAATGAAATAAGGCTGCTGACAGCCCACGGAAGCCATTACAGACATCAGGTGAATCAAGCCAGGTAATCAAACTAATAGTGCAGCATCAGAAAGATGAATCACTATTATTTGTATTGTGTGGCACCCAGAGCCCTCCACCCCCTCATGCTTGGCACTGTGCAAGCAGAGAGTGGGGGGTGATCCTTACCCTGAATTCGTGCTGTTTAATGAGAATTTGAACTGCCACAACTTGAACAAGTGGGAGCAGGGCAGAATTTTACAAGCTGAGATCAGTAGTGCACATTCAGTTTGCAGGGCCACAGAAGGTTATGGCAACTGCTTACATGGTGGAGCTGTTGTGTATGGTCTTTTGACAAACATGACATGAGAGCTTCTAGCCACACTTTAAGCTATTAGAGCCAAAATTCCTGTTGACATGATCTGCTTGTCCTCGTGTGTGTTCCCGCAGAATCTAATTATCTTGCCCATTTGAGTGACTTAATTTCTGCTCCTTTTGTATTCTTCAAGACTGATCACAATTTTAGTACTGACGTGAAATATCTCTGTTTTTATGATGATTGTGACCTGGTACTTCACAGAGAGTGATGTTATAAATAATGAATCACGAGACTGCAGGTTAATACCACTGAGATGACCACAGTGCAACCAAATGTTCTACTTACCGTACATACGGAGCAGCAAATCTATATTTGGATTTTTATAAATGCTCTTTCTAAAAAAAATTCTAATAAAAACAAATCATCCCAAACATGGCTTGCTGGTACTTGTAAGCTAGGTTTGTCCTTATTTGTTTTTAATCATGCTGAAACATGCTCAAATGATCAGTGATCTCTTCCAGCTTTTAAAAACAAAAATTAATTAGCTGTTTGTTTCGAGGACAGATAGTGATTCAGATTCAGGATGTTTCTTCCTCCTTGTTACTCTCTGATCATGCACACCTCCAACGCTGCTAATAGTATTTTTTTGTAGCTCTGGTTCATGTAGTGTGTCATGTCAACAATTTTCTGTTCTGTTTCTGATGAGGACAACTTTCACGTAAATCTCTGTTTCTCCATTGTACTGTTGGCTCTTGCCTTGTCCTTCCCTTCTGTTCTCATATCTTCCTTCCCACTCACCTCCTTTCTCCCAGGTTCACAGCATGATTTCGAACTAAAGCCTAGCCCAGAGCCTATGTGCAAGAGGATGTCTGTAGGCTCTTTGGACACAGTCTGCAACCCTGGAAAGTTGCAATGACTGCGGTCCAGGTTGACAGAAAGAGTAAAGCTTCCCACTCAGTATTTCTCCCTAGGAGCCGGCAAAGACTGTGAAGCAACTTCATGGCTACTGTGCAAAGGTCTCTTACACAAGGTTGTAGCCCTAAAGGAGGCTGAAAGTATAGACACAAAGTCAAGAGTGCTTCCCGCAGTGTGTTCAGATGCCAAATAGGAATCTTTCCCATCTGATCCAGGAAATTTTACGTGCAGTCCTAACCTTGCCCACCCTTACCTTTTCGCTTCCACTGCTTACACAATTCAGATTTAAATAGGTGCAGAGCGCCCTCTCGCACTGTGTGAAAAAAGGAATTCCTCTCGCACTTGATGTTTTCCTTCCCACCAGGAGCTCCACAGGGCGCAGACACCTGCGTGCCACCCTGCTGGTGGCCTGTCCCATGGGGTCCCAACCCCTGCCGTGTGTTAGTAGTCTGATGGTAGCTTGGCACACACCGTGCATAACACCTGGTAGTATTTATTAGCATTCCCTTCACTGCTCAGTCTGTGTGAGAGCCCAGCAAAGCTGAAAGTAGCCACCAGCTTATGTTGTTAGTTCTCCGGTGGCAAGCTTCCTCACCCTGTTGTCCCATCTCTTCTAAGCCAGTTGTACCATATTTAGGGCAAATTTGAAGCTCAGCCAAACTGACAAAGTTCCCCTCTATATAGCCTCCAACAGCAGGAGGCTCCCGATGGTGTTGTCATTCTCGTGCCTTCTGCTCAGGTTTTTATTTTTTGCCCTAACACATGGGATATGCAAACACGAGATGAGGGAATGGGTGGTTCTTAAATATGCATCATGAAATGTGATACACATCTGAGTGCTACAGATTTTGATTTTCCTTCACCAAATCATAGCTGTTGAAGCAGTGGTCCCTACAGCTGAGGGTGTGCAGAGGTTTCTAGTCCACATCCCTGTTTCAAACAGCAAGTAAATTCCTGAAACTTCCACTAGCTGAAGTACTCTGAGATCTGTTTTGCTTCACCATAATCAAAAGTAGCAAATAAATAAATAAATAAAAAGATTACTTTTCTGTGAAATATCAGTAAAGGGGGGAAAAAGCAGGAGTCTCCCAGAGCAAAATGAGGCAAGTTACACAGTTCAGGCTGTGCAGCTGAAGTGGCTTCATCTGGAAACTGCAACACAGCACGGACACAGCCTTTGTTCAGGTGTTGTGCATCGCCACTGGGTCCGGCTCCATGAGTCTCATTAGCAACTGGTGGACGTGAGGGCTGGCTAATTGTTAGGAAGGGATTAGAAAGGAAAGGGTTTTCTCTTCTTTTGTAGAGGAGAGTATAGTTAATGTAGGAGAGGTTTGCATGGTAGTCAAGAGCACAGTTATGGGTCGTGTAGGTCAAACCTAACTTTTAATCCTCTGTGTTTGTGTTTGGGATCTGTGAGCTCTGCATGCCCTGGCTGTACTTGGCCTAAATTCATATGTAGGGATGAGTGCGGGAAGTAGCCCTCAGTCCTCAAGCCTGGAGACTTGAGGCCTTCATCTACAGGGGGCCTTGAAGTGGAGGGGGTCAGGGGCCTGACCAGTTCCCTGAGGTCTGGGGCTCACTAGCGACAGCTCAAGAATCTCACAAGGTTGCTATGGAGCAGTCTGATCCTGTCCCAAATGGGGACAAAGCAGGGACTGCAGGGCACTGTGCAGAGCGGCTTGACCCTAGCAGAGTCCTCCTCATACAGGGAGCTCCTGCAGCCCTGTGCTGCTGCTGGAAGGACACAAAGGCAACCCGGGAGCTCTGAGGATGTGTCTCCTGGACTTTAATGGGCGTGGGGGAAGTCTGAGGGTCAGAGGCCCAGACCCAGGCATGCCTATTTGCTCTTCCTCTCTCCTGTATCAGACTCTCATCTCCTTCCCACTTCCACAACTCCTGGATGTTTCGGAAATCCACTGTGCTTTGTCTGCTTGGCTATCTGCTGCAAGGGCATGGGAGATGAGGTCATGTGGGAGAAGCGTTCGGGGGAGCCAAGAGGAATCTGGGGTTTGGGCGGCAGCCAAATTAAGATTACTTTTCTATGGTCATCTGCACCTGTGTTTGTGGGGTGGGGGTATCTGAGGCTGTTGAACTGACTCAGCAGTTGCACACACAAAGCCTGGCAAGGGTTCTCCCCACTCCTGTTGTCTGCTCGGCGTCTCTGCCAACACCCTGTCATTCCCGTCCAGGTGCAAGTAATCTGTGTTGAGAAATCAGAAGAACTCATCCCAGGAGATGACGTGAGGCTGATAGAGGAGGAACAACTGCTCGGGCACTCTGTCCAGAAAATACAGGCTATTTGTGAAAAACACGCCTGTCCTTAAAGTCTGCGTCCGGGAAGTGGGATCTGGGGGGAACGGAGGCTGCAAGTTTCTGAAACCCCGTCCTGCTTTCGACTCAGGCCCATAAAAGGAGGGGTCTGCCGGGGTGAGGAGGATCTGCTGTCACCACAGTGCCTGTGCCATGCTGCAGCCAGCTCAGAAGGGCTTCCCTGAGTCTCAGCCGGGGCTTGGGCCTGCAAGGCAAAAAAAAAGGAGTTTTTTATCCACCGCCAGAAGTGTGCTGTGATCTCTGAAGACATGAAGGCTGGATACGTGTTCCCAGCAGCCTGTGCTCTTAAAACAAAAAAGGAAAGGATGGGTGTAGGGGGAAAACGGGATGTGGGCTAAATCAAAGGAAGAAAAATGCAGATTGGTGCATCTTTTTATAAAGATAAATTTTATGCATAAAAGTGCTTATAGTTAAGTTTGCCTAACAATTTCAGTTACTTCTAAATTCATCAAGATAAAAAGGATAGCCTGAAATTTTCCTTGTGAGGAGTCACCTTCCTACCCAATCTTTTCAGGAGGGAACTTCAGAAACAGAGGTCAGCCATTTATCAGAGCTGCGTTATGAGAAAATGCTCCTTTTGATACTGGAGGTGTTCCAACACCTTCATCATTAGAGCAAGGGGCTGAATTTTGCCAAAGAGACCATGTTGCATAGGTATGTCTTTCGCAGGTCTGTCATGTATCTGTCATGGTTTGGCTTAACAGCAAGCTTCAGACATGCTTCAGACTCAGGCCAGGCTTTTCAGAATTGGACACCTGGTTCTTCAGTCCCACAGAGGTGGCACTTCCCCAGGCTCCTAGTGAGGACCATGTTGCGCATGTACCATGTCCTCAGAGGGGCCGAGTGTGTTGCTGCCTACAGCAGAGTGATCCACCACCACTTCTCACTCCCCCACCTTGAAGGAACAGGGGAAGAAAGTACAATGAAAAAGGGCTCAAGGGTTAAGATAAGAACAGGGAAATCATTCACCAGTTACTGGCATGGGAAAAACAGACTCAGTGTAGAGAGATTAATATAATAATTTATTTGCTATTTATAACAGATCAGAGCAGTAAGAAATAAAAACAAACTGAAAACACTTTCCCCCATCCATCCTCTTCTACATACTCCCCCTGAGTAGCTCAGGGGAACAGGGAATGGGGGCTGTGGTCAGTCCCTGATGCTTCATCTCTGCCGCTCCTTCATGGTCACTCTGCCCCTGCTCCTGTGTGGGCTCCTCTCCACGGGCTGCAGCTCCGGCCTGGGGCCTGCTCCTGCGGGGGCTCTCCATGGGCCGCAGCCTCCTCCAGGCCACATCCACCTGCTCCACCAGGGGCTCCTCCACCCACGGGGGGGCTGCAGCGTGGAGATCTGCTCCATGTGGGACCCATGGGCTGCAGGGGGACAGCCTGCTCCACCAGGGGCCTCTCCCTGCACAGCCCGCAGGGCAACTGCTGCTGCCTGCCTGGAGCACCTCCTGCCCTCCTGCTGCACTCATCTGGGGGGCTGCAGGGCTGCTTCTCACTCCTCACTCCCAGCTACTGTTGCACAGCAGGGTTTTTTTCCCTTTCTTCAGTCTGCTCTTCCAGAGGCACAAACAGCATCACTCCCTGGCTCAGCTCTGGCCAGCAGCAGGTCCATTTTGGAGCCAGCTGAAGCTGGCTCTGCTCTAACGTGGGGCAGCTGCTGGGCTCTGCTCACAGAAGCCACCCCTGCAGCCCCCCTGCTATGAAAACCCTGCCATGTAAACCCAGTACAAGTGGGAGGGAGCTACCTCGATTTTTGACCTTGATTTTTGATGTTAGTGCTCCTCTGGATTGCTGAGGATTGCTTTGGCAATATGGGAACAATAAGTAGAAAATGCATCTGTGCAGGCATGCCTTTAAGTGATTTTAACTCAAGCTCTCCTATTAACAGAGGTCTTTTCCTGTTTTCTTCTTTGCTAGGTGACCAAAGGTATTCTTGAGTTAACGGTCTGGTTTTCCTCCCTTTTTCTGTCTACATTCAGTTATCGTAATAGTATCGCAGAGTACCAGAGATCAAATACATCTCCAAAATCTACAAATAACATGCTTTTCTAAAAAAAAATAATTGGCAGGTTTGTTGCAACATGCAGATTCAAGTGATGTAATGTGTTTCCAAGCAGTCAGGTTCGTTGCCCATGACGAATGAAACAGCAACATTCAAGCTGTTTGCTTGACAGATTTCCTTATGAACCTTGTGCAAGAGATACCCCTTCTCAGGCAGGACTCAAATCATGTTATGCTTTCCTGGCGCTGTGACATGCCAGAGCTCTGACTTCGAGTGGTTGGTCCCATATTCCTTGGGAAAGCCAGGGCTTTAGCATAGGATCCCAAATCAAAGACTCTTAGATGTGTGTGGCAATCTGAGGCTTTTGAGTTGTTGCAAACCTTCCTCTTCTATACCCATACCAGTTCCTTGGTAGTGAGCACGGGGGACAGGAAAGAAACAACCATGTGGAAAGCAGGTGGATGAGGATGCAGCACAGAGAGATTGGTAAGGGATGGGACTGAAGTCCCATGAGAGTTGTGTAGGGGTTGGTAAAAAGAGGGAAGCCTGTGATAGTGCCAGAAAGGAGGTGAACAGAGTAACGACAAGATGGCAAGGCTCTGGGCAGAAGGGTCAGGCTTAACATTTATGTGCCCGTGGATGTTCCCATGAATCCCAAAATTCAGGATTTTCTTCCTGAGCTTCACCATTACCAGATAGGTGTGAATCACAGTAGTAGAGTATGCTTCTCCAGCTCTTCCTAGTGACTGGCTTTCTTCAACTCTTAAAATAAGGGAAGGCTCTGCTTTAGATAGCATGGGCACAGCTGATAGAGGGATTTCTAGGCCCCATGTGCTGCAGCAGAAAGGATTAGCCAACACTGCAAAGCCAAGAGGTAGCTTTGATGCCTTCAGGGTACAGTGGACTAATGGGAGTTTGTTCAGTTGAAATAAAATCAGGAACTCAATTTGCTTCCAGACAGCTTTAGGGAGAGGGTCACTCTGAACGCAGACTGGCACTCCAAGCTGCTGATGCCATTTCTGTTCAGATCAACTGTACGGAATACTTTAAAAGCTGTAATTATTTTCTAATTCCTTCGTCAGCTTTAGGGGAACAGTGCAAGATTTCAAAGCTTCTCCTCTGCAGCCCTTCCAAAAAAAAATTATGTAGGGATTGAGGTGAATGTAGGCGGCAAGATTGCTTGTGCCTCTGAGTTTGCAACACAGGAAGATTTTCCATATGTACAGATTAAGCATCAGAAGCTCCAACACCCTTCTCTGCCTTGGAATCAATCAAGAAGGTAAATCAGGGACAGGCAGAAATTCAGTCACAGCCAGCTCCCTGCTGGCTCTGCTGTCCTAAGATGGCTCTGCTATCCTAAGCAAAAATTTGGTGCGGACACCAATCTGACACAGAAGCCGGTGAGCTACATATTGCTCTCACACTTCAGCTCTCTTCATTATCAAGTGCTTGAAATAGTGCTAATAAATACACTTTTCCAGCCCCCAAATTATAAATTTCATGTTATTTGCCATGGGAATTCCACTATCTGAAGTGAGGTAGTTGCGTTACCCAAAGATGAACTGCCAGAGAGAAAATATCCAAGTAAACAAACATATGCTTAGTGACCTAATTAAGCAGCATGTTTATATTCCATTCAAGTATGAGACCATTTTAGTTTATTTCTCGCTCAGCATTTTAATTTTGCTGTCCTAAGTTAAACAACTGGCTGTGGAATTTTTGTCTCACAACACCTGACCCTGTCAGACTTCTAAAACTTCTCACTTCTAAGAAGTGAGATGTCGTGGAGTATCAGTGTACCTTGTACTTCAGAGAGAAAAGTGCCAGTGAAAATTATTCCACCAAGCTCATCTTAGTTCCCTGTATTATTTTTCCACATCATGTAATAACCCAGTTAAGCAGCCTATATGCTTAGGAAAAGTAAAATGTTTTTAATTAAGTTAATTAATCAATTCATAGTAATGTATAAGAAATAGTCACAATATAATGCTATATCATAATCTGTTGGGCAATACCAGAACAGTGTGGCATAATGTTAATCACAAAATAAAACTGATAATAGAGCAAAATTGTTTCAGGGCAGCTTCTGACAGTACACTGTGTTGTCCTGCCGAACACAGCAAGGTCTCAGAAAAAAAAAGACTGCCCAGATCTGTGACAATTGGTGTGCAGAGCTGGGTGCACAAACAGGCACGCACGATATGTCTGCACACCACTTAACTCAGACTTGTACGTATGTGAACTTAAATTCATCGAAAAGCAAAATTCAGAAGTGAAGAGAGAGAAGAGTGGTGTGAAATTGATGGGGAAAGACAGAATTTGCCAGTTAGGAGGACGAAGATGGAGAAGTTTGATGCAGTGGGTGTATAATTAGTGCAATCTGACAAAGAAGAGGCTTTTGCAGGATGTGTTGTGTCAGTTCTTTTTCTAGACAACTTCTCGATGATGTGCGGTAGCAGAGTCTAGTAAAATGGCATCTATTTATACACAGGGAATTAAGGAAGCATGCAGCTTTCAGAAAAGAACATGCATTTGGTCTAATAGTTCTGGTCTGTGAGCCTGCCATGAAAACTGACTGCTGCTTGAAGAGCATGCTTCAGCTACAGTAGTCCTGCAGGAGTGGCAGTGGCTACAGGGCTTCAGTGAATGCCCCGCTGCTCAGTCTGAAGCCTGTTGAATCAGCTCTAGAAGTTCACATAGGTTACAAAGTTCGACTCCAAGTCATTGACTTTACACACTTTGGGAGGAGAGAACATGTACACCTGTGCACAAGCTCATGTATGTGAAACAAAGGTGCTAAATTTTCTATACATCTCTTCAACAGGATAGGAGGAATGTGTGTGCTGTGTTGTAAATAACAGAGGAATGTGTTTGCCAGCTATCATAAAAAGTACAGCTTTATTGAGATCAATCATGTCAGTGAGTCCATCTGTTAACCACTTACACATGCATGAAGCACCATGAGTAGTTTACGGTCACTTTGAAATATGGCAGTGTGCTTATTTATATTAACTACATTTATATTAACAGAAATATATCATAATAATGTCATTTTAATGATATACAGAGATGCAGTTTTTAATATAGAGTTATCCATTTAAACATTTTTAACTTAAAAAACTAACAAGGAATGCAACTGCCCCTCATGTGCAGCCCTGTATTTCCAGCATTTCAATGGGAATGGGATCATCAGAACCAAATGTGAGGAAGACTTCTTCCCAGACACACTGCTTGCAAGAAGAAAGATCCAGGGTTGGAGGGGGGGAGTCTGTTAAATTAATTCTTCAGGCTTTTCCCAGCCTGGATCTTTTGTCTTTTGATGTCCTCAGATGCTCCCAGGGACTTCGGGGGCTGTTCGAGCTCAGCTTGCAGCCGCCTGCCAGTCCCATTGGGTGCCATTTCCTCTTCAAAAAACTATTCTTGCAGCTGCTCAGCTCTGCACAGGGAGCGGAAGCCTTTGAAATTGCTGCAGCTTCAGTGCACAGCCTGTTGGAATAGCTGGCATCAAAAAGGAGAGGAGAAGGAGTGCTTATATCTGTTTAAATTAATTATAGAGGCTCCAGCAGAAATGTGAAGGCAAACAGATAGACGAGATCGGATTTGTGGGGTACTCTTTAGCAAAGCGACTGCTGATCAGTGCATTGACTTTCTGCCCCCTGCACAGAATGAAGTGGCCCTGCCAGAAATTCTTTTAGCAAGAAATGTTGGCTGGTGGGACAGAAGGACAGGCCGGGTGAGCAGCTCAATAGCTACGGAGCACCACAGCGGGTTTACATTTTATGCTGCTTCTGTGGGTAGCTCCAAACCTTTGAACATGAGTAATTCGCTTCAGAAATTCTTCCTGCTACATCAGGAAAAGGTGAAATCTTTGCCTTCATCCCAGACAGCCTCTGAAGCTCCCCAACCTACCTGAGCCCTATCTGGCTGTGCAGCAGCCCAGAAATCAGCACTGTAGAAGTTCCCTTTCTCCCCAGGGTGTGTCTTCCATGACGAGGGAGATGCTGCACTGCTCAGCAGTGCTAGCAGGTGAGCTGTGGGGAAAAGGGTGTCTTAACAGCTGAGCACGCGATGAACTCCTCAGCCCTGTGGTGGAGACTGGGAATCGTCATGGAAAAAGCTGAAAAACAGAATTCAGAAGGGTTGGGTTGGGGTTTGTTTTGGCCTGCAAGTCTGCTTTGTTGCTTCCAGGCGTGATGGAAGGGAAGAGTAATCCTTCCTACGTGAGGCACCAGTCAGACTGAAAGAGCACGAAGCTGTTCTAACAAGGAGAGCTGGAGCAGCACTGAAATACGGCAGAATATTTGCCAGCTCCCCAACAGTCCTGCAAGGCTGAGGCTCACGGCAAGTGTAGGCTGTTCTGCTCTGCGTGTGAAATGAGAGAGAGATTATGCAGCGTCCACCTTGAGAGGAGTTTGAGCTACGGCGTCCTTGACTGTGTGGTGCCGACATCCTTCATATGAAGTCACCAGAAGCAAAGAGCTCAGGTTGAAATGTTGTGCTAAAAAGTGGGTCCTCCCTTAGCTGCAAGATTTATCAGAGGTTTTGCCTGAAAGGAACTGACTTACAGGAATGTGCCTGGTCTGCATGTCTGATCAGGGAAAGAGGCAGCATATATTTTTTTACACCTGCTCTCGGTTATATATGCAGGCTTTGAAAAGAGATGGTTTGGGTTTGGTTGCTTCATTCCCTCTTCTGCAGTGGTTCGAATCTGCCGTTGCAGTGGTTTAGGGTGCTTAGGGGCTGTGGTGCGGCTGCCAGACAGTGATGTCAGATGTGGGACTGATCTTGTGGTGCGAGCTTCTTGGCTGGTACCTCCTCGTTCACCAGCTGACACCTGAAAGGATGAAGCAGTCTTTTAGCCGCAGGGTTTCTAATCCCTTTGACCCAGCTTTGGGACTTGAACCGCTGCTTGTTTTAGAGTCAGGGCAGAGCTGGATATGAATGAATGCTGGAATAATATTGTCTTGACAGCTGAGGATCAGGAGATCATTGAACCCCTAAAGTGTGTATACCCCATTGGAAGTTTCAGGGAGAAGGACCCTGGGGGTGTTCACAAGTAAATAATATTTGTGAGACAACAGCGGGGTTCAGAGCTCCTTTTGATGGAAGGAGGCAGCATTCAAGGCACTGGGCTTAGATGGAAGGAGGCAGGAAATTTTCCAGGTTTGCCTTGCAGAATCCTTCTCCTCATGCGCCTGCTGCTCTGGGGGAACGGGTTAGTTCTGGGGCAATGGTGGAGGTGTTTTTTTCCCACAGCTTAGCAGTCTTCATAGTATATTCTGCCTGCAGTGTTTTTCTCAGCCTGTTACATTTGGCTGCACTAAATGAGAATGAATTTATAGTCCTTTACTTTTGGAGGGGGTGGGGGAATGCAGATGACTACAGTACCTCTTATAGAATATTATTATAAAAGAAGTGTGAATTACCTCCTAGCCTCTCATGCTGTTGAGAAATTGATTTGAATGACATTTTCAAGGTGTTGTTTCTGAGACATTCAGCAATTGCCATTCATCCATGAATGGTTAGTGAGATGAATAACAAAAAGTGGTTTAGGATTCATAGGAGGAAGTGTTAAAAAATAACATTTGGCAGAAAACATTGGTTATACTAAATTCTCTTGTATATCTAAACTGCACCAAGGTTATCTAAGTGGTTTTAGGTAATCCAGTCATTTTGAAAAAAGACTATTTGAGCAACAGAAGCAGTAACATCATTTCCAGTTCTATGTGGACTGTAAGAGTCATCTGACTGTTATGCAACACAATATTATGGCAAGATGGCTTTAAAGGAAATAAAAGCGTCCCTCTCTGCTGGCCATTCTTCAGGCAGGTAAAATATAGCACCATTAACTCCAAATTAACTCATCATTTCAGCAAGCAAACATCAGAATTCAAACATAAGGAGAGAGAAGGGAAAGCAGAGTGAATTTTAGGACTTCATCTTTGGATGGCAACCTGGAGAATAAGTGACCTGCCGGGAGACACATACATTTACTGGTTTTACAGGCTTTACATCAGATTTCTTACAGGAAATATTATAAAAAGCTAATGTTATAAAAGCTAATATTATAAAAAGCTAATGTACCTCTAGAAACAACAATACTTTAGTTATACAAATCTTCAGAAGGTCCGTATAGTTCTCAGACATATGTGCTTATGGTGAAAACAACTAAGCATGGTATTTTGCAGATGCGTGACATTTTAAGATTGCTGAAATCTTATCTGTAAAATGCTAGGAGTTTTATTTATACAATATATACTGATACATCTATGTATGGACATCATAATTTAAATGCCTTATGTAACTTGTTTGAATTTTAAATTTTTGCACTGATAGCACTTTATAGTTGGAAGGTATCAAATGCTTAATAGAATTATTAAAAGTAGTTTCCAACAAAGAAACCAAACCATTGTCCTTTGGCAGAAACTTTTCATTTTCATAATTGTTTAAATCTCTGAGTTTTTATCAAAACTTAAACTTCAGTGTTTTGGATTTTTACCAGTATGGGTTTTCTTCCTCCCATTTTATCTTTCTGCAATTTTCTCTTCTTAATGTCAGTGAATGAAAAAAAAAAAAAAAAGTGATATCCAGGAACTTGCCTCATCTTTCATTCTTCCCTAAGAAGAGATTTAAAAAGAATGAAAAGCTGAAATGGAAATGAGAAAATGCTGGAAAGCTGTGTATCTCCTCTTTGAAATGCACAGCTCGAATGTTATGTATTCAGCCTGTGTCAGCCTCCAGGCTAAGATACATACATCCTACGCAAACATCATTATCAGTGCTGAACTTTCATCTTACAGTTTGGATTCCCAAAACTTACATCTCTACCAAAGCAATCAGTAAAACAAATAGTTTGGAGTTCCTTACAAGAAGAACTGTTTCCTAATGCTAAAGGAATTGGCTCCTAAGGACATGCTAAGAGCACTTATTAAAAAATAATTTTCATTCCACCTATCTTCCTCTGTAACTTCTGTTTACAGAGCGTGCTTTGACTCATATGTTCTCCATCTGCTCTGTCTGTCTGTATGCTTTTGCCTCACACACGCCTGCTCGAGATGCAAGGTAAGTTGCCCATCTCTCATTGAGAAGTAAGCAGGGAGCATAAATACCTCATGCTGTATCAGTAGCAAGAACTGGCACTTGAGACATGTAATGCATTGTCTCTAGTGGATTCTGCACTTTGTCTGGGATCCTTTATGTTCCCTGAGTTTAGGGTGCTCAGTAAGTTTATTTTTTCTTTTTCTTTTTTCATCCTTACAAGACTGGGAAAAATACTGTCTTTCCCACTGTTGAAAATATCAGTGGCGACATATTTACTTGCCTCTCACTGTGCATTTTAAACCTGAGCATCTTTAACCAAGAATGCTGTTTCTCCAACTTCCATGAGCTTTCCTCTTAGGAGGACTTAATAGCTGTGCTGTCTCTAGAAAGCCTGCCTCTTGCTGTGGCTATGAATGACGAGGCAGCTTCTCTTGTAGCTGCTGCTGGAACACAGCATTAAGAAGAAGGGTGGGCCAGGGGATTAATTCCCCACCAAAAGCCAAACACGACATTCAGTGATGAAGCCCATATTAACACTTTCCTCACACCGTGCCATACAAGTGGAGAGAGACTGGAGGAGCAGAGCAGCACCCAGGCAATGTGAGGCTGGAAGCAGAAAGGTAAAGACGAGTTCTGTAGAGGAAAGACAGATAAATGTAGGAAGAGAAAGAACGCTTCAGGTGGTGATTGCTCTTCCCAAATGAGGTCAGGGCTATGGGTTTCCTTCCTCTCAATAAAACTAAAGCAACAAAATGGAAGTTGAAATGATTTCAGACTCCTCAGAGGGCAGAAAGCATGGTATAATGTACTGAAGACTGTTGCCATATTCCAGTCAATCTATTTTTTTGTTTCCCCACTTTCAGCCCCAAGCAGTTTGAAGACTATTAAATACATCTGGAATATATAAATGAATGAATAGACTGCCATTTGCAAATCCTCACCCAAAATTAAATAATGTGGCTTCTTATTAAATGGGAGATTATTACTGTCCCAACATAGGCAGCAGTGTTAACAACAAGTCTAGCAGAATTAAAGAGCTTTCTGAATGCTTTGACAAATAGAGTGCTAATGTCTTTGATGAAAAATTACTTTTAGCAAGGTCTTCCAAATATTTTCTCCTGTTTCAACTGTATTTCAGTCCCACTAGATGCATCTGTTCTTCACAAAGGAATTCTAGTAGGCACCAGGACATTTTTTCAATAATATTGTTCAATTACTTTACCGCCAGAGCTGGTCACATATTAAACTCAGGCTACTTTTTAATGAAAAATGACTTTTCAGTTGAAATCAAATATATACTTTAATTATTTTTCTTATTTTAAGGGGAAAAAATAGATTTTTTTCAAACTTTTTTTTTCTTTCAAGATTAAAGAAAGCCTAAATCCACACTGCTTTCATTTCTGAAAAATAGAAGGTTTTTTGTATTAACCCTCCCTGCACAAAACCAGCTGTAAACAACTGAATACCTGCAATTTAATTAATCTGCAATTCTCAACGCTCAGCCATGGATTTACTGGTTAGAGCTGTTGACCTCTCCCAGATACAGAGTAAGAAGAATTCCCCACTTTTTGAAAAAAAAAAAAGGGGGGGGGGGGGGCAGCTTTTGAGCTTTTATTTCAGCAGAGGAGAATGGTCTGTCCACAGAGAAGGTTCCCTGAAGGATCAGGGCACAATTCCTAGTGCTGCCACTTAGCTCGGGTGTCTTTAAAACACAGGCAGTGCTTCCCTGCTTTAGAGGATCTTTAGAGGCTGGCTGGCGCTTGCCAGGCTCCCAGCTGTTGCATGGGGCTGATGGAGCGAGCGCCTGTTCAGATGTCGGTTGTGGCACGACACTTTGCAGTATGTCCGTAGCCACCCTGAGGTCAGCCACTAATGTTGCTAGAGTCATTTCAGCTCCCTCATCCCTTCCGAAGGCTGATGGAGGGGGAGACCAAAGTGCCAGCTCCTGTTAGTTTCCTTGGTCTTGTGGTTATTCCTCAATGTTTTGTGACTTCTCCTAGGAAGGGGAGGTTGGAAACAGTGCAGCGACTCCCTCCCAAACATTGTTGTGATCTGCCTGGCTCCCTAACCTACTACTGCATCCTCTCTGCTTCCCAAGATATGCCTAGCTGAAGGCATGCCGTGAATCCCTGAATCCCAATCACATGAGTCACCGAGATGCATGCTGCAAACCCTGGGCTCACATTCATGGACCCTGTCTAAAGTTGCCCTGGAGCTGCAGTCCATTAGTTTTAAGTCCCAGTTGCTCTCTGCTTTCAACAGCAGAGAGAGGTCAGAACAAGAATAAATTTCTCAGGCAACAGCCCAAATATTCCTCTGGCTTTTCCTCTTGTGCTTCTTCTAGCATGTCTACGTTGACATTTACAGAGGCAGATACACTCACATTTAATAAAATGATTTTAAATAATGTGCTTAGATTGGGTGCTTAAACTATTGGATTTTATCCACGGGATTTTCTTCTCCCGCTGCCATGAACGTATGAGGTCAGTACCTTCAGGCCCTTATGTGGCTGTGGACCTCACACCAGGACTTTTCCGAGTTTGACCTCCGGACATGGGAGAGGTGTGGTGCTGTGGGCTGAGCCCAGTTGAAGGCACTGCCAACACCCACATTCCACAACAAAATCCATCACTGATTTCCCCTTGCTTTGGTTTAGACAAGATGCTTGTTCTTTGTTTGCATGCGTTTCTTCACAGATAAAGTGCTTTTACATGCTTTTTTTTTTTCCAAGCCTCACAGAAATCTAACAAGGGTAAGGAGGAGGTTTATAGAGCATAGTGACAATAAAAGATAACTTAATTATTGATAAAACTAAAAATATACCACACGGCAAGGAAATGTACAGTGGTAATCCCTGCTGGTCCCACAGTGATTGGCTGGAGTCTCAGTATACTTCTCATCCCTTTGTTAAAAGCTCTTTTTTTTTGGTTTTGTTTTGCTTTTTTCTTTGCAGTAAAATGGCAACATGGTAAAGTGGTACCTGGTGTTCCTGAGGTGAGAAAGAAGTGTTAGCATCTACTAGAGTTACCTCTTTAAAGTTTAGGATTTATTGAAGGGCCATAATATAGTTTCAGGCCTTTTATTAGTAGTTCTGCTGCTCTTGGACATTTCATCTAAGGGATAGTGTGTTTTTTTTGTTTGTTGGTTTTGTTTTGTTTTGTTTAATTTTATTCAAAAATTGAGAGCATTAAGAAGTTGGTTTGAGACTAAAAAAAAGATTTCTAAACAAAAATACCCCACAGTTTTGGAGGCTAATAGGTCAAGTAATTAAAATACTAACACCAGTCCAAAACCACAACCACCAACAAAACACACAAAAAACATATTTTTCTGCAAGGGAAAGTTCAGTAACACTCTAAGAGCATGTTGAAGCCGCAGCACAAGAGGAGAAACAAAAGGACTGAAGTTCCCAGCCTGGCATGGATGTACCTCATGTAACCTGTTTATCAAGTGCTGTTGCCAGTAGAACGGGCCAGGTTCAATCACTTTGTTATTCTTGCTGAAAGTAACACTGGCTCGGGACCCCACATAGAGACTTGCAGAGGTGAATCACACACGTGGGTGCCCCTACCCTAATAAGCAGTCTACAGATACTTGCTAGCAGTGGCTCCAAAGGCTTAAAGGGCAGCCTTATTGATGGGAGTAAAAAAATAAGCATGTAACATGGGAAAGCCAGTGACTGATAATAAGTTGACAGTATTAGGTAAGTCTCTTTTCCCGGAGATGCCGTTCTCCAGTGTAAGGCCTCTGTAGGAGTGAGCCTCAGGCATGTCAGGGTTGTTGTTATCTCTCTTCACCAATGAACGTCTGTAGTGATCATCCCTGTGTGTATGGGTTTGCTCTGCAGTTCTCACACTGTGGGTATTTTAGCTGCAACAGAATGATGTTATAGCTAACGTTATGAAACACATCCAGTGACTGACCGAGCTGTTCCCACCTGAAAGGCATCTCCATAATCTTCCACCTCAAACACAGTCGCACACAGTTTGATCATTAACGACGAGGAAACTACATGTGGAGCTGAGGCCTTCCTGTTGTCTCTCTGTTCCTCAGCTACAAAATGTTGACAATTACAGGACTGTTGCATTTATAAAATACCTTGAGTGTGAACAGAAGAGATTTCTTAAGTGGTGAAATGCTGCAGGTCGGGGCAGTTCAGTTCTCCCTTTCCGCTTTCACCCCAGAGAACCAAGGAGATGGTGTCAAGACCATGCATAAAAATGCAGCAACTTTTGTGGGCCCAGTCCTGGTCAGGAAGAGGAGATGGAAGAAGGGGTGGGGAGGACTGACAGTACTGGATGTAAAGGCCAGTAACCAAACAGCCTGGCACTTGGGAACACAGATGATGTTCCCAAGAACGTTCTGATCATGGATCAGAGTCACAGAGTTGCTGAGGTGGGAAAGCACCTCTGGAGATCATTTTGTCCACCTCCTCTGCTCAAACAGGGCCACCTAAGCCAGTTGCACTGTACCATGTCCAGTCTGCTTTTGAATATCTCCAAGGACAGAGACTCTGCAGCCTTCAGTGTTTGGATAACCTTACAGTAAAACAAAAAGATACTTCTGACCTTTAAAGAACAGTGTCTTGAGTCACTTGCATGTATGGGTGACCTCAGTCCCAATACAAGCATCCATCTCCATACAGAAGAGATCAGACCAGCTGAAAGATACATGGCAAAACCTTACAGCTGCCTTGCTTTACAGTTTTCTGAGAAGGTGCTGCAAAGGAGGTTCTGTCTTGAATCCTTGTAGCAGTAGGGGAATATGGATAAGATTTTTGATACCAGAAGAATGTATTATGATCCTGCAATTATGACTGAACTGATAAACTTCTCTGACCACATTTAGCAGGGTCCTGGGAAGGAGACCAAGGGATACCTCACACCAGCTGCTTAGGACCTCAGCAGATTTGCTGTTGCTGCGAGGCTGGAACAGAAGTCTTTGAGGACTTCATTCTAGGAACACCAGGCAGAGTAGGAAGTCCTCTTTTCTCCAGGGTTCCCCAGTGTTTAAGAAGTGAGACCACTTATCCCTTTGCAGCTCTTCCCCTCAACTACTGCTCTCCGAGGAACCACTGGCCCCACACAACAGTTCTGCTGCCCTCCTTACTAGGAAAAAAGCTACCATGTGGTAAGAAGAATCACATCGCATCTCCAGCTCTTCCTGTTTCACATCTGGGATAGACAGGCCATGCAGTTCGCCGATACCTCAGTGAGACCAGTCTGGCTGGGGACAGAGCTCGTAAGGAGGGAATCAGAGCCAGGCTTACCAAGGTTAAAGTGAACAGAAAAAAGCAGGCCAGAGTCTGCAAGACAACACAGAGAAGCCAATACAGCTCTGCTACAATCTGATTATCTTGAAGCCCTTTGGTATCACATGTATTCAATATCATAGTCCTCTTGTGCTTATGATATGTTACCCATCACTGCAATCCTCAATCAGTATTTGACAGCAGGAAACAGTAGTGTATTTCCCATTAGAAGAGTTTATCAAGCTCTGCATTATCTGCAATAAAGGAAGATTACTTGTTTTTGCAGAGTTCAAAATTTAAAAGAAGGCAACATAACAGATAAACTCTGTACAGCAGTTTACATCCTCTATTTTACAATATTCAGTAAATATGTACAAACATGCATTTACAGATGAGGTTTTCAATGTCCACGTTCACCAAGAAAAACAGGTAAGTAAAATGTGTTCTATGTAAGGAATAAAGTTGAATTTTGCTCTAAAAAAGATCGTTTCTTATTTGCTGACATTTTACATTATAATGGCATAATCTTGAGATTACTTGATGTGTAGTTCGTCTTCAGCTGTCATCATATAGCAGGCATGGCTCAGAGAAGACAAGTGCCTTAGTTCAAGCATGAATGAAAGGCAAAACACCTGCCAGTCTCCATATATGTTCTTCTTCCCATGACCCTTCTCCCAAATGTGTACATTTGTGTGCTTGTCCAACCACGCTTCAGCCATGCAGCATATGTAGAGTTCAGAAAAATGGGACATTATCAGGATTCAAAAGTATTTTAGAGCAAGGGGAAAAACTTCCTTGCATACTATGCTGGTTAACACTGCGATCTTTCTCATTCTAAGCATGTATATGCATGATTTAATGTGATACCATTTGTACAAAGTATGCCACCCTCTTGAGACCCTTGTATTTATCTGCTTTCAATTACATTTCAAGTATTCAGAAAGTCTCCTATACTAATCCCGTCCAACTTGGAAGCCACATAGCTCATGCATGAGACTGTCAAACATGAGTAGTTGCAGATGTCAATGCACCAGTGGCAGGAATCCAGGAAGATAGATCAAGGCTTAGTCACTGAAAAATACATGCCAGCACATCTCAGATACATAGCATTGTAGCACCTCATAAGGAAAACGTGTCGTGACAGGAAATCAATAACCTCTTGGAGGTGATCTGGTTTTGAAATATTCTTGATTAATTATGCCAGGGTGTGTTTGGCAACATTGCCTGATCCAGCATTAACCTAATGCTTTTTGCATGAAGCGCTATTGTAACTGGTCTCATAAGTCAAGCCTGATGGTTCAAGGCAGGTTTTAAAGGGTCAGGTTATAGATTTTGTAATGTCTTTGTGTCCGACATTGCTGCTTTTACTATGGAGTGTAGGCTTTTATTATCAATCAAAATAACAATTGTATTAAAATGAACAATACCATTTAGGACTAATTGAGTTTGAAGCATGGTGATCCTCCTAAATAAAGTATGTCATACAGTGGGCAAAGTAAGTAGGGACTGTCAGTGTATTTTCATGACAGAAGACCGTAGTTCAGGATGTTCCCCAGGCTGGTTTGCAGAGGAGAAGCAGCTCTAGAGGACACGCAGGGGGCATACCTCCCTCTGTCTTCTCCCACCTTCCTGCACAGCCTCATTTTCCCCCTCGACAAGGTTTCCAGCCATACCTGCTACTTGGGCTGCCCCTGGCAAAGGCAGGCAGCTGCCCAGTGTCAGCACAGAGGCTGGAGGAGCGTGGAGCTGGTGCTAGCGCAGTGTTTGTCCAGGGGCACAGGCACAGCTGCTTGGGATGCTGTTTCCTAACGCACCTCTGCCTTGCAGTGGAGTACACACTGTTTAGGAGACGCAGGGCAGTGCTTGTCATGCAAAGCTGATTACGGACAGATTGCTGGGTGCAGTAATGAGACCACACTCGTGTTATTCTGCTACTGTTTTCTGTAATACGGGAGCAAAAAGGCTTAGGAAATCATGTCACTCCCCACAGAATTATTTACCAAAGGAGTTTGCATGTATAATCTAAAGAAATAGTTAAATATAGATAATGACAATGCCTGTGAAATAAATTGTTTGAACCAACTTGCAGATAAGTTGCAGTTACCATGTGATAGATGAACATTTGACCTTTGGCTACCTCACCTGCACAACACCCAATAAATCCAGCTCCTCAGTAACCACTTCCAAGATTTTAAATTTCTGAATAGCATCAAAGAGCCACCATTTGAAAAAGAAACTGCCAAAGAATGGATTCTTGATTTTCCCAAATGTGGAATTTCTTTCCCCAAATTACACTGGCCTGAAGCCCAGGACAAGCAATATTCAATCCTGGACCAGAGACAGATTCAAAGTCCAATGTCTTCAGGTTAGAAAGAGGATCCTTTTGCTATCATGAAGCCAAAAATATCCTTCTGTGAAAGCCTTAGTGCTGGCCGTGGAAGAATGCCAGACACTAAAATCTAACACGGCACATTTTGTGTATAGATAAACTTTTCAAATCAGTTAAAAGAGCTTTAGAAAGCATATTCATACAAATTATTTTCTCCTTTTGAGGCCTGTGTAATTGGCCTCATGATATGGAAGGAACTGGCTTTTCAAGGAGAGGAATACTATTTTCCATATGAGTAGAATTGCTTTAAACCATTGCTAAAATACATCTGCAAGCTTTCTGTAGCGACATTTGTGCTAGGAATACATGAGGCTCAATGAATTTACTAGCACTTCTTCATCATGACCTGCATAAACACCCGGCAATCATTCATGTAAATTAAATCTGTTGTACACGTAAGTCTGTCCATATATATCTATAAACATTGATTTTAAGGATAATTGTAAGACACGAGAAAATATTTCTTTGCCTGGATAAACCTTTTTGAAAATGGCAGGTTAGGAAGTTCTAGGACAAATGGTTTAACCGGTAAGAGGCAAATAGGCTGAATAAAATATATAGAAAAATACTTTGCCTAATATTTTGATTAATGAGTGAGTGATCCTTGCACAGGACATGCATGTGTGTATGTCTGTTCCAGTCCTTACTGGCACATTTTCTAATGATTTTGTGGCAAAAATAAGGACTTGAGGTTGAAAGTAAACTGGACCTCACAAGAGTTTGCTGAGGTGTGGCTGATTGAACAGCAGCTGAGCTTTGTTGGTTGCCCTCGTACTTTAAAAGTCTCCTACCAGTAATGCAGGGCACACTGTTGGGAGCTGATGGGGGGAGTTTGGGCACGTCCTTGAAGGAACAGAAAGTCTGGCTAAGGGATTCCAGCAGAGAGGGAGAGGTGACTTACATGACATTGTGTTTTGCATGTGTTTCATGATACCCAGATATGTGACGTGTATTAAAAGCAGTCATACCAAATTGTACAGAGGTGAAGAATATTAAACATGTAGCATGACAGTGCTGTTTCAGTTGGCATCATGGCACTGGTATTACCTAATTTTGCTATTCCAGATGGGCCACATCCTATCCCATTCTGTCCCTGCCACCATCTTGTTTCAAGTCCAGGAGACCAAGATTTTGTTGTGTCTTACATTAAGGCATCATCTGCACCTGCCAAACATACGGATTGATGTGCAGGAAGGACCTGCAGTAACTCAAAGAGGCCAAGACAGAAGTGAGGAGGCATCACCCCAGGAGTTACTGAATTGGGGTGAGGAAGGCACAGAGGGGGTCTCTTGGACCAGTAGGACAGGAACTGATGGGAGAGGGACAGCTCAGAGGGAAACAGCTGAGAAACGTCCAAATGCAGAGAGGAACCAAGACAGTGAAAGAGGTGATCTCACTGAGAGACGCCAAAAAGGGCCAAGACGTCTCAGAGCTATAAACTTGACTGAGTAGAGGCACCTTCTTACCAGATTTCCATTACTTCTCTGTATATGCTTGCTCTTCCTAGGCCGACACCATGCACAGGAACAGAGATGCGATCCTCCATTCCTCCGTAGCTACCCTACATGACCTTGAGTAAGGCCTTCCATCTCTGTCTTCCCATTCTGCAAAATGGGGATAGGACATCCTGCCCCTATAGAGCAGGACTGCTGCAAGGGTATGTTTAGTGAAGCTTCTGAGGTGCTGAAGTGCCTCAGTGATTGGCACTGTGGAAATTCTATAGATAAGCACCTATATATAACCTTCCCTGACACTAATGCAGTCACAGGGGTGAGAGCAGACTGACGATGCTGTTTCAGTATATAGTGTATACTGCATATGTCAGGAACAAGGAGAACAAACCCGTCAACTTTAGGTATGTGTGGAGAAAAGGATACAATTCTGATTACATAAGATACACCATGTCCACTGAATGTATGTACAGAAAAGAGGAAAAGAGGAGCTAGCATTAAGGAGGAAGTGTTAATTTTCTTTTCAAAGGACTCTACATTCATATTGATTGCAAATGGTTGTCTCTGGCTCTTGCGTGTTTTGTGGCGTTGTATGGTATTAGTCTTTGTTCAGATCATGGAATACTTCTTCCTCTCTCCAACCTACAATAATAATTAATGAGCTGTCTGTGGCTGCCTTGGAGTGCATCCTGTGCATCAGTGTGTCTCAGTTAATAGTCATAATTTCTCATTTGTAAAGGGAAAAGTGCTACCAGCACTTTCAGTCTCAGAAGGGTTCAGACTCACTCAAGGATTCCAATTTATTATGCACCCATTTCTGATATCCTGCTGCTCTCTTTATGGATTAGGCTGCCTTGGTGGAAGGTATCATCCTTCAGATGACACATAAATACTCTTGCCAGCTGTTCCCTTCTCAGAAGTTTCTCAACAAGTAAATCACGATCGTGCCCCTTGTTTTACCAGTTTCTGATCTGGTTCTCCACTTTACTCCAGTAGGAACATGCGGAAAATGCAGCTTTATTACTGGTATTACTTTGCAAATGGTGCTGACTACAACTGTAGAGATTTTAGGCCTAGTAGTATCGGTTTCTAGGGAGAATACACTGGTTGTGATATTAAATGAAGAGGAATGGGCAAGGTTATTTTGCTGAACATTTCTGTAAAGTCTTTAATCTTGGGAGCTGCACAAACTCTTGAGCAGCAAGAAGGAGATGCAGACAGGTTGCTTCACTCACTCTGACATGCAGCAGCTGTTTAACAACACATAATCAAGTTGGGAGCTCGGAAAAAGAAGCGAAGGATGGCGTCCTACTGATGGAAACTAGATTTTTGAGAGGAATTTAGGAAGACAGAAAACGGAGGCAGCCAACAGATGCAGCAGTTCACACAGCCATTTGCGCAGAGGGCACCAAGGAGGGGCTTCAGACGGATTCATGGCAGCATCAGCAGCCTTTGGTGTGGTGGTGACACAGCACTGGGCAGCTTCCCCAGCAGGTGTGGGAGCAGCCCTCCAGGTCCCAGGCTGCAGAAATTATATAGATCAGCACATAAATGTAGGCTCCTTACTCCAGGAAAGCTTCCAAGAAAGCTTCTGCACCGTAACTGGGAATCTGAGGAGGCAGGTGCTCTTTTAGACTGCACTCCTGGTCTTAAAGGCAATCCTGGTCAACCTCTGCAGATCAGGGCTGTGTGGCTTAGTGGGAAGATAGCAGCACCACAGGTTGTGCTAAGGACAGAAGATACCAATACTCAAAGCCGTTGACTTAGCACTTTCTAAAAAGCTTTAAAGTTCCCTTTGGAGCACAGTTAGGGGAGGACAAAAGGCTAGTCAAGGTACTGATGAAAACAGTGTTAAAAAAAGCAGCACTTACTAGTTGGAAGATAAAACATACAATCAGGCTTTCAAGAGCAAGCATTTAATTTGCCTAAAGACTATTACAGAACTCATTCCTAATGCACTTGATTTACATAAAATCTCTTCTTCCAGCTACCTGTTGCAGAAGTGCAGCCCTCCATCAAACCTCAGTTTGTCAAGCCAACATTTCAGATGTGCTGCCTATTCATAATGTGCTTTTCCAGTCTAATATGTCATCAGGCACATATATGCCATGTGAGGGGAGATGTGTGTTTTAAAAATACCTTTTGAAGACTGTGTCTTTCAAGCAGAATTTCTCTCAGAAAGTTGTTGCAGTGGTTCAAGGAATTAACCACCTGCAGCCCTCAGGGTGGTTTTCGCAGTGTCCACTACTTGAGCTTCACTCAGAGGCTGCTCCTTTGGAGTCAGTCTCGGAGAGTTTCCTGGATCAAACTGTCCATACGATATCCTTCCTGCAAATACCACCTGGACTGTGAGTCAGGGTGGTCTCTGTCTGTCTTCACGTGTCGTTACCAGCAGTTGAAGGTTCAGCAAGCCAAATTTCTTCCCCACTTGTAGGTGACCAAACCTCAGGAAGCAGCACTGAGTGGTGGATGCAAAATGGGGAGGAAATTGCAGTTTGCTGCTCTGCGGAGACCAGCACTTGCTAGCAGATCTGTCAAATCTCCTTCCTTTTCATTTCTTTCTGTAGCAATAAAAATGCCTTATCCATATAGTATTTTTCACTCGTAATAGCATAGATTATTACTGTTATAATACACAATACTAGTCATTATGTTCCATAAGTTGCCCTTTTCTTTAAGACTTTAAATGTTGCAGAGTGACAGCTTCTTCTACAGTGAGTAATCATCCTCACCATTTTGAACCTCCTCAAGCCTGAGCCTTCTCTTAAGTAAGCCTCTAGAGATACTTTGACAAGCAGGGTGAGAAATGTGCTGTCCTTCCCAGGCCTGTACCAAGCTTGATGGTGAGTCAATGGGATCAGTCCCCGAGATACCAACTGGGCATCTTTGGTGGGCACTGCATGACCTTTAATAAACAGGTCAAGGAAGCATCAACATTATTTTCGAAGTGTCAGATTCCAGCTGTCCCAAGTTTATTCAAAAATCAGGTGGTAAAAAAGTTAGAGGGTATGAATTGTCTGGCCTTCTGCACCTGTACTGCTCCCAGTAGATCTCACTCCAAGCACATTTGACTCCCGCTCACCTTTACCAGGCCTTCATCCAGGTGCCAGGCTGATTCACATTTGGTATTCATAGCTTGAGTTTTTGGAGATAGGTCTGTTTGACAGAAGGTATCCCTGCTTACAAAGGGTTATGCTTTTTAAATTAACGTTTTTGAAGGGGCTGGAAGTGTAGGAAAGGGAAATTTTGTCTTTTTTGTAGTTTGAGTAAAGCATCTTCAGTAGCTTTTTTTAAGTGGCGGTTTCACTGGAATGTCTTAAGCTGAAGTTCATCCTTGGCTTTTTAAAACTGTGCTGTTTGCAGGTAGCACCTGCATTTGCTCTAAGTGATTAAGATTAAAGATACATGTCTGTTTTTTCTCCTTTTGCTTCTAATTGCACTGTGCTTTTTGACAGGATGTTGTACATAAAATCCTCAGTGCTATAGCTCATTATCCTCTTTTTTCTCTTACCTTTAGAAAAGAGCAGAAAGGAGAATTTAGGAAAATAATGACCTATTTTATTATATAACCACAGGAAAAAAAGAAAGGAGAAAAGGAGTCTGGATTAGAGAGCAGTTACTGAAATTATTTTAACTACTTTTTAATTGGCAAGCTACTGAGTTGTTATTATCAGTGAAGAGTGCATCAACAAGCAGTATCCAAAGTGGCAAACGCTTCAACTGAGAAATACGGTTCCCAAGCTCTGCAACTGTCATGTGTGTTACAAGCAGTTAAGACTAAGTGACTGTGTCCCAAGAATACGTCATACAAGAAATATCAAGGGTGGGTTTGGGAGTTAAAAGTCTTTGCCGTCTTCTGTTTGTGCCTCTGAAGAGGTTATGGAGCCAGGGCAGGGAACATTTGCACAGCCTCCAGCTACAGGGTTTTGGGGGCTGTGCAGCGAGGTACTGATCTCTGTCTAAAGACCCTTTTCACCCCGATGTAAGACTTAGAAGCGATCCTCCAGGGCTTGCATCGCTGTCAGTCCCTGTTAATGGACTCTGGAGGTACGGAGCAGTTAATAGACCTCTCCTCTAGCAGTGGGCACCTCTATTACAGAACGCGTGTAAAACATCTATGCGTTCCCTTGATGCTGTTTTATACTGTTTAAAGGGATGGGGGCGGAACAAGTTGTTAAAAGATGAAGATATTGAAAGCTCCTCTAACTGCTGTATTATCCACCTGACATTCTCCAAATGCCAGTCATTAATTACTGATGTATTGAAAATCAGAGCAGTTATCCAATTCAAATTATGTTACATCTGTGAGCCAGAGCCTTTCCATTATCTTATCATTTCCCATTCAAACAATTCTTCCTTCTCCACATTTGTTAAAGGCTCAGTACCCCGCTGTTTCTTCTCATGGGAACCTGTTATGCACGTGTGGATATTTCTATTCCAAGACTGTCTTGCCTTCATGTTCGCGAGGGTCTACAGCGTAACTACTGCAAATGTACCAGTTTGGCCCTCCATCACCCCAAAGTACTACATGTGCACATCTCATGGTGGGTTGTGGCCAACATAAACCGTAACCTTCGTTTCCAGACATAATGTGGGCCCGAGGTGGCAAGGCAGAACATGTTTCTGGAGCGTGCAGTAATGCTGGTTCTAGGTGAGGTGTGTATTCGGAAATGATGGGGTTTATTTCACGACATGCTTGTGCTTCGGTTTTCATGCCTGCCAGCACTCTGAGATCTAGACATCAAGTGCTGGGGGCAGGCTAGATGCAATTTTTCATTCTGCTGACGTTAATTGGATGAACAGACCTTCTCAGAAGGGCCAGTGTAGGAAAACACGTATGGAAAAATGACAAAATAAGGCCTTTCACAGCTAAATAAAGACAAGTGGCTGAAAAGGTTTTTACAGCTTTGGCTTTCATATGTTTCATTTGGGAATCTAAAACCATTTTGCACAATAACTAACAAATTAAGATTCACACCACCTTTCTGAAGAAGGTAATTGCTCCTGCCTTGCAGATGAAGGAACAAAGGTATTGAGGCTATCATTTGAAAATATGTCCCCTGTTCTCAAGTCCCCAGATTGAGATGCATTTAAACCTGATTCTCAGAAGCATTAAATACCTCCATTTATATTCATACATTTGGCATTGTTTGTGCCTACAGCTTCTGAAAATCAGACACATTGCCTCTTAACTTGGACGGTCAAAATAACCAAACTGATGTGGCAAACATCACAGAGCAATTGCGGGCTGAGCTAGGACAGGGATCCCTGTCCCCTCGGAATCCATGTCCCCTCGTGCCACATCCTGTTTTCACTCACTGAGTGTCCTCCTTGGATCTCTGGCCAACATGAAAAGCATGTTCTGCTCACTCAGTTTTCCCCCCGCTCTCTTAAACGATTGAATGTTATAGAGGTAATATTAAGCATTCAGGTTATTGATCTACTTTATAGAGTCATATTACCTTTTCTTTCTAGCCATCCAGAAACTGTCTTTATTTTTTTGTGATTAAGATTCTTGTTGCAGAACTATCATGGAAATGCAGTGAGAATCATTTGTATCACCTGTTTTTCCCCTGTTGTTTTGTGTTTTATTTTTTTTAGCATACAACAGTTTTGCCCTTTATATTAATCGAGATGAGAACAACACATCATCAGTATCCCAGCAGGAGCTGCGGACTGGCTGCAGTGTGCACCTTCGCTGTTGGCTATATTTTATGGTAAGGGCTGTACATGCTGTGTTTTCATATTGTATTGGGGGTTTAGTACTGCTAAATTTGGGCACATATTTCATTATGGATATAATCGCTAACAGATTCACGCTGCATGCCTCGTTTGGTCCAAGACCTGGGCTTTGTCTGGTTTCCCCAGATGCTTATATTTTTAGAAAGTATATGCCAAACCTCACACAACAGGAATTTGTTGAACAATCCCATGTAAGCAGTGGTCTTTCCAAGGGTACATTTTTCGACCTTTTTTTTTCAGGCTAAATGTTTTTCTTGGACCTTCGTTTTATTGCTTAGGGGTTTTGTTCTATCAAATAAAATCAAGAATAGGCAAATGATTTCCTGCATCGGTATTTACGCGGCAACAGAAAAGATAGAACACTGTCTTTTTTCTTTACTAGTTCATAAATTCTTCCTGTAAAATTGATTGCAGAATAACCTAGTAATCCAAACACTCTGGAGTTTATTTTTAAAAATGCAAATGTTTGTGAAAAACTAAACAGCAATAACCTTTTCTATGCAACATTAAATTCTGTCTTTGGGCAGTTTCTATTCAAGCACCTGACTTATATGATGGAGTTAATTTACTTTGGTCATTCTGGCATTTTACTTTTCACTAAGCCTTTGTTTTGCTAACAGTGCTCCTTTGATACCATATATCCTCTATCCCTTCTGCAAGCATTTCATGACCTCCTGTTTACTTCTTCTCACATCACAACAACCCTCAGCTCAGAGGATGTTTTCCAAAACTACGGATAATACTGCTTTTACCACCAGTCAAGTGAGATCAAACTAATGAGAGAGGAACACAGGCTCAAGGCAGTACTCTAATACTGCTTCAGCCATGCTATTTTTCCCTTCGGTCCAATGAAAGAGAAGCCATTATTCATGTACATCGACGCACATCAAGTGATCATAAAACGACTGTGATCCAGCTGAAGTGGGATGCTGTGTCCCAGGATGCTAGTCATATTCTGCCACTTACTTTTATAAGCATGCATATACTTGTTAAGCTAGACTAATATTTTCAATTTAAGATAAGAACAGTCTCATGCACAGAGGCACATAATGATTTCTTCAGGAGAAAGGAACTTCTTTTAACACTTACATGCTAATAAGTAACTGTGCTATTTATTTACCACCTTCCTCTGAAGTTGCCTAGACACAAGATAGCAGAGTTACTGTACCCGTGATCTGACCTAGTATGGCAGTGACAGTTTCCTCATGATCATCTGAGTAGACACATGGAAAAAAGTTCAATAGAAATAGAAAAAATGAAGCAATCTAGTTCTGCAAATGAAATAAAAACAGAGGTGTCTTAAATTCTTTTAAGAAGCTGTTACAGTATCAGTGTGATTCTCATATGGCTTGATCCTGCCTACTACGGTGCATCTGAACCCTACAGCTATAAGTACAATGTAAAAGGAAATTGTAGGACAAATAAAGCAGAGGAAAAAGGTTCTGCATTAAGAAATTAACTTCTAGGCAGATATTCGGTCACAGGCTACTGTCATCTTCCTTTGCTTTTGCTGTTTAAGGATAGGTCTATTCTCAAGTGACTCACCTTTTGAGTTGTGATTCTGCAGAAGATGATATGAGACAATTGCTTATTCTACCTAATGGTAGCCCTGCTAAAATCTGCACTTGCAGTCCATTACTCAATCCGTTTTTATGAAAAGAAGTCTTTAGGAAGGCAAGAGGGACACACAGGCTGTACCATGCCATCACCTGCAAGTTCTGCATCTGCAGCCTGCAGCTGTTTTTGAAGCCTCTATCCAAGATTTGGCTGAGGCTGCAGGGTAAATCATGATACAATTATATCAATACAGTGTATTTAATGTTCACAGAATGAGGAATAGAAGTATGAAAAGTGTATTTTTCTCATCCATCTTACTCAAGGGTGCGTGCTTTTCACAGCTAAGGTTCACTGTCTTCCTACTGCTAGGTAAGCACATTGAAGTACTGTCTATGATCACTTAGAGAATTTGTAATGATATCATTAGGATTCACTGCTCCTGTACACTTTAGCCCCCTCAAGGTTAGCACAGTGCATTAAGATGAGATGACACCTGCAAATGACCTGGTTACATCCAGCCTTTTGGAACTTCCTTCCTTTGTATCTTTGGTTGTCTGTGGGTCCCCTGCTGGTGCATAGTTCTTGTTGTTTTTGGTTTTTGTTTTTTTTACCTTGAAGCCAGATATCTGCTGCTTGAGCATTAGAGTCCTTCTCCCTATGTCATTGCTCCCTCAGCAGAATTGTGTATAAAATGTAGGCCGTTGCTAATCAGATGTTCTGTTTTTTACCTGTGAATTTTGAAGTCTCCCCACCTCATCTGAAGCCTTCTTACCATGCTGCGTGATTTATCAAGTCTCACTTTTACTCTAAAGGAGCACATAGGAGGGTATTGTTTAGTTGAGGCTCTGTTAATTCATTTTTCAACTACAGGTAGAGAAGATCTTCTGACTTGCTTCATATGTGGCTGAATCTTTCACATATGGAAGGGATGATGGAATAGGGAGCTTTTATTATATGTATTTGATAAATGAGAAAGTGGGAAAAAATCTGAATAGAATCACCAAAGTTAGAAGAATATAGCTAAATAACTTGATATCCTCTATTCATTTTTCAGAGACGTAATTTGAATCACAGAATCACACAGAATCACAGAATCACAGAATTTCTAGGTTGGAAGAGACCTCTAGATCATAGAGTCCAACCTCTGACCTAACACTAACCAGTCCTCCACTAAACCATATCCCTAAGCCCAACATCTAAATGTCTTTTAAAGACCTCCAGGGATGGTGACTCAACCACTTGAGAAACATACTGAAGAATTAAAAAAAAAAATGATGTATTTTTTTAAAATTTATGTTTTCATTCTTTCTCTTCAATCAGGAGAGCATTTGGTAGGCACACTTAGCTCATGTACTGCCTGTGGAGGGAGAGCTCTGCCTTGCTCTTAAGGAACTGTGCTCAGGCGCAGCATTCACAGATTTGCATTGCCTGTTGCACACCATACATGGACTTTCAGGATCAAGGCCATGGGTTAGGTTGGGAAAGGCCAATTGGCTTTATTTAACATGGCTTGAAAAGGTCACAATTTGTATTGAATTGTTAAATCTAGACAGTGCTAAGAGAACCCAAGAGCTTGCCAGTACTACCAGAAAATACTGCCAATGGGAGCATGGAGTTGGTTGTCAAGGAACAGAAAAGAGCCAGAAATGTGTTGCTCCTTGTAATAAGAATGACCTCATGGCAACTAATATCAGAGCCTAATATGTCCCTAAAATAAACCGAGACGAATACATTTATTTAAAATAGCTTTCTTGTTCCCTCTGCTTTTGAGTACTTGAGGATGCCAGACAATCAGACCCTAAGAATCTGATTCCACTGCTGTAGTCATGCAGGGCTACGTGTTTGGGAGCAAAAGGCTTGATCTGCTCTCTCGTTGCTATCTTAAATCTGCTGGAAGTTCTCTCCACAAGTGCCAGGCTTGGACTCGATTCATAAATCTATTAAGCTGATAAATCTACTTCCATAACTCAGGTACCTTTAAACTTTCATTTGAAAATAAAGTTTGACTTTAAGTGACTTTAGGAGAGTTCTGTAGATGTGCTGAGGGAAAGCATTTAGATGGTGCAATTTGCTGAATTCTTCTCGAGTGAATTTAAGAAAGGAATGTACGCTCCGAGAATTTGGAATGAATTTGAGATAGCTGCTGTCAGCCTTGCTGTAGGATTTCCACTAGCGGTTCTCCATAGAAGGAGAGGAAGATCAGAAAGAGCAGATGTTGGCAAAAGGATAGGGATGCACACTGCTAGGGCCAACCTTGAAATTGAGAAGGGAAGGGTGAAGAGCAAAAGGGTGAAGCTTGGTGAGAATTGGCAGCCATATTTACATGTATTAAGAAGGCAGGATCAGAAACCAGAAGGATTTCTGAGGCGGCTGAGTGTGGAAGTGCTAGATACAGATGGAGCAGGAGACACAGCATGGCTGTGCTAGGGTCTGTTGTGTGTCTGTATGTCAGGAGAGGGCCATAAATGCTTTTGGAAGTGAGCGCTGGGGAGAGAAATTCAGGAGGGATCAGAGGAATCAATGGTTGGGGAAAACCAAGTGAAAAATCCTTGAGGCAAGTGAAAGAGGTGAACCACCGGTGAAGAGAACATGGGTAAGGAAATGTGCAGCTCACAGGTCAGCAGCTTGAAACCTGAAATTGTGCAAGGAAGTGGGAAAAGCTTGGAGGGGAAGAGAGAGACGGGCTTTGAAATTGGGGTGGAAGGCTGACAGAGAGGTGGGTGATAGATGCGACAATGCAGAGGAGGAGAAAAGAGTTGGAGCCAGGACTACTCAGAACAGGAAAGAGTAGGAAGAAGTAGAAGCAGCAGAAATAGGCCAGGAGAAGATTAGCATCCCCTGTGCCTGACCCAGAAGAAGGGTGGAAGAGCAGAAGTGCTTTCAGCAAGAGAAGTCTGCACGGATCCTCAGCCCATTAAGTCTGACGTGGCCATTATGGACTGTTACTTTCTGGCTCCCCTCCACCTCCACATCCTCAAGTGTTTCAGTCAAAGCAACAGTACAGTCACAGATGACATGCATAGATAAGACATTCTCACTTGCTTGTGTAGCTCCTTAAAATATAGCTCAAGAAAGCATAGCAACCATTTCTATATTTAAAATTAAATATTTATCAAAATAGATGACTTCCAAATCCTGCAGAGTTTCTGTCATTCTAGCTACCTGTACGTAAACAAAAATTTCTGCTAAGCTTTGTTCATCCCAAAGGATGACAGCACTGTGTCATGCTGACTATGTTCTGCATGACATTACTGTGTGACATTTTTTGCAGCTGCAGTTTTCTGGGATTTGTCCTCTGACTACATCAGCCATTCCATACCAGGAGGACAGTGCTATGACTCTCGCATTGTTCAGAAGCAGTCAGATCAGCGGAGAAGAATCCAGCATAAGAAATTGGAAAATAGGAAATTAGTGCTTTTATTTCTTGATGGCTGTTTATTGAATTTATTTTTTAGGATGTAAAATATCTAAACATTACGCATTCCTACTGTAGGTGGCCTACACCTGCTTGGCTGGCATTGTAAGGATCCCAACATCTTAGGATGGATGAGAACCTAACAGTTCTGATGAGATGCAGAATAAGCTGACCGATGTTTTTGGAAGAAAAAATCATAAAGATTGATGAACATGTCCCTCACATCACTTCAGTCAGTATTAGAAACCAAAAGTAGAACAGATTTAGTGTGGGTCATTGTGCTCTTGCCTCTGAAAGCACAGGGTTGGTCCCTCGTCTGTAACCACAAATGATTTGTTCGTTTGAGTTTTGAATGACTCAGCTGCTGTAAGCCCGTCACCTCCTCTGGGAGACATTCCACAATTTAATAGTTCTGGGTAAAGTTCTCCCTTTCTGTGGAAAAGGAGAGTGACGCTAGGAAAGATCATGAAATAAAAGTGTAGAAAGTGCCCACGTTCTGTCATTTCATAAATTGTAGCCACAACGGGAACTAGCTTGGGATCTGTTTGGGGGCAGAGACTCAGCCGTCCCTTGTGCCACTCACTGGAAACCAGAACAGCACAGAAGGTGTGGGAGAGGATCTGCTTCTGCACTGCTGAAAGAAGTGACCAGAAGGAAATTACTGCAGTGGATCAGAGTGGTCACGTATCAAGACTGTGACTGTTCCTAATATCGGATGCTTCAGAAGAAGATTCAGCAGGCCATTTTGGAATGACCAGCCCTTAAGGAAAGCTTTCTTCCATAATCCACATCAAAAACTGGATGCTTGGTTCCTGCAGACTTGATAGTTTATACACCGTGTACTCTTTGAACTTAAGCATGATTTTGCACATTCTTACTGCTCGTACAGTCTCCTGAATTCAGAAGCTTCCTAGAGTTGCGTGATACTTCCCAGAACAGACGAGTGAGTTAAATGGAAACACGACATCCTTCCAAACTTGTATGCTATTTTTTTTAATATCATGAGCTCAGTGATACTCCGCTGCAAGATAGGGTGGACCATTCCAGAGGTTAAAACACTTAGTTTTCAAACTCATGTAGCCATGTACCCATCATGAAGGAGCAACTGCTTTCTGCAGCTTGGCTCCCACTGCAAAACCTTTCAGTTGCCATGGTCATCTACCGTGATATCCACCTACTGAGCTTGTTTGTACCAGGACTACATTTCACACAAGGTTCCCACAATTGTTTGAAGTAGTTGCTTTTCTTCATCAACAAAGAATCTGTCGCCAAAGAAATGTATGTGTATCCTCTCTGCATGATTTTCATCTTCTCAGACAGACTTACTGCTGGAAAAACGGCAAACAGGAAGACTCATTACTTTGATAGGTGAGATATACAACATCCACTGTATACCAAAAGTGAAAAACAGCTACAAAGTCAAGCTTTTTGACAGATATTTTAAAAAGAAGAAATAGTGTGTGTTTTCAAATAGCTTTTTCTGTTTTCTACACCATCTGGTTGAAAATTTCCCCAAATCACCACTTTTTTTAACATACATTTTAATTTGAATACAATGTGGGAATATCTCCATTCCTCAAAAGCATGAGCTCTATCACCTGTAGCATATTCATCTTTGAAAACACATGGTTGCATCTACATGGGCTGCCACAGAACCAAGACACAGGGAGGTTCTAAGTTAATTTTATCTTCTCAGAAGTAATCAGCCCAGTTTTAGCTTAAACTTTTTCTCATCACTGTATTTTTATCTAAACAACCCACTTCTTTATACCTGTTCAATAACAGGGTCTTAAATTGGATCTAGACTTGTACTCCTAAGTAAATCTTAATGCATGCTCCCCTGTGCTCATCTAATAATGAGGTTGGCCGGGAATAATGACTACTGGAATTGCAATGTTAAAGGCATTCATTAACATTAGTAATCAGCAATCTTGTATGGAGGCTTTATGCCTCTGGTTGATCAGCTCTTTATTGTGCAGCGTTGAGTTAGCTTGCATTCAAGCAGGAGTGAGCCCGCTAAGAAAGGCCATCAGGTGAGGTTTCCATGGTAGCAATCATCCTCTTGCTGCTGCCATTTGTGGTGCAGGCAACGCAGGAGCAACCGGCGTGTCAGTGCTCGGTGGAGAGGAGGCTAACGCCACTCCATCAAAACGCAGTGAGCAGGGCAGATCCGGGTGGCTGATCAGGTGAGTCGGTGGCAGCCATCTCCTCAGCGGCACTCGGTACCTCCTGTCCTCAGAGCACCAGCTCCTGCGTTGTCACAGCCCCGGGGACAGATGTACAGCAGGTAGGTTGAACACACGAGCGGTGTCACCAGACAAATAACGGGCTACCGTTCTGGGCAGCGAAGGACAGAGTTCATAAAATGTACTCGAAGATTCTGAACTAACCAGACACAGCTGACATTTGTGAGCTCATCGGTGACTCATTGGTCAGATTGAGAAAATATTTCTTCTTTCCAGCATAAATGCGTTCTAGTAAATGTCAGTTCTGCTTGGTTCATGAACTTGGGTACATAGGTGCCGTTTAGAACATCCCTCGAAAAGTCCTTCTGTAAAGGTCCTTGTACTGATGGACAGTTTCATCATGCCAGAGGAAAGTGAAAAAGAGACACTGGCTTTTTTTTTTTTTTTTTTTTTTTCATCAGAGCTTGTTTTTCACAAAATGATCATAAAACAAAAGTAAATGAACCAAAAAATGCTGGGCAATAATAGACGCTTCCTCCTAAGCCAACCTGAGAGTAAAAGACACCCCATACCCTTCTACCAACAATCGCATCCTCTTCCTTGACCACGTGGAACAAGGTATCCCCTGTTACCATGGATTACACAGTAACCCTTTATTTTTTCACAGTTACCTTTATCTTCTCAGTTCAATTCTGGTACAGAACAAAGTTTGGAAAGTAACTGTAAAGTATAGAGATCATTTTCCATATGTGAACTCCTTTGGAGAAAGTGTTTTTAGTCTGCATTTAGATCATGCAGATTAATTTACCAACACATGTAAATTCCTACATGAAGTGTGCAACTGCTGAAGGCTTGGCTGTAATAAAAGCTTTTCTAAGGAGGAGGGAAGCTATGACAACCATGAACATTTCCAGGGTGAGGGAGAATCATTAAACAAGGATGCTGTACTCCCTGTGTGACAGGCATTTATTACAGTGTTTTTGAGTAGACTTTTGTGTTTCTGCTCTTTGGGAGCCTGTGACTGTTGACGTAGTGATCAAAAGTCTTCCTTAAACAAACAGAAGTATCAGCAAGTGAAGCAAATAATATGGACATGGAAATCCCCATCAGTAATTGTCTCTGTGACTGCTTAGTCTTCTCTCTAGCTGTGCTTCACTGTATGCTTCTCTCTCAAATTGCAGGATCAGAGAGGAAAAGATCTACATTCTTACAGAGAGCCCAGCAGCTCACAGGCCCCAGTCTAGTCTCTGCTGAGCCTTTTCCCAGTTAGCCTCTGTGATGTTTGCTAAGAGTTTTGGCAGCATTTCCCTTTCTTAGGTTCCAGCTACTGGAATGTATGGACTCCGTCTGCTCCCTTCACCGTTTCAGATCTCAGTGCAAGAGCTCTCCTTTCAGAGAGTGCAGGTGCCCATTGCAGTCACACACAGAGAAGCCACGTACCTGGAGGGGTTCTTTGGGCTGCATTGCAGTAGAGCTGACACACTGTCTCTTGGGTTAGTGTACCGATGATCTCCGCTGTGGCTGAATGCTAAAAATCTCTGTGACACCAGTGAGTCACCATCGTTCCTTTTCCTTTATTGAGTGTAGTCGGCAGAACTTCACTGATGACAGGGTTTCTTCTTTTTTTTTAATGTTTGTTCCACCTAGAGAAAAATCATTAGATCCGAATTATACCAGATAGCTGAAAGGAAAAGAGGAGCAGCCTAAAACACAGGTGCTGAAAGGTTGTTGTTTTAAAGAGAAGCTGACCCATGTGTTTCTGGCAAATCCAGAAACCGAGCCACTTGCCAGGTGTGAAGAGGAAAAGCAGCAGACACACACAAATGTATACAAAACAAAACAAAGATGCTCCAGAAAGCCAAGAGTCAGGCTGTGCAGGAGAGCCTCAAGAACACGGAATACCCCTTGGAAAAAGAACTTGCTTGGAACTGAGGGAGTGCTGCTCTTTCCATGCTACTCTATAAAACAGGAGGGTATATTCCTTGTAATTATAAAGGCAGCAAGGAAATGCCTGCCTACATCAAAACCTGAAAAGTGGTCAAGTGCTCATATTAAAATTAAAACAAAACTGTAACAATGCAGGAAATCAGTCTTTGTTTCATCATTTTTCATGTCTGTTCTCGAAGTATATCATCCGGGCACTCCAAGAAGCTGAATTTAGTTGCAACTCCCTGTCTTTTCAAATGATTTCTTTTTAGGTTACAGTAGCTAAGCCAAACTATTTCTAAAAAACAGGGCTATAAGAGTCAGTACTTGGTGTTTTTGTTCTTTTTCAGGGTGTGCTGGATTCACCATGTTACAGGAGTGTGGGTGTACCCGCTTCTTGAGCACCTCAGCCCAGGTGTCAAAATAATCTTTTTCGCAGCTGTTACTGTAATAATTAACATTTTCTACTTGATGGGAGAGGTTCTGAACAACTACATCTGGGATACCCAAAAATGTGAGTATTGTTTTAGGAATATTAGCTTATGAAATGCTCTGTCAGGACTTGAAGATGCTCCCCTGAAAGTCAAAAAGATATTTAGTAGGCTAAAACAAATGAAAATGACAGAAGTTCCATTGAAACTTCTTGCTTACTTGCTCTTAAAAGCAGTCAAATGAATGGAGTGGCTGCTGGAAAGCATGAAGAGCTATGAATGAGCTATGTATTTTTTTATAACTTCTAATACTAATTTAAGAGCTGTTGGCAATTACCTGAAAGGTTTACAACCCACTTGGTTCACAACCCACTTATTAGCTGATGAACCCATTAAATGCAGCTAGAATAAAGTATCATTTTGTAGGAATGCTGTTAATGTTAAATTTAGAGTTAGAAATAAAAAACTGTGTTCTCAGATATAAGGTATGTATAAGTATTCTCAGATAAGGTGTTTTCTGCTTATAAATTTACTCAAGGAAAATTAATATTTTCACATTGATCAAATAATAGGAATGAAAAATCACATTATTGGAGGGTAAACATAACTCTGTATACTCTACATTCATCTACCATGCCTAGGCCAGCCAATGCTGAGTAAAGGAAGAGGGAAAATAAGACGAACACAAGATTAAAAGTAGATGTCTTTAGTCTACGAAAGATGGTTTTCACTTGTCAAAATGCATGAAATAAGCAAACAACATTCATAATCTCCTCAGGAGCAAGTCACAAACGGAGTGAAATACTTGCTCAGTGGGAATTCTGTCATTACATTAATTGGGCCCATAATGGATTGTGACCATATGAACAGCCTGCATCCCCGTTTGGGAAGCATAATGTGCACTTGTTAATACAACATAAATTCACATGGTTGCTTACTGCACACACAACTCTCATTTAACAAGGCCTTTAGTGCTATGTAGAGCCTGATTCCAGGAGCTCAAATCAGTTTTACTTAACATTTGCTCACATTAGCAAGCAGGTGCAAAGTGCTTTCCTTGGTTGTACCTTAGAACCAGCAATCATTGGTCGCAGTGTTCAAGTGTGGTTTTGAGGCCTCACTTGGATGTCACAGTCATGTCTATTGTAATTGTGTTAATTCAGGAAAGAAGTTTCTAAAAAAGGCAGCCACATGTAATACTTCCACTTGAGCTGTGTGAAGTCCTGTATGAAGCATAGTAACGTGATGAAGAGTCACATATTCTCACCAAGTCCATGAATAAGTAAAAGGCAGAAAATCTCCCTCACTATTCCACCGTACGCCTAACAAAGTCTTTGGTTCTTGTGGCCCTCCACCCCAGAACAGCTCAGGTTAATCGGGTCATTCTTCCAGCAGGTTCACCATGGCCTTGTTATCCTCTCTGTTATTTCCTTGATTTGGTTAAAGAATACTGATCCACGCTCCCTTGTGGCTCAAGCACTTGCAAAGCAGATAATGCCATGAGTCATCTGCTGTGTTGCTATGCTTGAGACACTTTGCATAAACCAAACCTGAGGTGTATGACAGCGGAAATTTAAAATAATGCCAATCTGTCTCCATGCAAGATTTGAGAAAATATCATTTGAAAACTGTACTTTTAAAAGGGGCTTTTGATTAGTAAGGTTTCAAACTAAAGCAGCCTGCCATGAGAGTTCTGGGGTGAGAGGGGGTTGTTGGAGTTCGGAGGTTTTTTTTCCTTTTCCTCTGGAGATGCATTAAATAAAACCTCACTACTGACAAAATGATTTGCAGTTAGTTTTTCCAAGTTAAACCACAAACATGGTAGGCAAGGAAAAATTTGCCCTTTCTACAAGCCAGTGTCTGTCCACAGTTTTGAGGGTATCTGCATTCCTGCCAAAGTATTTGATGCATCTGCAGTAGAGCAATTCAGAAGAAAGGAAAGAGGCTCTTTTTAAAAGGCAAATAAAACAGCTCATTTGAAACAATTGGAAAAGTTCCTTACAGCAAAAGGCAGAAGGCTCGAGATTGGCTCTGGAGCAGCCTTGTAAACCCACTGTAATCTTTTGGACCCAGCCTCTTGTTTTGGTTGTTAAACCTGTGACTATGGCTCTTCATCGGTTTGCCAGCGACACCCAGGGCCATTGTACTTGTGCTGCTGGCAGCATGCAGACCCGTCTCTTTCCCTGTTGCTTCTTTCAACAAAGGCCACTCTGCAGTTGTGCTTTCTAGCTGCACATGGCTCTTAGTGTTTCCCATCCTGGAATTGATTAGCTGTGTTTTGAAAGTGATTTTTGGTTTAACTGCCATCTACGCATAGATTGCATTAGCAGGTGATCTTACTTGTGACTGGATTTTCCTCTCAACGTTCTCAAAAATTACTTCTTTTTTGCCTTCAGTCCTCAGAGGTCTGTCTTTTCCAACATGCAGCAGGCCTAAAAATCTCCAAAAGAAATATTTTTATTTGAGATGTTTGGCAGAGAGGGCTTAGTCAGAAGAACAATACTTTTGTCAGATACCAATAGTAATTCATTGTCCAGGAACAGGCATATGAAATAGCTGAATGTTTTCATTGCCAGAAAAAACACAATCTGCTGCCTGGCCCAGACTTTGCTCAGCATAGACAAGAGAAAAGCCCTGCAGCCAGGATCAGTTCTTTAAGGAGCCCTACAGTCAGCTCAGCCCTCCTGGTATTGCTGAAAGACATGGCCACTGCAAGGAGAGAGGCACCCTATCAGCAGTAACCGGTTCTTCATTCTTGTGCTCTCAAAAAAGGGAGATGTGTATGAAGATTGTTAGAAACCCAGTGTTGAAATGGGGGGGAGGGAGCTAAAGTTACTAAATTCTGAAGCAGAATTTTTAAAACTTGCATACAGATAAATCTGGCTGCTTAGCTTCAGCTCTAATAATATCTACTCCAATTTGCTCTTAGGTAAGCAGAGGAGCCGAGGGAACTGAGTGTTCCCAGTCCCCTGCAGCAGTCAAAGGCTGAGCGTGCGGCAGGGGGCTCGGCTGATCTGAAAACGGTCCGGAGGGAGGGAGGGCTGCGCGGTTCATTACTGGACAACCACTGCCATCAGGTGTGCAGATGCTCTTTTCATTCGCAGCAGGTGAGGTGACACAGGCAAGGGCATGCGAGCAAGGAGGGGAGAAACAACAGCAATAAAGGGAAGAGAAAGATTAATGCACGAGAAGAAACTTCTCTAAATAAACTCTTCATTTTTGTTCGTTCTGAGATTTTTGAAAGCTGTTCTCCATATGTTTTCAGGTATTGAAGAAGAAAAAGAGAAGACAAAAATGGACTGAACAATAGATGCAACATGGAGGCTTGTTCGTGGCTCCATGGAAGATTTCTCATCCCCAACAGAGGTTGGCACGGAGAGGAATCTTCTGGAAACCAGGCAGTTTAGTGGGCCCTCTGCTCAGTGCAAGGATATTTGGGGTTTTTTAATGAAGGAAAATGATTTTAGCTAAGAATAATAATTGTGTTTTAACCTCCATTCCTATTTATCCATGCTTGCATGTGATACACACAAGTAAGATGTAAATTTATCTCCACAGCATTCTCAATATGCATTTCTTGCATCAAATAAGTCATTAAATCATGAAGTCATTAAAGCTGTCCACTTCCACCCAGAAGAACAAGTCCATTCTTTGTATTGTTTGAGAAAAGCTTAACCAGATAGGTCTAATATGGGGAAACAAAACAATCCTATATATTCAAAGTACAGTGTAAAAATATATTACAGTTAATTGCATGAATGTAGCCGAAGAAGAATTCAATCTGACTGAAATATTAATGTAACATGTAACAGTTGCCTTAAATCAGTGATGTTAATAATTTTATCAATCCAGTAAAAATTTATTTGCAGTGCTAGACTATCTGAATATGATGCAACTTTTCTTAAATATGCCTAAATAAAGATCAAGTTACCCCCAGGTTTATGTTTCTTCATGCTGATTCTTGAAATTCTAGATGGATTGATGGCATTTGAATGATTTATTTTCAGGTTTTCCAGTGTCAGCAGTAGAGGATATTATTTCTACGTGAGGATTTTTCTTCTTATTTTCCCAATACAAGACCTGATTCTGCATTTTCAAGTTGTAAGTTCTCAGTATATGGGCTGAGCCATTAGCATAGTACGAGAGAGAACATTTAAGCCTTACTTCAGGAAGGTACATAAGCAAATGCCTGTTGTATCAGAAATATGCCTGTTTGTGCCTGGAATTCCATTGCAAAACACTAGTAGTGGTCGAAACTTGACAGAATTCTGTTTAATTATCAGACAATCAAAAGGGAACTGTAGTAGGCAGAAAAAAATGTAGAACTGATTGCTGATTTTCAGCAAGAAATTACTTTATACAAAAGTAACTTAAAGATCCAAATGTACTAATGTTCACATCACACATACTCATTAGTGTCTTTAGGTGTATTAATTTTATCACATACAGAGCACTTTAAAGGTATATGTTAATGTGTGATTTTTATTACAGAGTTTTAATATAACTTAAATATGTTTCTGCTCTGGAACAGTTCTGGGGAAACTGATCTCGTGCAAATCATGACATGGCTCCCCAGTACGTTTTTTAAATCCATTACTGTTTATGTACAGATGATCACAGAAACGGTGCAGTAGTTCAACATTGTGATTTCTGATTGTTTCATTCAAAAATAAGGCTTCTGTGATTGTATTGCCTTTGTAACTCTCTGTCCTCTCAATAATTTTAATTTGGTGGTCAGAGTTGCAGATTTCAAAGCTGGTCAGGTTACTAGAAAGTACATGGGAATATGTGGGCTGATAAAGGAGATGGAGTTCACAGGAGAAGGTCCCAGAGAAGGAGAGGGCAGGATACACAATCAGCAGCACTTCCAGCCCAAGGTACTTCAGTTTCATGAGTGCTGATGTCTAGCTGCTCCAGATGAAATTACATTAAAGGACGCGAGGTGGGTGTTGAATCTTGAAAGTTAAAGCACGGGTTCTATAAACTGCATCAAACAGAAAATCTGAGTGAATGCTCCTATAGTCGGACCTTTCCAGCCAAGTTATTATGACAAATGCAGTCCCTAGTGAATGTTCTATAGGAAGGCACTGTCACGTCACTGCAGTCAGGCAACTCTAAGGAGGAGCTAATGCATCCTGCATTTGTCTGCTCTTTGCCATTGCATGGTCAGGTCACCACTGTCAGAGGACATGGTGCTAGCACGGCCCAGTAATGGGGCTTCTGGCTACAATGCTCTGCTTGGAGATGGTTTGGGTTCCATGGCTCAACGCCAGATAAAAATGAGTACCCTGCCTGTGCACTCAAACTGGCTTTGGAAGCAAATTAGCTATAGCCATGTGGCCTTGCAATAAGGTTATTAAGCTCTGCTGGACCTGAGCAGAGTTGGCACACGTGCACAGTAATTCTGCAACATGGTTACTCTATCCACAGATAACTGGGCTTGATTGTAATAGATGGTTATTATTGGAGGTGGTTGGATGTCTGTTATTTGCAACAGGCTTTAACAACTCGGGAAGAGAAGAAAACATGGATTCGGTCCTGTTTCTGTGAGGTATGAGCTGCTTAAAGTCACTGCTTCTGAAAGCTTTGGTAGCATGTGAAGGTACTGAAGGACAATAAATGTGCTAAAGAATGTAGCCGTACTTTCTGACAGCAGCAGTAATGGTAACACACACTGCATTGTGAAGAAATTATCAACTGTGGCTTAGGGTGGGAAGCTCAGAGCACAAACCCTTTACACTGGTCATTTGGAGAACTTGCGTAAGCCATGTTCTGCTGTTAAAACTAACAAGTTTTTGTGATTTTTTTTTTATTTCACATGGATTGTTTCCGTCACTGATTTTAAGAGGATTCTGATGGAAAGGGGTTAGATACAAATAAGAAATTCCAAAATGCCACAGAGCTATACACACTCTGCTAGGGCACACTCTGAATGTCTCCTCTGCTGATTCTAATGCACCACTGAGTGGCTGAGACTGGCAGCTGACGTCAAGATTCCTCTTTTTCAATGCTTTGCACCCATTCAGGGTAAGTTTTTCTTCTATTATCACGTCATTTTACGTAATATTGGAAATGTAATAACAAAGAGAGCAGAGACATCTGAGACTAAATTGACATAACTGAATCCACAGATAGGTATCCAAGCTGTTCAGAGGTGCCACATAGGGAAAATTAAAATTATCTTCCCTTTTATCTGTGAATTTGTGAATATTCAGCACTTCAGAAAAATAGATTGCCAAGCTTAGACACCAGTTATGGGCTTAAGCCCCTGAGGTTGGCAATATTAGCCAAAGGCAATATATGTGACACAGAATGTGATAGGTTTCATTAGGTTTGAGAAAATTTATAATATTTGGAGAAGGTCTGAACTCAATTTGTCTTCTCAGGTCTCAGAAAGTTCTCCACCTCCTATGAGCTTTGAATCATAGTATTTAAAGTCAAAAAAATTTTAGAGCATTAAATCCAACCTATGATGTATGAACAACGATATAAATAACTTAGGGGCCTGTGTACCCAGAGAGTGCTCTTCTAGACTGTGTTCATTCCCTTTAGAATTACACAATCCATCATGCTTAAGAAAGATGATGGATGAATGATGACTAAAGTAAAAGTCACTTGTAAACTTGCCAAATTTCAACCATCTTGTCTGAAATTGTCCCTGAAAGGTATTTCTCTTGGGGGAACTATTTTTTTGGTGGAAAACTTTTGTCAGAACAAGTCATCTATTTCCAAGTGAAAATCTATGAAAAAGACTTTTTTTTTTCTATGTCTAGAAAGTTTTCTCTACTTGTGCTGTGGAACTGGTTCTGTGGAAGAAGGATAGCAATAATGTTAGTAACACTTTATGACAAAACTCTACTTGTCATTGTCCAGGTTGTAGGAAAAAACATGCCTGCACTTCCCTGTAGTGCACGGGTAATTCTCCAAAGTGCTTATGCATATGCAGAGTTTGACTTCCAAGACGCACACCAGAATGGGGACCTTGATCTTGGTTCCCATGTATCGTCAATACCTCCCCAAAGCTGATGCAAATAAAGCTGCCTAGAGCAAATATGAAGGAGACAAAGCTTTGAGGAAAACTTGAGCAATAGGTTGTAGATGAATAAGCTAAATGGAAAGACTCCTAGCCTTTCCCTTGAGAACCACAGTAAAATTAAATTATTAATATTTGTAAAGTGTGTCATAGCTATAATGATAAACCGCACAGAAAATTCTGTGAAGGAATCATTAGTTTTGTTGTCAGAGAAGAAAATAGCATGCAGTAAATAAGGAAGGCTGCCACACCTTGAACCACAAGGAAAAAACAAAATATGGTTTCATCATTCAGTGAGCACCATCCATCATGTGTTATGAATGAGGCAGAGGAAAAAATATTGTGTGATCATCTAATTAAAGGCAATATCATAATTCATACTCGCAAGGGGCCAAATTAAGGTTGAACAGACGGCCTTAATTTTGACATTACCTCACTCTTGAATGCCTGACTTTGCAATCTTAATAATACTCTCTTGACTTAGTATAAAACATAAAAAAGAGAGATTTATTTAAAGCTGGTTAGAATGACTAGCCACAGAGTTGCCATGAATTTGAGTTTCACTGTATGCCCTGTTTGGCTTTACAAAGCTCGTTCACACTTTCTCTGTGCATTTAGATACCCTGAAATGTATTTGCACAGCTCTCATACCACTCTGTTACAAAGAGATTGCCATAATTTGCTAACTTTTGCTGCAGCTTCAGAATGAAATTATTTTAGTCTGTAATTTGGCTTGTGTGTGATAAAGCCGTATTTTGCTTTCTCTCTATAGCAACCGTTGCCTTATTTTAAAGGGATCTGACAAACATTTTCCCCAATATTAAGTTGTTTCTTTGCTTCTCTGCCCACCAGTAGCTAAATTGCTACCAGTGCACGTCAAGTCTACTTGGACACTGTGTGTAGACTGAAAAATGGCTAAAACCTTCCACAGGCTCCCCAAAGGCTCTTTGTATTGCTAGTAATGATATGATACACAAATGATATACAAAATGGCAGCTAGTAATGATAAGGCATATGTTCTTATTTAATTGTTCATTTTGAATTTGCTATTCAAAGGCTATTTCAAACCCTGACAACAATTTCTTCTTCACCTTTTCCTTTCTATAAAGGTTGAGCAGTCTGCAGGGCTCTGATACAAGCTTGGGTAGCCTTTGAGGACTCTGATCCCATTAGATTGAGCACTGAAAGAAGGATTTATAATCTAAAACTTGAGATAAAATATAGTTCTGAAAAGACTGTCAACCTGAGGCTAACATCACTGAGGTAGGTTTGGTGTTCCTGCCCTGGGAATAAAGGAGCAAGCAGTGAGAGATGTGTAAGTGTGGTCGCTTCTGAATGCACCTTGGAGGAGATATGCTACCAATCCTGTCTTTAATGCTCCTGTTTTTAATGTGAGCAGGGACAAACGATGGTGACAGATATTTTCCATCAGCAACAACAAAAGAAAGCTCCTAACCAAATCCTAATGCATACTAGTAGAACAGATCATATCCACTAGGGTATCCCAGCTGCTCTGTGCTGCTCCTGTGGTTCGAAGCTTCACATGCCCCTTTAGCCAACCACTTAAATGAGGGTCACAGGTGCTGCAGTAAAACCCGGGAGTTTTATAATATATTTGGGGCATTATATTTGGCCCAAGGTGTTCATATATGTTGTAAAAGTGCAAATGTCTTCAATGTGCCTGATTGCAGTATTAAACCTGGGGTTTGTGCTTTGAGTATTTCAGAAGTCCCAAGAAATAAAAGGATTTGCAGGTTTGGTTAATTTCTGCAGGGGCAATGATCTCTCTTTTTTGAAGCAAGAGGAGCAAAGGGGAATGAAATTAGTCTGGAAAGTAAACAGATTTAGCTGTCAACATCTGTTTAGAAACATTCTTAAGCACACGCTGAATTCAAAAGCATACACACAGGTGCTTTTCAGCGCAGAGGCTTTGCTGAATGAGGGTGCAAGCAGACTTGCAGGTGGGATGCTTTCTGCAGTGCTCCTAATGATGTAGTGAAATGAAAGAGCTTTTTGTGCTTAGAGCCTTTTGAGTACAGTGACCTCCTCTTACTTGTATTATTAAAAAACTCTAAAAACAGAACCGTCCAATTTACAGACCATAAACAGCAAATATATTTAATGTATATTCTCCAATATAAGCAATTTTATTTTTATCTAAAATGCACTCTGCTTTGTTCAAATAACAGATGGAAATCAATGGATTTTAATGTAACCCAGAAGAGCAAGATGTAGTCTTACTCCCTTAAGTGCCCTTTTCTTGTTCAGACCACGGCTGTAAAAGGATTTGAACCTCAACACAGTAAATGCCAGTACGGAAATTTGAAAGGTAGGCTACAGACTTCTTGGCCCACCGGAGGAGCTATTTGCTGTTCCTTAGAGCTGTGTAAAGAGAGAGAGAAGTAAAACAGAATCTGTTTCATATAATCTGTATTGTAGCTAATCATGTTGTCCAAGTTTGGCATTTCATATATAGCTTAAGTATTAAAAAGTAAACATCTACCATTAGAGTGGAGAAACTTCTAAGTAGATTGCTACAGTACAGTCAGAACTAGGACTCAATATCTCTTTGCATTTTTAATACACAAATGGTCCCCACAGTATGTATATTGTGTTTGTAAAAGTTCAGCACACATGCATTCACCTATATATGCACACATGGCAGCACAGACACACATGATCTTCTGCAGAAACGAGTAATGACAGTCAGATGTTAAATGACAGTTACTTGCTTACCATGGAAAGAAATCAGGAGCTATGAAAGGTAACATTCTCGACATGGACAGTAATTCCATCCAATCTCCAACTCTGCAGCTCCTTGTGCTTCCACTTTTCCCCTCGGTGTAAGGCTGCTGAGCTGCAGGACATGCTGCCCGTAGCAGCAGGGACAACCTGCAGCTGCAGCACTCTGCACTCCACTGTGGGCAGTTACAGGGAGATAACATTTACAGACTGTGCAACTCCGTGCAGTTTGCGTTGCTTAAGAAATTTTTGCTTCTGCATTTCTGGTTGTTTAATTTGATTTTGCAGGCAGAGCAGTGCCTGGCTAGCCTTCTACATGTAATTGTCCTAGCTTATTTGCTATGTAAAATAAAATAATTTGTTCTTATTTAATAATGCTTCCCAATTTGGCTTCCAAGTTTGCACCTGACAGATGTAATGGGATAAAAGAAGGGAAGGTCACCCCTCATCTGCTGCTGGTACTAAGCTGCAAACCATTTTCTCTAGGGGTGGCTTTACAGAATAGGATTATTATTAGTCACAGAGCAGAAGGTGGCAATTAAGTGCAAAATACTTAGGCAGCAAAAATTATGATAATGGGGGACCTCAACTACCTATATGTAGTATGACCAAGAGTCACCATGGGACAAGTTATAAAGAAGGAATTTCTTGAATGATAATTTCTCGAGCAATCATCTGTGCAGTACACAGAGGAAGAGTGTTCTCAAACCTGAGAACCACAGAGACTCCTTCAAGATGTAATCCCAGGTGAACCATTGAGCAATACTGACCACAGCATAACGACATTCACCCTCCCCGGGGCAGAAGGGTACCTAAGCTTTGTTCAGTGACCCTAAATATCAGAGAGGAGTGGTGGGAAGGACAGGAATGAAAGAAAAAAAAAAAAAAGTCATTAAAAACAGCTGTAAAATTTAAATTAGATTTATAGTGTACACAGATTATACTAGCAAAACATGTGAGCCTTATAGCTCAAGAGCACCAGGTGTGCACGGGGCAGCTCCCCAGCCTGTGCTAAAGGAAATCCCGTATGTGCAGACCAACAGGGCTTGTATCCCACAGGATGGGCACACTCAGGACATTTTTTCCCAAAGGTCTCAGGCTTGGCCATACCCTCGCACCCATCTGAGGGTGACTTGCCTCCAGCAGAGCCATTATACAAAGCAACTCTCTCGGCACAGACAGTGGCACCTTCTCCCACGCAACAGGGACATCTTGCAGCGAACACTCATGAGGCAGCTCTGGGGAAGCTGTGTAAGAGAGAACAAATGAAGATAAGTAACCTGGTTAGAAAAAAAATCACCTAAGTGTAGCCAACAGCTGTGTGCCTCTCCAGAGAGATGCACTCAGTCAAATTGGGTTTCAGTCTGTCTCTACTAAGGCCATAGATTTATGCAGGATTTTGAAAATGGAAGGAGCTGCTGAGGCCAACCCTCAGGCAGGAGTATTGTGATACTTCTAATGGCAGAACCACTGCTGGGATAGGCACAATTGGAGGCATGTCGGTGTGGTGGCATGATTGTAGAAACATAAGCTCATCTAAGTTAAAGAAGACATTCAAGATCACCAAGTCCGGCCACCAACATGACCTACATACTATATTACAGCTATTTCTAGTGTTATGGGGTGTTTGGAGGGAGCCACAAAACTGAACCGGAGCTAAGCTTCGAAAGTGGTCCACTGGATGGCCTGCAATACAATTAAACCAGGAACACCTGTAAAGTCTGTCTGCTGACGTTAAGGTGACAAAGGTAGGTTTACTGCACAAGATGCAGCATCCTGTTTGTGCCGGACCACATCTTAGCCCTGTGTGATGTGCAGAAGGACTCTTCCTTCAGCAGGAGGTCCACAGAGCCCAAGCCATCCCAGGGGTGAGGTGGACATTGGCTGGAAGCACCGTTTCCAGCAAATACTCTGCTGTGCTTGTGAATGCAGCTCCTGTAGGGTGACATACATATTGGCAAGTACCATAGGTATGGTTGGCATGTGTGACTGGAGATTTCAGACTAACTCAAAACAAAACAAAAAATAGAAAGAAAAAAAAAAAAAAAAAAAAAAAAAAAGAACAAGAAAAAAGATGTAAGGCTTTGTCTAATAGCACATTAATTATGCAGGTACTGGAAAATTTCTCATTCCTTTCAGCACTTGTACTCGGAATTTAGATTCAGCTGGATATACTTAATTTTTTAAAAGCCTCTACATTTTGCAGTTTACACATTTGCATAGCGTAGGACTACTGTCAGGAACATATATCTGCAGATCTGGGGCATGAGCTGTTCTCATCATTTCAGTGGGATGGAGAGAAAACAGTTCAAAGGAGGAGGATGGGGGAAGGGAAGCATTTCCATATATTTTTTTAGGAATCATAAAGAAACACAGGCAAGAATGTCAATCATGAGACATATTTCTCTCTTTAATATTATCAGGAATACAAAAGTTCATAGAGCACATGTGTGAGAGGATGCTGCGCTGCCTTGACTACATGATCTGCATGATACATGTCAGAAGATGGGAATGTTGCTATGGCAATTGTTCCCGTTCCTGAATACTAAGTTGACGACTAAGCCAGTCCACAATCAGGCAGGCTCATTTATGAACTTATCTGCTTGGAGACATTAAGTGATATTTTCAGTTTCTCTTGAAGAGATGCATAATTTTCTGCCCTGGCGTCTTAAAGCCCCAAGCTCCTCAGCTCCCCCCTCTCACCTCCACCCAGGGTTTCTGTGATTTGGAAGCCACTGAAGACAGAGATTTAACTGAATTGTTGTGCTGAGGACTGTTGGGGTTTTTCCTCAGATTATACAGAGTCCTTCAATTTCCAGCTCGATATGAAAGCAACAGAAAAATGCATCTTTCTGCTATATGCTACATTTCCAAAAAGTCATCTTGTTATTTTTTTTAAATTCTGTATAAAATAATCCATAAATCTTTACTTTTCAATCTGGAGAGGACTAGCATCTTTCCACTGCCCCCTGGAAGAACAGTAAGGGAGGGATTGGTAGCCTGTTACTTCCCCATTTTAACGTTTTAACTGTGCCACCCTGAGGGCCCATCTCATCCTTCCCTGTACTACTGAGCCTTTCCCACTGTGCTGTGTGGGTAGTGTGACAGGAAAGTAATATCTTTACCATTGACTCTCCAAATTCCACCACTGGTTTCCATTAAAACCAGTATTTTCTTCTACTTTCTGCCCTAAAAATCTGTATAGCACTTCTTCCATGTGTAATCAAATCAACTGGCATCAGCTTTGCAGAGGTGGCAAACTTCAGTAGATACATTGATTCCTGTATTACTGTAATTCCCGTTGTCCAAGTTGTATCATATTTTCTAGTAGCAGGCTGATCTCCGTTATTTTCCTTTTACTTAACTTTCACTTTGTGGACTGGAATTTTCCCTGCTAGGAAAATTCTACATGTTTAGTTCAGGCTGAGTTTCGAGGGGAAATTTTCTGCTAAGATGGCTGAGGTACTCTGGAATGAAGATAAAGAAATAAATGGGCTGTATTGCCCATATCAGAAAAAGTTATTTGAATTATATGATCATACAATTTAAAAAAAAAAAAAAGAGACTTTTTTTTTTTTTGGTCAGGATATATATTGCTTTAGGGAACAGTGCAGGAAAGGAGGCTGTAAAGGGCTTATCTGATGTGTATTAAATGTTCCTAGCAGGACAAGCTAGGAAGAGAAAGAGGAGGAATCCAAAAGCTGTTCTGCAGAATTGGATCCTCTGCTTACATGTGTGATGTTGGAAAAATTACTTAATTTTACCCATTCACAGTTGGCCAGTAACTTTATTTACAGTTTGAAATGTTTATTTAGCACCTCCCATTGGCTCTAAAAGTACTAAAATAAATGAGTTCTGAATGAGCAAATGAGCAAGACAAATGGTATTAATGAAAATTATGGCAGCCTATACGTCAAATCACTCAAATACCCACCTCAAAAAATGAATGTACCATAAGAGAATATGGATTTATTTTATGCTTCAGTATCAAGATATTAAATAATAAAGCCAACAGAAAATATAACATGACCAAAAATGAAAGAAATTTTTTCTGTCAAGTTTAACATATGTGCACAAATTCCAGTACAACCTAAGTGTCTCAGACAACTCACAGGTTTGTGTAGACCCATAGGGATCCACAAACATAGGACATCTTTGGAAACTGCAGGAGCAGGTGCTCTCCATAGAAGTCTGACTTCCTGATGTAACATTCATTCATTCTCTGTAGGAACATGGAATGAGTGGAAGAATTTCAAATTTAAGGCTTAACTCTGAATGCTTGTTCAGACTGTCCAGCTGGTCTGAGGTTTTTGATACCCATCTGACTCAAAGGCAGAGAGCCTAGCTTCAAATGCAAAGACCAGCAAAGAGATGTCAAAAGCTTTCACTGGGCAAGGCACGAAGGAGTAAATAGCATTTACTTGTTTAGCAGGATTAACCAAGTAAGGACACTTAGCACTTTACCACTATACAGACCTAGATTTTTTTAAACTATGCATTTATTTCTTTTCCATATGAACTTGTTTTGTTTCCTGAGGTTTAAAGGATGAATTTGAGAAGCCACCATTGCTGCAGGTACTTTCCACATTTCTGAGCAAGGAGACAGGGAAAAACAGCAGATGAAGTTAATTTTTCTACAGTCTTCTGCACCAGATAGGAAAGATGATGAGCTGCAGCTGAAAATTAGATGCAATTTTAGTATACAGAGCAGCGCACCCTGCTCAATGGGGACCAGGATACACCACTTTCTGATAAGCACCACAGCCATGCTCTAGGCATGTTGCCCAGAGCAGGTGTGAAAGTTGCATCCAGAAGGGCTGAAAAGCTTAGATTTCTCTTTACAAAGAAGCTCTGCTAACAGCTGTCTATGACTGGGAAGCATTAGCTACGATGTGACCATGGCAGCTTCCTTGGCTACCCTGTTTGCAAGATACTTGCCTCTCTGGTGACCCCAGCACTATCCCTTTGCTTTTCCCACCAGAGCTGAGAACCACTTGCCTGTTCTGAGAAGAGCTCCTCAGCATTCATCGCCATGAAAAACCACAAGAGCTGGAGTAAAACAAGATTTATTCAGAAAGAGGGTGTGAATCCAATTAGAGCAAAACAAACAGTCTATATGACACATTTCTTTCTCACCTCTGCAGAAGCTAATCTAGCTAATCCCTCTGTGTTGTAACAGGAAAATAATCAATACCTTACAAATTCACAGCGAGTATCCGAGGACGCAGGCAGCAAATAGCAGCTGTCTGGGCCTCCAGCCCATTCAGCACTGTATTTGTGAGCACACAACTGCCTCTGGTTTGCCCTCCAACTTTCTGCTGCGGTGTCTACACGCAGGCACTGACTTCAGGCCACATCTCATTTTCTTATTCCCAAATAAGCATTCCGCTTTGCTTTGCCATCGTGATGTGAGTTTCCTAAATAAGAAGATGTTCTGGGAAAGAGATCTTCCTCCGTGCTCTTGAGAAAAGATAGTCATTTCTTTCGGAAAGCTTGGCATTCGCACAGGCTGCACTGACATCCTGTGGCTCGATTTCCCAGCCTGAAGTGAAGGCGAGTGTGCAGGGACAGTTTCGCCCCCGTTTCCTATCCCCTCTCAACACCACCCCATGTGAACATGTCCCTGCCCTGGGCTAGCCTGGCAGTGATCCGGGACCCAGCTTCATCACGTCCACCCTTGTGCTAATGCTGACGGCTGGGGGAGTAAGCTGCTGTCCACCCACCTTTTTGGTATCCCCTGAATCACAGCCTGCTAAGGCAGGGCTGGGTGAGGGCAAGCTGCAGTGACCATCGCTTGATGGGGTGTTCCTGGAAGGGTGAGGGCATTTTTAAGGAAAAACTCATGTAAACCCCTCATACCACATCTCTGCCCACAAGGACCCCAGATAGAGCCTGTGGCTGGGGCTAAGCAATCCCAAAGGATGCCCCAGCCCCTGGTCAGATGCTGTGTGAAACAGCACCCAGTCCCAGCAGACAGCAAGCCTAATTTTACCCTCCCACTGGGAGCAGCATTAATCTGTAACTTTTTAGGCATCACTCGATCAGCTGAATAACAGCTATTAGCTTTGGACTCTAGGCATTTTTATGAGATACTGGTTCCAGGGCTTGTGGTTTGGCATGGAAAGCATATTATTCACACACAAAACAACGGCATTAAAATAACATTAGGAATCTGGCTTAAACTGACAAAACCTAGGAAACTCAGAATTAAGGCTGAAAGTATGTCCTTAACTCACCCACAGCACGCCTGCTAGGGCAGCTTATATTGCACGTGAAATCCCCTGGTGCTGGCCCCCCGTGGACCTGTGCTCAACACAAGATTTTTGGGGAGGAAAACAGGGCTGCACCTCGCCCGGGACCAGCCAGGGCCAGCGCCACCATCACACCCTGGGCCAGCCAGGGCACTGCTCCACCTCACCGGGTGGAGACGCTCGCCATGCAGCCCGCCCTGAGAGGCGGCAGCCATTACGTGGCGGGTCAGGCCGAGGCTGCTTGCCTCCCCTCCGGGCTTCGTGCCTGGCCCTCCCAAGCAGCAGGGGTGAAAGGAGACAGACGTGTGGGCTTGAGTGGTGTCTAGCCATGCTGGGGACAACCCAAATGAGGGGAAAATGGGGAAAGCTAGATGTGGTGAGCGCTGCCTGGAGAACAGCCCTTTGTGAAGCGTGTGGGCAAAATACTTGCCTTTTGTAGGTGCTACTGAATGCATAGGGAGGCCAGCAATATAGGGTGTGAGCTTTCAATAGACATAAAAAATTATACATGAAGTGCTCAAATTCGGGATTTCTGTGTGTGTTTCCTACACTGCCACTAGCACCATTGCAGTCAGGAGAGAGCTGCTGAGAAAGCAGTGCGGGCTGAGGAGAAGTTAGTCCAGCATGTGGCCAGGGGTGAGGCATGAGCCAGGCATGCCAGCCCCCGTGGCAACTTGCCCTGATCTGCAGTTGATTTGCTCTGATTGATCGAAGTAGCACAGCCAGGATGAAACGTACCCGGGGCAGGGACTGCCAGGTGATGCCAGGACAGTCGAGGCTGCAGAGGCGGGTTGGAGTAACACTAGAGCAGAGAGGAGGACATGGGCCTTTCTGAAACCTGCCAGGGGAAAATCCTTGGCCCAGAAAACACCTTCTCATGTTCCCTTTGTGGATCGTGTTACCATGGGGGACCGCGGCCAAGTCGGGGCACAGGGACACAGGTTGCTGCCATGGAAGCTGAGGGGAGGAGGGGAACTTGACACTACCAAGCGCTGGCTGTGCTGAAGGGCTCCCTGCCACAGGCCTGCCGTCAGAGGACACCACCATGAGGACCTCAGGAAATTTGTGTCATGGCACCCAGTGGCTGAAAAAAGGAGGGAGGGTCCCCAAAAGAGTCAAAAAACAGCAATTCTGGTGTCATGCCTTGTAGAAACGCCTGCTGTGAGCCTGTTGTCCTCCCCAGACCTTGCATTTGGTCACAGGACACAAACACCAAAACCCTCAACTGGACACTGGCTGTCCAGAAGGTATATCTGAGCTCGAAGTGATCTCAGTTGCAGCAATAAATAAATGAAAGCAGCAGCCATGGCAGTATCAGAGGTCACATACTCCCAGAAGAGTGAGTTCCCACAGGTGCCTAGACCCTATGGGAATGATGCTCACTCCAAGCCCTGGTGACAGGACCAGCTCTACTCATTTTAAAGCTTTTTTTTTCTTTTTCCCTATGCCAAGTATTGCCTCCAGACTGCAGCTAAATCAGCTCCTCTAAAAGCACATTTGAAATAAGTTTCACTTCTTCACTTTTCTGCTGCTCTGCCTATTCCTTTTATTTATGAGCTCTACCATTTTGTAGGAAACAACCCAAGACATTTGTGCATGAGGCATCTTTAAAACAGAAATCACATTTAAAAAAAAAAAAAAAAGTATCAGCCAAAAAAAAGTTTTTCAAATTGCAAGGTTGTCACACTGCTTAGTAAAGAGGGGTGCACCTTAACCATATTGGGTGTGATTTTTTCCTCTCAGTGAGGTGAGAAAGACATTTGCTATTCACATCTTGGAAGCAAAACAAATAGAATAATTATTTCTTTTCCAAGCAAAGGCAAATGCAGTTGAACTTAGAGCTCTGTGCTTTTTACTTTTATGCCATAAGCCAACACATTCCCTTGCAAACTGACATTTGCAACACACCACAAACACGGTGCTATACCTGGCACCAAATTTGCGTTTGGGGTCAAAATTAACATTCAGATGATAAGGTGAAGAACGCTCGTCCTCTGGACACTCTGTCCCAGAAGCTCTGTAGCTAAGTTTATCACAGGATAATTCCAGTTTAATTCTTAGGAGGCTTTTTAGTGGAAAACAAATGTTTTGCTTATTTTGGGATCATTCTTCAAACATAATTTCAGACCCAAGCACCAGATTTCCTTGGTCCTCTTTTAAAGTTGCTGAATGCCTCCATATCTCACTGAGTACAGCTAGAATCACTGGTGCTCACTGGTTCAGAAAGACAGGTCTGAAATGAGTGGGCACTGGCTGCATGAAGTAGGGGTACGTGTCCAGAACACTCAAATTATGACCATATGTGACTAAACCCTAATCTTCCTCTGCCCTTCCTAAATCTTAGCCTGAAAATAGAAAATAGTAAAATCTCCTCTGCATCAGGCCCATATCCTATCCACGTCATGTGGGTCAGGAGCAAGTACAGCACTGTTTTTGCTTCTTTGTTGTGCTGCACAGACAACACCATGCAACTGAGAGTATCCGCTACCATATTTCTGTATAGCATTTCAATTTCACCTTCTGAGCAAAATGCCTTGAATTCCAAAGAGTCTGCATGCAGGGGCAGCTGCCCCTTTGTGTGACAGAGTCCATGTGACATGGTACAGGGCAAACACCCGTGCCTTGCACTTCCAGAGCTGCAAGGTGCTGTGCATTGCCTCCTCTGCACATGAGCAAACACTCATCCTTTGGCTTTTGTGAGACAGAAGTTTGAAGCTGCACCAGTGGGTGTCTGCCAAATAGAAAGTACATGCACGTGCACAGATACATGCAGTGTGTTTACAGAAAATGATAGAAAACAGGCCTGGATGTTTTTTTAGGGGCTACCTGGAAGGTTTTGTGTCCCTGCCCATGGCAAGGGGGTTGGAATTAGATGATGTCTTAGGTCTCTTCCAACCCAAAGCATCCTATGGTTCTATGATCAGTTATCTCACCTGTGCACTTGTGCCATCACCACAAATATGTTTTTTATTAGAAAACAAAAAGAGGCTTCAGGTGTATGCATCTTATTAAGACGCTATGGCACTTTAAAAATACAATTTAGGTGGCAGGTGATCGTTTCCATATTATGGGAGGCTTGAGAATGACTGACAAGATCTGCTTTTGCAGCTCTTATTTCTGCCAACCAAATTACTGAGGACAAGAGCGAATAGTGCATATTTAGAAAATGTATTTTTAAAGTTGGGCTTTGGCTGAACAGTAACTTCATGAGAAAGTGAAGCCTCCCCTTCCCAACTAGCTGTGACTAAAATACAGCAAATGAAATAGGGGGAAAAAAGGAATGTAGTAAAGAAATTAAGCTATATAGCCAAAAAGAAGTTTCACCAGACATGCACCAGCACCCTGCACCCTCTTCACAGGCTTGGGATCAAAGCTGGGTGCTCATATCCGAGGGCTGATTAGCCCTTTCCCGATTAACTCTTTCCTTCCACCCTGGCTACCTCCCACACATCAGATATTTGACAGTCCCCTCCTTATCTGCTTTACCTGCCAGGTGGTCTGGCATTCACTTATCATGGCCTCAGAGGACTCTATGCAGCACGGGGGATTGGAAAAAACAAACCAAATTCTTCTTCTGAGCCAGGCAGGTAGGTCCCAAGGTGCCTGTCCTCATTACAGAGATTGCTGGGGGAGCTGGATCCAGCTGGCAGAGGTTTCTCATTAGGATGGCAAGGCTGCAAATGTGAAGCTGGAGGGAAAGTATGTAGCTGTTGAGCAGAGGTGGCCTTGAGGCTGGGGTTAAAGAGGTGGTGGAAAGACTTTTTTTTTTTTTTTTTTTTAAATTAAGTGCTTAGCGTTGTGGGGTTCTGTTAGTTGTGGAAGCAGCAGCACATCTTTGGGTGTGTTTGGGTTTGTTTGGATTCCCCCCCCCCTTCCCCTGCTCTAAAGACATTATAATCTTGCAAGTGTTAAATTTTGACTAGTTCTAGCATAGACTTAGGACAGGAAAAAGCCTGTTTTAGGGCTGTTGGAGTCTGGATCTCATGCAATATGTGGGAGTTGTGCTCCAGCTATTTTTCTATTAAGTATATGAGGAAAAGCAGGGAGAGTGGGAAGAGCTCAGACTCTGCTTATTTTTGTGCTAGCAAACAGTGTAGCTCTGGCAGAGGGGAAAAGCTTTGAAGTGTTGACCTGGTGTGTGAAGGTCATGGGTAACTCCTGGCGGCGTTTTCTGTCTTAGAGGTGTCAGACACATAGGAAGGTGGTCGAGAACATGGGCTGCTGACACGGCCCTTTTGTCTGGAAATAGTAGATACCAATAGATACGGGGGAAATAAATAAGATGGGGGGCAATAACAGAAGCTTTAGGGGTCTCGGAGACGTAGTGCTCCAGGTCTGCCAGCCCTGCAGAAGCTCTTTCTTGTTTAACGTGGTTGTCCCTGCTGCCTGTGTGACAGCTCCCCGAGCAGCTGCTGGGCTGCCTGCGGCGCTTTTACAAAAAGCACTTTGTGGGGCTCGTTGTGAGCTATGCAGCACTCTTACAACTGCACAATATTTACTCGTTGGCATTGCTGGGCCAGCTGGAGCATTATATACACGGCCACGCGTCTTCCCAGAAGCCGGTGAGGCATGTGTTTGCACATCCAAGGCAGCTTTGCTTGGAGTGCGACTCCAAGGTGATTATTTCAGCGGGTTCTCCCTCCCTTGGCTTTGTGCACAGAAGGAGATGTGTTCTGTGTGACTCGGCCAAAAATGGCCCAGCTCTGCTCTACGTAAATTTCGAAGGATCAATAAGTCTAGCAGTTGCACTTACTCCGTGACAAATGGCGATAACCACTAGCTGAGGGAGCGATCATCTGATGAGCCATCTTCCTTGTGTCCACTGGCTCCTGGTGGCTCTTCGCTCTGGTGGTACCTGCCAGACCCAGTGTTGCCTCCATGCCAGCTGACCACAGGATCTGTCCATCTGATCGCTTTGCAGTAAGGAATTGCTGCTGCTGTATCTGCTGCTGGCTGCGTGTGGCAGGCCGGTGGCAGTGCCTGGCTGCACGTGGCCAGTCCGCATTGCAGCTCCTGTTTCCTAAAGAATATGCCTGGGTGGAGTTGGATTTAAAATGTGAAAATAGAAAAGGACATCCACACAGGTGAAATAATAACGGGGAGAAAAAGAGAGGAGTCTTTTAGTCCTCAGCTTTGTAGCTAAGTTCAGCCAAGGGCATAGGAAGCTGGGCAAACACAAATGAACTTCAGGCTTCAAAACCAAGCCCACCTCGCCCATCCTTATCCCCGTCCATTGCGGTGAGGTTTAAAATCCCCGTGAAGAAAAATGATTATCGTTGAGTCAGGCCAATAGCTGCGATGCTGGCTGCCTGCCCCTGCCAGCCTGCTGCACAACTTGTGTGCTAATGTTTGGATGTGAGCGGTGGGAAATGAGTGTCAGCCTGTACTCTCTTCATGCACCATTGAGCTGTGCTTATGGTTGCTCTTGGCAGCACCAAATCATTAAACAGATAAAACCATCAGTCTTTTTATTTCCAAACATTAACCTAACTGCTAATAAAGCACAGCCCATGTCATCCTTATGGGCTCTGCAGAGCTGAGTCACACTGGAAACAGGATCCGAACGCGAGGAAACGCCTCGGCCTCCTTCCTCACACCTCCTGCGTGAGCAGAGCCCGCCTGGAGGAGCTTCACCTCGGGGTTTGAGTGCAGGAGCTGTGTGGGGATGCTGGCAGAGATGGGCTCAGGCTGTGAGCTGTGAGGTGTGGTGTGGGTGCCCTGCCTCCCTGCCTTTCCTCTCGCTCCCAGCACCCAGCAGAAAGCGCCTCTCGGCCCCACAGGCAGGGAGATGGAGTCATTCTCCCTCTCGGTGGACTTCGCCCTCGGTGGCTGAACGCCTTTTTCCCCAAACATCTCCCAGCAAAACCGGAGGGGTTTTGTAAATTCATTATGTCACAGAGGAATCTGTTTAATCAGCTGCCTTTCCCCGAAGGCGCTTTACACTTAATGAGACACTTGATGGAAGGAATCAGAATTGGTTTGTACAAGTTGAGCCTCGAACCCCCCAGCTGATGTACTCCTGAGAGCGCTGTGATTTAGAGGAGCGAACTGAGAGGCCGAGCAGTTATCACCCTGTTTGTACAGTCAGTGGGAGAGGTGAGAAGTAAAACCTAGAGCTCTGCACTGCATCCTTCCTTTCCTAGGTATCGTCACGATAAATAGCAAAGGTCTCCATGCTACCAGGAGCCTGATCTGTGCCCCTGGTGTGACTTGCCAAGCACTCTTCCTCTCCAGCACAGTTTGCCAGATAAGCACAAGGCATATCCTCGTTTAGCTTACCTGTGGCTGAAGGTGTCCAACTAATTCAAAAAGTATCCAAATGAGGATTATTGCATGTACGTGGGAAGGGCATCAAAAGCCTTGTGTAGTGGGACCACAGAGCTGGAAAACGTAGTGGTTCCCACTTTAGGCTCAAAATTCATTATTAAAATCTTCATGCAGGGGTTAATGTAGAAAGAAAGGGCACATCTTTGTTCCCTCTGCTTGTTTGGTTTCTCCAGCTGCCCATGCTATGCTGAGTCTTGGGTTAACGTGTGGCCTGCCTTCGTAGCACGGTGTAGGCTGGTGTGGCAGCTTTCCTGCTACCAGGCTACAGGTACAGGTGCAGGGGTCTCAGAAACCTCGCTCTGAAGGACCCTCTACAGACCTGTATGTGGTGTTGTGCCCTTAGAAACATGCCAAGTATTTTATTACTGCAGAGTAATTCCCTTTCCAGTATTTCATTAACCTTCATCTTGTATCTTTTTTTTTTTTTTAATCTTACACTAAGTAAAGACTAAATTATTTGGAAGCCGATTTTTCAGCAGCATAATTGCTGTGCTAGCAACAGCAGAACACTTTCCCTGCAGAGGAGGGGACCAAGACACTCTGCTGGGAGTGGAGGGGTGGTTCGTCCCCTGGTTTTCAGTCCTCCCAAGCAGCCAGCACCTGTGCCAAGGCTTTTTGCGATGCTGCCCTGCTGCGCCCCTCAGGTGGCTTTCAGGGAGATGAAAGCCAAAAGCCAGAACCTGCAAAATCGCTGGCTGCTTTTTGATCCGCTCTGGGTGCTAGCACTCTGAATGTTGGACAGCCCTATATTATGAAGATACTGTCCCAAATTACACCCAGAGCTGCATTTATTGTAAAAAAAATGGAATTTCACAAGGACGAATCCGTTAAATTACCTGTCCAGGCATACAGATGCACACCTGAGGCATCTTTTCTCTCTGGAGCTCTATTTAAAACTTTAGTGGTTTATTACTCATCCATGCATAGTTTATAATTCAGTTCTGTGCAATTGCTTGTTTCTGGGATATAGGTATTTAGATTTTGATACAGCTAAAATATACAGTTTGTTTGTGTTAACTTTTTAAAATACATAGCTTAGAATTAAAAAATAAAGTATTTTTCTCACAAAGATGACATGAAATGGATGGTAAAGTTGATATATGTTCATCACAATGCATTTATTTTACTTTCAGCTGCTACAATTTATAGTTTATGTAATGTATGCATATGAGGGTTTTTAATATAAATATGGGTTTGTAAGAGTGCCACTTAGCATAGGTCTTTAACACATTATCTAGGGATTATTTATGGACCATTGGCATCTTTCCTTTCCTTTTTTTTTTTTTTGGTTAAAGTTTAAAAGGACTGAAGATGAAAGCATAATTTAGCATGGAATTGATTTTACATCATCTGGTTTTACAAGAAATAATATTAAAGAATTGTGTTGTCATCTCTTGCTGTGAAGTTGCATTATGTTCTGTAGCCTTGGCTCACTTTTAATCCTTCAGTAACGCACACTTAATTGTTCAGCAAATGACATAACATGTGAAGAAATAATACCTAGAAGGTGATTTATATCTCTTCAGGCAAAGACACTGAGAACTGGATCATTTGCCTTTGTTATTCATACCGGAACAGAGAAAGAGCCATAGGATCTGAAAACCGTGGTCAGTTCAGACACCAAACGTATTCAAAATGCAACCTGGAAATAAAAGGTATGTCTGCTCTATCAGTCATGCTCAAACCTTGTCTTTAAACTAAAGACACACTCGATGTATTTACATAGGCATCCTGTGGAGGAGAGGTTCCTGGTGGCTCTGAACTCATGTATGCTGGGAAGGTCAGGCTCTGGTGGGATCACCAAAGCCCAAGACTCACCAAAAGGAGCAGACCTACAGCCAGGTAATTACAGTCTGATTCTAGTGGGATACAGAGACACTGAGCCTGCAGGACTTGCAGGGAGAGAGGGGAGGAGGGGCTGGATAAAGAGGAGTGATTCATACAACAGATGGGGTTTCCCACTATGAGTCTACCTGGAGTAGAGAAGCCACCTTGCCAACACAAGCGTCAGTTCACAGGTTCCTAGATAGTGGCTAGAAGTGGTGGAGAACACAGTGTACTAGAAATAGTTTTAAACAACTGGTTCTCCCACAGCACAAAGATTGCCTCCAGCCCAATCCCAAACTTTGGCATGCCAGACTTTGAGTCTCCCCAAACACAGCATGAATTAAAGATGGACTGCTGCTAAGATCACTAGAGTATGTAAATTGTGTGGCTCTTTGTAATTACATCTCTTTGTGTCTGCTCTCTGCCTTGGAGGACAAAGGGTACAGGTCTTCTGGTGCAACCTGCTGTAGAGGTTAGAACCAGCTCCATCCCTTTGTTCTCCCTTCAGCCTCCAGAAATAGCTGAAATGCAGAAACCTGGTCTCCACCATCTTCCCTGACTACATGGGTCATTTGTTTAATTAATTCAAACTCACAGCATTTATTTTTATTGCAACTCCATCACAACCATTCCCTTTGCCTTTTCCCCAAAGTAATTAAAAATAAATAAATAAATAAACTTTTTTTGCAGAAGCAAATTAGCAGAGAGATGTATTAGAAATAGGACTGTCAGCAAAACAGGCTGCCAGGTATGCCCTACACATTTCACAGGATCGAGGCTTTAATGATGTTGCATATTAGCATTTTGCACGTGCAGCACATTGGCTTGCCATATCTTTTGGGTTTATTTGATTATTCTTCTTTCTGTGACATTTTTTCCTAGTCCCTTCTATTCCTCACCTTTTCCTTTTGTCAGGAAGAAAACAAGCACACTGTATAGAACAAAGTGAAATCTCCTGAGATTGCATGAAGTGCTGTCCTCGGAAGGCACTCCTCGGAAAGTGTTACTGCAACAGTAACCTAATTCAGCCGACTTTCTGAAGTGTCTCACATGGTATAGCCCAACTGGCTGTAAGAGGTTCAAAGCTCATTCACGAGTTCAAACCTTGTGTGCCATCTACACTGGCTGCAGGCTAGGCTCTAGAAGATGTCTGAAGGGAAGTGCCCAAGTTCCCATTTAGGTGTTCTGGATGAGTCAGGCATGGGCAGACCACGCATCAGGCTACCAACATGTTCAGAAAGACCTGAGTTTCATTTATAGAGTGTGAATGCCCAAAAGCAAACTACCTACATGATATACAGAGCTAAAAGCTGACAGTGGAGAAGGAAGGTTGGAGGAGTGGATCACAGAACTCCCAATACTCTTCTCCTCACAATGCTTTCAAACAAAATGGGGTTTAAAAACCTTTCTGGGTTCCTTGCCTCAGTATGGGACAGTCCTGAAATCCCACAGAGAATCCTTAATTTTGCTGATTTTGTTGATTCGTCTGCTTTGAATCATCAAGCTGCATGGTAACGAGGAAGCAGTATAGTGAGGGTCTCTTGTTTAATGTGATTCAGGTGCACAATTGCTTTATACTTACATTTCTACGGGAAGCAAAAGTTGAGAATCTTTTGCTTACAAAATGGTGGAAAAGCAGAGAAATTAAGAGCCATGAGGAAATGTCTGGGAACTGCTGGCAGTACGGTTCAGGAAGGAAAGCACAGGGTGTTATGCTGTTCCTGTGTATGGTCATCTGTTGTATTAGCTACAAACTCTGTGGACCTTAACGATGTCTCCTTTGAATTCAAAAATCCTGTAACTAATCTGAGTCATTTGCACAGCTGAACAGACTCAAGGTCTCTTAAGTAAATTGGAAATACCTATAATTCTGCAGGAAATTAGAGAACAGTTAGGTAGTCCCATAGCAGAGGAAGAAATAAAAAGGAGTCATAAAACCTCTGGTCTCTGGGAAAGCTCTGGGTGAAGATGACTTTCTAATAGAATTTTCAAAACTCTTTCAGTCTCACTTGGCTCCTGTCATACGGAAAACATTTCAGAAGGCCAAAGAAAAAGGGTTCCATTTCAGCATTAATTGCAGTGTAGGGTTTTCTTAACTCTCTTTCCTAGGAAATAACTCATTGATGCACCATTTGCAATAATTAAATTACAGGCCAATTCTTTTGACTAATGTGACTCAGAAGACATAGGTTAAAATAGCATCCAGAACATTTCTAACTGCATACCTTATGGACGAGAATTTAGCATATATCTTGAGGTTCACATTAATCAGAAAGCTGCTACAGAGTCTATAGGCCTGTTATTATAATTTGCTATTTTTAAAATTCTCTGAAGTAATCAGAAAATCAACCAGCTCAACATCCCTAAAGAGAGCTGCTTCCCACCCACCAGCAGCGGCTGACTTCACTGTTGACATAAAAACCATGAAGATCTCAGTCTAGTATTCTGCCATGTAATTGTATCCTTAATTTTGGCCTTGTTGAAAGTCTGCTGGAAAACTGAGCTTGTGTGTCCTCATTAGAAGCAATTCATATGTAAATCATTGAAGATTTTCTTTTAACTTGAAGAAAGAAAATGTCCCTGTGACTCAAACATTCTGCAGGCTCTTGCTCCTCTTGTGGTTCCCGTGTGGCTGTGACTCTTGGCAAACCCAGTGCAGTGTGAGAGGGTTGCTGGCCACGCTCTTGGCTGCTCTTGCCTTAGCTGCTGGGGAAAGCATCTGTCAAGAGACATTACCTTTTGGCAACGTTGGCTTAGTCATTGAAAGGACACGAGGTGAACTACGCTATCTTCTGTGCTCTTGTGCCTGGCATATACCCACAGGAGGTGCTTCCCTACTTTGGTCAATACTAGCCATCTAGAATCAGCTTTTCTCCATATTAGAAGACTTCGTTTTTGCTCTTTTGTATGCAAAAATAAGCTGAAGGGTAGCTTAGCAGTAGTGGAATAACATCCTAGTGTTAAAAGGGAGTAACTTGGAAAATACATTAAGTAAGAAAATGTTAGATGAGTTCTCTGCACAATAAAATTAATAAATAAGAAGTAACAGCCAAGTGCTTGTTCAGCTTTGAAGTTTGAGCACCTATTTTTTCTGAGCATTTCTGGATTTGGAAATGGAAGTTATCATAAGTATACTATTGAATATGTTGATATCAGTTTGAAGGAATAGTGAGTCCTTGCCATGATTTCTGTGCTCCTCAGTTGGATGAGCTCAGTCCATTCACATTCTTAACTGTTCCTGAAATATAACATATCTGAGGTATTTGTCTGTAAGATAGGTGGGTCTTGATGCTTGTGAGTAAAATTCAAACTATTGCAGAAGGTGTTCAGAGAATCCCTTTGGCATCTTCTTGTAGATATAAAAATCCAGAAGAGTAGGACTAGGTAGCAGATGATAAAATTCAAGGCAATTAAAAATTGTGTGTCAAAACCCTGTTTTCTGTTGTATAAATAATTCTACATGAAAAGGTTAAAAACAAAAACTGGAGTCCAAGGTAATCTATGAGGCAGGTAATTGTTTATTGTTCGTGACATGTCCAGTTCGTTGCAGCAAAAACTGACGGCTGCTAGAAATCTGACCTTGTGCCCAGAAATTGTGTAAAAGCACAGCTGGCCCTGTCTAGGCTGGAAATCTTTAAAACTCATGGCACAGACTTTATTTTGAGAGAGTATTTAGCTTTAAAAATGAATAGGGGCTGCGTGTTCCAAATGTCACCTGTCAATTTAACAAATGGCAACTATATACGCATCTTAATGCCAGATTGCTGTTTCATTAGGCTCATTGTGGGTTATCACTCTGGAGGAATTGGCATTATTCTAACAGGAGCAGCAGAAATACAGGAGGGCAGAGGCTCCTCATCACTTTTGCTCCTCAGCTACATGGTGCAGCTGTGTATGGCTTTTGGAAAGCAGCAAGGGAGAAAAAGGGCACAAACTGGAAAAATGTGCAGCAGGACGGAGAGGGAGGAATGTGCTTCAGTGTGGCTGCGTTGAACTCAGCATAGCACCAGCCACCAAGGTGTCCTTCAATTAGTTCTGTAACTAACTCAGCATGCAGGAAAAGTCCTGCTGGCTGCTGAATAGCCCTGTCTAACAGTGGTCTGAAACATGAAATGAGCAGGCAGGTGGCTCCAAATGGGGGCATCCTGTAACCCTGTCTTAGGGTATAGGTAGCAGGAGGATTTAAGAGTTGCCCGACCTTGGATACGCCATGCAGGACTGAACCAAACGAGCTGCCAGTACAACACAGTGAAGGGAACGAGCACTGAGGAAACAGCCATGATTCAGGTGAAGATGGGGAAGGGATGCACCTGAGCTGATCTGCTTGGCCCAGCTCCAACCCATCCAAAGGCAATTCCCTAGCTGCCCTCTGCTGCACAGGAGAGCAACAGTTCTGCAAGGACTGTGGAAATCCATACTTTGAAGCTCCCCAAGCTGCAGCTGCCCACGCCAAAGCTGCCAGATCTTCCTGGTGGTGGAAACACTACTGAAGTGCCCTGCAGTGTATGTAACCAAGGTTTTGTCACCACCGTTGCAGAGAGCTTTCAGCCCTCCCTGCTGCAAGTGGCAGCTCAAACATCCTGGTGGAGCTCCCTGACAGGATAAACGCTGGACTATTAAGAAGTGGACTTGCCAGGTACTGGTCTGAGTGACTCATTCAGGCTGCTACTGCTGCTGCCAGCACAAGTGCTGCACAACATGACTGGAAATAAGTTGCAGAGGATGAGAAAATGGATTTCTTAGAAAAGAATTCCTCGCTGTCTGCAGGGTTGGGTTTAGCACTAACAGACTGGCCACAACACAAGTGGAGGGTTTCCTTGCTGGGTAACTCTGAGTTCACAGGTGAGGCCAGAGCACGGGAAGGCAGCTAGGTAATTTTGTTCCCAGGCTAAACCTACTTCGTTCTCCTGTACCACAGCGTTCATGGGAGTTCACTCGGGGATTTGTAAATCCCAGATTACACAATTTACTGTTGCCCTGTTCCACAGCACTCCAGCAGGAAGCTGCTTCTCCCTGGGAGTCCCCCAGCTCCAGACGGCGGTCACAGCCACAGCAGAGGGCCGCTGCCATCCCCTGCACGCCAACACACATCCCATAGGGCGAGGGGTAAGTGTTCTGCTGTACTGAGCACCTTGCTGGGAGTCTTCTGGGAAAGGGAAATTGCTCAGGGCCCTCACAAAGCGCTGGCCTGACCCATCTGTGCAAAGGCACCAGAGGGGGGCTGCTGGGGATTTCAGAGCAGTTTGCCATGAGGCCACAGACTCCTCCAACTTCTTTTCTTAGTCAGACCAGGTGATAGTCAAATTTGTCCAGATGTAGGTTTGCAGGGAGAGAGTATGTAGATACATGTACTTATTTTCATTTTACTCTCATTAGGTGTGTGGAAAAAGCTGGTAAGCTATTGAACTCAGTGTCCCCACTGCTTGTTGTTTAAAAGCTGGCCTGTTTTTTCCAACTGTATCATTTGGCTTAGCAAAAGATATTGCCTCTCCCTACAAATCTTGTTTCTCTCACCCAGTATGGCTGCACTGATAATGGCAGCTGTTTATAACCTCACAAATTAATGCAGCTTTAATGGCTACCTCTCAGACTTCAAAAGGAGAAAGTAGGAATCAAAGTCATGTCAATGTTTATTACACCGCTTCCTTTTTGCAGAGAAAGCTCTGAAGATTACAAAAGTGCCCCCAAAAACCTTCCACCATATGTAAATGTGAAATCCTGACACCATAAAAATCGGTGGCTGAACAATCCCTCCCCAACAGTGCTAGCATCTGAGTCATTTCTCAATTTCAGAAACTGCCCCTACTTTATCCAGCAACTCGAGCAGCCCACACAAGCACCACACGAGCTGGAGCTGTGTGTAAGTGCAGCTGAGGTCTCTGCACCTCTCTTCAGTGGTGAGGAGCCCAAGTTGCTGCCCTGGTTCCCCGCTTGCACTGACAGGGAAGGGCAGAGTTAATTACACCATGCCACACGTTCAGGTCTACAGAGCCCTTCGTTTCATGTTATCACCCTTTTTTTAACCGCTTAGATTTTCAAAAGACGAAAGTAAGGCACCATGTAAAAACATCACTATGGAAACATCACAGGCTCACTTGCACTTGACTGCCAAGCGACTACCTAACTGAAGTTTTACATCCTATTGGATCACTGCTGGCCATCTGCTCTCCTTCAAACTTCTCTGAGTTCTCTATATCCCTGAAAAGTTCATTTTTAGAAAGGAAGGAGGAGGAGGCAAGGGGAGAATCCGGCATTCTTGGCTATCACAGAGCTATTGTGAAAAAGGAAGATAAACTCATTTTGGGGCAGCCCCTTAAAAAGACAAAGATCCATGTTTTGTGAAGTAATTTTGTAGAAAACACCCCGTTTTGAGATGCACTTTAATGATAAGGGTATATATTGGCAGCCACAAGGCAAAACAAACAAACAGCTGCTTCTACTACTCCAGCACTAATTGTCTTCCTCTCTCCTTCTCTCGTTTAGTGTCAAATGTATTTTCTTCTAAAATGTAACAGTTACTGCCTACACTGGAGTTGTTGGCTGCAGGCTCCCCAGTCTTGCTCCAAATAAAACACAGAAATAGATTTCCTGCCAAGCGCTGGGGAAGTTTGAAGACTTTAGTTTTTAAAAATATAATCTTTTTATCAGTGCCCTGAGCCTGCCAAAGGTAATTATGGGCCATGGCGCATTTACATTAACGCATAGGACCTACAGACATTTCAAAAGCTTAATGGAGAAACTCCATAAATGTACATATTGAAAAATAAATTAATTAAACTGTCATGTAAAGATATCACTTAATTTCGCAGAGCGGAAGGCGCTCTTAATAGGAGTGGAATGGATCAGTGAGCATTTCAAAACCCAAAGCTATAATTTAAATTCAGCCTCTCTTCTAGTGTGCAAGTCACAAGACATATTTATTATAGCCTTGGATTGTCATTGTAATTGGTTTAGCAGAGACAAAGCCGTGTTGTTTTGCTTCCTTGCCCTCCTAGCTGGGTCAATATATTTTGATGTCAGACTATTGACAAGCAAACCAAATGCTGAAATAAAACCATGCATGCCTGTGATGAACTGGCAAAAATACTGTCCAAGGTAAATGCAGTGCTGAAGCCTACGTATTTATTTATCAAGTAACAAGGGAAAAACTGCAATGTGAGGCATTTAAACCTCTTTAAGTAAACCAGTTGAATATATTTACTGGTGCTCTCGAGGCCTGCTATGCAGCAACAGACACGGATATAAATAAGTGAAAGCATTGTGAAAATGAATAGCAGCATTTATAAGCTGCTGCTCTGGGTTTTCCAGGTGGCAGCAACAATTAAGGTTGTTGCACTTGACACTCTTTTAGGGCTAGAGCCAAAGCCTCAGGTTCAGGCCCCTAACAAGCAGACAGCAACACTTCTTCCAGGTTGTGTATCAATCAGCTATTGATTCCTGGAGTGCCTCTGGCTTGGTTTGCTGCAAGATCTTGTTTGGTAGCAAGTTACAAACCAAGCCTATGCTTGTGCAGCCACGAGCAACTGTCTCCTTTTTGCTAAATAAGCAATTCAACAACAGTTTAATTATTTTTTTTTCTGACATTCTTCTTTCTCTATTTCATTATTAGTGTTTCTTGTAAGTTAATTTTCTGATCTGGGCCAGCAAACAGCGGTGGCCACCTTCTGCCTTCTTCCAGCCCATGTGAGGAGGATGGCCATGAAGATGTTACTCTGAGCCTGAACCAAGAGCTGGCTGCCCAGGATCCCAGACGTCCTTCCTGTGAAGCATTCAGGTTTGTGAATATTACTCTGAACAACACTGACAAACTCAAAAGTTACTATAGGAGTTTAAGGGGGTTGTGTACTCCGTCTTCTTGATGTATATTGCAGGAAAACATGTTTCTGAGAGAGGGAAATAGGGCCAAACAAATTGTGGCCCTAGCTTGGAACAAGACATCTCACTATCTGGACTCGAGAAGGCTCAGATCAGACAAAGTGGTCACCTGCTCACAGAAAATAATTGGAATGATTTCCCCTTCTGAAAAGGCTCTTGGTCCGTTCATACTTAGGAAGAGCTGCAACGCCTCTGAGACAGGAACAACCGCCCCAGGCACACCTCTGAAGGCAGTGGCAGGCACAGGTAAATAGCACCAGCCTCTCTGGGTGCCTGCCCACAAGAAAAGCAGCAGGAGCTGCCACTGCCACTGCGGGAGCTTTTTTTCAACATGATCCTTTAGCAGTCCGTTCCCCAGGATAGTTAACTATTATACTTAAACACCATGCATCTGCATGTGTCTCCCAATACTACTGCTACCGCAAATAGTAAACAGAAGCATCTTTTGTATCTTTTCTGTAATACATCATTTTTTACCTTGCTGTGCTCTTCCTCTTTCTTGCCCATTATCTAAAATACATGCTGTTATCCCTGATTGCTCTTCAAAGAAATTTTTGACACCCTCTTCAGTCTCCCTGAGCTCTGAGCAGGACTTACACTGTTTTCTAAATGTCAGGTCACCATCGGTTCCTGTTAAAAAAAGTATTTTTTATTCCACACGTAAGGATTGTGGAATTGGACACAGCTTTTAAAATGTTTTCTTCTATTACCAATAATCTGTCTGCTTTTTTATGTGGCTCCTACTGTCATAATATGCAAATATCAATACCATTCTTCTTTGCAACAACACAGTGGGGAAGGAAAGTGTTCTTAGTCACTCTGCAGAAGAACAGGTGCCAAGAGACTTAGGTTCTGGTCCAGAACAGTATGTGGGCTCCATTTCCTACTGCCATTGCTGTCTGTGACAGTCTGGAAGTCTAAAGTCTTAATTTGGACTTTTTCAAGACATGAAAAAATTATAGTCCAGATGAGAATTGAATATATGTATCTGTATGCATAAATAGCTACCTTGTATTACTAACCAAACACAGTAACCACAGGTGTGACCATTTCTTGGTCAGAGTCTTTAAAAATGGTCTTTTTCTAAATAGCTTTTCCACCATCGCTGTCTGTTTCATGAGCCCTTGCAGCTCTGAAGGTGAAAGAGTCTCTGTTTGTAGTCGTAACTACTATTGCTTATGGAGGGGCAAATACCTGAGTGTTGTAAGTAATGGTCACGGGGTCAGGAGGACAGGATAGGTCACAGATGTAACTTAAGGGGCTTACGTTAAAGGAAGAGTATTTCTAAACTCTGAGATTAGATATTATGGTAAAAATTCTCCTTTCCCTTTTCACAGTGTAAACAGTAAGTAAGCACAAAAACTATAAATTCTAGCTTATTAGGAGCAATGGTAGCAAAGTAATGATTTTAATGCACTTAAAAAAAAACACACCACTGAACATATTCATTTGAAATATCTAAAAGGTTTAATTATACTGAATTTTTATAGTCATTGAATTCTAAACCACTCTTCCACATTAAAAAAAAAAAAAAAAAGTTAAAGCATTTCTCAAATTTCTGAATATCAATGATTTAAACTACATTTCATGTTTAAGATAACTATCCACTAAGAGCAACATAATCAAGACTGAACTGGGCTTGTATTCGTAATTCATTAGTGGAACTGCAAGGCCCTCTTCTGGATTATAAATTACTGCACGGCCAAGCAAAGTACATGGAAATGACAAAACCAACCAGCACTATGAAAAGATACAGTATCTCAGATATTTTATTCATTCTATTAGCAATTTCCTATCCTTGTGTTGACATGTATCTGACCATTTTAACGAATGTAATGTAGTTGCTGAGAATGACTCGTAGCAGATTCTTAATGATAAAGCATTTCTTGTGCTAAAGTGCTAATATTCATGAGAGGAGTGGATAGTCTGATGAGATTTCACATTCTCCACAACTTTGTATGAAAATGCTGCTGTATGAAAAGCCAAGTGATGTCTGTTTATGTTTATTAGCAATAGCATGTGCAAACTGAAACATGCTGTTTTGCATATAGTCTTGTCTAGATATCTATATGACTTCTAGAACCTTTTTGAAATTTTGGTGTACGCTAGAGGGGGTGTAAACAACAATGAAGAACTGTTATAACAGTCTTATCTCAAATCTTCAAGGACCATACAGTGCCTTAGAATCTTTTGATTAAACATATGCACCAGAATGGTGAAGGCCTTACAAATGTAAGCTTCTGAGAGATTTACGTACTTGCCTAAGCAAACATTTGCTATTGAAAAGCAAGATGCTTCTCCAGACAGATGAAAATATCCTAGAATGTGCTGTACAGAATGGCTTCATTTTAGTGGATCCATCGGGCTGTAAATATCTCAACCTGAACCATAAATCTTCCCCTCACCTCAGAACAGTCACTTATTGTTCTGCTTGGTAATATATATTGAGAAGAAATCACAGACATGGGCAGAGATGCAGGAACAGGTAGTATCTTATTAGTAAAAACACCACATAGAACATATTTAACATAGTTTAATTTGACCATACATTCTGAAAAAGACGGATGCTGAAGAAACCTTCGCATATAATGTTTTTGTAAACTTCTGTTTCACATCAGCATAGGCCTACTTACGACGATCTTTTTTCCGTACTTTTGATTTTGGTGCTACCATGAAGAAACAGAAAGGGAGAAAAAAACATCAGAAGTGAATTGCAAAATATGAGTGCCAGCATTTAAGTTGGGAACAAAATAGATCCATTAATGTGAAACCTACCATTAGGATTTTCTTGTCTGTAGAAAGCTTTTAACAGTTCCACTGCTTCTTTGGCATAATAGCCAGACATGCACTGTTCAAATTAGAATAATGTTTATGAGTGCATCTGAAAATAACATAGTCCATGCTTCAAAATAATGCCTTAAGTATAGAGTAATTGTAAACAACTGCACTGTCTATTCTGCTAACTTAACATGTGCCTTTAACTATTTGGGGGTCAGAAAATCATCTTTCCAGGCAGAATACCTAATGTATTTTAAAAATACAATGTCCAGACTCAGCAGAATAAGCCATTTCCCTAGTAACTTAAAAGTTAAACTCTATTACAAATTAGTGTGTAAAAATTTTACTTAAGTTACTTCCGTGCATTTTCAACTTACACCATATACTTGGCAAGCACTTGGAAATGTAAGAGATATACGTTTGGGTATTTGTGGAAATTACCGGAAAACATTCTTTCACACACCATTTTTTATTTCTAATACTTCCTCTTAGACCTTGTTGGTCCTTCCAAAATATTTTTCCCATCCATGAACACTGATGACAAAGCATTTAAATGTCACTAACACTAAAGGAAATCCCCATCCGCAACAGAAAGGAATTCATTACACCTATACATCCCATTGCAGCTGCCTAAAGAAACAAATGAAGGATCTGTAGTTATCATAAATCTTCTCCTTTCTTTCCTCTGAACATATAGAAAGATTAAATACCACGTGCCAATGTGAGCAAATGAACGCTCCTGCAGTATGGACAATACTAATTAATTCAGATGATGGTCTCACAAACACCCTGCCAGAAAGATGCTTACTTAATATGTTAGCAGAAGACTGCCAAATGGTATTGTCTTGGTGACTTAAATTCTTTCTGAACCTAGAGCCTTTAGTGTTTATTTACAATGCTGAAATATATTACCTTTTACATTCATTAAATCATAAATGTTAAGTGCAGAAAAATTCTAAGAACCCTAATCTTAAACGACAAAGATGTCTCTTTCTCCCCACTCAATTCCAATACTTCAGTATCCTTACAGTTCAGAAAAACTTCCTGATACCTAAACCTCTGCCACTTTTGCAGTCCATATTTATTTTGGGATTTGAACTGTATGAAGTCAATCTAAGGTAACACATTTCACCTCATGTATGAATAAACCAAGAGCACGAATACAATCACTTCCAGTGGCTCAGCTAAAAAAATAACCTAGTAAGTTGCTGTTACCTGATCTTTATTGATTATATGTTTACATATTCTACAGCTTAGAACAATTTTTCCCTTGTCTCCTCCTGTAGCTGTTACTGTTCTGAGTACTGCTCATCTTTTAGATATACTTGTTCTTTACCTTGTACCACGAGTATAATTCTTTCCTCTCCTCTTTGATGCATCCTTTTAAATAATTTATGATTACCAGGCTTTCCCTCAATTTTCTTTTCTTTAAGGACTTATAGTTCTCTTCTGAAGTCAAGTTTCCTTGACATCTTATCATCTTTCACCTGAAACCCCTTAATCTGATCCATAACATTCTCAAAGCAGAGTACCCTAAGCTAGGCATAGTACCCTAGCTGAAAACAAAGGAAAACGTTTTATAGCTTACTTCAAATGGTTCTCCTGTGTCTACCATATCATCAGATGAGATGCTCAAAACTGAGCCACAGCCTCCAAATCGCTCGTTTTGACAGCCATATACGACCCGTGGAATTTATGTGAATGAGTTAAGGTATTAAGTGAAAACCAAGCAGGAAGTAAAGTAGCCTGATTAAAGTAGTCATTAAATTTCACTAAAATGTGCTTGTACTTTTCAAACAAAATTAGTCTGCACTGTAATTCCTCCCTCCTAAAATCAGAACTTATTTCTGAATAGTCTAAGATGCACTGCTGAAAATCCACAACATTCCTCAGAAGCATGAATTCCAAAACAGAGGTATACAAAACCTTGTTTTACTACCTCTCACACTGTTCAGAACTGAACACTGAACTGAGACTAGCTGATTTTATGTAATAACAGATATTTCTAAAGCGTATTTTTATATCCCTAAGAGAAATCATTGTTTGTTGAAACTGCTCTTTTGTTCTTGAATCCCTCCTTACTTACCGTGCAGTAAATGGAGGATGGCACAGACTCTCAAGCAGTAAGATGGTAACCTTGTTGGCTTTGCCTGACAGTGTCAAGCCCCTCTCTGTAGGCTCAATACCAAACGACTGACATTTGGATGTGTGGTTTCCCAGCATGAGAACCATTAAAGGATACTCATCAAGCGCACTGCAGCCGCACACATGATGCAAGGCTCCACGGTTACATACAACACTGAGTTTGAAAACACTTCCTCGTGATTTTTATTGTTTTGCTGGCACCAGTCCAGGACCTGATCAATTGCCACCATTTCTGCATGTCGAGTAGGCTAGGACATAAAAATAAACATTTTCTTAAAGTTCATATTGATTCACAGCTTGGAACTTCTCACTTATACAGACACAATGGAAACAGAATACAGTGCCATAAAATTATTCGTTCAAGTCAAAAGCACAATAGCCTGATGTCTAATTTATTAGTAGTGCAATTATTTTCACTTCTGTTGAAGAAGTAACACAAGACTTTCTTGAGAAGGCTCATGTTAGCATACTACTTTGCTCATTCAAGTTGCAGAAGAGATTTTATGAGAAAACATTTCCAATTCTGTGCAGCCCAAACTGCAGAAGAAATACTCAACCCAAGGAAGAATACATTCAACTTCAGTCTCATACGCAGCACACACAAGATCCACAAGCTCAAACCTGTTCTTTCTTCTACCTGTTCATAGAGAGAGGAGTCTGCTTGGAAATTCTCCTCTCTGTCAAGCCAGCATAAGAAAAGCTCTATTTGCAGATCATGGGACATAAAAAACCCACTAGAACAACTCATCCAGCCCACAGCTTGCTTCCAAGACCAAGGATGCAGGTCAGGTGAATTTCTCTGGCAACAGTAAGAAACTGCTCTCAGCTGGTACCTTTCCCTCTGACAATTTCAGTGTGCATGCACAGAACTGAATATATGGTAAGTACTTAATAATTTCAGTGCATTTCTGGAATTTGTAGGCCTGCTCTGGTAGGCACAGCACTTTCAGTTTGCATGAGGTTTAACACTGCTCAGGAATACATACGTACACAGCAAGTCTCATCTAACAGGCAGGGAATGCAGCACATGCCTGATTACAAGGATATTGATTTCTCTTTTTTCAGTCCAAGATGACTGAGTGGTAAGTAGCACAGAGGTCATAGCAATGGGTATGGCACAAAAATGTGAACACAATAGAAGTGCTGAATTTAATTGCAGAGAGCCCCAGAACCATCTGTGTTCTCCCAGTACTGCTCTGTAATGGCTGCAGCAGCGTGTTTTGCCGGTGTTTTGCCGATCAAATGTTACAGTAAAAACACGACAAAGTACTAGCTATGCAAGAAGTCTCTGGTTACACAGCCTGATACGTATTTAAAATAAGACTGTATTTTTCTTGTTCTTAATCTTCTTGGTAGAAGGGATGTTTCTGATCCAGGAGCTAGATTAAGACTTCAGCAATACAAATTCTACTCCTGCTACATATGTCTTTGTGTGATCTTAGATAACTTCCTCTCAATACATGAATTTGGGTTAGTTTCAGTACTGCAAAGATAAGTGGCGATAACTGCAAGTTGCTGTATGCTATATGGCAAAGGACTCACGTATAAATAAGTTAATGGTAAGTTTAATATTGTTTAAAAACGTTTTAAAACTCCTACAGAGATCTATGTTGCCTGCGCCTACATTAACAGCAAGAGCATATCCACAGAGCAGAACAGTGCTGAGGACTTGACACCAATTCAAGGGAGATCACACTGGACTAGCTCCAGTTTAGTCGCATGGAGTATATTCCCATGGACAGCTGGAGTGCATTAGGTATGCTCTCTGAGTGCATCTTTTCAGCATAGCTTCAGCTGAAAGGACAAGTTTGCCTTCTCTGAGACACAAACCAAAGCCTGGTAAGCAGACAAGGAATTTATTCCAGGAGCACACTTGTAATTTCAACTAACATAGTAATGAGCCCCCTAGGAATGAAAACATGGATCTGAATCAATATGCAGACATGATTCCTCCAGACCTACTAGTGAAATGCTGTCGTGAAGGTTCCCTTGTTGAATAAATGAGACCACATCAGCTGAAGTCTCAGTGCAGACACATTATGGAGACACCAGATGCAATGCTCTCCTGCAGAACGATCCCTCAGAACTACTACAGCTACCGTAACTCAAAAGTGTAAGTTGAGGCTATTCTAGTTCTGTGCCCCTCAAATCAAAGAGACATAAACAGCATAGTGGCTTTTCAACTTTTGAGCAGGAATTCAAAAAATACAAACAATCAGCCCTCGTTACCAGAGCACAACGTGACTCCAACCTACAACACTGCTTTATACAGTGAGTAAACGAAGTGGCTTTTAGGCCTCTGCTCATCTTGGGAGCACAAATTAAGAAGAGCCACGCAGTCAGTGTAAGTCATACCAGCTTCTGTGGTAACAGAAAAGAGAGACACTGAAAAGATTATTACACTACCATAATAAAAAATATTATTAGCTCCTGGTGCAGCCACAACTTCAGTGATGCATAGTGTTTTGCTGTCCTCACCTCATCAAGTTATGGGAGCGCCAGAACAGATTCACCACAAGGTGAAAAAAAAGGTCCCGTACAGAGACTAACGGGACTATGTCTCTTAACTCACCAGATGGCACCATTAGTTTTCCAAGTAGAGACAACTATGGTAGAGGTTTATAAAAATAATGAAAAATGTGGAAAAACCACAGTAAATTTTGATCTATTAATTCCCCTAACAAGTGGGCACCCAATGAAATTATCAGGCAGCAAATTTAAAACAAACAAAAGGAAGTACTCCTTCACAAAGCTCGTAATTAAATTGAGGAACTCATTCCCACAGGATGCCATGGAAGCCAACAACATAAAAGAGTTCAGAAAAGGTTTAGACAAATTCATGGAGGATATGTGCACAGACAGCTATCAGAAGCAATGATCCAGACGCAGTCTTGGGCTCTGGAAGTCCTGAAGTTATTCACTTCCAGAAGTGGAAAGGATATGCAAGGGAAGACTGTACACTAGGCTTTTCTTGTTTCTTGAGCTTCCCCCCTAAGCATCTGCTAAAGGTCACTCTTAAAGACAAGACACAGGGGTGGAAAAAAATGGCCTTCTAGGTCTGTCTTATGGTTTTAATTTATACTGAGCTGTGTCTAGATAACTCATTTTACTGACATGCTGTGTATAAAATAACATATGAAAAAAAAATGATTTTCATCTGAGTCACTGACTCAGTTCAACGTGTTCTATAAGCCCTATAATTTTTTAATTTGCCCAATCTTTTATGGTACTGTAAAGCCAAGACGACAAAAGCAGGTAAAAGTAGAAAGGGGAAAAGAAAACTTATAGAGTGGCAAATGGTGTTCCAAGGAGGAATGAGAAGCTGATGTCACCAGGGAAAAAGCCTTGACATTATTAAAATAGTACCCCAAACTGTACAAATGTCTTTACAGAGAAATAAAGATATCATCAGCACCCTGAAAACCTCACCTTCTGGAACTCAGACAAGCATTAACAAGTAAGAACAAAGGGGGCCAAAGCTCCAATTTCTATATTGTCCTGCGGCCTCATTAGTAATTTAAGAGTGCAAACAATACTTAATTTCCAATTATCACGTACTGTACATGCAAGATGCTGTGGGCAAAGACATATGCTACAATGACCCAAGAGGAGATAACAAAGATGAGAAGCCTGCATGTATCAACAAATGACCTAGAAGAAAGAACATTTCAGTGGGAAACATACGATTGCAACATACATGGAAATAAAGATGCCAAAAAAAAAAAAAAAAAGCTCTAGTTGGGAGGGGTCATACACATTATAAGGAAGAAAATTTTCAGGTTGGTCTGAGGCGAGACTGCAAACAAGCAAACAGATGTGGGAGCTGCCAGAGGGAACACAGAACTGGCACAAGCTGGAGAACTATCGCCAGGCTGTTGAAAACGAGCGCCTTACACAGACATTTGTTGCACTATTGCCCAATGAATGCAAGTAGTGACATGCCTAACTATTTTTGAAATGCTGACGCCACAGCCATGCTCCTAAAATAAATAAATAAATAAATAAAATAAAGAAACAGAGCTGTATGTAAACTCCTGTCTTCCAATATCAGCTTTTCCCAGAAGAATATGACGATGATCAGTAATTTTGAAAATCACTCCCACTGAGTAAGAAGCAGTATCTCTAACGTTAGTGTGTTCTGCTATGGACACGCAGGGCAGAAACAAAGTATGCAAGGTGACGAGAAACAGACCGAAAAAATCTGAAAGCTTTCAGCAACTTTTGACAAAACAAGCAGTTTAGGAACTGGATGAAGGAATATAGAAGATACTACCTGCACCTAACACCAGTCAGTTACATCAGAAGATGCAGGGACTTACAGAAGGAGAAGACAGGGAATTTATCTCACCCAAAGCTTAGCGGTAATCTGATTCCTGAGCAAGGGCAAAGATGTAGGGAAGGACTGCAGACCTAACTGGATAAATGACTGTTTTTTCAAACGTGAAAAAAGTTTTCTAGGAATGAAGAATGACATCATGAATCTACATTTTGGATGTCAGCAAGCCAAGGCTAAAGTAAGAATCACCAAAAGTCGACCACGTAATATAAATTATGTAAACAGTAAAAATGTCTTGAGATAAAACATGTGAAAAGGTTAGAGCTACTACAGTGACCTTGACGTGAGACTTATATATAACGCTACTCCAAAAGCAAATTAATATTTTGGTTCTTCAGTAAGGATGATACTGAGAATGGGGTGAAAAGGCAGAATAAGAGTACAGAAGTTACTGTGAGATACAGAACTGAGACCTTGAAAACACTGAAAATACTTGAGGCACAGAGGAGGGGCAAAAAACAAGTTGATCATATCCATCACAGAAATACCAAAGAACTTGTGCAAGTGGCTGCCAGTCCCATAGCAATGCTTTTAATACATCAAGGAGAGTATCACATCACTGAAACCTGTCAGAGCAAACAGAGTCACTGCAACAAAAAATAGGAAGGACAAACTATTCTGACACCAGCAGATCCAGGCTGGTCTCAACAGAACAGCCAATGCAACAACCTTTGGGCATAATATAAGGAATAGTCTGTAAAAGGGAAACAAAATAAAATACAACATGGATATACATCCATTAGTTGGCACTAAATTAAACTAGTAACTTTCTCTGACAAATGTATTTTCTAGGCAAAAGAAACATTGATCTCTACTCTCTGGGCTTCAACAAAGTATCTGGCATAGCACAAGGCAAGTAAGTATTGTCAGTCTGGGGAAAACAGCACAGTATGAAAAATCTAGGGTGGGCAACCAAAGAAGAGAAGTTGCACCAAGAGGGGAAATCTTTGCACAGAGGGAACTGATCAGTAATGATGCTCAAAGATTATTTTGATATAAACATTTTGATTATAAACATTTTCAGCTGAGACACTGGCATTAACTGGATAAACACCTAGATAAAATAGCTAGCAACATGTGATGAAGACATCATCAGAAGAGACAGGGTCAGAGTATCACTCAAGAAATGGACGGTCTTCTTAAAGGCAGGAGTGGGGAGAAAGCAAAATACTAAGCATTACAAAATGGCACTAAAGACAAAGGCAGCTCCAAAAAAGAGGAGCAGACTTACTTCCAGGGAGAGTGGAAGTATTACTGCTATCAAACAAGGCGCAAGAGAAAGTCCATCTGGAATAAAACATACAGTTCTGGTTAACTGAATTCAAGAAAGATGAATCAAAACTGGCATGGATGTACAGAAGAATTAGAATGAACACAACAAGAGAGCTTGTCTTCTGAGAGGCTTGGGGAAAACAAAAGCTGAGAAGGGTTGTGACTTTAAATACATCCAAGCTATGTAAAACAAAGGACGATGCTGGCAGGAGAACAGACATAAATGGGTCTTAAGTTTAAACTGGAAATCAGATGTTTTCTAGCCATCTAAGGAATGATGTTCTGGAGAAGTCCTCCAATATGACACGAGGCAAAAAATTAGATTTAAAGTGGAACTTGACAAATTTCTGATGTCTGCTGGAACTGTCTCAGTGGTTCCAGAGTTGTTTTTTTTTTTGTTTTGTTTTGTTTTTTCCTTCCTCTCCAGGACTGTTCCTAAACAATGCCAGAAGTCCTTAGGAGAAAACTGAAAACACTTTCCCACATCCACATGTCCCAATAAGTGCTTCTTTGGAGCTCACAATTTCTTTCACACTGTGTGGAGCAATTAACTGCATGGTCGGAAATTTGGATGCAGTGAGCACATCCAGTGTTTCCTGTCACTACAATGTAAATGTTTATGAGAATTAAGTGACAAAAGAATTGCAACTTGAGCTAAACAGAAACTTAAAACTGACTTGGCTTTCAAAGATACTAACAGCGTACTGTTTCCAAAATGCAGCTGGAAATTTTGAAATCAAGCCACTTGGATTTATGTACGTACATTCAAGCAAACCTGATGCTAATATAAAAAAGGCAGAAAACTTCCCTAACATTTTAAATCGATTGTGATTTAAATTGATTATGATTTTATTATCAGCCTCACCAGTTATGTTCTGACCATCTACTATCACACAATTTGTACACAGCATTAGTATCTCTGGCAGACTTTTCCCAAGAACTATCTGCGTTCCTCTGGTGTTTGCATGGATATAAATTGAAATACCTGCCTTCTATGCCACCGAACTTTCTGGAGTTGTAACAAAATAGTTTTAATATGTTATGAACGTCTTATTACAATTAGTATAATGGTTCATCTTTACTCATATGTTTTTGAACCTACGAGACTTATTTTCACCTTTTATCACATTTTGAGATTAGAGACACTGAATATAAATTTCAGGTAGATCTTGCAGTCAGATCCATGTATACAGATCTTCCAGCTGCACAAAATCCTTGCTGAGTTTAATGGGTCTTTCGGCATGTGTAAGACCTGACTTTACGGCTAAAACTGCGAGCATCAGGTCTAAAACTCTAAAGGTGATGCTTTTGTGAACGGAACAAGTGTGGAAATGACCCGTCAGGTTTTGCGAGCCTACACACTCCGCAACCGCACACCACTTCCCAGCTCCTCGTCTTCTTTATCCATCCGAAACGATCCCTCTGGTTGCATGGGAGCTTTCCTAGAAAAGCAAGAGAGCTGGATTTTCCGTTCACATTTCATGACATGCCCTTATCGTGTAACACGGCATCGGGAAGAACCTCTCCGTGGAGGGGGCGGCCAGGCAGTGCAGCAGCAGCCCTCGGGTGCCAGGAGCACCACCAAGGGAGGCAGATAGCGACGCCGCCTCCTCCCCCCGACCCTCCCCAGCCCCCCCGGGGACCCCCCAGCCCCTCACTCACATTCTTGGTCTCGTTCACCTCGTTCCTGCCCTCCCCCAGCACCCGGCCCTCGTACACCAGCAGGCAGCCCACGGGCACCTCCCCGACCTCCAGCGCTCCTCGGGCCTGCGGGGGGGACACAAACGGCGGGGGTGAGCCGCGGAGGGGGGGGGGGGGCAAGGAGCACACGGATCCCGGCCGCCCCCCCGGTGTCCCCCGGCACCGACCACGTCGAGGGCCCGCTGCATGAAGGCGACCCGCGTCGCCTCGTCCTCCATGGCGGCCCCGGCGGAGCGCGGCGCCGTTTTCCGGGGGACGCCCGGCGAAGGCACCGCGGGCGGAGCCGGGGCCGCCGCCGCCGCCGCCGCCTCCTCCTCCCCTTCCGCCGCCGTGGGGAGGCGAGGGGCGGCCGGGCTGAGGCGAGCCGATCCGAGCCGGGTGGGCAGGATGCTCCGCTCCCTCTGGAGCTTCCTCAAGCGCCACAAGAAGAAATGCCTCGTCCTCGGCACCTTCCTGGGCGGTGAGGGGTTTGCCCTGCGTGGGGGGAGGAAAAAAAAAAAACAAATCCCAGGGAGCCTTCCCGGGTCTGCACGGGGTTTGGAGGGGCTCCTCGGGGGTTAAATATTGGGGGCTGAAGTGTCTCAGCAGCACGTCTCGGCTCTCAGCTTCTGACTGAGGTGAGGGCTCTCGGGGAGGTGGCTGGGTGTACTGCTGCCTCCCCTCATCTGTTGTGGCCTCCGCATCCTCCTAGCACGAATTCCTTGGGTCACAGGCTAGCTGGTGGGTGCTGAAAGCAGCCCTCCAGCAGCTCTGCCCCTTCTCCTGCAGGCTTTCTGGCTCTACGAGTACAGCAGAAAGTGATGTTTGCCGGCTCCTGAGCCACCCTGCTTGCAGGTGTACCCTCATGTGCCAGGCTGTAACCTGGAGGCTGTGCTTCTCCCCTTAACCACCCGTGTGGGACTGCCAGGTGGGCAAAGGGGGCTAGGAGAAGTGCAAGTTCTCCTGGGCTGGATGGGAAAGCAGTTATCATGGGGCTTGGTAGTCCTGATAGCCTGAAATCCTAAATTCATCACATGTAAGTGGCCTTCTGCCAGCGTGGGAACCATCCTAGTGTCCCTGGGCTTGCAGCTTCTTGCTTACGATGGATGCTGTTCAGGTAGTTTGGTACAAGTGGCACTGACATGCTACTGACTGCATGAAGTACACTGAAAAGTAAAAATTTGGGACTCTGTAGCAAATTGGAGCAACCACGAGCAGGAGAACATCGTTAGCTGCCATCAGCTGCAACTTGAACCATAATATTTTAAGGCAGCTAAGGAGATGGAGGGGTTTACTGCAGAATGCTACGCTTGTTTTGCAGCTGAATCAGGAGTGCTTTGGCCATCTGAATGTTAGTTATGGATCAGACCTTAATATAACTCCAGGAGTTATGTCACTGCTAATGAACGAGAACCCCAGAATCCACGACTGATTCTCCAAAAAATACTGCTTAATGCTGAAAGGTTGAATGCAACTTCACCCGATTGCTTTTATTTAAAGACTTATTCTGAGTTGGCTGAATGATGTGCAAAAAGCAACCTAATAGTCTGCTGATAAAATGTCAGAGAGTGGACGGTACGTCTCTCTGATGTATTTTTCTTAAGAGCTGTAGTTGCAGTTTCTGGGAAGGGGGATGTAACAAAAGAAAATGGGACATCACAAGCTTAATGATTTTAAGTCTTTGACTGGCAAGTGTTCAGAAGTTAATGTGAATATTTAATTATTCATTAGACAACACAGGAGAATCCCTACATTATTACTGGTACAATGTTATATCAGTGTTGCATTACTGAAGAATAACAAACATCTGAGTTGGTTGGTACCTTTGCCTCTGCTTACAAATTCCATGCATGTTATCAGTGGCTGTCGTTAATGTAATTTCTGTGGCTCCCAACACTCATATCTTCATAAACAGAAAAATCTGATGCAAAACCCATGAGGTTAGAACTCAGACTGATGGAAAAGCAACTGAACTGTGTGCAATTTTCCCTTTGATTAAGAAGACCTCAACTTTGTGAAGATCTTAGACCCATTCTTCAGGGGTTTGTTCTTTTAGCAAGAACATACTTGAATCTCTTCCAGCAGGTAAAGATCTAGTGTTCAGGATTCAGAAACATTATTTAAAGAAGAGAGAGTCTGAGTTCCAAGGATGTAATAGATTTACTTGTTCTTGATGGATGGGTAGATTTAAAGTGGGTTATATTTCAGTGCCTGGCACTGAAGGCAAGTTAAAAAGGATACTACAAAATGATTCACTGGTTAAATCCTCGTTGCCTTAGAAGAGCAAGTTCAGCGTGTTCGAAATGTATGGTTCTGATTTCAGTGGTGAATGAGCTGTTACTCAATTTCATCTGTTGCAACCTTCAGCTTGCAGAAGGAGCATTTCAGTTCAGATGTCTGCCTGCTTGCCCAAGACAGTAGTGTTGGCTTGTGAGCGAGTGAAAGGGCATTACGTGGGTTTTGGTAGAAGTCACTGGTGCCAACAGAATAAGGCTTTGGTGCTTTCCTATTTTATATATAATCTTTAACCATAATGAGATGGTTGTATATCCGTTGATGCGTGGTCTGCTCGAACAAAAGAACAAATGACAACTTCGGGAGCTGTTGATGTTCAGGAAGGATCCAGGCTTCTGTGTGTTTTCATTTCTAAATAATTAAATTCTTGGGGGGGGGGGAGAGGGAAGAGGAGGGAGATATGGCAGTGAGAGTAAAGTTTGCACGTGGTTGGAAGGAGATTTCCTGAAACTTGGTGCCTCCCAGTTAGTGGTTCCTCTCTTCTGCTCACCTTTCCATCCCACCTGTGAAGAAGGGAAAGGGCTGAGGGAGAAAGTCATAATTTATGCGATGTAAGAGAGATCCCACCTGTTTGAGGCCACTGGCATGAACATGTGACAGCTGGTGGATTTTGTAAGCTGCTTCCGTTACTTATGTTTGGATGGGAATTAGCTGTACAGCAGTGATAATTACCTCAGTTCGCTGCTGAGAGGAGAATCACAGTGTCGCTTCTCAAGGAGATGGGCATTGTAGACCCCAAATATTCATGTGGTGTAGGACAGCCAATACAAATGTAAATGCGTTTCACTTTGTAGATCAATTTGAGAGCAATGTGAAGTGTAGTTGCAGGTCCTTACTGAGGCTCCTGTACCTGAATTCATCGATGCCAGCTGCTGTAATCCTTGTTTGTATTTTCCAAACCATGTGCGGTTCAGAAATGCTGGGACTGTAGTTGTTTGTGGAGTTCATACATGAAGAAGAAAAAAAGATTTACATAGAAATTAGCCTTTGCGCAGTCTCATCATTGCTCAATTTTCTTTATTACTCCTGGTTCTGTTTGGGACATAGGGGAAATGTACTACGAGAAGTTCTATCGACACGACTATGTAGCTAATCAGACATGAGTAAAGTGTTGCTGCTGATACTTTTTGCTGACCTCCCATCCCCTGCTGAGAGTACAATTGAGATACCTTATCTGTTGTAAAAAATTGGTGTTTCCTCTGTTCTCAACAGAGATTTTCAGCACGTCAGTTTAGTTTCTTACCATCACATTAGCTGATGTTGACTTTATGGCAGTTCTTAGGACATGGCTTCCTCTGGTCCTGCTTCCATCTCTAAGCGATGGTATCGTCATGTAGTGCATTCAGCCTGGACTTCTAAGTCTTCATTATTTTCTAGTCTTCCAAATTACTGTTCTGGATACCCATACGGATACACACAGCAGTTCTACAGCAAAACATGAACACACACACAGACTCCAGGCTGGCTCTGCTACTGAGTGCAGGCAAGAGTCACCCCTGTGCAGGCATCCCTTGTCAGGGCTGGAATTTCCCAAGCACCATGTCAAGTCCTCCCAGCTGCTCAGGGGCACTGAGGAGAGCCCTTCCAAGCCATGCAGTTAGTAACAGACTCAGTTTGCTGCGCACATGCATTTTTATTTCTATTTTTTTCCTTAAGCTGCGTGCATGATGCAACTTTTCCCTTGGCTGGCTTCTAACGCGTTGTGTTCTCAAAGATGAAACAGGAGTGCGTGATATCGATTAATGATGGGTCAAAGTTACCACTTCGCTCTGGGCAGGAGGAGAGAAATGCAGCTGCTGATATCTGGTGTTGCATCACTTGAACAGAGTGGTGTGTTTTTTTTCTGGAAACTCCTTGTTAAACCCGGGCGGCTGCTAATGCAACTTTGGACCCTGGTGGGACGCAGCGGTTGGTAGTGCAGAACACTCGCACCACTTCAACAATCAGCTGTTAAGCAATTAGCTGTCTCAATCTTAATTATAAAGGTACTGCTCCAGCCTATCTCTCTAGGGCATGCACGTGATTCTTCTTGAGTTGTTTTGCTTCTTATGGTCTCATGACTGCCTCTGCCCTGCATACATGCAAGAAGAGCCTTTTTTATTTTATTTTTTTTATATACCTGTGTAACCTTTCTGCCAAAAAAAATTGAGGGAAATGATTTATTTGGGGTGGAAAAATGAAGCAAATGTTGTCTTTTGGGTGAATGGTTTTGTCTGGATGCATTGGGAAAAATGAGGTTGGAAAGAAATGATTGGGAAAATATTGTTTTGAAAAACTTTGCTTATACTAAAAAAAAAAAACTAATTGTTGCTGGTTCAGTAAGCAGCAAAAAATAAACTCAGTACAATGAAGGTCATGTCCGAGATACACATTTTTGTCAGGAAGGATTATTCTTTGGAGAAAAATAATTGTTAGTTTTGAAGTCTCGTTTTGGTTAGCAGTTTCCAGGGGTAAAATTGCACTTAATGTCTATGGAGCCGTAACATTGAAGTTTGTGTCTAATGGGGCAAATCTTCCACTTCTGACAAGTGGTCAGTCTGCTGAAAGGTTGAGGCAGGAGGGACTGATTTCCACTTCTTATTTTTGAGGCTTTGGTGAAATAAATGAAAGTGATTGCAGTTGTTTTGAACTGATCTGGTTTGCAGTTGCCTATTAGGAAGCATACTACTGGTACGAATTACCAAATTTATTTTTTTTGTGACCGTAAATATTAGGGCACAGAGCTGACAAGGCTCCTGAAATACTGGTGATAGTTCTGGCGAACATATTGAAAGGTTTTAATGATCTAAAAATGTAGCTGAACTCAAAATCGGGGGTGGTGGTGTTAGTTTTTGTGGATGGAGTTGTAAAAATAGTTCTACAACTCCCAGGGTTCAGTAAGTGTTACAAGCCTCCTTCATTCAGATAATAATTTTGGATCGAGAAAAGTGGGCTTCAGACTGTTTATGACTCCTGGAAGTGCTTGGTGGACAAAAAGACTCAATTTGATACTCAGATTTCTTCTGTGTAGCATTATTAACTTGAAAGAGTCGGATCTGGCACGCTGTGGAGGGATGTCAATATTTAGGGGATTGCTCCCCACCTTGTACAGTGGCCTTTTCTGCTTGTTTGCTCTTCCCTTTTTCTCCCCACTCTCTCTGCAGTGGGCAAAGGCACTGATAAGCAGCACAAGAGGCATAGCAGCACCTCGAGGGATGGCTCAGAAAGGGAAGCGGAGATGAGGAAGGATGAGAAGAGGGCTGTAGGCAGGCTGGGGATGCCTGCGAACCCCCAGAGGTGTGGGAAGAGCGGCTGGGGGAGCCTTCAAAGGGTTGTGTGTTGGGAGGGGAGGAAGTGAAGAGCAAATATTTTTGGTGAGTCTTTGTGGAGGTTCATAGTGAGGGTGAGGTAGGGTGATTAGGTCCTCAAGGGTTGGAAAAGAATGGAGCTGGAGAGTAGGAAGCAGGCATGGTAAGAAGTAAGATCTGAGGATGGGAAGAGGGAACGGAGGGGCCCGTGGACTTGGCGGTGCACTGAGGGCTACGCTCAGGCCCTGCTAGCTAGCCAAGGTTCTTCCTATGCACACGTTACAGACCAATACTTCCTCTGTTTGGACCTGAAATGTTTTTCTTACATGAATTTTAAGATTGAGTTTTATCTTTAACTTCTGCTGTTCATTTTAGAAAGATATCTTGAAAGAAACACTTTTCGTCCTTTTCCAGGCTTGTGCATTTTCTTTCCTGTTCCTTGTTTCTGTTGCCCTACGCCTTTCTCTTCATAATACTTTCTTCAGTCCCTTCAATTGTTTGAAAGGCAACGTATCTCTTAAAAATGTTTCTTTTACTGATTAAAGACTCTTTACATTTTACTTCATTTTGTAAATGCTATTTCTGATTATTACCTTTGCTAATTACCATTAAAATACTCAAGACCCACTTATCTCCCTCAAGAACACTCACCCTTATGGCTTAAAACCAGTGAAAAGGGCTGAAGGGGGGGCTTTGCTCACATTTTGAAAGCAGCTTGTAATCTGAAAATCTCTCTGCAGGAGTCTATTTACTGGGAAAATATGGACAGAAGAAAATCAGAGAAATCCAAGAACGAGAGGCAGCTGAATACATCGCCCAAGCACGAAGGCAGTATCATTTTGAAAGTAATCAGAGGACGTGCAATATGACAGGTAAGACAAGGAAATAGTTACTGTTCTTGATAGCTGGAATTATTTGGGGATTTATACTACATATAGACAGCAATGAATAAGAATTCAAAATCTTAATTAAATACTAGTACATAAATATAGTAATCTTACAGCATCTTACTGAATCTGAAGAACAGAAGATTGAAGAGATTTTGGGGGGTCATGTCAACCCTTAGCTTGAATATACCCATTTATAATCCGTACAAATATAGATACAGGCTATAGTTTTTCTCAGTTAAAGATCCTTGTTATATTGCCCTAAACTGCACATAGTATAAGGTGTGAAGCAGCACCCAGAACTTACAGCACAATTAATTAATTACCTTATTCACTATAGTAAATTAGTAGTAAGCTACACAGATCTTTGTGGGTAACTTTTATTTACAAATAAGAAGCATATCAGTCTAGTAATTCCCTACATTTGAACAGTTAAAAGGTACTTCACTATATGGGGAGCAAAAATGAAAAGTCATTTTATTGTAGTGTTTGTCTTTGGATTGTTTAGAGGTAATGGGTAGAATTAAAAAAAAAAAAATCCCTGTCATTCTTACAAATAGTTTTGAATGGCTTGTATTTCTATAAAACAAATTGGGCAGCATTTTCTTCTGTTGAAATTTGTAATGGCTTCTCAAGTGGCTGCAAATGGATTCTGTGTCCCTTGTTTACCCTGACCAATTTGTATTTTATTTTCATGTTTTCCATTTTGTAGTGCTGGGATTGATTTTCCTGCATGGACTAATTTTTTCTTTGCCATTCTTTGTGCAAAGTACATACTGTCTGGTAGCATGCATTCCTGTCAAGATTTTTCATATTTTGTTCATGGTATTTATTATGTTACCTGCATGCTTATTTACTGTTTTCTGTTCCCATTGTACAATAGCAGATGAGACCTTGAATCTTCTGAAAGTCAAGGACTTTATCCCACCAGCTTTCCTTTGTTTAAAACAGATCTTTCTCGAGTTTTCTTGTAAAAAATAAATAAATAAATAAATAAAATAAAAAATCAATTTTTTCTTCCCATTTGGAGAAATGCAGCAGTATAGATTTTCACCAGTTCTTCTTCAGCAGAGTTGAAGGCATGTGTATGCAGACCTGCAGGATGTAAGCACATATCTGCAGACAGGCTAGGAAAAGCTATGTAGCCACGTAAAGGCATTTGTGCCCAGAATCATGAGGCAAGCAGGTAATTGTACTTCTGAGTACTTCCAGGATTTCCTATGTTGCTTGTCCTCCCAGCTTTGCATGTTGAGCAAATAGGGCCAACACTGTAGCAGCTATTGAGAGAGAGCGGGGTATGGATTTATGATTTTTTTTTTATGTTGACAGATTTTGGTTTGTTTTTTTGTATTTTTTTATTTAATAACAGTGCTGTCAATGCTCCCAACACTGAGGGATACCTTAATGCATCAATTAAATTCTGAAAGTCTCACATCTCTTCTTAAAAATAGGTAAGACTGTTTCATTGTGTTAAATATAACTTGTTTTGATCACAAGATATTTTTTTTTCAAATTATGTATTTATAATGTAGAGAGAGTCAAGCATTTTGTTCTTGTGTCCCACTGAATCACTTAAAGTATTTTGAAATTACCACATAAATATTTTGTGTCTTGTTAGATACAGTTTGACAGGTATGGTTGGCATTCTACAAACATTACTGGAAATAATTGTTACTTTAAGATGCTGCAATGGGAGCCATGGTTTTTGTTGAGTTTGTTTAGGATAGATAAAGTACTTAAAGTATCTAGTCTTCTCTTAAACTGTATCGTGACCAAGTTGTTGTTGCGTTTGTAAAAATGTTCATGTAATCTCATCGAGGTCAGACATGTTGAATGGTAGTGGAAAGTACCAAAATGAGTTTACAAATGGAAGTGAGCTATAAGAAGCAAAAGGGGCATGTCATAACTTAAGACAAATGTCTCCCTGTCGGAAAACACCTTTATTCTCATTATAACTGCAAGAACAAATGGCATATTTTTTAAATACATAAAATGCATAATAGCATACCTTAAAAACTGCTTGGCATTTAGCAAGGAGTAGAAGTGTTATGTAGGAAGTTAACACAGGGTTTCTGACTCACTCAAGGCTGTCTTTTCAGTTTACCTCCCACTAACTTATTTATATAGCTTTAACTTAATCTGTCCAGCATTTAATAAATTACCTGTCCTATCATTGTCTTTTTTCAGTCAAAAAAATCTCTTATAATACAACAGAATGTGATATTTAATATAGGAGTTATAGCCTACGTCATGTTTTTGTAATAGTGGATCTGAGAACTGGCTACTGTAATTGAGGATTATTTATCCCAAACAGCAAGAAATTGGAAAAAAAGTTAGCTTCTATGGAACATTTAATATGTTTGCCAAAATAAGAATTTTACTTAATAAAAAATTAACCTGAATGAACAAGAAATGTGGATGATCAAATTTGTCTTCTGGACTGTACAACAAAATATTCTACAAATGCTTGTAGTCCATTGTTCCATGGTAAAGACAAGTAATGGCTTAGTTTATTTTTTGTAGCATATGTTCTTTTATCAAAATATATCTGTTATCTCTGACTTGTTTGACTAGTTGGAGCAGTTTACAGGTACAGTGACGTATTTCTGAATTCCAATAATACATGCAGCTGAGGTCATGAGTATTCTGTAAGCATGGGCATCCATTTAGAGTCTATCTTAGAGTAGAGTTTGTGTCTTAATGCTTCCTTTTTTTTTGACTTACACTTAGAAAGTTTTAAATAGATGCTTACCCTTTTTGATCTGAGAAGAGTTTGAATGAAACAAGGCTTCAGAATTAGCTTTAAAGTCAGTCTTTCAAGGAGCTTTCTTGTGTTGCACATGAAGGTATAGATTTGTTTTCTTTCCACTTTGATTTCAGAAGATGAATCAAAGGGTTCCCTTCCAGTGTCAGTCAATATATAAAAGGGTAGATGGGGAGTTTTACCTTTCTTAATGTCTCTGAAGATACAGTCTCTTTGTTATATTATCTATGAGAAGATGTTATTATGTTACTATGTTCTTCCTTAAATCAACTGCTTTATCTTGAATTCTTCTCAGTTCTTAAATTTAAATCCTTTTTACATTGCTTTAGTAATTTGGTATGGCTAGGGTTAGGTTGGATGTTGTCAGTCTTCCAAAGAAACTTTTAAACAGGAAGCACCACACAAGACCACTGATGTTCTTGCTCTGTCTGTCCTCCTCTTCTTAAAGCAATGTGATTGAGTGAGATCAGGTGAAGCAGTTGCTGCTGTAGTCCTGCAGGTGTTACCTATCTCCCACTTATTCAACCTAAACTTTGTTCTAAACCTCTAGTTTAGTTTTGCATTACTTTCTGCCTTGCTTCTGTAGCCGATAATGGTTTTCCAAATAAAGAAATGTGAAATAAAAGTTGAGTAGCAGCTGAGTATTAGTAAGTTGCAGCAAATGAAGACTAAAATATCCGGTTCCATTGTTAGGCTTAATACTCACAGTATTAAGCTGTTACCTGGTTGTTGCCTTATGTTGTGAGGAGAAACTTTGTAAGCATGAGCTCTGTGTTTTGACATGATGGTTGGAAATGTAGTTGGCTGATGTTGACGTATTGGCTTCTTTGTCTTGCTTCAATTGGCATGGAAAACTTACCACTTATAAGCAAAAGGTGTAGTTTTGAGTCCTGTCATGTGTTTCACCTACAGAAGTATTACTGTATCTTCTCTTTTTTCTTTTCTTTTCTTTTCTTTTTTTTTTTTTTTTAACTCTTCGTTTGGCTTTTGAATGGCTTTTAAAACTGTTGACTTTGCTTGCATAATGTAAGGTGTGTAAACTGTCCTTGTATGCGCTATGGATCCTTCTTGTATCTCTTCTAGCTATCTTCTTTAAATCTCTCTCTGCTTTCTGGAGTTTAATAGTGCTTTAATAGGTTTAATAGTTTATAATACCTGTTCATTTGCATTATTTGATAGCAATGAGTTTAAAAATTAATTGTTTACGTAAGTGATATAATGGGCAAACTAGTGCCAAAGTGCATGTGTTTGTTTCAGAAAGATAAAAACATTCCTTCGTGGTTAACTGGGCCTGTAAGGAGAAATGATTTCTAATGAAAAGTATGTTCTTTTAATAAATTATGTTACTGTAAAATCTAAGCACAGGCTATTCTGAACCATCTGTGCTAAATATTTAAATACTACTTCTGATCCCAAGAAATTACCAAATGTTTTCCTAAATTACTTTCAGAAATTGTTTCCTCCACAATAGAGATACAGTAGCCATTCTTTACTAACAGTGCTTAACAGAAGGGAATGGTTGATTAAATTTCTTGGATGGTTAGCTTGCTCTTACCTCTGCTACTGCTGCTGTATTGTTAAAATTGCATCTGGTTAGTAGTTTTAAGTAACTTAGGTGGTTCAGATGTCTTTATACACACAGAGTAGGGGACAGGAGGTTGGAGAGCAGCCCCACAGAAAGGGATCTGGGGGTTCTGGTTGACACCAAGTTGAACACGACCCAGCAGTGTGCCCTGGCAGCCAAAAGGCACAACCACGTCCTTGGGTGCACTGAGCACAGCACAGCCGGCTGGTCGAGGAAAGGGGTTGTCCTGCTCTGCTCTGCGCTGGTGTGGCCTCACCTCGAGTGCTGTGTGCAGGTTTGGGCATGAAAAGACAACAAGGTCATAAAACTATTAGAGAGCCTCCAAAGGAGGGCTACAAAGATGGTGGAGGGTCTAGAGGGCAAGACATGAGGAGCAGCTGAGGGCCCTTGGTTTGCTCAGCCCAGAGCAGAGCAGGCTGAGGGGAGGCCTCATGGCGGCCTGCAGCTCCCTCACGAGGGGAGCGGAGGGGCAGGCGCTGAGCTCTGCTCTCTGGGGACAGCGACAGGACCCGAGGGAACGGCATGGAACTGGGACAGGGGAGGGTCAGGCTGGGGGTTAGGGAAAGGGTCTGCACCCAGAGGGGGGTCAGGCACTGGGACAGGCTCCCCAGGGCAGTGGTCACAGCAAAACATTTGGACAACGCCCTCAGCCATAGGGTTTGCTTTTTGGGTGGTCCTGTGTGGAGCTCGGAGCTGGACTCAACGATCCCTGTGAATCCCTTCCAACTCTGGATATTCTTTAATTCTGTACAATCTGCAGTCTTGCATTTTGACTGCAGAATATATATAGTCTTAGGAATCAGTCAGGTCAAAAAGGTAGATGTTTTTTTAGAGAAGAAAAGAACAAACGATTTATGTGGATGGTGCAAGACTCCTTTTCCACAGATGGTCATGATCTATTTGTTTTTAGATTATCAAGTCTGAACTTTAATAGAAAGCCAGGGAATGGTAAATCCTGTAAGAAGGTAGGATAGAAATTCTGATCCTGTGCTGTTTATGCACAAGTAGATTACCTGGGCATACTTACTGAGCTGAGGTTTGTGTTAAATATACCCAGGATCAATGCCCCAGAAAAGACTTACTGCTTTGTACCATCAGTGGGCTTTTTCTAACTGCTTAGTGTAGGAACTCAAATTTGGTAATATAACTGTATGTCATTGGTATCAATAAACACTATACTTACACGTTGAAATGTGAAAATTTTTCCTGTGACTTCGTAATGCATAGTTTATGTACTGTTTTCTTGAATGAGGCAGATCAATGTAGGTGTAATCTGATGTGAATAATTATAATAGTTAAATGAACTTGCCTTAGAGCACTACAGTTTTAGTTAATGTTTATTAATTTCCAAGTAAAATATACAATGGCTAATATTTGCATTTATTTTTCCCACAGGCCAGCAAACAAGTTAGAAATATGGGAGGATTTAAAGATAATAAGTAAGTGTAAATAAAAGATTACATCTACATAATATCTAATATAAATTCTAAAATCTTTTATACCCTTTAAAATGCGCACTTCACACTACAGTGAGTTGTCCTTTCAGTAGATATGAAGATAATGTAGCATACTACATAGCAAACTCCTCCATGCTCTGCCAAAGCTCCTCATTAAGGATTTTTTTTCATATCCCCCAGGGAAATCAGATGCTCAAAAAACACCTTGAAGAATCTTTTTGGCTCTCATGTTACCCTGCTCAACAAAACTTTGTGCAGGCTTTCTGTACCACCACAGAAAAATCACACCTCCCAGAAATGCAGACCAGCCGTTATATGGCCAGTGATATTCTCTTTTTGAGCCTGTTTGAGATAACCACTGCTGTGGTGGTTATGAACCCTATCATTCATCATTTTATGTACTGGCTGGTGAAAGCAGTGGAAGGGAAGCAATAACAGTGAAGTCAGATAATTATGTAGTGAAACATTACTGAGATGCTTTTATTTTTTTTGTTCACTACTTCTGTTTCCTTAGTGCCATTTGTTATCCCCACCACCACCACTGCCTCTCTGGTTTTCTTTGCTTCCTTAGAGTTTTGCTTCTCCTTGTCACGACACCTCTATAGATCCTGCTTTTGATCTGGTTCGTTTTTCACTGTGTCTTTGATAATCAGCACTCATCCAAATTTATTTGTCACTTCCCCGCATCCTCTGCTACCTGGTGGCTGGTAGCTGATGCTCATTTTCATTTTCTTTATGTAAATATTATCTGCTTCTGCCTTAGGTAACATTTTTCTTTCTCTGAAACTGCTGTTGTGCCTTCTGTGTCTTGACTGCATGATGAGGGCTAACATACTATGTGTATTTCGTGGCCTTATGATGAAGGAGGGTTTGGTGGCACTGTTACGTGATGCACCTTCTGGAGCAACTTGTACAGCCTGTTTTTTTTTGTTGTTGTTTTTTGTTTGTTTGTTTGGTTTGGTTTGGTTTGGTTTTTGTTTTTCCCAAAATAACTTGTGTAATGTGCTAAATTATATTAACATAGGACTTTGGGGCACTGGAACAGGCTCCCCAGGGAGCCCCCAGGTCATGGCAGCAACCCTGACAGTGTTCAAGAAGTGTTTGGACAGTGCTCTCACATACAGTCTGATTTTTGGGTGGTCTGTGTGGAGACAGGAGCTGAACTAGATGATCCTTGTGAGTCCTTTCCAGCTTGAGATATTCTACGATTCTTGGATTTAAATGGAACAACACTTTAGCTGTAGCTCCTGTACATATTAGACTCATGAGCATTTGGGGCATGGTATGAAAATACATGTTATGACAACCAATGGGAGGAATTGCTATGTATTTAAGAATCATTAGCACTTCTTGAGTCTTGGAAAATACTCTTCCTCTTGACTCACCCTTTTTTCATTGACTTTGAAGTATTTTTTTTTTGTCTGTTTTCAAGGTTTCACAAGAAGTATTGTAGCGGTGTACAGCACCTGTATGCTAGTAGTTCTTTTGCGAGTCCAGTTAAATATTATTGGTGGTTACATCTACCTAGATAATGCTGCTGTCTGCAAGAACGGCACGGTAAGTTTCTTGTTTTGTTTCAAAAGTTGAAATTACACATTCTTGGAGGTGAAAGAATTATTTAGATAAAAAGGGCATAGCTTGAATGAAACAGTTTTCTAAGGGTGGAAGATGTGAAAGCATTACTGACAGTAAGGTATATTGATAAGTTGTTACAGTTTCTAAATTTGGATGATTTGGTGATACTGTTGCTGACAAAATACTAGCAATATCAAATAATACCTTTTTGTCTGCATTTGTATCGCTTAAAGAAGGCTTCTTCATATCTGAACACCAAACTAAAATAATTTTTGCTTTCATTAGACATTTTTGAAACAGTAATACTGTATGAATGACCCAAGATACGTAAGCAAGTATGTATAAATGCTTAGCTCTTCATAGCTTGTACATTAATTCCCCCAGTTATTTTTTTTCTAGAGTTAAAGAAAAGCATTGTCTTAGAAATTTTTACTATTTTTAAACTGCAAAAGGTCATTTACCGAAATGTTTCTTGATGAGGCCAAGCAAAGTAGAACGGGTTTTGCTTACATGTTTTATCTGTTGCTCAATAACAGCAAATCCTAGAGTAAGCAAATACACAGAGTAAGTTGTAAATTGTTGAACAGATCACCTAAAAATAATGGGTGCAAATCTTAATTAGTTGTCATATGCCCCTCTGTGATATCTCTTACTGAGAGTCAAGGAAAAGCAGCATGTGAAGGCAGGTCTGAGGGTTTTGAAAAGCTTTCATTAGGGAGGCCAGAGATGATGGAGGTCATGTTTCATTTTGCAAAGTCCAAAAAACTTTTTAGACAAGAGGATCTGGAGTAGAAATGTTTCCTTTCTGCAACTTTTCCAGTAGAGGAATGGGTTGATGGGATCAACTCTGAGGCACTCTGCTGGAGCGATTTGAGAGGATATCCTCATTTCTGAAAGCTCCTGTTCTGTCAGGAGATATCTATGGCTTTGGTTAGGGTTGAGCTTAAATATCCTATTCCACCAGGTTTAATTCTTAGCATGGTGGAGAGTCTCATTCTATTTGCAATACAATTTTTTTAAGAAATTTTCCTATGTAAATGAAAAGTGAAAGAAGATTTTAAAGATTCTTCCGTGACACCAAAATAGAAGAGATGTCTATAGCACGGAAGAGAGCAATGCCATAGTACTCAAAAGATCTGTAGGTTGGTGGCAGGAAGGGAGAATCAGAAGCTACAGCCTCCAACTGGTGAGAGAGGATATGCTTTGGGACTCTTGTCTCCCAATTCAAATATGACAGCCTGCAAGTGCACATTTGGATCTTCAGAAAAGTGTCCTGCTATTCCGTGCGGTCTGCCTGAGTATAATGACGGTTGGTGGATGGGCAAGTGCTTGGCCATTACGTTTCTGACTGTGATGATTCACATGTGGTTGGAAGGATGGCCACAGCAAACTGAAAGACTACAGGGAAGTCATGATCTATTTTTGATGTCTTCTTTCTCAATTTTTATTTGAATAAATTTTTAATCTCCTTATTCTGTTTTGAAACTAGCGTGATTAAGAAGGAACCTCTCTTTAGCAGGGAAACCAAATATAGTTGTTTTCTAGAGCTTCATTGATAATGGGGGAATCCATCTGCTACATGGTATTAAAATATTAAGGAAGGTGTTTGTAACCTGTTTGAAGCAGGTTTTGTGTTGTCTACTGTTGATGTGTCACAGAACTTCTTTTTTCCCCACAGACTCCGCTAGCTCCCCCTGAAGTTCAGCAGCAATATTTATCAAGTATTCAGCACCTTTTAGGAGATGGTAGGATGCTTGTTATATATATACCACTACACTTACAAAGTGCTACTTTTTTCTAGACTTGAGTGAAACATTAAAATAATTCTGACACTTTTCTTGTTCTAGGACTGACTGAGTTAATAACTATTGTTAAACAAGCTGTGCATAAAGTTTTTGGAAGGTAAGAGTCCGTATTTTTCTGTGGTTAGCTTTTCGTCTTTACTGTGATGACAGTTCCCAAAACAATGAGTTGTATTAGAATCAAAACCAAGGAAGGCACCACTGACTTTATTCAGACAAAGATTTTGGCAGGCTATGAACCTGACATTGCAAACCAACTTAGCAGACTGGGGTCCTGTTACTTGTGAGCGTATTATCAGCAGATAAACAATGCATCATTACAATGTTGGCTGCAAAATTAACACTTTTTCCTTTCCAGTATTTCCCTTAAGCATGCCCTTTCCCTTCTGGAGCTGGAACAGAAACTTAAAGATATCAGGAAAGTAGTGGAACATAAAGATTCAGATCAGAGCGCACCTTATTCTCCCTTATGTCATTATCTGATGCCAGATGAAGAAAACCCCTTGGCTACCCAGGTACTTGCTTCAGTTTTTCATCTGCCTTTGTTTGTTTATTTTGAAGAGGGAGGGGTGCATAACAGTCCTCCAGATGCACCATGGTAACCGTATCTTTGATAAAAGATCGTGCCTCCTCCTTTGTAAGTGAAGTGTCCTTATCTCTTACCTTCTTCAGACTCGATTGAAAACAAGGGTCTTCCTCAGAATGCCAGCTTTGAACTCAGAAACATAGCCAGATTAGTTGCTTTTAGTCTGTGACGTACGCTGTAACATTGTGCAGCTCAATGTGGCCCTAAGCCAAATTGTATTATCTTGTACTTGTGTACCAGCAAAGAGTGTGGTCAATTGTAGCATCTCTGAGAGAGAAGCTTTGCTGGAAGAAAGTGATGGTGTGCTGGAGTTTTTTTGTTGCTTTGGGCTGGAAAATGAAGTCTTGGAGTCAAGGTAAAGGTGCCTCTGATCTCAGTTGTAACATTAAGTTCCAAAATTTTCTGAAGGTGTTTGTCTCCAGCCACATCATGGATTGGTGAAAACTTGTTCTTAATTTGTAATATTGCTGGTATAAAGACGAACTGAGGCTTCAGTGTGTAGCCACATGCATTTATCCTTTAACTTATGCTAACATGCAGTGTTTATGTCAATTTTGGTAGTCAAAAGTAGAAAACATCCTGCTGGATTAGTCTGATATTTCTTGCTAGTACTAAGAACCAAACAATAAAAACACACCACACACACACACACAAAAAAAAAAAAGCAATCAGTCTGTGTACATGCACAAATTATAAAGAAATCTGATTTACTATCACAAATCTTTTATTTTAAATAGATTTGACTTAACACTCATCTTGACTTAATTCCATGGTACAAAACTATTCTATTTCTACCCTTAGAGTTGCCAATGCATTTCTCACTAAATAGCATCTGTCTTTGCTTTTTCCAGGCCTGTGGACTCACAGAAAGAGACACTGCTACGATTAAGCTACTTAATGAAACTAGAGATATGCTAGAAAGGTATACAGAAATATTCTCTAAGCATATTAAATTCCTCCCCCCAACTATAGTTTATATAAGACAGTTAGTTTCATATAAAAAGCTGGTGAACTTTCATTTGCAAAATGTGACCGTTCAGCCACCGTGTTGCATTAAATATTGATTTATATTCACTGATCGCAGGCTGGGATTTTCAAAATCTGAGTGTTCTGAAATTCATTTATAAAAAGCAATCCTGCTTTAGTAAGATGACGAGGACATCTTTCCCCTTATCTCTTCCTCACGTTTTCTGTACTTACGTAGGAACAGAGGAGTACTTCTCTTCTGTTATACCAGGGTAAATTGAGTAGTAATTTTATTGCATTTACTTGCTCTGATAAAATGAACATCAGTTTTGGCTTATCAGAATTTGTTTTTAATGCATAGTTTAATGAATGGTCGTATGCATCCTTCTGCAGGAGCTACTGCAGTGAGGCTTTTATGATAAGCATTGAATAGGAGTGAACTGAGCCAAAACATTCTTAGAATTTAACTGCAAGAGATCTGGGGCATTTTAAGGACAGGTCCCTTCTATGTTACTGCTTAGTAAGAAATAGAGAAGTGAGGAATGCTTTAGATTTATGTCTTTGAGTGTTGACTAGTTTGCTGTGGAGACACTTGGGGAGCCGGTCTCTTGAGATTTGCAAGGTTTTTTAGTTTGGAAAAATAAATCCTAGGAATGAAAACAGCACTTATTTACTTTTTCAGTCCAGACTTCAGTACAGTTTTGAGCACGTGTTTAAACAGAGGATTCAGTCAGCTGCTGGACAACATGGCGGAGTTTTTCAGACCTACAGAACAGGACCTGTCTCAGAACGGCTCTGTAAATAGGTGAATGTTTCCTTTTGTTGTGGTTCTTACACAGTAATTCTTTTAGCCTCACAGTGAATTCTAAAAAGGGCTAGTGATTATCTTGCCTTGTTGAGGTTCTCATGCTGGAAAGACTTCTGTTTCCTGTTTTTTAAGAATAAATACAGTCTCCTCACTTCAGTCAAGCAGAGCTAGGAGTATGGCATGTTTCTTCTCACCCATGAGCTTGCAAGAATTTTTTTGAGTTAACTTCCCCACTGTTACTTGCAGATGTAACAGAAATCAGGAGACCTACACTTACCAGGGTTTCCTAGTGCTGTACAAGCAGACTGCCTTTCTAGGTTGGAGGACTTATGCCACTGGTGGTGTAGTACTTGCAGTACTCCCGAGAAAGATAGCTCTATAGGCCCCACTTTCTGATTGTTAATTATTGTAGTTCTCGAGGAAGCTGGGTATTGCTGTGGTTCTCCAAATATGTATAAGCATAAGTACCTACTGAGCTTTTGTTTTTTGACTGGTATGCTGAAAAAAATCTAACATTGAGGATCTTCTGCCTCCTCCCAAAGGACTGTAACAATGTAGCTTTAATTCTGAAGTTGGTTTTAAAACAGTGTGTTAGAAATCTGAAAGCTGAGTTCCAATCCTAGAAATATAATTTCTAAAATATTAAAATGAAGACTTTGAATAATAACTAGCTTATAGATGTTTATTTTAATAACTAATGGCTTTTGAGTCATAAGTTTGTATTTAAATGTAGACTATTTGCAATGCTTAGAATAAGCAAAAGTCTTTAGGTTGGCTCTCTCTCCTAAGCTTGGTTTTGAGTTTGAAAGTGTGTGATCAGAAACTGACACTTCTAACAACTGTTTACATACAAACACACACAGACTGCAGCTAAATCATGTTTCCCTTGCATGCGATGCAAATGTGAAACTGTGTAATAGGAACACCAACAGGCAGGATAAAATTTGCTTTGGTAGTTCTCTGTATTCAATGAAAAAGACCTAACAGGGACAAAACCTTCATTTGTATACTCCAGTTTGTGGTCTATGCAAAACTAAGTTCTTCCAACTATTAGTTTTGAAGTAGTCATTATTTAGAATAGTAGTATTCACTGTTTAGTAGTTTTACAGATACCAGAGCGGGTCTAAATCATTATTTTTTGTTCTCTTCTAGTCTTTCCAGTGTCAGTCTTCCTTTAGCCAAGATAATTCCAATAATAAATGGACAGATCCATTCAGTATGCAGTGAAACACCCAGTCACTTTGTTCAGGTAAAAATCTTACTTTATTTAAAATATCCCAAATAAAATCTTGAGATTTTGTACGTTTCTTTTTAGGTAACATATCACGTTTTGTTTAATTTCAATGGTTTAGAGGAAAAAAAAAAAGTAGAAACTGGCATAACTTAAACTTTACAAAAAGTTGTATCTTCCAAAAAGATGTTTCTTTTTTTCCCATGCAATCTCTTCTTTGCACTAAACCGTGCAGAAGCAGAAAAAGGTCTCAACTTGGTTCTATTTGGAGTTCTCTTTATCAACCTTTCTAATGCAAGAAATTTGAGTTAGATCTCTGTGGGAGTGCCAGGTGCTTTTCTCATGATGAGTGCAATCATGCACTGCAGCAAAACCAGAGAGATGGCTGTGTGCTTTTGATTAAGTGGTGGGTGTGTTTTTGATTAAGCAAATTCATTCCTTAAATTTCTTCCAGGACCTGTTGATGATGGAACAAGTGAAAGATTTTGCTGCTAATGTTTACGAAGCTTTTAGTACCCCTCAGCAACTAGAGAAATGAGCTGCACACTAATAGGAATAGATCATGTATTTATAACACAACCCGTGTGACTACTGATGAGATTTGGGTTAATTTTATAATGGTGTAGGAGTGGTAGACCAGCAGAAAGAACATACTGAAAAAACTGGGAGCGAGCCGTATTTGTTCTATCTAATAGAATTCTGTTTCAAACACCCATTAAAAATATTCTTGTTGAAAGAATCATTGTATGTAAAGACTTTTCTATTAAAAGTTGTTAAACTCTTGCATAACTCATTTGATTATTTTTATTGCATCTGGAAGGCATCTGGTGGCAGTGTTACAACAAGTTATTTAAGAAAAAATAACTTGTTTGTCTGGGGTGTGTTAGGTTTTGGGAAAAACACGAATGACGGTGAGCTAAGAATAGCAGTATGAAGTACAGCTTTTCTATTCTTCCGCCAGATTTTTCTTTCTGTAAAGAAAAAGTCTTCTTTCCTTGACTTTACAAGTGTTATTCCAGAGGGTTTCTCATTCTTCAGAAAGCCTTTGCCAACGGATGCACGTGCCTCTTGAACAGGCTGGGGGTGGGGGGTGCTCTCTTTGTTACTTAAAAGAATGTGGATTTTTAGAAGTTGTTTATGCTGTTCAAACAGCTACACTGTACACATTGACTTGTAAATATTTTAGCTTAATTTGTATTAATTTTGAGCCCAATTGTCTGTATTGTAATAAAATATTTTAATGTAAAATTTGTGCGTGTGATAACGTTACTAGCAGAAAAGGCAATACCTTATTGGCCTATTACTTAAAGACAGTAATAGTTCTGCATTTATTAACGTTACTCAGGAAAAAAGTCTACATTAAAACTACTCATGCTTTTTGTTGTCCTGTATCTCCCCCTTTTTGCAAACCTCACATTGCAGGTCTACAATTACTAATCCTGACACATGATGCGTTTGGGAATTTTTCAAATTGGACACAATCCACCCTCTGCTTAAGCTGCTGTCTTCCTGCCAAAGCTGAGGATTCCTAGCAACTCCTCATTATTTCTCAAAAAAAAAAAAATATTGTTGAAATATATGGGGGTTTTGATTGTTTAGTAGTCCACAGAAGGCACCCTGGTAACTGTAAAAACAATGGATGTAAACAGGAGTCAGCCTTAACCTATGAAATCATACAAAACAAAAAAAATAGACAGAATTACTCAAAGGTAGGAGTGTGTAAAAATGAGTGATTCTCATGATGAAGAAATGTACATATGCATTGCCTCCATGCACTGGTAATGAATTCCTCACCTTTATAAGATGGTTTTTGTAGATGCATTATCCATCTCACCTGAAACTACCAGCTGCTGGTTGTAGCACACAATGGGGAAATTCATTCTTTTCTCTAGAACTGATGGGTTTTCACAATGCAGGTTTGTGGAAGTTAAAATTTCTTTCATTAAAGAAGGTATACAACAAACATACGTGTGCAGTTGTCTGATCTCTTGACTATAAGCTTGATCTAGCTTTTGTTTTCTCATGGCTTTAAAAAAAAAATCTACTGCCCCTATTCTTCCCTTCCTTTCAACTTGACCTCTGCTTTTTTTTTTTTTCTGTCCAGTTCCTTGGCAAGGTAGATGCTCAGTTAGTCACACAAGTTCAAAGAAGCAAGTTGTACACAGATACAACAATCTAGTGCTGGATTTCATTTGAGGTTCATTTAATTCCACCCTTTAAAACTTTTTTTTTTTTTTATAAAGGTAGTCAAGCAAATAGGAATTAAACAGTGCAGTGAAGAAGATGGGCAGGAAAAAACAAACAAACCCTACTATCTAAGGCTCCAAGGTACGGCTCACTTTACGTCAGTCAGTTGCAAGGTCCAGCCCCACTGACATGGCAGTTGCTTAAGCGTTAACTGAGGTAGAGCTATCATCATTCCCTTTTCTCCTAATGCAATCCATTTCAGTGGCTCCTTGTAGCCAACAAGCTTCACCTGAAATAGAAGCCAACAGGACAATTAGAACAATGGAGTTTTAAAGTGCATATAATTGCATTTTCATCAGGGGAGGCATTCTTCCATCGCTACTATTTGATTATCCATAAATGCTTTTAACAACCAAATTAATGTAACACAATGAATAGAAGTAAAGGAAAAAGAATTGTGAAGTAGGTATGTAAGTAATAAAGCTTGTGATGTTTTGTCTAAATCAGTACTCGGGTCTGTAAGAGGTACGTAAACCTCTGTCAAGAGTATCTGGGATGGGATTTGGGTCTCAGCAGGTGGGTAGGTTGTGAAATGCCTGCTTCCTATGGCAGAGCTTGTAGTTGTGAATAAGCATCAACATTTCTTACAGAGTGCAGCCAGAAATTCCAAAGCTGACTGAAGAACCTGCTCCACTAAAAACAATGTTTTGCAGGGAGACTTGTACGCTAGCTAGTATGAAACGCTAAAAATAGTGGAGCAGCTTAAGGAAACAGTTGAAAATGTCTCTGCCCCTGAGGAACATGATTCTTTTGTGCACAGATAGTCCAGGCCCCTCTCTGAAATTCAAGATACATCTACATTTGTATTCTACATGATGGTTGGAGTGCTTTTGAAGTGAGACTCTTCACCTCACAGAGCCACCTCACTAAAAATGAGATATTTTTTCAGATGACACTATACAAGAAGCCACAGTCCAGAAAAACACCATGCATTTCAACAGCTAGTGGACATCGACCGCATGAGACCAGAACTGACCTAAGCCAAAGCAAAGCCTTTAAGTGCAGTAGCGTGGATATTAAGTCCTGAGCACCGTGTGTTCTGCTCTATAATTCTGCTTCTAATGGGTCAGGCTACTTGGAGGTGTGGTATCAGCATCCTCAGCTTCTGACCCCTGCTTGCTCTGAAGTGCACATTTAGAGTCACATCCAGTAACTGTTTTACACTCCCAGGCAACCCAAACCTCTGTGTGCGTTCCCTTTGTGCAAGGCTTTCACGTGAAACTACTGGACCATTACAGCAATTACAGGAGCATGAGGGTGCGCATTTATAAAGAAAGGTCATCCTGGGATAGATTCTACAGCGGAAACAAGAGGTGGCTCTGTTGCTTTCCCGCTACTTGGCCTCTTTTTATGATCCTTAGTTTGAAAGCTAAAATATATCCCAGCAACAATTCGGTTTGACTTTAAGAAGAAACATCCCACTGGGACGACTATGACAAGGAAGGTCCCAGAACAAAAAAATAACATTTTGCTGGGTCTCTTCCAAAGTACTCTGTATGCATTCCCAAAGATGCCAGAAACTAAAATAAACACTGATGGAACATGACAAATCCTGGAGTTGTTTTCCACATCCCTTCAGAGCATGTTCATTCCTTGTAACATGTTAAAAAAAAAAACTCACAGTTCTAAACACAGGGTACGAAGAGTCTTTTTACCTGTGTTTCCCCAAGCTTAGCCTGTGGCTCACCAAGTTCCAGAGCCCCAGAGATTGGCCAGTTAAGGAAGATGGCATTAACTTTGCCTTCTGTAGGTCTGAATGTGTACCTGTTGGAAATGGGGAACAGAAACACATTTCAGTCTTTCCTTGTAAATTTTCTGAAGCAATCTATATCATTCTTTCAAGACTGGAAAAAAAAAAAAAAGATTCGCAAAGTCAGCGTTAATTACATTTTCACATGCATAACTTTCACTTCATACAGTCTATACCCTTTATTAAAGTACTATTCCTTGAAAACACATTCGGACAAACTAGAGGTAATAGAGATTATTCAAAAAGTTTATTTAGAAGTAAACGTTCTAGTTTAGAAGTAAACACTCTAGTAACTTTAGCAAGCTTTTATAATTCTGCTTGGAGCAGGACTAAAGAAAGCCAAGTGAGGCAGAGAAGAGGGTCAGAACAAAAGCCTCATGGATCGCGACGGAGCTGTAACAGCTAGGAAGCACAAAGGCACAGCAGAGCTCAGAGGCTGGCTGAGCTTTTCACTGACCAAACAATTGCTATTATTTTCCTGTGCGTTTTTACCTTAAAAAGAAATATATTCTTCTAGTTTTCTAGATTTCTAGTTTCTTTCTCTCCTCTCTAAAGATAAAGCATTCCTATTATACAGGTAAACACCACCTCAGAGCAGTTTTACGTGTCTGGATATTTTATTTACTATTTTTTGTTGTTTCTGCTGCCAGCTCCACTAATAAGCACAAGATCATTAAGGAAACTCTTGCAACCATCCCTTCAGCCTTGGCATCATCCCATTAGTACATTCTCAGACACCCACTGTCCACCTACATTTTTATACACACTTCCATGCAGTTTTTTAAATAGACAAAAGGGTTCATTTCTTCAGAGCACACAAAGCAAGCTGGTGCTTTCCGTAGTATCACACCATGAAGAATTCAATAATTTCCTCACACACCGCTGTACACAGCCTGTGTATTGGTTCCGTGGCCTTACCACACGCCTGGTGTGACCGTGTCGTTCTGTGCTCTCCACGGCTTTGTTCCATAGATGGCTTCTCCATTGACTTTCAGCCAGGCACCCATTTGCCTCAGGCGTTCCTCAAATATAACAGCGATGCGACCGTCGTGAGTGGGCCCAATATTCATCAGGAGATTTCCTCCACAAGACACTGTTTCTACAAGTTGCTGAAATGTTTTTAAACACATACACAGAACATATGGTCACGGCAAATTAAATGGTATATTTGAAGTTCTTACTAAAGCCTGGTGTGCTCCTTCAGAATGATGGATTGGGCTAGGTGCATTACTGCTGCGTGCTCAGGCTTTGGACGCCATCTCAACAGCCAAGACAAAATTGAAGCTCCCATAAAACAAAGCTCTGCTGTCAATTTGAGTGGCAGGAAGTAGCCCCAACTACATTTTCACACCAGTATGTCTGACTGAATCTACATTAGAATCAGATCCTACAACTTTTTAACATTTTGACTTCTCAATTTCATGAGAAATTTCTCCATAGAACAGGCAGAGGATTATTTCTCTGCATGAGAGGAAAACAGGGCTAGTAGATGCCACTTCACTTTTGACTGAAGCTGGGAAAAGCAATTTCATACTTTTCCTCTGTGTGATGCTTTCCCTGTTTTACGGGGACATCTGTAAAACACTATGAAGCTCTACATATTTAGTATTTTTCATAAAATATTCAGAAGAAAATGAAGCAGTCTCAATAATTTATGTAGAAAAGAATAAATCTCGTCTCTGAGAGTACTATTAGGATCTACCTAGTAGTCTACCTTTTGCAAATGGAGCCAGTGACAGAACGGGTGTTCGTTTTTATGCACAGTAGTCATAGACCTTAGTGCCTGTAAAACTCACATTGTACATAACTATTTCTATAACACACAATGCACAGACTGGGATTCAAATGAAATGTTCCTACTATTAAGAGTGGGATGGAAGAGGATGAAAAAGGGGATGGAAGATTGAATGTGTTTTCATGTCTGTGCACATGGTAGCAACAAAAAAAAATCCAACATCTAATCTAGATTTTCAAAGGGTTCATTCATCCAGGAGCACAGCTTTTCCCAGACCTATTAATCCAACTTAAACAAGAAGAGGCAGGCAATTTTACTGATACTTTTTTTTCATCTCATCTTCTTAAGATCACATGTTCACCGAGTCTACGCTAGTGCCATATTATAAACTTAACAATCTGCAAATAGATTGATGATCCTTCTAGGAAGTCCATAAATGTGTTTCCATCCACACTGGCCTCCAGAGATCAGCCTGAGATACAGAAGTCTGAGGAACAGACAACTGGAGACAAGCTATTGAATGAATTTAAGACCTCCTCCTCTGAAGAAAGGTTACTTCAGTTTGAAATTATCTTTTGCAAAGACAATACAAAGGACAGATTTGGATTAAGCAACAACAATCTTCCTCTTCACTAGCTGAGTTTTGCAATTAAATGCATTTTATCTGAAAGATAAGTCTTCCTTTCATTCAGTTTTTCCAAGCTTCAAGTCCTCTTTTTTAGTACCGTAGACTAGCTAATGGAATCAATTTTCCATTAATACGGGCTATCTATGTGTCTGGGAGTTTTTTGTTTTCATTTTTTTCTTTTCTTTTTTTTTTTTTTTTTTTAAATATGAAGTAGAATGGAAGGCAAGTTTCTAGCTACCAGGTGAAAGACTGTTGAGTTATAAAATGTTTCTAGCTAGAAGGGGGAAAAAACATAGCCTTCAGACAGGAGTCTCTGTGAAACTGCAGCTGTTTGCTTCTTGTCAACTCAGAAGTGCAGTCACTAGAAAAAAATCCTAGAACAACGATTATCCAGATCAGTCTTTGACCACTTCCTCACAGAGGGAATAGCTTGTAAGAAACTGACTGAATTTTTACTAGCTAGTATTTTTCACAGTATTTTCTATGACATTAGTAAGAATTACACAGCTATTCCATGCTGCCACTGTTAGGCTGCAAATGAACAAAATTATTTCATTGTTTCATTATTTAATTAATAATTTTCATTAAAACAGATGTATAATTGAAATGTACAGTCTAGCACAATAACCAGGAGTTGGAGGCAACTCCTTTGCCCCACCGTACCTTCACCAGTTCCTCAATTGTGAAGTAATCGTCGAGTTTCGCGTTCCTCCTGTACCCCCATGACCACCTGTCAATGGTCATACAGTTCTCCCACTTGTGAGGCAGAAGGTGTCCGGGGTTGTATCGGTCACTGCACGTGTAGAAGCCGCCGTGCTTACAGATGCTGCCGAGTCCCCAGCGGTCATTGGTCACAACGGTGTCCCGAACTGGGCTGAAAGCAAGGAATACTTAAGTTTATGATTTTTATTCTAGAAATTACAGTCACAGCTAGCATCATCTCTCCCCACCACCCAACCACGTCCCTCCCAGAAACTAACATTCTGATGACTTCTGCACTATTAATTCATTACTATTAGTTTAAGTGCAATTTCAGGAATCCAATTCTCATCCTTTTCTAGTAGAAAGTCCAGCTTGGCATTGTTGGGGAAATATGCTACAGACTTTCATAGAAGGCCTGCCAGAAAGCAGTCTGCTCTTCATATCCACTGCCAGATATTTGGGGTGTGTTGACAACAATGCACCCTATTCTCAAATTATCCCCCTATCCTGTTTGCCTATGCAGCAGACAATACTTAGGAAAGAAAATGATTAGATAGAATAACCATTGCCATCTTAACTGATGAACTTGCAAACATGGTTTAAAAAAAAAAAATAGTATGAAAGTCCTTTTCTAAAGTAAGCTTCAATAGTTTTAGGGAAGACCTGAACTCCTGGCACGCTGAGTTTCAAGAAAATTAAGATTTAATGAAGTGCCCATAAGTAGAGGTAACAGGTTCCACAAAATACACAGAAAACGAGACAAACTAGACACAGAGCAGAATTTCAGATTAGGAGCTAAAATAGCATCATGATACACCTGTCATTATACAGCCAAGCTAGAAAGCCAGTGCTGTTCCAGTAAGTATCTGGTGCATTTCCATCCCCATCAGACCAAACTATTTCTGGTTGGTACTTGGTCACAATTTCATAGAGTTCTGGTAATGATTTACTGGTTGGAAACTTTCTTGTCTTGAAGACGTTGGTGGCATCTTCACAGAAGAGAGGATTAAACCATTCAAACAAGGAGTGATACAACCCAAAACGCAAGTCGGTCCTGTTTCTAACAGACGTTGCAAGTTCAGCCACAAGATCTCGTTTTGGTCCCACATCAACAGCATTCCAGTTCCAAGAATACTTGGAACCCCACAAAGTAAAGCCTGCAAAAAGATAATTAAAAGGTAAGAAAGAGAAGCAGAAGAGGGGACATAACAGTTCTTCCTTCTGGGAAGTAATTTACAAGTGTGTTGCAAATAAATAAATAAATAAATAACCATATTAGTACATTTATTATTTTTATTTATTTATCATGGTATAAAGTATGCCTATAATCTGTTTATGCATTGTGGCAGTAGCCATAAAATTAGAATACAATGCCTGATACATTTATATATTTTATACACAAACGTGCATTTTCTAGTACTGGACTGCTTAGAATAATTATTCCTTCCTCTTTCGCTGTTCACTCATACAGATGTCCCAATTAAATTAACCAAAAATGCAGCAACTTCTGAGGCAACTAGAGTTTCACGCAATGCAGTAAATATGAACTCTGAATACACATTCAACAACTGGAAGATGAAACACTGTTGCAAAATACACAAGCTATCATTTTCATTCAGGTTATGCTCCTCCCTTGTGTTTACATCTTATGCAAATGTTCACTAGTCATTTGTCTTGACATTTAGAACGGCTCAGTACATGTATATAAGCAGAGTGCAAAACCTTCTGAAACTGCTTTTAAAGTATCAGCATTAAGTATCAGGAGAGATTTCACTTTTCAGGCATTTGGCAATCCAGCCTGAGCACTTCAGGTACTACTGCGCTGCAGACTTAAGCCACTGTCAGAGGAGCTCTGCTCTCACCTTCACGCTTATTGCCTAATAAATCTTGCAGTATTTTTGTGAACTGGAAACGTGTAATCATATCAACCAGAGATAAACAAGCTAAAAATTCATGCCCAAGGCTACGGGACAGACTAAATGAATCTTGGTTCTTTTGAAGTCAGTGGGAATTACACCACTGGCATCATCAGGATCAGGATTTTGTTTGTCAGAGATGGAATTAAAATTCACACGTTACTAGCTGAGCCCACATCTCCCCAAACACATTCACTAAATGCACCGTCATATTGCTGCTTAGTATTTTACACTTTTCTTTGATATTATGTTGCCTTCTAACCACTTCCTTTTCTTTACTTTTCTCTGCAGAGTATCTTGACTCTTGGAACATACTGCTGAATTCCCTGGGGAAACCCACAAAGCTAGTTAACTGCCTGTACACAGCAGCTCTCTGTACATGAAACAGTGCAGGATGCACTTTTGTGCTTGCTTGAGCAATAAATTACACAACAATCAGAAATTAACTCATCTAGAAGCTGACCCTACTTGACCCCACCACTTCAGGCAGTCTTACATATAAGAAGAGAAACAGGGCACATTCTATTCTTCCTTCTATGCAAGCCTCATGACCATACCATAGCTTTGTGTATGCATTTTCCTGACTCTAACACATTTCCTAGGCATTTTTAAACTCATGGCTTGGTCAGGGCAGGTAACTGTAGCTTTCTCTCTCTCCTAGTAGGCCAGGAAGTCAGGGGGATTTTTCTTCAGTTAACAGAAATGCAACAATTGCTAACATTCACAAGCTTTCCACTTACCTTCATGATGTTTTGAAGTTAGGACCACATATTTTGCACCCGAAGCCTGCAGAATATCTGCCCACTGGTTGGGATCAAAGAATTCTGCTGTAAACATTGGCCCAAAATCTTCGTAACTGAACCCAGGTGGGTAGTTTGCCTCCATAAATTTCACATAGGGCTCTCTCTTTTCCTTCTGCCAGTACCACCTACAAGATACAGATAAAAACCACATATGCTGGTGATGTTTTAGACAAAGAAGGCAGAACTGAAATGATCAGCTCTTACTTGTGTTCATGCTGAGTAGCACATGACACTGGCAACCAGATAAAATTGCTTCAGAACCTAGCAGTATTGCTAATAAAAGACTTCCTTTTCTCTGTCCTCTTTCCCCACGCTCTGCTTCCTTTACTCATTTCACTTTGGAAAGGTCCCAGGATTTCACGTGTCAAGTCCTCATCCAGCAATGTCACTACTCCAACTGTTCCCATACACAACAAGGTTTGGAGCTGCTCTGTGGCCTGAAGGTGGGCTCTCACCCTCACCATGGGCAGAGCTCATAAACTGCCAATAGAGCACTATTTCTTTTTCGGACTGCTCTTTCGCTCTCTCCCCTAGAAATGAAAAAGGGATTCCAAAGACAGCATGCAACAGTCCTTACAGAATGAACAGCTTTATTGCTGGAAGCCTTCTCACAATATATGTTGTGATTGCTAATATTTAGGGGAAAAGGGTTTGAAAGCATTCACCTTCCTGTGAATTAAGCCAAGCAGCAAAGCTCCTGTTGGCAAATTAAGGCATACATGAATACAGTTTGAAAATGAAGGAAAAAAAAAAAAAAAGGAATAAAAAAGAAAAAACAAAGGAAAAAAAGAGGAAGAAAAAAAGGAAAGAAACAAAAAATAAAAAGGAAAAAAAAAAAAAAAAAAAAGAAGAACAGAATCTGAATGTCTGAAATGTGCTTCTCTCTCCTGTCCTGAGCTGGTCTCTGACCTCAGCTTTGCATGACCACAGCAGCTGCACGGAACTTGTTGTAACCTTCCCAAACAGACTTCAGCATAAGCAAGCAATCTCTAGCAGCCAATGAGGGAAAAAAAAAAAAAAAAGAAAAAAAAAAAAAGAAAAAAAAAAAAAAAAAAGAGGCTGTGACAGTCTTCCTCCATGCAAGAACCTGAAAAAAAAAAAAACAAAAAAACTCTGATTTTAAAGTATGTAATTGCATAAAGAGAGGTAACATCCTTCCTTCTTTTAATTTGTCAACAGCTGGCTAACAACATGAACACTTGTGCTCTGGCAGGATTATGTTTTAGAACCGTACAGACCACGGCTGTGCAGCTCTGAAGGGAAGAAGGCAGAGTGGGTGACCATAGGGGTTTTTGACCTTCCCTTTGAAGCTGTCAGCAAAGGACCTCAGCCACCTGACTGTGCATGCTGCCAGAAGGCCCTGAAGCAGCTCCACACCTATACATACCTAAGGATGGGAGGCAACGGGGACATAAACAACTTTATCAACTAAGAAGAACCAGGGGTTGTTTTTAGAATAACAACAGAAAATTAATACTTGAGCCTGAATCTGTGTATGAATCCTACTCTGGGAGCACAGCACTCAGAGTAAGGCTTGATCCAAAACCTAGCTTTTTTTTTTTTTGCCCCACAGAGTCATTACTTCGTAAATAGAGCATACATTAAAAAACTCCTGGTATCCTTAAACATAACTCTGTAAAGATGAAGCCAAATACTGCCTTCAAAAAACAGTGGTTTGCTTACACGGAAGTTGATTTGTTTTATGATTGTTGCATTTAAACTTTCCGGTAGCTCTGCTGGAAAGCTGTTAACCTTCACGCTGTACACGATGCAGGGCGCCTCACTCCAAGTCCTACAGGAAGCATTTGGTAGAGAAGGGAAAGAAGGCGGCAAAACAAATGGCCACAGCCAAAGGGCCTGAGCCAGCGAGCACTCAACAAACCCAAGGTTTCATCCAGCCTTTGAACTATTATTATTTGAAGGATCTGGGCTTTAGGTTAAGTGGAGAGCAGTGCTTAATAATACCAAATAAAACCAGCACAAAAGGTGCAGAGGAAAGCAGCAGGCAGCGTGCCAAGCAAGGGAGGCAATGCGGGGAGCGACGGGCTTCACAGGGGCTGCTCGAAACCCTCTCTCTGGGGCTGTGGGATCTGCAGTGCCTGTCCCGCACAGATCCTGGGGCAACCTGCTCCTTCTGACCCTTCACTGTGGCACCTGAGCGGTCTCCCTCTGCTGCTTTATCTCCTTGACGAGCACCCTCCAGCTCAGGTCCCCCTGCTCACCGGGTGGCTGCCGTTAGCCCACCCGCTCAGCAGTGCCAGGGTTGCACACACACCTGGCCGTGTGTACCAGCCTCATTCTCCTCCTTAACCAGGGCCACGAAGCCCGAGGTCTCTCTGCTCGACCCCACCTGGGGTACAACCCCCTTGGGCTGCGACCCCCGCCCCCGAAGCGCTGCTCCCCGGGGGCCGCCATTTCGGGGGCGGGGGGCGAGGGCGAGGCGGGGAGCTCACCAGAACCACTCGCTGCCGAAGCTGGGCACCGAGAACACGCCCCAGTGGATGAAGACGCCGAATTTCGCCTCGTCAAACCAGGCGGGCAGCGGCCGGGCGTCCAGCGAGCCCCAGGTGGGCTCGTAGCGGGGCCGCCCCCCCAGCAGCCCGGGCAGCCCCAGCAGCAGCAGCAGCCCCAGCGGGGCGGACATGGCGGCGGCAGGCGGCCGGGCGGGGGCCAGGCACAAGGCGGGGCTGGGGGCGGTGGCTCCTGCACAAGGGGCCGGCCCCTGCCCGGAGTGAGAGCCCGAGCGCAGCCGGGGCTGGTGGGGCTCAACCCGGCCACGCTTATCCCGGCATGTGCCGGGTTCCTGCCGCTACCTGTGCACCCCCTCCTAAGCCTTGCTCCTTCCCTGCCTGCCCCCAGGCTGGGCGACTGAGCCTCGCTGTTCCCCTCTTCTTGTGTGGAAAAGCATTCGAGTCGAGGTGTTGCTGCCTGTCAGTGCTGCTTCACCTGGCTGCTCTATCAGCAAGGATTGCCTGAATAGGAGGATTTTAATAAAAAGTAAATAAATAGGCTTCTGTCTTGGTCGATAACCTGCCCTTCCTCTTCCTCATGCCACAGGCTGGAAGTGCCTGGCCACGCACGGCTGGTGTCCCAAACACCCAGCTTTCACCCTGCAGTTTTTTTTATCAAAAAAAAACCTGCTTGCAGGGAGCAGCAGGGCCTGCAGCCAGCACCAGGACTGAAGGTTGGCTCTGCTGCCAGCACCCGCCTCAGAGGCAGCCCCAGCAGCTGCCCCGTGGTAGATAAGGGCTAGTTCAATTCAGCTCCAGAGGGACCTGCTGCTGACCAGAGGTGAGCCGATATGTGACACTGGTTGTGTTTCTGTGACAGCAGATTTAAGGAAGGGAAAAACAAACAAACAAACAAACTGCAACAGCAGCTGGGAGAGAGGAACAAGAACCAGCTGTGCAGCCCCCCAGGTGAGTGCAGCAGGAGGTGCTGCAGGCAGGCAGCAGCAGTTCCCCTGTGGGCTGTGGAGAGGCCCCTGGTGGAGCAGGCTGTTCCCCTGCAGCCCATGGGTCCCACATGGAGCAGATCTCCACACTGCAGCCCCCCCATGGGTGGAGGAGCCCCCAGTGGAGCAGGTGGATGTGGCCTGGAGGAGGCTGCGGCCCATGGAGAGCCCTCGCAGGAGCAGGGCTCGGGGGGATAGCTGCTGCCCACCTGTGGGGGCCCCGTGCTGGAGCAGTTTGCTCCTGGGGGATGGACCCCGTGGGATGGAGCCGTGTGGGAGCAGTGCTTGGAGAGCTGCTGCCTGTGGGCAGCCCCAGCAGGCTCAGTTGGGGAAGGACGGCATCCCATGGGAGGGACCCCACAGGGAGCAGGGGCAGAGTGACTGTGAAGGAGCAGTGGAGGCAAAGTGCTATAGACTGACTGCAGCTTCCATTCTACTAAAAAAGGTAATGAATTTCTCTAATCTCCCTACACTGAGTTTGTTTTGCCCATGCCAATAACTGTTGAGTGATTTCCCTGTCCTTATCTCAACCCTTGAGCCCTTTCCATCATATTTTCTCCCCCTTTCCTCTTGAGGAGTGAGAAAGCAGTTGTGGTGGAGCTCAGCTGCCCCCCTGAGTAAAACCACCACACTCACCTCAGAAGGTGAAGCTCTTGTGCAGCAGATCATGGGTTGCAGGCACCATCTTTAAGACATGCTTTTTCCAGCATCATTTTTGCCCAGGCTAATGGTTCTCCACTCTCTGATGCCTGAATTGCATATGTTTTCATCAGGCCCTAGTGGCCACTGGACGGCCTTTGTGAAACAATTTGGCTTAATCATCAAATAACAGCTTTCCAAAATCATCACAACGAGTGACAATTTCTTTGGCAATCTCATCAGAACAGTTAATAAATAAGTAAATAAATAAATGAGCAGTCAACTAAATTAATCTTTCTCGACGTCTGAAAGATGTATACTGCTAGGGCTTTTCCTGATCTAGGGAAACGGAACTTCAGTTTCCAGAGCCGTTAACCACAGCTGTTACATTGCATCCAAAATTATTTAAAGGGCTGTGTAAAAAAGGGAAGTACCTTAAGTACCTTCTTTTTTTTTTGATGAAGGGAGGAGGGCAGCGTTCTCAGTTATATACCTCTATGATAGAGGCTGATAAAAAAACATTTTTACTTCCACAATATCATTTTTTCTGACTGATCATTCACATTACTCTGATCTACAAGTGCACTTTGATATCACACTTAGGAGCCCTTAGTTTTATTTTATTTTATTTTATTTTTTTCATCTTCTGCCTCTTCATATTCAATGCTGACCTACTTTCTCTGGGTCTTCTTTTACCTTCGTTTCTTTAGATGTCATTTTGCTTCTGAAAAGAAACCCTTAAGCACCTTTGACCTCTTGCTATGGTATCTTTTCTAGTTTATCTTTAGATTTCTTCATATTCTGCAACCTTTCTTTTTCATTGCTGCCAACAATAAAGGATTAGATATGGAGTGGCTCCTTAACGTGGGAGTTTTGAAGTAGACTCTGAAGCTTATTCTTTACAGCACGACAACATTACAATTGCTCTGTGGCCCAAAATACTTTGAAGGAAAAATAATCAAAAAAAAAAAAAAAAAAAAAAAGACTCACTCAAAGCTCACCACCATCAGTGAACTATTGACTTTAGTGAGATGTAAAGCATGAACTGTATATTTTGTTTAATGACCTTTCTCACATCCTTTGAATTAAAAAAACAAAGGTAGAAAATGGTAAATAGAAGTTATGAGTACACTTCCGATTAAGTCTTAAACAGGTTCAGAAAATGTCACCAGCCCACACATGTTGACTCCTCCTGTGAGAGAAAAGGTCCTCAGTACACAGCCACACCTGTAACAATGCAAGCTGTAAAATCATGAAAACAGCATGTTATTAGACTTGGTGAATAGTGCAGGACCGGTGTCCGTGACTTTGCAGGAAGCTTTCTAAACACAATTTTTCCTGCGCAATGCTGGAGTAACCTGGCCCCACACAGGAAGGTCTGCAAACATGGAGCTCCCTGCCTCTCCCAGCACAGATCTACTGAGAAAGCTGTCTGCAGATGGGAGAGGAGGAGAGGAACTAATGGAAGCAGTCCCCTGGGAGGTGCTGAGCAAAAAAGACCTGCCTAATTGCCGACATGTGAGCCTCGTGTACGGGATCACTTGCTCGGAGAAAGGCGAGTGGTGTGACTGCTGGGAAGGCTGCAAAACGAACGCACCTGGGGAGCTGTGAGGGTTTGGCATTGCAAGGAGGGCCTGGTTCCTGAGCGGGAAGCAGAAGACAGAAAATGAACAGACGTGGGTGCATTTCAGACCTGATAGGATTTGGTTCAGACCTGGCGAGGATAGATGTGAGGGTGTTTTCATGTGGTCTGAATGGGACCTTGCACTGGATAGTGGGTTATCTGAGAGTGGCTGGGTTAAAAACATTAAAATGTTTTAAATGCCCTGTTGATCTTTGCTATTAATAAAACTTCGGGTTTTCTTCAGGGCAGGATGTGAACTCACTTGCCCAGCAAAAGCAGTGGAACCATTCCTCTGACGTTGAACTGCGTTCGCAAAGTATGTCTGCGAGACAAACAAACAAAGAATGGAAACCGCAGGGCTCGGCTTCCCTTTGCACCGAGCTGAACGTGGATCCTGCTTCTCAGACGAAAAGCTTCCCAGCCTGCTGGGCAAAAAAAGTTGAGCTGTGGGGCTGCAAACTTGTCCCTACAGCACTGCCGGAGAGCCGGGGTGTGTGTTTGACTCATCGCGGCTATAGGGGGGGGTTCCCCCGCGTCCCCTCCCTCCGTTCCTCTGCACCCTCCCGGCTCTTCTGCATCCCCCTGGGGCTCTTCTCCCCCCGCGGTACCACGGGGGCTGGATGCTGGCAGCCTCTCCGAAATCGCTCACCCCCCAAAAAACCCCATCGCCCTCGCGGCGGGGCGGCTCCGCGGCGGGGCGGTCGGAGCCGAGGGGCGGCTCTTCCTCTGCAAACTTTCCCTCTGCCCTCCCCTCCGGGCTCTCCCTCGCCTCCCTCCTTCTCTCGGCTCCCCGATGGCGATGGCCGGGCGGCCGGGGACCGGAGCGGGGGAGCCGCATCCCGCCTGGCCCTTGCCCGGTCCCCGCGGCCGCTCCCAGAGCGACATCTCGTCCTTCTCCTCCTCCCGGAGGAGCTGCCTGCTCAGGTCCAACGTGGGCGGCTCAGGTAAGGGGGTGCAGGGGGCGAGGGAGCGGGGGGAGGCAGCGCACAGGCTGCCCGGACCCCCAGCGCGGGGGTCGTCCTGGTCCTTTGCTCCTCCTGCTCGTTTTGGCGATGTGGGGTTGGAAGCTGGCCCTGTGAGGCCAAGCAGGCTTCCTGCAGCACTAGGAGCAACTCTGCTCTGTGAACGAGAGGAAGCGAGGACCCTACTTCACAGCGTGGATATTTAAAAGTGGCCGAAGTAAAATCAATGCATACTTGGTAAAGGCTGTTCTTTGCTCAGGCTGTTTCCTCAGGTTGGGTATTAAGGAAAATGAAATTCTGGTCTCACATTTTGGAAACGTGTGCTTGCCCGGTTACAGATCAGCACTGCCCTGCTGACTAAAACCAGATTGTGAGCACATGTGTCCCTGGTGCTGCGGATATTTTGGATGGGCTCACGCACCGTTGCACAGAGGTACCTGTGATCCCCATCACCACCAAGGCTGTGTGTGAGCGAGGCAGAGCAGCTCAGTAAGAGCCCCAGAGCACGCAGGGACCTCCTGTGCCACAGCATCATCTGGACAGCATGGTGTGTGGTTGGGTCTGCACCTTGCACATTTGCTCCTCAGGGGGCATTAAGACAAAGCACACCATTTGCCTGGGGAAGCTCAAGTATAAGGGTACCTGAGGAGTAGAGAGGGAGGGAGGCTTGCAATAGCCAGGTAAGTGCAAGGAGCCTGTAGCAGATTCAACTCACAGGGCCAGAGGCTGCAAACAAAAAGAAGCGTACGTGCCATCTTCTGCATCATTTTCTGCTTTACATTTTTATGTTTTTCTACACAATTTGCATTCAAGCACACGTGGGGCATGGGGAGGGAGGAAGTGTCAGCAGTGTGACCAAACCAGAAAGGACCACTTTTAGGTGTAAGGCGTTTCATCTGGAAGAGCGCTGCATGAACAACACCCTCCAGCTCGATGTGTACACGAGATGTTTTAACCTGGACGCAGAGGGATCGTCACACAGGTGGACAGGGCTGAGCCTATGTCAGTGTTAGCATGCATTTGTTGTCAGCTTAACTTCAAAGACTACTAGCAATGAGCTGGGTGCTTTAAATGAGAATGGTAAATCCAGTAGAGGTAAAAATGGTGGTGTTTCCAAAGATGTGTTGTAATTCATAGTTTTCTCAAACAGAAAATTTAGGTCTCCCTGTTGCCCTACTAGATTTTTTTTTTCTTTTAATTTTGAGGATGTGCTTCCTGCCAGCTAGTGACAAGTGTTGCTTTCTCTGTTTTTAATTTTTTCAAAATCTCTTCTTTCATTCTACATTTTCTCCATCGCTGCTTCCTGTATATCCTTCTGGCTGCTCATTGGGCACAAAAAAAATACTTATGTGCTGGCACACAACTGTTGATTTGCCCTGTAAAAAGGAAAGCACACATTAAAGATTGAAAGCCGTTTAATTTTTAACGTGGTGGTCAGAGAATAGTTTTTGTACAGAGATGCCATTAAAATAACCTGCTTTTGCATTCCCCCACTAACCTGGAGAGCAACCGTAATGGGGACAGAAATGTGAAGCACTTAGGGGAACCGTATGAACTGCCTTATTATTATTGCTTCTACTTCTTTCTCTGGCTGCATCATTTGATTAATTTAAAGTAGGTCACACATTTACATCAGATGTTACCTGTGCTGTAGCTGCCCCATTTAGAAAAGAACAACTTGCATCTAAAATAACCTGCAAAATGTTTGCTTACTGCCTGTTCCTAGAGTAGTTCAGCTCCAGCTGTTAGTCACAAGTTGCAGTTTCTGTTGTGTGCTTTCTTTTTTTCTTTCTTTTTTCTTTTTAAAATTTCTAGATTCTGACTCTGGTTGCGTTGGGAAGATGATTTTGTCTCCTCACACTCCCAGCGTGATGGGTTGGTACCTGCCAATGATTCACACCATCATTTTGCCACCTCCCAACCCACCGCTATCAGTGCAGGGTCTGTCAAGAGATGGTATCTGTAGAGACCCTTCTAGTTAAGGAAAACACATCATCCTTTCTAAAAGCAGATTTGGCAGTAGTTTGTGAAATCCACCTGCCTGTTATTCCAGGTCAGAACTGCACATATCTCATTAGCACAGTGAGTCTGATGAGGTTCTCCCAATGCTTGTGCTGCCTTTGCTTTCTTACCCCCCCTCCTTCCTCTGCTGCTAGCATGTGCTGAAAGCAGCAACTTCCTGGTATCACCGTACAGAATCTCACTTCATCAGCCACAGTCCAGTTAGTGAGGATAATAAATTTTCAAGTTCCCCCTACTTCTTAAAGCTGGCCTTTTCAGTTAGGGTTAGCAGTAGAGGTTTACTTACTTTCCCTCTCTGGGTTGCATCACATCACCCACTGTTGTGTCAGGCCTAACCTTTACCTTCAAACACTTTTTCTGGTGCAACCCTGGGAAGAAAAAAGTCATCCTTGGCATGAGTAAGGGCAGCACAACCTAGGCTTTGATCTGTACCCGAAAAGGTTTAATGTCATACAAGTTCATAGTCTCTGTGGAGGGCATCGCTGTGAATCATTTAAGCATCTTGGCACACCCTGCCTAACAAGGGGCTGTAAGAGCATCTCGAGGAGATTGGTGAAGAAAAGATGCTCTCCTAAAATTTCAGAGCAGTGTTGGTGCCACTCCAAGACCCCTGCTTGGGTTGCGTACCCTTAGGCAGCCTTCCACATTGAGCGACTAGACTGCAACCCAGCTGATGGCAGGTCACATTAGCTGGTTTTCTTGATTTGCCCAGCGCAGAGGGGACTGAACTACATTTGAAATGCAGACTCTATTCAAATGTGTGCTCAGAAGTTATTCAAAACCCAGGTTTGGTGGCTGTGGGGCCAAGGGCAGCTCTGAGTCCGAGTGCTGGGACCCAGGCCCCAGGCGGAGGGGGATGCCTCTGTTTTGTGTCAGCTGCCTGCAGTGCAGTTCGTGACAGGTTTTATGCTCAAACCCCAGCTGCTACAGCACACAGCCAACACCTAGCCATGCCCATTCTTTATCTGCATGTCCACGTAGGCAGTTTTTGGTTTGCTCTCTTGTTGTGGGTTTTGCTGTACAGCCTGAAGCACAGAGTCTTGCATTTTATTCAGAAGGTGGTGAGGTTTGTGGTGAGGTGCGTCTTCATGAAAAGGGAACTTTACTTCTCAGACCAGAAGTCAAAAAAAAAACACATTTCTCCACTCCATTTAGTGTACTTTGTGCGATTGACACTGTCATATTGTTGCAGTTCCTCTTGAGGTTTACTCTTTAGCAAGAAGTAGACATGTCGGATAATTTGTTTCACTGCTAAGAAGTGCACCTTTCAGACAGAGAGGTGAGCTCCTAATGCTTGTTTCCAGTTCCTTTTTTCCTGTCTTTCTGATGACAGATGAAAAAAAAAAAAAAACTACCCGAGAATTCAGACAGGAATTATATCAGGCCATACATCAGATGCACACCTTTCAGGTGAAAGGCTGAGTGAAAATGACAGTCCTGACTCAAAATTCATGCATCCCAGGTTTATCCTGGGAATATTGGGGTAGCAAAGTGGTCATTTGCACATTAGCTTACTCAAAATGATAATGAGTAACAGCTAGGATTGCTCTTTCTGCTGCCCCAGAAGAGGGTGGGTGAAGAGGTGGCTTAAAATCACCCCCTTCATGCCATCACCAGAACATCAGAGTGGCTGATGCTGGATGGGAAGGAAATTGATGAATTTTGGACATATTGTAGCTTCCCATAAACAGAGCACTCCATATTGCAAATTTCAGATTCTCTTCTTAAAGTACAAAGGTTTTGGTTGATACAAAAGAAATAAAATACTTTTGACAACTGGAGATATTTTAGCATCTAGCAAGAGTGAAACCCCAAAAAACTCTTATTTTAGATGTCGGCCTGGCTATCTGGTGCATAAAACCTAGGGAAAAAGGTAAATTATGGGCAAGTGGGTACGTAGCTGTTTATGTTTGCCTGTATTTCTTTGTGTTTGTACAAATATTTGCCAGAATGACTACAGCTCACATCTTCTTGGATCTTATCGCCATGTACACCAAGCAAGAGTCCTACCAAGGTCAATGGGAATGGAGCTCAGTGTTTGTAAAGAAGGCATCAGATGTGCTTTGGGAGGGCTGTTAGGAAGACTGTGTCTTTCACTTAGCACACAGGGGTGAAGGGGGGCACAGCCTCATGATGTGGAAGTATACTCACAACTAAAGCATATCGTTTTGGTACATTATATGAAAATACAGAAGTTGGGGAAAACATATTTCTCCATTGGATTTTTTACAGCATAAATCAAACTACAGAGTTTTGCAAGATAAGGCAGATAATTCAAGATAGAAAACTATAGTCAAAGTAAAGAGGAATCATCAGCCTTGTGATTCAGAGTCTAAACTCAGCACCTGTGACTGGACTGTGTCATTTCCCTAAATCCACATTGATATTTTCCCACCAATTTGGAAATTTGAGCTGTCAGGAATAGGCAGCAATCACAAGCACATGCAATTTAACCTGTACTTATACAATTGGAGCATCTACTTCTTTGTAATAAACTGGAAACCTGCTTAGGCCATCATCTGATTAAATCTGATCCCTGTCATTCTTATAACTTGTAGTTTCCAAACCATGCTGAGGAAAAATCCAGGAATAATTAAACATTATGCAATGAAGAATCTGCCTGTTTTATACTGGACTAAAAGACATTATTCCACAGCAGCTCCTGCAGGATAACAAGAGTAAATTCATGATATGAGCTCAGATTAACTCAACAATTTATAATATGACATTTACATATGACACAGTTTCTGGAAAAGCAACTTTGCAACCAAATATTCAGACTTGGTTTGGATAAAAAAAAGAGTATTTTCTAAATGTGGCAATAACCACTGTGGTTGGCTAAGTAGAGATTAGATTGCAAACACTTGCAGCGTGTGATTGAATGTGTCTTTTGCAGCAAGAGATCAGTGGCTCACTCTGTGATCTGTTCAGCATTTTGCCACTGTGTGTGCTTTAGTTTCTGAAGGCCCTTTTGGTATTTAGCACTTCCTGCTGATGTGTGGCTTCTAGCAAGTAACCATTTAGTATCAGATCTCACTTCAAGTCAGCAGCCTGAAGTTATTAAGTGGCTGAAGAAGAATTTGTACTCCTTTAGCTGAATGCAAATAATCTGTTCTGAAAAAATAAACTAAAAAAAAAAAAAAAAAATGTTTCTAGAACCTAACTGTTTCATCAGTCAAATCCATCGTTATTGTATACCATGTAGCTTTCTTGCCCTCTCCCAGCATGGGATGTGGGAATTTTTTGATGTGGGAATTTCTCGGTGTCAGAAACCCTGTAGGATTTCATTTTTAACTAACGTTGGTATTAGTCTTGCCTCTGAATTTTTTAGTGGTTCTCACTGAATATATTCTAACAGAAAACTAAAATTTTACCTAGTAAGTTGTTATTTTTAACAGATGCCAAAGTTTTTCCCAGGTACAAAGCAAGTGGAACAAAATAAAAAATACTGAGAAAAAAATAGGAAATCCTGATTTTGTTTTGAGTTTGTAATTACTTTAAAAAAAAAAAAAAAAGTCTTAAAATTGTTAGTCTTAAAAACCAGTACAAGAGAAGCTCTTGCTTTTCACTCACGTGGAAAGCATCGTGGTATTCCTGAAACACAAGCAGAATTTATAAGAAGACAACACTTCCCTGCATAGTCAGATGAGAAAAGTTGTTCCTCGTTGCACAGTTTTGAGGCAGAAGTGGACTTTTAATAATACGTGGTGTTGTATGAATTCCGAGTGCCATCAGCGTTAGTAAGATTTTTGAGTTTTAAAAGGCTGAAACAGTGAAATATTGGTAAGGTTTATCAGTATCAAGGACTTTAATATAGCCTTCATTAACTCACAGATGATAAAACGCAAGTCAGCCTTGCTCTCAAGTAGAGTATTTTGTAAGAAGTGTGGCTAAGGAGCAGCTTAAACCACTGACAGCTTCAGTGGTAAGATATTTTTCTATCTCCTCTTCTTTCTTATTTTTCTTGTATATTTCTGGCAGAGACTAGATTGCCCTTCCCATTTCTTGTGTTATTTCTTGTGTTAAAACCACTTTGCTGTATTCAGAGAAATACTCAGCCAAAACACTGGGGGCTGAGAGGCAAGTGAAGAAGAGGAAGTGTTCTGCCAGTGATGGCAATGTGACTGCTGTTCAAATGCTAAAACACTGTGTGAACATGAATACTCATTAAAATAGTTGTCATATTTTCCCTAAAAGCTTTATTTTTTCAGAATATATAGCATTGAATGGTTATTTTTAATTAACTGTATCTTACAGCTTGCCCCATATTTTTTAACGTTTGCACAGTCTTATAGTATCACAGAATCACAGACTGGTTTGGGTTGGAAGGGACCTTAAAGCCCACGAGTTCCAATCCCCTGCCATGGGCAGGGACACCTCCCACCAGACCAGGTTGCCCAAAGCCCCAGTGAAAAGGCTGAACTCTGGCACAATCCTCTCATTATTTAAAGTTTTTTTTAAAGTCTTTGCAAATATATTTTCAATAAAATTATTTAAAGTTTTTTAAAGTCTTTGCAATTATATTTTCAATAAAAATGTATTCTCTTGGAATAAAGTCTTGTAAAAATCTCCCCCTCCCTCCCCCCCCCCCCTTTTTTTTTGTCTAAACAATTCTGATATCAATAACAATTCTGATATCAATAACATTTCTGTATTTTTCAGGAGAAATACTTGACAAAGTTTGAAAATGTTAACTTGTCACTTCAGAAAATCATTCTGCAATTTTTAGAAAGTTTCATCATATGAAAACTCAATATATTTTTTTTTCCTGCTGATTTGGGGAGCAGGAATAGGAACAAAAGCAGCAGAGAAGTGTCAGAATTTTCCTGGCACAGAAATTTCACTATGGCAATTTCATGTACCCCATCCACCTGCACAGGGAACACGGATCAGTGCCACTTTATTTTGTTATGACCAAATTAGTAGATAACATTTTTTTTAAAGGTTAAAATGCTGTCTTAAAGGAGTAAGAAATTTCAGGATTTCATGGCTCCAGAACCTAGGGAGCATGCTGAACAAAGGTACCCCCCCCCCCCAAGTGCACATTTTTTCTTTTCCATTTTTGGTGGAGAAGCACAGCCTTTAAGATACATCTGTGACTAATATACCCAATACTCAAGAAAATTACAGGCACTGACTGGAGTTGGTGTTGAGGTATTGTTTTGTATCATCTACAAGCAGAGGAAAAAAAGGGGTTGTGGTACATTTGTAGTTGAACATGTCCTAATTGTAGGCCTTCTTTGTGTGCAGTCAGGGGCAGCTATGTTTAAACTTTGTGAGTGAACAGATAATTAGCAGTCATCTTTTTCTTTCTTTTTTTTTTTTTTAATTTATTTATTTCCACTCTTGCCTAGTGTCATTGTTGACAGCTAATGTTAGTGGTTTAAACCACTGTTGAAATGATGGTTATTTTTAGTCTGAAAAAAAAGATGTGTACTACCAAAGCAAAGAGTGAAAAGGCCATGTCTGCAAGGCATAATTCTGATTTTATTTTCTGATTAAGAGCAGTTTGGACAAGATCAGAGTGCTTGGATTTGAAACATGTCCTTATGCTTACACAACTGGCACAAGTGTAATCCATAGCAGACGAGTGGCAGTCCTGAGAACATCCCAACACATGACATTAACTGCTCCAGCCCCAGGGATGGAGCATGGTGTGCTGCTTTCATTACTTGGGCTGCAGTTTTATGGTGTTTCTCTGAATAGACTCCCAATTCTGTTCTTAGGAGTGAGCAGAGAGGTAGATTTACAGATCCTCAGGGATACAGCATCCCTCTTCCATCCTTTTGAATTTGGAGTCCTGAACCTTTTTTTTTTTTTTTTTTTTTAAATGGTATCTTCCTGTTATGCCTTGCTGCAAACAAAACTGAATGGCAATATTTCACATGATGTTTATTTCAGTGGATGGCAAATATAAAAAATATGCTGCCACCCAGCTACCCAGCTATTTAAGTCTTTGGAGGCACATCTGCTATGAGTTTTGTCATATTCTTTGGAATTTGAGAGATAAACAATGGTTTCTGATCTGCAAATAGCAAAAATCATTTTGGAGAAAATTTTCCAAAGGACTGATTCATTCCTTTTCAGAGTTTTCTGTTATTTACCTAATGAACTTGGAATTTGTCCAAAAGGACCTTCACATGGTGAGCAAGTCAACATGTGATTGTGTAGGTGCTTGTAGCTCACAAGCTAGCAGCACCCATTTCACTGTGTGGCATAGATGTTTATCACAGGGTATATGGTACGGTAGGTTTTTCTCTAGGATACAAAGACAAACATATTTTTAAACTCTAATAGAGCTTTTAGTACATATTGATATATTTATCCTTAAAGAAGAAGGCCAGTGCCTTCTAATGCAGTTCAAAGCAGAATCTGCTTTTTCAGCCAAGTCTATCTAGCTAGCACAATGAGTTAAATTGTGAGAGGAAGGGCAGGAGCAGTTCTGAAAAAGGAATATAGCAGGTTTCTGAAACAGCTCTCCAGAGAGGGGAATATTTCTGCCAAAGAGGTTTCCTTTCCCCCAGCTGCCACATATCTGAGAGTAACAACCAACCTCCAAAAGACCATGTTGTACAATAGTTTGTGCATTTAGTGGTCTGACAGAAAGCTACAGCCTTGTTGTGCAGAGTCAGCCAGGCCTGGAGGAATACAACAGCATAAATTATTTTATTTCAGCTATCAGGCTGACAGACCTTGGGGTGAGCTCAGGGCTTCGGACGTGCTGCAAGCTCTTTTTTGGCTCTGTGTCAAAGAGCTCTCCTGACCATCCCCAGAGCCTGGAAGAAAGTTCCTCCCCTTGCAGCTCCCATGGGGATGCCCAGCACCGGCCTCTGGCCGTGGGGCAGTGCCAGGAGGCGGCAGCTCTGCAACTTCACCCGTCCTTGGGTGGTGGGGTGGCACACGATCCTGAGATAGCAAGCTCGTTGCTGCTCCCAACTCACGCTGGATTAAGTAAAATGCAAACAAAGCCACTTTTAAAGTGTCTAAAATTGCACAGTTGCCAGTGTCTTGAAAAGGCAGAGGAAGCATCTCTGACAGAGGGAGTGCTGAAAATGTAATGTCTGTAATGGGTCTGCTGAATTTGGGGCAAGAAAGACCTGTCAGTATAGGTCTCAGTGTCAGTAGTATATAGAAAGAGCTTCTTTCCTATTTTTTCTTATGTATTCCATAGAGTTTGTAATTATATTGTCTGTTTGGGATGTTTTTGCACTCTGGTGGAGAAGTTATCATTTTTTAAAACTAGAAATCTTCTATTGCAAGAAGCACACAAGCTGGTATCACATAAATTCCTGTCAAGTAAGCGGAGCACACAGATTTTGCAACTTTATTGCATTGTTTCATAAACTCTGTGGGGAAGAAAATTCTGGTTGCCCTAGTTCTAGGCCAAGACTGGCAAAACGGTGTTAACACAGACAGGGACATGTAGAAAATAGTTTTCTTGGGAGTGGGATTTATTGGGATGCGGAATAGTCTCCTGGGAGAACCAGGGAAAGCCACCCTGCTGGAGGCACTCAGAGTCAGAACTGCAAACATGCTGAAAAGGATGTGGAAAGAAACAGCTCTGCACTGGCAAGAAACAGGATCTTTTGCAGTTGTGGTGTTATTTGTTTGTTTGTTTGTTTGTTTGTTTGTTGTTGTTATGTGTTTAGGCCAACTACACAGGAGGCAAAGGAGGTAAAGACGAATCTTGGGTTTTGGCTGGGTGGAAGATCCACATCTGTGTCTTCCCATCTGTAGCAGAGTGTCCTCTCCACCTCCAGGGAAAGGCCAAGGGAAGCAAATGAAAAGGGAAGAAATCTTCTGGAGCAGCTGAGAAATAGCTGACAATAAGAAGAGAAAAGGGAATGGGCAAAACCAAAAGAAATCCCTCTGTACTTTGAAGAATTGTGTTACACTCACCTTTACCCTATGATTAAGATAAACATACATTTACATGAAGTTAGATGGATATTTAGATATTTAGATGTTTAGATGAATTCTAGTCAATAGGATCTTGGCAGTGAGAAGTCCATTGAATAAATTTTGTCTGTCTTCTAAACCCATCACTAATTTTAAAGACTTGATGTCAAGTAACTTCATACTTCTGCTTCAGCCCCAGAAAACTAAACTTTGTACATATTACACATGAAGTAAATGAGATTTGATGCAAAATGTTTTTGTACAAACACTGATTATCATAACAATGAGGGAGACAAAACCCAGAAAGAGCTCTGTAAATGGCAGGTATGCATCTGCCTCAGACTCGGGATTAGATGCTCCAGATTATGCACATTTATAAAAAGGATATGAGTTTGAAAAATGCATGCAGAAATACATCAGAAACTATTTGTTTCTGATACTAATCCTTTTATATGTCAATAAAAGCTATCAAAATATGCATACCTTCCAATAGGCCTAATCTCCATTTTTTTTCATAGGAGCTTAATCTTCTTGAAACAGAGTTGTTGCCGCAATAGCTTTCATGTTTGGAGGCAATTTGGGATTACTATGGAAGTGATTTGGCCAGTGTAGTAATTGTGTTGAGGAGAAATCAGAAGCTAGTTTCCTTCGCATTTGCTAGATGCCAGATGTCTGCACTATTCACTCTGGCACTGAGGACTCCTGTAGCAAAGGCTGGGGTGTTTCAGGGCACCCAAATTCCTTGCTTGTCTCCTAATGGCATGTCTTCCCTTGGTGCTGCTCTGAAGAGTGCAGTTTCCCAAAGCTTACTGCTCTGAGCCCAGGAATTTCAGAACAGCACTGAACATAGCTTGAGTTGCATGGATAATGGCATTGAAAAAGTTTGATACCCACCTGCAGGGTGTTTTTTAGTAGAGGAAAATATTTTATATGTAGAATTGCAGTGTGGGTTCCTCTGTTGAGAACTCAGGATATGCAAGGAATAAGAGTGCACTAGGCACGCCCTGTCCGTAGTCATTGATAGTTTCTTGGTATGATGATGTGTGCTTATGTGAAGAATGTAATTAACCACCTTCAGTTCAGCCCAGTTCATTTAAATGCCATTTGTCTAAGTGACTGAAGTGTAAACATCGAGCTGCCAGGCTGGTAGGGCCTTGCTAGAAAATACAAGTATGTATCACAGATGAGGAAGGACTCTGTTGGTACTGACCAGGCACCTGCAAGAGAAAGGCTGTAGGCTGCCACATGGCCCCTTGCTCCCAGCGGGGCGGCAGGTTTTGGTCACTGTGCTTTTAGGCTGCTACTGTCAGAGAAAAGGCTGAGCACCTGCTTCCTTTCCCCCCCTCCAGCCTGTGCCGATGTTCTTCCTCTGATTGCAGTGTACTCAGTGTAGCATTGGTAGGATACATGGACATTTTGATCCCTCAGCTAATGCACTGGCTTTGAGAAAAGAAGACTCTCTGCTTTTAGCAGAGAGCACTCCTCTCAGGAGCATGCAGCTCGGGCGGTGGCTGCACGCCAGCCTGCCCCAGCCAAGCCTTCGCTGAGGCTGCCACCCACCCACCCACTGCCCGCCTTCAGCCACTGCACAGCCGCCTCCTCGTACCCAGCAGGACGCTGCTGCCGAAAGCTAGAGCAGAGTTTCTGGTCTTGAGATTTCATTAAGACTTACCAGAGTTTACTGCTGTTTTGGTTGGGCTCTGTTGTCTCCTCTGTTGTTTTCAGTGGCTGCTGGGCTTCTTTGGTGCAGAAAACTTCTGAAAATATGAGCCTGTCATGCTTGGGCATTCAGAAATTAGAAGAAAGAAACATAGAAATCTACTTTTTATTTTATTTTATTTTATTTTATTTTATTTTATTTTATTTTATTTTATTTTATTTTATTTTATTTTATTTTATTTTATTTTATTTTTAAATTAAATTATAATATGCTTTGTAGGTCGTCCTCATGTTTCTGGAGGCCTGATTCACGTCTGTAAACTTGTGGCTCGCACTTCTGTCGTCTTCAAGGGGCTGTGGCTCAGGATGAAATATATTGCTGCAGCTTTTATCCCAAAAAGGGCCCTTCACAACGCTTTACAGAGACAGGTGACTTGTAGCTTGATACCACAGTCCTTTGGGAGGCTGTTTTGTTTTGTTTCATTTCCCAGTTCCAGTCTATTGAGAAAGTGCTGATTTGAATAGACATGAGAAGTATTAAGATATCCTGTGATCACCCAGGCTTAGCAATGATTAAAATAATTAAAATAAACTTGCCATCCTAAGTACTGGGAGATTGTTTTCCAAGAGAAAATAAACAAGGAGCAAGTGGAAAATATAACCATTTAATGACAGGTAATGTTATAGAGCAACTTCTAACTTCTTTCTCTGAAAGCCCCATGAAGGTACACCTGAGGATGTGGGGTATCCAGGCAGCCTAGCTTCATGCAAGAGAATTTTCTTGTGGGATGAGAGCCCTACTTGGGCTTCTTGTTATCTTGCTAGGGACAGGAACAGGGTGGAAATGTCCGTGGTGCATGGAGTTACTCCCACCTCTCCTTCCTGGGAGTGGGGCTGAGGAGAGCGCTGGTTCTCTTCTTTGGTAATCCATTATGTCCACAAACAGAGCAAGTGACTTTTTTTTTTTTTTTTTTTACTAGAAAAATCATTTTATTCTCTTCCACCTCTTCCATTATATCCCCAGCAAGCCACCTTTTGATTCTGCTCCCTTGGTGCCTGCTCAGTGGAAAATCTATATTCTCCAGACCCGTTGTATTGCAATACCCAATGAGTATGGAGGTAGTGGGGAAAAATAATTGCTCACCATCTGGCATTGGTTACTGCAGGAGCCCATCTGCCTGTGCTGGCCAGCAGAGTTGATGTGCTGAACCCTTACCAGCACTGCCCATCCATGGAGATGAGGAGAAAAATTGTACACAGCTCAGGAATTTTTGAGCAGCCTGAAAGCACTGTGTCTACAACAGAAAACAGCGAGTGAGAAGGCTGTTGCTTTTAAACAATTTGTTTGCATTAAAGTTACTGAAGAGAGTCTCACTTGTAGGAGTGATCATTTTTATTTCTCCTTGTGCAGGGAATGTATAAAGCTCTTTCACCTCTCCAGCTCATCGAACCCCTCCAGCTGCAGGGCTGGTGGCCGGGGGTCAGCTGTGTGCAACTGGGGGTTGGACCGATGATCTCTTGAGGTCCCTTCCAGCCCCTCCAATTCTGTGATCCTGTGACTGATGTCGCAGGGCCAGCAGGCGGCTGCTGCATGGGGCCGGCACGCTAGATGGGGCGGTTGTAATGTCAGATCCCAGCCCTTCCCACGGCGCGGAGAATTCAAAATGTTGGGCTTGCTTTTGTCAGTGCGCAAACCCTTCTGCGGCAGCACTAAGAGACCGCTCAGAGCCGGCTTTGTTTCACATCTGAGCCTTTCTGGATGTCCTGGCAGAGCCTTTATTAGTTTTGGTGTCTTTAAATGCTAACTCAGCAGTCTTTAAAGGCATAAAACCAGAATACGATAGGATAGCATGGCGCTGTTTTACACTTCCTGAAGCACCCCCTTTTAAAAATCTTTTTCTTTTAAGCAATACAATGTATATTTATTTAAACAATACAAACTGTTATCATCAGTCATCTGCTCTTCGCTCAGCTGAGGTAATGCTGCCGGCTTGGCATTATCGGTTGCACTGGTGAAATGGGATCTCCTCGCAGCATTGATTCTGCTGTACTTTGGGTCCAGGCTCGCGGTTTCTGTATTGATCCATCAAAGAAACTGCTGAGGAGCAGGTGAGCAAGGTCTGTTGTCTGTGCTGTTTGGGAACTAACAGGAGCTATTATTCTTGGTGGGAAGCCTGTTGCACACGTAGACATTGATCCATTATGAGAGAAGTCTGCTTTAATTAGAGCCATGTTTTCCAGTATTCGTACAGAGTGCTTCGACCCTGCTCCACAGCAAGTTCATAAATGCAGACTTTCAGGCTGAGTTGTTCATTTATTATGTAGTCTTCTGGAAAAGAAACCATTAAAAAGGATCAGACTGAAATTTTTGTACGTGCTGAACTCTGAAGTAGCCTTTTCTAAAATGAAACTCAATGGGATCTATACAATGTATTCAGAAGTACATACTTAGACTTCGGTTGGCATTGTGCATGGAAGCAGATGCTGCTCATCTTGGTGTTTTCCTGGCCAGCTAGAGATTTAAAGGTTATGTATGCAGCTGTAAGGGCAGAAGTAGAATCCCTTAACTGAAAGAGACTGAAAATAAGAATTCCTTCTCTCAGCCTAGAAATTCTGGAATTGGAATGACCTTCCCCAGAAGCATAAAACAGAAATATCCCTCATTATTTGCAATTTAAAAACAATTTAATGGCAGGGAAAAAAAAAAAAATATATATATATATATATATATATATGCATATATATATATATATATTATTTCTTTATTCTTGGAGGAGGATGGCCTGTCTAGGTTTTTTGCTTTTAGGCTGTCTTTCATGATAAACACCCTGGCAATGTTAAGTGCTTCACATACGATTGATAAATATCAAAGATAACATCAAAATATTCATGTATGCTAGTACATGTGCTGCAGATTTTTTTTTGTCTATGAGAAGAAACAAAAGTATAAACACTAAATATGACTACAAGTAAACAAAGACATTTCCCCTTGTCACATCCTTATGCTTTATTGTTTTCCAAATGAAACATAAAAAGAACACTCTTACTAAATTACCAAATCGTCTCTCAATAATTTATTCAATATTGGCTGAAATGATCATGAAAATGTCTTAGTCATTTCTCACTGAGTCAATTTTATAGAACGTACTCCATGTCCTATAAAATGATGGCATTGTAGTAGTACAAACAAAATCAGAATTTCAGTAAATTATATCTGTAAGTTTTGGCCTTTTCTGATAGAGTTGTACAGATTAATGTAACAGGAAAAAAAAAAAAAAGTGCCCCTACAATATCTCTTATTAGCCAAGTTCTGTTTGAGTACAAGCATCTAGCAGGCGTACACCTCCAATCACCCCCCAAACAGCCATTGCAGCATTTACAAGGCTAATGAACCCCAATTCCCTCACCCCACAGCAACCACAAGAAGTGCTTAGTGTTTTTCAGCTCCAGTGTCTCAAGAACAGACAGGACTGCTGCTGGCTTTCCAAAAACTTTGGGGTAGGCTGTGTTGCTAGAGCAAAGTGGTGAGAGATCTTCATGACCTGGACTCTGGTGGAGGAAGCATGGTGTACTTCCATCCATGTCACAAAGTGTGTAGTTTTATCCTTACAACAGAATATTGTTATGTCAGGACATAAGAGCATAGCTATTTCTTTACTGATTTGAAAAAAATGCACCAACTTATTTCAGATTCACACATAACCTTGACCTAAAGATGCAATAAATAAGGTGGCCTACTTCACTGCTTGTTGCAGCCTTAGGATGATGTATTATCTGAACACTTCCTTTTACGTTAACTGTTCAAAATGCTGCCAAAGTGATTTAATTCTTGATATGGACATAAAAACCTGTTGCAGACATATATCAGAGAACCAGCAAGTCCTGGCTAAGCAGATTAGAAGGTTTACCTATGGCACCCAACTTTTCTGTCGTCAAATAGAAATGTGATAGTTGGATTTGTAATATGACGGTCTCTTTGTGGACTAGTCTAGTTAAATATATATACACATATATACATGTACATAGTTTGCTTAGTTACCTTTAAACATCATTGTTTTCCAAACGAAGTATGTAAAACGAATACCAAGTCACTAAAAACATTAAATTCCTGAAATATTATAGGTGTAGTGTAACTGTGCAGAGGATGACCGGACTGCATGTCTGATTTCTCACATGGACAAGCAATTGGCAGGATTGATCCTTTATTTGATATGGGCTCATTGAAATATGCAGGACAAGCACAATCTTTTTTGATCAACTTCATCTCTGCCAGGCTATCTTGTAGACCACGTGGCAGCAGCTTGAGAGATTGTATCATCCCAACTGATTATGATGCTCATCATAACTACTTCATTTACACTGTTTTCTTCCTCTGTATTTGCTGGGCGTCTCTATGGGTTCTTATGCTTAGTTTGTAGGATTTTCAGGGGCAGGATGTGTTGCTGTTTTTTATTGATTTCTGTACATTAATCAGAACCTAGTACTGGAAAATTCTCAAGCTCAACAAATAGGCCATGCTATTCCTGCTATAAATTAACTGTAGTAAATTGGCTAATCACTGCCACTGAAAAGCGGTATGAATTCATGAAAAACTTGATGCAACCCAAGAAAAAAATCCTGTCCTAGTAATTCTTGTTCTGTGCATTCATAGATCTTTATCAAGACAGTAGATAGTGAATAATCACTAAACATTAGTCGTTTGGGGATAAGGGTTGGGATGGGGGGAAGTAGGGTGTGGGGAAAGCTTCTCTACTGCAAAGAAGAGTATTAGTGAGTGACTTGGTATTCCTTTGTAAAAGGTGTGTTGAAAGGGGGAGTGGACAGGAACATGATTTACCACCATGTTTCTATATGGTAGCTGTAGCATTTCTCCAAAGCATTTTTTCAAACATGTTTATTTTAAGAACAACCTGGATGTGTTGTTGTTTCCATGTAGGCAAACCATGACCATGTTGGCACAGCAGCCCACTGCATGGACCTAGGGCATCTGCCTCAGCGCATAGCCGTGGCTTGTTAGGGTGATATCCTGCAAATTACTGTTGTTTGGCTGTGCCCTGGTCTCAGCGTGGTGTTTTGTAACAAAAGGTGGAGACCAGTCACACTAAATTTCATCTCAGGAACATTCCAGAGTGAGATCTGTTGAACTGAAGACAATACAGTCGATAAATAAATGAAACCAAATGAGTGGCAACTCCATTGAATTTTCTACTTTTCGAGGGCTAAGTAGCCTACTGAAGGAAAACACTAGATGTGTCTTGCTTTGATATGTCTTGACTTCAAAGGGGTTTTGAGACTGCTCCACAGGACTGTGTTTTACTGATGAGCTAAGGAAACATGGCCTAGATGTAATCTCCATGAAGTGGGTGTACAACATTTTGATAAACTAATCTCAAAAATATTTCTCAGGGGTTTTCTGTCAGATTAAAAGGGCATCTCAAGCAGAATCTTGTGGAGGGCTGCCCTTCACCCAGTTCTACTCAATATTTCAGTTTTGATTTGAATGTTGCAAAATTTGCAACTTTTAGCAAGCCAGAAAAGATGCAAGCACCTGAGAGGACAACACTGGGAGTCAAAGCAGTAGTCGCAAGCTCAAACAATGGGGTAATGCAGCTTTCCATTAGTTGGTATAGTCTTTCTTTGGGCTGATTTTCTTGTAAAACATTATCAAAACATCAGTAAAATTCCAACAAGCTTGAAAGATTAATCACTGTCAAATAATTTGTGCCCAACAGTAAGGTTTCACATGGATTAGAATAAAAAAGTCTGAAAAAAAATGCTTTGGAGAAACACAGCAGTTAACATGTAGAAATATGCCATTTCAAGCTTTCATTAAAACTCTTGGAGTTCAGGACTCTCCAACGTGAAAACTGGGATGAGAGGGCAAGTAAGAGCAGGAGGTTTGGGAGATTATGGCTGTGTATGATCATGCCTCAGTCCCACATTGCTAAAGAGAAAGCAAATTAAAGGAAGGGAGTTATAGAAAGCCAGTGTACCTGTGCTTGAAAACCAAGATGGGAAATTGGGAGTAAAAGAAGAAACAATCCCCATTGTAGTCCCATTGTCCATACTGACTGCAATGACAAAGGAAAAGGTATCAGCAGTGAAATAATTAGCTATTTCAAATTCATTACATTTTAATAATTCAAACATTATCAATAATGCAGGTAAAAAGAATATTTCAAATATACTTTTTGCCAGGGTCCCTCTATAATATTCTCCTCCTCACTGAAACAAAGCAGATTATGCTTCTCGCCACCCTGCAATGTAAAGAGAAGGGCAGTGTAGCTCTAAAATGCCTAACCACCTTTTGTAACATTTTAATGAGCTTTTCCATATTGCTCTCAAGAGGGCAGCTTTCCCTGCATTTCTAAATATGTTCTCTGGGTAAATTCAAGCAGCAAGTTCCTGATGAAATTTTGTTATTTTTAGAAATAAATGAAGCAGGATACATCATTTTCCCTCCTACACCTTTGTTGATGCCTTAATATAAAGACCTGTGTTCAGAAGTTAATTACAGCATCCTAGATTGTGCACCAAATAGGCATTGCAACGGCAAGTGGGTGCTATTGTAAGGGGAAAATAAAAGGAACAATGCCATACAAATGTCACTTTGGAGTTCTTTTTAGGTCTGATTACCACCCCAGGAAAACAGTACTGGCTTGTTTGCCACAAAAAGGATTAAACTGCCTCACATGACACTCCGGGAATGGATGCCCAGGTGAAAGGCGTATTACGGTAAACATGGTATTTTGGGTAATAGCTAAGGAAGGAAAGAAACATCACAAAACAAATTGCAATGCGTATTTGTCCCGTTTTTGAACTTTTATGCAATCTTATACACTGTTTCACGTAGGAGAAGGAATTGTTAGTAGGAACAGTAGTCACTTTGGTTTCTTCATCTGTTTGTACACCGGCTTCTGTGTCCGTGAAGACAGCAGGAGTCAAACGACAGGGCATAGTTTCATTGCTCACAGCTCAGTCTTTTTTTCAGCTGGCGTTTGGTGAAGAAGATCTCCCTAGATTTTTTGGGAGATGTTTTCCCATAGTTGCCCTGGCTTCACTGTGGCCTCCTCGGTCAAAGATTCTGGTCTTTCTGCCCTTCTTACCTGGACACTCATGATTTTGAGCAAAGTAGCTTTTGCTCCCAAAGTTTTTAACCAGATTTGTAACATTTATAACATGTCATTGAGTTCATCGTGATGCACCTCTAAGCAGCGGTGCATCACCAACAGTTACCCCCTGCCTCTGTGCACAGCAGAACACTGTCAGGGTTTTGACTCAGGATAAAAAGCTTCAGCTGCTGAACTACCAGCAGTACTACCTGAAACAGCTGCGAGGGGTCATTTTTCTTCTGACACATTGGACAAACATGGTCTATTGAAAGTACGGCCTATGGTGACACAGCCGCATCCTGAGCTGAAAAATATTTATCTTGTCTGTTCATTCACCAAAAGCAAATTGTCACTAATGCATATTTTCCCAACACCTGAATATGGCACGCTTCCAGCTTGCCAATTTGTCTGATGTGCTTTGCTGATATCAGTTTTGCTCTGTGTTTGTTACACATGCTTTCCAGTAAGTTCTGGCAAACACATTCATTATTAGATCACAATGAAAATAACTAACGCAATAAACTAGCCTTTTTCAGGGCAAATGTATTTTTATAAGACTTGAAATATACCTGTCCATTTGTTACTTTTGGAGTGTGTTTGAACATCTGCTTTGTTGCTGGTTTTGGAAAATCACCAAGTTGTGTGAGGTACAGCAGTCCTCTCTCTACACGGTACCTAAGGCAGTGAGGACAGGCGTTTAGCAGAAGTGAAAGAGAACAGACCCTTGTATGACTAACAGAGGTTCTGAGGGTTAAGTAACACATCCATCAACATGCAATCGATTCACCACACTTTCTGCACTTGAAAAGTGAAGTCAATTTCTGACTATTAGTCATTAAAAAAGTATCCTCTGGTGCAAGTGCGAAGCACCTTGTACTGTCAGTATCTGGAGCTGTGATGCTGGTCTAGATGTATCCCTCGAGGAGGATGATCAAATACAGGAAGTTCTAGTGCATAAATATCTCACTTTGCATCAGGAAACAGCAGGTGAAGCAGACACAGGGAAAAACATGAGCGTTTTGTTTCAGGTGTCTCTGCGGGCATGATGTAGATTAATCCACTTGGGCATGGCTCACAGTTACACAGCCCATTCAGCTCATGCTCCTGCCCATGTAGGAGGAAAGTAATCCTTGCAAATCCATGGAAACTCAGGGGCTGACGTGATAGTAATCCTAAACTTGAACAGATGAGACTTGAGTCTGTCAGACCTCATACAGTTGCTCAGACAGATGCCATGACTTGGACTTTTAAGTGGGTAGAGTGAATCCCTTCCATAGGGAAGAGAAGCTGCAATTACGAGAGAATGCAATTCTAGTTCAGTAGTGTAGAAAGCATATTCATATATAAATATAGTGAGGTAGCCTTTAAGTCATTTAGGGAGACACACTCAAGCAGAGTCCTGTGCTCTGCTTTGGTTAAGTCCTCCTGCCATTCTCTTGTTTCTAACATTGCAGAACATCTGGCAGCACAGAGATGCTCCTTTATTTAATGGCAACTTCTGGCTGATGGATTTTACTTTTTTCAGGTACAGAACGGAGCACAAAAGCCAACCCTTAGCAGTGAGACTGATGTGATAACTAGCTGGACCTCAGGGGGAGAGATAGTAAGGAAACAAACTGGAGTTATAGCTGTCTTTACTGGATCTTGTTAAGTGTCTCTTCTGGTTGTTTCTGATTTATGTTTGTTCAAATTTCTGTCTCGTGAATAAAGTTATAAAACACTAACCTCCAAAGAGGCAGTCAAGTTTGGCAAAATGTACAGTGCATAATGTACAGACCATTCACACTAGATGTTATTCATCAGCTTTCAGTTTTTGAAAGGCTTCTTTTTCTCACTCAGTATTTATTTGATGATTTTCCTAAGAGTGGCATTTGACATTTAAGTGATAATTGTCTAGCTGTCACTTGCCTAAATTTTACTCCAAGTGGGAGAGAGGGATTAAGCCAAATGTCAATATATATCTCAAATTAACTCAATTCCCTTGCTTGAGTCTTTCTTCTTGCATTTTTACTCATACTCCTATCCTTAATACAAACCTGACCACATGTTTTATGTGCAGAGATGAAGACCTGGCCCCATAAAATGGAAATTTTGGTGCTGGCTTGACTGTACTTGGGATCTCACATCAGCTCCTCAGACCAGAATATGTTGTTTCTCCTTGGTCTCCCTTTACTGAATTATCTGTTTGCACATTTTAAGAGAAAATAGAAAGAAAGATACATTTATGCCTCTCAGTAAGGTTAAATTCCTTTTTTTTTTTTTACTCTACATAAGATTACAAGAGAGAAATCAAATCAAAACAAAACAAAACAAAACAAAAAAAAAAAGGAGGAAAACTAGTGAGCAGAAGCCGAGAATAAAGTCCCAAGATAAGGAGCAGGGTAAAAATGTTTTGTAAATCTATTACATACAGTCATTAAGGCATGATAGAAGTCTGGTATTTCATTTCGGCAGGGATAATGAGGACAGGCCTTTTTACATAGATTCATAGCACCAACGACAGAGGGGTTATTAGGTCTGATTTGTGCAATATAAGCCCTTAAATTACTCTCATTTACCTTTCTGTTGAGCTCAGTAACCGCTGTTTGATTGGTGTTATCCAGAAAGACACCCAGTCACGATATGATGACCTCCAAAGACAGAAAATCCACAGGTAGCCTTGGTAGCTTAATCACATTTGCTGTTGCAATAGATACTTGCTTTCAAGTATCTACTTGATAGCTATCTACTTGCCTGTTCTCAGTTTCCAACCATTGTTTCTTATTGTGACTGTCTCTGCCAGACTAAACGTCCTCTTTTTAACCTGGTACTTTGTCCCTTGTGCAGCAGAAGGCTGCAGCATCTATGTTCATGGGAGCCATCCTCATCCAGTCAAATGCTGAGAGTGGATGCTGTAGCCAGAGCTTCAATTTTGTCTCTTTATGCAAAATCTGTCCAAATACAAATATTGCATCTAGCCAAATACCACGATGGTTTCAGAACATTCAAAGATGTTCATGGATTTTCAAAGCCAGAACATTTGATAAACAGGCTTGAAAATTGCCTAGTCCAGGTGTGGGAAGCTTGCAGCCCATAAAACGGGCTTTGAGTCTGGGAATTTTTTCTGCATTGTACATATGGATACAGATTTTCTGCTCTTTCTTATTACTGGATAATAAAGAGGATTATATCAGCCCTCTCCTCTACAATTACACTCAAAATTCTTATTTTGCCCTGATTTGCCCCTTTTCCTGTACCTGATTTAACCTGGCACTCTGGATAGCAAAGGCCAAGCTCTGAGGTAAGGCTTCTGTTGAAGCTCATCTCTGTTTCCATAGGAATTGCAACATGTTTCAGTGCACTTGTTTGTGATATTTAAAGAGAAAAGGAGAGAGGCTATTTCAGTTTGCTTGACAGAATTCACTTATGTGAGCAATATGCTATATTAACAGATGAACACTGATAATAGAGATTATAAATATCTGTCCAGGCCTTGTAGTCTTTCTTGCAGAAGAACACGATATCCCTAATTCCTTCATAGCCATTCGATTTTTTCAAGTCATTTCCATTTTGGGGAGATGTCAAACAGCAGGACATGTTTTGTTTCTGAGGGTTAACACATTGCAGTTCTGTGGAAGATGTGGCCATCTGGGGCACAGGCACCCTTCCTCCATCCAGCCCTGCCCAGGCATGCAGGAGCTGGCACATGGCAGGCTCTGAGAGCTCGGGGTGCCTGTGTGTGGGTGTGAGATGGAGACAGGGAAAGAAGAGTAAGTGCTACAGCAGTAATATCTGTCCAAGTGGGAGGAGAGGGCATGGATGAGTCTGAGCATCCAGGCATTTTTACCAGCATGTCAATTAACCCTGGCTCTGAGTAGATTTAATTGGACTCTGAAGGCAGCCAGTCTGCCAGTAGTTCGGAGCTGGTCTAAGGAGCAGTAAAAATGTTGGAAGCCATGAGCCAGCTTGTTTCTGGGGCTCCCCCTGCCAGCTCTGCAGCTGTGTCTGTGGTCACGCAAGCAGGTCTTTCAGTTTTGGTTGTGTCAGGATGTGGAATAACTCGTTAAAGCACATCCAGCTCCAAGAAGTCCTCTGCAGGTCTCCATGGCTGGGTGGGCAGCGAGGCAGGCATGGAGCTGCCTGATGCCACAGCAGGATCAGTGAGAAAACCAAAGGAGAGAAACAGGTGCTTGTTTTTCAACAGTGGCTTGTTCATTGCAAATAGATGCTGTCTCTGGAAGAATAAAGCCAAACACATGCCGCACTTCTTTCTAGGTGTGCATTTGTTAGAAGCAGCAATTCAGGAACAAGTTAGAGTTTATTTAAAGAATGGAGCCTTTAGGGGTGTTTTCCTTGTCCTTGCCTGTATCTCCTGCTGAGCACCCCACTTCACGACATGCTGAAATCTCCTTCTCAACCTCACCCCGTGCCTCTGCCTTCCCCTCCCACCGCCCCCATGCCTCCCTCCACCCAGCCTTTCCCTGCTCTCCCTGCACCATGTACTGCTGTGCCAAGCCCCTTCCTGCTCCCTCTGCAAACCCATCTGTGCTGTGAAACTCCCCACCTACAAAGACCACACGCTGCTGTCTGAATCCCACTCTCTTCTTGTTTTGTATCAGTTTAAATCTGTTGGCTTCAATGGTGTTGCTTCTCCCCTTGCAGCTTGAAGCAAGAATCACAACTCGGTATCTGGCCGGGCTGTTCAAGGATAAAATCTTCCTGGGGAACAAAAGGCTCCCATTGTTTTCTCAGCAACATAAAGCTTCCTCTGCACTTAGATCTGCATGTTTTTAATTGTTACCATGTATAACTGTATTTTTTTTTCCCAGGCAAAGAGCATCTTTGCTTGCTGCTGTCCTGCTCTCAAACTCTTTTGTCTCAGTGAGGTGGGGGTAAGGTGTTTGCAAACCCTTCTCCCACTGATACTGGGTATGGTTGCTGAGGCTGGACTGGCCATATTGCAAACACTTAGCCCTGGCCCTGGGAAATGTGCTCCAGGTACACCAGAAGATGTACACAGGTACACAGGTTCACTGCTTCCTTTAGAGACTCTCCCTGAACATGCCAGGAGGGAGACAGTTCTCATATACCTCGGGCCCGAAGACCATGAGTCTAATTACTGGGACATAGGGATGTTCCTAATCACGAGTTTTGGTGTGTTGTACAACACATTCTCTTAGTGTTAGTGACAATCTTGGTTACTGGCTGGAAGATTGGAATTTAGCTATAGCAGAACCCATTCCTCTACCTCCAGCATGTCCTTCCCCTTTCCCCCATGAAACCACCCCACTGCTGACAAAGAGCAGGAGGATGCTTCGCAGGAGGAAACACCTTTTGGAGGGACACATGTCCCTTGTACTGAGAGGTCGTTGTCCTGAGACTTGGTGGATACCCAGAAGAATCACATGGAGCTGTGTATGTAGAGAGTTGGCGTTGACTATAAAAACCCACCGCATCTAAAAACAAGGACAGCTTCTCCCAGAGACACCTGCACGATGCTTTCTGCGTGGGAAGAAACAGACACAGTGAAAGCGAAGTGCAACATTTTGCCCGAAATGGCATCTTACCGAGTCAGAGCTTCACAGTGACAGCTCCGTGCCCAGCCAAGCCAGCTTCTACATTTTCTAAATGTATTCTCCGGCGCCTTTGTCATGATTGGAAACACCACAGCTGAAGCTGTTCATCGATTCTGTGGGTTTGTCAACCTAAAGTGTTTTAGATGGCCATGCGGCGAGGTATCTGTTTACCCTGCTTTCTCTATTTGCTTCTTACCTGGGCAGATTGCTGAGCCTCTGTGAATCCTCATTGATTTTCCTGGGAGTGAAATGTCATTACTGCTGCAGGCTGCACACATCAGGTACATTGGAGAACGGGATCATTAGGGGGCTGTGTCATTAGCTGCGCTCCTAATGTACTCCACAGTGCTTTCTTCTCGAGGAGGTGACACTGATTATCCGAGCTGGCTGCCTCATCTGCTCTCAACACAGTACCACTGGGTCTTGTACAACCTCTGGTGTGTTTATCCCCACACAGCTCAGGTGCAGGGTACACAGCGTTCCTGCGGGAGGTCGGGTGCTAGAGGGACCTACACAAAATCACTCTGCGGCCAGGCAAGGAATTGAGCCCAAGCCTTAAGAGCCTGTGGCTGAGGTGAACGGTGAGGCAGGGCTAGCTTGTAGCTGGAAGACACCGTGACAGGACCTTTGGGCCTCTTCAGCCCTGGTCTCTCAGTCCTTACCCAAAACTGCCCTTTAGCAGACTGAGGTATTGTGGTATCGTGCAGCTATGGGTTGTGATGAGGTTGTTCTGTCCTCAGAGTTTAGTTTATGCCTGCAATATACGCATATTTGGCTTTTAAATAGCAGTCACAGCCTGCTATTCAACTCCGCCCAGTATCTGTATCTTTCCTTCGCCTGTGTGCAGTCAGGGAGATATGGCTTTAATCCAGCAATTGCATCTGATCACACACATCTGTTAATTCCTGTTCAATAATCTAATTGCCTACAAGAAAAAAATGCCGTGTGTTTTGTAAAGTTTTCTATTTTTGGAAAGTTCCTAGTGAGATATTTTATGTTCAAACGGCAGAGATATAGGTCACAAATCATATTAAGTTTCCATTTTTAGTCATCTTTCAAGAGTTAATAACATTTTACTTGTCACACAGCCCCGATAAAGCACCCAAACTCATGGCTTATCAAGCTGTTGCAACTGAGACTTCCCACACCCTCGTTAGCACCTTGCAGTCCTGATCCTCAGCTGACCTGAGGCTGTGACTATATCTGAATTGCATGTCAGGACGGGGTCTGGGCACACATTATCACCTTCCAGGGCTTCTTGGGAAGGAAACGTGTGCGTGGGCAGGAAGGGACATGTGGCGTGCTCCCACGGGTCTTCTTGTCTGCGTGGTTGGGGGTCCAGCACCCTGAGGGTCACCATGAAGCCCATCTGCCCTGCAGGTGGGGTTCAGCCATGGTGCACACACTGGGACCTGCCTACTACATAGAAATAGTCACTGCCCAGACCTCTTCATTTACCTGAGCTCTGAGTAGGAGCAGCTTTGTATCTTCCCTTGGGCTCTTGGGCACTAGCTGTTGCCCACCTTTATCCCCAGCCACCAGGGTCAGGCCTGGTTTCCTCCATTGCCTGATGCATAGTCCAAGTGAAACTCACAGCAGATTGGTTTAAAAACCAGCTGCTTTTTAAACCTCTTAGCTTTAACCATCACAAAACATTAGCATACTCACTAGGATTTAAGATGCTTGCATGCCCTTCTGCCCTGACATGGCTATGATACTGGATTCATCTACCAGGTGGCCATCTCACCACCTCCAGCCAGGTGCTCCCAAGCAACCAGATTTCATCAGGTGTGCCTAAGCCAATAACCTCAATTGCCACATGAATCAATTGTCATTAACCGATACAGGATCCAGCAGGCAAACAAGCTCCTTATTGGTCATTTTTAACCTCTTGCATCAGTGTAGCTACAGCTATCTGAAACACACACTAATGCAACATGCTCATGATGGCTTCTATTTTTTTTATAAGCTCTTTATAAGCCACTTATAAATAGAACCTTAATATGAAGTGTGACAGATTTCTAGTCTTTATTCTCTCCTTAGCCCTCCAAGCGCTTCCTTTCTGTAATACAGAATATATCCAGCGTGCCCTAGATATTCTCCATTCTTGCTGATGACTTTAGCTCTCAGCCATTGATTCTCTCCACTGCTTTGTCAGTGCAAATGGATCAGGGCTGCAACTGTCTTTTCATTTAACATTTAGAAAGGACAAATAAGATCAAAGGGGCAGTGAAGGGGTGATGAATGGATGATGTATTTTGTTGCTCATGTGATGCCCTGAGGTTGAGGGGTTTCATGTCAATATAGTAAAGACACAAAAATCTGTATTTCATTTCCATTGCAGAAGAGAGAACTGGAGTAGCCAAGTGAATTATTAAAAAGAAAGAGAAAAACATGGTGAGGACATTGTGTGACGTTTATGTAGCATCAGTACTTTGTGATATTCTGTCTCACCAATGAACTTCACCAAATTCAGTGTATAATAGTCTCGCTTTCACCCCTAGGCAAACACAGTGGCACAAAATGCCCAGTTTAGGGTTACACAGAGAATCAGTGGCAAAAGGGGGATGGAGCCCACATTCACTGTAGCCTCCAAATACTGCTTCTGTTCACCCTCTGCTGCCAGGAGAAAAAATTTTTATTTATATATATATATATGCGCGCGTGTGTGTGTGTGTATATGTATATATATATATTTCATTTATAAGGAGAAAACTCTAGAAGTGTATGAAAAATAAATGTTTAGAAGTCTATTCTGGTTTTGACTTTTTTTTCTATGGGGGAAAATTCCGTGCATCAAAGACTTGTGTGGTGTTGAAAGTTTAGAAGTAATACCTGTTCACTTCAACATATGTTGTTCAGATTTTACTGATCCCAGTCCCTTCAGTGTGCTCTTACTTTACCATTAAAACAAGCAAAGCCCTGTTGTTTCTCTTCATCCTTTCCTTACATTTAGCTATGAACAGTATAATGATGGATGTCTTGAGACAGTTAATAGATTGGCAGGCAGTTGCAGATAAGCACATCTTCTGTTTCTCACGAACCCCAGAGAACATCAGGTGTAGAACTTGTAGGATTTAAAGCACAGCCACAGCTGAGGTCTGCGGACTATAATCTAACCTAATACTTTCTCAGCCATAGATTCCTTCCCCTTTATTTCCTTAAAACTTTTGCTCTTGCGTCACTGATAAATCATAGCCTTTTGCTTTGTAATATAGCCCCTTTTTATTTAAAGTTTTGCCTCCCTACCCATTAAACATATCCTCATTAGTGCTGCTTTTACTTTTCAGAAACGTATATTCAATATTACAGGCTTGGAGTTCTTTTGTTTTCTCCCTGAAGAGGTAAAACCCTGGGGGATTTAAGTATCTACTTGATAGGCTCACACAATCTTAATCAGCCTATAATGGAGCTAATGGCTGTTTGTCATCCTTGGAGATATAAATTTCCTGGTGATGTCTACTGCAGTCAGTGCATGAAGTATGCTCTGACTGCCAGCAAGGTCTAATAACCAGGAGAAGGGCAGCCAGCTTCAGCAGTGAGCAGGAGACTGTACTGGCTGCTTTTCTGGGGAACTCTGCTTTTTCAGTACCGAACGGGGGAAAATGGATAATGCTGGTAAGTGAAATAAAACAGATCTTCCTTCTTAGCGGAGCTACGGGGCTCGTTTTCTGCCTCTCTCACTTGCTGCAGGAGATGTGTTGCTTTAGCCTTTAGCTCCTTCCATTTCAATGTCCTTTATTAGAGCAAATTTCTATGTGTAAAATGTGACACGCTTAAGTTTTTAACCCTTTATCAGTCAGCTTTTCTGTTTTAAGTCTGTTTTTCCTTGAAATGTGATCAAAACTGTAACGTAGGATCTGCCTTCCTAAGATTTTCGGTTCTGTTTGAAAAGCTGTATGCAGGAAATGTGGAAGGAATGGGAAATGTATATAGCTGAGTAGGAAAATATCTTTCACAGACTGCAATAGGTGTGTATAGGTAACTAAAAAAGCCGACCAAAAGTGGATAGTGCGTATCTTGTACCTGCATCATTTTAAACTGCTTCTATTCCCTCTATATACTAGTTTGCTCTCTTATATTTAGAACATAAAATACTGAATACATTTGCACTTTTTATTGTTTTCTTTGATGTTCCAACTTTAGATCATGCATTTTCATGCCAAATAATGCACTGCATGGTTTCTAAGGAGGTGCACACAATACCACCATTGCATATGTGATGAAATGGGTTATTTGCATTTCCCTCTTGCATTACCTTGTATCCCTAAGCGTTACAAAAAGTGCTTTTTTGTGATGGATGTTTTGCATGTGGCTTTGACTGCTGTAAAACTTGAAGGTGTCAGTGTCTCAGTGATTCACTGATAGTAGGACAGTTCGTACTGGGATATAGAATTTGCAGGAGACTCTGTGACCTTTGAAACCTGCTCCAGTCATCAGATTTGTCTAGTATTAACCTTAAAAGTGATGATCACCTCTACAATGTATGAGAAGAAAATCTATGGTAGAATTCAGAAATGATGCTATGAGTGCAGCTTTCTTATTTTCCTATTATTATTTTTTAAATCTTATAGTAATAGGAAAACTCGTACCTATGTCTGCTTAGCTGTCCTGGTCAATACCACCTCAGGTGTGCTATGTTTCTATGACAAAACAAATTCTTGCTCTTCTCTCTATAAAATGCAAGACCAAAAAAAATCCCCTTTCTGAAATTAAAATGTTGCCATCATGGAAAACTACATTGCTGGTACCTGTGAGCTCAAAAACTAACTCTGTCCTTATATAATGTTCATTTCTGTGAAGCAAGTAAGATGAGGAATACTCTGCGCTTGGTGCTTTGGCTAGCTCCTGAGAAGACTTAACCTAATAAATGTTAACAATGTGTGTTTGATATTCCATGACGAGGCAGAATTTTCCAGTTAGAGGGGAAGGATCCCTGTTCTCCAGTACAGACTGCCTTTGGGCAAGAGATACCCTAAGCAGTTAATTCCTCCAGGTTTTTAAACTCTCCAGCATCAGCAACTAATACTACTGAAGTCTTGACAGAGCTATCACTTTAATCCAGCTATAAGAATCTGCTTTGGAATGAGTCACATTTATTTTAAAGGCCATTTTTTTGGAGGGGGGGGGGTGAAGAGGGAAGCTGGTATCTGAAAACCATAGAAACAGATTTTCCTATGCGTTTTTTTTTTCTGCCTTAGGAAGATTCCAGTTTCCTTGAGGTCTGCAAAATTTGGAAGTTAAAGTAAGTAAGGCTTTGCCCTCTGCACAACTTTACCAACTATTTGCAAAGCCTCTTATAAGGCCAGTTTGCTGAATAGCTCCAGATTTATTTATTTATTCAATTTCATGCAGAAACAGTGACTGATACTTTTTTTTTTCTTTTTTTCTTTTTTTTTTTTTTCAAGAAAACAATTTATATACAATTGAACTTCATTAAAATAATGGAAGAATAGTTAAGGACTGGGTAAGAAAACCCAACAACTGGTGGCAGTAAGCCTCACTGAGAAGGTCGATTTGTTCCCAGAGTACCTGCAGAAAGACTTTTAAGGCACTTGACCCCTAATTGAAACCACACGGAGCTGGGTCCCAGCATGGGAAGTGCACAGCTGGCACCTCTGTGGGCCTGGTCCATTCCCCCCTTCATTTCACAGGGATGTCTTGTGCTGAAATCTGGGCATTTACCAGTTGGTGATCAAACAGAAAGGAGCGGGCTATCTGCAGCCATAAAACCAACTGCCCTATCAGTTTGTTCTCCAGTAGCTCACCAATTGAAATGTAAACATGCCCGTGTATACAGACTGGATTACCTGCCTGGATTCCTCCTAAAGACATGCCATTTCTGGCAGCACAGAATGGCATAGTCCTAGCTGAGCTGGAAGTTTTAGCCGCCGAGTGTCAGAAATAACAATTTAGCTATCGGTGTCAGTGAATCAGGCCTTTGTTATTACATTCATCATGCTGCCAAAGAGACTTTCAGAGTCAGACCATGGATAATTGTTGGGCAAAACTCCATCCCCTGCTCCACATAGCAGAAATATCTCTGTAATTCATCAGTCATATTCTGTGCCATCATCAAAATCATTTTTTCTGGTCCAAACTGTTATTTAGAAAGATCAGTGTTACTAATAAGTCAGCTGATTAGGTCCATGCTATTTCATGGTTTCAAGAAACAAGGTTTTCATTTAAGAAGTCCCTTCATTTCAATGTTGGGTTGCTTATTTTAATCCATGCCACTGAGACGGCTCCACACAACTGTTGTCTCATGTGCTCTTTTAAAAGCCTTTCCTGGAATAACAATAAAATATTCATCAATCTGTGTATGGCATGGCAGGGCAGTTCTAGCAGCATTTTTTGGCCTGTTTTGTCAGCCCTTGTCTCTGACAGTTTGGCCGCAGGTATTCAGCTGTGAGACTGCCTGCTGCTGCAGGGGAGGCACCAGCAGCCCCCCTGCCCACCTCCCCCAGTGGGGCCAGGGCTGCAGCTTTGCTGCCTGCCTCTGCTTCGATCCAGGCACACGGCTGAAGTCAGTAATGATACAACAACACTCACATCAAGAAAAAAAACAACAAGGGAGGGCTGGAAATAACTCATGGGAAAGAAAGAGAATATAAAAGTAGCAAGAAACTTGTGTAGCAGGAAGAGAGGAGCTTGCGGAAACAGACGTGCTCCCAAGTGATGCTTTTTTTGGGATTTCCTGCCAGAAGGAGTGAGATCAGCACTATCCCTTCCCCCAGAGCTCTTCCTCCACTCTGTCCTGCCTGCCTGGTATCTCACCTTCAAGTGGACGAGTCTCGCGTGCTAATTCATAACCACAAGGCATGCTGGTGTGAGGTGCCTGGGGGCAGGGGTTTGACAGGGTGAGCCACACCACAGTGAGGTGCCACATTGTGAATGTGATCCTAGCCTCAGACAAAACCAGGGGGCCTTGTTTCATCTTTCTTGGGGATTTACGTGACTTCTTTGCACTTGGAATATTACTGTAGCAGTAATGAGCTAGCTGTGGTTAATTGTTACCCTGAATTATGTCGACTATATGGCTGGGGTTGTGGACTGTGCTTCCCAGTAAATAAGCTGTTTTAAAGGGACTGGCAGTCTTGGATACTGAATATCCTATCTTTGATCCAATAGCATACTGAACTTCTTCTCTGACCAGCAGTGAAATTTAGATTAGTCCACAGAAGCAAGACTGCACTCACTCGTGGTGGGGCAGGGTGAATAGCAAGTATCAGCTGAGCCTTCTTCTGCATGATGGCACGTGTCACAGGAAGGTTAGGAGACACAGGAAGCTGTCTGCTGGCTGTAACTCCCTTGCTTTTGAATTAACGTATCATTTTTGTCTTTCAGTAAGTCAATAGGACTTATTTAGCATCCTTTAGATGTAGGAATGCCAGGATTGAAAGCTTGTTAAGAATTGAGGTTATAGATACCTTGTAATGTCTTACCTATACTTGTGGCAAACAGTGGACGTCTTATTAAATTTTAAGGAAAAAGAGTAGTTGTTATTAAATGTTAAGGAAAAACAAGTAGTTGGAAGAGGAAGCTGAGATCTGGGATTCAGATTATGTTCCTGGTTTTCTGATGAACTCTCCATGTTCTAAGTCTGGTGTGGCACAGCTTGTCTGTGTGCAGAGCCAGCCTACCCAACAGCCTCACCATGTTCTGTAAGGTTCACTTGGTGCCCACAAAGGGCTCTGAAATACTTTGGCCATCCATGGCTTAAGCTTGGCTGAATTGTCCCTTTCCATCCTTATCAATTTGGAAACCTGAAACAAAACAACTTGTCCCGCAGACACTGGCAGTGTGTGTAACTGTGGGTTTGCCAGCTCTTAGCGCAATGACAGCTCCAAACTCCAGCAGCAAAATCAGCCTTGTCCTACTGGCAGCTTCTGTTTTGACCTTGGGTAGTACCTTGCCCAAGTGACTTGTGTATGTGTGCTTGTTCTCCCCCCACCCCTCCTTTTTTTTTCTCCATCAGTGTGAAGATGTTTTTGGAAAGCACATCAGCATCTCCTTCCTCTCTCCACCCCACGCTTACGTAAAAGTTCCCTCAGTATCTTTGCAAAGCATGGTTATTAGTGAAGTCACGCTGACTTCTACTGGGTTCACATGCTTTTTGCTATAGATCACAAAATGGTTGTCACCTGGACAATAAAATACAAAGCAACCATCAGCTCTTTTACACTACAATGTGTGTCTTTATTTGCCTCCTATTTGTGTTCATGGCCTCAGTTGAGGCAGATGTTGTAGTGTGTCACAGGTCACCACCATCTCCTAGAAAGCTGACTTTCTTCCTCCTGTAATTTTAGAATAATACCCGTGGCATATGCCCCTTTACCCAGAAGCTGGAACAGAACATTTATAAAGTCGTATTCTTGGAAAATGTTTGTCAGGATTAAACTTTCCCGTGAGGATGCAGCTCCCAGTCTGTTTTCAAGTTGGCATTGATGTAGCCTCTGAGTATCTGTAGAAACTTGTGCAAGACTAAAATGATGGTACATCTTCTAACCTAGTGATGGTCCACCAACTCTGCCTAGAATGGTTTTTGGGTAACCTCTTGGCCGGAAATGCTGGGGTTGCACTTCACACTCATCATACTCCAGCAACAATTCCAGCCTCCACAACACTTCTTATAAAGGAGCCCCATGAACTCTGGCTGTTCTGGGGAGGTTGTGTGATGCAGTTTTCATTTTCTAACAAATTCTGATTCTGTTTCCTGACCAAAAGAGCTAGCAAGCACCAGCCCATCAGGTACTGAGTCTGTACCTTATATTTACGTCTACTGGCTGTGTGTTTTTTGGCAAAATGCCCTCAGACCCCCCTGTTCTGAGCTCTGAATCATCACTGCCACCTGTTGTGAGGAAGGAAGTGTTGTGCATGGACATAGAAACCCGTTTTACAGGTACTGTTTCCTTACATGCTTCTAGCAACAACCAGACCACTGCTGCAGGAGCCAACCATTCTGAGAGCACAAGGGAGCAATCAGGAGGAGGAAGGGTTGTGTTAAGAGACGCTGGCACAAATCATTTGGATAAAAGCAGCCTGGGCTCCAGGGCCTTGGAAGACCCCAAATTGAGGGGCTTGAAGTTATCCACAAAGGGGAAAGCAACATCATGTGACTGAAAAGCAGGTGGCCGATAATAAGGATCCGGCCTGGTGCCGTTTAATCATCGTTCATTGTCTCTGGCTGTGAATCTTGTAGGAAATTCGATGCTTAATTATGGAGTGCTTTGCAGGGGTATTGCTTTGGGCGCTAAAAGCAGACTGGCTGGAATTCTATCAAAAAGCCTCCCCTCCCAGTGTTTAACCATTTTTTACATTTTCATATAAAACATTGATAAAACTTCCTCCTGAAGTAAAATTGGAAAAAAAATAAGGAGCTTAGGACTATAAGGCTGCCTCACAGCCTTCCCCCAGCAGGCACGTGCCAGTCCTGAGCAAAGCAGCCCAGCTGCTCTCATCCCTTTCTGCTGGCAGAAGGGGCCAGATGAACTCGACCCTGGCCTCTTGGCAATGGGGTATCTGAGTTTCTTGGAACGCATGTCTCAAATTGGGGTGGGATAAGGTCCCTGGTCACATCTAGTTTTCAAATAAGCAAAAGGGTCCAGAAGAAACTGAGCTGGCCAGAGCAAATGTTTAGTTATTTTTAGTTTGCTCAGCATCAACGTTTCTGTAACAATTATCAAAAAAAAAAAAAAATTAAATGCTAAAATCCTTTAAAATAATTTTCTGAGTAGTACCAGGATATTTCATAATCATGAAGACCATCCCAGGGTCTTTACAGGGATGCAGATGCAGTGGGGGACACCTCCAGAAATAAGCCTCTGGTCTCTTGCTTGACCTGTGCTAGCAGAGCACACTTCCATCAAAATTCCACAAATTCCAAGGCAAATGTGACAGCAGCTGGTATTGCCACAGGAGACAACGTTGGGACAGATTCATCCTCGCTGCAGCTCCTGCTGACTCATGAGTCCCTTCTGTCTTTCTCCCTGGGGCTTGAGGCACTCCAAAAAGTGAGGGGTTTTTGGTTACGGAGGCTCGCGTGGAAGCCATGTGGGGAGAGGAGCCGCAATATGGCTATCTCCAACCAGCAGAAAATGCGTGCTGCTAGAAGCTGCTTGTTGGCATTTAGAGCACAGTCCAGCGATGCTTTGCTGAGCTGGGGCCTTACTGCCAAAGGAAAAGGGCTGTTAGTGCAGGAAGCCTACAGAGCTCTTGTGCATGCATATATCACAAAAATAGTGTGTGTATTTTCACTTCTTTGATTGTAGCTGCGGTAGTTATTTCGCCTTTTATCTTCTTTTTTTTTCTTTTTTTCTGTTTCTGTTTTTGTTGTTTAATATTATTAAAATAACTAACATGACGCATTATTCTGTTTTAATTTCAAATGAAATTTGGCAACTTCTAGTGCTGGGATAAGGTTTAATTGCTCTTGGCATTTTAAGAAGAGATGCAAATGACAAAGACATTAAACTGACAAATTATGACAGTTCACATAACACTTTTTTCAATGGATTTTTTCCATGCATTTTTAATGCCCAGAATAGTCAGCCTTAATACTACCATATTTACAATAAATCATTATTCTAATGGAGACATTTTGCTTTGTCAGGCAATACACAATCAGCAGTTTTCAATAAAGAATCTGAAAACTGTTTAATTCTGTGACACAAACTTCTAAATGCCAGACAATTTAAAATTGGGGCCAACGTGCTGCCCTTAAATTGGGATATTAAGAAATAATTAGAACACAGTTAGGGCAGGTTGCCAAATGTAACTTTTAAATTCCCTAGTTCGTGTCACTTCGTGCAGTGATTGTGATGTGTTATATGTCTTCTGGAGGACGTATGCATGCATTTCCTACAGGGCAGCTTAAGGTTTTGAGGGGTGCCTGCAAGAGGTCAAAGTGGCTGCTTACTTAGACATGTGTGGCTTCAGGAGATGTAAAGCATCACAGAATTTAGGAACAAGGATGGGCTGGGGCTTAAAGGTGGGATGGGAGCCAGTAGCAGGCTCCACCTTGCCTACTTTTCCTACAGAGCTCAACAATTTTTTTTTCCTTCAGCACGCTGTGTGGACTGTGTCAGGGCATTTGCAAGTTTAGACAGCCTAGACAGTGGGAAAAATGCTTTCTTACCTGCAAGTAGGGGGCTCTGAGGCTGTGGTGAAGTCTTGAGCAAGATTTTGGGATCCATCAAGGTAAACGATTTACTTTGCAATGTCAGGAACATCTGAGGGTGATGAATATTATTTTATTGTCCTCCGTTTCAAAATAATGCAACATCTGTTAATGATAATTGTTTTAATGCTGGGTATTGAATGTTTAACACACACATCACAGGAGTTGAAGTACTTGTATGCAGAGCTCTGGAATTTCAGTTAAATTTCTGTCACCTGGGCAGCCTCTGGAGTTCTGTAGGTGCTGTGGGTACTCCTTCATACCCTGTTCAGGAGACTTGCCTGCAAAGTAAGTTGGGCAGGCATAATATTGGCAAACCAGCCAGATTGCTCAGTATCACGTAGAATGTTATTTTAGGAGAAAGAATAGCCAGCGTCCTTTCCACCCTCCCGCCCTAAAATGTTCCCTGCTCCCAGGGAGGGATAAGAGAGGGTGGTGGGACCCCTTCCCCTCTCTGGTGGCTGCCTGCATCGCTCTTTCTTCTGCACCGTGTGCGAACAACCTAATGACATGCCACTGGCTTGAGGGGGCAGATTGCATGGCTGCTGTTTAAAAGCACTTTTCTGAGAGTGGTGTTTTGCTGCCGCATTAGCAATGCTGTGCGTGCATTGGTAAAGGCTGCTTCTCTCTGCAGCCCTCTTACCCGTTGTGATGCTGTTGTCTATGTGACGCAATGCCTGGCTAATTCAGTGCCATGAAAAGCTCAACTGATGTAAAGAATGACCTCCCTCACCGCTGCTTGCAAGCACAGTTTTTTTTTTTTTTTTTTTTTTTTTTTTTTTTTTGTATAAATAAATAAATAAAAACTTGAGGGAAAAATTAGCTTTTCTTATCCATCAGTGCAGATGGCTCTCACCTGTTGGAGTTTGTGCACCTCTTCTGGATGTAGACAGGCTTGAGCAGTACTTTCAGAGGACCGCCTCCAGGCGAACACCAGGTGAAGGCAGAAGTTAGCATCCTTCCTGCGACCAGCACTGAACCATGGTTTTGTGACATTTCTGCCTCTTGTGCATGATCTTGGCTTCCTTTGCTTTGCCTTGAAGCTTTTTCACGGGTCAATAAATGGCACCTCAGGTAGTACCTCAGACTGCCAATGGAGAAGAGGGTAGTCACTGTCATGAAAGACAGCTGATGTGTGTTTGCCTGAATAACCAACAAAAATAAACTTAGCAGCATTGTGTGGATGGAGCTGTGTGACCTCAGTCTCTCTTTTCCTCCTCTTGACTTTTGCACCTTTGCCTTTTTATGGCTTAGGAAATACCTAAAAGCCTGGTAGGATGCAAAGTGTCTGTTGCCTGCTACTGTGATGGACTGGTCCTGATAAGTCCCTTGGTGCCCTCTGCTCCCATTTCCACGCTGCTCTGCGTGCTCTGTGCAAACCTGCCCAACTGGGGGGCTTGTTGTTGTTTGTTTGTTTTTTCTTCTTCTGCCAGCCTTCACAGTCCCATTGTATTATAGGCAGGATGAAAAAGGGAAAAAAGTGTTTTGAAAATATTAGTAGCTTGGCAGCTGAAGCTTCCCGAGGCTTTGCAGAGGGATTTGGAGTACTTATTTCCTGTACTTTCACGAGTTGTGCTATGCACTGTGCAGTAAAGCTCCAGCTCTGCAGCTGGTGCCATGGAAGTAGGTTGCTGTGCTCAGATCCGGCATTTGCCTGCACGTCATCTTCCAGGTTCAGCTGTAGCACTGGCAAGACCACACCTGCACTGGGGGCTTAAGCTGCCACCCCGTTGCTGTCTCACAAGGGGAGAGGGTGAAATTTTCGCACCAGTTTGGTCTCTAAAAACACAGAACAAACAAATTTGGGAAGAGAAAACTTACTTGTATCAAACTGGGCTTCTTTTCAGTGGAGAGAAATAGCAGAGAAAGTTATCATGTGCCCTATCATTTCTCTCCTTGTCAACTCCCTGATCACGTTGGCTAGGCACAAACACTCAGAAACTGGATGTTATTCATCCCTGGTACAAGATTACTTCCCACAGCTGAGAAGTGGTCTCTCAGTTATTTTGGAATTTGCCATGTCAAAGATGACTAGTCCAAGATTTAAAAAAGCATCATTTTTTACCATCTTAAAAAAGCATATCAGCTCCTCCACTTTGCTCCCAATTCTTCCCTCCCATTTTAGTGAATGTTACATTACATCACATTCTGTTGCTTGTTCATTTATAGAACAAGCTATCTCTTTGCTGTATTTGTGCACATCTGCATCACATGCTTTGCGTGGTGCAGGAGGCATTGCAAATGCATGGGAGCAAAAATGCTTCCCGAGCAAAACAAGGCACCCTGCAGCACACGAGCACTGACCTGCGGAGGTGATGCTCAGCCACCACACGGAGCCTGTGGAAAGCTGGATTGCTGAGGGCCACTGCTGGAGGTGGAGTGCTGGGCTGGGTGGACCTTTCCTCTATGTGTAGGATGAACACAGGCCGAGCAGAGAGATGGAGAGGTCCCAGGCTGCTGCAACATGTGTTAGTGTATCATAGTGGATGGAGGATTGTTACCAAAGAGCGCTTTTGTCTCCTTCATGAGAAAGCTGCATGCTTTTAAAGAAGTGATTATTAATCTGTTATACCAGTTTTTAAAAGCAGTAAATGAGGTACACTGGTAATCATTAACTGGTGAGTCTGACGTCCACCCCGAGCAAAAATATGGAACAGATGATACAGAGACTGAGCCAGAATGAATGAAGGGACTGAATATAAATAATTCCAATTAACATGGGCTTGAGGAAAAACAGGTTTGGGGGAATTATTTCATACATCTAACTTGCTGCATTGGAAGATGCTTGGCTTGGTTCTGCTGTGTAGACCCTAGACATTATACAATTAATATGTTATGTATCAAATGAACTATCTAGTGCCTAAATACTGGGTTTCAAAATACAAATGTAGTTTGGGAATTTGTTGCCACCCATCTGGTGTGATTCTGGAGGTACCCAGCAAGAGCTGGTTCTCTGCTCCATGCTATGTAGTGCTACCAGAAGTGACTAGCAAGAAAATATAAAAGTATTTTCAGATGAGAAACCAATGCATTCAATATGGATGGATGAAAGGCTCTATAATCAGGGAGGGAAATAATTAGGTCATAGTTACAGATTGGGAGTCACAGCATTGGGAAGCAGTGATTTTGAAGGATACTTGCATAATAGTATAATGCTGGAAGCACACAGTCAGCCAATGAACTGTGTCCCAGAGAGCTAAAGCACTCTTCAAATGTAGTTGCAACACTGAAAGATAGTGTCTTACTCTGCTCTGAGCACTGGAGTGATGGCTCCTGAGGTGTTAGGTAACTTCTGGTGTCCCCCATCTTGCCTGAAACATGGGGACTATTCAGGAAAGCTTTGTAACTCAGCAACTGGAGTCACAGTGAAGGACTGACCAAAGCTAATTTCTGATATTCTGGACCTTCTTTGCATCTCACCATAAAACACCTTTGCACTTCTGTAAGTATAATTTCACAAAGAAAACATCTCAATAATGTTTCTTACTAGAAAACATTAGTTTGTGCCTCTTCATTCACATCTGTGACTATGTATCACCAAGATCTATCTGTAGAAGTACCTTGTTGGGAATGGTACAGATTAGAAAAGGGAATGTAACTATTGACTACCACCAGGGGAAAAACAGTATTTCAGAAGTTACAGATGACAGACTGCTAGATAGGCTGAAAGTCAGGGTTCCAGGTGCTAGAAAGCCTCCAGCAGGATGCTTCCTAATGAAAGCTCACAATTCCTCCTTCCAGTTTAATAAAGCTCCTGTTTACAGGGGAGCTAGCTGTATCTGCCTTCATTGCCAGCTGTTGGATGCTGCAGCATGGTAACACAGAGGCATACAAGTCTTGGCTACCTCTCAGCATGAGAAAGGCTTCTTGAAATCCTGCCCACTGTAGTGTTTTTCAGTGCATGTGCAGTAGCTAGATGAAAGATGCTCAGTTCTTTCTCATCGTGGAGTCAGCACTGGCCAGGGTTCACGTGTAACACATTAACTCATGGTACTTTTATGCAGTGAGTACAAGTGGGGCTGGTGGGGCAAGCCAGAACCAATTAGATCAATTATCTCCACTTGCTCCATTGGAGGGCGGATTCTGGTGCTGTTCCAGTGTCTGAAATCAGGCATCATCCCCATTTCTCAGTGTTGCTGTCAGCCTGGCGATGCAGTTGGAACTCGGACAGGGCTGCAGTGAAAACTGGGGTTAAAAAAAAAAATAAATAAATCACTTTGCTGTTTTGTCTGGTAGGAAGAGCTTGCTGACTAAATCTGGCTGTTTAAAAGGCAAATTACTGGTGCTGCTGTTCAGGCTGCTAGGAACCACTTCCTGGCTTTATTGCTGTTGTTTTATGTAGATGCTGTGTTTTTCTCCTCTGAGCTGGTGAGAGTTTACTTACATTTTATTTTTCATGGGAAGAACCTCAGGAGGAACTTCAATGCCCTGTCATCCTTCAGGTTTACAATGTCTTTCTCTGGGTGGCTCCTAAGCCAGGGGCACCCCTTGAGGAGAGGCCCTTTGTGGCAGAGCTGGAGACACCCTATGAGGATAAGCTTCATTGTCTATAGGCTTTTCCCCCAGACATGCATTCCTTTGGCAGCCCTGTATCACCTGAAAGCTGGCAGGCTCCTCAAGAAGCACCAGGCTGCTCTCCAAGACTGTGTTAATGGGACTGGACAACACTTATCCAGCAGTGCAAGTGATGACAGGGCACTGCTGTGGGGCAGGCAGCCGTGGTGGGACCCATGTGGACATTTTGGTACCAAGGAGAAAAGCTTTTGGTGGTGCTCGTGTGGTTCAGCAGCAGTGAAGGGGAGGGCTGGGGGCTGTAGAGCTGAGTGTTTGTGGGTCTAACCACAAAGGGAATGATTTATTGAAAGGGAATGATTTATTTAGTGAAAGGGAATGATTTATCAAGCGGATATCCTGCTACCCCCTAGATTATACCTGTAGCAGGCCTGTTTGCTGGGTACTGTGAGGGATTCAAACATTGCAAGGATGGGGAGCCTGAGACATGCCTTACCTCACAGCTGGTGAGCTCCCATATCTCACACCGTTTCAGCTACACGTGCTTTCAGGAGGAGCATGCCCCTATACGTTGCTCTCCTTCAGCCTGCAGTTAAGTGGCATAAAAGACCATGCACACAGTGGAAATGCCCTCAGAGTTACTACACACATCATATGCTTTGCTCATTGTGAAGGGAAAAGGAGTCAAGAAGCCAGGCCTGAGTGTAGGCTGTTGTTCTAACCTTTTGCTCACATTCAGGAACAATGACCTATTGTTATGTTGTTTCCTGCAGATTATACTAATAACCAGCCAGCAGTGAGGCATGAAAAGTGCTCGGGTTTCTTAGATTGAACTCTAACGTAAGAAAATGTGGCAGCTTTTTAAAGGCCAATCAAAAATGTATTTTATTTTATGCAATTTGCCTTCTTGTACAAGGAATTTCACTGTAACTCTCAAAACTTGAAAACATCCTGGAAGAAATGGATTTTATACCTTAGGGCCCATGACACTTCTGTTATTTTCAACTATTTTACAATTTGGTGATTATATATGTAAATTTCTTCTCTAAATGACTGTAGGCTAATGTTGGTAGAATTCATCTGATCGTGAGAAGATGCCCCATGCTGTTGGATCCTCTTGTCTGTCTTTGGCTGGCAGCACCAGCTGAAGGTGTTGGGGAGGGAAGATGTGAGCTCTTGTTGGGCTTTACCTTGCTGGGCAGCTGAACTGCACCACAACTGCTCTCTCACTCCTCCTCCTCAGAATAGGAGGGGAAGAAGAAAAGGAAAGAAACGACTCATGGGTTGAGATAAGGATAATTTAATTAAAGGAAAAATAACTATTAAGGGAAAATTATTATTAAATAATTTAACTAAAGGGAAAAGGGAATTATTCTCTAGTTCCCACCAACAAGTGATGCTTGACCATGTCCTTGAATCATGGCCTCACTGCACGTAGCTGTTGTTCAGGAGGACAGATGTTTTCACGAGTGCCCACCCCTCCCATCTCCATCATTTTTCCACCTTTCATTGCTGAGTGTGACATCATGTGGTATGGAATATCCCTTTGGTTGGTTTAGGTCAGCTGCCCTGGTGATGTCCCCTCCCTATCACTTGCCCACCCCCAGCCTGCTGGCTCTGGGGGCTTGCAGGGAGTCCTGATGCTGTGCCAGCACTGCTCAGCAGCAGACACCACACTGGTGTGATATCACTGCTGCTCTAGCTACAGGTGCAGAGCATAGCACTGTGTGGGCTGCTGCAGGAGATGTTAATTCCATCCCAGCCAGTCCCAGCACAGCTCTGTGAGCTTACTCAAGTGTTACAATTATTTGTGCACCAGCAAGTCTGTAATATATTAGGTATAAAACCGATTGTCTCTGAAATACACTTTAGTGACTTCAGTGATATGGCACCAAAGATGCACTGAGTGATGTTCAGCTTTCATTTGGGCAATTCAGTAACAAGCTATTAGCAGCAGACTAATGACATAAGCATGTAAATTTTCTGTCTGCAGAGAAGGTCACAATCCTCATATTCAGGGTTTTCATTTGTCCTTTAGGGCTGGCTTAGCTTTTAGCGAGCTTTTAACCTAGGAGGTGCAAAATATCATGGCACTTTGAAGGCTTTGCTGTCAGACAAATGACATTCAGTGTGAACATTAACAGGGAGACAAGCCCAACTTCATTGAGGGGATGGCTTTTCCTTACTAAAGTGATGTGGTCCTTTAGTTAACCAATGTTACTAGAGAGCTTACACAAATCAAAAATTGCTTGAATTGTGGATTCTGTTCCTTTATATTAGCAAAGTCAACTTGACAGGGACAATTATTTACAAAACCACCTAATATTTATCACATGATAAGCAAATACCAAATTTGTCAGGCTGCCTGAACCATAATTTCTTTACCTACTAGTTTACTAACGTAATCTCTCAACACTCAGTTACTTAATTTTCTTTATATTAGACTGGTAAACAGGTCTCCATGATACATTTCCACACTTTTCCAGTGGATCTGAATGGCACCAGGTCTCTCTGCTGGAACTCCTATTCATACCTATAAAAATGGCTTAGGATTAACAGGATGCTGTAACACCAAATCTGTGCACCCAGAAAATTTTCAGCAGTGCTGGCTGCACTAGAAAATGTCTGCCTTTTCACCTGCATCAACATTCAACTGACTTGCATTAGTTTAGCATACCTACTCATGGATAAGCATAAGTCTAAGCAAATATGTTTGCTAAATAAATGTATTTAAAATCATCCAGCCCTTGTCCACAGATGTCATGTCCCATGCCGAGACATATGGCTTTTTTTGAATTCAGCTACACAAAATGAAGGTGGCCCTGTTTTGTCACTCGACTAGAAGGCGCTCTCTCCGAAGAGCAACTTTTGAAAGGGACAAGAATTTTCTCTGCACACATTAAAAAGAAGTCTCTGTGTTTTTCTCAGCTGCCAGTTCTGCACTCCAATTTATTTTCCTCATTTTGGGACAATGAGGATGGCAAACACAGTACATGCTTCTCAGTCACATAAATAAGTTGTAAAACATCCTGAGAGTTTTTGGCACATCTTCAGCAATGGATCGTTAGATAGGAGGAATAAACAAAGGCACCATCAACTTGACCTCTGCGTAATGCACTTAACGACTGCCAGCTACATTCATAAATTTGCAGACAGTGGGTTTTATCACCATGTGTAAATCAAGGTCGAGTTTCATACTTGCTGTGGGGATCATGAGAAAATTGGAGCCTCTGACATCTTGCATTGCATTTTAGGAGTTTGAGTGAGTGGGATGTGGGCTTGAGGGTACTTGGGTACATCGTATGGTTAGGTGAGACTTTATATAGACTTTTACTTGCTATTTTGGTGGAAAATAATTATTTACTGTGGTACACAGCAACTGTTTTAAAATAGAAATTGAGTGATCTTGGGTGTCTTAGGGTTTGGTTTTTTTTGTTTTGTTTTGTTTTTTCTTAACACTATTTGGACAATGCAATCTTGGAACCAGCATCGCATGCCCTGGTGACAGGAAAGCCCTACACCATATAGCACTGGTTCAAGGGACTTCACAGAAAACGCTGGAGCACAATGCCAAGTTGGACTTTGCTGATCAAACGCCACAACTGAAGGTATCCACGCTGCAGCCAGTGGGCCCAGATCAGGTGGAAGGTGATAGGAAGTGAGGAAACATCTTCAGGTTACACCAGGGGACATTTAGGTTGGATATTAAGGAGAGTTTCTTCATGGAAAGGGTGGTCAAGCACTGGAGCAGGCCACCTAGGGAAGCAGTGGAGTCCCCTTCCCTCCCCGGGCAGTCTGTGTTCTTGAAAATGTGTGTTTTCTTCCTTTGGGAGTGGGTCTGGTTGCATTAACTTTATTCAGCACTCAAATACATTTCAGCACAATAAACACTGTAAAATTAAGTCATTTTTCTCCCAGTAAGTAACATACCAGTAAAGATCTCAGTGCTGGCTCTCCCCCATCAGCTTTGCTGATGACATTGTAATTCAGTGAGCCACAGAGCTATGGATGTATCTGAAGTATGGTTTCTTTTAAATTGATTTTCTTTACAGACAAGTTTTCTTCCTGGGCATTTTTGTGAAAGCTTCTGTCAACCCTATTTAATTGAATTGTAGCTGAAAACAATAATATTACATTTACATTAGCTCTAAAAGTCTCTGCATTTTTTCCCCTGTAGCTCATCTGGCTTTAATGCCTCTAAATTTTGATTTAATGAAATTTGTTCATTTTAACTAACTAAATGTGCTGCATTAACGATCTGCTGTATTAAGCAGGTAGTTTAAAAAAAAAAAAAAAGTGTAATATTGATGTTTAGTATTGGTAAAAGCACTTCCCACAAGAACAATACAGCATTCCTGCTTCAGCTCGTGTAATTAGTTTCCTTCTGCGTGGGTTTTGTAACTGAATGAACCTGAGTTAAAAATGATCTGGATCAGCACATAAAAAAAAAAAAAAAAAAAAAAAAAAAAAAAAAAAAAAAAAAAAAAACATGACTGGTGTGATTACAGCGTGCTGGTTCCCTGGCCACCAGCACGCAAACGAATGATGCGTGAGAATTTAAAAAGCAAAATCAGCCCCACAGATTTACATTTGATTTAAACTATCAGTGCACAGAGACCAAGTGTGATGTGTATGGCAGTCATTATAAGGAAAACCTTGCCATGTTTTCTGACCCCTTAGAAATAAAAAACCTTCTCAAGGGAGCTGTTGTTGGGTTACTAGAGCAGCATTCCTCCACACCCATCAGAAAGGGTGTGAAGCCTGAGACTCAGTAACAGCCCTGTCCACAGTCATTCCCTCAGCAGGGAGGATGTGCTTCCTGGCATCAAGGATGGCTCTAGTAGAGGCTGTTAGGTAAAATCTGTCAACAGCAGAACTACATCCAGTTTGGAAAATTGTTGAAGATACTGAAAGACGGTGACTGGTTTTGAAGACCAATGGATGGGGAGCTCGCACCAGACCTGGCAGAGAACCAGCCTGGATCAGTGCTCTGCAGGCACTCAGCTGCCTCTGCAGAGCATGAAAACCCCAGTGGAGCCAGCCTGGAGGGGATGTCACTCCCCTCTGAAGCCTGCAGAGAAGTGAGTGGCAGGGAGCATCCCTTCCTGCCGCTCAAAATAAGCACAAATAAACAACCAGGCTACACAAAAGCAGGAGATTCATTTTACACCCTTGTTTAGAACCCTTTTACTTGTTGTGGGTTTTTCTAATGAATCGGCAAAGATGCAGGCCAAGTACCACAGCTGTAATTGTGGTAGGTGCAAACAGGGAGTTTTCCTTGATAGCTGTAGGAGAAAACTGCCCAGGGCTGGGCTAAATGCCTTGGAGCAGCTGGAATAATCAGGCAGAAAATAGCAGGCAGGCTCTGCCAGCAAGGAAACGCAGCTGAGCACAATACCCTCACTACTTCTGTAGCCAGCCAGACACCCCGAAGAAGATGAGGTTGAGACAGAGATTTAGGAATTTTTTGTTCTGGATGTTGTCTGGGTGGCCCAGCCTGTGCTGGGGAGCAGATCTGTCCCTTCGTGACACGAGCTGGCAGCACTTCCCCTGTTTTTCCCCACAACGCTCCCGATGAAATGTGGAAATCTGACCTTGAGGATAATAATATATCCCTAGGACCGGAGAGGGGTGCTCAAACACTGCAATAAAACACACTGTATAAGTGCCGCAGATGGAAAGCGGATACGGGTTCAGGATTGCCAAGTGGGAACAGTAAGGTCAGGCTTACAGGAGACCCTTTGGGGAGCACCTTCACTGCTGCCCTGTTAGCTGCTTTGCAGGTACCAATGAATTGAGCGTGCAGTGCCGTGCTGTGCAGAGTAAGCAGACCAGACACAGGGAGATGTCTGACATACATTTAGAGGTGTATTTAATATTGCAGCGCTTCCGGATTCCTCTAACATGCTAGGGATTTTGGCACCAGGTCAATGTTTGCATCAGTACCATGTGTCTCTGGAACAGCAGTGCTTACTTTAGAGCTGGCTATGAAAATAGTTTCCATTATAACCCCTTGTTTTCACATGCTTCTTACTTTTCTTTCTTTTTCTTTCTTTTTTTTTTTTTTTTTTTTGAAAATCCTCTTTTGAGTAAAAAATTTCCATTCTGTATCTTTGCCAAAAGGTGAAGTTTTCCCCCCCCTCTTTTTCTTAAGCTTAGAGGAAGAATCTTTAGGATGTTTTTGAGTCATGGGAGAGTGGAGAAAAATGCATTTTCTCAGTAGGGAAAGAAAAAGATGCATATTTTTGTAAAAGTAGAAAAAAAGGGGAAATGAAACTGAAGGCTGAAACTTGTATTTTTGGCCTAGAGATTCCTGTAGTTAACTCGCATCATAGGGAATGACTTTGATTTAACAAAGGCAGAGATTATTCTGACTTCTGGCAGTTAATCAGGCCCAGGTCCAGGTTTCAGGCGTTGCTGGTGTTCAGGATATTATTTAAGGTTGTGTCTTTACAGCTGTCCATTTAAAGGGGAAGGAGCTGGTCCCCTGTGGTCTCCTGCCCTTCGGAACTAATTATAGTCCAGCAGCACATTGAAATTCATTCCAAAATCTCACTGAATGGAGAGGAACTAGCAGAACAGTTGTGCCAAACACTCTCAGCTTTTCCAAAGATGAGAGTTTTCTCAATTCTCGCTCAAGCCAGAAAGAGCAAGTGGATGTGTTAAAGCCATGGGCAAGCTCAGGCACCTTGAAAGGGCATTCAGGGTGTTCACATGTGGCTGGTTTAAGCAGCCAAGAAACTTCATTTTTTAATTTGCTATTTTCTTGTTGTTACTGTTGATGAAGTCTCTTTTTCCCCCTTCATATAGGCTAGGAAGCATCACTGTAAAAATCTGCCGTGCTATGTATAGTTGCATTGAGTCAGTGAACGAGCAGACGAGGAAGGAAAGAGAGAGGCATCTTGCAGCCACCACGGTCAGTGGGCCTCTGCTCCGAGGCTACTTTCTGTTACTGCTTTTCCTGGTGGGAGCTGTAGCTGATGCATTCCTGGTAAATCCCCTTCCACACGTCCCACAAAAGATACCAGGGGAGCCCCTCTGTTGGGCTGATGGTACCATCGTGACCCTCAGATGTGCATTTTCTGTCCTTTTTTGAAACTTTTAGCTATGCAGCCTGAACATTTCATTAAATGTTTCACTTTCTATCCTTCAAAACCTGCTTTAAGTGTATGTATGTTTGGCAGAGACATCCCAAATGATGTGTTTATGTTGCTCCGGTGCCAAAAAGCAGTGATTCATTAAGAAGCCTGGAGACATGGAGGGAAAGCTGCAGCCAGCAACCACCACACATGCTCTGAAGAACAGAAAGCCATGTTTTCCTAAGGAAAATGGTCGGTGCAGTGGGACGGGTGTGATAGCTGACTGAAGGGAAGAGGCACTACTGGACAGGACGGATAATTCTCCTGGATAATTGGGCTTTGCTGCAGCAGCAACAGCCAGGAGGCTGCCATTAAGCACAAGTGGGAGAGGGAAAAAATATCCACGGGGAGCCAGTGAAGCTGGTAGGAGCCTTTCCTTGTGGTGCTGAATTGGGGTGTTCCTGTGCAGGGAGCACTGCTATGGTGAAGAAGAGGTGGAGGAGGAGAGGTGGTGTCCCACAGTAGGAACAGACCTCCAGCTGCTTCATTTTCTCTGCTGGGACTATGCCAGCTTCTATCAGTAATGGGGCCTGCTCTCTCTATTTATTGTAACTACCGATATGAACTCCAAGTGGCTGAAGTCTTTGGAAAGCTGGCAAAACCCCAGCTCTTGAGGAATTCCACAGCCCGGAATGGCATTTTTACACCAGCGCTCTCTTCTTCCCCAGTGGCCTGAACTAGGACAGGCAGAAGGCTATTAATAATTTTTAATGCAGTCCTTTTTGCCTTTCATCGTAAATCTGGAAACAAAGACAAAATTGATACCCGGTGATAAATACATGCTTGATTGGAAAAATTCTGGCAGTTGTTTTCTGTTTGGAAAAAGGAAATGTTGTCGTGTGCTATCATAGCACTGTCACCGTGTCACAAACCTCAGCGCAGCAGGCAGCTGCTGGGACTGCACAAAGAGACTGGACACATAGGAATAGCACAAATATTGATTGTTCTTGTTACCGATGATAGTAAAAACATAGAAGAGTTTTTGAACATTTAAAGTTTACAATTTAAACCCAAACTTTAGCATTTCAATTATTAAGTATGTGGGTGAGACCTTACAGACTTTGGATAATACATCATGGGGCATCATGGGGCATCTCTTCGGGGTTCGTCTTTTTTTCAGGAATATCTGGTATAGGGTTAGGGACACAACGGGATCCAGTATGTCAGTTCCCCTTTGTGCTTTAAGCAAAGACAGAAGCTAACATTTTTTTTATTTTTATTTTTTTCTCTCTGCGGGTACAGCACAGTGCTTTGGTCTTGTTTAAACAATAAAACAAAATCTGAGCCCTGAGAACACATTTTAATAGAGTATTACTTTTCAGTAAGATCCAATAAATAAATAAATAAATAAAACCTACACAACTCTGCTGGTGTCATAAGGGCCTAATTAATCATTATCTGAACTGTTCATTTGATCACCTTTTTGATCACATCTTGCACAATTCATTTGATCACATCTTGCACAATTGGGCTAAGACATTCTCTAAAACCTAGACTACACCTCTCCTGCTACTTGTGTCATAAGGCTTTAGGCAGCCAGTAACACCTAAAATGGTAGATGTGAAAGTAATAATGCCCCAAGTAAATGTTGAAATACTCTGGGTCTGTGAGTAATGGAAGGTTCCTGTGTAGGTCAGGTTTCCAAAACAGCAACTGACTTCACATATTTTCAAGAGGGAAAAAAACAAAAAGATTGGCAACAAACACAGAATAAAGAAATGTCATAGAATTTAGAATTTGCTCTTAAAGAACATTAAAGAAGGAAAACATTGTAAAGACACTGTGGGAAGTAACAGGGATGGAGGGAAAGCATGTAGAAGCTATTAGAAGGAGGCGCAGCAGGAGAGCAGGGCAGTTTCCGAAGCCAAGGAGCACGGTGCATGCAGGAGGCAAGCACATTCACTTTCCATGCCTCCAGAAACATCTGTGCCGGGAACATGCTCTTTCTGTTTTCCATTTTTTTTTTTTTTTTTTTTTTTTGACAATCACATGGATAGATCTATAAGCATTCATCACTGACCATTTAAAATCATATTGATGCAGCTATTGTGAAAGTTCCCTCTAGGTACAGACAGCACCGAGTCAGAGAGCATCATCAGGGCCACATAGCCGAGGGTACCCAGCACACGGCCCGGATAATAAATTATTGAGCTGCCGTGGCAATGAATTGTTTACGTGATTAACCACGGCCTGAAATTTGCTTACAAAGTGTTTGGTGAATAATTTAGGCTAGCAAATGCGTTCGTAAATGCACAGCCTATTTGCAGATGATTTGCGAGCAGAAAGAAAAACTGACTGGGCCAAATTGCCACGGATAGGTTTGCCCAGCTGTGCTTGCGATGGCAACAAGCTGGGGAGGACAAAGACGAGGAGACACTGAAACAGAGCCAAGGTCACCTGAATACTGATAAAAGTCTCAGCCCCTCAGATCTCTCATAGGTAACGGCCAGCCTACTTGTCAACCAGCGCAGCCTTACTGCTCTACAAGCAGATCTCATCCAAGGAATGCCCGCTATTTGTTTTAATCAGAATAGTCCTCATTAGCATATTAATTGCATTGGCCTAAGGCTTTGAACCCCTAGCTTCCAAATTTAAAGACTGAACTACAGAGGTTCCTCTCAGCTAGCTGCTCTGCATAGCTCCCTTTCATTCGACTATGCAGAAAGTATGTATGTGGGGTTGTTTTGAGGGGGGAAGGGGAAGCCACAGATTGGTGATGATCACTCGGACACAATGGCCTCTTTTTAAAAAGAGACTTCAAACTCTTTTTGTGCTGTATTTGTGTATAGGAAATGGGAGGTGACACTGCAAGGACACAGAATTGCTATCGAATGGTTATTCAATATAAAAAAGGACAAGCATTTTACCATATTTTAAAAATATTTTTTAAAAATTATTTCCAAGTGAGAGAACAATCTAGGGTTATTTTATTTTGACAGCGCCTGTTTAAGAACGACATCCAGTCGATGTTCTGGTCTTGAGCAAACAGGCTCGTGCAGTGCCCTTTCCACTCTTCCCGTTTGTAGCTACAAGCTCTCTACAGGCAGGCACAAATTCATCGTCCTTATTATAAACCTTAGTGTGAACCATGACTAAAAAAAAATTTTTATCTTCTTGTTCATGTTTGCTCATGTCATAACCTGTGCTTTGTTCACTTAATTATACAGTTCTCCAGTCTGTAGGATGCAGTGCTGCTCCTATTCTACCAGCTCTGCATATAATTTTATTTCATATTTGTATTTTAATTAATATTTTTTTCCTCTTACAAGTTGGAATGCTTTTGCCAGTCCTGCATTCTGAGTCCTATGGTTACACATGGTGTCCTCTCCTTAGAGCTTCTGTTATGTTTAGTGCCATAACTTAATCTCAGTAACTGAAGGAAGAGAAATATAAATTCACTTTTTTAAAATGCCTCTTTACTGAATGTGATCCTACAGAGCTCTAAAGATGGGACAACGGCATCCTACATGTTGTAGGTCATGCATTACCATCAGGCATTCCAGTATAATAAGCCCACTGAAATACAGCCCTCTTTGAAGCTTTACCGATGGGATGGAGTTTGTTCTTTGATGTGTGAGAGAGGTTAAAAGCTGTGCATTATTTCAGTCTCCCTTGGGAACTATTTTGAAATTTTACATTCTCTCCAGTACAGACATCTCATGCTAGCCATTTATACAATGTGCAGTGTTTGTGTTCTACAAACCTTCTGAAGTTCACTAAGAAGCTATTCTTCCTCTTTTGGTGGAAGATCTGAGCAAGTACAGAGTTTAACAGAATTTCCTATGGTACCCAACACAATAACCTGGGACAAGAAGGGAAGAAAGGTGCAGGTAGCACGATGCAATCAGATAACCACAGTTCTGACACCAAAACCTAAATAGGACACCACATCCACTGACCACATTTATGTGAGCATTGTGTCAGGGCAGTTGGGCACCACTTACTGGCACCTGTGCCACCCATCAGGTGAACCTCAGCTTCCCCACCTGGCTGGAATACATGTCCATGTTTCAACATCTTCTTGCAGCATTTCCTTCAGCACAAGATTAGCCCTGGCTAAAATTAAAGTGGAAATTTTAATCTTGAAATACTCACTTTTATCTTTTGGGACATTCTTAGCTTTGCGTGTATGTCTGGACTTCAAGAAACCACAGTTTTATAAAGACCATTACAACTACAAATGACCGGGTAGTCCATTTGTGTCTCTTCTCATTTGTTTTTTAAAGATGAAGAGGAAAAAACATCCAAACACCTCATAAATAAATCACATAAATCCTAAAAAAAAAGAGAAAAAAAAAGTGCATTCATACAGATGTATTAATTGCAATCTCAAATCTCTGCTAGAATCAATTGTTATTGATATATATTATGTATATTATGTATATATTATATATATATGTACAATATATATTGACATATATATTGTAATATAGTAAACTTAACTTTTCTGAAAGCCAACTACATGGCAAGAAATTTACTGCACAGATTAAAATATCTCTAACATACTGTAGATTGAAAGTCTCTAGACAACTGAGTACTAAATGTATTTTTTTTTGTGTAGATGCTCATAGGGGAATGTCAGTAGGATGCTAGAATCTCTTCTGTGTGGAGGCAATTGCAGAAATATAGCTCTACATATGAGAAATGTAATATATAATTGACTGTCCAGTTTCTTTCATAGTTGATACTGGTAGATGTCTTCTCACACACTGTTGAGGATTCAGGGTACCCTCTCATTAGTGAGTCATAAGGTGAATTCTTAAATCTAACACCTTAAAAAGCAAGATTTAAGCAGAAAAGTGCTGTTTTTTCCCCAATTTAAGATCACTAATGACTGTAACTTGAGTAGCCCAACAAATATATTACTTGTTTGCATCTCTAGGCAGGACATAAAGCAGAAAGAGACATACATGTAAATGTTCTATAGATCAGTGCTATTTAAAATATTTTATTTTTTAATGAATATTTCATATTTAACTAGTATTCCCTATTTGGAAACAAGAGAGAGTGTTTGCTATTGCCCACTTTGCAAAGGCTGAATAAAGGATCTATGGAGATAGTGCTGGATGCTCCCAGCACCTTGTCCCTCACAAATATAAATCTCCTTAATAACACCTTTAAATGTGCTAATGCAAGTAAATTATTTCTTGTTGAAAACTTGCTCTTTTGGTAAGTTTTATAATCAGAAGCTTCATTTTCTTATTCTATATGATATGCCTACAACCTGTTAGCATTATAAATTCATGTTTATCTTCCCTAAACTGGAATTGAACTCCCTGACTTTGTAGAGTAGTAATCCTACCTGAGTAGTTCTGCGACGTACCGCTAAGCACCACTGATGTATGGTGGTGACAGGACCCTTGCAATGAGATGGCTGCAAAGGAGTTATATAAAAGAAAGTCACAACCATCAATTATTTTTTTGGGGGGGGGAAAAGTACTGACATTTAATTCACCTGGACTGGAGAATGTGATAGCTATACCCGTTTTATGTGCTTATGAATAGATTTTGAGGAGTTTATTACCTTCACAGGAATCATTGTAGACAGATGATCTATACATTTGCATTGTAAACTGGGTAGGGGAACACAAATTCCTTTGATAAAATTAATGAGATCCACTGGAGGCAGACAGGAGCACTTTTATGTTCCTGTTTACAAGTAACTCCAAAGGGAGAATTCAGGTTTCTCAAAACAAACCCTTTTAAAGTCATTTTTCAAGGTAATAAATGTGGGGAATTGTTGGGAAAACAAAAACCCACCATCTTCTGAGAAAGAAGTGCTAGGATTCAGTTGTTTAAGAAGCTTCTCCTTGTGTGGAAGGAGGGATCATGAGAGCATCTCCTCTAGCCTCTTTCTTAACTCCTGCTGCATAGCTCAGTTTGGTGTCTCTGTAGGTGTCTCTTCCACTTTTCTACAACGCAGTGCTCTGTAGGGGGCTCCTGGATTGCCAGGAGCACTGTAGTACTTGCTCTTCTTGCACTTGTATATTGAAATGCAGCACCTGTGTCAGTCTTTCCTGTGCACATCCACACCAAGCCTTTTGCTGGAGAGCACTTGTTGCTCTTTGCATCTCATCTTGTGGATTTTGAGTTGTCTCCTAACTTCAGGGTTTTTCTAAAGCAGCAGACAGCAGCACTAGAAACTGTATAGTGTTATAGTGTTGTTGTTTTTTGTCTGGTAAGAAGCACAATGATGTAACTGTATCTCTACTTACCATTTTCCTATTTGCACATCCAAATGAGAACATTACCTTTCCTGTGCATCAGCAGCAGCTCACACACAGCAGCTTTCTCAGATACAGCTCTGCAGGCTGTTTTGCTTAGTCCTTCAGGTCTGATTTTGTTCTTCTGACCCTATTCAAACTCACTTGGTTGAATGAGCTGAGTTCGTTAAATAATCCAGATAACTGTGACTGCCGTGTCCTTGTTATCACTCTGGTAATATTTACTCCACCTAAAATTGCTGCCAGGAGTGATTTATTTGGCCTTTCAGAGCTGTTTGAAATAATTCCTCTCTAGATGGCCGATGAAAGCACTGAGAGTCCCTACAGCTCCCCAACAGAAGCACCCTCATTAAATGTTAGTGCCCTGCAAGCAATTGGTCTTTTCATTTATCTAGTTCTTCATCTGTTTGTGCTTTAGTAATTTGGAGTTGTCCTCACTTCTTCCTCTTGTAATAAATCAGGTACCTGATGGAAGTCCGTTAGACTCAAGCCAGTACTTTTGGCAACTGAACGTGTTAATTGCATTCAACAAGGGAATACGTTTGTTTACCAAGACTAGTTTTCTATAAAAAAACTATGAAGATTGGTGTAGTATTCTTGACTATTTGTTGTGTTTTAGTTGACTGCAAGACTCTTCTGGCTGTGACTGATGCCAGGCTAAGCGGCTGCTGCTGTTACTGAATTTGCTTCCTGAGCACGGGCCTCATAGTTCTGCAGCTCCCAAAACACCATCGCAGTACGAACACACAGGAAGGCCAGAAATCTCCTCAGCCTCCCTCTCTAGGACTTCCAGGCCACACAAAACCGTGCTAACTTCAGCGTAGGTCTCACTAACAGATGTTCTCTGGCGTGTTCTTCACAAGAGCTTTCTGTGCCCTCGCGTGATGCATCTTCGTGCTTGTTCCTAGGTACTGAGCAGCAGTAACCACTAAGCACTTGGGATGGTTTTTGTGTGCGTTTTTCTTTTTTTTTTCCTCTATTGGCCAACAGTTACCTGTTTGTTCTAGGATTAAGCCCACAGCAGGGCTCGGATTATCCAGCAAGAGAAAAATACTAACGAAAACTAGAAACTTTGTTCCCTCTGCCCGGGTGCTACACGATGCCTCTTTGCCCCACGCCTTCCCCCTCGGCTGATCCCAGTGTCCCTTTTTGCCCCTTCTCAGCGCTGGCTGCCGGGGGCTGCCGTCCCGGCCTCGGGGAGGGCCCCCGCGGGGCCGAGGCGGTGCCGGGGGCGGGGGCCGCGGTGGGCGCGGCGCCGGAGCCTCCGTCCCGCTCGGAGCCGTGCCCCGGCAGCATGAGGGGCGGCCGCCGGGACACCGCCGCCGCCGCCGCTCCGGGACCAGCCGCCCCCCGCCCGCCGGCGGGCGGCGCGGCCCCGGCCCCGGTCCCGGTCCCCGTCCCCCGGTTGCAGCCGCGGAGGAGGAGGAGGCTGCGCCCCCGGAGGGCGGCGTGACGGCGGGGCGCCTCCCGGCCGAGCCATGGGGCAGACCTCGGTCTCCACGCTGCCCGAGCCCTCCTCGCACGGCGGTGAGTAGCGGAGCCGCCTGAGCCCCTCTGCCCGGCACGGCCACGGGCTCCTCCTTCCCTGCCCTACCCTCCCCGGGTAACTGATGGGAGGGGGGGAAAACGGGGAGAAATTAAAAAAATAAAAAAAAAAAAAAAGAGGGGGGAGGAAAGGGTTGCTGGCACCTCGCCCAGCCCATCTGGCTGCGGGACGGGTCGCGGTGTGAGCGGGATTTGTTGGGAGTAAAGGCAGAGCGTGCGAGGCGAACTTCTTCTCAGTGTTATTGTTTGGGACTGAGGAGTCGCGGTTACTTGCGGAGGGGCTTTCTGGAGGTAGGAAGGACCTGGGGGTCCCTTCCCGCAGCCATGGGGTGTAGGGGCTGGGTTAGTGCCAGCCAGGTCTGAGGCTTCCTGCAGAAACGGCACTGCACGCGTTTCTCCTCCGCGTCTATTTCCCTTGCGTTCGTTTAAAACAAACAAACAAACATATCCCATTGTAGTCCTTTGTATCTTCTGAACTTTATTCTCGATTCTCTCACTGCTCTTAATGTAGGAATGTTCTGTCTGCTAGGAGACAGTCCAACACGCTTCCTTTATCCCCTTCCCCTCCCCTCCTTCTTGTCTTCATGGGACGTTCAAGTACAGTTTTGGTTAGGTAACCAGTCCTCCACTAAACCATATCCCTAAGCTCTACATCTAAACGTCTTTTAAAGATCTCCAGGGATGGTGACTCCACCACTTCCCTGTGCAGCCCGTTCCAATGCCTAAATCTTGCGGAAGGTCTCGCCCGGCAGCCAGCACGTTAGGGTTGTACCGAGGTAGGCACTGAGGAAACAGCTGTGAGGAAACAGATGTATGGGTTAAAAGCTTTTGTTAAACGTCCTGTACCAAAATGTGTCAGAGCTGCTATGTGCGAAAGTGTATTTTGAGGTTATTTTGGCAGGAGGGGGGCTGTATTTTGACAAATCATAGTTGTGGGGCTCGCATTGTCTCCGCAGAATGTGACTGCACTGTACCTGGGCTGGATTTGTAGGTTTTACTACAAGAAAAGAACATCACCCTTGAATATTTCCCTAACAGAAAATGGTATTTCCAATCAGCAGCAGTAAGAGGCTGTTATCTGAAGGTGTAGATTATAACAATGTCACCTTGGTAAATGTTTGTCATCACCCATTTAAGAGCAATGGGGTTCAGACACTGCTGGAGCCTTCAGGAGGTCTTGCAGAAGAGCAGTCCTGCTGCAGGTTCAGCCCCATTGGGAATGTTGGGAGAGCACGTCCTCAGTGAGAAGCCCTTGGGGCAGGTACATTCATGAGGGGCAGAGCTATGTATTTTCTCTCATCTGCTGTGTGGACGTGGCCTGAATGCTCAATAAGTCACGAAGTTTGGGATGCTTGGTCCAGCTCAGTCAGGGTGGGGGCTGGCTCCTGTTGCTTCCGATTGAGACTGATCGCCCCTTACACAAGGAATCCTAAAATCTTCATTGATTTTGGCATGCCGGCCAACGACAAGCTGTTTAAGTCTTTGACAGCTGCTAGAGATTAGAGTTGAAGGAGATCCCTGTCTTGTACGCACAGTTTTAGTGTTTTAGTGCCAAGGAATCAATAGTGCATTCAGATCCCTCGTGAGCCAAACAAAAGCAGCTGTGAGAAGTCGCTTGCCTGTTGGCTCCATTCTTCTCCCCAAACACGCCAGCCTTTAGGGGTTGTGATCCTGCTCTCTCATGCCCTTCATGTGCCCATGTGGGGTTCAGAGGGACTGTTTTCTGGGCACAATACTGGTGAATTACAGCAGGGCCTTAGCTGGGCTGGTAGGCTGAAAATGGTTTGATACAGAAAACTCAAATAAAAGATTTTTCCTGAAAGGGTATTATAATAAATATAATATACTGTACAATACAATACTCAGTATGAGCACAATCCAATGTCCTGCTTTTTTTTTTTTTTTTTTTTTTCTCTTTTCTTTAAAGATTTACTTTAAATAAAAGATTTTACTCTTGGAAAGGGAAATATAAACTGAAATATTTAAACAGCCCGACGTCCTGTTGGCACTTTCCCACTGGGTGAAGTGCAAGACTGAGGCCTTCCTATAAAACTGTAAGTTCTCATCACAGCAAATACATGTTCACACCAGCCAGAGCAGAGCTCTATCCAGAGAGAAGGAATCGTGTTTCTGTGTCCCACTGCCTTCCAGCAGCTTCCAGTACATGCAATGTTTGTGTGCAGTAATGCTCTTTCCCTGGAGTTTGCTGTCCACTGTGAGTGTTCAAGTATTTTGGTGAGGAGAATCTGGGCTTTGGTCTCCTCCCCTAACTGTAATGGGTAGATGGACAGCAAAGCAGGTCTTAGCTGTCTGTGAACACTCAGCAGGCAATCTGTTGCTCCTCCTCTCCCTCAGTTCTAACTTTTCTGGCATTTAGATTAATTTTCTAAAGCTTGTTTGTTATTTGTCGTGCTCTGCAACTGTGAAGAGAAAAAAGGAATTGGCCAGTGATAGCAAGACAGCATAGATACGTGGAAAAGGATGAGTGCATACTGTCCTTGTTCATCTTCCTTCCTCTTCTGTGATTATCCTATGCCTGGCAGGACTTGATTGAAGTGCTCTCTCTTCATTCATTGGCTTGGGCTCGGTGCTTTTTGGGGTTATCAGCTCTCATATGCAAAGGCTATTACTTCTTTCTGATAAACAGCTTATCAAAAGATAAGATTTGTGCGTTTTTTCCTTTTGGGTTTGTTCTGGGGTGATTCAGTACCACACAGAGTACTGGCAAACAGCTGAGTCCTCAAGTGGAAGCGTGATTGTCATATTGCAAAGCAAACACTTAAAGGAAAAAAAAGAAAACGGTATTTTCAATGGGGTGGAAAAGACTTCTGGTGATTTTTTTTTCATGGTTATGACTTGTCAAAAAATGAGACATGGTAAAAACATGTCTACAGGTGTTCCTAGAAGGGCATCTGTCAGTTCTGTATGGAGTCTTTGGAGCACAGCTGAGTGTGTAGAGGGGAAGGAGCAGGCTGTAAAGGGCAGGTCTCAAGAACCTCCTGCCCTGATGTGTTCAGTTGGGTGAGCTGAAGACGGGGGCCAGATCCCTCTACTGATCTGCAAAGAGCTGCGTACGTGCGTAGTCCATGGGTCTGTTTACTGTGGGATGGGTGGGAGTTCCTTTCATCTTATACATTTAGCAGAAACAGAGCACAAATTGTCAGGCTTGGGTTCATCCTGTTATAGACCAGATTTTTTTTTTTTTTTCCAGGACATGAAAATGTACTTCGACAGCACAGGAAAACCATTTCCCACCCAGCTCACCCCATGAGATGAAAGCAGTTACTCTCAGGATCCTGTTGTTTGTTGATTTTGGCACTCAGTGAAATAATTACCATAGGTCAAAAGTTAACATGTTTCTCAGACTGTTCTTTTTCATCTCTCTTGGCATTATGGGATTTCCTCTTAATTGACAAGAAACCAGCAGCTTCACCTGTGTCTGTGCAGAGAAATTGTAATTGCCTTAACTGTGCAAACTTATCTTAATTCTGAAATGAAATGGAGAACTGATGTTTGTTTCAGCAGTTCCAGGTGTTGACAGACAAATTAGTTGATTATCAGGGTTTGTCGTGGAAGAGAAGTTATTCCAGCAGCACTCCTCAGTAGTAGCTACTTCTGAGCCCTACTGATGATGCTGTGCTGGAGCAAGAATTTCAATTCCTATGGAGATACTCAGCAACAGCCTTAAATTTTCATCCTGACTCAGCCCACTGCAAATCTGAAGGCGCAGACAAAGCCCCTGTAGTAATAATTCCTAATTGGGGGGAAAAAAAATAAAGCTTATTTTTCGCTTCCAGCTTCTCATCCTTTTAAAAGTGGAGGAACTTTGACATCATTGCACTTTACAGCAGGGCATCTCAAAGCATTTACAAGTGCACTGAGCTACTCACAACACACCTGTTAGCCGGTCATTTCAGTTACTGGTGCACTTTAAAGAAAGGAAAGGCAAGATATTCAGCTGAAGAGTCAAGTCCCATTTGAGGTGAAGCACTAAATGACTTGCCCACAGTCTCAGAGGAAATTCTTGGCAGAGAGCATCATCTTTGGTGCTTTTTTTTTTTTCCCAGATTTAAATTGACTGAGGGCTCTGAGGCTGAATCCTCACAGTACTGCACTGGGAATCCTATTCCTTTTTTGTTCCTTTTTTATGCTTTTGTAAGTTCTGGGAGAGTTATAACTGCAATGTAAAGGGAAATCTGTTTTCAGTTTCTGCTAAGTTTGCATCCAAAGCTTTTCTGTTTTTCTGGATCTTGAGCATGGGCAACTCTTTCTCATCTTACCTGGGTTGTCAGATGGGGCCAAAGATGCGGTAGCTCCAGGATTTGGACTAATTAAGTGGGCAGTTTGACCCAGAATTTGGGCTGAGGGACTGGATATTTTAGATACCTTGTCAAAGGCCCCAAAAGCCCGTGTTTTCAGACAGAATGGGTAACCACAAATTCACCTATTGCTAATGGGATCTGTGTTTAGACCTTTTAAAAGTTGGTCCTTGTGTGTCGTGAGTTGAAACACCAAAATAATAGAAACTCCTGTGTAAATGTGGGTCTCAGTACCCAAAACCATGTTCTGGTTTGCACTGTCAGGGAAGGTCCAAGTGTGACCATGTGAAATGAATCACTGTTTATATATGGGGCAGTGTGTTGCCTCTTCTCGCACTGAAGCTGCTTCAGGGATACCAAGAGTTGTCCCTTTTGCTGCCAGCAGAGATGACCTTTCTTTTCTGGCACGGTGGCTGAGATGGCTTCATGTGCTGATGTTTGGTAGTTGCTAATTACCTGTTTGCAGTGTTAGCCATCATCTTCCTCATCTGCTATGAGAATGAGAACTGACCCCAAGGAGGTCAGTGCCGGCGGGGCTGTGAAGCCCAGCGTGCTGACTGTGTTAGTATGGAGTTGTGTTACCAGGTGACCACCCCAATACTTCCCCCCAGAAGCTCCCAGAAGCTCTCATTTCCTGAGCCCCCTGTGCTAAGGCACGCTGCAAACTGATCCCACTCTGTAAGATCTTAGCCGCCCCTTGGATCAGTTGTCCTTCCTTCCTAGATCCTCTTCCTCAGCTTTCTTACTGCTCATGGATAATAATGTTCTTAGATGGCATTTTTTAATTACAGGTTCCAAAATACTTTCCAGTTGTTTTCATAATATTCCCTGATTCAAATGGGAAGACTGAGGCTGAGGAAGCAGGACAGCTTACCTGAAATCGCTCAGTGGGCCTAATACACCTCCAGAAGGAGAAAAAAAAGATCTCCCAAGTCCTTGACAGTGCTTGAGCCCTATCACAGACCCACCTATTAAAAGCAGGAAATGCTTTAATGTTAATACCTTACTTCATGTGTTTTTACCTACTTAAAGTTATCCTTTAGGTGTTTTGGACAATGATGCATTTCTAGGGTTAAAAATGAAGATGTGGTAACATTTCTGAAAAGTACTTCTGAATCACTGCTGGGTTGGGATTTATTTTTTTTTGCTTTAGTTCTTTTAGAACATGATGATTAAAAAATAGAGTGCATTTAATGCTTTGGAGCAATCACAGACGCATTATTTACAAATACTTCAGCCAATACTTAGCCTGCTTCTGGAATTTACTTTTGCCTGTAGTTTTTCACTTGTAGCAATGGCTAGAAAGACATTTCTGATCCACAAAAATGCCCAAACCAGGTGCCATTCAGCCCCATATGGAGGAGGAGTGCTTTTTGAAGAGTCCCGTCATTGCCTTCTCTAGTGGGATTCCTGATCCTCTGCTCTTTCTGATGGGATCCGCGACAGTGTGATAGAGGGATTTTCATCTGAGTGTGTCTGGGCAGGGCCGGTGCTAGGCATAAAGGAAAAAAAGAGGTGGAAGTTTGCCGGGGTACCTCTTGTTGTTTTTGATGCTGTTTTTCTATTTTCTGAGCTGGGTTATAACATTACACTTTGTGAATCAATTTAGCCTTGCCTATTTGCAATCCATACGGTGTTTTGGACTAATAGTCTATACAGATGATGCAGATACCTCCCTCCATCACGTGGAGGCTTGTTAGTAGGGAATTTGATTTCAGACTGGAGTTGCTCACAGCCTTTATACAAGGCTACTGCGTAGGAACGAATTTGTTCTGGTTTTCAGGCATCTGGAAACAATGTCTCTGTCCAAAGTGAAAGTCCTGTTTACCTTTGTGTTTTCTCACTGCTTTGAACAGCCGTTATGATCAGTGCAAGTGGGGAAGAAAAGCTAGGGAGAAATGAGGATCTCGGCTGCACTGCCATTTTGTATGGTAGCCAGGGATATGCAGGCAGGTTGCATGCAAGTGAAATGAGGAAAAAATGTGAAAGTACTGACTTACTGTCTGGTTTGTGGTGATTGGCTATCTGTGAGTTGGACGCCACACTTCTATATAATACTGTGAACTTGTGATAACGCTGCTACTTGGCAGGTCTGACTATTTATACAAAAGCCTGTGACAACGATACCCTTATGAAAATGAAGTTTTATTGAAAAGATGTAAACAGCAAAGTGTGTGTTGCCTCTTCCCTTCCCGGTTCCAATAATTGGCTACCAGCGAATCTGCGTGATGTTTCCTTGAACAGAACCAGGCTGTGGTACCGCTGTCCTACCACTGCAAGCTCTCAGGAAGGCCAGTCCTGTTCCTAGAGCTTAACCTGCACCCCTCCCTGCAAATGTGCTTTTTAATTTGTGTTGCGAGATGTCTACACTCTCACTGCCCAAACCAGCAGAAAACGGTGGTCAAGGCAACTACAGACACAGGCAACAGAAAGCGGTCTGGATCCAAGCCTGTGTTTGGTAGCTACCTGAGCTACATAAAATAGCACTTAGCGGGAGTGAAATTGGGTCTGGGAAGCCAGCTCTGTGTGCCAGTGTCCTTGTCTTTGTCCTCAGCAAGCTGCTGCCTCTGCTGATGTATCCCAGATCCTAATCTATGTCGATGTGTGTTGTTGCACCGATGCCAAAAGGCACAGCAGTTCATGGAGGAGTCACAATGCTGTAGGCCCCAGTTACGTCCTAATATGCCCCTAGCCAGTTTTTGCAGATACTATAGCGAGTGAGAGGCCTGAGATACTTATTCCTAACCAGCACTTTGCGACCCATGAGGCTCTGGTAAACCTCAGTGTGGCTTGTAGGTCTCCAGCCTCTGCTGTTTAATGGACGCATGGAGATTTCTAATATTTGGCTGCCAAGCAGGCGATGTTAACCAACGCAGTAGCATCCTGAGGCAAAAACATGATGCAGCTGCAAATAGGAAGGGAGTGTCAGCTTTGTGACTTTTATCTTGTATGTTTTCCTTGCTTATAGCCCCCAGAGACCAACTTACCTGAAGCTTACCTGTCATAACAAGCAATATAAAGTCAGCCAGGCTGAGAACTAATCTCCTGGGGGCTTTTTTCTTTAAACACTCCCACTCCATTCACCCCCTCCCCAAATCCTGTGAGTAATCAAAGAACTGACACTTTCATTTCGTCTTTATGAAACACGTAGATTCAGTGGGGTACAGTCAAGCAGTTTGACTTGTAACCACTTAAAGTCATTATAAGCTGGTGGGGAATGATTGTTAGATACTGGCTGTCTTTGTGAGACAAGCAGTAAAAACACCAAACAATTAATTGCCAAGAAATTGGGCACATTTAAAGTACACATATATAATGTGTTATAATTCATTTCATTGGTAATAGCTCAAAACTGGCTCTGTATTTCCTTTCCTGTAAATGTATTCAATGTGTCTGAAGATTACTGGCTTGTTCCTTGCAGTTTTGTAAATTTATTGCATTTCTGAGTGGAAGGAAGTGTTGGTTTTGGCACAGATGCTACGAATATTCTTGTTCTGAAAATGTGAAGTAGTGTTCTAGTACACTGTTAATCTGGCCTCTTTCATGTTGACACAAAGAAGGGTGTAGTGGTTTTGTTGTCCTGTGTGTTATACCATCATGCATGGGCCTCCTCTTCTGATGAATTGTTCAAGTGATTCATAAAAATAAGGAAAATACTAGTATTAATAATTAGTATTAAAAATCCATATGTGACTTAAAACAACTTCACTAATTGTAGAGTAGTTCCTGTGCTTAAATACTGCAATTGCGGAATTTTGAAGGCTGGTCCAACTCTTCTTAGAAGATAACAGATTTGGTAATTTGGGAAGAAAATGCTGTTGTTGTTTCTTACTTGAATATTGCCACTTTTGAAACATGGAAATGGAATATGGAAGAACTACATAAGGCCCATTTGTGAGATGTGAAAGAAGCTATGTATGTGCAAGTGAGTGAACAATAACACGAACAACTTGAAGTTTGTGGATAAAGCCAAGTTGTCAAGAGTTGGACAAGCACCAGGCAAAAATGAAAGATGGTCTATAGTTTAGTTGGAAGGGAAGTCAGAGAGAGTAGCAGAACATGAGCCAGCAAGAAAAAGGAGATGTGAACTACAAAGCATTGCAGAAACTACATGACCATGACGCTTGGCTTTTAAAGCCTGTTGTTTGACAGTGCCATCACGTTTACTGTATGGTGAACATGATTCTGAAGAGAGGACAAAAGTTTTTGCTGGAAGAGTTTGGGGGAATTCACAGGGACCTGAAACTGAAAAACACATCCTGAGTACTTACAGCATGTTTCCCAAGCTATGTCCCAGTGCAGAATAAGCATAGCTAGCTGAAACCCTGCATCAAGGTGATTTAAGCTTTTCCACTGACTTTGCCCTGAAGTGGGGTAGGGGACGTTCGTGTGATCTCTTAGCACACAGGAGTGAAGGCCACAGCTCATCGCCCTGGCATGGACTAGGAAGGTTTGTGTCTCCCAGCTCTGAAGACTTCCATGAGCATTAATCAGTCCTGAAAATGTCCATTGGGTGGTAATTAAATGTTGTCATCCTCTCTCCTCACTAAAAACAGAGCATGCAAGACCTGGTGAAGTGAAATCTATAGACTAAGTAACCAAGTGAGCAGAAATGAACAAAGTCAGGCCCTGGATTTTTGCATTCACATCTTTCAGCCAGCTGTCCCTGCAGAGAAAACATCTCTCTCTGTGTCGCTCAGCCTGCAGTACATCCAGGGTTTGCTTAACCGCAGAAGAAAAACACTGCAAGAAACATCCGTAGAAAATGAGATGAACCAAAAAACAAATAAAGTCCTTCGTTAAGCGAGTTGATCATGGTGGAGGACTCCATCTGGAGATAGTTAGCCACAGCACAGGGTTAACTTGCTTGCTATCCCCTTAGTTTGTCAATGGGAACAACCTCCTCTCTCCTCCCACATCTCTGTTACTCTGCCTGTGGTTTAGCAGATAACATAATTACATCATGACAGTCCCTGGATGGGAATGCTGCTGTTTAGCATAATTGGCAACCTGTTTTTTCCCTGAGGGCTTGTTTCATGGGTTGTATACCAGCAGGGCAGAACTGAGCCTTCAGCACAAAGGTGTCTGGTGGCACAGATCGGGTTTTTTTAACCCCTAAGAGCTGACACACCCTCTGTGTTTATGGGGCCACAGGTTTTATTGCTATGTTCCAATTTATTTTTTTACTCTTTATGCACTAAATTCCACATGGGAGTGAGAGGAGAGTGGAGGAACAACAGAGGAGGCAGAACTAATTAAATTAGCCATTTCTTAAAACAAATAAATACCAGGCAGTTCAATCTCATTTAAAAAATAAATAAATACCAGCACGTAGCCCATTTTTATTGGTTCAAGCAGTTACTTCCATGCCCAGATGTTAACACAGGAAAACTTGTGATTCTTGAGGGGTTTATTTTGTCTTACTCTATTTCTTTATAACTCACTTTGTGCTCCTACCATTTTTGGCATTTTTATTTTTTTTTACACGTGGGGTGGTAGCAAAAGTTTTGAGACAAGCCAAAAAAAATGTTGTTCTTTAGGGGGTAAAGAAAAAAGGAATGTGTTTGGGGTAAGAGAGTTGGGAAGTTTGGGTAATACTGAGACGGTTCACCAGGTGACCCTTCAAGAAGAGACAGTGAAGTGAAGAGTCTTTTCTGAGGATTTCCAGCAGCCCGTTCTAGCCAGCAGCTTGCTGTGAAGTTACGTGAGAAAGACAGTCATCAGTTCATCTCTGTTGTGGCTGGTGTTGTATTGATGTGTGTTTTTTTTTTTTTTTTTTTTTTTTTTTTCCCTGACATAGGGACAGGAACTTTCCTTTTCTAACCCAAGGATTGGGGCTGGAGTCTCACAGAGAGATACAGACGTGTGTGCAGTCACATATATTTGTAGAAGCTTGTACTATCAGATTAAGATTTATATTATATTCTTTGTGTAAACTTCTGTAGTGAACTTTTCAAGAAAACTGACATTTTTCAAAGTATTTCTTGTCTCTTATCAGTTAAAACAGAAATGCCAGAGCTCCGATAGTGATCACTGCAAATGGTTCTTTGTCTAAAACTACTTAAAGAACTGGGACATGAGACACTGAGCAGCACTCAGAGCTCCTCTGTAGCAGGATATAGTGGATTTAGGGTAAATTCTGCTACAGCAGGGTTTTGCTTAGGTCTCACCAAAGCTGGGTAGATGCCACAAGAGGTAAATGGGGTCCTTTAGTTTGGTGGACACAGCCCTCCATGTCACCTAGTCTTGCTGTAATTACCTGAGAAGAGAGCCATCTGCGTTACAGTGAAAGTTAAATTTGACCTGAAATGAAATTGTTGATGAGAACTTTGTTCTTAAAAAACAAACAAACAGACAAGTTCTGTTTTTTTGTTTTTGTTTTTTTATTGTCCACTAGGCATTTTCACCCATTAGTCACCTGCTCTTACTGGCGGGTGCTTTCATGCTTATAAACAAAATACCAAATAACCCCCCCCAGAAGTCCTTTGACTCCATATAAAATGTCAATTATGTTCTTTTCAACAGCTTGTATGAAGCACACCAAGGGCAGTATTCTGCCTGTGTGTATTCGGCTCTGCATTTAAGCTCTGTCTTGTTTTAGCCAGGAAATAGGTGGGTTCATCAACATAGTTCATGGAGACAAAGGTCCTTTCCAAGAGCCAGCATGCAGGGCCGTGAGCCACAGAGCAGTTGTGGTTCTGAAATCAGTTTGAAGACAGGTTTAAGACCAGAGGGGTGCTGACTGTGGAGGATGCCAGTGCTGGTGCTGGAGCTGGGTGGGCCTTGCTGGTGGGACCGGGAGCCTCACTCAGTGTGACAGGGCTGCGTCTGTCTGAAGCCCTCTTGAGAGCTGGTGGTGTGGCAGGGAATGGGAGAAACCTGGCCGAGCTGTTGCAGTGAAGTCAAAGCACAAAGCTGGATGAGAAGAAGGGAATGGCAGGATGATCCTGTTAACATCATTTCCCTGCCACAGCTGGGCCTCCTGCTGCTGGACACCTGTCTGAACCCCATAGGGCAGCCTTTAAAATAGGAGGTTATATGGCCTTGTTAATATGGTCACTGCTGGCTCCCATACGTTCCCTCACGGCCATCAAATGGTACCCATGCTACTACTGACACTAGACATTCAAAAGTGATGGGTCAAGTTCATGATATCATGATACATCAAAAATAAAACTCTGGACCTTTCCTTTTCTTTTCTCCTTTCTTTGCCACTTGGAGGTTGCTATCTCAAGCTGTCTCTTACAAACACGAAGCTGAAAACTTTTGGGTTTATTTTTAAGTGAAAAATTTTAAATAGAGAACCGGTTCCCAGTGACTTGCTATTCATAAAAGCATGAAATTGCCGTAAGATTTGCCAAGAAGCTTCGAGTTAGTTACATCATGCATACCTCTGGCAGGAGCCCTGCGGGAGCGGTGCGGGGTCCCCTGCCCATCCTCTTTTGGGTCCCTGCCGGGTGAAAATTGCCGCCCTCTCGCTGAGCCCGAGCCCAGAAGCCAGCTGGGGTGGAAGGAAGCAAGCTGGGGAGCAAGCGCTGGGCTTGGAAATGCTGAGTGCTTGAATGTTTGCACGAGCAGGAGGGAGGTTTAGGGGGAATTATAAACGTTTTTCAAGCCAAGAGAAGTGATTGAACCCTTGATCACTCCTTTTCATTTCCAGAATGTCACAACCACTCCCCTGAGCTCAGGAAACTTGCAGTCATTTGTTTGCAAGCTGCTTGAAAGCGCTCTTTTAAAAAATAATTGTTAGCCTCTCTGTTTCCTAACCTGCTTTTACACCAAGCCTGTTGAGCTGGAGTTGAAGTTACGCATCAGCTTTGTTCGGCCATGTCAAAGAGGGATTTTTGGGAGGTGTTTTCTCAGGGAGGCAGGTTGCAGCTGGCTGCTGGAGGGGCCCCATGCCTTTGGCAGGCAGGGAAGCACAGAGCAGAGTGGGCTTCAGGCAAGAAAATGAGACTGCAGAGCTACAGCACCCACCTGAGCAAGGGTGTCCGTCATCTGTGGGCTCCTTGCTTTCCTTTGCCTCCTGTTCTGGGGGTGAGCAGGGTGCTGGGGGAACAGCCAGGCTGTGATGCCTGTTGTGTTCCAGCCAGGAATGCGATCGGGATGCAATCCCTGCGGCTGCTTTGTGCAGCTGTGTCGGACAGCAGGGAATGACAGGGAACTATTGCCAGGCAGGAAAGCAGGCACCCCAGAAGCCTGCTGGGAGCAACCCCGGAGAAGGACACTGGTGCAAACACCACCGGAGGAAACTCAGCGTTTGAGGCTCATTTCTTTGGAGGAGAACCAATCCAAATAGCTTATAAATGAACGGATAAATAGCTCGCGCTCTCTGTTGTGGTGCCCGCAAACTGCCAAATCTGTCACGTGAAAGCCCATGATGAGAGTGTGAGGAGCAGTCAGGGCAGGAAGAAACTGCAAGTGGCACTTTCTGATGTATTCCTGTGGGCTTCTCGAAGAGATGGCTCACATTCCCAGGGACCTCTGGAAACAGTCGTGTGCTCTATCACATAATGTTCCCTCCCTAGGAAAACATTTGGTAGTAGTTTAAAAAAGAAAACTTCAGAGAGCTTATGTAAAGCCAAAGTGAATTTGTTGAACCCTGATGCGTACATACTTTACTTGGGATGATGTTGAATTTCCAGTGCTGGTTTGAGCTGCTAGCAATAGTTGCAGAACTTTTCAGTGACACTCGAGCTTTTGTACTTTTTAACAAATCCTTCCTTTTAAACACACATCTATATACTAACACTTCTGAGTTTTGTTCATCTGGATCTATGTGGCCACAGTGCTCACAAAGTGGGAAAATTTGAGCCTTGTCCTTAACCTTATACACACTTCTTACTGCCTAATCCTATTCCTATCTTTGGCACAAGATTGTGTGTGAATTTCTTCTATAAGTTCTTAAATGTTATGCTTGTTCAATTCACTTTGAAGTGTGTTATATTTCAAGTATGAGTGGGTTATTCTTTAATACAGTATTATCCTCCTGAAGATGTGCTACCAGAAACATTGACTCTTCCCAGCAGATTGTTTTATAGAAATATCCAATAATATCAGCTGTACTTCCAACATACTCAAGAACTTCAGCTATCTCTGGGCCCATGACATCCTGGTTTGCTTCGCTTCACTTCTCCAATGACATTTTATTTCTTCTGAATCATTAAACAGCAATATACTGAAATTTTTCAATGTTTAGGGTAGCTGTAAGTTTGATCTTATCGTTAACTAAAGTACGACAGTGAATGATATTGAGGTTGAGTTACTCATGTTTATAGCTGGTTTTAAGTTGATTTTTGTATTGCTTGCAATGGCCACAATATTTCAAGTTTTTTTTCACTAAGGTACTGCAGAATTGAATATTCATGTTTGTAGCAGTGGTACCTGCTGACAGAGCTGGGTGGTTGCAGTTCCTCCATGTCAGGCAAACGAGCATCACTGCTGAAACTAAGGGCTGTGTGAATGTTGATGGTGTAGCATGAATATGCATCGTCAGGACCGAGATGGGGTCTTGTGTTTTATAGCTACTCTGAGGCTTGAGGGATGCTCACCCACTTCCCACTAAAATAATTCAGCTTAAACTTGTTCACAGAAATTCAAGTTGATGCTTTGTTTTAGCCTATGGATTACAAAGATTGTTCAATGCCAGTGTATGACTGCGAGAGGTTTTAGAAAACGACATGCTGTAAAAAAGCAAAAATCATATGTTTTTTTTTGGATATCTAAAAAATCTTTAAGATGCAACAGCTGAGCTAAACATTTTTGTTGAAAAATCAGAACTCTGTTGTTTGAGCTCCTCTTTCATTTTGTAGTTAGAGTTGGTGTAAAAACAGTCTCTGTTTTTTTTTGTTTGTACAGCTCTTGTCACAAACAGGTCCTGATCTATAACTATACCTCTTAAGCACTGTGATAATACAAGTCATTTATTATTAATGGAGAGCAGAGAATTGGGGACCTGAAATACAGCATGAAACAAGGAAGTGGGGAAATGAATGTATCAATTATGTATTTGCCGTGTTTATGGTGCTCTTAGAGTTGTTGTTTTCCCTGAAGGGAAAAGGAAAATTCTGCTGTAAAAGCTGAGCATGTTCTCAGTGCCTTTTCTGATGACAGGATGGCTTCTCCCCACCCAAGGCCTCACCAAGCCATGAGACCCTCTGGCTGACTTTGTCACAGTCCTCCAGGACCAGAGACCTGAAGGGGCACCCAGGCTACTTTCAGCCCCTGCTCTGCTCACCTCTCCAGGCTCAACACCTGAGGCAGCTCATGGGGCATCTTCCATAAATGCTGATTCAATGGAAAAAATAAAGTTCAACATGTATACAGATCAGTCTTCAAATCTGCTTAAAGATGATTCTCTAATTCTGTGGTGTTTTACGGTGCCACTAGCTTGCTTGATGGAATTGCTACTTCTTGATTTTGTAGGAAAGGGAATATGCTGTTTTTATTTATTTAAAGTATAACTAAATCCTATCGCAAACTGCATATGGACCTTTCTTTTTTTTTTTTTTTTTTCCTTTCTCATGAAAATGCCCCTGAGCTTCAGAGTTTAATTTGGTAAAGGAAGAGCAGCTGGGCTGACAAATATGTCAGCTTGTGTCTGATTTTCTCCACCCTGGCCCTAATAAGGAGCAAGATGCAGGGAATAAAACAGCTGTGTGCTGTGCAGCGAGGCATGAGGAGAGTAATGAAACATGATGCTGAAGAAAAGTCAGCTGCAACTTGGCGACTCCCATTTTCTCACAGCAAATAAGATAACTTCAGCTGTATTCAGGATCCTGGTATTATACACACAGAAAAAATATGAACGGTTTTTGCATGTTGTAGCTTTAGAATTGACAAATTGGCATTTTGACTGAGAGGAGCTATGTTTAATCATTAGTAGTTTCTTGTGAGTGCGTTGGAGTTGTATTATTTCTGTTTATCCAAGCTAGTATCTAGCAACAAAGGCAAACAGTTTAAAGGCAGATGAAAAATAAACTTAAAATAAACACAGTTTTCTCTACAAAGACAGCAGGACTAATAGCCTGCAAAAACGCTTGCAATGACAGCAACACTCAGAAATTTGCTAGCTGGATTTAAAAGTGTCCTTGACCTCTGCTGGGTTCAGAGGCCAGCTGGGTTGCAAAAAGAAACTATTTGCTTCAGGTTTGACTTGTGTGCTTGTGGACAAGTGCAATGTGCTGTTTCCTGTACTAGAAAAAAGGTGTTGAAGTAGTGCCAGTATGAAAGAAAACATCACCTTTAAATGGCAGTACAGTGAGCTCGAGCTCGGGGCTGTGTGCAGGGAATTTAATTACACAGCAGATCAGATTGAACCTAGGATTTTTTGTATGTAAATATTCTGTTAATTGCAGATCCAAAGCTCCTTATTATTTTATCTAAATGTGAGGAAGCGCTGGGGTGGGAGCCCCCCAAAACCAAACCTGCTCTTAGATTTATAAACATGTTGACTGTGGAAGACTTGGTTAAAGATGTACGATAATGGGAAAAGCACATATGAAATGTTAATGCAGAGTTGTTTTTGGAAAGGATGTTGGGTTGTCAGGAATGAATTGGGGTGGGTGGACGGGGGAGGAGAGACGTGTAACTACCTTCCCTGGCTTCCTTCATGTGGAAGAAGGAAACAGCCACCACTGTGAGTGCTTCAGGCGGTCATCACGTGAGCCTTTGATGTGGTGTGGGGGTCAGGGCACACTGCTGTGAGGGCCTCTCCTCTCCGCTCTTGTACCCTCGTGTGAGATCTTACACAACAGGCAGTGAACTCAGGCACTCTTCCTGCTAAAACTCTTCCCAAACTCGTCCCCATCCCCTCCTGTCCCCTCCTGCTTGTTCCTGTCTGAACTCCGTGGCACACCACCCAGCTCAGTCCTGTCAGCACGCTGTTTAGCTGGCCCTCCTGTGAAGTAGTAAGGAACTCATTTGTTTTTAAAAATCTTTACAAAAAAGTTATTTTTCTGCTGGCTCAGCACAGTGAGAAAGTGCAGCCTCACAAATAGCGACTGACATGGATGTTCAGCTGATGTTTCTACCAAGATGCTGTGAGAATACAGGCTGAAATAGCTGGAGATATGCCTGTGGGCTTAGCATCTCTAGAAAACCATATCTGTGTACCTACTCCACTGGCAGTGTCGATGCTTTCTGGAGACATCCCACTGCTCATAGCACCGTGGGAAGCAGTTCTTTGGCCACGAGCTGTGAGGACACAACTCTGTCTTTCCGTGTGTGCTGAGGGAAGGGTAGAAAGGCATCGGAGAGAGATCAGCAGCCAAGTTGGTTAGCCTGCACAGCAGGCCAGATGAGCTGCTGGCAGCATAAAATTCTCACTCGGGGTGATGTCAGGCTCCAGGTGAATCAGCCAGCTTAGATCCAAAGCAGCCCTGAGCTTGTGGCTGCTTAGGTATGGAGGGAAGTGAAGCCAGACAGCCTTTGAGGAAAAGCCCAGAGTAACTTTGGCTGTGCTTTGCCTCTTGCGAGGTTTTTGACTCAGCTCTAGTAGTGGGTCGCTCGGACTGTCTGAGGGTGTGCTGATTCACTCCTTGGGCTGGCTCCCGAGAGGAGCTGTCGTTTATCAGCTAGAGCTGCAGGGATTCAGTGGGCTGAGGGCACAAGGACTGCCCAGCACAATTCGCACCAGGCTACTGGGCTGTCACTTGCTGTGCTCCTTTCAGTTTTTCTTCCAACAAATTCCTGCTGACTATTTCTCATCAAATTCCTGGGAGCTCTGGGGATGGCACATTCCAGTTTGGTGGCAACATAGCGTACCTATTACGTTTGCTCCCCTTTTGTCAGGACAAACCAGCACCGGGGAGCAGCAAGGACATGGCCTTCCCCTGTTTTCCTTCTCCTTGGCAGGGGCTGCAGCTAGGACAGGTGGTACAGGAGCTTCTGGCCCCACTGAGCAGATGGGGAGAGTAACTTTGCAGCTAGCTGGAGGAGTGGGAACAGGGCCAAAGGCTTCCACGTGGCACACTTGGCATGCTTTTATCTCAGCGTCAGTAGTGCATATGTATTAATTACTGCAAAAGATGTTTTTATTTTTATTCCTGCTTATTACCACATAGGAAGAGGGGCCACGTACTCACTTCAGATTATATTCAATAGCCAGTGTCTGGGAAGTTTTATCACTTGCCTGTAGATAAAAATATCCATAGTAAATTTATTGTAGGTATTTTACTCCCCTGTATTAAGACTACATCAAGAAAAGTCAGTCAGCAAGGAAATATTTCCAGTTCTGCAGTTCTGGTTTTCAAATGTGACGTTAAAAATATCATTAGGGAATTTAACAAGATGAGTATGTGCAGCACACTTCTAGGTTGAATTACAGAATTATCCAAAAAGGTTTTAAAACTATAAATAGAAATCTATATACCATTGTACTTCAGGGAGATTTATTCCTTAATATTCTGATACATAGCATTAGTTTTCAATCCTCAGCCTTTCAAAACAATTTGGATGCTCTTTCACATGTGCTGCTTTTGTTGTTGTTGTTTCTGTCCTCCCACATCTCTGTTACTGTGCTTGGAGTTTTTTTCCCCATTTTTGTGGAGAAGTTGCTTGGATCTAGAAGGTGACCTTTGACCTGATGTTTCATATATCTGGAAAATGTAACTGTCTGGAAATTTTCCATTTGCTTCTTTTCACTGGAGTATTGGGGTTGAGAAGAGAGGAGCAAGCAACCCACGTTGAACTGCAGATCCCTTTTCTTTTGGTCAGAGCCAGCTGTGTTCCAGTCAGAGAGCAGGTATCGAGACGTTTGCAGCCAGATCACTTTCAGACCTGCATAACAGGATTGCTAAGCATTTGTTTATTCCCTTCCATTCCTTTGCCTTACCAAGAAGTTAAACACTGGGCTGGAGAGCAGGAAGTAGTGCAGATGTGTTAATACGGACTGTGTGATGCCAAAATGTAAATTCTTAATTTGCAAACACATTTGTGGGCATAATACAACCATAAGGTCAGGTCCTTACTCAATCTGTAAGCAAAATCCGAGTGCATTTTGACACAAGAAGGAGGTGAAAACAGAGTAGATGTGATTACAGAGGTAAAACCACTGCATTAATGCACCACAGAACACCCCCCACTTGCTTAAATGCCTGCGTAGATGTAGTTGGGAGCCTAGCACAGGTATGGCACGGGCAGTTTAGCCAAGCAAGGTAAAAAGACAGACAGCTAAACAAGCTCTTCCAGGCTCTAAGAAATTAATCCCAAGTGTACAGCTGAAAGAGAGAGCTGGAATAAATGCATGTGGGAGACTGCACCATTGCTCAGGCAAATCTGAAACGTGTGACTTGGCTCGTGATCCTCCTCTCCTGTGCACAGCATCAAAGGAGCGGGTGGCAGGGTGTGCGTCTCCCAGCTTCCACATTAACATGCTGTTCTCTGAAGGGTTTAGAAGTGCCTGTGCAGGATTAGTACGGTGCTGGCTGTGCTTTTTGCAGAGCCTAGGCAGGGACCCACCAAAGGGGAGAGCAGAATATGGCCTTTTGTCCACAGATGCAAAATGACTGGATTTCCCTTGCTCTGGCTTTCTGCAGCAAGGTAACGCTTTGCCTGTGGTGAAATGGGAGTTGCATGGTTCACCCCATAAACGTTCAGCTCTCTGAACTTTGCCATTGCCAGTCCATGTGTGACTCTGACAACCCAAAGGGCATCACTGCATACATATACCCTTGCAGAAGCCCAGGGGCATTCAGGCTGCAGCTACCTGAGGAGAATCCCCCCGCTAGCCATGCCGGCTGCTTTCAGGCAGCAGCCAGAATCCATCTGAAGTAGCCGCAGCCCACCCTGTTTAGCTCATTGCCAGCAGGAGGCCCAATTAACATTTTGCAACACTGGCAGTTCCATATGGAAACTACCATTCAGCCGCCTACATTTGAACTTCAGCTCTTTCCTTTCATTTAATTAAAACACAATCAAGTCAATTAGCTCATGACAGAGTTTCCCCAAAGTTAAACTCCAGATGTATGGCAAGGCAAAAGCATTCAGATGCCAATTCATTGTGCTGCTCTGAGGTAGATTATAGCTCTCCCGTTTGTCAGTTTATCCTCTGGGGATTAGTTTCATTTTTTCCCCTTCCAAGTAGAAAATAAAAAGAGAAAAAGAAAAAAGACCTGTCTTTCCATCTGGTTTTGGTCAAGAAAAATTGATATAACATTACAGAACTTGAGAGATTTATTGAAAATGACATTGATAGTGTCGGAATGACTTCTGTTTTTTAATGACCACGTCAAACATTTTACCACGCAGTGTCTTGATTTTTTTCCAGTAAGCTCCAGGAATAAGTGGCTTACCATACTCTATAGTGAGTTGATGAGTTATTGTTCTTGTCACTAAATTGGGATAATATACAGCTGCACAAACATGTTGATTTTGCTGGCATGAAAACCGTGACTTCAAACTCTGTTCCCTTTGGCAAGACTGTATAGAAAATTATAACACTGCCAGAAAGAGGTTTTGAGGTCTCAATAAACCAAGATGACTTTTGCAGCACATCCCTGCAGGACAGCTGGGTGCAGTGAGAGGAAGAGAAAAATAACTGAACCAACTAACTGGTAGGTAGAAAGTGTAGAAATCCTGCAGACCTAAATTCACACCTAAGGTAACCTTCAACTGGAGCCATTGCATTTTCAGTTGCATTTCCCAATTCATTCATGATTAGACATGGCAATTCCCTGAGTCACCCATATTGCGATGAAGGTTATACTGACACAATTTAAGGGTGATGGGGTGATACCACACTAATATTTGCAACTGAGATATCCAGTGCCAGTGAAGATAGTAGGTATTGGTCCTACCATAGCATGTCAGTGTCACTTGGTTCTGTGTCTTTTCCTGCTTAGTGATTCAAGTGATGTTGTACTTTCTCTTATAAGCAGAGCCACAATTTTTCTTGCAGAAAGCCCATACTTATTGCATCAACCATGTACATGTGATTTCCCATATCTCTACAAATCAATTTAGCTACCCAAGTACAGCATCACCTTCTTCCAGCTCTTGCTGTTGGCTGAAAGGCTTCCAAACTGCTTTTTGCAGAGGACCAGGTAGGGTGTTCTTTGAGAAGGAAAGGACAGGAGGTTTCAGTGCTATTCATTTGGGAAGGAGGAGGAACCCAAGTCTTCTGCCTGCCCATTTGCCTACTCTAGGCAAATGCATGCTCGTTTAGTGGATTAATTTGGGCTTAGGCATGTGGTATGTGCTAGGCTGTTTAGTGCTGTCAGGTTCATGGCTACAATTTCATGGTATTCTGGCTGCAGCTGATTTAGGCTGTCTGCCCAGACCGATCTGGCCCATGCCACAGCTCTCTCCTTATCCGATCCCGACACTTCAAGCGTCTGTAGGATTTTGCTGAATACTATATCACTACAGTGGCCCAGATTAAAAATAATCTTTTAAAAAAGGAAAGAGGGTAGAAAGGGGAGACAATTTTGGTCTGGATCATTGAGATCTACTTGAGATCAAGCCCAATGAACAGTTGTATTTTTTTACAACTGAAAGGATGGAATATTTTTTTAGGGTCAGGAATGAGCAGATGGAAGAGTAGAGAAGAAAATTCCTTCATCACCAAAGCCAGTCTGCTGTGAGAGTCTGGTCTGGGCTTATATTTTATGTGCAGTACAGCAGAGTTTTCAGATAATTTTAATCTCATGACTTGCAGCACCTGCACTTTCAAAGTCAGAGCACTTCTGATCAGAGTTCCTCAGGTTCCCAATAGCACAATTCTTGGCCTAGGGACCTAAATTCTACCTTATTTCTTTTGTTGGGTGTAGCCGTAAGAGCTTTTTTACTCCAGGATAAAAAGAATTGTTGTGACAAGAATAAACTAATTAAAATTTGCTTAGAGGCATTGATTCCAGTGTGCTTGTTATTTAAACCACCTTTCAGATGAGAATTATTAATCAGCAGTTTTGAAAGATATTTCATACTAACAGCAAAGTCTACCTAATAAACTCCTTCTCATTGGGACTCAATGTGAATATGGACTAATTAAAGCTATTCAGATTCAATAAAGGACTCTTTGAAAGACAATCTGAGTATATACCTACCAGCTACTTAAGCTATCTGGGTTTTATCTTTGTTAAATCATCACTGACAGAAGTTACTAGCAATAAACTACAAGCAACAAATTATGATCCATTACCTATTAAAATGTGGTTCTACTAGAAAAAGAATACCATAACAACATCATATATATTTATATATATAATCTGCATGACTCTGATTATCCAATAGTGAGGTTACGTTCTTCTGCTGGCTTTCCACTTTCATTACCAAGAGTAAAAAGTACAGTACAACCTATTGCATAAGTATAGACCTCTCCTTTTGTTCATGAATTATCTTTAACCCAAATCTTTAAAAAGAGATGGTCTAAATGCATTCTAGACCAAAAGGCATGGAACCAGTAGAATCACAGCTATTTATTTCAAAGTAATCTATGGTGGACTCACTTGAAACAATTTGATGGATAGTTTTTGTTGCATTTTGTAACATGTGTTCTAAATTCTTACCTGAAGAAGGTATTTGCGTGTTTCAGTGCTGACATGAACATCTCAGTGCTGAAATGCACCATGCTATGGAAAAACTGCATATAATCCGTGCTGCTGCTCCAGCCACACAACACCTCTGGAGATCATTCAGAGCAGAAAAGTGTCTCCCAGGCAGCTGCAGAGATCAAAGTTGTTTCTTGCAAGTAGCCTTGCTAGGATCAGATGTGTTCAGGCATTTCCATCTTTGGTTGTTTATAGGAAAGTTAAGGTCATCCCTAAACCAATCTAATCTTTGCTGGCTGCTTGGAAGCTCAGGGAAGGGCTTTTTATTTCTTTCTTCGAGTCTGTGCCAGTGTTATTTGGCTTTGCAGTGTCTCAGTGACATAGTTGGTCTTTTACAACACGATTTCCTCTTGGAGATTATGATATAATGCTTGGGATGACATCAACAGGAATGGTTAATAGACTTACAGGATGATGTTCTTTGACTTATTTCCCTTGCATCTTCTGCTACCTGGAGTAATAGGTCCCTGATGGTACTGATTTAAATGTTACCCTCTAGCTAACAAGAAAGGTCAGAAACAGATGTGTCAAGCACTGCAGAATCAAATGCCTTGAGCCTTTCAAATTACTTGACTGAAGCACTGCTGGTACCAGTGCATTGTCTCAGTTTATTCAGACAATGTCTACATTGGCAGGCACTGAAGTGTGGTGGAAATGAGTGTGTAAAGTAAAACAGTTGCAGCTGTTTTGGTTTTAGCTGGCTGTAGCCTGGTACCCCAGACTGATTGCTCCTCAGCACATGGAGCACAAGATGCCTTCCTGGAGTTCATCTTCCAGTTCAGTTGCATGCTTAACAAAACTTGTTCATGCTCTTTGTAGCTGCTGTGAAATACAAAGCAAAGCTCAGCAAGTGGAAGCAGTCTGGAGGTTTCCTTTGGAAGCAAGTCCTGATGCAAACAGAAACACTGACAGAGGCACACAATTGCTTACAGTGAGTGGGGAACATCAGCTCAGAACTCATCCAGGAACTTAGAGCTAGAATATTAATATCCAAAGCTCCAGTGATAACCCTTTTGTTTTTACTTTGTTTCTTAAACTCCATCTTGTAACATCCTTATTCTTGGACTCTCAGTTCAGAAGAACGTACATATAATTCTCCAGCCCACCCTTTTTTGTCCCCTGGAATCAAAGCACGAATGGCATTGGAGCACTGTCAGTACTTTTCATAAAGGAAGTCAAGTGAAACAGTACGCAAGCTCAAAATGTGTCTGGCTAGTCAACAATAAAAGCTATTTCTTTTTTAAAAACAAACTTCATTTAAATGAACCTTCTTATGTTTTCTCCAATATTCGTGTAAGACACTTAACCTTTAGATATAAAATCTGCGTCTAGGATAAAGGACAAAGATATAACAAAATAGATTATGCAGTGTATTATATGCAGTATATAGTACAGTCAGAAGTCCTAATGTCAAACTTAAAAATTATGTTTGTTGAAGGCAATGGAATGACTCATTGGCTTTCTGACGATGGTGGGAAGAAGGGAGGTCTTCAAGACCCTGTACAAATAGAAAGAATAACACAAGTGACTAAATTCCTCATCTTGGAAAACTAAGGTGTTTCCTTTCATCTGAGCGTATAGTGCTTATAATGATTAATAGAAGGTACATAAGCTCTCTGAGGTGCAAAATACACTCCTTTATTCCTAAATAATACATGACCTACAAAGCAAACAGTGTAAATCTTAAACACCACTTTCCTGCTGAGTGTTTCACAGATGAGAACTAACAGCTTTTGAAAAGATCTTTCCATATATGCTGTGGAACGTCATTGCTGATTTTTTTATTTTTTTTTTCCTCTAGGCAACTTATTAGTTGCTAAAATATGCTACCTTATGATTGCTTTTGAATTTAAATACGTCATTTTTCCTAGAAGTGTTAGTTTATCTCAGATTATTTCTAAGGCCAACCTATGATGCTTGGCCATGCTTATTCTTTTTTTTTTTCAGATACATATTTAGATCCCTTTTTTCCAAATGAAGGAAGTGGTACAAGGTCAATGGATGAGTAAATTCCCAATTATGAGCGCTTACGGAGCTCATTTGATAGACTCCTCATGTTTTATGGTCAGAAGGAGTTAATGTTGAATCCCCTTTTCAAGAGATGCAGTCTTCCTAGACAGAATTATTCACCACTAAATTGATCCTTTTTTTTTTTTTTTTTTTTTTTTTTTTGGTATGTTGGCTAATTTGAAGCAGGCAGATTTCTTTAGCGGGGATGAATATCATTATTTCAGAGTTAAATATTTTCAGCAGAGGGCAGAGGAGGGAGTGATCCAAATCCATGTTTCTCTGTGGGGAACTATTGGAGCCGTAATCCTCCAGTCCCTCTGGCAGGCAAAGGAGAAAAAATTCAGATGAGCGTTTTGTGAAAGTGGTTGCCTGCACCAGGCTGGACTCCATGACCCAGGAGGAGTTGAAAAGAGCTATGTTCCCGTATTTATAAAGACTGTGCTGTCTATCACCAGGGCGCAGGCTCTTCACATCAATAACCCAGCCTTTCAAAGCCAGTGAAGACAAGAACATGGGCTTTGTCCTGCTGCAGCCAAGGAGCGGGTAGCCTTTCACTAATGAGCTCATGGACTGCCTCTGCAAATGAGATAATGCTTGGCTCCTGTCCCAGGACAAAACTCTTCAGCCACCAGATCCTCATCTCTTTCCTTCAGCACCTCGCTCCTGATTCTTTGGGCTTGCTAGCACAGATTTCACAAGCAGCTGTGGTTTTCCACAGCCCTGAGTGCTGCAGAAGCATTGACTGGGAGGTGACTTAGTCCAGCCTCTCGCTGTGAGCGGGATTACTCCTAGCAGGAGATGAGGGCAGCCCTGACTAAGCACTGGAAACCTCCAAAGGCAGCGATTCCCCACCCTGCACCCTCCTCCTGGAAGTGCATTCTTTATGTCCATCCAACCTGGCTCTCCCCAACCACCATCTGCAGGCCTTGCACCTCCTCGTGCCACCTGGAATTGCCAAGAAAAAGTCAGTTCTCTTACCTTTGTAACTACCCTTCCAGTAATTCTCCCTTACATCCACAGTTTGCAGCAGAGGCTTCACTATTCAATACGGGATTATACTCCACAGGCAGTGACTGCAAACCTTCAGTGAAATGCAATCTCTAATTGCAGACAGGGCACCCCTGCAGAGGTCCTGCTGCTGCCCCACACCTCTCTCTTCCTGCCAAGCTGCTTGCTGGCTTGTGTCGGTGCTCTTCTGATCCCCAGACTCTCAGACCCACCTCTTAGGGGCTCATCCGCTGTATGGGAGTGTCATCTTAAACCTCCCAAAGGATCACCCTGAAAACATTTTCCAGGATGTGCAAGCAAGGAAGATGGGGTTTTGTACCCATGCGATCCATAGACCTAGCCTGGCCCTTACCAAAATCATGGCTTTTTATATTTAAAGCCTGTTTCAGTACCTTTCTTCCATCTTATCTCTGTGTTATAGACCAAAAAGTACTCAAGGAAAACACTTGGAAAAAAAAATTTCAATTTTGATGTATCTGAATAACAGTAATTTCTGCTGGAAAAGTTTTCTTAAGCTGTTTGCTCCATCTCTCTGAGAGTGCAGAATTTGTTGCATTTTATGGGATAACTCATTGATAACTAATTGATTTGAATGCTATCATTTTCATACAGAGTCATCTCTGATTTTAACTTCATAAATTTCAATGAAGTTATACAATGGATCTTTTTTTTTCCCAGTACTTCATTTCAAGACATTGGGAATTAAGTTTCTTGGACTCTGATTGCATGACATCAGCTTTCTCACAGAAAAGATATTTTTTTTAGCATCCTAGATCAATCTAAAGTCTAGGACAAATATAGGTCTCATTAAATGCCATTTGTCTGAGAAACAGAGTAATAAGATTTCACTACGATGTTATGCGTCTGAATATGGATCTTCTTAGCAGCTAAGATACAGCACCAGGATTTAGGAAGTCATTTTGACAAATGTGAAATTAAAAACTTAACTGTTCCATGCCTCATATTTTCCATCGGTAAAATGGGAGCAGTGATATTTTGTTCTTTGAATAGCACTTTCTGATTTAATGGTCCATGATTATCATTATCACTGTTGACAGTGGCATCAGCTCTGTTCCAAATTGGTTATAATTGGAATGTTTAGATGAATGACAGCAATTACAGGGCCATTATGCTGCAAACATTTAAGCCTGTGATTAATTTCATGTATGTAAGTAATCGCGGTTACTTCAGTGAAGCTACTCACGTGAATAAAATTAAGCTCATTTGAAGTGTCTGCAGGATCAGGAGTGGAATGCTCTAAGAAACCTTAGTTCTTAAGTAGAAATAAATAATAGACTTCTCAGGGAAATTTCTGGGAAATTTATTTGAACTCTATGTTGCTGCGTGTTGTTCAATGAGTGCTAATTTTGTTCACAAAACAGCCATTGATTATAAATATTGGCTTTGATATCACTCAATATGTTTTTGCAGAAAAGCAATCCTTCTTTAAATTTTGGCTACAGCCCAAAAGCTTATTGTTAAATACATTTTCTTGGTATGAAGCCTGACTCATGGCATGCTCCACTGTGCGTGACTGATTACCAGGGATATCAAACTGAACTATTTCCATTCTGCTGCCAGCACAGTTATCATTAGAGCTCTTTTAAAAAGGGATGTGTTTCACTCCAAAGAAACGGTTTATGTTTTTACATTGTGCGGATTTTGTTTTCTGTATCATGATAGTTAGTTATTCAGCTTTACCAAAGATAGAGAAAATGTCACAAAAACATGTGTTGAAAGGAGTTCTTCAATAGCGATGAGGAACCAGAGAAGCGTGCACATGGCAGAGGCTTGTTGTGAGCAGCCTGCTCTGGCTGGCTCTAGTGGGGATGCTGAGCAGAAATGAAGCATGGGGCTAGCTAAGGTGAGGACTGGCTTCTGACTACAGGTGTGATAAAATGCCCGTTGACTGCCTTCTGGAAGAGAAAAATGGGGGCTGCCCCACAGCCTTTTGCTGTCTGATAACGGAGTGCTTTATCTGTTAGCTACCACTTTGCTTTCCATCCTTCAGTTACCTTTGCTTTTTTTGTTTGTTTTTCAGTTGATGGCTTGGATAAGGCTTCAATCGCTAACTCCGATGGACCAGCCCCAGGATCGCAAACTCCCCCCTTCAAGAGAAAGGGCAAACTCTCTACCATTGGCAAAATCTTTAAACCTTGGAAATGGAGGAAGAAGAAGACCAGTGACAAATTCAGAGAAACATCGGCAGGTATGCAAGTGGCCCTTTGGTGACAAATAGTAAGAAACACTGTAATAGCTTTGAGGATAATACTTGAAAAGGTCTTAGATGGCAGAAATTATTTAAGCACAGTATTTTGCATATACAAAAACTGTTTGATTCTTGGCAAGGAAAACCTTACTCAGCTTCTGTCCTGAACCTGTCACCAAAAATGTGCAATTTGTTCATTTAATATTCATTATGTATTATATTCTTTTGATGTTGAAAGTGTTATTTTTAATGAAGAAACACTAGACTGTATGCTACATGTTCTCAGGAATGTTGGAAGTGTCTCTGTCTTCTAATGGCCAGTGGCTTGGGTTATGAAATGAACCTTGCTTTCATGGAGACAGAAGTTTGGTCTGTTCAGAGGTGAGAAGCAGATGTGGTCATGCCCAGCAAGAGAACGAGGATCAGATTTGCAACCACTGCCTTCGTACTGGCTGCTCAGCCCCTTCACTCCCCAACTGGATAGGCTTGAAGAACAGTCTGAAATAAAATGCTGTGACTGAGTTATGTTCCTTCTGAAAATGAGCAAGATGGAAGGCTGGGATTTGGTCACCTGAACACAGGTACTTGGTACCGCTTGAGGTGCTCTGGACATCCTGGCTGCTCTCCCTAAAGGTTTTGCATTATGTTTGCCATCCCTTTGCAGATATCCCCCAAATCTTGGGGCAACTCAAGTGGCTGTAGAAAGTCACGCTGAGTAAACTGAGCCCAACCATGCATGTATGTCTCTGTGTGTCAGAGCTCTGTCCAAGCTTTCTCCAGAAAAATCCCAAAGTTCTATTTTGGGATTCACATATTTGATGCTATGCTTTTCTCAACTTGAGCTTTATCAGAGTCCATGGAGCATCTATGGGCTTTTCAGATCCATTTCCACAAGTCCACTGTCTTCTATGCCTTTAGATTAGAAAACCAGTATTAACCTCCCCAAATGTCCCTAGTAGGCTCTTCTGAACTGTCAGGAGTACACTGTTTTATATTTTAAACCCAGCAAATGATAATTATTACAGAAAGGAACTCTGTTTTTGCAGAGTAACTACTAAAACATGTTATATTTACTCAGAAGGCAAAAAGAAGCCATCTTTTTCCTCTGGGTACCCTGTGACAACCCCACCACAATTTCTTTTACTACTGCAATCAAAAAGTTCCCCTAAGCCTGATAACTCCTGCCTTGCTTCCAGTTTTCTTCAACTTTCCTAGTACTTTTATCATATTTCTAGGGCAAAGATCTTCCTAGTTAATCACTCCTGCAGCTACATTTAGGGAGGTACATGGTCTAATATGCACCAAATTCTTCAGAGTAATCAGTATTTTTATTGCTGTATACAGACATTCCCCAAGCTGTCACCAAACATTACCTTATGTTAAACTGTTAAGCCATTAAATAATAATGCATGTGTCATTTTGCAGTTATTTTTTTACAAATTAATATCTGGTAAATTTATGTTAAATACAGTATTTCTTACATTATGCTATCTTTAGCAGCCTCAATACAATCGTACAAGCATGACATCAATTCATGTAATACCAAGGCAAAACACACGTTTGTATTTCGTTTACAAAAGGAGGAAATGAGGCACAAAGCAATTGAGCTCAACATTTCCAAAAGTACCTGCGTAGTTACTTGTTTATACTTAATTTGCTTGTGTTGTTTATGATAGCATAGTCCCTGAAGTTTTTCAACAGGTGTGAAGAATCTACAGGTCCCATTGGCACTGACTTCAGATGAAGTTATTCAGGATGAAGGCATCTTAGATTGAGCACCTGAACGCTGGAGATGCCTAACAGTTGATGGAATGAACAGAAAAAAATAAATAGTTTCAGAACTGTAATAAAAATCTGGGTTTAAAATTATGCTATAGGTATAAATAAACTCCAAGTCACAAAATGCCTTTTTCAAGTGCTGTGCAGCAACACAAGTTGGTAATAAGGGATGCTACCTCTTTCATTGAAGTTTGCTGCATTTATATGCATGAGAGCTACAATATTGTTCACGTTACAGCAGAATATGTTGAGCACTTTAGATTGAGTCTCTGATTTTGCCCCTGTGTGCTCTCAATGCATAGCTGTGTTTATTACTCTAAAGGAGGTAATTACTGGGAAGCAGAGTCTATCTCAACTACCTTATACCTAATTTTTAAGGGGGTACTCTGTCTTCTCAGTTAGCTCAGCTGTGTCTGCTTGCTTCCACTGCCTTCTGAGCAGTGGCACCAGTTCTGTGATGAGTAGATTGCAAACCTGATCCAGCAGAAAGCTAATACAGTGAACCATAACAAGAAGTAGTAGTTTTTAATTTTCTGCAAAGGTTACCACTTGCACTTGTGGTCTTGCTTTGTGATTACTGTCAAAAGAGCATACTGAAGCAGAGAGAAAACACAGAGACGCTCTTTGGAAGACTTAAAATTCAGACAACTGATTATTTTTATTTCAGCTGCGGTTATGCATCACTGTCTTTCAGGTCTGGAAGCTAAAAAATTAATGTAGATTTCCTTGTCTATTCTTCCAAGGTTAGAGTTTTATTTTTGTTATAAATCTTTTATTCAAAATGGGGAGCACCGGTGTGCAAACAGAAATCCATAAAAGTTAGGAGAATTTGCACTACGAATCAGCAGAAGACTAATAGAGTCAGTGGTGAAAGATCAATGCAGTCCATAGATCATGTAACCAGGAGCTCTTTTGGTCAATTGAATATGTGACTGTATATAATTATGTATTGAAAAGTGGAAGTTAATTATCAGCACAAATGAAGTATCTCTGTAAATGTTGTAGGGCATGAGAAAAGTTCAGTGCAGGAGGAGGTAAGAGTTAACTAATTAAAGTCCCCACTCTAAGTTCAGTCACAGGACTTTATATTTAATAGTTCTTTTTGAAAAAAAAAATAATCTACTAGCACAACTGATTTACTAGAGTGACTAATGTATCTTGTGTTGAATATCTTTATATATACTTATAAATTGTCCTTACAAAAAATCATTTTTTATATCATCATTTAGATAACATCCGGCTAGATAACCATGTAGTGTGTACCCAACCTTTATACTGTAAAGGCTGCTCTTATGTTTAATAACATAAAGTAATGTAAAACTCAGCTAGTAAAACATAAAATCATTCTAATAATCTAAATTATACAAACTACAAATTCAATGCATGTTTTGGTGAATAGAACATTTTATATGCAGGCTTGGGAACTTATTATATTTTTTCATTATTCAGTAGATTGTTTTTATTTTCTCTAAAGAGTCCATATGCTCTATTTTTAATAAGGATTTAATGATCTATCCCACTATGCTGTAACACTTCACTCATTTGAGTGGGATTGTACTAATGTAGTGATACAGGGAATAGATTTCAGGTTTTGAAAGCTTTTGTATTCTTTTGTACGTTCAGTATATCATCAGCTTGTATTTGTAAGGTTACATGCATTTTGCCAACCATCACAGTATTTAGTGCTTTTTTTTCTGTAAAAGTGAAATGCTGGGAGTTATGTAATATCTGAATGTCTCAACTTTCACCTAAGACATAGAAAGTCTGGTTTCCTAAGCTGGGGAGATGAAAAGAAAGTAAACCTGGATGACAAGAATTGTAAGTTTTAAAAATAAATGAAAGGTTCCCAAATCAATTTCCCTCTACTTGTCATGTTGGAGTTTTACCCCTTGTGGCTCTCCAAGATGTAAGCTTTGGCTAGATGAAAGTGGTACCTAATTGACTATACTGACTAATCTCTGCAGAGTGAAGATTCTGAGCACATCTTCAAGGCAAATTTAGTTCATAGTCTTGTTTAGATGTTATTGCCGTTTACTCTCTTGTCTACCATCAGAACTATTTCTTCCAAGCCTGGCTGTGCTGGTCTTATGCTAGTAGCCTGTTTTGAGCTAGATACATCTTTCATTCATCCTGATTGCCTACTAATAATACTGGTAGTGCTGGCAGGAGTGCACCAGCATAAGTCACTTGTGTTGACTTCCAGTGTATTCCTGCAGTTCCTCCTCTGTTTGGCCAGAAACACAGATGACCTCCTCACATAATTCCTTACAGAGAAATGATAGGGGTAAATTCTGCTGTTTCTGCAGCACTAAGGGACTGTGTCCTCAGAAATCCCAGAAACAGACAGGGTGCCAGCCCCAGCTGCATCACGAATGAGCTATAGCTACTCAGTGCAAATTGGGTTAGCCTGCACTGAAAGCATATCTTGACGTGCCTGGGGGCTATTTTGCTGTCAGGAAACCCCAGAGCTGTAGGGAGATACTCATTTGTTTTTAAGCTCTATGTAAGGAAGGTATGGAACCACTTATGTTTGTATACGTCTTTCCTGTGAGGCTGGAATTTGAAATGAAAACCAATTTGGATTGCGCTCATCCTGCTTCAGATGGTTGTTTCAGGGAAAAAAAAAAAATGTTATCCTTTTATTTCTTGAGGAAACAGACCCAGGGCCAACAGAGATTAAAAAGATGCATTTACTTGGCAAGTCGCCCCGTGTTGCTGGTTAATTGACACAGCAGAAGAAACTTGCTTATCTAATATGAGAACGGGGAAAACATCCGTACAAAATAAAATTCCTACAGGAAATCCTCTTCCTCAGACAACGCAGACAGAGATATATTTACATTGCAGAATAGGTTGTTTGTATATGAATATCTCACATGCAGGAGGCTAATCTCTTGTTCTGAAACCATGGTAGACAGTATGATGATTGTTGCTTATACTGCTTATTCTCTTAACAGGGCCGAAACTTAGTAAGTATGGATGCAGGTGAAGAAAGCATTTCTTCTAAGACAGAATATGGGATATTGGAAAGAATTTCTATTGCTGTAACTGGATTTTCAGTCAGCTTTTGGAAAGGTTCATGTTACAGATTTGACAGGGCTGGACCATGCAGCGTGTTGACAAAATCTCATGTGCCTGTATTATGCTACCAACTGAAAGATATTCATAAGCAGCAAATACCACGAACAATAAAAAACATGGAGAACTAGATGTGATGTGGAAGTATTTGGGCCAATGTAGGAGTGATGGTTGGATTTTTTTCCTTCAGCAACATATTTTCCATGCTGCATCTCAGAAAATCTGTTCTCAAGGCACTGGTTGTATACTTTCTGCCCATAGGGATTTCAAAATTAAGTAAAATCAAACAAGAGATGGCATTATCTCAAAGGGCTTCTTCCCGTTCCCTGTCTCAATATGTTACTCTGAAGGCAAGCAAGGCAGCAGTTTATGTCTTGGCATGAAGTAGAGGCCACTTCAAAGCCCTGGTGTGGTGGTATGTGCAGACAGGGAGCAGGAGGCAATTTTAGCTCTTACTGGATCAGAGAAAAATTAAAAATCAGAATTCTCTCTTGCTTCTCTTGGACGGGCAAAACTAATGACTGGAGAATATCCAGAATCTCACATTGCTCTTTAAATAAGAGGATAGTTTTTTAAACTACTTGAGGTTTGTAACTGCTGAATACTTCTCTTTTAAGGAGGCAGTTAGGAAGTGATGGAAACTGCCTTTTGAGGTAGACTGTTATTTTTATTGGGTTTACTATTATTTATATTGGGCTAAAAATACACATTTGTGGGATCCCTTGGATGAGTAAAATTTATCAAGTAAAATTTGTCAAGTAAATGAGGGCTGCATTTCAAGGCAACGTACAGTGTGATAAATTGACATGTTTTCTGGTAGTTACACCTGAAGTCAGTGGAAACTTCCCTCTTGATTGCAACAGGAGAAAGATTTTGACTTGAGATTTTTTAAATCTACTGGAGGATGATGTCTGAGAGCTAAGCCTGCCTCACCTCCAACTTCCTCAGCAGGCAAGGGATGGTAACCAATTACACTTACAATCAGGACTTGTTTGTGTAATTGATCTCACTATGCACACGTACACAGGTGGAGAAATGGTTATTCCCATTTCATTATTGCCTAGTGTTATAGACAATATATTACTGTTAATGTTGGAAAGTGTGCATATATGTAATATTTCTATATACACATTTATATACTTATAGATATCACAGATGCCTATAAGATTTATATATTTTTTTATATATATTTATACACACACACACATTATTATTATAGAATCATAGAATGGTTTGGGTTGGAAGGGACCTTAAAGACCATCCAGTTCCAACCCCCCTGCCATGGGCAGGGACACCTCCCGCTAGACCAGGTTGCTCAAGCCTCATCCAACCCAGCATCCAACAATGAATGGACACACAGTGAAGGGGCATCCACAGCTTCTCTGGGCAGCCTGTGCCAGGGCCTCACCACAGTCTGAGTAAAGAATTTCTTCTAAATATCTAATCTAAAGCTACACTTTTTTTAGTTTAAAACCACTACTTCTTGTCCTATCACTATACTCCCTGACAAAGAGTCCCTCCCCGTGTTTCTTGTAGGCCCATTTTAGGTACTAGAAGGCCACAGTGAGGTTTCCCTGAAGCCTTCTCTTCTCCAGGCTGAACAACCCCACCTCCCTCAGCCTCTCTTCATAGGAAGGGTACTAAAGCCTCTGGATCATCTTTGTGGCCATCCTCTGGACTCGTTCTAATACATCTATGTCCTTCTTGTGCTGGGAGCCCCAGAGTTGAATGCACTATCCTAGGTGGGGTCTCACAGGAGCTTATACACCTGTGACAGAAAAGATTTGTGTTAATAAGATCAGTGGGTTACTCAGCTTAAGGATGTCCACTTTGTGGTGGTACAGCTAACAATATTTGTCATATATTTCTTCAAGGATAGTACTAGCCTTCTGCTCCTAAGTGGGGAATAGGTAATAACCTGTAAGATCAGAGATTGCAGGAATGAAGATCAGAAAGAAAGAGACAAAGGTGTGCTTATGGGAGAAGCACAGGAAAAGTGTACGGCAAGTTCTGATAGAAGAAGGAAAGAAGAGAGTTAGGTCTGGAAACTAAAGAGGATTAGCTCTTCAAGTGAAGGAGAAAGTCCCTGATGAAGTTGTTACAGAGGTGATGAGAGGAGGGAGCATGCCAAGAGGGACAGTGGTGTAAGCACCAAACTACAGTTCTCCTCCTGTACTGAATTCAGGAGACTTAAGTGTTTCAAAGGTGACAAATAGTGATACCTATCCCAGGTGGTTCAGAAAGATGATAACTTTTTCTACAGTTGTCTATGGCATTAGCTCAGCAGGAGATCACCTATGCTTATGACTTTCTTTCTGTTGACTTTATAAATAACAATTCAACTAGAATTCCAATGGCTTCTATTGTTGGGTGGTTGTTGTTGTTTGTTTATTGTGTTTGTTGTTGTTGGTTGAATTATCACAATTTTAAGTGGGAAATTATACCTGAAAATTTACCTTAAATTATACGCTTTTTAAATGTCAACAATGTTTGATAATATGACTCAATTATGCTACGGCCAAAAGTTGCCCAATTTGCATCTCACGTGGGCATCAAGGAGAAGAATTTGCTTTCTTTGATTCAGTTTGGTAAAACTAATAGTTTTCTGTTCAAATTAATGTTTAGGTTGCTCCTCAGATTAGGTCACGGCCACAGTCAAAAGGTAAGGTAAAGTTAAAAATTTAGTCAAAGAAACTATTCACTGAACACAGTGCAGTCTGTATACTAAATGAGGCAGGGGTGGCAAAGGTAAAACATAACGAGCAAATAAAAGCGGCACCATCTGCACACTTGTCAGCCCTCATTGAAACATTTTTTAACTTCTGAATGCTTGACTTTGTAAAAAAGAATATTATTTTAGGAGAGTTTACTGAAACATAACAGTAGCCTAATGTGATCTGCACAACTAAATAGTTTGAGACCCTTAAAGCTCAGTGCAGTTGGGCTAGATAATCAAAATAGTTATTTGTGAAATGTTATATAGTCCAAAGACTGTAATAAGCATTAAATAATGAGTCCACCTGTCTAAACAGCAACCAGTGCAGGTTCATAAATAGACAGTCTACTCATTCCTCTTACACAAGAATACATATTTTTGATCAATTTTATTTAAATTTAAATTCTGCCTGTTTGTAGGAATTAAAATATATTCATAACGAAAGCTAGTGAATTTTAAATAAATTATCTTTTTAAGCTGAATTAACTGAGCTTTATCAGTTTAAATAAAAACAACACTTGTGGCTAGCATTTTAGATGATTAAGGACTGGGGCTTAAGCTGCTTATCTGTTCATAAATTTTCTAATCTGTAAAATGGAGATAGTTATATCTAAGGGATGTCACAAGACCTTTATAATGTTAATAAAATGCTTTGAGATCTTCCAGTGGAAGTGTAAGGAGTTAATGTCTTTTAATTCCATGTGACATTTTCCATGACTCTTCATTGTTTAGTTTGGTACAATTATTAATTCAGTGTTGTAGAAAAGAAAAACAAAACCAAACACATCATCCTGAAAACTAGAGAGAGACATTGATGAGGGGATCAGATCCAATGTTATTGAATTTGAGGGAAAGGACGTAATTGTTTTCAACCAGTATTGGATTAAATCTCACAAAAAGAAATACATGAGAGAGCATCTGATTTCATTGTCCCCAGTAAAACAGATGCAAAAAGGAAGCAGAGATGAAAAAAGGTAGGAAGTAAATTATACTTGCAAAGTTGAAATAATAATAAGGGAGTATTTACATTGCCAGTGACAAAACAGGTATAAAGTACATGCACAAAGAGTTCATCCTTGGGGTCTATATCAAAGGAAATCGCACTCTGCTGATAAATACACATACTTTCTGGATTGATTATAGCTCTCAATCAGTGCCTGCCTGCAGTCTTCAGGCTTTATTGTCCCCATTGTCTTTTCCAGAAGTCTTTGTGAGAGCTGACCTACATGAAAAGCTCCTTGCTAGAATAGGGCACATTCCCATGTTTTGTTTGCTGTGCCAATAACTTGTGCGGCACACAGTTGCAGGATATATACCTTTAAAAGTTATGGGGAAAAAATGGAAGAACTACTGTTTAATTTAGGAATTGAACCCAGGGCACTCTCAACTGATCTGCATTTGGGCTGCCATCCTCTCCCCCATTCCTAGCTATGCCTTTCTGCTGTGACTTTTGCACCAACAGTAGTTTTTGTGAGCAGTACAGTCCAAGCAGATGCTTATCAGGGTTAGGATCAATTTCCAGCATAAAGGAAGCCAAATTAAGTTGGCAGCACTGTGCTCCTACCTCTCTAGTGCCCTGCCTTATGGCCACACTCTTGTTCAACCAATCGTGCCGGGAGCCAGTTGAGGGAGTTAGACTGGCAGAAAGTCACTCCTGGTGTGTTGGTTTAATGGGCAGCTTGTTGTGGTGGCTAACTGTGGGGTCAGGTCCCACTAACAGCACTGGGGAGGACACGGAAGTGGGCAGATGAGGAGGAGGGCTGGAACAAGACTGGCATAGGTTGGCTTGTGCAGCTGTGCAATGATGCTCATGGGCTCCATTTTATCTGAACACAGCAAAAGTTAGACCTTTCAGAGAGAGACTTCACAATGTATATACAAATACAGAACTGAAACCAACTTACATGTGCTTGAGCCAATATTGTTTTCATTCATGAGATCTTGATTTTAAAGGAGTGGGTAGCTTAAACCAGGATGGTCATAATGGTTACTACCACCAATTCTTCCTCCAGAAGCTGGTGCTTTTTTGGCAGGCAAATGTATCCCGCATGGAGCAGTTGCTGAATCCCCACATTTTGCAGTGTGAGAAATAAAACTAGTGCTGTAAATTTGAGAAGTGAAGAATCTGCTTCGTGTTCTGCTCAACCACCCCCTTCCCTGGCAGAGAAGGGGAGTCTCTGCTGGAGAGCTGCAATTCCTTCAGGTGTCTGAGCTCAGCCAGATTGGTTGCAAGCCAGCAGCCACACCTACCTGCTGCTGGGAGAGGTGTTTGTCAGCTGTTATACACACAGGGTAAATTTCTCACCCACGTTTCGGCACTTCTGAGGACTCTTGTGTGTCCTCACAGTAGCACTCACTTTGCCGTATGACTGCTTCCTTCGAACTAGGCCAGCTCAAGTGAGATGGACAGTACCTCTTGCAGCATTTAATCTACATACAGCAATTAGACTTGCACTAGAGAGTAATTGGATTACCAGAGTGTTTGAATTAGTTGATGAGATAAATCACCCTATCCCACATCATTAATAGGATGAAGTCCAGCACTGCTGAAGTTTTGCTGTGTGATCTCAGCTTGTGCTCCAAACATTACTTGGGTTTCGATGCCCATATGTAAACAGAATCAGGATGGGTGATTAACTTTTACTAACAAAGCAATAAAAAGGAGATTTTACAACAGTGATGTTCACATTTTCTGGACCACGCACCATGGTTCTATAAATCATTGCAGTGGCTTCCCAGATTGTTGACCAAAATCGTATTGGTTTGGGGGTGGGGTGGAGTGGGGAATTACTCTATTTTGCCATTTGTAAATGCTCTTCCCTATAAAACTATTTAACATTTTCTTATGGGAAATAAACATAATAATTAAAATGTTTGATGTCGCAGTCTTTTTTTGTGTATGTTGTATGCATTTTTTTTAAACCTAAAAACAGGATGCTGCATTTTTTTCCATGACAGCTGACCAGCCTGGATGAGAATGTTATTCTATTTTTGAACAGAACTTTCTAACTTCTGTTTAAGATTTTTTGTTTTGTTTTGTGTGTTGTTTTTTTTGTTTTGTTTTGTTTTGTTTTTCATTTAAAACATCTTGTATGGTCGTAAAGGCTACTCTGTGAGCATCTTTGTGACTTGACTGAGGATATTGCTTGTTCTGAGCACTCTCTCCCAACTCAAAACATCTACAAAAACAGATGATTGTATCTTTGGTTGACCTAATCACCCTAGTTAGTGAGAAAGAGGTGCCTTTAAATATTAAATGTCTAAACTAGGATGAATCAAGTTTCACTCTGGAAGCACCTTTTCCTATTAACTGTAAAGGAAGCCTCATGGAGTCTGGCTCAGTTGTAGACATTGGATCAGGTGATTCCCACCTTCCGTGGCTGAAGTTGTGCGAGAATGTTTCCAGAGGGTGTCCATGAAAACCCAGGCCACTTCTCCTGCAGAGTCAGAGGAAACAATATTTCTCAGGGTTTCTTAGAAGTCTTTTTCTACATTTTTCACAAGCATCAACAAGTATGAGAATAAACCTATTCTTAACTGTGCTTTTTCTTTAGTGTTGGAAAGGAAGATTTCGACAAGACAAAGCAGAGAGGAGCTGATAAGAAGGGGAGTGCTGAAGGAAATGCCCGAGCAAGGTGATAACACATTACCTAGAAATTAGCTCCTAAATGCTAAAAATGGATGGTAAAACCCCTATTGCATTGTTTCTGTGTAGTATAAATAGGTATAAGGAGAAGCTGAAAAGTGTGAAAGGTAATTTGAGCCAGCTGAATAATTAAAGTTGGAGTCAAGAGATCCACGTTCTGCTCCTGCAGAACGCTCATAACTGCTCCTGCCGGGATGCACTGTCTGAGTTCTGGCCATATCCTCGAGAATTTTGATGCTCCCTGTAAACAGAGATATTTCACATATCAAAAATACCAGTGTTGGGATCATGTAAATCCCATCACTATCGCACAGACCATATTCACAAATGGCACAAACAGAAGTCTGTGAGGAAGACACTACTAGTTTCAAAATAATTTGAGGTTAATAACAGGTAACCAGGGTTTGTGCTTGGAAAAGCATGAGTAAACTATGGTCAATACCTGTGTGCTAGGTCTGATTATGTTTCTGAAATGCTCCTAGTGGTATTCTTTCTAATATTCTTGAGCTTCTATAAATCTAGATGTAATTAAAATACAATTGATTGAAATAATTATCAGTAGCTTAAAATTGAAGCATTCATCATTTTACCAAGAATTCCATGAACTCCATTTTTTCCAAAAACAGGTTTCACCTAGAAATTATATTACTCTGTCTCAGCTGAAGAATCGTGCACACTGATATTTGGAAGTAAAGGGTTTGTTTGTTGACACGTGACGTCACTTGTATTTACAGTGTTTGTCTAATTACTAGACCATGACGTCCAGCACAGCTGGCTTCTTAACTTGTCTCTGCCACTGTCTTTGACTCAAAACAAGAAATGTGAGCTCTCCATACCTCTATTTGTCCATCTGTGAATGTGTATATTTTTTGCTACATGCTTTCTGGGCAGCTATGTGACTCTGCTCACTGATGGTTGCAAATTGCATTTAGAGTGTAGGGACACTTAATGAAATGTGTTACTTGGTCATTAGTGTCCTCGACCTGCTATTCCACTCTTAAAAGGGGATGGCACTTTGTATCCCTTACAGAGACTGTACAGTTCTCTTGGCTCAGAACAAAGTGAGAGAAGGATGTAATGGTGAACAAATTTCACCCCTTCCACCCCTCTTAAGAAGGCCATCAGTCCAGTCTGTGCTGCCTTCATCACATTGTGCTTCATGTGTGATGAAAATGATAATCTTTAAGGAGCAGTTTGAAGGAATATAGGTTTGGTTTGAAGGAATCTCTAAAAACAGAGATATAGGACAGATTATAGGTTGAATCTCTAAAAACAGATATAGGACAGGTAGCAGTTGGGCAATGAAGCGAGTTGGAAGGAATAACTACAGAGATGCAATCTAGATGAAGAAATGACATGCAGTATTGAAAAGTAAGAGGTAAGAAATGTGAAGAAGTGACAGTTTCACAAGGGATGAAGAAGGAGGAGGTGGAAAACGGCAGGGGCATAGATGAGATGTTTGCAGAATGTCAAAAAAGTGGAAGTGTTACAAGTGGAGGCAGAAAGGTTGGAGTGGATTTATGAACATCTGGGAGGAAAAAGCTGACGCTGAATGTTGCTGTCAGGTAAGAAGGAAGCCATGTGCAAATAGCAGCTATAGTGAATGAGACAAGGTTAAGAAGGCAGAACTTAGTTTTTACACGCTGTTTGTATACATAAAGTTAGCGTATAGGTGAAAATGAAACCATCAGCTTAACCCCCTGAGCAGCCTAAGGGGGTAAGAGAAAATCTACGTAATTGTATTGAAACAAGGGAACTGCCAAAATCCAAGTCTGACAGCATACAGCAGTGAAGAAGAGGAGAAGAAGAACCATGCATGATTAATGAAGAAACAACAGAAGAAATGCCAGGTAAAGTTGCATAATTTTTGAATGGATGGCAAGAGCGCCTTATAGGAGGAAAGCAATCATCTGTGTGAACTGCAGGTGAGGTGCGAGCAACATAAAGATAACAAATCTGAGAAACAAACAGAGAAGAAAATCAGCAACATTTTTAAAATGCATGGAATAGTGAACAGCAATCAGGGAATAGAGAAAGTTATGAGCCAGCAAGAGTATGTAGCATTTTTCAGGAATACAGATACAAATAAGGACAAGAATTTATATTTTTTTTTCATGAGGAAAAAGAAAACAGCTGGGGTAGTCCAGGTAAGTGAGTAAAATATCATCAGAGCTGAGAAAGAATTGGGCTTGCAAAATTTAATAGCAGTATGTGATATGATACAGGAGGACCTTACCTTGGTTCTTAAGATTGGATATTTACTTATTAATAATAAAGTCACATTCATTAGCTGGGTACACACATTCTGAGAATTCCTGCCTGATTTACCTACTGGGATGCACCATAGTAGTCCTACAACTCTACCCAATAACTGTCCAGATTTGGGACCTATGGAAACACAGTGCAGCTACACTGTGTTACACGCACACGTTTCTTAGCTGTGTAAACTATGATGTGGGGAGGAAGAGTATGGGATGCTGATGTGTAGTGAGTTCATACCCCAAGATGGAATCATGATGACAGACCTGGAAAGTAGGCCTGCTTCAGAAGAGGTACCCACCCAAAGTGGCTGACAGCCTACAGAGGTCCTTAGTTTTCAGAGCATATTTATAGCCTGTTTTACATTTCAGTAAATCTTTCTGCTTTGCTTCCATGGAAACTTGAAAGTAGAGAGATGTTGTGTGTTGTCAATGGGTGCTAAGCAAGTAGTTAATTTAGACAATGGCTTTTTAATTTTCATTTCAGATGGTGATGTAACAGTAAATTTTGAAACTTCAAATGGACACACCGTAGCCATTGGTGAAGAAACCATACAAGAAGAAAACATAGTAAAAGCCAGTGGAGATAATGGTACTTCATCAGAGAAAGCTTCTGCATTGGAAGGAAAAAAAGAAGATCAAAAAGGTAAATGAACACATTTATCGCAAACTGTTTTTCACCTGCTTAAAATATTAACATGTTATTCCATTAACACTAACATGCTGTGAGTTCTGTTCTGCAACAAGGATGCCAGCAGAACCTGCCGAGAAGATAGACATGTGAAACATCAGTATTTCATCGCTGGTAGGCATGCTTTTTACTGTGGATATAGTAAGGTAATAAAGAGAAGCATGGTCTGAGCATGACAATACACACAGAGATGTTTGATTTCTTAATTCCCTGTGAGCATTTCCTTGAAGCTGAGGGCAAGCTCTGGTTTCAGGTTTTCCTTTTGTGAAAGAAGACACTAAGTGCATATGCATCACCTTGCAATATCATTGCAGATGTGGCTTGTGGCGTAAATGTTCAAATGTGTTTAAGCTACTTAAAAACTATGTGTCATTTTGAAAATAACTTCAGCAGCTCATTCTGAGTGGTTTTGATTACATCCTAAACACTTGTATTCCAAGTTCTTCAGAAATATTCAAGAAAATATCTTGCTACTGCAAAATGAACCTAGGTCATTTATAGAAAATATACTTTATGACCCTAGGATTTTTTTATAACTAAAACGCACATAATACTGATAATATTTATTAGGCACTAAATCCCAAGGTCCATATTAATTTTGTATTCAGATTCACCTTGGTAAAGGAGCTTGACTGAATAAAGAAAAGGTAAACACTAAGGTGGAATCACACGGGTTTTGACTGCTTATAAACTTCTTTCTCTAGCATCTTGAATACTGGAGCACTTCTTCTAACCCCCCCCAAAAAAAAAGCATTCGTAAATGCTGTTCCATTTATTGGGTTTTTCTACAGGAAAGAGCAAGGATACAAAAGACCGAGAACTTCATGGCTGGCTGTTAGACTGAGCAGTCTTTCCAATGTTTTCTAGTAACCTCTACCTAGTGATGAATGAGCCTCTGGAGGTTGAGAGGGCCAGTTCAGCTAACAACAATTTGAATTCTTCTCTGAACTATGTAAATCACTTAACTATGTAAAAAGTGGCTGGATATCCAAGGAGAACTGCCTTTCTTATGAGATTTCTAGTACTTCCTGTCTCCCAACAAGCCAGAAATACATGATTAGCTTTTTTCATGACATTTAAATACATCTATCTTTTGATGCCAACTAGAACCAGATGTGTATTGGGTCAGGAAAAAAGAGTTGCAAAAGCCATGGAAAAGTCCTTTAAAATGGTTCAGGTTAACTTTGGGGTTAGATCAGATCACTTATTATTTTATGCATCCGTAAATACAGCCTTCTGGAACTGTCAGGTTTTGGAAGTTTTCCTAAGGTGCTTTTTTTTTTTTTTTTTTTTTTTTTTTTTTGGAAATACACATTTCTAAAATCCCATTTCTGAAATCCCATCTAGCTGACTCTGCAGAATGTAGAACTCTAATGAAAAGGGGAAAGTTCAGTATCTGTTTCAAACACATTATTATACTCTGCACACCCTATATATTGCACTAACCTTAAAGAAATTTGAAATGATTGCCGTACAGGAGTAGGCTCAGTGCCAAAGAATATATAACTATCGCTCCAGTCCCTTCATACTACATTAAGCAAGAAGGTGAGCCAGTCTCTTAACTCAGTGCAAGAGTAAGGACCACAGAGTAATCTCACCTAGCAGATTAATCCTCAGTGCTTTTTTATAACAGGTGCCATATGCATGCATTGCACATACAGCCACTGACAGAGTGAGAAATGAACTGCTAATGGGTTTATATTTATTTGATTATATATTAATATTTACCTGCCACCTCACAGAGCATCAAAACCAGAGCTGCAGCAGGACTGCAGGAATACCTAGGGTGGTATATTCTGCTCAGACCATAAAGCATGCTCCTGTTTCACATCACAGTCCTCTGTCAGAAGAACTGAGATAGGTGGAATGAATACTATCCAGGCTGCCACAAAAAATGGGTTCTTGTTCATCTTTACAGAGGCTGATGTTAGGCTTTTTAGAGTCATGAACTCTTGTGTGTAAATCTTAAAGGAAGTTATATACACTTTGCATGTTTATAAGACCTGAAGACAGGATTAATTCCTGCTGTTTAGTAGCTCGCTATGCTGCAGTTCAAACTCCTGCCAAATCAAAATGTTCCTAAAAATGTGTCCTAGCCCCTGAAAGCTATGAGGTTATTTTAAAACTCTTCTATGAAATTGTGGTGGTCTTTATTTGCTCTCCAGTTCAAGTGGGTCTTGACAATGAACTTCCAATATAAATATGATAACTGCTGACACTGAAAGTTCAAAAAGGGTGACATGCATGGTGATCAAGTGATGAGAGCTGGCACAATGCTTGAAAGAACTGGGAATATGTTAGGGGTTAAATTAAGTTACAGAAAAAAAGCTGTTTCAGCATGAGCCACGGAAACGCAGTGTCAACAGGGCAAATGATAGGCCCAGCCATACAGCCCAGAAACAAATTAAGCACAAGGGTATAAAGAAAAAGCTTGAAAACTGCTCACTGTGCTGCCAGACAGCTCTACAAACCTTGCCCCCCTCTGCTGCTTGTCAGCTTACAGGTGCCTTTCATATTTGGGGGAAAAATCCCTTTGGAAATTTCATAGTGTAACTATTACTGTTTGTAGTAATGATATGTCAGTCATCCGAGTGGGATGTTTAAAAGGAAATTTCTCCTTTATGGCAGGATAATAAGAAGCTGGTGACAGTTTTACAAAAACAGGTAATTGAGTGATAAAACTTTGCAGAGGAGAAACCAGAGCCTGGATCTTTTTTTCTAGATCATTTGTTCACATTACACATGTACCAGCTCAAATTCTGATTTTTATCTTTTTTTCTGCTTTGACTAAAAGTGCCTACCATCTTTTGTCTTTTGCAGAAAACACAAAGTTAAACTGTAGCCATTCTCTGTGAGCACCCTGGAAGGGGTGCAGAGCAGCAAGTGAACAGGCAGTGTGCCAAAGTACCTGCTGGCTGTCTGGCCAGCAGTCTGGACCATGCTGTCGTTCCAGGGCTCCTGACCTATGGCACTTGTCTTATAGTAGACCCTACAGACCCCAGCGCTCCAGGTTCACAGCGGGGTATGAGCATCGCATATGGGATCCAAGGAGGCTTTCTGCCTCCTGTCCCCTACAATAGTGGTAGAGAAGAGCAAAAGCAACATCAGTAGAATAGATGTCAAAACTGTAGCTGTTGTAGGTACAGGGACATAGTATGATGATACAGCATGCTTGCTGCACATTTTAAAACCCCCTGTTACTGTGTCAGAACTCCTTCTTATCCTCCCAGGATGTCTCTGGCATTCAGAAATACCAGAGAACACTGAGTTTGTATCTGAGTTCTGTTTGTATTATTTTAAAATTTATTTTTTTAAATCATGGGAAGCTAAGTATCTTTCCATGATTCTGGTAGATAATTTCACATTTCATTTTTACCCTGGGGTTGAAGAAGTGAAAGGTTCGGTAACCATTTGTAAGATATGGCCTGGAAAAAAGTAAGCAGAAGTTTCATTTTGCATACCATCAGTCAGGTCTGTGTGATAAAACTCTGATAAATAACTGCACTGCAGGAAGCCAGAGCTCTTTTTTGGGTGCTGTGGGTGTTGTGGGAGACATGAAGCATAAGCTTCTGAAATGTTCCTATACCGTTTATAGCAGACCTGAGATCCTCTTAGGTTTTCTCACGTGTTTCAGTGAAGGAAACAATTTGTCGTCCTGTTTCTAAATGAATTCATAGGATCCATGTGTATAATGCTTTTCCCCCACCTGATAACTGACCTTGAGAGCTGGCAAACGTTCAGGTCAGAGTATGTTGGGTTCAGAGGTCCTTTTCCGTACGCTTTATCAGCTGTCGCTTAACTCTGCCTTTAAATTTCATCTTTTGTTTTTCTGATGGATAAACAGAAAAGGAAAAAGGGAATCATAAGCTCTGGTCTTTTGAGTATGCATACTCGCTGACCAACACTCCAGTTTGTGTACAAGGGATTGTTCTTCAAACTCAAATTTTCTAGGTTCCTTTTCTCAGAGGTCTTTGCTTTATTTCGTCTTCCAGGGTCTTATACAGAAGTCTTTCAACAGACCAATTTTGCAAACCACTCCCTGTGAGAGACAAGGCAGACTGTTCTCCCTCTTCTGTGTCTTGTTGGCTTCCTACAACCCCAAGCTTTGTATAACATCTATGAGCACAATACATAAAAGTTGTGGGTTTTTTTTTGCCTGGCTCGCGAGAATCTTCTTGTAGGTCTCAGTCCATCTGAGTTATTTGCTGGCTAAAAACAGTTCTTCTAAGAATAGTATATCTTCTATTCATCACCTGAACTATGTAAATGAGGCTGAATCCAAGTCTTCTTAAAAGGAAAGCTACTCTAGGTAACGCTCTGTTTGGTCAGAGACTGTTCACCAAGTCAGCCAGGCTATCCCATGCCAGTAGACTGACGTGAGAGGTGCAGGCTTTCACCCACATATGTTTAGTGGCAGAGGAAAGCTCCTAATTTATAAAGCTGCCATTTTTATATATATATTTTTTTCATTTATAGAAAAGATATCCTAACATGGCTTCAGGAATAGGAGGAAGACAGGATTTTAGAAGAGTAACCACTGAATTGTTAGAAAATATCTATACAAAAAGCATAAGGGAACATAGAAACCAGTATGCCTATTCACTTTACAAGTCTTCTGTAGAATAAGAAAATAATAAAATCTGCAGCTAACAGTGAAGATGTTTCAGATATTCTGTCTTGACTTAATAGTTTACTTTTTACAATGCAGTTGGGCAGTTAGCAGTGTAAAATGATAGTCAGTGGGTTTGGGTTGCTGTTTTTTCTGTGTGTTTCCTTTTTTATCTTGGAACCAATGTGAAATATTTGAACATGGTTACTTTAGGTCAGATGTTACACCTGGCCCTTTCTTCCTTCTCCTTCTGATTTCTACTCTGTCTCTGTTAGAAGGCCTCATGCACAGGGTGCTGCTGACATTGTACAGTAAGCAAGATCTGGAAGCCTGCATATGTACAGATCCGCTCATCTGTCTTCAGGAAGGATGAATTCAAAACTCGAATTAATGCAGATAGGGCTGCTAAGAGTGTCATGAGACAGCTGTTCTTGTTCAACCTAGCAAAACAGAGCCTTAGTCTGAGTGCATTCAGTGAATGTGACAAGTTGGTAGACAGCCAGGAGAGAGCATGGCTGAAGGACAATGCTGGCATGAGTAGAAAGGAATAAACAGTGGCTTGAAATACGTTTAGACTGGAAATTAAGGGAAACTTTCTAACAATTAAAATGGGTGTTTTCTCAAACAATTTTAGTAGCAATAGCATGGACAAAAAATGGAGCTGGTTAAATCTGAAGTTTATGAAAGCATCTGAATGAGTTGACCACCTGCGTCAGCACAGTCAGTGAGTCCAAAAATGAGACAAAAGACACCGTGTGTTTTCTGTCGTCCCACGTTTCTGAATGACAACTTCCTGGGTTTTGATTAATCATAACACAGGTCTCTGCATAGACTGGAAAGGAAACTCTCAGTTCTCAAAACATACTGAGTTTCTCTTTACAGGGATTTATTCTGCAAAAGGCAACAAATCATACATTATTTCCTACTTCGATTTTATGTAGTGTTATTCCACTGAGTTATGCTCATCTTCCAGGAGAAGGGTGCTTTGCAGTCAATATAGATTATATGCTTACACTGCAGCAGTATTGGTTCTCTGTGAGCTATCTTCATATCACTGCTCTATCTGTAAGAACAAAAGCATCAGTACTGTATGACAAAATCCTGGGGTAAAACAGCTTGGACCTTCAATTCCTTAGAAATTCACAAAAGTAAAGAAAACATACATGTATTATACAACCCGGTTGTGTATGTTTTCTGAGACTACGTTAAAGACTGACACAGTTCTTCAAAACCACCATTTGGTCCACACTTTACAAACGGTGTCACGTTTAGCTTCCAATATAAGTCATTTGATTTTCCAGTGAATACGGCATGTTGGAATCTCTGAAAATCTTTGAGACTTGAAGGGTTTCTACAAGAGCTGCTGTACACTGAGTATTTTGTAATCCTGGCCGTTGTTTAGGTGTTTATATGAGAAAACAGCATTCTTAAAAGCCTGGTCTCAATCACAGTTTCTGGGAACAAAAAAATCTGATCTCAAAGTGAGCTTTCTTGAAAATCTGGTCTTTGGAAAATTTGTTCCAGGTATAAACACATTATTGATCCAAATGCTTAATGAGATATTAACATTTGCTTTACTTTCCTATTAAAAATAATTTATGGGGACATTGCTTTTACAGCAGATGTCTTGATGAAGGCAGAAGTGAATAAAAGATACTCCTATCTGATGGTCATTTGGAGACCTTTTGTTAAAAGTCCAGTTTGTGATGAACAGATCTGTAAATTAAGAAAAGAAACAGCAACAAAAATGCATCACAGCTGGTACTGAGATACCTTGGGGATGGGCTTGAACAAATAGATGAACTGAGCTGATTCAGCCAGCTCCTTGATTTGACAGTCACAACTGAGATGAGAAAGAACAGGCTTGAAGACCAAGGACCCATATTCAAGCAGTCATGCTAGGGAGGTACAATTACAACATAATTTTATCTTGAGCCATTTACAGACATCAGACCATTCCTGTTGCTGTTCAAGAGCATGCCAGTGTTTTATTATTAGCTGTTTGTACTACTGCAGTACTCACACATAGACCAGAAATTTATTTTATGGTGGCTTACATAAATACAGAAAAACACAGAAATGTTCCAGTGGACTTGCAGTAACAGATAGTGGTGTCCTCTCTTTTTTTCAGTGACACACTGAAAAACAAGAGGAGACTACACCAGGAAAACAAGCACAATGCCAGCAGCTTAAAAATTGACAGCTTTGGCATCATAATAGAGTGTAATGTAGGAGACGACAGTTGATAGGTATATTTGTGAATGTTGACAAGGAGAGCCTTCCAAACCTGAGAGCAGCAGAGGAAAATCAATGAAATATTGTCTACTTCAACACACGGCTTGTTGGCAGCAAAAGCTAGTGTAATGGCCTAGTCAGGTGGGAACTGGGAATCAGTGTCTCAAGAGTAAGTGAGAAACAGCAGTTTGGGCAGGATCAGACTGACGCTGAGGGCCTTTGGGCTTGTACCTGATGAGATAAAAAGTGAAGCTAACAAAGTTAGTAAAGACAAAGATAATATGGCAATACGACATGGTAAAAGCAATGGGAAGAGCAATTCTCTTCACCATGGCTTTCCTTGTGAATACAAGATGACTCACTAGTCAAGGCCAAGAAAAGGGCATATATGTGATCAAGGTGCAGTCAAGATTCAAAGGGAGCTGTAACTATCTGAGCAAATAGGGTTCTACTGTGCAAAAAGAGTCTGCCAGACTTTGTTATGATGTACATAACAGTATGGAAAGAACTGTCCTAGATAAAGAGATGATATCCCAGTGATGGTGAGGTATTTCAGTTAAAATCAATATTATATAAATTACCAGTTTTAATTACAACTTAAGTCTGCAAGCAGAGACTTTGATTTGAATGAACTGTTCTGATTTTGTTTTTCATTTATACATTTTAGTTATTTTTCTACAGAACTGAAAATTGTTGGTTTGGTGTCATTAAGATATTCTTACTTGCAACTAAGTAAAGATTTAGCCTTGTATTTTGTACTTTTTTTGCTAATACATAAGATAAATTCTGTGACACATTATTTAATCACTTATATAGTTTAATGTTAATCGACCAAGATTCTAAATAATTGCACTGCATTTCCTTAGAATATGGTGAGTGGAGTATTTCTTTTTAATAGGTTATTATTCTCTCCTAAAGATTTTTTTGTATGAATATGACTGGAAGCAGAACACAGTGGCAATGTATAAATACACAAATTTACAGTTGTTTCTTGGTAGTAAATAAAGTTTTAACATGCTGGACCCATAAGGAAAAGGTATATCAAGGAATGGTTTACACTTAAAATTATTTCTGATCATCATGCCCTTCAAAATTTTACCTTCTCTTGCTATGTTACTATAATGGAACGAAAATTTTAAAATGTCCTGCTTTTTCAGAATTAAATCAGGTTTTCAACTTTGAATGAAGTTAAGTAGAGTTTCACAAGGAGATGCTGTTTGCTATAAAAGAGGAAAGCAAAATGTAACAAACATGTTTTTTTCTTCTTCCAAAGTCTTTCTCTGGTCCAGAAGAAAGAGGTAGGAAAACAAAGAGGTCATACAAGGATCTGTACTCGAAAGAATCTGCTTGCTAACTGTAAAACAATGGTTCTTGTACAACATTAGCAAAAACATATTAGTCTATCATGTGATTATTTGGGCTGGAAATAAAGGAGGAAGATGCTGGACTGTTAGTCTTAATTTCTTTGGTTGTTAAAGAGACACATGTGCATGTTGCTCTTAATATCTGCAGGTGATGCATTAGGTTCATATTAACAATCCTTAAACTAGAGTTTGAAAAGGCTTTGTTTCTCAGATAAAGAATGTCGTCATTGTCCAACACAATTTTTATTTTTCATTTACTAATCTTAAAATGAAAAGATGCTGCTTATCTCTTGGGAATCTTTAACAGAAGAAGGAAAAGGGTGAGGAATGGACAGAAGATCCAGGAATGGCCACTTAATGTGTGTAAGAGTAAGGCTTTTGTAGGAACATACTTCAAGAAGTGAATTGGTTTCCTCTTTAGTGATTAAAAAAAAAAAAAAAAAAGAGAGAGAGAGAGATTGTTGGAAGTAATTTTGATATGTGCTTGGCTTCTTTGTTCCCTGACCATTGTAATTTATACTAACATGCATGTAAAGCCCATATGATTTTGATTTTATGCTCTTGGTTTTATAACATCCTTTTTCCAAAAGGCTTGGAAAGGCTATCTTGAGCCCAAATGGGCACAGAGTTGGTGTGATGGAATAAATAAAGATTCCCATCTGACTACCAGCTACAGTCTAACAACTGTAGAGATTATATTGCAAAATGTTGTGCTGACTCTAAATGGCTCATCTACATTAGTGCTAGGAATGCAGTTCCAAAGTGAATTTCCAGATCATCCCTGCTTACCATTCTTTGGTTTGCAGAGCACACAAACCAGCTTCCCATTGAATGAAACTAAAACCAAAGCTGCATTCAGGAACTGGTGGTGCTCCCACCGCATCTGGGCATGTGGTCTACAGAAGTAGGCTGAAGCTAGTCCAACATAAAATCTCATGAAGTACACACTTGGGGTTATAGGGTCCTCAGTGTTACCAGTTTTCACCCTGCAGAGCCATTCCTACTGGACTACACGATGTAGATAAAGTCGGGATTTTCATGGGCTAAGTAACTGATGATTCTTAAAACTGCAGTCTGGTGACAGTACTCGGAGTACGCAGGAGAGAAGAGCATTCTCATGGCAAATGACATCCTATTTAATTTAGCTTCATCTCTTTCTGAAGAGTAGAAATACCCTGGGGAAGATACCCAAAATAAATTTGCTGTTTCTCTGAGCAAGCACTCTGCAGCTTAGGAGAATGGGTTCCTGCAGGGGATAGTTTCAGCTGCATAGCCATATTTGAACCTGCGGCTGAGGGAATGGCCCTGTTCACATTCAGATTCACATGAATCTGAGTTTTATAGCCTGTTGATCTCAAGAGGACTGGAAAGAATCTAAGGGAATTTGTGAGAGGAGTAAATGGTACATGTATTTCCCGTGCTTTGTTTGCAGGCAGCAGTCTAGTTGGGGATGTTGAGAGTTAAGGAGGGTTCTTGGAGATCTAGAATAGGCGAGAATGAGAGAAGAGCCAGGCAAAAGTCTTCAATGAGAGGGACTTGAGTGGAGACAGATGGCGATTTTTTTTTTTCTGAAGTAATACTTCAGAAGATGAAGAAGTCTGTACTGATTCCCAAGAGCTCAAGCAGCAAAAAGTAGTCATTGTCAAGCTTGCTATTAAATGTATGTGGCATATGTTTGTGTCAGTTGGCTTCTATTCACTTTCTTATCCATAGAGAGCACTACTGATCACTGCCCAGAAATACCGGCATCCCATGCTCCAGCACTACCCAAGTCTAAGCCTAAATCTAAAAAAGCTCCGCTACCACCAAAAAATGCTATTGCTGCTTCAACCACCACCAGCCATAAGAGTAATGAAGCATCTCATGCTAAAAAAAAGGGAAAGGCTCCTGCTAAGCAGCCTCCTCTCCCACCTCCAAAGCCAACAAGTCACAGTGCAAATCGGGAAGCTGGTGAGTACTGCACAGGCCGTGCCTGCTGCAGTGGGTGCATGTGCATGGGGGTGCTTGACTTTGGTGAGAACTTTTGCTTTTGTAAATAGTGGTGCTACTAAAGAGCATGCCTCTGATGTTTTTAGCTAGCTTCCCACTGAGCTCTGGTTCTGCTGTCTGCAAACACCCCAGACATCAGATGAATCACTTCGCTGTCTAACAAATGTATGCACAAAACCAAGCACAACGGAGACTATATCGAATTCCCAGGTGACATGTAAGTGTTGGTAATAAAACAACACAGAGAACTGCCAAAGAATCAGCAGGGGAAAAGGCGACTTCTGAAAACAAATACATCTGAGTTGCCCCAAAGTAAAACTTTTTTGGTTTTGCTGTAACTTTCTGCTGGAAGTAACAACTATTTCAATTAACATGAAAAGATGAGAAGATTTCAAAGAGGTAAAGGATAAAACCAGGAAGAGATCTTTAAAGATTGTTGAGTAGTGGTTGTTTTAACTGAGAAAAATAAATAAATAAATAAATAAATAAGAAGAAGAATTACAAATCCTTAGAAATAGTCAGACTTGCTGAGCTTGTTGATAGCTTCTTGTGATTCTAAATATGCACTGAGAATGGAAAATGTCAGTCATCAGGCACATAATAGATGTTTTTATTACTGCACTTTTTAACCAAAATTCTGCAACAATGCTAGATTATAGGTAGCTGTTCTAAGGTACTGATCTGGAGTTTGAGTGGTTGAAATTTAGACAATAACCAAAATGAAAACACTCAAATATAATTTGAGTGCAAGAAGTATTATGACGAATGGACTGTATATATATGTGCACTGGCCAACTTATACAAACCTTGTATTTTCGATCCTCTTTGAGTCTTTCAAAGCCCTTCAGTCACTCCAGTTTTCTCTCCAAGTATACTTCTTCATAACTTGTACATTTTGGCAAGTTTTGTATTTGAAGCACACAGAAGAGGATTGTTTGAAAACATTGCAAGACTGCTAAAGTTACAATAATAACTTTGCCATAAAATATCCATTAACTTGGTATTAACTGTCCCTACTACATCAATAGACCACAAGAATAAACATTTTGAAAACCCAGAACTTGCTCCTTGTATTTCACTTGCAGCTGGAAAACTCAGTTCCTCCCAGGTGAAGGAACCTAATAACAGCAGACCTTTAAGAAACAGAACAACCCATCAGATAGAAAAATGCTCAGGCAAGTGGTTGGTAACAAGCTCTCAGGTACCTCAGTTCTTAAATTAAAACACATTCGATTTCCAGATCTGTCTTTTAGTAGCCTTGCTGAAATTTCATGCAGTACTTGAGACCATACAGCTATAAAATATATCAATGTACCTCTTGTATAAAATAGTACATTTTCTACTAGTAATTTCTTTCAGCATTAGGTACATTGTTTTCATTTTAAATAGGGGCAATGATTCATAAGGAGAATGTATCAGGAACAGTATTTAATACACAAGGTTTATCAGATCCCCATGAAAGTGAACAAGTGGTGCAGCCAGTGATCTAGTCCCATGAAGGAGAATAGGATTTGAGAAACTGAGGTTACTCAGAAGGTTTCCAAACTGAAACAGTATAGCTGGGAGAAAGGGGACATAAACGTAAGCATGTACTTGTGCCAAAAGGCAAATAATGGTCGTGAAATTTCTGTGTTTAATCAAAATTCAAATTTTCTACTGAAAAAGAGGCTTGACAGAAAGTTGTCAGGCAGCCCAGCTTAAAGCAACAATAGCAATAGCACTTCTGACCTGAGTGAAAGTGTGTGGGGGTGAATTTCTCTGGGAGAATTCTTTCAAGTTTTTGTATCTGATTGCAAGTCCAGGAGGGTTCTGAGAATAATGTAAGGTTTCATTCAATGGAAACATCTTTTGACGTTTTCCCAGTGATAATTATAGTGCAGCTGTATATTTGTATTGTGCTGGAGTTCTTAAGTTTAAGCACATAACTGGTTTTGTTGGCTGGGGCCTGTGTTTAAGTGCTTTGCTGGATCAGAACCAGAGCCCTTTGTTAGTACCATCTACTTACTCACTGAGGTTTCTGCTAAATAATATACAGGTTGGAGCCACCATTTATTTCCATTGCAATTAGGAACTGCCACCTGTACCATTTCTTTGTTTCCTTTTGATTTGCTGGTAAGTGAAGTCAGTCGGTGTGGCTGGTGACTGCAGTATCAGTAGATCCCACGCCGTGCCCCGTACAGTTACCTCACGGCACAAAGAGGGACACTGATATGCCTGAAGCCATGAGTTCCTGCAAATTTTTCCAGATGTACTGAAAGCCACACGGCTCTATAAATGTTTATAAACCATAACATTCTGCTGCAGGAGAGAACGGTGTAATGTGTCTTTTGAATTATTTTCCATCTTCTTTTAGACTAAGAGCAGTCACACTGTGAAAGCTATTTTTGTATCGTGAGCTTATTATGGCCAGTATCTGTATTTTGGTTCTATCCTAATCTGCTGGGGTTTTGTTTTTATTTAAATGCTTATAAGTAAAGTAGGCCTTTCAGCAGATTTTTATTACAGCTTTCTGTTTTATTCGGTAAGCTTAGCTTCAAGGCTGCCGTGTAGCTTTATAATGCTTTCATTTGCGCTCTTGAGGTTAATGCGTTTTTACTGCAGCAGAAGTGTTTGAATTGGATGCATTTTGATGAAGAGGACTGAATTTTAAGGTGGTTGTCAGTTTTATTGCTTTTTAAATGCAAGTCAGAATTCTGAAGCTCCCAGTCCAAGTGATGTGTGCATCAACACAGCCATCAGAAACGTGGCTGGGATGCACATGGGGCATACCTTGCTAGCTGAGCTCTCTTGCAAACCTGGGCACTGACTAGAGCCAAGGTGCAACCATATATGCTTCAGTATAGTATCACAACAGCAGACAGAAACATTACCAGCCAGTTTGTGCAACTAGTGTCAAAATCTTGTGTTACCACATTTTCAAGGCTACTTGAGTTGGTCACTGTCAAGACAAAGAGCTCCAGTATATACAGAAGGCCTGCAGTGCCTCTTTCCTTCTGGACATCATTTGTGTAGAATGAGATCATTGGTTTCCAACTCTGTTTTATGGACATACCAATCTGGACTCAAACTTACGTCTCATTTTACTGTCCCTCTGCTGCTTGACATTAACTAAGAGCATGCCACTTGCAAGAACATTGTGAAATGTAATTAACTGATGCTCTCAATGGTCCTGATGTTCATTGAAAGGTGTGAGGAAAATCATATTGTTCTCCTACTGCTCAGACCATAAAAATCACATAATAGAAAAGGTCAGACAATTTTCTTGGTCCAGTAGCATTTTTTTATTTAATTTTTAACTAGGGCAAGAAACGTTTTGGAAAAAAAGTAGTGGATGATGTCCAGGCAACTTCTAATGGGCCAACACAGAATGCTAGGATCAAAATCTCACCTATTTCTAAGGTTGATCCCCTTCACTGATCTTCGACAAGTATTCATCATTTCAGTCTTCCCATCTCTAAAGCTGAATTGTGAATTCCAACCTTTACTCATCTCAAGCATATATATGAAGAGTTATAGAAGTATCAAGTGTAGTTTTTTCATTTTTATCAGCATACAAAGCAATTCATGCAGAAAGGTGCAAAAAATGCATAGTTGTGAGACTGTAAAATGCTTTTTCTTTTCTTATTTTAGCTAGTTCTAGTTCCTCACATGCTAAAAAAGCACCAGTCTCCAAGTCTTCTTCATCGCCATCTCCTTCGTCCACATCATCTCATTCCAAAGCCTCTAAGGAGACTTCCAGCAAATCGGGCACATCAGGGACTCCCAGGGGCAAGAAGAAAGCTGGCAAGCAGTCAGCCCCACGAACAGCACCAGATGGGGCAGCTTCTTCCCCCTCAGGTGCCACAGCCAACAGGTTGGAAGTGAAGGCAGAAAAATCTGAGCCTGAGCAGCCTTCCATAGTAATTTCTGAAACAGAGGACGTAGACCAACGGAGCAAGCTGGTTGTCCCCCCTCCTCCCACCACAGCTCCTCCTCCACCTCCACCTCCTTTTCCTGCTGCAGCTGGTCAGCCCGCTGTCTCCTCAGATGCCCAAGATGCACCAGAGGGCTCGGTAGCCAGGCCATCCATCTCTGGATCAGATATGAAACCTCTTCTCCAGGCTGAGCAAGGCACAAATGACAACCTGAGCAGTACAGCCCAAGACGGTGGTCCAGATGCTAGTGGAGAAGACTCAAAAAGGTGAGATGGTCATTGGTAAGTCATTGCTGTCATGGGTAAGTGGTGAAACCTGCAGGAACCCACGTTTCTAGTGTTACCTTTGCATAAAGGATGCTGTAGGCATGCTGACTGGTAATGTGTGTCCATTTCTTAGGGGCATCCCAGCACAATTTGGCCCTTGTGAACATCTTGGAGCCATTCACCCATAATATTTAATGATTCCCCATGATGGCATTTCTCATCATGTGCCACCTGTATTGCTGCCTGGCTGAATACTGACCACTGCAGTCAACAGCTCAGCTAGCCACAGATAACACTTTTATTTCTCTCTCATAAAGGCAAGCAAGAAAGGATGCTTAATTAAAAGTTTGTTATTTAAAATATATATATATATATCTTTTTTGGGGGGAATATCATTTAAAATCTCATTGATAAAGCTCTCGATTCAGTAGCTGAATTCACTTGCAGACTTAATGACAGTTTTAAGCATTGGTTAGTAAATGTTTGGTCTGTTACTGCCTAATAGCTTTTCTAAGTCTCAGATATTATAAAATCTAGTCAAGAACAAAGTCATAATTATATTTTTTACGCAAAATAGTTGGCAGCAAAAAAGCAACTAGCTTATTAATCTGTCTTTTCCCTGCCACAAGACCCAGTGTCTTTCATAACAACCCAAGAGGTTTTGGTCTAGATGCCAGTGACCGAGAGAGTTTCCTTGAAACAGAGGGAGCCTTGCTGGTACATCTGTGCCAATGTTGCATTCCTGTGCTGCTTCTCCCTTTTCTCTACCCTTCGTTTACACAAAGGATTTTCCCAAGGCAGAGGGCCCTCTGCTGCCGATTTCCATATTCATCAGTGATAGAAATGAATGTTTTGCACCCAACAGCAATAAAACTATATTTGCAGTAAATAGAGTCAGGCTTCCAGAAGAGGAAGCTTTGCAATCCTGCCTGCTCTCTGACTGAGTCCTCTCACCCCCAACTTTATGAGCTGTTTCTCTCCTCTCATTAGCTTTTATGTAGCTGGTACTATCCCACAAGAAATAAACAAGAACAACGATGTTTCTGTACAGACTTTGCAGCTCATCTTTTTAGACTGTTTGCATCTTTCTTCTTAACACGCTTATCCATAAACAGATACGTACACCCATGCACATATATATACATTGCATATGTTTTACCTACATACAGTTTTAGAGAAAGAAGTTAGTTTGAGCAGCAGAACTTTTATTTTCATGCTTGCTTATGCAGGCTCTCTCCCATTCATGTTCTCTACTGCTTGCGTTAATGTGACACTGTGTCTGCTTATGAATTCATAGCCTGGCTACCAAGGATGACCAAGAAGCAGAGGCACCTGACCAGACCCACTCTGAACCACTGGAGGAGGCATCTGATGCTGCTGCCCCTCCTGAGAGTGAAAGCAGCAGAGAGAGCCACAGCAGCGATTCGGACTCTGACGGGCCGATCCTGTACACAGATGATGACGATGACGACGATGATGATAATGCTAGTGCTGAAAGTAAGCCCCTAACAAGAAGAGGGTGCTGGGGAGGGGTGGCCATCTTAGGGTATATCTAACATCCAGTTGTCCTGGGCTGGCTCAGGGAGCCTACTAAGCTGCTGTGGTTGCCAGATTGCTAACTGGAGCTCGCTGGTTGCATGCAGTCCATGATTCCTACGCCCAATGAGTTGTTGTGTAGATGACCCCACTAAGCTGTGGCCTGCAAGAGAGCAAAGACTTTGGGACAGAGCTGCAAGCAGGCCTATCAGTCTGTGGGTGATTCTCTTCCAGGATGTGGTGCTACTGCAGGGCATCCCACCAACACGTTGCAGTCCACACTTTGCACATTACATTATGTGACCATGCCTGACCCCTGTTTAGCAAAGTAAAGAGAGGAGGATATGGCTGCATGGCATCGTTTTAGATGATGTAGTGTTGTACCTTGTGGTGAATGAGAAATGAGTATCCTTCTCCCTTCCCAGACAATTGTGATCAAAAACCTGCTGGGCCCCAGATCAAGCATTGCATAGTTGGGAGTGGAGGTGGAAGTAGTGGGTTCAGGAGAACAGGGTAGGACAAGGCCTCCACGTTAGGGCATCAGCCCTAAGTTTTATTGATCGGGGCTTGCCCATGTAATGAATCTTTACCGTTAAAGCACCAGTGTGGCTTTGAACTGACTTGCACTAGAGATCTTGTGGGAATGAGGTGACTGGGGAAGTTGCTACATGGCAACCCAAATGCTACATGAGCCCCCAAATGGTTCAGCATCATGTAGCCACCATTCCAGGCTGCTGCTTACAGTGGAGCACACCCACCTCCAAGAGGACCGGCTCTCACTGGACAGTCCTCAGCAGCTTCTGGAAAGTCCTGCAGGAGATCCAAGGGCAAGGCACATAACAGCATGAACACTGGTGCAGCAGAAGGTGAAGTGCCAGATAGCTTGAGACACTGAAGTCTTCTGCAGTTCTCCCTTTGGTCTGAATACCATCCAAAGTGGTAGCAACTAAAAATTCATCAATTCAGACAGCAGCAGTGTCTTAATAAGAAGTGAAGTGGGAGCCTGTGACCTTAACAAACTGTCATACATCATAAAATTCTGTCATCATAGGACATAGGTAGCCCTCTCGGTCAGAATAATGAGAGACAAGGGAAGTTGTTCCACAGCTGGCTGATGCTAACACAGGCAAGATGGTGTGTCTGTTTTCCCTACTGTATCTGCTTTACGGGTGAAGAGATTGCTTCAGTGCCTAGGGCATCCTGCCTAGAATACTTTACAAGTTCTCAGAGAGTTTTTCATTTTATTCAACTTTTTTTTTTTTTTAACAATTTAAAGATGAAAGCAATATACAAGAAATAAGTAGCATTACATTGGGACTAAAAAGAAAAGAATGAGAAAGATGAGAGAACAAGACTTTGTTCTCATTTTCATTTAAAGATTAAGAAAAAAGCAGCATTTTGCTAACAGTACTAAGTAGATAAATAAATCAACCTGTAACGTATCAGACTTCAAAGACACATAAATGTAAATTTGTCCTTGTAAAGCTCCTCTGTCATTTAGGCTGTTAGCTTTTTCATGCAAGTCTTCCAACTTTTTATTGTTGTGAGCTGAGTTGAAACTATTTCCCTTTTGATGTTAATTAAAATTCTTCTCCTGCATGTTGGAACAAGGCTGCTTTGGGGAGGTATTAAAGTCCTTACTCAGAGTTTGTGTTTGTAACCTAAGCATGAATGAACTAAATTTACCCTCCTCTTCCTTTCCTCAGGCTCTTTGGCAAGTAAAATTCGTCGTAGGGATACTCTTGCTATCAAACTTGGCAACAGACCATCTAAGAAAGAATTAGAAGACAAAAACATCTTGCAGTGCACATCTGAAGAGGAGAGGCAGGAAATCAGACATCAGATTGGAACAAAGCTAGTGAGGTATTAGTTGCAGTGTAAATGTGTTTTTACTGGGTGGAGGTGGAGGAAGATGGTGAATAACATTAGGTTCATATTTTAAATTCAGCCCAATATGCAGTGCACGATCTTCATGGTAAAACTGTCTGGAAAAATTAAAATTAAAATTGTATTTTAATTTCTCACAAAACTTTAAAATGTCCATCTTAGATTTTTGTTCTGCAGGAGACAAACCTAGAGCTTCAGGGGCTGTTTGTTTGTTTGTTTTTTGGTTTTGTTTGTTTTTGTTTGATTGTTTGTTTTATATAGGAATAAAAATGACTCCAGAACAATTGGTGCCATGGTTCAAGCGTTTCCTCATGCTGTTTAGCAAGGACTTGAACTTACGTGTCCCCCTCTCAGTCAAGAGTTATAGTTTCAGACACACAAAGTATGCCTGTGCATGTTCTTCCCTTATGTTCCTTCCCACCCTTCTCCTGTTCTCTAAATGATTAATTATTCATGTACTGGTTCCAACAAAAGAAATAAATAGAGACTGACTGCAGATCAGTAGTGTGCTCACCTCTGAGCATGTCTTTCTCATGCTCCTAACTGCTGTGGGACATACATTACTTTCTGCTCCTGAACTTGAGAACATTGCGTTAAAAAATTTTTCAAGTAAATAAAAAAAAGTTTTCACTTTTATTTTTACAAACCTTAAAAAAAATCATCCAAAGTGTTAATTTTCTTTTTTAAAGTCTCTGAGAACAGACTACAATACATGTGGATTTTCCCAGGCCTGTCGTTGTTTCTCTTGTGCTCAGCAATGTAGCTCAGGCAGGCTTGGAGGATGTCCTGTGTTTGTTAGATTTCCAGATACTGGGCAGTACAGCCAGTGCTACTCCAGTACAGAAGCCCAGCAGCCCGGGCCCAGCACTTAGCACATGTGCTGAGGTGCTCTGTGAATTGCATGGCTAGCTAAATAATTTATTTCATTCCCTAACTGTGAGAGGCATACATCTTTTTTGTAGAGCCCAAAGGTCATTTTTCTCCTGCTAATAAAGAAGCCTGGTTGTTATCAGTGCTTTCCTAACCAAATTCCAGCTCTGGTAATCACATCCTGCCTATCTGTATTCCCCCTGGGGCTTACAGTGAACAAGCTGCTCTTTGATTCCTGCCCTCAGCTCTCCTGCCTGGCATTGCCAGTTCTGCCAGGCTGGCACCCTCACCACACAGTCATAAAATAGATGTGCAAAGCTTATGGTGCCTGGTACAATGCCAGGTGCAATACCTGTGCTGAGAGGTTTGAAATCACAACTGAGTTTATGGCATCTTCTTTTAAAATTCCCAATGTCGTGGTCAGCACCTAAGAGCAGAGATCTGGTGGATAAGTGTCTGAAAGTAGTGGAAGTCCTGTTCCCACAGCCCAGTGAGTGCTGGGTCAGGAACTTCCTGCAGCATGGGCTTGCTCACTCCTTTCAAACCTCCTCACAATCCGAAAATCACATGAACACAATGGAAATTTTGTATGTAATGAGACCTGGAGCTGTTAAAAAAAAATAGAAGGTCTGCTACTGAAGCAGTTCATTACCAGAAATGATCCCCCCCATAGTGTAACTGGAAACCAGTCTCTTCATAACAGTGTTTTTTCTACATTCCTTACCAGAAAGTCCCTGTTTAAATCAAAACTCAGCTCTGCAGTCTCATTTGATGGCCACAAGCACACTCCACACCATCCTCTTTGTCTCCAGGTGTCACAGAAATGCTAAGGGTTGTTGGAATCAGGTGGCTTTCATGAGGCCACAAATGGTCTGTAGTGAGCTAGGAGGATTGCTGGGCAGAGGGGATTTCCAACTGTTAAGACATTTGCAACATCAGTTTTACTGCTGAAATTTTTCTTGCTCCTTTTCTCAAGCAAACATGTGAACTTGTTTATTAAAGACAACATCCACCACGTTCTGTACTATATAGACCAGAAAATGAATATCTCAGATATTTCTTAAATGGTCATTTTTATATATAAGTAACTAAATAAAATCAAGTGTTGATAGAAACTCCATAATTTCAATGTGCTTGCAAATTGATGAGGAATGCTCCGCTTATGTTTTGTTAAAACAAAATAAAACAAAACAAAACACACACGATTTGCATTCAAAACACCTGAGAATAATCTTATGCTTGCACAGCTTATCATAATTGTGATACCTGGGGACAAAAAAGGTTTATGAACTCTTTCATAAAATTATACCTCTAAATGAGGAATTTAAATTTGCTGGTACAATTTCTGTAATATTGTGCAAGTATCACTTATGTGTTCAAGTGGTGAGAATATAAATGTTAAAATAAATGCCCAGTCAGTAGTGAGGTTACATGCCCAGGTATTATAACTACATGTGGAAATTGTCTGTGGTTGAATACCTCAACTGGAAATGAATAGCTTTATAAGAATGGCTATGTAAGACATCTTTTAAACTGCATTACAAATCATCAGGTGTTATTTAGATCTGGTTTAAAATCAGTCACCTACTTTGTTCTTACAGGAGACTTAGCCAGAGGCCTACAACTGAAGAGCTAGAACAAAGAAATATCCTAAAGCGTAAGTATTTTATTCAGGTTTAAGTTAATACTTAGAAAGTGATCACAGCATATTTTGGATTCATATGGTGGCCTGGTCCTTGTTACTCTAGTGTTAGATCCATAATTGGAGAGTAATTATGTTCTTTAAAATCACAAGTCAACACTAGACTTATATGCTAACCTGTAGCTGTGAAAAATGCATATATTCAAGATGCTGCATTTTTCTTGTCACAATCCCACTTCTTGAAACCAGTCACAAAGCCCAGAAATGAATTAGATACCCCTTAGAAGTAGTTCAAGGCTGGTTAAACTTCCACCTATTTTTTCTGAGAAGGAAGAGGGAATATCAGTAGGAGTTAGAGGTGGGATACAAGGACAGAGTTTGGAAAGTGAACTAAGAAGAAAGGTGAAGTATTCAGAGGAAAGGGGACAGGCATATGCCAACTGCTTCAGCATGTTGGTCCTTACATCCATTTCTGAAATAAATGTATTTATTTGTCTTGTGTATTGAAACTTGGATAGTACATTCCTATTTAATATCTTTCTGATGATTTAATCATTCTTCAGTATCCCTGTAGAAAAATTTAAGTCTGTAATTCAAATAGGGGTAGATCTTTGGAAAACTAGATGTTTACATTCTATACTTACTTTCCAATTTAGTTATGCTGTTTTTGTTTTTAGACTGGTAAACTCTTTAGAACACACATTTTTTGTCTTTATGAATCTTTTTATAATATAGATATTATCTAATCATGCACTGTAACAATTGCCATGCCCAGCTCCAGCTAGCCCTGTATTCTTTCTGCAGGAGAGGCTAGTAGTTGATGAAGAAATAAACAATACAAACATTTACAAGGAAGAAAATGCACTTGGAAGTGTTTCACACATAGCAACAAATCTCAGAACTCATCTATTCTATGTGTGTGTGTGTATATATAGATATATATATATAAATTTCTTTACTTGATGTAGCTGAAAGAGCAGTTATAATGCAGTTGTTTCCAACAATTTTTCAAAAACTATGGAGTTCGTCTGTGTAACCCTGTCACACAGCATGCCAAGGGAAGAAAAGCTAATAGGCTGTTTTCCTGACAAAGTCTATGGACTGATCACTGTCACCTGTTCAGGCCAGCAGATCAAGGAGGAATAAGAATTACTGGCTTTAGGGCAACTATCTGCGCTAATAAAATCATTTTGCTGCTGTGCAAGCTCTTCAAAGTCAAATAGTGTCATGTCTTATTGAAAAGGGGAAGCTACTGTTTCTGCATTATGGTGCACAAGTTCAAGGGACTCCTGTCCAATCCATAATGTGAATGAGCTTTCTAAGGGCATAATTTCTTAACCTGTACATTGCATAGTCATAATAAAGATAAAATGGGAAATACAGAAGTATTTTACGTGACAAGCAGCTCACGCTGAACTAGGTGAGAAAGGTAATTCCAAAACATCTTTGGTGATTCAGGATATGGACACTGAGGTGAGAACAGCAGCTGGGCTTCTTATGCTCTCTGTCTAGCTAATCTCTAGATAACTGATCTACCAACATATTTATAGTGTATTTAGTATCGCCTTTGCCACTGTTTATTCTGGTCACTGATTTTGCAATAAGTAGCTCAAGACTGGAAAGCAGTTAATAGATTTCTACTCCTGTTTCAGCTTGTTTACTTGATGTTTTTGGCAGCAAACCATGCTTTGCACTCAATACCTCTTCGCTGTTCCTCTGTAGCCAGCCATCCTTCCCTGCTGCTTCCCTGTGTCTGGCTTAACGGTGCAAGGGAGAGCAAAAATAAGTGCTGAAACACAGACGTATAAGTGGAAAATAAATAAATAAAAGCAGAACCACTGACAAGCAGATGTAGAATACACAACTGCTTTTTGCTCATCACAGAGATATAAAATATTTCAAGTTAATCTCTAAAAAGCAAAGCAAACACAAGAAAAGACAGTGTTTGTGATGACAGTCTGACTCAGAGCCCTTCAAGTGTGCAAGTTTTCTCTCAGCTCTAAAACCTGCATATCATTTATCAAAATTATGGCATTCCCTTCCTGTGGATCATTCAGAAATGTTTACATCTCTTAAATGCCTTTGTTGTTGTAGGCAACTTTTGTGAATAAGTTGGGATTCCTTTCATAAAGCTTCCTTCCTCCTTTTTAAGTATTGCATGGGGAAAATTATTGCTTGTATGTAAACTGCAACCAAGGAAAAGTATTGTTTTGAGTAATATTTATCAGACTTTGAGGTTACATTAAGTGGTAAAGGTCCAAATGTTTATTTCAGGATTAAGTTCAGCCCAAATCTTTCAAGAGGTTCAGAAAAAGTCTGAATGTTTTCTGTATTTCCATTTAAAATGAGGAAATCTGTGTTGCAAGATTTGTTTTGATAATATTACCAGATAAATCAGTTGCTGAAAATCCTGTAACTGAGTAAAACTGCAAAACATTGCAGGCTGCTTTGTGTAAAAACAATTTGGGTAAAACTATCTGAATTTTTGAGTCTTCCCACACTAAAACAGAGTTATGATAGCTGAAGAGTCCACTCAAAGGAATAGATAGAGCCTTGTGGTTTTAGTGCAGACAGGTTTCTTGTGTACTGGCTCTGAGCTGGTAGTATTTATAGCATTGTATTATTGAAAAAAACAAAAAAACAAAACAAAACAAAAAAAAACAACAACAACAACAAAAAACTTTATTCTTCCAGGAATTTTAGATTGAGATAATTGTATTTTTTTCTGTATCTGTAAAGGATAGTGAACTTTTTGTCCGGTGCACCTGCACACTTGCCAGTACTGGCTTTGAGAAAGCAGTGTTTAGCCCTTGGTGCTAGTTAGGGAATATTAATGATTGTCTTTTCTTGTAAAACTGGGAAAGAGAAGCCGCTTTCTGTGTTCCACAGCATTCCAAGAGGGAGGCGCTTTGTTTGTCTTTTCTTTTTCTTTCCTCAGCAAGCCCACAGAGAAGTCTAAACATAGCTAATCCCCACAGGGACACAATGGAAAGTTCAGTTTCATGCTCCTGGAGTGCTTTCTGGTCAAGAGCAGAACAGTCCTCGGGCAGAGCAAATCCTCTCTTCTCTTCTCCCCTTCTGCTGTGAAGCAGATGTCCTGCAGAAACAGAAGTTGACAGGATTTAATGAGGCAGACGTTGCAGGAGCGATAACATATAGATGCCAGGGAAGCCGTTTATTCTACTTTGACCACTGGGCTTTTTAACCGGAGACCGTGATACTAAATAAAATGGTTTCAGCTGGGAGTCAAGTGCCCATTTGACCTGTGTGCTGCTGTGCCTCCCAGGAGCTGCAGTCAGGGAAGGAGGAAAGCCACAGCTTGCTGGGACCTGACCAGAGAGTGCTGCAAGCAAAAGGCAATTGCTCAGCTGGTCCTTTGCCAGTGCGGCTCTGCAGCAGTTTGAGGAGGGGACTTGGAGCTGGGAACACACTGTTTATGTTTTCCTTCTCCACATCCTACAGATCAGATCTGCTTTTAAGGTGGAATGCAGTCAGAAAGGTGTTTCAGTGTGTTAATGTGTTTCTGTTTGGGCAAGTCAGTCAGTTCATACCTGCAGCTGGAACAGCCTCTGGGTGGGATTGTCCATGACACCTGAAGGAGAAGGAGCACAAGGCCCATTATTTTTAGCTCAATGCATCTTCTTAAATCACTGTGGCAACTTTCAAAACTTTACAAGACAAAAAAAATGCATTATAGGTGTTATTCTTAGTAAGAATTTGTGTCAGGGCAGTGTTTCTGTTGTGCTCAGCAGTCTGGAGAGATGCAATAAGTGCTTTAGGTACAAGGGAGAGTGGTCAGTGCCAGGAACTAGCGGCCTTTGGCCTAACAGCATGTTCAGAATATAAACAGCAGCCACCAGATTTCAGTCCCTTTACTTCAGCTCTTGAGTTTTCTTTCTAGAAGTAAGTCAATTTGAATATGTAACTGTGTGTGTATATCCACTGATATGCATTATCCAGTTGCATCTTTTTTGCTACTGGAGAATTTCTATGAGGTAATACTGAAGTGACTCAGTTCCTGAAGGGGCAAAAATGTGTATGTCAAACAAATTCCAGATAAATGGAACCCCAGATTAATAATTTGTGCTTAAGTACTGTGCATTGAGTTGCTTAAACGAAACCCTACAGATGACTTACCTGTCCTAAAAAAGCTAGAGAGCTTTTGATTTTGTTAGGTGAAGATGTCATGAAAAGAGTTCTTATCTAAAGTCAAATCCTTAAATACACACAATTTATTTATTACTAGGTATGTCAGTAATAATAATAATAAAGTTTAAGTAAATTTATCTTTAACTCTCAATTTTTTCAGTTTACTCAGTTACAGATCCTTACAGATCCATTTCTTCATGATTTAAGAGAAAAGCTATTAATAGACCATGAATTATGTTCACATTTCAGTATCAATAAAAGCACCATCAACAATAGATCCAACCTAATTCTCACTGCAAGCCCTTGCAATTGCATCTTGCTAATAGAAATCTGGGGTTGGTGTTGGGGTCTTCTCCCAGAACAGTTCTTGGGCTGGTTCTTGTTACTGTCTTTTTTTTTTTTTTTTTTTTTTTTAAAAAAGTCACTTGTCCTTCTTGCCACTGTATTATTCTTACATGAGAGCAATGAAATGTGCAAGTGCTGTTAGGTGACGTGTCACCTAACACATGTCCAGTGTACCAGCCATAACATGGAACCTTTTTGCAGCTAGGTTGCCTGTAGTAACACTGCAGGCTGGCCATAGCAGACAGAGTGTTGAACAACACTGGAATTTAAAAGTGCCTTTTCGCCTATGCAGGTTGGCTGCATCCACAATAGACAAATGAGCTTTATAGTTAGCCTTGAACTACAGCTTGGAATCCATAACCACCAACCTTGAATAAAACAGGATCTGAATTCTAAAAATATTTCTAGGTGGTATATTTCAGCCACATTGAAGTTAAGCTTGCATGTAACTATGAGGTGGATCAATAAATTAGATAATATTCTTCAGAACACACATCAAATTAAAAAAATGCTGAGTCCTTATGAATGTGCCCTTTTAAGTGTTCTTGTCAGTGGCACTCAAGAAATCAATTTTGGTTTGCTCAGAAATTTATTAATAGCACATTTCAGTTTTGTTCCCAAGTACATTGAGAAAATGCATGTGCAATTTTGTGTTGTACCCATTCAGGGCACAGAAGTTACACATTGCATTTGGTTTAGCTAGTGGACCTTAACCAAGAATATCTGAGTAATGAATCATATACATTCATTATAAAGTCAGAAAAAATGTTAAAGTGACAAAAGTAATTTGCACTAACAGCTGGCATTAAAAAGAATTGTCATTGCTTCATTCCATTCTGTAGCAGTAGAGGACACTTGGCTGATTCAGATACTCAGAGCAAAGTTTTTTCTCTGACCCTTATGGATAATTAGACTCTTAGTCAAGAGATGGCATGTTGGAAGTAAAAGCAATAGTGATTTTAATACTGGATGAGTAATTGAAACATTAGACAGCTCTTTCAGAGTACCTCTCTCGTACTGTTACACAGAAGCCTTCTCATTGCTACGTTCCTGACTCATCCTGGTGACTCGAGGTATCTACAGAACTGGGGGGAAACGAGGATAGGGAAAAGAAATGAGAGCACACAAAATCAAAAAGTAGAGAATACATGTAGAATCACCCCAAAATATGAGCAAGCATGAGCCAAGATTTGAAGTCCTGAAGCTTTAAACCAAGAGAATTAAGTATGTGAAGTTATAATACTTAAATATTCACTGCTTTTTATCTCTTCCAAAAACAGAGAAGAATGAAGAAGAGGAACAGGAAGCCAAAAGAGAAATAAAACGTAGACTCAGTAGAAAGGTGATGATGTGTTTTTTGTTTGTTTGTTTGTTTTGTTTTGTATTGTGTATTGGTGCGCATAGGATTATTTTTTTGTAAGATTCAAAAATCCAGTGTATATACATTAATGCAAATACGCGTTAGTCATGTCCTCGTATTAGAAATCCGTTTAAAAGGCAGTACCAGCCAAATCCTTCTAGGGAGAAACCCCATTCCTTCCAGTTTCCTCTACCTCAAAAAAAAAAAAAAAGCATACAGTCTGCCTATGCTTAATATTTGTCCATGTAAGCAGGGGGAAGAAATGATCTGGGCGTTTCCTCTGAGCATGACCACCACTGTCACATATGTTCAAGGGCAGCCACACCTATAGATCCACTCTTCCCTTGGGCAGCAGAGAGGGCAGCAAAGCAGTGTGTGCCCATTCCTTCACCCTTCTCCTGGCCACATCAGCGGGCTTGCCTACTCCAGATGGGATTGTGCTCATTGTCCCTGCAAAATAAAAATAATAAATAAATAAACAAAACAAAACAGTGATGTGCTATTCTAGCTTGGGGGTGTCATTGTGGGAGAGGATGGGAAAGATTTTTATATGTCTCCTTTGTCTGTCCTTCTCTGCAAAAATAGTTACAGTATTTTTTTCCTTAATGTGATTGTCTTTAGCTGATTAAAATGAATGTTGTTTGAGGTGACTGGAACCCTGTGGCTGGGCATCGTAATGACTAAGATAGAACGCCTGACCACCAGATGTTGTTTTATTTTATTTTTTAGTTGGGCAGGTCCCTCCATATCAGGCTTATTTTCTGTATTATAGTTGAACATAACAGAGAGTGTAATCGTTAATGCAGACCTATCATCTAGTGGGGTAAACAGAGTGCCAGTTGCAAAGTCACAATTAATATTCCAGGGATAACTGTCAAGATTCTCTGTGACCTGTCTGACAAAGACTATTTTTATAATCAAAGAAATTAGGTTATGCTGCTCCCCCATTCCCATGCAGTGCTCCCAGGGTGGTGCCTTTTTTTAGACACCTGAAAGTGACCCTATTTAGAAACATCATTAAAGTTCTCTAGAGATTACATCATACCCTCAGCTTTTATTTTATTATGTCTTATTAAGTGTACTATTTTCTGTCTCCCGCTTACAGCTCAGCCTGAGGCCTACAGTGGCCGAACTTCAAGCAAGGCGAATCCTGCGATTTAATGAGTACGTGGAGGTCACAGATTCTCCGGATTATGATCGTCGTGCAGACAAGCCTTGGGCCAGGTTAACTCCCGCAGACAAGGCAAGGGGCAGATTTAGATTATAATTAAATTCTTACATCTTTCATTTTTGGTTCGTTCCTCTGATCTGCGATTTCTTGGTGCAAACATCATGTGTGGCATCTGCTGGAGGCAGCAAAATTGACATGGTGCTGTGCATTTACTGCTTACAGCTAAGAAAACTCACTCAGGTGCCCGTTAAGGGTGTGTTTGCCAGCATTTTTACAACAGAGCAGGCCAGAATTTCTTGCACTTTTAACGCCTTGCTAAGCCAAGTACATGCTGTTGGCAAAGATAGCCATGATCATTGGAGTTCAGGCAAAGTTTCTGCATGCAGAAGCCTGCATCAATATCACCAAGAGTTGTTTTTGCCATCCATTCAAGTGTAAAAGGTAGAAGCTGTTCCTTCTTTCTAAGCATTCTTGGCCATAACTATCAAACTTAGATAATTCTACGTAGGCAGCAGTCCTTGGAAAGTTTGCTCCAAACATACTGCAATTAATAGTTCCTCTGCCTAACTACAAGGAATGGGACAAATTATGTTATGATTCCCCTTTTAAAGGATAAATCAGTCAAAGATTGCCATAAAATATTTATCCATTTTCCTCCTACACCACTTCATAAAAGGAAAGTTTTATATGTTAGATTTACATTTCAAAAAGTTCTGACCCTTTTAGTACTGGATTTGAAACAACTTTTATGGAAATCCTATGACATGTGCTTGGTATGAGAAGTTATGTGTGCAAGAATCCCTTGTCTTTTAGATGAGGACTGTGAGGCACTGATTTCATTTCAGCTTGTATTTTAGCATTAATGACAGCTCATCTGATATTCAAGGGAGAATCTCATAGCAAGTCAAGGTGGAGACATTAAAAATGTATGTAAAGATGTTTCAAGATGTTGGTTCTGGGAGGTACTGAGCTCTCTCTAGTCCTTATATACTCTGTGGGAGGTTAGAGCACCCAGCACCTCCACTTTCACTGAGGTCCACCTTCCCAGAAAACCTGGGTAGCTTCACTAGAACAAGGAGGGGAGTTTCCTGTCTACTCTAGGGTGACGGGTTTTAATCTCAGTTCATTTTGTAAGGAACAGATGTCCATGGCTGCTTCTGATCCCTGTGCTCATTGGCCTCAGCAGAAAGGCAAAGACCCTGGGTTGCCTGGAAACTCCTTTGCCCTTTTCTCCCAAGGAATTCATTTTTCTAATTCCAGTGGGAGCAGAAGATAGTACTGTAACAATATTATGGAACTGGACCTCTGGTGGTTTTGCTGCTGATTTGGTGCTCAGAAATGACACTCTCTTTCCTAGTTATTGCAGCAGCCTCGTGTAAGCATGCTGCTGTGGCTAAACAGAACCATACCCTGCTTAAAATGAAATTTCTCATTTATGAGACCCCAGTCTGGTGATGCTGTAATTTTATCATACTCTGTGTCTGTTCTGCATTGAAAGGCTTGCATGCCAGATGAGATTTCTTTAGGGATTAATGAAATGATACTGTTTTTATTTAAAATGGGGAAAGAAAAGAGGGAGCAAAAATAAACTGGCATTTCATTTAGCAGTGAAGGTAGGAAATCATTTGTAATAGAAACAAAGACCTTCCTAATATACATTAGAATTTTTCAGAAATTATATGTATTACCTAATGAAGTAAATTGCTTATTATTCTTCTAATGTAAGCAACAAGAACTGGCATTTGTAAAGCGCACTAAATTTCTGCTGTTCTTTAGTATTTGCCAACTGAAAACACAAGCCTGAAATGTTCAAATATTTCATGCAATTTTTCATAAAATTAATCAAGCCAAGTGGCCAATTCCCACTTAAAAAGTGCTATTCATCTTGCATCCCTGAAGTCCTGTCTCCAAGTGGGAGATACAAGGATCCTGCTGTTTGTACAATTGTCATGCAGGAACTGTGACTCATTGGCTCCTCTGGAGCTTTGCATGGAGATTCAGTCCCCTTGCAGGTGCATACTCAACAGGTGACTGTTAAGGTAACAGAGTCCCTTCTCCTTTTTTTCATCTGTGCCAAGTGAGATATTGCAGTGAGAGGTTGGCTTGCCCACTGCAGTAGATTTTGTCTTTCTTTGTCGTTGTTTGATGCTTTGGTTTTCTTTGTAAGGTACTGCTACAAATAATTGTAAGTGGAAAGAAGTCATTCATGTTTATGATCAGAAAGGTGTGAGAGCTACCAGAGTAGGGCTAGCTTCCTCTCAGACTCTGTACTTTCCTTACAATTCATGTTTCTTATGGTTGAATATATATTTATTGTTTAACAGGCAGCAATAAGGAAAGAACTGAATGAATTTAAAAGCACAGAAATGGAAGTACATGAGGAAAGTCGGCAATTTACCAGGTGGGTGAATCCATCTTTTTGCGTAAGTCGGAGAGATGACAGCTGCCATCTGCCTTTCTACAGGTCCTCTGCAGTTGTCTCATAACTAGTTCCATCAACACATTCCTGCCATGAGTCTCCTTGAATTTTCCAGCTGAATTCCACCGCTGATTCTGGTGGGATGCTCAGTATTGCTGATGCAGTCCCTGAAGTTGATAGGGCAGTGAAGGTAACAGCAGTGGATTAGTTGCTAAATGGAGAAAGATTGGGAAACCTACACAATAATAGATTGAAAGGACTCAGCTTTTCTCCCAGATGAATTTATCAATACTCAAGCACAAAAAAGGGTCTTCCAGAAGTACTGCCTTGGTGATGGAAGTATGCATTTTTGCAGATATGTTTGGTAAGTGAAAACTAGATGATGTGTTGAACTTCAGAGAAGTCTAAAATATTATGGGGAGCTTCCTATGAGTCATGCAGACTCCTGACAGCAGTTTCTGTGAAACAAGGCAGACTCTAATTTTCTTTGTTTGTTGCTTGTAATATTTTAATCAGGACTTGTTTCATTCTATGTCTTAGATAACACCAAGATGTTGTTTGAAGCATTATTGTTTAAAGAGCTCTTAAGTGTCCATAGTTTTTAGTAGGACTTCAAAACTGGCAGAGTTATTCCTGGGAGGAGAGAGGTGCTTCCTGCTGTCTCCATGGCATCTGTTCATATCTTTTGAAATTATAAAGGTTGAAAACTGACACCAGCAAGCAGAACTTGCTGTTAGGATCAACCAACATTGCAAACATAGTATTACTATCTTCACTTTCACAAAGAGTTAGCAGATACAGCTGGCCTAGACTAGGTCTCACTATTTCAGTCAAATTTAAAATCCTAGGAGGTGAGTGTGAATCCTGTAATTAAAGAGAATATCAAAATTAAAATTCACAACGAGAAATGGGTGTTTGGTGATTTCTGGCATTTCCTAATTTAGAGCTTGGTTTCACAACTTTACTGATCTTTTTTCACCAAAAAAAAATGTTTTTTTTAAGTAATAATATATACACACTTCCATGTAGATATAATATGAAAAAAATAATTTTCAAAAAATAAACCACTTTCACAGAGAGCAAAACTAAGCCAGGAGATGAAAAAAGAGGCAGGGTTTTAATGAAGTGTCACATTCTGACAATTAGAAAATGTCCTTTTCAGATATGGATTTCTATATTCTCATTTGGCTTCTGGGGGTCATTATCTTTTCAGGTAGTAGGAAGTGTATCTTCTTCAGAACGATAGCAGTAGTAGTTAAAAAAAAATAGACTTCACAAGTGAAAAAAGGAAAATGAGCAGGAATAGAAATCTTTCTGTGTGCTGAGAGAGATGAAGTGCAACCTCTTGCTGAAGTTGTTTGATTTTCTGAGTTGCACTGCAGTATAGGAGAATAAGTGTGGATATGCATGAGTCACACAAAAAGAATCAGATACTTTTTCACTAGAATTGAAAACAGTTGAGACTGGTTACAGTTGTATTCTTGAAAGCTGAACCAAAAATCTCAGGGATTTTTTTAAGTGAAAACTTTTTTTGAGGAGGGCCTTGAAAAATAGAGTCAAAAATAGGCATGGCCAGATTGTGATAAATACAGCCAATGAATCTGTAGGGTCCTGGAGGAATTTCAACCTGAGGGAGATCAGATTCTCCTTGCTCCCTCCCTACCCTTTATTTTCACTGGATGTGTTGTGGAGCCACTGTACAAAACTCTAAATAGAGTCACACTAGGAAAAGCCCATTAAGGTAGTTAAATTAGTGCAGATGTTTTAAGTCAGTTGCAGTTTTGAACATATAGAGCTTCAGTTTCCTCCTGGACCTCTCATTAAAAATTATTTAGTTCACAATTATATTTGGATTGATGCAACAATAAAGTGATTTGTTTATGAAAACTGTAGACAAAAGTCTCCAGCCAGAGAAGAAGTCAGTCTTTTTTTTTTTAAAAAAAAAAATGTTTTGAAGGATGATGACTGAGATAATGCAACCTTGCATGTGCAGCAGGTTAACAAATGTTTATTTGTGAAGTTCTGTGATAGAATGAGACAAAAATAAAGCTTCTTACTAAACAAAAATGTCTTACAACATACAATTAATTAATCGGTATAAGAAGCTCTATTATTATAGTCACTATTCACAGTATCTTTGAATTGTTCAAATTTGATGTTAAACTTGGGAAAGAAAAGCCACTGTTTTTTGTTTTTCATGATTTACTGTAATGACTGTCAGTGGAATGGTTTTTCTACTAGTAATTTAGATTGATTCCTTCTGTTATTTTGTAACACAATCCAAGAAACTGAGTTTCTAAAAATACAGGAATAAACAAAAGTTTGGGAAGAGGACATTAGCAGATGCTTATAAAATGCTTCTAATGGAAATACTATATATAGTCCAATATATTGTTGTTCTACACAAATACAAAAATCCTGAGTCTTATTTGCAATGCACTGTACCCTCACGTAGCAGATGAGCTGCATCCTTGTGAATGTCAGCTTTTGTGTGCATCTCCTGTATTTGGAAACTGCATCTCTGTATTGTGCTGTACCACATCGCTGAGATCATGTGGGGCTTGTTTTCTTTTTTTCTGGATCTATTAGGAGAAAATGTGTTAAAAATTTTCATAAAGCCTTTCAAGTAGGCTCCCAACTTATTCTAGAAAAGATTGGTGACACCCTTTGTGCAACCCACGTCTCTCTGTCCTTCATACAGATAATCTGGAGTGATGTACAGGCCTTACCTAAAACTCTTAAAAAAAACAGCAAGGTATGTTTGGGTCTTTATCTGCCACAGCTGGCAAAAATAGGAAGAAGGCATTTGCAGTGCTATAAAATCTGTTTCTTCCTTAAAATAAATAAATAAATAAATAAATAAATAAAATATTTTGTTAGCCTTATTTGGCAGAAGGATTGAAATACTAAAAGTTAAGTTTTATGGCTCAGCAAGGCTTTTCTGATTTACTGACAGTATCTCCAAATAGTACGTGCAATGTGACTCAGGCTGTGCTGGTAGACAAAGCGGACTGGAAGCTCTTCTCCAGCCCTAAGGCCAGCAGGTTTGGCATGGCTTGAATTCCTGGGGCTAACCTCTTCCCCACCACCACCAGGCAAGTTGTCATGGTGTCCTCCAATGTCCAGTCTGCCCCTTGGCCTGCGCTCACCCTGCCATGCCGAGGCAGCGTCTGGAAGAGTGGTGGTTAACGCAAGCAAAGCTGTGCTTGGGACCATGGTAACAGGTGAATCACAGAAACACAGAGTTGGAAAGGACCTACAAGATCATCTAGTCCAACTGTCTTCCTATCACCAATACTACCCACTAAGCTACTAAATCATATCTTGTAGCTACTAAATCATATCTTGAAGCACCTCATCCAGGTGCTTTTTGAACACCACGAGGGATGGTGACCCCACCACCTCCCTGGGCAGGGAGGCTGTAGCGAGGTGGGGGTTGGTCTGTTCTCCCACGTGCCTGGTGACAGGACGAGGGGGAATGGGCTTAAGTTGCAACAGGGGAGTTTTAGGTTAGATGTTAGGAAGAACTTCTTCACTGAAAGGGTTGTGAGGCATTGGAACAGGCTGCCCAGGGAAGTGGTGGAGTCACCATCCCTGGAAGTCTTCAAAAGACGTTTAGATGTAGAGCTTAGGGATATGGTTTAGTGGGGACTGCTAGCGTTAGGTCAGAGGTTGGACTCGATGATCTTGAGGTCTCTTCCAACCTAGAAATTCTGTGATTCTGTGTGATTCTGACCACTCTGAGAGAAAAAGCTTTTCCTGATATCCAAACTAAACCTTCCCTGGCACAACTTGTGGCCATTCCCTCTAGTCCTATCATTAGTTATCTGAGAGAAGAGGCTGACCCCCTCCTCATCACAATCTCCCTTCAGGAAGTTGTAGAGTGTAGTCAGCTCTCCCCTGAGCTTCCTCTTCTCCAGACTAAACACCCCCAGTTCCCTCAGCCGCTCCTCACAGGACTTGTGGTCCAGAACCCTCACCAGTTTTGTTGTCCTTCTCTGGACACACTCCAAGTCCTCGATATCCTTCTTGTAGTGACGGGCCCAAAACTGAAGTACTTGAGGTGCGGCCTCAAGTATGATATGGACAGACATACTCTGGTTCCTGAGCCTCACGATAGCCCTGTGTCGGCTGCAGCAATATAATTCTGATTGGTTTATCATTTCAGGTTTCATCGTCCATAATTGTTCGACCACATCCCATGTTTCATGTAACAATTTTCTTTGGGGAAATCATTGCGTCCTGAAGACCCGAGATTGCACTGGAACTTGACTGAGTGTGAGCATGTCTTGCAGCTTGCCCTGAGGTTAATGAAGGATATGGCCCTTGTCTTTATCAATGAACAAATGATTTGACTAGGAGCAGAACCCATATGAAGTGTTTGTTTTAACAAAGATACATCTTGATGCTAAGACAGAGCGTAGTCCTGTGACCACCCCACAGAGAGACGTTGATGGCCTTTTTCCTCGGAGCTTGACAAGTCAGGAAGAGCAGAAGACAATCGCTTGAGAGCCTGCGGCCAAGAACTCATCAGAGCTTGTGGCATTGTGACTGAGGGTAACTCACGGGGGAGTGTGAAAAGGACTGGGAGAGCTGGGGGAGAGACTTCCCTTGTCAGTCAGCAGAGAGCAGCAGGGTGGGTGGCACTGCATAGGGATGCACTTGGCCAGTGGGAGGAATCATTTAAAAGAAAAAACAAAAAGAAAAAGGAGAGTATGAGCAGCTGTGCATGTAGTTTTTAGTGGCCACAGCCTGTCTGAGAAAGACAGAAAGCCACAAGTCCTCATGTCATCAGTACTTTAGTGAAGAACTGTAATTTTCTCTGGTGCCAGTAAATACAGTTGCCAGAAATTAGTCCTATTATAACTCAGATGTCTTTTTTAAAATCCTGATGAGCATGCTTCAAGAAAATACATTGAATGTTCATACAGAACAAGTCATATATTTTTCATTTTTTAATGTTGATGTGCTCTGGATCCTCGGAAATACGTAAACAGGATTCGAAGGACAAAGGACACGCGACACTATGAATGCAATGAAGCGATTCGTGTTTAGAAACACTCCTTTCCACCTGTCATTTGTCATTCAAACCAGAGGGATCGCTATCTTCTGCACCTATGGCAGGCAGTAGTGGCAGCTTCAACATCACGCTAGCGTGAGTCTGAACTTAGAATTGGAACGGGGCACAGAAGTCCTTACTGGCAGGTTTGAGCAGTGGTTGCTGATGTGATGTTTTACATGTAAGAACCTTTGCACTGCTTTTAGGAAGGACTCGCGGGGGAATCTGTGTCTTCAGCCCGCGGTCTCGTGAAAGCTAACCGAAAATCCTTAGAGCGTCTGCGGCCTGTTGTTGCTCAGTGTGAAGAATGCTTCCTAGACCCATAATTTTTTATACTATCTTGAAATTGTGTATGTGAAGACAGTGCTATTCAAATTAAGTGGTATGGAGTGTGAAAGGCAATACATGCTTTTTGTAAGTTGGCACAAAAGCCTATTAAAAAGCCTGTGGCATTGTTTACACTAAGGAATTCTCTGTCATATATTAGCACTTATTTATCCTTTGAATTAATGTACACAACATCTGGGGGGGGAGGGTTCCTGGAATTCACATATGCATACATTTAATGCAGTATTACAGTATATATGCTATTTATCCTTTCTAATGTGTGTACATATTACAATTTATTTTTGTCTTTTATGTGCCCTGTTTAGTTTTTTAATTATGAAGTGTAAGTATTTCTTTTTCAGGCAATAAAAGGTCTGTGTAGATGTGATTCTTACCTCAGAACCTGCAGTAGATTCTTGTGGAATGTTTTTACGTTATAGAATTGACGGTTTTGTTGTTTTAGATGTCAGCCTAAAGGCAGGAAGGCAATTTAGTTGCTTTAATTAGATCTCCCTCTTTCCTGATATTTACAGCAAGATCAGGTTTGCATAAATGTGGTGGATTATTTTAGTAAAGAGCACTTGAAGTAACAGGAGAGTGCTTTCCAACAGCTGGCATCCCATTATTTTTAAATGATTTGACAAACCTTTAAAAAAAACACAACAGATTTATATAACTATTAGGATTGCTTCCATCTTAGTAAAAATCCAATGACGTACAACCCAAAAATATCAATAACCAAATAAAATAGCCATCTACATGCTTGTAGCAAAGAAGAGGGATGAGCACCTTCCTTTTTTAATGGAATCAATGAGAGGCATTAGGATTCCATTTGCAGAAAAGAGTTCAACTTCTGCGTGTCCCATCATTTTATAAATATAGAAACACCACTTTGACATCAAGGAAGCAGTGAAAATGTATTCTTTGGCACTAAATTATACAGAAATGATCAGGGCATTAGAGTGAAGGTTTGTCAGCAATTCTGGTAGAATCCTTATTCTTATTTTTAGAATTTGAAGACCAAACTTAAAAGCTTACACTAGCACTTAATAAATAATTCTCCTGCCTAAGGCTTCTTTTTTTTGTTGCCAAATTTGGAAGTGTGTGTCCAAAATCCTATAAAGGTCTACTATGTTGACTTTTAAGTATAAAACACAATACTTCAAAGAAAACAAGTTGGAACAATTAAGTAGACATCAGTGCTGCCTTAATCACTTTCAAACATTTGGAAGGAGCCAAGATACACAAGGCAGAAAGATAGCTGGGGTACAGACCAATCGCTTTGGCCAAGGTCAGGTCAGACCATATCAGCTTGACAAAAGGTAGCTATTTCACTGACATGCCAGGGTATGCAAGGAGCAGTGCATACAACAGTGAACTAACATTTGTTAGGCTACTAGGATGAAGTGAACCAAGTGACACTTAAAGAAGACATTCCTCCACACCAAACCAGGAACATGGACAGCAAGAAACATGCCACCTTCTCATTTCAGAACTAAGACACAGCGACGAGGATACAACTTCTGGCACAGGCTTTCTCAAGCTGTGTTTTGCCATAAGGCATGAGGATACATAGGTGAGGCATCACTTAGGCTATCCTCCTCCTGGTTTCTTTTTTTTTTTATTAAAACAACAACAACAACAACAAAGTATTCACTACAAGCCACTGCTACAGGCAGGGTACTAGCCTGGCTGGAGATGCTGAGTTATCCTTTATTTCTCATGTAATTTCTTAATACTTCCATGATAAATAATCAGATGCATTCTTTGGCCCATGGTTCAGCCAATTACTTAAGCAAATGTACATGTATGTAACTGGACAAAAAGAGTTGCCTTTATTGGGACCTTTGTAAAAAATGTAGTATATATGCAGAATCAGAACTATAAACTATCCATTGTGTATTGTACTCATGCACAGGCTTAGAATTGTACATATTATTTTTGTATTCTAAATATCAACTGGCAGGACAGCAACAGATGTAAAATGTTACCCGTGCAATAAAAAGTAAGATTTTGGTATGTCACTATGAAGCACTATGAAGTTTGCTTTACCTTATTGATCTACCTAAAGCAGAGCTTCTGCTGTATCTTCTGGTCCTCTGAATTGATGATTTTAAACATCTTCAAGTTGCTACAACAGCCTGTTGGAAAGAACATGTAATGTAACTAACTCTCCATGATGCTGCATGCCTGTCAGCAGGGAAAAATCAGGACAAGTTCCGAGAAACTCCTGAGTGAGCAATCCTTGTGGAAAAAAATCAGAAGATGTAGAAAGGGCAAAGAAAAAAACAGCACTTCTCATGCAACAAGTAGTACCATTGAGCTGGCTAAAGAGATCAACATGTTAATTTTTACGAGGTTGGACGGTTCATTTAAATGTCATCCAAAACCTGTGAGAAATCTTATGCACATACTTATGTTCCACAAAGTCAGATATGAACTCAGATGTCTACACCCACACAAGAGAAAATGAGTGGCCTGAAATTGTGTTTTCTGAACCAACCCTCTGGGTCATGTTTATTGGCGTGATCGTGCATTGCAGCTGTAGGTGTAGGGGAATGGATACTTAGGCGACTCCTAATTTGTTCTTCACAAAACCAGTTGAAATGATTCTAGGATGCCTGTCTGCTTTCAGGTAGTATGAAAGTCCTTATATTTAGTCCTTATAATTGAAATATATTATTTCAAATGAAAAACAGAGTATTTGAAGTTCCTCGGAATGTGATAAATGTGTAGAGTCAAGAAGTAGGAAAAAAAAAAAAAAAAAGGTAAATGCCAGTGATTATTTAAGCTAAAAATCATTTCAAGCCGTGGTTTGAAATGATGTCGGACCAGGAGCTGTGTCTCTTCCAAATCACTGAATGTATTCACAGCCACTTGCCAGTCTGCAAGGCTGCATTTATTTGCTGGATTTATCATTTGCCTACGGCTCTGCCTGCTCCTTGCTGCAGGGTGGTACTTTGGGCAGCTCTCTGCCTGGTTATAAATATGGCCTGAGCCCCATTTTTGTATCATAACAGAACAGATGATTAAAACATCATGTCTAATCAGGCCAGGCTGGGATGTGGCAGCCTGGGTGCCCACAGCCCGCACCCCAGGGACCCCCAGCAGCTGAGCACTGCTGGTGTCCAAAGTAGGGATGAGAGCCCTTCTCCTCACGTGCATGCTAATGTTTTCATTGTAACATAAACCAAGCTCAAAGCCTACATTTGCATTAAGTTGCCAGGTATACCAGGACTATGACATTTACTGCTTTCACATCATAATTTTTATTTGTATCTCATGGAGTTAAGACCTGTGCCGCTGCTGTGAACTAAAATAAAGATGTACTCAGGGTGAAAAACAGAATAAACTTGCCTCCTGCCTTTAGGAGCTCTCACATTTAACTCTGTTATTGTTGCTATCTGTATTTTTATTGTACAAAGCTCAGTGCAATATTCACTGCTGGGACCTAGCTTTTGATAGACAACAAAAACAAAAGCAATTCTGAAAGTTTTTATTAGGTTGATACTAAAATATTTCAAGGGTCAAATAAAAAGAAAAGTAAATTCCCCAGAACACATCAAAGTTTCTATTTAACAGGCACCTGGAAAAAATATGGAAGTGTATCTATACAGAAAAAGGGAGGAACAGAGTAAAAACATTTCACTGTAATGTTTTGACAGATTTCTATTTATTAACTTTAATGATTAATGAGGTCTTGTTTCATTTTGTCAGTGTTCCCATCTCGTTTCAGGATTTTAATGGAAATAGAGCTCATACGAACTAGATACGCCATTTCACCAATATTTCATTGTTTTCTAGAAGCTAAATATTGCATTGGATAGGAACAAAGAAATTAATGGTATTCTCTGTATCTCCTTGTTCAATCATTAATTCTTTATATAAAAAGCCTTGCAATACTATGTCAAATTTAACCATATTTGAGCATTGTTATAGTAAAATGTTTCTAAACATATCTTCTCTTCCTTTCACTACTTTGTGTGGTGGTATATTGATTTGTAAACTTGTATAAATTTTGGAATTAAAGAAATACTGTGTTTTGGACAATTATTTTAGCTGTTATGATTTTAAACAAAACTAAAAGATGTCAATGGATTGTCTCAACAGGCATCTGGATGATTTGGGGTGGGAAGGGTGTGGAGGTGGCTCAAGTTTATGTCCCTTCCCATTTTTTTATAGAGCAATTGCTTGAAGAGAAGAAAGAATAGAATAGAATAGAATAGAATAGAATAGAATAGAATAGAATAGAATAGAATAGAATAGAATAGAATAGAATAGAATAGAATAGAATAGAATAGTTCAGTTGGAAAGGACCTACAAAGACCATCACATCCAACCGCTTTACTCTGTAAAGCAGTATTAATATGTCATGTTTCATAGACCCACACTTACCTTAAAAAAAGAGCTTTCAAGAACCTCCGTTTTCTGTGGCAGAGCTGCAGCTGATGGCCAGGCCCAGGGCACTGCTCAGTACTGAGCACCCTTGATCCCTCAATTCTCACTCCAGCCTGCAAGGGCACCTCTGAGAGGTGATGCCAGTCCAAGGGCTGGGTGACCCATCCACTGCAGGTGCTGGTGGCTCAGCTCCAGCAGGGTCTTTGGAAGTTCTGGTAAAGCCAGGAGGTTCTTACATGCTGAATTTACTGTGAGGAGGATTGTGACTACAATTGCCTGAGATGAAATTTTGATCGTACTGCCTTTTCATGGGAAGTCATTGGAACTAATATTTTGCAGCATGTAATGGAGAGTGTCACCTACCAACAGGCATCGGGCCAGTTCTTTAATGTTTTTATTAATATGAATAATAATAGAAACAAACTGTGCTCAAAGTAATTTGCTTGAGTTTCACTAGGTGCTCCCATTTACAAGTAAAATAAAGCAAACAAAATTCCTGACTTCATTCCCCACTGCTCATCACGCTGGATAGTTATTGATGACTATAAAAAATGTACCTGGCCTTTTGAAATGTACTTTCCACATGTTCAATGACTTTCAGAAGATGGGAGGCTATGGAGAATCAATACCCCCAAACTTTTCAGCTTATGCAGAGGGTGTTTTAAATAAGAATTATAAAATTAATGCATTTACTTGTATTTTAGCTCTTTGACTTAAAGTGATTGAATATGGTAATTCTAAAGAAGTGGCTGGTCTGATACTGCATTTTAGACAGGTGTATGGATATTTGTGAATGTAAATAACTGGAAATGTTACAAACCATAGCTGCTTCTTGGGGTTTTATCTGTACGGTAGTATATACCTATAAACACATACACACATACACACAAATATATTCCAATAATGTTATCTGAAAAGTAGAATATGTACTATCTTTTTTTATACATGACATAGACTATGCTTCTTTTATGGTGTTTTTATTTCACAAGCAAAAAAATGTGTGCTGCCTAGTTGTACAGTACTGTGGGATACTCTGCTGTGCACAGCTCCAAGTGCCTTAGACAAGCTCTTTGATTTATAGAGATATATGAATGAATATAAGTAAATATAAAATGAAGCAAATTACCTCAATAAAATTGTTCAGAAAATCTTTACAGAAAACATTTCTGTTCTTGAATCTTCTGGCAAGCACATGGGTATGTGTAATGGGAGTTACATTCAGAGAGCAGTTTCTTGCTGGGAAGCAATCTCCAGAGACTGAATTAAAAGTTACATGGAAATGAAATGAAAGGAAGTCCCTGAAACCTTCCTCTACATGTTGGGAGTCCTTCAGGCTTCTGGCAGCTCTGTTGTGGGCAGTGTACTCAGGGCCCTTGGTGGGCTGCCAGCGGGGCGCGGGGCTCCGCACCACCACCACCCCCGCTCCGCACCACTCCGAATAGGTGCGGCGGGGGCAGGGCCTGAGTGTCAAGCCACACCCCCGTGGCGGATAGCCACACCCCCTCATCGGCCCGCTCCGGCCCCTTCCTTCGCCCCCGCCCTGCCGCGACTGCGCGTGCGCTTGGCCCCTTGGCCCGCTCCACCTCTTCCGCCATTGCGGCCCGCCCGCGGGCGGAACCATTCCTTGCTAACTGTGGGGGGGGGGAAGTGGGGGAAGATGTATCTGTGGAGATTGGCCAGGTACCCTTGATGCGTTTAAGGGGCTCGCTCTCCATTTAAATATCAACTTTATTCAGAAAAATCTCGTCGTTGTTGTTCCGTGAGGAAAAATGACTCCTCTGCCGTAGTGGCACCGTATCGCGTTCCCCCCTCTCGGCCGGTGGTTGCTCCCAAACCGGAGGCCGCAGCTCGGCCGTGCTGAGGCCGGCGCCGCGTGAGCGTGAGGGGGCCGGGGCCGGGGCCGGGGCCGGGCCAACATGGTGAGTACCGGGGGGGCGCGTGCCGCTCCCTAACGGCTCCGTAACGGTTCCCTAACGGCCCCCTAACGGCAGCGCCGAGGGGCCCGCGCTTGTCTGTGTTGTTTTAGCGGCGGTTAACCAGGTGTCCTCCCGCAGCCTCACAAGAAGAAGAGGCCGTTCATCGAGAAGAAGAAGGCGGTGACGTTCCACCTGGTGCACAGGAGCCAGCGGGACCCGCTCGCCGCTGATGACACCGCGCCGCAGAGAGTGCTGCTGCCCGCACAGAAAGTAACCGCTGGGCTTCAGCGCTCGGGCTCTTTTCAGGCAAAAAAGGGTTGCAGGAGGGAAAAGTGCTGCGCAATCGGACAGCTCAAAGCCATAGCCTGAAAGGAGATAGAGTTTAGTTGAGCTTATCAAAAAGAAGGAGATGTGGTAGGGGTTTGGTAGTTGTGAGTCACTGATGGGTTAAGGAGGGGTAACTGGCATGGCTTTATTTCTTTTTTAAAATACATTCGTATACACAAACATTGACCAACCCAGCCTGGAAAAAACAGGCTTTGATAGTTTTGCTGTGTATAGAAGAAGTTATTTAAGTGCTGAAGCAGATGGTTACAACATTCTCATTTACAGTGCATTAGCATAATGAGCAGAGAGGTGACTAAGAACTGCTGTGGAGTCAGCATACTTGGATCCAAGTTCACTTCCAAGTTCATTTGGATCCAATTCACAGTACTCTAGTTCTCACTCCTAATACATTTTGTTCACGTAAGTGAACATAACCAGTGCTGTTTTAATCAGGGGCTTCCTTCTCAATGTACGTATCTTAAGCCTAATTTTATTGCTGTTTTTTTTTTTTTTTCTCCAAAAGCTGTTTTCAGCAGGGAGGAACTAGGGTGGTTGTTGGTTTTTGTTTTTCTTAATTGGTTGGTCATCATCAGTGGCATTATTAGTGGATGCATTGCTCTTCTTTTTGCTGATAAGTATTAAATTGACTTGAATAACTAATTGAATTTTTTCTTACAATTCCGAGGGTCAAGATGAGCGGAGGAGAGAAGAGCAGCGGAAGTATGGAGTCTTCTTCGACGATGACTATGACTACTTGCAGCATCTGAAAGAAGCCTCTGGTCCCTCAGAGCTTGTCCCTTCTGTGCGTGGACAGCAAAGCAGAATTATCATCACGAATGAGGGTCACATAGAGGATGAAATTCAACGAATTGCAGTAAGTGGTACTTTGCTACTAATCATCTTATTTTTGTACTGTTGAGAGTAGCATCCTGTAGACAAATTAATCATATTCAACAGGTGTTATGGTGGCTGTGGCCTATACGTGAAGGATGCTCTTGATCCACAGTCAGACTTTCCTCCAAGTAAAAATAAAAGTTGACAAGCCAAGATCTGTTGATGGTCAGTATTTTGCTACCCCAGTGTTAAAACATCTTATGTGCTCATGATAAGTTTTTCTTGATAGAGTATTGACCTCTTACAGAGGTATTTGAACAAATTATGTTGCTCTGGGGTTGGCATTTGTTCTGAAGAATTTTAAAGCTTTTGAATGCTCTGGGAGTTAGGAATATGGGGTACTGCTAATATAACCTGTTGTTTGTTTGTTTGTTTTTTAATGGAGTGTATCAAAACCCAGAGAGGATATAAATGAAGTTTTCTATTGCTGGCATAACTGGATCGTGTTGGAGTGGGAAATGTCATTTTAAGCAATAAAATATGCAGTTGCCAGTCAGTTGCTTTTAATTGAGGGAGTGTGGTTTAACAAAATACTGTACTTTTAGTCCCCAGTGATGTTCTTAGTTGGAAGTACCTTTCAGGTACGGTTTGGTGACACTGTGTAAGATTTAAAGTTACTTTAGAGGTGCATGTTAGCAAGCCTTACAATAAAGTGGTAATTTCAAATGTATGTTATTGTTCTCCTAAAGAAAATTAAAAATTTCTCTGTGCTTTCCATTCCTCAAAAATCTTCAGAGATACAAAAATGCTGTCTCAGTACATAGAAAATATTTATATCAGAATGAATACTGCCAATGCTGAACCTAGCTTTCATTGCATAACTTGAAAAATTTAAATAAAAATTTTCAATAACTTGAAAATTTGACACCAATGAAGTAGTGGTTCTTGTAATATTTAAGTAGCACTTGCAGAGTTTCTTTTGGTCACATGATTATCTGCATGTTGTTAAGTGAGCTCAACTGAGAACAGGTGCATTGTGGTATGGATTTTTTTGTTTGTTTTTTGTTTTAAGGCTCCATCTATTAAGTTGCCTTCCTCAGTATTTGCCACAGAATTTGAAGAGGATGTGGGCTTGCTAAATAAAGCTGCTCCCGTTTCAGGTATTGTGAAAGTCTTTTACCTTTCTATAGCATGATTTGCCATCTAGGTACTATTCGGTAATTACGGCTTTGATTGCAGTGCTACTAATTTTGTTTTAGAACTGACTCATGAGTAGACATAAAGAATAAACTATAGGAGATCTACGTTTCCATTTGAGACCTATTTCTCTGAGTCAGTAGTAATAGCTTTTCAGTATTGCTTAGAGGAGAAAAAAGCCATGAGTTATTACTATTATGTAGCAGATATGAATAGGGAAAAATTGTCTTATAGTTCTAACATCGCTCTATACATAATGCTATTGATTTATTGCTCAATCTGTTTGAATGCATGTGCAGAACTGGATTTTTACTCAAAATTCCCCTTTTTAAATTCTGAAAGGTGTTTCCTTTGCTTCATTATTATAATTTCAGTGTTACAGGCTTAAAGTGTGCTTTTTATGAATATATGTTTGTACTGAACATTCACTTTTGAGCTATCTTATTTTTTTGTATTTAATTGTGATCGTTCTCTCTGTCTTTACAGCAGGGTGCTAAGAGACATTTCTGTTAATTGCAGTAGAGAAATACTTTCTGACCTTTCCTAAAGTAAGGGATTTTAGAGGGTAGGAGCCAACTAGGGTTGGCAGTTCCACACTGCTAGTTATCTACTGGTCATACAGTACTCTTAATTTGGATAATTTTTCTTCTATAATATTGTAAGTAACCTCTAAGTAACCTATAATACATTTTTGGAAGGTTAAGACATTTCTGAATGAGGAAAATTGACAAGAGGGTGGTGATTTGTCTAGCAATTTGAATCAAATCTACAAATGTTTTGTTATTTTGACTCTTAAGCTTAATCTTTTCCTAGTGCAAATTAACAGTCTAGTTGGATTGCTTTTCATACAGGAAAGTAATTTCATGATATCACAGCAACTTATATACTTGTATCTTTTTCTTTTTAACTTTCTAGGACCACGGCTGGATTTTGACCCTGATATTGTTGCAGCTCTTGACGATGATTTTGACTTTGACAATCCAGAAAATATTCTGGAAGATGATTTTGTTCTACAAGCAAATGAACCAAAGAAAAGGTGCAGCTTTGTAAAACTGCTTATGCCACAAGTGAATAGGAATGATACTATTTGGTATTTCTTGTGGTTATGTTGTAGGAAGCAAGAGTGGTTTCAGATTTCAAATAGAATACATGTATGTCAAGGGAATAAAGTATTACCATGTATTGTGTGGGTAGTAGCTTAAAAAAGCAAAATTTCATATGGTAGCCAAGATTAAGAGACCTTGGCACCTTGAGCTCACACACTGAGTAGTTGTTTACATATGTATGTATGATATACATATTGTATGTCATAGGCTTCCTGAACTGCATATAAAAACAACTATCTGTCACATTTAAAGTACTTCTGTTAGTCTTGATCAATAATACTAGTATTTCCAGGACCTTTAGAAATGTTTCACATTATACCCCACTGCATATTGTTTCTATTTTGGTATCTTTAATGTATTATGAGCAGTGATAAATTTTACTAGTTCTAGTATTTTTTTCCACTCTGACAAATTTAGTAGAAAGTAAACATAACCTTACTGTCAATGTACAGATGTGTGATCCAACAGTTACCAGAAACATTTCCATCTTTCAGGCAAAAGTAGTATGCTGACTGCGGCAACACTTCCATTGCTAGTTTTTTTTTCTTTTACTGGCTTGAGAATAATTAGTTTTTTAAATCATTGGCTCTCAAAACTTAAATCTGTAGTTGACATATTGTATCAGATAACTTAACATTGGGCATTGTTGTGGAAAGGACCATGTATTGTTCTAAAGCTGTTTCATACTTCTCATTTAGGCGATCAGATGTTGAGGATGACGATGAATGGGAAGATGTGGAGGATGACAGTGATGAAAAGGATAGTTGTAATGATGAAGATTATGATTCAGAAGGTCCTTTATCAGATGATGGGGTTAATGGACAGGGAAAAGAATTTCTTTTTTTGCAAGAAGAAACCAAGAGTCGTTTCACAGAATATTCTATGACATCTTCAGTAATGAGAAGGAACGAGCAGTTAACCCTGTTGGATGACAGATTTGAGAAGGTAAAGCAGCTCAGGAATGTAACTGTTAAACATAAGGGTGCTTAACGCTTCTTTGGGTCATTCATAAGGTGGTGTCCTGCGTGCCTGTGCCAATTCTTCCTGCCTTTTGTAGGTGGGGCCTCTATCAGCCGTTACCTGCAAATACTCTGCTTTTAATGTTGTGTGCACTAAGTGGCTTGTATTAAATAGGTTGTGGTGTTAAAGGTCTAATGTTGATAAATTATTCTGGTGACTATAATCAGCATTCACAGTTGTTGTTACACTTCTCTTTGGTTCGGCACAGTAAACTATGTTTGTTTCTGATGCGGATTCACTTCATTCACCCATTTTCCCCACTATGCCGAGTATACATTCAAGAAATGATGTCAGAGCAGTGGAAATAGGGTGTTACTTTTCTTTCTGAGCAGTGACAGGCTTTTTAATGTACCAATTGATAATTAATCAAAATAAGAAACATTTTGCGGAAGCTGACTTACATGCTATCTTCCAATAATATATATTATCTAGCAGTAACTTTATTACTCCCATAATGAAAAAATATAGTCAGTAAGAAGGAAATCCTATGACAGATGTGTTCGATAGGTGTTCAGCAAGTGAGAGAGGAGAGGAAAAAGGGACAAATACAAAGAAACATGTAATTATTTAAGTTACCAACAAGTTAAATGATGAGTGTGGTCTAATTAAAGATATCCACTTCTTTATTTTAGTTTTTTGAACAGTTTGATGAAGATGAAATTGGAGCCTTGGATAATGTGGAATTAGAAGGCTATATTAACACGGACAATGCTCGGTTGCAGGAAGTCTTGAATGATTACTACAAAGAGAAAGCAAAGAAGTATGTAATCCCAGGTGTACTGCTCTGCATACATAGTTATGTAATTGGAGATTTGTGGTGAAAGTTTGGGTATGTTATTTCCTGTGCAGGGACTTGAAGATTGCATACCACAACGAAAACCTTTTCATTTCAGTATTATCTCTTTTTTTGTCACTGAATATCAGTCTGAAGTTAGTAGATGATAAAATTAAGTGGAGACATTTTGTTGGTTTATATGACATTATGCTCCTTTTGTATAATTTTATTTCATCTGGTATAAGTAAGGTCTAAAGGCACTCTTCCTTACCCTTTTTAGTGTAACTTAAAAACAAACTTTACATTATAACGTGAAACTTAACAGACTCTATAGCTAAGTATATACTTTCACTGCTGGTACGCAGCTGATTCCACTGTGTACCTACTTAGGTGATTATAAACTCCAAGGTGACTGTTATTCCTGTGCAACTGGAGCATAGCCAAGCAGCCCCATGCTGATGTACTGAATTTCCACAGTATATTCACTTCCTCTTAAAAACAAGTGATATTATCTCACAGCTAAATGTCTAAACGTTCACATGTCAGCCTTGCGCTCCCTGATTGGGAGTGAAAGGTAATGTGTCCCTTGTAGTGAAGTATGACTGGTCACTAGTGGAGTACATAATCATCTCTAGCACTGCAGTGCTTACAAACTAAAAAGTATATCTTCTTCCTTCCCTCCATTCACAAATATTCTGTGCCAGATGCTTTTGATATGCAGAAGTAGTTACTTTGTCATCAGTCTCTTGCCTAAAGTTTTTGTTTATATTGAATATGCTTATTTTTGTTGCAAGTTGTATTAGGAATAGCTTGCCTTTGGCTTGGGGTCTTGCTAAGGGAAGACTGGTTTTACATAATCATGCGTTTTCAAGAAAAGGTGAACTTTTTTTTTTCCCTTCCAATGTCAAATTAATTTGGTCACTTTTTTTTTTTTCTTTTGTCTCTGTTTTTCTCTGGAATTCTTCAAAGTTGTGTGAAATTTGATTCTCTTGAACCCTGTGAAGATTTAGACTCTCCTGCAAATGAAGAAAGTGAGGAAGAAAAAGAAGAAATAGTAACTCTAGTTATTGAAAAACCAAAAGAAAAGTGGGATTGTGAATCCATTTTGAGTAAGTATTTTGGAGCTCTCTTACTTGTTCTTATGATTTCAAAGTAAATGGTAGGTGATTTTGTAATTTTTAACAATTTTTGGAGGTAAAATAGTATATGCTTCTGGGGCACAACAGCAAGAATTCTTGCTAAATAAAACTATTGCTTTTATGTAGATTACTGAGTTCTTGCAACTTTATGCCTTCAAAGTCTAACTAGTACTACAGTTCATGACATGTTTGTCTAATTTCTTCATTGCTACTTTTTTGTGTGTGTGTGACCTAGGTACATATTCAAACTTATATAATCATCCGAAGCTTATTATGGAGCCATCAAAGGTAAAATCATTAAACTTATTCAAAGTAACATTGTGGCTTGGGAAAACTTGAGACAGAAGTGATAGCTTTCTCAGTGGATGTCTCTTTTTAAAAGAAGGTGTGAGCAGAAAAAAGGGTTGGGTAGGTTATTGGCCTATGGTATTAGCTCTTCACTGAAGAAGGGTTTGGCTATATATATATAAAACATATCAAAGGTACAGTAGAGGGAAATTGACTAAGACCTGGTTGATTATATCACTAGAAGTTCAGAATTCCTTTAATAGCTAAGGAGAAACTTAACAAGGAAGTAAGTTGTGTCACTCTCTGTGATACAACTTTATGCAATTTTATTTCTTACAACCACATATTAAGTTTATTTTCTTGAAAATAGGTTTCTATTTCCATTTTACAGTTTGAAACAATGCACTCTTGTTCTTTGGCCGTCCAGAAGCTCCCCATCAGAAGTAGAGCACAGCTTGATGTTCCAGCTGTGTGATTTTTAAAGGAAACCTTTTTCTTGAAACCCTATGAAGGAAATATTAAATGCCTGCTTAAGTCCTTTTTCAGTAATATTTAAATAAAGGGAGAAAATTTTTGGTTCTGGGGGACAGGTTCTGCTTACAGGTGTGTTTGGTTTCTTACTTCGAGATTAATGTACATCTTTCTGAGGGAAGAACATACAAGGTTCCTCATGCTATGTTTATTAGATTCAGATTTGACAGTAATCTTAACCTGTGCAGATAAGGCAGTGCAATCTACACTTCCTGCAGAGAAGACTGGGGGATCATTAATACATACGCACTCTCTATTTTAGCCCAAACCAATAAAGATTTCCCAGAAGACTGGAATTCCTCTACATGTCTTGCCTCAGAAAGGTCTCACTGCTAAGCAGATTGAGCGTATGCAAATGATTAATGACAGTGACCTGCCAAGAGCATCAACACAGCCTCGTTCCAAAAATGAAAGTAAAGAGGAGCGCAAAGCCAGGAAACAGGCAATAAAAGAGGAGCGAAAGGTATGCCCTATTTTAAATGAACCCTATGAAAACGTGTTATACCTTCTGAATTCTGTCTCACAAACCTTAAACCCCCTTTGGTTTTTTGTCTAGAAATTAATGGGCAAAATTTCCTGGTCAGAAGGGCTAATTATTGCTTCTTCTCAAAAGAAGATCAAAAAAAGAAAAAAAAAATAAGATGGCAGAATTATAACAATAGCTTTCTAATTTACTATATGGAAATTTGGGGTCTGTTACTGTGGCCACTATTTTGTAGGTAACTTTGGAAGGAGACCTTTTATATCACTTACTTAAGGAAGCAAAGAAAACAGTAGTAATGTTTCATATCACAGAAAATTAAAAATTTCCAAAAGAAACATAGAAAATCTGATTGGCCACATTGATAAACTAGTTGTTTTATCTAGGACCAGAAATTGTAAGCATATTAGAAACTTCAGCGAATTAAAGATGATAGTTCTGGAGGTAAACAGATTAATCTACCAATAAATAACGCCATAAATAAGATTATTGGCCAGGTGGCGGCTGCTCTCATGATCTGGAACCATTAATTACAATGTTTTCTATTTTGTACATTTGTAATCGTTCATATGCACAGGAGCGCAGAATGGAGAAGAAAGCCAACAAGCTAGCCTTCAAAGTGGAGAAAACAAGGCAAGAAAAAGAGTTGCTGAATCTGAAACAAAACATTCAAGGACTGAAGCTGTCTTAATGAAACTGAGGAACTTTCATTGTGGAAACATCTTCAAGTTTGCATCTGTATCAAGAAAGGAACTGCTAACTGATAGAGTTGCCGGTCACGTACAGTGGGGGTTATTCAGATATTACTGTAACGAGAACCAGAAGTCTTGTCATTCTTTCTGAATTTCTGAAATGAATTTATTTCTGAAACAAGGCGCTAGTAATGTCTATTTTATCATGAGTGACATGGCAACTGTTGTGAACTTCCATTACACTAGAAATGTATTTAAATTAAAAAATTGTATTTTTCTTACAAGCTGTCACTGAACAAAAAGTTTCATATATTTTTGAATGTGTTCAGCACATCAGCAGAATCCTACAGATTTGATTTGATTAGGTTTTTCTATTAAATTATTTGAGTTTGTACAGAATATATCCATTTCTCTTCTCTCCCCTGTACTGATAGTTAAATATAATAGTGCCTTGATATTGTACAGTTTTGTAAATCAAGAATTTTTCACCCACTTCTTAGTTCTTTCTTAAGGTTGTTTATTTATAATTTAGATACTATAGTGAAAAGAGGTAAAATAACCTTTTATAAACAGGTATCTGAAAAGCTGTTGCAATGAGCATTGCAATTGCAGTAGTCAACCGTTAGTGTTGCTTTTGAAAGCAACTTTGCTGCAAGTAGCCAGTCCAAGTAGTGTGGCAAACAAGGTGTAATGAACAGCAAATGTTTAGAAGAATATGTTGCAGATACCCATTGCCTTGATTTTCCTGAACTACTGTTCTTCAAGTCTTGTATTCAGTGTGGTTTCACTGAAACACAAATGTGTGACCCAACACATTTTTTGTAAAAACTTTCTGAAGGTGGGCAGAAGACGAGTATGGTGGATTTGGTATGATCTTACATTTCTTTATAATGCATATGAACTACTGTGACTGGTGCATACACTTGAATGAAATGAACAAGATTTTTAGTCAATCCCTTGAAATCTGCTGTTGGATGAGCCGTTACCTGTTTTACTGGTAAGAAACACAGAAACCAACACATCAGTAGAGCAGGTCAAATACTACTAAATTCAAAGTATCTTAAATATTGTTTTTTCTGAATACTAAATAGGGACTAGGTAATAGAAGGGCTTGGGGGACCTTTAATGTACAGAAAGCATTCAAAGTACTTCCTTATATTGGGGAAAAAAGCTTTCTGGAGATAGTTGATAAAGTAATGTGGTTTTACAGAAGGAATAAAGAGGCAACTAAGTCTGCAAGTTTCTTCCTCACTGCTCAGAATACTGAAGTGTCAGTATTAACATCAAAATTAAGCATTTTATAGAGTTGCTGAAGTTCAAACAAGCAGAAATTATCTGCTACATAAAAAGTTTGGGGCTTTTAATTAGCTTATATATATGCTAGTTTTCATATGTTTCACAAGCTTTAGCAGGGGCTGCCTATGTCATAATTGTTTATTATGCGCTTGCTGATGCCTGGAACTTGAGCTACTACAAATTCTGAGCTTCTGAGTAACGAAGGCTGGCCACCTAGCACTCATGACTTCTGATAGCAGTGCTGAAGAGTAAATTTGAAAAACTATCACACTAAGATGAGTCAGATACCAGCAAAGGAAATAAACGGAACATGTGAGTAACAGATGCTGTTCAGTGGTTTAAGTGGAGTGTAATTTTGTGATTTACTAAAAAGGAAAATCATTTACTGAAGATGGTGCACATGTTCTTTACTAGTCCTTACCTCGTCTCCTACTGAACATGTCTAAGGTCACTGATCATTTGAAGCAGGCTGTCCTTTTTCCTGACTTCTCATTGCTGGTAACGGTGATATTTTGCTTGTACCTAAGTTTGTTTGAAAAAGTAAGTTGTATCAGTCAAAACTTGAGGGGATGAGAGCAGGATAAAACAAACGGGAGAGGTAGAGGAAGACACTTGGAGAATGTAGTCTGGACTACGCATAGACCCACAGAGATTTCTTGAAAACAAAAGTGGAATGAAATTTAAACAGGTAGTAGAGTCAAAAACGTCATAGAATTGCTTTTGTTCATCTACGCTTCTAATCAGTGAAACACTGTAGTAACCTTACTCTGAGCCTTGGAGTATGGTAACATGAATGAAAAGGTAACAAAAGCAGTCACACATCTGCTCCTGCTCAGCAATACAAAGATTTCTTTTGTTTCAGCAAAAGCAGGTAAAGAACACTTAAATGTAGAAGTCCTTCCCTCTAGATTACAAGTCCTGTGAAAAGGGTTCTTTGTGAAATTCAAGTTTTTCTAAGAGCTATCTCTTTTTGTTTAATACAGGAAACATCCCTGCAGTGAAAAGAGAATATGTAAATAGCAGTGGAGTCATAAAGGTGTAGAACTACTTTGCATACAACTTAGGTTGTGGTTTTTGTTTTCCCCAAAATTACTGATTTAAGAGCGTGGAGAAAAAAAAAAAAAAAAAAAAAAAAAAAAAAAAAAAAAAACTTATCTAGAAAGAAAGATCATCTTGGAATGCTGTTAAGTGCCTCATGGAAACATTCTGTCTTCAGAATGAAGGTGGTGTTACACTTGGTGTGACACCTGGTAGCTTCTGGAGTGGTAAATGTTTACTCTGCTGTTACTTAATGACTTCCTAAAAGAAAAAAAGTAACCCGAGTGCAAATGACTTGCTCTTGATTTTCCTCTTCAATCATCCCTTCTCCCAGTTGTGATGCCACTGGGGAAGGACATGCCTGAGCAGTCATGTGGAGAACAAAAAGCTGTCACTCATAGTAAGGGAAAGCTTGTGTTTCGTGGGAGCAAGATGATAACGTGGTTGTGCAAAAAGGAGCCCTGGCACATGACTGCAGAGGTCCCTTTCTGACCGAGAAACAATCGGTTTCAGCGCCTTAAGGGCTGAACATCGAATGTACTGTTGATATTATTGCAGTCCTGTACCGTGTAACTGAGACTTTGCTGGTTTGAATTTCATACAGCTGCCGGAAGTCAAGACTTGGTTCCTTGTAGAATCTGTGGAAGACATTTTGCACAAGATGTTCTGGTAAAACAATACTTTTCTTTTAAAGGGGAGCATCAATGCAGTTAGCTGAAGGGGGTGGTGAGCGCTGGGGAAGGAGGAGGTGGCTGATTAGTGGAGAAATAGGTTGAACACATGTTTAAAAGAGCAAATGATCCAGTAGCTGCTTTCATTAGTAAAACTGATTAGAGAATAGGTGAGTGCTCATAAAAATATCATGACTCCATCTGCAATCTTGCGCTATCTTAATTTACCTGCTCTTCCAAAAACTGTTGCCTGCTTCGTGTCACGTTTAAAATATTGCATTATCTCTTGGTAAGACATCAATTGCTAACCTGGAGCTTCCTTTGTGCTCCAGGTTTCCAGACAGAATTTGTTTTTTCAGGCTTCCTGGGAAAAATAGACTAATAAACCATCTGATAAGTAGTCCCTTTGACAACATAATGTAGGCACCAGGCTCTGTTCCAAAGCCTGCTGAAGTGAAAGAAAAGACTCCTACTGACCTCACTGATCCCTGGATTACAGGCTAAATGGGTGGCTTCACAATTTGCCTAAAACAACCCAACTGCAGGATTTTTCTGAAAGGGCTGGCTCTGCACGTGCCCCTCCCCCTCTCAGATCAGCTCTGTGATATAACTAAAAACCGAATTAGGAAAAAAAAAAAAAAAAAAAAAAAAAAAAAGGGATGGGGAAAAAAAAAGCAAAACTGAGTAACGGTGAGCATCAAGGCAAAGGTGGAACCAGTAGTTCCCCATCTGGTACCTTAGATGCACGAAGCATGTGATGGCCTAATCTGGCTAATTTCTTTTAACAGACAGCTTCTCTGTGGTTTTGGGGTGGGGGAAGAGGGCAAGTTTCTTGTCAGTATGAGTAGCCTGAGGTACAAGCCCTGCAATGCCTCTGGTGATACAGGAGTGGTGTGCTCATCTGTGAGCAAGACACAGGTATCTGCTACCCTGTTTGCCCAGCAGAGGAGTCGTCTTCTTGTTTGTTTGTTTGTTTGTTTGTTTGTTTGTTTTTATGAGCACTTTTAGAAACAGATGGTGAGGACTTGAAGCACAAGAGTAGAATGGTTCAAAGGGAAATGAGTAATTAGAAAGGTATGATATGGTAAAAAGAGGCAATTCTCGGCCCAAGTGAACTGGAACTGAAATGCCTTGCTCAGGTAGAGGCTTAACTCAAATGAGGTAGGGAAGAGACCGGCAGATGAAATTTAAAACTTCTGTACACTTCCAGTTACAGATGACATTCTGAGTTGTCAGGTTACTGCGTGCTGTTAAGCAGCTGCTCCCTTTCAGCTTGTGGCTGTCCCTGTTTTAGTGGTGTTGATGGGATGAACAGTGCTGTTGTTTGCCAGAAGATCCCTGAGTCTGGGATACTTATCTAAACTCAAAGAACTAATAATGTAAATATCAGCCCTTTGAACAGGAGCAGTCTGTTCTCCCTCCTAACCAAGAAAGAAAGAAAACTGATTGTGGCAGGGCCAGGGAGAGAGTCCAATGAGAGTTCCTGTTCACGGTCCCATTCTGGTATTCTCTGCAAATATTTATTTGTGCTCTACTCCAGCATGTCACTGAGCAGAACAAACTGGAAATGGGTTCAATTTCTTTCTTTTTTTTTTTTTTTTTTAATCTGCAGCTGTACTTGAACATTTTTGTAAGTTTTGGTGAACTCTTTCAGGAGTAAAACTGAACTCGGTAGAAGTACTGCCTCAGCTCCCTGAATACGAGTAATTTTAAAGCCTAAGCAGCACCATTAACAAAGCATGACTTCAGCTCACGAACAATTATTTTTCTTTGCATCCCAGCCGAGACATGAGCCAATATGCAAGAAAGTCTTCAACAAGAAGCGCAAGCCCTTCAATTCTTTTAAACAGAGACTGCAGGGAACAGAAATCAGTACTGTGAAGAGGCAGCCCCCACAAAAGGTATGGTTAAAACTGAAGAGTGTGTGTTATCTCCATATGAAGTCTTTCATTCAGCGAAACTATTGTTTCCTCCCAGGACAAAGCCTGGATGTTGTGGATGAGTCTCACATATGTGCTTGACTCAGTGCCAAATCCTTTCCTCCCCCTCTCCGTGCTGCTAGTGTTTGAAAACATTTCTTAGTTCAGAAGCCAAAGTAGTAGGTATTGTGACTACTCTGGGAGCATGTCTTTGCTTTTCTAGGAAAGGAACATTTATGTATTTTAAAGACTACACAAATCTCTGACATATTCCTCTTCAAGGTTTTCTTCATGTAATGGTGATGATGAGGGAATACACATGTACATATATGTGTATATTTTTACCCTGAAATGCTAAATGATTGCTGATTTGGTGTCCATGCAGGCTGACATTGTAAAATATCCTTTAAAGACAGTTGTGGAAAGAAATAGAAGTGCACACAAGTTTAAAGGAAGAAGAATCTGAAAAGTGGGGAAGAAGGGAAGGCACTCGTCACAGAATCTTTTCTATTCCCTTTTAAGCACCCTTTGGTTTGCTATAAACAGAGCATTTTTGCTGGAAGACATTATTCTTTTATCCATCTTCTGGTGTTGTCAATGGATGGCAAAGGGCTAATTTAGCTTTCCCGTGCCTTTCAAAAAATCAGGTTTATTTTGTTTGCAACATTTTCTCCTTTCTCTTGGAAAGGAAGAACCCTCACTGTAAGACACTTCTCTGCCCCTTGCAGGGAGAAAATATTGTTTGTATCTTCCTTTATTTCCTTTACAGAATCAGCAGGTGAAGAAATCTAACTGGAGACAGCAGCATGAGGATTTTATTAACGCTATTCAATCAGCCAAAGAAGTCACAAAAGCTATGCAAGAAGGCCGTCCTCTTCCGCCTCCTCCCCCACCAAGTATCAATCCAGGTTTGTGGTTTGGTTTATCTAATTATTAATCTTGTACTGAATTTTAGCAAAGCAGTCAGCTCTTGTTATTCACAGCTGGGCTTCAGTTTTGCACCTCCCTGCAGAAAACAATGCAAACATTTATTCCATCCATACTCTCTATTTTTCAGCTGTATTGGCTGAAGTTGAGTGGGAGAGCAATGAAGAGGTGGTGGAGAGGATGAGAAAACTAATTATACCTTTTAAGCTTATGAAGGTGGCAAGTCTGGGGTCTGATAATTCCTGCTGTAGGAATAAAGCTGGGATGCCTGTACTCTAGCACGAACTGTACCTTTATATAACAAAAGACAACATGTATCCCCTCACCGATCAAACTGCGTGTAGTGTACACAGGCTTCCCCACTTCCATAAGATAGGTTTTCCACTATCACCTCCCCACCCCAACTGCAGTAAGGGAAAGTCATTTAGAAGAATTAAACAGTCTGTTTTACTCCTAATAGCAGGTGTGGTCTCTATGCAGAGCTCACTGTATTAGAAATTACGGATCCAGAAATATACAGCCAATATTTCTCATGATGAGTGATTTATGAAATGTGGGAGCAATCTTGGAAAGGATCTCTGTGGGGTCCCTCCTGAGCAATAAAGGCAGAGGGACAGAGGGCTCTCTCGGCTCCCTTACGGAGCAGGAATTCACAACTGATATCAAAACCAGCTGTGAGGACTCCAGTCTTCCTCCTCTTATAGATAACAGCAATGCAGTATAAGCAGCAGGACACATTTTCCTTCCTTGATTGGGGTCATGCTCCCCTCTGAACTTCCACTGTTGAGTTCTTTAATTACTCTGTTATTTCTTGTCTGACTCTGAGAGCAAACCCCTCCCTTTCCTTATCCTTCTTTGAGCAAACTGGAGTTGTGCAAGAGCAGGGGGAGTTGTGGAGAAAGGAATCAGAGGGTTGCTCTGGTTCTCACTACCACAACCCCAAAGTTAGACAGCTGCCTTGTCTCTCTCCCTCCCCTCTTCCGTTTTCAGAAGCATTTTGCCCACGCAGCTGATCTGGAAAAGTGATTTGCAAAGGCTTTGTACCAAATAATATTAAGATAAGAACAACTGAGATACTTTTGTGAAAGGTGTTGGGCAGGTAGGAATAACTTGAGAATGACAAGTGCAAAGCAAGGGCTAAAAGTAACTGTGTTGAATTAAAAGGACACTGACCCTGAGCACTGACCATTCATTGAACTGAGTAGGACTGCACCAGTACTAAATGTAGGTCAACAACTTTCAGCAGAAGCACTGTCAAAAGCAACTCAAAAGCACTGCAGTGTGTTCTTTACAGTACTGCTTCACACCCAGAAACCTGGTTATTTGGTGTCTGGTGGGCACAACTTGAGCTGCATTTTGCCAGCGTCCAAAGGCAATGCATTTCTTGAAAACAAATAAAAATCTTAATAACCACCCTTAAATAATAGTCTTGAAATATTTTTGACTATTCAAGGAATTTTTAAATATTGCTTTTCCTGCAGACTTTTTAATTATGAGATTTTGAGGGGAGGGGTCTACATCAAAGATAGTAAAATTTGCTCTTATTAATCCCTAGAGATTTCTTTCTGGAAGCAATTACTGTTTGCTGTATTAATACTGTAAGCAAGGGTTTTAGGGTCCCAGGTGCTTTTCTTGTAGTTCTAATTTTCCAGTTTGGGATACCTGATGGAGCCAGGTTTGAACTGCATCTTGAGTGCTCCAGTAAAGTAAGGCAATTCCTCTGTTGCAGTATATAAGCTGTGACATAAATTTTTCCTTTCTTATGATCAGACTACGTTCAATGTCCATACTGCTCAAGAAGATTTAATGAGGCTGCAGCACAAAGGCACATCAAGTTTTGTGAAGAACAAGCTGCTCGCCATGCCTTTGCTGCAAAGACCACCAGACAGGCTGTGGTAAGCAAACACATTCATACTTGCATTGTCCTGGAGACAGATTTGCCAAAAAGTATTTTATGGTGAGTGAAAACCTGTATTAATATATAACCTAAGGTTAGAGGAAAGTTGGTAAACTCTTAAGACAAGATAGGAGTAGGTAGGTAGGAGTTACCTGAAACTGGAGTCTTTTGTCTAATATAAAAACTGATAGAATATGATAGTATGAAAATGTTAGACAACAATTTCTTCATCCTCCTCTGTGAATGGATTCTAGGATAACAATTGCAGGGAAATGGAAATCTGGGCAGCTTTTGCAAGATATTGATATATCTTATTATTCATTAGGTTTCCCTGCTGTTTGCAGGTTTGCTGTTTCCTGCAAATGTATAGCTGATTTACTTCCTGATCACTAAGCTCAAGGCCAAAGAGTCCCCTTTGGGGAACTAGAAAAGTGGAGCTTATTGGCAGTGTTTTGAAGTAAGCTCCTATTTTAGTGTAATTAAAAATATATATGTAGGAATATTTAAGCATTTCCTTTGTGAGGATAGTGATTAAAAATAAAAAATAAAAATAATAATTATAATAAAAAAGATGTTTGAAAACTTTGTTATCTATTTCAGGCATAAAAACAGCTTCCAAATGGGAGGGGTGCACTTTTTCCTGTTCCTTCCTAGCACTGCTTCATCAATGATTGGTGCTTTATCAATGATTTAGAGAGTTGTTCTTGGGCTCCATAGACTTCCTGCTAGACTTAAGTGTGCATTGTGCATCTTACTCTCTTTCTAGGGCAAGCAACCAGTGACTCAGAGAAAAAAACCAACCTTAACAACTGCAGCATTATCACTTCAGAAGAGAGTACAAGAAGCTGCCAATACAGATAAACCTAGTCCAGGTAAGGAGTTCAACCAACCATATTTATATTTGTCTTACAACAAAGTCTACCACTACCAAATGGTAGTTGTTGATATCAAATGGCTTTACAAGTCATTATCCTGGTCCGTTGCACCAACTGTATAGATAGAGGGTTTCGTGTAGGTTCTCAGAAGGGACTTAGCTTTTTGACTAGAGGTTCTCAAACAGAAGTTTCAACACAAACCTAAAATTTGCAGTCTGGGTGTCCAGTTCCCTCTGTCCCATAAATGATTCCATAAATGTTAATTGTTGATGTTAAGATTTATTACACATTCTTTATCTTTTAAGTTCATTTAGGTGAAGCACATCGTTCATTTCATGTTCATGTACATCGTTGCATGTCATTCATTTGATAGGACTCTCCCTTGTTGATTCAGTCTTAAAATTTATACCACCACATCCCTAAAATGGTTCCCTTTAAACAGGATTGACAAAATATGCTTGCTAGTATTCACTGCTACCATTCACTGTACAAATTCACTGTAATCATGACCAGCATTCCATCTGTTTAGAAGATGATTTATAAAGTAATTTTAGTGGCTATTTGTAATGTAATCCATGAATGATAATATATACTGCTCTTTGTATTACCAATACAAATCAATATCTTTGTATATTGATATCATTTACCCCTGCCTTTCTGGAGTTTATGTTGAATTTATGTATGTTAGAATTTTTTTATGACCAATAATATTTTTACAAAATTATTTGCAGAGACTCCTCATGGAACACTGCAAAAACCCAGAAAACCTTTGGCTGTGTCTCCTGGAAAAAAATCTTCAGGAGAGTTCAGGTAAGAATATATATATATTTTGTTGTTGTTGTTGTTATTTCAACACAATAACACAGTATTACCTCATTTGCTTTTGTGTATATACAATATTCTGGTGCACTGTTTACATTATCAACTTTTTTTTTTGGTCTTAATCAAAGCAGTTGGTTGCACTGAAATACTTTTGCAGAGCAAATCGTGTCACCAGTGTAGGCTGCTGAGAGTTATTGTTTTGGTATGAAATGTTCTTTGGTTTGGAGCAGCTTCATCTCAAGTAGGCAATGACCATGTTTTGCCTTAATAGCCATCTCGAGGGGGTTTGTTTCTTGACAATGCAGACTTCTCTAGCTGGTCTTGTGCTCTCCTGTTGTGCTTCTGTTGTCTGAGGGAGATGCCAGTATCTCTTTCAATTATCATGGTATCAGGATGATGGTGTGGAGGTTCTTCCTTCTCCTCACTGTTTCCTTTCCCAAACCATGATGTTTGGTGCTTCTGCTCTTTAGATCATGCAGTCAGAATTGTTCCCATCTTGGTCCAGGCAGAGCCACTCCAGATCAGCCATTAGGCCTCACAGACCCTGCCTAAGATGGCGGCGGTACCATTGTACAAGGGGACGGCTCGGATGATCGGCATCTGGCACCCCCACCAGAGCAGAAACCAAGATCTTGGCAGAGTATGTGGCCAAGAAGGATTCCCTGTATCTGGCAAGATATTTTGAGCTTGGGAGATGAGCTTGTTGGAGTGCCTAGGCACTCCTGTTAGAGTGTGGGATGACCAGGAATGCGCACAGAACATTCTGTTGCAAGAACTCAAGTTTGAAGTCTTCGCAGGGCCCATCTATGTAGAGTGTCTATATGGACAGTGCAGTAACTCATGGTTATTCATGCAGGGATTCACAGACCACCAACAGAGGCTTATTGATACCACCATCATTCTCAGGGTTTAGTCACTGAACACTTACACTCTTGGCTAGATAGCCTCGGGGAGAAGGCTCCTCTTTTCCTAGTGGCACTGATGAAAGAGAATGTGAAATATTTTTCTCTTGCTGTCCGTTGGCACTGTGTGCTTTCCCTCTGGTGTTCCTTTCTGCTTTCCCTCTGGTGTTCCTTTCTGCTTTCCACATCTCAGACATCACCTTTTACCTCCCCGTGCCAGTTACTAGCCAAGCGTTCAAACCCTTCTCTCTCTCCTGAAGGGCTATTAGTGACTGTCCCATCCAAACAGCATCTGTGTGGTGTGATGTTCTTGCTAGAAATTGTGTAGGCTGTGGAATGGAATAACGCAGAGAAGAACTTGTCCAGGCTGCTAGCTGCTATGTGCATGGGCTATCACGATGGGACAAGCAATGGAAAACACACACCAGAGATGCCATGGTCGTGGACTTGCCTGATGCAGTGTTGGGAAGAAAGCATGTCCCCACTCCTGTTCTCCCAGGCATGTTGTGAAGGAGGGACCTGGTTCTGAGTTTCCCATCTTGTCTGGGACAGAGCTGAGTTGCTGCTGCTCCAAGCCCTGGAGCAGTGGGTGGGAAGTCACAGCCAGAGACACTGGGGATGAATGTGGGCAGTTTCCCCCCAGCCTGGAAATGAAGAGTCATCTTGTGGGCTGCTGGAAACTGCTGTGTTTTCTATAAAATTTGAGCTTTTCCAGGTGCTTTAGAGAGCACTTTGGGCTACTAAGAGCTAAATTTCAGTGCAAACCAAGAGTGCTTTTTAGCTGAGAAAGCAGACATGAGAAACAATGGCTTTGAGTAGTGCAAATCTCTCTAAGGACTATTCAATCTGAAAGGCAATGACAAAAACAACCAGTTCTTAGACTTGTCTAATTCTCACGGACTGTATTTAAGCTAATGGAAAAAAAAAGGTTTCATAAAGTTGATTTCACTGACCTAAAAATGTTATGAATTTAACCTTTGTGCAATTATTTGGAGGAGGGAGAAGGCGCAGCAAACATCTGAGAAGGGGCAAGAAGACTGCTAGAGGAAGTAATGTAGGGTAGCCATTAAAAGCTTAAATGCCAAACATTTAAAAAAAATAGTAAATACTTACATTTGCTTGAAAGATATTAACCATTAATATTTAAAAGTAAACCTTTTTATGTATTATTGCTTTGGTTTAATTATCTTATGTAAAATGGAGTTAAATGTGTCTATACAAGTAACAAGTATATGGCTTGCTGCTGCTTTCAGACTGCAAATGCACAACAGAAGATAGAGTGGCTGCTTGCCGAGGATGTGTTAAGGCCTTCTACTGAAGCATTACAGACCTTAACAACGCAATCCTCCAGCTCCTCTTCCACTTTGAGTGCTAAAGCTCAATACGTTGCAAGGCGGCTATAATAACAAAATGGTTGCCACCTTCGATTAAAAAGAAAGCAAACTGAAGTTCACTGTTCTCCTTTGTTTTTTCCTAGGCTAAAAGGGTTATTAGGCTATCCTGTGAGATTACCTGCAGTTGATGACAAAATTTAATTAAATAATCACCTAAAAGGGGATGGATCTTACCAGTATTTCATGCAATAGTTTCAACAAAATGTAGTAAGAACCAGTGTCATGCATTTTTTTTCCTAAAGCTTTGGTTTGAATATATTGAACAAGATAAATGAACATTTTGAAGTTGTGTATTTATAGAATCTTCCAATAAAGGATAAATGGTAATGATAAATAAGTTATATATGGGAACATATGCTGTACATCAGCTTCAAAGCACTTCATGTTCAGCCGAAAACCAAATCTAACTCTCCCATAAAAAAAAAAAAAAAAAAAAAAAAAAAAAAAATGTAATTGCTATTAGAAATTGATTAGTAGTAAGCCAGAAATATGGTGGATCACATCACCCTTTAATTTTTGGCCACCTCATTTATTAGCAGCCTTAGACCACCTTGCATAAACTTTCAGTATGCAGTATGTTGTTTTTTTTTTAGCCCAACAATTCCCAATAAGGCTTTCACTTAAAACCCATAAGGAATTTTTCTTTCCTATTAAATGTTTATAGAGCAAATGAAGATGAAAAGTACTTGGACACAGCAGTAACATATGAGACTTTAGTCTAAGACTAGCTAATAGCAATTAGGTAACTATAAAAAGGATGACACTGAAATCAGTGCAATTCCTATAGCTAGACTGTCTTAGAAATATACAACGGGCATGAAGTTAGCCCAAGAATATTAAAGCAGTGCTTCTATGTCTTTTTTTTTTAGTCCCCCTGTATATTTAGTATATGTTTAGAACTTCTTGGTGTTGATTCCACAGATCACTTTCCCATGTCTTGCAGAAAACCGAATTCTAGGGGCAGAAATATTTTATTGAACAACAACAGTTAAAAATTCTGCTAGCAGAAAATGTATCACACAGTCATCAATATATGAAGCGATTTCAGACTGACTGTAAAAAAAAAAATGCTTCAGAATTAACAGCAAACCACTGGTTAAGAAAAAGGAGAGTCTGACAGGAACAATTCATAAATAAAACCAAAGAAAAAAAAGAAATGAACATGTTTTCTAATATGGGATGGGAAATAGTTGTGTGCACAGAGGTTGTCGATTCTTTTGTTCCACATAATATAGTGTTAGCTCCTTAACATTATTTCAACAGGTCTATGTGGCTTCCATGTTTCCATGTTCTTGTTTAAATGAGTACTACTTTTTTTTTTTTCTTTTTGTGAGAGCAAATATTTACCAAGATTTCAATTTTTCAGGATTTGATTGTAGTAATTCTGTTGTTTAGCTGCCACAGATCACACTATTTCTACAGATTTCCAAGCAGTGTTCAGATAGATATATAAACTATTTTCATTTTTATTACAATGTGAGATAAGATAACCATAGATGTTACAGAAGGTCATTGCCTGACCTGGACCAGGTCTTCCTGTTCTGCAGGTCAGTTATCTACAGAGCCAAATATTTTCCCAACCTTTTTCTTCCAAAAGTGTGCACAGAATGTGGTGCTTTTAAGAGCTCATTTCTTAAAGGAAGGTAATGTTTTTCCAGGAGAGAAATAAAACCAAGATAGTAGAATCACAGAATGATTTGGGTTGGAAGGGACCTTAAAGACCATCTAATTCCAACCCTCCTGCCATGGGCAGGGACAACTCCCACCACACCAGGTTGCCCAGAGCCCCATCCAGCCTGGCCTTGAACACTTCCAGGGATGGGGCATCAAAGGTGCTACACTCTGTGCCTTGGAGTACAGGAATCTGCTCCTGCTTACGTTGACGTCAGCCACAAAACTCTTGCAGAGCTCAGCATGAGCACAACTTGCAGCACGTCTGTGTGTGGAGTATGTGGCACTGACTGTGGTCAAACACGAGATGACCACTGAACTGTTATAGTTCTCTGTTTGGCCTCTAGGAATTGTGCTTGTGGTTACAGCAATAGGGATATTAGGGATACAAGACCTAATGATATCAAGAACACAGATAGTGGTATGGCAAAAACACGGTAACACCATTATATTAGGGTACTGTCATTGAGTGTTTATGCTGAGATGGCTTAATGTGATCAGACCATGGTTTTTAATGAATGGAGCCTGAATAGAATAATCTTTTCTGAAGTAGATATGTGATGGTGCTAGGATACTTTTGAAAGACAATTATCTTGGTTTAAGGAAGAGATGTATGCATAGGATATATGTACCCAAAGCCACAATTGTGCAAAATTAAATACAGATATATTTGACCTGCAATTTGGCTACATGCATTTTTCATGTCAGCCTAGAATAAGCCACATTCTAATGCAGACACAATTTTGTAATGGATAAATAAAAACTTATAACGAAGTGGTAACAGCTAAACTGCAGGCAAAAATAGGTCCTTTAATTTGCTGCACACTAGGGTATTTCTACCATATGCTGTATACAGAATACTGCTGAGCACTTCCCTTAGTTACAGCGTCGAGAATCTAGGAAAAAAAATTGAATAGACTGAAGAGCTAAACCAACAGGATCACCTATTTAAGGTCTGCTTCTGTGTTTTACTTGTAGACCCCATTATAGTGCGCTTTTAAAGAGTTTTAATATTACAAGGGTTCTTTTTTTCGTTTTGCTTAACTGAGACTCGGTCTTTAACCCATAGTTACATATGATAAACGCCTCTCATTAACATAACTTTGCATGTTTCAGAACAGCTTGTGACCAGGGACCAACGCATCTCTTGGCAGCCCAGTGCTCTGGTTCCTGATTGCAGTCGAGCAGCTCACAGAGCGTGGGTGTCAGGCTAGCTTAATGTTTGTGTAATGGTTCCTTCTTAACATCATTTTTTAATTCAAAGACACTTATTTTCATAATTAGTTACACCTCTTATAGAAGCACAAACGAAAAGGACAAATTGTCTACTAATAACATGATCAGACAGTGCTACACGAATGTGTTTTTTTTTTTTTTTCACAAGTACATGTTTGAACAAAGGCAACTGAGTACAATTTGCATGAACAAGGCAAACAATGCAGTAAATGAATATAAACGCACCTTTCCAAGTCTGGATAAAATTATGAGATGAGTTGTAAATTGTGCATGTTTTAAACTTCTTCACTATTCTGACACTTGCAATTTAAATAACTCCTAGCTGGACATGAATGTGCAGCTACCCACTTTTTCTACTGCTATTCTCATAATTCAAATGATCTTAAAATTCCTTTTGTTTTGTTCTATGCCAAAAACATTTGAAATAAAAATGGATCTGAAGAACATATTCTTGCACAAACTGCAGTAATACCACCTTTCCATAATCCAAATAATCATAAACTTGTAAAAATATTAATATCTGTCATAGTTCTTTAACAGCAAAATAGCAATCATTTAAAAAATATTTATTAGAACTTATCTGGAAATATTTCTGTGATTAATGGGGGCAACGAGAACAAACTTGTTTCATGGTTTATCTGTAATGATCATTAGGTACAATTAATTACCTTTTAATTTAATGGAAGAGATTGTGTATTCAGATTCAGAAATTCTGCATCTGTTTCTGCTGTGACAAAATCCACTAATAATGGCATCATACAGTAAAATGGGATTTTTTTATTTTTTTTTTAAGTATGGGTCAGGCAAGAAAGTAAATTCAGAAGACTTTTTATTTATCTATTTATTATTTAATGTCATCTACTGGGAGATGTGATTTTTTTGCAATTTCTGCTAACATATTGGTCAGGTGATGGGACTGTCACACCACGTTCCAGCTGGAAACTGGAAACATACAAGGACAATTTACCACAGGAAACAAAGAGAAGTTCCTGTGAACCTGCTTTGGAAGAAACACAGGCTGAACACCCAGCTCTAACTGCCCAAATACTAATGAGCAAAACAAACATGAGTAAGATGGCTTTGACCATTACCATACCCACTAACTTCATACGATGGTTTTGAGGCATAGCCACAACCTGTGGCTGTGACCAGGGCACAGCCTGAGGTAACTACCACAAGCCTTCTGCATAGGGACCTACCCCTGACTCAACGGAGATTAAGCTTGGATGGAGGCAGGCTGCCTTGCCAGGGTTGGCTTTCTGTCAAGGCGTCCATGTCTGATGGCTATGATTAAGAATAATTTCCCATGCTAAACAAAAGCCTTTTTAAAAAAAAAAATAACAAAAGGTGAATAAAGGCCCCTTAGGTAGGAAGCATTATTTTTTATTGAGTGTTAAATCAGGCAAGCTGTTGACCTGATGGGATTACACATGCTTAAATATAAGCAAATGCTTAAGTGCTTTGCTAGCGTGAGACCCAGGTTCCTGTATCTTGCTAGATGATCATGTTCTAAGTGAAAATTAATGTTTGCTCTAACCTTTGAGAAATTTCACTTCCCATTCTGAAAAGCACACCCATACAAGACAGCTGCTCTGGCACATTCATGCAGCAGTGGTAGTTACTTCGAGCCACTGGAATAATGCAGGAGATACACACAGCTGAAGTGTGCTAGTGTGCTTCAGGAAAAAAAAAAAAAAAAAGAAATCTAGTTAAACATAATCACAGCAGTAATTTTCTTCATTTTAAAAGACTGAAACAAGGAGATAAGATTTATTCTTGGAATTATTTGGATTTAAATTAAAGATTCCTAAAATTCAGTAATTAAGTGCTTAACAGAAATCTATATCACACCGATAACTTGTTCATATTAAGGTTTCCATGTGTATACACTTATTGTGATTCTTGGCTCATTAAAATTATTTTTCTGTGATTTCCCCCTTCTTCCCATTCACCCTAAACCTATTTCTCCTACTGCGGCAGCCAAAGTTTCATTGTGCCTGTTATGATGCTTTGCTATTATTGAAGATATTTATTCAGCTGTTTGTTTGAAAGGTAAGAAACAAAAATACAGAGGATGTTGAGGGAAATATGTTAGTCCTACTATTGTCATATGCTAAAAACTAATAGTAGTATGAAAAATAGAGCTTCTTGTTTATTAACATTCTGAATTGAACTACCGTGATCATAACATGCTTTAAAAAACATTTGGGACAGTTTTTCTTAAAACAAAATGAAAACAAACAAACAAACAAAACCTTCTCCTAACAGATTTAAGTAAACCAGTCTTTTTTTTTTTTTTTTTTTAAAGCATAGTTATTTGAAGGCATGATGAAAATGAGGCAACGTTACAGAATTTGTAGTGGATGGAAAGGAGCGAGGAAAATGATGCAGCTGGTTTATGGCCATGCCACCAGTTGCTAGCTGTAGACCTTGCTGCTGGCCATTCAGCCTATGTGATGGCTCCTCTGGACCAAATGCCATTGTGATGTCCCCAGTAGTGTTCTGGTTGTCACCTGGTGGGAGTTGCCAGAAACTCATCACATGAGTGAGATCCATGAAAGGCATGCTGGTAGTTTCAGCTGCTGTCTCTGTCTCCTTGTGCACTGCGTACTTGTGAGTATCACCTACAGGCCCTGAGGAAGCTTCTTCCAGACTGATTTTGTGGAGAGACTGAGGTTCTGGTAATGGCAGGTCCTCTAGAAGATGGACATTGTAACCTTTAACATCCACTCTGATTGGAAGATTTTTGAGGGATCCTGCTGCAAATGAGGTAGAACTAAGGTCATATTTATTAGACTGATGAAGGTTCAGGTTGGCAGGAATGGCTGTTGAGCACGGTGTGGGATGGACAGCTGCGAGGCTGTCTGCACAGCCCATCCTTTGCAAATGAGGAGAAGGTTCAAGAGGAAGAGCAGTTTGTAAGCTTGGCTGGGGATGAAGATGTGAACAGTTGTATTCCTCTGGTTCTGGACTATTCAAAATTCCATTCTGCGCAGAGACTCTTTCAGGAAAAGGGGATGGTATGCTGGTGTCTTCCTTCAGTCTGAATGGGAAAAGTTGGTCAAGGAGACCTACTGAGTCACCATTCTGCAACCTGCTCTTCAGCAGTTCTTGTGGATGAGTCTTCCTAGTATGGCGAGTCAAGTGGTCCTTCCGCCCAAACCTTTGGGCACAAAACTGGCATAGAAAGTCTTTGCAACCCGTGTGAACCACCATGTGCCGTCGCACATCTTTCCGGGTATAGAAGTGACGCTCACAGTGGTCACATTTATGTTTCTTTTCCTTAGTATTGCCAGTTGGTTTCCCTGCATGACTTTTAAGGTGTTCCAACAAAACTTCAGTACCACCAAACTCCTGGGCACACACCCTGCAGGTAAGGTCCCCACTGGTGGCTGCATGAAGAGCCAAGTGTCTCTTATAACCTAGCTTGGTGTTGTACTTCTTGCCACACTCTTCACACTTGAAGGCCATCTTGTTAGGGTCATGAGTCTGAAGGTGATTCTTTAGATGGTCTTTTCTATGAAAGGTCTTTTCACAGTAGCCACACTGGTGAGATTTCTGTGGAGAATGAGTGGCTGAGTGCCTAAGACACACACACAAAAAAAGTGTTATCAGCATTTACATTTGTTCTAGTACACAGTGCAGCTCAAGACTCAAAAATAGAAAGAAGAAAGGCATTTTCACAAGTTCTTGAATTATTAGTAAAAAGCCTAGCTTTTTTTTTTTTTTTTTTAAGTTGTGTTAATCATAAAGCACAGAGAAAGTTCAAATTGCTCAGCATAATCTGAGTAGCAACTGCAATTGAGAGAGACTACTTTTCACCAATTCTTCCTACGCAGGAATATGAAAACTGGAACTCTGAGATTAACTGCCACTAAGACACTCAAGAGACAAAAGATGTCCTTGTTTTTCCCACACACACCCACAAGAAAAGGATTGCCTTCAGAGCTGTACCTGAGCAGTTTATATTTGGAAATGAAGGCTTTTGTGCATCCGTGCTGTGGACACTTGTAGGGGCGCTCCCCTTTGTGCGCGTAAGTGTGGACTGTGAGCTTTTCAATGGAATCAAATATCTTCCCACAAAGTCGGCAAGAGTAACTGTCTGGCTGCTTCACTTCTTTTCCCTTCAACAGTGAAGACCGGCCATTTCTCCATTTAGGTATAAACCTCACAAGAGCATCACAAGTGCTTCCTGAGCTGGCACAGCTAAGCTTTGCAGCAGAGGAACAAGAAATGGTCCCATAGCACTGAGTGATGCTTTTGCCTAATGCCGATCCTCTCAGTTTCCCTTTAAGTTTGCTTTTTGCTTTTACAGGTCCCAATTTATTTGGTGGTCTGAACCTTGTGGTAAGGACTCGGTCTTTATTGATGCACTGGTGAGATTCCAGCAGAGCAAAAGTTGCAAAAGCGCTTCTACAACTGGAGCATATCCAAGGGTCTACAGGCTCTTTCTGCAATGAGAACAGAAGCAGGTCTTTCTTATTAGCCATTCTAAGGAAAGGTCATATTCTTCTCACTGACACTACATCTTCTCCTGGGCTTTCCTAAGACCTGTTGTCCTTAGTGATATTTACTTGATTTTACTACCACACAGCTGTTCAGCTGGAAATGGATGCTCTCTAGGAGTCTAGCAACTATAAAAAAAAAAAAAAAAAAGAAAATGGTTGGCTGAATACTGATTTTCACATTTTTGTTTAGCATTTACTGCAGTAGTACTGAGTCCTTCACATTTGTTCATCTCTGTGTACTGAATTTCAAAGTCTATTTGTTCCTATTATGGAATTACTTATAAAAGCAATTGAGAATTGTACTTTAACCTTGGACTGACATAATTTATCTGCTATTGCAACCAAACAAAAATCCCAGAGCTGGGACCTGTCTAATTGGATGGGTTTCTGCACACAAATGTAGTTTAGCCACACACGTTTTCTCTATGTTTTGGGCTGACTCCATGCTGCTTGCCCCTTTACCAGAAAGCAATTGTCAATGCCCCAAGGAGAGATTTCTTCACTCAGCTTGACATTTGGCATTAGACTTTCTTAAACTCAGTAAGTTACAGCATTGGGGATATCAAACCTATCCTAGCTTAAAGGCATTAAAACAACTTTTTAAAAATTTATTTTATGCAATGTATTATTTGGAATTATTATTTCTGTAGAAATAAGAGCTCTACTGGATTCGCTTGAATTTACTTTGAATATAGACATTTTAAAAATTCAAATTAAAAACAATTGTAAAAAGCTATAAAACCAACAGTCACTGATGAAATAGACTTTGAAACAATACACAACTGTGTACTTCCTTAGCTGTCTCTGTATTTCACTCATGCTTCTTATAAAGCGTCTTTGCTTTCCCTTGCTCTTGGGTTAGCTTGCTTTAGAGAATATGGTAACGTTATGCCCACTCTGTCTTTGTTCACAGACAGAGCCTTTCTCTCTCATTTCTGTCTTATGCTATGGCCCTCCCAGTCCTTCTTTGCAGACCGTATAAAACCTTCAATGCAAGTGAATTCAATGCAAGTACATCCTGGAGCACAAGTCCTCTGAGAAGCGGCTGAGGGAACTGGGGGTGTTTAGTCTGGAGAAGAGGAGGCTCAGGGGAGACCTCATTGCTCTCTACAACTGCCTGAAAGGAAAGTGTAGGAGCTGAGGGTCAACCTCTTCTTGCAGATAACTAGCTATAGGACTAAAGGGAATGTCCTCAAGTTGTGCCAGGGAAGGTTTAGGTTGGAATTTAAGAGAGGTTTCTTCTCAGAAAGAGCAGTCAGGCACTGGAACAGGCTGCCCAGGGAGGTGGTCCCTGGGGGTGTTTAAGGAAAGGTTGGACGTGGTGCTTAAGGACATGGTTTAGTGGGTGACATTGGTGGTAGGGTGATGGTTGGACCAGATGATCTAGGAGGTCTTTTCCAACCTTAATGTTTCTGTGATTCTATTCTATGCTCCTATGAATCAATGGGGTTACTTTTCCTCCATGGAGCACCTCTGAATTCCTCGTTCAATCATACTCCCTGTTTAGCATTTCCTTCTAGTTTACTTATCAATATTCACAGTCACATTTTCAATACTTAGGTACCTTTTGCATCAGTTTAGGATTTCTTACTATCATCCAAAGGGAAAGGTATTGGGATTAAAAGAGTTTTTTAACCCAGGAAAGACTGAAATAACCAATACATTATCTGTCCAACCAATCACAGTGTAACAAAAGGGAACTGGTGAGAGAAGTCTGAGGCTGGACAGCTTGGTTACCTAAAAAACTTAAGTCTTTCCAACACATCCCACTGGAATCACTACTTCTGGATACTTCTAATGGCTCCACTGGATAACAAACACAGGAGATGATGAGCAGCCTTTCCACGCATAGCCGTTTGCTTAAAATTTCTCTTGGCTTTGTGTTAGCCACCTATTCTATGACTTGCTCTAACATCACCAGAGTTTCATAATCAGACTGAGCATGTAAGTAAGCTGTAATTTACTATGTCTGTCAATGGCTTGAATGCAGATTAGAGGTACTTACTGCTACTGGAGGCAAAGGACAGACATCAGTTTCTTCTTTAATGAAGACTGCAGAAGCTTCCATAAATTTGGCATAATCGGCAGCATACCATACTTTCAATTCTGTGTGGGGTTCAATTGGCTGTGAATGGAAAACAAATAGTTCACATTTACTTGTGTGAATTTTTCTACTAAAAAATAACACTGTAGTGAAGACTGGGGGGAGGAGAAGGTACAATTTGTTATCATTACCCAAGCTGCATCAATTGAATCTGTTTAAATTATCGATAACTTAGTTACAAGAGTCAAATGCTTTGTGAGCATTACTATCCACTGGGGTTTGACACTTTCACAGTTTCTAAAAGCAGATATGAGTATGTACAGAGATTTTACGGGGAGAAGTAGAAGTAAGGGTGCCTCAGCCTCATGACTGTTGCTCAGAGAGAAGTATTTGTCTGGGATGTCCAGACATCCAGCAGTCTTTCTAAGCAATATGCCATGCCTGTTCCTTGATATCTTGAAGCCCCCTGGACATAACACTTAACTGTCGGGTACAGGCAAAAGAAAAATGTAGAGTGAATGCACAATAGCTTGGATGCCTCCTGGATGTGTCACACTTACTGAGCATGGGTGCAGAATTAATATGTGAACTGCAAGTCAAACTTGCACATTTCTGGCAAGACAGCTAAGGAAGTTCTTCACACTTGCTGGCTCTAATAGGCCAGGCTTGCTACGCACGTGCTAATTGTACCTCTGCTCTTATTTCGCTGAAGCCTTCCTACGCAGGACTAAGGGAGCCCATACTCTGCAGTCTCCCATCCAGTCATGCCTGCACAGATCTTCTTGGGACTGGACTATGACCTCCTCTTACAAATGCTTTCAGCCAATTATACAGCAAGCAGAAAAAAGAAAGGTGAATGGTTATACTCACTGGCTAAAAATCCATTATGTACTTAGATGCAAAGGAGAAAGGCTTTATGACTTCCTGGCCCTGTACACTGTTTTATTCATCTATCATCAAAACTAAACCAACCAATCAAACAAACAAAAAAGCAATCACACAACATTGTAATAGGTGTACAGCCAATCTGCATTGTACTTGTAGTTTTATTTTGAGCTAAACTAAACTTGTGCCACTGAAAAGAACAAACTAGCCTGGAAGGACAGCAGCCAAGCCTTATTTCACATAATGTGACGTCTTGAAGTGCACTTGTTATATAACATCAGTATGGCATAAGCATGGCAGGTAAAAGATAACAGGCTGTGAACACTAAACGGTGACAGATAATTGTGCGCATAATGTCCGAAACTGAACTTTTGAACTCCCAGGAACAAGCCTACTTATTAACTACAGCCATTATGGGTTGGCTGTATGTTCTAATAACACCTAGTCTAAACTGAAGTGGTCTGTGGTGAATCTTCCAATTAATGAAGGACGTGAAGCAGAACCACCAATTAGGAGGCCAATCACGCATTGAGCTCCTGCATAGTCTTTTTAGATGGAGACAACTAAGCCATCAGGAAGAGAAACTTGGAAATGGGGGAGATCCACAGAGACACATGTCTGGGGCTGTGACACCACAAAATGGCTGCACAGCACGGTACCGCCAGGACTTCCTGCCTGACCCTCCTGGACCAGCAGCGATCTCCCCCATGGGAAGTTGAGACCGAGCAAATGTGACTTTGTAGGGGAAGCAAGGGCATGAGTGTGAGAAATAATCAAGTAAGGTGAAAGCCCTAATCTCAGTTTTGAACCTCTAGTGTCCTAATCTTCTACGGGATATCATTTACACAGTTTCACCTGTGGTAATAACAGAAACCTATGACAGCACCCACAGGAGATTCTCCTGTGATCAAACAGGCAGCAAGCCTGGATTATTTTTACTTCCTCATAATTAATTCATTGCTTTTAAAAACCACTCATTTCTAGGGACTGCAGTCATTAGATCAGCAAGTACACCAACAGTGCTGTCAGTAGGCCACTTAGACGTATACATACCTGTGTGCTTTTGTGCTGTAGTTTCATGTTACTGAAATTTTTCTACCTTTATTCTAAACTGATATCTCTGTAAAAAAAAGTGGAGAGAGGAGCCGATACTTCTACTCCCAACTTAACAGAATATATTCAAAATATCTTGAGAAAATATCTTCATAACCAGCCCTAAGGCAGCCTCACAATGTGACCAGCAGGGTGTGCCTAAGTGTAGCAAAAGGCCATCACCTTACTGACCTGGACACTGTCTGCAGGATGTGATGGCACCATGAATGGTACTGGGATTTAGGAGTGAGAAAAGGAGAGTAACTCCCCATGATGCATAGTAAGGGTTCCAAAACACATTGCTCATCCTAAAATACTTTTCATTTTAATATATAGGATGCAACTCTCCATTAATGCCAATGAGCAGTACTGTAGAAAACAGCAGTGAGCTGTTTCAACACAGTATTTAAATTGAAACAGAAACTTTACGTTATCAATTTGTAACTACAGTTTCTTAGAAAAGCAGCTGTGCATGCTTTTCAAATACAGTATTATTAATCCTATCAGTTTTACATGTACAGCGTGCATCTAAAATCACATCATAAATCTGAAAAGGTATTGACTGTATCATAATTTGAAGCACAGCCTAAACATTGTCACAGATTGGTATATACTGCTTTACATTGATTTTTTAATTGCTTTATTATTCATCAAAAGGCAAATATACCTAACACTGTTATAAAAGACTTTGAAGTGTTATCACCATTACTTACTCTCACACCATCACTGTGTGATAAATATTCCCACAGTAACCTCTTTTGACTAGTATCCTATACTTACTTTTATGTTCCTCACTATACTACACAGGTATTTACTTAGAATATAAAAGAGGAAATTAAGGAACGTTCAAAATACAGACTTCAGTTTCCTAAACGAAAGAGTTCTGATTTAAAAAAAAAAAAAAAAGGCAAAAAAAAAAAAGCTTTGATTAGAAATTCTGTTCTGATTAAAAGTTCAAGTTCTGATTTAAATAAAAATAAAAATAAAAATAAAAATAAAAATAAAAATAAAAATAAAAATAAAAATAAAAATAAAAATAAAAATAAAAATAATGTCTGGAAAATCATACTTAAAGAGGCTATTTAGTATCCTGTTTCTGAGCACCTGGTAATGTGATCAGAACGTACAATGTGTCCAAAAACACATTGTAATACAGGACAATGTGATAAAGGACAGAAGTGTGTGTGTGCTTTCCTAGAAAAAGTACTGTCGAATATAACACTGCTAGATAATCTCTCCATGTGCCGACTAGGAACTGAAGACTGGTAAGACTTTACAGCATTTATATTTAAACACCTCCACCACAAATGGTATTTCTTTATTTCTCTGCTCAGTTTCTTCACTGCCCACAACAGTATGTACACATTGCCTTTTACTGGAAAACCCCATAGATTGCTTGCTTTACTATGGATTAAGTGACATAAAGGGTGGTATGTCGTAAAGCTCCAGTTGAATATAATAAATCTTTCATCTGTAAAAGGGTTGGTCTTTCAGAATCTTTGTTGGTGAACTGCCATGTGAGTGACAGGTGAAGCAATATGGGTTTAAGTACCTTAACAGTCGTGAAGTAGACTTCTCCACAGTGCTGATAAGCCACAAGGGTCTGTTCTTCTTGGTTCCGGGCTAGCCGGACAAACATCATCCAGTTTCCACAGTCTTCATTGGGAGTGTCCAGAAAGTACTTCCCTCCATCTTTCAACACCTGAAATTAAGGTGGAGGATGGGAGAAAGAACAGGATAAAACCCAGTCCTGTACAGAGAAATATTAATTTTCTTTAACTTGGAGTCAGAGCTACTAGTTATTTACCTTCTCTCAGAGATACATTTGCTGAAATCATGGTTGTTTTGAAATAGATCACTTTCAGAGAACACCATGTGCAAAAGAAAGTGAAGAATGAGTACCTTCTGAGGCGCCCAACCACTACAATAGCTGTAGGCCTTTGTATGTATTTCCAGTTTATATTTCTCATTTTTCTATGTTACATAAAGATAGTATTATAAGAACTAAGTGCAAGCAGGTAGGAAGATAAGCTTTGTGCCTTAATGTACTTCCTGAGTACTTGATAATCTCAAACTTTAGTGATGCATTAATGCTGTGTTTTGCATTGAACAATCATGCAGCTTGTGTAATAAGTCCAAAGAGGCAACATACAATATAATGACTTTTTAACAGTCATCTCATTTTCTCCTTAACAATGTAAAAATAAATACAAATGAACAATTGTGCCAGAAAGATCCTTCTTTTTGCTTTACTTCATTCCTCCTTTCCTTTGCAAGAGAATGCCTCTACAAGGCAAATGCTTCCGACCTTTTCATACAAGACAGTTGCTTTTTCACACTCTCTGGAACATGGACAGTTGAAGCTGCAACACAGATGTCAGCGCTGCATGTATCTGTTCTAATCTGTAACTATGCTAATAATTAATTGCAAAACAAGTTTCATTTCCATTGATTCTGGGAACTACTTTACCTAACTTTGTCACGTTTCCAATGAAAATACCTTCCTGATGGTCAGGTCCTGGTTTGATTGCATACAAAATGCTGCTAGAGAAATGCCAAGGCAGCTACTGCTGTCATGTAGAAAATCTGGGACTGCAGTCTCTTTTTGTGAAGAAACAGCTCTTTCATCAGTCAGAGCTGTGCTTATCAGAGTACACTTTAAAGCAAACTGGGCCGACTGATAGAGCATAGGGTGTGGTTTACAATGGCTTGGTGGAGAGGAAGGAACTGGGTGAGATTAGCTCATCCATGCTCACGAACTCACTAGAGATGTACCTTTTCTGCATTTGTAAGAATTACAGCATCATGTAAGGATGGAAGAAATTTAGTTATGGAGAAGAACTGGTATCAACGTGCAAGGAAAATCCTACAGCAAAATAGTATTCCTTTCCTGGCAGACCACTCACATGAATTTCATGCAAAAATGAAATCTACAGCAATTACTGAAACTATTGCTTTCATTCTCAAATGAAATGACAGGAGTATCTGCATCTATGCCTTCCTCCACAGCAGACTGTTTTCCAGTCCCAAGCTTCTGAGGAAGTTCAAAGGAAGACATACAGCATGTCGTGGGACAGCTGCTGCCAGCCTCTCTTGGAGGGTGAAAGGCTATGCTGTGCAATCTAGTAATATGATTTAACTTCATACATGGAGATCAGAAGTACGATTAATTAAATAGATTAGAAGGCAAGTTGCCCGGTTAAAATGAATACGAAATGTTAACATGAAGTACATATGTGTCTTTAAGTCATAGGGCTTTTACCTGCAGGACTAGCCTACTCTCATCATAGCGGGTCAGTTTTGTAGACAGTTGACCAACATAAGGACCAAACTGTGTTCTCTTCTGTATTACTTTCTTCGCAAATACTCCGAGGACTGTGAATGAAAAACAAACAAACAAACAAACAAATAAATAAACAAACAAGACCAGTCTAATATTAATACAGGTGTAATGAGCTATTTCTTGTGTAATTACAACTATGAAAATGGAGACACACAATAGTGCTGAACATATTAGTTTTTCTTCTAAACTAATAAACCAGGTAAATCATTCAAAGGCTAAGAGTCTGAAAAGGATCCCAGTCTTTAAAGAGGCTTTTTAAAAATGGGACTTACACTGAATACAATTTGCAAAAGTACATAAAACGCATGACAAAACATTAACATGCAATGCTCAAATGTGCTGATACTCTTCAATGTACAAGCTGATGTTATCATAGTGCTGTACTTCTTGGTATAATTGACCAGGCTGTCATCTCCCAGTATGAGAGGAGAGGATCTATAAAAACTCAAAATTATCCATCTTGCCCATTCTAATTTAATACCAATGAAGCAACACAACAGGAATCTTGCCGTTCTCTTTATGAAATGTTATCTACACAAAACTATGTTACACAGGTATCTGTGCAAGATTTGAGCATGTAGTTCCCTTGCTCAAATGTGGGCATTTGAGCTGTCCTGCCATCTAAAGAAAACAAACAACTGTCCTTCAACAATGTGAACAGAAGATGCTGTAAAAGGTACATTAGCACCTTGTGTTCTTTTGAGTCTGTAGGGGGTGGGTGGTGGATGAGGGATGCTATTTACCATTTTGTTTCTGGCCTTTTATTGAATACTCTTTCCTGTTTTGCATGCTTGGGGAAAAAACAGATAGGTAATATAGTACATGGCTGTTACCATTAGATACAAATTCAACATTCATTAGACGCATATCACCTCATGAGAACCAACTGATTGCTCACAGTTCAATGTCACACCAGCTCTGGCTAATGTCCTGACATCAGTCTATGCATTGAGGTTACTAGCAATCAGTCATAAAAAACAGTAGCTGAGTGTGAGCTTTGGTAACATCAGCTTCACACAGTCAATACCCAATTAAGTTACTCATGAAAACAAGCAAGTGTTAGTACAGCCAGTGGCCTCCTCTTTCCCAAATGTGGGGAAAAGAGCAACAATACTTACTCTGCTGGTTTCCAGCTCGCAGCTCCAACACTCGCAAAGTAAGGTAATGAGGTAGGGTAAGACGGGCTCGGCTAGGAATAACCCTGTCTTTAGCCTTGATGAGTGGTCCATGGAGTTTGCATTCTCCTATAAGGCTCTTACCGCAATCCTCACACCCTAAAAATCCAGAAAAGAGAACACATTATTTAAAATGCTGTGCTACTCTCCAATTTTGTCTCTTCTAATTTTCTCACCTGAAAACACAGCTTAAATTATCTTTTTTTTTCCTTTTTTTTTTTCCTCTTTATACCACTATTCTACATTAAGTAGTGAAAAGATTATCTGCAAACCAAAAATGAAATAGGAAGGTTTGAAATAAGACCTCCAGTTTGTGCATTCCCTCCTGTGCGCATTGGTAGGTCCTGACTCCAAAACTTATACAAAGCTCACTCTGAGGTGTTGCAAACAGTCCCTTTGGAGACCAGCATGACAGGAAAACTGGAGCTCGCAGTATGCACACCTTTAAATCAAGGTGTATATGAGAAAGGCAATGTTACTAGTAATAACCAAAGAAACTCACAGAGATCCAAGCAGCCCAAGAAAGATCACTGTGACTTCGTGAGCTTACACAGACCCTTTTTAGTTGGAGATGAGACCTTTGGTGTAACACAGAAATGAATATGATAGGTGTTTACAGCCACAACTCAGGCAACAGCCACACAAGGTAGCCTTCTTAGCATGGGCAGCCTATGGAAAACACAAGGGCACACCACATTTCCCAGTGATCTTTTCTTAGTAATCACATCTGCAGGACATACAAACCATCCAGAGAAGTCACTAATGAGAAATACATGTCTGCAACCACTGACTTTCTCCCAGCACAGTACGGTATTTTTGGCACAGTGTAGCTCAGACTGGTTGCCAGGGAAACTTGAATTGAGCAGGGACACAACCCAGCAATGATACTCTTCAGCAGAAGTCATCCAGGCAGTGGAGTTATGCAGGGTGATGGGGAAAACATTGCACAAAGCCTTTTTATAGACAGTAGAAACCAAACCAACAACACTTTATGATTAAAAGGAAAAGATGATGTTGGTCATCCATGACCACCTTGCTTTGTTCTACTTTTGACAACTCTGTTGAGCAAGTCTGATCAAGTAAGTGGCAGTAAGCAATGGAAGGGGGAAGCCAAGACAGCCAAGAGAGTTCAAGGGAGCCATGGGAAGCTGTAGCAAAGATTGGGCTGGGAGAGATGAGGCTTCACTACAGGTGGGAGCTAGTAGCCAAAGAGGTTCAGGGAAGCATAAGCACTCAGAAGACACCATCTGGAGAGACATTGAAGACAGGCTTAGAGAAAGGATGGTAGTGACACAGATGCAATATTCAGTGTGGCTCCAAAAGGTTTCCATTTGAAAACACAAGAAGGCAATAGACACACCTCAAGAGTCTGGTCCAAAACCTCCCCAAATAAGTCTGAAGTGTTCCTACTGAGTTCTCTGGTGTCTCCACTAGCTGTAAATGAGGAGGTAGACCTATATGTTGGTCAGTCTACAGTAGTAGACAATATGGCAGTAGTCAATATTTTTCAATACATTGGGGACCATATAATAGTTTTCTTTTGTCATGGCTCCCAGGTGGCACACCAGCACTACGAATAACTGAAATCCATGACTTTTTTTTTCTTTTTGCTACTGTTACAGATAAAGAACATGCCACTCTATAGTCATCACTGTGGCATCACCAAATGCCATACTTTCAGTTATCACTGAAAATCAAAAATCAGTTATCACCAAAAAAAAAAACACCCTAAATATAGCCGCAGGACAGATTTTTCTAATTACACAGCATTTTATGTACCTGAAGGTCCTTTACAGCTAGGCTGCAAGGAAAATAAAATATTTTCATGGTGATTTAACATAATAGGCTTTTAAATAAATTACCAACAATCTATGTCTTCTGAGGGCAACCAAGCTATTAGGGGTCCTCTACCAGCTCCCTAGGCTTACCTAGAATAATAGCGACTTTGTTTCAAGTTGCACGGCTCCTGCTTGGAGAGTTGTTGTATGCAAATAGCCGAAAAACATTACCAAAAGCAAAAGGGAGACAAAGAGCCGCTGTTAGAGGGAGGATGTATCTAATCATAAAGTACACGACCTTATCACTCCCTGCCATGCCTCTGTGATTCATCGCCTGAATGCCCAGCTCCTGAGCAAACCTTGCAGCCCTCCCGGGGCAGTGCCACCATGGAGGCCCCAGGGCAGGCAGTGGGTAGACGAGGAGCAGAAAGCAGGGGAGAAGAACACAGCAGGCCTCCCTTGAACCTGCCTCCAAATCTGTCACTGGTATCCTGTCAGTTAAACTCTGCTGCCATGCAAGCAGATGGTATGGTTTGAAGTGGCCTGACTGGGAAAGCTCATGATTAAATACTCCCAGAGATATCAGTAGCAACCACAAGACGAGCTTGGTGAAGGCCCTGCTGATGGGTGGTGACATCCCCACTCCTGACTGAGGCACTCACCACCACCTGCAGGTGCCGTCACAACCACAGAGCTGACCTCCCAACCAGCCTCCGTCCACACTGGGGGAGGATTTGGTTTCAAAACAGAAATCTAACACTCTCAAATGGAATTTTAAAACACACACATGGAGGATGCTCCCTGAAACTGAAAATAAGGCTAGTGCAAAGAAGTAGTTGCCAGAAAGGTGCCTAGCCAAAACCTGGAACACCAGGGTGCTGTCCTGGAGAACATGACCAAACAGCAGACTCCATAGCTGGAAGCAGCTCAGAGTTAGGACACTGCTATAAGTTAATTAGCTTTCCCACCCACTTCAGCCAACACCCTGGCAGTTTGGTACATTTGGGTTCATGTACTTGTTAAGCGCCTTGCTGGGGGTGACTCTGGGCCGGTGTCTCTGTGCAGCACCTCAAAACACCCAGACCTGCCCAACGCTTGCTTTAGGACTGCCTGTGTTTTGATGTGGGATGTGGAGATTACCAGCTAATTTAGCAGTTTAACAGCCATCCTGGAATTACATGTACCGCACAGTACTTCTCACCCCACGCTGGCATGCTGGTAGCCCAACTCTGAATGTATTGCACACTGAAAATTGCTGGGTGTGCCAGAAACATGGGATTGGGCCACTGCAAGTATAACTGCTGAGAGCACCTACTGCCTTAAAAAGTTCCCCTGAGGAGTGGGGGTCTTTGCTATTTCTTCCCCAATAACTAACAGTGCAAAACTGTCAAATTCATGATCTTCCTTGGAGGTAGTTAAGGACCAGCTCAGTCAGGATCCCTTGTATTTCAATGATAAATTGCAAGGCAAAAAATGTATCGGCTATTGTAGCTACACTGTGGCACCACTTTGCAACACTCACACAGATTTTATGCCCTGTTTTCACTTGGCTGCTTAGGTAAAACGTTATATATATTTTTTTCACACCCTCTAAGGTGTTCAGAACCATGAAGCATCCTGTTACAGGAGCAACACACACCTGGCAGCATTACCACTAGGTATGAAATGCAGTCTGATAGAAATTCTTCACTCTTAGTGAAGATTTTTTTCTGCTTTTTGTTGGGAACATTCGTATATTGCTTGGTGGTTTTACAGTTTCCCTGCTCCCGTAACTTATATTTACACAAACAAGATTGATGGATTCCTTGTCATGTTTACAGAAATACTTGATAATGTACAAGCCTGCAAGGGACTAATAGAACTGCCTCTGTTCCTCTGCTTTGCTGCTACTTAAATGAGTAGGCAACAAAAATAATAGAAACAAATTCACAGGTACTACAAGCTTTAAAAAAAAAAAAAAAAAAAAAAAAAAAAAACCAGATCATGCCATTTACTGTAACTTCAGAGCAGCAGTGCTATGTTGTCCCCTACAGGGTACTTGTTGGTTCTTTCTCTGTGCCTGTAAAGATTCTTACACTGATCCAAATAATGCCCTTTTTAGCTACCTGCAGATGAAACAGCACAAGCTGCAGATCCCATACCTGGTAGGATTTTTATTCTGCTGCATGCCATGGGGCCAGCTTCTGCCTTGCTGCTAGGAGGCATTGCCAGCAGCCACAGTGCCCACGGGACAGGCTCCCACCCACCAGCTGACCGCAATGGGCTGACCGCGACACCAACACCATGCCCGTGGCTCACCTGCGCCTTTCCCACCGTGGTGGTGCTTGCCCCTGCTCCAGGTGGAGGTGACAGCTCTCTTCTGCCAGCACTGCAGACCACAGCCCAGCCTGCTTCCCTTTCCCCCCGGATGACTACAGGGCCGCCTGCCCTGCTCGGGGCCAAGCTCCTGCAGGTAGAAGCAGCCAGCTGGGCTCGAGCACGGTTACCAACCTCGTATTTCCAAAACGGCGGCACAGTCCCCATGCAGTGCCACCCCCACAGGCACAAGCCCGGCCTCAAGGGAGAGCTCATTAGCGTGGGCAAGGCGCCACGGGCCGCGGTTACACAAAGTCCGGTTGCAGAGATAACGGGGCTATACATAGCTATACTAGGAACAGCAATCTCTGCCGGGAGAGCCTGAGCATACCACCAGCTCCTTGGCTAATCAGCCATAGAGCAAAACTTTTTAAAAAATGGTTTGCTAACAACCAGATCCTTATCAGGGCAGCCTTCCTGCATCTTCTCCAACCTCTGCTGTCAAGTGACATGGTGGTACCTGAATCCTTCAGCGGCTCAGAAGGCGTCTGCAGTGCTACACGTGTGTGCTGTGAGCATGGAGGCAAACCATTCCTCTTACAACAGCCATTGCTTGCAACGATGCGCGGTGAGAAGTGACTGTCTGGCCCAGCAGTGCTCCAGATCTGCTGTGCTGTTTTGCAGCATTAAAACTAGCTCCCATGCACGGAGGGAACAAAGATCAGTGTACACAGCACTCCAAATCCAAGTCTAATTACAGTCATAAGATTTGCATAGCAAACAACAGTAATTTACCCCAAAGTAAAACTGCACTGCTCCATTACCCTCGTGCGGCTTTCATGTAGAGGAACGCCACATAAATACCTTACTGAAATCTTCTAACATATATTGCATTTGCAGTATGCAATTCTTGATTCTTCTTACATAAAAGTATGTGAGGTTTCCCTGCTCTGTGTTTTGTTTTGAAGCACCCATTGCTGGACAAGCTTGAAAATCTTGTTCCAGAATATTATTTATTTGGCAAAAATTCAAAGTACTCAATTAGCAAACACTTAATCCCAAGTTATTTTCCCATTATTGTGGACCACTGCCACACATTTCCTCTGTAAAAAAAATTAAAACTTTATGAAAGAAGCCTTACATGTCCTAAGTTTGATGTAGAAAGTGCATTTACAAGGGAGCTGATTATTTATCTTAACTGATAAATAATTCATCCAGTTTATGTTATACTAAAGTAGAACTCCAGTTACAATTACCAGAACTCAGAATATAAGAATTTTATTAAAAAGTTTACTTTCTAATATTTTGTCCTGCTAAATTTTCTACTGACTTTCAGTCTTTAGCTGTAATAACTGATCTCTAGTCCAGCATGAAAATAGGTGAACTTTTCTTCAATTTCTCTTTTTTGTATCACTTCTATCTCATAAAAGAAAACCTTGTGTTAGCAGACAGATGCAACTGATCAGCTACACAAAAGAAAAAAAAAAAAAAATGATCAGGAAACCACAGTCAGGGCTGACTTTGCAATCATAACCGCTCACCTGAGCAAAGACTGCAGACTTGCACATTCATACACATGTGAATTTGTATTATTTGGGAAATTCAGTGGAGGAGCAGTCCTGATCTCTTGCAGGGATGAGCAGCACTGTGAGCATGAGGGCCTCTGCCTTTTTTTAGGGCCCCTACTCCCCAGGGAAAGGAACGGTGGGTGGCTGGCTTGCAAACATCCCAGCAATCGTCCTTAACATTAAGCACATTTATAGTAACATGACCTCATTCTACGAAAATGTAAAACTTAAAAAACGAGTTACTATATTTGGAGATGGAAATAAAACAGAAACGTGCCTTACTGCCACCCCAGGCCTCAGGTCGGACTGGTAAGCTGTGCCTGCTCCCTGGCACCAGGACCAGCAGCGCTGCAGGTGAGCCCAGGCCTCAGCACCGATACGTGTCTGGAGAGATGTCTTCCCTCCCATCGCCCTTGTCATGCCCCTGTGCCCCTGCCTGTGAAGGAAGACAACTTGTATGGAGTGCACACCCTCCATGTACCCCAACAGTGGTGATCAGCCCAGGCTCCCATTCCTGCCTTACCAAGGTATGACCCTGTCCTGCACGGTTGTTGTGATGAAAGGATGGCTTGAGAAAGGACCCAGGGGGGCTGAGCTCCTCTCTGGCTGTAAGGAAACCTTCCAGTGCAAAGCATGCATGGCATTTTCCTGACAGACATGAGTGCAAGCACGTAAACTTTTCAGAACTCCAAAACTATGTGTTATACAAACATATAAATGATAACAGTGACTGTGATTCATTCCTAGTTCCTAAGAGGGAGTAACCGTAATGACAGTTGAGAACATCTGGGAGCAGTAAGGTTTTTGTCTGGTGATGATGCAGTACTACCACCAGCATGGTCAGGAAGAATTCACCCAGCCTCCCGTAAAAAGCCCTCCTCCCACTGACCCCTGCGAGGCTTTCTACTGTGGTCCTTCCGTCGAGCAAGTCTTAGGAGCAAAATAATTAGAGAAGATTCAAGGAGCACAACTGGGCTGTGATATTCATAAAGGGACTGCACACAGCAGCTTCGGCAGGGTCTCATGACGGCTGCGCAGCAGCAGGATACCTGTGCTCTCCTGTATATTACAAACTTCACAGGGAGGAGAAACTGAAAGGTACCTTCACTGTTTGAATGCCTGAAAGGGCAGTGCCTTGCAGGACTTTCCTGTAAACTTAGAGAAAAGAAAAAATAAACAGCAGGGGAAGCACGCCGGAGTGTTTATCAAGTTTAACTTCACTCTCCAGTCTGAACAACAAGCTTATCAAAGTTCTTGTTAGCTTCACTCATCTAAAATGACTTCACATAAAAGCACTGGTTGATTGAAAGCTAAGTTCAAAAAAAAAACAAAAACACACACACTTTTTTCTGGTTAGTCTCAGGACTAAAATGTATGTGTCACATTTCTGGTACACCACATTGGTTTGGTTGCTATCAGAATCCATATATTGAATGTACAGTTCAAATGAAGTCACTTCCTGTACTTTACATGTAATAGCTTCTAATCAGCGTGAACAAAGAGACTTCTCTCATTGCTGAAAGCTGAATGCATTTCAAACAATCAAATTGAAAAATGCAGTTTGATTTTTGATTTTTTTTTTCCTTCTCTCTTCCCTCCACTGGCTTGGCATAAAGTCATATAAAATTGGATCCAGAAACGGAGAAGGTGGTTAACAGCAAATTCACAGAAACAACTGGCATTTTTTTTTATTTATTTATTTTTTTTTTTTTACAAGAAACAGCCTCAGCCCGTGCAGCGTGCTCCCACAAAATGCCAAGCAAACGCTCCCTGCTGCAGTCCTCCCGTCTCCCCCATATCAGCCAGCAGCAGCCGGTGCTGGTGCAGGCAGCGGCCCCTGGCTGCGCCACCTCCCTGCTTTAGGTCTTTGCCAGCACCACCCAAACCACACTGCTTCAGTACTGCAGACAGCAGAAATAAAATCCCTCCATCCACAGAAACATAGGCAACCATCAAGAGAAGTCACAGCCAAACTGCTCGTAAGCACCTCGTGGCTCTGGGGGCACATTTTGGACTCCCTGTTCTATGCCCCTCACAGCAGAGGTTTCACCACCCACAGCAGAAGTGGCTTTAATTGGTCTCGAGCACTTTTCTTTGGGGGAGATTTTTGGCAGGCTGGTTGATTTATTTTAGTGTGAGATCATTTAGCGGATAATGCTAATGCTACTGTTGTAATTTAACAGAGACATTAGAAATTTCTACGATTATTTTTTTTATTCTAACAAAGAACAACAAAAAAGCATGCATGTCTTCTTGTATGTATGTATGCATGTATAAATACACATGCACACAACCACACACACTGTATCAAGAGCATGAATGCGGCCAACAACTTTATTCACAGCTGGTCAACACCATGGTTTCAGTTCTGATAAATGAAGTGTAGAGATTCTAATGACTAATGCCTCATATTAATCTGTTGAAATATTTCCAACACTTGCAACACTCCCTTAAAAGGGAACCTTAGACTGGGTCTCTCTCTCCTTTATGTGGAAACACACTGTCATGAAACTTTCCATTGAACTTGGTTGTTACTGGCCATCAAGTTCAGATGTTGCCCGGAGGAGAATGACAGATGGCTTGCTCACATAATCTGTCTCTCCTGGGAGTAAGAATGAAGCAGGTAGACATACTCTGCAGAAGGAAATACGTGCTTGCTGTAGGACATAATGAGGGCATCAATGTTCCTGGTGGTGGTCAAAGAAAGGTTAGACCTGGTGCTTAGGGACATGGTTTAGTGGGTGACATTGGTGGTAGGGGATGGTTGGACCAGCTGATCTTGGAGGTCTTTTCCAACCTTAATGATTCTATGAAGAGTTGCATGACAAAGAAGCTCTACTCATCCTGCAGCTGGAGCACCTGGAGTCTTTAAGGACAGTTTTAACTAAATGAAGCAAGGCACAGCTAGTGGGAATAAAATCAGTCTTAAGACCATGGGACCCAGTTCTGCAGGCAGAAGGCCATATGCTTAGCTCTACTGCTGTGTGACTAGCCACATTAGGAATAAAGGAAGTTGATGTGGAGAAGTGAATACATGGATACTTAGGACAAGTTGTGGCATTGAGACCTTGGAGGGCCAAACCTGAAATAATACTCACTACCTGCACCACATTTAAGAGAAACAGTGTGGATAAAACTGTGGAACCAGTTAATTTTCTCATTCCAAACCTCCTTTGGGAGGTTTCTAATTCATCCAAAAGAACAAATTCTGTTTTGAGCTCATGAATCCTGAAAAACATTTAGAATACTGAAATATAGGTACCTTTTTAAAAGATTTGTTACTATAAATGAAGGGTCACTAACTGCTTAGCAGAACATCTTTAACCCTTACTCTGCATCACCTGAATAACAGGACACAGCAAACAATTTCTGTTATGGCATGAAGCGCCTTTATTTTCTGATTTCCAGAACACAGAGGATGCTTCAATCCCCATTTTTGGGGAATTAAGTCAGTAGGAGACCCTCAAACCTAGCTTTTATGGTCCCATTATTTTCCTCTTCTAAGGCATGATGTGATTTCTTTAAGAAGTATAGACATTGGGAAGCTCTGCCTCTGAACAAACACAAGACTCTATTGCTGTGAAAAGAACATCCACACATACAACTGTCGTATCTGTGTTTCCGTTTACTTGTTATCTTTTCCTGAGATCTAACACAAACTTATTTTGTTCTACCCTGAAGATTTTCAATAAGAACCAAAGGATAATTATCTAATACCTCAAGTGATACTGTAGTAAAGAAATTATATCCATCTGAGCTTCTTTAATAGACTGATTAGGAAAAGGTTTTTAAAAATAGCATCAAATAGACAGGGCAGCAGTATAATATATTTTCCTTACAATAATTCTTCTCCTCAGGCATAAGGACAACCTTGAATCTATTTCTCTGAAATACAGAATTACAGAGCACACAATTAGAGTATTATTGGAGAATTACATTTAAAAGTTGCAAAAATTTGTGAGTTTAGAAATGATTACAGATTTTTTTCTGCAGATGAAGCACTCTAAACTCAGATTGCAACGTATCTCCATAAAGCCCTACTTATCCTCCTGTTGACAGTCGTCTTAGTTTGTGACCAAATAAAATCCGAGCACTCTATCTACAATTGTTTCTGATTAATTTCTATTTTCTTTAAACTATTTCTAAAAATAAATATATATATATATATAAACAACAGTGTCTATTACTGGAATCTAAGAAGCAATCTTGCAAAGCAAAATTGCAAACAATTCATTTTTGTATTTTGCTAACTCAAAGAATAAGATCAACAGGTGTTAAAGGCATTATCTCGGGGGAAATGCACCATTCCTCAGATATGTATTCATATAACGCGAACATTTAACATCCATATGTACTTGGAGCTGTATATGGTCACATACTCCACGATGTATTCAGTATACCTTATTCTATTGGTTGGACATCAATTATTTTATATGCCTTGTACTTCAACGTTGCCAATAGATCACAGCAATATTAATATTTCACAAAGATCCCTGAAGTTAGAAGATACAACTGTCTTGCCAAAACATCCTCATGCAGTTTCCTTCACACATCTGGCTAAACGCTTTCCAGTCAATTATGTTAGGCATAAGTGGTTCTTCCCTGCCTTATCACCCAATTAACCAAACACAAATGCTAACTTCTGTGTCATATGTGAATGTACTTTCTTTCCCTTATACTCACGAAAAAAGCTGTGATCAACTAAGCTTTCCAAGACCGTGCTTCTTTTTTATTTACACCATTACAACTACCCAGAAACCAAAACCCTCACTGGCCAATATTTTTATAACATATCTAGATTATGTTATTAAACCAACCAACAAATGTATCTGCTTTCTAATTTAAATGTTAAGCTTTAAATTAGTTTTAGCTCTAAATTTTAGTGCCTTCCAATGCCTTCCAACTATGAATACACTTATATGCGGTCCAAAAAAAAAAAAAAAAGAAACATTTGTATAACAATAATTGTTATTAGGCAGCTCACAGATATAAATATCATATAAATATCAGACTGCTTCACATCAATATTTTTTATATCTTTTTCAAAATCGTAAATGAATTTGCTTTTTTGCTTTTTCCTCTGAAAATCTTGGAAGTTTAAAAGCAGAACCCACATGCAAAAATGCTGATGGCTTACAGTTAAACTACATGTTTTCCTTTTCAGGATCAGCAAAACGATTCTAAAGAAAGCATGTTTGTATATGCAGCCTCGATGCTTCCAAGGAAAACAGATAAGTTATCTGCTGCAGAGAAGAGCAAAATGAGACAAAAATAGTAAGATTAGTAGCTTAAAGTCACTTCAGGGAAAAATGCCATACTGAGCAACACAAGCAACTGCAATAAAACATGAAACTTTCCAAGCACTCCCACTGAAATTATGGGATTACCCAAAAGTTTTCATATAACAGCACACACAGAGATGCTTTGAATCAGGTTTACAACACAAAAACAGCAATTCCTGCTGCCCTGCAAGAACAAGGCTGCGTGATAGTCAGTACTCCACCCGGAGCTTACCCAAAAATGAAGAGATGACATTTCTTAACTTTATTCCTGCAGTCAGAACTTGTCCACACCTGAATGTTGTAGCTACATGAGCTCAGAAACTTTCTTCTTCAGTCACTGCAGAAACTAATATAGAAACTCTGGTGATCTGTTCTCTTGTTTTCAGTAGAAAATTTACATATGAATTACACACCAAATTCCTTTGGTCTGATAAACTGTTCTGGACTTGCATGAAGCAAATACTGCTTCTTCATTACCATCCTCCTCTTGCTATTCTTTGTTGTCTTTATGAAAAACCCATATCCCTAAAATCAGCAAACATAAAGGTAAATCCATCTCTTGCCTTCCAGTCGACACACAGAAACGGAGGTTTGGAAATACGCACTTATATTTCAAGGGATTTTAGGTTCCCAGATTTTCTGCCAGACAGGGCCACTGGTTACTCAGCTGCTGTGTGCATAAGTGTTAACACAGTGATTTGTACTGGTCAAGAAATCATCTGATGCAATCCAGTTGATTCTCAGAGACATAAAGCTCTGTATATAATAGCCTACATAAAAGACTGATGTTAAGGACCCCACTGCAAGACTCAAATACCAAGTTATTTCCTATTACTTTTCATATTCGTTAACCACTGTTAATTAAAGAATAAGTGAACATAACACAAAGGCTAAAAACAGCACAAGAGTCACTAAGGTGTTTCCCATGACACAACACAATGCAAACACTGTTTTTGCACTCAAGAATATAAATGCAAACATTTCATAATCATACTACGCGTAGGAATTCAAAACAGCCCTTACCTTAATTTAAATTGCACTTTTAGTAGAAAGTCACACTATTCTAGTAGAAGGTGGCAGGAAACATGCCATCTTCCTTCAGCACAGTTTTCCCAATGCCCCTGCGTTCAACTAAGTCTAGCTCTGCTCTGTTTTGTTTTCACAAGAGGACCCATTCAGCACCATGTGCTCCTTTTCAGCTGTCAATAAACAGAGGCAGTGAATTCCCCAGAGCTTCACAAAGCTAGTTAGGCATAGCCATTCATTTCTCCAGGAAAACAGGGCATTGATTTCAGCAAATTCCCAGGGAGCAGCAACAACAAAGGGATCAAAGACCCACCTCCTTTCCTGCATGGCTCTCAGAGAAGCAGCGACAGGTTTCCTGAAGACAGGGCTGGAGCCCCAGCGACCACCGCATGCTCCATTCACACTCATCGCCTTCCTACACTCCCGGGACAGCCCCAGCGCCAACCGTGACAAACCCCTACATTCAGGCAGCATAATGTACTGCACGCTAGTTCATCCAAGGATAAAAAGAAAAACAAGCTCCAAGGGAAGTCCGCTACTTCCCTGACTGGTCGAGCCTCAATAGCTGCCAGACATTTTATAAACTCCCCTCTCCTTTTTGCCCCCAGCTTCTCCATCTGAAATGAAGAAACATTCACTATCTCCAATTTGTCGTGATGAAACTTCATTGGGATGCTGGCTTTTCTGGATTATTTCCATGGGCTTGAAGAGATAGCTACTGGAATTTCAGGCCTGGCAGCCCTTGCATTGTGTAGCCTTGACATTTTCCATGTGTAATTTGCCCCCACCTGCAGTATTTTTTTCTCTAGGAATCTAAGGGGGGTTGTTCTGGTCTTATATTTTGTTAGGTTTTGTATTTTTATTTATACACGTAGTCTTCATTAATGTGATCTGGAACAAGATTTCTAGTCCTAGAATTTGACCTTGTATTGAACCACGTATTGGTGACAGACTGTGGTTAAGCTTAGGGACCAATTGTTAAGGCTACATGCCTACTGCTACCAGCAGAGACTGCTTCCTGGTGCCGAGACCACCTGGCACATGGTCCACATGTCTAAACACCTCCCTCTGCCTTCTCTTTCTGCCACAAACAGGTTGGTTACATCCAAATTCCTTACGTGGAGCAGAGCCTGGAAGACATTATCCCCAAAATACACCTTGGTGTTGCATCTTACCATAATTACTAAGCTCATGACCTGACTCTGTGCTATCTATGTAAAAAAAAGCAGGCATAAAAATCTAGAGTCAATTCACATCTGTACATATGTCCTATGTTTCTCTTTAGCATTCTTCTCTGTATTGACATTTTTCCAAGGCACTACCTGGCTGCCACAAACCCCACATGTGTATGTTTTTCCACCAGCTGGAACCTGGAAAGTCCCCTGAGCACTGCTATTCACACACCTTTGAGTGACACAAGTGTCTGTCCTAATAGCATGACCGAGTGTCAACTGGCCCTCGCTCCTACGGAAAGCAAGGGACTTAGATTAGAACAACCCAGGGCCTGGTCAAGCCACATCATGAATATTTCCAGCATGGGAAATTCAACTATTTCCCTGGGCTATTCTAATGTTTAATTGACCCCATGGCTAAGAATTTTTTTCTTATATCCAGAGGCAATATATATATTCCCTGAAGCAACTCGTGGCTGCTGCCTCTTGTACCACCACGGTGCATTCTCGTGGAGAGAGTGCTTCCACCTTCTTCTCCATAACCAATGTTTTTATACTGTGGACAAGATCAGCTCCCCCAGGCTTTCACTTCTCCAGTGATCTCAAACCACTGATCATTAAGGAAAGCAGGAGAGTGGTGCTGACACTGAGCTGAAGAGGAAAAAAAAGAAATTGCTAGAGCGTAAGTTAGCTGAAATGGATGAACTAGCTTATACGACCAAGCAGAGTTGAAGAGTCTTAAGCAAATCTGACCAGGACTACTGCACAAGTCCCCCTACCCTACCCTACCCTACCCTACCCTACCCTACCCTACCCTACCCTACCCTACCCTCTCTCCTGTCTTTAACATTACACTCCTGCTGTTTGCCTGTTGTATATAATACAGTCAGGCATGTTACTTTCCTTATCCATCTTTTTTAGAGCTCTCTGTATCTAACAGAACCTAAGTACAATCCAGAATTGCCAGCTGGCAAACAAAGGTTGAAAAATTCACTTTCTCAAATAACTTGATCTTGAACTATATATATTGCCTCCACAAACAGGTGCTATCTGCCAGTCAGCTGCTGATGCTTCTATATTTATTAATTGATTACAATTGATTGAAGTTATTGACCAAAAAATATATAATTTTCCTTGTTCCTTCTTAGGAAGGATTGAAGACTGATAAAATGGTTTCCCAAAATCCCCCTTCTCTTATACTGTACAGCATGCAGTTGGGCAACACTTGGAGGCAATGTTTAAAAAATGGCAGCTGAGCACTGGAGAGACTCCAAAAGAACGTATTTAGATAGAGCAATAAGCATAGAAAACACGTTTAATGCTGCAGATAAGCTGTAGTGAGAGTGCAAGTATCAAGGAGACCCGAGAAATAGCTTTTTTGCAGTAGTTATGATGCCTGCATATTATTTACTGTTGAAGAAGAAAAATGGGTAACAGTGATGTGAGTGAGATTTGGATGTGACATGGAAAATGATGCCCTGGAAACACAAGAGTTAAATTCACAAAGTGATTAAAACTTCCCAAGCATATCACTTGGTAGTAATCCCAGATGGCATTTGTGCCAATGATAGATAAAACATTTAAAATAGAATTGTGATTTTTAAAGCCTCAATGAATCAGTCTGTTCTTATACAGGGGACAGATTTTTACAATTTTACTCACATTAAGTCATGCCTTACTCCAAGAATAATCCCATTGATTATGATGGCAATACTGTTCCACAGATGTCTCAGAACAAACGCATATGTAAAAGCAGACTTCATACTTAAGATAAAAGACATCAACCATGAGCACATCTGGGAATTTGATATAAACATATGGTACAAAAAAATTACTGCGGGATGAGAGAAATGTACTTACATAGCAGGTCTGTGGACATGTTTACAGATCAGGCAAAGGAAACCTATGTAAAATAAATGAAAAAGAAAGATCAGTTTTATGAACTAGTGCCATTCATATTCAAATCTCATGCTAGTTATCATATCCATAGTTTTTTGGTTCTTTAGGAAATGTGGAGAACATATCCAGGGAAATCTAGCAAGGAATAATTAAAATTAGAGGAGGAAAAGGGTAAATCCATCTATTAACTCGAGAACAAATGAGTCCATTTCACAATGTGAATTGACGACATTAAAGTAATGCAAAGTAATTAAGTCAGCACAATTCACTACATCCCACTTCCTCATTGATATTTATTATAAAAACAGAATTTTCAGTTGCTGCATATTTTACCCCACTGCATGCCATCTTATGTTTAAGCCTGCTATTTCTGGTATTCATCTTAAGAGTCCTCACAGCAGCAAAGTCAAAGAAAGCATTAACTACACATAGGATAAGGCATTTTGTTTGCACTCTTGAAAGACTTCTGTAGACTTCCAGCTTCCTGCTGAACTCTGTTCATTGGGTTCCCTTCTCATTCATCCACTGTTTTTTTTTGCCTGAATTTTTACTATAGGCAGAGTTTACCGTAAGAGCAGAGTGCTTTTCTGTAGCTGTCTGCAGTCTCAAACACTGTGGGATCTCAATGCATGGATGAGACTGCTTGGAGCAACAGAAATAATAAAGCAAGTAATAATAAGTAATAATAATAGTACTTTCACAAGTAACAGTAAAAATTTCATCAACATATACCTTTTTGCCTTGCCCTGCACAAGTGTTGAAAATTTCAGGCAGGGACTTAAGGTGTGTGCACATGATTTAGGGTGAAAACTTGGCCCTGGTGAAGACAAGGGTATTTTGTTGCTGACTGGAATTGGCCAAAACTACCACGATTTTTAGTCAGATACTTCCAAATGAATTGAAACTAGTTGGGAGAACTGAGGGAAGAGGCACCTGGAAGAAGTCAATAGAGATGGCAGGAAAAATGGACAGCAAGGAAGAATGAGGAAGTGAGGAGGAAATGGACGCCAGGGGAGTACAGAAGTGGTGAGATAGGAAGAAGACAGAGCATGATGATGAAGTAGAGAGGAGTCAGAGGTCTGCTGATGAGAATACGCCAAGAAAGAAGCTGTGATCCAGCTATCTGCTGGATGATGACATTATCAAATTAGCAACAGGTGAACATACATATTCTCATCTGTGAGTGTTCACAGACCCAACCCCAAACCATGACACACAAAGCTAGTAAATCAGACTTGCTGTTTTACCACGTCTCTCACCACAACATAACCCACCATGGATTTAAATTGTCAATCGTAGCATAAAGGGTGATACGTAAAGAAAATACATTTTATAGATGCTCTACACTAGAATTTGGAAGAGTTCTGACTTTGAAATATGAACAGCTGCCTAGTCTTCGCTTCCCACATGCTTAAACATGTCTTTCAAGCCTATGCTGCCTTCACCAAATAGATGACAAGTACATATTTTGCATTTTAAAGGGGTGGGTGTGAAGGGTAGTTGATGGGTATATTGCAGTCTTTATTCTTGAAAATTCAGATTTTTCAACACAAAACCAAAAAGATTCCTCCCACCTTTGGGCAGCATACATTCCCTAACATCAAGGGGATAAAACTGATGGGGAGCAGATCATCAGAGACCTTCAGCAGGGAAGACACTACAAGGAAAGATGCTTCAGTTGCTCGCACACAAGCATCCAGTGCCCTTTGAGATGTGCTAGGATACCTGAAGCATCCACACGAGGCTGATAGATATCATACTGGTTACGCAGGAAAATGAGTCCCTTCTGGGCCAGGAGCTCGAAGCCAGGCAGGATTGCCTAGGGCAGCTCAGACAGCACTCACTGGACGCTTATGTTTAAGCAAATGAATCAAGTCCTACAGTATTGCTGTTTCTCATTTTACATGATGCCAGGTTGAGAACAGCCAGGCTGCTAGTGCAGCATTTCTGAGATCAAGCAGACTGAGGACAGGGCATGAAACAGAAGTGCCTGCACATCAACTTCTCTTCTGTAACCTCTGTCTTCTGCCAAAACAGCTGTCTCCAGTGAATACAGAGCTTGGTACAGACTTGCTTTCGTCTCAGACTAGGACTGTGTGCAGACATGAGAGAGAAGCAGTAAAGGGGCCTAGATGCTCAAAGGACGTGAACAAGTCCTCCTTCCCAGATGAAAACAGTAATGCTGTGAGCAGGGTTTCTATTCCCGATTTCCACCAACCAGAAAATACTTTAATTCTGAAAAACAAAACAAAACAAAACAAAACTACTCTGCAGTTGGACTCCACTCTGAGTGAGGCCCTTGTCTGCGGTATTAATTTCCATCAATTTAGGTCTTGCAGAAGGAACAGTGGCCTTTAATGGCACCCACATGTGACCATACACATGCCAACCTTTCTCATCCCCAAACACAGCAGACTACATTATCACTATCAAAGCAGTGCCATCAACTAATAAAGATTTCAGTCCCCCACTGAATTATGAGGCAAAATGATTTAATTTTGCTGGCATTCCTTTTGCAGGGCAATTGCCTGGCAAACCATCACAAAACAAGAAGCTATCCCCTTCCATACAGTGTAAGTCAGCAGTTTACCTTCATCCTCCCACATCTGGTCTGCCAACAGTCTCTTGCCAGGAAAAAGTCCAGCCTCGATCCATCCTCTCCCTGCCCCTCACATGCTTGCCACCCAGCCATACTCTAGTGACTTTGTCACTCTAGTGACACTTATAGGATGTGGCCAAAGGTACAAGACTGCTGCGGAAGATTCAACCCAGGCAATGAGGGCACTATGAAGAAGATAACCATAAATCACCAAAGTGTGTTTCTACATAGGCTCCAAAAGTCTGAGCAACTTCCTCTATTCTCCTGTGTACGGTGCTCTGGTGAGCAAGCATTAACAGCAGCAACCCCACAGTGCCCAAGTCCCGCACTTGGGGAGGGCATAGAGAGTGCAAACCAAGAGCAAACACCTCCTGAGGGCATCCCAGTCCCAGCAACCCAAGCCACTTGCAGGGCAGTAGAGCAGTGGGTGCACCTGCTCCTCTTCCAGCAGCCGGTCATGTTATCTCTGCTGGTGTGAAGATAAGCACAGCAAGGTGTATTTGCAGAGGCAAGGGAGTGTAACCAGAACTAAAAGCTCCTTCATAAGCTGTGCCAGCCCTTCCCTGCAGTTACTCTCAACACAGACCCAGAAGCTCCTGTCCCAGCCACAGAGAACAGCCACCAAAATCCTGCTTCTGCTTCAAGGCCAGTCCTCTGGTGCATGAGGGCACCTCTTGCCCGCTGTATTGCCCCTTGTCCCAGGGGGCTGCAGCACATGCAGAATGGCACATGCACAACCACGGCAGTCACTTCTGCTGTGCCAGCTAGGCACAGTGCCTGGTGGTTTCTGGCCACGTTGGCTACTCGTGAATCTAAACTTGGGTGGTTGGCCTCTGGCCACCTTGGCCTCAGTTTGACATTCCTGTTGGCCAGTCTTCTGTGGTTTTACTCCTTGTACACCACATTGGCCTGTACATGAGTGCTGCAGGTATATCAGCCAAACTTGCTATGATGCCCACACAACCAGAAGTTGACTGTGGTTGCCCTTAAATACTGTCTTTTTTCATCAGTGGATGGGCAGAAGAGGAGGAGGAACAGAGAGGGGAATGTTTCCCATACCTGGAAACTGCAGCCACGAGAATTAATTTGAGGCAAAACATTCTGAGGTTCTTGAGGGCTTTCATGTATCAGGAAATCGGCTTATGAATTTAAGATGAGTAGGACTTGATGGTATGATAGATGGTTAGCAATGTTTACAGAGAGCAAAGCACAGACTACAGGCATATTGGATGAGGAAAAGTTCAATGCCTTGTGGTGGTAAACATGGGTTATGCACTGGTAAGAGGAATGGAAGGTGCATTTGGTTCTGCCTACTGAGGAGAAGGACATGTTGTATATTGGTACATTGGTATATGAGCCAGGCAGGATTTCAGGTTTTGTTTTTCTTAGGTTTTCTACTATTGCCAAAAATTTACAGAATTTGCATAGCGTATTTTGCAAGTCACTGCAGTGGGTACTCTGCAAGCATGTGTGATTTGGGGTGGGTGTACACTGTGGCAGTTTCCCCACTGGGAAGGAGCACCCGTTCCCCTGTTTGTTCTGGTACAGAGGATGCAGGAGAAATTAAATCAGCCAGCCAGTTCCCAGGTATGGTCCATGAGGCCCTGCGTGGGGATCAGGGCCCCTGCTGCACCAGAAGGAAGGTGAGATCCACAAGAAAATGGACAGCAAGGGAAACCAGCCCCCACAGGACCTCTGGCACTGTTCACAGATAAGACATGTGAGGGCTGCCTATAGTGGCCTTGAAAACTGTTGCAGGAAGCACGGCCGAAAGCACGACAGACACCAGTAGAGTCAGATCATGCTCCATTTTATTGCCCGAATAGCCTAACTTTTATAATGAACTTAACAGGGGCAGACAGTGTTTCACACAAGATTTTTGGTCAAAAGCACGCAGACAAACAACTACAAGAAAACAACCCCACCTGCAAGAAAACAACCCCCTTGTGATTAGCAGTCATATAGACCTTGTCCTTGAAGCCAGCTACTGGTAACAATATTTTTCTGAATTCCTCAATTGGGCGGTGTGGGAACAGTCATGGGAACTTCTCATAGTTGCCCTGGTAGCTTGGTTTGCTCAGCTACAGCAAGTCATGGGATTTTTGCTGTTTCAAAAAATCCCTCAACAGAAAACTACCTTGCATACCAGTGGTTGAGCATTGACAGCTCAGCTCAGCAAAAGGGGGAACAGAAGTTCCCCTTTCTAGTCCTTCTGTGCCTGGAAAATACGATGGTGGCACCTGGTTAAGGTTTCTGAATGCAATTCTCAATGAAAGCCTTCGCTAGAGATGACAAACTCCACTGCAAGGCAGGCCAGGAAACTGCTCTGACTGAGAGGAGCCTTTGCAACATCTGCAGCATAAGCCTAGAGCTCAATGTTCGAGACAGCTGTCCTGCATGCAATGCCACAGCACTGTCACATGGGCTCATGTGTTAGGGCTCTACCTAGGACCTGACTCTCTCAGAAAATGTACACCTGCCTTCCCTGGCATCGTGGTCCAGAAAGTCGGAGGAAAAGCAGGCACAGACATGGACAGAGCTAAGTATCAGCAACAGGAAAAGCTTTCATCTTAACATGCTTATGCTGTGGGTGCTACTCGTATGTCTGCACCGTGATGCCATCTGCAGATGGCAGGAGAACATGCTGTCTGCAGAAGAAACTCATGTCATGAGGAGACAAAGACCCGTATGATACTTTCTGAATTATGAATCCACTGTGCTCAGAAGTCTGGCTGGTCTGAACTAGTCAGCACCTACTACAGAATATACCCCCCCCCATCTCCCACTCCCTGAGCCCTCAAAGGTTAGTACAGAGCTCCTTACATTGCTCTCGGCACAATAGTTTGCCTCAAAAACCAATGCTAATTACCAGTGCAGGCACTGCCTAATGATTTGACATTACATGGCTCAAAAATGCACCTCAGTGCTGTGCTGCATGTCAGAGAGATGCATTAGTTCATCAGTCCCTGGAAGACTTTTCCTGATGCTGTGAAGCCATCTCTCCACCCTTTTCATAGAGATGTGAAGGGGATACTGCTATATTTCAGATACTCCGAAAATTGTGCTGTACAACCTGTTTATAGATTCACAGCAGCCCCACGTAAAAATAGATGGCTTGTAACTGTCCAAGTACTGTTCATGACATTTTAACTGAGCAGAGGTAAAATGCAAGTAAAAGCATTTTCTTTCAAGCTAAGTAACGCGGTTGCAGATGTCTTTAAAATACACGAGCAAAGACGTGACAGGAAAACCACACTTAACCTACTTACACCAAGATTAAATCAGGAAGGACTCTTTCTTCCCCCTGACAGAAACTGTTTGCCAGGGCTTCACTGTCAGCATACCTTATGCCTCGAGTTGTATCCATTAGAAGAAAGCACACCTTTTGGTGACAACGCATCTACTGCACTGCATTAGAATCCCATTAGTGCTGCCCACTTGTTCTTTTTTGGCTGTCGCTAGCTCTCGTGCTGGGCATTTCTGCTGACATAGTTATTCTCTTGAATTCATGAACAGGAAGGAAAATCTCAGTGATACAGAAATGATTTAAGTATTAACAGGGGAGGAAACAATACAAAGGACCAAAATCTCCATTCAGAGAAACCTACACAGACTTTCTGAAGTTAGTATTAGTCCCACACGTGCACCCAAAATCAGGATTTGGCACATGATGATTACAACTCACCAAACACATCCCACAGTAAAATTTTGTGTCTTTTCATATCTACCACATATGGAGTCCCTTTCATAAACTTATGTAATTTTTTCACATCATGGAATTATTTTTATAATTAGAAAACAGTACAACTCTTCTACCATTATAATATTTTTCTTTATTATATGGGATTCTGCATCTTTTCCTGATTAAGAAAATAACTTGGATATAGCAACATATCAACACTTGTGTCCCGTCTCTAGAAATCTGGCTCATGGACATTGCAGTTCTTCATATGGAAGTTTTATGTGTGAATGTAAAAAGTAAAGTCAGGAGTTACATATGGAACATTTCTCCTTTTCAAAGGACTAAGCAGAGGTAAAAGAATAAGGAGCAAAATCCTAAGGGAGATGGTGAAGAATAAGTAATGCGCTCAAGGATACAGTTTCTCTAATGCGTTTACTGAGAATACTTTGTTTAGCTTCTTAATATCCTTTTAAAGCATGCGTGCACACACACAGGTACAAATATATAAACTAGGCCTGCTGCTGAAGGATACTTTATAGCATCTCTAAGGATTAAATGCCTCCCTATGCAAGCTACCTAATGCAATGTCAATTTCCAGTGATTTCAAGAGATCAGGCAAAGAGACATCTAATTGACTTCAACAATTTTTGGATCAGTTGGTTCTTATTTCGAACAACTTACACTAAGTGTTAAACTTGGACAGAATACCTAAAAAAAGTCCTGTCTTCCCATTCCTTGCACCAACCAATCAATACTCTAACCTGCTTATGATCATCTCGACATGTAGCACTATCAAATATGGTCCATATGTAAACCTAACCTATTCAAGTCTACCTTAACTTTTAAAAAAATATATCTCACAATATTCATTTAAAGCAAATCACTTTATATTCTGTGTCTTAACCCTAGAAACACAAAGACCAAAAATTCCCACGTCTTGTTCCTTAGGAAGTTTCTCTGTTCTGAAGTACGCCAGTGTCTCTCATTATCATTTTCCTAACATCGTACCACTTGATGTTGGTCTACTCTGGTCAGCAAAAGACCTATGGCAGACAGTGCAACAAGTATAGGTCTTTGCCTATCTCCAGTGCAAGGAAACGCTATGAAATAGTATTTTTTAAAAAAGATAGTAAAAAAGGTAGCCCAAATCCTAGGGAATGACACAAAATAGTATCTCAGACCAGTCTTCCATTCTGAGGGCTGCTGTGTTGTTTGGCTTTGCAAAGCACTCAGCACTTTGACTGTGATCCAGCAAAGCATTTCTGCATTTCCCATGTCTTACCACCACTGGCTTACAGGGAACTATTTGTACATGTGAAGACAAACCTACACTTCTGTGTTTTGCTGGGTCAAGTCCTAGGCACCAATCATCTTTCTGGATGCTTGTTTTGTTCTGAGAATCAGTTAAAAAAAGAGCTAAAAAAAAAATAATCTTAAAAGTGTGAGTTTTAAAAAGCCTCAAGACCCAGGAACATTCCTAAAATAATTTGCATTCCACAGCAGAGGGCAGAAACATTTCCATTTCAATGAGTCTGTGGAGAGGATTCTGGTCTACTAGCTGAAACTCAGGACTGAGCTGGCACAAAACAAACACAAAACCCACTTGTATGAAGTCATGTGAAAAAGCACTTTTCCTGTGAGACATTCTTTCTCAACACACTGGCTAAGCTATTCTCATCATTTTAGACTCAAATTCCAATCTTCCCTTTAGGAACAGGCACCCACTTTTGGCCAGGGAAGCCACTGACAGTTGGGCAGATTGATAGAGAGATTTTCCCTTCCTTGTCTGCATTCTCTTTATGCAGCCTGCCACAAAAAGTCAACAAGCCTCCTGGAGCTTAAAAAAGGTTTTACGAAAGTCTTGGCTTTAACACTATCTCCTTTCATAAGCTCACTACAAGTAAAACATATTAGAAGCTGCCAGCTTTCCAAAAATGATGAATGAAACCTACAGCAGGCCAACGAGTCAGCGGGCCCACACGTTTCCACTTACAGCCATAATCACACCTGTGACCAGAAAGGAGGTAAATGGATTTGGTAAGTACTTCAGCAACAGAAGTAAATTTCAGGAAAGCTTTAAAATAGATTTATCATCTGCAAGCCAATATTTTACCTTACACATCTTGCTTAGATTATGGTAATTTAAAATCTCCCAGCTTCAGATATTCATAAACTTTGCACATACCTACATCATCCAGATGTGTCCTATACCACTGTATTTCAATGTAGCATCGCTACTAAATTATGTAAATACTCATATACAAATTATTTGGTCAAATATCACTTTCAGAATCTTGCTCTTACTCTTAAAACAGCTTTAATTTTCAATCCTGTGAAACTCATTTCATTCAGAAATTACTAAAACTAAGGAACTTTTTATTTGAAAAAGGACTTCAGGTACAGAATATTGGTATTTATACAGGTATTTTAGATGCAGCATGCGGTCTTAATAGCGAGTCTTACAGGTCTGGAGGTTTTGTCTCTAGCTGCTTTGTAAAAGCTGGACATCCCTATATGTAACTTATGTATCGAACCACAATTAATGCTGTTCCCAAATATTCCCCACTGTTTCTTAACAGCATCTCGTCTACTACAAATGCTATATTCCCTGTTTTCAATCTAGGGACTCAAACTTAAAATAAATAAATAAAAATTGCTTGAAAGCTCTCTGTCATATCCTCACACTATTTGTTGCAACCTGCAAAACCTAAGATTTTAGCAGCAGCTGCTGGATTTGCCAGCGGCAACCTCTGCAGCAAAAAAACCTTCCTTCCTTTCACTCCAATCTGCAGGCGTGGAATGGCAAGAGTGAGATACTTCATGTAAAATGCCATCTATTGCATCCTACAATACAGATGCAAAGTGCAATTATTAAACCTAGTTTACAAAGCTGGAGTACAATAAATCATCAGGGCTTAATACTCAAGGAGTGATTTCTTTCTTTTATTTTTTCCTCATAAAGAGTATGTTCATTTTAGGGGTTCTATTTTCATAGTATGCTTGCAATGCCTGCACTGCACAACCCTAAATGCTAAAAAAAAACAAATCCTCCAAATATTGCATATGAACTTCACTAATGAAAGCTGCACAGGTTCCCAAATGTTCTTTATCTGTTTCTTTCATTTTTCATTTCATTCAGAAACCAGATGATGATCCTGAAAATCAGCAAGTTGCTGCTCACAGATTACTGCTAAATAAATGTAGATATGGGCACAAAATCACTACAATGAATCACCATTCCTATCTAGCATAATAACCTCTATCAGAGGTATAGGAAAGAGAAAAAGCTGGTCCCCACTGTCAGCTACTGATCTGTTGAGCCTCTTGTTTTCCCAGACTGACAGCTTGTAGCACAGAGTTATAATTAGACCTCTTCCTTTCAGAGGTCTGGATTGGAAGCCTTCTTAGTAACTGTATGGTACACAAACCCCCTTGGGTCCTGTGCCACTCTTTACACGTTACTCAAATAAGAAGCCAAAAAAAGAAAAGTGGCATTAAATGCTTGTTTAAAAATTTAGCCTTGTAATTTCATCCTGCAATGTAGTCCTCATGTCTTCTCTGGCAAAACTGAAACTTAAATGAAAGGAGGCCGGCTCTTGCCTAAGCAAGCTTCTTTTTTCAGTGCTGGAGTATGCAAGAGGAATTAGGAAATCAGAATAACAAGGCCAACGCTGAATAGTCTTGTAGAGGCTGGTAAAGGATGAGTTCTCAGCCACTGGCTCCACAGAATGAAGAAAACACTTAAAAATAAGTGACCATTAACTCCTATATCAATACTAAATTAGTTACATGAAATTTGGTGCACTGTGGAGGAATGCTAAGTACAGGAATACATCATTTCTTTGGTTAAAAGTTGCCCTGATGCAGAAAAGCTTGTAATGATAATCTAGAAAAAATAAATCCTGTGATCTCCAGCCTTTCATTGAAAGTTCACCAAGAGGTCATTTGTCCTTATTTCTTCACTCAGTTGCATGACCTCTTCAACTTTGACATCTGAAACATTCATTCAGCATGGTTCAGTGAGTTAATGAAAACCCAAATCCACTCAGACATTTGACATCTGCACCCCAAGTTACCAAAAGGTCATTTTAGCAATTTATAAAATCTCTGTGAACATATTCTGTGAGGTGTTCATATCGGATGAAAGGTCTGCAGGTGGAAGAACTTATGGCTATCTAAGAGTGTCCACTATCCAATACTTAGATGGTTTTAAGTGTACTATTCTTGTTGTACCAGTCTTCAACTCCACTAAAATGTTTTAAAAAACAAACAAACAAAACCAAAAAACAAACAAACAAACAAAAAACCCTACACCACAGGATTTCTGGTATTTGTTCACTGACGATAAGCAAACCAGATTCTCATGTGGAGAATCTTTACGATGTCAGTGCTCTGCAGGCACAAGCTGAAGGCAGAGTTCACATTTTTCACAAAGATAATGCTGGATGTTGCCCTGCAAGCTCCACAGATTCAAGTTTTGAAGATCACCCTTGTTGAATTAAAAGATTGAAAAATGACTATTTGTTACAATTTAAGAGTCTGAAACCAAAATATGTTATTAGACTTGTAACAGCAAGAGTAGCACCCAAATAGGTCCACAACATCTTTTGCTAACAGACTGGAATTTAGAAAAAGTCATGGTTATAACTTTAAAAATTAAATTAGTTGATTAATAAAATAATCAGTGCAAATTACAGATAATAAAGAAAATTTAGAAACTTATATAGCCCAAAGAATTAATGAATTTCATAAGAAAAAAAAATACCCTCCTAATATTTTTACAGATTAAAAAAATAAATTAAAAAAATACATGCTGCATTGTCTTCAAATATCTTGTGAACTGTTCAACTGATGTGCGTACAAAATATTTAAAATGACTTAATTTTTATACTGTTTTAAATTAGCTTAGGGAGTCGATAGTCATTTTTGTAATGTCTTATTCTAAAATTCCTTACAATTTTAATCTATTTTAAATGGTAATAAAAGATGTTATGGAAAACTTAGTAAAAGTTTGACAGATTTCTTTTAATAAAAACTAAGACCCCAAACCCCTTCTTAACTAAGTCACTTTGATGACTTCTTACATACTTGCATGCACTCTGTAACTCAGGATTTCATCTTTGTCAGGGGTCCAGAACCTAAAATTTGTTTTTCACAGAGGCCTGTAAATAGTTGCCCGTATTGGTGCTGAGGCATGTAAAGACTACACTGTTCTGAGATTCAGGCTTTAGTGCTGACAAATCACCAAAGCTTTAAGCTCAACTTTAGGAGAAAAATCAGTTACAGTCTTCTAATTTCTCATAGAATAAGATAAAGGGGGAGAAATCATTTTACTCTCCTATTTATCCTTCTTTTCTTCTTTGTCCATGTTTGACCAGGGCAGCCTCTCTTCATTTTAGTCAATAAATGCATTAAAACTATACAACATTTTTCTTAATCAAAAAGCTCCGCGTATCTTAGCAGATGCAGTGAAAAATCTGTAGAGCAAGCTCATGAATTAAAAAGGGAGATGATTCTCTCTATCACTCATGCTCAGAATATTTTAGAGAAGAACAGCATGGAAATGCACACAGGTCAAGTAAAGATGATTTCCAAGCGTGAAAATTATTCTCGTCACTGGCAGCTGTTGTGCGAGAAGTAATAAGGCCCAGAAGCCTTGCTGGGCATGAACAGTGATAAGAATATCATTAAGATCCATCTGCAACCTCCAAAATACTGAAAATTCCTCTGCAAGCTTTTGTTCTGAGCATAAGTTAAAATCCAACGCAACAAGTCTCCAAAACAGGACATTGTGAATGAAATTATAGCAGTAAAAAACTTTTCACCATCATCCCTCCTCCTACCCCTGTTGAGCTGACAGAAGGGAAAGCAGAGAGTACTTTTTAGAGGCACCAACTTTCAAGATTTTCAGATTTTAGAGTAAACTTGAGCTAGCTCTGCCTGCTTATTTACTTGTTTTGTGAGGAAAGCAGCGTTAGGTTTGTAAAAACAAATGAGTCATGTACCAGTCAGAATATTTCCAGTAAAGCTTATTTTTGTCTGAACGTGCTCAGATACTGAAACTAAAACATTTTACAGAAACATATTGGTTTCACTGACGGTGATGAAGCAGTGCTATTGGCTGTGTGATGTTTTGCTGAAATTCTTAGTTTCACCCTCCTTCATTGGGGATACAACCACCCCCACCAAGTATGGAAATCCTCACCTGGCACTGTTTTTCTTAATGTCATCAGCACCTACCCTGAGGGCTGTGAGAGAACAGCAATCCCTTTTCAGTGCTTGGCACCATCAGAACAAGGAAGGACCATTTTGGCTGCCAGGTCTACAAGAAGCAAGTGATGCATTCACCCTGGATACATCGTGTACTAGTTGTGAAACTTCTCCTCCACGGAAAGGGTTCTGAAAGAACGAGGAGGAGGAGGAGTGCTTTTATTCTACTCCATTTGGATTCATTCTGGCCAGAAACCCAAGGCTTTTCTTGGATGAGCACTGAGCACACAAAAAGGTAGTGTTTCAAAAGGCAAATCACCTGCCTCTCTTTCATTGTGAGAGGTATTGAGTCACCTATTTAATTAGTATCAGTGATCAACGATATACCTAAGAGGAGCTGAAGCAGAAAAGAGTTATGATGGATCTTAGCTCCTTGACTTGACTGCTTTAAAACATTAGTAGTATTGGGAAGGGTTTAATGCATTCTATTTACTCAACGATGCAGGTGAGCCATGACTCCCACTAACAAGGAAGAAAAAAATCAAAGGCCAGAAAGCATCCTGGGCTGCATGTGTAGAGCTTGTCACTTTCTAGAACATTAAAAAAGGCTGCCAGAGACCTCTCCGGACAGAAAGCTGAGCTGGTTGCTCAGACTAACTGAAAACTGAATTCAAGTGTAACTTCTTACATTGAAAAAAAGCAGATCTGTTTTTGTTCTGCTCTTCCATCTAAGAGTTTCACTTTTGATTCTTCAGTCCAACTTCAGTTATGTTTTAGTAACTGCTTCCTTTCAGCTAATACTTCCTTATATTTCATTAACTTTCCTTTGCTTCATGCCTACTGTCGCTTTCCAAACCTTTGTTTGTCATCACACTTTCCCCTCCTTTCACATCCACCTTGACTTTCTGCCCCCAGACTCAGCACACCACAAACAGAGATGGCTCTGGAGGTGATTCTACCTGGCACAGAAGGAACAGCCACCTCTACGGGGACAAGGCAAAATTTGAACTAGCTCAAGAATGTTTTTAACGTGGACTTCACTGGTGCCTCAGTTGTTTATTATTGCAGGGTAATATAGCACTTAGATACTTGATGTCTTTGGGTGTCAATCCCTCAAGGTACCGGCAAAACAGAATTGTAATGCTTCATAAATCTCTTGCTTATTGCTCAGCCTTGCTGCACTTTCTTCATTTTAATCTTTAAAAGAGCTGTATTGGTTCTAATGTTACCTACTTGTGTAAGATAGGATAGGATAGGACAGGACAGGACAGGACAGGACAGGACAGGACAGACAAATGCTGTTCATCTAAGGCTGCAGTGAAATAACATTCCAGCTAGACTATATGAAGAAAATATCCATGACAGTTGATGACCAAAAAAGCACGTGGGACTTATGCTGCTGCAGTTGTCTCTGAAATACATCAATGATACTCTTGCAGAAGTTACCCTTGCTTATACCTCAACAGTCCCTCAGCACCGTTCATAGTAACAGGGACTTGGAATCAAGAGACTGAGCAGAGGAACAAGGCTATGTCACAACACTCGGAGGAAATGCTGTGTATTGCCTTTGTCTGGTCTAGGCATCAAGTGGACTACAGGGATATTTCCTTGCCTATGTGCAACATAATGGAATTGCTCTATGTGCAACACAGGGGTCTGGACCAGCTTAGCCACCAGCTAAGCTACCTTACTCATGTGCACAAGTTTCCCAACAGGAGCCCAGTGCCCCACCTAAGGCAAAAAGAATACCACCAAGCCAGACAAGACGGATGTATTGCAAGAGAAGGACATTCTCCCATCATATCTCAACATACAAAAGAGACAAATTCCCTGTTCCTCCCCAGGATATACACATAAAACAGGCAATGAAGAAACATCTTGCTAGGGCAGACCCATTCCTAGCTCCCTCAAATTACAGGAGGAGGAGAAAATGACCGGGATGGGGAATTCACCCACATTACATGGAGGATGGAGTCCCAGCGGTTGGGCTGAGATGAATGTCAGCACTTACTCTCTGACCCTGTAGGTCTGTAGGTCAGGCAGAGCTGGGAGGTCATCTTCTCCAGCACTTAATCATTGGAGAGTCAGGACCAGGTGCTGTTCCTAGCAGCAGACCACAGTGATATGCCTGAGATGCTCCCTACACTTTCTTTTAGACTCTAATAGCAGCACCAAAGTTGAGATGAGCAAGATGAAATGCACACAGATCCCACGCTTCACAGCTACTCATCAAGGCTCTTGACACAGACAAGAACTAGAGTTTTCATTTATATTTGCTTAATATCTTCAAAGATTTGTTATCAACTCAAATCCCCAGACCTTTTTTCTATAGTTGAAATTGAGCCTCTCCGTAGCAAAAAAAAAAAAGATGAAAACCAAAAAATAAGTCAGATGTTGAATTACCAACTCAGCATGACTGAGCTGGGTTGTTTAAAATAATTTAAACACTTTTACAACTCACCACAAGGACTAGAAATGCATGTTCTGTAGTTCTGCATTTTATTCCCCTTGCAGTTTTTAACAGGTTTAGGCAAGGTAACACACAGTGTCAGCGAGTCCAGGAATGTCCCTTGAAAATCTCATATTATGAGTGGGAGAAAACACTGGGTGGTCATCAGTGTGATCAAGTTCCCCTTCCAAATCATTACAATTGTAAATCAATGCCTTATAAAGCAATCTGTATCATAATTGTATCATAATTCCATTTTGGAATTACAAATAGTTAATGTCATTTGGGAAGTACAGATTTCCCTGTTGCAAGTTGTTTGTGAAACAGCTTCTCCTTAAAATAGTGTTCTAGGCGCAGGAGAAAGATAAAAGCAGATCTTCCCTGTCCTCCAAGACAGAATTAGTTTACCAAGCCATCCTTGATCCTGATTTAGCACTGCAACTCATGCCATTTTACAAGGGGTGCTCAATCTGTATAGTACAGACAGAAAAATCAAGAGAAAGGAGCAAATATCAGGCACACACAGATAAGGACAAGTGGAAAGGTCTGTCTGTTTTACATCTTCATGTAGAGACATCTGTGACCCGAAACATGCTTTCAGAGTGAAATACAAACAGAGAAGAACGCATTTAAGAAAGAGAAACGTCGGCAGCAAAACAGAGCTAAAAGCAAAATATTTGATTATTCTCAGGACGTGTGTGGAGTTAAATTTTACGATCAACTTTCAGGATTTTCCCCATGCAGAATTCAAGGAGACTGACCTTCTGTCTGTCCTAAGCCTTGTCATTTCCTGCTAGTTCTCATAAAATAGCAGTATCCTTGGCAGTGTTCTGAAGAGATTTCCTACCTGTTTCCACACACACACATGGAAAAAGAACAAACAGTTTCTTCTGGGTTAAGTGACAATTAAATGGTGTGGTCAGTTGTATGGTGGCATGTGCTTAAGTAGGTGTGTGACCGCTGTTCCCTTGGCATTTGGAGCAGTCTCATTTGATTCATGCTTATCTTAGAAAGCAGGAACATCTTAAAATAAAAACTCGGTGGAGCCAGTAGGGAACTAGCTGGCAATGCATGCTTTAAATACGCTCTGGTTCTGCAAACATCTTGTGAGCAGGGTTACTCTTAGTGAAGAGGACTATTCATGTCCATAAAGTTAGGTGTAACGTCAAGTGCTCAAGCAAATGAAACATATAAAACACCAGCACAGGCAGCCTCAAGTGCAGCGCGTGTATTCACTTGTGGGAGGGGTGGAGGTTGATGGGCTTGGTTTTTAATAATCAGCCAAGAAATTAAGTGCTTGAGGGAAAGAGCAGAAGGGGCAGAGGCCCAGGTCCCAGCCCCTGAAACACACTGCAGAATAAGCGTGTCGTGACAGTCAGGGGGGAATTATCTCGTGCTGCTTCCTTGCTGCTCCATCCTGACAAAGGGGCAGGCAGGGAAAGAAGAAACGTGTGTGCTTACAGATCCTCACAACAAGGAGATCCTCACTGCAGAGCGGATTATTGAACTGAGAGGAAACAGAAGTTGCTGCCTTTAGTTAGGGAGCATCAATCTGTGACCTGCTGGTTTATGTTACTGCAAAATGAATGCTAAACAAGTGTCTATGTTAAAAAACAGAAAGTCTACCTAGAAGCAATGCACTCAAAGCAATTTAACTCTTCATATTTTAAAAACAGAGGAATTTTAATTTATCTTGAAGAAGCCAATCTGAGGCTTCAACCTGGTTAAACTTGGAGGTGTAAGCATATTATTTAATAGCCCCTTCCGCCTTCAAGAAATAATTATCTTGTTATGCTTATGTGCTTTCCTGCACAGAACTCTCCAAACCTCCCACTGCTGTTCTCACTGTGACGTGTAGGGCCACAGAAACCGGTAGTTTTTCTGATCTTGTTTCTTGTTTTCATTCCCATTCAACCCATATTCTACCTCTTACGTAAATAATCAGTATTTACCATAAATTCTGAATGACCAGGTCCTGTTCAAATGTCAGAGATGCACCAAGCAAAAATTGAGAACCCTGTGACAGTCGGCCTCTTACGCAGTTTATTACTGCTCCAGGATCTATACGAGCTCCCATTAGGTTTGCAAATGAGATTTTGACTGCTTTGACTTACAATGCAGGACAAGTAAGTGCACACTAATGGCGGAAAATATACCAAATGCATAGCTGCACCACGGCAGCAAATGCACGCAATATCAAATAATAATCACACAATTTGTCACTGACCCTGTCACTGTATCCGTACTTCTGTCCAGAGGAATTGCTCATGTTGCATGCAGAGCCACCTGCCTGGCACAGCCCCGTTTTGGGTTTTACAGTGCTACAGCTGGGCATGCACGGGGGTGGAGCGGTGCTTGATGCACAGCTTTTCCAAAGCCCTCGCTGGGATGGGAAGGACCAGTGAATGGGAATTCCCAAAGACAACACTTGTATTTCTCTCCAGTGAAGGGTCAGGGCACAACGAAGGTGCTGCACACGTGGGTCAGTACAACACAGTGGGCACTGCAAGAAAACGAGATATTGGTGTCTTGCAGGAGAAGTATGCCATGCCCAACGTGAGGGAGGAGAAGAGGTGCGTGCCCTCTCCTAGTGCTGCAGTCAACCTGCCCCCTGGACAGCGGTCAGCCCCCCAGAGAAATCACCTGAGGGTCAGGGCAGGTGTTGAGGGAAGAGGAAGCAAGACCTCTTCTTTGAAACCCTACTGGCCTCTGATCCAAAACCTTTAGGGAGTATCACGATACCACTTCATGCCAACAATGTCAAACAGTGCCACTTCTCCCAAGGGCTCCAGCACACAGAAATTAAGAGAAGTTGCCAAATCCTTGCAGCACCACTTGTCGCTTTGCGTCGCCGCACGTGATTAGGCATCTGAGACTGGAAACACATCTTCTGCCAGCCACTGGTAGAACAGAGATTCAGGTCCCACAGGCTGATGGCAGTTCTGTGACTGCAGCGCTGGGAGACTTGAGTGCTCTACAGATTTGGAGCTTCTTCCTTCCTCATTCTGCCAGAGCTGGATTTGCTAATCTTTTGGCAGTAACACCATGCACATCCTCTCCTGGCACTTTTCGGAAAGAGGATGTAGGTGGTATTTGTATTTATTACTGAAGACACTGGTCATCAAGGTGATACATATAGACATGTATATATACAATATATACACGTGTATCATGTACCCAAAGCATAACTTGGATTTTGTCCTTCATACATCTAAAGATATCAGCTGCAGGTGGAAGATCATATTTAAGGTCACGTTTTATAGACAGATACAACTTTGTGCTCTCATCAAATAATTAAAATGTCTGCTACAAAGGTGGTTAGCCTCTTGCAAGGAGATCCATGCACGTTATGCTCAGGTCAAACACGGGAAGCAGCCCCTGGGGAAGCGTTTTGGCTGTCCTGCACTCACCTGTCCACCACAAACCCAAACTGTCATTTGGTTGCGCGACGCAGACTTGTCACAGAGCAACGAGAACAAAACAAAACTGAAAGTTAAAAATTAACAAACTTAGACCCTTCAAAAACAAAAAACAAAAACAACCAAACGACCCGTCCGGTGCGGCAAATCCCTCCTCCCCCCTTCGGAAAGCAATCGGGTCTCCCCCGGGGGCCGGCGGCGGCGAGGGATGGGGACCGAGGCGAGCCGGCAGCAGCTCGGGGGGCAGGGGCTGAGCCCGCGGCTGCCCCCGGTACCGACCCCAGCCCCCGGGCAGCTCCGTGCCGCAGGGCAGCCCGCACCGGGGAAGGCACCGAGAGCTGCCCCCACCCGCTACACCCGGCGTGGGGCAGAGGCAGCCGAAGGGGAGAAGAGTTTAAAAAAAAAAAGCAAACAAAAAAACAGCAAAAAGCACAAAACCACGCAACCCGACGGCGGGCTCCCGTGGCGTTATGGCCTCCCCGCGGCCGTGCAGGTGCTCAGGGCCGGTGCTCGCCCCCGGCCCTCCGCCCCTCCCGGCCCCTCCCGGCCCCTCCTGGCCCGGCCGCCCCTCACCTCATGGCCCGGCTCTGCGGGCGCCGCCCGCTGCCCCAGCACCGGGCCGGGGAGCGCAGCGGCGGCTCCGGCTCCGGCTCCGGCTCCAGGGGAGGCTCCGGGGCTCGTCCCGGCCCCCGGGAGACGCCTGGCGGCGGGGCGGCGGCGGAGGGGCCGGGACGGGGGGGAGCGGAGGGGGCCGGGCGGGACAAGGCGCCTGCCCCCTTCTCCTCCCCCCTCGCCTCTCCCCTCCTCCCGGGGGGGGGGGGGGGGGTTGCTGGGCCCTGCTCAGTTTGGAAAGTTTTGGGATTTATTTATTTATTTATTTATTTATTTATTTAATAAGTAGAAATATCGCAGGTTTACGGCCGCGGGGATTGTAGTGAGCTACAGTGAGCTGTCGGGCCATATCTACCTTCTGCCTTGTACCAGTGGAGCTACCCCGGCAGTGAGAAACTGCACTGGATCACAGGATCTCAAGGCACCAAGCACTGTCACAGAGGTGTAAAGGTGTCTCCTGCAGGGCAGGACAGGAATCACAGCCAGTGCTGTCCGTTGCTGCTTGCTGCTCTTAGAGCAATGCAGCTCCTGCGGGCCCCCAAGGCTGTGGCCATTAAGGATGGATAAGGCGAGATTTGTATTTAGCACGTGTATATTAGCAAGCGTTTTCATGGTGTATTTTCCTTATCCGTTCTCTCCTCACCTCTTTGAAACCTGTGGGTTCTGTCAGCAGCAAGCCAGCCATGAATTTTGGGCTTGAGACTGCTCCCAGCCTGTCACTGTGCTACAGAGAAATGGACAGTCTGCTTCGGTCCGTCGGCATCAAGAGGATTTCAAGAGGATTTCCAAACGGAATCAGAAACAAGCAATCTCAATGTCTTCCCTACTTCTCAAACAATTGCTGAAGTAAACATGAAGCTAAACTGCTGAGCTGGTTGTTGGAGCAATGCTTTGGCTCTGCTTTGCAGAGAAAGCAAGAGATGGAAACCACGTGGACAGTTTTATTGTCACCAGCAGCTTTTGGGAAAGACATGCAGAGACAAGCAGCCTGACTGGGCATGCATGCAGCTGTCTGGGGCTTTTACTGACCCCCAAAGTACCCCGCTGGGTACCTGACAGCTACAGCTGGTCCTTTGACCAAAATGAATGGTGTACCTGGTTTCTGGTGGTTCCCGGGGAGAGCACCCACAGCCTGCATCCTGACCCAGTGTGCCACTGATCAAGTTGCTTATTAATTATGAAGCCCAGAATCCCACGATCTCACCGAGGACTCTGCTGGGTGACCACTCTTGGCTCCTCACACTGTAAACATATGTGGGCTTTGCAAAAGGCCAATGCACACCCAGGGCCCAGCACAAAGCCCCCGCTGCCAGATGAACACCCTGCCACAGGTCAGAGCAGTGCCTGCCTGCACCTTGTCATGGTGGGGTGGCTGCAGCCTGTCCTGCACTGTAGTGCCAGATGTACTGTCCCCATGTCCCTTGCCCGCACCCCTGTGTGACGTCGCTGGGGCTGTGAGCAGGTATCAGGAATGAGGAGCTCCTGCTGAAAACAGGGATCAGGGAGAGTTGCTCTGAGGGGATGGTATCATAAGGAGTTTGATGAAGTTTCTGCTCCATGGCTTTCCGGTTCCGTAAGACATAACCTATTACAGCAAACTTAACCTTGATACTCCCCAGTCACATTAGGACACCCTTCTGTTCCTGTGGAAACCAGCTCATCACTTACCTCAGAGTAGTGACTGTATCTACTGTGTTTGATTTTAATGTAAACACCAAAAGTAAAGCTCCATTCTAGAACTGGAGCTTTTTCCCACCTTCAAATAGCCCTCCTCATTCTGTGGTAAGGCTGTTATTGGTCCAACCCCCCTCACATTCACTTTGTGTGAAGGTTTTTAAATTCTCAGCGCCCCAAAGTTCCCTTCCAGCCTTTACAATTCAAGGCAGAATTCATCACCTAGCCTTTGCCCCTCTTTCCTTTCCTCAGACGAAGAAACAGGCAATAAATAGTAAATGACACCATCAATTTCCTCTCCAGGATAGTATGCCTAAATGGTACAGATACATTAAAATCAGAACAAAGACATAAATAGAGCACGTTGCAGTACGGTTCTAAAAACCTGTAAGAAAAGGGAAGTCTGTAAAAACAGAAAAAAAAGTATTCTCAACTTTCTTTCAAGGCCACGCTGGCTAAGTTATTTCTGTCTAAACTAGGTCCGCACAAATACAACAGAAGGATAGAGCCTCTGCAGCAGCCTGAATGCAATAGAGAGGAGATAATCTTGCTCAAGGATTTTTGCATGATTCAGCTCCTGGTGTTTGATAAAGAATGCGTATAAGTCAGCTACAAGGCTCATGTGTTCTTGGTTCTCATCGGCGATGTCTCCTCTTTTCCTCATCCCCCTCAGCACGAAAGCGAACCAGCAATTACAGCCTCTTGGTAGGCAGAATGGAGGTACCTGTGGAGGATGAGTGAGGTAAGGGAGTTCAAAGATGAAAGAAGGGGTTGAAAGAGATGAGAGAGACAAGAGACGGGTTAGTTGTGGGAATGACAGTAACTGTCACAGTTTTCACTCACTTGTGAATTCTGGGTGAGTACAAACACATGTAGAGATATCCAACATGAAAGGCATTGCTTTTCAATTAAAAAAATAAAAAAAGTGAAGTTAAAAAGAGCAGGTGTTAACATCCAAGAATAGAGGCTGGTGAACAAAGCGTCTCATCCTGCCACCAGACTGTTGGTTGTTCTCAAGAAATGGCATCTGAATGAATGGCAATGAATGCCTAACATGTCTGAGAAAAGGAATACAGTAATGACACCTTATTAATGACAACTTACTCTCTCACAAATATCTCATCATCTCTCTTTGGGACCCTTGCCAAGGGATCAACTGATCACACCTCCCAGCCCTCTGATACAATCTCCAGAGCTTCACACAGCAGGCAGCACACAAACGGGAGGGCACACACGTGTGCATGCACCCTCACCCCATGGTGTCTGTGAAACTGAAGTGCTGCAGGGTGACCCAGAAAGCCCAAACCCCAGCCCTGGTGGCAGTACACAGGCGGTGCACACCCTCACCAAGTGCCTTTGGTACAAACTGCAGCACCAGGAGGCTGCAGGACCCTGAACATGGACGAGGATGATAACAGCTGCTCTAAAACCAGAGTTACTCTCCCCAAAAGGGCAGGTGCTTCTGGGTCCTCTTCCCAGCCCCCTCAGAAACCAGGCACAAGGTTCCTTCTGGCATTCAGCTGTGTCTGGTGGGACCCCTGCAGCACACAGGAATTGGGAACAGCAGCTTGCAGGACCTGGTGCCTCCCCTACTCATGTCCACATGGGGACTCGGTCACAAAAGCTCCAGGCACAGCGAGCGCAGACTGGCAGGCTTCCCCTCTTTGTGTTTCTAACCCAAAGTACAGAACTTCAGATCTCCTTGTTCACCAGGAGAATGCCATCAGCCAGTGTTTCACCTTCCACCACCTCTCTCGTGCTCTGAGGTGCAACTAAGAAGGCTTTGGTTTGGGAGAAGTGCTGGAAAGAAAGAGTAAATGGCATTGCAGCACTGATGCACATTTATGAGCAGGAATGCCCCACTTGTAAAGCTGCCTGGGGAGCAGCCAGGGATGTGTGGCAGTGCAGGTGCCTTCTGTCAGTTGTGTCTGGTACCACTGTGGAGGAGCAGCATGGAAGGGTGGTTAGAAGGAAATCTGAGGCTGGGCTTAGCGCGAGGCTCCAGCCCCTCACCAGTGCTGCAGGCGTCAGGAGGAGGCTGAAGGGGATTTTGCACTGACACAAGTGCCCAGTGGCAGAACTTTGAACTTGAAGACCTTCAGGAAGAGCTGCCTTTGCCCTACCGCCTGCTGAGATGCCCATAGAAGTTGGTCAGGGGAAGAGAGAATAACATGAGTGGAAAGAAAATTTAAGTTTTGCAGAACATTTCTACACATTGTAGAACATGTTACGAAATGTAATATTTTGTAGTTACATTTCAAAGTAAGCAAAATAAGGACATCTGTTCTGAAAATATTATCAAAGCACTCGCAGAGGCTGCTAGGATGCTCTCAATACTCTTCTCATGTCCTTGCATGGGTTGCGGGACAGCATTAGTTTTCAATTGTAAATGTCCCAGTTTTTTGATGCGTTGGATTGTGTAGAAGAGGATAGTATTTCACTGCCACTCATTACTCTAGTAACCTCCCTTGATTCTTTCAGACTGAAATCAGCAAGGCCAATATTTGGAAAACATCCTTTAATGCTCTACTGTGGCTTAAGCTCATCCTTCAGAATGGATGAGCAGCACGACACTTGTAAATAGGTAGGACGATGACTTGCCTCCTTGTTACTCAGTTTCCAGGTCCTCTGTTTCTGCTTGATCGGGTTCCTCTAACTGGAAAGAGATGCGACGTGAAAGCTGTTCCTCAGCAACAGGTTGGTCGCTCTCTTCACTTGCTGTGACCGGCAGGTCAGCAGCTTCTATCTCATCAGCCTCCTGCGGGGCTGCATCTATGGGCCCAGGCTCTTCAGCAGAGGCCTCGGTCTGACCAGACAGAGGTTCCTGGCTAAATGCATCCAAGCGTTTTTCAACCACTGTACGAATCAAGGCTGAAACAGAGAAAAATACCATTAACGAACACAGTGTAAAAAACCTGTAATTTGAAATTATTTATATGTTACTGACATATGAATTCTTATGCAGGAAAAGGAAAAAAAGAAAAGAAATAACACTAAAACTAAAGAATACTTGAATAAGAAAAATCTTCCCTGTAGCTGTAGCCTAATTGAAACCAAATGAGCAGTTTGCATTGAAAGCAGTGATTTGAAATGGCTCACGTGGATTGCCTTGTTCATTTCCTCACTGTTGTCTGGTCACTTCTCAAGCAGGTCACCCTGCCAGGAAAGGGGACCAGCCAGGTTGCGTACAGTGTGATGTTTTTGGCACAGCGTAATACTGGAACTGTGGGAGTCATCAGAAAGATTTTCTCTTTCTGAAAAGCAGCTGTAAAACATCTGCTCTTTATTATTTTTGATACTTAGCCCTTGTAGTTTTTTTTTTTTTAAACATTATATGTCTTCCAAATCAATGAACACAACAATAGCTCAACACTCACTTTGTAATACATAATTTAAATATGGCAAATAACAAGGCCAACAATGAAGGAAGAAGGTGTTAATATAGAAGACAATGTACAGGTGCCAAAAGGAATTCCATTGTTAATTCTTGGGTTGAGTTTCGCAAGTAAAAGAAGGAATGGTCATCAGAGGGCAAACACAGCCACCTTAGACTGTGGGTGCTTCCCTTGTAGTTCTTTTTTTTTTTTTTTTTAATTGGATGGTGATAAGATAAACAAACCATTTAAGTAGCTTCTACATTCAAATAGGTTAAAAATGTATCCTTAGAGATTTCTCCTACGCTTTTGCGTAAGATGGAGAAGAAGCCACAATCTCAGCTGCGGCTGTCTGCCTCTACAAAACTTGTTTGAGAAGGCAATCCACAGTTCCTTTTGCAGAGTTAATGTTTATTCAACAATGCGTGATTGGGTATAAGCCAGGATACACAAAGGATAAGTAGCAAAACAGGGGCTGCTGGTATTACTTATTAGCCTGCTCCAACTGCTCTGTACTTCTAAGAACTGGTGCAAGACCAGGGTTACTGGCAGTAAAAATTAAACAAAGATTTAACAGGAATATGATGGATGTTCTCATCAAGACTGCATTCTGGAGCAACATTTTTCTTGGGATGTTTATTTAGTGGTCACATACAATACTTCTTACTTAACAGGAGAGAAAATTCCCTCCCTTCTGAAGAGCTGCTTTAAGAATCCTTGAGTAAACATATAAGCACATGTATCATAGGATAAAATACTAACAGGCCAGATGTGATTATCCAAACTGGACCTCAACAAAGGAAATTCAGGGTCCTGGTTAAACTGAAAATTAACCCAGAGGAAATGAACACGATTGCAATTTAAACCCAAAATCACAGCCAGAGGTAAAACCACAAGAATAAAGACAATGCAAGTATAAGAAGTGGTTTGACCTAGGGCCACCAAGGTGGACACAAACTCATCATAATTTTGTGCTTCTACACAAGACAGAATTTATATTATCCAGGTATTCAAAGCAGCCTCTGAAGACTGACCAATAGACAAACCTGCATACTTAGCTTGAATTAGACTGAAAGACAGCAGAGAGTGATATTTTAAATCTATTTCAAAAGCAAGGACATGATTATTGACTGCTGAAGAAGTAAGCCCTCGTTTTGATGAGAAGTGTCAGTCACCTGACTTCTCTGTCAGTCATGGCCAAAATTATCCTTCTCTTCTTTCATTTTGGATGAAAGGAGTAGCACATTACTCTGTAGCTCAGGGAGTTCACACAAATGCACTAACAGACTTTCATGTTATACATGTGGCTCTAGAAAGGGTGGGCTTTTCTGGTCCCATTGGCAAAATCAGGCATCACACAGAAAGCAACACAGCAACGATGGCTGTGTAACACACATGAAAAACAAGTTTTTATAGCAGAGAAAAGAATTGGCATGCTTTAACTATTCTTATTCTGCCAGAGGTGTTGTGTCTTCCAGCAGCAACACATCTCTAACAGTATAAAGCCAGTAGTGCAGCATGTCTGACACTTCCAGTATTTCAGCTGAGAATCAATTATCCAGATGGCCACCACAGTGGTTTTCCCTACTTTAAAAACATATTTAAATAGAGAATAAAAACAAGAACAACAAAACAAACAAACAAAATAACACACTTGGCCGCTGGAGTTCTTCCTAATTCCTTCTTTAGTCCACAGTGACCCTGTAAATGTCATATTTGTTCTGACTGGGGAAAAAACAACTACAAACAAGCAGCCCAGACTATATTCCAGGATTTGGTAACTTACAGTCAAGCATCATCCTTCCCAGAACCTTCTTCTCTAGTGTTTCTTCCACTTCTGTCATCAGCCATGGAAGGAATTCTGTCTCAATATCTGTATGAATTTGGCAGGAGGAAAGCAAGAAAAAGTATCTGTTTATTAAGGATGAACAACAGGATCTCAAGGCTGTTTTTCATTTGCTGTGATTGTTAAGGGATGCACATCCTTGCCAGAAAGCACTTGCTTTGCAAGAGCCAGATGAAACCCTCTCAGGCATTACTGGGTGTCTTATCTCCTCCCTCCTTTACTGAGGTTCCTCCTTATTACGGACCTGAACCAGAGTCTTCTCACCTCCATTGATTTTCAAAGGGGCCTGGCACCCTCGAACGGCAAGCACAAACGAGCAGCACAGTAATGTTCCAGTCAGATGAAAATAACTATCCTGAACAAGTCAGGAGAATAACATTTCCTGCTCTGTTTTCCAAGTACATCTGGCTTCTGGTCTGCTGAAAACGTTTGTTCCCTCTGACTAAGGAGCTCTTGCTTCCCCCAGTCACACTCTTTGTATGCAGTGGTCCCAAACCCTGTCCTGCTTGAAGAATACACTCATTTCTGCATTTGCTCCATGGCTCCATTCCCAAGCTGTGGTCTGGGCATCTGTGCAGGGACTGGGGAAGTGGGATGCAGCAAGGTAGCCCATAAGAAATGCTGCTGACTCTAAAAGCTTGGAAGTCACAGAGGTACAACTCCAAAATTATTTTCAGAGCCTAATTCTTATTGACTATTTTTCCTTTGCTTTGATAATCATTAACGAAGATTCAGAATGATGTCTGTCCTTTGTCTGTCCTATCAAAATACATTTAATACTCTTTCTTTCTCTACCAATCCTAACCACCCATTTATTTCTCTCAAATCAAAAGCACCTCTTCTCATTAAAGCAAAACTGTCAGTTCTTGCTTATTCTTGATAACTTGTACAGGTGAACAATAATGTTTCTTTTTAAAAAACTCTGAGTTTGAAAACTATCTGTGCAGCCACAAATGTAAATGAATGAAATCTTATTATATTATTCTAAATAATAGGACAATAAACTGTATTCTAAGGCTGTTTTGACTTTCATATTACTCACTTCACATAATAATAAAAAAAAAGACAAACCTCTTTCTATAGGATCATAGAAAAACCCACTCTCACGAAGATTGCTGAAGACTGAAGGAATGAGATCAGTCAAGTAGCGTTTAGCAAACGCCCAAGCTGCAATTTTCTCTGTCGTCTCTTTCTGTTTCTGTAGCATTTGCATGTGCTGGAGTTTGCGACGTTCCTGTCAAGACAGTATGGCACATAAAACTTTCAGCCCTTTAGCTGCTATTCCTTTGATCCAGATTTTGAAGAATGATCACAGTGTGAAACTCATAAATAGTAAAGATAAACAAGAGTACCAATACTTAAGACTTCTGAGCTAAAGGCCAGTATTTGTGGCCTCCTACTTTCACAAAAACTCCTCATAAAAAAAAAAAGAGTGCTTGAAAGCTGTTGAGGGATTTTTTGAAACAGCAAAAATCCCATGACTTGCTGTAGCTGAGCAAACCAAGCTACCAGGGCAACTATGAGAAGTTCCCATGACTGTTCCCACATCGCCCAGTTGAGGAATTCAGAAAAATATTGTTACCAGTAGCTGGCTTCAAGGACAAGGTCTATGTGACTGCTAATCACAAGGGGGTTGTTTTCTTGCAGGTGGGGTTGTTTTCTTGTAGTTGTTTGTCTGAGTGCTTTTGACCAAAAATCTTGTGTGAAGCACTGTCTGCCCCTGTTAAGTTCAGTATAAAAGTTAGGCTATTCAGGCAATAAAATGGAGCATGATCTGACTCTACTGGTGTCTGTCGTGCTTTTGGCCATGCTTCCTGCAACAGAAAGCAAGCCTGTACTCAATCTGTGGAGTACCACAAGGACTAAAGGATTCCTTTTGTGTACCTTTTTAAATTTTGTCAAGTCTGTTAAATAAGGGCCTTGTGGCTGGCTAAATGAAATCCTTCTCTGATATTGTATCATGCACTGATTTCGACTCATTACTTTGTTATTGCAGATAGAGCTGAATGTTGGTCTAGGAATGAGCTGAGGTTGGGTGATTTCCTAAACTTTTCATCTTTTCTATTTTTTATCCTATTTGTCATAGGAAAAAATTAAAACTCAGATTGGTCCAGGAAAATATTCAGAACCCCAATATATAAGGTTGTTGAAGACTTGCCATTGCTGTTTATTCCTACTTGCTAGATATTACTAATGCAGTTTTGCATTTGGAGATCTTGAGAGGTATGTGAAAAGTGAAAGTCTAGGAGGTGCCTCTTATTTTCAAGCATTCTGACTATCCATTTAGCAGTTATCGTAAGAAAGTCTTGAGTAACAGCTGCACCAGGTACAGAGGAAAACGCTGTCAGGTTTGGCCTCCTGATCAGGTGTCTGAGTACGCCAGGTTGCTCGAGTATGACTGCTCCAAAGGAACAGAACAGCACGGTAGTGCTGGCGCATGAAAGCAAACAGTGCAGCTGCTTAGAGGAATATCAAGCTTGACAATACCCTTTCATATTCATCCAGCTTACTTCACAGCTTGTCTTTCAGTACTGGAAGTGTTTTCCTCTTGCCTGATGGGCACCCAGGCAGGCCTGTTTTGCTCCTCGTAAGCCTTACCTTCTCCTCCCTGTATCGCCTGTCCTGCTCCTCCAGGCGCTGCACCTCCGCCAGCTCGGCATTGCGCAGTTCCGCGTAGGCACGCTGGTGTGCCCACAGCTGGGCCAGCTCTTCTTCCTCCATGACTTCCAGCAAAGCTTGCTCCATGGTCTTCCCAACCAGCACTTCCAGGATCGGCTCGACTTCAATGTCAAAGTCAAATAGCTGGGGATGGGGGGCAGCAGGACAGAGATAAATGACCCCTGAGCACAATCCCTCGCAACACCTCAGCAAGGAGCAAAGGAGCATGAACAAAGCACTTGTGCTGAAGGGGGTGCCGAGAAGTGCAGCTGGGGGCCCAGTGTCAGCTAAGGCAGGAAGCGTGAATGCCACCCAGGATTAAGTGATGAGTGGGCTGAAGTGAGACACCACACCCCCCAAACTGCAGCCACACGGGGCACTGCCAGGGAGAAGCAGAGCTCTCACCTACACCCTACTGCTGCTCCCTTCTGTCCTTCCAATCCCCTCTCAGGTTATTCTGCTCTATTTCTGCAGGGGAGAGCATTCTCAGCATTGTAGTTCCTAGCTAAAAGCATCAGAACCAGTGCACATGGAGAAGCACTGTCCTTAGTTTTGCATGGTTTCTTTTGCATGTTCTGTGAGGAGAATTTCACTCCTGATTTTGCCTCAAACTTGTTTCATATAGGAGGCATGTTTTGACACTACCTGTGGACTCCACTTTGCTTCATACCTCTCCTTCTTCTATTTGTGTGGCCACATCTCTTCCTGTTTTGGCTGGTATGAAGAAAGGAGTGGGTGGTCTGTCCAAAAAGGCATCTGTTTGACATTCCGTATCAACCTCTATTGTCCGGTCACTAATCTCTTCCAAATACAGCTCTAGAAATAAAAGCATAATGAATGCTCTAAATAGGATTCTTTTTTTATTTTAAGTCTCAACTACTCCTTATTACTGTACAGGGTGAATTATATCCAAATAGTGCAGTAAAATGTCTTCCATAAAGCAAAAAAAAAAAACAAAACAAACCAAACAAACAAAAAAATTGACCTAAAGCATAGATCAGTTTGCTGCACAGGCCATCTAAGGACACGTACTTCGTAATGTCTCCTGTGCTTCTTGGAAATGAATCCTAGAAACACACTTCTATCACCAGGTTTCAGAGGAGTGTCTAGACCATTTCAGCCCACCTTGCAGAATAAACATTTCTTGGTAGATGTAACGGGATATGGCAATTTCAAACAGGGACAATGATTATATATCTACTAACCATTAATATTAAAAAAACAAAAACAAACAAAACCCCACATTTTTCTCCGCTGTATGAAAAACACTGTGTCTGTTGGGTTTAAAGAATGATTGTCTACTTCTGGCCCCACCAGCACTGACCTTGAGGTAACCACGTGTTACATCTGTAACAGCATGCACGTAACTTGAATTATACCTGTCCTCTACTACAGAGATAAATAGCCTGGTTCATAAAATGAGGTCTGTGGAGGACTTAAGATTATCAGCATTAGTCAATGGGAAGGATAAGAGACCAAGATACCCACACCAGATGGCTTTCTTCTGCATTTTTCAATGGTGAAAAGCTGCTGCATACATCAGAGGTGGTATAGGAGGTTCAGTGGCACTGGGGGACAGGGAACATTCACAAACCAAAGGCCATATCTGATTAGCACGTGCCACAGCTGTTTGACCATTTGTAAGTCAGCCCAATCTGAAATGCTTTTCAGAGGAACATAGCAATGCATTACACTTACCCCATGATTACTCCATATTTTGGCTTTGCAACAAATAAAATTATTTTCTCACATATAGGGCAGTCTCTTATTCTAAATTAGGGCCACCGCCCATCCTCTTTCTCCTACCCCTTCCCCATTAACTTTCAATAGTGATCTTATTCCTAGATATGACTGCATTCTTTAGAAAAATAAAAATTAAAAATAATGATTAAAAAAACCCCACACCTCTACCTGTGGCATATTCCAAACATCTCTGAAGACAGTAAAAAACAAAAGAATAAATGAAGCAATCCTGACTACTGTTCATGAATGTACGCTGAGAACTGAAAAAGAGAACCTCTGCAAAAATGTCACTCTATTTAGCCAAGTTTATAAATAATTAGATAGTACTAAACATAGGGGGGTTATAGTGGTGAGGCTTAGAGAACCTTAGCTGTCTGTGAATCTACTGATTGCATCATCCACTTAGTAAGTGAATATAGATCAGCAAGTTTTTTAAAAATTTGATCTGAAAACAAAATCCGTCCTTTTACCTGTCTGCACGTGAACATGCTCTCTGCCTTCCACAGGCTCAGGTGTTAGCTGCACTTGCTCTTTTGCTCTCTTTCTAGCCAGTGCTTTTCTCCGTGCTTCTCTCTGCCTTTGAATCTCAAACAGATCAAGATGGGTACACTGGACAGGGATGAACGTAAAAAATATGTTACCATACAGTTTGTACTTGGAAATATTACTAATTTCTCTCTGTTGGTAAATGAACATTGTTGTTTGTTTTTAACACAAGAAGCATAGTATTTCAGATTTGCTTCTCATGGTAACTGACCCTACAGTGTCAGCTCCCTTTAAGACTGTAGCGCATGAAACTAATAAGGTCTGGTGGCTACCTATAGGCACGTACTAACGGCATCTCACACCAAGAACAATCAACTGCTATTTGGAAGTGGCTATTATATACAGAACTTTGCAAGATAAAGCATATTAAAATGTTGTGTTCTTGTTCAGTTGAGAGTATCTAGGTGACCCTTTAAGAAGGTCAAATGGACTTAAGTCCAGTTGTTTGTTAGATAAAAGATCTTTATTGCTGATGAAGGAAAAGAAGCCCATACTCACTTTTAAATTCAGTACTGTGTTTGCCAACTGAAAGGAAAACGCCTTTGGAGCTTTGTAAACAGAACATATGTGAAATTCACCATAAGAAACAGCTACCAAACAACACAAAGCTATTTCCACAAAATCACTTTTTAAAACCAGACTACTTTAAATTCTTATATGATCAAAGCATCCATGTATTGAAAATAAGTATCACTAAAACATTTACAATTTGTCAGGAGAAATCACAGAATCATGGAATGGCTTGGCTAGGAGGGTCCTTAAAGATCATCTAGTTCCAACTGCCATGGGTGGGGATGCCACCCACTAAATCAGGTTGCTTAGGGTCGCACCCAGCCTGGCCTTGAACACCTCCAGGGATGGCGGCATCCGCAGCCTGTCTGGGCAGCCTGTGCCAGTGCCTCACCACCCTCTGAGTGAAGAATTTCCTCCTAATCTAATCTAAATCTCCCCTCCTTTAGTTTAAAACCATTTACCTTTGTCCTGACAATGTCTGACTGAGCAAAGAGTCGGTGTTCATCATTTTATAAGTACAGTTTAAGTATTGAAAATCTGCAACAAGGCCACCCCTGTGCCTTCTCTTCTCCAGGCTGAACACCCCCAGCTCTCTCAGCCTTTCTCCATAGGAGAGGTGCTCTAGCCCTTCTGTGGACCTGCTCCAACATCTCCACATCCTTCTGGTGCTGGGGGCCCCGGACCTGGATGCAGCACTCCAAGGGGGACCTCACGAGGGCAGAGCAGAGGGGGTCAGTCCCGTCCTTTGAGTTTACCCCAAGACTTAAGTTTCCCGAGAAGTGATGCTACAGAAGCAGTAGCTTTTAGCTCGTATGACCTACATTAAAAAAACAAAACCATACCGCGGGGATGACCTGCAGGGCGTACGTGTTGCCGCGCACCACCCTCGGGTCGTACATGACGTTGGCATAGCGGACGGGCTCCTTCTCCCTGCAGCAAGGACAACACCACCGCACCCGCGGTTACAGAGGAGCAACCCCTCGGAGCCGGGGGGGGCTCCGAGATGCCGACAAACCTCGGCTCCCCGCGGGCAGGGGCCGAGCAGCCCGCTGGCACTCACTGCGGGGCGGCCTCGGGCGGCGGCCGGTACTTGGTGCGGGCGGGCAGGGCGCGGGGCGGGCTGCAGTAGCAGTAGGGGACGGCGGCCGGGGCCGCAGCCCCCCGGCGCGGGGCGGGCAGCATGGCGGGCAGCCGCCGGCCTCGGGCCTCGCCCCGCCGCAACCGTCTCCAAGGCAGCGGCCCCGAGCCGCCCCTAGCGGCCTCAGGGCCGAGGGAGGGCCGCGGAAATGGCTCGAATTTCGGGCTTTTAGGGCGGGTTTTGGGCAGTGCGGAGCTGAAGCGCCGGGCGGCGCTGTGGGTCCTCCGTCTGTGGGCGAGCTGCCGAGGGGGTGGGAGGTGGCGGGGTGAGCTTGTGGCGGTGGCTGAGCCTGATCCGCAGTGCCAGGGGGTGGGAGCCTGCTGGAGCGCACGGCGGGGCCTGAAGGGCAGCCGAAAACGCTCTCCGCACACGCCGAGGTGGTTATTTATTTATTTATTTATTTTGTTTTGTTCTGTGTTGTTTTCCCCGCACACCAAGCGGCGTGGGATTTGGACACGGCTAAGATGTAGTGTGGTAGGAAATAGGGGAGTGAGTGTCGCTTGGTGCCCCCGCTGTACTCCCCGTCATGGCAAGCGACGAGAATATGTTTGCAGATTCTGTGAAATAAAATAAAACAAAACAAAACAAAGTGAAACATAACAGCAATTAAGTGTTACTGTCATAGTCATAGCTCCTTCTTAATCTGTGTGGGTAGCGATATTAAGCTTTGATAACTTTGCTGAGTATGTGAAATACCCATGGCCTTTGTTTCAGAAATCTTTGGTTCAAACGTAAGTCACTGATGAAAAGCTATTTACGTTATCTCAGTTATGTTACTATGGCAGGGATCTGTGCTGCAATACAACACCCCGTGGGCAGTCACAGATGAGGACTCCGAGTAGCAGAGAGCACTTCACAGGAAGCCTGCAAGGCACGGGGGAAGAAGCTGTGTAGTAACAGAGCCATGTAGAAAATAAATGTATAAGCAGATAAATAAAAACTACCACAAGCAAAGGCAAAGTGTGGGAGGCGAGGGAAAAGAGGAAGGAATGGTTTCATAATCAGTTAACGGGCAGCTGGCAGTCAGTGCAGGAACGGGAGTCGTGTGAACTGCATGGCTAACAGCGGGGTGGTGGGACAAGAAGATAGGAGGCTGCAGGAACACAGTGCAAGTGTCAAGCAGGCATTGCAGAATCATAAAGCAATCCAGACTGAAAGAGACTCTGGAGGTCTCTAGTGTAAGCCCCTTGCCTAAGCAGGAACAAATTCAAAGGTAGATCAGATTGTTCAGGGCCTTACCCTGCCAAATTTTGCAAATCTTCAGGGTTAGAAGTGCTTGGGGTGGCACTGAAAATCCTGGAAGGCGTCGTGCTGCTGCTAAGCAATGTCCTGAGATGTCTGACAGAAACGTAAAAACACAGTATAAGCATGGGAAGCCATCGGTGTGACTGCAAAGATGAAAGAATCACAGAGCCCAGATGAGGGCATGTGTATTGTTTGCCCCAATGCTTTTGGACATCGATTACTAGAAGTGCACAGAAACCTGCGTTTGTCTTGTTGCAGTGACACGATCAAAGGGAATCAGCAATACTGCTCCAGTATCATACGCTCGGTAACTGTCAGCCCTCAGATATCGTCTTTGCTGCTGTTTCTAGGCACTGGGTTTAATGTGTCTGTGATACACAGCCACTACCTACACATAGGCCTAGCCCTAACTGAGGCACTTAGTTTTAAAAAATATGTGCAAGCTTGCAAATTTGGACAAATGAGAGGCATAGAAGGAAAAAAAAAAAAAAAAAAAAAAAAAAAAAAAAAAAAAAGCCACCATCCTACCTGCGTTAAACAACTCGAGTCCCAGTGGTGAGATTACTGTTTTTTGTTTTCAGTTGGGTTGCAAATCTTGATCTGCAATTGTTGATAGGAAAAAAGTGCAGATCCTATCACTCATGTCTTCAAGCCAAAATAGTTGAACTTCCTTGTCTCTGTAACATTACAGCTTTATCTTAACCCCAGTACTGATGGGGCTGGGCAGGGCTGTGAAATTCCCATTCTGAAAGCCTTCATTTCTCCAAGACTAGGCAAAGCCAGTATTTTATTACTAATGATTTCAAGACACCATTATCAATTTTGCTTTCCCCTACCACTTGACCTCTAACTGAGCACCATTTTCCCTCAATTTTCCCCACAAGTATGCCTTTCAGTATGACAAACTTGCTTAAAAGGCTTGCATCCTTGCCCTATTCCACCCTGGGACTTCATACACTGTGACTAGAAAGAATTGGGGAGGAGTGAGAAAGCATTTTAGAGGGTGGAGTGGTGCACACTTAATTTTAAACTATCATTCATTAAACCGCTAATTGGAAAATCAATTGTTGGTGACTTTCCTATTTAAACTCGAGTCAATCATGCACCATTACCCCATCTCTAGCCTCTTTGAACCCTCCTTGAACAAGGCACTCCAAGTTGTCTTCCTTTTGCCCAGAAAGCTCTGCCTTAATTTCCATCTCCCTGTATTGTGAGTAGTTGTGGGTAGTTGTTCAACTACACTGAACCTGCAGAAGACTGATCTGCTTCTGTTGCCCTATCACTGCATCATCTGTGTTTTTCCGTCTGGAAATAAATTGCCCTTGGGAGACAGAGCAGTACTATTTTGCTTTACTGGGGTTGAACTGCACACTCCAAGAGAGTGCAGGAGGCATGTGGAAAGCATAGACCCTGATATCAAATAATTGAACAACAAGTCTCCAGCCTTTATCTCGAGACCAACGTTCCCAATCACTTAAAAAGTGACTGCTCTTCTCATTCACACACCCAAAAATTTCTCAAGTGCTGTGTTTTCTGGTGTCTGTAGCTCATAGGAGCTACTTTTATGCAAATTGAAAATATGCATTTGTATACCTTGTCGTGTAATGTTAAGTACTCCTCTGAGTGCAGGGCTCTGCAAAATTTTTGAATGACATTGTGGTTACTTTCTCACCTCATAGCTGTTTGTGCTGAAGGGAACTGGTTGGTGAATCGCATGCAAAGCTCTCCAGCTGCACTTGAATGAAGTTACAACTTTATGACAGTGTAGTGGGTTTACACGGCAAGTTTTTGTTAGCAGGGGGCTGCAGGGGTGTCTCCTGTGAGAAGAATCCAGAAGCTGCCCCATGTTAGATAAGGGCCAGTTTCAGACGGCTCCAAAGGGACCCACTGCTGCCCAGAGCTGAGCTAATAAGTGATGTTGTTTGTGTCTCTGTGAGAGGATATTTGGGACGGGGTAAAAACTGCTGCACAACAGCAGCTGGAAGAGCAAGGAGTGAGAACCAGCTGTGCAGAACCCAAAACCAGTGCAGCAGGAGGGCAGGAGGTGCTCCAGGCAGGCAGCAGCAGTTCCCCTGCAGCCTGTGCAGAGGTCCCTGGTGGAGCAGGCTGTCCCCCTGCAGCCCGTGGGTCCCACGTGGAGCAGATCTCCACGCTGCAGCCCCCCCATGGGTGGAGGAGCCCCCGGTGGAGCAGGTGGATGTGGCCTGGAGGAGGCTGCGGCCCATGGAGAGCCCCCGCAGGAGCAGGCCCCGGGCCGGAGCTGCAGCCCGTGGAGAGGAGCCCACACAGGAGCAGGGGGTCTGGGGGGAGCTGCCGCCCACCCGTGGGGGACCCGTGCTGGAGCAGTTTGCCCCTGGGGGATGGACCCCGTGGGATGGAGCCGTGTGGGAGCAGTGCTTGAAGAGCTGCTGCCTGTGGGCAGCCCCGCAGGCTCAGATGGGGAAGGATGGCATCCCGTGGGAGGGACCCTGCGTGGAGCAGGGGCAGAGTGACAGTGAGGGAGTGGTGGAGGTGAAGCGTCAAGGACTGACCGCAGTCCCCATTCCCCTGTTGCCATGTGCCACTTGGGGGGAGGACATAGAAGAGGGTGGATGAGGGGGTGTTTTTAGTTTCTTTCCTTTGTTTCTCATTTCTCTAGCTTGTTAGTAATAGGCAATAAACTTTGCAAATCTCCCTATGCTGAGTATGTTTTGCCCATTACAATAGATGTTGAGTGATCTCCCTGTCTTCATCTCAACCCTTGAGACCTTTTCATTAGATTTTCTCCCCTTTCCCTTTGAAGAGAGGGAGTGAGAGAGCGGTTGCGGTGGAGCTCAGATGCCCACCTGAGTAAAACCACCACAGACAGCAAGACAGAATTTACACCTGGAGGAGAAGGGGGAAAGGTGAGTGAAGAAACCTCTTCTTCAGTGGATGGAGGAACATACAGGCCTATTCCCTGTGTATGATGAGGTTGAATTGCATGGCCCAAGACTGTGCAGGAAGCATGAGGAAAAGAAGGCAAATCTCTCATCTTTATCACAGGATTATCCTCTCTGATCACCTGGGTTCTGTTTGGGCTTGGCCTTAAAATTAAATAAAGTAAAACCTAAAAAATAGTGTTTTATAATTTTAAACTTGACCTGTGCAATACTAAAGGTGCAGGGTTGGGATTTGGTCTGTAGCATCTGTCAAGGAAGTTGGTGAGAGGTTTGTGGGTTGTAGGAAGGAAGAGTTTCAAGCAGCCGTTGGATCAGTTCTGTAAAAAGCTGTTTGGCTAAAGAGCAAGTTTTGTTTAGAAAGTGTCAGATCTTTCATAGAAACCTTTTCTTATTATTACCCAGCAGAGGAAGCAGACCTCAACGAGTCAAACCCCGTTCAGGATTTGTGAGCTGTTTGTTCAGATTCACATGCCAGCACCTCAGGTTAGAAGCAGAAAATGGTCTCTGATCTCTTCTCCCCTTGTAGAAGTTTCACTCAGAAGTGAGATTTAAATTTGTATTTTTATCACATCAAATGAAAGAGGTTGATTTAGAATGATAAGTGACACATTTTACAGAAAAAAAAAAACAAAAACAAAAAAAAAAACAAGATAATTCGCATTTCTAAGTATCAAAGAGACAAAAAAAAATGAAAAAAAAAAAATAAAAGAGACTTGCGGTCTCTATATACACGAGAGTCAGCTGCCCATATGAAGATTGTATCATTTCTTCAGCCGTGGATGCCCTTCTTCCCTGGATTTTTTTCTGTTATCATTAGACTTTTATTATTAGTTGCCCTTTTTCCCTGGATTTTTCTTTCTTTTATCATTAGACCATTTGAAAAAGTTGCTTCCCCTTGTGAATTTTTAGCCTTCAGAAGTTCCTCTAAAGTTTTCACTCATTGTTCTGATGACACACACGATAAGAACTGACTGGTAAGAAAATTCAGAGAAAAATGTAACCAGAGCGCCTAACCAAGGTGGGTTTCCTTTTCCTGTAGTCAGAAATTGTCCTTGTGGAGACACATGATAGTCGCAGTAACTGTGATCTGGCTAAAGCTAGCAGTTTAACAGCACATTATAATCACCTGAATTTTGCAGCTGGATGTGATCAGTTCTGGATATAAAATGCTTGCTGGGTCACACAGTTGACCAAGCAAACTTCAAAGCTAACTTGGTCAACTCATGGCTGAGTTTCCAAGTTAGATTGATGAATGAGTTTCTATGGTGCTTTCCATCTGAGACAAACATATTCTTCTTTACAGAGGGAATTTGACCAAAAAAGCAGCTTTTCGTGTCTGCTCCATGCAGCTCTTACTGCCCCCTGAGTCTGCAAAGCAATGGAGATGCCGGACTGCTGTCTGGAACATGTTGTAGTAGGGAGGTGAAATAACTCGTGCACATTATTGAAAACATGACTTACATTGAACAAAAATGCAGATCTGTAAGAATGACACCTGAAAACACCCTCTTTTCCTGAGAGAGGGAATAAATTAACGGATTTCAGGGAAGAAAGATCCTGTTATTGTCACAGTTTTGGCAGTGAGCCACTCAGGATTTATTTATTATTTTTTAATGAAGTAGAAGGGGTTCCATTTGTAGGAATCCTGTGGGAAGAAGTGTCTCTGGATACATTCAGATGGTAGGAGATGATTCCTGACACCATAATCATATCTTCTTTCAGGGAACACCTGCCCTTAAAGGTCTTGGAGAAGAGGCACTGGAAATTAGTAGCTCCTTAACTTGATAACTCTCTTATCTGCTGTAGGCTGTCATTCAGGATCCCAAGCTGCCTACCTGTTCATTCAAAGCTCACCCCTCTGCTAACTGAGTGGTGTAATCTCTGGGCCTCAGTATGGCAACGATGTTGTTTCCTGAGTCAAGAGACCTGCCTGGGACCAAGGGGAAGCTGAAATTGTGACTTGTGGTGTACGGGTGAGGAATGAGTCAACCTGGGAACAAGTAGGGGTGGTGCGGTACTGCAGCAAACCAACCGCTCTCCTGTGATGGATTAGCACCAAAGGCAGAACAGGCAGTAGAGAAACAAGAACTCCTGTTCCCAGACTAAAAATCAGGTACCGTTTTTCCTTGGGTGGCTTTTTGTCTCACATGATACTTCTTTTTGTTGTAATTGAAGGCACTTGATAGCAGATTTCAAAAGGGAACATTATGGTGAAAATGGACCACATGGAACTCCCTGCAATCTGTCACTGAATTGCAAGGCAGCAATTTTGTGATTAGCTTTTACCATTTTAAAATCATATATAGTCCAGGCAGGAATCCCTAAACCATTTTGACTTCAGTGCCACAGGAAAATATAAAGATCTATTTCTAGACAAAAGGCTGAAGAGAGAGAATTTCATTACAAAATAAATAAATAAATAAATAAATAAATAAATAAATAAATAAATAAATAAATAATCTGATGTTCTTGTCTTTATTTTAGATGTTAGCATTTTGGAGCACAGCCACATCCTATAGACTGGCTTAGTCCTGAAAGAAACAGAGTTCTGGGTGACAAACACAATGCCCTACCTTCCCTAATATTAACTGTTGAACTCCAAGTGATACCGGTCAATGCAGGGAATGCAGTCTTGTCCTCCATTTCCATAAGGTCAAAGAAGAAAACTATGAAGAAAACTTTCCAAAGAAGAAAACTATGAACCTTGTATCACCAAGCTAGATGAAGTGTAAGAAACCCTAAAGATTAAAGTGTAGATTAAAGGAAGAAATCTGTGTGTCTGTATTGCAAAGAACTAAGTGCCAAACACAAAGTGTGGGCAGGAAAACTCCAAGATACTAGTTTGTGTGTGTGAGACTGAGACAGGATAAGTGTTGGTGGGGCTTACTGTAGTAACAACCAGTGCAGACATGAGGGAAAAATGTGGAAGAATTGAACGTGGAAAACTGAAACTGGCTGACTGAAAAGAGGGGGTCTGAGAATGGAGAGAATGGAAATGGAATTAAGCCTTTGGCAGTGAGTCCACAGGAATAGACTGGGTTTGGTTCAATTAAGAGAGAAATAGCATTTGAGAAGGTGAGGAATGCAGGCTGGTAGTGGGGAGGCAATGAAAATGAGGCAGAGATGGAGAGTCAGGAGTGGAAAACAAGAAGACTTGAGTAAGGTTTGTCTGGGGTAGGGTGGAACACAGGGACTCAAGCTCTGGTGGGAGGACAGGCAGGAAGGCCTACACCAGCTAGAGAGCACTTCTTTTGAGGACTTAGATGGAGCTTAAAATCCTAAGTTTTAATACTACTCTGCTGTCAGCAAAGGTAGGTATTAGCCCTAGATTATAGAGACCTATATCTAAGTTCCCATCACAGTTCAAGAAGATTTTAGGGAAGGATTCAGTTGCCTAAACATCCAGAGCTGCATCCACTTTTGATGTCTTAAAAAAGTCCTCGAGGTGCCCTAAGATACCCAAATGACTGTAGAAACCTACTTTCAGGCAAGAGAATTTCACCTGTGCTCAGTTCAGTCACAGGAATCCAGAGGGATCACCAACTGAAGGCTATGCAGAAGATGAGACATGAGCACACACAAATGCTTGCACACAGGATAGCTAAATGTAAGGGCCTGCACCCTGCACCTGAGTCCCACTCCAAAAGCTTTTGAAACCTGCAGGCATGGTTTTTCTCACAACCTTCGCTAATGCTTGGCCGTAGAGTTGATGATAATGGACTTCTGCTTTAAGTAGCAGTCCTCATTCAAGTGGTAGAGAACAAGAGTTTGCAGCTCACTGGTGTACAACATGTGGAAGGAAGGAGAGCAGTGTGTTGCTCCATGAAGAACTCCTTTGTTCTTCTGTTGGCTCTTTCAAATCCTAGAAATGAGACGTACTTCTATGTCCAAAGCTCTGCTGGGCAAACCATTCTGGGGAATCCCAGGCTGAAAATTTTCTTCTTTGCCGCACAACATTGGTTTCTCCCCGGTGCAGGTTCCTCCCCGGAACAGGTGCATCCTGTGGGGAAGAACAGAGTGCAGCATGTGATTAAAAACAGCAGCAGGATGCAAACATGAGAAACTGAACTCAAGCTGCACCATTAAACTTAATTTCATCATCTTTTTTACAATCCAAAGCCTTGGAACTTCTACCTAATATAGTGGGTTTTGTTTTGTTTTGTTTTGTTTTGTTTTGTTTTGTTTTGTTTTTCTTCTTTTGGTCTTATACATCTTGTATATTTGAAGTGTCTTCAGGAAACTTATTTAGAAAATTGTATGTGTGAAGCACGTGATGCAAGACCAATGATGGAATAATATGTGGAAAATAGGGTCCTTAGTGCTATCACTCATCTCTTGTGTTGAAATCCAGCTCCAGCTGACCCTGCTATAAAGGGGGTCTTAATCCTTCTAACTAGGGAGTCAAAGGTAGCTTTGGCAGAGTCACTTAGATAATTCACTTGTTAGATGTTGCAGTTAAATGTTCCTCTCTTGGATGCCAGGAAGGTTGGGCTGGATCCCTGAATGCAGTAGGGTGGACTGGTAGCAAGATAAAGCTATTTTCTGAGCTGAAGGCAGATGAATAAGTGCTAAAGCAAAGCTCTCTGTTTTGTGTTTCATCCTAGCCTTTTGAGGCCCCCTAAGTGCTTATACAGAGGAGAAACCACTTGTGTGAAGGGACAGGACATGAAAATAATGCTGATTGAACAGGCAAGTTTTCAGAGATGGAGGAAGACCAAAGTTGTCTGCTAATGAGGGAATACATCTCTTTTGGGGTCTGTTTACATTCAGATTTTGTTTAATCATATGGTACTTCGTGGATTTGAAGAAATACAAGAGCAAGGTGAGGGGAACTGGGCCAGTCTTTTTATAAAACTCCTTTACTTTACCCTTGTTTGTTAACAAGGTGTAGAGTTCCTCTCTGATATGTTCATCTTCCTTTTTTCCCCTCTGTTGAAGTGCCCTAAAACAAGTTCTGAATGGACTTTCTTAGCCAGAAACTGAAAGACTTAGTCCCGTGTGTATCGAGTATTTAGAGCCCAGGTAAGCTTTCTGAGTATGATTGTCATGTCTGTCTTAGGGCACCTCCTTGGACCTAAAGGGAGACTTTCCTCTTCTCTGGTGAAGTGTCTGTACTTATTCTGGGTTTTCTGGTGTGGTTATAGGGCCAGAAAGAAAGAGTTCTTCTTTCTGGGATCCTTAATTTTCTCTGGAATCCTTTCTTCTTCACAGTCAAAAAGAATGTGTCAGCTACTGAAGAAGTAGCTGGGTTGTTGTTTAAGTATATTTTGAAATTTGTGTTTTCTGTTCAGTGCCTTCTGAGTCTTTCCACTGCATGTGGATTGTTTTCTCACACCCACTCTGCCACAACCACAAAACACTTGTGTATTTTACAAAACAAAGGTGGCATTTCTGTTTGACACAGGACAAGAGGCAACTGGCACAAATTAAAACACAAGAAATTCCATCTGAAAACAAGAAAACATTCTTTTGCTTTGGGAGCCATGGGAATAGGTTGCCCAGAGAAGTTGTGGAGTCTCCATCCTTAGAGATTTTTAAAAGCCATCTGGACACAGCCCTGGGCAAGCAGCTGTAGGTGGCCCTGCTTGAGCAGGGGTGTTGGACCAGATGGCCTCCAGAGGTGCCTTCCAACCTCAGCCATGCTGTGATTTTGTGAGGCAAGAGCTGTGGATTCCACAAAATGCCAGTGCCTCTTGCAGCTCACAGCAGAGCCCTGTCTTTTGGCTTCCTTGGGAGCAGAGTGCCACTGCTTTCCTGGGCTGAGTGACGTGGCATGTTCTCTAGCTGCAGCCTACCCTTATGGCCCGTCTTGCATCATTTTTCCTGTCACACCAGGGACTCCCTTCCCCTTTTCTCTCTGTCTTGTGAACAGCTACACACAGCAAATACCAAAAAAATATCAAAAAAGATGCTTGTGCACTGTTTTCCAACCAGCCACTTTCAGAGCGGCATCACATCATTGTAACTCCCTCTCCTTCTTACTGACAGCTGCTGCTATGTGGCAGTGTAACTTATTTTCCTGACAGAGTTGTTCCCAAAATCTAGCCTGCAGTCTCCTACAACATCACTAACAGAGATACTGCCTGTCAGTTTCTTTCCTTCCCACTTAGAGATGTCATGTCATTCACACACAACTGCAGTGCCATGAAACAGTATAAAAGTAGGTACAATACCTGCAGTGCCTGAGTGTTTTAAAGGGAGACAATGGACAGTGTGGTGGTCATGCAGAAAAGTGTTTTATTGTAGTGAAGTTACACAGGAGAAAAACAAAAGTCTGCCTGCTCCTGGTTCAAGGCTTTACTGAGCCATAAAGGTAAGTGCTAACCAAAACAAGTTCCTACATGTAAAAACACATTGCACTTCTAGTCATTTTACAAGGTTAAAAGGACAATACCTGGAAATGTTTTTCTTTCTTTCTTTCTTTCTTTCTTTTTCATTTTACAAATAAAGTGTAATTTTGACTAGTTAAAGCTGGAATCTAGAATGTTTCCTTACAAGATTTCTTTCTTCTTCTTTTTTCATGTAAGAGCAAAACCGAAGATGTTCTCTCTGTCTGATTAGCTGTTGAGTTCACTTCAACTAAAGGCACCTCAGACCACATGAGGCTTACTTGATACATGCCCGTAACGACCCTGTAGGGCTTCGGTGGCTCTAAACCCAGGCTCAGTACACAATACTAATGCTGGTTAGTGGTCAGATCGTTCTCATGACCAGCAAGCAGGAGGAAGGAATGGTGGCAGGTACAAAGGGCTTTAGGGAAGAGTGCAGAAATGGCCTTGATGACAGAAGAGCTCTTCCCCTGCTGGGGTAACTGCCAACCCACTTCTTAATGCAGAAAATCAGCAAAGCACTGTATCAGCCTGACAAACACACACGGCATAGAGCCTGTGACCATACAGAGAAGAAAAGGAAGGTGGGGCAGGTTTTGGACCTGCCTACCTTTTAATTGTCCTTTTATGGATACAAATACACTGCTGTTTATCAACTATGGACTAGTTTTCAAACACAAAAGGTTATGTACAGCATATTTACTCATATTTTTACATAATAATACACACAGGTCTCCCCCCACCCCACCTTGTACGGTGGATGAATGTGACATGTCAAACCGACAAACAGTTCAGAAGAGCCTCCAAGAAAAAAAAAAAAGTTCATATGGAGCTAGCTTATTCTTGGTCCCTTGAAAGTAAAATCTTACAAAGGATGAGCAAGATATCTGTTTTTACAATATTTACTCTGCACAGTGCAAAGAGGGGGGATAGGCTCTTTAAACATAGGATTCCTTAGCATACTGGATCTGGTCTACCTCAAAAATTGGCTGGCTGCACCTCCGAGCCACGTACTCATGTTTGTTCTTTTGGCAGGATTCAGACATAGCTCTCAGTCGGTACACTCCAGGGGTCACAGGTAAACTCACACGGGAGTTTATTCCAACAGTAACACTGAGAGTTTCAGTTTCTCCATCAGAATCCTTCACTGCAGGAACTCTCTCACTGGGTAGATCCCCTGGAGCTGCACAGGCTGTGCCCTGAGCACAGCTGCTGCACGGGTCAGGCAGCAAAGCGTCCTGGTTTGAAACCTTTAACCTCATAGTTTGAACCGTGAGATTGCAGGAGGGAACATGAGTGGTCAGGCAGTTTCTAGTAGCTTCTTCGTAAGAGGGTGGTCTTCCAGGATTCCTCTGGTCTACCTCTCTGAAGACCTCATCAGCTGACCTGAAACGTGGCCTTTGCTGATATGGCACAGGCAATGGTTTGTCATCCTCAGGGCTGTTTTCCTGGACAATTCTGCAAGAGAATTGATCTTTCTTTGTGAAACTGTCTCTCTGGAAGCCTGTGTTTTTTCCAGGTCCCCAGCTCAGGGGGTTTGTTAGTGTTTTCCTGTGGTTTGCAAAAGAGAATGACATGGAGTGCTTTTTGATCTCTCGCCGAGGTGTGCTGCAGTCTTCATTGGGCTTGGTGCAAAAGGACTGAGGCCTATTTAAAAAAGTTTTTTTTGGGACTAGAGGGTGAAACTACTGGGGAACTGGTGAAGACTGAGCCATCAGAGCTCTCCAGGGAGCAACTGGAGGATGTTTTGGGTAGAGAGTCTGTTGATAATTGGGAAGGTAAGATTGCAAGCTGTTTTTCCAGTGCCGCATTCTCCAATCCTTGTTGTTTCTGCTGTACTGGAAAATTGTCCTCACTTTTGTTTAGTTTCTGTTTCCTTATCCTGCTTTCAAAGCGGTTCTGAAAGGACAGGTCTGGCTCTGAGTACCTCCTGTCCATCGTGCTGATGTCATTTTTACAGCTAGTCAGTGAACTGGCAGACATGCATGTTGGATATCTTCTGCTCACACCAGTGCTTCTCCCTTTGGGATGTCCCACCTCACAGGTACAGGAGCTGCATTCAGCTTCAGGATCTGGGCTGTCATAGGCAGAATCATTCTGATGAGCAGCACATAGGTGTTCTGTGGGGACAAAGCAGCTGTTAGTTTTTACTGAGAATAAAAGGGAACTATTGGTAAAATATAAATAAAATATAAAATATTCATGTGGAAGTGCAGAACAAGTGTCTTTAAGCCTCTGCAACACTCTGTGTTTCCACAGACGTATTCCCACATAAAATTAAAGAATTAGGAGCAGCAGCACCAGTCTGTCATAATCCCCAGTCCGTTCTCTTACCTGTGGAGCTGTCTGTGTGCTCCGCTGACTCCTCAGTCAAGGCACTGGCAGGCCAGGCAATGTCCTCCCCAAATATTTCTGAGCAGTTGTCTATGAGGAACTCCACCAACACTGTCACCTGCACACAGAAAATCATAATTCAGTCAAAGGTGCTGAAAACATATTGCACGGTTTTTCCTGTTCCTGCCTAATGTAAGATGAAAGGCAGCACAGAGAAGGATGGTCAAAAATCCTTGCCTAGTAAGAGACCGAGTCCACACTACAGTGTGAGGCCTGACACTGCACCCAGCCTGGCCCGTCCCAATACAAGCTGAATGCCATCAGCCAGGGCACGTGAGTGGCAATGCCTGCAGGGTGCCCTGTGCTCTCTGGGTGCGAGGTGCCCAGGAGCTGTGGTGCAGCACAGGGGGCTGCAGGGCACCCTCTGCTTGTGCTCAGAGGAGGGGAAGCCTGGCCTGTCATGCCGCAGGCACCTGGGGCACCCCCACCTCTCAGCGGTGCGGTTTTGTGTGGCTTTGGCACTGGCAGCGGGATCCCTGTGCAGGGCTCGGGTCTGTCCCAGCGTACCTTGTCATTCATCTCCTTCTGCACCTCCAGCGGCAGCGTGCTGTCCGTCCCCGGGCCCAGCATGTTCGGGCCAACGCAGATGGCGAGGTTGTTGGAGTCCATCCTGCTGCTGGCGGCATTCTGGCTGATGCGGTGCAGCACGGAGAGCAAGTGCTTGAGCAAGACGAGGTTTGGTCTGGGCAGTTTGTCGGCCACCCTAAGTGAGCACAAACACAAAGGGATGTTAATCGGTGGTGCGGGGGCCGCTACTTCTTGGTTTGAGCAAGTCTCAGTTAAACTCAGGCAGACGACGCTTCCTCCAGAAAGAGGAAGGCGTGCGCTTCTTCCACTGCTGAGCAGAGGCACCATTCAGAAATCCCCAGCGGCAGCTGCGTGCGGTTAATTACAAGGTCTCGCACTGCACGGTCCCGACCGAAGGGCAGCGTCACAGCGTCCGTGCTGCTGAGCAGCTGAGGTGGCGTCAGGAGGTGTCACCAGAGGCTTCCTGACAGCACGTGAAAGGCCTGCGGTCGTGCCAGGGCTCTCACAGCCCTCTGGCCAGCCTCCACCTCAGCTCTGTCTGAGGAGCACTACACGGAGGTGGCCCCATGTGCCGACCTCGTGGCCCTCATGGTGGCCACACCTGTCCCTCCTGCTGGGCCTCTCGATCCCTAGGGTGAGCCCTAACGCCTTCAGGAGGTGCTGCTGCGAGAGGAGCGCCTCCCTGTGCCACTTGGCCTCTGAGCCAGCCCCACAGGGCAGCTGAGCAGCCCCACAGGATTTTAAATGAGGCTTGATTCCCAGAGGAGGATGGTCACAAAACATGTTGGTTACAACACTTACTCTCTCAATTCTTCAATTTTTTCCTCCTTGCTTGGCTTCTCCAGTGCTAGCATCCACTTCTCATACAGGTCGGCTGACAGGAGCTTGGAGGGAATGTTTCGGAGGAAGTCCTGCAAGGCCAAGAGATACAGATGAAGCTTTGGACATTTTCCCCTGTGTACACAGACAGCATCACCACAACTTGGGCTCCCTAGGAGCAGGAGCTGTCTGCTCCCTAAGGTGACCATCAGCACTGGGGAGCAGCGGGCTTCATGAGTACATGCTGAGTACACTTGCATTGGTACACTAAGAGGTCCTGGATCTTTTCTGCTTTTTGTTCACCCCTAAATCTGACTATTCCTTGCTGAGGAGAAGAATGAAACTAGTTTCCTGTGGGTGTACAGGAAATCAGTGGCAGAAGTGGAGCTGAAAAGCCAGTAGAAAAGGGAAATGCCGAACTTTCCCATGTCTGAAACTTTTCATTTGATTTCACTCTGTTTTTTACCCTGGAGCCCCACCTAAGCCAAATTGCAACACTAAACTGTGCCTGTGCAGATTAGCTATGTTACCCACAGCAGAAAGTCAGAGCAACTCACCTTCAAGACCACTGCCAGCAGATGCACAGTTTTGCTTTTCAAATCAACATTCTCGCCTTTGTTTAGGTCCTCCTTCAACTCCTTTCGTGCTTTCTCATTGGCAGCTTTTCTGAATATCCCTTCAGTGGAAGGTCCTTTCATATACAAAATAGTGAGGAGATCCTGCAGGAGAAAAAACAGGCAGGGATGGGAGAACTGTTACTGTGAATGAAGAAAGGTCCTTTGGCAGGTGAACACTCCTTTAGAAGTAGAAGAAAAAAATTGATTGAAGGTACATTTCGCTTTTACACAGGTCAACATCTAGTTCTATCTCCAAGCTGATTATACTGGTAATAAACTGTTTTCCCCCTTATCCATACTTCTTTTGTACCAGTGAACTCCACTAACCTCAGTGGAGCCATCCCTGTTTCCTTCCAGAAGGAAACAAGAGGTGACTTAAACCTGGGCTCAAATTCCCCCCCTCCCAAGCCAGGCTGAATGCCTAGCAAATATTGCTTAGAAGAGGAAAAAGCATGGAAAACTGGAAAAACCATCTCAGTGGGAGAACTATCACAAGATCATTTTTTAACTAGAAGATAGTTTGTAGTTATTTATCAGTGGCAGTCCATAGCTGAACAAGTTTTGGGGAAAATATAGAAATCTCTGTATGTTTACAGTGCTGAGAGATTCATTTACATGACTTCTGTAAAATCACAGATGTTTATACCAAGCAGCATATCTGCTTCTCCAATTCCTGGTCCTGAGTTGTCTCCACTCAAAGTTACTTCCAGTGAAAGTTGCACGGGGTGGACAAAACCCACAGACCTAACTCTTTCTACACCTGGGATGGGCCATGAGCTTCCCAGAAGTGTGTATGGAGGGGAAACACCAAAATCACTCATCTCCTGAGCACTGCAGCACAAGTGCTGGGGATCCCTCATCCCACTGAAAGCCAGAAGTATGATAAATGTACCGCCAGGATTGCCTACCTGGACTGGCTGGGGCAGCGTGTCATCTTCCCCACAAATAATTGCCAGAGGCTGGCCAAACAGAGCAATCTTGAGGCCAGAGTCCAGCTGCCCTGGGGAATCCCCACTGGCAGAAGTTCGTCTCAGAGCAAACGGCCACGATATCACCTTCTTTCTTTTCTTCATTCCATCTGCTGCAAGCAAAACAAACAAAAAAAACCATGTTTTTCTGGGAAAAAAAAAAAAAAAAACACACAAAACAAAACAAAAAAACAACAACACGGAACTATGCAATTGTGCTGCCTTTCATCTGTGTGCAGCGCTGTGTGGTGCAGAATGAAAAGCAGAGATGTATGTCGAAACAGCAACTCAAATTAAACCAAAAGAAAACCAAGTTGTTGCTAAGGAAACCACTGCTGAAACTGTGGGGCTGTGACCGTCCCTCCAAGGACACCACCTTTCCTGTTGGTTTTTTGCTGATTTTTTTTTTCTTTTTTGTTCTCTAGTCACTATTTCCTCTTAGAGAACGGGGACACAAAAGGCACAGCAATAACAGCAAATATTTGATGTTTATAGAGATTTTTGATAGTGCAGAGGTTTCTGTGATAACTATCTAAGGCAGATATGTCACTTGGGCAGCTTGCAATGGCAACAATTCTCACTATGCAGACATGACCATGCTCAGTCTAAGGGCATGGCTGGAACTCGGGACTCGTGCTTTTCAGCCTTTTCCACAGGCTGCAATGGCAACACGTGGCTCCTGCTCTGCCAGCTCCAGAGTCGCAGTGCTGCGATGAGAGTTGTCCTGACAGAGCTTGCCCCCTGCCAGTCTGCCACTGGATAGTGATACTTGCTCCAGATCATCACTGTTGGGCCTCATTGGCTTCAGGGTCACAAATCTCATACCATGGGTTTTGCATCTGCACCTTAAAGAGGAGGGCATGCTAGGACTTTGGAGATGATGGTTGTATTGGTAAGAGCTGTGCTTTTTCCCTATCAGTAGAATCCTTTTGCTAGAAAGTTTTCTAAAAGCATTGCCCTCTGCAAATTTACTCTAAAGGACTTCTCTTCTACTCCAAAATGAAATTATACAAATTCTCAGGACTTGTATTTGTGGCTTAGCACGAGTCCTTGATAGTCGAGGGTTAAAGGCTGTGAGAAAGTAACCCAATGTTAGGGTCATGTAAAACCCTTGCTTCTGACTCTCCTGAGAAATGGTGTGGCATGCAAGCCTGTTCCAGACCCGCCCTGCTAATGGTCTCCTCCAGATTGTTTTGCAGGTGCTGAGGTTTTGCAGGGTGAGAGAAAACAAGCGCAGGCAGTCTGTTGCTGCTGCCGGCGGGGTTTATTTGCTCTGGAGCGTAACCGCTGGTAGCGGCCCTCACTGGCAGGCCCACGCCCCAGCGGCGATGCTCGTGGCAGAAAGCAGCACATTTCCTTTCTGTTGCTGCCCAACACAATCAGACTTTGCTCTGAGGAGCACGGAATAGGAACAGGCTGGCACCCAGCACTGCCATCTGCCACGGTACATAAGGGAGAGAGGTCGCCCGCACGCGGCGGCACGCGGGGGCTGAGCCGCCCCCTGTACGGTGCTGAGCTTGAGCTGTGCCGGGGGAGGTGGAGCGGGCAGTTCTGCAGGAGCACCAGCTTGCAAGCGTTTTGTACAAGAAAGCAGTTCCTCTGTTTTTAAAACTCACCAGCCAGGTGGCAAAGTCCATCCTCGGGGTCTGCTGGTCCCAACAGGGGGCATTTCTTGGCATCAGCCTGCAAGAAGCACACCGGGGTTACGCGAGGGCCATGAGCGAGCTGCTACAGCCACACAGAAAAACATGAGAGGCTCCAGGGAGCGACCAGAGCAAGCCAGACACCTGCTGAACGACCCCTGCGCCCAGCTGTGCCACTGCCTCACTGCCCAACCGTGGTGGTGGTGGCAAGGGCTTATGCTGCAGCCAGCCCCCCCCCCCGACCTGCCCAGCCACTCACAACCCCAGCGCTCCTTTAGGCTGCTGTTTGACCCACAAAAGCTGGAAACAAGCTGGACAGCCCACCCTTCTCCATCCTCCTCCTGCTGCTGGACATTTCCTCCCCAACTTCTCCAGTGAGGAGGGGGCTGCTGCCTCACTGGCTTCAGAGCCTGCTAGGATCCTGCCCAAAACTGCCCGGGAGCCTGGGGCTCTTCTGCACACATCCACCTTCGAAGGGCTCTGCCTGCTCTCCTCCCTGCCCTGTACCCACTGCGCTCCCCCAGGGGCCACCCCTTTGGAGGAGACCTGGGGTCTGGAGAGGCTGCTTACCTCTGACGGGCACTCGATCAAACTCTCCATGTTGCCAGCATTTAGTGTCTTTGACTAGGCAAGAAAACAAAGACCGTGCGTGAGTAATTTAATGCTACAGTTTAGAATCAGGGCTTTTCAAAGTCACTCTGTTGACAGAGCCGAAAAAAATAAAGACACTCACTGTATTACAGCTGCTTAACACTTTCATTAGGAGTTTAATCGGGGGATCTCTGGATGCTCTGGTTTCCTTAGGTCCTTTTGTTTGCCTGTTTATTGAAAAAGAAGTGGACACAGAGCTTTGTAAAACTGCACCCTTCTTTTTTTTTTTTTTTTTTTTTTTTTTTTTTCCCTGCAATCCAGGCTGGCAATTCAGTATGATCCCAAACTAGCAAGATATCCCACCCAAGTCAGTCATAAACCAGCGCTCGCTGGAAGCCTGTCTTTGTAAGGCAGCCAGTCCTGTGCTCTGTGCGCCTCTTGATAAAATCAAAAAAAAAAAAAAAAAAGTGACTTTCCATTTTTAATCCATGCAAAAAAAAAACGATCAGGCAGTGACAGCTGCCTGAGGTTGTTGCTAACGTGCCAGCACAAGGCTGAGCAAGCCAGGCAGCTCTGCCTACGAGCTGCACTTTGTGGTGGGTGCCTCTGCCCGACCCCTATTTGTGTGTGTGTCTCTGTACAGCTGCTTCTGGAGCACCCCACTGGCTACACCCCGACACCACGCGTTTATCCCCAGGCTTTACTTACCCAAGGAGCGAGTCCTGCCAGAGCTCCTTCACCTCCCGCAAACTGCTGAGGAAAGGAGAGGCAGCATCACTCCCCACTGCTACTAATCCCTTGGACAGACGGAGGCGACTAAACAGTTCTACCCCACGTGTGCTGCCTTATATAGCGCACGACAGCAGGTGGAAATTCACAGGCAGGAAGCAGCATCATGGGGCAGGACTGAGATTCTGTGAAATTTCTGCCTTCCTCTTTCCTTTTAGAGGAGCTACTCTTTTTTTTTTTTTTTTTCCTTAAAGAAGACGAAGAGAGAAAAAAAAAAAAAGACAAGCTTGTAGCTGTTATGCATGGAAAAGATGAGACACTTGCCAGGTAAAGGTTCCATCTTGCATCACGACGGTGAGGTGGGATGTGCAGAGGGGGCTGCAGTGTGGGCAGCTGCTCACTGCTAAAGGGCAGCGGGTGCCGTCTGCTCTTTGAGTGCCCGGAGACCTGAGATTTGGTAGCATAAAGGCACGCCGACAAATCAACTTATGCTTAGAATATTTAAAAAGAAGGGGGGTGGAATAGCCAAGATTCGGAGAAATGTTTTTGTATATATATATATTTTTTTTTGCAAAACTAATGGCAACGGCTTAATGTCTGAAAGCAAATGTAGGCACACACTTTGCAAGTGCCAGCTAGTTCTTGAGTATCCAAGGACTGGACAGGCTGGAAATGGATTATCTGATAAAGTTATATTGGGTGGTGAGGTTTTCATTGCTGAAGATGAGTGAAGTTTAAAAAATAAACTGACTGAAAAGGAGAACACTCCAATTTTAAAATGCTACTCTATTTTTATAGAAGTGATGTTATGTAATAATACAGTAATGGATAACAGTATGTAATAAAAATTCTCAAATAAAATATTTCTTAGTTAGAACTGTGTGTATATATCCAAATAAAAAAGAGATTAATTCAGATGAAGAGTTCAAAAAAATCCAGGAGAAATCCACCTGTGCTCTCCCTGTACCTTTAAGGTCTGTTACTAACTCCCTCCAGCATGGGCACTTCACTTCCCTACTGCAGTTTAGCCATTAGGGACAGGGACATAATGACAGCAGGACTTACTTTACAGGGTTATCATGAAAACTCATGATTTGTAAAATGCAGGAGTGAGCTCTGATGATTCCCTGACACAGGCAAATTGTGATACAGTGTTCTGGGTACCAGTCTTTTTCTCTAATGAAGCAGAAGGGCTAGAGCTGGGCACCAAAGTGCTGGGAATGTTTCAGCAGTGGATTTAGCAGGGAAGGAGGCGTGTGGAACTGTGGTCTCTCTGCTGCTTCCTCCGGAGGATGCTCTGCTTCATATCTGCCGGGGCTGAGGCTGTGTCGTAGCCCGTTACGGCTACATCCGCTGCTGAATTCACCCTGCGAGCCACTCTTTGCATAACCACATCAGATCTGTCCCGTGGACTATTGGCCCAGGTACGTCTCTGTGAAGCAGACAGCTGGTCTCAGCTCGGTTCTGCTTGGCAGAAATCCAGAGTACAAAATTCACTTTTGGTTAGACAGAGATGCATCCAGAAGGGGAAAAGGAAAGCTACTCTGGTTTTGTGGAGGTGGTGGGGCTGACCTTTCAAGTCCTCTGGAGAGTCATAATTTCTGTGCTTCTGTAGGTACACAATTCTGTAGTCTTGTTTAGGGATAAAACTGAGTTAGATGAGTCAAAACCAATTACTCTACAGAACTGCGTATTTAATAGTGATTGTTTAGTTACTGCTGTAACTGATTTTTTGTTAATTAAGAGCCCCATTAGATGTTAAAGCACATATGTCATTTTCCTACTAAATTCCATGGGCTGATTTACATCCTTAGGAAAATATTGCCATCCTGCACAGGGTCCTCTTGAGCATTTCAAAGAGGCATAGAAAGGTTTCATAGACTTTTTCTGAGGCTTCGTGGCAGCTGCAGCACCCCTGCTGACAGTCCCGGCAGGACTTCTGCGACAAGGAGCATCTATTTTTCAGTACGTGTCTGGTAAGTGTGTGTCTGAATATTTCTGTCTGTTAAGCATCTAGGAGGGATAGGGGACCTCTGTCATTCAGTTCTGCTTTGCCCTCACTTCCAGCAGCACATACAGACCTATTTCTGAGCTCAGCCTGTTCCACGGTTAAGACACAGGGTTTGATCTGGAAAATGTGTGACTGGTGAAGAAAATGAGAGTTTAATGGGGGGTGATTAGCTGGGCCAGAAGCTCAGCTTACAAATAGGACACAGCTGTACACAGGGCATAATGCTCTGAATTTCCCAGGAGGAGAGCTACGGTAATGAGGGGTGTATTGATAGCACGTCCTAGACTGCCAGTTAGCACGCTCTGCTGTATCTCTGTCTAATTAGTTCCCATTTATTAACAATTTGGGGGATATAATGGCCATTGTACATGGAAGGCATGTGTATAGGCCTGCCTGTACATATGGAAATTGTTTGTTTGTTTTTTCACCCTCATGAATTCATTTATTTTTTATAACTCTTGTATGCCGTGTTTCACAAACATACAACTTGTGCCAGAAGGATTTTAAAGCAGATTATTTCATTGCAAACAAGCACAGCCCATCCGATCCGCAGGCATCCTGAAAAGCCATGGAGTAACGCTACGGAGCTGGAGCTGTCTGCGGGTGATGTTTTTCTCCCAAGCAATCCCTAAGTGAATGCACTCCCCTTCAAAGACACAGGCACATTGACATAAGTGTCAGGACGTGGGGCAGGGGGATTTACAGGGGTTTGAGGTACTGTCTGTGTATGAGCCAGGACATCAGACTGATGCTTCTGCTTCCCACCATGCTCAGGCAGCCCATTTTCCCTCCCAGGGCATGGCTGCTGTTGTGGCCCACTCCCAAGCACTTTGTCCAGCCAGCTTTTGGAGAGAGGGTTTATACATTACTCGGTGCCAACACAGACCAAATGGTGACTAAATCTTTCTAACTGCAATCAAACCAGACGTTTTCTCTCTCTGCAACAACCCCATGCAGTGGCTTCGTGAAAGAACCCAGCGCTGTAGCAATGAAAAGGCAGCATCAGCTGGGAGAAGGAAAGAATCAAGAGCTGGTGGTAAACAAAAGAACAAAGACACAACTAATCTGCTGCGGCTGGGAAATGTCTGTTTTTCTTCTCTTCTTATCAAACCACAAATGGGAAAATCCCAGCCATAGCTCACTTTTGTTTGTTTCAGCACCACAGTACTGCATGTTTGACATGACGGCTCTTAGAAAAGGGGGAGTGTGTGAACAAATCCTGAAACCTGCCATTGTCTTGTCGTCTCTCCAGCAAGAAAACAGCAGAAGTATAGCTGTGAGAAGCTCACAACAAGATGCGCCTGGAGCACTGCCTCTTTCAAGCCCGTATATAATCCCACAGAAAGAGCCAAGTTCAGCACCAGTGCCTCTCAATACAGAAAACCAATTGTATTCCAGCTTCAGCTTCACTGGCACAATTGCAGTCTCCCAAGGGAACAGTAGGAACATTTACCAAAATAAGGAAAGCAATTATGCCGAAGTCAGAGTTGTTTTTTTTTTTTCTTCTTCTCCTTTTTTTTTTTTTTTTTTTCTCTTTTCTTCTGGGGAGGGGAGAGAGGGGGATGAAAGCTCTGCATGATCTGTGCACTGAGTCAAAGAACAAAGTGTGAGGATTGCAGGGAATGGGGCACATTTCTACACATCTTCTGAATGCAGCTGCCATTTCTTACCACTCTCCAGAGTGTGTTGCCTACATCCCACAGGCACAGTCCAAGGTTTGATCACTGAAAAGAGCATGGTCTGAGCTCTAATCAGACCAGTCCCTACCCTCTACCAGTAATAGTTCAAAGCCAGATCCATGAAGCCGAATGATGCTGAATTCTTACAGTTTTAGTCATGTGGAACCTGGGTTCATGATACCCTTGCTTTTGGAAAGTGAAACCCGCTGTCATTTTTTCCCAGATCTGCTCTGTTATTTTTATCCTTAATCAGATATCAGGGTTAGACTGCAATGTGGGTGCACCACCCTTCTGTATGCTGGCTTACTACTGCACAGGAAGAAGTTACAGAACAAAAATAATACTGTAGATACAGTCTGGGGAGTATTCTGTGCCCTTCCCGTGACACCCATTTTTTGTTTGCTCTTGTTTTGCAGGATGGTTTGTTTGATCTTTCATGGGTACTCCCTCCTCCCCCAAGAATATTTTGGCAGCTGTAAAGATTTTTGTAAGTTATCAGCTGACTATTTCCACTGGGTGTTTTTTAGATGTGGAGAACTAGTGTATTTATATCATTTTTCAAAGGATTTGTGCTGGTGTTCAGCTTGCTGGTATATCTAAAGAGGCACTTGAGAGCCACTCATTCCTTGGGCTGCCTGAGGTGGCCAGCACAAAGGCCTCCATGAATTTAGGTTGCCCATTATTTCTGACTGAGAAGATGCAGATCTCAGCCCTTGCTCACTTACAATAAACAACAAAAGTAAACCGTAGAGAATACATGTAATTAGGTTTCAATTCAATTCTCTTTGAGGTTTCTGGTTGAAGGTACTCAAAAAGGATCAAAAGTGGGATGCTACTCATTTTGTTGGTGATAATGCTATTCCAGTAGGTTTCTCACTTATTTTGCTTCTTTCTGTTGTCCATTCATGAATCAGAAACTGTTATGGTGCTATTCTGCTAGGTTCATTTGCTCTCAGGTATAGATCTTACTTCTTACCGAAACCAGAGAGGTGTGAATCTTGATTTTGCATTTCAGGATTAATGCAAGTGTTTCCTTTTAGATTTTGGTTGACATAGGCTTGTATCTCTCCTGCCTCTGCACTTTGTGTTTTGCTTTGAATTTCGGCATCAAAACAATCTCAAACCTCAAAATGGCAATCAGTGGAAATGAGAGAACCTGGATTTCACATTGATTTCTCACTTGCACATGATTTTCAGGTGTAAGTCATCCTACTTTCACACACACATATAAAAAAATTCTGCAGGCTGCCAATGCCCTAGGAACCAGTCCAGAATAAAACCAAGAAAACTTGTTCTGAGTGTAATTTTGGGATTCTTTGTATATGTATCACGCAGATACAAAGCTAGAGAAGAAAACCAGGCTCAGGAGCGGCAAGACCTCCCAGATCCAGTGCTAGCACGGGAGCTGTTCCAGACACAGAAACTGCCCATTTCCTTGAACACAGCTCTCACTGGATGCACCCAGGAGGAATAACCAGAAGTAGCTGGAATTTCATCTCCAGTTGGGTTTCCCTGAGCCCTGGCGTTATGACAGAATATCCCCAAACTCTTCATTGTAACGATGCCCTTGTGAGTGCATTGTTCCTGTGTTGTACCTGCTTCCTAGGTAATGGGCAGAAATGCCAGATCCTCATCAGCACTAAATGAACCATGAATGGAAACATTTACGACCACAGACCTGACTCAATCCTCCAGGCAAATGCAGCATCAGCAAGGTAAATCTTTCCAAGCGTATCTCTGCTGGCTGGAATCAAGCTCCCCCAAGTACATTTGGTCCTGTACTTGGGAGCCTTATTTGCTGTCGTGCCCTCTGTCCTTGTGTATGCACATCCACACGCAGCAAAATAAAATGTTCTTCATGAATTTTTGGCCGCTCATCAAAATCAAGATGATAAATTCGAAGCAAACATCTCCATATTAGCTGGTGATAAATTCAAGGCAAACATCTCCATATTAGCTGGTGACTGCCATTTTGTTGCTACTAGCAACAGCTGCTGTGTTGCTGCTTTTTATAAACACTCCGTTTTTGTATTGCTGTCCCACTTTGAAGCGGGACTACCTTATGAGGATCTCATGAAGCGAGTGCCTCGCCTGGCATGGGCTCTGGCTCCTACTACAGGGTACTGGGAGGTCTCTGGGCAAAGGGGACCTGTTGCTCTGCAGAGGGGACATGGGGAGGATGGAGGTGCCCCACACCACAGCAGGCCATCCTCAGGCACCAGCACTGACTGGAACCATGCGGAGCCAGGGCAGCCAGATCCCAGCCTCTGCATCTGCAAAAGCACAGTGGCTCTTTCAGGCTGGGAACAAGAGAGGATTTCCTCTCTTGGAAAGAGAGGGTCTTTCCAAGCAGGATCTGGGATTGCCTTCTAGTGAGAGCAAAGCAGGGGCTGTCAGAAGGTCTTCTGTGATGAGTTCAGCTGTATTGACTCATTGCTCGAGAGGGTTCAGCCCAACAGCTGTTCTGTTCAGGCCTGCATTCCTCAAAATTGGCTTTTAATTACTGCTGCTGCCACTCAGATCAGGTGCTGTTATGTCTGTATTTGCTTATTCCACTCTGTGTTCCTGCTCTGAACCCTGCCTTTGCTTTCAGATCTGCAGTCCTGCACAGAGATGACAGTAAGGAGTATGAAGAGAAGGCAACTACTTGTCACCTTGTCCATTTGCCAGCTCAGTGGTGGCTGAGATTTGAATGGAAGATTTTTTTTTTCTCCCTTTCCACTTCCTTTTAAAGGCTTGTTTGACCTTTACCTTTTCACCAATTTATCAGATTAACATGTTTCTTTGGGATTTTTTACTCTGAAAACAATCACTGCGTGTGGTCTTACAGTCATGAACTGCCTTATTTAGTATTAGCAAGAAAGTTTGCAATGGGGAGGATATATCTTTTATCAGAGCAACTCATATAGGTACAAGGCCCTTTCCCAGGTCTGAAAAGAAGCACCTACTTGTCTTCAATCTAAAGACAAGTTGAGAGTAAATGCTCTGAAATTTACTAGAAACAAGATAGTTACTCCTTTTCCAAAGGGAGACTGAACCGTCTTACCTCTACACACCATCAGATATCAAGATACTAAACCAAAAGATGTGGAGTCCAGCAACAACTGTAATATTTCTGTAGGCCAAATACCATATCATTTCAGTGTTAGTATTCCTTGTCCTTGTGTAGGTTAATAGAATAATATTCAGAAAGTAAAAATGAACACCCACTATTCGATAAGTCATGCCAAACCTAAGATGCTGTTACATTTGAAAGGTGGTCTTACTTCCACTCGGTAGGTAACAAGTCAAAGTGCTATTGCAGTACACACAGATGCCCAGAGTGTATCTTTCAAACATAACACCCTGAAATTATGATAGCTCTGAGTTAGTCATCTCCAATGCTACACTCAGCTAAAACATTTGCTAAACTCAGGCACTGAAATGCAACATATCACTGTAATTGACTCCTGTCCGTGCTATTTAAAGAGAGCCAGATGTGCTAGAAGAGGAGTTTCAGAGGCCTGCGTTATGTCCCAGCAGTGGTCCCTCCTCCCTGCAACATTTCTGTTTACTTCCAGAACTGCACATTCCCAGAGTTTTCTTTGGATGAGAGTGTGCTGCAATGTAAACCTGTCATAACTGTGAGACTGACATGAATAAGCAATGCAGATAATATTTCTGGATTGACCTTAAAGAAAGATCCTAAAGAATGACACAGGCAAGAAAACAAGTAGTTACTATGATACTTAAACAGGCTTACCCGTGAAACAAATAGTTCAGTAATACCCCAATTACAGATTTTTTAGTCCAGCTAAAAACTGTAATTATATCAGTGGATTGGGGTTTGTCCTGGTTTCAGTTAGCACAGAATTAATTTTCTTCCTAGTAGCTGGTGGAATGCTGTGTTTTGGCTTAGAATGAGAAGAGTGCTGATAACACCCCGATGCTTTAATTGTTGCAGAGCAGTGCTTATACTAAGCCAAGGACATCTCAGCCTTTGCTCTGTCCTGCCAACGGGCAGGCTGGGGGGTGCAGTAAGAGCTGGGAGGGGACAGACCCAGGACAGGTGACCCAAACTAGCCAAAGGGGTATTCCATACCATCTGACGTCATGCTAAACAATATATAGGGGTGGCTAGCCGGGGGGAGGGGGCCGGACTGCTCGGGGTTAGGCTGGGCATCGGTCAGCGGGTGGTGAGCAATTGCATTGTGCATCACTTGTTTGTACATACTACTATTACTTTCGTATTATCACCATTGTATCATCATTATTATTATTGTTATTATTATTTTGTTATTTTTTTTCCTGTCTTATTAAACTGTCTTTATCTCAACTCACGGGCTTCACTTTCCATTTCTCTCCCCCGTCCCAGAGAGGGAGGGGGGAGGGTGAGCGAACGGCTGCGTGGTGTTTAGCTGCCGGTCGGGTTAAACCACGACAGGGTTCTGTAGTTTAACTCTAGGAGATGCTTTGTTTTGCCCTTGATTTTTTGCACAACAGAGCTTGCCTTCTTTCTGTCTCAATTTCTCCTAAATAACATGCAGAAAATAAAAGGTCACTGCACAGTGTAGGATGCTTTGATATCTACCAGTGAAAAGTGGTACATACAGGAGAACCTGGTAAAGAGTTTGGAAGCTGTTGCCTCTTCTGCTTCCTATGTGCCACATAGCAAAGAGAAGACCTTAATTTTAACCTTATTGAGAAATCTTTGACAAATGGAAGCATTTTAAATGCATCATCCGTGAGGACAATATGTTACTTTCTAGGCATTACCTGTGTCCCTCAGGGTCTTTGCAGTTCTACTTACCACATCAAAATGTGATGTGAAACCTTCTAGCCAGATCAAATGGTCACTTATTTTAAGCATGCAGCTTATTGTCATGAAGAAATACACCAATGTCACAAATAAATGACCATTCAATACGGTAACAGACCTAACCATTTTATATAAATTCTGCAGGTAACTCCCCTCCCTTTGCCTGCCCTTTGGTTTGGGACCTGGCACAGGGATACCTGCACAGTCACAGCAGAGGCTATGTCAAAATCTTTATCTTCAGACAAACAAAACTTTTACCAGAGTTAGCTGGATTTTGTCCTTTTTATGTTTTTAATCTCAGGCTCCCAGTTTCACAGGCAACAGTTATGTGACTCCACTTCTTTTCCAGCTGTTCTTTTACCCTCTACCACCCCCAGTAAGTTTTAGTGTCCAGGTTAATTTCAGTCACAACAGGCAAGTGATCTACTCTTCTCCAAAGCAATGAATTTCCTACAAACACTTTGGAAGTTAGTGCCTGGTGTGTAGAAAAAAAGACTGAGAGAATTTTGGCTAGGATTTGGCCAGTATTCTGTGTAGATAAAGTGATTTTAAAGAAACTAAGAAAAAAAGATGTCTGTAGTTTCTGGTTTGGTTTCTAGATGCTGAATTATGTTATATTGATTGAAAAAAAAATAAAAATCTTCAACTTGGAAATAATTGCTTAAGTTCTTACACAGTGGTAATCCTCTAAAAAGGAAATTACAGTCAGACACTATGTTTTTTTCCTCTTCCTTCTCTTTTTCTTTCTTCTTTATTTTTGCTTAGCAGATCCTAGCTCTAGTTCCCCAAAAGGCAATTTGCTTGGTTCTCTTTTTCTCAAAATGAAAGGTACCACAAGTTGTCTACATTTGGAAATTTTGCAGAATTAATTCTCCCGCCAAAAATACCTTTCCTCACAGTGGTTTGTGCTGCTGTGTCTGTATTGGTGCAGGTATAACTGAAAAAGTCCTGACTCCTGCAGCCTTGGTCCCCATGCAACCCAGATAAAGAAGTGCCACCATTCTGATGTAGGTAGTGTTCAAAATTAATTTTAAACAGGGAAAAGTGACAGCAAAAATGGGGAAAAATCCCAAAATTTGTTGTCAGGTTGTGCTCTTATGAAAGGACACCCATAAAAACCTTCTGTCTTGAAATATTCTAGTATTTTGACTGTTTTTTTTTTCTGTCCTCAGAATGGGGGATTTCCATTAGAAACTACTGACTCTTTCACAATGATACACATGAGGGTTCTACCCTATATAGCCAAATATCTGTTCCTTAGAAGAGAAGAGGGGATGGAAACAGTATTTACCCACTTGTGGGATCTTATCTCCCTTGCCATGCCCTCCGCACCATTTCAGCAGGAGGAGGCTGGAGCTGGCTTTGGCCGCCATGGGCCACATCGTGCTGGGGAGTTACCCCTGAGGGCTCTGTTGAGGAAGTGGAGCCAAGGACCAGATCCTCAAAATATCTGAGGACATATCTTCTTTTTAATCACTTAAGCACCTCAATTTTAAATAGGAGTTGGGAACTTAATTGTCTTGACATATTTCTTACTTTCAAAACCCTGCCTTAGAATAACATATGGGGGCACAGTGAGATGTTTCCCCTAGTGTAGCTTCCTTTAGCATAAGTGGAGACTGGATCTCTGAGATCTTAGTCATGTCTCTATCATGGTGCCATGCTGTATTGACTTTTACCATGTTAATTATCTTGTGCACAAGCAGAAGAAGTCCTTCCTTTTACACAAACCTGATGTAGTAAAGTGATATGCGTGCTAAAAGGAAATTGAGCAACGTACCATTTACTTTAATAAGTAGCGTTGAAATACAAAGAGCAAAATATGAATCCTGCTAAAGATTCACAGGAGTTCAGGAGGTGTTTTGATGTGCCCCTAAAATATACAACAATAACAGAAATGTAGAGAAAAACATGAACCAATATTATCTGATGATGCCTAACAGCACTTGTACGTGTCATAGTTAATTTGTGCTGTAGACTCCCCAGTCATTGCAGGGCCTCACCTCACTGTTACTGGCTAACACGATTACTATTCACCAGCCTGTCCAAATAACAACTAAATGCAGGAACTTTTAAGGCCAAGCTCATGTCAGTACCAATCCAGCAACAGCAGCAGCTGCTGTGCTGAGAATATCTGAGCACATATCTGAGAGATGTCTCAGATCTAAGACATCTGAGATCTGAGAATATCTGAGAGATGTCAAAACAGCCACTACAGTTCAGGGAGGAGAGAGATGGCTTGGTTAGCTGAACAGCTTCCACCTGTACTCAGGCACATACATAATGCCATGAGGTGGGGAGGCAGCAACTAACAGAGATGCTGGGTGAGGAGCGGGCTAACTTCTCAGATGCAAATACACATTCTGATTTTTGAGACAGCAGGTTGGTGTGAGCTACCATGACTTGTTTGTTTGTTTTTGACACAACCCTTACGATGATGAAAGGTTCAAGTGTCTCAGATGGTGCATACTGGGGGAGCTTGTGACAAGGGCATTTGGATGACATCTTCAGGGAGATGACAAATAATTGTTAGAAAAGAAAAGTAATTCTTTAATACCTATGAAAATGTGATATTCTTCTCTTTTTCTCTCATCTCTTTTCAGACCATGGTCTGAGGGTAAGTGGAGTAAGAAAATTAGATGCTAGTGAAAGTTAGATATAATGATATGCAGCTTTCAAACTCAGGCTCCCAGACATTGAAAGCTGAAGTAAAAGGATGCATGTACCTGCAAAACAAAGTAATAAAGACACTTTTGGTTTCTTCCTAGTAAAGACCTGGGAAATTGCACTGAAAACAGAAAGTGATTCTGGCTGTTGAGCCAAACTGGGAAGTGTCCACTTCATGGTTGCCTGGGCAAAACTATGTTAGCTGTCCTGTGTCCATGAGTTCTGATAATGCCTCCAGTTATATGACTGGATATCTCTTTTTTTCATAAGATCCCTGTCACATTCTGTATTTGAAATGAATGTATGAGTTGGCCTAAGATAAACACAAATAATATTTGTACCTTTCTTAGCTCAGAACTTTTGAATACCTCTCATTGCAACCCATGCGATGCTTTCTAACCCATCTTTATTCCTGCTTTGAGATATCACACAGTTTGCTGTGATTAGGTTTCCTTTCCACACTGTTCAACTTCTCTTGTCTGTGGCCCATCCAAACTGATTTTTTTCCTGGAAATGGATTCCCCACTAGACTTACTGTTTCACTCATGATTTCCTGGAACATGTTTCACAAGAGGGCAGTAAGGCAGTTACTTCCTCAGTTTGTGGAGATATTTATCTCAACAGCCCAATGTAACAAACATCCATTAACTGACATCACAGAAAACGATGTTGCAATTAAAAACCCACCCAGTGAATTTAACTTTCATTTTACTAGTTTGAAGCAAAAGACGGGGAAGTGGCCCAATAGTGGTTGTTCTGGGACTCGCATTAAGTTTCTCTCCAGCCTAGTTTTCCCACTGTTGTTTAGTTGAGTGCAGCTCTTAAATATGCGCTTCCTGTTTCTTGGGAAATACCTTGCAAGACTGGAGTTTTGTCCGATCCAAATACAATTTTCTTCTGAAAAATGTTACAACTCAGAAACTTTTCATGGGGTAGATAAAGTGTTCCTCAGCCAATTCTTCCTCCCATATCTGACAGGATCAGGAATTCCTCACTGAATAGGGGCCAAAAAAGCCATGGAGAATTGGGTTTGGATGCCAGTCACCAAGGGCTAGTGAATCTAAATCCCTTCAGCTCCGAGCACCTGCTGTAAGTTTCTCCTGGAGCAATGCTGGTGCTGGATGTGCCTGCACCAGCCAAGTCCCATTCCAGGATGAAGGAGCACTGCTTTTAGGCAGGAAATACACACAGTCTTTTCCCTTCCATTTCCCCATTCCTACTTCTGCTGAGCTTAAGGCTGCTGCTTACCTGGAGCCTCTCTGTATCCATATAATTCTTGCCAGGCCTGCAGTGTAAGGCCTTAGATCAGTCACAGCAATGTCTGAGTGAGCAACAGCCCATCATCTGGGCTCTGCTCTGACTGCCACAGATACTTGCGTAGAGAAAGTCTCCTCACCTTGCTGCTGGCTAAAGGGTAGGGGAAGGCCTGTGGTGCGATGTGCTCCGAGAGCATACTCCTACCTCTCAACTCACAGCACTTTGGAGGAGGGAAAAACCTCGGTTCCTGCATGTATCCCCACATGCAAATGGGGAACAGAGACAGGGGGTCATCTCCCTGATCATACAGAAAGGGAGGCTGGAGACCAGGACCATGGTCACATCTCAGTGGTACCAAAATGTCGTGCCCACAGAGGTGCTCTCCATTGCACGTGGCACTGGACAAAGGAGGTGGGGTAAAAGGCAGACTTGCTTGTCCTTCTTTAGCACATTAAGAGCAGCAAATCACAAAATGACTAAAGACTTGTCTGGTGCAAAGGCGCATAAAGCAAGAAGTCTTTCCAGTCTCTTTCAGTCCCGTATCTCTACAACTTGTATAGATCCCATTTATTGGTGAGCTCTGTCGTGTTCTCTAGATTTTATGCAGGGAGTACAGTTCTTCCAGAGCTGTCACAGCCTGAAATTGAAGAAGACTGGATTGCTAAGAGGAATGATGTTGACTGGTACTTAACTGGTTTTAGAAAACTCCTAAGAGAAAGCAAATAGGTGGTTTTCTGTGACCAAGACTGACCACTTTCCATCTGGTGTGGAGTAAACAGATGATGCACCCTTGCACATCTGCCTTTCTTGTTCCAGTTGCCTACACATGCACATCTCTTTGCCTATCCCACCTGCAAACTTGGCTTGTTGTTGTGATGCTTCACACTTGCTGCATGAGCTGTTTACAAGGGGGGGAAGATCAATTCAGAATAATGTGATCACAGTCAAAATAAAAGTTTTGCCTCTACTTTCACTTCCCATATTCTGACACCAGCCTGAGATAGCCCAGATAGGATGGTAGATAAACGTCATGCTATACAATCCAGTACAATGGTGCAAAATAACTCCATAATTCACAAGAAAATAACAGTAAAGAAGATGATGAGCCAGGCAAGGATAAGAGAACTGCAACATTTGAAGTTGAATACCCTGTGCTCTTCACATCTGTGCACTGCCATCTCACTGCACAAAACCCGTACCTCAGCAGGACCCAGCATGTGCTTCAGGCAGAAAGTCATGTCACATCTGCAGAGAGGAGCAGCAGGGACTTACTTCTAGGTCACTTTCTTAGGGCAGCCTTCTATTAGAGGGTGATTTTATTGAGGCAGAGCCTTGGGAATGGATGCCCAGAGTCTTAGGTGGTGGAAATCAACAACAGTTGGTGCTATGAAGACAGGCTGGCTGGCTCTGCCACGGTTTTTGACCTATGACACATCTCTGTCTTTTTTCTCCTGCCTGCCATTTGCTGGTATCCCAACAGTGAAATCACAGAAGCATGAGACATATACTTCCATTTTGGGACATGATGATTATAATCAATTTTGTGTGTGGCAAAAGTAACTGATGAAGGAAAGAAGACCAAACTTCTACTTGCTCAAGGTGCTGTTCAAACACGAGCACAAAATAACAGCTTTCACCCAAAGAGGATGCAAAGTCTGAGATTGCTTGTGGACACAGCCAATCTCAGCCTTTGACAAAATGGGGTGTTATGAGGATCCAAAGAGACCTGATGTGCCAGTGCAAAAGGTAATGGGCATAATACATATCAGGTATTTCCTCTGTCTAAGCTGATACATCTATATCCAAGTTCATCAGCTAGACTTCCTCCACAGTCCAGAAAAAAAGCAACCCATGCCTCCTAAGGTAGGAACCTATGTCAGATCAGAGGGTTTCTGCAGCTGGAGATGACTTTTTCTTCCCATTTACTACAAAGGGGCTTGCACCATTGGCTCAGATACTGAGTATTTCCCACAGCACCATACATGGGTGGTACACATGTAGTATACTCAGAGTAGCATACACAGCACAGCATGCTTTCTTCAGTCTAAGAGGAAAACTGGAGTAAGCCCATCTTTCAGATGAAGAAATAAAGTGGAAGTGAATGAAGTCTTCATCTTGCTTTTCTCTATAGAAAAGAGCTTCTGTCAGTTCCTGATAAAGGACATTCTCGTTGTGCAGCTCCAGTGAAATAACACAACCGTTTTCCTTCCACCTTAACTTTAGCTTCTTAAACTGCTCTCTTCAGCAGTAGTTCTCACTCTTCTTTTATGCACCGAGATCCATTTCATTTACTTACCAAGGTTCCCTTCAGTGGAATTGGTCTGTACTGCTCTCATGCCTCCCTTATGACAAAGGAAGGTTTGGATTCCCATGTCTTGTTTAGGTTGAATTTTTGGTTTGGTGATGGTGGGTGTTTTTTTGTTTCTTTGTTTGTTTTTTTCCTGACAGGTTTATAATAGCTGCTTGGGAATAAAATAATGGCAAATCTGCTGCTGCTGTCTGCCTACCTTTTACTCCTGGGAACTGTTGGGGTGGGCCAAGGGAGAATGATGAGTGCAATAGTGTGAACTTCCCCTTCTTTGGAAAAGCCTGTTCATACCACTTCATCTGGTCTTGAGACGAGGAGCGGCTGAGGGAGCTGGGCTTGTTCAGCCTGGAGAAGAGGAGGCTCAGGGGCGACCTTATCGCTCTTTATAGGTACCTCAAGGGAGGCTGTAGCGAGGTGGGGGTTGGCCTGTTCTCCCACGTGCCTGGTGACAGGACGAGGGGGAATGGGTTTAAGTTGAGCCAGGGGAGTTTTAGGCTAGATGTTAGGAAGAACTTCTTCACTGAAAGGGTTGTGAGGCACTGGAACAGGCTGCCCAGGGAAGTGGTGGAGTCACCATCCCTGGAGGTCTTTAAAAGACGTTTAGATGTAGAGCTTAGGGAAATGGTTTAGTGGGGACTGTTAGTGTTAGGTCAGAGGTTGGACTCGATGACCTTGAGGTCTCTTCCAACCTAGAAAATTCTGTGATTCTGTGAGACTGTGCTGGTACCTTACAAAGGCCACATCCATAGGTAAGCCACTGTGTTGGGCTTGCAGGTTGAAAGGCCTGGCAGGAGGCATGGACATGCCTCTCAGCAGGTGGGTGTAACATCCAACACTCAGCTCTCCTAAGACGGTCTCTGTAGCTCTGTGGACTCCTTATTTTCTCCAGTGCTCAACCATAGTTGCCTAGCATCAGTGCCTGTTGCAACTCATTTGTATGAATGCTGAAAAAGATCTGTTGTGCTCCCCCAGTCACTGAAGCAAGAAGGAGAGGAGATGGTATCCTTCTCCTTCTTATCTCTACCCTTTACTACCCATGTTTGGATCCTGGATCCCACCTTAGAGCAGTCTCATCAGGAACCCCTTGGGAATGGTCTTGCAGCTGCAAGCAACTGGGGGCCCACTCAGCCCTGACCTCTGTCTTCAGTGACAGCTGTAAGAAAGGATCTTTCCTCTCTGGTCAAGGTTTGTGTCAAGAGTAATCCCCTTGTTTGGGCCTTTGCATATCTCTTTCTTTATAAGGATACTTGGAAATAGGGGTTTGAGAATACATGATGCTGCAAAATGGGGAAGATAACCTTCCACAAGGGCCGTGGCAGCAGGTCTGCTGACTCATGTGCCTAAGAGGAACATCAGAGAGATTTTCTCTCTAATGCTGGCTCATGTGACTGTGAGCATCATGTGATACATGGCGGCTGGTTGGTGTCTTGCTTCAGTACTTGGTGGCTTATTGTGCAAACATTGAAGTTTGCTACAACTTAGCTATGCCTGGTTTCTTTTAAATGCCTGGTTTCTTTTAAATGAGCTCTTCATTTTGTCACCTGTAAAATAACTCATTTTGGCTTGTGCTATTTGTTTGAAAACAACTTTGCGACTTCTGCTGTTTGAGAAACTTGATGAATCCCTGTTCATTCCCGTGACCAGAATTCTCCATTTGCTTGTACGTGTTGGGCATCATTCATTATCCTCACAGCAGCTGTGGCAGGGTTTACCAGATTTATTCCAGCAAGGGTCAGACTTACTTGCACAGTGTTAGGCCTGGACAAAATTGCAGCCAGAGATTAACTTCACTGCAACTCATTTGTGCTGAGGAATTTGAGGTATCACTGCCTGAGTCCATGCCCATGGCTGTCTGCATTCAGGAAAGTCCTGAGGAGCCCTGTGCACACAGACCTAGGGCTGTGTTTTCTACTTGTTGTTCTTCTTGTTCACTCAGGCAAAAGCTGGGGCAGGGTCAGCTGCCAGCTTTACATTGCACGTTGGGGCTGGGAAATACTAGCATGGGTGCAGTTGGAAATATATTCTAACAGACTACTTAGTCAAGAATTACAAATCACAGTGATATTTGAAAAAGCCAGAGATGGGTTTTCAGATTAGCTGGGATCTCAGACAAAAATCCACAGTTGCCAAATTCATGCTTCAGTAAATGTCTTTGAGTCAGCCCAAACTGAAGCAAAATCTCTCTCTCTCGTGTCCCTGTCAACATCACCCCTGGCTGAATTTTTTCACTCTTGTGGTGTTACTTTCACAAATGACTTTAAGCCTTTGCAGACCTTCAGAAATCAGAATACACATGAGAAATTCTGAAAACCTGTATTTGTCAACCCAGATACAAACAACTCTTCTGCAGATTACTGCTTACACTTGTGCGGACTGCATTTCAAATATGTTGAGTGTGGTTTGTGTTGAGCAAGCCAACTCATTGGGGCACTTCATCCATCCTGCCATGTTCCTGAGGAGCCTCAGCCTCCCCTCGCTTAACAGACTTTGTTGACTGCAACCTCAGCACAGCAGCACCTCTGCCATACTCCGCACCTCCAGGACACAAGAGAGATGGAGAAGATGGGCTGTGCAAGGTGACAAAAAGACACACACAGAGTGGCCACACTCTTCTCTAGGTCTCCTCAAGTCCTGGATGGTCCCTGGGGACCTGCCAGCCAGCTCATAGACCTCTCTGTGCTTCTTGTCTCTGCCATATGAGGCATCTTAGTGTGAAGTCTTGAGACAAACAGCCTTGGAGACAGACTGGAGGAGGTCAGTCAAACAAATCTCTCCAGAGTATGAAACTTAGCAGGCCTGCATGCCTTTTGCAAGTATTTCCTACCCTAGAAGCAGTTGCAGCCAGACCCCAGGACCCAGGGCCAGGAGAAAGGTCAAGGAGCTCTATCTGGTACCTCCAGACACCTCCTGCCCCTGAGCCCATATGCTCTGTGCTGGAAAGGAGATGAAACCAGTGCATAACCAGTTCTGAGCCACACAAAGCCCATGTAAGGGGACTACCCCGACCTTTCTCCATGCTGATTGTTTGAGGTGTCCATGGAGCTAATCCCCAAGCAACAGGTTCAAACATCCTGCAGACTCCTGTTCTGTGGATTGATCATGAGGCTTTGTGGTTCTCTGAACAGCCAAGAATGGTCCTATCACATTGTATTTAAGCCTTAAAGCTACTTAATAGTGGGGAAGCCCAAAAGCCTGGGTAGCAGAAGCACCCAACAAGAATGCATACCTTGTGAATGAGGTTAGCATTTGTTTTAGTTCTGGAGGTCTTAACAGCTTTCTTCTACTTCCTGATTTTAGAAACAGTTTGGGGAACATCCTTTCTTGTGCTATTCTGGAACTTCTGCTTGTAGTTGCAATTGAAAGTAAGATCTCTGAAGACGTGTGGTGGTGGGAAGCCCCTACAGGTGACCACAGCTAACCTCTGTATCCAGATAATCATCAGCTTGTGGAAGACTTGAATACAGATGAATTCTTTGGCTTAAGCCATCTCATGGGGGAAAAAAAGTGTCCATAAAACGTAGGAGTGTGGGAGTGAGCAGATCATATCAGACCGATGAACCACCTAATCCAAGTTTCTACCTTTAATGGCAACTATTGTTACTTGCTTCAGAAATAGATGCAATACTTAAATGCTCATGTCTTTACAAATAAACTATTTATTCCAAGACCCTGGTTCATTAGCATTATTTTCTCTTGACAAAAGAAGTATAAGAGAAGGCTGAACTAGGTTCTTATTTAATTAGGAACCATTTGCCTAAAAAGAAGGAGTCATAATAATGCTGGCGATCATTTCAGTTTTACCAGTATGTCAGCTTCTGTCCTGCGCACAAAAGAGGACATTGTTCAAAGGACAGATTAATTGTAGGGACCCTGAGTATTTTTCTTGTATTTATCCTACCTCCAAAGAGCATCAATGAAGAAATGATTGTCTGATCTATTCAACCTGTGACACATACACTGCCCTTTTGCATTAAATATTCACAGCAGGACTCTGAGTTTGCTGTCCTTGTAGGCAGAAGAGCTTCTTCTCTGCCAAAACCAATGTTTTCCATGTCACTCAGTTTTCTCAGTCATATCCAGAAAGACCTTTATTGGTTGTTCTCTGAAGAGCAGCATACAGAAAACAGTGCTTGTGGTGCTAAAGAATGACTAACAAAGTGAGTTAATGGGTTTGACTATTGCTTTAGTTCATTCACATAACATAAGCAAGATGAAAAATGCTTGAACTACCATATAGTCAAAATTCTGTGTTTAATTACTCAATTTCTTCCTTGAAGGCTCTTTAAAATTCAGCTTTTTTCATGTGTCTGCTTCAAGAAGGTAGATGAAAATGTTTTCATTCACCTTCTTCTGTCAGCCAAGAAGAGGTCAAGAAAAACAAAGACAAAATTAACAACTGTTGACAGTTCTACTGAAACAAACAAACAAACAAACAAAAACATAACTAAAGATCCAGGAAAGACTGTTGCTCCTCCTTGTGCTTCTAAGCAGAAAAAAGACCAAAGCCATATCTCAGTATCGCAAAAGTGACATTGCAAATCAATTGTAAGAATTCTGCTTATCAGGGGATTTCTGATGGGAAGTTTATCTAATACAATAACTGAAACTTTTTTAATTACCCCAAACAATGGAAATGAAAAACTACATCTGAACAGACTTTGAGAAGAAATTAGATAGGAATACATTTAGATCTTTCTGCTCTTTTTCAGTCAGCTCTCCCTGCCAAGTCACTTCTCAGCAGAAATGAATAGTATTGATGAGAAACACAAGAGCCACTTTGTCCATTAGTACAACTGAGGCTGAATCAGGAGGTGTAGCCTCTGTTATTTCCCAGACCTTCAGACCAGTAAGTTAAGTTCCCCCTGAGTAATTTGAGAAGTGCAGGCTTGATGAAGAAACGCCAACTTGTTTGAATGTAGGAGGAGAGCGATAACTCAGAGAGCTGTGGTGGGCTAGCTGACCTGTGAGAAGGCTGCATGTTTACCCCTGCAAAGAGAAAGGCTGTCTAAAAGTGTTTTCAGTGTCAGACCATGGCAGAAATTCTTTCAGAAAGTTGGTATCTTTTTCTCCCCCCAGGATTTAGAGCTTAGCTGATACTTTTACCCCAGCTGAGGGTCTTCCCAAGAATAAAAGCAGATCCTTCCTGCCAGAAAGGAGCAAATGGGAAGAAAGAATGAAAGGGCAGAATGCAGGGAAGCTCTGTAGGAAGCTAAAATCTTCTCCAGGGTGGATAACATGAACACTGAGTGTGCTGTTGTACACTGCCATATTGTCAGTGTGTGGGTGGGTGGGAGGCTGTGTGTGTACCCATACATGCATGCATTTAGGCATTCAACCCACACAACAAAACACGGCCAGCCAGCTGTTTATAATCATCTCATCCTAAAGCAGGTCTAAAACAAGTTTTAAAGGTGGGGATCTCCCTCTGTGCACTAGAAAGGGAGCTGGTGTAACCAGCCCAGGTGAGGATATCAATACCGTAAGGCTGGACCTTGTGTGAGATGAGCCCTCTCTGAAAGGCAGGATCGATTCTCCCATCCTCCCTTTCTCAGGGAGACAGAGAGTCCCTTTCTCCCGTGCTGCCAGGGAAATAAGCCTGTTTTGTGGTGCATTCACAACAATTACCTGGACAGGACATAGAAGGAGGATGTGATCATTTTTACTAGATGTATGAGCTATGCAGACTTTAGAAACGCACACACTGAGCAGATGCAAAGAAGAAAAAAATTCCCCTAGATACTAGAGGACACTGTACTTCATAACACATGCTGTCTGCTAGGGTTCAGAAAACCTTTCCTTTTATTGCTACAAAAGAGCTGTCCTGGTCCGCTGGGCAAATACTTTGCTGAAAGTCCCTAACCAGCTCTATTTATATACTAGATTACTAGGAATCCAGCTGGCACCTGGCTTGAGTGGCAGCATTTTCTGAATGTTGACCTACACAGTGTACCAGACTCTTGATGCATTTTTGTAAGGATAAAGGGCTTAAGAAGCATAGCTTCCCTCCATGTGCCTAGCTTTCTTCATTTGCCTCCATTTACAAAACTTACAAAAACAAACAAACAAACAAACAAACAAATGGGACCCTGAATGAGCACTTTACTCGGCAGAATCCAGAGGAACATTTATGGTCTGTGAAGCAGATGAAATCTATTTAAAGGTTTGACCTTACTTTACTGTGCTGTGGATTCCCTAGTAGGACTGTTAGCAGCCCCCCTCAGACCAAGCCTGTCCAGGGAAATTCCCTTTCTGCTTTAAGTATATTCTTGAATGATTATGCTTCAAAATCTCTATAAAATAAGCAGAGTTGCTGTTTCTTCCACACCCAGTTGTTTGGCAGGGCCTGCTCCCTAGGTAGCATCTGGACTAGAGTGTTATGTGGGTCTGAATGGAGAAGTCCCAATACAAAAGTGGAGTAGGAGGAAGAGCTGCCCATGACTGACTGTGCAGTGCAAGAGCTGTGGCTATCAGTGAATGACTTCCTCAAGTGAGCGCAGGCTTTGTACAAGTCACCCTTCAGAAATGAATGCTTGCCTTTCACAAATAAAATGGGCAACATCAGATGGCTGATACGAAAGCCAGTGACAGACGGTTAAATGCTAGATAAAGAGTCAATCAACTGTTTTGCTAATGAAAGGTGACTGTGTCAGTATGTTAAATATAGAGAGACTGCTCTGGGGGTCTGAGGGTGGGTATGCTTGACTGACGCTCATGTTGATCTAGTCATTGCTATAATTATTATAAATGTTGCTTATTATAGCACAGTGCCTGGGGCTCAGCCAAACCAGGGCACCACGACTAACTGGGGACCAGGTCGCTGTGTAGGCAGATTATAGCCCCAGCACAGCGGGTGCAAAAAGGTTACAGCTTTGAGTAACATCAGTAATTCTTCTGAAACTACGATTTTGCTACTGCTTTCCTGGGGAATATATTCACAACCTAACCAAAACAGCCTAGAGAAGCCTGCATTAGGCTTTCTGAAGTCTGGTGGGGTGGAGATGGGGGCAGTAGTGTGTCCATTTGCGTGGTCTGGGTCCATGAGCAGAGTAGTGATGCTGCAGGTGCTCCCCCAGGACAGCTTTGTGCTGAGCCCCAGCCAGGTCAAAGGGACACAAGTGTTGAGGGAAAATTCATATGATTTGTCTCTTTACAAAATGAAGGGAAGACTAAAACTGTTTTGGAAATGACTTTCGCATTGTAAGAGGTTTAACCAAATGAAAAATCCTTTCACTGAAAAAAAAATTAAGGTTTCCTCAGCTGAAAACCAGCCATTTACCATGTAAGTCAACTTCCTGCACCTCTTCCATTTTCACCAAGAAAGTCCCCAGCAGCCTTCCAAAAACAGAGATTCTGAGCCAGCTGTTCTTAAGAAATTGGACTCTTTTCAAGTTTCTTCCTCAAACCAGCTCCAAAAAGACCTGTTTGTTTTGCTTGGTTCATGTCAGTAAACGCAGAGTGGCAGATTTGCCCAGCTCACCTGCGGTTCGTGTAACACAGCTCCAACCAAACACAGCCAGATTTTCACTTTCAGTTTGGCTCTTAACTCATGAAGAAGCTGAACTTTGAGAAATCCCCAAAGACAAAGTCAGGTCGCGGTACTACAATTAGTCAAGTGCAGGATTTTCCCATCCTCTGTTTATAACTGACTGGAGAGGTGTTTTTTTTTTTTTGTTATTTTTGTTATTTTTTGAAAAAGCACTTAAGGTAGGGGCTTTCAGGGACTATTTTTAGAGATAAAAATACAGAAGTATAAGAAGTAAGAAAAAACATTCTACGATTTGACTTGATATTTGTGAGACATAATCAGTGTATATACCTTGTTTCATGGAAGTAGGGTTATTGGTGTTAGCCAAGGACAGATAGGTGTTTCTCACTAGGTTTCTGGACCTGAGATCCAGAGCCAAGAAAAAAGTGTCACTGGCTGTAGTTAAATACTTCTGTTTATTACCTGTGTGGTTATTTCCATATTTTACTTTTCCCAGCTCAGACAGCTGCCACTTCTCCTAATGCCTGCCTCTGCTAAATTCAAGAGGTCCTGGTGGCAGATGTTTCCCCCTTGTGAGTAAATTCACACACATACCCTGAGTCATCTCCTAACCTTCCTTGTTTTATCTACCTGGGCTGATATCCTTTATATTCTCACTACAGAGCTTTATCAAAGCCTGCAGCAGCTTTTTATGGGATATTTCTACAGTTTTGCCAAATTTCCAAGCCCTTTAGAAAGTGCAGACACCAGAGTGTCCACAGTCTTTCACATCCAATGCGTCAAACACATTTCTGAGCTAAAATTAGTCTCTATACTTCTGCTAATTGTTTTTTATACACCTGAACATCAGGGTTTTGACACTACAGGACATCACAATAATTCAGTTTGTGTGTCATGGCTGACAAATCCCTTTTGCACATCCCCATTTCGGACAGGTTCACGCACTGAGGGGGAAAGTCTTTTTGAGGAGAGAGAGACCAGGCACCATCGACAGCCCCATGAGTTCACTAAGGAGCAGTAGGCAGTAAAAACAGCTAATATTTGCAGGCTGTCCATCCACAAACTGTGGTAAAATCAAAGGAGACTTCACTGAAAGTAGTTATTTTGCTAATAAACAGCTGCAAGAGACTTTACAATAAGTAGCCTCTCCTTGCTTCCCTTATCTATGCAAATTAAAACGAGGCTGTGGACAGCCAACACGAGGAGGGGTAAAGCTCTGTGCCACCCTCTGGCAAAGCCCATTTTGTCTTACTGACAGACCTGTAGGCTCAGGAGACCTCTGTGCAGCTTCACACCTGCAATCTCAAGGAAACCTAAAGTGAACCTACAGCTGTTGATAAATTTCCCCTATATGAAGGCACAGTGCAGAGAGATGAGCACTCATAGAGATGAGCAATTTTGATCAAGAGTATTTCTAAGAATGAAAGGACTGGCATGCTGTTGATACACAGCAAGGACAGGGATAAGGAGTCTTTTTGGATGAGTTTTCTGGGATCAGAGTGGGTACAAGAGGCTTAGAAAAACAATAGTTTAAGCTGTTGTTTTTTAACTATTTGAATAGTTTGCCTTTATGCCTGTAACTGGTTTAAAATGAAATAGCCATCCAGACGCTGTGCACTTGGGAAGTACTTTATGCTGCTCAAAGACTTCCTCAAATCCCTTGCTTTGCACCAAGTGCTTGAAATCTTGGTGACTGCCATTTCTTTCCTGTGCAAAAAGAGCAGCATTGCCTCAGGCTGCAGCTTTATAGGGCTAATTTCTGCACTCCTATCCTTGTTCTGCCAGTTCCTTTCACAGAATCACAGAATCACAGAATTTCTAGGTTGGAAGAGACCTTAAGATCATCAAGTCCAACCTCTGATTTGGAGGAATTCAGTGCCACACCTCTGGATTTATGTTGAGACTACAGTGTGAGACCTTTTGCTTGGGCCAAGTGACTGTAGGACACCTGCTCAACACATAGCGCTGCCATAGTCACCAGATAAAGGCCAGCTCTGGTGATGCTGGGAAATCAGACCCAGCTGGGAAGCCTCACTGCAACATCTGGGTGAATGCAAGGCAAGGGAAGCCTTGTGGGATGGTCATGAGCTGTGGCATGGAAGGAGGACAGCTGTGCTCTTATCTTCTCACTTGAACCTGGCAATAGCAATGGACTCAAGGAAGAGCAGGAGGCACCTCTCCATCATCCTCCAGTGCCAGGATGCCTCTATGTGGTCACTGCAGAGGAGCTCAGGATCCTATGTTTCCATTAAAAATAATAATAATAAAAAAGTGCAGGACTACTCACACTATGCCAGGTCCTCAGTTGGCTTGGGTAGTCAATAGACAGTTACATTAAGGCAGAAAAATGCAGCTACTACCTCAAAGGAGGAGAAGGATGGCAAGACTTTCCATTCTGGCACCTGATCCAGCAAGTTCACACATGGCTTCATAGCTGAAGACACTTTTCTGTTCCGTTTGCCTTCCATCATTCATCCCATAGGTATGGCACATCTTTGGAAGCAGAAGCAAGGAGAACCTCCAGCATGTTGTGAACTGGGCTGATTCTGCCTTGGGATCCTACGCCTCCCAGTCTGTTTTGCAGGAGGTTAAGAAGCATAGCTGGAATTTCTGCCTCATTTATATGTGGTTTCCTTGACTGGTAACACTCAAATCTTCAGGGACCTCAAAGAGAGCAGAGTCAGGGCAATATGGTGTGAACTCTGCCTTCAAGGCACATGAAAGTTTGCCCACGTCAGAAAACTTCAGCTTCATTTGGTTGTCCCCCGCCTCACCCACAATTTGCCACATATCTTTCCCCCTGAAGAACAGGTGACAGAGTCATATGCAGTATGAGAGACACAAGCAATGCTCCAGTAACACCTTCCCCTCGTGCAATGAGAGGAGCACACCCATGTGTACGGGATGTGCTGCTTCCTCCTGGAGCCTCTTTTGCAGTGCAGGCCGTGTGGTGTCAGGGAGCTCAGGCCTGTGGCAAATTTGCAAAGGTTTCACTGCTTTGGTTGACATTTACTACCAGCCAGCTTTGTGGAGACTGAAGCAAAAGATGCTGTTTGTGGGAGGTGATTTGTGGATGGGAGAAGGAGTAGGAGTAGGAGGTGTCATGTAGTGATGAGAGTCGTTTGATCATGCTTACCCATTTTGACCTTGGTCTTCTTACAGACTGAGCCTGTCTGGGTCTCTTGCAGCCACGAGGCTGCAGGCACCTGAGCTTGGCTGAGTTTGGATGCTAAGCTGGCAGGAAATTGTCTGGCAGTGATTAACTGCTTAAAACGGGGCTTAAAAGCTTGCCAGATGTGAGAGCACAGCAGTGGAGTGGGTGGAAATCCTTTGGCTCCATTCATGCTGGTGGCTGAAATAGCCTGTACGGGCTGACACCATGGCACAGCTTGAGTCTGACCCCCAAACAAGCCTGGAGCTATCTCACCCTGCTGAGATGACACTTGCCTGGCTCTTCAAGTTTCAGTGAGCACTGGGAGCTCTCTGTCAGGGAGAGGGCACTTGCCTGAGGAACCATGTCCTGAGCAAGGAGGGGGACAAGAGTTATATGGCTCAGTTCAGCCAAGAGGTGACCAGGCCTAGCTGAGGTGACCAGGCCTAGCCCACTGCCATGAGAGCTGGCAGAGCAGAGCCTGGCTTTCCACCAGCCTGCCTTTCCACCAGGCTCTGGTTTCACCTGGGGTTGGTGCCCAGTGACGTTGAAGGAGGCAAGCACTGGTTTTGTGAGCGCAAAGGAAACATGCAGCTCTGTGATGTGTCTTCAGAAAGGAAACCATTCTGTCTTTGCCTTTGGTAACAAACCTTTCATCCCCACAGGGGAGAGCATTGCCAGTGATCAAGGTGAAAGTCTCCAGCATCTGTGGAGAAGCCAGGGTTGCCCTACATGCCCCAGAAGCAGTCATGTGCCAGAGACATGAGGAGCAGTCTTGCAAGACCTGCTGAAGGGCTGTGGTGCTGCATACATCCCCAGTGACAGTAAGCAGACAGTGCTGATATCATGTCCCTAGCCTCCTAAACGCTCTCCTAGCATGAGCCTCATGCCCAGGTCTGGAACTACATGCAATGAACAGGGGGCAAGTGAATTTACTGTGTGGGAAAGGGAGATAACGAGAGTGGGGATGTACCAGCAGCATGTCCAGATCCTCCCGTGCCCATGGCAGAGGTTGTCTTTCCTAGTGCCCTCCCCTGCATGCTAGGGAGATGCCAAACTCCAGCCATGGCAACACTGGCACATTGCATGGACCTGGCACAGGGGCGACCTGGCACGGGGGTGACCTGTTGACATCTCTGCTGTTCAATGCCATCACCCTGCCAAGCAGGGAGACCTTGTCCAGGCTGCTTGCTGGGGACTGCCAGCTCATGCCAGCCTCCAGATGGTGCTGGGGAGCTGCTGGCCCAGGCAGAGCCATGCCAGGAACATCTGAGCAGACCTCCACGGGCAGCTTTGTGCTGCTGAGCATGGGGAGGACCTGGCTGGAGGTCCTGAGGAGCTTCTGGCACACCCCAAGCAATGCTTAGGGCTACTGACACTCCTGATGGGCCTGGCAGGGCTGTACACACCTCGCCCTTTTGAGACCCCTGTCAGACAGAAGATGCTGTCCCAGCCCGGAGGAGGTGTGGGCAGCCTGTGCGCAGACACACTGCCGGTGATGCTGCATGTGCGGTGGTGATAGCTTGGGGAAATGCCAGGCATGAATGTCAGCATCGGGACGCCTACAGTGTGTTTCCTTTCCACCGTCAGACAGGATGTAAGCTGTCACAAGTGTTAATTAGCTTTTATCAAGACCTCGGATGCAATGCTCCTGATTTTTGTCAGCATATGTCTCAGTTTGAGGCTATTTCTTCTCACCCTGGTCCTTTGACAGGGACACAGCATTGAAGACACCACCCTACTAAAGTATTTTACAGTGTCTCTTTTCTAGTTATGACACTTTTCAAAGAATACAGAACCTTGTTTTCTAAAAGTAGCTTGTGAGTGCCATGGAGTGCTTTTGGATACAGATGTGATAGCCCCAGATGTCTGAAATAACAGTGGGCTCAGCTGAGTCCTAGATGCGTCCCACAGAAGCAAGGATGTTGCATTCATCTCTGCACACTTCTTGTTGTACACACAGAGGAATAGCCGTGTGTTTGCAGAAGAGGTCTGAAAAACCTTTTCTGGCTTGCCTGAGAGTTTCAATTTGAAACAAAATGAAAGGGTCGCTGTTTAGGGATAAGCTAGGTTACAACGGAGGCTTGGGTGCATAATGAAAGTTCGACACTGTTGGTTTAAAACTATCTGTGTTAGTGGAAGCAGAAACTGCCTGGTGTGGCTCAAGGTGCGGTTCTGCACCAGGGAAGACACGGGTGCTTCCCAGCAGCTGGGTCCTGCCCACGAGGTGAGCACCCTGCTCCCCTGGGCCCGCAGGTGAAGCAGAGCACATGAGTGCTCCCAGATGTTCGGCAGGGGAAAACCTCCAGCATAGCTCAGCCACCAAACCTCTGCACCACCACACAGAGTTAGTGGACTCAGTGCCAGGGCTGTGAGCTCCCACTCACTATCGCTGGCTATAACGTCCAGAAGGGGAATGGTGACAAGTAGGGAAAGGGCAGAAACACCTGAAGCCCCTCCAGCAGCTTCATGAATGCCCTGATGGGATGGTTCCCTGCATCTGTGGGGAACCCGGACACTTCACAGCTGCCAATAACTGGTCTTTGAGCCATAAGTGTGTGTGGTGGCAGTGGCAGTGCCATGCTGCTTCAAAATGTGCCTAGCTTTACTGATGTGAAAACATGGCTTGGGTGCTCTTTGAACAAATTTGTACTGCAGCTTTCATGAGACTGTAATACATTAACAGCACAAAAGAGAGTAGCACAGGCCAAGTACCTAGAGCTCATGGAAATGTTGGAAAATGGGTAGAGTGAAAGCTTTAAAGTCTGTAGTAATGGTGATGACTTTTTTTTTTTTTTTCCCCCATTGAAAATCTTTTTAGTTTGGGTTATACTTTTAATATTTTATTTTCAACGAAAGCATAATATTTCCAAAGACGTCTTCTGTAATAATGTCAGCCAGCTTTTGAGTTTCTTATCAGAACAGTTTCTATGAACTGTTTTGAATCAACCAACACAAGAAGCTTAGTATGTGTGCAGAGATGTTGATAAACAGGGCTGTTTTCACAAAACCGCTTCTCAAGTAAAGTGCTCTCAATTAATATGAAGTGCTTGGTAATTATTACTTATGTTATTAGTAAACAGGGAGAATGCTATGTTATTAATAAGCAGAGAAGGGGATGGAGGCCCACACTTCCCCTGCCAGGCAGCACCCTACCCACTATGCTTCCATGAAGTTGGTGCTGTAATAGGATTATTTTTTCACTTGTTATTTTCCCACCAGTCTGTCTATGAAAGAAAACTCACATGACACTCATCAGCTGGCTAAAGAAGGAGCATTTAGCATTTAGCTAGAATAAACACAGAAAAGAAGAAACATGGAAGAAGAGAGTAAGAGTGAATGAAGAAAAAAAAAATGAAGGGCAGAAGAAGTGTGGTTCTCAAGAACAAGTAGGAGGAGGGTATAGAAAGGAAATTGAAGATTTGAGATGACCCATAAAACTCCCGGGTGTTACCAGTAACCACCCCCCCCCGATTTCACCTTCAGAGCTCTTGTTTAGCAGCAGCCGTCACTTGAGTCACCCACACCTGCCCACTTCATCCCTGCGGCCAGCAAGCCATGTCCCCACCTCCCACAGCCACAGCCCTACACAGGGGTCTCTGCTGCCAGCCCCCGGGCTCCTCATGACTCACCCTCTCTGCACCCATGTGGTTATTTCCCCGAGCTTTCTCAGCTTGGCGGGGCAAGTCTGTCACACCAACAAAAAACAACGACAACATGAAAAAAACAAAAGGCGACTAAATGTGGTCGAACGATGACAGGAATCAGATCTTCGGTGCTGGGATGGGATCCAGCATCTCTGCAGGGAGGTTCAGTGAATGCTGACAGCGGTTAATTATGTGACTTTCCCAGTGTCACACCAAAAAAAGCTGTGAATCAGACCTGCCTCACTCTCCTGAAAGCCCAGTTCAGTGCCATCTTCAGTATGCCACTCCTCACATCTTCTCTAACTGCATTTGAAGCCACAGCCAGAAACCAGACCTGCAGTGACTTTATCCCAAGAAACCACTCTTCAAATTTGGAACTGCTACTACAGCAGGAATTGGTTTGAGAGCTGAAGGAAACTGGTCTCTAGGTAGTTGAATCTGCAAGGTGAATAAACTCATCCATTTTCTGGAAATGAATTATGGTTCAGTTGCTGTAATCACCTGCATTTGCTCACTCAAGTAGCTTGTGAACCTATGCAGGGAAAAGGGAAAATCATCATTGAGACCAGGAACCCTAAGGACTGGACAGTCCGTGGGTCTGGCAATTGGATCACAAAACCTTTTGCTTCCACTTGAAATTCATCCCAGCAGACAAGCAGCTATGAAGTGTAATGCTCCACCAAGTTCTCTGTGGTATTAGTACGTTTGTTCACAGAAAAAATCAGGAGATACTCCACTTTCTTAGCTGTGATGGCTCTGAATCCTGAAAGATGACTGCTTTTTGCAGGTGGGTTTTTCTCTCTGACTTGAGGCAATTTCCCTGCTAGTGAGTGCAACAGAAGCTTTTCCATGCATGCCCCTGTAGGTGCAGAGGCCCTAGCACATGTCTGCAGGCAGCACTTCTGGAGCACTGCCTCAAGACTCCAGCATATCAGTACTGATGGGACATCTTGTCACACAGGCAACCTTTTACAGAATACAAAAGACATTTCTTTCCTTAGGGCCTCGTGGGCCTCCTGTGTTGCTTCACGTCATGGTTAAGCCAACAATAGCTTGGCCACAAGGCTGGGAGGTCTCAGGGAGGGACTGCGCTTGTGGCTCAGAGGAAGCTGGGTTAACTGACTTTCACTCAGGCCTCCTCTGCACCTCAGGGGTTTGGTGTATTCATTGACCCAAATGTGGCAGCGATACTTCCTCTTGTGAGAGGAGCTGTTTCGGGGCCTCTGTGGCCATTAACACTGTGGAGCAGGTGGCAGGGAAGCAGCTGAGGCTCTGCCCAGGCTGTTTGGTGGGATTAGCACCACCTCTAGGTGCAGAAGAAGCAGGCAGCCATCCAGGGGAGCAGATCCAGATCAAAAATCATCCCAACTCTCTTGCCCACATTGCCTAGAGCAGTTCCTTGGGCAGCCAAGCTGGCTGTGGAGGCAAGACTTGGGGCAGGGAAGGTGGCAGTTCCCCCCTCACCATGGCAGAAATGCAAAAATGAGAGAAAGGTCCTGTAGGTAAATGAAGCACCAAGACCACTTGCCTGCTGAAGCCAGCAGTGGAGGCTGAAGAAGGCAGGGACTTGGAACTGGAGCAGGGCATGACTGCCCCTCCAGACACTCACCCAGCACCAGCCAGTGCAGGGATGCTGATCTGCTCTCCTTCCTATAGAGACTTCGTCAGCCCCTTTTCCCTGCAGGGTCAGATAGCTCCTCTATTCTGCTCCCCGAGCTTGTATGGTTTAGGAGGGGAATGAGTTATTTTTGGCTTGCATCACATAGTAATTTACAGCATTAAAGGAAACAGAGAAGTGTCTCCTACGCACTTATTCAGTGTCTGAGCTGCACCTGTCCCTCCTGGCTGCAGGATGACTCCGGGCTGCGAGATAGAGCTGTATAGCAAACCAGGAGGTGTCAAGCAGAGCTGCTGTGCAGGCTCCAAGCAGGAATGTTTCCAGAAAAAGCAAAATGTGTTAAACCCAGCCTTTCTCGCAGTCTGACAGCTCCTGATGTTCATGTCAAGAAATTAATGCAGAAAATGTGCTCACTCCAAAAACAGGCATAAATGAAGAATAATTAACTGCAAGTGCTCTTATAGCTCAGCATACCCCAACCCCATTATGCTCAACAACTCAAAGTTTTGCTAGCTAGAAACCCCCAGACCCCTGCGGTCAGGCAGAGTTGGCCTGGGGGAAGCCACAGTGTGGGACTGGGCAAGCATCACCTGCTACAGCCAGCCTGCAGTCTAATAACTAATAATAACTAATAACTAATGCAGGATGCTGATGCTAATGATGCACGATGTATGCACAGGCAGGTCGAGGTGCATTGCCTTGGTCCTGGGCACCAAGGACCTGTGTGTATGGCACCCAATGTACACACCTGGCTGAAGGCAGCCGTGGCTTGCTCAAACCTGCATTGAATAAGAGTGATGGTGCCGAACCCCAGCGGGCAGGAACGGTCTTGAGGGGCTGAAAATGAGGATGAACGTGTTATCAGTTTCTATCATCCAGCAGAGCTCCCACAAAGGTGAGGGTTTTGAGCATGGAAAGGACTCTTTGCTACAAAGCATGCATGGGAAGAGGATAAAGTTCGTGCACTGAGCCTGACTGCCAGGGAACAGGGCTATTTCAGGAACAACTGGCACGGCAGAATTGCATCAAAGACAAGCGATGGTGCTGGGCTGCCAAGCACAGACATGAGGCCGATAAAGGGCAGGCCATGGCCCGCAGGGGACGCCTGTGTTATTAAAGCCATATTCACAGTAGTTTTTGAGGTGGTTGTAAAACAGAGTGATATGTTTACAGACAACTTTCTGAATGTTTGGCCCCACTTGCTGTGTGGAAAAAAAAAAAAAAAAAAAGGAATGACTAAAAGTGCCATCTGCTTTTTATCAAAACTTTGTCCCAAATCCATCAGCACTTCAGCAGCTTTCACTTACCTCTCCGAAGGCTGTTAGTGGTGTTCCACCCCACTCATTTCACAACAGGCAGACAAGGCCTCTTCTCCGTGTCTGCAGGTCTTCTGCCCCAGGAGAAGTGGAGGAGAGGCCCCGTGGTCCCACGGGGGAGCCAAGGGATGCTCCTGGCTGTGGTACCAGCAGGGCAGAACACACAGCAGGGGGAGAAGTGGTGTCACTTCATGTGCTGCCATGAAGGTGTGGCAGGAACAGGCAGGCTGAGGTGTCCCTGTGTCTGTGGGAGGACACGGGGATGATACTGGTGCACACTGGTGTCCTTGGCCCTCTGTTACCCCCAGGGACTATGCAGCCTTTCTGTGTGTGTGAAGGCAGTAGCAGTGTGACACAGCTTCGTACCTGCAGAGCTGGCTTCTGAGCATAGCGGTTGCACCCGTGTTTGCACTACCATGGCCTTTTTTTGCTGCCTGATTTCAAAAAACACCTTAAAACACAAATCAGAAGTCAGAGAAATGAATGCAGACATTAAAATTGTTTATTACGTACATGTTACTGTTATCAGAGCAGGAGGTTTTTCTTTGATAAACACTGACTCATTATTACCATAAAGATTTCTGAAGTCAGCTGCTCGACAAAAGGTCAGTACGTGATGCAGCCAGAGCTGCTCTCACAGCCATCACTGTGGAGCACACAGAGCAAAGCGTGTTTTGGGGAAAGGTTTCTTTCCAAACATATTCTGGGGCATCATCCTCCTGCTTTTGCTCACCAGGACCATAGCCTGGGGCTGGGGCTAAGAGCAGGGGATGAGCTCTGTTCATGCTGGGGCAGCTTCACCAGCTTCATGGCAGAGGACAGCACGGCATGGGGAGGCTGTGCACTGGTGCTGCAGGCTCCTTGAAAAGCATCTCCAGTTTAAAATATGATACCTGTGTGGGGCGTGGTCTGTCCATCACTGGTTTTGCAGCGTGCAGCTAAATCACAGGTCTGTGCCAGTGCTGTCTGCCATAGCAGCTGCCCACGGGGAGACATGGCATCCTATTTGAGTGCAACCAGCGAGTGGTACCAAGAGACTGGTCAGGAAACACTCCTGAACCCACCTAGGGAAGCCTGGCGGCATGCTCTGCACAGAGCAGATGTGGGGGGCTGCTGAGAGAGTCACAGCCTTCCCTGCGATGCTCTGGTGCCCGGGGTGGTGGATCACCAGGGAGACATTGCTGTTGGGAAGAACAGATTGTTCCTCTCGCTGAATTTGTACAAACCTAGTCATTCCTGGTGCTGTTATTCCTGCTATTCTGGAGTTGGCACAATGTTGTCTACCAAGTACGTATAATAAGGATTAAATGAGCAATATGTTTCAAGTTATACATGCACACACATGTGCGTGCGTGCACGCACACATTTTGGCACCAGTTAAAATACCAGACCTGATGTTTTTCCTCCCAGTCCAAATACAAGATAGACTTGGCTCTGAGCTGAGATGCTTGAGGACCTCTTGAGAAGCTAAGGCATGAACCCACAGTCATTCTTGCAGGGAGGAGAGCCAGAGACAGACACCCTGCTGTGGGCAATCCCCTGGGCCAATGTCATATCAGGACACCAAGCCCCTTCTGGCTTCCAGGGCTCCAGGAGGATGCTTGCCTGCCCTTTCTATCTTTTCCCCAGGCTCAGCAGCAGGGATGGGGCACAGAAAGTGTTCCCGCACAGAGCATACATGTCTTCCTTCTGGCCTGAGTCCTCTTCAGAGCAAGAAGAGCTCCCTGAGAAATTCCCAGCAGCCCCCCAGGACTGCTGCACCAATGTTTCCCAGCCCTCCTGCTTCTTCACAGTGACTGAGCATCTTCAGCTCCCCAGCCTCCTGTGTGGTTCCCCATAAAACCTCCCTGCCCTCTCTGGAAACCCCTTAAGAAGCCAGCATGGGTGGGCACCACACGGTCAAGTTGGCAGTGCAATGCCTGGACAGAATAATACCCGTGGGATTTTGTGTTTGCTCTTCAAATTACATGCAGACAGTGCTCACCTTCATTTGTTTTATTGAGCCAGACGGTGCTGTGTTGTGTAGAAAAGCTTTATTCCCAATTATTGCTACTTTGATGGGAAAAAAAAATTACATGTAACTTTTAACTGCAGCAGGTGTGGAGGAGCTGAATTAAGTTCACCCTGTGGTCCACGGGCTGAGAATTTAACCCATCTGTGCCAGTATTGATTACTGATTACATCACACTTTGTCTCTTCAGGAGTTTTCCTCTGATTAACAGAAATCTTTTCTTGCTTCATGGGAGATATCTTGGTGCCCATTAAACTCCAGCCCTTTTTACTCTCACGTGTAACCCGCTCCCACTCAAATACACACCATAGATAATGCCAGCAACATCTGCAGATTTCATAATTTCAGGTGCACTCACTGGGAGTCACTTATTTAATAAAATTCCCTAAATGAACTTAATCCCAGGAATGAACTTAATCCTAGGCATCCACGCAAAGAGACCTGCACGAAGACTGGACCATATGGACCAAGAAGGGCCAAAATCAAGAAAATGGAAGGCAAAATCTGAAAAAAATCTCACTTGTGTGCACATTGCAGTGGGATCTGGGGCACTGAGAGTGCAGAACAACTCCAGCACCAAAAGATTTTCTGTTTGAAACTAGCAGAGAAGTCAAAACTCTTCTGTTAGCTAATAGTGGTCAGCATCAAAAAAACTGAAAAATCAGAGTTTAGTCACCCTTGCTTGGACGGGCTAGCCATGACACATGATGTTTTTACTCATCTGAAAAGCCTCTCAAGGTGCTACATCCCTCGGAGGGTTGCAGGTACGTGACTTTGCCATCTGCAGAGACTCACATGGCTGGATATTTCAGCTGGCAACAGCCAGCACAACCTGAAAACTAAACCAGTTTCTAAAAATCTCGGACCTTTGTTTCTTCAGACCTCTCAGAAATGCCCTAGAATTTGCAGACCCTCATCTAAAATCCTCTAGGATGAACTAATGCCTTCTTGCTCCCCTGCTTCGTGACAGCTGAGAGTCATTGTGAAAACGGCAAACCCGCTTCCTCCTCCTCTTGAAAAGAACCTGAACCACTTGTGGGAAAGTGGCACTGCGCACAGTGTACGTTGAGCAGTCGTCGTGGTTGCTGAGACCCAACAAGGACAAAACCCCAGAAGCCAGAAGGGCAAGTGGGAAAACCAGAGGCAGGAGCAGTGGGGAGATCTTGGGGGCTCTCTGAGAGGTGTGCTGGTGGGTGAAGCTGCTTTCCGCTGCCAGGGTTTCCAGGTGGAGCAGAACCAAAATTTCTGGGGACTTTCCTCCCCAACCACACTGTGCCTGTACACATGTGAATGAGCGGCCCAGAGAGGCTGCGGAAGGGGCAGCTCAGCTTTGTACTGACTACAGATGATGGTGCAACAGTGTTGGGGAGGCCCTCAAGTGCTGCTTGATCTACTGACCTGCCCTGAACGCTGACCTTTCTGCAGTTGGTGCCAGCAGCCGATGGTTCTGATGGGCCCCCCTCACTGAGTGTTTCCCTGGTGGGTGACATCCACAGACCCCCGCATCCCTCAGGGACCACTGCACCTCTGCACCCTCTGGGACCTGCCCCAAGCCCTGCTGCCCCACCACCTCTGCCCCTTCTGTCCTGCAGGTGCTCCCCTATGGCCAGGGCTTCATTTGGTCATTCACATGGGCTGGGAAGGAACCTAGAGACACATGTAGGAGGAAGATTTCTGGTCTCAGCTGTGTCCCTGCAGTCAGAGAGGGCTTCCCCTGAAATAAGTGGCAGCACTCTCGATTTAAGCTATCTGTCCCAGGATCACTGGAGTGGCTCTGGGCTTATACGGAATAAATCAGGCTGGAATTTGCCTTGAGCTGCTCTATATTAAAACTCTTTTCCATAGCTACTTTGTGCTGCTAACGTCTCTGGAGTTAGTGCACTTACTCTGAACTTCTAACAACACAGCAATAAACAGATTTCATCTGTTTTATCTTCTCCTCATACTCCTCCCCATATTCCTCCTCCTCATATTCCTGCTTTCCAAGGCAATAAATTACTGCAGGATGCAACTTTGCACTAGACTTGTTTATTCAGAAACACCATCTTCCCTTCTCCTACCACACCATGCAAGCCAGACCTTGCATGGGAAGACCTACGGGTCTGCAGTAGATGGTGCACGGATGGACACGTACATGGGGCTGGGCAGCGATTCACCCTTCGTGGCTCAGGATCATGTCCCAGTACAGCCTGGCCATTCCTGGAATGCTTCATTCCCATGAGATTGCAAGGGAGGGTTATGTAAATTAATACAGGAAAAAGCAGGGGGTAAACCGAGAAGCCTTATTCAATCGTGTCTTGCTCCATTTTCAGAGCCTGTGCTTACTCTTAAGAAGTCTTAGCTTAAATAAGACAGCGGTGGTCAGGTCCGTGACACTAGAAGTGAACACAAGACTGCAAGTTAAAATGCAGTGAGATGGATCCAGCCCTGGGCTATGGGTGTGAGTCCTGGAGCCGCAGGCTTGGTGTGGCAGGGATTGCTGCTGCCTGCCCCTTTGACTGTCCTGAGCCCCCTGCGTTCTCACTTCGTTCTCCTGTCCCTAAATATCGATGACCCCATAGGGACACTGGCAGCACACATGGTGGAATTTTCGGTTTCAAAAATTTTTGGTTTTTACACTGTTTCCACAGACACCTTTGAGCAAAATATGACTCTTTCCTTTTTTTTTTTTTTTCCCCTTTTAACTCTTTGTTCTTTTTTTTTTTTTTTTCACTGAGCTGTTTCTTACTGGAAACAGTCAATTTCTGCTAGTATTTATCAAGATCAGGAGGAAGAATGGGAAAATGGATCAGTAAGTATGTAAAATACACTCCCAGCCTTTACATTTGGAAATTCTGAAGCTTCTATTTATGGCCCATGCATCCCCATGTAAGTGGTTTCTGCAGAGAGCCACCATGACTAATCTCACTTTTTGTGAAAAAGAGTCTGTTTGTCAAAGCTGGCAATGTCACGATGTTATAAGTTGCCCCCTTAATTAATTTTCAGAGAGCATTGCATTAATAATAGAAAGGAATTTATTGAGTAAGCAACAGCAAGCAAAACAGTGCTGGGCGGCCGGGGAGTCTCGGCTCCGCCAATGGCGCGCACCTCACCCCCACCAGGGTCCCTTTTTATATCTTGGTAATTCTGGGATTACGCAGCACATCCTGGTATATTCTGTGACTGCGCGCACTGTTGCTAGGGGGTCGTCTCTGTCCCTCTGGTGGTCGTGAAGATGAAGGCTGTAGTCTTCCTCCGCGTTGTGGTTCAACTTCTTTTTTTATTTGGTCATGTTGGCCCAGCATGAGACAGGAAGGCAGGATGTTGATACACTAGTTGAGCAATTTATCAGGAGATGGTTCCACGAGCTTTGCAGCAGGGTCTTTGAACAAAAGAGGCAACTGAGATGCAGAAGGAGAGAAGGGGTTCTCTTTTTTGTTACATTAAGCAAAAGAATTTTCATAGTGTCAAGCCAAGCATTATACAGCTCCTTACTTCAGCAGGGAGTTTTCACAACTCCCGTTCCTCAAACAGAACTCCTTGTTTTTATAATACAAAAGACAATGAACAAACATTTATTGTGTATTACAACGACACATCTCTATGCTTTCATGCAGATATATAACCTCATATGTTTGTCTCCCAGGCAGCATCCATGGGCCGAGATCAGGCCGCAGGGTATTGGGGCCCTCCTGGCCTCACGGTGGCTGTGGTGCAGCCAGGGCTCCCCTCCCCCTGCCAGCAGTGGCTGATGCAGCTGGGGCACCCAGGGCCTGGGCTTTCACCCTGCTCCCACACCAGGTTTCCAGGTGCTACAGGACTGAGCTCACCGCCTGTGCTCACTTGAAACGTGCTTCTTGCAGACATATTAGACTTCTCCATAGCAAGAACAACAACAAAGAAAATAATCAGTTTTTCAACTTGTTCCCTCACATAAATATACTCAGGAAACCCTTCAGGTTTCTTTTAACTAACAGCCATTTACTTGTGGCTGAGGGTTTTGTTCTGTTCATACTGGCTTTTGGGACCGCAGCCCTAACACGTTGCCTTAGCAGTCACGACATGCCATCAAGTCACTGCACAGCCCCTTCATACTCAGCAGAGGAGGAGGGGGCTGCGGGCCTGCCTGACCTCTCACGGCCTGGCTCTGACAACGCCTGGCTCCCAGGACCCCTTTCTTAGAAAAAGAAAACATCACTTTACAGGATGGTGCTGGAGGCACAGAGCTTTACCTGCCCAGAGCGGGCTTTTCTTCTGCTGGCTTGCCTGTACCTACCCATCAGATTTCATGAGTGACCTGTTCTCCCTGGGCCACACGGCATGGCAGCTGTAGATAGAGCTGGGAGATTTATTTCAGGCAGTGATAAATTGCCTCCAGATGGGATGCTACCTCTTGCAGTCTTAATGATGGCACTTTACTGAGGGAAAAGCACGGGAACCGCGCTTTCCCACTAGGACAAATGACGGTCCTGTCAAATCTGGGCTGGTGAATAAGAGCTCCAGCATGACCTTGCGGAGGGCGAGAGATGAATTATTGTGTCTCTGACTGTCCACAGTGCACGCCTTAAAAAGCAACAGCAAAACATAATGCTTTTTGTAACCGCTCAGATCCCTTGAAAGGACACAGATGCAGGCACATGTGAAAATCTAATCACAGCTGCTCTGCCCTGGCTTGTGCACCATTGTACACTACAAATCTGTCCCCCACCTCTGTCAATATTACCCCCTTTTTTTTTATCCCCAAGTAGTTCTGAAGGCTTTTTGGTTTGTTTGTTTTTCCCTTTGTGTTTTTTCAGCTTTATCACTGAGCGTGTCTATTGTTTAATATATAAATAAAACCTATTTCCTAGGTGCTGGGTTACCTCCTCACCACCCTCTGGCAGCCAGCAAATTTAGCAGGCAAGTTCCACGAGCTTTGGCATCAGCCACACAACTCTTGTGGAGGCTCCATTGAGCCCCCTGGGGCATGAATGCAGGCCAGCTCCTGTGGAAGTTGCAATATGTTCCCAAACAAGATGATCAGGGGTGATTTATTTCTACATTTATATATTTGCTTATTTTTTGATATTAGGTCAAATTGGACAGGTAAAGGCTTGAGACCTTCAGAGAAGAGGAACAGACCATTGCTTTCTGCCTGTTGGTGTTTAGATCAGAAATGTTTTTCTCATTGCTGTAAAAGGATGAAACATTTTCTAAGGTCATACAATGTCTTGGCCAGGACCTATGAGCATATAAAATATCTGAGAATTTCTGATGTCTACGGAGAAAGGAAAAAAAATGAAAAATTAGGGTTGCAAACATGGTCATCTTGTTTCTTGCAGTTCATGTTTCTTCTGCTGCTAATGCCAAAAACAAAAAATCTTTTGCTCTGCACCAAAATTCACACATGTCAGTAGCGTAAGATTAAATGTGATGCCTAATTAAAACAGGCAGACACCAATTAAGATAATAAAAAAAATCTCTATTTGAAACTCAGAAGACACCGAGAAGTTAGAGACACTTATCTTATCCAAGAGGTTAGCAGGCTTACATTTGCAGATACTTAAGGAAAAAAAAAAAAGTGCAAATACAATCTGGAGCACAGCCTGGCAAGAGGGAGAGGATCTCGCATGAGGGTTCATTACCAAGATGCCTGCTGCCAGCCATCCTATTTGCTTTTGTACTCCATCTGCCACGTCTTGTACACACTGAACTCGGGGCTCTGCTGCCATTACTTATGTTGACAGTTCTCCTCAGGTGTCCCTAATGGCACAGCATGGGCCACCTGACTGCTTAGGGACCTGCAACCAAGGCCAGTGCTCTCCTTGGGGCTGGGACTGTATTTCACTGATATTTGGCCAACATCTGTCATGGTTATCACCCTTATCTCCCTGGGAGCTCTATGCAGCGCAATAACAATAATAATAACAAGTTCAAGGAATTGATAACAATTCTCTAACCTAAAGTTTCAGATATTTTTTTTTCACTATCTGAAAGGATGATTTTTTTTTTTTTTTGGCCTATTTTTACTAAGTGAATTAGCTCAGAGGAGTACACATTTATGTTCAGGTATGTAGACATATGGGGGGAGAAAATACGATGAAAAAAAAAAACTTATGGGCTGAGATGAAGGCAATTCAATAAGAAAAGCAAAAGCTGTGCACACAGCAAAGCAAAAAGGGGAATTAATTCACTACTTCCCATCAGTCAAGCCATGGACTGGGGACCAGGACTCCATATATAACAGCGACGAAGCTGGTGAGGGGCCTGGAGAACAAGTCCTACGAGGAGCGGCTAAGGGAGCTGGGCTTGTTCAGCCTGGAGAAAAGGAGGCTCAGGGGTGACCTTATCACTCTCTATAGGTACCTCAAGGGAGCCTGTAGCGAGGTGGGGGTTGGTCTGTTCTCCCACGTGCCGGGTGACAGGACGAGGGGGAATGGGTTAAAGTTGCGCCAGGGGAGTTTTAGGTTAGATGTTAGGAAGAACTTCTTTACCGAAAGGGTTGTTAGGCATTGGAACAGGCTGCCCAGGGAAGTGGTGGAGTCACCATCCCTGGAGGTCTTTGTTATATATGGACTGGTAATTCGTGTCGAGAAAATGGTTGATATTAATAAAGAAGGGGGAGATTTGGGAATGTGGCCATGGGTGTTGGAAAACCCCATGATTGAGATAATAAAAGAGTTTAGAGGGAACAAAGAAGGGTGATTCAGGAGACTCCATGCAGTCTCCGCTTTCTTGTTCTCCTGGTGGTTCTCTTGTTCTCCAGCTATTAAGGCATGGATGTTTCTGGGGTGTTTGCTGTTGTTGTTACATTCAAATTTGTTTGACCAATGAAAAGTTGTTTTGAAAAGAACTGCTGTGGAGAGAAGGGTATACAAGGGGAGTCTGCCCTCAAGATAAAAAAAAAAAAAGAAAAAAAAAAAAAGAAAAAGGCAGCACAATGAAGTTACATCAATAAAGAAGCAGGACAAAGAAGTGAAGAGGAACAGGCTGGGAGAATGGAGACCAGGACGGGAACAGGCACACGGATCGCCTCATGAAGATAGGTTCGACCAAACTCAAACTGCTCAGAGAAGCTTGTACAGAAAGTTTCTGGAAACAGGCGCACTGGAGCTGGAGAGAAGCGGACCCATGCACACAACTGCCTCTCACTGGTAAGCAGTTGCGCATTATGGGGAATCATACGTCCTTAGGAACAAAGACTGTCCTGGTAACCTTACAGTTTATTCTACTTATTAAAAATCGGACAGTTTATGAGCCTGAAATATGGGACCAAACTGAGGTCAAGGTGAGGGACTCTACAACTAAAAAAGGCAAGGTTGCAGTGGGATTGCTGGACACCTAGCGAGCTATCCCTGAGGCCTTAAAGAGCTATGTGAAGCCACAATCACAAACGTGTGGCTTGCCAGATAGCGAGGGAGCTGCGGGCTCCTTTACTGATCCGACTGCTAATACCATGGGCCCCTCTGCTGCTACAGCCATTGAAGGCTTTTGCTGTTCTGCCCCCTGCTGATCTGGACATGCCTTTGGACCCAGGCCTCATTAGCCTTGAAAAGGAGATGGATATGCTTTTCTTCAATCCAGGAAGAACGGGATACATAAGGCCTGAAGACCGAGTTGCTTGACAACTTAAAGCAAGACATATTGTTCAAAAGGAATTGAAAATGGAGACTTGTTAGTAATCAAGAAAAGGAATGGAAAATGGAGACTGTTAAGTCATGGAACTTAAAGGATTGTTTGTTACCTTTTCTGATTTTACATATGTATAGGCATTCTTGTGTTTAGTATGTTAAGCAATGTTCTGTATATTTAGGATGTTTGATGTTTGTGTGTGCATGTTGGTGGAATGTAGACTCCCTGCACACCCAGCGCTGTTTACTTGCCTTTTATACCTTTTAGAAATATTTGTTTTATAAATATTCAGATTGAGTTGAGACCTCTTTTATAACAATTCAAATTTCTCTTAGCTCTTGTAATCTCCTTCCAATAAATTATACGTTTCTGGATGCTATGATCCTCAACTACATAGTTTCATATGGTGATAATCCAGTCTCAATGTGTGGTTTAGTCCTTATGTTTAAAAGTGCCAATGGTAAGCATCTCGACCAGGGCATTTGTGTCTCGATCATTAATTTAGCCAATTATTGTTTTATTGCTTGATTCGGTCTTTCTACTTTCCCTGAACTTTGTGGGTGCCACAGAGTATGGTATTCCCACTGAATACCTAATGATTGACATAATTTTATTGTTTTAGAAGTAAAGTGTGTGCCCTGATCAGAATCAATGTACTGGATTATCCCATATCTGGGTATCAGGTGTTCTAATAGAATTTTTACCACCATTTGTGCCGTAGCTCGTGCTACGGGATAAGCTTCTACCCATTGTGTCAAATGATCTACTATTACCAATAGATATTTTATGCTCCCTACCTTAGGCAATTCAGTTAAATCAACTTGTACTTTCTCAAAAGGCCTATAAGCTGTTTTTTCTCCCTCCCGTGGCTGCTTGTCGAAACACTTTCTTATTTATCTTCTGACAAGTTAAGCAACTTTGTACAATTTGCTTTGCTATTTCAAAAATCCCAATGCAACCAAATTGTTTAAGTAAAAGATCACTTAATGCCTTTGTACCCCAATGTGTTTGTGCATGCAAACGTCCCAATATTTGCTTCGCATAAGCTTGTGGCAATCTCTCTCACCTGTCTGGCAGCATCCATTTTCTTTGTTCTAACTTAGCCCCTATTTTCTCCGGTTTTGTTTGTTTGCTTTGTTTTGTTTTTCATTGCATTTCAGAGTCGGTCCAGAAATTCCATAGGGGTTTCTTTTGGATCTTGTTGGAACAGATTCTCAATTCCAAATTTAACCAGATTTTGGTACTTACGGTTTGGTAAGTACCAAACGGTTTTGAAGTACCATTTGGTACTTCAAACAGCTCTGTTAAATACTACATGCCACACCTTTAACACCTTCAACAACTCTTTTAACCCTTCCTTTATCTTTCTCCAGCCTGTACTTTTCTCATGCCAACACCAAAGGCTCAGTCAGGGGTCAACTTAATTCCACTCCTTTTCCCTCTAAGATGCTGGAACAACGTCAGTAGAATACATTTCATTGTATTTTCCTTCTCTCCTCAAAAACATTAATTGCAAGACAGAGTTACAGTCGATTGATCCATAAAGTGGCCATTTAGTTTACACAGTGGCTACCAGTGATTGCAATACTTGGTGAAAGTCCTCTTGCTTTCTGTGCCCCCAGTTCTAACAATATCCTTCCAACATGCCAATATGCACCCAAGGAGGCTTTCTTTAAAACGTCTTTGTTTTGGATATTACTCATTTCCTTGATTTCCCATTCCCTTTTATTTATTACTATTCCTTACTAGTTACTGTCCTTTGTTTCAATTTCCACACAAACCTTTTTACTGCAGGTTTTTACTTTTTCTAATCTTCCCCAGTGTCCCAACTCTCTGGGATTAAACGCTTCTTCCCACATACAAACTTTACTATTTCAGATTATTAATGAGCCCTGTTCCAATCATAAATCCAGCACTCAGCCTTCTGTCTTCTAGACAAACATTACCACCTTTTCCACAAAAATTTACATTTCAACAGGACCGAATTTCAAGCCGAAAGCCATTTTTTCTCATGCACTTTGTTAGCAAGCCCATACAGAACAAGGAATCACTCCTGTGTATCCGTCAATATGGGGGTTTAAAAAGGTATTGAGGCCTAAATAAATTTGCTCTCCCCCTTCTTACCAAATTCCCAGGGCTCAAGCCCGAACCACCAAAGAAATGACTCTTTCAATTCTGCTTTGATAATCAGTCAGCCCCCTCCCCCCCCCCAGTACTTGGGAAACTGACCAAACACCACAGCAAATACACCAACACTTCTCAACTGTTAGTTACTTAGATAATGCTCCCGCCTTTTTCTTCTTGTCACACTCAAAGCATTTAAGAGCAAAAATAGGCTCACAAGATACACCGCCGGGCCCATATATTGAGCACCACCAATCAAACCTTGGATAAAACAGCACTTCTTTTTGGTCTGTCACGCACTTCGTTTGTCTCCACCCAGTCCCCTCGCGGAGAACACGGAACCGCAGATTGGAACTCCGCACTCATTTTGCGGCGATGCTGTGTTTCACTCACACTGTACAATCATGCAATCACACAAAGAGGCCTCTAGCACATCTCATTCATACCACAAGAACATAATTTAGAATAATAACCAACCCAAATAAATATTGTCTCTGACTGTGTTCTTCGTGAAGCGACTTGGAACACTTTGTTTCAAACCCTTCCACTTACACAAATACTTTCAACACAAAATACCTGGACATTTCAGAATAAGACATACAATTATTAACACTCCAGTTAGTATCCCTCCAGCAGCTGAAAACATACCGTTTGTCTGCAGCTTCAGGAGGTCTTTGTCTGCTCCTGCGGTGAGCGGCTGAGTGGAGTCTCCTCCAAGCAAAACACTTGGGGTGCACCTAGGGGCGTCTGCTCCGCAGCCGATCCCACAGCCGAGCAGAGTGTCTCCTGCCTGGCTCACAGAAAGATGACAAAATGACTCACAGAAAGCTGACTCCACGATCAGTAAGATTGTAAAGTAGGCATGCTTAATCAGTTCTGGGCAGCACAGTGGGGGTAGTCCCACCAAAGTTGTGCATGCCTAACGTGGCAACTTGCTTTGGTTATATCTAGTAAAGAGTTACATATACATGAAGTTTCCCAGTGCTCCTGTACATATGCATAACCTGTCCCTTTGTGAACAATCCTCCTTATCTCAGACCTCTTGTCCTTCTCCTTTGTCCAACTTGGCTGTATGGCAGAGACTGGTGCAGCGTCCCCTGCAAGCTTTGTCTTTTAGTCGTTCTTCAGCTTTCCCTGTCTCCTTAGTCTCCTGGCCAGATATCAGAGACTTGCATAGTGTCCCATGCAACAGTCATAATAAATAGTCATACTAGTTAGCAGCTATTCTGAACCCCCCCCCAGATATCAGAGACTTCAAGGAAAGCCTACAAATACATTTCTCTTCAAGCTCTCTATTGACACGAATTGCTAAAACATTCCTTTGCAAGGTACAAGAACTATATACATTAAGCACTCTGTTTTCCTTAGACTTGTGGTTATACAAGGGTCTGTAGGACAGAAGGTCACATTCATCACACCACGCGGCCCCAGCATTGTTCCATATTGACACAAATCAGAGGAACACGTTTCACACTACTGTCACTGTTGAAGACAGGGAAAAACTTCAGAGCTCTCCCATAGGATTGTCTGAGGACTCCTCAGAGAAGGTAGCGTTCCCAATCCCCCGTCCAGTCTCTTCTTCTTGCATCCCCCCGGGGTAACTGTACCTGCTGCTTCCCTACAGTGCCTGTACACCGGTGCACAGAGCATGGGAAATAAACAGGATGAGCTCAAGATCTGTGTTTGGTCGCGGGGCCACGATCTCAGTGTGATCACTGAGACGTGGTGGTACAGCTCACACGAGTAGAATGCAATCATGGATGGCTACGACCTCTTTAGAAGAGACAGGCTGGGGAAGTGAGGGGGTGGGGTTGCCCTTTATGCGAGGGAGCAATTAGAGCGTACCCAGCTGCCGCTGGGGGAGGGTGATGGACAGGTGGAGAGCTTGTGAGTTAAAAAAAAAAAAACACAAAAGGGGTGGGCTGGTATGGGAGACACCGTGGCGGGGGTCTACTACAAATCTACTAGATCCGTGTGTGCTAAAGGAGCTGTCAGATGTGATTGCTGAACTTTCCCTATCATCTTGGAAAGGTCCTGGAGAACAGGTGAGGTGCCTGAAGACAGGAGGAAAGCCAGTGTCATTTGGATCTTCAATAAGGGCAGGAAAAAGGCTCTGGGAACTACAGGTCAGTAAGTCTCACCTCTGTCAATGGAAAGGAATTGGAGCAGCTTGCTTGGGATGCCACAACAGATCGGTACTGGGGACCGGGACTGGGGACCGGGACAAATGATCCCCACCTGGCAGATTTCACTTCACATGTGTGGAGTCATGAGACCTTGTGGAATAGGCTCAACAAGCTCGTTTCAATGTTTAAGGTTCAATTTCTCCTTATTGCTAACAGAAAGAACCTGACAAGGGGCTCAGTGGTTAGAGTTGACCTAATTAATTAAATACAAAAGGCATGTAAGGGTCATATTTCTGCTAGTCATTCTGTGAGGAAAATTAGTACGGAGCCTGTTAAAATAAGATAAATCAAAATAAAGAGAAGAAATAAATAAAAGAAAAAAAGAAAATGACCTAAAAGACAAAATTGCCGTCCTGGATTTTCATCTGTCTAGTCACGACAGATAAGGAATATAGCAATCAGAAAGACTTTACTTGACATTAATGTTGCTTAAATTTGCTTTTCTGAGATCTCTTCTTTATGCAGGACTTTTCAAAATCTAGCGCCATGACCTCCGACTGCAGTATTTACTTTGGCTGCATATAAACTATCACGTATAAATGCCAGGATCCGGATCCTCACTCCCTATTCAGGTCAAGGGCCGGGCTGAAAGTTTTGGCTTTAATTTGGTTACATGACTACATTGCTGTCGTCGTGGTTTCCCCCAGCCCGCAGCTAAGCACCACACAGCCATTCGCACAGCTGTTCGTTCGCTCAAGGCTTGTTGGAGCTGTGCCGGGGAAACAATGGCAAGGCCGGGGGATAAGGCAATGGCCCAGCTGGAGTGCATCTACACCACTGCACGCAGCATGGGTAACAAACAGGAGGAGCTGGAAGCCATCGTGCGGCAGGCAGGCTACGACTTGGTTGCCATCACGGAGACGTGGTGGGACCAGTCTCATGACTGGAGTGCTGCAATGCCTGGCTATAAGCTCTTCAGAAGGGACAGGCAGCACAGAAGGGGTGGTGGTGTGGCTCTCTATATTAGAGAGTCTTTCGAGGTTGTAGAACTCGAGGTTGGGAATGACAAGGTCGAGTCCCTTTGGGTTAGGATCGGCAGGGACAACAAGGCTAGTGTCCTGGTCGGGGTCTGCTATAGACCGCCGAACCAGGATGAGGAGACGGATGAGGAGTTCTACAGGCAGCTGACAGAAGTTGCAAAATCGTCGGTGCTTGTTCTCGTGGGGGACTTCAACTTCCCTGACGTATACTGGAAGCACAACACTGTTAGAAGACGCACGGCCGAAAGCACGACAGACACCAGCAGAGTCAGATCATGCTGCTCCATTTTATTGCCCGAATAGCCTAACTTTTATAGTGAATTTTACAGGGGCGGACAGTGCTTCACACAAGATTATTGGTCAAAAGCACTCAGACAAACAGCTATAAGAAAACAACCCCACCTGCAAGAAAAGAACCCCCCTTGTGATTAGCAGCCAGGAAAACAACCCCCCTTGTGATTAGCGGTCACGTAGACCTTGTACTTGAGGCCAGCTGCTGGTAACAATATTTTTCTGAGTTCCTTAATTGGGCGATGTGGGAGTCATTGCCGTGGGAGCTTCTCACAGTTACCCTGGTAGCTTGGTTTGCTCAGCTACAGCAGGCCCTGAGATTTTCTAAGGCCTACTTCTGGTTGCTTAAGGCAAGCTCAGATTGAACAATTGTTCCACGGACTCATGTCCAGGCCCTGTATGCCAATTCCCAACAATTCTCTCTTTTTCTTTTTGTACAAGCAGTACTTGGCCAAAGGTTTTTTCATCAAACGTCGAATACATAACATAACACAACTACAATGATATAACACAACTTAAACCTAATAACACTACAATTACTGTAATCACTTAATGGTAACACAACTTAAACCTAATCACTTAATGGTAACCTGACAAGGTATGTAACAGAAGGTGTGCTAGGGCTGGTTAGACTTGCACAGAAGGTGGTGGTATTCAGTTCCCTAGCCAGGGATACCCAGACATTCTCCTTAGGATTGATGGCTGTCTTTGGCAGTCCTTGCGGTGTCGCAGCCCACATCATTGTCAAAATGATTATCAGGAACCTCTTCATGGTCGTCTTCAGCGTGTGCAGATTCTATGGCTGCTTCAGTCCACTTTGCAGGGATCCACTGGGTACCTGTTTCCAGCACCACTTCAAAATCCCTATAACATTTTTGCAAGTAACCCTTTAACCACATTTATCACAATACTACGTGCAATGATGATTGACACCACAGCGAACAGAATCCTTAATCCCTCTTTGACTAATCCCAGTAACCATCTATGCATTGTTTCAACCAAATCAGTGAACCATTGATTGAAAGGGTTGATACCATATTGAATCTTTCTCATGTGCTCTTTCAGGAAAGTAATGGATTTGTGAATTGACTCATTATGATCAAAAAGGTTTAAACAGTACATTCCCTTAAAGTCCTCACACCCATTCCTTTGAGCCAAAAGCAAGATGTCAATAGCAGCTTGATCCTGTAAAAGCACATGTCGCAGACTATTTTGATCTGGTAACATCTCCTCAAGTATCTCTGTCGTGGCATAGGCTTGCTTCTCGGCCCAGCATACCAATTTTACTAAGTTGTTACGTGTGGCCGGAGGTGCCACTCCAGGAACTAAAATTGCCAATGCCGCTCTAGCTGCAACCCCACACAATTCAACATTATCATTGCAATCCGGGGCAAGCAATGCCCATTTATGTCTGGTGATCTCATGCAACTGTAACAAGCTAGAAGCAAATACAATGAGTTTATCTAAGTAACATGGACATCTGATAGCATTTGCAGGGATACCTTGCCAGGCCCTATCCCCACAAATCAGAAAAACATCAGGAGGTAAGGCCAAAGCTGTACAATTGTTCCAAACACTGTAGTTGTTACCCCTTGTCTCCGTGCCATAAACCCCTAAACCCTGCTTAGCAGTGTCATTGTAATCACAGGTGTTATTTGTATTTCTGTACCCGTATGGCCCTTTCCAGGTTCCTGTAGCAGGATTCATCTGATAGCCACAGCTACATTCACATTTGTAGCCACCTTTCAGGTTGATACATATTTGACTACAGATACCAGGGTTTTGACATTCATCAATATCTCCACAGTTTCTCGTCTACAAACTCAAACCCAGCTGGACAGTCACATTCATTTTTTATGCATTCCTTCAGGGGCTCATCACCCCAGTCCTTGCAGTCTCTCTGCTGGTTACACACTTTATTGATATCTATGCATTCTCCACTTCTGCACTTGAATTTGCCAGGTCCAGAGCACTGAATAACATTGTTACAGTTTGCTTCATCGGTGCCATCCAGACAGTCTCTCACACCACTGCACTGCCTACTCCCATGGACAGAGTTCCCATCTTCACATCTGAACTGGTCTGGCCTGCAGGTCTGAGAAGGGCAGATAATTTCATCACTTTGTCCCCTATTGTCCACTGCAGGGGTGGTGACTGACAGGCAAGTGTCATTCCTCCTACCCCGGCCACCGTGGCATTGGTTTCAGATGTTGGCCAATGCTGCGGCCAGTTTTGTGTGCTGATTATAGATACATCAGCTCCTGTGTCAAGTAATGCATTGATTCTTATGGCTTCTTCTTTATACCGCACCGTGACCACCTGTCGTGGTCTTTGCCATAACCCCACAGTTAACAAAGCCACATTTCCCGTAGAGCCAAATGCTCCTTGCCCTCGCGGTTGCTCCTGCATGGGCGAGATGGCTTCAGCAAGATCTGATAACGGAACCAATTGCACTACCTTGGTGCCCTTAGGCACAAATAACGGTGGAAACAACGTATGGGCCATTATTTGAATTTCTCCTTGATAGTCTTTATCAATAAGTCCCACTAATACTTGTAGTCCCAGCATGGTCGCTGATGACCGACCTCCCTATAAGCAGTGCTCCGACAGCTTGTCCATTAATACAAATTGGTCCTTTGACACCTGTAGCAATGCGAACAGGTCTTGAGTCCCTCAGCGTGCAATCTACTGCTGTTGCCAAGTCCAAGCCGAGGCTCTCTCTTGTGGCTGGTCGGAGAGGAACGGGTTCCCCCTCGGTGTCGTTGTCTATGCGGCCGCGTTTTGTGTCGTCGCGGGGTGGCTCTTCCCGCTGTTCCGGCCGTTTCCCGACCCGTTGCGTCGACATGCCGCTTCGTTGTGGTTGCCCGACTGACAACCTGAGCACCATACTGCCCCAGCTTTGCAGTTTCGTCTCACGTGCCCAAAAACACCACAACGATAACATCGCAAGCGGTGTGGTATTTGGCCACCAGGGGGTGGTACTCGACCACCAGAGCGTGAACCGGCGGTTTGCAAAGGAGCAGGAGCTGCAAGGACCTGACTGTGTGTGAACCGAGCGTGCTCTTTCATAGCCTGTGCCTGCTCCCGCATGCTGTCACCTAATTGCTTTACTGCTTCTACTAATATAGCCTGGGGGCCTACCGGTACCTGAGCCATTCTTTCCAACCCTTCCTCGATTGTCCATGTCGCGGGTAAGGAAGCCAATATATTGCGAGTAGAGGGGTTGCTGTTCTGAATTGCGCACTCTTTTAATATCATGCCCTCGAGGTAATCAGGCACCCCAGCCGCCTGTATGGCGTTTGCTACGCGTTCAATAAAAAGCCCAAATGGTTCCTCTCTACCCTGTTTGATCCCCATGTAGGAAGGTATTCCCTCTGGCCCCTTTATCCGATCCAATGCTTTTCTGGCCATTCTCATCGATTCCTTCGCTTTATCAGGTCCCAGCAATGCCTGAGCTTCTGTCCTAAAATACGGTCCTACCCCCATCAACTCTTCCAGCGTGACCCCATGTAAAGGGTCCCCAGGTGCTCTTATCACTGCAACTGCTTCTTGACAAGCAGCCTGCCAATGGGCATTAAATAAGAGCTGCTGGTGTTGGGTCAAAATTAACTTCATTATGCTACGTATGTCTCCTGGAAGCAAAATATTTGTTCCCCAAATATAGTCCAACATCTGTCTCGTAGGTTCACCTTTCAGACCTGACTCGTTTACTGTGGACCGCAGCTGAGTTAACAATTTCCAGTCCAAATTCACTAGATTAACCGTAACATTACCCTGGGCGTCCGGTGGTGAATATACTACCGGGAAGGCCTCTTGAACCAATTGTGCAGCTATCTCGTGTTCACCCTCGCGTAGAGCCTCATCTGCTATTTGCTTCCACACCCTCTGCCTCTCTTGAACACCTTCTATAAACGGGCTTGTATTTTTTCTTTCTGGTTTTTGCTCTCTTATTTCCTCCTCCAGTTCCCCACTTTCGTGAGAAGGAGCCGGTGGTGCTGCTGGTGATGGCGGGAGCACCAACACTGACTCTGAGGATGATGAGAGAGGAGGAGGCTCCCATTGCCCCATAGCCCCCTGAGGCAGCGTTATCGTCCTCACTGAAGGCGGCAATGGGTAATCCCCAGCTCCCCCCATCCCTCCCTGTTGAGGGTTAACACTACCAGCACTTCCCGGCAATCCCAGTCGCTCTGTAGCGGCAGCAGCGACTCTCTGCTCAGCCTGATGTATAGCTAAGGCGTTAGTGACTGCTCTCCAAGGCTTCAATAATTTTTTAGCATCCTTATTTTCATTAATAACTTCATCAAACAATTTGTCCCCAATTTTGCGCCACTCTGCTTGTTCAAAAACTGTATCCGGATTGATAACACAACCCTGTGCTACTCCATATGCCAATAATCCTGGTAAATCCTTTTTGCAGTCTATACCCTGTGTGCTCCGCTTTTCTAAAAAGCATTTGAGCAAATCATACGCCGCTTGTCTCTCCATACCTTTAGTTATGCTGTTGCAGCCTTTGCGAGACCTCGGCGGCGCGTGACCGGCGGGACCCTCTATAGGTGCTCCCGGGTGCGGGGATTCCGCGTTGATGTCCCTTTTACCTTTCAGACTGCGGGTGCGGGGATTTTCGTCCCTTTCCCCTCCACCGCGATTACTTCAATTTCCCGCGATTACTTCAATTTCCCGCGTTTCCCCGCGGATCTTTTCCCACGCTCCCCACGGTTTCTTTTCCCCGTGTCTCACCGTGAGTCCTGTGTCCGGGTCGGTGCTTGGAGTTTCTCAATGCCTCTCAGGTGATCCGGCTTCTGTCAGGTCTCTCTGTGTCTCTCAGAGCCGTCCGTGGCTCTGCAGCGTCTCTCAGGGCTCTCTCCGTCCCTCCGTGTGCCTCGGGTCTCCCGGCGCCGCTCCGATGCCCCTCGGCACCGCTCCGGGCTCGGCACCGCTCCGGGCTCCCGGCGCCGCTGCGATGTCCCGGCGCCGCTGCTCTCCCTGGGCTCCCGGCGCCGCCGGTCTCCCGCTGCGCTGCGATGTCCCGCTCCGCTGCGATGTCTGTCCCGGCGCCGCTGCGATGTCCTGTTCAGGTCTCAGCCTGTTCGGGCGCCATTTCTTGGAAGATGCACGGCCGAAAGCACGACAGACACCAGCAGAGTCAGATCATGCTGCTCCATTTTATTGCCCGAATAGCCTAACTTTTATAGTGAATTTTACAGGGGTGGACAGTGCTTCACACAAGATTATTGGTCAAAAGCACTCAGACAAACAGCTATAAGAAAACAACCCCATCTGCAAGAAAAGAACCCCCCTTGTGATTAGCAGCCAGGAAAACAACCCCCCTTGTGATTAGCGGTCACATAGACCTTGTCCTTGAGGCCAGCTGCTGGTAACAATATTTTTCTGAGTTCCTTAATTGGGCGATGTGGGAGTCATTGCCGTGGGAGCTTCTCACAGTTACCCTGGTAGCTTGGTTTGCTCAGCTACAGCAGGCCCTGAGATTTTCTAAGGCCTACTTCTGGTTGCTTAAGGCAAGCTCAGATCGAACAATTGTTCCATGGACTCATGTCCAGGCCCTGTATGCCAATTCCCAACACAACACAGCCCTGAGAAAGCAGTCTAGGAGGTTTCTGGAGAGTGTGGAAGATAGCTTCCTGACGCAGCTGGTTAGTGAGCCTACCAGGGGTGGTGCCCCGCTAGACCTTCTCTTCACAAACAGAGAAGGACTGGTGGGAGATGAGTGGTTGGAAATGTAGGATAACCCGACCGAAAGCCCCGGGACAAATGGACACAACGACCAGCGTTCTGTGCCGTAAGCCAATTTATTGCTGCGTGACATTATCTTATATAGTGTCAAAACGTCCCACCCAGGATCCCAGGACCCCTCCCACTGTGCTCGCAGGCACCCCAGACCCCTCCTTTCGTGCACGCAGGCACAACCCAGAATAATCCTACACCTCCCCCCTCTTTATGCAGTAATGTACCCCCTTTAACCCATTACACTAAGCGTGATTTAATCATAACTACTTAGGGACAAGTATACATCCCAGGAGCAAGCGGTGGCAATGGGAACCCTTCATGATTTTTGGTGAGAATGGTCAGCATGCTGTGATTCATTATACTGCTTCTATCTATTTTTGCTTTAATACATGCATATACTAGCCCTATCACAATGAATACTATTACTAGTAGCAATATTGTTTGCAAAAGCGATTTAAGCCATCCTTCTAGCTGAAAGCCTAGCCCCTCAAGAGTTGCCCCCAGCCAATTCTGTTCAGCGTCACGCTGCTCTTCTTTTATTTTGTCTTCCACACAATTGCGTCCCCGGCAGAACGGCTTCTTTTCCATCCTCCGTCGCATGCGTGGTGCCGTCTGATGACAAGTGTGTTTCATGTGTCAGATTGATACCTGCCTGCACGGTGGCATTGATATGGATGGTAGTCAGCTTTCTTCCCCGGCAAGTAACAGGCGGGAACAGCCCACGAAGTATCCCGTTGGGTACTGGCTCAGCAGACTATAGGTTGTAAGCGTATGGCGTTGGAAACAGCGGAGCAGTCCGGTAGCCCACAGCATACTCCTGCCAGTAGCCCCCGTACACGGCAGGGCACAAGGCGAGGACAAGCAGGAGTCGCTTCGTTCGAGCCCACTCTATAGTGAGGGCAAGGAGTTCATCCCATTGTGGAAACACAACGCGGGGCACAGACACATAGCCAAAAAGCAGTGGGTGCTGCAGCTGGCCCTGATGTAGAATAATAATAGCTCCCTGTACCAATTGTTTTCTGGCCCGAGACTGGATGGCAGACTTGTCCACCCCTGCTCGATGGGGGTTGGGACCCACGCTTGCGGCCGAGACGGTGGGTCCCTTTTCATCCCGGCGTTGGAGTTTCCTGACTGCCCATCCCTTTTTCCCTCTTTCACTTCCCCTTTGCGTTGTGAGCACTCCCGAGCGTGGTGGCCAGACCGCCCACACACCCAACAACGAACACGGCTGACTTCGACCACAGGTTCCCTTTTCTTGGGGCATTCACGAGCTACGTGACCATGCTGTCCGCAGCGAAAACAACCACCAGGATGCATCTGGAGGGCAAACGTCTGGAGGGCAGACATGACTCCCATCATCTGCTCACTGAGGGCAGCAGCAAGTGCTTGCATTTCCTGAGCCTTGCCAAACACACAGCCACAAGCGATCAGCTCGCCCGCGCTTGCTGAAGCTGGAAGCGCTGCAAGAGCAGCTTTGAATTCAGGCTGAGCTCCTGTTCTTAAGCATTCCCTCAAAACAACATCTTGTGCTTCCGGTGGTAAATTACTGCTTGCCACAGCTGTCTGCACCCTGTCTGCAAAACGCCCAAAATGTTCCTCAGGTTTTTGCCGAATATGCAGATAACTGGGAGTCGGGCTGACTACAGCATTCATCTGCTCTAATGCTCTGCAGCCCAAATTGGCGGTGGCAATCAGCACAGTTTGCAGCAGCAATAATTATTCCTGCGGAGTATTCCACCGCCCTCGTCCCAACAACGCTTCCCCAGGCAATCCATGTAAAGGATCCTGGGGGTTCGCCCATGCACGAGCCATTAAGATTTCACCCTCCTCTTCCAGCAAAGACTCAAATATTGGTACCTGCGCTGCCGTCAGGCAGGCTCAGGCAACCTACCGCCAGTCAAACATCAGGGGCCCTTGCAAGGCCACCGCATCCAACAAAACCTGTGTCTGTGGGCTAGAGAATCCACCCTCCTGTACAGCCTTTTTTAACTGTAGCAGCATCTTATAGTCTACCGGCTGCCACTGATGTCCCTGAGACCCCGCAAAAACAGGAAAGCACCCTATCCGCACAGGACTTGGTGTTATTTCACAACCCAAGAGAAGACATTCTCGCGCACTGATAATCCATTTTTCCCTTGCCTTCTGTGCTGTAAGCCAATTTATTACTGCGTGACATTATCTTATATAGTGTCAAAGCGTCCCACCCAGGAACCCAGGACCCCTCCCACTGTGCTCACAGGCACCCCAGACCCCTCCTTTCGTGCACGCAGGCACAACCCAGAATAATCCAACAGGAAAGCTGCCTGGCAGAGAAGGACCTGGGAGTATTGGTTGATAGTCGGCTGAATATGAGCCAGCAGTGTGCTCAGGTGGCCAAGAAGGCCAACGGCATCCTGGCTTGTGTAAGAAGCAGTGTGGCCAGCAGGGCTAGGGAAGTGATTGTCCCCCTGTACTCGGCTCTGGTGAGGCCGCACCTCGAGTACTGTGTTCAGTTTTGGGCCCCTCGCTATAAGAAGGACATTGAGGTGCTCAAGCGAGTCCAGAGAAGGGCGACGAAGCTGGTGAGGGGCCTGGAGAACAAGTCCTACGAGGAGCGGCTGAGGGAGCTGGGCTTGTTCAGCCTGGAGAAGAGGAGGCTCAGGGGCAACCTTATCGCTCTCTGTAGGTACCTCAAGGGAGGCTGTAGCGAGGTGGGGGTTGGTCTGCTCTCCCACGTGCCTGGTGACAGGACAAGGGGGAATGGGCTTAAGTTGAGCCAGGGGAGTTTTAGGTTGGATCTTAGGAAGAACTTCTTTACCGAAAGGGTTGTGAGGCATTGGAACAGGCTGCCCAGGGAAGTGGTGGAGTCACCATCCCTGGAAGTCTTCAAAAGACGTTTAGATGTAGAGCTTAGGGATATGGCTTAGTGGAGGACTGGTTAGTGTTAGGTCAGAGGTTGGACTCGATGATCTTGAGGTCTCTTCCAACCTAGAAATTCTGTGATTCTGTGAAGGTATGAGAGTACAGGGCAGGTAGCTGGAGAAGACAGCCTCTGTTGACAGCTAGGGGGACAGAAATGGGGTTGGAAATGAAGAAGAACAAGAACAGAATCAAAGGAGGCTTTTTAAGTCAGACCCTGGGGATAGGATTTCTCTGGACAAATGTAAATGTTAGCAATGTAGACATCTATAGCTGGGCTTCTCATTGTAGTTAATCTCCACCGTCACTTGTGCCCAATGGCTGTCAGGGGAGCAGAGGGTGACCGTTTTCAGTGCAGCTGTCTGTCGTGTAGATGTTGAGCATTACAAGAGTTGAATGCTGCTCCACATGCTTAATTTGTGTCTCGGTAAAACTAAGATGGCAGGTGTTGGGACAGAGATATGACACGCAGAATTTCAAAATAGCAAAGCACATAAAATAAAGCACACAGGAGCACATACAGAACATCTAGAGGGGCATAAGAGGACCATGGACTGAGACTGATTAAAGATATGCTTTTTAATGAACAGTAAGGCCACTTTTGTTCCATGTTTAGCTTCAAGTCTTTGCTGAGGTGCATTCACTTTTGCTTCTCTGGTCTCCCTATATTCAGAGCTTTATTAAACTTCTTTGCAGTGGCAGCAAGGAAACTGAGTAAATAGACCCCAGAAGTAATTTCTGTCTAGACTCAGCTAGTTTTGAAAAAAAAAAAAAGTGCATCTAGCTCTGCTCGTGGTAATGTTTCTCTTCATCTTGAAGGTGACAAAGAACCAGAAGAAAAAATTATGGGTTTTCTATCAGCTGTTCTAAAAAAATTCAATATTGTCAAAAAACTGTGACTTTCCATGTTTTGTTTTGTGTTTGTTTTGGAAAGAGGAGAAGAGGATGACGTAGTGGGGCTAGAAAGACTTGTCTATAAGACCTGTTAAAATAAATAAATAAAAGAAATAAGAAAAAGACCTTAAAAGCAAATTGCTATCATAGATTTTCATCTGTCTAGTCATGACAGATAGAGAATATAGCAATCAGAATTGAGACATAGTGGGACAGCTCACATGACTGGAATGCCGTCACTGAGGGCTGAGTCCTCTTTAGGAAAGACAGGCTGGGGAAGCAAGGGGGTGGGATTGCCCTTTATGTGAGGGAGCAATTAGACTCTACCCAGACCCAGCTGGGGGAGGGCGATGGACAGGTGGAGAGATTGTTAGTAAAAATTAAAGGGGACCAGGACTGGGGACCAGGACTGGGGACCAGGACTGGGGACCAGGACTGGGGACCAGGACTGGGGACCAGGACTGGGGACCAGGACTGGGTCCTTAAGCTCTCCAACCCAAATCAAACACTCACCTGCCAGCTTCTGAATTTGACCAGCTGCCCAACAATTTCACAGGGAAGTAACACCACCAGTTTTTTCCTGTCCTGATTTTTCACCCCCATGGTAATATCTTATAGCATCTTCAGAACAATTTTACAGAGATGGTAGAAAACACAAAGAAAAAACAGCCTACTTCGGAACACCAAGTCAATTTCACCAGGACAGTGCATGGAAAAGCACTTTCAGTAACCTGAACCTCAAACTCCCCTAGAGTGGCAATTCTTCCCATAACTCCTCATGCTTCCTATATAGCAAAGGTCAAATGATCCCCACCTGGCAGATTTCACTTCACATGTGTGGAGTCATGAGACCTTGTGGAATAGGCTCATCAACCTCGTTTCAATGTTTAAGGTTCAATTGCTCCTTATTGCTAACAGAAAGAACCTGACAAGGAGCTTAGTGGTTAGAGTTGACCTAATGAATTAAATACAAAAGGCATGTAAGGGTCATATTTCTGCTAGTCATTCTGTGAGGAAAAGTAGTACAGAGCCTGTTAAAATAAGATAAATAAATATAAATAAAAGAAATAAATAAAAGAAAACAGGAAATGACCTAAAAGGCAAAATTGGTGTCATAGATTTTCATCTGTCTAGTCACAACAGATAAAGAATATAACAATCAGAAAGACTTTACTTGACATTAATGTTGTTTAAATTTGCTTTTCTGAGATCTCTTCTTTATGCAGGACTTTTCAAAATCTAGTGCCATGACCTCCGACTGCAGTATTTACTTTGGCTGCATATAAACTATCACGTATAAATGCCAGGATCCGGATCCTCACTCCCTATTCAGGTCAAGGGCCGGGCTGAAAGTTTTGGCTTTAATTTGGTTACATGACTACATTGCTGTCATCGTGGTTTCCCCCAGCCGGCAGCTAAGCACCACACAGCCGTTCGCACAGCCGTTCGCTCAAGGCTTGTTGGAGCTGTGCCGGGGGAACAATGGGGGCCCCTGCCTCCCAGCCTAAGACTCTCTCAGCCTCACAACAGTGCCGTCCATCCAGCTGCTCTATGTTGGCCAAGAATTACCCATGTTTTACCAACTCCACAGGTGCTGAGACTATGGTGGGGAATAGGTTGGGGGTAGCTTATCTGTCCTGTAGAGCGTTGACACATTTTCCAGCTGAGGTGTCAAGGGGAGAGAGGCCAGGAGTGTGCCATGGTCTGGTCCCATCGCTGTCTGTTTCTGGCTTTAAGAAGAGAAGGAACAACAGAGCAGCATCCCCCTGTGACCACGGGCAGCCCCTGCCTCTGTGCCCAAGAGTCTCTAGCGACTCACCAAGGCTGGCCGTGCCCCATCATCCTGATGCAACGGTTGACTCCCGTCCTGGCCCGATTCTGTCACCTTCCTGCTTGCTGTTGGAGCCTGGTGGGTGTGGGTTGGGGCGATCTCACCTGTCCTGTAGGGCGTGGAGAATTGTCTGGCCCAGTGCTGGCAAGGAGCGGCCAGGAGCATGCCACGGTTTAGTTGGGTCCGTGTGCTGTAGGGCGCTGAGAGCCATTTGAGGTGAGGGCCTGAAGAGAGAGGAGAGAGGAGCTGAGTTCCTCTGGTGGAGTTTGTGTCCAGAGCTGAGGCTGAAGCAGGAGCAGGCAGCTGAGCAGCCTCCCCGTCAGCACGGGCAGCCATGGCAGGGCTGCGTGGCCGCTGGGGTCAGCATTCTGGGGCCAAGGCTGTCCCCACCCCTTTGTGACATGGGGCACCCCCTGCCCACTGTGCCATGGGCGCTGCATCCCCATCCCCATCCCCACCCGCGGGGGGTGGCAGCAGGTGATGCGGAGCCCAGGCCCAGGCTGGGCGGTGGAAAAGGTGCCCAGGTGTTTGGGCAGGGCTGCGGGGCCGTGCCAGGCAGCTGTGCGAGCGTGCTGGGGTCTGGCTGGGGCTGTGCTGCCTGCCCTCTGAGGAAACTGCTTTGGCAGGGGGGGTGGACCCGATGATCTTTCCAGGTCCCTTCCAACCCCTACAGTTCTGGGATTCATTCTGTGATCCCCACAAGCAGGGCAGGGAGGCACTTTGCACCTAGAAAGCAAATGTGTGGAGCCCTTTAGGAGAGCTGGGAACAATTTGTAAAGAGGGCAAATGTTAACCTCACTCTTTTGTATTGGGAATGTTGTGCTCTCAAGAGCTGCTTTCATTCTGCACCTGTACAGCAAGAACCCAACAGGTTGGGGCCCCAGCCTGGGCCAGGTTGCCTCAGTATCCCTGGTGAAGAGCAATCAGAAGATCATCTCTCTTTCAAGTGAAAAGGCCATAAAATATTCCTGCTGAGCAATTCTTACTGTCACAGTTTATGTGTTTTTTTTTAACCCTGTTTCGTGGTTTAACCCGGCCGGCAGCTAAACACCACACAGCCGTTCGCTCACCCTCCCCCCTCCCTCTCTGGGATGGGCGAGAGAAACGGGAAAGTGAAGCCCGTGAGTTGAGATGAAGACAGTTTATTAAGACAGGAAGATAATAATAACAATAATAATAATAACAACAACAATGACGATAATAGTACTACTACTACTACTAATGTGTACAAACAAGTGATGCACAGTGCAATTGCTCACCACCCGCTGACCGATGCCCAGCCTAACCCCGAGCAGTCCCGGCCTCCCTCCCCGGCCTAGCCACCCCTAAATATTGTTTAGCATGATGTCAGATGGTGTGGAATACCCCTCCGGCTAGTTTGGGTCACCTGTCCTGGGTCTGTCCCCTCCCAGTTCTTGCTGCACCCCCAGCCTGCCTGTTGGCAGGACAGAGCCAGAAGCTGAGACGTCCTTGGCTTGCTGCAAGCACTGCTCTGCAACAATTAAACCATCGGGGTGTTATCAGCACTCTTCTCATCCTAAGCCAAAACATAGCATTCTACCAGCTACTAGGAAGAAAATTAACTCTGTCCTAACTGAAACCAGAACACCCTGAAAGACTTCATTGGACTTCTGGAGGGCTGACTTTGAGCTGCTCAGGACACTGGTTGGTAGAGTCCCTCAGGAGGCGGTTCTGAAGGGCAGAGGAGTCCAGGAAGGCTGGGCGCTCTTCAGGAAGGAAATCTTAATGGCGCAGGAGCCCACGTGCACGTCCCCATGTGCCCAAAGATGAGCCGGCATGGAAGAAGACTGGCCTGGCTCAATACAGAGTTGCAGCTTGAGCTTAGGAGAAAAAAGAGGGTTTATAATCTTTGGAAAAAAGGGCGGGCCACTCGGGAGGACTATAAGGATGTTGTAAGGCTGTGCAGGGACCAAATTAGAAAGGCCAAAGCTCATCTGGAGCTCAATCTGGCTACTGCCGTTAAAGACAACAAAAAATCTTTTTATAAATACATCCACACAAAAAGGAATGGAAAATGGAGACTTGTTAAGTCATGGAACTTAAAGGATTGTTTGTTACCTTTCCTGATTGTACGTATGTATAGGCATACTTGTGTTTATTATGTAAAGCAATGTTCTCTATATTTAGAATGTTTGATGCTTGTGTGTGCGTGTTGGTGGAGCGTAGACTCCCCGCACACCCAGCGCTGTTTACTTGTCTTTTATACCTTTTAGAAATATTTGTTTTATAAATATTACAAAATTCAGATTGAGATGAGACCTCATTTATAACAGTCTTTAAAAGACGTTTAGATGTGGAGCTCAGTGATATGGTTTAGTGGGGACTGTTAGTGTTAGGTCAGAGGTTGGACTCGGTGATCTTGGAGGTCTCTTCCAACCTAGAAATTCTGTGTTTCTGTTGCAGTCTCCCAGCTCAGAGACAACCACCTATTAGTCTGGCACAACTGATTTGTGTGTTCCTTGCAGTAGCTGTTCCTTCACCTCCTCTTCACATACAAGGACACACGTCTCTTTCACGCTCCTTCAGGAGTAAACAAGCCAGGAGAGATTAAAGCCTCTTTCTTCAGGTCAGTAAGATCCCCGCCTTTGGTTTCATTGAGAATTCAGGCCCTAACAACTCAAGTGTCTTCTGGACGGTGTTTCTTCTGCGTAGGATAATTTCATTTCCCTTTTGAAGACTTACAGGGATGTAGTAGCAAAAGCAAAGGCATAAAACAGTACCTGAGGCACAGGCTACTTTTCAGCCTGCAGCAGACTATCGGTATGATATCACCCCTATATCATATCAGGAAACGTAGAAAACTGCCTGCTGCTTCTCAGGTTTAAAGTTTTCCCTTAAAAGGTGTATGCAAAGGTGTAATCAGCTGTTTGAGTACAATTCTAACATATACATGAACATTTTCCTCTCCCCTTCCCAACTTGGAGTGCAACAGTTTTCATCATACTGTTATAAATTCCGAGTCAACTTAGCTTTATGAGATTTATTTATGGGGTTAATAAAAGGCAAGTAAAGAGCGCTGGGTGCGCGGGGAGTCTGGGCTCCTCCAACACGCACACAAGTTACATCAGGCAGCAGCTTTTTCTGCTCCTAGGCTAATACATGTTCATTACTACTTCTGGAAAAGGCAGGGTTATTATAATTAGTTCCCGGATTCCGAACCCTCCATATGCGTATCAGTCCCCGGTGGTCCCTCTGGGGGTCTCTCGTGCTGAAGGCTCATAGTCTTCCTCCCAGGCTTTGTCCTTGTCCTTCTCCTTTGTCCATCTTGGCTGGATATCAGGCATTGCCTCTAACTCTATACAAGAAAGAGAGAGAAGCACACCTTTCTACTCTGTCAGCTACTGGCAGACCTAGAGAGGAAAAAAAAATAATAGTAATAAGTTGTTAATTAAAAAGTAATGTTGTTTTAAGGCATTTCACCAAATATGTGATATTTGATAGAAACCAGACAACAAATGAAAGGGAAGAAGAAACAGTAGAAGGTACTTGCATGGCCTTAATTTACATGGCAATGGACAACAACAACCTGCAATGATTTACAAGTGCCTTACACCATTCACCCTTGAGACAGAAAACTGGGATTCCCATATGATGTAAGGGGAATGCAATCCCTCTCAAAATACAGGAGCCTGGGTGACGCTACTGAGTACTGAAAATGTTAAGGGTAGGCAGCACCGAACTCAACAGAGAAGGGAGGCTGAGTCTCCCTGGCTGTTCACGTAACAGACAAGAGCCTCAGCTTTTAGCCCTAAGCAACGGTTCATAGTGCCAGGCGGGGAACTAGTTCTTCTTAAGCCAGGGACCATTTCAGCATCTTTAAAGCTACAGAAAGGCTTGAAGGCTCTGTGGAATCGTGTTCGTGGCACAAAAATCTGGGGACCAGGACTGGGCAATTGGGGCGCAAGTACGTTGGGGAGCAAGCTCTCTGGGCTGCTTACCAGGGCGTGAAACTAGGTTTGATGGGGGAAGGGAGGGGAGCTAAAGGGGACAAAGAAGGGCTGGGGGAAGTCCTCACTACTGTTATAAATGGCTCAGTCTTCAAAATATGACTATAATCAAAGTTTACAATTTATTAAAGGAATAGAGGTAAGCAAACAGCGCTGGGTGCGCCGGGAGTCTCTGCTCCCCCAAGACGCACACCGGTTACATCAAGCAGCTGATTTTTATGCTCCTAGGCTAACACATATTCATTACTACTTCTAAAAAAAACAGGGTTATTATAATTAGTTTCCAGAATCCAAACCCTCCTACTGGAGCATGCGTATCAGTCTCCAGTGGTCCCTCTGGGGGTCTCTCATGCTGAAGGCTCATAGTCTTCCTCTCTCTTGTCCTTCTCCTTTGTCCAACTTGGCTGTACGTCAGAGACTGGTGCAGCGTCCCCTGCAAGCTTTGTCTTTTAGTCGTTCTTCAGCTTTCCCTATCTCCTTAGTCTCCTGGCCAGATATCAGAGACTTGCATAGTGTCCCATGCAACAGTCATAATAAATAGTCATACTAGTTAGCAGCTATTCTGAACCCCCCCCCCCCCCCAGATATCAGAGACTTCAAGGAAAAGCCTACAAATACATTTCCCTTCAAGCTCTCTATTGACACGAATTGCTAAAACATTCCTTTGCAAGGTACAAGAACTATATACATTAAGCACTCTGTTTTTCCTTAGACTTGTGGTTATACAAGGATCTGTAGGACAGAAGGTCACATTCATCACACCATGCGGCCCTAGCATTGTTCCATATTAACATGAATCAGAGGAACACATTCCACAATCACCCATCTCCTTTTTCATGGCATTGATTTGTGTTTTCCTTTCCAATCAAGTCAATACTTGCCAAATTGATACCAATTGATACCAATTTTGGATCTTTGTTTGTTTTTATTATCATCAGGGAATGGGTTTTCTCCTTCCCTGGTTCTGGGTCAACAGGTACCGCAGATATTTGCATTCCTTGTATAACCGTGTGTATTAGTCTGGTAATACAAGGTATTAAACATGGAATTATTAACAATCCTCCACATATCCCCAATACAACCATCCTTATTTTAGCAAGCCAATCACCACCCATAAAGCCCCCTCCCATCATCCTCTTAGATCGATTCCATTTGAAATCTGAACTGGGACATGTGCAATTTTCTTCATTTCTTTTACAAGTTCATTTACAGCTCTTCGTTCTGTTGTGGTTTAACCCAGCAGGCAGCTAAACAGCACACGGCTGTTCGCTCACCTCCCCCCCTCCTTCTCTGGAATAGGAGAGAGAAACGGGAAAGTGAAGCCCGTGAGTTGAGATAAAGACAAGAAAATAACAATAATAATAATGACAATAATGAAGATAATAGTACTACTAGTAATAATGTGTACAAAACAAGTGATGCACAATGCAATTGCTCACCACCCACTGTCCAATGCCCAGCCTAACCCCGAGCATTCCGGCCCTCCTCCCAGCTCTTGCACCCCCAGCCTGCCTGCTGGCAGGAGAGAGTGAGAAGCTGAAATGTCCTTGGCTAGGTGTAAGCACTGCTCTGCAACAATTAAAACATCAGCATATTATCAGCACTCTTCTCATCCTAAGCCAGAACATAGCATTCTACCAGCTACTAGGAAGAAACACCCTCATCATCAATCTCTAAACAGCAATTACTAAGGTTAAATTTTCCACAGACTTTTCCTCCTCTAGTATATAATCCAAAGCTAAGCGATTTTGATACAAAGCAGTTCTCATCTTGGTATTTTGCTTTGCAATTAATTCAAGCGCATCTCCGGTTTTATTTGCAACTATTTCTATTACAGCTTGTAACCTAATTATTCTATTAAGTATATATATTGGGGTCCTATAGCCCCAGGATCCGTCTTCTGCCCACGTAGCTGGATCATAATAAGCAAATGCCTTCAATCAAGGGGTTGGGCCCGCTTTCAGGGTCAATTTGGGTTTGTGTTACCATTCAGCCTGTCAGGGTGATCCAGCTCCTGGAAAACAAATCACAATTTTATATGGGTTTAAAAAAAAGGTTCTTATGTTATTTTCTTGGGACAACCTGACCTTCGTGTGGGAGAAGTCCGGTCGAGGCCCTTTCACTCGGCAGTCAATACCCATAGGGGTCGCCGCCCTCGGTAGACCATACACACCACAGTGGAAGGTCCTGCCCCAGTCTTGCCTTCTCCCTTTCCTCCCTTTACGCTTGTCCCCTTTATTTGGCATCCTTAATTCATGCAGAGCCTCGTTGCCAGAATGTTAGTTCTTCTGTAGCTTGAGTTTCAGTTCCCCAGGAGCGGACTCAACCCTCCAAGTTTCAGTAGTTACTGGTCCTTTTGTTCTGGATGCCTGGGTCCAACCCCTTTCTGCTGTGAGGTAGTAAGTAAAACAAGGTACGATCCCTCCTGTTGGGGGTTCAATGATTCTTCCCTCCAGGTGTTTATTAAGACCTTGTCTCCTGGTTGTATTTTACGAATAGCAAATCCTAAAGGTGGTGTTTGAGCCATCATTCTAATTTCTCTTAGCTCTTGTAATCTCCTTCCAATAATAATTATACATTTCTGGATGCTATGATCCTCAACTACATTGTTTCATATGGTGATAATCCAGTCTCAATGCGTGGTTTAGTCCTTATGTTTAAAAGTGCCAATGGTAAGCATCTTGTCCAGGGCATTTGTGTCTCAATCATTAATTTAGCCAATTGTTGTTTCATTGTTTGATTCGGTCTTTCTACTTTCCCTGAGCTTTGTGGGTGCCACGGAGTATGGTATTCCCACTGAATACCTAATGATTGACATAATTTTATTATTTTAGAAGTAAAGAATCAGAGGAACACGTTTCACACTACTGCCACTGTTGAAGACAGGGAAAAACTTCTGAACTCTCCCATAGGATTGTCTGAGGGCTCCTCAGAGAAGGTAGCGTTCCCAATCCGCTGTCCAGTACATTCTTCTTGCACCCCCCTGGGGTAACTGTACCTGCTGCTTCCCTACAGTGCCTGTACACCGGTGCACGGAGCATGGGAAATAAACAGGATGAGCTCAAGATCTGTGTTCAGTCGCAGGGCTACGATCTTGTTGCGATCACTGAGACGTGGTGGGACAGCTCACGTGACTGGAACGTAATCATGGAGGGCTACAACCTCTTTAGGAGAGACAGGCTGGGGAAGCAAGGGGGTGGGGTTGCCCTTTATGTGAGGGAGCAATTAGAGCATACCCAGCTGCAGCTGGGGGAGGGTGATGGACAGGTGGAGAGCTTGTGAGTAAAAAAAAAAAAAAAAAAAAAAGGGGTGGGCTGGTATGGGAGACACGGTGGTGGGGGACTATGACAGGTCTCCAGATCAGGAGGAGGAAGTCAATGAAGCCTTCTACAAGCAGCTGCTAGTAGCCTCACGATCACGAGCGCTGTTCCTCATGGGGGACTTCAATTACCCAGACATCTGCTGGGTAAGCAATTCGGCCAGGCACGAGCAGTCCAAACAGTTCCTACAATGCGTTGAGGACAATTTCCTGACAGATCCGGGAAACTACAGGTCAGTCAGTCTCACCTCTGTCCCTGGAAAGGTATTGGAGCAGCTTGCTTGGGATGCCACCCCAAACTTGACTAGGGACCAGGACTGGGGACTGTATCAGAGAGCCAGGAGGTGTGATCAGTTGATCCCTTGGCAGGGACCCCAGAGTGAATGAGTCTCTTACTTAACGTGTGTTGGCATGCATGCACCTATGCAGCCCAGTGGGTGTCTGCTTGAGAAGAGATTTAGCAACAAAGAGCACCGGATTCTTACACCGGGACACATGAAAGCCTTGGAGAAATGATGCTTTCAGCGTTGACGGCCAGCAGAGTGCAGCATTGGTGAGGCTAATCCGGGTCTAGGCTTGTTGATTCAGTCATTCAGCTGTTCATGAGGGGCTCTCGGGTTTTATTCTGAAGCCTGGAGTTCATGTCACCCCTCATTGATGCTTCTGTTTGTGCCAGCTAACAAGGTAGGAGTACATCACGGATCACATCCTGAGCCGCTGTGCCAGTCCCTGCAAATCCTGTGTCAGGAACTGATATCCTCAAGGGTTTGTATATCTTGGAAAAGAGGCACATCTGTTTCTTTTTCTTGCCTCCAGCCCAGACTGGAAAGAGCTGCTTGCAAAAGAGTCCAGGATCGTGGTGTGGAGGGGGACAAGGACTTGCAGGACTGACCCTTACCAAGCATCCTGTATTTATTAGCCCTGGCAGAGCTCAGCCCATGATGTGCTGGTGCATCACTGTGTTAAGCCCAAAATCCAATACAGAAAGGAGCCACTGCCAGGGCTTTGAGCTGCCCCCATGTGAGAAGGGGACCCAGCAGCCAGCCCCATCTGGAAACATTGCTACAAGCACACAACATAACGTGTACATTTGCTGAGGGGTCCCTCCAGGTCTCCATGAGGAGATGTCAGTGCTGATGGCTCCTTTGCTGGGACTGGGGCAGGAGTGGTGCCAGGGTCTGTGCTGGCAGCTCTCCTCTTGGGAAGTGGCCAGAGGTGCAGGGAAGACGGATGATCAGGCTGCACCCTCTCCACGGATGATCAGGCTGCACCACTTCTCCACCCTCGTCCCTTGCCTTCAGGGGTGCCTGGGCAGACCCTTCCTGTGCCGAGGCTGCAGGACCCTCCTCAGCCCTGTGTGAGCCCCATGCAGATGGGAAATCAAATCTGGGCACTGCTGGCAGTGGGCTGGGAGCTGAATTCCCCTGGCTTCCAGCTGCGGGAGGGCACGGCCAACCTGCACGGGCCCACCTAACGCCCAGAGCTGACCTAGCAGGGACTGAAAACCAGAGCAAACCAGACCGCAGGCCTTTCACGTGCTGTCAGGAAGCCTCTGGTGACACCTCCTGACGCCACCTCAGCTGCTCAGCAGCACGGACGCTGTGACGCTGCCCTTCGGTCGGGACCGTGCAGTGCGAGACCTTGTAATTAACCGCACGCAGCTGCCGCTGGGGATTTCTGAATGGTGCCTCTGCTCAGCAGTGGAAGAAGCGCACGCCTTCCTCTTTCTGGAGGAAGCGTCGTCTGCCTGAGTTTAACTGAGACTTGCTCAAACCAAGAAGTAGCGGCCCCCGCACCACCGATTAACATCCCTTTGTGTTTGTGCTCACTTAGGGTGGCCGACAAACTGCCCAGACCAAACCTCGTCTTGCTCAAGCACTTGCTCTCCGTGCTGCACCGCATCAGCCAGAACGCCGCCAGCAGCAGGATGGACTCCAACAACCTCGCCATCTGCGTTGGCCCGAACATGCTGGGCCCGGGGACGGACAGCACGCTGCCGCTGGAGGTGCAGAAGGAGATGAACGACAAGGTACGCTGGGACAGACCCGAGCCCTGCACAGGGATCCCGCTGCCAGTGCCAAAGCCACACAAAACCGCACCGCTGAGAGGTGGGGGTGCCCCAGGTGCCTGCGGCATGACAGACCAGGCTTCCCCTCCTCTGAGCACAAGCAGAGGGTGCCCTGCAGCCCCCTGTGCTGCACCACAGCTCCTGGGCACCTCGCACCCAGAGAGCACAGGGCAGCCTGCGGGCATCGCCACCCACGTGCCCTGGCTGATGGCATTTGGCTTGTTCTGTTACAGATGGACTGATCTGCCTGTTTGTGGAAGGGCTAGAAGCCGAGCATCATTCTCCAAACCTAACAGACCCAGAGGTCTGTCTTTTGCCACTGCCTCTCAGGAGGAACAGGCTATGAAAAGCAAGGCACGCTTTCTGCATAGCTGGTGGACAGATATGCTATCAGTGACCTTTTTTGCACTTGCTTTATCAAAGCTAACTCCTCCACGAACTGTTTATTCTTCAAGGTGAACTGAATCTTAAAGAGTCAGGCTCTGGTTTCCGAAGTCTGTGGAGAAGGATGTTCCCTCAGAAACCATTTTCAAGAGCAGCAGGCATTACAGAGAATGTGGCATCAGAGGGACGGCACAGATGCCTGGTCTATGTTTTAAGTTGGGGGTTGAGTTTTGTTTTGGGGTTCTCAGAAGTTGTTTTACTGTTTATTCTTTGGATGTAGTTAGCTCTACTGAATTGTCAGGTTTAAAAATCACAATAGTCCTGCTCTTTTTTCTTGCTAGAGTTGGATTCAGAACAGCAGCAACAGAGATGATACATAAGTGTCAGAAAAGTGCATTTCTGGACAGACAACTCTCTCTGTTCTTCACACAAGAAAAAAAAGAGGAGGGGATGTGGCCATGCAATTAGGAGAAGGAGAGGTGCAGTGAAAAGTCAGGTCCACAAGAATGGTCAAAACATGTGCAGTATGAAACAAGTTACTTTGGCAAAATTAGGGCTGAAATGTATTGGAATTTCTTCTCACAGAAGGTATTAAAACAAAACTGTGTCCAAAGTCTGCTGTGAAGTTAAGTGCAAAACAGAAGGCACTTCTCCACGTGCACTGGTTCTGCTGCTTTCAGCTAGGAACTACAATGCCAAGAACTTCAGTTCTAAGAACTACAGCAAAATAGTGTCCAGCCCAAGAGGAGATTGGAAGGACAGAAGGGAGCAGCAGTAGGGTGCAGGTGAGAGCTCTGCTTCTCCCTGGAAGTGCCCCGTGTGGCTGCAGTTTGGGGGCTGTTGTATCTCACTCCAGCCCAAAAGAGGCAAAACAGGCCTGCCTGGGTGCCCATCAGGCAAGAGGAAAATGCTTCCAGCACTGAAAGACAAGCTGTGAAATAACTGAGACTCTGGCCCTGAACCTCAGTAAACGAGGCAAGAAATAAGACATCAAACAGCATCTGAGAGACTTCATCTGGCTCTTGCAAAGCAAGTATCTTCTGGCAAGGATATTCATCCCTGAATGATCACAGCAAATGAGACACAGCTGCAAGATCCTTTACCTCATCATTAATAAAAATATACTTTTTCTCGCTTTCTTCCTGTTATTGAGAAAAAATTCCTCACGTGGCTGATGAAAGAAGTGGAAGAAACACTAGAGAAGTTTCTGGGAAGGATGATGCTTGACTGTAGATTACAAAATCCTGGAATATAATATTCTGGGCTGCTTGTTCATGATTGTTTTTTCCCCTGTCAGAACAAATATGACATTTACAGGGTCAGTGTGAACTAAGGTAGGAAGTGTCATTTTAACAAGAACTCTAAGTGCCCATGGCTTTCCGTGTGTGTCAGTTTTTAACCATTTTGAGAGCTTTTTTAACGTTGGAAAATCACTACTGCAGCCACCTGGGTAATTGATTCTCATCTGAAATAATAGAAGGGTCAGACATGCAGCATTTATTGCTCTTTGCTGCAGAGCTATGGAGTAATGTGTTCATCCAAAATGAAAGGAGAAGGATGATTTGGGCCATGACTGACAGAGAAGTCAGGTGGCCGACACTTTTCATCAAAACAAGGGGCTACTTCTTCAGCACTACTTCTTGCTTTTGAAATAGATTAAAATATCACTCTCTGCTTTCTTTTGGGTTAATTCAAGCTAAGTATGCATGTTTGTTTCTTGGTCAGTCTTCAGATGCTTCATTGAAATACATGGACACTCTGTCTTGTGTAGAAGCCCAAAATTACGATGAATGTGTATTCACCATGGTGGTCCTACTGCTTCTTATATTTCCATCTTCATTCTTGTGCTTTTGCCTCTGGCTGTGATTTTGGGTTTGAATTATGACCATGTTCATTTCCTCTGGGTTAATTTCCAGTTTAACCAGGACCCTGAATTTCCTTTGTTAAGGTCCAGTTTGGATAATTACATCTGGCCTGTTAGTATTTTATCCTATGATATATGTGCTTGTGTGTATGCTCAAGGACCACTTCTTAAGTTCTCTTCAGAAGAGAGGGAATTTTCTCTCCTTTTAAGTAAGAAGTGCTGTATGCAATCGCTGAATAAACATCCCAAGGAGAATGTTGCTCTAGGATATACTGCTGATGAGAACATCCTTCACATTCCTGTTAAATCTCTTACCTTCTAACTTTTACAGACACACCATGTCTGGGACACACAGAGAGGTTGGACCATGCTGGTAATCACTGCTGGCCTGCCCCTGTTTTGCTCTTCTACATTTGCTGCCCCAGCTGGTAACGACAGAGGGCTGGAGGGCTGCTTAGGTGGTCTCACCCCAACCTCCTGCTCACAGCTGAACCTGCTGTGAGCTCAGACCAGGTTGATGAGGGGGTTTTCCTGTTGGGTCTTGAAAAACCCAAAGAACATGGACTGCACAGCTTCTCTGGGTGGCTGGATGCATTGACTGTCCTGTCAATATATATGTCAATATTATATGTCCTGTCATATAAATTATTTAAATGATGTATTTTGAATTGGGAGTTGAATTGTTGTTATCTTCATTGATTTGGAAGGGCTACACGGCTTCGAAAACTTGTAAAGGCTGTATGTAGCTAAATAACAAAGAATAAAGAAGTTCATCAACTGCTTTTCAGACACAGAAAATACTTTGGTGATTTCCTTGGGTCCAATGTTGAGCACCACCAAAAAGACGATGCTGTGTACAGGTTAGTCCTTACTCCTGGCACGGTGTTTGGTCATTACATTTGTGTTGTCAGAAAGAAATACAGCTGGGGAAGTCCAACCTTGTAGCATACTTCAGTTGGCATTGGCCATTTAAGCTCATACCCAGACTTTAAAAATATTTAAGCTGAATTTACTGCATATAACCACTAGATGTCAGCGACAACACTAAGGTAAAACCCATCTACCTGTGGGTAAAGTCTCCCTTAGGAGCCGGCTTGCGCACCCACCCATTGTCCACAGCGTGCACCATGGCCACGGGTGGCTGACGCTGCAGGCATTAATCTAGCGTTTGTCATGTGGAGCTTATTTAGTGTAAAGCCCTTCCTAGCATTGTTCCTGCTTATCGTGCATTTTGAGTTGTGTAATATTTTTGCCGTAATCTCCCTCGGTTGGACTGAGATAGGCTCAGGCACCAGGCTTCCATAAATACACGGCCGTGGGAGGGACGGGGAAGCCAGTGTCTGGCTTACTGATGCAACCAGCGAGATACCGAAACACACGCCTCCCCCAGCTTCGGGTCCAAATCAAGAACGTAAAAACTAAAACAGTGCTAAAATTATACCCTCTGACTTTTAACAGAAGGGCTGTAGTGGGAAAGATGAGATCGGGTTCATCCTGCGGAGATCCTCCTGGGGCTTGCTGCTGCTGACACAGAGGGGATGCCAGCAGCCACCCTCGCCCCGTCCCTCAGGCACAGGACAGCCCTGGGCAGGAGGAAGGGACAGACCTGGCCAGGATGGGCCTGGGGCTGGCAGCCACAGCCCCTGGCGTGGAAATGACTAACAAGAGGGCTGTTGTCATCTTAGCCTCTTTGCCCTGACAGCCTCAGGGAGGCATCTCAGCAGGCCACCGGGCAAAAAATTTGAGGTCAAAGCCAGTCTAGTAGAACATGGGCGCTTTCTAAAGATGGAAAATCCCTCTGTAAATTCATCTGTTTTGTAAACAGCAATAATTCAAAACCTGCACTACATTTTTCATTTATCATTCATTACTGAGTGTATCCGAAGACATGTCATCTGCCTGAAATGGAAACAATCCACACTCTCGGTCCACAGATGTGCTCAGTACGGGAGCACCCAGTTCATGCTTACTACACCTGTCTGTTAGCATTTGAGAACAGTTTCTCAGTTTCCTTTGATGACACGCAAGACTGGGAACAAAGGCTGGCAATGAAAATTTGCTCCAGGTATTGAAGTCAACGGGGCCAAGGTTTCACAGTGGTTTTGTTCCCACGATGATGGAGACTGTCATGGCTTCGTATAAATCAGTCTCATTATGGCTGACTTTATCTAGATAAAATAGACAGAAAGGGCATTAAGATGTGGTCTGTGAATGCTTTAGCTTCTTAAGTGAAATATTATATGTCAGTTTGAGGAATTACTCATTAGTGAATAGATTCTTCATCATATCTTTACAAGAGACTTAGTACCACTAGAGGATTGCTGCAGATTCTTGTGAAAAGATTCAAGCAACCAAATGCTTGAATATTTGTTTTGGATACTGTCCAAGGGCAAGTGGTCAGATGGAAGATTTTTGTGTCTCCCTCTTCTGCTTTGTGCTTTATTAGCTGTAAAATTTAGAGACTGTTGAACTGTGGTATTTAAATAGTCACTGACGTTATTTTTATTCTTAATTAGCTGTGGGGGAAAAAAAAAAAAAAAAAAAAAGAGGAAGAATTGTATGCTTTGCAATGATAAAGGAATATTGGGTTAAGAAAGGTCAAGACCATGTTTGAGAGAAATTCCAAAGCACGTACATCATACCTGATTTTCACACAACGTTAAAAGTGCTGTTTGAAGTCCCTGGTCCTACCTTACCTGAAGCAATGTGAACTATGCACAGCTGTAGAAAAGAAAGCTCAGTCATATCTAGAGAAGTATGTCTCTGATTTCATAACTATAACATTTATTGAAAGTTAAGTTTAGATATGCTGTAAAATTGTTGAGAGACTGTACGGCCAACCTGAAGTGTTTTAGCTAATGCTGCTCGTGATTTTCTCCTCCACCTCCTATTATGTGGATGGAGGGCACTTCTGGAAAGTTATGTGAGGACTTAAGTTCAGGTATTTTTCCTGCAGCATTATTCATATGACAGAGTGCCATTTGTCCTTCATTAGAATTTAGGAATACAATGAAGTCCTGTAAATCGTATCTACATGTATACTTTAAAGTCAGTCCTTAAGAAATGTTGCATGAAGTTATTACTACAACATAATTATCTTACAACAAAGTTGCAGGATGTAATAGAATAGGGGAACCAATTCTTTTAACCCTAAAGCATGGTGCGATCTGTGTTCTTTTGTCAACTCCTAATGGCTGTGTATGGCAAAAGACTCATAAACCTGTTTCCATCCTCCCTAAATACAATATTTGTTTAACGATAATCACAGTTACGGGTACCAGGAATACGTATTCAACAAAAAACATTTCTTCACATGGATAAGGTGTGCCCAAGCTTAAGAGAAAAAATACTGTAACAGCCATCCTTGAGCTGCCCACTGGAAGTGAGGCTTCCCTGGTGGAAGATCATTACTGTGCTCTGCCCCTGCCAACTCTGCACTTCTTCGCAGAGCTGGCACTTGAGATCACCTGGCAGTGTCTGTGCCCTCACAACCCAGGGCTTGTCGTGTGAGACCATCCCAGCCTGGAAAGCACACCTGCCCCACTCAAGGAGCCACCACTGGCCACCCCAGATGCGTACTCAACAGCTCCGAAATGGTCCAGAAGCCTGGGGGGGTGTAACATCAATAAGCCACGACAGACTTGTGTGAGTATTGTGGGCAAAAGATAGCTCCAACATTTTTTTTGAATCTTTGGGCACTGGCATGATGGCACGTTTCTGGACGAGTTGCTCTGTGTAAAGACCTGCACTGAAAGCATTAGACACCGGGCATCATTTTCACAGCTGCTCTGCACTGGAAGGTATATAAAATATTGCTCTCAAACTGCTGCCCATAGGCGTTCTTGCTGACCCTTTTAGTCTTCTAAACTGTGGTCATAAAATACTAATTACAGGAAAAAATTATATTTATAAACTATAGTACAATATGATATAAAATATTTGTAAAATATATAATAACGCATAATAAATACGTTACAGTTACAACTATATTAATTATATAATTATTTGGTTTCCACTCACAACTTTGTAATGCTATTCAGGTAAGGGTTTTCATGAGCTGTGAAAACACTCAAGACAGACTGAAATAACAAGTAGTGAATCAACTCAAAAGTGGACAACATTAATAACTACAGTGCGGAGAACAATGACACATTTTTCTGTTTGTGGTTTTCAAGCTTCCCAGTGAACACACTGTTTCTATGGGGTACTTTACCGAGGTGGCAAAGCCAAACCCACAAACATTGGGATTTGCCAGAGCAGCCCTCAAGGTCCTTACACTGCAGACCTCACCCAGACTATTTCCAGTATTATTATTTCTAACAAAACTTAAAAATGGAGGGTTCTGAGTTTTGAACTGAATTGCAGTTTCTCTCTCCAAACAATTTTAGGCTTGTTAATGGGAAGTATAGGAGGTGGCTATGGGTGTGCAGGGTGCAATGGAGTGTATGCTGAGCGTGGGGCAGGTGGAATAACCACTCTCAGCCCTTTCTGCACTGAAGCCCAGTCCTCACTGCTGGTCCTGTGGGACTGAGCTCAGCAACCTGCCTCCAGTCCTGTGCCCTCCACCTACAGAATAAATTCAGTTTTATTGCCATGGGTCCAGCACATGCTCACTCTCTCCTGAAGAAAGGCACTGCAGAAAACATCTGAGTTCCAGGTGCGCTTGCATGTTTAAGCAGTCGTCGGAGAATTTCTCACCCTTGACGAAACTGCTACTTGTGAGGGGCTGCCAAAGCCGTGGCACGCATGGCCACCAGCAGCACAAATGGCAGTTGCATAAAGGAAACGCAGCTTTGCAGCAGGACTCGCTTTCAGTGTCAGTCTCCTGAAGCACACGCCAAGTCTCAATGTGTCTGTGTGCAGCCTCTCTCCAATCTCCTACCAAATCAACAGAGCAACACGAATGCAGGTGAGACAAATAGGGAAAAAGGCCTATTGTTTGGCTTTTGCTGGGTTACGCATATCCATCCTGAGCTGGATCCTCGTGTACATTGATGGTTGTGCCTCTGGGCTGAGGGCTCTACATTGGTATGAAATCCTATCAATATATAAAGGATACTCCTCAGCAGAACCCCATGTCCTTCCTTCTGCAGTCCTGCTTACAAAAGGGATCTTCCCCCTGGGCCGTTCCCCTCCATCACCCTAGGATTGACACACTGGATTTCCATTATGTTGAAAGCCAGCATGACCCTGTTTGGTGGCTCTCCAGCCTTGGGTGGAAAGGAATTCGGGATTTCTCAGAAGTTCTCTTGTGAACGCTGTTCAATACAGTGAGGCGATCGTGTTCCTGTTCCCCATATGACCTCAGGGCACTTCCATTGCAGAGCATTACAATTTAGGCTTGTCTTTGGGGAGAAAAAAAATATATTAAAAAAAAAATACATGAATGTGGACAAATGACTCTTCAATGGAAAATGTGTGCATGAACCCATCTCCCTCTGGTAGTGAGGCTGGAATAGGAGCTACCCGTGTTGCACAACAAGGCAACTGTATCCCCCTGCTACAAGGGAAAACCTGAGGACCAAGCCTGGCTGACCCAATTTACAATTTCTGAGCCTCCTCTCAGTGCATGGTCCTCAGCAAGTGCCCACAAAACCTCTGAAAGACCCCCCACACCTCAGAGACACCCCGTCCTTTCCAGCCAAGGCACCCAACACAAAGGCAGTCGTGTGGACGTGGAGTAAAGACCTCTCGTGTGTGCAGACCCTTGGGGCAGAGGCCAAGCCACCTCAAGCCACCCACCTGGCTCGTTCTGCTAGCTAACGAGGAGTGGAGCTCCCTGTTTGCCTGCTGTGGGTGTTTATATGAGCAGCAAACCTTTTGGCTCGTGGCCACCTTCAGAGACATAGATCAATCGCTTATTTGTATCAAAGAATACGGATGCTGGAAAGCGCAAGCACAGATCAGTGCTCGGTTTGATAAACTGGTGCTACACAAACAAATGGCCCAACAGCCTCCCGCCCTCCTTCCAGCCCACAATCAAAGCAGCAGGCGGGGAAGAACAAACACACGGAAACACCACTGAGGCACCGCAAAAAGTTTATTACCAGAATTGCTGCTTGTTATGGATTAAAGATTGTGGGAAAACGTTTGAATGAAATGACGGTTAAACACAGGGATGCCTGCGCTGGGTCAGAGGAGCAGCATTTCTAGTCCCTGTCCAGGATTATCTCCTACAGCAGCCGACAGGAATCGCCTAATGACAGAGTGAGGACTGGGGAGGCTGCTCCCCAAAACGCTTCCGCAGGATGCGCATTTGCACCTCAAAGAGGTCCTGAATCAGAGGCGTTCGTGTCGGACGTCCCCGCATGGATTTTTCTTCTATGATCGTACCTAATTGCATTTTGAGCTTCTCACATCCCCAACATCCTGTAGCGACGTGTTCCAAGATGTAATTGCATTTTGTGCGAAGAGGCATCTTCTTTTGAACCTGTCGCCTCATAATCTCATTTGATGATCCCTCTTCCCCCCAGCTGTCACATTAACCATTTCAGTAAATACTTCGCCTTGAATCCAGTGGCAGCTTCCTTAAACAATAAACTAACTTCATATTTAGAGAATTCAGCTCTCTAAAACATACACACGCATCTATAATGATGTAAGATGCACCACCAATCTTCCCAAACAGTAAACACACGCTCTTTATTAGCTTACTAGGTCTCACCAAAAGCTGGTGATCCTAGCCGAGATACCTTATCTGATTCAATAGCAGCAATGCAGTATTTGCAATTTGTGCAACATGTGCAACACAATGCGCATAGCACAGACCAAGAACAGGTGTGCTACACTAAGCAAGCAGAAAGACGTCTCTTAAGTGACCCACAGCACTGCTAGCACTTGCAGTCTCGAGTATAGTCATGAATTCGTCATATTGGTAAAATTTTCCTGGCCTGTACTAGTGCAAAAATCCTCATATAGACCATTTCCATTGTCAGTCATGTTTCTGGAGATTGTTTTAATGCAGTTCTCCTCTGCTCACCTCAGCAATACATCCCAGTATTCTATGGAGAGAAATGGGACAAAAAGAAAACCTGACTTTGTGTTTCTCTGTATGTTTAGTTTATACAATCATCGTGTGGTATGACTGTGTAAATTTAAGTACAATCTCTGTAGGATTGGCAGGCTTAAGCAACAAGCCTTGAACGCTTCGGGCAGGCCTGCATCTCCCCAGCAGGGCTTATCCAGGGAAGGCCTGGCCTCGTAGCATCCCTGAAACCACGATGTGCCACAGCAGAGCCCAGACTGACAGAGCGATGGCGGAGCACAGGCTGAGGCGATAACCATTACCGCTCCGCTTCATCCCCCAGCAGCAGCCAGCCTCACACGGGTACCATTTTAAGAGCGCACACAAGAAACTACTGCCAGTTTTTTCCACAGGAGCACCCTCAAAGCATGAGGAAGGCGTGAGGGAGAAGGGGAGCGTGATGTTAAGCAGCAACGAGCGCGCTGAGCCCCGCGCCCCTGAGGCGCAGCGCAGCGGAGCGCGGACCCTCGCCCTCCTCCGCCCGCCGCCTCCCCCGCACCTGCCTCTCACAGGGCAGCCGCCGCCCGCCGCCCGCTATTTATACCGCGCTATTTTAATCGCGCCCGCTCATTGGCTACCGCCCGCGTGACGCCACCGGCTCTCCCGGGGCAAAGTCCCTGCTGCTCCCCCCCTCCCCTCCCTTCCCTAAGGGCGGCGGCGGCCGGGGGGTTGCGCTAATGGCGGCCACCGCGCGCGTGCGCAGTGCCTCGGCGGGAGGGAGCCCTGTGGGGAGTCCCGGCTCGGCCCCATAGAGCCGCCTTGGGAGCGGCTCCCGGGGCGTGGGCTGCGCTGCCCCGGCCTCGCTGCGGAGGGCAGGGAGGCTGCGGCGTGCTTCCCAGCCGGGTATGGGGCAGGAGGGAGTCGCCCCGTGGCCCTCCGCCGCCTGCGGGCTGTTCGGCTCCGCGCTCAAAATGGCGGCGGGGGTGAGGGGAGGCTCCCGCCAGGGCGGGCGCGGGGCTGAGGGGGCAGCGCCCAGCGAGGGGGAGAGCTCCTCATGGTGCTGCTGGCACCTGCCCCTCGGTGCCCGTGTAGCCCCGAGAAATGGGGCTGTGGGCACGACCCTGAGGGCACCTGCTGCTTCCACGGCTGCTTTAGGTGTCGATCTAGCTGTGAATGTGTGCTGTGGTACCCCCAGGGAGCAAGTGCCCCACTGTGTCCATCTCTAGATGTACATAGCACAGCCTTAAGTTGATGAAGCTTTGCTGATTTTGGTCTCCAGATAGGAGCATTCACCCTTACCCCACTTCTCCAGTCTCCAGATAGGAGCATTTGTGCTTACCCCACTCCTCCTGTGGGATGCTCAGCATCTTATGGCTCAGGTCACTGGGGGTTTATTTTTGGTATATAGCACAGCCTTCTGGAGAACATTCGCCACATGGGCTAAGTATGTTACCAGAACTTGGCGCCACTCAAAAATAGCCTCCAGAACACCTGGCAGATAAAAGATGTGTTATTTTCATACTCCGTATTTATAGAAACAGTTTGTGATTATGGTTGGGATGTTGTCAGTAGCTGCAGTCCCTCTTGTCTCCAGCAGGTCTGCTAGTATATCGGTAAGCATCTGATACCAAGGTCAGAAAACTTCCCTGGGAAAGATGAAAGACTAAGATTGCCATTTTGTGTGGTCAGAGAGCTCAACAGTAAGTGCTGTGTGCCACCCCATTCTGGGATGACAGACGAGATACATGTATAATTGCCTGGTATTCTTACGTGGGTGTGGATTATTCTCCAGTTGATCAAACTCTTATCAACTAAGGCAGCACTCAGAAAGCCCAACTGCAAGTATTAGCTTGACAAACCTAGCACAAGGCTCACCAAGCAGTGGTAATTACCTCCCTTAAATCTTGTGGAAATCACTATCACTGGAGTCCTTGGATTTAGTAATCAAGGTATTTCAGCAGTCAAGCTGTGTGCAGATGGGTGTTGTGGGAAATCCCAATTTCTACAGCCAGAGCTGCTTCTGGTAGTCAAACAGGTTCAAAATCCAACAACATACTGGTGTGGCCTCATGATACCTACATGTATAAACCCTTCATCTCCCAGAGGAATTTGTCTGTGCAGGCAAGATCTGTGTTAATCTGGAGCCTGAGCCAAACGAATCCTGGAGGGCATCTGCCAGGGGATAGACCTACCACGTGCTTAGCATGCAGGGAACAAAGGGAAGAAAGATAGGGAGGAAAGTCTTTCTACAGTCTTGTGTACTAAAAGCTATAGTAGAATATTAATTGGACTTTGACTGGTTCAGTTCACACCATTTCCTGATTTAGACCATGTTTTTGGCAAGTGGAGTTACAACATAATATATTAACTTTGCAGAAGCTGTTTGTCCAACTTCTGTCGCAGGGTTTCAGAGCCTGTTTCTGTTATGGCTTAAAATTATTATTATTATTATTATTATTATTATTATTATTATTATTATTATTATTCTCTAAAGTATTTAATTGTTTAAAGCAAAGCATTTGCTACTGGTCATTTGATAGTTCTAGAGAACAATCCTGGTTATGTATCTTTTGTACACACATTTAGAGCCGTGTCATGCTTTATTTGTATTTACATATGAAGTATGCATGCTGAAAGAAGGACAGAGAAATGCATTATTCCCAGCATCTGCCCATCCATTCATTACAATGAAGTTTTCTTCTTTCAGAAGGCAGTTCATTCAGAAATTTCCATATTCTATACCATGGGGTTTCCCAGGCTGTCACGTCTGTACCACTACCAAGCCATATAAAACAGTGTACTGTAAAATTTTACACAGCACTTCACAGAGCTGGGCTCTTCCATCACTGATAATCACATCTAGACAATAACATCTGGGATCTCTTGCCTCTCGCATTCAAAGCTTCATTAAAAGTCAGTTGAAACGTATGAGAGTCCTTTCAAGAATTTTAGTATAATTGAGGACATGCCCACAGTGAACTTTTTTATAAAGCTCAGTGCTAAATTGTCTTTACTTGGAAAAAGTTTGAGATGGAGCAGAAAGTAAATTTTGCAGTTTTCACATAATCTGCCTCTTATCTGGTTAGCTCTACCCATGCCATGTGTCTTAAGCTGCTCTATCCAAACAAAAATAAAGGTAGGTTCCTGATTAACAGTAGTTGCAAGACAATTTCCGTTGATTGGAAAGTCTAGATTCATTGACATTAATGTTCCTGAGTACGCAACATTACTTTAGTCTTGTTCCGCAAGGAGTGGTTCTGGAATGATCCACACCTCCCAAATGCTTCAACCACAGTTTAAAAAGAAAATCAAGACTTTACTATCAACTTAGAAAACCATCCATCAACTAAGATCTCAAAAAAGTTTTTATTTGGATGAAGATTTTACGGCCTTCGAGCTAACTATATCAAGTGCCTGCTCAAGCTGAGCATATCTGATGATATTTGGGAAACAAACCTTGACTGTTGGGCTTATCCCCTATAACTGAGGCAAACTTAGGTTCTCAAGGCTCTCATTGACTTTACTAGGAATTAAACCTGTGCCAAAATTAAAATGCAGGTAATTCCCCAACATTAAAAATGTGAAACTGCGTTGTTCATGGAAGCGTTGATTCATTTTTTATCTCTTAAATATCATAATTGTAGGTTACTACAACAAAGTTTTACCACCACCACAAGACAAAGGCATCACCAAAGAATGCAGTGCACAGCTTAGTTTTCTGAAAGCCCAGAATGGCAGAGAGTTAACTGTAACCGTTAAGGAGCAGCTTGTAATTGAGGAAAGTTAGGGAATGATGTTTTAGTCACGAAGGGTGATAATTTTAGGTTATAATTGTTCACACATTTATAATCAAATGCATAAAATCACATTCTACCTGCCTCATTAATATACAATTCGTAATGCACAGGAAGGGTAGACTGAGTAGTAGTCTCTGTCTTTGCATTCAGAAGGCGGCTCTTTTAAAAGGCTATTGTGAGGGGTGCTTAAATTAAGGGAATTTGTCACACACAAAAGTTTCTTACCACAGTGAACCAATTCTTGGCAACCTAATGAGAGTCTGAAAATCTGTTTGCAAAGCCAGTCTTGTTGCTTGTTGTGAGTGTTGCTGCATAGGAAAATAATTGCACCTTTTATCATGAAAATGTGAGCTCCAGAGTTCAGGGAAACAGCTTGCAATTTTGTAGAAGAGAACACGGGTCATTTTGTATGCATGCTCATTAAGGAAAGGAATTGCACCGGAATGTGGGAGGATAGAGAGTAAATATCAGAGAAGGTCCTATGTCTGCAAGAAAACAGGGCAGTTTGTATGCCTCAGAGACCTACGATGTGCAGACACTAAAGAAATGTTCAGTTTTTACTGAAGATCACAGAAGTAAGTTCACTAGAAGTTGTCTGTCTGCTGTTCCAATATGGATTAGCCAAGCAGTGTTACTCCTGTGGAGAAACAAACAAAAAAAGAATAATGAAATTTGAAACTTGTTCTGTGACTTAGGGAACAAGAATAGAGGAAAATCTGCCTTTCACACGGTGGCAAATATGACAGGATGATGTGGGGTTTGTGCAATTACATATTTATAAACACTTCCATTTTTTGAAGAATATTTTAAGATGCTTGTAAGAAATCAGTCTAATGTTGGGGAGTAATCATGATCCCTTGTGTTTCCTTTCTCATTCTTTTGCTTTCAGTTGCCCATCCTGGGCCTGATCTTGACTGACTGAAATTCATGAGGAGTAAGGCTAGCGTCTCTCATATGCTGCATTCAAGCTACATGAAGCAGAACTCATGTAGAAATATGAGAAACATGATGTTTAATAGGAATGTTCTGATCATTTTCAGTTCCTCGATTTTGTCATTGACAAGGTTGATTTACTCTCACGTGGCCGTAGGCTGGTAGCAGAGCTTAGGCTGGACCAAAAGCACTTGGTTTTCTCCAAAGTCTTGTGTTTGCTCACCTGACTGTGCCAGTACTCCCATAGAAATGCAGTACTTAACACATCTCAAGTGTTTACACAGCACTGTTGTAAAGCAGGCCATAAATTACTTCCTTTATGGATATACCAGGGGGTACATTCTGCTTACTGCCATATTAATTGGGTATCAATTATTAATGAAAAACAAAACAAGAAGAATAGTGAAACCAACTTGTTATGCTGCTAGGACAATATAATATTTACTGGTTGCTGTAGCAGGCCTTTTTTCTCTCTCTTGCCAGTGCTGCCCCATATGCTTGTGACAGTGAAGGTCCTCGAGCGTCCCGCAGCAGTCTGTTCCCAGCCCCGAGCACCTGCACTGAGCTCACCCCGTTTAGGGCAAGGGTTTTATTAACTGCTTACACAGAACAAAATTCTTGGTCCGACAGGGCTGCTGTGGCAGGGCCTTCGTGGGTAATTCCAAGCAACCCTCACCTGGCAAACCTCCTTCCTGGTTGCCGCCTATCCTCCAGTGAGAGAGTGTTTCGAGCAAATTCAGGATGAGCAACACCCTACTTCCTTCTTGGGAACGAGAAGGATTGCTCCATGCCTCGCTCCACCATCACCTCCTGCCCCTCCTCGCCTGGGGTGTGAACAGAGGCCCTCAGATGGGGTGAGGAGCAAGTCAAGGAGGCATGGCCAGAGGCAAGAAGAGCTGCACGGTGGGCTGGCTTGAAGAGCACCATGGACAGGCTGTGACTGGGAACAGAGCAGGCACTGGGCAAGCGAGTGGAGAAAAAGCAGCTTTGGGTTGGAAGTTGCAAAACAAATTGTGGAGCAGAGCCGAGCAGCCAGGCTTCTGAGGGCCCCAGGAAGCAGCATGTGGGTGCTGAGGAGCACAGCTCCAAGCTGGAAAGCTTGTGTACATAATGTGCCTGGAAGTAGGGAAAAGGAGAAACTTCAGTAATTCAGATAGCAGGCGTGTATTTACCTTCTCTCTCCCTGTTTTTACTTAGGTGTGAGCCAAATCTGGCTGACCTCCCTCCCATGAGCACTGCCACCAAACACCATCTAACAGACCTTCCCAAAAAAAGGAGTCTACGCACATAAATACCAGAAGTAATTAATGTATATACAGCAGAACACACTTGGAAAAAGAACAAGAAAAAAAAAAAAAAAAAAGAAAAAAAAAAGAAACCTTAAAGTCATTACGTTGAAGATAAGATTGAAAGAAAAAAAAAAAAAAAAAAAAAAAAAAGGAAGCTGTTATTTTAAATCATTTCTCCCCTCTCATTCCAGGACAAACAACACACACGGGCATTTAGCATAAGCTTAAAACTAACAGGACAACAGTTCTGACCAGCATTGGTTCAAAATCCCCTGATTATCGCAGATTTTTATCATTGCTGAAGCCCTAATTTGTTCCATTCATGTCATCCTGGTTTTCCAAAGAACTGACAGCTCAGCCCTTCCACCTCTACTTGTGCTTAAATAAGACTGCAGAAGAAACCAGGCAATAACACCATGACTAAAAGCAGCATCAGGCCTGTAAATTCTTACTGCCTTCAGATTGGCATGCACAAACTCCTAACTTTGTATTTGATAAGGCCCATAAACAGGTGGATTGCTGTCATCCTGCGCTCAGACTGACAGAATCGGTCTGATTCTGACCTCACATGTGCAAAAGAATTTCTGACTTTGTCCCTGCATGCTGCGTGCAGGTCTTTGGATAATGCTTAAACCATGAGCACAGTCCAAGGTTATCATTTCACATTAACAAGGGTTGTCTGAGAGAGCAATCTAAAGTAACCAATTAAGAATTACAATGGGAGCCTGTACTGAAGTCATGGAATTTTCTCCATAAGACCTCTCAGTTACAGTCCTGGTCTTGCCTCTGAAGGTCTTTGACATTGAGGCAGGACTTCAAGTTTGAGTCCTGTGAGAAGGGGTTCACTTACAATCGTTGCTCACTTGCATTGAAACAGCTTCCAGCTTTCATGTTCTTTTCTGCAAGCAGAGTTTCACTACAGCAGAGTTTGTCATAAATGGGTTCTATGGAATTACTTACTGGGTGTAAAAATGATTCAATCACCTCTTTCCTAATGTTCTGAGATTGCTTACAGGCTGAATTTGAATCCATCTGGCAGCTGAATAGGTAGCATTGCACTTCCTTGCAAGAGAGGAATAAGCAGGTTATTAGAAGAACATGAAAATAAGCTAAATTCACATTTCAATCCCGCAATATGCTTGTCAGTGCAAGTTTTACTGGGTTCTTCAAGGATACCTATTACAGAAATACATTGCTTAAGCACATGGAGTTGCTGCAATTTTTTCTCCTATGCATTAACAATTCAAAGAAAAATGTTATACCTGAAATTAAAAACCTCAATCTCAGAATTTTACAGCTCTGGTAAAAATCAGTGGTTAGAGATTTTAGAGCCAGGAGAATTTTGATTATTTGCCTCAGCTAACATGAAACTCAGTGAGCAATGCCAGTAACTTTTGTTTAGGGCTTTGTTTGAGTTAGATTGTTCTGCTGAAATTTAACACCTGCAAAAGCAAACAAAACTTTTTCTTACTTCTTATTTAAGCCATTATTTACCTACCATAGCTATGCAGTGGCATTTGAAACACAATACTTAATTGCTGCTTGGAGCCTAGAAAAAGAGATCGTTTCAAATACTACACATAAGGTACTGTGGGGAAATGGTCGGCATAATCTTACTTGAAACAGCACTATTTCAAAAGTCCTAAGCACTGCACTAAGGATACTGCGTGCTGCATTTTAACATAATTCCTGTAGAGAAGGATTTTTTTGTTTCATTCCTTTTTGCAAAATAAGGGGGAAGACTGAACTCTGAGACAAGAAAGAACTTTGTGCAAGAGTCTCAAGAGTCTGTGCTGTTATCTAAAGAACACTGTTCCTTATCTCTGCAGGCCCATACAGCACAGCTAAACCCACTACAGTGATGAGTGAGCAGTTATTTCAGGCAATACGGGTGGAGGGTGGAGAGCAACACAAGGAAAGGGCACATTTAGATGTCAGCAAGGGTAATACAATAGAAAAGCGTTCCTTGCTGTGACATTGCTCACGTATGGGACAATCTCCTAAAGGATCAGGAGAGTTGCTGTGGCTTGGAACAGAACTGGAAAAAATACGGCATTGCTGGAGGTGGTTGCACGCGGAGAGAAAGAGCTTGGGTGAAGCTCTGAGTGATGACCAGGACAGAGGTTTTGTTAGTCCTGTCCACGTTGATTTCCCGGGGAACCTTATCTGCAGGTCTCCAGGACACCTCCAACCCCTCCCAGGCACACCTCCTGTGAGGGGGGTCCCCACGTAAGGCTGGGTGGCATTCCTCGCGAGCACGTCCAGCTCTTACCCCACCCCGTGAATCAGCTGCACACCCAGTTTTGTTGTCGTATCTAAGGGCCGTTCGGCATTTTCTTGTCTCATAGCATGAGGCAGGTGAAGTGAACCTAGGTCACTGTTGGCCTTTCCACCCCTCTCAGTGCTGCCCTGCCTTGCAGAGCAGCCATGGAGGGCTGGGCAGCAGCAGTGCCCTACAGGCCTGCACTGCCATGTCCGCCTGGAGTCGGCCAAGCCCTTCTCGCAGGCTCTCGCCAACAGCCCTCAGAGACAGCTTCCCACAGACAGTAGCCAAGAAGCTGCCCACAGCCCCAGGCCCAGCACGCTCAGACACTGGGAACTGAGGTCACACCTCGGGTGTCTGCGTTTCAACATGCGGTGTCAAAACCAGGCCGTGTTACCTGGTGTGGCCTACTGCAAAGCCCTTACATTAACCACATCCACAGGAGAACAGTGTTTGGCCTTAGAAATGACCTCTGAAAAAAAAAAGCCATGGCTGACACTGTACTTCAGCCTCACTCCTCATCCGCCCTGGCATAGAGACCACAGTCAGGGAGAATAACACAGGGCAACCCACTCTCTCATAGGAAAGTACCTCACATAACCATGTACGCATGCCTTTGGGCCAACGTGTTTCACGCATGCCTACAAGATGTTCCAGCTCTTGAGCTCCTCGTCTTCCTCAGATCAAGGATCAAGGTGCAGTTGGCTTTGGAGATGATCCAAAGCAAGTCTACAATGGTCTTTAACGGACATATGTTTGTGCTAAGACACCCGAAGCAAAGTCTGCAAGGCCAAATGACATTGTTGGGAAAAATAGACAAGCTTCTCAGATACAGAAACTCTACTTCATATTCGATTGCTGCAACTACCGTGTTTTTACCAGAGCAGGCTAATTAAAGATACCAATTAGCTCATGAACCATCAACTGTGGGGTCAACAGATCCTCAGTCTCAACAGAGACCAGGTAGAGGGACACAACACACTGTTTCTCGAGTCCAGTAGCACCTCGCCCTTCTCCTCCCACACCGTAAGTGCTTGAAGGTCAAAACAGAGCCATGGACCAGCAAATCTGACTCTAAAGGCATTGCTAGCAATTGCTGCGAGGTCATGCAGAGGAAACCATGGCACAAAAGGTGATCATAAGGTTACATGTTATGCATAATCTAATAGATTTTTTCCCCTCGTCTTACTTTTGTCTTTTATTAAAAGAGACCAAACAATTCATCATGCAACCTTCTAAAGATAATCAACACATTAGTAAGTGAAACACAGAGCTGAGCTCTGTTTTGCCTAGGAGCAAATCAACTTTGTGTGAAATACGGGTTACATCTCAGGCAGCGCTCCAATTCTATTTCAAAGGTTCAAGTGGTACTCAATTAGTACCTAGGTCCTGAGTTACCTGCTGCAGACAGGTGAAATTCACCTGCTATTTTAAAGGTAGCATAATGATACCATTTCCCAAAGTGTTTAAAGGAGTTGCTAGCCAACACGCTACAAGACTCTGGTGTTTACCTTTTGTGTCATGCGTCAGAGGTAATTACTTCACAAACTAGGTGTGTCATTGGGAAGCACTGAAAACTCCCTTTGTTTCAGGTTACCTGAATGCCTCAGTGCAGCAGGTGAGCAATAATCAACCTGATCCCCTTCTCCTCCAGTGAGGCCTCACAGAAGTTACTGGGTTTGGTAGCCTCTTTGTTTCTGAGTTACTGGCCTTAAGGCAGCTGGAGCTGATTAGATAAGGTGACTGTATCTGCAGCCTTTAAATAAAATGAATTTAGTTTGCCCTTACTGTTTAGCAGGCTTGTTGAAAACTAATTAAGGATATATGTATCCATTTGTAAATTGTATATGAGCTGTTTGCTGTGAAACACAAATAGCTTTTTCCCATGAATGAATATTTAATTGAGGTCCAGGTAAGTCCTTACAAAATATCAGTTAGAATTTGGGTCTGGTGAAAGTAAGCAGTGTTCTGCTTTGTTTAGCAATGTCACCCTGCTTATACCTGCCTTGTATTTGGTCTTACGTATTTATCAGTGCCTGCCTGTTTTCAACATTATTGTGTTATCAGAGAGCAAACAGAGGATTTCCTAAGAGACAGAAGGATTCTTGTACTTCAGCCTCCAGCTTAGTGTCTTACTTGCAATATACCAAGGTCAAAATTGCCTTCTGTTACCTTCAAGAAAACCTTCTACTGTATATTCTCTTCTGATTCTGCACTAGTTGTTCCCTGTGCAGACTGAATTGCCTTTGGCCAGTTGCAGTCTGAGTGAAGCAGAAAGAGTTTTTGCTCCTAATTGTAGAATCATAAAGGCTGGAAAAGACCTCCAAGATACCTGGTCCAATCATCACCCTACTACCAATGCCACCCAATAAACCATGTCCCCAGCCACCAGCACCAACCCTTCCTTAAACCCCCCCAGGGACAGTGGCTCCACCACTTTCCTGGGCAGCCCATTCCAATGCCTGACTGCTCTTTCTGAGAAGAAATGTCTCCTTGCTTCCAAACTAAACTTTCCCTGGCACAACTTGAGGCCATTCCCTCTAGTCTTATCACTAGGTATCTGCAAGAAGAGGCCGTCCCTGAGCTCTGCACAGTTTCCTTTCAGGTAGTTGTAGAGAGCAGTAAGGTCTCCTGTGAGTCTCCTCTTCTGCAGACTGAACACCCCCAGCTCCCTCAGCCGCTCCTTGCAGGACTTGTGGTCCAGGCCCTTCACCAGCTTCGTAGCCCTTCTCTGGACATGCTCCAGGGCCTCCATGTCCTTCTTGTAGAGAGGGGAAAATCTTGCTTTGAAATGCTTTTTTTTCTACAGCAGAAGCAAACAATGCAGAGTAGTGAGGTTAATGTAATACCAGTAATAAACAGCAACACCACTATTACTTATTTTCTTTCTCTTGTTATTTGGTGGATTTTTAAAGGCTAACCAATCTTATGCTACAGAGCAAACCTAATATATAATGTTCAATGGGGAAAGGTCTTACTGCATAGAGCTTTTAAATATTTGAGACTAGGCAAAATATGGAGAAAACATCTGAAAGAGATGGTCCTGAGTGGAAAAATAGGGTGGAGTGACAACTGGGACCCCCTGAACTTTACCTAGTAACCTCTACCTCAGGCAATTCCTCCAGTTTAAATTAGAAAAAATGATGGAAAACAATCTTTCATTGTCATAGCTGACATTAAATGGCATAGTAATGCACAACATACATTACTGACTTAGGTGAGGCAAGAGCCATGCTAGATGTTTTATCCTGGCTCAGTATTTAACTGCAAATTGCATTATTGATACTGCATCTTCTGGAGTAGAATGAGAAATACAAGCACCGGTCAACGCAAACAACTTCCACAGCTTATACTGAAAGAGCATTTAGCCATGGAGAACTGGAAAGGCGTCAGAATCCCTGTCACTCAGTCTTGAGTCTGAGATTTGAGGCCTTTCTAATGTTACAGGCTTGATTTGAGAATCACTGGGCGAAACTCAACAGCGTACTTTATGCTGAAAGTCAAACAACATGGTCCTTCTGATCTTAAAAGCTGTGAGTCAGTATGATATCACAGGAAAAGAAATGTACTTGATATCCAGTAATTGTACATTTTATTCTGCATGCTTATTTTAGCCCTGAAATTCTGAATTTTGGTGCTCTCAGTTAAGTCGAAATAGCTTATTGTTTGTATTTTTGAACTCTTGCAGACTCATCCCCACAGTGAGAGCAATATAAAGGCCAGCAGTATATACAATTATAAAACAACTTGGAGTAAAAAAAAAAAGTCCTCTGGTATGTAGATTATTTTTTTTCCTATGTATCAACCAGTGAATGCTCTTTTTTTTTTTTTTTGCCTCCACCTCCTTTACTACTAACACCTGCTGTAAGCACACATCTGTGTTCCATTTGTGAAGCACATGAACTAAGTTAGTCAACATTATCTGACCTGCTCTTTTTGTCAACACTGTCATTATACATCTCTGGTTTGATGTTAAAAAAAAAAAAAGAAAGAGAGAGAGATTAAAAAAAAAAAAGTGAAAGAGCTGGTCCCTGTAGAAGGAGTTCAGACTTGCAGGGAATATTTGCAATATATGGCACCAAGCTCTGCTTTTAATCAGACTCCAAATATAAAAGCACAAAGGAAGATATCAAGGTAAAATAGAGATTACCTATCCAGGGGAACTCCCTTCCTCTTTCCTTTCTTATCGTATGCATTAAGATCATTATTTCATTTTGAGACGTAAAAGCTGTGTTGCCCCTAGTTTCCATTTGCTTCAAGTCTTGGACAAACATGGCTGGATTTACATGTGTGGTATAATCTCCACAAATTCAGCACATCGTGAATTTCATTTGTCGCTTTATACATTTTTAAACAATGCTTTGTGATGCAATTGTTCTCCTTCAATAGATTTGGAAAACTCTCATTACTTTTTCTGTTTGTTTATCTTTGTTGTTAAGATCAATAATTCACTGTGGATTTCAGTTACAGAGACCATTACCATAGATTTTCCTTCCCTGATCACATGTATGTTTAAACCTGCCTTTACTTAGCATGTCCCCATACAGCTCTGTGATGGTCAGCCAGAGGGTAACGTAGGCTCAAGAAATACTTGTGGGTGCAGCTGGAAAATAAAATGAATGCATGTAACTATTAGATAATTTAACGGGGTTTATTTCCAGGCCTGCTTTAACCTACCCATTTCTGAGTACAGAATGGACTTGTGGTAATCCACCCTTACTGGAAAAACGCATTGATGGAACTTGGCAGAAGCTTCTCATTTAGGAACAACCTAAAACGAGGAACAAGCTTTGAGCTCTTTTACCTTGTGTATCCCCTTCAAAAGAAACCTGGAGAATGTCAACAGTGCTTTGACAGAAAATGCTGGTCCCCGGTGACCTGAATTTGTCGGGTTTTCAATAAGCTCAGTGTGGGTAATGAGGAAGCAGCTTTCAGTTCAGGCAGAACTAGAACTCACCAGGTCCTTGGCCACACTTCCTGAAGTGTGACATTTCAGGAATTATAATGCCAATATTTCAGGAATTGTAATGAGGAATAAATTGCCTATTCACAGTCATGCAAGATGAAAGAGAAGCTATTGTCAATACATTACAATTCCTTTTCCTCCCACAGCTGTTGCAATTGACAAAGAAAATCATCCTCTTGGCTGTCCTAGGTGAGAGCAAATCTCTTTATATAAAGTGGCTCAGAATGTGGTCCTTCCTTTTACCTATTATACTGAATGCCTGTGAGTTGTCAAGAGGACAGAGTTAGCTACTCTGAATTTCCAGTTAATAAAAAAGCCCTGGAGTAAAAATGCAAAGAAATCACCAGAGATGCTGCAGAATTCTTCTAACAATGCCTTGCCAAAAATTCTAAATCTGGATACAGCTTCATGCATGTAGAAAGGAGGAGTTCATGTCTGCCTCTTGTTGAGACCACTGATTTTGCATTAGCAACCAAGAATGGTGGTTTTAGGACACAGGATTCCATATTTCCCAGTTCCAGTATGATCAAGCTTAGGAAGTTTTATTTTGACTAAAACCACTTCATAATGATAGGACTTTCTTGAGAAAATTCTGGCAAATTCTTTGAATTCATAAATGCTTTACATCAAGTTTGAATGTTATTCCAAGTTTAAGTAGAACAGCAAAATTAAATGGGGCTTTCTTTAAAACAGGGAAGGCAGGCTTGATGAGGATCTTAAAATGCAGTTTGGTTAGAGGGCAGTAGGGCACAAGAGCTGTTACAGGGAAGAAAACAGAAACTGGGATCTGCTACTGACCTGCTGAGCAATCTAGGTCCTTTCATCACCTCCTCTGCTTTAGTAATTCCTGTAAATTGTTAGTAATGCTATCCTCTTAATAAAGAAGGTTAAGTGTTGGATCAGAGCGGCTCTTAATCCTGTAACTTAAAGGCTTCATTTTGATTTGGGTCTTATGCTTGCTTGACTGTGAGATCTGACAGAAAGTGCTGTAGCTAGGGTGGCTACAAAAGCTTAACCAATGCCTACATGTAGAAGTAACCATAGATTTTTCATATGAAAATTCCCCCAGCTTCTACATTTGTATGTTTTTTTCATATTGCTATTTCTGCCCTAGACTGTTTTTGATGGGAGTTGATTTCATGACTGCTCTGACGTTCCCCCACCCAGACTCCAACGGGTATTCGGCCCGTAAACAAACTTAGACAATGCTTATCAGTATTATACCTGATGCCCATGCTCCAAAAATTCAGTGTGCTAACTGTCAGGGTACTCTCCAGAAAGCAAGAGAACAGAGGGTTTTCATCCCCTCTCTGGAAACAGGAGCTGGACTGGCTGCACTGTATCTGCAAAGGATGAATAGACTTCTATATAAAAGACAAGAAGGGGATAGCATTATATTCCTTTCCATCCATTTTTGGGGGAGGTGGGGAGTGAAACATAAAGGGAGAAAATAAGCTACAGAAGAGTTTCTTGCTTTAACAGAGACACCTTGGTACCCTGCCAAACTGCAAGTTTAGTAAGTCATTGGTGCTCTGCAGCCAAGGTGGTTTGACCTCACACAAGGCAAAAGCCCAAGAAGCCAAGGAAGCTAGGGGTCATGGACATGTGCTCCAGCCTGTCAGTTGTTTCTCGCTCCTTCCACAGAAGACAATTCTGCCTGTATGTATTCAACATGTTCTTGTTGGTTGCGCTTGGGTGGAGTGGTGTTGAGTAAGCCGGTAGTTATGGATACCATTGAGGTATCTATCTTTCCCCATATATTGCAGGTGATTGTAGGAGAACGGCACAGGGTTAGGTGCTGTGGCAAACAGGAACCTAAAGATTGTATGTTGCCACACTTAATTATTAGTCACCTAAATTCCTTTTGCCTCTACCTCTGTGTGATTAGGAAGCAATGGTAAGCGTAATAAAAATTCAGGGGGTTAAGCTTGGGTACATAAATAACATGGAAACAAGCTTACCTGACAGATTCAAGTCATTGAAGAGATTAGGATCTCTTAAATGAGGCATCACTCCAATATGGAGCTCCTGGTTGATGGTGTCAGAGCCCATGCTGAGCTTCAGACAGGAAAAGATTTGGGGAATGGAGATCTCTCTGGGTCAAAATGAGCTTCCCATTAAATCTGTGCAAAATCCGCTGTTTCTAAGGTATGCAGACACAAACATATTTTGGCTTTTCTTTTTCCAAAAAAAAAAAAAAAAACAAACAAAAAAAAGAATGGATGTTAACACTAAGGAATAAAAATATCTCATCTATACATTTTTTTTTTCATCCATGTACCCCCCAGAAAATAATCCACAAACACTACTTAGGTTTCTGAGTGAAAACTATAAAAACTGGGTTCTTTAAGTATTTCTTACTTGGAGCAGTCATTTCTTGTGCTTGGCAGTTTACCCAAAACAGTGATATTCTGGTCTGGTCCATTTCCTGTGTCCAGTATTACCCTACTGAATCCCAGCATCAACTTACTGCTTAAAAAAAAAGTACAGAAAGTACACGCATAAATCATATTTAATTAACGTGATGAAAGAACATCTCAGTGGATTTGCTCCATCTGAAAATGGAGGCCGTATCTGTTCCCCAAAGATGTTTCATCCCATGAACCTTTCTTAGAAGCTGTTTGGCGTAGACTATTTCTTCTCACCTGCTGTTACATGCTGTCATGCTGCAGGCTCAGTTTTGACGGTAAAGCTTCTTCTAATCCCCTGGGATCATGCAACAGGAAAGGAAGACAGCCGCAGATTTTGTCAGTCTCCAGCCCTGCTCCCCTCCCTTTTCTCTCCAGACCTGATGCAGTAACATTTCTTTCCTTTGAATGTGGCACTTCCAGTTGCTGCCTGGAGCAGTCTGTGAGGGAGGACACCGTGAGGACACCGTTTGGATCTTTTCTAATGCAGGACCTGAAGAAAACACAGGGGTGTCTTTTGTCTTACCAGCCCGTGATATCTTTCAGGGTCTCCCCTGCCTTGTATTTTTTCCATTTGCTGGCTGGCACTCACTTTGCTTTGCAGCTCCCCATTCTCATCCCATGCCTTTTCTCACCAAACAGCCTCATGCCACCTGAAATGGGGATGTTTCAGGCAGCGGCTGGGCTGCAGGCTGTATGGTTTCCTTACCCTCACAGCTCAGCTCCATGCCATCGCCGGCACAGCGGAAGAGCTGCGTCCCACACACCGTCGCCCGTGACTATGTAAATACGAGCTGCTCTTACGCCCAGCCAAGCGAGGAGATGCTGCGGGAGGCCCGCAGCTCCTGCAGGGCTCACCGATACCTTTATCTGCAAGGTGCGCGTTTATGGATGAAGAAGGACAAGGAAGGAACAAGGGGCAGAGGCACGGACTGTGTGTCACCTTTGCATGTCTGTGAATTGTTAGGCTGGTTGTATAATATTTTTCAGTCTCGATGGCCAACTGCATTAGCCCTGTCGCTTTGTACTTTCTGAGCTTGGATTTTGAAACTTTTATTTATTTATTTATTTTATTTGGATCCACAAAACCCATCACGTCGTTAAGTCACCACATCTCCTGATTTTTGGGGGGCTTCTGGCAGCACACTGACCGTGGGGACACAGGTGGAGGCGGCGGCCATGTTGTGGCCGGGCAGGGCGCCGGGGGCTGCCCACAAGAGGGGCTGAGGGGAGGCAGCGCCGGCGGGCGAGGGGCACGGAGGGGAACCGGGAGGAGGAAGAGGAGACGGAGCCAACCCGGCGGGCAAAAAGCAGCCGCCCGGCGTCGCCTCCCCGCCCGCAGGCACCTGTTGCCCGTCGCCTGGAGGAGCAGCCCCACCGCGGGGAGGGGGGATAGGGGGCGGCCGGGACCCCCTGGAGTCGAGGAGCCGGGATCCCCTGGAGGAGCCGGGTTCTTCTCCCCCCTTGCCCGCCGTGGGGCGCAGGGGGAGCGGCGGGTAATGGCCGGCGGTGGTGAGTCACCGGCGCGGCCCCACCTGCGTACTTAACCGCCGCCGGGCGGCCGGCGCCGCACTCGCGGGCTGCGCTGCCGCCGTGGCCGGGAGCGGCTCCTCCTTCCTCCTCCTCCTCCTCCTCCTCCTCACGGGGTGTTCGGCCGGGGCGAGGCGGCTGCCGCTGCATGAGCGTGTCCTTCTCGAGCCGGGGAAGCACCGAGAGCGCTGAAAATGCCCAAGCCGGTAAGCCTCAGGCAGCGAGGAGCAGCGCGGCGGCTTCACGGGGAGCCGGGGGGGGCTGCCCTCGGGGCGACGCGGAGCCCTTCCCCGCCGCCCTCCCCGGGGTGTGCAGCCCCCGCCAGGGGCTCTCAGACGGAGAGGTTTGGGGTTTCTCCGCCTGTCCGGGATGGCGAAAAGCTGCCCCGGAGCCCGTTTGGTGTCGGATGCGTTTGTATAGGGGAAGCGCTGCATCCTCGCGGCTGAAAGCGAAATTCCAGGGCACTGATGCCTCCTGCCGCGGTGCTGCTGGTGGGTCTGCTGCCAGGCAGCCTCTGCTAGCCAGTATTAAAATAAATAAATAAATAAAGGCAAAAATAAGTAACTTTTTCTTAATTAACCAAACTTATCTATCTTCAAATTTATTTTTTTAATTATTCCTTTTTTTTTTAAAGCTTCTTCCTCCCAGAGGTTTGCTAGTGTTTTTTCTTCTTTTTTTTTCCTTTGTTTTTAAAGCCTGCCACGCTCTGCCAGTTAGAAGCAGCAACTTCTGCAGAGCTCGCTGCCTCCTCATGCAAGGCTTTGGGTTTTTGCTGGGGCAGACGCACTGCTGAACCCCGGAGACCATGGTCTGGTCAGGTTGTTGTTGGCCTCTGTTTGCAACAGAGGCAGTGCCTCGTAAAATGCAGTGCAGTAAAGGAGTAACGTGATTATTCGCTACGCCCTGTGGAATGGCAGTAAGCAAGCTTATCTTTATGGTCATAAGCAATGGGCGTCCTACCACCATAGCATTAAACTTGGTTTAACTTTTTTTTTTTTCAAAACAGAGGAGCCTAAATTATCTTCCACTGAAGTTCCTGTAAACTTCCAAAAAAAAAAAAAAAAGCACCCAGTCTTTTTAAGAAATGCTAAATCTTCAGTCTCCCTGGATGTATTTAGACAATTGGAGATGACGTATTACGGCATATAAAAGCATATGTTGCAAGGGCCCTTCTGCAGGTGGGGGAGAAAATATGTAACTTACAAACCATGGATGCTAAATTCTGTGTTCGTGTGTGGATAATCTCTCTTAGTATACTATTAGTCGTTAGCTAATTCCAGGGTGCTTTCTTGAAAAGCACAACTTAGTTTAGGACAAAGTTGTATGGGAAACCATGGATAAGTGTGGAAGAAATGTTTAATCTTTTTTTTTGTTTGTTTGTTTGTTTGTTTTTAAAAGCCCATTTTGTCTGGCCTGGGTATGTGCTTATTCCTTCACAGATGATGTTTTTTGTTTGTTTGTTGGCTGACTCACCAGTGAATAACAAAGATGAATAGCGTAATCCCCCCTTCCACTGGGAAGGACAGCTGTACTCAGATGATTTCTGAGATGTAACCCACTGGCTGGAATTCATGGAGAAGACTCTTTGTCAATAGTTTGTATAGTGTAAGCGTTTTTTTTGCAATCTGCATTTAATCCTCTGTTTAGTGGGGCTAACTGCCACCATACTGGAAACGGGGGAATTTTGCCATGACTATTTTAATACAACAATTTAATTTGACTGCTTCAGACTGAGACAGTGACTTTGTGACCTTCCAATACACCTCATTTACTCTTAATACAGCTAAAAGGATTCCTATCATTTTGAAGGGTGCAGTGGAAAGGATGTAAAGATCCTAAATATCCTCCAAAGGCAAAATTGTGCTTAGAGAGAGCACGATAATGGCCTGTGGCAGGTGTGAGGAATGACAGTATGAATTCTGGAAACGCAGGGAGGCAGTTTTAGTTTCTGATAGGTCGAATATATGAGTACTAAATACTTGCTACCTAAAGCTGTTTGCATGCGTCTTGTCGGCTTGGCATAGGTAAATACAATGTTGTTTGGCAGATCCCATGTTGATATGGGTACAGTTTGACAAGCTGGTCATCAGTTGTCATCTTAAAATCTTTATTTCTAAGCAAGAAGCAAAGTTTTGTCAATCATCTTCTCCCTACCCCTAAGAAAACGAAGGTAAACCTCTGTATAAATCTTTTATTTTAACAAATTGTGCACCAGGGAACTTAGAGATCATGATTGGAATTCAGTCTTTCACAGTAAACTATTAAGTCCACTAACACTAGAACATTAGTGATTTGGTATTTTAATAGTGTACCATAGTGAAGTGCTATAAAACAAATATATTCCGGATTCTGTGGTAGTGTTTAGCCGTAATTACTCGGATCTGATGCATGTCTACAGCACTCAAAATAAATCTGAGAAACCTTCCAGAAAATAATTCTAAAGTAACTTTTTTTTATAATAAAAGCAAGTGTTAGTGTATAATTTAACACAGACATTCTGCTATGTGTAGCAGTTACGTAACAAGATCTCTGAGGTAAGCTATATATGTATAACTTCTTGTTCCCAGTTCATAAGGGTTTTTAACTGGGAGTTCATCAGCAGTTCAGAAGCTTAATTTCCATCTAATTTGTACCGTAGTTCATTAGGTTTTGCAAATGGTGGATTATTACATACAAAAGCGCAAGAGATGTCATCTTGTCCAAATCTTGCTTTATCTGAAAACAAGTGAAATGCTCAATAAACTTACTTGATCAGCCTCACATCTGTTCATTACTAGAGTGCCTGTGTGCTCGCTGCATTTTTCCTATACCAATATGATTCTAGTTCATTTCTGTTTCACTCATTATATAGATGGTGTTTTAGCTGAATTGCGTTCCTTTAACAAACCAAACCAATCTAATAAATAGAATTGCAGGGCTGTGGACTATTGAACGTTACTTACAGGAGAAGGAAATGTGATCTCTGTTCTATAGACCTGTTAATTTGATCTGACCTATCGGCATTCTCTGTTACTGTTTTTGAAGGTGGATTTTTTTCTTATAAAATCCCTTAAGAAAAAATGCTTTACAAGAAATGAAGCCAGCCTTGCAGCAGAACATTTAGTGTAGTGCCACACAAAAAATTTGTGTGCATGTGTATAACACTACAGAGAGGACAGCAGTGAATGCAATCCCACAGCTTCTGGTGCTAAAGAGCATACAGGTGAATAATACTGAGAGGTACCCTTTTCTCATATGTTTCCTAGCAGCCTGTGCTCAGAAAGCCAAGCATACTTAATGAAATCTGTCAGTGCCGTGGTAGTGGTGCAGAGGGCTACCATGTAAAGGGGTGTAAAGGCTTTAAGGTAATAAAAGTCACATTTCAATGGTTAAACTTGGAGGGGTGGAAGAAGAAGGAGGTCCCTCTCCATATGGGCTAAAAGGTCATTGATAGAATGGCTGTCTTGTCCATTGACCTATAATCTGTAGGGTTTCTCTAATGGAAAGCATTGATAGAAGGTGCTAGTGACAGCTTTCATAGAAGATAAGTTAACCATTTTCATCCTTGCCCAGAAAACACAAATCCGAAGCAGAACCTACAAAAGGCTTTGGGGATGACTGGAGGCAGAAAGCCTCCTCACAAAAAGGATGCTGGGCTAGTTTAGCCTGGTAGAATTAAGTTACCTGCTCTCTCACCTTTAAAATAAAGGTTTTAAATGCCAAAGAGAAGGAAGAACTGCTTTAAGCAAGACTTGTGGCTAAGGAGACTTACACATTAGACCAGTTAAGTTTTTGGTTGCTTTTCCTTCCCCTGTCGTCCCCCTCCCCTCTGCCTTGGTCTTACTAGGAGACTTCTCCAAGACTTAACGCCCTTACAGATAAAGTCTGACAAGGATGTGTTTTAATGCTGCTGCGTGTAGGAGTGCGGAACTGGAACCGATGACTCAAAAGGTTTTTCCTAGTCCTGTGTTATTAATGTGCTAGTGTGTGCTTGGTATTAAGTGGTTAGACGAGTCCTCCGTACCTGTTTGCTGTTGAATATACATGCCTTCTGAAAATGAACGTGGAGACCGCATGCAGGTCTTTCTCCAAGCCTTTTGCTGTCCGTGAGCACCTTCTGGCATTGCAATTCAAGAAGTTTGTCAAGAGATGAGAGTAACGATAGGAATTCACTTAAAATACAAGTAATAGTAATTATTGGTATTTCACAGATCTTCCCAATCTGTCCTTGACTGTGTATCTTCTAACTGCACATATGTTCTTATCTTCAAATTCTTCACACCAGATTGCTATAATTGTACTGAAAAAAAATCATAACCATATTTTCTCATAATTAAAATACTCTTGGCTTATGGATAGCTTTACATTCAGTCGGTAATAAGATTTTTGCCTTTCCTTGTAAGCACAAATTGGAATACATCAGGTGATATGGCATTTAGGGTACTCGGTACCAGGAGGTGTATAATCTAGTGCAAGGTGTAAAGAAGTTTATACTTTCCACATGTGCAAAGTCCCAGCCATGGCTGCAAAAGGAAGGTGAAGGATTCTATTAATAGTAAAAGTAGGGAGTAGTTCACAGACAGCTGAAGTTGTAGGAGGAAGAGCTCACAACTGTGCCGAAAACCCAAATTACTGTATGAGCTGAATAAGCATTTCTGAGGTCAGTTTGTTCTCTAGGTGCTGCAGAGAAATCAGAGTGTTAACTGTTAAAGTCAGCCAGTACTTAACAAATTTCTTAGCCTTCTTAAAGGGCAGAGGGGGGAGACGAGCTTTCCTATTCTTCTTCTTCTGCCCACATGAACATCTTCCTCTGTCCACACACACACACAAAAATAAAGAAAAAAACCCACAGTGATAAACCAGGACTTCTTGAGAATAAATCTTCTTGATGACCATCAAAGACTCCTGCATCAGTGTCATTCTTGCTTGGCACTCTGTGTCCAAAGAGCTTTATGCGCCCTGTAAATCCCATAATCACTCAATTGACCTTGAAGGAAGGCAGTGCTGCCTGAGATCACTGAACCACACTGCACACTGTTAAGTAATATATCTTGGCTGGGCTGTGTTCTTGTTTTTGAAACCTGGTTTCAGCATTAGGTAATGTTTAGTCTGTGAGCTGAGAAATACATCTCTGCTGAAGCAGCTGAGGTCTCAGGATTTTACCGAGCAGTGCTCCTTCCTTCTAGGAGGGGGAGAAAACTGTTACTGCGTGAGCCTAAAAAGACGGCTTAGCTTGGTGTAACAGCTAATGATACTGCCTCCACATTGCTCACTTGTTCAGATCCAGATTTTGTTTCTCCTTCTAGTCCCTGCTTCACAATGGAAAGTATCATCTGCTTTCATCTTTGAGAGAGCACGAGTAGCATGTGCTCAACTGGGACTAATGAGCACCCAACTCTGTCAGCTGTCAATTAAAATAAAAATCCTGAGTCAGAATTAAAATCCTGGACTTTCCTTCTGAGTGAGGAGGATGAGCAGTTGCTTAATACCAGTTACTTGCATTTGGGGCACTTCCACAAGTTCCGTAGCCTTCTGCTAGCTTTGGGATGTCACCATGGAATTGCCCTACAAGAAGATACGGTGCAGTTGATTCTCCCTCCAACTTCCATGAGCAAGTGCTCTAGCTATGGTATAAAACTGGGAGACGTCACTAATGCAGTCTCATCCTCTCTTGATTTATATCATGGCAATGTCCCCGTTCACTGTGGCAGCCCTAACCTCAGCATGGGATGTGTGTGGACATCCAGTTGATGAATCTTGGGCAGAACAGAGCTGCTCAACTCTGCCAGGAGACCAGCAGACACACAGAGCAGATCTATGGGCTGCCTACGCTGAAGATGTAGGGACTGAAGAATCTCAAGCCTGTACTGGGTGCTGCTATCTAGCCCGACTGGGCCAGCAGAGGACTTCACAGTCTGTACTGCAGCCACTTGGAGTTCTTTGTGGGAGCTCAAGTTATTCTTTAACATCTTGCTGAATGCACTTTAATCATGAAAGCTTAGCTGGCTTAGCTTTTTGCCTTTCTAGAGAGAAGTGATTATACAGTGTTCCTGATCCACAAAGTATGTGGTATAAATTGGCAGGTGGGTTTGCATAATTGATATATAGCGATCTCAGCATCGGGGAAAATAGCTTTCCCCTTCAAAACTGATGCACCTTTCAGTAGTGAAGGGCCTGCGAAGTTTCATCTCAGAAGCCCATAAGCATTTTTAGGAGTTAGATTTCACCAATCTTTCCAACTTTTTCTGTGTTACCTATAATGTTGCAAGAGCAACCAGTTTGTGATTAGCTGACATTCCAGGACTTGCAGTGGCCTACCTTTATCTGGGAGCAAACAGTACCTGTTGCATACTGTTTAAAGTACCTGGCTGGGAAGTGTAAGCGCTGCAGCGAGCTGGGCGTCTATCAGGCTGTCAGGCCATCGTAGGCCATCGCATCATATAATCCCACTCGTAAATTTTGTGAGTGCCATGTGATGTGTTCCGCCGAAGTCCACGAGATAAAGTGAAAGAACTTGATTACAGAGCAGGTAAAGCAGAGGGGTGAGGTATCAAAGCAATAAATCCCTCTGACAAATGGATTCATAACTGGAATGACAGATGAACACGCATCATCGCCTGGGCTGGTGTGACATGTTGCGCTGCTATTTCTCCTTCAGCAAACGCAGTTGGTTTTCTTCCTGCACTTTGACTTCTATAAGAATGTGGCTGGCCTCACCGGGTCAGGTGGAAAGCCCCTGCAGCCTAACACTGCGCCTCTGTTGCTGGCCAAAAGCTGATGCCTGAGGAAGAGTGTTTGAAAGATACGCACCATTGCTCTCCTCTGAGCTGCTGGGGTGTTGGAGGCTGAAAGCTCGTATATAATGAGTTACTGAATGGATTTCTGTGAACTTGTCCGGTCTCCCCTTGAAAACATGTGAACTCCAGCATCCGTGAGGCTGTCCTAGATAACCTTCACGATGTTTGAGAAGTTATCTACAAAACTCCTTGCTGCAGCACTGTTTGAGGAGCTGATTTCTCTTGCTCAGAACTGACTGGCTTTGATGCACCCAGTTTTTTCTGTTCTTACAAGCAGTGAGCACTTGGTCCTTGTCCACTCTGCCCATGTCTGTCATGACTTTGTGCTCTTACGTCCTAGGCTGGGTTAACTTCCTTCCAAACTGAGAGGTCCTGATGCACTTGGTTGATCCTTGCATAGGAGTTAGTTGTTCTATGTAAACTTCTTCCAGTTCATGTCTGGTGCAAAATAGTTGTGCCTCTTGTGATGTCTACATCTGGGAAGAGTGCAGCTGTTGAAAACTTTTCTCTGAGAGTCAGATCTTGGTCTCCTCAGACTCTCAGAGCATAATCTTGAGAGAATAAGACAGCCTCTCCTTGTGGTCACACAGCCTGTTCTGCTGCACTCTGATGTGCTGTCCTACCGCAGAAGAACAATCCTATCTTGTGCTAGTACTGCTCATACAGCGTCTACTCAAAAGTGTTGAGTGCTGGCAGGTTGTGTTGTGGCAGTCTCGAGGTGAGTATCTGCCAGGTTTTTGACCCTTGAGAATTATTCTTTGTTTTCCTTTATTTGTGCATACTGCTCTCTAGAAGCTATGCTTCTGCATAAGCACTGGAATAAAAGGTGCCAATATTAGTGCTTGTATTCATGGAAAGCTCCGAGGCACTTGCAGCTTTTGTTTAGGTAATTAATTCCTGCAGCCCCTGCTCCTGTTTGTTGCTAGTTGGTGCAGTGAAATTCAGCTGCTGTGTAAATCAGTGCCTGCCTGCTCGGTGTTTTCACTTGGAAACAATGTAGATAGGAAGAGTTGTTTTTGTTCTGGATCGAGATGATGAGATACTCAAATATTTTGCTTTTCTCTTGTGGGGATTGTGGAAGGATCATGTTGTGTAGCTGACTGACATAAGCATTAGAGATGTTAAGTTAACTTTTATTTTAGTTTCATAGTCTTTTGAAGTAAGAGCTTGAACATCGATATCTGCACTTGGCCTCATGCTACTATTTCTGATGGAAGACCACAAAAATGGTCTGGTTCCTACTGAATTCTGACTCTGCAAGATGAGGCTTATTTGAGGATGGGTTGTGGGGTTTTCTTGAAACTTCATGTGTAAAGCCTGAGCTTGCAACTTCACTATGTTTAATTGGATGTGATGGTTGTCATGACAAAATAGTCTGTGTGTGGAGGAGTTTGATCCAGCGGCCTCCAGCCTCGCTCTGTCTTTATCCTTTAGGTACAAAGGACCTGTTGTTGCTGCAGTCTGTGTTCTTAAACCCGTCCTGACGCTCACTGGGGGCAGACGGCTCGTCCAAGCAGCAGGGCCGTGACGAGTCTGCTGTCGCTGGCCGTGTGCTTGTTCTTTAAAGAGATCTGTTGCTTGTGTGCAGATATTCCTATTGCACAGCATCAAGGAGGCTTCAAGTGTCGCTTCTTTTCCACAGAACGCCTTAAGCCTTCAAACTAGTTCCTAACTTGGTCTGTGTTGAGAATAAACCATCCCTGCTGCCCTCAGAGAAAGTAAGATCAAGTGTTGTGTTTTTTTTTTTTTTTGTGGAAAACATCTCATCTCTCTAATTGAAAGGGGGTTACTTAAGGGTAATATCTAGGGGCATTTCAGGGTTAAATTATGTTCCTTCATGTCATGTTAGGGCATAGGGATGCCCCTAGGTAATCTTAGATTTAAAAAATTAATAAATTTTAAAAACTACTGTCTCAATTTTTAAAGTTCTTTATAACTGGAGACAGAATGATGCAGTTTGTATGTTAGGAAAGAGTTGGGGAAACTTAGGTTAGTGAGGGAAGATTTTTATTATTATTATTATTATTATTATTATTTTCTTCCTGGAAAGAGCACTCGTTTGGCTTTGCAGTTCCACTGAGGAGCAAATGTTACGTGAACAGGCACTGTTGGATGCCTGCAGCTGAGCTGGACTCCTCTGGGAGCAAGGGTGCCCAGAGAGGAGATGTAGGGCTATGCACAGTTCCCACACCTGCATGAAGCGTCCATGATCTTGTGGCATGCAGGGTGTTTCTGCTTGACCTTAGATTAAGAACCAAAATGCAGCCATGACTGCCACTCAGCTTTTCACACAGATGCCTGCTACTCGGTTTTATTGTTTGCTAATATAAGATATACCAGGGCTTGGTTAAGGAAACTGAAATAGGCGTGTAATTTAGTGTGACGTTTCATCTTCTGCATATCTCAACTAATTATGTTTGAAATCACATTCTATGATTATTTTCATGTTTGATTGTATGGAAAGCTTCACGCTATCTCACAAAGAAGAGTCAAGTGACCTGACAGCAAAATCAAACTCAATAAATTGGCTTTCTTGTAATGCGTGTATGCTGGGGGAGTAGATTTTGTCCTGAAGATTCAGCCTGCTCTGCTAAAACTGGAATTTCTAGGTGACTCCCTAGATCTGGGTATTCAGGGTTTTCCTGCCCATGTGTACAACCCCCCAGCCTTCATCCAGGAGAGTCTTTAGCTTTCCAACTTCACGTCAAAACTATTCTTGGCTTCCCATCAAAGTACTTTTTCTGTCCTCAGAAGAACATCCACGTAAGCTGTTAAAAGGCTTTTTCACCTTACATGCGAGCAGCAAGTACCTGGACTCCCGTTGCCCTAAGTAAACCTAAGAAACTGAAGTTAAGTCTAGCTGGTATAGCTCTTGCTCCATGGGAAGGTGAGCGGGTTTTTGAAGAACAAAGACCAGCCTGTTCAACTCTAATCTTACCTGCCGCAAATGCAGCGGTATCTAACCCTGCTCCATAAACTCGGAGGAATTCCTGGGGAACGTGACTTAATGTTCCCATTTATGTGCCATGAGGAAGCAGCATTTAACACAATGAGACCTGAAATGGAGCATGGCCCTTGGTTCAGTCAGGTCTCTTTGATTTAATGCGGCGTGCTGAGAAGCTGGGCCGCTTGAATCGGCGCAGTGAGCTTACCTTGGCACTCAGGTGGGTGCCGGTGAGGCTGTTCCCTGCTCGTGCTGTGTGAGCTGGTGAGGATGTTTCCCCTCCTGTCACCAAACTGCTCGAGTTTTTTTTTTTTTTTTTTTTTTTGTTGGTCTGCTTTTGGGTTTAAAAATTGCTGTCCTCCACAAATGCTTCATGCCTCAGATGGCTTCCCTTTAAGAGGGATCAGTGAGATGCTAGCAAGCCAAATCCAGTTTTCATAGGTTAGGAAAAAAAAGTGACCTATGGTTCAGTGCAGACTTTCCTTGATTAACTTGTTTCCTTCCTAAAGAGGCATTCAAATGTGGATGACAGTGTTCCAGCTGGCAAGTCACCAGGCAAGCAGAGCAGAGTAGTCATCTTCAGCAATGCTTCCGGTGACAAATACCCTCAAGAATGCAATTTTTCTTTCTCTGCAATAGCATCACACCAGGAAATGCGCTGTTCTTGGGGGGATTAATAACAGACCACATCCTTGTCTACAGTCCTGCTGGTTTGGGGCAAACAGCCCATTGTTTGAAAGCCTGTAATTTGTTCGTCTCCTTGTCTATTTCTTGTCCATTCTCACCTTCCCACATGTAGCATTTGCATCTATTTCTCAGACTTCGCAAAATCTTTGAATTCTAGCCCTGGCCTCCTAAACAGGTTTAGTTTTCCACTGGCTGCTCTGTGCAGACTTGTGAGTGTGCTCCATCTTCAGGGACTGTGAGAGTAGTTAACCACATTTTCTTACTCACTGCTCTCCAGCCCACACATGTCCCACTTCCAAGACGTTGGCCAGCCATGACAAGGTCAGAGTGCACGTCCCTAATCCGTGTCCCAGCAAGATGAAGGTGCTGAGGCCGGTCAGGCTGGGAGTCATGCTTTGGCAACCTGCAGCAGGGAGAGCTGACTGCTGGCTTGATACAACATTGTCACCCGGAGCTCTCCTTGCCCTTCTGCAGTCCCTGAACCACCAGCTGTTGACTTCAGTGACTTGTGGAGGACAGAGGAGCGGAGACACTGAGGTATTAGCAGGTTGGGTCTGAGCTCTGGAACATCTATTTTTATTTTTTTATTTTTTACCTAAACAAAGCTGATTTTTTTTTCCAAATTACATTTGAGCTGCAGGAGCTGTAGTTACTCTATCAGTTAGCAGCACAGTAGCTGTCATCGAGCAGGGCTGGCGATGTTCCCTCATTCTGGGTGGGCCTGGAATCAATGAACGCTGCTAATACGTGGAAGGCAGAGGCACAGGGAGCAGTTTCAGTGCCCTTCCCGATGCTGCTATGTGAAATTGCTTCTCCTGTTACCAGATGCCTAATCGGTATAAACATCTACAAACAGGTCTGGTTGCTACGGCTGAAATGTAATTACTCCATCCATGCGGGCGCTCTGCAACTCGGGGCAAAAAGCCTGCCTGTTATTTATTACGAGTACAATAGGAGTTGTGTGTGTGGTGGAGGAGCAGAAATAGCTTACAAACCTGCAGAAGTGAGGATGCAAGCCAGGCTGACTTGGTCTGATTCCTGCTACTACTGTTTTCAATTATTTCTTGTTAAGACAGCTGTATTTCTTCAGCACAAGCACGCCCATGTGCTATACAGACACTTCGGGTGCGTTCAAGAAGCCTTGATAGGCCCGCAGACACATTTTTCACAGCACTTCAACAGCCCCTTGTCCCCTCTGTGCTGGGTCTGCTTATGTGTACTAGCTGCTTACCTGGATTTCCCAGTGACTGAAGAAAGAAGGCATCCTAGCTAGGTTTCTCCACTACAGAGTGCTAGATGCCACCACTTGGAGAGGTACTTCACTAGCATTTGTACCTGCAAACCTGCTATTTAAGAAATTCTGGTCCTTACCTCTCCTTGAAAAGAGGAAGAAAGCATTCCTGAGCACTATCAGGGGTGTTTAGAGCTGCGTAATGACAACATGGAACACACAAAGTACTGGTTTCTCTATGTATATGCGTAAAGGTTGGTATTTACTGCCCTTTATCTTATGGAAATAAGTTGTATAGTATTTAAAATGACTTGCAAAACTTCACTTGTATAATAAAACACTTCAGTGACCTGTGAACTTGTGCAATTGGGTTTCTTTCAAGCATCAGTATGTAAAATATCCACAGTGGCTTGCTGCGTATGGGGTACATGCGGTGTTCTCCCCACCCACCCACGCCCTCATTCCACCCTCCTTTTCCCCTTCAGCGTGGGATGTTTTACAATAGAGCAGTTCAACGTCAGGAGATAGATGGTCAACTCCAGAGATACCTTCTTGATACCAGCTTGTTGGTCCTGAATCCGTCTCTGGTTTCAGCCAAGAGTCAAGCTTTAGTCAAAAAGTTACCTGTGCGTATACAGCACCCAGCACACCTGGGATTTCCTCATTTAGGAGAGAGAGGGAGTGAGGCAATGTTGTCTTGGGTTGTTTTCTAGGTCTTAGGTCTTGCACAGAGATACTGCAACTTAGCTGGTAGGCAACACATTGCCTCCTTAAAGAGAAAGTTTTCTGAATCTGTTTTTCAGATGGCACTTTTCATTGTCCAAGTTAAATACTGAATGGTGCTGTCTCCAAAAGGCTGCAGTGCCCCACAGAGTGATTTCCCGATTTAGTGTTAGAGAAGATGTCTCAAGGGGCAGAAAACAAAACAAAAAGTAAGACTCGAGGGCACTGCTGGAGAAAGGGAGATCCCATTCTAACTACTGCGCCTTCTAGTACAGGAACTCTCCATTGCTTTAAGATTATATAAAGTTTATTTTAAAGGTCTCTCCAGTCCATCTTTAATTTTACTTGCACTTCCCTGTCCCAGTTGGAAATGCAGACAACGGTCTGTCCTGAAGAGCCTGAATTCGTGGAATTAGCATTCAGTAATTCTGTGGAATAAACTCTTCAGTTTCTGTTGTCTTTATGACTCACGGAGCTTATTTTCCTTTTAATGCAAATGTCATTGTGTTTTCAACTGCATGTTTGTTTATTTTTACCCCCTCTGGATCGAATTTCTTAGTAATTTTATGCATCCTAGGACAAAGGAAGATGAAAGCCTTGTGTTCTGTAATGTTTCAGAACACACCAGTCCTCTAAGGCCCTGTTTTTGATTTAAGTGTTAGTCTTGGGCATAGAAGTGTAATCAAAGTTTTACGGCATGAGCCTGTGGATTGGGAAGCTATATCTTTCTGCCTAGGATTTCTAGCCACTTATGTGCATTTAAAACTTACTTCATGCGGAAGTCATGCACTCCTTTTTGCCATCTCTCCCCTCTCACTGTTTTGAAACAATTAAAAACTGCTTGCTTAAATTTTTGTCCGGGGATACTGCTGGGACCTGGTAGGGATCTTAAAAAATGGCCTGCCTTGCCTACATGGAGATAAGTAGAGTTTCACTTGTCAAAGTTTTCTTAACTGTCTTGCTGTTTTTGTTGCTGATAGGAATTAGTCTGAGTCATTCCCTCCCTGCAAATATCTTGAATTATTTTTCACATTGGGCTTTGATTTAATCGTCTTGGTGCCATGGGGGGTTTCTTACAGTCTGTGCTGTATGCCACATTGATCTCGTCTTTGCCTGACAGACGTAGAAGTTTTTTTTAGAGTGCCCAAACCAGGGTTTTGAGTGAATTAAGCTCTGGTTGCCTGCTTCATTACTAGCTTCTCTGTGCTAAAAGCTCGTGTGAAGTGGTTGTAGGACATACACTTAGAAATACTGCTAAAACCATTATGTTCTTCTCGAAATCCAGGCTCAGGCTTGGAGATGAGAAGCAAGAGGATGTAATATGGCAGGAAGGAGGAGGCTCAAAGGATTTTTCCAAGAAGCCATCTACTCATGGAAATGACAGCTGCTAGATATCCTGTCTCAGTCTGCCTCTTGTGTGGCTCAGGGCTTGTCTGACGGCACACCAGGGAATGCCTCCGTATCCTGCTGGTCATTCAGCCCTTTGGAGAGCACAGAAGTTAACCTTTAACCTTTACCACATTCCCCAAGTGTCTTTGGGAGCTCTTCGATGACCAAGCAGTTATGTTCTCCATGCTTATGACTACACAATTGAAGTATAAAGAGGATGACTTCCCTTTTTGGTCTTAATGCTAAAAACATCTTTGAAAGATGTAGCAGGTGGATGGTCTAAGCACTAACTAGCTCACTGTGTAGCTGATCTTTTAAGAAGGGGACTGTATCCAGAAGGATCTTTTAGAGTTGAAGTAATATAGGGTATTCCTTTAGAATAGGGAGTATCTTTCTTAATACTTTTTTTTTTTTTTTTTTTTTTTCTTTAACTAATAAAGTTAAGGAAATAATGTAAAAGATGAGCATCCAGGTTCTGATTAGAGTTCAGTGCTCAGCCACCAGCCCAAACCTTTTGTGGTAAGGTTTGAGAAGCACGTCCTTTCAATTCCTTTAATTTGTAAGGTGATACTCGTTTTATACCTACTGTGGTGGTGTAGCCAGGAGTACAAATAACTTGCACCACACAAAACAGCGGATTATGAGCATATGTTTTCTTGAGGGGGGTAGGAAGGGATTAGAATATGATTAGGGATTTATTGCTGAGAGGGATTAAGCAACAGGAGCTTTTTAAGGTCACATCTTCAAATTGCAGTCTTACCGCTCTTGAGAATTTGGTATCTGAACTTCCCTTCCCTTGCTACACTGGTTACACTGTTTGGGAAACCTTCGATTCCTAAGGTGCAGGAAGAAAGCCTTAAGCATACTGTCCTCCCTTGATTTGTCACTACCTTGCTGGTCATTGTGCTGTTCCCTGCAAGCTTGGTTGTTTCTTTGGTCTCTTGATTAACTGCTAATAGACTTTTTCTGGTCATTAGTTATACCCTCTTGTCTTCTGCATACAATGCTGACCTCGGTCTTGCACTCTTCTGTCATTGCAACAAGTCTGGCCAAGGTGCTTCTTCCCTAACAGCATTAGCTGTAAGTGAATCCATGCCCTATAGTATCAGTCAGTACCCATAACTGCTGCTACTTCGAGTAGATTTTTATGACAGGAAGAATGAATGCTTTTCAGGTTAAATGCTGATTGCTTCATAAGAATAATCTGTAGCCTTTTGCCTTTAAAACCCCAGATTAATTCCAGCTCTAATATAATGACAGTTAAATTATAAGTCTCAAATTTAATTTAGTCATTAGGGCCTTCTGTAATCTAAGGGTTGGCCTGCAGGCAGCTATGCCGTGTGCTTGCAGAAACCCTTAGTCCAAGGGGTTTTAGGCCTGGAGACAGCCAACTCTAAGATGCCCCCTCATTTAACCTAAAAAGACAAATCCAATTCTGCATTGAATAGGAAAACCTGCAGAGCAATTTGGATAAGACAGCTAAGTCAGTGTCCCAATTAAGTTTGCTGATGTGATAACAAAAATCTAATGCAGGTTTGTGCGATAACAAAAATCTAATCTTAAGTGTGTATATCATAAGGGTTAAGTACCTCACAGCATGGAGACTGTATTTTACGCAAAGTACTGTGTTAACATTGAGAAATAGCTTTCAGTGTACCTAAAACAATGCTTTTTGTTTTTCTCCCTAGATCAATGTTCGAGTTGTTACTGTGGATGCGGAGTTGGAGTTTGCCATCCAGCCGAACACTACAGGCAAACAGCTGTTTGACCAGGTCAGTACAGTGTTGGTGTGGGCTCTTTTTGCTTCAATTCAGAGTATATTGGAGAGTATAATGTTTTTTTAAGACTGAATTCCAAACCTACCTTTCTCTACCTCCTGATCAAAGGGGCCTGGTCCTAAGTTCTCTAAACTCCATCACAGTGAAAGAAATAAGTGAAGATTCTTGCAGATAAGTTAAGTTCCAGTGAAACCTGTCTTCCTATCAGTGTTGGGTGATGAAGTCTCATAAGGCATCTAGACAAGTCTAGGTGTCTAGATCTGGACAGCATAGGTAGTATGTAAAAATGTACTTCTTGCTTTGAAATACAGCTTAGCTTTTATTCATTACTTAAATTTTCAAGTTCAAGTGTTGTCCCAGTACATAAAACTCTTCAGAATCAGGTCTTTGGGTAGTTGGTGAAGGTGCAGCTGGATTCATTAAGAAGCTGAGTTTGAGGTTGCCACTTGCCACAGATGTTTGAGTTTGCCACACTATTAGAAAAATAGAAGGTTGATCACCATACAGAAGCTATAGCATCGCACCTTTCAAGAAGCCTGTATGCAGCAGGACAGAGTAGAGGCTTGTCCAGTCTGCCTCCAGGGATTCCTAAGGAAGTGGAGGATTTGAGTCCTCCAAGGGACTCCCCGCTCTTACTGTTACTCGTCCCGTGACTACATTAACAATATACAGGTCTGTTTAGAGATGCACCTACCAAAGGTCAGATAAAGACAACTAAACTAAACAAAGAGCACTTTGTGGAATTTCGTTAATCCTATGTACCTTGCCCTTATAAAACTGATACAAGGTCTGGATTTCAGGAGGAAAAATCAACTACATCTGGTATTCAAAAAAAAAGAAAATAAAAAATGAAGGGCTTGCTTCTAAATATTGCTACTGAAACTGAAAGCTAATTTGATCTATGCAGACTTGTGAATACTTAGGCATATTGTTCATGAAGCACTGTAGCAATTACTTTGCACTTCTCCCCTCGTCCCCTGCTAGCCTTGATAGCAAAGGGTGGTTGAGCTTTAACTCAAGTAGGTGAAGCTGGCTAAACAACATTCATTCCTTCCAAGTTTTTCTTGGTAGTTTCTCATTTCAATGAGTTAGCTAGAACTTAAGTGTTATGGCAATTGTACAGATTGTGGTAAGAAGTCCTCCCCTGCCCCTCAAAAAAAAAAAAAGTCATTTTATTTCTTGGAGTGAAAGGAGGAAACTAAATTATTATCATTGAGAAACTTTGCAGTATGCAATAGAGTGCTACACGTTCTTTGTTTAGCACTAGTTCTAAGTAAGTCCTTTTCATTATCACTGATGTGGTAATCAACTTAAAGTATTCACTGGAAATTTGGTGAAGTGCATCTGAAACGTGTGTTTTTATGGAACCAGCATTTAGTTTTTGACCTTCTGTTGCCTGCTGACTACCATTGTATATGGGTAACTTCTCCCCCCCTCCCCCCAATTTTGGGTTAGCATGACTCCCTCATCTCTGAGGGTACAACAATCCAAGTGTCTAAAAGCTAGGTGTTTAAAAGCAATGCCTAGACCAGAGAGTATAAATATGTCTTGTATTCCTGATGACAAAGATTCAACAAGTTATTTTTTGCCCCACATATTTGTTATGTTTCTATCTGTAAAGAGTCAGGGTATTTTCTCTGGCAGAAGAGATACTAGAGAAGTACAAACTCCTGAGAAGATGGAAACAGGCAGGGTTCTTCAGATCCAAGATATTTCTAGTCTGCTGTCTAGGTAGTTCTGAATTTCTGAAGGTTGTGCTTTCTGTAGTACTTGGTGTGCTCTGGGATGGAAAATCACCTCATGAAGACTTGGTCCTTTCATCCTGTAGCTGGGATTTAAAACGTGTGATTGGAAAGTTACCAGTGGCCTGTACCTTGTTGGGTTGTACTTCTTCTGCACATCAAGAGGAGACTTTGGTATAACTGCAGCACAAACTTGAGCAGCTGAAGCTCCTCTTCCCTTCCGCTGTGCACGTCTTTCACTGGGCCCTGATCTTGGAGATGGAGTTTACACCCAGATAAAGCCTATGGAGGCAACAGGTTTTCCCTGAAATGGGGACTGGCCCAACGTGAACTGCAGAACCACTGAGGGGGGAAAGGGTCTTGAAGAAGAAAGGCTGTTTTTAAAGACCACATGGTACTTTATTGGCTTTGCTGTCTTAAATGTATGCTGCACGTAAGGCAGATCATAACTCCCTTTTAACAGAATGGGAAAATAGTGAAGCCTCTGAATATAGAGAAGCCTCTGCTCAAGCCACAGCTACATCTGAGGTGCTCTGAGAACCCATGGAGTGGTCTCTGGAGCTGTCTCGAGTACACCCCCTTGGCTGGTCCTGGCAGTCCTGCACCTTTCTGGCAACAAGGGGAAGAAAATCCAGTGGAGAGGAGAGTGTTACCAGCAGTTTCAGAAGAGTACTGAGGTAGCCAGTGCCTTATGTGGCAGCACAAGTATGCCAATTCCTATGGCCCATCAGCTAATTTAGTTTCTTAAAGCAATTGCACTATTCCTTTTGAGCAGATAATCTGATCAAGAGAGCATCAAATGACTGAGAATTGAAAGGCTTCATTAAATGAGAACTTGCCTGTCTCTGTTGAGTGAACGTGCCTTAAACTCCAGCCACAATTTTGAGATTTTCTTTGTCAGTTTGGGCAGAATGGGCAGGTTCAAGATTTACTCCTCTGTGCATTTTTGTGGATAACCTCCTCTCCTCCCCCCAGTTATCTTGAATCTGAGAAACGCTTTGGTTCTTAGTTTTTTGTTTGTTTAGCTACGGAGGAAGCTTTACAAACCTGTTTCCCAGAATACAGGCTAAAACAGTCTCATCTTTGTTCTTGGTATTTGACCCCAAGTGATGAAATTGAAGTTGAGTGTAATGCTTTTTGTTTCCTTGCCTTTATGATTTAGGAAGAACTTGAGGGGTCATAACTTCTGTAAGCTTTCCAGCTCCCTTGGTTTATAGAGGAGTATTTTTTCTTTGTAAGAGATGCCAGAGATAATGACCTGATACCTGCTTGATCTGTGCAACTCTTCATTTTAACGTGTTGCAACACTATTTTTGTGCAATGGGCTGCACTGCACTCAACATACCCTTGCATTTCTGCTAGGTTGAGTAAAGCCTGGTTCTGATCCTTCTAAAAAAAAATGCATGTTGCCTTCAGAAAATTTGGTGCTTCTATGGTGAAACAAACCAGTTTAGGAAAGAAGGGGAAAGGAATTTCAGTCAAAAAAGTTGATTTTTTTTTTCAGAGCTCAGCTCCTTTTTTTTTTTTTTCTTTGACAGATCTGTGGGGTTCTTTTTGTTGTTTTTTACACAAACTCAAGTTCACTGTAGCTAGTTGCTTATAGAAAGTAGAATGTATAAATCATAGCCTGCTGAAAACAGCCCAGTGCTCAGCTAGGAAGGTACTCCATTTCCTCAGCTAGTAGGCACAAACCTTTGTAGCCTTTGAAAGGGGCATTTGCTTAGCGATGTTTTTCATCTTAATGTCTATTCAATTTTCTTGGTCTGCTTATATCACTAAACCTTGTACGTTACCTGTTAATTGAAAAATGGCATATATAAACAGCAGTTCTCAGAATGATAGCCAGCATGGTGCATCTTACCAGTTCCAGGTAGCCCTTGGGTACAAACTTACAGCTTGTAGCTCACTGGTAAGCGAAATAAACGGAAGCTACAACAAAAACTAATTAAGTATCCCCAAATCATTGTCTTGAGCTGTGGAACAAAATGTTTGCAGTGCTCAAAGAGCGTGCAGTTAGCACAAACGTTGTTCCAGTAATTCTGCTCTCTGGCTATAGTGTCTCCAGCAGTACTACACACGGGGAGGGTGAAACAGAGCCTTGTTTGAGATCTTAGTCCATGTAACTACATCTGTGAGTTTGTCTTGCTTCCCGAAGTTGCAAAGTATTTTTTTTAAAAACAAAAAAGCCCTCTTGTTTCCACGCAGTTGAGCTCCCTACGGTGATGCCCACATCACTGTGTGAGGGGCTACTTTGCAAATAACATCAAGGAAATAATCCAGATGTGTGTAGTGGATCTTCCCAGATCACAGATCTGCCTAGAGCATGGCTTTGCAGGCAGATGAGCTGGCAGCAAACTACTGAAGAATAATAACAAGCGAGGTTGGGGACTTTTAAGCTACCGAGGAAAAGGAACTTGTCTGAACAGGGCTATTTTCACCAGTAAATGTACAATCCAGTCAACAAGGGTGTTTCTGGATCTTTTATCTGGTTGGTATGTACAATATATGAATATAGCTGACGACATTGCTATCTTCTTCTAAGTGTATTTTTGTTGATGAGACGAAATTAAGAGATGCAAGATGAGTGTGTTTAGGCTGTTGCCTGCAGCTTCAGTGGGTGTGGGGCTTGCAAGGATATCTGGGAAAGAAGTACAGGTGAACTGCTCCCTGCAATAATTTTTCTTTACTTTTCTGTTATAGGTGGTTAAAACAATAGGTCTGCGAGAAGTGTGGTACTTTGGTCTTCAGTATGTGGATAACAAGGGATTCCAGACTTGGCTGAAGCTAGATAAAAAGGTAATTGCTGAATAAAGGTTAAAGCTTACATGATTCCTGATGTGTTATTGGCTGTGACTTCATGAACCCTCCACTTGTTTGTCGTTCTTTAATATGCATAATTTAAGGATTATTTCTGAAGAGAACTTCGTGACTTCTGTGGGAACTGTTTGTGTGAGGTGTGGCATGCTGGAGGCTTTCTCTTTTCTCTCTGTGTGAGTGGTGTAAAGCTTTATTGTATTCGTCCTATGTGCAGCAGCAGCTTGATGCTGTCCCTTACTGTGCAGAAACAGCTAGCTTCCCGTGTCTGGGGGAACATCATGACTAATAACAGTTTTAATCTCTGCTTGTGCAGGATTGGTTGCTGCATAGATCAGAAAGGTAGGTTGCTTCAAGGCTGGGCAGTTGTAACATGGAGCTCAGATACCTCTGATGTGCTCTTGTTCATGAACCTCCAATTCTTATGAGGGTATGAACTGTTTTTCCTGATGGGGCAGCCAGTGACTTACCTGTTCAGTGTAAGGGGGCTGTTCTGTCAAACACATACAATACCAGATGGGTTGGCCGTCTGCTGCAACTTTGCAAATCCTGCATTTTTCAGTAAGGTTTGCTATACAAGCAGAATTTTTCTGGCTTATTTGGAAAACACAATGCATCTTCCCTGGTTTCTCATACAAGTGAGCAGCTGGAATCAAGGAATGATAACAATTAACTGTCAGACACTTGGTTGATGTAAAACTGTGGGAGGCCTGTGGAGTGTAGCCTTGGAATCTTTTTCCCAGGGTGTGAAGGCCATTGCACCTTCTTTATCTCTTGCCAACTAGCACAGCTAGCAGGAGGTGCGCTGGGCAGAGGGTAGCTGTTTCACTCTGAAGTGATATCTCTCTGTCTCAGTGAAAGAAAACAGATGGAAGGGAGTATGTCTGTACCTCCCTTTTTAGAGACTGACTTCTTAAGTAATTAATGTAGTGCTGGAGTGTGTTTAGCCCAAACTCTGCGGGGATCTTTGTGCCTCTAGATGAATGAAGAGTAAAGTGCTCCTGTGTGTGCTTGAGAGTTCTCACTGTAGCGTATGGGCCCAGATTACTGCAGAAACACATTTTTGAAAACTGATGCCTTTTAAGGCAAATGCCCTAAATCCCTTTTTCTGTGTAGAAGCTGTTTATTCTTTTGTTTACAACCCTGCTTAGTCGTGGTGTCACCTCTGTCCTCAGGTGTCTGCTCAAGAAATCAGAAAGGAGAATCCCCTCCAGTTCAAGTTCCGTGCCAAGTTCTTCCCAGAAGATGTGTCTGAAGAGCTGATACAGGACATCACGCAGAAGCTCTTCTTCCTGCAGGTGAAGGAAGGGATCCTCAGTGATGAGATCTACTGTCCTCCTGAAACAGCAGTTCTTCTTGGCTCTTATGCTGTACAGGCCAAGTTTGGAGATTACAACAAAGAAGTGCACAAGCCTGGATACCTCAATTCAGAGCGTCTGATCCCCCAAAGGTAAAGGAGTTGGTTGACTCAGTTTCCCTTTAATAATAATAAAAAAGGTCAAGAGTTTGCATTCTAGTTATGTAGACAGTTTCAGTAAAAACATACTTTTTTGAGCTGTACGTACATGGTTTTTATCCTCCTTTTATTTCTATCCATTAACGTTAACAGTGAGTACATTTTTATGCTGTCTGTTTGGGGTTGCTTAGGGAAAGGTAGTTGGGTGAGTTTAGGAGAGGAAATACACAGTTGATCTTTCTTTCCTCAACAGTGCTGCTGTGCTGGTAAATGACAGTGTGCATGTCTCCTCTTTAAGAAGGAAAGAGCAGGCATCAGTTTTGAACGTTATCCCTGCAACCCAAACTTCATGTTCTTAATCAAAATGTACAGTCAAAAATGTCTAATATCTGAAAAGTGTGTAATGAGGCGAGATAGGTGGTCCATCCCCACACAGAAGTGTCATAACCTCGTGATGGCACTCGGTGTTGTTCCCAGAATTAAACACCACACCTACTTTTGCTTTGCTTTAACCCTCTGGTGTCTGCAGCATGCATGTGATTCTACTTTCAATGTTCTGCATTACTCCTCTCGTGTCTCTGGGCAGTGATCAGAAAGGCTTCACAGAGAATGAAGGTGGTTTTTGTTTGTTCTGAATGGCTCTGCTTCACAGAGTACATCTTTGGGCTGGGTAGGCTCTTTCTCTTAGTTTCAGTAAGACTTCATGGGTGGATCTATAGCAAAGAGGCATCAATGGATATAGCTTAACAGTCTAATCTTGCTGATATCTCTTGCCATGTATTAGGGTGATGGATCAGCATAAACTCTCCAGAGAGCAGTGGGAAGAACGGATCCAGGTTTGGCATGCTGAACACAGTGGTATGCTCAAGTAAGTGTTTCATATTGGTAACTTTGCTGGTTAGTTGTCTTAAGCTTGCAGTTCTACAACATGCTTTTGTAACAGACTCCAAGAGTCACTTGTGTGGGGCACTTCTGGTGTGTATTTTCTAGTCTAACATTGAAGCAAATGGTAAAATTCAGTAAGATTTCCACACTGGTGCTGAGAACAGTCTCTTAGATAGCTTTATGAAAAATCTGGCACCTGGGTACAGTGTGCATCAGTGATGACTGAGTGGATAAAAGTAAAGGTGTGTCTCTAACCTTAAGTTCATTGAAGCATTTGCATTGGCAGATGGGTAAAGTTCAGGTACTGTACCTTTCCCACTGACGGTGTCTTGAGACAGGGATAAACGCTTGAAGAGATGAAAGTTGGCAGCTTCCTGTCTAGAAATACTAGGGCTTGGCAAATGAAAGTAGAGTGAATGTGTGTGTGAACAGAGGTGTAACACAACTCCTGAAGTGAATCCCAAATGCTGAATGTTCAGTTTTAACTTCTTTAACTTCTGCACTTGTGTTGGTTTAGGAAGAGTAGCTGTTTGTTTGTTTTTTTTTTTTTTTTCTTCTTTCCCTGAAGGCTTTTTCTTTCCAATAAAGCTTTTTATTTATCTGACTAACATCTGCTCTCCTTCCTGCCTCAACTAGAGAGAATGCCATGCTGGAATACTTGAAGATTGCTCAAGACCTGGAGATGTATGGAATCAACTACTTTGAAATCAAGAATAAGAAAGGAACTGACCTCTGGCTGGGAGTTGATGCCTTGGGGCTCAACATCTATGAAAAGGATGACAAGTAAGGCTTTTGTTTTCACCTCTGATCTACTGGAGCGAGGGCTGGTGTGGGAGCCAAAGGGCATTTCTCATTTTACATGATCAGGGCAAAGTTTAGAACTTGCTTGTTGTCCTGTAGGAGGTGAAACTGTGCTAGGAAACAAGCACTTCATTTCATTTATGCTTTCATGACTTTCCTGATCTTTGTAGCTTGATCTGCTAACAGAAGAACAGATGTCAGTTGTAAAATGTCATCTAGTAAAGCAAGTGCAGATACAGACCCGAACACCAAGATAAGGAGTTAACCAAGCTTTTCCTTTAGTCAGGTTGCCAGGTATGCCAGCAGTGAACACAGTTTGAGAACCTAGATAGGCTAACAAATCTGCAGTGTTAGGACTGAGGCCATTCCTATACTGAGGTTAATGATAGACACATGTACAGCTGCCTGTTCGTGAAAAAGTAATGGGGTGGACGTGAAACCAAAGCCAGGTCATACCCAGAATCCAGGGAGGAGTTGACCACAAACCAGAGAATGAAATGAGATCTTGCTGAAGTACACTGAATTTTAGTCAACCCTTCTGTTATATCCATTAGTAATTGGATAGTAGGTGGGAAATAATAGACTACATCTATAAATAAACATAAAAGGAAGGTGAGAGCAGCTGTATCTAAGCCTACAAGTCCCTTCTAATACACCATGGTTTGAAGGGGACAGGGGGACTGAAAATACTTCTTTTTTTTTTTTTTTTTTAAGGAAGGGTTTCTGTCTGGATTGTGTGCTTTTCTTTTCTTTAGTGTTCCAAGTCTCGGTATCATGTCATAAGTCTGTAACAGGCTGTCATTGTAATTCAGAGGGGATTTCACCTGCTGTGTGTGTTTGCCTCCAAAAAGCTTTGAATGCAACACAAATATTAGTTGGAACTTTCTGGAGCTTCTGTTAAGATGGCAAAGAGAAATGCAGAGTTTTCTGCAATGCTAATATGTGCTGTCACCTGGAAAACAAGGAGTGTCACTTGAAAGAAAAGTAGTTTCGCTCATGTAATACTTCAGTCTTGAATGACTAGTTATGCTAGGTAACCACGGTCTCACAAACAGGTTTTTCGAGCCGCAGAAGCAGACAGAATACAGCCCTCGACTGAAGAGCTATCAAGAGCGTTTGCAAAACAAATATAGTGCTGGAGTAAATTGCTTGTTTCTGCCATAACTCTTGCTAACTATGTAATTAAGTCTTTTGAGCAGATACAAGGACTAGAAAAATGATAGTGTGTACCCCACCTGTGGCTTGTACGTGCAGAATCTTGGGTTTGGGGCAAAGGTGGAAAAGCAAAGGCTTCATTGTTGGAGTTCAACCTGAGGAAAATGATACTGTGCTACAGGTGTGCGAGCCTCTCTACTTAGTGTATGTCAGTCTTCTGCTACGAGGTATTTTCAAGCTTTTCCTATGCAGTAAGGAGGAGAATCTGCAATAGAACTCAGACAACTAAAATAGTTTGGTTAATTTCATACTGTATTATCTAGGGCTGAAACTCCTAAGGTACTGTGAAGGAGGCTGGAGTAATTGCTTAATCTTAGCCTAATCAAACCATTTCCAGTATGGTTCTTACTTCGTGGTACACAGACACACTATTGCATAATCTTGCAGTTGAGTTAAAAGTTAGGAAATGGTGAATTCTGAAGAGAGTACACTTTATTCTTGACTTCTGATCAAAAGTAACCAGGTTATTTTATGCTTGGGTCCAATGAAATCGTGATGCATGGTAGCTCTCCATCATTAAGATGAGGCAGATTCATCCAAAATTACCAGCTTTAACTGATAAGATATATAGAAAGTATTCTTACAGAGCTTGAGTGATTCACTGTGATACTGTATGCTTCTTTAAGCACTAAACATTAAACAGTCATGAATTCAACCAATTTGCTAGAAATAATTGTCAGCACTTCAGTGTGCCAAAGAGATATACATTGAGGGGAGGAGGGGATAGATAATAACAGCAAGATTATTTGTTGGTATTAGTATTTGTGTAAGACCCAATTCTTGATAATTGTTCTCTAGAGATAGCAGTTATCCTCCCTTGATAAGGGAACAACAAAAGAAGTACATGACATTAAACATATACAAAAAAAAATAAAAAAGTAAAATTGCATCTTTAAGCTTCATTTGTCACTGGAGATCTTAAGTACACCAACAGACCTGAACTCATAAGCAGCGAGGGAAAGGTGGGAGCCTGAAACTTGGCCTTTGTATTGTTGTGATGGTTTCAGAAGAACATTCAGAAGAGCCGTGTGGCACAGCCTGTTGTGAGACCAGAGTGTGAAGTTAGGCGTCGCAACTAGTGGAATGGGCTGAAAGAGCAGCTTGCACGGAAGGAAATAGCAGGCTTCTCCCCCCTACTAGCCTTGCCTGTAATCTGTGGCAGGGAACATAAGACAAAAAATCTGCTTCTACCAACTGTCCTTATGCCTGCCCAGTGCCTCAGCAGTGAAGGAAAGGATCATGGAGCTAGCTGTAACACAGTAGTGAAGAAACAGCCAGGTAGACTTATATGCAGGGGATGGAGGAGAATGATAACTGAGTGAGTGACTTCAGCTTACGCCTCCCATCATGTAGCAGAAGCCTTCTGGAAGCGCGGGACATGCACCTCAACTCTGCATGCTGGGGGTTTTAGGGCCTGATTTCAAAGAAATGGACTTAAAGCAGCAAGTGATTCAGAAAGCTGCATGCGTGGCTTCTGCCTGTTGAATCTGGACAACCCATAGACCCCATTCATCATGTGGTCTATCAGAACAGATGCTGATTTCTGTGTTAAAATCATACTTTTGCATGTCATTTAACTCTAGAAGCAAGGAGGCCTAATGGTAGATGCTAAAGTGCATTGCCTACACCACAGCATTGCTGAGGCTCTAGTAATCTAATAAAGTCAGGGCTTTAAAAAGAGTGCGGTGATGCTGAACTTGTGCAAAGGGTTTTTCCTTCTGCCCTTCCTGTGACAGATCTTTTGCTGAGTTGCTCCTTAATTACTTCAGTCAACGTGATTCTGTTCAGCATAGGTACTCTAAACTGGGCTCTGCTAACCTGGATTTTGTTTGAGGGCCTGTAAGGGGGTCTGGGAGGGAATAAGTAAGAACTGGGGATAGTTCTTCAGTGCATCTGCTTCTGAAGGACAGGGCATGTAATTAAACCAGCCCCAATGCATAGGTCAGTAGGGTGGCTGATCAAAATGAGGAGAGGTTCTGTAAAGGAGGCAATTGGGCATCTTTTGTTGCTCCCTATGGGGTTTTGTTTCAGCTACTTCTCTCTCATTGCTGGGCAAGCTGTGTCAAGTGCTGCATCCCACTGAGTCTGTGTTTTAGAAGTAATGTGGGGAAAAAGAGTTCATTGCAACATCTCTTAAAATACTTCTCTTCTTTCCAGACTGACTCCAAAGATTGGTTTCCCCTGGAGTGAAATCAGAAACATCTCCTTCAATGACAAGAAGTTTGTTATAAAACCTATCGACAAGAAGGCACCTGTAAGTATACTGAAAATGGATTGGATACTGCATATCAGCAGCTAATACTGTTTCATCTCAAAACAAAGTTGTCTGTGTAGAGAAGAAAGCTGCAGATATTCTAGATACGAAATCGAGCATCAGTATTGTTAGAGATGTCCATTTTTCTGTGTAGTTTAGGTAAAGGGCTTAGGGCCGTATTAAACATGGACAAAGACAAGGATTTTATGGGTGCAGAGTCGCCATTTTTCCCCTGACAAACTATGTAGACGTAAATCTTAAATTTATTAATCTTAAATTTAGAGTTAAATCTGAGATTCTTTGCTAGTCTTGAGTCTTTTGTATAGCTGGATTATACTCTGAGACTACTCCTCCTCATTTCCTTCCGTGCATAGAAGCTGATTTTTGTTGTTGTTGTTTAATTTTAAAATAAAAGGTCATGCAAATGTTACTGCAAAGCCACGTGTATACATATGGCTTTGCATTTAATGCTCACTTCTGCCCTACAGAAATGCTAGAAGTAAGTTAAGGACCATGATATTCGTTGACTTACTTGAATACTGGGATAAGTAGTAAGAATATGATTTCTGTGAAGAACTTAAATATAGCTACTCATGAATGTTACTTTTCAGTGTTTTCCCACCTATTTTCAGTTATTTTAGTGAAGAATTTGTGATCCATTTTGAGCTGCTGAAAACTTGAAGTGGAATAACTGGTGTAGGTGTTTCTTGTTCCGTCAGCCTTGTGAAACTATTCTAATAGTTGAGAAAGGCCTCCTCTTTCCCTTCCTCCACCCCAGTCCTTGGCCTTGGTGGATAAATACAGCCCTGAGAAATAATAAGTAGCTTGGCTTTGGTAAAGGATGGTATCTTACGAATCCCTCTAACAGGAAGAGATCCTCCCAGTGACCTGAATGATGCTACCACACAGTGTGCTGCAGGGCTGTTGGGGAGGCATCCTTTCCTGCAGATGATAACCTGGGGTTTGGGGGGAGAGGGGCTTTTCTTGATGCTATTAGTGAGAACCAGCAAAACTCCACAGAGGTAGAAAGGTATCTTCCCCAGAAACACGTTTCTCAGTAGAAGAGCCCCTTTGTGATTTTGTACGTGTTGTATACAGTACAAAATACTAATCTCCTGATTACAGATCACAACTTTCCTTCCACTCCCTAACAGTAAATCTGACAATCTGAACTGGGAGACTTGCAAGAGGCTGATACAGCAAGGTGTCAACATTGTAAACATCAATTATGATTCCTTTCTCTGTTGTCTCAGTTGTCCTTTTCCCTCTGGGTGGTGTTATATTTAAAAATACATCTGAAAGAAGAATTTATATGGACACTAATTTATATGGACACTAATTCTGAACAGTCGGGAAGCTGTCTAGATCCTTTCATCTGTTTGCATCTCTTTTCAAAAACTAAAGTATTCATAAATAAAGCAAAAATACTCAGTCTACCCTAGATGTGAGTTGGAAGCTCCCCTTTAACTTGGACAATCGTCCATATCAGTGTTAAAATGGATACTAATTCAACGGGTAGCATTCTGTGGCACCTTGCCCAGCGTCAGCTTTTTAATTTTTAGCCCTATCTGCCCACATACCCCAGCATCTTTAGCACATTTTTAATATATCAAGCTGCAGTGCTTGCAGTTGTGCTAGACCAGGGGGATGATGAGAAAGAGAGGGAGATTCTTTTATGTTCTTACACAAATGCCATTAAATGATGAATGCAGCCACCGTCTGTGCCCTCAGTATTTGCTTTCACTGGAAGCGAACCTAGATTGAAGATAGGATCTGTTTCTCACAATGTACACAAACCATTTGTTTTTTAAATTACTTATTAGGAATAGGAGGGCAGATGAATAGCTTACAGTCTCAGCTAGCAGTATGAGATGTGTGCAGCTCAGAATGCCTCTGACAGGATTTGGGCACCGCACACCTTGCTGATGGCATTTTCGCAGTCAATATGTGAATAAGAAAAATGCTTTGAAGAAAATGACTCTTTGTCAGCAAATTCATGCTCATCTTAACAGGACTAGGAGCATTTTTCATTGCTTCTGGTGCGACTTTTAGCTTTTTCAGACATAGCCACAAATTGTGTTTCTGAACTCGGGCAGTTAAAAACATGATTGCTGCTGCCATGCAAATGCACGCAGCTTCTGCCTGCTCCTCCTCAGTTCCACTTCTTGCTAACAATGAGGCAGCCCAGACAAGAGTAATCTTAAGGAGTGGGTACCTGACTTCTGTGGTAATCTGGTACCTTGCCCAGTACTTATATCACTGTCCACGTAGTATGCAAATAGAGGCAGAATAATGTGGATTTTTTTTCATTGTATAAGTTCAGACAGGATCCTAAGCATGTATAAAATATTGTGGCCTCGAAGTTTTTAGGCAGCTAATGAAGTTGGTCCTCCGTATCCTTTTCTTATTAGATTTGTGTTTTGAAGATCTAGCCTGCTGCACAGTGCCTGTAGTAGTCTTGATAATCGAGATGATAAGAAACTTGGGGCTGTTCTCTTTGCAGAACCAGAAATGGCAGAATGTGTTTTGCCTACTGTCTCTAACACAATATTCAAAGTAGTCCGTGTGTTTGGTGGTTCAAAAAATATCTTTCAATGTTGTAATGGCCTCGGTCAACTTAACTAAAAAGTGCCATGCTGAGGAAAGAATGCTTTTGGAGGGTAAATTTGCATGGTGGCATTTCTTCTGTGGAAAAAAAAAAACATAGATGGCATCTTGAGTATTGATAACAAATAGATCAGGAAATTCTGATGTTACTTTAAGAGTCTGCAATGCAGACTCTTTTTTTGTTTCATGCTTTATATTTCAGACACAAAACCATGCAAATTTAAAAACTAATTGCTTTACAGTAGAGGTCTGTGAGTCTCCCAGATGTTTACCTACTAACCAAGAGTCTTCTGCAGCAGGTCCGGCTCAGTAGTGTCTTCCATATGCATGCATTTGAGACTGTTAATTTTCTCTAAAAGTATATTTTTCTAGAAGAGTAATTTGTCAATTCTATGTAGGCTTGAGATGGATTATATAAATAACAAACTGCTTTGGTTCAGATAATCTTGGTGGTCCTTGCTGAGATATTTAAATAGCATGTGTATGTGCCTTGATTGCAGCGACATTAGTGGCAGGATGATCTGTCTGCAGTCAAAAAATTGACTGTGCGGTGTCTCTTCCAGGACTTTGTGTTTTACGCCCCTCGTCTGAGAATTAACAAGAGGATCCTGCAGCTCTGCATGGGCAACCATGAACTGTATATGCGGCGCAGGAAGCCTGACACCATCGAGGTGCAGCAGATGAAAGCCCAGGCCCGTGAGGAGAAGCACCAGAAACAGCTGGAAAGGTGAGCGTGAATGCAGACAGTGGGGAGGCAGAGTTAAATGTACAGAACTGCCAGGGCTCCTCGGGTAGCTTTAGGCAAAGCTATGGCCCATCCCACTTAGAGTGAGGTGTGTGTGTGGCCCCAGAGCTCTGGCTCGCAGCACTGCAGGGTATCTCAAGTCCCAGGGGGAGCCTAAGAATCACTCTTCTGGCTCAGACCTGTGACCGGTGCAGTTGGCTCTCCTGTTTGCAGCCTTGAGAGCTGGACCTTCAAGGAGGTGTGCCAGTGGAGTCACTGGGCTCTTGTGGGCAGCCATATACCTGCAGAGGGGTTCTCCTGACTCTTCTGTTAGGGCCTGATCTGTGTTGGAGGGAGCAAACTCCACAGGGAGCACGTGTGTATGCTGTGAGCAGGCAAGAGGGGAGTGGGAGACCTCTTACAGGCAAGAAAAAAGGATTAATAGCTCTGCTGGTCTTCTGTGACCGGCTGCAGGTTGCTTATGATTCAAGAAATCCTACTGCTTTCCTCCTGTATTGGTGACTTGTTAGTCTTCCTTTCCCAGTGCTCTTGTTTCTCTGTCCTTGATTTTTTCCTTATGACAGAACAAAAGAAATCTGTGTAGTACAGAGCACTGTTTTTTTTTCCTCTGCATCTACTGGTGTTGTTTTTTTTTTTTTTGTATTGTAAATTTCTGGGGCAGGCAACAGAAAATACAAATATTTTAATGAAATGCAGGTATCCAAAAACCGAGCACTAATTCTGAAGTGATTAAGTACCAAATGTTGGGATTTAACCCAGGCAGGCAGCTAAGTACCACACAGCTGCTTGCCCAGTCTCCCCAGGTGGGATACAGCACAGAATCAGAGAGGTAGAAGTGTGAGAACTCATGGCTTGAGATAAAACCAGTTCACTAGGTGAGGCAAAAGCTGTGCATGCAAGCAAGGCAAAAGCTCAGCCACTTTTAGGAAAGCAGGGCTCATCATGTGTGTGGTTTCCTGGGAAGACAAACACTACTGCTCTGGATGTCCCCCCCCTTTCTCCTCCTTTCCCCCAGCTGTTGCTGCTGAGCACGACACCACACAGTGTGGGATATCTCCCTGGTCAGCCCGGGCCAGCTGTCCTGGCTGTGTCTCCTCCCAGCTCCTGGGGCACCCCCAGCCTCCTCCTGGCCGGGCAGCGTGAGGAGCAGAAAAGACCTTGGGTCTGTGTGTAAGCACTGCTCTGCAGCAACTACAACATCCGTGTGTTATCACTGCTATTTTCATCAAAAATACAAACACGGGATTGTGTCAGTCTCTGCGAAGAAAATTAACTCTGTCCTAGGCAAACCCAAGACAATGGCTTTAAGCATTTCTTCTCTTGTGGCAGTCTCATGGTCATTTCCCACTGAACTGTCTGGAGACACGTCCAGCCAACTTTTCTTACCTTGCTGGAGCTCGTGTCTGTAAGTGAGCTTCAAGGATGAAATCTGTTTCTCACAGGCAACAACTAGAAAATGAAAAGAAGAGGAGGGAGACGATTGAGAGAGAGAAAGAGCAAATGTTGAGGGAGAAGGAAGAGCTGCTGGTGAGGCTACAAGAGTATGAAGTGAAGACTCAGAAGGCAGAGAAAGGTAAAGTACTTGGACTGTCTGACCAGGTCATGTGTGTTGGGTTCCACAGCCTAAAGCTGGTGACACTGGGTCTCTTGGCAAGGCACACGAGTATCTACCTCCATGGATAAATGCACACATGCACGCACTGCTGAGATCATCCAAGGCATAAAAGTCACAAAATCTGTTAATCTAACTGGGAATTGAAGGTCACACCAACTTTGTTTTCCTCTGTTACCTGAGAGGGTTTTAGTAGCATAAGCCTTCTGCAGCAGAGAGAAACAGAGCTCAGCTCTCAAGTGCTTTTTACTTAACAACTAACAGAAATAGTACTTTGGGAACAAAGCTTTCCAGTGAAATGGAAACTTCTGTTTCAATGCATAGATGAGCAGGCTGGAGACACCAGCGTCTGGTCCTGTAATGAAGAGCTTGTAGGCTGCAGCCATGTGCTTGTTGTGACTTCTGCCGTTACCTAAGAGCCTGTCTTCGCTTTGGCCAGGCCTGTGGACTAACAGCACTGATCTGTCTTTTCCCAGAGCTCTCAGACCAGATCCAGAGAGCTATTAAGCTGGAGGAGGAAAGGAGACGAGCCCAGGAGGAAGCAGAGCGTTTGGAAGCTGATCGTTTGGCTGTTCTGCAAGCCAAGGAAGAGCTGGAGAGACAGACTATTGACCAGATAAAGAGCCAGGAACAGCTGGTAAGAGCCAGTCACTTGTGGATGAGATACAAAGGCATGTTACTGTGCCCTTTGAATAAGGCAAAGCCTCAGGCTCCAGGGGGAAATAAAATAGAAATGTAGTGCAATAAAGTACTGGACCATCTGATAGAAAGATGCTAGTGCCACAGTGATTCTATCACAAGCAACCTACTTTTTGTTCTTAATTTCCTGTTCATTCTTTATTAGAGTGGAGTATAATACTTGGGTCTTTTCTCAGTCAAACATGTTTCTTTGTGGCTTTTTTTTTGAGTCCTTATGGTTCCAATTGTATTATTTAACAGGCTACAGAGCTCGCAGAGTATACAGCCAAGATTGCACTTCTGGAAGAGGCAAGGAAGCGTAAAGAGAGCGAGGTTGAAGAATGGCAAATCAGAGTGAGTATCTTCGTCAAAGTTGCTCTGAAGCTCTGCACGTGGGCAGAGCGTACCGTGGTGCTTAGCCTGGTGTAACTTCTGTCATATGTGGAGACTTGCATCCATGCACCAGCAGAAAAGGCCAGCCTTGTGGTTAGTGTGCAGTATGCCTCCAAAACATTGCTTTCAACAAGCTTTTAGTCAAAATATAAAATGGGAGTTGTATAAAACCTAGAAATGTGATCGTCTTGGAGAGGGCACCAGCCTTGAGGCTGCTGTCAGTGGCTTCCTGGTACCTGGGTCTGGAGAACTGCATAACTAGACACGGTAAAACCGAGAATAAACCACGCGAGGCTGGCGTTGTCTGGTGCTCCCAGTGCCACATAGCTATCGCTGCAGCCTGAACAGGGGGGTAGAAGCACTGAAGAAGCAGGAAAGCTGTCTTCCTACTGCATAACCTTGTAGTTATGCACGTGCCAACTCAGGAGTCTAGGTTATTGCTCTCTGGAACCCATGTTTACAACCTACACTTCTTCAAATGGAGAACAGGTTGCAGGTAACTGTAATTTTCTACAAAACGGTTTAGGAAAAACTGTTTTGTTGGAGGAATATTCCTAATTTAGCTACCCTGCATATTATGCCATGGATAATAATACTGTCACTAGCCAAAAAAATAAAATCTGCTCAAGAAGGCAACAAAGTACTGTCAGCTGGAGACTTAATTCTTAATTCCTGATTTCTTGCTTTACATTGTAGAATGACAAAACTGGGAAAATAAGCATTGAAGTGTTCATAAAGCTTGTTTAAATCAAGAAATGCATTAAAATCTTCCTTATTTTTTTTATTTTTTTTTTTTCCCCAGGCAAGGGAAGCCCAGGAGGATCTGGTAAAGACAAAGGAGGAACTGCACTTGGTAATGACTGCTCCACCTCCACCCCCACCTGTCTATGAGACCGTGAACTACCACGTCCACGATAACCTGCACGACGAGGGGTCCGAGTACTCTGCCTTCAGCGCAGAGCTGTCCAGTGAGGGCATCAGGAACGACCGCAACGAGGAGAAGCGCATCACTGAGGCCGAGAAGAACGAGCGTGTACAGAGGCAGTTGAGGGTAAGAAAATGTTTGGAGGAGGGAAAGTGATGAAAGAAATTATTCCTGGAAAATGGATCGTTTAACCACTTGGTTAAATACACAAAGCATAATAACTTCTTCACTGATGAGAAGCAGAAGTTCATGAGAAGCATACATTGTGTCCATATCACTGATCTGTCCAGTCATTTAAGGACCGTTAAATCTCATCAAAATCACTGCTGTCATGAGCTGGAAGCTTCTTGTGTGTAATCTGTTTGTAATGTTCTTTTTATTGCAGGCACTGACAGATGAGCTGGCACAGGCTAGAGATGAAGATAAGAGGACCCAAAATGATATTATCCACTCAGAGAACGTGCGGCAGGGACGTGACAAGTACAAGACACTGCGACAAATCCGGCAAGGCAACACCAAGCAGAGAATTGATGAGTTTGAGGCAATGTAATGATGCTTATAACAAGAAAGCAAGACTGTGGGAAAGGCAGATCTTAATGCTGTGTTTTTGTTTGTTGTTGTTTTCCCTGAGGAGGGGTTACTATGATATTTAACAAATGTCCTCTAAACCCAGAGGTGTTTGCATCTCCCTTTCATTCCATCCTGTGTGTTAAATTTGGTATAGTTAAAATTCATCGTACCACTGATCCTGGTAACTTGCTCATGCCTTTGCTTAGTGCCAAAAGGCCTTATGCTTATGTCACATCTCTCTTTAAGCAACACAAACCTGCATCGAGTTGTAGATGTGGGTCCTGTGCAGGTGCTGGATTCAGCTGGGTCTAAAAATAAGCAACTGTGGATGAATTTCGTGCCATATGTCTGTGTTACAGTCACAGTGTAAAGTCCAACAGTTGAGAAGACAACTCAGGAACTGCAAACACCTGTGTGTGTGCTTGTGCATGCACCCTGTTTTTTTTCCTTCGTCTTCATGCCCACCTTCCCCTGATACACAAACAAAAGAACTGACAACACCTCAGAACTATTTTGCATGGGAATAAGGCTTTTTCTGGTTACTGTGCTCAATTGGAGGTATTCTGCAGTGACAGCTCACCAGTGTGGCGTAGGAACACTGACACCCTCCTTCCTTAACAACTAGGCAGATACTCTGTTGGAATAATACACTACCGTGTTTGCATTCCAGCTTCATTACTGATCAGTTATAGTGTAGTATTTATATATATATAAAATATGCAATACGTGGATTGCTGTACTAGTTTAAAAGGGAAATAGTTTTGCTCTGTATATTTTGTTACTTTTCAGATTTAATGAGACTTGCATCTGTAAAGAAGTCTAAACACTGTAGTCTGCAGTGCAACTGATTATTTACTATAAAGCATTATTTGTAAAGATCACTTTTTTTACTTAATGATGAAAAATTGATATGTACACATGATCCAATATATACAATTTTACTGCACCTATTTTTCTAACAAATTTTCTAATTTTTTAAATGTTTGATTTAAAGTTTCAGACTCCAAACATGAAGGGACTGCTTGTTTATATCACAGTTGTATTCTCTCTATTAGAGAGCATTTCTGTGACTATTCCTTCCCCACTAATCTCCCCCTTTCCTTGAAAATCTGTTAGAAAGTGAGATACAGTATGTTGTCAGCTCTTCTCTTCCATTTACAACATCTATGCTGCTTTATACTCCAGTTGAGTTTTGTTGTGTGGTGGTTTTTTATTTGCAGCAGCAAACATCTAAATAAAAGATCTGCAGAGTAACAAAGGAGTTGGAGTCAAGTGTTTCTTGTGTAGGGTGGATATTGGGTAAGGTATGCTGGTTTCTAAGATTCTGAGGCTAGCATGTGAATCCCTATCTTTTACTTCTATTTCCTTAAACACTGGGCTGGTCTGAAAAGAAAGGGTAACCCATGCTGGAATCTTCCCTTCAGTCACAGGGAAAAGAGATACGTAACAGCAGCACTACTTATGGTTGTAAATACAAAGCTTCTGCTGCCTGTAACACTGCTTCCTCTGAGGCAAAGGGAGCTGACAGGGCAGTTGGCATTAAGCTTGCATTTCCAGTAGTTCGCCTGAGTAAGTGATAAGCTTGGCTGTGCCAATACACCACCTGGATCAGTCAGGCTTGTTAATACTGGTTCACAGCAGCAGCTGAGAACAAGAAGGAACTTTCTATAACCACATTTATTTTACAAGCTGATGCCCTGTGTTCGCCTACTGAAGGAGAATTTATACATTTTAACTGCTTGCAAGCACCTCTAGTACAGCACACAGTTGAAAGATCGGTGGGCCACCCAGGTAGAAGCTTTTTAGGGTTACGTGAAGTAGTATGGGCACTAGAGGTAATTCTGAAGCATAGAGGTGCTAACATCACTAATTTACAGCAAACAATTAAAAATTATCTACTTTCCATTCCTCTCTGGTCACATATGAAGCATGAAAGCTAGAATGAAATCACGTAAGTTTAAGGATAGGAATTTTTCCCTATGAAGTATTCTAATCTGTGTTCAAGTAACTCCAACTCTATACCCAGAAATAGGAAGCTGCAAACCATCTGTCTGCTAGTGCCTTGTCAGCATCATCTGTTTCAGAGTTTGTTACTCCTGAAGAAACAATACTAACCATACATCCCACCTAGAGATACAGATAACAAAGCCTTCGTTTTTGGAAAAATACAACCTTCAGTGTCACCTCCCTTCAAAAGTACAACTACTCCCCAGATCCTGGGGTAGATACTGTTGTAGTGCACCTTTTCCCCAGACCTGGCATGGGTGTGTGCCACTTGAATTCAAAACATCACACATGGGGGAGGAAAAGTTGTGCAGTAATTTCTCAGGATTTAAAGTTTTCCATATTCGAATGCAGTACAAGTGTGAAGTCCATCCACGTGTTTGGCCTGCAGAGCACTTCCTGCCATTGAAGCGCTGACTGAGAAACAGCGTCTGCAAATCCAAGCGATTCTTCTGCAAGAAAGTAAAAAGGAAGGTCACAGCGTTACTTTGCGTTTGGCCTTGCCCAAAGGCTTTTCTAGATCCAGCTCCGTACCACTTCTGACCCAAATGACTGGACGACAAACAAGCTGCTGCTCTCAATTCTAGAGCATTTTCAGCTGTTCTGTAGCACTCACATCATTCATTGCAATAATTTGTAGTTATAATTATAGAGTGTTATTTACATCCTGTTAAAGTAAGATCAGTGAAGAGCTCAGTCTGCAAAGAAAAAATTCTTGGTTGTATGACTAAAAGCAGTGTGCATGGCAAAAACAGATCAGCTTGGTCATCTGCAGTGACTATAATGCCTCACTAGGCTTGGGGCTTGGATGGTCTTTGTCACTCAGAAGCATGTAGGCCCTGCTTTAACAGAAAGGAAAATGCTATAAAACAATCAAAAGCAGCTCATGAGGAAACCTGCACACTGTATTGCTAGTGATAACACTCTTCTAAAGTGCACGTTGATAGCACAGCTCGGTGACGTGTCTCAGTTTTAAGCCTTTCATCTCAAATACTGAAACCAAAGCATTTACTGTCTGGGAAACGGGGTGAGAGACTCCACTGGGCAGCCTTCAGGTGACAATAGCTCTCTAGTCAAATACTGTTAAGTAAGTCCTGCCCAGTCCATGAGCAGAGGATTTCTCAGACATTTCTGAGCTTTTGAGAAAGAAGGCTCTTTTTGTTGTTTTTTGTTGTTGGACAAGAGCCTAAAGCTCAAATACGCACTTAATCTCTTTAGGGCTTCTGAGCAAGTTTCACTTTCTGCATCTCCCACTGGAAGGATTTGTGGATATAAAACAATAAGCACAGATATCTGCAAGGTATTCATGTGCTCACTGCTGATGTTATTGCTAGCACTTTAGAAATAGCCAAGCCATTGAAAACTGCTCAAGGAACAAGTCTTGAAAAATACATAGTGAGCTCTAGATGAGCTGATGCACCCACCTGTTCTGTTCCTGTCTTCCGTGTGGCCAGGCTCTGTCCCTGAACATCCCCATGCTAACAAATGTCGTTGCCTGGCAATGCCCACTGACAGCCCAGAGCTTCTGTACAGGCCTGAACTAGAACACGAGCACTGGTTCTTGCAGGATCAAAGCCTGAGACTGCAAGTTGCTTAGGTCAGGGTCTAGGGACTGTGTGTGCAGGCACATGACAGATGCACAGTGCAAATACTACTTAGCATGTAAAATATTTTTTTTCCCCAAAAAATTACTTCAACATTTAGTGATGAAGAACTTACTTGCACCAAGCTTGGCTCCCCCAAGGAACTGATCGTGTGAGCCAAAAGTTGACTGGTCCCAGAGGGTCAAGTGTAGGCATGACTGCTGTAGCTGTGCTGGGGTAACATCAAAGACAAACAGATGTTTCCACTGAGGACAGTCTTCTTTCTTCAGGACAGGCGACTTCTGCTTCAACTCTGCCTGGTCTGGAAGGACAAGGCAGCTTCCCAAAAGAAAAAACAAAACGAGTTCAGCATGTTTGCTGAGCCAAGCAGTGTTTTACTCAATCAGAAAACAGAACATGGGCACTAATCAAGCAGGACCCTTCACTCTGCCTTAGAAAGCAAAGAGTTCAGCTAAGCTCAAGATAGAACATGATGCTAGTTTGTTTCTTTGGGGGATTTTGGCTCCTTCTGTCTGCCTTCAGTCTGGGTCTTCTATCTGTTTTTCCTCTGTTGTCACTGGCTGATGAGGGACCCCTTACTCCCAGTTCTGTTACCCAATACTGTCTGAAACCTGCCTGTGCGGTAGATAAAACGCTCACCCCCTTCACTGAAGATAAGTACCACAGCAGGTGAAGTGGCTTTAGGAGGTATTTTAACACTGTAATGCCTGGCATCCAGAAAGTAAAGTGACTCCACATACTAAGTACCCAGCACACTGAAGAAAAATTCAGTCCTTTCTCTTTTAAAATGTATAGACCAAAATTTTCTTCTCACTATCCAAAGCTGTATTAAATTGTGCAAGGGCACAGCTGAAACCAGGCATGAAAATACAGTATTTCCACCTCCCTCGAGTCACACGTTTTTCCCTCCCAATATCTAAAAGCAGATGCTTAAAATAGTGAACTCTGAATTTTGATGCTAACAGTAAATTGTGATGTTCCACTCAGGATCCTTCACTGTCCTGCTGCGTGCTGCTGTTACGCAGACACTCAGCTGTAAACTGTCACAATTACAAACAAGTCTGACTAAGAGCGTGGACAGTGCCACTTTCACACAGCAGCCTCCTGATGAAAGCGAGTTAATTCTTACCTTTGCACAGGATGTTTGTGACACTTCCCATTTGAAGTGCTAAGTCTCATACATACCCTTTAACGAATGAGTTCAGCATTCCAGCAGGTCTCAGCACAGGCAAGTTCTTGGCCCCAAATATCATAACCTGAAGCTGACAGTTGGGAACTCCTTCGTCTTTTTTTCCTGAAAGAGGAGAATTTATCACATTACATAGTGACCAGTTAGTTCAGCTGATAACATAAGATGCCGCTGTAATTAAGCAGGAAAATTATTAAGTGCTACAACTGAAATAAGGACTCAGTGCTGTATTCAGATAATTTGAAAGATTTGAACCTGCTTACACAGGTCACGATTCACACAAAGAAAGCAAGCAGTGAATAAAAGCAGTGAATTGCTCTGCGATTCCTATTCCAAAGATAGAGCTTTCAGTTGTATTTCCAAAAAGTACCCATGGGGCAATACCCATAGGAGCGTTTCCCTGAAACAAAGCCAGCAGCAGGAGAAACAGCCCAACCTGTGGTGTGATAGTGCTCCTCTGTTACAGCTCTGTTTGTAGAACAGAGGCACAGCAGGCATGAGTAGGGAAGAAAAATGGAAGAACGCAAGCTGGTGACTTCAGGATTGTTTGTGGGGGAAAAAGGAAACAAAACTAACCTAACAGCTAATTAAGACCGCTATTAAAGCGATCATCTTCTGCTGGCATTAAAAAGAACAAAAAGGTGAAGTAGGCACATGGTCCTTCACTGATCCTAATTCTTTTCTAGCCAAGGGATTCAGGTATTCTGGAATGTTTGATACCTTCTCTCATCCACCTTTCAAACTGGAAGTTTTTATACTGGGCTGGTACCGACAGTCTTGCAGACACCAGGAGTTCTCCACTGTACTGGATAAGGTTATTTTCAGGCTTTTCAAGCTGAAAAGAGATTGGCATTACATTCTATTCCACATCATTCTCACAGCTCATTTATAACAGGTGTTATTCGTGGGCTGGATTGACAGCATTCTTCCCTCAATGACCTCAGAAGGGTGATCTCTCATAACTTTCACAACACTGTGTTGTTAAGATCCAAGCACAAGAACTAACAGTCACCTTGGATTTTAGCTGGTACCAGTTGAATGCCTCCATCGAGTTATCTTCAAAATTCCACGTGGCCAATGGAATCACCACTTCCCCCAGAAACACCCTGTACTTCAGAGCTCCTGCGTGCCACACGGAGATCTGAAGCTGCCGACTTGCCAGCTGGGAGTATTCAATCTTGTACTGGAAAGACAAACAGCATTTATAAAGCAACACACAGGGTGAGTGCAGAGCCATGCTCACAGCCTGCTCAAAGGCTGCCTGACCGCAGCATGGCTGAAGGCATCGGGATGCAGACAGAACTACGCTGTCTGAACGTGCCTTGCAATTTCCATGTTACCTCACTCCTTAAATGCTAAAGTAATGCCCGTGCAAATATGAAATGACATTCCAGGAATACCTTGGCCTCTTGCTGAAGATTTTAATTCATCCAAAACTTTAAGTAATTCTTGACCATTGTTTTTTATAATCTACTTTTCTGTTTTATACTCCCAGCCCAATTTGGCTGCTCTGGTTGGAGGTCAAGATTAAGACACGCGACAAAGGTGCTAAAACTTCCATTCTGGTCAGTAGAAATCTACTAAATGCAGTCAGCAGGAGCAAGGCAGTAATTCAGGAGACCAGTCCTTAAAGCCCTGATCTACTCCCTAGGCACAGTTAGAGCTCTCTGAGACATGGCTGGCTATCTGAGATACCCACATAAGTCTGGTAACCTGCATCCACCTGGACTGAAAACAAGGCAATGGCACAGCTGCGGGCATCTCTGCTGACATTTGGGCTGCTGAATCACAGGCTGGGTGTAGGCTCTGGGAAGGATAACCCTGAATCACCCTACCTAGCTTCCAGCGACTCCTAAGAGCACTTGTGCTCCTCACAAACGCACGTACCCAAGTGCAGGTGCCTTCATTTGCAGACAGATCCCACTGAGTGGGATCTCAGTGCTGTGGTGCAGTTCACCTGCACTAGCACTATGCTTGTTTGACCATTCCTGCTTGTTTAAACCAATTTAAATCATTTCTAATTAAACTACCCTCAGCGTTCACAGAGCCAGCTCAGGCATGGCTCTCACTCTCTACCAAGTCTGCATTGCTCTGGCACTGAAAAAGCAACTATAGAATAGGAGCCGATTATTTCAGTATTAGGTGCTTTTTTCTCCCAATTTAAACACTATCTACAGACTTTGAGACATACCCAAATGACATAGATTGTATACATCTTGTTGTTGTTATCAATTTCTAACAATGTTCTTTTCAAACATTTTGCCTGTTTCACTTGCTACAAATTGCTGATGTTCATACATACTGAAACTTGCACATAGCTCAAAGAGAAATAATGTCAGTTTGTCCATTAATTTTGTTTCACATCTCTTCCAAGAATACACTTTACCAAAGACCTCATGTGCTGCTGCAGCTCACTGATGCACAAGCACCTTAAGAAGAGGTTGTGCAGTGACCTGGGCACAAAACTGGAAACAACCAAACTAATCCAGGGGTGCCCCATCCTAACTGCAGAGACACACTCCCAGTGACACGGAAAACAAAGGGCACCATTGGAAAGGGACACCTGTGTAAAATACTCACTCTGCTCTGCAATACGCTCAGATCCTGAACGCACCAAAACAGTCTATGAAAGACACTTTGCTTTTGCCACAAGGTAACTCAGAACAACACCTTTAGGAGTGTTTCGTGCACAAAGGAAAACTCTTTTGAGGGTGCACAATTCAGTAGGGGAACTTCAAAAGCATTTTCAGTCCAAAAGTTATTTGGACTGAAACCAACCGTTTCTTAATGACTCTTGTCACTGACTCCTGCAATTGCCCCATCAGGACAATTCTGAACTTGCAGGATTGCACATTATAAAAGGAGACATTACCATGGAAGAGTGCTTCTAGCGACACATAATTGCCAGCAGTACCTTCAAAGTCTCATCAAATTCTGGATCCACTGTGCTCTTTTTGACAGCTGTCTTCCGCTTACTCCGAGGAGATTTATCAGGAAGTAAATAAATCTTGACATAGCTTGTAAATAGAGAGGATATGGAATGTGACCAGAAGGGGAAAAATATAAATAAATAAAAATAAATCAAACTAAGAAAAATGATTTATTTAAAAGAGAAAAATTAATTATTTAATTCAAACACTTTTACTGAGTTTGTAATTTTCTAAGCAATAAAATGCAAATTGTGATTTATATCCTTTCTCATTAAAATGAGCAGTCAGGCTATAAAGGTCTCTGTATATCATTCAGATAATGTGTTTCAATCCTATTCTAATTGGGAAAGAATTAGGCTCTGAATGCAAATTCAGAATCTGCTATTACATACTCTTGTCCTCTAACAAAATAGCCATCAAGAATGTCACCTTGTCAGCTGTACTGACAGCTTTATGAGGAAAGCACAGAGCGTATTATGTGCTCAAAGAAAAAATAAGGAAGTCGATCACCTTTAGGTTCATTGCTGTTTGTGCTGATTGTTCACAGCATTAAGTAACATAGCAAATAAAAGGTATAATCACACATATAATGCATAATAATTCATAACACTTACACATATTAGTTGTTGTAATAACCACTAGAATGATAGTGGGAGAGTATGTAAAATGTTCAAAATTTCCTTGAATCAGCATTAAAGCAAAACTGAAAAAAAAAAAAAAATCCTTCTGGAAGCTGAGTTGGACAAGTATCAAGCACCAATGACAACTACCCAGTTTCTCATGTGTAGTTCATTACAAAATTAATACTTAAACATTCCCCTTAATACAAGTTCAGTGGGCTGTATTTATATTACAGCTTCAAAACCAGAGTATGGGCAGTAGGGAGTGCTGCCTCACAGCTTGGCAACTGTATTTTTGGTATAAATTTCAGATAATATGATTTAAACCAATTTCAAACCAGCCTCTTGATTAACTTTCTGGCTAACTTACAGTCAGTTATATTTCATATAATCAGTGCAGAACTTAAACATCTTCCCTATTTTTTCCAAACCTATCCATAGGAAAAACTACTTTTTAAAATATTCAGGTAGTAGAATTTTTAGCCTCTTAATTAAATTGATCCGGGGTGATAGAGTAACAAGTAGACAGTCAGACCTCAAACCAGTCAAATTCAACCAATTCAACATATGTTAAACATTACTTAAAAGTTTGTTTTCTGTCAAGTGCTCTGAGTGCACTGACTGTACTTTTTTCTGTTGGGTTGGGAACCAACAGAAATACATAAATATATACCAACAAAGAACATAATGTCCAGTACACAGCTCTTCCCACAGCACCTTTCAGGCTTCCTGCAACTGTTTGTCCAAATTTATTACCAGGGGACTTAAAGAACTTTGACCCACCCCAAAACACTCCCAAACTGTTCCACTTCGTAAGCTGCTGTTCCAGCGAGGCTCCTTTCAACCCTAGGCTCATCTTTATGACCTTACTCTGCAAGATATTCAAAGCCACATTCCTTCCGGGGGAAGGTGACTGCAACTCTGAAATTTCGGTGTGGTCACTCAAGTGTTCAAACACCCCATGACAGCAGGGGTAGAGTATTTCAGGTATTATTATTTTTTTTTTAGTATTTATTTTTGTTAGGTATTTATTTTTGTTAGGCATTTATTGTTAGGTTTTCTGCAAATGATTGCTGCATAGTCAGAGAGGATCAATTAGTAATAAACAAACAAACAAGCCACCAATGCTTAACTCTCCAACCCATCATTTCTGTGACCTATTTTATCCACAGAAGTAGGTACTTCTTCCTCTTGTGATATGTAACTATTAACCACCTTCAGATTTTAAAATGTGTTGCAGTATCTGAAATTTCCATTCTTATTACAGATGAGGAAGATGGAAGCACAGAAGCAGTATGGCAATCACCCAGTAACCCACAATGAGTCAGTGGATGAATTAGCAACATGACTCACATTTCAATTTTCCATCTCATGGTTTAGCCACGTGTATATTAATTTTGCAGGCACAACTTAAGAGCTAGAATCTTGTTGCTGTTAAGAGCTAGAATTATTTGCTGTCAGGATCCAAAGGTGCTCATCAGCAACACAGATAACCAACTGCCTGCTCACATGCAGGGGAACAGACAACTAATAGCAGAAAATGGTCAGAAGAGAAATCAAGACGTGCTGGTATGAAACCTGTTTGTCTTGCAGTGTGTAGCTGTAAAAAGTGCAGATATATACACTGGATGTTCTGAAAATGCTAACTGGGCATACATAAATATTGAAATGGATTTATATATGATGGTATCTTCAAACCAAAATATTTTGCTTATTATTTCTTTCTCCTTCTCTACAAAATACTTACGGATTACATTTTTTCTTCTTCTCTTCTCCATAAGCCAGATTCTTGCATCCCTTGATGCAAATTTCTAAGATGCGAGCCTTGAAGATGTATCTTATGGCAAACTCTATTTCTCCTGTGATGTCAGCTTTGCCAAAGTTGCCAGATTCAGTGCAAGTGCTGTTAAGGCTATACAAACTCCCCTAAGAAAAGACAAATGTTTGAGAAAAGTAGCTTCAGATCTAATAGGACAAAACATTTATTTCCCTCAAATGCCAGTTTCTTTAGTGCCATGACTGCAGAGATATTGGAAATCATGAAGTCTTCAGGTTAACTGTATGAAACCATTTTCTTGCTTCCATAACAGCCTTGAAAATTATAACTAATTGCACTTCTACTGCTTCACCTTTCAGCAAACTTTCTGAGCTAACAAAGTGCTTTCTTAGATAACTTCTATATCTAGAAGTTGTCTCCCAGTCAAGTTGCCATGTGACTTCCCATCAGAAAAATGGGTATAGTGTTTGAAAGGAAGAGAGTACTGTCTCCTAATGATGGCTTCAGAAAAAGCTCTGAAATCTAGGAATATATGAAATACAGAACTAGACTGCTATTAATAGTGATGTTCATAGCATCACTGCTGAGATGCCAGGTTCTATTAGGTATTAATGGTTACAAAAGCAGCATTGCACATCCAGCAAATACGCTACAAGATCACCCAATTCCATGTAAAATGACATACTCCATACTGTTCAGGAAAGATTAACATACAAAGATATCCAGTCGTCATAAGTTAGTGCATTAAGGAGGTGTTTCCTGGCTCACCTCAGCCACTTTTTTCTCTTTTCATCTACTTACTTTCACAGTAAGTAGAAGTACTTACTTTTACAAAGGTTTGGATGCCCTCCATCCAGATATATATAAGCAGTATTTGTTTCTAGCATTTACAGAAGCCATGAAACTGAAAGGAATGAAGAAACTACAGTCTTTCTGTGGCCCAGCACAGGCACATAATTTGTTAGTGCTATCTACCCATCTTCACTGTAACAAATCATCAGCTCAATCAAAATAACTCGGTCTCCATTCATTTATAATGGTGCTCTTTAAGGTAAGCTCTAGGATCTTTTTACGTATCATCTGTCATGAAGACGCAGTTGCTGTTGGGATTAATCTCACAACAATATCATCCTAGATTGTTAAAGTATCTGTGTTAGATCACTCCTCTGTCTGAAAAAAAACACCAGCCCACACAGGACTGGTTAACCAAGGAGTTCTGCTTGCACAACCCAGCAGCTGAAAGTGCAGAGTAGTGTTTATAAGATCATATCTGTCTTCCATGCAGATGCTCTTGCCAATGCTGCAGAAGTGCAGCTTGCCAAATACTCACATCAAAATTCACATGAACAGCTTACTTAAATTAAAGAGCTATCTAGGCTATCTTATAAGCTCTAAGCAACGTAGAAACCTGATGAAAGAAGGGTCAGGGTGCTTATTAAGGAAGTCACAAGTAGTGTTAGGGCTGTTTTGACCTGCTGCTTGTTGCGTGTAATCTTGCTCCCTCTACAAGATGCGTATCAGTGTAATCTATCTCCCTTGCAGGGAGATCTCCCTTTGTTCAGTTCTGCTCTTTCACTCTCTGACAAAGAATATTTGTATTCATCTGACCAAAAAAAAAAGTTTATTTTCCTCAAAAATCCTTCATGACAAAGGAATGCAAGTAGACTTTTTTCTTAGCTCATATGCCTTAACAGAAGTTCTGCAAAAGCATTTCAAAATGTTTTGCACAGAACCTCTTATTTATTCATAGAAACTGGAGAGTTATTCTGATTGATAATGTTAGGACTGAAAACACTACATATGCCTCCCACCTGATCAGAAATTAAATGTGTTCAATGTAGAAATCACTCTTGCTTCAGTGAACAGAGATTTAGCAATGACTTTATGTATTGTACTCCTACTGGCATGACTGGAAGCTATGGCATCTTATGTTTTGGAAGACATATTTTCATGAAGTGGTCATCAACAAACACCCATAAAGAGAAGTTTAATGGAATTTGACCTTCCTCCCTCTATAAGACAAAATAGTAAAGTTCAAATTGTTGCCAGTAGAATCACAAATGTCATCCAAAATGGTCATTCATTTGTCTGTGCAACGTCTCAGACTCCACAGCACAGTAAACTGTGAGAGCGCCAAAGGCCTTGTGCGTGTTTTCACTCCTCTGCAAAGTGAGCAATCTGGTTAATTCTGATTCCCTAAAAGCCATTTTATTTCCTTTCTTTATAATATCAGTCTTGGTTTCCTTGGCCACTTCACCCTGCTTAACCTCATCACTAATACATAGAAATTATCTTCCACAGTTAATCACAGAGACTTTAAAGTATGTACTGAATTAATTTACAGCTGCCTTCCTTCTCTGTCATTTGCAGTATTCAAAATGTCATCCATCAGGGGAGGTTTCAGTGACATCCTCTGAGCCTATGAACTGCTCCCCTGACTTCTGCAACTCTTAGCTTCCTCTTCATTCACTGACATGCTGACATTTGAATTTCCACTGACATTTGCATTACCACAGCCCTTGCAGAATAACAAAATCCCTCTGTTAAATGATATTTTAAGAAAAAAGCCAGCTACAAATCTAGAAAGAAACACATTCAGGGTCCCAACGCTAATAAAAAACTGAAAGAATGTTAGCTGGATTTGCAAAATTCAGAGGAACCTGACACATCAGTTATTCATTATTAATGGATACATCCATCTATCAATTATCTATTATTAATTTGATTTGGCTAATGCTGTAAGAAGTTCACAGTGCTTCCATGAGGATTATGCCAAAGGCAGGCAGCCTTTTATCAGAGAGAAACTCAAGTGAAATCCCTGTTTCATTTTGTAATACAATCCAAAATCTTAGCTTTTATATTTGTCCTCATTTGGTACCTATTCTGGTGTGCTTCGCACTTCAACTTACATGCTTCCTGCCATCACAGAAAACTGCATCACTTGTGGGACTGGTTGTTATGTCTTCTTCTTGCTTGAAACTCCTTTTGGTAAGGATTTCATTATCATTTTGGGCCCCAGTGATGAGCTGTTGAAGACTGGGTGTATTTTTTATCTGTAAGAGATTAAGCAATTAATTTTGTTTCGTTTAAGAAAAAAGCTCTGATTCCTTCAGCAATGCTATCACATGAAAATTAGTAAATAGCTACAATTCTCTCTGATCAATGTCATGCAGGTGGCACACTTCCAATGAAAATGTAGTAACTTAATTTAAATATTTATTTACAACATTCTCATGCCAGCTAGTAGTACATTCATTATATTCATAACTTTCTAAAATCAACACTCAACCACCTAAGCTATGGATCACTACTTCCACAGTAATTGCTAAGTCTACTAACAACACACCAAATGTAGCAATACACCAATAAAATGCCTTATTAGTCTTTAATAAAACAGTATTTTTTCAAAGAAATAAATAAACAAACTTCTGATGTTTTCTTGACTTTGCTTTGACTTTAAGTTCATTCACTTTCCCAATCTTCCTATGAAAGCTTTGATAACTTGTCGAAAACTGTATAGTAGCAGAACCTGAGATTTACTTTCAGCCACCTGTGTTATCACGTTATTAACCCTGTTGTTATTGAAGTGCCAAAAGACTGACACACATGGCTGGCAATATACTGAAAATGAGTTTGGGGTCACTCTGACACACCATTACCCCTGTATGATACAATCTATGAAAAGTGTGTTCACAGTTCAGTGGGTAGGAAAAGGGTGAGGTGAGAAGTTTTACAGGGTGAGGATCTAAGAGAATAATTGTATAACAAGGATTACCCAAAAGACTAGAAAGACTACAGTGTGGCTGAATCAACAAAGGAACAGAACTTATTTGCATCAGAAATAGATAACAAACATTTATCAGACCTAGAAACCTCTTCTGCACCATCAGCAAAAAGCACTAAAGAATGAGGACAGCAGAAGAGATAATATATTGAGATTACTTTAAAAAAAATAAAAGTAAAAAAACCAACAACCACAGGATGTGGAAAATGGAAAGCAGTGTGCTGTTATTATAGTACACAGTAGTTGTTATGTGTAATAACTGCCCTACCTTAAAAATAGATGTAAGAATTCATTAAGTTCCCTTTTGAAAAGGAAACAGACAGAAAACAAAATGTGTTCAGGATACAGACTTAAAAAGAAAACCCCAAAACATAACATTTCTCAGTAGATAAATTTTCTTCTCACTTTTAAAAATCTGAAACACCACCAATTTCATTTCCTAACCAAAACAAAGTGCTACACACTGAATTTTGGCTTCTATACTTGGTTCTGAGAGACTTCTTGATTTTGTTAAACAGAAAAGTAAGTGACTGAGAATGCGACATGAATACCAGCACTAAAGTTAGCACCAGGTCATAAGCAAGACTCCCACCTAGCCCAATTCATTAGAATTGGCTGCAACAGTATGAATCCACTGTCACAGGAGCAGTAACCTGCAGGTACTGATACACCACAAAGAGCTTCCAAAGCTTGCACATTTCTGCTTGTTCCCCCAGCAAGGTAGGTATAATTAAGTCCCTCTAATGAACTTAAAGAGTCTGATAGTGAGAGATCCTAGAAAACACTACTTAATTAACTTCCTAGGTTCAGACTTTACAGGGGTTCACGCTTCTTGCTTTTGAATTGTTGTTTGTTTGTTCTAAATTTGAGTAATTAATTTTCAAAGGTGTTTTACAAGTATAATTTAAAACAGTTTTTTTTCCTCTATTTTTAGTCATGGTTCTAGCAACGATGTAAATATCTGCCCTTGTTAAATGAAAAGAGTAATTGGAAGTAATACAAATGCAAGAATAATGCAATATTGCTATTGACGGGGATTAATAATTTTTAAAGTCACAGCAAAGATACAGAAAGCCAGCACGTAAGTACAGGGACAGGCAAGTAAGATTTCCTTCAATATGAAAACACCTAAATGTCAAAGATGATATTCACAAGAAAAAAAGAGACCAACAGTAATTCTAGCAAAACTAAAATTCTAGTTTAGATATAGCCTAACTGGTTTGAATGAAACAAATGGACCCTGAATCATAGAAATAGAGCTCTGACAACACAAAGAACATTGAAATCTAGCTTTCAAAACCTGCAAAGGGTGGACATAAATTGAGCCCTAAACCTTTAAATAGACAATTAAAATCTGACACAATTTTTTTTGTCTCCTACATACATTTGCCAACCCAAAGAATCCACCTATCTTTTAAACATGACAGGCTGCTTGTGATCATCATGCAATGAAACAGTTAAAAGTTCATATTATCTACAAATAGCGTTTTATAATCTGATGTTTTTCAATGCATTAAGAGAGCAGTGCTCTGCCAGTGGAATAGTAGATAAAGTAACAGTAATGTGTATAGCTTGCCACAATGAAAGCACCACTTGGGTAGTTAATGTTGCTAATTTTATGTGTAACTGCATGCATAAATACCAGAATTAATTTCCAAGAGTTCACATACATTGCTGGTCCAATCCAAATCGCTAGCTCATGCTATCTGACATCCTGTCTCTTCCATTTATCAATACATAACATTTCAGAGGAAAATAAAAAGTGTGCACTGAGGTAGCTGTGAATAATATCATAAAATGAGGTCTGGCCCCAAGCAAAAGCCCTTCTTAAATTCAGCCACTTGGCAGACTGCATTTACCTCATAAAGTTGAGCAAGGCAATTCAGTAAGTATGTACTATGTGGAAATTTGAGTATAGAGAAAGTTCAGTCATTTGAGAGGTGAAAGCATTCAAAACAAGTTTTTCAGTGTACCTTTAAAGCAGGTATGTAACATCATACTCATCCTTGCCTACCTCATGAAAAGAAGATTGGATTTTTCACAAACTTCTCAAGCAACTTCTCACAGTATCTTTCTGGACAAAATTTCCAGCACACAGCTACACAAGTACATACATACAATGGGTGTACAGTTGGCTGATGGGTTGGTTGGGCACAAAGGGTTACAGTAAATGGGGTTACATCAGGCTGGAGGCCAGTTACTAGTGGGGATCCCTGGGGCTCCATTTTGGGGCCAGTTCTCTTCAATGCTTTTATAAATGATCTGGACTCAGGATTTGAATACATAATAACTCTGCAGATGATACTAAATTAGGAGGAGCTATTGACTCCCTTGAGGGCAGAGAGGCCTTGCAGAGCGATCTTGACAAATGAGAGGGTTGGGCAATCGCCAACCACATGAAGTTTAATGAGGGCAAGTGCCAGATTCTGCACAGGGGATGACGCAACCCTGGATATATGTACAGCCAAGGGGACAAGAGGCTAGAGAGCACACCCACAGAAAGAGAGCTGGGGGTTCTGGCAGACAGCAATATGAGCCAGCAGCGTGCCATGGCAGCCATGTGGTGTGCCCATGGCATTGCAAGCAGGTCAAGGAAAGGGATTACCCCACTCTACTCTGCACTGGTGTGGCCTCACCTCAAATACTGTGTGCAGGTTTGGGCACCACAATGTAAGGACATAAAACTATAAGAGCACATCTAAAGAAGGACTACCAAGATATATGAGAAGCAGCTAAAGTCACTTGGATCGTTTGGCCTAGAGAAGAGACTGAGGGGAGGCCTCATGATGGCCTACATTCTCCTCATGATCTCTTCTCTCTGGAGACAGCAACAGGACCCCAGGGAACAGTGTGGAAATGTGACCAGGAAGGGTCAGGCTGGGTGTTAGGAAAAGTTTCTTCACCAAGAGGGTGGTCAGGTATTGGAACAGGTTCTCCAGGGCAGTGGTCAGGGCACCGAGCTTGCCAGCGTTCAAGAAGTGTTTGGACAATTTTGAGACATAGAGTCTGATTTTTCGGTGGTCCTGTGTGCAGCCAGGAGTTCTACTCTGTGATCCTTGGGAGTCCCTTCCAACTCAGGATGTTCTATGGTTCTATGTAAACACTGAAAGCTAGAGACTGTAACCAGAGAGAAAGGAAAATGGAAGTCACCCAACAACAAGCAGCACTCACTGTTTTATACTTGCCAAAAAAAAAAAAAAAAAAAAAAAAAAGCTTAGTGAGTGTCAGGATGGGTTTTAGATGGCCATTGCTTAGTTCTGTTCAGCAGAAAGAAGGGCAGGAGAAATGAGAAACAGAGAACCTCCTCACAGCCTAATAATAGAGTAGCCATACAGATGTCAACCAGCACCAACACATGGTCTGTGAGCACCTGAGAGCAAAGCAATCCATGCCCTCCCTCCACACATCAGGGTCTGTGTAAAATCTTGGTCTAACATTTCAGCTCTGGGCTGAGACCAAGTGTGGAGACTCAGTCAAAAACCATCTCAAGAATCAGAGTGCTCAACAGTTAGTGAACATCAGCAAAGCCCTGCTTATAAACAAAAGTAAAATCCCACTGTGTAAGTCATGATTCTTATAAATATATTCAATTCCTGAAACAACCCTTTAGAGATTGTGTATAACAATTTGGATACCCTGCTTGTAATGTTGATGGCAGTGTCAGACTGGCTCCTCCTTTGCTTCCTTCTTTCCGCGTTCTGCCCATAATCTGTTGTTAGGAGACTTCTGTCAGCCATATCATTCTGGGACTTCGAGATTTCTGAAGTGAATACAAAGAGAGAAGTAGCTGTAACAAACATTGCAAGCAAATCTGTAGATTTATAGGCAAATAATGCATCTTTCAAACTTTCATCCTACAGTTTCAGTATTCATCTCCTAAGAGTAAGAAAGAAGGGAAGGCAAGCACCTGTCCCATTTTGTATAATTATACTTTGCTTATTTAAATATTTTCTACTGTTCTAACTGGAAATTATAGTCTTTATTTCTCTTCTTTATAGCTGCTGCAAGGAATTATTTTATGCTATCAAATACAGTTTTCTCACAGAAATAGCTTCTACAGTCTTTATATATATTTTGATTTGTAAAGCAGTTTGGTTTGGTTCAGGATAAAAGCAAGACTGTTATAACAACATGTAGTGACAAGACAGTGGACATTAGAAAGAGTATATTGGAAAATATTTAGAAATTAATCCAAAACATGGATGAAAGTAGAGATATTATGTACTTTGGTCCCAAACCACACATAATTTTAAGAACAGAAGTAGCCCTTATTGACTTCAATTAACATTAGTCATACAGATAAGCTTATGTCTACACTTAAGTATGTAATTGAATTAGCACTTTGCTAATATCTAGCATATTGTCAAATAAATCTATAGGACAATTGGACATTTAGTGCACCCTTTTTTGTTTCTTACTCCTTAGGGTACAGTAAGAACTTCATTTAAGTGGAAGGGCAGCATTCATTTATGATTCCTGGGGTTGAAAACCAGTAGGCTTAACAGCAAACACTTTGTTGTAAATCCTACAGTCTCTCATCAAGAATTAATAACTTTTAAGTGGTACACAAAATAGCTATCACATGTTTAATTCATTCAGAAGAAATAAGTATTTCTCCCATAAAATAAATCTCTGTGGAGGAACCTCAGACAGTAGACAATACGTCATTATTTGGTACTTAAAAACAATGGCACTCTTAAGTGTGATTTTTAAAGCCACTTTGGGTTAGTTTTGTTCTTAGCAGCAATAAATTGTCAGATGTTTACTGTACTCCATGTGCACTATTAAGGCATCACATGACATATTCATAGGCAACCTCAATTAAGTCATCTCTCACTGTAAATGAAACCAGATTTTTAAAATACACAGTGAAATCAGAGATCATAAAAGAGACTGGAGAGAGATATCTAATGGAGTAAACATAATTTGAGTAGTTTAACAAAAGCTTCCCCCATACTCTCTTAAAACAAACAAGTTACAAAACAGATTATAGTGAGGAAAAAAGGAAAAAAAAAAATCATTTTTCAGAACTATTCCTCCCTCCTTCAGCATCTCTACCCAGGTAGTTAGTATGATGGGCACTATCACTAGATCCAAGAGCAATTTTGCACTGCAAATAAAACTACAACCAGCAACTCATTTTACATCCCCCAAATAGCAACCATTGGATTATAATCTCCTGTTGCTGCCAAACTCTGCCAGAACAGGAGGTAAAATGATCAAAAACAGACCGTACAACGGAGGCATTGTGCTGCACATGCTAATCCTTTGTTCCTGCTGCTCTCAGCCATGCACACACACTGGCTGCAGCGATAGAATCAGAGTCAGGTTCAGAACGAGGTTCTCCACATTTGTTTACTGCCATACCCAAGAGCTGGGTGTATTAAATACCTCTGCAAACCAGGGCATTTTTATCTAGATAAGATATAGGGCACTAAGTTTAGACACTTGTGACTGAAAGCATTTATCATCACGGTACCAGGTTTTATTAAGAGACCACATTGTCTGAAAAAGCTGTTTTCTTCGGTCAAGGAACCTAAGCCTTTCTCTCTAAAGGACTTTCTATACCTTTTAATTATTGACTTTAGTGATTGTAGCAGCCTGTTATTTTCTCACAAATTAAAAGGTTCTTATCCTAACTGAGGATGACAGCAATTGAGTGGGGTTTCACATACAGATGAGCTGACCTAACAACTTGCTGCCATACCCTTCTGCAACCACTGCTTTGTGCTCCCTGGCTCCTGGCCACATGGCCCAGTACCCACTATTGTGCAGGCTCCAACATATAAACCAAACTTTCAGCCTATTTAACTCAATAAAGCAGCAGAAAACTACCCATTTGTTTGGTCTGCTCTTTTAATTAGCTAAATTAGCTTCCAGAGAGGTCTAGAAGCACTGTTGCTAATTCAGGTTAAGCAATGGCAGCATGAGACCAGAAACATGACAGAGGAAAGATGTGGGGGGAGTAGGACCTTCCTTTTACTATTAAAGTAGCTTGCTGCAGTCCTGATGGGGTCTGGACTGCAGTCCATTATCTGCAGATTATGTCCAGGCTGCAAACTAACAGAAAGCAGAGTAAATTAATTTGCATCCAACTCTGTGCTGCTTCAGCTATGCAATTCCAGTAACAAAGCACCCTGCACCACACTTCTGTTCAGGAGAGGCAGATATTATGTCTCTGCATATCTTTAATATTTGTTCACATATACACAACATTAAATTTGTGTAGTTAATAGGACTGATGGAAGAAGTCAGAGGAAACTGTGATTAAGGGCTAAGAAAAGAGTTAGGGGGAAACACTAAAGCCATATTTACTCAGGTCTAGTCTTATATTTGGGGTTGTCTAAGATGAAGCTAGTAAGAAAATGTTAAGGTTGGTTCAAATGCATGCAAATCTGCAAGCTCCTGTAATCTTCATAAAGCTCAGAGGTAGTTTTCCTCTGGTCACTGATGCCTTCAATCTCTTCTTCACACAGACAGGCTGTCCCCAGTGTCACAAGCCTTAGAGGTACGTACACAGCCTGCAGCCTAAATAACAGCAGGCAGCAAAAGTGAATGGAAGGAACCAAAAGTATCAGAATGAACAAAGAGTTAGGACTGGCAGGTTCTTAGAAGTGCAAACTGGAAAAGAAAAAAAAGAAAAAAGAAAAAAGAAAAAAGAAAAAAGAAAAAAGAAAAAAGAAAAAAGAAAAAAGAAAAAAGAAAAAAGAAAAAAGAAAAAAGAAAAAAGAAAAAAGAAAAAAGAAAAAAGAAAAAAGAAGAAAAATGTTACTAGACAAACTGAGAAAGGCAACATCTTGAAAAATGCTAGCGAAAGAAAATGTTGAACTCTACTTCCATTACACGATAGGTTCACTCACAGGATCAGTTGGGTTCAGTGAAATAGTTAACGTGAAGATCACCACAGGAGAAGGCAGGTATTACTCTGTAGTAACTTCAGTTAAATACACTGCATCTGAGCATCCAGTAAACTTTAAAATAACATTGTGCAGACTTTTTACATCTTTACGAGAAAGGCGTTTTTGGTTGGTAACATCAGCTTATTAAATAAACAGCAGAATACTGAAGGAGAATTAGGCTTACTGTATTATTTTTCTGCTTGGCTCAGTCTTGGCATTAGTCATTTCAGCCATTAGTCAATACCCTTTGTTTATAACTATCTTACGGACATCAATTTGGCCCCCGAAAAATGAAGCATTTGACTGTGTTACCCTAGGATGGCAAAGCAGTGAAATCTACTTACTTTTTATATGCGTCGTGAGAGACAAGAACAAGTTTTCCACAGATTTATTAAAACTTTTGGACTGACTGAGATCCTGCAAATGAGAGCCCATGAGTAAGAAAACATAGTATTTGCTGTTTTAAAGTTTCCATGGTCACATAACAAGCAAATGGTAAGTCTGCCTTATTATCCTGTCTGCTAGCAACTGTAATGCAAAAGCCGTAACACAAACCATCAAAATCACTTTTTTTCTCTCAGCAATGAAAGTAACACATAATAATGATCACTTTATCAATAACTGCTGAATATCATAGGATCACAACATCACCCAGGCTGGAGGGAAGCTCAGGAGGCCTAAATCCAACCTCCCGGTTGCAGCAGGCTCAGCTGTGAGCTCAGATGAGGTTGCTCAGTGCTCTATCCTGTTGGGCCTTGAAAGTCTCCAGGCAGAGATTATAGACACTACACAGCAACTCTGGGCAACCCGATCTGCTGCCTAACCATCCTCCGTGCCAGAAAGGGATTCCTGGATTATGGTCTGAACCTCTCTTATTTTGACTTTTGCCTGTTTTGTCCCCTCCTCCTGCCATGCACTGCTGGGAAAAGCCCAGCTCTGTCTTCTTGCTGACTCCCCCATAAACGCTAAAGAGGTCAGATCCACTAAAGCCACCTCTGCCCCAGGTTAAAGAAGCTCCTGTCCACCAGCTTTCCTTACAGAAGTGCTTGAGCCCCACCCTTCTCGGTGCCTCTACACTAAACATGCTTCCAATTCATCCATGTCTTTGCTATTCTATAGTGAGGAACCCAAACCAGAGGCAGTAGCCTAGATGCCAGTGCCAAGTAGAAGGGGTTAATCACTTCCCTCAGAAACTGAAAACTAATTGAAAACATGTCTCATGAGACTCCAACCTACTACCGATACAGCATAAAAAAGTGATAGAAGCAGAAGACAGTGTTTATATTGCAATGATGTTACAGCAGCTGTTGCCATTTACTGCATTTCTGCAGACAGTCTTTTCATATGATGGCCCTCTAAGAGTTGCATGAATACATACTTATATTTCAAAGATATGTACATTTACCTTTGTGTTACTTCCTGCAGAAGATTCAGTGAAAGGAGGTGGAGTTGGAGGTACAACAGAAATTTTACTAGAAATGTAAGAGACAAAAATGAATATATTATGCTAATACATGGATAAGTGAGCCAAATACATGCACACTATCTTTATTATCTGTCTCTTCTGAAATATGAAGATCTGGGTTAAGATCTCGTGTCTTTAAGAGCTGCAGCACAGGCTTACTGCCTGTGCTTGTAAGAATTAAGATTGCCTTTCTATCTTCTCTAGGCAGAATTATTAACTTACAACGGTGAGAAAGATCAAATTCAGGACAGACTTTGTTTGGCAGCATTACAATTTGTGTCCCAAGTGCTGAAACACAACCCATGTGTAACGTGCCCCATTTCTGTTTTGGAGATGTTGTCAGAAAACAGCTATCTTTATTTACAATACTGTAAGGGCCCTTCCTTGCCTGGGCCCAGGGCTGTCAGAGCCCTTTTACAGCATTCCAGCCATTTCACCTCTTGTAAATAGCCCTGGTCTGTTAAAGAAAGAGGAAAAAAAATAATCTGACTACAGTCAGTTATCACAGGACAATCACAGACCCTAAAGGCAGCCAGTAAAGTTTGATTTGCTTTTACTTTTACTGTATCTAGGTAAAAGCAAGGCCTTATGCAGCCCAAGTTAGGATCTTATCTGTCTACAAGTTCCTGTCTTATGCAGCTATGCTTTGCCAGATAATTATCATAAAACTGTTGCCATCTCTTTGTATCTTTTTCTTTCCTCTTTTTATTTTTATTTTTTTTTTAAGAATCATTTTTCTTTTATACTGTTCTTGCATTATGTATCACTGGTAGTATTTTAAGCATAGTTACGCTTAGGCCTCAAACCTTCAAAATACTTATTCAGTATAAAGTGGATTTTTTACTTGTATTAGATTTGGGTAAACAGATGCATCTTCCTGCATACAGAGTTTCTTGTCTCATATTTACTCTGAAACTATCAAATCAGCAAAATCTGCCATTGAGCAAATACAAATACTATTATGTATAATAATTGCTGTACCTAGTAATTATTACACCTGATAATTTTTACCTCTTATCATTTGAATGTAGTGTGTAAGTTTGAATGATACTGATGAAACTAGGTAGACAGAAAATAAGGAGATATAGCAAAAATTCCTTTATTTCAAGTAAATAACAAACTATTACTGTAAAAATAGTACTCTCTTCCATGCTTGATACCCTTTCTATGGGTTGCCCAGAGATAACAGTGACATTTTTTCTATGCTTTTTCATCTGTACTCAAGAGGTAATGAAATTTATTCATTATAATCAAAAAATACAAACTCCTGGCTGGTTTATAACATACAACGTATTGCCTTCATGAAGTCTCAGTGTTCTAGGACCTTTTGTCCCTTTATCCTTTTATGAGTCTTACCTCAGTTTCTGATAAGATTTCAAGAGCTTTGCACCAGCTGTTTCATGTCTGCCTGTGAAGGAGGGGAGAAAAAAAAAAGGTCACTTTGCAACAACAGCAGTTACTAATGCCTGACTGCACAGCACTTCTTAAAATCAGTGCCTTTTCAGGAACTCCCCCATATTTACAGAAGTTCATGCACATGCAGATCAGGAGTGAAATTAATCCCTATTTCACATATCAACGTATATGGCAGGCAACAGACACACCTCTCCTGCAACACAAACTCATGATTTCACCTTCCCCTTTTTCAGGTGACACATTCAGCCTAGCTCTTGACAAACCCTGAGGACGATCACGTAGTGATGCTAATAGGCCTACTTCTTCAGGTTGCTAAGTGCCCTCGGCCTCCTGAGGGCTAGGAAGCAGGTAGTGCACAGAAATGCAATTAAACCATAAAATTCAAACACTATGGAAAGCTTGAAAATATGCTGCAAGAGTAGACACGTGGTAATTTCTCACTTCTTATGAAAAATTCTTTCATTATTTCTACTAGAGAACTGAACAGCTGTGATGATGGATGACTAGCTCACAAACACAGGCAAAAACCCTTTGCTAAGGCTGTTCCTGTGGGGAAACAGCAACCATGTCACATTCCTCAGGTGAGCAGCCACATGATGTAAAGAACAGCAAGGAGCAAGCGCTCCATCAGGCACGAACAATGAAGGCTCATGAAAATGTAGCTTGTTCCTGAGTAATCACAAACAGAAAGAAGGGCCAAATGCATGCAACAAACAGCCAGCTGGAGTGGTTTTAATCACTAATCATTCATAATAATAACAATACAGACAGCAGCACGAGACCCATGCTTTGCTGGAGACATCATTAATTATATTACTTACATACAAGTAGCATATCCTGGTGGTGGTAGAAAAAATAATCAACTTACTGATGTTACAAATTTCAAACAGAACTCCAGAATTGATGCTCTATTATTAATACGTAATATTTGATATCTTGAGCTACTGTAGCATTAAATGATTTCTCAGATTTTTAACTTACTAGTCAGTAAAGGCAATCTACCACTTTTATGAAAATACAATTTTTAGATAGAAGCTACAGAAAATGAATAAAAAGCACACACACGTAACCTTTTTTTTTTTTTTTTTTTGACTCTGCAACATCAGAAAACTTCACTGTAACGTGTACTGTTTCAGTTTAACTTATTTTGCAGTGAATACATCACTTGTGTTATATTATTAAACCAGAAGAGGGCACTGCCTCTCCAGGCTTGAAGGATACATAACTAAGATGAACGCTGTTTGAAAGTTTTCCCTTTTTTAAACTCCTTTACCTACATCAGTTGGTCTAATCATAGGAACCAAACAAAACATATTTCTCCCAAGAGGCTTACCTTCTGTATATCCTTAGAACTTTGTGACTTCAACAACATTACTATTAGACTAACTAAGCAAAATGCTTCAAAGTACCAACAAAGCTTTGATAATGCAAGGTGAGAATTTTTTCACTGGAAAGAGGGACATTCAGTGCCTTGCAATATCAGGTTCAATATCTGAGAACAACATTTCATTTTCTAGTAACTGTTAATGTTAAGATTATCAGCTTTAGACTCTCTAAAAAGAATATGAGAGAAAATTATTAACAATGGTTATGAAATACAACTGCACTTTAAAATATTGGTCAACTAATACAGTAAGATCAGAAATTGTCCTAGCTAGAATGGAATTAGGTGATTTATTTATTTATTTATTTGTTTCTAAATTAATTGTTTAGCAGAAACTGCAATTCAGTTTCTTAACATGTTAGCTGCTACCTTTGCTGAATAACTGCTACACAAGATTTGCCTGATTACATTCTTCCATTTATAAACAACTTCTTATTCAAGTCTCCCAAGAAATATTTAAGGTCCAGTGCTTTGCTTTTTACCAGCTATTCTTAAGTCTAGGTAAGATACAGATATTGTAAGTGAAATTGTAATATTAAGGTACAGTCATGTACAAAGGCAAATAGCTGCCTATCTGAAGTGGAGCTTTAACAGAAAGATACAGGAAATCCTCTTCACCTCATTAGTCACTGCAGGTGAAAAATGAAGACTAACAGCTCCTTGATTTGTGAATGACATTCCCATAAGCAATCCATCCACATCCTCTATAATTTCTTTTAGGGCTTTGTATTTTTAATTGCATTGAAAAGACTGAACAGAATGCAAATGCACAGCTGGCTGAATGTAAAGAAACGGTAGGTGTTTAGCTTTCTGTTGGTTTATAACTATGTATGTTTCTCTATTCCACTCCATTATTTCTTTAAGCTTTGAAACTTTCTGAGCAAAAACAACCTAAGTTTTAACTTTAACAAACAATGAATGCAAGATCAGTTCCTTCCCGCACATATATTTTGACATTTCCATACTTATTTCACGTGTCATGGAATTTCTTAGTAGCCTTACATGTTCATTTATCTAAATCAATATGGCCAGTAATTTTCTTATTCTAATTACTCACACAAAATAAATTATACTTTCAAATGCTTTCTGCTAGCTTGCATTTATGCTTCATTTATTGTACAGGCATACAAGGCAAGATAACTTCTGAGAGATCTCCCACAAAATATATGAAACGTCAAATATAGCAGTAGACTACATTCTGCATTTCACTTAAATGCACAACAGTTTGTGGCCTGTTCCAGTGATTACCTTCATCTGGATATTTCTTTGCTCTTTCCTCAAAAAACCATTCACCAGCCTTTACTTTCACATCTCTGAAAAACAAGCAGAATATATTTGAATGAACAAAGTGCATTTCTTTAAATGTTCAGTAACCACTTAACCATCCAACAGTCTCTCTTAATCCTGCCAGAAAATGAAGATTTCATGATTGATAACAACACTGACTGATTTTGCTGCGTGTTTGCAAACAAAGTGCTCCCTCCTCTCTCTCTTTTTTTTTTTTTGTTTGTATGTTTGTGGGGGACTGCTCATGTAAAGCAACAAATTCTGCTCTAGGCAGAGATCTGAAACAAAATTCCCAGGCCTGCCGTTCCATACACCACTTTATTCCACGTTAAAACAGACGAGCTATAGGATTCCTTTAGAAAATACAACATACCAGCTCCATTCACATTTACAACTCTTCCAGGTGGAAGCACAGGCATTGTCAGCACATGAGGCTTTTTTAATTTTGTATTTTGTAAACACAACAAACACGTTTAAACAACTGTCTGGAAGTGTACACAGGGACAGGTGAACGATGGCTTTCCGATGAGATATTCATCTCCTTCTGAAACCTCTGACAGGCCACGTTCTGGCACCAGGCGGCCTCTCCGAAGGCCTCTTCCCTCTGGCATGGGCTTGCAGGGCAGTGCTGCCCAGCCTGCCCTTCCCTGCTGCCCCAAGCTGCCTGGGGACATGGCAGCACTCCCTGCACACACATCAGGAAGATGGCAACCTGTCTCTGCCTTGCCACAGCACAGCTTCAGTCCTCTCAGTCCTGTGTCAGCATCACCCGACCCAGTGCTTTCTGTCAGCTCCATGAGGTACGTGGATTTTGAAACTGCAGAAACCTCTGCATTGCCTTTTACCACTCAGTGTGAATTGGGTGAGAAATAAAGTCAGATGCCCCAAATAATTTAATGTGTAGGACTGCCACATTCGTCTGTAGGAGAGACTCTCAGCAGTGCTGCTGATGGTCATGTTTTGTTCGGGATAAACAACTCTAGTGGTAACCAAGACTTAAGATTATGGTTGCTCAGGACTTGAAAATCAGCTCTTACATTTCTTAGTCACCCTATTTTTCCCTCACCAGAGTAAACAAAAGGTGCTGACTAGTATTTACCCCACTGCTGCATTTCCAAAGACTTGCAGCCCTCGTGCAAAGCTAACTGAAGGAACTGAAGAAATGTGACTGAGTTTAATGGCCTTTGCACTGGGACTAAGCAAGATCAAATGTGAATCCCGTACCATTTCTTTGCTATAATGTCTATTCCACTGGAAAATTCCTCTGTATCAGCAGGATAGAAAATACAACTTCCTCAAAGTCTGAATGTTTTTTAAAATACATTTGCATAATGCTTTTCCATTTTCACCATTAAATATTTGGAAAAACTTATGAAATTATTCAGGGTGCACAGCACTGTAACACAGCAGTCTAGTAACTAGCTGCTCTCTAGAGAGGATTTCCAAGTGATCTGAAATTAATTTAAAAGAACAAGTGGAGGAAGCAATCTAGACAGAAAGAAATTTAACTTTTTAACCTTTCTCATTAGTGTTTATAGCATGAAGCCCAGATAGTATAATTTTGATGTATAAATAAACAATGTATAAACAGATGTATAAAGTTTGATACACACATCAAAATGTAGCAAGTGCTTTGTACTAAATATAGGTAGGGCTAATTTGCCTATTTTATGTGTAAACTGCAAAATAAACCAAAGATTCAGTGAGCATCTTTTCAGTGATGGTTTACAGTCTCTTCTAAAGCATTGAAAATTACTTCAATTTACTAGTAGAAATTCATTTAGCTTAAGACTGCTACTTTGCCTTAAATTTCCCAGGCATTATTTAAATGTCATTTTGGCATCTTAAGAGGGAATAAAGTGGTGCATTACTCTTGTGTTGGCACAAATCTCCCCCCTTTATACAGGGATTTATAGCACAACAAGTTGATTCATTTTCAAGACTTGCTGTCTTTGCATACAGAATATTAAATATTTTTCATTAAAGGTGGGAAAATATCATCACCATTTGGTTTAGCAAAATTCTGATTAACAGAAGGGACTATGATGGAGTGTTTTGATATGAAAATTGTACTAATACAGTAAAAGGAAGATTGCTTCCTTTTTCCAGGAAAACAAAACCAAGGTGACATAGTAAAGGAAAAAAACAAATTCAGTGTAAACGAACTTGGATGTCTGTTCTGACCGTATTTAAATGGTTGCTGATAATATTATTAACATTTTTTTTTAAATATCTACAAGACATGACTTCACACTATTCATTAATCCAGGTTTCTCACCTCTGCAGTACGAAGCAAATAATAATAATGACTAGGAAATTGTCAAGCAATTGGCTATACTATGTGGAAAAACAGCACCTTCAACAACTAGTTTTGATGCATCAGTTAGATATAGACTCAGAAGCATGAGTGCCATCTAGAGTTCACTTATTAAGACTGTTCTGTGTTTTGCAATTAACACCTTTGTAAAAGAGGTGACGCCACCTCTGGCCTACCCTGAAGTTCCATTTTGCTGAACACAGGAAGGGACGTGCTGCCTACATGAAGAGTAAGGCCAAACTCCTACCAGTTTCTTTGCTGCCAGGACTTCATCCAACATTTTCATTCTACCAGAGGCTTTGGTTCATTAGCTGTTTAAAGCAACAGATACACACAAAAACAGTATCCAGCATTTAAACCAACGTGAACAAAATCAGCATAAACAAGATCTTATCAAAACCATTAACATTTCTTACCCATGAGCATAACAAACGGTGCATTTCCAAACACAGGGGTTCAGGCAGACACGGCATTCAGAGCACACTCGATGACTACACCCGTTGCATATGGCGCCTCTGTTCATCAACAACCCAAGGGATTTCTGACATCGGGCACAAGATCTCTCCTGGTATTCATGGCTGACATTTCTTGCCCTTTTCCATCGAAGCTGCTGCAGCTGCATTTTCAGTTTCCTAATCACCCAGGTAAAAAAATAAAATAAAATAAAATAAAATAAAACAAAACAAAACAGAAGAAACACAAAACCCATGTAGGTCACAAGCTAATGCCCTGTTTGTGCAATGTCACTACCAGTTGGAGCTGTACCTTCAAGTTTGACCTTATTGTGGGCACTGTCTGAAGGCGTCTGCACACAGCATTTTTTGCACGATGGCTGCATATGCAACCACAACTGCGCATACAGGGTAATAGGCTAGCATAAGTGGGGTCCTGTTCACGTCAGTTATGTACACTCAGGACAGGGCACCAAAGTTATGTATGCGAGTGTTCATGTCATTCACATACAAAAATTGAGACTAAATTGTGCTCGCTTTTGATGATGTTTATCATCATATTTATCAAGATTATTTGATTAGAAGAATCAAGTCTTCTATCAAATAGAACAGCTGTAACAAACACATCACCTGAAAGTCAAATAAAAAACACATCTGACCAAAATATCTAAACCTTTCCCCTTCATTAACCTTGCTTCCATGACAAGTACCAAGAGCCAAGATCTGTTTTTGTCACCTACATCACCAACAGATGTCAGTGACTTTCTAACTAATTCAGATTTTGTTTATAACCCTTTACTTACTTTTCACAATCACTTAATAAGCCCAGTTATATACACACAAACCTGTTCTGTAAACAACGTTTAAGTTTCCACATTTAAGTATGACTAAAAACTTCTAACTTAGTGATACAAATACTTTGCTTTATATGGGGATGCAATGTGACAAAGCAATGCACGAACTGCAATGAAACCCTTACAGAAGAGCTAATACAAAGCAAATAAAATGCTGAAGTATTATCCTTTATCCTTCACTACTGAGATACTTGTGTAGTGTGAAACACAATCCTTTTCCTAGCCAATGTCACCTATTGACATCCTCTGAGAAAGCACACTGCTCTTGCTTGCTGTCGAATAGGAGAAGGAACAGAGATGGATTCAGCACAATGAGGAGGTATCCAACAATTTTTAACTTTAGTCTTGGCACAACACAAGTTAAAAGTGTTCTGCATTATTAGGACTGTAAAGGTATATGTAGGAGCATGATGAGGATGTCACAAAGCCCTCACTGAGGAAGAAATACAAGTAGCAACTGAACTTCCTACAAATCCTAGAACTAAAATTCATTAAGTAGATTATTGACAGAGCAGTATTTGACCATCTTTAATGCAGAGTAGTCAGTAGTGTGGTAAATCCAAGAGACTCTGGATAACCCCTTATTTTCCCAAAGAATAAAAACTTAGTATTAACAACAAATAAAAGAAGGAATACATCCGGAAGGTCAGCAAGGAGAAAGAAAAGTACTCCTGAGGGGGGGGGGGAAAAAAAAAAAAAGAAAGTAAAAGATCAGAAATACATGAAAAGGGTAGTGTCAGATACCTTACTCTTTCTTCCTCTGTTTTTCTCACCACCTGGTCACGGTACAGGACTTCTAGAACAGCCTCTCGCTCCAATTCCTTAAGGAAGTTTAGATTAAATTCACAGGCCATTTTTGCCAAACTTCACTTATTTCGTAGACTCCTGACTCACTGCTCTAGTATATTCAAAACGATGGATACTACTTTAGAGAATATAATGTGGCTCTCGAGATCTGAGTGTTTATCAAGAGTTTGTCTTCTTCCTTGATTGGTGATATGTCTCACTGTGTCATACCCTTGAGGAAAAAAATAACTATGTCTTCACACAAGAGATCATTTAAGCATCTCTGCTACCCAGGGAATATGAAGAGTTACAAGGTCACAGTACTTGACTTTTTCATATCAAAGAACTTCTTGTTCTTCTTCCTTTTTTTTCTTTTGCTGAGAGTGGTTCCAAGAGGGATGAGAGCATGCAGCAAGGTCCCAGGTACGGCTTTAGCTATCACCAGGAGGTAGCATAAAGGATTTGGGGAAGTGGTTTGCCTTACTTGGTCTTGTAGATTTGGAATTTCAGGATCTAGGGAAAAAAAATACACATCATTGTTCCTTCTCCTCCCTTCTTCAAGACATTTATTTCAAATAGCATATGAGTAATACTTTCTGCAGACCACTTTTTGCTACATGCAGTCCTTTCATACAGGAATTCAGACCAGGGAGAGGTTTTAAGACTGCCATTCTTTAGAGAGTCTCACAGTAATGTCCATTAACACTCAGACATATTTTTCAGGTAATCAACATGAAACAACCATCAAAGATGATCTTAGGTTCAAGCACAGGCCTAGAGGTGCCATGACAGCAAAAGCCATGCTGGTTGAGACAGAAATGCCCCTTTCTGATCTCATCTTTCTGAAAAGACAAAACACCACAAGCCTCAGAGAAGGAAGAGAAATACCCCTTGAGAGTCGTTTCTAATAATAACCTGATTTCTGTTAAGACTAGATAAAGCATTTATCACACAGTAATGCCAGTATCTTTGTTAATGCCCACCAACACCAAACAGTTAAGATAGATAGTATTTCTAGCTCAGCGCACTAACAACTTTTATATCAAACTGATGATATTAATGTACAAATATAGAAGTATAAAAACCAAAACAGATTCACAGCCATGCTCTGGATATATTTTGTGACCTTCACTTTTGTAAAACGCTTAGTAAAGCACAAAATAATTTTGTTGCAGTAAAGTAGAGAAAGAATATTATTGTTGAATCCAATTCAGTTAAGACACCGTAACCAGTTTTATTACTACTGTAGTGTTCAGTATGTACTACAGGAAATGTACAAGTGTTCCAGTTATGCTATACCAAATATTAAAGATACCTATACGAAAACAGGTTAAGTGCTTCAAAGTTAATATGGACTAAATACATAGTGTTAGACTTTCCACTAAGACAAAAGGATAAAAGTTTACTGAAGCAGTTACAGATATTTCACTGATGTACCTCAGATGAGAATCTGACCAAATTGATTATTATTTTAAAACACTGAGAGTTTTAAGGTTAAAACCAAACAAACAAAACAGAAGGCAATAATTGATATTGATATAAACAGTATGCATTCCATTCTTTTACATATTTTTTTTTTTCATTAAACTCTTCAACAGACAACAAAAGGACAAAGCATTTCACAGAAGTGTTAAGAAGTAAAAAAAAGATTGGTTTCCTGTGGAAACAAAAGACACAGAGATAGGCATAATCACATTTTATTTCCTTAACAACTGCAATTTCACAGGATATTACTCAGTTAAAACCTAAAAAGCCCTAGCAATTTTTAACACCATGTGTGTTGTTTTCAAAGACCCCTGCCACCTCCACCTGCTTTAATCTTTCATCTCAAGGATATCTCCAAGAATTAACTAACAGATTTCAGCCTTCAATTCCCTTTAAGTCAACACAGCCTTTACACCATACAAGATACCAAAACAGCCATTACAGTATTTGGAAGTGAGGCCTTCTGTGAACTGCCAGGATTTCCAAGGGCCGGTATATGTACAATGTTGTCAGCAAAACCTGCTGAAGCATCAGAATGAGCTAGCGAATTCATGATAGTCATTATTAGGGGGGATCAAAGAAAACTGCTCTAGTGATCTTAAAGAAAATATATGAATATCTTACAAAGCTACTATTCCTGTACAACAGTTAAAAAAGCAACATCTGCTTTTAAGAAAGTACAAAAATAGTTGCTGTTTGATATCTCCTCCAAATTCTTTAAAAAAGGGTTACCTCCCCTCTTCACAGGGAAGCCCCAAGATGTCCATATTTCAAGCCTGTTTTGGGAAATGGATTTCAGATGACTTCTTAGAGTATAAAAAACTATTGGGGGCATAAAGAATCTTACTTAGAAACTCACATATAAATAGATATTTTTAATTATGTTTTCAGCTGTTCAAGCTTGTACAAATTTAAGTAGTGTGAGGGAAAGCATGGTTTGGAGCCTTCCCTTGTTTCCATTTTGTCTTCCTCACAGCTATGTTCTCTTTCTGCCGAAAGGCTTTTAACCTCAGCCCATCAGAGCTGCTGCAAACACCGCCATTCAAAACAGCTGGTTTATTGCAATACCTCATATTCCATTCACAGTGACAATTTGTATAAGCACTGCATCTAATGCCAGCAGTAGACTGCCAAAAGGGACTAGGATGGAAAGACTGGGATCATCTTCTGACACCAAACAGCAGAACAAATTTACTGCAGAGAGAAGTGCCAGGGGCCCTGTGTCCAACAGCATCTGCACTATGCAGAGGAACAAAAAGGCTCCATGAGTCTCACTGCATCATGTGCTGCACAGAACAAAGCATAAAATCCATCACAGAGACAGCAGCTGTATGATTACTGCACCTGCACATCCCTACAGTGTTTTGTTTTGTTTTAATTTTTATGAAGATTTAAGCACAAACAACCATTGTGTTCTGTCAGTTTGTCTTGTACATATGAAGATAACTCAAAATCTAACTTAATGATGAGGTAGCTTCAAGAACAAATAAAATACTCCTTTCCCTGAAATAGGATGATCCTTGTGCTTCACAACAGATTTGAGTTCTTAGTCATTTCAAGGAAGAATTCCAAGTGAGCTTAGAAGCTCACCATGGCTGATTAAAAAATAAATAAATAAAAATAAATAAATTAAAAAGAGCTTTTCTAACACTGAAGCTGTCTGCATTAAATTAGGTTTTGGTAGCATTAAAGAAGTGGTGTTTCCAGTAATGACACTTCTTGACAGGAAAAAACAATCTTAAAAATCTCCGTTCTTATTTACCAATCGAATCAGGCAATCTAGCTAGCTAGCTACCTTGCACAGTCCGCTAACCTCACAAAGCCCAGCACCTTCTTTGTAAAACCAAAAGTAACAGCAACCTGGTTAGTAAATACCACGATACTTCTTCCTCTTCATTGCAAAGCTCACAAAGTATTTTGTTCACACGTTATTTTAAATCATATCTTTAAAATAACCCTAGTGTCAGACAGATGGATGAGTAGCTTTCTTAGAATATCATCTCGAGCTGCTGTAAAGGAGATGAGAAAACCAACATGGTCACTTCTTAAGAGAGGGAGGTGTGCACGCGTACAGAGCAATCTGAGAAGACTGTGCTCTTTTCTCTTAAATTAAACTAAGGTGGTATGTAATTATGTAACAGGAGGTTAATCAGAAGGCCTAGGACAAGTTAAAGTGCAAAAAGCAGCATATTTTATAAGTTTTTAAGCTTACAAATGCTTGACTTAACAAGCTTCTTTCTCTCAAAGCAATTTTGCATGTAATGTGATATTGAACTTCTTTCTCCCTCCTTTCAGATCCTTAAGCATTAGCAAAATAATGACCAATAAATAAGTACAAATAAACCAATCTTCTAAAGATTCACAGAGCCTTTACTGACCTGAGGTAATTGGATTACTCTATCCATTAACCCAAAAGACAGATGTAATACATCAGTAGCTAGGACACCTATTACGGAGGTTCAGAATAAAAACGTTCACAAATGCTACTGGAATGTATGGCTATTTTACATTTTGTAGAGGACAATCAAATACATTTAATCTTAGTTAAGAAAATTATAAGCATTAAAGACACTATTTTAAGTAGCAGTTGTGGTCTTTCCATAAAATATTTGCAGTTTAACCAACGCCATTTCAGTAAATAAAAACGCATTCCCCTATGTAACGTCATATAGGACAGTAAAAAAAAAAACGTCCTTACCTTTTCAGCAGCCATCAAAGAAAGATGCGTGGAAGTAAACGGCTTTTAAGAGATGAGTTGCACTCTTACTATTTGTTTATCTTTCCTTAAAGAAAACTGGTGGCAGTTCTCCACCCCCTTTCCTTCCTTTGACACCAAAATTAGACTGAAGTATGCACAGAGGAGCATCCCCAAAAGAGATAAAAGCAAATACAATCAAAGAGCAGCTCTCGTGTTACAACAGCTTCTGCAAAGTCTCTGGTTTTGTTCCCAGCAAGAGCAACTAATAATCAATGGGAAGTTATTCGTTTTTCTAACATCAAAAAGAGACTCGGCACAACAGAATATGAAAGCTGACTGATATCAGCAAAATATACTTAGTTTTCAAGCCACACACAGGAAGAGAAGTGGCTTTTAGTTCTACATAATTTCTTTTTCTGATACTATAGATGTGAAAATACTACTAACCTCAATGTCCCCAGAACTCGCACAGAAAATACCACCCGTATCACACATGATTCTTTCTTGAAAATAAATTTTGCAACTCTGAATAAAAAAGCAATTAACATAGACAAACAGAGGAAAGCACACAGTTCAAAAGAATTCATTTTTATAGACTAGTGAAAAGCAGAAAATTAGTCTACCTACCAGCAGTAAACCTGATGTTTGGATGGGATATCCTAGTTCAGTCTATTATAGAACTAAGCGTGAGTAATGAATTTCAAAGTTTTATCCATTTAATTCAAAGTCTGGGAATTTGTCTGGAAGGTCCTTTCCTACAAACTAGTTCTACCAGATAAAACTGCACATAGACTACAGAAACCCTTATTAGTGTTTTGAGTGTTACAAAATATACTGCTTTTAGTTTAAAATACAGCACTACAGTTTTACTCACACGGCAAAAATTGACCAGCCTTCAATCTTACAAACTCATTACTTTCCATAGATTCAAATACTTCCACCTGTGCTCATCAAACTTAATCATGTTCTTCAACTGCATTGCTAAAAAGAGAGCAACTGCTGGTGGATCACAGAACTAAGCCAAAAAAAAAAAAAAATATATGGATGCATTTCATGGGCCTGCATTTCAGGCAAAACTTTAATTAAATGAAAGACCACAAATAAACCAGGGAGTGTAATCACCGTCAGTGACAGGCTTGTAAAGCTGGCCTGGGGGAAGAAAGTCACAGTTGTCCTGTCCATCTTTATCCCTGGAGCCAACATTGTTACATCTACCAGAGTAGGTCAGAAATAATTATCTAGACTACTTTTGGAGACTTCCAAGGAGGACTTCACATGCTTTGTTATCCACACTGCTCTCTGCCAGCGGGAGCAGCCCTGAGGAGCAAGGCAAGGGGGAGCTGAGGAGGAGCACAGGGACTAGGGACCATCCCAAGGCATCTGAGCAGGGTGGGAGCTGCCAGCAGGCTCCATCAACAGTCCCAGTGTGAGGTGATCGGGCAGGATCTGTCCCAGGACACCGGTCAGGAGCACCAGGAGATGGGGCTGGACACGGGTGGGGATACAGGGCTGAGGTGCACCCCAGAGACAGGCCTGGTGCAGAGGCCGCAGTGGGGTGACTGGTGCAGCTGGGACCCATTTGTGTGCTCTCAGGGCCCCAAGACTGTAACTCACAGTGGTGTTAGGTGGAAAATTAGGTTGGAAATTCGATGTATCTTCTCAGAAAGAGCAGTCAGGCATTGGAACGGGGTTGCCCAGGGAAGTGGTGGAGTCACCATCCCTGGGGGGGGTTTAAGGGAAGGTTTAAGGACCTGGTGCTTAGGGACTTGGTTTAGTGGGTGATATTGGTGGTAGGGGGATGGTTGGACCAGATGATCTTGGAGGTCTTTTCCAACCTTGATGATTCTTGAAATACAATGTCTAAAATCAGACACAGTATTCCCTGTGATGCCTTAGTGCACAGAGTACAACAGGAATGCTGCTTCCACTACTTCCCAGCATGGCACCTCCTTTTTTAACAGCAGCTTCACAGGTCAGACCAAGGTAAATTGTATCTGATATGCCCCTCTACACCCTGCTCCATGGCACTGCCACCCAGTCAGCTGGCCTGCACCCTGCCTCATTCACAGGGCTGATTATTCCTGCCTCAGTGTAGGCCTTTGGGCATGCACCTATTAATTTATTTTCTGCTTTCTTCAGAGCATTTCTCCACTTCACCTGGCCCCTTCCGAACCTCAACAGCACCATGTACACAGCCCCCCAGAAATTCATATCATTGGTAATTTGGGTTATGTGTAAAAATTGCGCACACACAAGTCCATAAACTCTAAAAATAAACTGTAAAAAGGGTACCCTTTAATTCCATTGCCCAAATTTCGATTCGGGATGTTAAAAAAAAATAAGAGTGAGACAGAGAGTGGCTTGGAGCTGTAAGAACACACAGACTCTTTATGCCTTTCCCTGTTTTTTTATTCCAGTTTGTGGACGCACACGATGACCGCAGCCCTTCCTTTCAAGGTTTGCTTTCAAACCCACGAGGTCCCTCCCTCTGCCCCCTCCACCCAGCAGCTCCCAGGACACCGCCACAACCCAGCTGCCTGAACACCAGGGCGGCGCTGAGCGCCTCAGCCCCCGGGGCAGCGCCATGGCGGCGCCCACCACCCCCGGGCCGTCGCTATGGGGACGGCGCCATCTTGGGCGCGGCCCGGGAGGCGGGGAGCGGAGCGGAGCGGAGCGCAGGGGCCATGGACGACTTCCAGGCGGGGGACGAGGTAACGGCCCCGGGGGGCTGCGGCCCCGGTGCGGGGTGCCGGGGGGATGGCGGGGTGTGGAGCCCTGCCGGTGGCGGTGGCGCAGGCTGAGACAAAGCCGGGGCCGTGCCGTGCCGTGCCGTGCCGGGGGTGCTGCTGCTGCCGCAGGGGGGCCTTTGCCTCGCTGCGGTGGGCGATAGCGAAGCAGCCGTGGGCCTGGCCTGTGTCGTGCGGCTGCGTTAATAAGAGATAATTAACAATTCTAACATCATTGTGATACCTGTTTTTAGAGAAGTGTTCAGGATTACGGAAAAAAAAAAAAACGCCTTGCAGTTGGCGCTTGTTGCCCGGGAACACCCTTTCCAAACACGGTGTTGGGAACGGAGGGGTGGCTCAAATCACCAAGCTTCTGTGCTCTTCCCTTTTATTTTTGAAAGAAAAAAAATATTTGGATTGTCTTGTTGAAAGGTGGAGCACTTGTATTGTTTGGCACCTTATTCACGACACACAAATCGCAATGTTGTGTATCAGGGCTCAGTGCCTCACGTATTTAATCCCATGTATGTTTTCATCCTAAACAAGGGGATGGTTATGGGAAGTAACACAGCCCCCTGAACCAAATTCTGAAATTTATCAATGTCTCTCCCTTTCCCACTTTTTTCAATCAAAAACCAGAACTAAATACCCTTGAGAATGTGGTCTGAATTTAATTCAGTTTAGTTTGATGAATTTTGTTTGCTTACTCAGGCATTTCAGAGCAAAGTTCTAGACTTCGTGGAGAAAAAGCGCGTACAGCTTGTCATCTGGCCTGGCAACATGCTGCATGTCTGCCGGCGTCTGGCATGCATGTTCTCAGTTTCTGCTCTGTGGGAAAGTATACAGTGATAAATCTAGCTCTTATTTGGGTAAATACAGTGATGCTCCTTAACGTGTAAGCACCTGTAAAATTAAGTAGTGTGAAAATGAATGCAAATTATTAAATCAAAGTCAAGAATCTGAAAATAAAAGCAAATTTGCTATGCAGTATATGAAAGCTTTGAGGTGTGCTAGCAGGTCAGTGCCTCTGAACAGTTATTAAAAAGGCGTTGCCTGCCCTTCTCCCTTGGCATGTTGCTGCCTTTGTCATGGAGAATACTCAGCTGCTTGCATCTTTCTGAAGTCGAGCATCTCTGAAGCTGTCTAGAGAGTTCACCATCTGACCAAGGCCTGAGTAGGTATAGATGTGTCATCCCTGAACACCCTAATTGTGCTTTTATTCATGATTGCCAGCTAAAGAAGCTGCAAGACCTTCAAGCCAGAGCTTGGTCAAAAAAGAGAAGTCAGAAGTAAAAGCCTGGGCGCGCATGAGCGTCAGTGGCACTTTGTGGCAGAGCTGCCGTGCCCAGTGTCACCGCGCCCCCGTGCTGTTGTGACCAGGGCAGGAGGCTGGCTGCCTGGCTGTGCTGCTGCCAGCATGTGAGAGCCAACACAGGGCATGATAGCAGCTGAGGGACTAGAACAGAAAGGTATCCTAACCGTGCGGGAGAACAGGTACCAGTTTTAAGGTCAGTAAAATGCTGGGGCCTTCCCTGTGCAACTTCCCCTTGCTTCATCTCTGCTGCCTGAAGCCCGAGAGAATGCTGAAGGTGGTAGGAAATGCAGAAGCTAGATTTCCCCCTCTTTTCAAGCAGTTTTCTTTGTATCCCAGCTGAAATTGTAGTGACAGCTTTTCCTTGAGCTGGGAATCGATGCTTTGTCCACATCACTGCCCTGAAGATGTGGGTTTCACTTAACCGTGAGCCGTGTCTGTGCACTGAGGTTATCTCTGCAGCCTGGTCAGTGAACCATAGGCATGAATGCTTATTGTAAGATGGGCTTATACGTGTATGGAAATGCTATACGTATTATTTTAAAGTACTTTCTAGTTAAAATTGGAAAACTTTGACTTAGAAGTCCAGCTGGCATTACTTCGTCTGTTACTTTCCATTATTTTGTTAAGAATGTTCACTTGACTGGATTCAGGTAAGTATGGTTAAGTTATGAGCAAAAAAGGAAGAGTAGGCATCATCTGACTTGCAATCAACCTATCAAGCATGAATTAAGCTTGAAGTCTATTTTCTTTACAAAGCTTGAACTGTGTAAATGGCAGAATGCGTTCACTGATGATTTACAATTTTGCTTCTTTGTAGACTTCCTTTGTCGTTGATGAAGTCAGTAACATCATTAAGGAGGTAAACTTAACATTCTCACTTTGGTGTGAAAGGATGATATGTTGTGTGCTGTGTGCTAAAAAAGCATTCAACAAAATCTGGTGACTAGTTAGAGGCAGGTTATTATGGAAGTGTAGGTAATCATTGATTAATTTAACCACTGTGCACCCTTTAAGTGGAAATGATACCTAGCTGTGGTTGTGATGTGTATTACAAACCCAGAAGATGATTGAAATAATTTCCCCTGCTCCTCTCTGCAGTGTATGCCTACTTCCAGGCAGCTGTTGTATGCTAAAGCCTGTCCAGATTGCATGTTACCAAAGCATAAAACCTGTGTTCTCTACGAACTGTCTGCATATGCATGTTACTGTGGTCTTCTGAGATGCTTTTCCTCTTAAACAAGTTGTTTGAAACAACTCTTCTGGTTGTTACAAAACCTGAATTTCCTGTGCACAAATTTTCTAGAGAGATTTGGGTTTTGCATCTAGAGTTCCTCTCCTAGAACAGACAAGCACCTTTTTTTTAACACGTTGCAAAACAACCAAAAGATCAGACTTCCTGTAAATTGTCTAGGTGTGCTCTAATACCTGTTCCTGTCCCTTCTGAATCTGAAATAATTTTGTGGTTATTTTTTAAACAATTTCTGGAAGAAAAAATATATCAATGAAAAAACCTGCAACTTTAATGTGCTTTTGTGCCTTAGAGGGGAACTCTCCTCATTAGGAAAATGGACTGTTTGGCTAAAGGCTTCTGTTCTGGTAGTAGCCAGTAATTACATGGGTATTTTTGTTTTGATGTTGTTTTCCAAAAATGATTGCTGCAAAATCTGAAGACCATTTCCAAAGCAGAATATGTGTGGATGGGCCATCATTCTGTGCATTTTTTTCAGTCTCTTCCAGACTGTTTAAATGCAAGACCCTTTTCATAAGTCTGGCTCCAGGACATTAGGATAGGAATTAGGAAGAATCGAGATACCACAAAGTGAAAAGAGGAAGGAATATATTGTTGTACCTTCTGTGCCTGGCTCAAACTCTGAATTACAAGATCTGTAACATTTGAAAACAGTTCCAGCAATCTGTACGGACAAGTAGCATTTAGGATATTTTCTACGAGTACCGTGTCTCATCCTCAGTGTTCAGATGGATAAACGGGATCCTCGTGGAGTGACAACGGGGCTTATTTTGTGTTTGTCACCAACAGGCCATAGAAAGTGCCATCGGTGGCAATGCCTACCAGCACAGCAAAGTGAACCAGTGGACAACAAGCGTGGTGGAACAAACTCTAAGCCAACTCACGAAGCTGGGGAAACCCTTCAAGTATATCGGTGAGCTCTACTTTGTTTTCTGTTTAAGCGGGTAGACAGCTAAGAATTTAACAACAACAAAACTGCTAGAACCATGGCTATTAACTACTCATAAGCACGTATGTACTGTGCTAAGCATAAATGTAGCTAGATGGTAACTGATGATAACAATAAACTAATAAAAGCTTCTCTGCTGACAAACAGTGACCTGTGTGATTATGCAAAAGAATGGTGCTGGGCTACATACAGCGAGCTCTTGCTTCTGGGACAACTCCAGTGATGGTAAGGAGCAAAACTGTTGGATGCTTCAACTTACAATGTTAACGCCAGTCCCCTGGAGACTAGGCCGTGTCAGTTTTCAGAGTGCTATTGTTCTGGAGCAGTAGCATACAGCGTGGCCTTTTTTCCATGTGGCTGTGATGCTAACTCTCCTAATACATTAAACGCTTTGCTGTTGTGCAAGCTACAATCTTGAGATTCTTAAACAAATCTGCATACAAGAGCATGCATTTTCATATTAATCACTGTAAGTGTCTCCTGTCTCTGAAACTTTTTTTTTTTTTTTGTCTTTGTAGGAACTTGTACTGTGAGATGGGAGAATAAGACCATGTATTGTATTGTCAGTGCCTTCGGACTTGCAATATGATTGCCTTGGAATCGGTCATCCTTCAACTCTTTTCTACTCCAGCACTTGATTCCATCTCAGCTCAAACTGTGAATGCACTGAACAACTGGTTTTAATATACTTTTTACGTAACTTTTTTCAAATGTGAAAACATGCTGTTACATGGTTTATGTTTGTACTTGGTATCGTACCAGTGTCGCCACGCTGTCTTAACACTTCAAGAACTTCTCTATAAGGTGCTAAATCTGAAATCTGCTGCAGTGTAAACACTTTCTCTAGATTTCTTTTTTAAGACCAATATAAATAAGACACTGACTTTCACACTTTGTACTCTTGGTTAGCATTAAATTATTGAAATTCATAACCATTGGTGTGACTTGTTTGAACTTAACCCTTCTGGAATTTTTTAGGAGTTCCAGTTCCCCTTCGTAAGCTGGCTAGCATGTTTCTTGGGAATAGTAGCAAGCAGTCCTTCCCTTTTCAGGCCCAGGCAATAAAAAACACTCACCCACCCCAATTCTCTGGTGACTCTGTGCTGACACAGCCTCCTAGATTCAATCCCTATACATGTTCAAACTGGGTTACTTGGATAAGAAAATACTCGAAGTAAAAATGTGTTTAAGTGGTAGTCATTCACAAGAAGGGAAATAAAACCAAGATACGATATAAAGATATAAAACTTTATTCTGAGTATTTAACAATGCTTATGCACATGAAGTCTTCAAGAAACCCAGTACTCAACTTTTGCTTGAAATACTTGTTTTGCTTCATATTCCATACTAGGATGACGTTTTCCAACATAATGGACAATTTGCTATCATTAACACAATTTCTAGACAGAATATTTAACACGTCCCCATGCACACTTTTTCAAAGCAGCATTTAATTTACAGCTTCTCATTAAACAGAGCATTTATCTTACACATTTTATACCATTTTGGTACACAAATATTCCATATTTTATCTTAATTTTACATATTTACAAACCTCTAAAATTTTTACAGTAACACAAAGGTTATTACTGGCATAAGCAAAAAAAATGGGCAAAAACTAGGTGGTTATGGATTCAAGGTTGTGTTTTGGCTCAGAGATAACCGATCAAAACCTTTTCTAGCTGGAAACACCTTTCCATTTCTCCCCCATATTAATTCCGCAGGTCTGATGGACTAGCTCTTCCTTACTGCATGGAGCCCTATGCTTCCTATTCTTCGCCAGCCCTAGGAATTGCAACTGCATTTTTAAAGCACATACTACATGTACATAAAACCGCTGCCATTAATGGGTTCATACTCAATTATAATCGCTTTCTTAAGAGTCTGTCTTGAGCACAATGTACATGGAAGTCTTGCAGTTATTTAATAGAAAGCATCTCCTGTAGGGCAGTACCTCTATATGCTGTGAGGCCTGTTTGTATACTTTTCTCATTTTACACAGCTCCAGGAGGGCTGGAGATCCTGAATTCATTTAACTGTAGCTAAAGGAAAGCCAAATTAGTTTCTTACCCAGATCTCCTCTGTTTTACCCTTAGGTTACAACATACTACTCAGCAGTGAATTTATGCCACCTGCTCCGAAGCTGTTGGCAATCCATTCTGTAATATTCCTCAAATACTGCCTCTGCTTTCCAATTGTTCACTGATAAGGGGGGTGAAATCAACATTTCTTGCTAGCCGAACTACCTGCTTCACTGCTTTTGCTTTTTCACTATGCATTGAATTTGACATGACAGTTCTTCAACCAACCTTACCATTGCACTCTAGCACATCTAAAATACAAAACTATTTTGTATGGCAAACATTGCTCAAATATAATCTCTAAAAAAAAAATAGCAAGGAAATTATTTTTGGTGAGATACTTACTTGCAGTGCACATTTCCCTATCTCAGCTCTCCTGTTTTCATTTTGAATGCAGTCATGTAGAAAAGTGAGGGTAGACAAAATGGCAAGTAAAATGGGCTGAAAACAGCTTTGGAAATCATTATTTCACAGTTAGATCAGACATGTTTTTCGTTAATGAGTTCACAAAGCATGACACTATTTCAGGGTCAAGTGTAACAACCAACTCCAACTGTCGTAAGAAGCAGTATACTTTGCACACTTGTCAAATCAAGTATTTTATCAATTCAAAACAGCACAGAAGAGAATTAAACAATATGAGGGATTTGAATACATAAGGATCACGTAAATCTGAATTTTTGAAGACCTAATTCCTGTACTCGCTTCAATGGAAGTCAAAGGGGCTTGGGATACACAGTGTCTAGCTGGCTTCAGAGTCTGACTCTGCAAATTCAAACACCCATATGCACCAAGAAAAATCATCTAGGGAATAATAAAATGAGAACGGTATCTCCTGTAGAATAAGAGGTCAACCCCTATACTTGTTAAAAAAAAATCTGAAAATAAATGCTGAAAATACAGCTGAGTACAGTTCACTGACAAAACCCCCACAGACTTGCATACCTCTGTAATGGTTTTCCTGTATGCTCTAAACTGATGCCAATTAATTAAGACATTTACCCCCACCCCAGCATTCTCTTTGTTTTAGCATTATTGTATAATGGTGCTTTGGCTTCTAACAAATAAATTATCTCTGTTACAGTAAGTTTGAAATTCCAAATATCCTCAAAGAATTCAGAGGTCTGCACTGCTTACACACACGCATACACAATCTTACCGTACTTGTCTTTAACAGATCACTGACTTAATCTGAACTATTCTTATGACAGCAAGGATGCAACCACATAAAGCAGTTCCTTTGGTCTTCTGTAAGCAAATTGCTCCCTGTGAGGTCTCCCTTTAATGCTCCCGAACAGCTACAAGGAGGTTACTGCAGTTGCAATGGCCTAAAACCGTTGCACAGAAGCAGAACAAATCCACTTTCCCCCCCAGTATAATTCAGCAAGTCTAGCAGGACTTCATTGCACCATTCAGCTTAAACTAGTTCAATCATAAGCATGATTACTAGTGTAAGCCAGCATCATTTTGTGCCTAACATATTAACAGTACTTCTTACTGTCTTCTACAGCAGCAGGGCAGAGAGATTCTACAAGAGTAAGTTGTAGTTGTGAATCCATTGAAAAAGGAAAAAAAAAAAAATACTTTCAGACAGGTCAAGTACTTGAGAACATAAAAGTAGTTAGAAACAAATAGCATCCGCTTAAATACAGAGCCGAACAGTAGTGTGGGAGGATAAAAACAGCTTTGAAACTGAGAAGCAGCAGCATTGTACTAGGAATCATGAATTCCCATGTAATTGTTCCAGCACAGACTGGAATACAGATCATCATAAAATGTACTCGTAAAAATTTCAGGCAGTAGGGGCGGCAGCTGTGCTGTGAGAGAGAAGTTTATGCACAGAGCATGCTCAGCTGTTACAGAAGTTCAGTACATGAGCAGCCAAGCAGATAACTGCCTATTGATACAATTGCATGAACAATTCTGATGTAGAAAAAGCCTCTAAAAATGAAATGTTTGGAAATATGAAATAGTACTTCGCTATGAAACTCTGTACCATATTCTTGTAAGTGTAACAATCTCCTCCAGCACACAATCACAAAAAAAAAAAGTACTGGCTTCCTTCTGAGATTTGTTGCTGCCCAAATATTTGCATTTGAGAGGACTGTTTAAAAACAAAACAGAACTAACAAAACAGCTTTGCTGCGGTGACAAAGCATGTTATGAAACCTACGTTATACAAATAATTTTGGACCACAGACGATTTTGGCTCACCAGAACTTGACTACTTGCATGTATCTCACACGTAGAACATACCTAGTAAATCCAGTTAAATGAGTTAAAAGAATGGTTTTAAGTCTATACCGCCTGTTAGAAGGAATGGAAAGCTTGTGTTTTCCTGCACAGGGGGGGAGAAAGAGAAACCTAAAGCACATCATTCCCTGCCTCCAGTTCAAATGGCAATGACTAAGGTACAAAATTGAAAGGGAAAAGAGGCACTTCATACAGCAGAGGACAATATACAAAGGAGCTAGCAAAATGCAAGAGATTAAAGACATTTTGTTCCACATAATCCCAAGGGGGGAAGAAAAACACCAAGCAGCAAAGAAGCAATTTTAAAATCAGTATACAATCAATGACACCTTGAAATTGAATTAGACTCAAAGATTTTAGTCCACAGACATCCTGCCTGCCGTCAGACATTTTATAAGATGTGTATAAATTTTGGTTTCCTAAGTTTCCACCACAACCTTCTCAAGCGTTTTTTTTTTCCCAGTTTTAACTTTGTAAACAGAAACAAGATGTCCTTCCCAGGATTTGGATAACAGCAGACTGTAGGAAAGCCAAGGAAGTGGTCCTTCTAGGAAAACTTCATAATTGCTTTAATTCCAGCTGAACAAGTCTCTTGACATCAAAATCAATCACTGTCCGATTCCTCTTTATATTTGGCTCTAATAGCTTGGCCATTCTGAAGTGGCATTTCTTCATAGTCACTCCTGTGAAACAGATTTTTTATTCTTTTTTTTTTTTTTTTTTTAACTGATCACCATGTTCTGAAGTTTTGTTAAATCTAAGCTAAACAAGGAAGTTCGAAAATGCACTGAAGCATCAAACTGTTACTTGAGTAAAAAGTTTGTATTTGTTTTGCTTCCTTGTTGGGTATATGAAAAATATATGACTTCTCTCCAGAGACTGGTATATAACAAAATGTATCCCAGCAGCTACAAGCCACTACTGACAAGGACCAGAGTGCAGAAACGGGCTGGTACTAACACCATCTAACTAAGCAAAGGCAAGCCATCTCAGAAAATGCTCGTTGTCCTAGCACAAGCTTGTTCAAGTTGGAATCACAAAATGCTTTAGGTTGGAAGGGACCTTAAGGACCACCTAGCTCCACCCCCCTGCCACGGGCAGGGACACCTCCCACCAGAACAGGTTGCCCGAAGTCCCATCCAGCCCGGCCTTGAGCATCTCCAGGGATGGGGCACCCACAGCTTCTCTGGGTAGCCTGTGCCAGGGCCTCACCACCCTTTGAGTAATTAATTTCTTTCTTATATCTACTCTATATCTAGCCTTTTCTCATTTTACTCCTTGTCCTATCACTACACTCCCTGACAGAGTCTCTCTCCAGCTTTCTGCAGTATTAACCCATCTTCACTGTTGAGCCACTTCAGTGTTCTTGGTAAAAGGTGAAAACATCAAGGGCAGATAATGAATTTGTTCAGCATCTAGCAAAGGCAGGCATGACCTGGATGGGTATTTAAGGGATACTCTATTTTTTATATTACATAAACTCACACAAGTCCCGGAAGTTTTGCTAGACTGGGTTATTTTTATTTCAGAGAGTGATGGACAGTTAAGAAGAACGAGCTTTTATCCTTCTCTGCAGCATTTCTGTATGAGCTGACCCTTTGCTAACTCTACCTGACTCCTGTAATCTTTCCCAACTTGAAAGGAATTCCTTCCCTTTCACATCTCTTGCTGCCTTCACCCCATGACCTACCAGCATCCTAATACTTAGCTGTTTGTATCAGTGCCATGGCAATCCCTTTGAGAAACCAAAAAATAAAAACCAAAATAACACACATCCTCATTGCATTTCTGTTTCAGAATAAGGCTGTTTCTGTTCTTTAGGCAGCTTATTTTCACTAACAACCTATGAAGCCTTCAATTATTTAACAAATATGGAAAAGAACATTACAAAAATAACATGGAAAAAAAAAAAATCCTCTCTACAGGTATTCTATAATCTTACCCATAAATCACATCATCATCCGAATCATTCAGCATAGAAAAAGCAGGATTGTCTTTCAACTGTGATTCTGGAAAATACAAATAAGAGTTAATTTAATGCATTAAACGTAGAAACATGGCTGCACTTCTCATCTAACACTAAAGCAACAGACTCAACAGCTTCAAAGGCAGTCATGACTACAATGCAACAAAGCTATCACAATTCTTTCCTGTAAATTCTTTACCATTCAGCCCACAACATCATGATGTTCTTAAGATTTAAGGAAATGAAGTAACTCTTGCTTTGTATTTTTAGATAGATAATTCTCCATGTTGCATAAGCAGATTTCCTCTGTTCTGCTGTTTCATGTTGTATTAGTTCAACTTGCATATAATTAAGTCATACTTCATTGTTCTGATTATTCAGAAGTTCATACTTATTTAAAAATCAGTCTTCATGAACTTGTTCATTCTAAGTTATAAAGACAGTAGACCAAAGTTGTAATCCCCTGTACGTAAGTCAATGACTAGCCAGTTATTTTTCATCCTTGCAACAGATGAAGGAAGGACTTATTGTGAGATAAAAGGAAGCACATACTTTCCATTAGCTATTTAAAACAAATCCCTCTGCCCTGTTTCAAGACCACCGTTTCTTGTATAATGTGTTCCTCCTTAGCTGCTGTTCGTAATTACACACAAGTAAAATTCAATCCATCAACTTGTCAAAAACATCTTTTCCTGGAAGGTTTTTACTTCATAACTTCTGTAGGCTGATGCTTCTTGCAACCCTTTATCCTCACCCAACCGTTTGTCTTGTCTTTAACAGAAAAAAGAGCATCTTTACGTAACAGTTCAATTCATCTCAAGTCTAAAAAGTTTAGAGAAAGGAGAAAGCACCAGCAGAGAATGCACTCTGTATGAATATTTATTTTACAGAATCTTTATCTGTTAGAGAGGAATAATGCTTCATAATCATCATGCGAATCAGATTACATCTTCTACTTAAGGGAGGGGAAAAAAAAAGCACTACAGGTTTAATCATTTACTTCCCTTTAAACAGGGGCTGTGCAACCCTCTCTCCACAGCACATTCCTCCTAGTTGCCCCCACATTATAGATCAGCTTAAGTCCTACTTTTCCATCACCCTGTTTTTCATATTTCAGTCAAGTTCGTCAGCATATCAGTATATTAACTTTATTGTTACAACGAAGTATGAGTGAAGTATTCTTGCTCTTTCAGAGCTGTCCATGAGTAAATTACAAGTTTGAGCATTATATGCAAACATACTGACTATAAACTTGATCAGAGAAGAGCAAGAGAATTCAATCTAGCTTATTAGTTGTATAGATTTTAGTATTCCTTCATATTCCCAATACTAAATTGCCCAGGAGCAGTGCAGCCTCTGCTTATGTCAATCCAAAGCAAACTGAAACAGTAATGAGGCAAGAAAAAGATAAGGATATCACACAGTACAAACTAATACGCTAGATCTTGTCATGTCAGTTTAACAAACAGTTGCTTACACTCACCATATAGTGCATTCTTTGAGGGGGAATACACGAAGGCTAATGTGTAGAGATAGAAGTTCAATAAACCATAAAATGATAAGAATTCTGCTGGTACTAAGCGTCAAGGATTCTACTCAATGCAACTCCATACACATTAACTTTGGAAACAAGATACAAAACATATGTAAATTGCTTCAATGGAAAGGATGTTTATCGTACTAACGTTTGAGAGTATGACTGACTAAACGCAACTGCATTTTATTTGTTTTTAATTTAATGACAATTGGTGTACTCGAGCTCTTTCTAGGTATAGCTCTAACCGAAGATAAATCTTTTGTTTTAACACAAGTAAAATTAGCAGAGATAAGGCCTACTCTTTAGTGGAATGCATGGTATAATTGAATAGTTCAGTTTTCACTACTAAAATAAAGCTGAGTTCAGGGAGTTCAGTAATTGGGTGTGAGGTGCTTTTTTATTATTATTTTGAAAATGGAGTTCTTGTGGGCATATCAGTTGACAAGGAAGAAGGACTATGTACAGACAGAACTCAAGGTGGGCTCTGCCTTCACTTTGGGAATATACTAGAGGCTTTGCTCACTGATCTCTACTGGCACCCAATGCGTATCTAAAGCTTATCAGTAACAGGATCAGTTGCAGTCACACAGACACTTTCAGAAAGTACAACGGACTAGGATCTTATGGTTCAGATTCAGAAATATCCTTTGTAATTCTACTGCCAACAGACATCAGAAATAGTCTCTCTCAAGCCAGTTAAATTCTCTGATATGACCTCTTCCACATGTAGATTGCACCAGTACACAAACACATTTTTGGTGACTTCTAAACTGTTAATTTCTCAGGTATTTTGGTACACCCCATACCAACTGATGGGTTGAATTCAAGCAGAAAATAGTCATTTTTTTCCACAATAAATTGTTAAAATTACTTGAATACATGCATATATGGGCCTTCATTCCTTCTGAAGAGTATCAAACACAGTTGTGGTTTATTTGATGGAAACAAATTAAACTGAAACTCAGCTCATAATCTTTACAAATAGCCATTAGAAAATGATGACAAGAAACCTCAATCAAAATTGATTGAGTATCAAAAGCACACCTCGAAGGCAAAGGACTCAGTCCTTAGGTACATCATCTTTAAGTACCTTCTAAATAAAACCAGATTAATGCTCCTAGTTGAGCAGCATCACAACAAAAGGATATAATTCTGATAATGAGTTGATAGCTCAGCAACAAAGTTGTCCTGTAGCACTTGTGCTCCAAAGCGCAGATAGAGTATAACAATGCTGTGGGGGGGAAAAATAGTGAGAGCATATATACTATGCCTTTAAACTTCAAAATTGAAATGGTAGCTTGATTGAACAGTGTATCAGAGAGTCATAGAACAGTCTGGGTTGGAAGGGACCTTAAACATCACGTAGTTCCAATCCTCCTGCCATGGGCAGGGACACCTCCCACCAGACCATGTTGCCCAGGGCCCCATCTAACCTGGCCTTGAGCATCTCCAGGGATGGGGCATCCACAGCTTCTCTGGGCAGCCTGTGCCAGGGCCTCACCACCCTCATGGGAAAGAACTGCTTCTGACTATCTGATCTAAATCTACCTTTTTTTAGTTTAAAACCATTACTCCTTTGTACTCCTTATGGTGGTAGCAGAAATAATATAAAGCTAACTTTAAGAACCTTAAGAAAGGGTTCAAAAAGTAAGAAGTGCTAAACACAGCTGTCATATCAAAATGACATGTCTCAGTTTCACTGAAGATTTTTATTATCAAAAAATATATTTATAACGTTCTTTTCAGGGCTTTGAAAATTAGAGTATTGAGAAATGTACTCTGAAATGCCTTACCTAATGACAAGCACTATGAAGGTTAATGCAGTCAAGAATTTTAACCTGAGATCTGAAAAAGATTGAGAAAATTTATTAGAGAATTTAGACCTTTGCGTAGAAGACAACAGCCTGCTTAGTGAAGAACCCCCCAAAATACTTACCAACATAAGGCATGTTACGAAGTTCTGAACATGCCCTCACTATCAGGAACAAAAGGTAAAGAATGTATGTGGTTGCCACCACAAGGAAGAAGATCTTCATTCCCTATAAAAAGAACATTAGTTTTTATTATTTAACAAGGTTTGCTCTATTCTTCCTTTCTTCCTTTACGTTCTACAAATAGAAATAGTTTTCCAAAGCACAACGTGGAACGGTGCATTTATTCAGGGAAAGTATGCTCATGAAAGGATGGCTATATGTGAACGTAGGTTCTTGAGGAACATAAAGAAAGGATGTTTAACAGAAGAAGTAATTTTGTTCACTGAATTCAGATGAGTGCTGAATCTCAAGGATTATCTAAAAACAGATTTCCCGAGAATGATACAAGAAACCATGTAAATTATATCTTGCCCTTCAACAAGGAATTCCTGAAACTTACTAGGACAGAGGATTTTGGCAGGAGTCAAGATATACAAAGCTGACTTAATAAGAGGCTTAAAAAAATTGTCTTTCAGTCCCAACAGTTGTAAGTCCATGACTAAACTTCTGGTATTGAGTTTCCAGATGCCCAAGGTTATTGCAAGACAATTACTTTTCTCATATGGGATGGAGCTCACTATGGCTTGTGCATGATCTGAACAAAGATGTAAAGTACGCTAGTCAAAGTTAGACCACCTGGCCAGCATGTCCTATTTTCTAAACTGTGGTTTAAATTAAACAATTTAAAAGCAAGGTAACATTTCTGACTTACCTGGAAGTTACCTGTGTCAACCCTGTATTGGTATGTAGGATCACGTACTTCATTGACACTATAAAAGATTCAAAATGAAAAAAAATGGTTGTTACATCATTACAAAAAACAAGGTTTAAAAAAAATACACTAACAAAGAAAGGGTTTAAAGTTACTATAAAAAGCTTATAACTAAAGACCTTGGCTGTTTAAATTGGTGCAATGCCATCGATTCTAATGACAGCATACAGTACATGACATTCTCCTCCTTTCTAAAACTCAATTTGCAAAGGATATGGAAGATTTCAGTAATCAGCATGTCTAGTCTCCCCACTCATATGCAAAGAGCAACTAAGCTGGTGAAGGGACTACAAGGAGCAAGTGATGGCATTGGAGTTGTTTAGTCTGGAGAAGAGGAGGCTGAGAGGAGACCTCATCACTCTCTACAACTACCTGAAAGGAGGCTGCAGTGAGGAGGGCAGCAGTCTCTTTTCTCAGTTGAGAAGTGATATGATGTGAGGCAATGGCCTCTGCTTGCACCAGGAGAGGTTTAGATTGGACATTAGGAAGAACTTCTTCACAGAGAAGGTTCTAAAGCACTGGAATGGGCTGCCCAGGGAAGTGGTGGAGTCCTCCTCCCTGGAGATATTTAAGAGATGTGCGGATGTGGAATGTGGTTTACTGATGGGACTCAGTAGGTCAGGCTGATGTTTGGACTTGATTATCTTAAGAGTATTTTCAAAGTAGATGATTTATTTTTCTACCTATTTTTTAGAAAATGTATTATCTTGTAAATTTCCATAAGCCTTCAGGATTTAGTGTTTCAATTTTACCCTTGGTGATAAGAACCATACCTAAATAATAATTGCTGTTTAAGCCTTTAATTCATACAAATTCTGCTGACAGGACATTAGTACCAGCATTCCCTGCAATTGCACTGCTTTCATTGTACACAACGCACAATGGCATGGTAAAGGCTTTATATATATTGAGAAATAAAATAATAGGCAAACACTTCAGAGAAAATGGTTCCAAACCTGAGAAATTTTTCTGTATGGGGAATATTGACAGTATTTTGTGAGTGAAGCAGAGAAAGAGAAGAGAAACACTGAACGTGGCAAAAGAAGTTAGTTTTTAGGAGGATCTGGCTATGCTCTGTCAACTGCAATTGTGCAGGTTGAATTGTTAAGAAAGTTTTATCAAACTGCAATAATTAACTGCAGAGAAACTGCTGCTTCAAATACTAAAAGCTAACTGTGAGGGTGTGTTTTAGGGAACCATAACCTACTGGCAAAGTAGCGATCTCTAGCTTTCACTGTAATTTATAAAACTATGTACTTCTAGATTGTCCATGAAGACTTCTATTTTCTAATCAGTCACATTTTGCAAAATAGAAAATAAGAATTTGTACTCTACTCCTCTACCACAAAGTATTAAGAAACAGATATCATTAATTATAAACAATCTTCTCATTCCTGTATAATTTCAGTTCATTACTTTTGCACCAAATTCTAAATTACTTACGTTTGCCATATTCCTAATGTAACAGAGGCAAGCCACAAGAGTCCAACGATAAAGAATTTGGGCAGATAGAAAGTTAAGCACTTCCTTTCTCCCTGTTAATAAAACAATAGTGTAGTCAAAGTGTGAACTCACATTTGAGATTTGATTCATTCTTGACAGAATAAATAACCATTTTCTTTGTTTCATTCAAGATTATAACTAGATTAAGAAATCCATGTTCAGTACTTTTAACCTGCACAGTTAAGTGCAGAATACAAAAGGCTGTATAATCACTCGTGTTAAAGGCAAAATACAAGAGATTTGGGACATCCTATTCATAAGGTCCCACATATTTTACTGATATTGAAACTAAAGGAATATGCTCCAGAGTTCGTATTTCTCTTATGTAGTATCTTAAAGTCGTTTTTAAAAACAGTAACAACAAAACCAACCACCATCAACAATAACAGTAACCTTCAAACAAGAGCAAAGCATAATGGTATAACAACTCCAAAGGCTGGCTTGCAATAGTTTGGAGTGGACTGTCCCAACTATCTCATTTAGGTGCAATTGTCTCACAACAAGCTATTTCACCTCAAATCATTTTAATTCTGTTTGTCACATGGTACTTTACCATTGGAATGTCACTTTTTTTCCTTAAAGTTGGTTTTACATTGGTCACTTTTTGAGAGAACTGAACAAACCAGTACTGTCTTCCCAGTAATTACTAGATACCGTTGCATCCCTACCTGTACTCTTATACCATGGTAGACACAAAGCCAGAACAACAACAATGCGCACAGAAACAGCGACTGGAATAGATCATCCAGCATTCCAGGAAACCAACTGTTCACCAGAAAAGAAAGGGGGAAAAACGGATCTGTAATAAAGTAAGAAAAAAAAGGTTAAACAGAAGTGAAAAAGCACACACTTTTTATTATGAAAAGTAGAACTCATCTTCGTAGGAAAGAGAAGATACAAAAACCACAGATTTTACAAATTACACCAGTAAATGAAGTTGAAGTCTGCTGTATTTTAAAGTAATTTGCAAAGGAAATGGTGCCTCCAGCAGCAATATTCTATACTGTAAAACTAGTCTAAAATAGTTGCCAACGTTTCTAGAAGATTTCATGTTTTATAAGACCTTCTGCTAAACCACTGTTCTTGGTGATAAACTAAAAATTACCACAGAATGACTGAAAGGCAAATATTCTTCGGTACTGATAGAAGTCCTAGAATTTGATGTACTTTACAAGACCAAAAGCAACTTCCACTTTTAAATAAAGCATGCATATCTTAAGAATAAAGAAGTGAGGCTTATCAGGCAAATACAAAAACTGCACTTACATATGAAAGGTTCATTATGGTTGCAGCCCTCTATTCCCATCAGTTTTAAACAGAGTTGACACTCATGGGAATGAAAATAATGAAATCTACCTATTGATTATGCCCTTAAATTTGATACACTTAGAAAGGGTTGCTTTCTATAAATGAGCTTTCTGAAGCCCTATAAACAGCTCCTTGCAAGATCAAGGCCAAACAGCCTTGTCTGTCTTTCTTTTTATTATTTATTTATTTATTTTTAAGAGCTTTTATAAAAATTCCAGGACACACCTACCGTTGTAAAGGAGGAGGAGAGGAAGGAGGATGGACATCCATTTCTGTTCAATACCCCAGTCTCTCATGGAGAATTTTCGTAGAGAATGTGCAAACAGACACTATAAAACAAACAAAACCCCACAATCTTACACAGGAGAAAAGCAGCCTTAATGGTTTTATCACAGTAAATAGATACAGCACATTGCAAATACTACTTCACAAGGTCTGACACTGTTAACAGTAAAAGAGGCACAGCTCCTAGCTTCTACTTCTGCATCAACTTTGCTGGCTTACCCCAATGCAAATTACTCTATGGCAAACTGAAAAGGAAACCAGCCACTAGTTACTGGTCACACACTATGAACAACTTCCACACTTCCACTTAATTAAACTCACTCATTAAAAAAATCCAGATACTACGCTAACATTCACAGTTGCTCAGTGAGTGACATCACGTATGTGAATGAAATGCTATGTAAATATTAAGTGCTATACTACCCTGGTATGAAAATTCTGCATTTTAGTTGCCTATGTTGTTTGTTTTCCCCAAAACACGTCTATTCCAGAGGCAAAACTAGGCGAAGATGAACAATCTAAAGTGCAGTGTAATTTAGGTTTGTAAGGGACCTCTGCAGGTCTCTGGTCCACCCTCCCACTCAAGGCAGTGACAACTGAAGTTAGATGAAGGTTTATGGAGTTAAATGGAGCTGGTGACTGGTCACAGGCGGTGTTCCCCAGGGGTTGGTGTTGGGGCCCATCCTCTTTAATATCTTTATTGATGACTTGGATCAGGGAATTGAGTGCATCCTCAGTAAGTTCACAGATGACACCAAGTTGGGGGGGAAGTGTCAATATGCTGGAGGTAGGAAGGCCCTTCAGATGATCTAGGAAGTCTTTTCCAACCCTAACGATTCTATGATAAGGTCATATTCAACTGAGTTTTGCCCATTTTCAAAGACAGTGAGCCAACACACACTCTGGGCATCCTATTCTAATGTCTGAGTCCACCTGCACTGCCAAAAAATACTTTTTTTCTAGCATCTAATCAGAATTTCACTTATTTGAACAAAATTCTGTCTCAAATTTAAAATTAGTGTTTAAAAAAAAAAAAACAAACAAAAAAACTTTCCTCATTTATTCTATTTTCTTCATGCCCCTTCAATGCCACTTACAAAATCATAGAAGCAGCAACTAAGTAAGTATTTTAGAAACATTTTTAACACCCCTTCAGCAGTATCTCAACTATACTGCCTGGGGCTAAGTTACTAAACACAGCACTACAGTGCAGCATTTACCAGCTGCCTACATAATATTCTCCAAAATAACTGGAAGAAAATCTTACCGTGACCATAAAAGTAAGAACTACAAAAACAAATCGGAACCAGATTTCTACTTGTGAAAAAGTTGGATTGTAGGTCTTCCACTACAAGAAAAGAGAAGAAAAAAAGTTTAACATTTTAAGAGGGTTCACACAACATCAATAAATAACACACTTTGCAGTTACTGAAAAGTCTTTTGGCTTTTCAAAATTTGAAGGTATAACCAAATTCCACCAAATCACTATGGAAAGATAAATTCATACCAATTTTCTTCCAAGTTAAAGCTTTCTCTGAATAAGATGGAAAAAAAAAAAAGGGGGGGGGGGGGAACTAACCAATGAAAAGATAACCAAGATAACCAAAGCACCCTAGCATCTTTGCTTCTCTTTTACCCAGCCACTTTGTAACATGCTCATTGTGCTGTCATATCTTAATGCACTTCTCAGATGGAAAAGGATGTTCTTTATTGACTTCTGTTTCATATTCAAAGTTTGGACTTCAATAATTGAATAAACTCACTGTGTTTTTCTTCATTACCAAGGTCAAATGCATAAACTGATTATGAAGATGATAAGGTGCAGTTGTACTTCCTGTAATGAGTCTGTGTTCTTAAAGCTCACTATTTTCAGTGAAACGGAAGATTTAAGTAAGGGAAGATTAAATGAGCTAACCAGAAATGAAGAACTTTTTCACAGGTTAAACAGCAAAAGCTCCTTTAGTCCTCTAATTATTCTGAGGCAGAGATATTAATTATAACATGCCAGTTTGCATAAGCTCTGTTCTGTTGACAGATTATGTTATACCTGGTATGCTTCTCTTTTGAAACCACTTCTGTAATGCACATGCTCTGCCCATCGGACAAGAAGCTTTACCTTTCAATTGATTTAATCTGTCAGCCTCTGTCTTGTCTTTTTAAATTGCAAATGCAAAATGAAAATTTGATGTGGAGAATGCTGATATACAAAAGGAAATCAATTATTTCAACTGAGATCAACGTAAACCACTGTACTAATGAAATAAGTTGGAAATTTTTCTTGCTGTGGGAAAGCAGAGCTTTTGAATTAGGTTTTTGGTTTTGTGTACAAGTCTACATTAAAGGAAACCTGCAAAGCAAGATGATAAACCATGCAACTATAAATAACTATAAATGCTCCAACATTTCATCCTGCTTAAATCTGGAGCAAAGCAAAGAGCTTGTGAGATTGCTTTGAACCCTCAGCTTATTTTTAATGATGCACTTTACAAATTGGAGCATTTCAAGTATCAATATTCAGGAAGCTCATTTAGTATATAAAAAACATGGGTGCTTTACAGTAGCTTTTGCTTGCCGCCTGCCTACTCTGACCCACACAACATTATATACAGGTAGAATACAAGACAACAACCTGTACAGTAAGCTCAGTTTAATTTTCTCCTAATGCATGTTTCTGAACTTTTTGGAGTCACCCAACACACACTGGTGATTTTAACTGTTTCAACAAGCAACTTTTACCACTATGAACTGAGCTAGACGTTCCACTAGGGATTGTCTGCTTATTTTAACTAAACAAACATTTTTCTCTTCCTCTTAAGCAGAGATGAAAAAATTTCTTCATTTGAGTCTGTTAAATCTTTCTGGCCCTAGAAAAAGTCTGGAAAAATCTTGTTGATTCAGATACACCTACTGGAAAAGACTGAAAAAGATACCATTCTGTAGAGAGGCAACATCTCCGTAAGGAACTGCAGAAAACTGGAATTTCTAGTCTAGCCTGCCTACTGTTAAATATTTCCCAGGAATTACACTAAAATTATCCGTCCCAGAAAACAGCACTAGAGTTCTGGAAGGAAAATGTTTCTTTATAAAAAAAATATTGGATTAGATCATTATTAATAGCAAATGATAAAATAGTTCTGAAATTAGTAGTAACAAAAAGCTTCATTACGATGAAATGAGGTAACTTTTTATTACAGTTAAAGCATGCTTTTACACCATCAGTAATTAGAGATCTCTTTTGCTAGTAGCAAACTTTATACTTACTGTGAAAGTGATATTCTTGGCGTATGTTAATTTATTTAGATCTTCAAAGCTAACAAATATGTTGTACTGAGTGTAGTTCAGGTAGCCAAGGTGAGCAACAATGATTTCACTGCATTTCTGTGAACACGTACAAGGAAGAATAATATGTAAAAGCCTTCAATTTGTTCTACAATATTTACTGGTACCACAGGTTGGAGAATTTGTTTCTGAATAGGCAAACATAAATGATGTTTATAATGTGTCTTACCAAACTTGATCAGTCAAAGTCAGATTCAAACAAGACCCACAGATAAAAATTCCTCGAAAGATAACAGATATCAGTTTCTTCTTTCTTTATCAGAAGAAACTGATAAAGTGAGTCAGCAGGATCAAAAGTTGAACTGATAAACAAGCTTTTGACTAAAGCTGGTGAAAGAAACTGCCTGCAGCACCAGGGAGGATTTGGATAACTGTCAGTCAAGGTCTGGCTCACTGAACTGTGAGATGTGGCAATCTTGTACTAACTTATTATAAAGGTTAGCAGGAAGAAAGAGAAAACCCAAACACACTGCTCTCTTGGCTGCGTGCAACTAAATTTGGGTTCTTGAATTTCTGTAGACTTCTGCCTGTGCGTACACGCACACAAATTTGATTTGCACTTTATACTTATCACCAAAAAACTTCATCTCTTCCCTTGCTAAAGGATTCAAATATGACAAGTTGTTTCCAGTGTCTCTAAACTCAAAACTTACAGTTAAAATTACACTAGAAATTCAAAACCATCAACATCCCTTCTCAGGTGGAAAGAAAATCGATATTTTTAAAAAAAAAAAAAAACAAAACACAAATGCTAGCTGAATTAAAGCAGTCTCTGTGCTAGGCAGTGGACATAAATTTGTCTCTCCTCTGAAGCCTTATACTCAATCTTCTAAACAAATATTCCTTTTTACAGTATTGTTAATTTGTTGAAGTGTCCAAGCAGCACACACTGCTTCATTGGCAGAAGAGCTGTGCTAACAAGAAAGAGGGGTCTTTTAGAGGTAATAGGCACAAACCACAGAAGGAAACAAACAAGAAAAAAAAAAAAAAAGATGGATAGACAGATAGATATCTTGCTTAGCATTGCTAGCTAGGTTGCAACTACAAATGAAACCCTACTCTGGAGTCTTTCCTGAGATGTGCTTAAAGATATCTTCTTCTCATTGACAACATAATGTAGTATGCACACAAATATTTAAAACAAGAAGCATCAGAGCTTTCTTCAAGCAGACACATACTTGTGCGCAGCTGAGTAACCTTGTCCGGTTGTGAACTTGATTATTAACATATGGCGTACTTCCATCCTTCACCACTCCGAGCACTTTCACTGTCATAGTAACATTTCTTTTGAGTGACACTGTAATTAAAGAATAAAAGGTTAAACTATTGTTACATGCGGAAGTATGGAACTCAAAAAGAGTTCCAAATAAAGTTTAAAATATATACGGTATCCAAAGATTACTTGGTTATACCTTGCAGAAGTAAGGTTCTATTATATTAATTAATAATAACAACAAAATACACCAATCTTTTCATTATGTATTTAGGCATAAATGCCCTGTACTGAATCTTAACAAATTAAAGAATTCCTGATTGCATTATTTCTCATGCATTTACAGGGAGGCTTTACTGTGCAATTCATATCATTATATATATATACACATATATATAATCTCCCCAAAATGAAGAAACAGACACACATTCTCTGCATACTACTGTTTTCACAGAAATAACAATCAATCTATCCCATAGAACTGTTGCATCCAGTTCTCAAATTTAGTTGAGTCCATGCCTTTATTGAGGACAAGGGGTGAAGGAGAAGAGACTGTGTCAGGAAAAACACATTACCAGCCATAAAGCAACAGGGTCACATACGTGGCAGATGAAATTAAAGAAATTATAGTATACAAAATTAGGTTGTTATAACAGTTTCTTTAAAACTAGGTAAGATTCTCACCATCATGCTGATCCAATTCCACTACACAGGTCAGCCACAGTTGCTGGTTGTAAGTAGACAGTGGTGGTGAACTTAAATTAAAAGGCTTTAGCTGTAAAAAAAAACAAAACAAAAAACATCACAAGGTTAGCACCAGTCATTATTCTATTACAAGATGCATCTGCAGTAATAATGATAAAAGGTATGTTAGTGTCAGTATTTTGGGGAATAGATTTAATATACGCTGTGTGGACAGTATGATAAGCACCCCAAATTTAAGTCTTCCAGAGAAGTAGCTAAAGCAGCATATGTATTTTGACCAGCAAAGTAAGAAGTAAGGCATGAGTACTTAAAGCACATAAAAGCATCAGCAATAAAAACAGTTCAGATATGAAAGTCAAAAACCTAAGACTTAGCCTAAGTATATTTCTAGCACTTTACATCAAGTGAGATTTGTGACAACCCCCATCCCCATCTGCTACAGAGTTGAAATGATTTAAAGCTTAAGTATGAAAAAAAAAAAAAAACACAACTATTTTCCATTAGGTTTTCTAGAAATTCCATAGTCAAAAGCAAGGGAAATACGGTTAATGGATAAAATCTATGTGCAGGAAAGCCTTTTCTTATTTTAATTATTATTTTTTTTTAATCCACCTATAGCACAGTACCAATTCAAGCTATTCGCGTAATCCAGCACTATTTTATCTGTTCTTACCTTTAGGCTGTTATTTAAGTCAGTTCTTGCTACAGAAGTTTCAATTACATTAGGACCTGCAAAATATTTAAAAAGAAAGACAATAATATTAAAGTAACAATATAAATACAGAATTTCAAAACACTGTACTAATTACCTCCCCATAAAGCAGCAAAATAGTATCCCACTTTGCAGATGTTTGAACTGAAGGGTAAATCACTTCAGCATCTCAATAGCATTAATAAACTTGGCCTGAAAGTTTTCCACCACTGACTTCCTTTAAGGAAGCTCATTCTCAATTTCAAAATTTCAATTCTCAAGTACATACAAACTGCCTGGACAGCTTTTCAGAAAGCATTTTTGTTATGAAACACATAATTTAAGTTCAATAAGTGCTCGAAGTTGATAAATCATCTTATTTCAGTAACTGTTAACAAAAACAATAGAATGAGCGTGTTTTTTTTTTTTTTTTTAAAGATACTGGAGCAGAGATTGTAATCATGGTTTTCAAGAACAGCAGCCCAAACAATAAGGAGGTTCTGCTGCCATAACTGCTGCTCCTTTAGCAAGCAATATACTAAAGCTTTCTAAAGCAGCTGACTAAAAAATGCTGTGCTCTTCCTAAAAAAATAAAAACATACACACAACAACAACAAAAAAGATTAAACTATATTATTGTTATTGCTTTTAGTCTTGCTAAGTTAACAGAGTCCTGTCTGAAAGCAGGAAATCACTCTGAGGTGGGGAACATGAAAACTGCATAGGTACAGAAAATGACTTCTGTACTCATCTCACCCAGAGATGACAAGGACACATTAGGAAAAGGGAAAGAGAGCAAGTGGAAGTTGGGAAAAAAACAAATCTGCATCTGATTTGGGTTACAAAATCCAAAGAGCTTAATTTGAAGTGACTGTTGCTATCTTCTTTACTCAGATGTAAGACATCTGCGACCCTGCAGACAGACATGTTGAGTATGGGGAACACCATACACAGGCATCACAGAAAATCTGAATGCATCACCTTTCCATTTACATAGTGGGTTTGGTGAGTTTTACTCACTCTGTGCCCTTTGAAGAGTGAATACTCTATTGTTCATGCCCCTCCCTCTATTCGCAGCAAGCATGAAATTGTCAACAAAAGACATTAAAAATCATTGCAGTTTAAGCATTAAGTCAATGGTTCTCCTCCCAAGGTAAACACCTTTCTTCCAAAAATAATTTAATTATTATAATAAACTGCGTCCATGCTTTGTCAACAAAGCCATCCAGCAAACCAAGCTCACAGGGACAGGAATTCTTCAACCAGGCCAACTCCTGAAGGGAATGGCAGGCAAGTCCTAGAACCCCAGCCCCATGCAGATGACCGAGCCTTGCTTACAGCAGCCAAGTCCTCCCCAGTTTGGGGGACTCGATAAAATCCTTAAATGGTTGTTAAATGGGGTCAGGTTGCTTAAAGAACACAACCAGTCCCTCCCTTTCCCTCTCCCTGTCTGCTGTTTAACTTTTCTGCTGAAGCTATCCTAACAGCTGAGTGTTAGCATGCTAAAACTTCAGTGATAGCATGCAGACTCCTCTTCCAAGTACATTTTAGACCCCAAAAAGTTCTCTGACATGAAATGTGGAGAGTTCAGACACTTCCCATATGTACCCTGCATCTTTGTAGACCAGACTTCCAGAAGTATCTCTGATATCCAGGACAAGATCCAGCCACTAAGCACTCAGCCTCCTAGATCTTATCATGACTCCCACAGAGGTCTTTGGACTTAGGGACCTGAGTTCATGTGTCCAACAAATGAAGTTTGTACTATTACATTACTAAAATGTAAACATTTTTAATTTCTGTTGCACTTACACCTCAAAATTTAGAAGACTTTATAGTTACGAACTTCCCTCAAAGGAAATCCAGTATTAGCACCATTATTTTACAGACTAAAATGTAAAGAAGAAAATTAATGTAGTACTCAGCTGAAAAATTATGTTATAAAGGTTTTGTTTTGTTTCTCTTTACTGACTCCCCCTGCAAAGCAGTTGCACATACCAAATCTGTGCAGGTAGTAAGTACCCCTATGAAAAAAATGTGACATACAAAACACCTCCCTCTCCCCGTAAAAATAATATTTCCTCAGATACCTCAAGGGCAGTAAGCTCATTAGCACTTACACACCCCTATAAATATCAACACATGTAGATAAAGCATGCAAAAACTTTTTGTTTTAAGAAGGCAACATCCTTACCTGCTATTCCTATGAAGACTGTCAAACCAAAACAGATGAAGAATACTACAAAGACCAGGACAAAATGCCTTTTGGATAGTGTATATAACCGCATCGGTGCCAACCTACGGGAAGCAGAAGAAAGCACAGAATTAGCCATCAGTCATATTTCTAAAGAAAAAAAAATCCCATTCACTATCCATTCCTCCACAAAGAAAATCAGACCAATCTCTGTGGTAACATGTAACACTAAAAGAAAACACCTTAACACTACTAGGGATTATCAGACATATGTGTGGGCACCCATATCCGGATCCTGAAGCAGACTCATTTTGCACGTTTTTTTTTAACACTAGGATTTTTTATTGTCCTAAGACCTGAGTAAGAAAGTATTTTCTAACTCAGAGGGAGAAAAAGTCACTTTTTTTGGTTCATAAATTAATCATTTAAACATCCAGAATACCAGATTTGCCACAATGCCAGCTTAAGATAAAAGAATTGACATCACTAACTTGCTTACCTGCAGAGGATCTTGTGATCCAGCATTTAGTTTTGAGTTGTGTCAGAACTGAGCTATGGCATAGTTAATTTTCTGCTGCTATACCAGTCAATAAGATCATAGAAAGCTGCCCTGTTTATACAGGAAAGTTGTAGGATTTGGGAGCAGTGGGTCTGGAGGGTTGTTGTTTTCTAATAAAGCTGTAGGAGCAATACCCGACTGCACCACCATGGAAAGGAGTGAAAGCATTACGACTAAGCACAGTGATCAGCTTGGGATAAAATTTCTTTTCACCATCCAACAGTGGTGTTTGTACTGGCCAACCAGATTAATGAAGAAATAAATGCATTAAAACTGGCGGCATCCTTTCCAAAAGCCCATCCCAACTTCTGGGAGCAGGTACCCCTGGGCCTGCATGCCTGGGAACACGCAAGGCAAGCAATTAATTCACTTTTAACCAGCAAAAGCATGTAACCGTAGAACCATTTAGGCTGGCAAAGACCTCTAAGATCATCAAGTCCAGCTGTTAACCTAGCTCTGCCAAGCCTACCGCAAAACCATGCCCCTAAGCACCACATCTACACAGCTTTTATACCTCCTCTTGAGTCACCTCCAGGGATGGTGACTCAACCACCTCCCTGGGCAGCCTGTTCCAATGCTTCACAACCTTTTCCATTAAAAAGTTTTTCCTAATATCCAACCCAAACCTCCCCTGGTGCAACTTGAGGCCAGCTCCTCTCATCCTGTCACTTGTTGCTTGGGAGAACAGACTGATACCAACCTCACCACAACCTCCTTTCAAGTAGTGGTAGAGCATGATAAGGTCTCCCTGAGCCTCCTCCTCTCCAGACTAAACACCCCCAGCTCCCTCCTGGATTATGAGGGCTTCATTCTGCTCCCACCCCTATCTACCACCTGAGGGGCTGAGCACCCAGAGAACAAGTGGTCTTGCTGCTAAAGACCAAGGCAAAGAAGGCATTAAGTTCCTCAGCCTTTTCATCTCCTTGCTGTGCTTCCCCCCACATCCAATAAAGGACTGAGATTCTCCTCAGTGCTCCTTTTCTTGTTTATCTATTTATAGAAGCATCTTTTATTGGCTTTAATGGCAGTAGCCAGATGCGCTTTGGCCCCTTCTAATTTGGTCCCTGCACAGCCTCACATCATCTTTGTAGTCCTGAGAGGCCTGCTCCTTCTTCCAAAGGCTATAAACTCTCTTTCTTGTCCTGAACTCTAGCCAGAGCTCTGTTCAGCCAGGCCAGCCTTCTTCCCTGCTGGCTCATCTTTCAGCACATACAGTCAGCCTGCTCCTCTGCCTTTAGGATTTCCTTCTGGAAGAGCGTCCAGCCTTCCTGGACTCCTTTGCCCGTCAGAACCGCCTCACAAGGGACTGGGATTATTAATCATAATGTAAATGTTATTTAAGAATCACTGCAACCTTTCCAAATGAGGTGCTGCAGAACAAGTGACATCTGTTTTGCATGTAAGATCCAAACTGCAATTTAGCTCACCAAGGTGGGGGGGGAATGAAAGGGGAAAAGAAATCCTTCACGGAAGAGCAACCACTGGGGCTATTCAATACACAGAAACCAGGTCTGAAATTGGAAAGCTCCTGGCTTGAGAACGACTGCAGACAGGAGCCTCATCATCTATGCACAGGGAAGTGCCACATAAGCTCATGCAGATCTTAACAGCTTACATCTGGGAACATGCCTAACAACTACAGTCTGGTGCAGGATACTTCTGACTCGCTAGGCACATTTCTGGTTCTTTTCATGAGCTTCCCATTCCCCAAGGTTTTGCAGAGAGGTGTATGACGTGAGCATGAAAAGCAGCTTCATCTCCACAGCCCTTAGGGGCAAGCTGCCAGAGCTCACTCAGCTATCAGCAGTTAGCACCTTGGCTTACTCCTGCACCAGAGCACAGACTGCTCACAGTCTTTCAAAGAAGCACGTTCCAGACATTGGCTCGTTCTTTATTCCAGCATCTCCGAATGGTGCAACACCTAGCAGTCAAGATGGGTATGAATACACATGAAGAACAGGCGTGCTGACACTTTACAAGGAGAGGAGATCACAGAGCGTGGACATGGTGTGCCTTTTTCTCTCTTCTTTCATATGGGTACTCTTAAAGACTCATTTCAGCAACTGAGTGTACGTGCTATTGCACAGGTCAATAAGGCTGCACAGATCTGTCCAGAAGAATTGAAATGGCAGAAAATCAGGATAAGAAGAAAAAGGTGAAAAACAAACAAAACAATGAAATCCTCCAGTCTGTGGGATCCTGTAACAGAAGACTTTCAGCTCTTTGAAAGAAATCCACTGATTTCTGGCCCTCAAAGTTTGAAAATACAAACTTCTGGAGATGCAAGAGCCAAACACAAGATACGTGGAACACAAAAGGCAAGCTACTCGTATTTTATTTCCTCATTTCTTGCAACTGAGTGCAATGTTTGAGCAAGCTGGAAGTACCAACTACATATAAAAAAAACCCACGCACACACATCTTCTGAAAAGGTCATAGCTGCCAGCAAGTCAGAGTTCAGAAAGGACAGAAGGAAATGAAATATTAGTAACTGAGAGTCAAAGTTGGAAAGTAAAACCAACAAAAATAGAAAGGGGAACAAGAACAGTAAGTCAGACCGACAGAACACTTCTGTGGGGTTTCTGGTAACTTAAAACTCACTGATAAATAGTGACTTATGTCAGATCTGATGGAAACCCTGCACCTGTGGACTAAAACCTTATGTGATCAGGTAGGATAACTGCATAGCCTCATTCCATAAACCAGTCTGTGAATCCACCACAGCGTAGCATGCAGCTGGCCGGCAGAACCACACTACGCAGAAAGCATTTGCAGACATAACTGGTTGTGGGACCATGTTGATAGTGGTCCTTCAGAAGTGTCTATGGACACAGCAGCCAAATCCGTCCTGGTGCATTCTCTAAATGTTTATATGAATAACCTCACTCACCTCAGAAGTTGTTTGCTCTGAAGCCAGATCTTAAACTAAGCAGTCAGGTGGTGGTTTATGCCACAATACAGGTAAACACCATGACTTTTACTCACAAAGGCAGCAACAGTGGAACCCAGCAGCTCACACCCCAACGTTTCCACCAGTGCTCAAGCCATACGAGAGCTGTGTCTGACAACTTTCAGAGATGCTTGGTGAAAACACCTCACTGTTTTTAAGTCATGGCAATCATGCAATGATTTTTCTAAGAGCGAATGAAAGAACTCAGCCAAATCTTAACTGCAGCTATCATGACAACAGAAAAAAATATTTAGTGTTCCTATAGGGTGCTGTATTTCTCATTGTCCCTGCCTGCAGTAACAGAAGTTCCTTATCGTGTTGAAGTATCTCCTTAAACCTACCCCCAGCCGACATAGCAGGCAGATAAAGCACTCCTCCCGCACGTTTGTTGTTCAGCAGCTGCCTTTTGGGGAGAGATTACACAGAATTCACGGACAGGTGAAGGCGAGCGGATGACCTCCCCCCGGCAGCTTCTCTCTGAGGGGCCTAACGGGCCAAACAGCGGGGAGGCGCTGACGGGGGAAGCCCAGCGAGCAGCCTCGTCGGGCCGAGCACAGAAGATGCTGCCAGCCCCGGAGGAGCCCCCTCAGCCCTCTTACCGCTCTGCCGGGCGGCTTCCAGCCCCGCACCGACCCCAACCGCCCCCCGCGGCCGTTACTCCCCTCACGCCCCCCCCCCCCACCGCCCCCACTCACGGCTCCATGCCGGTGCCGCATGCGCAGTGCGGGCGCCGCCCCCCCCCCCCACCTCCTGCGTCACGCGGCCGCCACGCGGCGGGCCCACACGTCACCGCCGCCACGTCACCGCCCGCCGCGGGGCGAAGGGCGCCGCTGCGGGAGGGGAGGGGGGAGTGGGGGAGTGGGGGGGGTACGGAGCGCCCGAGGGGACACGGGGCTGAGGGAGCGCTGCGCGAATGGCGGCCAGCGGGCTCTGTTACTTACAGGGGTGTGAGTTAGAACAAATCCTGAAGCTGCTGTCAGAAATCAAGGGCTGACAGGGTTTGTGGCAGTCCCCAGGACTGAGAGCAGAATGTGTCACTTTTCCTTCCTTCTGTGAGCTTACCTCCTGCACCGTGCATCTCCTGGTGCATCGCAGAGTAACCTGCGGCACGGACACAGTCTGCGCCAACCTTGTATTTGGGTCACCAATGAGGTTATTTAGTATCACACGCCATTAATCTGTAAACCTCTCTTTTAGGAAGCGCCACGTCTGCCCAAGGGAACTGTTAACCCAGACAGACGGCATTAACCGCTGCGCTGAGACACGGCTGGCCCCGCTCGCCCCGTCCTCTGCCTTTTTCCACTTCTGATTCCCCTCTGCCCTAAAGCCTTCCAGTTTTGAGTTTTCCTGATCCCTGTTGGCACCCCAGGAAGGATGTCCTTACAGAACGCAGAAGTGAGACTACAGCAGCCAACTTTTTATTAATCTTTTCTTTTCTGGAAAATATTGATTACTGGCAAGCTAATGCCTTGCCACACCCCCTTGTTCCCTACCACTTAATAGACTGGAGATCTCAATTTCCTTAAAGGCAATGGAAAGTGCCAGCTGATGCCAAATGGCTTGTTCACCCAGCGGGAGGGGAGTTAATAGCCACATGTTTGTGGACACAGTGTGTGAGAGGAAAAAACATATGGTTTTACTGTCTCTTCACCTTGTTGGTCTGATACAAGACGTTATTTGTTCTTAGTAACCTAATTGCTTCAGACAACGTTAGTAACCCGATTACTCCAGACATCCACCCAGAATGCTAAGGGGAAACACTCACGAGAACAGCAGGCATGCAGAGACAGCATCAATAAACTTACTCCACATTAGGTCAGTTAGGCGAAGATCCTGGGGATGCAGAGGAGTAGTAGCATGCTGCCTACACCATGAAAGGTTATCTCGTCCTCAAGAGCACAAAATCTCTCAATTTCATCACCTTTCGTCCTACAGGTTCTCCATCTGATACCTCTTGGGACACCCTCACTGAAAGAAGGGCAATCTAGCACTAAATCCACGGGCCCATTTGATTCAGTGGAGTCACGTCGTCTCTGTTCAACGCAGAAGGGCCTTCCTTACACACTTGTAGTCATCAAAATGACTAAACGGGAATCTACGTCAGAGAGCTTGGCTGTCTTCTGGCAACAAAGCTGACCACGTGCATTTCCCAGGGCCTCTCGTTTGTTAATCCAAAGCTTATTTCTCCCTTCTTTCCTCGTTCTAGTGCCAATATTCGTTACTGTACACTCATCATGCCTTGTTGCCCCCCATGACTTCACACGCCAGGCTCAGGTACAAGGAGCCCCTGTTCTGACCGGGGCACAGTGGTTGTGTTAAACACCGCCAAGCTGCCAGGCGGCGTTTCCAACCTGCGTGGCTCTCTGTGGCCTTTGCTACTGAGAAAAACCGAGTGGGATTCAGCATGACAGACCACATCCTTCGCTGGGGAAGGCAGGCACGGCACGCTGAAGTCCAGCGGTGTAAGCAGGAGAACTGGGATGCTGTTTGTGCTCAGATTCGTGGTAAAATTGAGCTGGGAGGGACCTCGCAGGGGAGCTAATCTCCCCTTTTGTCTGAGCGGCGTACCCACCGCATCTGCGTCTGGCTTGGTGCGCGGCTGTTTGGCGAGGCGCTGTAATTCCCATCCCCTTTTTGTGGGGCAATGTTACGTAACTCCTCATCACCAACCCGCACCCGTGCCGCTCCTGCCACCTCTCCCGACTTACACTCCACCCTGGAGCCCCTTCCTCTGACCCCAAGCTCCCATCTGACCTCCGCCTGCCTTCGTGTCACCTCCCACGCTCCTCTCCCCGCTCCCGCCCGTACCGGTAGTAGCGGTCATCCCTGTAGGGCGTGAGGTCCTCCTTGATCTCCCTGTAGGCCTCCCGCAGCCGCTTGCAGAAGCGCTTCAGCTCTCCGCAGAGCGGGCTGCCGAAGGCGGCCAAATCGGCCTCCATGCCGCCTCAGGCGCCGCGCTCCGCCATGGCGCCGCCCCCCCTCACCCCTCACGGCGGGGCCGCTTCAGCACCGCGGACAGGGCCGGGGCGAGGCGGCCGGGGGGCGGCCTCCGGCGGGGGACGGCCTCCGCCAGCACCGCCTCCCGCTCCCCTGGGGCGTGGGGGGTCTGTACCTGCCTGCCAGACCCACCCCTTGCACGTACACACACAGGGATATTTAATAAATTCCTTCGTTTCTTAAAAGCATCCCCAAATGCACCAGTTAAAAACATCGAATCCTGTCACGAATTAAGTTGCCGCCGGCTGTGGCACACGCACTGCAAATGAAACCATCCTGCTGGCCATCCAGCATTACATTTTCCACAGAGTATATAACTACAAAGACAGAAGCCTGCTTGAACACCCCTCCTGTGGAAATACCATCCCCGTTCGGGTGCGGAAGCTGGGTTGGTTTGGTTTTGGTTGGGTTTTGTTTGTTAGTTGTTTTTTGTTTGTTTCAGCCTTGGCCTCGGTCTGAATTTTATCCCACGCTAACACTACAGCTTGCACCTGTGAGTAGCAGCCCACTTCCATATGCAGGGTGCAAGGTGTCGCTTCGGGTGGAGTAAAGGGAGAGGGACGATATGTCTGCCACAGGTGGGGTAGACAAAGGAAAAATCACCTTTAAATGGGAAATTCTTCCTAACTCTGAACATTTCTAAGCCCCAAAAGACGTAGCAACATCAAAAGCCACGCACCCCATTAGGCTGGAAACTAGAGGGCTACAAACACCTTGGGACTGTTCCAGAACAAGCTCCAAAGAGGAGCAAAGAGCCTCACTGCTCTTAGAGCACAGCTTGATCAACCCCTGAAACCACTCCGAAAGCTGGGGAGAGGCCTCAGCAGCTCAGCAGGTCCCTCACACCACACTGTTTTTCTACGTTTTACTACTTCTGAGCCCATCACGATACACCTGGCTGATGCCATCATGTAGGACTTCCCTGGAAGTGTTTATTCCAATGTAAATGTTTCGGTCGTGATTAAGACTAAACCATGTTTTCCCTCAAAGCAAGAATTTAAATTCTTTGTTGCATGTGATGAATATCCTGCTTGCAGATCTCAGGCTCAGAGGTAGGAGTTATCAGTGGGATTTTTAAATATTTACCAAAAGGAGGAAATTAAACATTTAAGGCTTCATTGGAGTAAAAACACATTCACTGCTGGGAGTTATGCAATTAGTGTAGCAATAGCAAAGTAATAAAAAATATGCTCAAAGATTAAAAACTGATTACCATTTAATTACTTACAGCTAAGTGATCTTTACTGCATTTATTTCTCAAAAAAAAACAACAACACAGGGTTTACTTGAAGGCCCAGAGCAGCACCATTACAGAGATGCAATCTAGTCTCCTCCCTGTCGTGCTGAGCATTACCCTGACTGGCTTCAAACCCTGTCTTTCTCCCGTACCATCCTGAGTGCTCTCTGGTGCCAGAGGAGGATATCACAGCCACTGTAGAAGGATGACAGTCGAGCTGGTAGGTTACTTGCATGGAGAAAGTGTTAGCTCTGACCATCTGTTATTAACCTACCAACTTCCACTACCAAAACCACCACCAACACCACCAACAAAATAAAAAAATAAATCCAGGCTTATGAATGGTGTAACTGTGTGAAGACACAAGCTAAGTGCATAATCTCACTGTGGACCATATTAAACTTTGAAAGACTCTAAGAGGGAAAGGGATTCATTTAGAGTTTCTGAAGGTCAACAGTTTGATAAAACAAGCAATACATGAAGTTGTATGCATGTACTAGCATCCACATCAGATGTTTTCAGTGTATGGCCTCTTCTGCCTGGGGAATGACCAGACACCGAAAGCAGGCAGAGCTGCAGTGACATGCCTTGTGCAGTCAACAAAACAGCCGCAGGCTAAGAGCATGAGTGGTTTGGGAAACTCAGCCACTTGAAAGTGATTTTGAGAAAATGATGCAGTAGTTACAAATCTCTGCTGGTATTTTCCTCCCTTCCTCCTTTCCTTCCTCTTTTCCTTCCTCTTTTCCTTCCTCTTTTCCTTCCTCTTTTCCTTCCTTCCTTCCTTCCTTCCTTCCTTCCTTCCTTCCTTCCTTCCTTCCTTCCTTCCTTCCTTCCTTCCTTCCTTCCTTCCTTCCTTCCTTCCTTCCTTCCTTCCTTCTTTTTCTTTCTTTCTTTGCAGTTCTTGATACACAGTAGCAGCTCCTAGGTACCATTTTTAAGGAAAAAAGTATATTTTTCATCCAAATAATTTATTCAAAGAAATTTCTTTTTTTTTCTTTCCTTTTTTTTTTTTTTTTTAATTTTTAGTGAGAAAAATATTAAAACGTACTTCATATTAAACAGTCACTTCTATTAAAGCAGCCAGTCTGTTTTCTTTAGCCAAAGCCTAATGAATGGAACACTTTAATTAGCTGTTCAAAAAGTCATAACCCCTCCAATGCTAACAGATCATGTTGTTACCTTTATTGGTTGTCATTCTTTCCTGTCCAGTACAGTCATGGCACAGAAAAGCATTCGGTTCTGCAGGTGGGATGACATCAGTAAAAGCAAAGGGGGATCAAATTTTCACAGACAGCTTTGACAACAAGATGCAAGAGCAGCCAGCCAAATACCTGCACAGGGACTCAGCAGCACAACCTGCCAGGTGCACTTCAGGGCACCCTAGCACATCTCACCAAGCACGACAACTTCTGTGTCAACCCTGTTTGTGCTGCTTCTTACAGCACATGATAAGAGAGAGGCAGCATTAGATTGCATTGAGGACCAAGCCAATCTACAGAGGTACCAAGAATCCTGTAAATCTCCACTAGAAGCTAAATGCCTGGAACTCCATACATCCCCTGGGTGCTCCCAGACTCCAGCGAGGGGGAGGAAAGCTCCAGGAGTCTACGGCTAAGACGTGATCAAACTCAGCATCTGTTCAGTGCAAGCAGCACATCACGTCATGTAGACAGAGTTTATTTTGGAGGTGGAGCTTAACAGAAGTCACCGGCATAATTTTTCTTTCTGATTCCCCCCCTGAGTATAATTAGCATTTTACAGCATCAGCCACTTGTGTTAGATTGTGACAGTATCTAAACACAAAGCTTGGCAATCCAAGTAAATGCATCAGGTTTATTACTCTGGGCTCTTTCAGAAGGAATGGCAGCTGGTGCTGAGAAGGTAAGGGAATACATGCCGCCAACTGAGGTCCCTCTTTTTTTCAGCAGGGGAACAAAACCCACAAACAGACACAGCTGTTTAGCAAATACTTGTCCCTTCAAAATTGTTCTGAGCTGGAGAGAGGCCATAGTGGTAGCTGCAGACTGCAACAACTGCTGTTGTCCTTCAGAGGGGAGCTGAGGACTGACACATCAGTTTGCACAGAAAAGAGTGCATATTCATGCTGACTCTCCCAAGGTAAAAGAGTGTAAGCTGCTGTCATCACGCTGCAAATATGCTTCTGAGTCTAGTTGCCCACAGCAGTTGTCAGTGAACATCCCTGCATTGGATGAGTAGAAATCATGCTAAGCCCCAGAGGATCCTCAGGACTGTGGTCTATCCTGCCATCTGCTTCACTGCTGCCTTGATTCTGGAAGAAGATAACCCCTGCCTCACCCCAAACCACTGTGGTTTGACCATTTCCTCCTATCAGAAAACCACTTGGTCACAGCTAATCCGTTATGGGCCTGCAGCCATAGCCATGTAATCCTTCCTGCTCCTGCAGAGGATCACAGGCGCATGCTGGGGACAGAAATATCAGGGAGAACTCAGCAGGAGCAGTGCTCACAGTGATGCAAGGCTTCTCCTTTATTTGAAGAGTGGCACAGAAACATCAGCTGGGACAGCCCCTGACAGATCATCCTTAACAAATCATCTCTGAGCTGACGGAGGCTTTGGAGCCATGGCTGGGCTTGTCATCGCTGTGAGGAATGAAGCTTTACACATCTGGCTGCAGCTGGGAGTCCTGATCCTCAGATCCATAGCAAGAAACATTCATTTCTCTTTCCGTCTTTGGAGATGAACCTTTCCTGAATCTAATCTGCTTTGAAGAGATGTGAGGACAAGAAAATAAAAGAAGATTTAAAATCTCTTTTGATCAAAAGATAAGAAGAATCTCTTGAAAGGTGATTTCAAGGATGGAAAAAAGGGAAACTAATCACAGCTGATTCACACTCTTCTGTATCTCTTAGTTTGGATTGGCTGCTCTTTTCTTGACCATCACACGGAAAGCAAAGGGGAGACTGAAATGGCCTAATTGGGAGCATGATGAAGCTTTCTGTCCTATATATGCAAATTTATTTTAACATGGTGTTTCAGTATGATTACTGCCTTTCAAATGTCAATTATACTTAGAATAAAAATTTCCAATGGCATACATTACCTTAAATATCTCACTTGTGTTAAAAGCGACACTTGTAAGGGAAGATAAAAACTCAACAACTTGTGATATCCAGATAACAAACAGTGAACACAGAAGAGTATCCACCTATTTTTATTTACAGTTTAACATTTGTGTTTTGGTTACCTCAACCAATGAAATAAATCACCATTTTTATTTTTCAGTTCTCATACAGCATATTGCCTCAAGCATACTTCAGATAAACTTTGACAAACAACGTTCAAATGGCATAGCTTTATTTTCCAAAAGGTTTAAAAATGTTTGAGAGAATACAGGTAATGTTAAATGCTGCCAGTTTAATTGTGTCTATATTACACAAAATACCTTTGTGTTGATTTTAAGATGCCCATAAGAGTCCCCTCCATGGGCAGCACACCCTTTGGCAGGGTGCCCACCCGGGAACACCTCCTCCTCCTCTTCCCCTGGCCTTGGTGATCCCCTCCCCTCTCTGTCCGCCATTTTGTACCCTCCCCATACACCTTCCCCATGGCGCCGCCATTTTGGAGGCGGGGCAGCTGGAGCCAGCCCTGTCGGGCTTGGGGCAGCCCCAGCCCGGCCTCACAGAGGAGCCCTGCAGTCCTGCTGCCACCACCTTGCTATTTAAGCATTAAACAATATGTTATTATTCCCATAGAATAGTTCATGATTCTTTTTCATTATTTATGACACTAGTGTTTGTTTCTGGACTGTTTTATGTTTATCTCAAGGGAAGCAATTAAAAATAATGTGGAAATAGTGAAAAGCGCCAAGAACTTTGGAAAGCTTCTCTTCCCCTTTTTATTGCCTACATACACAGTCACACATGCATTAATGACAGGGACCTTTAGGTACTGCTACCTCGAACCAGAAACACACAGTAACACAGGGATCTTACTTTGTGCCTGGGCGTCTCCTCTCTCCAGCCAATTCTGAACCGCAAAGCTGAATACAGTTATAAACAACACACAACATGCAGTAACATTTATTTCAAAAACTGCAATAGAAAAATGTAGATGATACCAGCTTTGCAGAACATGTTGCAGAAGTACCAACACAGTAGAGTGAACTACCTCTTCCCTGCACAACCCAACAAACGTTTCCTACTCAGCCATTTATGACTACAGCTAATTTGCAGGAATTAGGTGTATTTCTAAGCTCCTGGATCTTCGCATGTGTGCAGCTAAATGAGGAGCCCCCACAAGGCAGGACCTTCTCATCCTCAGGCCCTTGTTTCGCTTTCCCCTGAAGGAAGGAAAGAAATTTGGGTGTGCAGACAGTGAAGGAACCAGGAGCATCCTTCAGCCAGGCCAACACCTGGCTGATGGAGACACCAAGACCTTGGCAAATACTGACCTTTGCCTCTGGAGCCAGTTTGCCTTTTGCGATCATGTGTTTCACACATTTAACCCATCTATCCAAAATTCATTTGAACAAAGCAGTCTTGATTGGAACACTTTACAGGATGGAGAGCACATCACTTTCTTGAGTTTGTTTCAGTAATAATAATTTTCATCATTGAATGTGTCTTACTTTTCTTTGTACTTGTCTTCAGCCCCCAGTCATTGGTGCTTGATTTACTTTTTCCTGATAAAGTGCCTTTTGATACCAATATTTTAGTTCAGTTAAGTTTATGAAGATACTGAGAATTATTTAACGATGCTCTTCTCTGAAATAAGCTAAATAAACAAAGCTCTTGCTGCAAGGTCTTTTATTCAGTCTTTGAACTTCACATTTTTGACACTGCCCCTTCTTCCAAGATAGCTTAAAAGCCTGGATGTCAGAAGTATACCCAGTATTCCATCACGTGAAATCAATTTCCTGCTTTCACTGCCCTACTTACCAACTTAAGGATTGTGCTATCTCTTTCTGCAAGAACATCTCATGAGATTGCTAACATGCCACATTGAGACACTTGTCCATTCTGACCTGTTCCTCCTCATCAGACCTGCCACTTTCGCAGAATCACAGAATCACAGAATTGTCTAGGTTGGAAGAGACCTCAAGGCCATCGATTCCAACCTCTGACCTAACACTAACCAGTCCTCCACTAAACCATATCCCTAAGTTCAACATCTAAACATCTTTTAAAGACCTCCAGGGACGGTGACTCCACCACTTCCCTGGGCAGCCCCTTCCAATGCAACAACCCTTTCGGTAAAGAAGTTCTTCCTAACATCTAACCTAAAACTCCCCTGGCGCAACTTAAGCCCATTCCCCCTCATCCTGTCACCAGGCACGTGGGAGAACAGGCCAACCCCCACCTCGCTACAGCCTCCTTTAAGGTACCTGTAGAGAGTGATAAGGTCACCCCTGAGCCTCCTCTTCTCCAGGCTGAACAAGCCCAGCTCCCTCAGCCGCTCCTCGTAGGACTTGTTCTCCAGACCCCCCACCAGCTTCGTCGCCCTTCTCTGCACCCGCTCAAGCACCTCGATGTCCTTCTTGTAGCGAGGGGCCCAAAACTGAACACAGTACTCGAGGTGCAGCCTCACCAGAGCTGAGTACAGGGGGACGATCACCTCCCTAGCCCTGCTGGTCACACTGCTTCTTATACAAGCCACGATGCCATTGGCCTTCTTGGCCACCTGAGCACTGAGTGGGCTGGCTCATATTCAGCCGACTATCAGCCAATACTCCCAGGTCCTTCTCTGCCAGACAGCTTTCCATCCACTCAGCCATCTTCAAACTTCCAGATCTAGAGGAACACGCTGGCTGCAGCCTAAAAGCCATGTGTACGGAAGCTCCCCCAAGCCAGCCAATCTTCTCCCCGCGACCTGCCAGAAAAGAGCTGTCCTGGTTTCAGCTAGGATAGAGTTGATTTTCCTCCTAGGAGCTGGTAGGGTGCTATGTTGTGGATTAGGATGAACACAGAATCACAGAATCACACAATTTCTAGGTTGGAATAGACCTCAACATCATCGAGTCCAACCTCTGACCTAACACTAACAGTCCTCCACTAAACCATATCCCTAAGCTCCACATCTAAACGTCTTTTAAAGACTGTTATAAATGAGGTCTCAACTCAATCTGAATTTTGTAATATTTATAAAACAAATATTTCTAAAAGGTATAAAAGACAAGTAAACAGCGCTGGGTGTGCGGGGAGTCTACGCTCCACCAACACGCACACGCAAACATCAAACATTCTAAGTATAGATAACATTGCTTTACATAATAAACACAAGTATGCCTATACATACGTACAATCAGGAAAGGTAACAAACAATCCTTTAAGTTCCATGACTTAACAAGTCTCCATTTTCCATTCCTTTTTGTGTGGATGTATTTATAAAAAGATTTTTTGTTGTCTTTAATGGCAGTAGCCAGATTGAGCTCCAGATGAGCTTTGGCCTTTCTAATTTGGTCCCTGCACAGCCTTACAACATCCTTATTGCCCTCCCGAGTGGCCCGCCCTTTTTTCCAAAGATTATAAACCCTCTTTTTTCTCCTAAGCTCAAGTCACAACTCTTTGTTGAGCCAGGCTGGTCTTCTTCCAAGCCGGATCGTCATTGGGCACGTGGGGACAGATCGCTCCTGTGCCATTAAGATTTCCTTCCTGAAGAGCGCCCAGCCTTCCTGGACTCCTCTGCCCTTCAGAACCGCCTCCTGAGGGACTCTACCAACCAGTGTCCTGAGCAGCTCAAAGTCAGCCCTCCAGAAGTCCAATGAAGTCTTTCAGGGTGTTCTGGTTTCAGTTAGGACAGAGTTAATTTTCTTCCTAGTAGCTGGTAGAATGCTATGTTTTGGCTTAGGATGAGAAGAGTGCTGATAACACCCCGATGTTTTAATTGTTGCAGAGCAGTGCTTGCAGCAAGCCAAGGACGTCTCAGCTTCTGGCTCTGTCCTGCCAACAAGCAGGCTGGGGGTGCAGCAAGAGCTGGGAGGGGACAGACCAAGACAGGTGACCCAAACTAGCCAGAGGGGTATTTCACACCATCTGACATCATGCTAAACAATATTTAGGGGTGGCTAGGCCGGGGAGGGAGGCCGGGATTGCTCGGGGTTAGGCTGGGCATCGGTCAGTGGGTGGTGAGCAATTGCACTGTGCATCACTTGTTTGTACACGTTAGTAGTAGTAGTAGTACTATTATCGTCATTGTTGTTGTTATTATTATTATTGTTATTATTATCTTCCTGTCTTAATAAACTGTCTTCATCTCAACTCACGGGCTTCACTTTCCTGTTTCTCTCGCCCATCCCAGAGAGGGAGGGGGGAGGGTGAGCGAACGGCTGTGTGGTGTTTACTGCCGGCCGGGTTAAACCACGACACAGGGTTAAAAAAACACATAAACTGTAAGTCTTTGTGACAGTAAGAATTGCTCAGCAAGAATATTTTATGGCCTTTTCACTTGAAAGAGAGAGGATCTTCTGATTGCTCTTCACCAGGGATACTGAGGCAACCTGGCCCAGGCTGGGGCCCCAACCTGTTGGGTTCTTGCTGTACAGGTGCAGAATGAAAGCAGCTCTTGAGAGCACAACATTCCCAATACAAAAGAGTAAGGTTAACATTTGCCCTCTTTACAAATTGCTCCCAGCTCTCCTAAAGGGCTCCACACGTTTGCTTTCTAGGTGCAAAGTGCCTCCCTGCCCTGCTTGTGGGGATCACAGAATGAATCCCAGAACTGTAGGGGTTGGAAGGGACCTGGAAAGATCATCGGGTCCACCCCCCCTGCCAAAGCAGTTTCCTCAGAGGGCAGGCAGCACAGCCCCAGCCAGACCCCAGCACGCTCGCACAGCTGCCTGGCACGGCCCCGCAGCCCTGCCCAAACACCTGGGCACCTTTTCCACCGCCCAGCCTGGGCCTGGGCTCCGCATCACCTGCTGCCACCCCCCGCGGGTGGGGATGGGGATGGGGATGCAGCGCCCATGGCACAGTGGGCAGGGGGTGCCCCATGTCACAAAGGGGTGGGGACAGCCTTGGCCCCAGAACGCTGGCCCCAGCGGCCACGCAGCCCTGCCATGGCTGCCCGTGCTGACGGGGAGGCTGCTCAGCTGCCTGCTCCTGCTTCAGCCTCAGCTCTGGACACAAACTCCACCAGAGGAACTCAGCTCCTCTCTCCACTCTCTTCAGGCATTCACCTCAAATGGCTCTCAGCGCCCTACAGCACACGGACCCAACTAAACCGTGGCATGCTCCTGGCCGCTCCTTGCCAGCACCGGGCCAGACAATTCTCCACGCCCTACAGGACAGGTGAGATCGCCCCAACCCACACCCACCAGGCTCCAACAGCAAGCAGGAAGGTGACAGAATCGGGCCAGGACAGGAGTCAACCGTTGCATCAGGATGATGGGGCACGGCCAGCCTTGGTGAGTCGCTAGAGACTCTTGGGCACAGAGGCAGGGGCTGCCCGTGGTCACAGGGGGATGCTGCTCCCTTTGGTGCTTCTTCTCTTTCAGCTGGAATCACACGGTGATGCGACCAGACTACAACACAATCCTGGTCTCTCTCTCCTTAAGAACTCAGCTGGAAGGGAGAGCTGCCAACGCTCGACAGGACAGGTAAGATCACCCCAACCCACACCCAACATGGTCCACAGCAAGCAGGAACGTGACAGAATCGAGCCAGGACAGAAGTGACCTCTCCATCAGGACGACGGGACACAGACAGCCTCGGTGAGTAGCTGGAGACCCTCGGGCACACAGGCAGGGGCTGCCCGTGGTCACAGGGGATGCTGCTCTGTTTGGTGTTTCTTTTCTTTCAGCCACAAACACAGCGATGACACCACACCACAGCACACTCCTGGTCACTCTCCCATTGGGAACTCAGACAGAAGAGCTGCCAACGCTCTCCAGGACAGATAAGATCGCCCCAACCCTTTCCCCACCACAGTCTCACTGCCTGCAGGAAGGCCTGGCCCAACACGGCTCACTCTTGGCCATGACGGAGACCCGGGATGGACAGCCTTGCTGTCAGGCTCACAGAGCCTCTCCCGGGGATCCAGGGGCTGACCCTGGCAACAGGCTGGGGCTGCTCTTTTGGATCATTTTCCTTTCGCACCCCACCACAGAGCCCCGAGCACAACAACGTCTGCCACTGTCCTCTTCCTCTGCGGCCGCTGACCTGAAGGCTGGGGCAGCGTTCTACAACCGCAGCCACCAAAGGAGCAGGAAGCACACAAGGATCCCGTCCCTACCCGGCCACGGGCCTACAAGCACACCAACGGGCCCCGCAGCTATGGACCAAGAGAGCTCAGCACGCCTCCACGCCACCCCATGTCTCTCAAACCTTGCTCAAATAAAGCTTCTGATTCACAACCTCATCGGCTGCTTTTTCCTGCCCTTCTTGGGGAAACCTCGGGGGGCTCTGCCTTTTGCACAAGGAGCGAGTGCACCAGCCTCCGCTTCTTCAGCTGCTGGCACCAAGAGAATTTCAAAGGAGATTAAGTGTCCTAATCTGAGAGCAGAGCCTGCAGGCGTGGCTCTGGAAACCACTTTGCTCCCTCTTTCAGCAATTTGTTCCTTCTTTGACCACAAAACACTCTGACAGGGGCTCTACAGTGCTTAGACTGAATTTCTTTCCGTCCCACCATGCTGCTGGGACTGCTGCTGCCAGACGAGCAGCAGCACCGCTCATTCCTCCAGCGAAAGGAGCTTGCTTACAAGGCACTCTTGCTTCCTTGCAGCTCAGTCCTTGTGTTGCTGCAAGCTCCTGCGGTGGCTGTCTGTATAGAGCACCAGCTTGCCTGGCTCATGCTTGGTACCTGCGCTCTCAGGCACAAAGCACCGTCCTTGTGGGGCTGTCGGGGCACTTCAGAGACATCCTGATGGAAAGTGTGACCCCCAGCCACTGGAGACAACAAACGACATCAACTTGAAAGTAAAATTGCTGTGGTTTCCTAGATCACATCTCCCTCCCGCTGCCCAGACACAGCCCTCCGTTGCAAAGGAGGGGAAGCCACTTACTCTCTTTAAGAATTGCTCCCAGCTCGCCTAAAGGGCTCCACACATTTGCTTTCTAGGTGCAAAGTGCCTCCCTGCCCTGCTTGTGGGGACACGCTGGCCTTGGGCAGGGTACAGACCGAGCTGCCTCTGCTCACTCTGGACCCGCTGAAGTGTGTGCCACTGGCACAGGGCGTTAGGCTGTCCCTGCGTATTCTGCTCATATTTTAGGAGCTCTTTGCAGGGATGCTATCGTATAGCTCAAGGGCATGGTGCAAAGCACTGAGACTTGGGGTAGAATTACAAGGGCGCTCAGTGGGACTGACTGTGTGGTGTGCCAGAGGGCCTGTTATGGAGTTACACCTGATGGTTAATATTTGCCACCCGCTATCACTGCTCAACGGGAAATGCAGTGTGTTTTTTATATGCTTCAAGAGAAGAGGTGAATGAAGTGTCCTGATTACCATAATCCAGTGGCTGCCGGGCAAGGTTACCTTTATTTTCTACACAGCTATTGATTGGGAGGGACTGCAGGCTGACCTGGCTCGGGGAAGGACCTCCTGCAGTAAGGCTTTATTACCAGCCTGGAGTACTTCACACAGAATCACAGAATTTCTAGGTTGGACGAGACCTCAAGATCATCAAGTCCAACCTCTGACCTAACACTAACCAGTCCTCCACTAAGCCATATCCCTAAGCTCTACATCTAAATGTCTTTTAAAGACCTCCAGGGATGGTGACTCCACCACTTCCCTGGGCAGCCCATTCCAATGTCTAACAACCCTTTCGGTAAAGAAGTTCTTCCTAAGATCCAACCTAAAACTCCCCTGGCTCAACTTAAGCCCATTCCCCCTTGTCCTGTCACCAGGCACGTGGGAGAGCAGACCAACGCCCACCTCGCTACAGCCTCCTTTAAGGTACCCATAGAGAGCGATAAGGTCGCCCCTGAGCCTCCTCTTCTCCAGGCTGAACAAGCCCAGCTCCCTCAGCCGCTCCTCGTAGGACTTGTTCTCCAGGCCCCTCACCAGCTTCATCGCCCTTCTCTGGACTCGCTGCCCTTCAGAACCGCCTCCCAAGGGACTCTGCCAACCAGTGCCCTGAACAGTTCAAAGGAACAGTTCTGGAAGTCCAATACAGCAGTTTTACTGGTCCCCTTTCTGGCTTCTCCAAGAATAGAGAACTACACCATTTCATGGTCACTCTGCCCAAGACAGTTTCCAAACACCCCATCTCCCACCAGTCCTTCTCTGTTTGTGAAGAGAAGGTCTAGCGGGGCGCCACCCGTGGTAGGTTCACTAACCAGCTGCGTCAGGAAGCTATCTTCCACGCTCTCCAGAAACCTCTTAGACTGCTTTCTCTGGGCTGCATTGTGCTTCCAGGACATATCTGGGAAGCTGAAGTCCCCACAAAAACACAGATCCACATTTTATCAGCCACAGTTCTGTATTTGCATTTGAGTCCTGATTATTGTCAGGCCTAGTACCCATCTGTGCAAAATCGTATCAGAAACTCTCTTTGGCATCCCAGACAATGCTTCACCAAATGCCCTATGAAAGAAATTTTATCTGCAAATTGCACCTAAAATTAATTTCTTATGGTTTACATCCTTATATTCCAGTTTTTAACCGACTCCTATATCATCCATTTTATTATTTTGCATAGCGCTTCGGGTCAGCATGTCTGGCCTGCTACACACTTAATTTTTTCAATTATTGTTAGCTAAGCATTTTCTCATGTTCCTGCAATTTCACAGATTATATATGTTAATAAAAATGAACATCTGTCACTGGAATTGTCTTCAGCCTGCTCTACGGCACTCTTGACAAGAAACCAGCCAATTCTTGACCTTTTGAAAAATGAGTAAAACAGGACAAACTGACATAGATCAATTTGGGGCATTAGTGCAACTCAGTAACTATACTGCCTAAGGAGTGAGCTTGGCAGGACATCCATTTTGTACTTAATTCTAAACACAAGTGTACATCCATCTGTTTTAGCAGAAAAAGAAGGAAGGTATTAAAAGTGTTCAAGTCTAGCAGTATGTTCTCCAACAGTAGTATGTGATACCATCTTGAATTGCTGTGGGTGACAAAATATAGCTAGTAAATTACCACATTTTTTTTTTTTCATGAAGTTAGCTCATATGCTTTGCAGCTTGCCTCTTGAAAGAGACTTTCTTATAGAGCTAAAATTGGCTCTGCAGCTTGGAATCTCTTGACACGCTGCTCATTGCCTCCATGTACCTTTTGCTTCTTTGGGTGAGAGAGGAATTCCTTGAGAAGCATTTCATTTTGGGGTACAATAAGTTTCAAGCTGTAGCAGTTTTCCATCCAGTCACAAGAAATGGCTGAAATTATTAAAATTATAACTCTCAGGATCAGTCACGATCTAAGTCCAGCTCCTAGTTACTGCTCATTTCATCGGCACTACAAATAATGACACAATGCAGCTTGCTTTCTCACATCTCTGCATTGCTCTCAGAGCTCAAATTCTTTGTTGATTCAAGCTGGCTCTCCTGGCTGCCTGTGGGCGTACTGTCTGGTCCCCAGGGAATTACAGTGAATATTCCTCCTGCTAGTTTGCTCAAATCCACTGCTTTGCAGTCCCAGGTGATTTCTGTTGCAGCAAGAATCCGTGTTTCATGTTTACTTTACTTTTGTGACGGTAAGGCACTGCTGCAGCCTGCAGTTCCCTGAACCTCCTCAGTCTTTCCGAAGGTGATGTTTGGTCACTTACAGCTGCAGTTTGCATGTTCTTTCACCAGCTGCTCCATAGGAAGGCTTCCCTCTGGGTGAATCCACGAAGATGTGATGAAATAGGGTAGGCTGTCCTGCATTCCTATGCTTACCAGTATATGCCGTGAGAACTGGAGGTGGATCTGCCTGCCTACTTTCCAACTATGGCAATGAAGAGAGATGCTCTCCTCAGTCCTTACATGTTGTTATGAAAGCCCTGCATCCTGCCACACTGCAAAAACAGTGCAGATCATGTTTCTTAGAGATATCACACAACAGGAAGCCAGAGCATTGCGTTGACAATTTTTTTTTTTTTTTTTTTTTTTTTTTTTTTTTTTTTTTTTTTATGGCTTGATGAATATATCAAGGGACATAACATGGCAGATGAAGGGAAAGCTATTAGGATGCTACACTGAGGAGGTGAAATAATGGATTATTCAACCATGCTGAGTCAGGCACAGATAACAGTTGTTATAGGGCTTCTCTGTGTCCTTGTGTTGAAAAAAAATGAGTCAGGAACCACCTGGGAGGAAAATTCAGTTAATTTGGTGAGCTTGCTGCGTATAAAGATCCTGGAAGTAGCATTGAGCTCACAGGCTCAATGAACCAAGGTCAGAAAACTCAGCTACTGGTGTCATTTGAAGTTGCGAAGTTTAATAGTGCTTTTTGAAGACATCAATGCTGCAGGGCTTTGTTCAGGTTCTACAGCCTTTGCCAGCCTGCAAGTGATGATTAAGGTTTTAACAATGGAACCCTGCCTGTTGATGACATTTTTTTCCATTAGAACATTTAAGCTTTACATATTTATCGGTCAAAAATTGATTCAAATCAGTCAAATCTTCAGTGAAATGATCTTACTCAGTATCTCTTTATCTTCAACCTCCTGGTAGGGATAGAGTTGGAATTTGCACCTCTTTGTTCAAGCAACAGCGTAACTGAACAGGCTCAGGAGCATCAGGGAATCAGAGAGGGAAATTGACTGGTGGAGGTGCACTCTACCCTCTCTGAGGCAGGCTCACGAGCCTGCCACAGCACAGGCGTCTCCTGTTATGCAGAAGACGGAGGTTCCCTCCTCCTGCCAGGCAACGGGAGGAGACCTAGATCAAGGGGGGGAATGGAGGCAGGTGCTTATTCGGGGTGGGAGGCGAGCCCTCTCTCTGCCCACCTCACCTTCTCATCTACCCTTAAATAATCGATATGAAGGACTAGAGCAAGACAATTTAAATGACAAAGTAGACAAAAACCCGTCCCAGTTGGAGGGGGCGCCTAAGACAAGGTGACCTACACATCGCATTGCCACATCATCCTTCAAAAAAGAAAGAAGGGCTATTGTTATAGGGGGCTCCCTCCTGAAAGGGACAGAGGGACCGATATGCCGACCAGACCCAACCCGCAGAGAAGTCTGTTGCCTCCCTGGGGCTCGGGTGAGAGACTTTGCCAAGAAAGTCAAGCGCCTGGTACGGCCCACTGACTACTACCCGCTACTGGTCTTTCAGGCTGGTAGCGATGAAGTAGCAACGAGAAGTCCGAAGGCGATCAAAAGAGACTTTAGGGATTTGGGGCAACTACTTAGAGGATCAGGGGCGCAGGTGGTGTTTGCCTCTGTCCTTCCGATAGGGGGGATCGAAGCTGAAAGGCGTGCTGTTCACATAAACTCGTGGCTTCGAGACTGGTGTGACCGGCAGAATTTCGGTTTCTTTGATCACGGGAAGGTCTACGCTACACCGGGCCTGATGGCACCGGATGGGATGCGCCTCTCTCGGAGAGGGGTAAGGATCTTTGGTCAGGAGTTGGCAGGGCTGATAGATAGGGCTTTAAACTAGAGTCGAAGGGGGAAGGGGCTAAAACCAGGCACACCGGTGAAGACCTAAGGGATGGTACGCTAGAATCAGAGGGGCTGTGTGCCAGTGAGGTCCTTCGGTCAGATCCACAAGGTGCTGAGTGTAAGGAGACGCACTTGAAATGCTTTTACACAAACGCACGGAGTATGAGGAATAAAATAGATGAGCTAGAAGTCCTGGCCCAGTCCCGCAACTACGACATCATCGGCATAAGCGAAACCTGGTGGGATGAGTCCTGTGACTGGGGTGTTGCGATAGATGGTTACAGGCTCTTCAGGAGGGACAGGCAGGGTAGGCGAGGTGGTGGGGTGGCGATGTATGTGAAGCAGGGGCTGGACTGTGTGGAACTTCAGGTCGGCGATGGCAAAGTTGAGAGCCTCTGGGTAAGGATCAAGGGACGAACGAATAAAGGGGATGTCGTTGTGGGAGTCTATTACAGACCGCCTGGCCAGGACGATAGCGCTGATAAATTATTCTTTACAGAACTAAGAGAGACCTCGAGATTAACTCCCCTTGTCCTTATGGGGGACTTCAACTTGCCGGACGTTAACTGGGAGTGCCACACGGCTGACACGAGCAAGTCCAGGAGGTTCATGAAGCACCTAGATGATAACTTCTTGGTGCAGGTGCTAACGGAGCCAACTAGGAAAGGTGCCCTCCTAGACCTGTTGCTAGAAAACAGAGAGGGTCTGGTGGGAGATGTGGTGATTGGTGGCCGCCTCGGTCATAGCGACCATGAAGTGGTTGAGTTCAAAATTTATGGTGACAGAAGGAAAAGTGCCACCAAAACCTCATCCCTAGATATGGGGAAAGCGGACTTCAGGCTGCTCAGGGAACTAGTCAGCCAGGTCCCCTGGGAAACTGCTCTTGAAGGCCTCGATGTCCACCAGTGCTGGTTACTCTTTAAGCGATGCCTCCTAGAAGCACAAGATCAGGCAATTCCAAAATATCGCAAGTCAGGCAGGCGGGGCAGGAGGCCGGCGTGGCTAACCAGGAATGTTCTAATGGAGATTAGGCGGAAACAGAGAGTGTTTCGCTACTGGAAGGAGGGCCAGGCGTCATGGAAAGAATACAGGGATGCTGTTCGTGTTTGTAGGGAGAAAGTTCGTGTGGCCAAAGCACAGCTAGAGTTGAAGCTGGCTGTGTCTGTGAGAGAAAATAAAAAGGGTTTTTTTTAGATATGTAAATGGAAAAAGGAGAACTAAAGAAAACATAGGGCCGCTCCTTGATAGGGAAGGTCTCCTCACAGAAAATGACATAGGCAAAGCAGAGACGCTTAACGCCTTCTTTGCCTCTGTCTTCAATGCTGATGATGGGCTTCGGAACCCAGGGTGCCCTGAGCTGGAGGACCGGGACGGTGGGGATGACAAACTCCCAGCCGACCCTGAACGTGTGCGGGATTTGCTACTCCATCTGAACCCTACAAGTCCATGGGTCCGGATGGGATTCATCCCCGGGTGCTGAAAGAGCTGGCGGACGTCATCGCGGAACCTCTTTCAATTATTTTTCAACGATCCTGGGAATTTGGAGAGGTCCCGGTAGACTGGAAGCTGGCAAATGTTGTGCCGATTTTCAAGAAGGGTCAGAAAGAAGACCCTAGCAATTACAGGCCTGTCAGTCTCACGTCAGTGCCTGGTAAAATCATGGAGAAGTTGGTTCTCGAACTTATTGAGGCGCACCTGGGGGACAAAGCAGTCATTGGTCCCAGCCAGCATGGGTTTGTGAAGGGTAGGTCCTGCCTAACTAACCTGATTTCCTTTTATGATAAGATCACCCCTATGGTGGACCAAGGGAAACCAGCTGATGTGATTTTTTTGGACTTCAGCAAGGCTTTTGACACGGTTTCCCAGAGGATCCTACTGGACAAAATGTCCACCATACAGCTAAATAAAAACATCATACGATGGGTGAGCAATTGGCTAACGGGCAGGGCCCAAAGGGTTATGGTAAATGGAGCTGTGTCAGGCTGGCGGGCGGTCACCAGTGGGGTCCCTCAAGGCTCCATTTTAGGGCCGGTACTTTTCAATATTTTTATAAACGATCTGGATGTAGGAATAGAGGGTATTTTGAGCAAGTTTGCTGATGACACCAAACTTGGAGGAGTTGTGGACTCAAATGAGGGTGTAAAGGCCTTGCAGAGGGATCTGGACAGGTTGGAGAGCTGGGCGATCACCAACCGCATGAAGTTCAATAAGAGCAAGTGCCGGGTCCTGCACCTGGGACGGGGAAACCCTGGCTGCATGTACAGACTGGGCGATGAGACGCTGGAGAGCAGCCTAGAAGAGAGGGATCTGGGGGTCGTGGTAGACAGCAAGTTGAATATGAGCCAGCAGTGTGCCCTGACAGCCAGGTGTCCTGGGGTGCATCAAGCACGGCATCGCTAGTAGGTCAAGGGAGGTGATTGTCCCGCTCTACTCTGCGCTGGTGCGGCCTCACCTCGAGTACTATGTGCAGCTCTGGGCACCACAGTATAAAAAGGACATGAAACTGTTGGAAAGTGTCCAGAGGAGGGCTACGAAGATGGTGAAAGGCCTTGAGGGGAAGACGTACGAAGAACGGCTGAGGTCACTGGGCCTGTTCAGCCTGGAGAAGAGGAGGCTGAGGGGAGACCACATCACAGTCTACAACTTCCTCGTAAGGGGGTGTCGAGAGGCAGGAGACCTTTTCTCCATTAACACTAGTGACAGGACCCACGGGAACGGGGTTAAGCTGAGGCAGGGGAAATTTAGGCTGGACGTCAGGAGGGGGTTCTTCACAGAGAGGGTGGTTGCACACTGGAACAGGCTCCCCAGGGAAGTGGTCACTGCACCGAGCCTGTCTGAATTTAAGAAGAGATTGGACTGTGCACTTAGGCACATGGTCTGAACTTTTGGGTAGACCTGTGCGGTGTCAAGAGTTGGACTTGATGATCCTTAAGGGTCCCTTCCAACTCAGGATATTCTATGATTCTATGATTCTATGATTCATTCATTTTTGAGAAAGGCAGAACAAACAAACAAACAAACAAACTGACATCAAGTATTGCCCATCACAGAATTTCATGTCATGCGTTTTAAAGACACCTGATGAAAACTCCTGTGGTTGGAGCTATATCTGCTGGAGTTTTCTATCTGCACTAGCCTCCCCAAACCCATAGACTATCCTCCCAAAACCCATAGACTTGCTACTGCTCCACAAACATCAGCCTCAGAGCACTGGACTTCATCAATTCCTGTGCATATTGTCTAGGCCTGTGTTCCAACCACCTGACAATACGGGCAAGACACAAAATTGCTGAATCCAAGGCTAAGCTCAAGAATGTCTTCAGGTGGGAATTATGGCTGATATGTACTGATCACCTGGGGCACAAGCTACTCACAGAAAAGATCGTCAGCCTTTCACGAGAGAATTTAGGAAGTCTGAGTCCTTGCAATTATTACTGGGCTCATTTGTGACATGAAGAATTCATCCCTTAAGCTGACTTTCTTCTGCTGGTGACTTGATGAGTTGCTGATGAGATTAAAAACCTTTCTCCATTCCCACACGGTTTTATGTTCTTTAAATGAAAACTTGTTCTGGTGCATCCCTCTGCACCTTTTATTGTCATCTTTTGGAAACATAAAACATGACAAATTTTGCAGCTTCTGTATCATCTGGTAGTGCGAATGATCCTGTGATGTCAATGCCTCAGTAACACTCTTTGTTCTTTGGATTAAATTAATTCTGTAGTAACAGAAACCATGATGATCTCAGTAGAGGTCACACTTGTAACCTATGCAATGTTGCCAGTGCCCAGGGAATGCACAGGGACTCCTTTGGTTCTCTGTGTCTGTTGTGGTTCCGCTCGAGTGGGCAGCCAAGCTCCACCACAGCCGCTCTCTCACTCCCCCTCCTCAAAGAGGAATGGGGAGAAAATATGTGAAAAGGGCTCAAGGATTGAGATAAGGACGAGAAGATCACACAGTAATTATTGTAATGGGCAAAACAGACTCTGCATAGGGAGATAGTAAGATTTATTGCTTGTTACTAACAAGCGAGAGAAGTGAGAAAACAAAGGAAAAAGCAAACCAAAAGCACCTTCCCCCCCATCCACCCTCTTCCACCTCCTCCCCCCGAGCGGCGCAGGGGAACGGGGGAATGGGGGTTATGGTCAGTCTACAGCACTTCTTCTCTGCCGCTCCTTCTCGGTCACTCTCGTCCCCTGTGCTGTGGGGTCCCACCCACGGGATGCAGTCCTTGATGAACTGATCCGGCGTGGGCTTCCCACAGGCAGCAGCTCTTCCAGAACTGCTCCAGATATGGGTCCGCACCACGGGGTCCATCCCTCAGGAGAAAACTGCTCCAACCTGGCTCCCCCATGGGCAGCAGCTCCTGCCAGGTCACCTGCTCCTGCGTGGGCTCCTCTCCACGGGCTACAGGTCCGGCCCGGAATCTGCTCCGGCAGGGGTCTTCCACAGGCGGCAGCCTCTGTCGGTGCAGGGCCACCTGCTCCACCGTGGTCTCCTCCACGGGCTGCAGCGTGGAACCCTGCTCCACCGTGGTACTCCATGGGCTGCAGGGGGACATCCTACTTCACCATGGTCCTCACCACAGGCCGCAGGGGACTTCTGCTGCTGCGCCTGGAGCACCTCTCCCCCTCCCTCTACACTGACCTTGGCACCTGCAAGGCTGTTCCTCACTCCTCTCACTCTCCCGGCTGCTGTGTGGCGCAGCGTTTTTCCCCTGTCTTAAATATGCTCTCACAGAGGCGCAAAACAACATCGCTTATTGGCTCAGCTCTGGTCAGCAGTGGAGCCCTTCCCAAACATGGGGCAGCTTCTAGATCCTTCTCACAGAATCCACCCCTATGGCCCTCTGCTACCAAAACCTTGCCACGTAAACCCACTACAGTGTCACAAAACAATTATTTTTCCTAACAAATTCCTCCAACATCCTTTCCTGAGCACTTCCCAAGGCCATTTTTTCTGTTGCTACTTGAAAACATCCTAAATTTCTACTTAGACACCTAGTCATAATGTTTCTATGAAGATGAATCATTTCTATAACAATTCTTCTTGCAGTTATGTGTTCCTTCCCTTACTTTACGTACTCTAATAGGTTACAACAACATCAGAGAGGAAATTGGCCAGTTAGCAGACTGACAGAATCTGCCTCATTAGCACTGCCTGCGTTCATCTACTACTCCGTTCAAACTTTCCAAACAAGGCTTCGACGCCCACCCAGTAACTTAAGATCATATATACTTACGGGTCTTCATGAGTTATTTTGAAAGTAATTAGTTAAATTGCGCCTCTCCGTTGTTTCACATGGTTACTACCTCATTCATATAATTACTTCCTAACTTAACTATTTTGAGAGTAAATTTCATTGTACATCCTGTTCTCCGAGTCTCTTTAAATGATTATTCCTCAATTGCCTGCCACATTAAGAGTCTTCCAAAAGAATTCAGAGACACAATTTAAAGACAGTTGATGTCATCAGTTGTCTGTAAAACTGTACTTAAAACCATTTTAAACATCTGTTCTTTTGACTAAATTGCTTTTGACTTTGTCTCTTGTACTGAGTAGGCTACGCAGAGTAGATTAATGAAGCAATTTGAGAACATGTTAAATACTGGATTCCGTGTTTGGGTCTTTCAGACCTAGCCTCCAGCTTAGGACAGCTGTACTTATTGGATCTTTTCTTCACTGGTTTGCCTGTAGCCTCACAGATGCAAGCAATCTTGCTAGGAGGCTGTTTGTTGTTATTATCCTCGGAAAAAATAAAAATATTTTCCTGATAATGTTCATGTGGGAACAACTTCTGAAAAACAAAACAAAACAAACCAGGCTTCCATAGCTGCTGTCCTCCTAGTGGTGATGGTGAGGCTGACCATCATTGTAGCACTTTGCATTGCAATGCCTGAATGCAAGTGATTTACACTTACACATCAGCTAGTGAGTTTTTTTGTTCTCTCAAAAATTCGTTTGTTTTTCTGAGGTAAGGTAAGTTCTGTCTTTACTGCTGATTCACGCCAGCCAGCCTCACAGACTTCCTAGAACTCTGTCCTTTCTCAGTGGCTACTGCCTTGCTCTTTGGACAGCTTTTTCATCATGATACTGCTGTATTTCCAATGATACTCAGGCTCTGGCATTTTACTCACCCTCATGTTATCCACCACAGTGTCCAGAGGTGGAATCAAATTGTGGGTTCTGGCAGCTCTCAGAAGGATACTCTCTGAATTTATGGCCCACAGGGCCACTTCACTGGTATCTGGAGCTTCTGAAATTCGTAACAGAATTTCCGATGTGAACTGTACATAACCCATGATTTTGGAAAGATGTCTCCTTCTTCACTCTCCCTGTTGAGTTCTGTTGATTAGACATAACTCAAATCTGCAAAAACCTGTGTATTTTATAAACTGCAAATAAAGGTATTCATACCATGTAAGTAGGAACAGTAGCAGCAGGTTTATGAACAAAACTGGCAGCTCGGGTTTAGTGACTATATGGAGAGGTTACAGAATACTCTCCAAGTGATACAAATAGAGCCTGCCAAAATGAATGTTTTCCACCTCAGATTATATTAGCTAACACAGCAGGTCAAGGGAAAAAATCTTAAGCTATGTTTGAAGATCTGAAGAAAGCAGGCATGCTGCCCCCATTAGAAAGTGTCATAAAATAACGATAGACAGAGAAGTCAAATCATAGTTATGTCACTTCTGAAGACAAGACCCCGCATTTGGCTGCCTCCAAGTGCGGCAATTAGAGGCTCTAAGATGTTTGAATCATCTTTAGCATCTCCCCTTTGCTACAACCAATTCCTACAGACTCTTCTTTGAAATAAACATCCTTTCAGATAACAAAAGTAAGAAAGTCCTGGATGGCTTCGGAAGAAAAACATAGAAATTAATCTCACCAAAACTGTGCAGCAAAGGGAACAAAGATTCGCTTGTTTCAAAGGAAGAAGACATCACCACAGAATGCAACAAAGAAGTATTGTTTAAACTGCAGCTCAGATCTAACTTTTCTCCTTATCCATGGGGAAAGTGAGAAACGGAGGAAAGAGTGGAACCATTAGAAAGGCTAAAAATATCAGGAGATGCACAAAGCAAAACATTCCCCCAGATGAATAGGTTTCCCTTTGATCAAACAAAAAAAAGATACGAAAATGTGCCTCTCTTAAACAGAGCAGAAATGAGAATACGGAACACACAGCCATAATGGACGAGGAGTCAGATGAAAGGGCTGAGACGAATTTCAATTGCATGAAGTGTTCCGTTTTTATTTTTATTTTTCTGATCTTATGCAACTCCCTCACAATTAGGTAATTGCTTACTTAGCTCCTGCACCTCTCCTGTTAAGACTGAATATAGAAAGTTGGTCTGCTGCTGAAAAAAACTGCAGTAAGAAAAGAGTGCTATTTTAATATTGACAGTGATTTTGGTAGTAACGCCAACAGGAAAGGGAATAGGCCATTAACCAGAGAACACCACCACCAATAACCTGTCTTGGTGAAAAAGCTCATGGTCCAGCTAGTAGTTATTAAATCATATATACAAGCTTAAATGTATGTATAGCTGCTGTATTCTCAGCTTCTCTTTAAAGAGACACTTTAAATATTGTTTCCTCACTGCACATCTTCTTAACTCTAAACCAGGCAGCATAATCAGAGGGCTCAGGGCACAAACAGCTCTTTATTTATCTAAATCGTAAAAATAAGATAGCACTATCATAAACAGCCACAACTACATTTATTTACAAACAACTAGTGGCCACGTGTTAAATTTAGCTAGTTTCACCCAGCAGAGAGGGGCCTTCCAAATATGATCTTACAGAGCAATGAACCACAGTTCATCAGCTCAGTTCCAAGGGCAAAGGCAACACGAATTGTTGCCCTGCTTGAATCAACTACCAGTACTGTACCTGGCAGAAAACCACAAATTCACACTTAAAATGGATGGGGAAGCAGGATATGACTACATTTGAAGCCAGTATCCTGGACAAAGAAAGAAAAACCTGAAAAGTGCTGGATCCTTGATCTAAAAGGAAACTGCATGAATCAACTTTGTAGCGCATCTGGGCAGAAACACAGAAACTGTGTTTCATCTGCTCAAAGAAACACAGAAACTAGGCAAAGATGAATAAATAAATAAGTAAATACATAATAATGACTAATAGTAATAAAAAGGCACCAGGCCAAAACAGTGTCATGACCAGAAGCTGTATGGCTGCTCCACTTCTCTGTCTTAGGGACAGAGCAACTAATTTGATAATCTCTGCATTTTAGCAGGACTTTTTTCCCTGAAAACTCATCTGGAGCTAAGGGAGATTTCATTATTGTTGTCCCTGCCACTCGCTGCCTGAGCAGCACTGATGCTAGAAAAGTCCTTTTCCTGTTTGCACTGCAAGGCACTCAGACCCCAGGCCAGGAGCTTTCCCCCTTCTCCTCAGCCCCAGAGGAGCAGATTCTTTTCCTCTGTGCTGCAAAACCCCGTTGGAGGCAGGTAATGCAGAGCATGAGTTAGGCAGAGGACATTGGCAAATCCCAGACAACCTAATTGCAACAGGGCAACAGAAAGATTCAGCTCTTCTCAGGACTTTTCTTCCATACAGCTGCCAGAATGAAAATTCCTCTTTCTTCAGAGCCCAGCCAGTAATGTTAACCTTACCATCTCTCTTCATGTTCCCATGCTGGTCCTTTCCCTCCTTTTTATGGTGCTGGTTTTGCTGAATGCTGAACTCAGAGTAGTGCTGACTGTGTTAGTTTCGACAATGTCACTTCACTGTTTTTAGGAAAAATCAAATTGGAAACATCTCCAGAGTAAGCAGGTGACCGTGTTATTAGCACAGTGCAGCTGTGCTGTCCTTACTTTTATACATACGTGACATCAATGGTCAAAAAGCAAAGCCAACAAAGGTGTTTCCCTCCCAGAAATGGATGATGACACGAATCCTTCTCGCTGAACCATGACATACAGTAGATCAAAGTTAGAGGACTTGCCCCCACTAGGATTAAGCTCCATGATTAAGCTTGTTTTAGAAACGCTGGCATGAGAACAGTCACACTGGTTCAAAACGAGAATCCATTTTAGCCCCATGTTTGCTCTCTTACAAAAGCCATTTGTAGATTCCTCGGGAAGAGCAGGAACGAAGCAAATTCATATGGTGTTTCCCCCTAATGCTCCCCCAGCCTCTGACTACTGTCAGCTTAGGGAACTCTCTGCCCCTGCTGTAGTGGGGGAAACCTTTGTATTTCAGTGTTCAGGCTCTTTCCAAGGACACCCAAGCATGGGGAAAACAGGGCAGGACCCAGCAGCTACCCCTGTACAACTCCACGGGGAGCCCGGGCCCGTTACGAGACTTCACTAGGAGAATCCACACAATCCTCTCATTTATGCCACTACTGGGACATGCGTTGTGCCAGGTAAGCTGCTTTACTACCTTTTTGTTTCCTCAGCCCCCAGAATGTTTATGTTAGTTAAAAACCAGAGAAGGAAGGCTAACCGTCACAGCATTTTATTCTGTTATTAAAGATCACAGGACAGAGGAATCCCTTGTGGTCATGTTAAAGTTTCCAGCATATCAATGACAATATGTGAAGTACCATAAAACCCAAAGGTAATCTCCTCAAAAAGGAAAGCCAGCAGAGGAGAAATAGCACAAGAACTGGCTGATATCCAGGCAGATAGGAACATTATTACCAAGATACCTTTGCCATCCATCCTCCCATATGAATGACACAAAGTGTGATGGGCTGGCACACAGATCAGGTCCAGTGGAACTCGTGGATACAGTTATGAAAACAGAAAGCACAGGGGCATCTGGCTATTTATTACTCAGGTCGTTCCAGTGCAGGTTTGTCATCTGCTCTGAAAGATTTAAGGTGTTTGACAGGATGCAGAATGTAACAAAAGCAAGTCAGGAATTTTCTAGTCTGCAAAATTTTATTAAGCAACAGCTGGACAACTCTTACAACTCCAAATCATCAAGGAAAAAATAGGGCAATCAGTCCATCTCTCAACCATGTAGACAGTAAAGAATTTGGACAAACCACATTTTTATAGGGAAACCAACAATGCTTTCTAGGCACCTCCTGCAAAATCTAGTACACAAGATACATAAAAGGAGAGGCAGACCAAAGTATGGTTTAAGTACAATGGAAACCAGGTATGCCATGAGGAGGAGAAAAAAAAAAAAAAAAAAGAAAACATGAGATTCCCAAAAATATGTTTAAAAAATTGTATAGGCATGTAAAAGTACACGAATTGTGTACCAAATTTTCAAAAGCCTTAAGAAAAACATGCTGGGCTTGCTAGCTTAAGGACGCATGCACCCGCATGACTATGTATGCTTATTAAATTAAAAAAAAAAAATGGAAAAAAAAATAATCCAAAATGATGTTCAAAGTTGTAGTACCAAAATAATGCATTTATAAACAAATGCAACTCCGCTACTTTTTTTCAGGAAACACTACAGTGCCTTTTCAGTCAGGTGCATCTCCATGCTGTGCCACAACACCACATATTTTATCTACAACAAACAACGAGATCTTGAACAGACAAACCCTTTTCCAGCACACAAAAAGAAAATGACAAAATGAGTGAGGAAACAGTGAAGTGAAGGGAGACCAAAGGCAAAACATGTATTGAGCAAATAAAATAAATGAAGGGAGAATTAGGAAAGTTCTGAACAAATAGCTTGAAACAACACAGAAAGAATTACAAACCGAGCGCTATCTCAATGAAATACTTGAAACTCGGGTGTCTGCACACTGGTAGAAAATGTTTCTCTTTTAATATTAATCCATGTTACCAGAAACAACCATCTATTTGGACAGTAAGAAAAATATTCCACAAATAAACAACATTTGTCAGTCTTCAGAATCACTGAATTAGACAACGTTTTTAAATTTGTAGTTATGTAAATGGGAAGGTGAAGATTAGGAGTAAACTGGCAGGCTTTAACATCATACCATCTAATTTTTTCATTGAGCACTTTGGACAGGTAAGTATTTAGTTTTTTTTTTGTTTGTTTGTTTGTTTTATTTAACTCTTCAGAAAATCATGTTGCAGTCAGCTAGCTCCGGGTCAGCAAACCTTTGCATTTGCATAGAGCTTCATAACAATCAGTTTGCCTGGAAGCACAAATCTGTCATTATTGATCCATATGAAAAATCAAAAGTTAAAGGGTGAAGTTTTAAATTTTCATAGCAAGAATTGCTGCGCTGAATCCTATTTCATTCCCTTATTTGGTTAATTGCTCTTGTCTTAAAAATCTAACCTCCTAAAGGTAGCAACAAGCCAACTGCCCAATGAAATGTTCTCCTAATACATCTTTAGAGGTACCAGGCAACATGCAAAGCTGAGTCTTTTAATCTTAAACTTCTCTGCAGGATTTTTTTAGACGAAAATTAAATAAACATGAAGATAAAATCATTCACGTAGCCCATCATTCACAAGTAGTAATTAATCTTACTCCTTCAAGAATGATGCAATTGAATTCCAAACATTCAGGAAGGAGCTGTGGTGCCTACCTGCACACTACTCCCGAGGGCAGGAGGGCTCCAGACTGGGATGTGCTGAGGGAAGATTGTGCTTGCTTTGAAGGCGAAGGGACTTAAAAATGAAAAAAATCCTCTACCAGAATTGTTCCATTTCTGTCAGCAGTGTGATATTATTTGCTCTCCTTTACTGGGAAAACCAGTACACCAACCTCTAAATAACAAAACCAGCTTAATCTCCTGTGAGGGAGTCCTAGAAATGAGAATATAGGGCAAATTTCTGAAAGACTACTGTGGCTGCAATTTTACTTCTAGAGTTCATTGGGGAGGCTTATACAGAACTGTAAACATAGCTGTTGGTTAACAACAGCTTGATAATTTTCTTAAGTGGGTATATGGGTCAAGTAAGTCCTTCTTACCATATAATCAGACAGTGACAGTAAAGTACATTTGGGGTCAGGTTCCACTGTTATGTGTCTTGGTGTAACCACGCAGTGAAGCTGGCCCTTTGTTAGCACGCCAAGCAAATGGCTCATCTGTTACTCACCTCCAACTCAGATTTGCTGGTCTGGAGTGGCTTGGGCTCTGCAGAAGTGTGTGATTTCCAAACTGTTGCTCTGGCATACACATTCTCAAAAGCTAATAAAAACTTCTCTGTCTTCTCTCCTTTCTCTCTTAATCAAGTCAGTTTTAGCACATATTGCTCCCTTCACACAAGGATTTAAACTGTTGCTGACAGGCAACAGGGCACCAAGATAACATAGGATTACACATATCAGGCTGCAAAAAAAAACAACAACAAACCACAAACGCACAGAAGTTGTCTGAGGCAACAACCAGGTAAACTCCCAGATTTGTCTGGAATTTCTGAGAGGACACTAAAAAAACGCAGCACGGAAAGCCTGGGCCTGTGGAAAGCCAAGGCTCAAGGCTTCAGCAGGCATCTTTGTCTGACACTTGTGCACCTTCTTGCATCTTCATAAAAACAATGGAACAAAACTGGAGAGAGAAATGTGGAACTACTTTTCTGTGGCTGCATCACGGAAGGCTTACCAGCTGGATGAGCCTTTGTGCAGATTTGCTGTCAGACAGGCGATATTCAGGCAGTTCGTGGCACCTGTTACTGCTGCCCCTGGAACTCAGTGCAGAACTATTAACGTGCCAGTTCCTTTCCTGACTCTTTCACCCCTCTCCCTCCCATACTTTCTCAGAGCATTGTAATAACATGATATTCCCACTGTTTCAAGATTGAATTGGTCACTCCATGTGTGGCGCACTTCATGCAAGACTTTACATACCAATCTTCATACTCTGTTAGGAGCTTTATTTTGAGGATTTTAATTTTTTTTTTTTAATGAATCAGGGTTTCCCTTGCAGCTCCAGTGGAGCAGACTCGACTCCAAATGGCCACCAGCTGACACAGAGGAGCTTTCTCTGCCTAAAGCTAAACCTTGCGGCAGCTGTATGCTGCTCTTGGAGCTGAACTGGAAGGAAGGGTGGAGGAACACCTGCACCCCAAAGAGGCCAAGCTGCTGCAGGCAGCGTCAGGGCTCTGCTCAGTCAGCTCTGTGCAGCGCTAGCTTGGCTATCAGCAGCACTGTGGCTGTGCTGGAATCAGCTGAGCCCAGCTGAAGGAGTGCGTTAGTCTGAGCAGAGGGAAACACGTACTGCTGTACTCTTTCTCGTGCCTCAGCCAGCTTATACCAAGCGAGTTTGTGTGAACAGCAATAAAGTATGCCAGAGCTAAACCCTACTAAGCTATGTAATGAACTCCTTACAACCTGAGCCTGTATTATACCCTCTTTTATCACATAAGCCACCATATTTTATATCTCAAGAAAAAAAATAAACATTGTACTAAAGAAGAAAAGCTTTATATTTTTAAAAGCACTCCCAACTGAAATATATAGTTGGAAACAGAGGAGAATACACAATGCAGAAGGACAGATTTCTGCAGGTCCCAAAGAAGTTGTCTGTACTCTTCATAGTCTACACAGTCCTGCAAAGCAAACTCACTGCTTTCAGCTGCCAAAAAAATATTTTTGCCTGCATGAATTACGAGATTTTGCATAATATCTCACAACACCAGGTCTTCCTATCTGCATTTTCAACTTCTTGCAGCAAAACATACTGCTAACAAACAATTACTTACAAAGATGCTCTTTAAATATAAATAAGAAAGTGTGTATAACTCACCGATACATAGTAATAAAATAATCCCTAAATCACTTATTACATTACACAAGATAAATAATTTGTCTTTTGGACGTTAACAGGAAATCTGCATTAAATTATTTTTAAAAATCCCTCAAAAAAAAAAAAGGCAAAATAAAACAAACAACAACAATAACATAAAAACCATAAAACCCTAGGACTGTCACAATTATTGCACAACCAAAAAAAAAAAGCTTTGGAAAAACATATTCAACCACTGGAAATTACTGTGTGTATAAAAGAACTACATATTTCTGAACACCTTGCTACATTCCTAGAAGAACTTAGTTATCTACAGAAAACCTGGATTTTACTAACTAAATATAAAATGTAAAATCTGTCTATTGGCTGAATGCAATAGCAATCTCCAGGATTTAAGTGATTATTTTGTGGGGAGCTTTTAAATTTTTTTCTTATATTGCATCTCAATGAAAAAATAAAAGAACTGTTGCTTTCACTTGTTCTTTGTATAATTTAGGATCCAGTTCCACTCTCAGAATTTACATAATTTCCAGTCATTTTTTTACAGTTCTACATATTTGAGGACAGTTTATATTTATTATAGTTTTATATCTCTAATACTGGGTATTCCCTACACTATTAAAATCCTCAATTAAAGGGACTCTGTCGAAGTATTTGCAAAAAGAAAAAAGATTATCTTATTCTATAATACCTTTTGACAAGTAAACAGGAATATTGGAAATTGCATTTATTTTCCCAATTTATGATAATTACTCTTTGTGCTTTGTTGGAGCAAAAACAATGTCTCTTTCTATGCCAAGGATCTTTGTAAGTGCTACCAGAATGATACAATCCCAACCTTGGCCAATGAAACCACATTACTAATGCTGTCACTTGATATATCTGGTTTCAGTTTCTGGCTCCACATTAGCATAAATCTGCTGATAATTGGAAAAAATGATTATGAACCAAATAAAGAGGAATATTATTCCCTGGGAGGTTAAAGAAACTGCACACAGAAGTCCTTCTATTTAAATTAGGTTTTGTTCAGAAAAAAAAAAAAAAGAAAAAAAAAGAAGAAAAATAGAAAAGAAAAACTAGAAAAACATTCATGTTCTTTGCATGTGATAAAAATGTTGGCTTAAAACTACAGGCAATGTTCCTCTCAGCATGCCATGATATGTTTCGTGTCTTATGGCATGCAGCACACGCCTGTTACATTCTAATTAGGGTCTGACTGGTTAGCACAGACCTATGGGCAGGAAAGGACACTCATCAGCCAACTTTCCTTCTCGTGTACTGCAATCAGTGGACCCGAGAATTCAGCCGACTGTTTGCACAGCGTGTAACTCAGCATAAACAAGGGGCTTAACAGTGCTTCCTCCACGAAAACCAAAGAGAACAATTTCCACAGATTTAAAAGGGAACGGGACCAAATCCATTTCGGTTCCTCTGTCCCACACACATTACGCATATAGGAAGGCAAACTGCCGAGTAAGTCATGCATCTGAGAAGGAATACAAATGGGCCCAGACAACGAAGAGAAATTCAACAAAATTAATTAATTAAAGCAAACGGCAGTCTCTTAGATGCCAAGGGGAGTGTTGTGCCTGACGTGCAAGCAGAAGCTGCTGAGCTTTGGCATGATACAGGCATGGAGCCATCTATTCCCCTCTCCTTCTTTCCTACCTCTACTTCCTCTCTCCAAGGAAACCACCTTGCAGAGGGTTCTTCCTGGACTCACCCGGCAGGACATTACCTGTGGATGATCTGCCTCGTTGTCTCTCTTGGCAGCAACCTGAAAATCCTCTCTGACTGGTATCATTCCCTCTGTGCTGCACAGCTCTGGAAGCAGAGCAGAAGTTACTAGCTCACTGCATCTTGATAACTTCTGCTACGGCAGGGTCTTCTCTTCAGTGATATGTTTGTCTAGAAGGAATCAAGTGCAACACAGATCTGTCCTACGGCCAGAATTTTTAAAAAAAGCAATGAGAGAATCACATCTATTCGTCTTAAGTTATACAGGTTTTCAAGTAAGAAGTTAAATGGGATGAAAGACAAAGACAAAGCAGCCATCAACACCTCAGCCAACCTATCTTCCTCTGTGTGCCTTTCATGTCAAAAGAGTAATTTCTGAAGGAAATCTGCAGTTACATTTTGTAATCTAGTGTCAAAACAATTACATGAATGATTATGTTTTTGTGTATTACTGGGGAAACTGCTTCTGTATCAGAACATATTCCATAGCAAAATGCAGGCAAGGAGGAAAGAGAGAAAGCAAATAAACATGTACACAAAAAATGGACGACACAGAAACTCTTCTGTGCAAGCAACCCTTCTGAAATGCTCAGCAGGTCTGCATGTCCACCAGAAAAAAACTGCAGCCAAAAAGAGCTGTGCTACTGTTAATAAGCCTTCACCTGTAACACTCCATTTAAACTTTGGCTTGCCACTCTTATCTGGAGCATTATATTCTCAAACTACAGTCACAAGGACTACTCAAGTAGGAAGGTGATAAAAAGGATGACTCTGTCCAGTTTTTCCTTCCACTTTTAACTCATTTGTTCTCCTGCAAGACACGATGTTGTTTCCTGTAATGAAATTGCTTTCCTGATCAAATTACTTCCTTTAATGACTTGCTATACTTCTGTCTCCTTCCTAATTTTAGCACAGGTACAATGTTGTGGAACTCAATTCGTATTGATCACTAGGAAGATGAATACACTGGGCCTTCTCATTCACTTGAACAACTTTGTTTATAAAGTGTAAACACATTTAAATGAGGAGCATGTATAGGAGTGGCCTGGGGGGTACATCTGGCCACACTGTACCTCTCCCAGCTGCAGGCCAAATCGAAGAATACTGCTGATCAATATGAGCAAAGAAGCTCATAATTATTTCTTCCCCTCTTTTCTGTCACCCAATGAAAGATGTTTATCCCCAATAACAGCACACAAAACAAGCAGACATCAATTTCTTTGATACACCGGGTTTTAAAACCACCCATTGGTAACAGTTTTGTTTCTCTTCTGAATAACACATCATTATTTATAAATTAAATATTGACCTACATAATCCTCCTTGGAACTTGTGGTGCTCAGTTATTATCAGAGAAGAAACACGTGTCTTCAAGTATTATAGCTTCTTTTTTTTCTTTTTTTTTTTTTTGCTGTTATCTTTGATGTAGTTGTAGTAGTACAAACTGGACCAGAAAAAAAGTTATGTTCCCTGTTTTAAAAAGAACAGCATGATATAAGGCAGTCTATCAAAAAGAGCAGTCTTTTTTAATCCCCCTATGAGCTTACATCAGCTATTGTAGCAAACACGGCAGAACCACCACAACAAGCCAAAAGCCACACTTCTCCACATAACACTGAATGGCTCTCAACCCTTTGCTCTTTCTGAAACCCAGCACGATGCTTTAAAAAAAACAGAAAACACTTGAAAACAAACAAACAAACAAACAAAACAGAAAAAAGCCCCCCACCCTCCACCCCGTGACAGATTAGAGTTAATGCCCTTATGTTGGGCACCACGAGACTTTTCCAGTTTTACGGCCTTCTTCGCTCCCAGGCACCTCTGTGCACCTAAAGCGGGCTGCTCTGACATTTTCCGGTTTGGACTTTATGAGAAGGTTTTGTCAACATTTTCCTCTCTCTCATCTCTGCTTGTTCATTTGAGGCGTTGAGTCACATTAGCCAGAGCAACAGCAAAGGCTTGCACTGCAGAAAATGGATACTGAAAGTCCAAAATATAAGCATTGCCATCAATCCTTCCAAACTGCATCACCTGGGGAGCAGGGGAAGAGGAGGAGGGAAGGAAAAGGAGAACAAGGTCAAAAAAAAAAGTGAATCACAGTAAAGAAAACAGAGAAGAATCAAATATTTTTGCTCTTTTGTAAGAACACTTCTGTTAATCATCCTCAACTAATATGAGTGGGGCTATTCACAGAAGGGGGTAAGAAGCCCAAGAAGAATAACATTTGACCACATAGAGTACTTGACTAGTATTTGACTATAAATAGAGCTTTTGAATGTGCTGGACTCTATAAAGCACAGATGTAAGCAGATTGTTACCAATGACTTCAAGAGATGTAGGTCACACCAACAGCAAGAAAATGATTTCCTCTGTCTTGGAGAGATCCTGACATCACCACATGAGGAAAACAGATTTTGTTTTCACAGGAAGGAGCTTTCAGGGAAGGAGAATAACAAACCTCCTGACCATAGCACTTCGCACCCAGTAAGCTGTATTTCCTCTTTGAAATAAATTTCCTTAGCACATAATTACACTGAGAATGAATTAGCAAAGGGGCAGTGGGAGCTGCTTGAAATGTAAAGCGAGGCGACTCAGGTTGTTCTGCTGCAAGCAATATCTGAAGTTTGGCCTACTATTGCTGCTTTCTCATTGGCTTAATGAGAAGCTCAGATCATAGCTTTCCTGCAGTGAAGTTCCTTGAGCTAGAATGGAGGCTGTCTGCAAGTGGAGGCTTTGTCCCATCACCAGCAATGCCTATGGGCAGCATGTTTTTTATGGGCATTTATCCATGGTCACTGCCTTTTCAATGAGTCGTTACAGATGGACAAAACCAAGAGACTACCACTGGTCATTACACTGGATATTTACGACACTAAACTCCCAAGTTAAATCAGAGGGAGCTGAGAGCTTTGACGTTTTTAATAAACCGAAAGAGATACTCAGAGACGGTACAACTGAACCAGGAATTAAATCTGTATCTCCCAAGATTTAGTTTGGTGTCCTGCTTATTTGTATCAATTAATGGCCTATTTCTGATGTGATAACATCCCATTTAGGCCAAGGTGAGAGAGACGAAAACTAAATACTTTGATTTTCTGAACTTTCCACAAACTCCTCTACCCACAGGCCATACATGGCAGGCCACAAGCCGCTCTTGCTAGGCTCAGAGCTCCCACTTGTTCCTTTAGGATTAAGAACCAGCCCCACAGGCCTGGTAACTCATGAGAGGAAATTTTGAACAAGGGAACCTAATTGTATGTCTGTCTATCTTAGCTATCTGTTGAATGGAGCTTACCTGTGTAATTATCACAAGAACTGAGCAGTGATCATTACACTATTATTCGCAATATCTGACTTCAAATGCAACTACAGCTGGGTAAATGTGTTGCATTTTCCCCTTGCACTTTATTACAAAAAACACTTACCTTCGGAAGTAAAAGCTAGTCAGATTAAAGGAGGCCTTTGCTCCTATGTCTGACTGGAGTAATTCAAAACATACTTGGTAAATTTACTTTACAGCTGAACTTTGCCCTTAGCTCTGGACCTAGACGTCTGATTGCTGGCTTTTATGGATTACTTTCTGTGCATAGCAAAGTTTTTTTCAAAGAGCAGCTAACACGAGCTGGAGGTATTCTTGCCCAGCTTTCCCCCCTTCCCACCCACCCGCGGTGCCTGCTGCCGCCCTCCTACCTGTCGTCCTTCCAGCTCAATCTGGAAGTTTTTTGCAGACTCCTGGGTCACCCGCCCTCCGAAGTCCAGCTGGTAGACTTGCGTTGCCTCGTTCCACAGCGGCTGCTTGTTGGCCATCACATACACAAAGCCCTGGCTCCCCAGCCGCCCGTCCTCCTTCTCGCTGGCCTTACGGCACTTAAACTCATCCAGCTCACTGGCTGTCCTCAAATTCCTTTTGGTCTTCCAACCCTTTTTGCTGCCCTGACTCTGGTTCATCAGTTCGTCCCCGCTGATAAAAAGCTCTGGCTCGCTCTCTGAACTATCCTGAAATTCATTTGTCTTGTTCAGCTTCTTGGACTTCAGCTGGTCTTTCTGGCTCTTGACTTTCTTCTTCTCTCTCCCCAGCCTCGGGCTGGATATTAGCGAATTGAAGTCAGTCAGTGTCCTCGCCTCCTTTTTGACCTTGCCCTCGGTGATAGCCTGCACGTTCCCTTCCTCAGCGCGACTATCGAGTCGCTTCCGGCTCTTCTTGCCAAATTTGTCTGTCCTTTGGGGAACAGGGCTTTCGGTCAAGGAGAGCACCTCCTGGAAGGTGTCCGCCGTCTCCACCATTACCTCTGTGCCCACGTGGCCCTGAAGCTCCGCTGGCGGGGGAGACATGACCGGCTTCTCCACCACCAGGAGCGGCTTGGGGGGCAGAGTGCCCTGGGGGTTCTGCACGGGTGGGCATGCGCTGTAGGAGCTCCACGGGTGCAAGGCTATCGGTGGCAGCTGTAAACTAGAGCAGGCGCTACTTCCCGGGTACATGGGCGGCAGAGGGCAGTAGGAGAGGTTGGGCGGGTAACCTGGCTGAAGCACGACGGTCGGCTCCTGCTGTGCAAACTGCGTGGGGGCCAGAGCTTCTTTGGGGGAGCAGGGGGGCTGCATTCCCTGAAGGGGGGGGGCACTGTAGCTTCCTGGGTATGGTACTCCAACCCCGTAACTCGTCTGGAAGGTGGCAGTGGGACTGGTCGGAGACTTAGGGGAGACGAACGGCACTCGAGACATATCCAGATGCTGCGCTTGTCCGATGATGAGAGGAGCCGGTTTTAGAGGGTTGGGCACTGAGCTCTGCGATGTCCTTTCCTGAGGAACCCATATCTCTTCACTCATCATAGGGTCCCACTGGTAGGGCGGTGGCCGTTTCACGCTGATGGCAGCCTCCGTCAAGGCCACGGGTACGTGCCGTATTGATTTTTCCACCGGGCAGTGCTGAGAAAGGGCCTCATCCTCCGTGAAGGCGGAGTTGATATAATCCGCCCGGTCACGGGAGCTGTCAGGCGGGCTCAGCAGGCTGTAGGAGGACTGGGAGGCCAGGGGTGAAGTGCTGACGGAGTGAGCGAGGACAGAGCTGTGCTGGGAGCCACTCCCCGCGCCCAGATCAGGTCTCATGCCACCCATACTGGAAGTGCTGTTGCTAGCGTTGGCGTTAGCCATGCTGCCCATACCAGCAGCGCTGGTGGTGCTGCCGCCGCTGCTGCACTGGCTGCAGGTGTACAGGGCGGTGGGTACTCTCTGCTGGTACTGCGCCGTCACCACGCTGCTCTTGGCTTTGGGGGGAAGCTGCAAGGTGGCTCTCTGGCCGTCCACCAGCTGGGCCATTTTCAGCGCCGCCTCCCTGCTGTTCCTCCGCAGCGTGGCATGAATGATAGTGCTGTCCAGCCTCTGCGCCATGCTCCTGCCCTGCGACAGCTGGCTGGCGATGTCGGGGTATGGCGGCGGGTCCCCGCTGGGGATGGAGTAACGAGGGACCGTCAGCCGGTTGAGGGTGGCGCTGGTGCAGGGCTGCTGCATCTTCTTCTCGGCGGCGGTGATGCGCAGGGTGGCGGAGCTGCCGGGCCCCGGCAGGGTGTAGGTGCCCTGGGCGCAGAGCATCCGTGTGCGAGGCCGGCACACCTCCTCCACGTTCCCGCTGCTGTCGAATGTCGTTATCCGCTCGTAGCCCAGCGGCGGCTGGTAGTGCCCGGCCGGGTAGAGGGAGAACTCCCCCTTTTTCAGACAGAGGTCGAGGGGCGGCGGCGGGGGGCCGGGTGGTGGTGGTGGGGGCCCAGCGGGAGGGACGGTGCCGGGGTAGGGTGGCGGGGGGTTCATCTTGTTCAGCTGCAGCTCCTGGGCGGCCCCGAAGACGACGGCGTCGCCTTCCACCAGCTGCGGCCCCGGCCGCGGGGCCTTGGCCTTGGGAGGGGGCTCGTGATCGCGGTCACCGTGGTCCCGGAGGTCAGCGAGGGCCATGGCGGGGGGCGGTGGGGCGATGGTGGGGGGCGCAGGGATGGTGCGGCCCAGCTCCCCACCGGCCGCCGCCGCCACCGCTGCCATTGCCCCGGGGCCAGGGCCGGGGCCAGGGAAGCGCCCCGGGGGCCCCGGGAAGGGTCCCGTCCCCTCGCCCCCCGCCTCGGCCGGAGGGTTGGCCAGCACGTCCAGCTGCACGTTCTGGTTAGCCAGCAGCGACTGCACCAAGCCGATGCTCTGTGTGGGCGACATGGCCTGGGCCGAGCTGTGGATGGGCGCGATGGGGATGTTGACGGTGCAGGGCGGGCTGCTGGCGGGGGCTCCGGGTGCCCCGGGCACTGCAACAAAGACACATCCAGTCAACTGACGGGCTCCTTGCATGTGGAGAGGCTGCTCACATCCCGCTCATCCCTGCCAGCCTTTGCTGAGCACAGCACTTAGGCAAGCACAAGGACAGCAGGCACCAAACCTGGGAATGTTCCAGAAATGCCTCACGCGCCGTTTGGTTTTCTCCAGCACTTTGTGGAAGGCATGTGGGAGGCTAAAAAATGCAGCACTCAAAAATTTCACGGCAGTGTTTACACAAAATTCAGCAACTGAGGAGAATTGTTTTTAAAGCTAGTGAGAAGAAAACCATGGCATGTCTCTTGCACCTTGTCGTTCTGCTTTACCTTTGACTGCTTGAACAGCCTGCTTATCTGTTGTACTTGCTTAAGCGCTCTGCTGTTTAGATGGGCTGCTATCAGCTTCTGAAATCAGACATTAGCTGGAGCAATTAAGCGAGCCTATCTTCACTGACTATCTTCACTATCTTCACTGACTCTCATTGCACAAGAGCTGTTGATCAGCTTTAAGTTAACTTCTAGCAGTGGTGTTTCAGAGCCTTCCTTCAGCCTGCACTGATCCCCATGGACTTTCCCAGAGCAATGAGTGTACCTGATGGGTCCACCCTACCACTCACTCATCATCCAGTTGTAACTACCATAATCAAAGGAATAAAAGGTTTTCTGAATCACGACTCACATTACTTTTCAGGCAAGTTTTTTGACAGTAAATACATTAACACACAATAGAAAAGAACATCCACTCACAGCCCCCCCGGCTGCTGCCCTTTTTTCTTTGGCCTTCATACTAGGATCACCCAAGGTGCCTCCCTGACTTTCTCTAGGGCTGATGCTACATGACGGTGGGGCACAAAGCAGTCCCCACCTGCCCAGGCTGACACTCTCTAGTGCCAGTCAGGCTAGAGACCAAGCTTTAAGCAGAGGATACAGTGATGCTCCTCAAGCCTACTCTCTGATCTGATGGCAATTAGCAGCTTTGACTTAGGTGTTTGATGAATATTGTCTTTAAAAAAAAAGTGAAGGAAAATAAGAAAGTGGAAAACTTGCACTAAAAGCACTGTATAAATTGTTAGTAAAATGTTCCCAAATTCAATGAGCTTAGGCAAACTGGAGAATACAGACACCAGCTGGCGAAAGGGAAGTATTATTATCCCTTGAGTACAGTGAATGACAAAGCAACACAATAAAAGAAGGAAAATGAAACAGAGGGAGGAATATGATGGAATGAAATACAGACAAAACACATAGAAGTTATTGAAAGCAAGTTCTTGTGGAAAAGATGTGAGGAAATAGAGGGAATCCAGAAAGATTCAAGAAGTAATTATTATAGTCAGGGCACTTTCAGCTTCAGTATTTGGTTTGGCTGCAATCATAAATGTGAAAAGAAGCAGACGACTATATGAAAAGTTTCCCATACATGGTGGTGAACAAGTGAGAGTGCGGCAAGAAGCAGTTCTGACAATTTTAAGCACAAAGCATGGACTTTGCTCCAACAGTTCACAATTCCTTCTGCAAAAAGGGGTGAGACTGATTCCAATAGGAGCTACCACTGAAAAGCTGGAGAGCAACAGGGAAATGAGAAAGTTGGAAGCAAGTACAGGTGCAGGAGTCAAAATAAGAACTAATATAATAATGAGTGAGAAGACAAAGTTATATATAAACAAAAAAGAACCTAAGAATGTTGCAGAGTCCTTATTAGTTTTCCTGTATTTAAAAAAAAAAAAAAAAAAAAAAAAGGAAAATTATAAGTGAGTTGTATCCATGATCACATGTGTCTGGAAATTCTGTGAAGACTTCTGATCTGCAAGATGCAATCAGGCAAGGTATCCATTAGGCAGAACTCCTCCAGCCACTGCCCAGTTCCTCATTAATTTCTAATTAAAAGTCTAGTCACCTACCCATACTCTATAATTACATTTTCAATAGCATTAGGTTCTTATCAACATCAGTCACCCCAGCCAAAGATAGTAGGTGTACAGATGTTGGTGGCTATGCTGGCTAGCTTTTACGGTAGCTCTGCTTATTCCTTTAGAAGAAGGCTGACAGCTAAACTCCACGGACCCTGAGGCAGTGTGATTCTGTGCCTGGCTGGCAGGCCATGCACTCATCCCAATGCCTGTAGGTTAGCAATTTATCCTCCAGAGCATGAATTTTAATTGTTAGCTTGGCTTGAGCAATCCCGAACGTCGCTGTCATGGGAATTAAGTGCCTATCCAAATAACACCTCATTTATGATGGTGTTGCATAATATCCCAATGTGTTTAAATCCAATGTTTTCTCATTTCTCCAATGGTTTTTAATTGATTTGTTTGCATAATTTGCAAGTTAAATCAATTCGCTGTCCGTTTGCCTTGCCAAGTCTTTACTGACTACATTAAAAAGTACCTGTCCCAAGAGTACTTCACTAATAAATTCCACTGCCCAAGAGCAGCTTTCTACTATTATTGTTCTTGTTGTGGTTTACTTGTTTTAAATCTGTTATGTAATCATCATCTACACTGCAATATATTTTCCTGTTAGTATAAGGTACTTTCTTTCGTTATATACGTGCTTTAAGAAAGGATATCTCCAAAAGGTTTTAAAATTTAAGTAGTCAAGTCAGAAATGAATGTTCAGAAGAAACTTCAAAGAAAAAAGTGGCCAGAAGAGAAAGATTCTTATAGAGGACTGGGTAATGTGACTCTTTTATTACCTTTCTCAAAGAGCTCGAACAAAACTCTATCAGTTTTCCCCATATTTCTGTGGTGTTTACAAACTTTTGATTCACAATACTGTTTCGGCTCTTTAAATAATATAAAAAGAAATGATATTGCAGATCCAATTTTCATGAAGGGACAAAAAAAACTTCTTTTTTTTTTTCTTATTCAATTTTTCTATTATGTCCTGTATGCTTGAATCAGGTTTCATACTAGAAAATGTTATTACTTTTTTTTCAGATTTTTCTGAAGAAACTATTTCTTTCTTCAAATCCTACAGGTTCATATCAGGTAGACATAAATTAAACAAGCCAAGCCTCAAATCATGAGGGAATGGGCTTCCTTTTAAGCACATGAATATTTCTTTAAAAATTCAGAGAAATACTCTGATCCTTGGATTAGTCACAAGCTGGAATGCTTTCAGCAGTCAAAATGATAGTCCAAAATAATGTGAGAATTTCTATTTACTTCATTAGCTTCTATCTCAAGCTTGTAAGTCCTTTGCAGTGCTCACACATCTTCCCCCTTAAAGAATGCTGGCTGTCCATGAAGGCCACTCCATAGTTCCAAAAAACTGTGACATGAGAAACAGGAATCCCTCATCGATGTGAGAATCCTGAAATTGTATTAATTTAACTTTTTGGCAATTATGTATTCATCTTATTTGCATGGTTTTTTTTGTTTGGTGGTTTGTTTTGTTTTATTGGAGAAGGTCTTCAGTACTTCTAGTCCACACTCTTATCACCCCACACATATCTGTCACACCCATATCACCTGCAACCAAGCCTTGCCTGCACTACTTGAATGTTCTGCTACCTTCCACCTCAGAGAAATTAGAAATTCCTTCCTGATCCCCCATCGATTATACAATACACTATTTTAGCCTCTCTGTAAGACTCAATACTGATAAAAATCCAAATGGGCTTTTAACACATCTCAAAATGTGGCTGGGTAAGTCAGGAACCTCCCCAGGCTCCGGTCAGCAGATGGTGCTTTGATGCCATCAGGTCACAAGAACAACCCTTCTGGGCTTCTGACACAACATAATTCTGGCCTACAAAGATGGGAAATGCAAGGCTTCAGTCTACAGAGAATTCTTAGTGAGCTAAACAGAAGATGATTAATGTTACAATGAACTTGAAACTTAGTAGCTCTATGTGGATTATACTTTCCGTGTATTTTTAAAAAAAACCATGTCCGTAATACATATTAGCCTTGTTCTAATTCTATTCTACAGGACTCCATCAGAGTAAGAGATTTTGATTTGTGTATTTACCAGAGGGAGCTAGTGACACAAATGATCTGTCCTCCAGCTAGCTTAACCCATAATTTGTAAGATCTCCAGTTCCTCCTTACCCGGTAAATCATCTTCATCTTCACTGAAAACATTTGGATTAAAGACAGGCAGGTTAATGTAGTCCATTGAAATCTTTCGCACTTCTGGGAGATATATTGTCATCTGCCTGGGCTGAAGATGCAGCAAACTGGTTTTATATATTACTGGAGACAAAGTATAACAAGAAATAAAAAAAAAAAAAGAAATCTGTCACACAAAGACCATCTAAAGCTAAGAGAGAGAATTAATTCAAAGCAGATAGAAGAGTTATGACTATTTTTATATTATTTATTTTTGAACAACTGCATGTATGGGCCACTCATAACCAAATCACCATGTGATGTTATTTTTGCATAAACAGTATAAAAAGGGTTGTTTCTTTCAGCTATTTCTCCTTAAACAGAAGCAGTCTCTCTTTAGTTAAATAAGCTGTGGAAATAATAAATTACTTCATCCTGTATTTGCATCTATATTTAGGAAAGAAAAATATTTCTTCCATTCTGCTTTTGGAACTCTTGACCACAGGATTCTACAGACTTATATGAACTCGGGGAAAATGGGAAATGTCTCAGAAAGGAAATCTGCTGAGGGTTACCACAGAATGATAGAACCATAGAACAGCTTAGGTTGGAAGGGACCCTGAAGACCACCTAGTCCCAAGCCCCTGCTATAGGCTGGGATGTCACCCACTAGATCAAGTTGCCCAGGTCCCTGTCCAACCTGGTCCTGAACACCTCCAGGGATGGGGCATCCACAACCTCTCTGGGCAACCTGTGCCAGTGCCTCACCACCCTCTGAGTGAAGAATTTCCTCCTGTTAAGGTCTGAACTTTACTATTAATTAATCTGTTCATTACAGCTAAGACTTCTAACATCTTCATCTTGTTATCGTATTTATAGATTTGAATCTCTTTTAGCTACAGTAAAATTTGTAAAATATAATTCCTACTGTCCACAGAAAATAGCTTTGTTAAAGAAGATTTCTGATCACCTGAAATGAATCCGACAGCATAAATTTGTTATTTGTTAGAAACATTGATATGCAAAAAAATCAAAAGAATTTACTTTTACCTGCACCAAGGTTCGTTGGTAGGAAAGCAGCCAAACCCACAATTTTAAATTTGGTTCCCCAGATGTTAGACGTGACCTGAGCAAGGTAGTTGTGCTGCAAAAAAAACAACAAACAAAACATCTTTTTCACCTGATAAAATCTGCATGAAGTTCTAATAAAAACCTGCAGAGCAGTAAAGCTATTGCAAGTGATAATACAACTGCAGCTTCTTTTATTTTATTGGAATAGCCTAAAGTGTCTTTGTAGCAACTATTATACCCAGTCATTAAGAAGCCTCATTTTGATATCTGAACATCATCAGAAATTATGCCAACAATCATATAGGCTACTTAAAGCTGTTGAAGTGCAGAAGAACATGATAGCTGCTTAGTGAGAATAAGACTGTTTTCAGATGCTTGCTTCTCCCACACAATAAAGGTCCATCTATTTTGTATTTCAGAAAGAAATGCTGCCTGCCCTTTGGTTCTATGCTTAAAAATCACTTTACAGCACAATAAATAAGACAGAAATGAATTCATAATGAGCTTCCAAAGCAGTTTCCCAAACCACTGCTTCTGTGGTAATCAAATTACAGCTACAAAAGATTAATAAATTTGAAAGTCCAAGAGTTATGCCATCAGAATCAAGAACGGGATTTACGCCTTTGCTTTCCTGTGCTATTCAAAGGACTTTTGGTTTTATCTACCACTGCTATGCAACTGACCAAGAACGTTTTAGAATGAAGGAAAAAGTGAAATGACAGAATGGAAAAAAAGCAACTGAAACAATAGAAAATAAAATTAAAAGAATTCAGATTGGTATTAATGAAATGAGTAACCCAGACAGTTTTACAGGCTGCTAAGTTTCATTTACCCACAGAACGTGAACAACACAAAGAACACAAAATGCCAATTTCTTGCCTTCCTTCCAATTAAAGCTGTTCCAAGCAATTATGAAACAGAGAACATTTGGCCCTGTAGAGCAATCATTTCCCTGTCTCTGCAGAATCCTAGCAAAGCAGAGAACTACGGTGGCATTAGGACAGCTCTGCAAAAGCTGAGTAAGAAACGCTTTCACATATACTTTCAAACAGCCAACAACATCAACTAGAATAAAATCTCTCACATGGATTCACATTGGCAGAAGTAATTGGAGAAAGACTTATCAAACAATGCTTGATACTCCATTGGTACTTTAGACCATCAACATTGACTTAGAAAATAGGATTCTACAGGTGTTCCATCTAGCAGCTGCAATTAAATGAAACTATTCTACTGGTGATCACTGGATCTCTATCACAGCTTGCCGCCTCTGGAAAGCACTGCATTTGGGCTCAGGTCTGGTAACAATGCACACAATACCTGAGTAATGTCTTCTAAAGGAAACTCTCTTCGGGTTAGGCTTGGTGAACCAATAGAAGGTTTCCTTATCGGTAACCTTGGTGATCTTGATATCTCCTGCGCAGCTCGTGACATCTTTGGAGATTTGCGAGCTTCTATATTGATTCTGCATATAAAGCAATAATTAGAATCATCAACTGGCATGTAAAAAAAATCCAAGTCTTGGAATATAAAGATGGTAATGAAGATAACTGGTATGGTGTTCTCTAGGTGATGAATGAAGACTGCATAGTCTACAGGATGGAGAGTTATGGTTCAAATTTTGAAGATATAAAAAGCCCAACACATTTGCAGTAACTCAGATCGGATGCCTTCAGATTCATTTAACGAAGCTTACAGCAGTTTTACCAGACGCAATATATCCTCCACTAATCCATAAAGAGGTGTAAAAGGCTGAATTATTTCAGCTCTGCAGACTTTGAGCAAAGCCTCAAGAAATGGCAACATGATGCTTGAGCTGGCAGATCTCTGCAATAGCACAGCAAACCAAGGCTCCACAAACTTCATCAGTGCTCTCACTCTAAGCCAAAAGTTACTCCTAGCCCATGTTATACAAAGGGAGCCATGAATAAGGGGATCATGCAACCGAAAAAGATCACTGGTGGCAAAAATAAAGAACAGAAGTTATATTTGAAAAATCTGCTCTTAGAAAACCAAGACAACAATATTCTTCTTTTCCCTGAACTATTTCTGTTTTAGGTGCAGGAATTGGTGGCTCTTCTGTCAAGGACTACTGAAATAAAATTCAGGTATTTTACACATTACAGTCACATATAAAGGGATGCATTTCCTTTGCCTCAGTCTAGGACAGTCTCATACTATAAAGCCTTTGGAAAAGCTGCAGCTAGAAGGCGTCAGTGCCACAATCCCGCAACACGAAGCTGGCAGACAGACATCAGTGCCTATGAGAACCATCATGGTTATCAGTGAGGCTGTGCAGGTGGGGGATTCTATCTACACACATAATAAATATGAAGAGCTGGCAGGAAAGCAACCAGACCAAAAAATAGCTTAGAAATTTGTTTTGCATATTGTTACAGAGCCTTGTCAACCCAATGTTTAGGAGAAAGTTTGCTGAGTCTTCCTTGCAAGGTTGCCATATCAGCAGTGCCACCTAGGCCAGGATCAGTTGTGTGGATTTTTGAACTTGAAAATATCCCTAAGGGGGATTCTAAGCACAGAGTGCATAAAAAAAAAAAGGACTATCTAAAGGAGGAAATATTCCATGGGGGCAAGAGTTCACATACAGCAAAGGCAGTGGTTGGAGAGTTCATAAAGCTTTTCCTTGAGATTGCTGGGGAAGAGTGGTGCCTATTGTTTCCCATTATTTTCTGCCCCACAGCTTTCCCCAAAGACCACCTCAACACCAGTCTCTGAAATCACTGCAGAACTGCACACTGCAGAGGACCCCACTGCTCCTCAAAGGAGTTTGCTTTTAACATTCTGAGGTGTTAAGACACTTTTTAAAGAAATGAAAAAAAAAAGAAAAAGAAAACGAAAAGGAAGAAAACTTGGCAAAAAAAAAAAAAAAGATGATGAAATATCCAAGCAATGATTACCTGGGGAGTTTGGGTGATTTGCTAGCTCGACTGATTTTGGGAGACTTTTTTGCTGCCCAGTCATCACTCAGTTCGATATCACTGGAGTCAGAGCAGTTGCAGCTGTCAATCACAGTGGAAATCAAGCTGTTTCCATAGATTTCATCTATCAAGACAGGCCCCAGAAAATATAAGTGCTGCTTCAGAAAACTGGTATCAATTACAACTATCAGTCATCAGAAGCATAAATCTGATCCACAGGCAGCAGACAAGATAAAACTATACAGACATAATTAACTGTTCTTCACCTTGCCTTGTATAAAGTCCAAGTTTCCAATGGTCTGAACTCAAGTGCACATGATTCAGAGGGGTGAATCGCATTCAAATGACTTCAAAATTAAGACTAAAGAATATTTTCTGCTAATTAGCAATCTATTCTTCTCTATTCAAAATACAAGAAGTTCTCTTTTGTAAAACAGAAGACTATATGCTATAATTTGAGAAGCTTGAGCTTGAACTTTTTCCCATCAAAAAAAAAAAATCAGATGCTAACTTCCATATTGCATATATAGATTTTTTTTTTAACTCCTGAGATTTTAATATCTAAAGTCTGTCTTTCTAAATAATTTTTTATACAGAGCTACAATTCACTTTTACCTGCTTTTCCATCTGTTTTAGGATCCATGATGACAAACTCCGGCCGCAACTTGCTGATACGACGTCCTTTGAGGATGGGCACCAGTCCCCCAAGATATTCTAAGTACAGAGTATAACATGGACCACCAACCTCTGGGTCATCTTCTGTCCGCTTCATCGTGCAGTGAAGCCGTTCATTGCCAGCTGTTGGGTAGCTGACAAAATCTCTCATATTGTTTGGGTCTGGGATAGGAGGCTTAATTAAATGAAGGAAGGAAAGAGAAAGTTTTCTATAGGTTATTGCCTTTTTTTTGGTCTGTGGCTACTTAATCCTGACATGACTAACTGAATTTGAATCCACTTCTAACTTGGCAGCTCCAGATTAGTACAGATTACGGCGTGAGTTATGCAAGACCCACATGCAAGACAGAGGTGCTGTATACTATTTAGTTAGGTTAAAAGCAGCTCAAAACTACAAAACTAAAACTAATTTCATCAAAGAGGAAGGTAGGACTTTTTGTTGGAGAACTGCATTAGACAACAAACTTGTATCAAAGTCCCAGCTCTATTGCAAACTTCTGTTTTAACTTGGGTAATGTGTTCAAGTCAAAGTCAGAGTATCTTGCCTCCTGCCGTCCCCTCATGTGAACTTAGCCACTCATGTTCCCATTCCTAGTTAGTACTGGTGCATGCTATGCCACTATGCTATGATGCTGTCAGCTCTGGAAAAAAAAACTTGTACCTCTTCCATCATCCCATTCATTTCCATGCACACAACCCATATTTGATGAGGGCCTTTTTGCATTCTGTGTTGAGAAATGTGAGCCCAAAGCTCAAGGTGGGTTACTTTGCCCCGCTTGCCGGTAGGCTGTATTAATCCATGAAGAGCTCAGTCCTAAAGCAACTAGACTGCTTTTGTCCAAGACAATACAGCCTCTACGACACAAATACTAGTAATGTGTGCTCCTTTACCACTATTCTACTTAATGCTCTGTATCGTTGGAGATCAAGGAGTCATGGTTACAGTAAGGTATTTATTCTTCTTTGACAAGTGGAATGTTTCACAGTTGCATAAATTGCCCTGATTAGCAGTACACAAATGGAACTGTGTTGAATCATTGTATTATAGGCATAATTTGGTCTCATTTAAGCTTGGCCAACTCCACAGATTTCAAATTGGTTATTCTAGATCTATATTGTTTTAACAAGGACCTGAAACTCAAATAAAATGCTGTAATACGTACACAAAAATACATAACACAAAAATACATATTTGAATGTAGGCCATTTACTAGCTAATGCTCTGGTTTACAGGCTGTGATAAAGAGTTTTGAAATCCTGAGATGTGCCTGAGGGCAAAAATACGAAAAAATGGGGTTGAGCAGATGGCTCTGCAAACAGCTCTGCTAATGTACAGGAAAAGGCATAATATCTGCTTCATTTTCCCATAGCACTGCTGGAGCAGTAAGGTTAGCAGAACTCATTGTCAGTAGAGATACTTGGGCAGCCACAGGTCTTAAGGACTCATGTAACATGCAGGGAGGCAACAGTTTTGCGACTGTGAATCTCTCCTAAACTGTGACATGATACTATCATTGGCATGAGCTTCTTTGGTAGTCTGCACGAGTCAACAGCATATTGTACCCTTGGGAAAGGCCATCCACAAGGTTTAGCACAGATCTGGGTGTGAGCCCTCTTTTCAGATTTTAGTAGGCACCACACTGATCACTGATCCATGATGTCATTGAAGAGGAGAGAAATTACCCTTAATCAAGCTTTTTTATCATAATTATGTGGAGCCAGGATTTTATCCTTTGTCACTTAGGAGCAGCATGGGGGAAGAAAATCAAGCAACCCATTCCTCTTCCACACATACACATGCTTCTTTCCTTTCACCTTGATTGTTGGTATGAAGGCAGTGGTGAGGTACGAGCAGAGCCGAGGGGGCAGGGTCAGCTTGCTGATATCCTTGTCATCCCGCAGACAGCTAGCGATGGTCTGCTGGCACAGGAGCTGCAGACTGGAGACCCTGTGCTCTACTCTGACAACGTATAACGCCGGTCCAGAAGCCATCAGCAGGCGTGAATCCCTGTGACCCCAGCAGATCGAGATGATGGGACGCTGCATGAAGAGGAAAGGAAGAGGGCATAACTTGAAAATATCATTTACTTGCACCCGAACAATTGTGCAGCAAGTGTTCATACAAGTTCAGAACCGAACATGTTCCCTTTCATCTTCCAGAAACTTAAACATGCACATTATTGTCCACATAAGTGAGAAAAAACATGAACATCTGAAATTATTGATAACAGTGGTTGATACTTATACCGTGCTTTTTACTCACAGGACTTAAAGTGCTTCACACAAGGAATTGTCTATCAATTTCATCACGCAGATGGGGAAAAGGAGGCACTATGGGGACATGTGACTTAAAAGTCACGCAGAGTTAAAAAGCAGGATCCTTTTGAGGCCCCATCCAGATTGTTTTTTCAGTCATCTCATCAATCTTCATCCACTGGTAATGGCTCATAGTTTACAAATTGAATTCAAACTGCGTGCCCAGAGACAATCAGTAGACTAGTGAACAAAATCCAAATGGTTTGCTTGTGTTGCACTGAGTCTTCTGCCACACAATGTCTTTTCTGAACCATTCCCAGAGGAAGTGAATTGTAAAAGACCACCATGGGCAAAATGAAGAATGGCCTTTTTGTGTCCTGCTTGTCCACACTGAAAAATGTCAAAGTCCATGGCATTAAGCACAGAAATAGAGGTGACTGGGACAAAGTGTCAGAACTCAGAGCCATATACCAAAAATCAGCTCAACCCCCAACTTTGCACATCATTCTCTGCTGAAGGAATACGAAGAGTTTACATGATAATAGTGAGTTGTGTGCAAATTTAGAACCACTAAACAGGATTTCATTGCAGGTCTCAAGTAACAGCCTCACTAAAAACTGAACAGACTGGATAATCTAATGAACACCAGCTCTTAAGAGATATGGGAACTTGTTTTCAGCAGGGGGGTTGGGCTCGATGATCCCAGAGGTCCCTTCCAACCCTTACAATTGTGTGATTCTGTGTGATTGCGTAACATGAGCAAACTTGTGCTTCGGGGTGCAAGACAATCCTCATGAGTAGAGCTGTCCCACAAACATCTCTGAGCTCTTTCCCAGACAGCTACTTGTGCTCATAAGAAGTTTTCTAAACTATCATGCTAAAAACCATCTTCTTCACGCACAGCACTGGTGTGTTGTGACCTCTTATAGCACTACCACTATTATTTTTGCCCTTCAAGAGGGTTAGCTGCAGCCACATGTCATCTCCTGCCTTCTGTGTTGCAAAACTCTTTACTTGCATATATACACATATCCTATGGAGTCTCAATCCCACAGCTACTCTCTCTCTCTCTCTTTCTATATATATATATAGTATAATATATATATAGTGAGAGGAAGAAACACTCACTCCATGAAGAATACTGTCCAGAGGGCTGTAACCGGTGAACTGCAAAAGGTTTACTCCTTCCTGTGAAGGGCTCCCTTCTTTTCACAACCCTTGACATCCAGAAATTTAAGTGAATATATTCTTTAGCTAATTATGAACTGTATTTACTGAAAGGTCAGGGTCTCTTTGGAATATCATAATGCGGCAAACAAGAATTAACTACGTAGAAGATAAAAGTCAAGGCACCATCAATAGTAACCTTTATCTACTCCTCTCCAGTAATATGGTACCCAGATACACGGTTTGGATTAGCCAAAAATTTACTAATTTAGTTTGGAGTTAGAAGTTACTAATCTAGTTAGAAGTTACTAATCTAGTTTACAAATTTAAATTGCTTAAAGATGAGAAATAAGCACAAGACTTTTTTTTTTTTTTTCCTGTGAATGCTATAAACCAAAATGCAGTTGCACAGAATGACATTGATGCCTATCATCAAGATTAAGGACTGGATGACAACTTTTTCAGAAAAAAATATCTTCCCTGCTATGTCATCTTATCCTAGATTTAAATTTCAAAGTAAATATTGGTTTTAAAGTGGGAGGAATAAAGAGCTTCAGAGACAACGCCACGAACGGTTCTATGGGGGCAGAAACCTTCAGGCTGACTGATATGCAAATGGAAAGCAACAACATGTGAACATTGTGATTTTCACAGTAATTGCCAAAGGCATTTTGTAGTGGAGAACTTCAAAAGAATTGAGAAATCCTTCATGTACCATCAATAATTATTACATAGCTTGTCATAACCATTATTTGTGGGACAGAGCCTCGGATTTGATGAGTGATCACATAAAATGTCCCTACCGATGGGTATTTTCATTATTTGAGAGCGTGCTCAACCCTCCTACTGCTTGGCAGTAATGAGACAGTTCATGTTGCTTGCAAAACAAATATGATTGGAAAGGCACTGACAAAAGTTAGGTACCTGCCACTTATAGTGTACAACAGCCTGAGGAAGGCACTAGGAGACAGGCCCTGATTTCCTCAAGGACTGACTTCCAGCACGGGCAGAACTATCTGCCTGTTAGTTAGTGCTATCTGATAGTTAGGAACTATCTGATGGTTACTGTGGGAACCAAACCACATCCCTCTGGTCACACTGGATCAAGCAAAGCTTACCTATAAATGAGGTGAGGGAACAAACAAATGTGTGACTTAGCACAAAAACGTTTATTGCTTACATAGAGTTTAATGCCAGAAGAGATTATGAAGTCTAATATCCCAGCTATCATGAACCAATACACCATACCAACAGGCCTACCATGAAGTCTAGCATTTCAGCTACTATAACATAATATAATACACCAAGATAGCCCTCTTCTCATCCAGTTATATGAAGCAAATGAAACCACGTCTCTCAGGTTAATGCAGCATGCAGGGAAGAGCAGAGATGCAGACATTATCAGTGCAAAAACCTGTGCAATCTTAAACGTACTCCCAAGGAAAATTTTTTTTCAGTATCTTTGAAATGCTGCGTGGGACCTTTGGCAATAAAGCACTGTGGAGCTGAGGAACAGTTAGAAAGCCAGAAGCCAAAAGACATTGTCTCACTGTATGATTTCATCTCAATTTCCCAATAGGCAACCATAACTCACCCATCTTCTGACTTTTGAACACATGACTGCATTATTAGGCATTTTTTATGTATGTGCATGCATTTTTATGTGAACAATATGTGCATGAGTGGGTGCATGTTTAAATAAACACACGCACAGAGAATCATAGAATGGCCTGGACTGGAAGGGACCTTACAGATCATGTAGTTTCAACCCCCATGCCATGGGCAGGGACATTTCCACCAGACCAGGTTGCCCAAAGCCCCATCCAGCCTGGCCTTGAGCACCTCCAGGGATGGGGCATCCACAGCTTCTCTGGGCAGCCTGTGCTAGTGCCTCACCACCCTATGAGTGAAGAATTTCCTCCTAATATCTAATCTAAATCTCCTCTCTTTTAGTTTAAAACTGCTCCCCCTTCTCCTATAATTAACTGTCCATGTAAAAAATCCCTCCACATCTTTTTTTATAAACCCCATTTAAGTACTGAAAGGCCACAGTGAGGTCTTCTTGGAGCCTTCTCTTCTTCAGGCTGAACATCCCCAGCTCTCTCAGCCTTTCTGCACAGGAGAGCTGCTCCAGCACTCTGATTGTCTTTGTAGCCCTCCTCTGGGTCTGCTCCAACAGCCCCACATCTTTCTGGTGCTGGGGGCCCCAGACTTGGATGCAGCACACCAGCACCAGGGCAGAGTAGAGGGGGACAATCCCTTCCCTCCACCTGCTGCCCAACCCTCTGTTGATGCAGCCCAGGATATGGTTGCCCTTCTGGGCTGCAAGCACACACTGCTGGGTCATGCCGAGCTTTCTGTCCACCAGAACCCCCAAGTCCTTCTCAGCAGGGCTGCTCTCAGTGAGTTCTTCTCCCAGTCTGTCCTCATGTTTGGGATTGCCCCGACCCAAGTGCAGCACCTTGCACTTGGACTTGCTGAACCTCATTAGGTTTATGTATGCCCACTTATTTAGCTTGCCCAGGTCCCTTTGGATGGTATCCATTCCTTCTGGTGTCATCTGCAAACCTGCTGAGGGTGCACCCAATCCCACTTTATGTGTGATAGATAAAAATATTAAACAGATAAAGATATAATACCTACAAGGGAAGAACTGTTTGTAAATCATGACATTTCCACTCTCCCATTTACATATTTAGTCTGCCCACATTCCTCACCTTTTAACCTTTATATACTCAGTCTCATCAAGTGGTGCTTGTAAAATACTGGTTTGCCTTTGCGTACTGATTCCCCAGGCAGGCCTTGCCTTCTTTTTCTATGGCATGGTCAGTGCCCCAGTACTCCTCAAGACTAATATCCAGCAGCACTTCATTTTCAGGGAAGATCTAGGACTTATGATGAGGTTCAGAGAAAATTAGCTCATGATTAAAGGCCTGGGGAAATAAAAGATCACCCAAATGCCAGATCTGACCTGACCTTTAAATGTACTGCTCCAATAATATTTCTCAATAACTAGGCTTCCCACTCTTTCCCTTGAAGGACATGGATATGAATCAATTACTACTGCAAATCAGTTATTAGCTGGCTTCAGCTAATAACTCCAAACTATGCAGAAGAAAAGCAATTGATCTGCCATGTCTGAAGCAAAAGTATTGTTCCTTATAAAGCATGCATTTATTTCCATTATTTCCAGTGGGTTTAAAAGTCAGATACGTCTACTCAATGCCATTCATCTGTCTCTCTTACAGGAGGAAACACAATTTATCTACTTGCCATCACTTGTATACAGTTCAGTCAAAGACAACACTGTTCAAGCTATTCCTTGCTTCATTCCTTCAGCTCAGAAATCCTGAGCTATGTGGCTCGTCTGATGCTTGCACTGGTTCCTTGACTACTAGAACTGGAAGTCCCACTGGTAATGAGATAAACAAAAACAGTATTCCAAGGCAGAAAGTCCAGCAGAGACTGGGATGTTTCTCAGGAGAAATGGTATCTACTGAATGGTACATACAAGTAAAAACCCTAATGGACACTGTCTGCTTTCTCTCACTGTACCTTGCTGTTGTGGAGATGCATGCTTTGCCTTTCTCCCTGCTTTTTTTCAGAGATACCAGAAGGTGCAACGGCTACAGTGCCCACCAGGCTCTTCTGAATTTTGTGTGCACATCTCTGCACTGCTGTAGAGTTCAAGGATAATTGTTGGAAAGTAATTTAGTATTTTCGTTCTTCTGTTACCCTTATTTACAGTGGGAATAATATTAACTAGCAAGAGAACTGATGGTGATAAAAGCAATAAAGGCTATGACATGCTCAGAAATTACACTGCTATGGCCTTACATGATTTTTCATGCAGCAAACTCAGCAAACTCTTATTTGATTTGCAGGTGTTTCTTGTATCCTGTTTCTACAGTGAGTTTTGGTGTTGTTGTTTAGATTTCAATGTAACTATGAGATTCCATCCTAGCAGAATGAAGCTGTTCCTAACCAAGTATAGAAAGGCTGTATTTTGCAGTCCTGATCATGACCCATTCGTGTAGCAGTCAGAAATACTCTTATGGCCTATACAGAAAACATGAAGGTCTTTATTGATATCCCAAAGAATTGTTATGCTGGTTAGTTCTAAGCTGATGCTTTTGTTTTTCATCCTGAAACTCTTTTATTTCTGTAAATAAACTCTTTGAAACTTTGGTGTCATCCAACGACAACTAAATAGGATTAACTTCAGGCAATAGAAAATGAAAGACAATGTTAATTCAGAAGCAACAACCCTGAACACTGTATGTGAAATAGATGAAGACAAAGTAAGCAAGGTCAGCTCAGCTGGGTAACATAAAAGGCAGCCTCTTCTCTCAAAGTCCTTTTGATCTGAATTTAACCTAAAATTGCACCTTCCTTCTCAGGCCTTAGTAAAATGGATTTTACACAATTATCAGGTTTCTGCAGAAGCACACTGTCTTAAATCTAACTGTTCAGATGCCAGGACATTTCCAGCACAGGAGCAGTCCATGAAATGTCATGAGGGCTCCTGCTGACTGCAGCATGGTTAGAGCAAGTGGGTCTTCTCGAAGACTACCCAGACCTTCTCCCATAAAGATTTAGCCTTTGGTACAAAACTCTGGATTAGGGTTTAAAAGTACTACACTGAGAAAAATGTGACGACAGTTTTTCTGCATCATATCTTTTTGCCTGTACACCTGCTGATTCTGGAACTTGCTGAGCTCACCTCATTCTTATCTTTCTTCTTCTTTGCACTTTAGGTCTAATCTGTTCATACAGCAGTTACACAGCAGTATAAAATCATAAGCTAATGTAAATTTACTCTAGGATTATAAATGCATAGATGAGATCAGTATCAGGGTTTCTAAATCCACCATCTTCTTCCCCTGGTCCTCTTTGGGACACGCAAGAAAGAAAAATCATAAAAAAACAGAGAAGGAAGCTGAAATATAAGCAAAAAATGTGAATCATCAAACAGAATAACTTCACATGTTTGGTGAAGTCAGTAGATAGCTGAATTTTAAGTGGTCCTGCAGGAGACTCCTGAGTTTGAAGTCCAAATAGGAAGACATGAAGTAGTTGTATCCACTGAGAAGTGAATTTTGTGACAGCGGGTATGGTTCATTGATATAATAAATAACCCTGTTTGCACATCAGATGAGAAATTCTCAAGTGACAGAACTCGATTGCGGCATTTCCAGGAAACAATTTTAGCAAGACTGACACAGTGTTGAATGAGGCCTATTACTATTATTCCCATCCCTGATTATTGCCAGGAAAAAGTTATGAGGATTTAACAAATAGCATAAACATTCTTCAAAAAAAAAATAAAGGAAAAAAAAAAATTACAACCAGCAGGGCAGCCTGCAGTTTTAATAACAGTTTTAAATGCTGGGAAAGAAGGACCATGAAAAAAACTGTCAGATAAAACAACTGGGCACATTTTTAGTTCATCAGGTTGATGTTTCTACACACAGGGGTGAGAACAGTAAGTACTAAGATTTACAGAAATTGATAGTATATTTTGAATAGTTATCCGCTGATCAACAACCTTTAAGATATGCTCATTGAATAAGATAAATAATCAGTATTGACTCTTGGGAGTCACAACATGGACCTGTTTTTGATATAATTGCTTCTGGTAATATAAAAGTCTGGTGTGACTTTCTGAAGGGACTTCAGGAATTTCTTCATCATTCTTTCACAGTTCAAAGCAGTTTGACTCCGTGTAGCAGAAGTTCTTCATTTGCCCAGATTTTAGCAGTGCTTTTTCAGTTAATTGCACTATATTCTGCAAATACATTTTTTTCAGAATGTCAGGGCTGAAGCCCCAGTGCAGAGAACAAGAGACAGTTACAATATGCTAGCTCTATCATTCTGTTTATGAATATTATTTTTCAGTGTTCATTTGGATACTTCTAAACAAGTGCAATTTCCCTTCCTAGGGTTTTATAGTCAGCAAACTGGGTTTATGAACCGTAAAATCCTACACTGAAGGTGCTTAAGAGAGTTCATCAAATGATATGGAGGATGTCAAAAACATATTAAAGCTGGAGGAGAAGGTGGCATATAAAACACCTTTAAGGGAACCATGACAACAGTCATTGTCGGGATCAGTAAACTGCAGTACCCTAATCTATTCCACATTGGGGTTTGCAGTGACTTTATGCTACATAACATTCCAGCCAAGTTGCATATAAATCACACATCAGCTTTAGATTGACTTTTGCTATAAACAATTCAATAACATTTCTTGTTTCCTGCAACACCCTACCAAGATATACAGGATAGGCAAACAGCAGAAACAGAGATAGCTGAGTATATTTTACTGATAAAAATTTCAGACATCTGCTTTATCAAAGGACTGGGACAGAGTACCACATAGTTTTGCACCAGTAATCCCCTATGTTCTACGTTTGTTGTTGCTTTACTTTCTTTGACCTTTATATTCAGAACAATGCTCATTTGGAATAAATGTGCTTTTCCAGTCACACATTTGCTTGCTTCAGAAGAAACAGTTCAAATAGAAGAGTCTGAGATGTGGAAATTCTTTTCTTCCATTTGTTTTCAATAACCAGTGATGAGTTTTATGAAATCCCATTACGAGGCTGACTGCCATATTATAGAAAACTAATGAATTTACTTTGATGAATTTGTCATCAGACATATCACTGGGACCACTGACTCACTGTCATCTTTGCGTATACATCTTTGGAACAGAGGTACAGAATAAGGGCAGTTATTAGCAATATTTTTGCAACAGCAGTCTTTATCTGGTTCTGTTAGTAGACTGAACACTTTGCAATGTTTTAGCATATCTATTATTTAGGTGGTAATATTGTTAGACCAGCATTCAAATACATAGTAGCATAAAGTCCACACGAGCAGATACAGGTGTCTTTCTGAAAGACCCCCTCACTTCCTCCGGCAGCTCAGTAAATACGAATTTAAGTGCACTAAATAAAGAGAATAAACATTGACTAACAACATGAGAGGAATGGCTTTAATTTTGGGCAGGTTTATGCACACAGTTTTAAAATTAACATAAATATGTGAGTTTGATTGTTATTTTTAGCCTGTTTTCCTAAGGAAATGAGAGTCCGTGATTGTGATATTAATTGGTGGTTTCCATCTCCCTATCTTTCACTTCCATCCTTGTTTAGTAACCTCTGAAGCTGTAGGCTGTCATCAGAAGTCGAGAAAGAGAGGGAAATCTCCATGATAATAAAATACTGCTAAAATTTCAGTGAAAATTGTCAGCTGGAAAAGCAGAGGAGCTCTGGTTAATTATTTTCACTATGAGACATACTGCATTGTGGCGCAGTTACCTGTTCTGTATGACCTGTCAGTTTGTCCTATGAGTACTCATTTAATGGCAGAATAATTACCTCTCACACCAGCCACAATATGTGCTTATAAATAGAATGGAAAGGAGAAGAGCTGAAAAATATGAAATGAAGGGATGTTGGAAGAACTAGCGGAAATGAAAGCACTGAAGCAAAAGAGAATTTGAGGTTATTGGGAATACACTGGGGGAGAGAGCAGTAAGAGATGAGCCTGTACAGATGTACATCTTAAAGCAACCTGTCCCCATCCGTTCCACTGCTCAACCATCAGCTTGATTTCACAGCTCAACACTGAAGTGTTATACCAGTTCAACAGCTAACATGGACATACTGTATCCTAGAACTAAAGTAACAGAATACAGCTTGTTTTTAACCTGGCCTGGGAATGAGCTGCACTGGTATAAATATGTTTTCTCCAGAAGTGATCCACTGAGAATAGGGCTGTGCTACTTTGCTTAAAGGGCTACATTTACAACAATAAAACTGTGTGCATGGGTAAGTCTTTTAGATACCTAAACCAGCATTAGGTATCTCCGCACATATTCAGGTTAGCTTTAGACAACATTATTTTATTTTATACACTATGGAACTAAAGAATTCTATCTAAATTAGAGCACTAGTACTAATAAGCACAGATTAATGCTAAATGTAAGTAAACACAAAAGCTCAGCAGCTGGTTTACTGTGTCATCCTTTTGTATCCATCTCAGATCACGGTACTGAAAAGGAAACAGTAATAGATGGTAGCATCATTAATCATAATTAAGTAAATATATCTAACATTTTTGCCACTTCTGGATTTCAAAGTTATTATAAATTATATTTCACAAGTAACAGTCAGGAAAAAAAAAAAAAAAAAGAAATAAACTGTAGAATGATGTTCAGCTGTGTTCTGAAATATCAGTGGAAACTTATGAAGCATGTTGTGCTCCTGAGCAACACACGTGTTGACATTTGTTTGTTAAGTAACATGACCAAGGTTACAGTGAAAATCTGTACAGTAAGTGGGAGACAAGACTGCCTAATTCATCCTTCTCCATCTGATGCCATAACAGGTAAAATATTGCATCAGATCAACTGATTATACATTAGAAAATTATAGCACTAACAAAGAGAGAATAACCTTGTGGTACTGATACTGGATTTGGAATATTTTAGTCCAGTTCTTGGCACTGCTACAGCATTAAGCAAGGTATCTAGATTTTTGTCCTCGCCCATTTACCTATGAAATAACTGAATTTCCCTTTTCTATCTTGTCCACTCATTGCCCGATGGTTTTAGGAAACAATGTTTCTTATTTCATATCGCACAATACCTAGCCTTAGAATCAGATGTACTCTTGAATATCTACTGTAATACAAATGATTATTTACAGTGTTTTTATATATATATTGTATTTATCAATTCACTAAGGACATTTTGCAATCCTTTTCATATTGCAGGTCTACACCTAAAAGCCAATGTGGAAAAATCAAGTCAGCAAAGCATTAAGAACTGACTTAAAAATACCTCCTACCTGCACAGGTGTCTCCAGAGTGTAGATATGTTCCCCGCGCACATTGTAGAACTTGACAAGTGCGCTTTTCAACAGGGAGCCATTGCTAAGTTCAACAAGCTGACACTGCTTCTCCATCCCTGCTACTGCAAGTAGGTCTCCTTGCGTACACCACTGGACCACCACATCTGAAAGAGCAAAGATAATTTGCAGTAACCAATTATTAGAATCAATAGGAACAGTGTTTCCAGAGGCACAACAGTGATTTGAGAATCTAAATCATACTCTCAGAGGTTACTTAAAAACCTACATATTTTCATCAGAATAGTAGCAAATATAATGTATATGCAATTCTGAGAATGCCTCTTCCTTTTTATTTTGTGGATTGCAAAAAAAGTGTAAAAACCCACTAACTTCTCTATCTCTATAGTGAGTATAGAATGTAAATTAGCTGTTGTTCCTAAATATGTTAAGTACAAGAATTTATTTGTGATGTTAAAACTGGTGTGGAAGATATAATGTGTACAACCTTGGGCTAAATAAGTGAAATCAATTTAATGCCCAGATAAATAACCTCAGTGACTAAGGGAGCAGCAAAAACTATTTGTGTGGAGAGGCCTACAGTGCTAAAAAGCAGCATATGTGGCAATGCTTCATACCCCCACTCTTTGTGAATTTAACTTTTAATATAACCCAAGATTTGTAACATCAAACTTGAAAGACTTGGATTTTTGTCCTTAAATTCATATAGCCTCCAAGTCATAGCTTCTCATTTGACATGACTTCTGGAAAGCTACTCCTTTGTCTAGCAGAAGTTTGCCAGAAGCACACAGGGATTGCTTAGTCTCTCATACACATGGATATGAATATACATATCAGTTACTTCTCCTACAGGCACCTCATAATGAGGAACGCCCACAGCTTAGTTTGGGGATGCTAATTTCAAACCGTTATATCCTCCAGCTCGTTGTCACACTTCAACAAGAGCACCAAAACAGTACTTTGTGTTTCTGCTTGTGTTTCAAAGGCAGATTTGCATGTGCAAGGAATACTGAGCTAGTCTTTAAACCTTTTTAATCTTAAACCAGAGGTGAAAGGCAGCTATTTTGTACTGAGACAAAGTGATGGTAAAGACAAAACTTTTGTGCTCTGGGATGCTCAATCTGCCAAGAACCTTTTGAAGACACTTGTGGGCGAGAAGCTGTCTTCAAATGAAGAAGCAGGAGAGAAATAAGAGTTGGCAGGAAGGATCTCAAAATTGTTTCAAGTTGTCAACTTGTCATTTTCAGGGACTTTTATGTGCAATTTAAAATGGTTTTGTATTATTTCAACTTTCTGATATTTCTCATGGGAATTATGCTTCTGTATGTATCAGAAGCAAGACATAGGTTTCTCAAGATAATTTTTTCAGAGCCAGGCATTGTATGCCTCTTTTTCTCTTGGTCGTCGGCCCTCTAAGTAATCTACAATGGGATTTAATCCATCTTTCTCAGAGTTTGATGATAGTTATTTTAGAAATCAGTGGGGCAAGCAGATCAACTCCACTTGTGATAATGAGCTTTACTACACTCGCTTAACTACCAAAGTGAAACAAGAACCTCATTTGGCTAGCTGTCTTCAAGTAAAACTTTCCATTGATCCCCATACCAAGAAAAAGAGGAGTGATTATTGTGTCCACCAATTTTCTTTCTTGCTCTCCAAACTCCTAGAGCAAGGCTGCTGCAATGGCAGAGAAGAACCAGATGTGGTCCACAGCATCCCCCTGGGACGGAGTGACTCCACAGCATGTTGCACCACCAACGGGGTTTTAGGCTTTTTAACCTTGAGATTAAAATAGCTCAGCTCATAACCAGGTCTCAGTGCAAGCGCAGAGATTAGAAATGAGGGGGAGATTTCATCTAGGGTACTGATCTGCAAATGAATCAGCGGATCACAGTCATCCCCCAAAGCTAGTTAGCCAACCATCACAGATGTGAATATTAACAAACCTTTAACAGAGAGCACTCCACATGTGCAACAGCTCTGCAGGTAGCAGTTGCAGCTAACTAGTACACCTAGTTGATGTATTTCAGTAGGTAGCTCTGAGAATCACTGAGTTAAAAAGTATGAAAAAAGAAAGCATACAGCTGAACAGTTCAGGACCACTGCTAGAATAGACAAAACTTCCAGGAGTGTTTAAGCTGGATGAAGCGAAGAAGTTGCATTTGGGTAATCAAATTCTCATCCAACAGCAAAAGCTTTCATACAACAATTTAATGTGAATATTGCCAGTCAAATGACAGCTATGCAAAGCTAGTAGAAGGTCAAAAATATATTGGTATTGCATGAAAGAGTTTTATAGTTGCCTGCTTTAAAAATACATTTAGTAGCCTACAACAGCCTATAAAGACAAGGGCATCTGCTACAGAGACCACAATGCAATACTTACACATTGCAGACAGAAACACGTGAATTGACTCACATACAACACTGAAGATCATTCACTCTTAGCTGAGCTCCAAGTGGCTGGAGAGGATGGAGGCCCTGTGCTGGGTGGGTTGCACATTCTTACATGTGATAATAACCAGCAAAATGACAGTTGCTTGACAACATTTTTGATAAGAAGGTACAGAAAATCTGTGTATCCATATATCAACTATATGTAAAATGCTTTTCATCATGCAGTGGTTAACTTCAAAACAAGACAGTGACATCCCAATCACCTTTCTCTCCCTCTGTCTCACACGTGCTGCCTATCCAACAAGATGTTGCACATTCTTCCTCTACTGATGTCAATGATGCAGTCAAGTTTACAGACCATAAAAATATTTCTACTGCAGCTTGTGCGCTAATATTTTGCTAGTGGAACGTGATGTAATTAAGGGACCTTTTTCCATTAGTGAAACAAGACAGACATCCTCGGCAAGTAGGATCCCTACAACTCTACACAGTGAGCAAGTTTCTCCTACTGCTTCCAGACAGAAGCACAGACTAGATGCCAACTCAAGACTACTTACCCGATTTACTATAATTCTACAGTGATGCTGGGCACACAGGTGGATATCACAAGAGCTTCTCTAAATGGGTTCCAATTTTCCCAGGCTTTAAGCAGCCCTTCTGGCTGAAGAAGTTTTCTGGATCATAGGGTTGCCTCATGAAGCTACTTTTTGCCAGCCACATGCTTCTTGTGTTGGGACAGATGGAAGCAGGAGTGGGGCAGAATTCTCAAAGGTGGTTTTTTACCTCCTAAGACTCCCCTGCACAGCTGATCACCCAAAAACTACTGTGCTGGAATTAGAATAACTTTTTAACAATACTGTACAATTACGGAAAAGCTAAGGGTTTGCTTTGACAGTTTAGATTTCCCTTTTTTTTTTGCATCTAATATAAAACTGATTTACTTGTAGAGACCAAAAAGAATCAATGGAGCCCATATTTATGTATTCACTTATGTGCCTTAGTGAATTAAAATTTCTCTGCAGGCAAAACACTATAAATTTTACTGAGGGTGCTGGCAAGGTAAGGGACTCTTTGATAGGTAAGAACAGTAAAGATTTCAATGTAAATTAAAGATTTGACATGGAATGCTGATTTTACAAACATTCACACATCACTTAGCAAGATGTTATAGTAATAATCAGTGGAATTTTCCTTCTTTCAGCATAACTTGCCTCTTTGTAATCGATAATTTCAGGAAGTTTCCAAAATTTGTAAGACATTCAAAAGAGTATTGTGATTCATACCTGGTTACTAAAAGCATGGGAAGAGACATTGTGAATTAAAAATATAAACAAAGTGTTATATAAGAGGACCATTCACACAAGCAAGCGTTAACTTAATAGCACAATCGGCTGAAAAAAGACAAACAGATCAATTTGCTCTAGAAAGCTCCCATAAAAACAAAATCTCAAAAATTTAAACATTTTTCCAAATACAAAAAGATCTATTAACCAAGCACTGCTCTTTCACCAGCAGGTGTCAGTGCTGATAACGGCAACACCAGCAGCTGAGCTCTGGGTGATAAGAGCTCCTGGGTTGAGAGATGAACAGAAAAACATAACCTATACACACATAATTAAAAGTGCAAGTAAAACAGAGAATAGAAGGGGGTGAGATGTCTGCCTTTTGTACCTTTCAACCCTGAGCGGATGATAGTAGGAGAGAGGTCATCGTAATTGTTCATTAAACTGATGTCTCCAGATGTGAAGCTGACGGTCAGTAGTGGCTTGGTGTTCTGCACCGGGACTGGATATGCGGCTGGACCATCTGCAAAAACAAGGCTCAGGAGTGAGCGAAAAGTGAACCACCGAAGTAATTACATCCACGTTGAGAGACACTGTAATTAAGCTTGTCCTCATCAGGAATGGTTCCAAGCCTCAAACTCTACCTGCTTATTTCTGTAATGTCTGTAAGCAACAGCAAAGCAGGTGCAGCTAGTCAGTTTGTCTGTTTTTGTGAAAGCCCAACATTTTTTTCTTTTTGCATTTTCACTACAGTAAATCCAAAGGGATTTATGGATCTTCTGTTACGCTGCATAAAGGTGGTTTTCTGTATTTTTTCATTGTGAGCTTCCCAAATTGAAAGCTGGTGCTTTGGAAGGTTTCCTTGGACCCAAAGTTGAAAGACAGCATAATAAACAGTGTAATCACTCTAAAAGCTACTTGTTACACAAATTTTCTGCTTGGGCAAGTGCTGGGGACTCCTGGAGTCACTAGAGAATTTGTAAGAGCTTCTAAGAGAACATACTGACCTTTCACAAATTACTGTATTTTAAATGTTAAGAGCTAGGCAGCAGCATAAAAAATTGCATGCCATCCTTCACAACAGGATCCAATGTGCTCAAAGGTGGAGATGAGCTCAAATGGAAAACTTCACTTTCCAAACTATTTCTATAAAGTCTCTGCTCCTCTGAGCTTACTTTTCAGCATTCACCAAAATTCATTTGTTCAAATACTTAATGACCAGTATCACCATCTGCAGCATTCACTATTTAACTCATTTTTTTTTTGACAAACTTTGACAGGAGATGCTGCTGGCCCCTGATAAAGTGCTCACAAGGCCTGACCAGCACCTTTTCAGTCATCAAAAATAGCACAGACACTTAAAAGTAATATTGCTTCCTGAACTTGCAAAAGAGATGATCAAAAACCACTTCAGAGAATGGTATCTAGTAATTAGCAGCTCCGTGTGTGTATATAGTTTGGTAAGAAAAAAACATCAAACTTGCAGTCCTTCCTACACTTCTGTGTGAGTCAAAGGCTTGTCACCTTTGAGAGGTTTATTCTGCATCTGCTCTAAAGAAAACACATCATGTTTGGGTAATCATTAAAAGTAGACTTGTAGGCTTCTAACGAGTACACCCACCCCCTGACTGACTCAGAAAAAGCTAGCACATTTGGATCATTTAAGTTCTCATCTGTGTACTCTGCAACTTCACCATCCCCCAACTGGATTTTAAAAAAACAATAAAAAGACGATTTAATGTTGTTCCTTGTCTTGCATTAGAAGCTTGCTAGGAGATCTGGAAGTTTGTTTCTTTTATTCTAAGGTAACAAATCTCACCAGAAGTGAGACATGAAAGCCAAAACAAACCTCAGGCCAAAAGATGTTACATTTTCTTCAGATGATCAGACTCTATCAGTATTTATTAAATACGTATGTTTATTATATTGACATACACACAGGTGATTCTGGAAAAGATACATTTTTGGATTGAACCCAAATTAGACCTAAAACTGCAAGAGTTCTCAATTCAGTGGTTCAGATGTGAGATGCACATTCAGAATCATTCATAGCCATTACGTATTCAAATTTTCCATGATTCAGTACAATCACTGATATAATAGCCCTTAATTTAGTTCAGACATCATATACTGGAACACAGACACAGCTTACTTACATCTTACAGAATAATCAACAGCATTTACAAAAAGCATTATTACTATTACTTGGACTGAGAAGGACCGGGATGAAAGGAGTAATGACATATCCTACCCCACAAACCATGTACACCCAGTGGCCTGCTAGGTCTTTGCTATTTATGATTTCCAAATAATTTAAAATCAAAACATGTCACACAATGAGTTTTATACTTAGGGGTCATGAAGGATTTCTTACTGACTGCCAAACTGGCAATGTGCTCTGAGGTATGGGAATTAGTAACTGCAGATAGCTCAAGTTATCCTCTTTCTATCACATGTAGTTGAAGGAAATACTTTTATTTCCATTCTTCTCTGAGATTTATTGAGTGCTTTATGGCATGACTATCAAGAATGGGACTATAATTATGAGTATAAACTCTGCTTCACAGGATTCCTATAAAGATGTAGCACCTTCTGCCGTGTCTAATATGGGTGTCTTTGCACACAAATTGATATAATAATGCATTCAGTTTTGTGACTGTCCTCTGACTACCTCCATACATATGAACCATTGAAATATATCATGTCTGCTTATCAGTGACACCTGATGTGCCCTTATCTAGTGTTTTTCACTTGCCCTCAATAAAAACTTAGAGTTCTGTGCTGTTACCTCATTTGCACAATTGGAGGCAAAGCAGCACAGATGAGGTATGACTCACAGCAAGTCATACAGCAGGGTTACTGGCAGAGCTGGGGATGAACCCACTCTCTCATACCACTATTCTGCTCCATCCCTGACTGTACCTCAACAGGAATGCACTGTCTTTCCACTTCTGCCAGCTTAAAACCATGGCCATCCTGCTGTTACAGTACAACGTGACTTCTCCCTGGTGTTCAAGATGTCTTCATGACCACCAGCAAAGCCAAAGCAGAAAGATGTGCAAATAATCCTACCTTGCGGTGGGGAATAGTCATCGGAGTCTGTGTCGCTCTCGCTGCTGTCCTCCACCAGGAAGCTGGGGTAGTTCCAGGACATGCTAAGGATGCCATCTGACTCGTGAAGGAGCACGTGGGCCAGCATTCGGCCATGGCAGTCCATGACGATAACCTGACCATCAGCGGTGCCAAACAGAACCTGAAAATAACACAACAGCCCCCAGCCCCATCAGAGGTCAGTGACCGGACCCTCCTTTGAATGCATCTTGCAATTAACCTGCTATTCTGGAAATAAATTAAAACCACAGCAGTCACGGGTTTGAACTGGTGCCATAATAGGACACTGCAACCCATCAAAGATGTACATGAATGAAGACTAAGCAGCAAAATCTAATTTGCTTGGATTGGGAAAAGCCAGAAGTCATTGGACTTCGCATCTCTTGTGCGTAGGCATTAAAAGCAGCTTCCGCTGACTCAGAGACAGCTGACATGGGAGAAAATTTGTGTCCAGTTAGTACCTGTGCAAAGGGTAGTGAGCGATGAGAATCTACAAACTGCCATAATTGTTTATTTTATTACATACCTCAAAAGAAAACATGCAGGCCTATTTGATGTTTCTTGCAAGAGAAGTTGACAGAGGAACAAAAAGTGACAGGACCTAAGAGGTAAACTCCTAAAATCTGTGAGCAAGTAATGTCTCACAGTGGGATTGATTTTGTTTACTTTAATATGAGCCATTACACTTTATTTGAACTTGGCCATTACTACCAGTAAAGCAAGCTGGTAGAAGGGCTATCACAGACTCTAAAGTATTCTTGGATTATACAGAAATTTCTAAAATCAGTGGCAGAAATTATGGTATGCTTCGGTTCTAACAAAATCAAAAGACACATCCGACAAAAGGAAATCCTAGCAGAGATTTCAAACAGCTCTTGAGAAACAGAAAGCTGAATAGAGGAGGACAGGTTATTCGATTGATGAGAAGAAAGAAGGTGGGAGAAATGTCTTCCAAAAACAGAGGCAAAGACAGTATGATCACTCAACTGGAAGTAGATTATTACAGCCTAGGAGGAAGGCAATATGTTACATGTTCAGGAAGAGTGAAGAAGAGCTTCCACCCACCATTTCAAATACAAAATGGATAAGGCAAGGTGTTTTTTTTCATGCCCTTAAACTGCTCTGTAGGCAATGTGTGCTGATTGAAGTCAGACTGACGGGAACCTACAATTTATCCTTTATGAACGTTTTCTGTCTTGAGGTTTTGAACAAGTTAAGATCCTGTATATTTGATGAATTTTAGAGAAACATCAGGAAATTAGGATTAATAAATCCACCAAATGATAAATGCATTAGCCAAGGCTGTTGCTGCTACCACAGAATTCACGGCAAATAAGTTTTAAATGAAAATTAAAGGCACTCATCAATTTGAAAACTAGCCAGCATTTAAAAGGAAGTTAAAAGGAAGGTCAAATCTTATACCTGCTCTTCAGTCTACTATGTATTTTGGTTTTACAGTCACCCTTTCACATAACTTGATTTCTCTGTTGCCATGTTAAAGTGTACAAACTGAAGGGCAAATTGTCTATGCACTGGAAAGAAAATATCTGACGCACAGGTTTTATCATTTCTCTGTGAAGGGATGTGTGGATTTAAGATTCTAACAATTGCATACCCAGATCAAAAATTCATCTAGCCTTATATCTTATCTCTAACAGTGATCAAGTATTTGGAGAAGAATAAAAGAGCAGGATGTACCGAGCAAGCACCTTCCCTGCATACTCATGTAGCTTCAGATAAAAAATACAACCTCTTCTTTGTTTAAAGCCTGCTAACTGGTAATTTCACTGGGTAACCTTTACCTCGTAACGCTATGAGAAATACAGGATAATTTTCCCCTATCTATACTTACATAGAAAGCAACTGTCATTGTTGCTCTTTTGGAAATTTCAGAAAGGAAGTCTGGCTTCAAAGGTCTCGGACAAGAATAAGCAATACTACGTATTTTTCTACAGGTGGTGATCAAGAAACACAAAGTTGCAAACCAGAGGAGGGATTCAATAAGAGGAACTCCAGTGAAGTTATTAACACCTTAAGGAAATCAATTGAGTCATTTCACATGAACACACACAACCAAAAAAAAAAAAAAACCAGGCTGAAAAAAAAACAACTGGCTTCCTTAACTGTAATCACTACATGATATGAATATCTTTATGTTAAATAGCTGCTGGGTTGAAACAGCAGGTGAAGTTTGTTATGAGCCTCAGACTTCTACTCTTAGCTATAAAAGTAAATTAGAATTATAATTAGAATAATTCACTTGGAAAGGACCTACAAAGGCCATCAAGTCCAACTACCTGATCACTCCAGGGATAACCAAAAGTTAAAGCAGATTATTGAGGGCATCATTCAAATGCCTCTTAAGGACTGACAGTCATGGGGCATCAACCCCGCTAGGTAGCCTGTGCCAGTGTTTGACAACCCTCACTGTAAGGAAATTTTCCTTTTTATCCAGTCTGAACCTCCTCTGCCCTAGCTGAATTTCATGCCTCTGATAACTGCCCAGTGCTCCAGTGTATCTAGATCCTTCTGCAAGCCCTCTTGCTCTGTGCACCACAAGCAACCAGTCACCAGCCAGATGTAGCCCCATTCACTATGACCCGCTGAGCTCTACCACCAAGCCAGTTCATCACCCAGAGTAACATGAACCTGTTTATCTCACAGATAGGACTTTCCCTTCATGACCCCATGTTGACTGTGCCCATGTAAGATCGAACATATGTGAGAACTCAAGCTCTACTCTACTCTTCTTCCATTTGCATCATACCATCTATTTTCAGCTGTTCAACTGCTTTTTCATCCATAATCAGCATATAACCACTTTCACTATCTACACTGAAAACTCTCTACAAAATAAACTCTACAAAGCCCAGATCCTACATGTTGTCATTGCTAGATTCTTACACCACTTTTAACCAAGCCTATAGACTAGCTTTTTAGCAGTCTCCTATGAGTTTTTAGAAGTGCAAAATAGCTAGATACAGGAGGCAAGACTTTCTGTTGTTTCCAAAAACATCAGTATAAGGTTTCTTTCTCCTAAAATTCTGTAGAAACGCTTTCTAATTGGGTAGGAATAAAATGTTGGGAGTCATTACCCAAAGTTTAGTCTAATCTCAGTCTAAAGCTACTTCTTTTGAGTAGCACTGCCCCCAATTCATTTAAAGTTATGAACTCATACATTAGTTTCTAACTCAGATCAGAACAGCTGCATGTGGGCATCTTAATTCTTGCACTGGGACCTACATGTAAGATAGCTCTTTAGCAACTTAGAAATGTCAGAGGGTACTTCTTATCTCTTCAGCCAGGCTATAGGTTTCAAGGAGCAGCTTTAAGTTTTCAGGTTATTGTAGCAATACAACCTTTTTGATGAAAGCATTTATCAGGCTGATAGCTCTGCTGGCTGAACTCCTGCTGAAGCTGTATAAATGTCTAATGGTGTTATCATCCATAACATTACCCAGGCTATAAATGCCATACTCAAGCTACGTATGTCAGATGAATAAAGCTCTCTTGACCTTCAGAAGAAAAGGTCAAGCCACAGGGTATACTTGAAAGATTCAATGGAAAAATTAAATGGCTGTATTTTAGCTGCCTACATTCATATTTTTCAGGTATTTACAGATCTATGAAGTCTGAGGGAATGATGGAAAAAGGTAATGAACAAGTCATACTGGTTTGTTAACTCTCAAATACACAAACTAAACAATAATAATAGTAATTAAAAAAAATATTCCAAGTACTTATTATGAAATGGTTCTTTGGCCCTTTGTTCTGTTCTTCTATTTTTCTCATCTCCCCTCCTTTCATACTGTTCATTATTTCAACTGTTATTACATGTATTACCACTTGCAGAATTGCGTTTGATGAATAATACAAAATCTGATAATAAAACACCTTAAATCACATATACATTTAAAGTGTGACTCAGTTACACAACACAAATACAGTTATTTCCTTGCAAAACGTATCAGACATAATGAGTCCTGTACTGTAGTGAAGCTGTGGCTGATTAAAGGTCATATGGATGCAGGAAACAAAAGAGGTACAATTTCTAGAGCAGTCTCCAATGGTGCCCTGACGCTGTATGCTTTGAAGGGAAAACTGACAGACAGCACTGGGATAATTCATATGACGTTTTCTAAGCATACCGACAGCTGAAAGCTGGGTTAAGTCCAGAGACACAGGTGTCTGGGTTCCTCATGAAACCCATGCCCGTGTTGATTTCTATTTATTATAAAAAATCTGAATATCTGAAAAACACCCTTCTCTGAAATCTAGTGACCTCTTAGCCTGTGAGGTGACCTGTGATGAGTTTCATAAGCTAGTCTTGGTAAATAAAGAGGGGTTTCATCAGTTTTGAAACCATTACCCATGGAATTAACATTCAATACTGCAATCCCCTTAAAGGCCCAATATTTCAAAAAGTCTTCGGTTTGCAGCCTAAAATGCACCAATTCCTAAAAGACATGGTAATCAAAAGATGGGCTATTCCATTCTGAAGTTATTTTTTTATGAAGAGATGAATATTAGAACAGCCAAGAAGCTAAATAATTCAGCCCAAGAGGAGCAACTCCAGCCTGTTTGGTGACTTTGCTGTGCATGTCTCTGTTGTGCTCAACTGCTGCTATTCCCATAAGATCTGTTGTGATGCTGCAATGCACCTGGATCAGATACAGTGTTGGTATAAATGGTTTGGCAGCACTGAAATGTATGGAGCTGTAGCACCGAAGCCAAAGATTTGGTGCACTGAAGGTCCAGCTCAGGAGGCCCTCTACTTCATAACACAACTAGAATTTACTAAAAATGATGTTATTTTAGCACAAAAAATATTTTGTTGTCATTTAATTTGGTTTAATGTCCATAAAATGACCTCATCAACAGTAAGAATGCTCAAGCTTTATGTTCATTTTAATAAATCATTACAGTAGGACTGGGGGAGATCCCACCATCTTGCCATAGCTGATCATACACAGCAGCTGAGAAAAGTCTATAAATCACAATAATTGAATTATTGTGATTTAATCAATCATTAAATGAAGCTGTATTGAGTTCTATCTGCAGAAAATCTAGCTGCTGCTCATTCCTACATCATAGCCTGTCCTCATTGCCAAAGAAGCTTTCTGGAACTACAGTCACTTTGACTTTTGTAGTTACTGAGGATAATCCAATCCCATATTTGATAACTTGTATTTGATACAAATTAACGTATTTGATAACTTGATATCAAGAGATAAAAGACAGAATTACTTCCAATCTAACGTTTCAGTTGTACAAACTGAATAGTCAATAGTGCTGCAGAAGGATATTGATAAAATAAGATGCTGCCATCATGATATTTAGTAATAACACTGAAGGTTTCAAATGTTGCTAGTCAAACAAAACTCCCAGAAAATCTGGTCAATACATTTTTGGAACACGTGCCTTCCTTTAGTATCAGGGCAATGACCGATTAAAGTTCACGCTGAAGTCAGGATAGCACTTTTTGAAAGAGAGAGTCCAGTACCGTGACACTACATGGCCAGAAAAAGAACATCTGCTTTACTTAATGATGGATCAGGATTAAAAACAAGCAAACAAACAAAAAATAAAAAAAATAATTACTTTTTAAAAAGAATGTACATTCAACAACTGAGGGAAGCAAAAAACTTCACAGACTCAGCTAATTAAAACAACATTGAAAATGAATATATCCTAGTATTATTTGGTTATTTTAAAATCAAAATTTTTAGAGATACAGGACTTCCTTGTTGGTCTGTATCTGAGGGCACTAGTCAAGTGACTTGGTTTGGAAAGGAATGAGCAAAAGATGCTTTGCATTTCTCAACTCCTGACTCTTCTAGTTCTTCTTTCAATTTTCTCCATTTTCCTTTTAAGAGACAGTGACTTACCCTACACAGAATATTTCAAGCAACACCACAGCATTGACTAATGCAACAGTACTGCAACAGTTTTGTACTCGTTATCCATTCTGATACACTCTTATGGTCTCTGACTGCAGGTACTAATTCAAGTGGGATCCCACTAAGAATAAGAGACAGACAGGTCCCAATTACACTTACAAGTTTAATTTAGAAGCCAGTGCAAGTTGCATTGACAACTTGCATTTGCATGCACTGGTTGGATAGTGGGACTTGATGAATTTCAAAATAACCTGTCCCAGGACCCCTTTTTAATTTCCTCAGACTGTTATAAGTTTCTTAGCAGTGAAATAGTAGTCCAGAGCACAAATCTCATCAGCATCTTGTGACTAAGGAAATTGTGGATGATCTCACAGTGCTACTGTTCTTATCAATATTACGTCTAAATTTGTCTTTTATGAACTTTTTCTACATATTTTTTTCCACAAACTCTAGTTGGAGGCCTCCAATTTCTCTCATGGTTCTTTACCTGCTCTGACTTACTGGTTTCAAGCATTCTCCACAGTTGCATTTCCAAACTGTGAAGGATTCCTCTTCTACCACACATTTTGCAAACCTTGCTTTTTCAGCATTTTGTTTTACTTTCTGCCTTTATGGTTCTTTTTCTTTTTGGCCCCACATCTGCTGAAACCTTGTTACCATTGTACCAGGTAGCACCAATGCTGCCACTAACTGTTTATCCTGTGTACCTCTGAATTTGCAGCCACCTTGCCAGATGTTTGTCTCGCTGCCATTCATCTTTCAACATTTAAGACTTGTCTTTACGCATTTCCTTTAGACTCCTGTACCCCCAGAAGGATAAAGTCAGCACTGAACTTCAGAAATTAGGTTCTGCAAAAATGCTAATAACGTCAACTGTGTGCGTTTGCAGTGCCAGAAGACGCTGAGCAGTTCAAGAAAGCTGAATTAGTTCTGTTTCCTTTAATTTAGCCATCTGGCCAAACATTCATATTCATGCTAGGAACAAGCTTTACAGTCATCACCACAATGCCATCGTACTAATAGTTAAATCCATTTTGCTGATTCAAGATTAACTGAATTATAAACTGATTAATATAAAAAATGATGGATCAAACTTCTATTTATGCAGATACGCTTAGTAGCATGGGAAATATGTGGAAAACGATTGTCTTTAAATGTTTTCATTCCCTCGTACTAGCCAAACAAAAAAGCCTGCCAGTCTTGCAAAGGTTGAGTTAAGACATTTTGCAGTCCGTTTAGTCGCAGTATTAGCGTTTTGCGTTCTTTGTGCTCTTCTTGTTTATTTCTTCTCCATCAGAAAGCATGAGACAACGCATTAGCAGCCTCGTAGGATACATAAAAAAGTAAAAACCTTGTGTTGTTTTTTTTCTTAGTGTGATATCTCTGCCTTTACTTCTTTTTACCTCACAATGCAGAAAGAGTGAGAACCAAACAGAGGGAGACAGCTGCTTTTCTGCTGAATACTTTTTATTTCCATTAAAAATTCAACTGCTGTAAAATGATTTCTTGAACTGACACTGAAAGAGACATCACCACAAATTCACACAAAAAACTTGGGGGGCAAAAAGCACTAGCTTTTTTTTCTGACTGCCTTTATGTCTAAAAAAAATGACAAGAGTTTTCTGTTTCCTTCAGAAATGAGGAATTGCCAGCCTGCTCGTGGACAATACACCATGAGATCATCCAGCTAACTGCACATATACAGAGCACTGAAATTCCCATTTGAGACTGTTAAAACTTTCAGAAACAGTGCTGGTTTAGTTACCTACTTTCAGGCTTGTTCTTTCTCTCCCTTACAAATTCCATAGGGTTTAGATAACTATTACAGAGCCCTCAAATGAGAAGACAAAGTAAATACACTGGAGATTCTGGTGACAAATCTGTTTAATACAGATTGAAACTCTAAAACCTGGGGATTCAAACCACACTGGCTTTATTTCTCTCTAAAATTGTCTAACATAGTTGAATGACTATAAATGAGATACAGCTTCACACTTCGTTTCAGAAGTCAGAAACACCAGTAGTTTCTCAAAAGCAGGATCTCAAATTATACAACTGCTCTGGACATGTGAGGATGGAAGCAATTGTGCAGGTGAAGATAATGTTATTTGAGGCAATCTGGCAAATTACAGAAATGATTATTATATGCCCCTGTAATTATACCCACACTGATTCTGACTCGAATATTTACTGGCACACGCACTTCTATATTCTTTCTTGACTCAAGACATTTTTTAGAAAGTATCCTATAACAGATTTTTCAGTAGAAGGAGCAAACCTTCTTTATAATGTTTACTAAATTTACAATATGCCTCAGTTTACTCTAGACAAGGAAAAGAGTTGCTGTTTTATTTTTTTTAACCTGTGTTAGGTTTCAAATTGCATTCAAAGTAGCATGCTAAATGAACTAAAACCAGCAGCTGGAACATCTTCTCCAGAACATCTTCTGTAGCTTTTAACATGGAGAGGACTCCAGGCCTGGACCCACACCAGAAGTATGTTGGAACGCTCTTTGAGCAATGTGGTTTTCTGTATTCTCACTAAACTCTGCCAGGAAAATGCACACATGCCTATGAAGAACGTATTCTTCGTATATATCAAATTATACATAGCAACAAAAAGAACTATTTGGTACTGGTAGGTGGGAAAATGTAATTAGTTTTACCAACAACCACTCAATCAGGCAAATGAGTCAACTGATACCCAGAGTGCTCACATACACTTGGCAGTCTCCTGTACTGTTCCCAAGCCAGGGTTTAGCTATTTCCTAAAAGATATGTTGTCTGCTGAAGTTAAAATCACCTTCCGAGTTTTAGAAGTCAGAATTTTTGCTGGGATTCTGTGTGTGTGGTGTTGCTTTTTTTTTTTTTCTTTTCTCCTAATTGAACATATTACTTAGCAACAAGAATTGCACTCTGGACCAGTAAAAATGCAACACAAAGTATTTTAGAAACAATGTTCTTGCTGTTTTGACTTTCATAATACAGAATCAAGAAGCTCCAGGGTCAAGCTATATGCTAATGGAAGCAAGTGCCCCAAATTCTGCTTTCTCCTTCTAGGTCTTGGGTGTTGGCAGAGAAGGGTAACACAGCATGGGCAGGAAATATGTAGGATGGGTGAAGACAAGTATAAGGGAGTCAACATGGAGATACGTTGTGTAATAAACTGTTACCAAAATGATGCACTGCACAAGAATGAGTGTCCTCCCCAAAACAAGGAAAGGGAGGAAGGATTAACCCCTTTTCAGCTGAGGCAGCTGTTCACAATCCCTGGACATCAGAACGCCAACAAGAAACTGGCTCCTGGACAAAGGGCAAAGAGCACAAGTTGAATGCACCACGCAGAATAACACCCTGATGGGAAAGGGTCTGGGTAATAAAGAGATGCTGTTTCCGCTTTCCGTTGGTGCACTACCTCTTGTTGACAAATCTGAGGAAAGGCCATGTGGTATCGCTTACCAGAAATACCACCTTTAGACTTCTGTTTACTACAGGAGTTGGCCTTGCTTTCCTGGACAAGACCTACTGCAGAAATCCACAAATGTCCTCTTCCATATTCAATCACTACAATCCTTTCTCCTCATGCATGATTGAGACTACACACAGGCATGAAAATCATACCCAAATTCAGGACCCATGTTGGCTCACTGTCTTGTTACTAACATCCCAAAAAAATCACAGATCAAGTCACATTGCTAACAAGGTTTAAATTAACCATGCCAATAGCTACATTTATTTTGAACCATAAAGATCAGAAAGCTCTGGGTGAACCAAATGATTCCTAGGGCCAAAGCATTCTCAGTCAAATGGCTTTGGAAATGGAATAACACAGACTGTTTCTGATAAATGCTCTAAATATTCACAGTTTAGAACAAAAAAAACCTTCTACTTACATGCCCTTTCCTGACCAACTTAAAAGTGTGACCAAACAAATTAAAGGAAAATAAAATTCTGACTTTATATATGACTTCTCAGATAGAAAGATAATTTCTGCAGCAGGTGTCATTTTTGCCTGAACTACCTGAAAACCAGGATAAGCATTTGCTGTTACTTTGCACAGGTATCCTGCAAGTCCTTGTTCTTACTGTTTGCCCCAGAGCTGAAGCATAACGCAATGCTGTTCAGAAACAGAGTTTCAAGTGAGCGTTCCTTGTCCCAGACAACTGAAGACTTCAGGCTACATGAGCAAATCCTTCTATACAAGTACTAGCAAGGTGAGCAGAGAAGGAAACTATTTCTGTCTTCCTGACACTTCCCACAGAAAGGCTGGCAGTGTCTCTATTTGCACTCATCTTTATTTTGCTGATTCAAATACTGACGGTCCAAAAATATGAAACAGTACTGGGTATAAAAATGCTAAGTGGACTCAATAACTGAACGGCACAATGAGTCTTCAGTTCTTTTTCCATCTCAAGTTTGTCATTTCCATTAACATCCTTTCTTTCTGACATCGCTTAATAAACCCTAGATTCTGGTCATCTAAAATAAGAATATTGTGACCTATCCAAGTGTCATGCTGGATCAAGGTAAAGAGTTAGGAAATAGAGTGTTGAAGGTGATCTGCACATCCTTGTACATTGTGCATCCAAGAGGATGCAGAAATCCATTTGCTTTTTGCAGAAACAAACATTAAATCCCTTTACCCTGTCTACAGGAGACTGCAACGAGGAGCGAAAACATTAAAACATTCGTATTCTTCTTTTCAGACAGAGTCATTAAGGGAAAAAAATCTTTGCAAGACTCATCTGATACAATGTTGACATGAAACATTGCAGCAGCAATGTGAAAACATGAGCCAGGATGCCGTCAGCACGTAAACAGCCCCATCTTACAGCCCTCGTGACGAGAACAAATAGCTCCATCTCGCCAGCTCTCTCAGTGCCTTGCCACTACAGACAGGATGAGGAGCATCAAGGGAAAGATTAGGCAAGGCACAGATGAAGCTAGTGGGAAGAACAAAACACATTGAAGCATCACCTTGTTGCTCTGCTCCTTCAACTATCTGCTCAATAATTGTGCATTATTGGCCAGGGTTTCTGGCAGAAAAAAAAACTTGTCTGGAATAAACCCACAGAGAGATGCGATGGCTCCTGAAGCCGCAAATGAACCCTAGAAGCTCCAGAGAGAGCATATTTACTCTTTGTCCTCCCCAAAACGCAAGGCAAAGCCTATAAAGTCCTCAGCTGAGTACTAAAATCTGCAGTAAAGCTGCTCATTGCTGGTGAGAAAAGGAGAGCAAAACTGAAAAGAGACACAGAGCACCAAGCTATTTAACTCTTTCCAGTCCTTCATTCTGAAAGCCGCATTCTCAGCAGAATGATGCACAAACAGCTACTTGAGACAGAAAAGTGAGAAAAGACAACGCTAATGAAACTATATATAGACACCAGAAAAGCAATCCATTATTTCAGAAATAGCTGCATAATGAAGCTTTAAAACAATATAATAAAAAGAGATGGGAGAAAGAAAGGCTAAATAGCACTTAAAATTCACATTACTTTTTTCACATAAAAACTGTCTGTCACTATTACGTGGCATCATAAAAATCAAGTCACCAAGCAAAGAACAAAACCAGCGTTACTGGCTTGCAGCATGTATAAATATATAAATCAAGAATCATAGAACCACAGAATGGTTTGGGCTGGAAGAGACCTTAAAGACCATCCAGTTCCAACCCCGACATGGGCAGGGACGCCACCCACTAGTCCAGGTTGCTCGAAGCCCCATGAACCTGGCCTTAAAGAACACTAAAGTCTATGCAAAAAAACATTTAAACATTCTAACTGTAAAAAAAAAAAAAGACTATAAAAGGGTACAATGAATTAATTTTAATATTAAGTCTGCCATGAAGGCCTGAAATGCTTCTAAAAATAGTCCAAAATATCAAGACAGTTAAGTTGTGTTGGGTTTTGTTTATCTATGTGTTTTTATAACAGATTTATCTTAAAAGAAGTCTCTTCTCTCTGTCCTTTTATTGCATTTTAACAGTACTTCTCAATTATGGAGCATGCAATGTTAAGATCTTTATATGATTTAACCATTGCCTTAAGTCCTTGTGGCTTGAACAAACCACCTAGTTAATTAATGACACTTCTTCAATGCTATATAAAGCCTCTAGCCATTTTTTCCCAATAATTTGTGTAACTCACCCATAAATGAAAATAAATCTTTCAATTTTTCCTCAACAATTGTAGCTTACCCTACAATTTTGAGCAGCTCTAATCATTGTAAATACATATATAGGGTCACTTGATAGTCACTGCACTCAAAATTAATGAGGGAAAAGATGTATTTCTACATGTTAAGAAATAAAAATAGAGGCATTTTATAGGCTCCTTTATCTGAACCTACAAAGATTCTTGGTAGGAACAAGAAACATTCTAATAAAGACCAAAATCATTGCTTATACTTTCAAATTTTACCATTTATTTTCATTTTGCCCTTCGAAACCTTCCACTACTCATAATGATTAAGGTGAGTATGTCCCTTTCCTATACCGCCCCAGTTGCCTGTTTGCCTCTTTCATCATTCTGTCAACTCATTAGAAGGCTGTCTTCAAGATCTTGTTTCCACACAGGTAGATGTCTGAGCATAGTTATACTCGATCAGTGTGACTCCTGCAATAGCAGTGACTGCCTGAATGAGATTTGAGCTACAGCATCTGATTAAAATCAAAATGGTAGGGGGAATGGAAGCACACACTCCTCATTCCAGAGCATCAAGCAAAAGAAAGCACAGGTGGGAGGATGGCATCTTGGCACAAATGGATGCAACATTTTCAAACACTTAAAAATTCCTTATTTTTAAGCCATGTTCTGGAAGCTAGGTACGGCTACTATTCCTACTTCTAGTGTAGGACTTGTTTTGAATAACTATTTCCCTGAAAAGGCTGTAGCACTGCAAGTCATGGACCATGGATAAAAATGGGGGGATCCAAAAGCAGACGGTACTCAAATGGCCATGGTTTGATTAGTTATTCCTCCCAGGACTAAAACCACACCAAAACCATGGAACCAGACAGGCAAACTCATTGAAAGCCTGGTGCTACTGTAGCCATTTGACAGTGCTCCTTGTTAATTTTCTTGTACCTCCAGGCCTGAGATTTGCTAATGCTGTGATGACTTGGGGAAAATACTGACATGACTAAATGTCACATTATCAGCTTATGACTATGAAAACTGATGCCTCATGAAGGTCAGCAGCAATCTACATTCACCTTGCTGAGGCTGCCTCAGCCCAGCCCCTATGAGGCTAGACGGACCAGGCAAAGGCGAGTTCAGTTGTCAAGGTGGGAATCACCTTGGGGAAACAGATCTGCCTCAGCTGGGGGGAGTCCTTCTGGACTGCACTGCTGGTTCCCCTCCTTAACGTGAGGTCCTCTCTGGGTGCAGGGCTCTGCCCTGAAGCACAGGGTGCTCACGGCAGAAGGAAAGCGCTGAAACCTGCCTCAGCTCCGTGCCTGTCAGGAAAAATGCTGAAGTTTCTGTGGTTGCCATGGGAGTAGGGCCGGCGAGCGCCGGGAGCAGGAGTGACTAACAGCATAGAAACTGCCTTCCTGCACAGCTACTGCGAGCCATGGAAGATTAAAACAAAAAACACAGACCTCCTGCACCCTGCATTTTCAGACAAAACAATTTTATCTGCAATTGGTCTCATAGTTTTTCTTCCAATTTCTCAGAAGACCTTACAGTGTGCACAGTATCTTTTCCTAATGCTGTGCCTGTTTTCTCTTCCACTGAGATCAATATTCTGCATGATTAGACTCAGAACAGGTTCAAACCAGGGGCCTTTATTCATACATCCTTAGTATTAATGTACTTTGTACTGCAGTGGGACCATATACAACAGTTAACATCGTGCCAGGCAGGATGCAAATCACATTGGTAAACTGCTTGTACGTTTATTTTCAAAGCAAACAGAAGAAAGTTCACATGTATTCATTGTCTGACATATCTTGGTCAAAGAGAATCCTGGTAAGTCTCTGAATTTCCACTCTATATCACCCTGAGGAAGCAGGCTCTGTAGCCTCCGGTAGCCCTTGGAAAATCAATTCCAAAAAAAAAAAAAAGAGAAAGGAAGGTCACAATCCAGAGTGATCCCATCCATCCAAGTGTAACACAAGTGTCATTCTGCTCAAGATATGAAGGACCCAGTCCTGTGAAGTTTTCATATTGCGTGTATTTGCTTCCTGCTGGTACAATGGGGCTGTGTGCCTTGGCCATAAGTGTGCTCTGGATATAGAGTATACAGGAACAGGAAACTGCTAAAGCCCTCCACTCTGGCAGGACTGCAGAAATACAAAGAAAATAAAAAAAATAAATTCTAGTCCTCTTCAATTAACATGCAGAATTGCAATTAAAAGGTCTCTGTTTAGAACTAGCTACAGAATCCCACAGCTCAGTGTCCAGACTCAAGACCTAGGTGTGAACTACAGCAAAAATCTGCCAGTGACCTTCACAAGATCATCTGTTGACACAGGATGCCGAGAAAGAAAGTGTTGCAGTCAACCAGATTGTACCAGGTCTCCCCTGACTCATAGTAAGTTTGTACCCAACACACAAAGAGAAAGGACTTTGGGACTCAGAAGGACTTTGGGAAGCGTTAAGTATGGAGTTTCAACCACAGGTGGCATCAGCCACTACCCTGGAGGCCTCACACACATGCCTGTATCAGAGCACAGCAAGGACAAAATACACTCCACTATCATCACATACGCACTTAAAAGTTTGACTCTCTATTTGCCATATTTGACATAAAAGTATTGCTAACTCACCTTTATGTCAAAACAAGAAGATGGTTAGCAATACTATAGCTCCAACCATTCTTCTCCTCCACCAGAAAGATAGTTGTAGGAAATTCTCTTCTTGCAGAACTGCCAGAGAGCAGCTAGAGCAGTCAGTGATAGACTACTGGTGTCAGACAGATGGGAGAAAAGACAGAAAATGAGACTGGAAGCAAAGAGGAGAATGCACACTGCAGATGACTGAGGGGGAAAGTTGAGAGAACTAAAGAATGAGGTGAAAGAACAGTCTATATTGAGTGCATTTTTATGAAGACAATTAAAAAAATAATACTGAACAGTACATTTCCCTTGGAAATTTAGCTTTCCAAGTTAATTGTGTTAGAGGTTAAGGTGCTATGCAATGTAGTTTTTCAGAATTACTTTCAGTAGTAATTTTCATGGTGCCAGAGGGGTGACAAAAATAATATGACGAAAATATAAACTTAAATTTTCACATTTACCTTTCACTCACTGTACAGAGCAATCAATTACATTAGGCAACAGGGAAGATGCTGAAGCTACACTAGACTATAACATTCTTAATCTCATTTGCACAGACAAATCGGGAGAGAAATTAGATAAGGAGATAAGTTAGTAAGTGCATCCATTTCTGTATGAGCTTATTTGTGTGTAATAAATGCAAAGTCTTTTTCCCCGAAATTTCAATTTTCAGTATGAACAGAGCATAGTCTCTCCTAAGAACCTCAGTGAATTTTATTTCTTGGTGTCTCTGGAGACAAATACATCTAAATACATATTAGAAGATCTCTTCACCAACTCTGGAGAACTGCACAAGGATTCATCATCAGTTAACATGCAAACCCCATAGTTTGGAGAACTGTAGAGATTAACACCAAACCTGTGGCTGGTTTTGGTTTCTATTACAGTGAGTTTGTCAACAACACAATCTCCTAAATCAAGCAAGTGATTTTCACACAGCTGGAATTGGCCATTATGTTCACATGTGCTTATCTGGACGCTGAACAAGTGTTTGTTTTATGGAATAAGCACTTATGGAGCATCCAGTTTAGAAAGTACAAACATATTGGCTAATTTGAATTAAAAGGCAGTCAGTCACCCCAAATTAAGCGCTCAAGTGATGATATTTCCAAATACAGCAGTGAACTACAACCGAGAATCATACAAATGGGGTAGCCTCATATTTAAAACATAGGACTGAGAGCTATTAGATGTTAGTTTCTCTCCTACTTCTGCTGCTTGTCTTTTCCTCTTGATCTTGAGTAAATTATTTATTGCCAAGACTCAAATCTCCCCAGATTCAAAAAGAGGCAGTTAGGCACCCTGGCTTTAAAGAGCAGTGTTGTAATAATTAATTCATTATTCTTTGCAGAGCACTCTGAAATTATTAGATGCAGCCGCAGAAATGTGTATTATTATTGCTACTGTACTCCACTAGCAATTCTCAAAATAACCCTGCACATATCATGTATGGATTTGTAGTATTCTGAATTAAAGTCAGTGTACCTTGAGTCCTGAACTAGTATGTTGACTTGAAGGTGTAAAATGAAGAAAGGAAAATAATCCAGTCTTGATCATAATGCAAATTCTCTTTGCACTATTCTACTCCCATCATTTCTTTCAGTACTATATTTTCCACACATTAACCATAACGATAGCAAGTATGTGGAAGGGCAGACCATTCCACAAAGGTCAACAGCTGAATGGCAAAGGACCATTGCAAATTCTGCAAATGAAACCAACAGGCTAGCTCAAGCCCCACTATAAATGGTGAAGTGACCAACATGATATGCTTTATTAGAAAAGCAGTAAAGAAGGTTTTTTAAACTGTCTTTTTCAAAGCTCAGCAAGTTTTGGGCTCAACGGTTAAAAAATGGCCTTTTTAAAAATGATGTGTTTTGCATAAGGCTGACAGGTCCCTCTGACACAATCAGTTTGATCCCTTTGCTCATGAGAAGGCACCCCTGTATGTCAGTTGAACTGTTTTTGCTGCAAGTGCAAACTGGGCAGCTCTATACTGAAGCAGCTGCTCAGATGTTTACTAGTCTATGCTGTATCTCTGCTCAAATGCGTATTATCGCAAGAGCTGCATCAATGAATTAGGGATACAATTATAGATTCCCATCTCAAACAACTGACTTTGAATAAGACTCCATGTGATCCAGGGTGAAAACTGATGATAGGCAACTTGGTACATTAGTATATTTGACTAATGAGAGCAACAGGATGGATTTAATTTTCCACTATGTGTGGGAGCACCAGTTTTGACAGAAACAGTTCTTAAAAAGTGGGCATTTTATTTAATGACTTCTTCAGAGGTGTATTCTACAGCATACCACTGCGATATTATTAACAGCCTCTAAAAGTTCCATTACCTGTTGGTCGTCTGGAGTCCATATGCCACATGTGATCTGACTTTCCAAGTTTATTTCTGAAGACCAGTGTCTTTGTCCACTGACTGAACCAACCAGCACAAATCCATCTCTGTAGGAGATAAGGGCTTGAGTCCCATCATGGCTCCATGTAAAGTCGCTTACCTTAATATATCAAAGATAAGAAAATAGATGTATTAGCCATGGAGTAATTTTTCATTGTTTTGATAAAAGGTGGCACTGCACAGAGATAGGCAGGACAACTCTTTAGCCCAGTAGCAGTTCTGATTTCATGGCTATCAGACAAAGCAACTGTCCTTGCAAAGTGTCTTTGACACTTCTTGCATACTCCTTTCAATAAATAAATGTTTCGTTTTCTCCTGCACATTTCAAACGGTATAAAGTACTACTCATTGTCCTCTTCATTTTGTCTCTCAGGACTTGATCACTTTGGACTGAAGAGAAAACACGCATACCAACCTGTGCCCCACGATCATTCACAAGCTCCACAGACCATCTGCCTTCGTACTGTATCCAAACGAATATTCCTCCGTCTGCATCACAGGTTGCTAATTTCTGAAATGGTTCGTTCCATCTAACCAGCACAACCTTAAAAGATTACAAACAAAAACAGCATTACCAAAACTGTGTAGAGTGCTAACAGCTATTTTACAAGAAGCAGTTAAACAATACTGCAAAATAAACAACATTGCATTTAAATTCCGAAGAAGATGTACAAAACAGTAATTTTCAGCACAGCAGTAGGCGTCTCTCAAGAACAGCTGGAATCATTTTGTCATGACTGTCAGTGAACACAGGCTCTCTCCCCAATCAGGCCTTTTTGGAAGACATCACATGCTTTTAAGAAAAACACACACTATGCTGGAATGTAGCATTTCATTACAGAAACGGCAAACCGAAGGCCCCGTACCCAAACCACGTTCAAATTTTCCTCATCATGATTTCCCTCATTACAATCTCCATGTCTCAACTCTGCAAATGAAGTTACGTGCTCTGACAGAAGATCAAATTTGAATATTCGTGTCACCAGTGACATGAAAAAATTTTCTAGAGTCCCTGCTTGTTAAAATACAGAAATTTCATAGAGAAATTGCTTCGCTTCTCAGTGCAGAAGGAATACAAAGCAGTTTTAGGCTCTCTACTCTGTGCATTAGAACTATCTGAGCTTTTCTGGAGAACCTAATCAAGTCCAAACCTGCCAAATTGCTCTCTCATTTATAATTAATATCAATTTAACAAATACAGTATCTCTCACGGCCTCAGTACAGAACTGAAAAAAACACATCATCCTAGTGCCTGAAGCAGAAATTAGTTGTAAAACCATTTACCTTCTGTTAATGACTTTTTCTTAGAGCCTTTTTTCCAAATTAGTTCTATTTCAAAAACATTCTGATATGGCTGGGATGCTCACATTCATACACAATGAGCTTCTCTGCCAGTTACGTTACAGAGATGTAGCATATACAAACAGAGAAAACAAATACGAAATTCTCAATCAGTAGAGTGTTATTTCAACTACTTAATGGGCACCCAGATCTAATGATGCTTTTTCATAAATCTAAATAGATAATTAATCACTTAAAAGAGACAGAAAGAGAAGACTTTCCTGAAATATATTCTGATGCTTACTGGGAAGCAATGATGCTCCGAAATGTTCCAGTCCTAAAATGAACTCCGCGTACACAGATCCACCAGACTTCACAATGAAAACAGCAGTTTTCAGAATTAGGATATAAATATGCCTGCCTGAAACCAAAACTTGACAACTGAAAAAAAAAGATGTTCTTAGATTTATTTAAGGAGCGCTACACTTATTTGCTGAGTGCTATGGGTCACAACCGCAAAACATGCAAATCTGTGCAGCCCTCCGGTCCTGAAGGATCAACCCTCGCACGATTAAAAGGCTAGAAGAAAACTGTTTCTTCATGCATACATAAAGATTATAGGAAGAAGTGGATGTGACAAACTACACCCTCTGTTGCTATGCAGCTAGGAAGAATCCCATTTGAGATGCTGCAGAAAAATGCTTTGCTTTACTTGAACTAAGTAGAACCCAATGCCAACGTGCTAGTCCTGCCTCTGGTTGGGTGAATTATGTTGTAACACTATATGGATTATATCATACTTGCTTTTTTTTTCTTTCTTTTTTTTTAAAAAAAAAATTTGTTCATTTTTGGAAGAGCAGTAAATAAAATATTCCAGCATAGTAATATAAGCATCTGTATTTTGGTTGAGGATTCACTCTAGCTCTTCTGTCTAAACAAGAACAGCACGAATTTTTCAATTTTTCTTTTCTGTTTCTCGTAACTTATATGCACACAGCCATCATTTCATCCATCCTGAGACAAAACATGAGAACTACATAATTGCACTTGCCACTATTGCCTAACGGCATTAGCAAAGTGAAGAAAACCCCATACGTGACATCAGGATAACTCTGAAAAACCTGGCTTTTGAAGGTTGGCAGTAGCCAAGGCTAACAATGACTCTACACAGAATTGAAGGCCGTTAATACCACTGAAAATCAGACCTTTAATGATTAGACGGTCTCCACACTGGACATTTCATAGATCAAACAAAATAAATTGCTAGAGGATTTAGGAACAAAAGATAAAACTAGTTCAAATAACATTATGCTTTTTGATGAACACCATCAAAGGTACCGCTATCTGCCTCAAAATTGCCCTGTTTTATCTAACAAAGATTTGAGACAAGCATATGATTTTACAGATTAGACAAACCAGCTGACTTAATGGTATGAATTATGGGCAAAGTGACAGGAATTACCTTGATGTGATTTTCATCTTTTCTATTTCAAATAGGAATCTTCTCAAAGCTAGAAGGTAAGTTTTGAATCAAATGCTGTTCTACCTGTATTTTCCCTCAATTTGATAAAACATCCAAGGACACGTTTGAACGTAAATAATATTACCAAAGCTCTGCCCCCTCCTTCCCAATTAGTAACTTCCAAAACCTGTGTCTGGTGAGCTACAAAGGTCAAAACACCAATAAGCCCCTGGCTTTAAGAGTAATAATCTTAGCACTTTATAATTACAAATGAAAATGAGGCATTGATTTTATATGCCTTCTGATAATATGCTCATAAGGAAGTCATTTTGCAATTTGAAAATTCAACTTCTTAAAACGCAGAGCAAATGCTACCATTTTATGAGGTCATTTTAAAGCTGTTTTCATCATTTACATTTAACACCTGACTCCAGGTGCAGACTCTACAGCTGCTTTGGGTATTTCCAATTTCATTTGAGGCACTCAACATACTGAAGCAGAGACTAAGAAAGGAAGAAGGTCTGCCCTAAGTATTATGACAACTTTTGGCTTTTATGTTGGTTAGAAAATAAAACGTATGAAAACATGCTCCATTGCCAGAGCACGTAAACGTATAAGCTTGAACTAGCCCTCCAGAAAGAAGAATTTACTGCTAGCCCATAACGCAAAGATATCGTTACTTCCACTAACAGCTTCAAGTCACAGGGGCCCCATCTTCACTTCTGCTACCTTTATGGTTCTCTGCTTCCCATTCAGCATCTTCCCACAGGTACTCAAGGAATAAACTGTTTTTATCTTGTAATGAAAGAAAAGAAATGTTGGCATTCCAAAGAAAGTTGTCTGTGGGCCATGTGGTCTGCACTGCCCTTGCATACTGGCTATTTATGTATTTATTTATTTTTAATTACCTATAAAATTACCAATTGTGCTTGTTCTACTCTACAAAAATTTTGTATTACAGACATTAATCAGCTTCTAAATTGGTATCTCATGCAGAAGACGATCTCCCATAAATAAAATACCAAATAACTCCAAGCCCAATACACTCATTTAAGTACAGTGTAAAGGCCAATATATCATACCAAATAGGATTCTTGCCATGAAGTTCAAGGAGCTTTTGAATCAAGGTCTTGCATTTTCTTTGAGCTCCTTTTTAGACAGTGCTTAGTAGTGTAAAATTTATTGAAAAGTGGAACATTTAGCATCATTTATAGCTCTGTTTTAATTGTCAGCTTGAATTTCAGGAATTAAACTTAGTTAATGTTAAAGATGCTAGAAAATCTCCCAAAGAACTGACTGCATATTCTAAAGAAGAATGAAGGCAGATGTTTAAGTATCTGCATCAACCTCAGACATAAATTTGGTTGACCAGTTACAATTCACCTTTTATCTTTTGCTGCTTTTGATTCTCTAAAGGTACATGGCTATTTACCAAAGAAAGGTATATACTACAAAGAAACTACCATTATTCCAAAGCACGTAGACAATTTGTAAGAAAGCAGGTGTAATTCACTAGGTGAAACAGCAGACACACACAATTTTACAAACTGTTCCAGTTTCTGCTTTAAATATTTTTTTTTTTTCCTAGAGGAGTCCAAGCTTGTTAATGGCAAGCAAAACCCCAGCAGAGACCAAAGAAGCCAAGATACAAATACGCTGGGCTATCACATTCCCCTCATGCTGACGGGGGGCGTGGATTCCCATTTTGAGAGCGCTTCCCTGATAAAGCCACTCTGAAGGTATTTGTTCCTTGTCTCCCATTGAATCCCACCAGGCTAATGCTCAGAACCGCATCCTTAACATCTTTTATTCACACATGCATACAAGAAAAAAGGAAGCTCGGCTACAACTATCCTTTCATCTCCATCCCTTCTGGTAATATTGAGATATTTGCAGTCTGATGGACATTAATTCTCCTCCGTCACTCAGCTTGGCACCACTTTCCACCGTGTATGGGACTAATTGCCAAGCTCTGCTAGTGTCCACCAACTCAGCAGTGAAACCATTCATCTCCAAAAACACCCTTCTGAATGAACACGCCTTAAGAAGAGATCACAGAAAGGTGGCAGCACAACTTCTTACCAATGGATATTCCTTTTTGCTGCTGCTGTTTCAGACAAAGTTATCTAATGTCACATAAAATACAAGCCATTAAAATTATTCTAATAAAGAAGACTCCTCTAGTAGAAATCTTCGAAGGAAATAGCTGAATATAAAGCTGTACCTTGAAGTTTAGAGCATTTACAATGTGAAAAGAATGTGAGCTTTAGGTTGGGAAATGAAAAACTTGAATAAATGTGAAAGGTTTAATCTTGGAAAATTTGAGATATAGTATTTTCCTGTTCTGAAATTTCTGCGTGCAAATTGTTTCCTGCACTTTTTATACATGTATAGCAAATGTTAAAGGATTATTATGACTTTTTTTATAAAGGTACGGAACTTGGAAAAATCACCAAAAACTACATGCTTTTGAATTTTTCTTTCCAAATGACACATATATATGTATATTTACTTATTTATTTAAAGCTTCTATTTTGGTTAATGTTCATTTTCAACCAAACACTTTTCTTGTAAAAATTCTGACAATCTCTAGGGAAAACCCAGCCACCCTCTGGGTTAGGGTATCAGCACCCTCCCTGCACCGCGGTCAGGACCTGCACACCATGGTCATTTCTATCCATGGTCAGTAAGACCACAGCTGGTGAAATCTCGGTCCTTGGAAGTCATCTGGTAAATTGCAATGGATTAGAAGTGTAACTTGATGGTACCTGGGTTTAGTAACTAGGTTTAGTAACTACCTTCATGATTTTAGTCTAGCTTCCTTTCAGCCTTCTCCCAGTTACATTCTCTCTAGTCATCTCAGCTGGCCCAAGATTTGTTCCTTACAACATTAAAAACTCGTTTATGCATAAAATTAAAGTGAAAAACATTGGTAACTAACATACATTCATTTCCAGTATAACAAAGTAATCAAAACAAAAATAATTGATAACAATTCTCAACAAAAAATGTTGAGCAAACATGAACAGTTTATGAACCACAGTTACTTCTTGCTTTCACAGACACTCTGTTTGGAAAAGGCCTTGTCATATGGCAAAGGAAACACCTGTTTTATCATGATTTAAAAGCAGCAGGCATTTATTTTTAAGATTACTTAATTATCCTTTAAAATTCCATTTTTATTTTATTCTAAAACTTTTTGGTCCATGACTTCAAATAACAAAATAAAATCTGATCAGTCACTGGCCTGGAAGATTATCAAGTTTCTTAGAAAGACACTGTCAGAGAAAGATCATCATCTAGCTAGTAATGATAGTATTTATTAAAGTGTTAGACCAAAACTTTTGAGTAATCTCAATTTTGAGGTGGCAAACATATCATTTGTAGTTAATGTTTCTTTTTCCCAATAGAAGCCAGGTTTGGTGATTTAAATTAATTACATAATATCATAATTACATAATACATAAAATATGTGCCATATTTTATAGCACAATACTAGACTTTGCTAAAATTTATGGTATTCTGAAAGCTTTTCTTATTCCTAATTTCACTGGAGTTTTTGGAGGAGGTAGCTGAAAATATTACAGCAATCAATATTCCAAGAGCAGAAGCCCTTAATCTAGAATGCTATATAATATTCATTACTGAAATCTTACCTCTGCAGTTCTTAAAATATGCCATCTATAATTGCTACAGAGGCAAGGGACAAACATCTAGAGAAAATAAATGAATAAATAGCTAAAGCAATTATCAAATTTAGGAAGATGTTATTACAGAAAAAAAGTAGAGGCACTGTAGTGAGTAATTTTTTTCCACCTCGGATCCTCCATCCATTTTACTGGAGAGCAGGCACACGCTAACAATACAAGTCTTCTTCAGCACTGCTCTTCCCTTAGCAACATACGCTATGGAGATCTGCTGGTACATGGACTGCTGCAGCAGTAAAGAGTGGATAATGCTTCATGGGAAGTACTCGATCCCAACGTGATTTGCCACACGAGGAGAGCTCAGCTCCTTTATCCGGTGCTAGCATTTCTGAAACTGGCAGTGAACTAAGCATCTTTGCAGGGTGCACAGGATTTGATGCACTGTAATTCCACTGAGCACATCGAATATTACACAACCTGTGCAATTGCTGGCCTTTTTTCCCCCTTTAAGTCACACTGCTTTTCTAGTGCTATTGAGAGTGCTGGTATGAGTCCACCTTCCATGCAGTGAAGGCAAAAGACCTGACTGTTCCTAAGATAGAAACAAAAAAAACTGCTGAAGGAGATTATACTTCATAATGCCTACGAGTACAGGGCTCAGTCTATCTGAAGGCTGCCTCCAGTCCTGTACTTGTAAGGAAGCAGCCACATTTTTAAAGGAACATACAAGGAACAAAGCATTGGGAAAGAGGACTGGAAAATCTATCTAGAACCACCCGAGCATCAAGATTTGCTGTACTGACTGATCACAGTATGCGATCCCCTAAAAAGTAGATTGATCTTCACTCATATTTGCAAACAGGCAGAAATGCATGTTACAGAGCACTGGCCCACACTGGTTTATTAGTGACAACCAAGATGAAGAGCTGGGTAGGTATACAGCAAAGGCAAAGGACGAGTGTGCAGGGGGGAACAAAAATGAAACACAAAAGCAAAGGGGTCAGAGGAACTAATAACCACCTCTATTGGCTAACAGAGTTCAGTGTGGCTTTATACATTATATACAGAGACACATACAGTGTATTAGGTATTTTACTTACATATAATATGACTGTGTGCATGAATGCATACCCGTATTAAATCCTTGAGGAAACTCCATCGATCTTGCACATTTTTTGACTTGTTAGCTAATCAGACTGATTTTTTATAATTAGAATGCAATTTAGAAGTGACAACAGGTGCCCAAAATAAGCAACAGCAGTTCACAAGCTGTTCCTTCTCTCTGTAGGTTTCCTATACGCAATGCTGGGTTCTGAACAGATTCTCAAGGACACCTCGACTCCAGAGCCCCGTTTCTGACTCCCAGCCCAAGAGTGCAAACAAAACTGGCTCATGGAAAGGTTTTGCTTCCCAAAAGAACCTGGGAAGTGACTCACTTCCCCACCCAAGGAAGTCAGCAGAGAGACCTGGAGCACAGCAGCCTAGCTGCAGGCTCTGCCACTGCTTGCTTTAGCTGGGACAAGCTGTCAGCTCAGCCCCGCAGGTTTCTCACCACTGGAAGAGGCGATAAAAGGCAATCGCTGTAAAAATCACAGCTCCTGTCTTGCAGCAAGACCCATCCGTGCAGATTTCATATGAGTTATCTATGCATGCTCTGTGACAACCAGTGCTTTCCAGGGGAAAACCTGAGTTTTCAGGTGTTCTAAAAGATGAAAGAATTTTTGTGGTTCTGGGCAGTCAGCAACTGAATGATGATTCTCTGTTAATTTTCAGGAAAATTGGTTCTGCATATGCTTATTGCAATGAAATGCAAAGTTCAACTACTTTTTAAATATCAGTATTCTTAAAATAAAAGCTATTCAAGTTTCTCCCTCCTAATTCCCCATGCTGTAAATAAGTTGCTTGCAATTTTTCTTCCTTTCATCTTCACTTAGGATCTTTACTTCTTGCCATGGTAATAATGTCCTGATAATTCTCTCCATTCCAATTACTTCAATTGTGCAGATGTAGAGCATTATGTGGGTATTCTTCCTACTAATAGTACCAGACAAAATATCAGCAGATACAGTAGACAGACAGACAGACTACCTCTCTTGGGGTGGCACACCCAAGTTCCTATCCTACTTTTCTTACATTGCCTTCCCTAATGATACCCTCAATGCCTCTCACACACACGCAGAGCTTTGACTTTTTGTTTCCAGAGACATTACACCCAGGTAGAAGCACTTTGCTTTACAGATGTGGCTGTCAGTTTCCAAGGTACAATACGCATAAAGGAATTATTATTAAGAAGAAAACTACTACTATTAATAACAAACACTGTGCTGCAGCTGAAGAACTGCAAATTTAGAACAGTCAGCGTCTAAATTTCTTGCTTTCTTTCCCCATCTTTCATCATTTTTACTAAGCACATCAAAGTGAAGTCACTGCTCCCATTGAAGAGCACAGAAAAAGCTTTCCGAGAGCTGGCATTAATGAAGGCGATTGAGGAACATTCAGACAGATTGCTTCATTAAGAAAAATAAATGGGGTTTTCTTCCTGTAGTTTGGAAAGTAGCTGTGCCATGGATAATTTTGCATATTTGGGGGTTAAATTTGTCAGGGAGGAGAAGAGATGGGAGCAGGACTGTATCAAAAGTCAAAGACTGAACAAGAAAAAAAAAAATTAAGATCATACATCATCTTCTTCATGCCTTGGAGCATGTACTGCTTGAAGGCATCTGTGGGACATGTCTGATGCGGAAGAACTCAGCCCACCAAGACACGCAGTGAGAAAAACATCACTAATCCTTTCCTTGGCTTCAAAAGAGTTTTCCTGAGCTCGAGCTCTCCAGAAGCAGTTATACTGACTTCTGTAGCTTCCTGCAAAAAGCAGTGACAGCTGGAGCAATTCGTGCTGACCCAGGCTTAGATCCTGATTTCTCACTGTGGAGCACAGGGAATGCCTGGGAAGGGGCTGAGTGAAACTGCCAGCTCACAGCAGCGCCTGCATGACAACTGCAGTCAAAAGGATGGTGAAGATGTTATCCAAGACGGATGTTTCCTTACCAGAAAACACCATCCAAATTCGCAGAATCACAGACTGGTTTGGGCTGGAAGGGACCTTAGAGGCCATCCAGTTCCACCCCCCTGCCATGGGCAGGGACACCTCTCACAAGACCAAGTTGCCCAGGGCCCCATCCAGCCTGGCCTTGAACACCTCCAGGGATGGGGCAGCCACAGCTTCTCTGGGCAGCCTATGCCAGGGCCTCACCACTCTCATACTGAAAAATTGCTAATAGTCAATCTAAATTGCTTTCAGTTTACATCTGTTGCCCCTTTTCTGTGTCTACAGGCCCTGTTAAAGTCCTTCTCCATCTTCAGAGAAAGAAATTCTCTGTCTCCTCTAGTCTAAATAATAAGAAAATTAACTTTCTTCCTGGAAAGACTGAAGTAGCCTCCAGATATTTCAGGGGTGGCCTTCAATAACCCTTACCTCTGCCACTGGCATTTGGAAAAACTGCTGTCACCATCTATGTGCACTGACAGCACTGCAGCTGCCCACAGCCCGCGGGCACGCCTGCTGCAGTGGGCAGCAGCTTCCACTCCACATCCTGCATTAAGGGTCTGATGCTTCATCACAGGATTCCAGTTTTTACTTGAAAAAAAGTATATTATTCTGCCAGCAACTGTCAGCTTGCTTTCTCTGCTCTTCTAAAAGGAGCTTCAATTGCTATAAATTCTATTTAGACAAATAAAGCAAGATCCGTGTGAGAGATTGTATAAAAGGTACTAGCTTCAGTGTTTTAAAAATACAGAGAAATCCTCACAAGGTCCAAATAGCTAACTCTTCCTTCCCTTCCCTTTAACTGGAAACCTAATTTCGTGGTATAATATTATCAATAAGATAAGTGTGGCACGTGTGCCAGCTGGGGACCTAACCAAAGTGCAATCAGAGGGGAGGCTGGACCAGCTATAAGGTGCTGACCCTACCAGACCTGAACAATCCAGGTCCAACTCTGCACCTTCTGACCACAGACTTCTCTCTGGCTTCATGTGAAAACCTACTCCAAAGCAAGTACTTTTCACTAATTCAAACTAATTACTAATTCAAACACCTGAGGTGTTTGAAACACCTCAGGCTTAAGAAACGATGTGCCATCTTGTTGGACATCCTTGCTCTCTCTTTCTCCCCTTTCCTGTTTTGTGTTGTTCAGTCTGGAGAAGAGGCAGCTGAGGAAAGACTTCATCGCCCTACAACTACCTGAAAGGAGGTTGCAAAGAGTTGGGTGTCAGTCTCTTTTCTCAGGTTACATGGACAGGACACAAGGAAGCAGCCTCAAGTTCGGTCAGGGGAGCTTTAGATTTGGATTTCAGGAAAAATTTCTTCCTGTAGAGGGTGGTAAGGCACTGGAACGGGCTGCCCAGAGAAGTGGTGGAGTCCCCATCCCTGGAGGTATGTGAGAGAGGTGTGGATGTGGTGCCAAGGGACGTGGTTTAGTGATGGGACTTGATGAGTCAGGCTGATGGTTGGACTCAATGATCTTGAAGGTCTTTTCCGATCAAGACGCTTCTGTGATTCACCCACTCTCCATGCGAGCAGCTGGTACCCTTTGCAAGTAACAGCAGAGTTGCTCATACACTGGGAAGAGTGTTGATGCTCCCCGGCAAGTTTTGTTTATTTGCTTTGCAGATGAATGCCACGTATGCCTATTTTTAAAAGGTATCTTGGGGTTGGCATCCCACCCGCCACATATGCCTATTTTTAAAAGGTATCATACGGCTGGCATCCAATCCCCAATGGAAGGCAGTCTGAAGGCAGTCTGACCTTTAAAGGCACTAGGGGATGATTTTGGCAACTCGGCAACTGCAAGAAAAACTTGTTTGATAACTACTTTGAGGATAAAATGTACTTAGCGTGAGTATGAAGTCTTTAAAAATACCTAGGCTGTCAACATCTCACTGAATACATTTAGGAGCCTTGATAGTAAACTGACAACACGAGGACTCAAAAAGACTCTAAAGCTTTACAAATCTTACATTCCTTAAGTCATACACTTAATCTCAAGAAATACATGCCCAAAGTGTATTAATCCCAATGTTAAAAAGATTTGCCACACCTGATCACCTACCTAAGAGGAAAGCATCCCTCACAGGTACCAAACAAGAAATGCTGCACACCTACAAATGAAGAGGCTCACAGAGCCAGTCCCAAAGGAATTATTGCCACTTCAGAATCACCATGCTTAATTGTGGCTTCAAAGAACCAGAACTGTAGGGGACATTGGATGTTTTCTAAAAAAAAAAAAATCAGAATGGCTTGGAAAATCCAAGGTATAACCAATAAATGCATTTGGGCAGTTGAGGAGCTCGGTCAGATCGCTTGTCAGAACTGGAAGTTGCATGCGAGAAATAGAAATGAGATGTGATATGAACATAAAGTGGATGGCAAGATGTTGTTATCTGTTTCAGGAAGCCTTAAGTTCCAAAAGCTCTTTCACAAAAAAAAGATGCCTGTTTCCATGGAATTTTATTTTATTTTTTTACAGCTATGCCATGCTCACTTCCAGTGAGGGAAGCTCCTTTGCAGTATGTACACTACTACCACTGTCTCTAATTAAGGGTCTTCCTATCCTGAAGCTTTCCTGAAAGATACTTCTATTTAATTGCCTGTACACACTCTCTAAAAGTGCAGAGGCAATCCCAAGTTCCCTAAAAATAAATCAAAGCTGAATGTTGATAAGGATGAGCAAAGGATAAAATAGTACTTTCATCTCATTCCTTTTTAAGACGTAAGATTTTGCTTTGCTCTCGTTTCTGTACAGATAAAAGCAGCACAGTAGAGAAAGGATAGACTAAAGAAAGGTCCACCACTGTTAGAAATGAGACATGCAATAACCATGCAGAGCTGAGAGTTCCTTGGGTTCAAGAGTTTGGGTTTGAACAAAATATGAAAACAAAAAAAGCACCAAATTTAAAATTTTTCCTTATTCACCCTACATTATATTAAAAGCCCATGAGCCCTAAGCTCATTTCACTAAGGTCTGGTAAAGCTAACTTGCAGATGATAGAAATCAAGACCACTTATCATCATCAACATTTGCATTCACTTTTGGGCTGTGTAAAAGAAAGTCCTGTAAATGGATTTCAAGCTCTAAAAACAAGAACGAAGTAACACTTAGTGACACCCACCTATGCATTATTACCATGTATTAATTCACAGACAACGCACATCTTCATTAGAAGTTCTAAGATGGGGGGGTGAGAAAACCAACCTAAATCCACTACACAAGACTTTTTTTTTTTTTTTTTTCCTTCTTAGGGTAAAAATTCAAAAAAAACATTGGATGCAGAGTCACAGATGCCCTGTAGCAGATCCTATCTATGGCTTTTATTCCATCTGTTCTTCCTAAAAATATGCAATCAACTACAAAGTATTATCTTCAAAACAATGGATCACCAAATAATTGCACGCACACACAAAGACAGGATAACAATAAACATTGCTGAAAACTATTGTAATGAAATAGATCTACTCAGCTTTCTCAAAAGCAGTTACTTGGGGAATCCTTATTATCTAGTTCGTAAATGTTATCTTGTTTGGGAATAACCCCAGGGTAATGAATCACTGGAAAAAGTCAGTGAAGAGTCTAGGACAAGCATTCTTCCTTCTATTTGATCTTTGCAGTTTGGTGGTTAAAAATTCCTGATAATGTGTTTATATAACAGTGAAATATAATCTTACAACTTCCTATGTCTATAGACATGCACAAGAACATTATTCTAGACAAAAATAGATATATACTCTGAAGTCAGCCAATGATTCCCTTGCTGATTTTGCAGGGTAGAATGTAACGTAGCTTGCACCTACTTCACTGAAATAATTGCAACAGTCCTCCAGACCAGTGTTATATGGGATGTGACTGCAGCAAAAACTGTGCAGGCCATCTCCCAAGAGGTGAACTTTCTCCATTAAGAACTGCAGTAAAAGCTTGAGTTGTTTTTATTATTTTTTTTTTTCCAGCAGTGTAAACATAAAAGACCTTAAAATTCAGAGGCACATGTCAAAAACTGTTGTTCAGATGTGATCCTTCCTCTGACAGCTACAACACTTTTACCTTTACTGTTTTTTTCAAACACAAGAAAGTAAAAGTAATCTGAACTTCCATAAGAGCACAGATCAGCACTTCAAATCTATTAACATTTCTCAGGTGATAATAGCTGTGCACTAATCTAATTAAAGTGAGTTATAAGGCAGAATGGAGACAAATGGTATAGCTGGGCATTTCACTGCTGAAGTGGGACTATTTTACTATCCCAAATTGCCGAAGAAATGCTAAACTATCATTATCCTGATCAAGGGGTCCAACCATGAGACCTCTAAGTGAGTTACGTGCCATTGTAGAACTTTCCTAGCCATCTGAGGAATACCAGGGACTGAAAATTAGTCACAGGAACTGAGAAAAGAAAGCATTTGTATAATCTTTATTTGACTGCTTGGGCTGTCTTTGCATGACCCACAGAGACACTGAGTTCCTAATCCTTTTGTGAGAGCGATGAAATTTAAGCAAATTAATTTACGCAAAGGCAGGACAGCAGCTTCAACACCCACTGTGAAGCCACCACCCGAACCCCAGCTTGCTGCCCCTGCGTGGGTTTGTGCATAGGATGTCCAGCTAGCAGCATCTGGGGCAGCTCTTCAGGTGCCTGTATAATTGCAGACACGGACTTAGAAAATGCAGTAAAAAATGAAACACAGTCTATCTGAATCTGAAGGGCTGCCCCTTGTTCACTTCCCACACACAAACCCAACAGTTCTGGTGAAGCAGCCACCTCAGCTCTGGTCCTCCAACTCATCAGGAAAAAGCACACAAATTTCCATGGAAGTGAGTACAAATCGGTGGCTTTTATTATTTTTTTTTGGGTAGTAACACTGCTGTACCTCCCTTTATTTTTAATTTTAGTTACCACCACCTTAAATAACTATACTATTTAGAGTGCATAATATGTCTGCTCAAGCTGAAATGTGTAGTCCAAGCAGTCATAGTTAAAAATTTACTTTTTTCCCCCCAAAGAAGTCGCTACATGGTATAAACCTATGCTGTACAAAAGCTGCCCTTCTCTCACTCGAACATCTCCACCCACAGATTTGGTGCAGGGACCTTTTTTTTTTTTTTCCTTCTGATCTTCTGCTTCACATGAAGAGTTCAGCATATTTTCTGACCTTGTTCCCAGACGTCCCTTTAAAGTAATGCCCCCGGGAGGTGAGGAACCTTCCCAGCTGCAGACAGCCCAGCCGCAGTGGTTTGAGCAGCCAGCAGCACTGCAGCCACGCTGAGTCCTCTGCTGGCCCTCACCGCCACGAAGGGGAGCCAGGCCCCTGCTCTTCTGATGCTTCCCTTCTGTGTGTAAGGGACTTTGGCAAGGCTCGTGGTCAGGATAGCTCAGTTACTGGCAAAAATAAAAGCACTTGAAGAGCTGCCTATGGGAAATGCATTGCATTCTAGCCACCAATACAAAGATGACAGCCTAAACACAGAGTCTCTCCTTCTCTCTCCTAGCAGAGACCACTGGTTGCACAAAGTTATGCAACCTTGCCAGAGTGAATCTGCTTTGTTATGGATGACAAGAAGTGAGTCTCAAAAAACTACTCCGTACCCTCAAAAAAAACAACCAGTTTGCCAGCTGTGTATATATACATGACGTAAGTGCAAACTTTTGCACTCAAAACACACACACACAAAGCTCCATGCTTTCAGTACACTTCATGTTTTTCTTCCAACTAATTAATCTTATAATAAGAGGCAAAAATATGGTTTTATAAAGAGTTTATCATTCTTTATTACAGCAACATTATTTATGAAGGTGGAGGCTGTCAAGCTCGGCGTGGACTCAAGCCTCCACCCACCATTTCAGCCGCAAAGATATATTTCACTATTACTGAGACACAGGGAGAAAACTCCTTTTATTCTCTTTGTGCAGAGATTCCTCTCCTTGATGAAGCTCGTCAGGAACCTAAGGTTAGGACTGTTTACACCAGTGTACATGTATTACTTTCAGGTATCTGCTGCAGTATTCTACAAGCAAGAAAGGGATGAGCAACTCGGATAACCTCAGAAGATCTTCAACGTTACCAGACAGACCCCAGCGAGGAGAGGCAGGGACAGCAGCTACATGACCCACGCATGCACTGGAAGCACAGTGAATCTCCCTGGGCTCTTTTCAGCTTTTCCTTTGAAGAAGCAGCCATCTCTTAAGTTTCTGAATTATCACAATCCCCAGCTCTGACCATTATACGAATAACTAAAAAACGTATTATTTACAAGCAAGACATTCAGTTTAGCTTATTGTTGTAAATAAGATAGCAGATACCTACCAGGAATTACTCTGTTATTGTGTAGTACCAACACAGAGGCTCTGATTCAGGTTTGAGATGCTTCGGCCCACTTCACTTGCAATGGATGCAGTACAGATTTCCAACAACATGAACACCAGCTAAGAAAGTGCAATACTCTACGAAATGCCAACCAGCAGATTTTGAAAATGTCACCCTTGCTTTGGCTGGCCTGCAATTCTGTACAGACTGCATTCACAGCTAACCCTGTTAACAGCTTTGTCTTCATTTCTTATGAAATAAAAACTGTATCATTGCAGCTGGCCAAGTGACCAATAATTTTACTTCCATTTGACTTTCCAGAGAACACAAGGGAGCAATAAATAAGGAGTTCAATCTGTTACACTGAGAGAAAAATTGCAACAGAGAAACCGGACAACCCTGGAAGGCAAAAATTGCTGCTGCTCTTTTTTTATTGCTGTAGCACAAAGAAACATCAACCAGAAGAAACCCTCACATTGCTGGAACTACACAGTTCATTGGAAAGGACTGTCCTTTAAGTTTTTGGTCTTGAAGACAAAGCAAAAAGAAGACTAAGGAAGCACTGCAGGTATGGCTAGCTCTTCCAACGTGTAAAATGGCTAAATTTGTTCAACACATTTGAGAGGGCTGAACCACAGTTTGGGACTGCAATCCCTGTGTGCCCTAATGTGATGTTAGGATCACTTGAGGCTACCAGATGTTGGCCAAAAGGATGATAGGAGATGCACACCTGCCTGCCTAGGACAACACCCAATGCACATGTTAACAAAGGTACTGAATACTTATGGTGTAAAATGCAGTTTTAAAGGAACTGAGCTAAAATTGACCTTTTTCTCAGAGACCAAGCGAAACAATATTCAACATCTAACAGTTCAGCTGGTACGCAAACCACAGACTAGAGATGAAAGTTGTCTGATCCACATCCAAAAGCCTGAGCCACCTAGCTTATATAAGCATGGCATCGCTGCAAAGTAATTTTTATAATCTAGATAGTTTGTCCTTCGGTTCACACAAAAAAGAGAGAGGAAAAGTGATGAGAAGTACATAAAGTTCTGCTCTTTTTTTCCCAGGAGAATCTTTAAGAAAGTTTCACCAGGCAAAACATTTCTACCAATTCATTTCAAAGCAAAGACATTGCTATTTAAATGATGGTTTTGACCTCACAATTTCTACATTTCTGTCAAAGACCTTTAAAGAGGTAGAGCTACCAGCTTGAAAACAACTGTCTCAAACAGTGAAGTATATATGCCCAGGTGCTATCCTCGCCTGTCAGCAGCTGTGCTACCAAACTTTCTGTATCAACTCATTTCAACTTCCCTCCCACAACAAAGCTTTCTTCTGCCTCCACTTTGGCATGCTCTCTCTGTTTAACTCTTCAGCCATTATCTCTGTTATTCTCTTTACAAACGCCAATTTTCTACTATTTATCCATCTGCATTATTTCTGATGGCTTTGAGGGAAAAAAAGGAATAAGAAAAAACACCTTTGTATTTATCAGAAGAACAATGAAATAAAATAAGATTGTGCAAGAAAATGTGGAACAAACACTATTAAAGTACTCAATACTGTGGATACACAACATGCATTTAACACAGGTATCATTAAATAAACACTGCCATAACTCAAGAAGTTGTCCACACACACTCCAGGCCGTTCTTTCTGACTGCCACAGTTCTACCAAGTCCAATTTCAAAGCACAAACCACGGACACCGAGACATTCTCTCATCAAGCAACAATGGCATTACCTCAGACTGGGCTGAAGAAAATATTTTTCTTTATTCTGTGCAAAATTTTGCTTTCTTTCCTCCTGATAATTTACAAGTTTTAAAGTAATGGTGTTTTGTGTGTGCGTGTTTTTGTTTTTTAACATTCTTAAATGGGTTTAAAAAGGAATGTAAGTAATTGAAGATTTTAAGATCTTGGATTAAAATAATAAAACAAAAAATACGCATACTGGCAACACAGAGTCATAAGAAGAGTCAGCAACTACTGGAGTATGTGGGGAAAAAAAAAGGAAGACACTATTAAATGTTACTGTAAGTAGTAGGATGATATTCAGGAAACCATATTTTAGATTAAATATCAAGAAAAGCTTCCAGCAATGAAAGAAATGGCTGAACAATCTTCCAAAAGAAAATGTAGAACGAAACCAAGCTTTGGAAACACTTTATACACATTTTTACATAGCATTAGAAAGTATATTGCTGGAGCTTACTTTGTTGTTGTTAACTGACTACACATGGCTATTGCCATTCAGTGATTACACTGCTAGAATATTACTTTCTTATTCATTTGCTGAGATTTAAGAAATATATTTTATCAATAACAAACACCACAATATATGTATTTTTAATGTTTTATAGAACTATAACACTTTAAAGCTGCCTTGAGTGCTGAAACATGCAGGTAGGCAATAAAGATGTACTATTTCAGTATGTGGTAAAAAGGAAAATAACGCCCTGGTCTGTGCATGAGGGCAAGGTGAAATGATCTGTGTCTTTATAAACTATGATTAAATCACAATTTTTGTGTTTATCTGTAGACTGGGGGTCGAGATGATGGCTGCCTAGATGGCCTGCAAGTTGTCTGCATGATTACATGCAGATCTGCAAGCAGTCAGCCATTGCAGTAGGGTTTGTTGTGTGTGCGCTCCTCCTTACGCTTCAAAACATCAGTGTGCTGGCATCCTCAAAGTACAAGGTCTTCCTATAGAAGAACAATGGATGAAGTACAGGAGTCATTCGCTTTTTCCAAAAGCATTCCACAAAGTGGTGACAGCACCAGCAGCTGACCAAACGACTCCTTGTGGAAATTATTTGTTCTTTTTACTCAACATCCGGTGCTCTTTGAAGGGAAAGGGAGCTAATCTTATGGTTCTGAGCATACCAACAAAATGTTGTTGTAGCCGCTTATGCCCATGGTATGTCTGATGCCAACACCTTGCCCACTGCTTTGAGTGGGCCGTGGAAGGGGCACCCAGCCAACACTCCTGACACTGCACATGGCGACAAATCCAAATTCGGCCTCTGAAGAATAATTTTGTTTTTAATGCAAACTTCTCTCCGTTCGAAGCTGACACCTTTGTCAATGGGAGTGAGCACAAGTCGGGGAGTCCTGGACGTTGCACCCCAGCAGACAGCAAGGAAGAGCAGAAGAGGCAGGCTGCTGACAACCCCTGTGCCCGTCCTGACTGACGGCCTCACGGGATCTTGAAATAGTAGATTTATCGGCACTAAAAATAAATCTGTCTGACGTGGACTCATGCACTGCAGAGACCTATGCAGGGAAACCATGATAGCTGAGATACTGTAACTGAGCCAGTCACCTAGAGCTTCATTTGCAGCTAAGAGCCAGTTAGTTAACAGCATTACGGCAGAAATTGTACAAGTAGCCTTTACAGCTTCCCCCAAATTCTATGATTACTGCATAGGCACAATATACTGCCCTTTGATTTCATAAAACTCCTAAGCAGGATGTTTTTTCCCCTATCATTTTACTGATGCCGATCATCAGGTTTGTGTTATGGTTGTTGTTTGAAGGCCAAATATCAAAAAATTCCATTAGCATTTTGGAATTACCTTATCTTCTGTCATTTAAGTAGAAATTACTTTTTTTTTTTCCTCAATATAGTTTTCCTTTATAGAGAGGATTTGATTTCAAAAGTCCTTTCATGCCTTTGAATGATCTGAAAATATCATGTTGCCTAAGAAGAAGCACAGCTCAGCGAGTAGCTGTAGACTGACACTGAGATGAATGCACAATTTCCAAGGATGTTGCTATCCGGTGAAACAACAGGACAGCATGAGCTGACTGTCTGACGTTCAGTAAGTATCAGCCCCAGAGTCAAAATCATTTAGGGACAAATATTACTCAATACAACCGAAACCCCGACAAAAATGATCACTGCCATGTATTCGCACGTACATGTCGGCATGAGTGCACATCCAGAAAAATCACACCGGCTGTAACTGCAGAGGAGACGTGCATTTGTAGTCTGCCAAGACAGATCTTCCTTCGTTTAGGGTCGCCTATTCTTTTCAACAATTTAACTGAGGACTTCAGGTCGAGACAAGAGTTGCCTCTGTCATGCCTCTGAGGCGCTGTAAGTGAAATGAACTCCAGAGCGCACATGCAGAACTCGCTCCTGCTCTAAGGACATTTGATGAGACGAAGAGTTTTTACTCATACACATCATGTACATATGGCCAAAAAAAGCCATGCGACACTGGCTACCCAAATTCAGAGTCACGTCAGCTCCTGACATTACTGCAGTTCTGGCATCGCACACCCACACACTCCTGTTTAGTCACCCCAGAGATGCCAGGCACCACAGCTACGATGGCCTGGACTGCTCCGCTCAGCCAGCTCCTGGGGACTCAGGCATTACCCACACAGGACGCTCTGTAGGACTGTCACTGAAGTTTGTGCTACTGGGAACCAAAGCTAATTTCAGACCTTTTATACAAATATGACATGAATTGCAGCAATGAACTCCTGACACTTTACCCTGGGAAAGACCACCACCACCCAGCAAAGGAACAGAAACTTATTCCTAGTACCTAGAGATCATTCTGAAAACTCAAGTAGGAGGCTTAACATCCCCTTCAAAATTTGTCAGCGTGGATTACGGCAGCTGTAAATACTTCTGATATTCCTTGAAACAACCCTTTCAAAACCTTGTTAAATTCCTCAGCCTAACGACTTACTGCCATAGTGACTTTTTATAATTTAATCACAGATCTGAACAAAAAATTCCTTCTACCATTTTGGATTTTGCCACCTTTTCATTTCTCTAAATATCCACTCACTTTTATGATTTAAAACAAATAAATCAGACACTATCCCATTCTATCTTCTCTATTACCATTTACTGTTGTTTCTTTTTTTTCAGCTTCAGCATGTGTCTCCTCTGACTCATCTGCTTTCTAAGGCAAACACTCACGATTTTCTTCAGCCACTCTCCACAACCGAGATTTCCCCGATCTTTATTCAGTTTCAGCTTGCGTTCCCAGAACTCCCACTAACTCCTGGGTACTATTTTGAGGTGAGATGAGGGCGTTCTTGATAAAACGGCTTTTGCTTTTGGTAACATTCTCCATGCTATTCTTTATCACTTGTCTTAGCCTTAATGGTACACTTTCAGAATTGCCAGCATCTCTTTCTTCTACTACTGCATTTTTTAAGTCAGCTGCATACCGAGGGGGAGTTTTCTATTCTGAGGTCCAGCTCTGTCCTTAAATCAAAGCCTCTGTGGAAGGTGTATGGCTGCCTCATAGCTCCATATGATGAGGAATCAGACACCATTTATACACTTCTGGATTCTGCCTTTTGGCAGGGCTAGCGGGGCCGGCACAATCCTACTCTTATGTGGTTTTGTGGCATTCTAAATAGACCAGTTCCCACCAGTTTAAAAGGGTGAATTGATTGATGTACCACCGTTAGAAGCTAATGAGTTACTGTGCCTTTTCTTTCCATCTCCTACCAGTTTCTGTCAGACCATCTGTATAGGACAATTAAACTTTTGAAGAGCCTACATGAGTTAAATCATATGATTTTTTATCTTTCAGAATGCCTTCCTCCACTTCAGCTTCACATGACACCATTTTCTTCTGTGCCAATCTCAATGGCTGGAGACTGTGAATGCTGATCTGTTCATGACTACCATTTCAGGCCATTTCCCAGCCACCAGCATAGACTGCATGGGCTGTAAATCTGATGCTTCCTAGAGCCTTCTAACAGATTTAGTTTCACATTTTTATTACATTATTTCTAATAAGAATGAATGTATTTTGCCTAACACCTTAGTCACTTCAGTCTTGGTCTCTCTCAACAAATCTGGATGCACATCTGCAGTGAGGACTGATACTGATAAATAATTGAACATCTCCACAATCCTCTACTTTGCTGATTTGCTCCTTTTGTGTCCACCACTTTTTGTAGGTCCACCACTTCTCTCACCAACTTCAGGCTATTTGCTCCACCATCTGCATTTCACTGTGAATTTAGTCCATTTTTCCCTGTTGTAGGATTATCTTACAGTGCTTACTTTCCTTTAAGAGTCCTACAGACAAAAACCTTCTGAAAATAGGGTTTTCCCTTTCTCTCTTCATCTGGCCAGTCCATACAAGGTGCACACAGATGACCATAAGGTTATTGGGTCCTTACTGCAGGACTCCAGGGCAGAGAGACAGTGAAGGATCTGCTGTGGCTGGAGAACTGCTGAGCCTTGTCCTTCCCTGCTCCTCTCACATGCAGCAATACAGGGAACAAATGCTCTTGGTGCATGGCTTTGCGTGAGGAAGTGCTATCCTGCCCAAACCTCACACCTTTATTGTAACTTTCTCCACATTTGTTTTGTCTCAAAGAACAAAGGGTGACAGAGAAATTTCATTTGTAGTTTAACAGAAAACAGTTTCAAGTATTTTTCTGCAGTCTTCAGGAGTAGAATAATTGATATTAACAGTTCAAAAGACAGAAAGATTTACAAATTTAATATTTTTAAGACAACTTAATACATTTTGGGCTTGAGCCATGACTTTTCAATGCTTGCGTGAAGACATACTATAGATCTTGACTAAGAAATGCAAGACAATTAATTAGATGGTTCCCTGTGATCTCTTTCCTACAAGATAAGGACAGGTAATAGCTCCAATGCTAGATTCAGGCTGAATCTAGCTCTTTGCTCTGCTCACCAGATTTATACAGTATCTATACATACAGCATGATGTGTCTCCCTTCATGGAGAATAGGCAGGGTATGGTAACAGGATAACGTGTGCTTAAAAAAATAGGAAAGCTCCACAGTGCTTGATCCTTTAATTATTTATAAGCATACCACACCTTTCCACATTCTTTAGCCTGAACAAGTGTTTATTAGACTATGGACAGGCTCAGAATAAATGGTATGTGACTTTCTTTAACAATACAGGACATTGCCTTCCATAATAGTAACCTGACTTGACAGCTGCACTGTGCAAAACTATAGTTTTCTAAACATCAAGGCTGTGATGCTTAAAGTAATTTTTACTGTAGCACTGAACAGAATGAACTTGGTTCAGCCGTGAGCAACGTGAGGTATGCGTGAAGCAGTATGAACTGCTATTTGCTTTCAACAACAACGTGGAGCTGTTGGATAGTGCCCGTGCAGTGCTTTGGAGCCGTGCTGCACAACCACTCCCAGGCTGCTCGAGTCAGAGCTGCCAAGCGCCGTGCTTTAGAGCAGACTCGGGAAGAGAAGCTGTATAAATTTTCTTCGGTGGGCAAAGCTCCCATCTCTGCTGCTTATTCCCACGCCTGTTTCGCATCTTACTGTTCCTTCATATCTGCCAGTGCAACTGCGCAAGTGGCCACATGGTAAATCAGATGACAGAAATAATCTCTAGTAATAACTCAGCATTGCTGAACCATGGCACAGAATAATAAACCTCTTGAATGAGTTCTGATACCAAAAAGCTGTACATAAAACTGCATGTGTGCTACTTTGGCACCACTGCAGTGACAAAAGCGCATGCTGGCAGCACAGGGGATCACGTTCACCCAATGGTGACGGCCTCCTATGCACAACTCAGCTCAACTCCTAACCAGTTCTGTCTGGCTTGGTAAACTGCAGGGCTGAAGGAAGGCTGGAGCATGGCATAGCTCCTAAAGCACGTACCTCCCAGGGGAGATTTCTGCACCCCTTGCCAGGAGCAAGCCTGTTGCTGAGGTAGGACCCATGGCGTGGAGCACCCAGCGTGGGAGAACACAAACCTGAGGTGTCTGCTTGTATTACCAGCCCGGTAGTCTTGACAACTTCTGACACCGAGGTCATCTCTGGCCATCAAAGTCTATTCGAAGTAGCAGGAAGGCATCTATGAGTTAAAAGGATTATTTGCTGTTCTCATCACTAGGCTCACACATGCCTCAGGATTCTTTCCTAACTATACTTGGAGAAACATTCAGATCATGAGTGAGACTGGTGAATTTTGGGGGGATCTTAGCACTTCTATTTCGGGTGGAATTTTGCCCCAAACTGGCAGCACAACCAAAAACAGAATTGATGATTGAAAGGTCTATTTTTTTCTCCCACAGTACTCTTTCCATCTCCCACATTCACTATAAATAATGCACAACTCTCATATGAAGTGAATTAAAAAAGGTTGAGGGCCAGAAATATATACTCCACAGTGTGCCCTACAAAAACTTTATTTTCAGGCAGCTAAGTGTTCCAGGCTAACTTGCCACCCACTCAGCATGGACCCGAAGCTAGAGGATATGGTAATTCATCCACAGTGAAGAGATTTTCTTCCTAATTGGCTTTCTGTGAGCTAAATCTGCACTGCTCGAAGACTCAAGCTGTGCATACTCTCACTATTCAACATGACTCTCATTTTAGCCTCATCCCTGCTTATACAGCCCAAGCATTTGCAGGCTGCATAATACTGTTGACCATTTCTGGTGATCCTCAGAGCCAGCAACCTGACTCTCTGGATATGCAATATACATAATTCCTGTCTTTTTCACAGGAAGCTATCACTACCCAGCAAATGAGAACAGAGCTCCAGAAACAAAGGGAAAAATTGATAAAACACATTTCTATTTTTACTTTTTAGTGATAAAGAACTGCTATTTAATTTGTAGTCACTAACTAAGGGGATTGCAATGTAATTCCTAAAAAGAGAAAGGAAAATTAAGGGTCTTCCATTGATCACATACTAAGATTATTTCAACAACCTTCTTTATACTTTTTTTGTCCTCCTGCTAAAACAAATCCATAGCAGTTAAACCATCTTTCCTGTCTACATTCTCTTTTCCAGAAGCATATACCATCTGTGCTTTGGTGTCCACTTCATGGCAGCACTGTGTAACATTACCCATGACATTCAGTACCATATTTTGTTCCCTGGTGAAGGTACCCTGCGATTGATGGCTGCTGGGGTAAGGGCAGCTCAGCACTCCTGCAGTGCTGCTGTTGCTTCTTGCACTATATCCCTGGAAGCGTTTATTCTAGGACAGAAGTGCTCAACTTGGGAGCTGTGAATAGCATTCAGGAATTACAACCGCCCTCTCCTACCTTAAAATAGATGAGAGGAGGTGATCCAAAGAAAATGTTTTTGTAGTAAGTGGTCAGTGCACAAAGACGAGCACTCTGCGGTACTGGACTGAATGACTTGGAACAGCTTAGTGACTATTTTCAATCTACAATGCATTGAGGCAAGTATTATGACCACAGAGAAGTATTAAAACAGCAAGCACATCAACTTGGCAGAGTAATTTTAAAGACTCCTCAGCATAACTGCAGGCACATCGTAAGAAATGTAGTCAGCCACAGAGCCAGGCTTTCAAGGAAGAACTGCATCATAAGGCATGTAGGTAACAGCCTGCTCACAGTAAAGCAGCACTATATGGAAATGCAACATAAAATGTGATTTATTTAATACGTCTCCGATATAATGTTTGGCAGAACTTTCTTTCCCCTGAAAAATATTCAGCATCTGCATCTTTTCATCCAGATTTAAGACAAAAGAATGTCAAAATATTTTACCCAAGTCTCTGCCTCACAAGGACAGGTTACCAAAGATGAGCTAGGACAGTGACAACTAAAGAAAGAGGCAGAAAGAAAAACTAAAGTCAAGAGAGATACCAGACTCTAAAGTTCACAAGTACATGGCTCTTCAAAACCAGCAGAACTGGGCTTGTTCCCAAAAAAGAACATCTGAGAGCTTTAACCTGTTCTCATATCAACTTCACAGCAGAGCTCGAACGCTTGGTTCAGGACCAAACTCGCAGCAGCACAGATGCAGAGCTGCAGAAGGAAGTTGTACAATCTGCTGTGCTCCAGCAGGGACTCACATCTACAAGCATTGGACCTCAAGTACAACACAACAACTACAAAAAGCAGGAAAGAGACAAAGATCTTAATGTGACAGGACAGTTGGTGGCACAGCAACAGCTTAGAAGCTTCTGAGCTTCCCTCAGCCCACTGCCTTTTGAGTCGGACTACTTGCTCAGACTCCTGTGGATGAGAGGATGCACTGACTTCTACTTCAAAAACTAATAGCAAATGAGATAGTTTCTTGATCTTTATACTACATATGATAGCATCTTCTCCTCTACTAGTAACATTACAAAAACCTTCTGAGAGTGTTCCTCAGTGATTACTTTGATGGGAGAAGATGAATAAGTAGGAAATATAACAATTGTACAAAATATAACACACAAAATACTCAGATACAATTACTTCTCAATGTTTGTTGCCAGATACCTTGAAATAGATTCTCATTTGAATTCAAGTCCAAATTCATAAATATAGGTGTGTCGTAAACCAGAATCCTAACAGTCTATGGCACCGCACTGACGCACTCTGTGCGTGAAGAGAGCTGTGAACAGTAAACAGTTCAAGAATAAACAAGAAATAAAAATGCTACCTAGTTCAAATGAAGTGCAGCTGTATAAAGGTCTTTAAACTTCCGTGTAACAACTAGGAACATAAAGGTGCTGTTCTGCAGTGCCTCCCCCCCAGCCCGGTCTCTCACCTGGCCGCATGGCGCCACACAGCCCCGCGGCCTACACGCTGGCAGCACAAGCGACATTACCGCACCAGCTACACAACACCAGGGTCCAAGCCATTCACAACTGCTTCATAAGGCCAGACTCTTTGAAACGATTTCATATAAACTGCGTGTGTCACTAGGGAGGCCTGTGTGCCTTGGAAATGACTCTATGAAGTTTGAGCCAGTCCGGCTGCCGATGGAAACGTGCCTACGTCTGGGTAACAGACAAAAGCTGCCACAGCCACGCTGTACCTATTACACGCAGCACGTCCTTCCTTTCTTCTCCATTTCTATCCTACCACAGTTACACAATGATTCAAAGAGAAAAGTGAAATAGCCACCAGCGAGATACAAAAAAACTGTCATTAATAAGGCTGGCAGTATCTTTGGCTCTTACGTAAACTGCTGCATTCAGTTAATGGCCTCTACAGAGGGTGGTTCGAGATCATTATCCCCAAATTATTGATGAGGAAAATAAAGCACATTAAGGTGAATTCAGTAGTCTGAAATCATACAGTCTGTGAGGCACAGGCTGTGGATTAATACCCCTGCAGCCGTAGTCCCAAAACACCATCTCCAACACGGTGGTCAGTTCTGGTCATTAACTGCATGGGAAGAACGAGGAAGATCTGGTGCTGTCATACACTGACTTTTGAATGGCACCAGGTAGATAAGGCAGTAGCAATTCTGCTCTGATACTTTCAGGTTCTTGTATGCTGTACTGGGTCAAAAGAACCACCTGAATTCTGCCACTTCGACAACTCCGAACACCAGGTTTTCCTACCCTAATGGCGCTTGCATGTTGATCTGACATATCTCTGCCATATAAACCAATAATAGGTAACCCGTAACGTCAGCAGCCTGGTGCCCTGTAGACCCACATCTCTACACAATGCTGGCAGATGTTATTGGTGGGCTTCATAAATGTTTGCTGACAACAGAGACCAGCGAATGCAGGGTTTCATCACAGCTACGGCAGACCATGTTGCTTAGTACTGATACAGTCTGCCTTTTCACACAACCTGTAAGGTTCTTCCGCTACTTTCTATCCAAACTGTCCTTGGCCACCATCCTATTTCTTCTCCACCCCCAGATCATCCTCTGACCTCACTCTGATCTCACTCCCTCCACTCCTCGTGTCCCAAGGTCCTTGCAAAGAACCATCCACCCCTCCATCACTTCCTCCATTTTTCCCTTTGCCAGTTCCTGCTGAACTCCCCTGGTGGGCTTCCATTTCAGACCCTTCTTTCCCTTCCCAATACACTCTGGCTCATCTTCCCATCTCTTTTCCTGTATTTTTTCAATTCTCCTCTACCACCACAGGTCTTCCTCACAAACAGCTCTGTTGGTCTCCCTCCCACTGGTGCCTTCTTTCAACTTTCTGCACATCATCTTCATCTCTACTGTGCTCCGTTTTCCTTATTCCCACCCTCAGCTCAGTTGTCTCAATGCTGAAGCATCCAAAGCAGAAACAGTCCAACCTCAGCCCTGTAGTATCATCGCATGGAGCCACTTTGTGGGACCAGTGCACATGCAACTTGACCAGCACACAACAAAGTACAATACTCAACAAAGTACAAATCCTCAAAGATCTAACAGATAAAGATTACAAGGAGTTAGAAATTGGTCAAGTTAACAGGCTTGGAGACAGAAATCCCTATTCCATGTTACAGAGATAACAGCAGTGATCAAAGAAAAAAAGTATCATCCCGAGCTAGATATGCAGCTCATAAAAGTTTCAGCCCAAGTGGCTCCAGCTGACACACTTGTAAGCACTGTAAAACACAGCCTCCTAACGAGAGGTGTCAGACAACCTCAGTAACAGGCAGGGCTTCCACCTAAGAGTAGCTTGCTGCTTCACCCAGGACACTAAGGCATAATTCCCCTCCCAGCAAAGCATTCTCTGTTAACCCTATCTGTACTTACTCCAAGGAGCAGCAGCACAAGTGTCTGTTGTGCCCACTCTATTATTCACACGCTAAATAACAACTTCAGTATGCTTTGTCCCTGAAATACATCCTCTGCATAGGAAGTTCACAATATGGATTTTCCAAGCTAAACAAAGCTGTACCAAAATAGATCTGCCTATTAATATTCAGCGAAATTGCCATAGCAGTATCAGCTTCTGGTTTGCACACTATTAACATACAACTATTGTCTTTAGAAATACTCATTTTAAAACAGTAAAACCTTCCAAAATTCTAATTATTTAACTTCCAGACAGGAAGATTTTGAGATGAGCAGGAGGAGGGGAAAGAAGAGGTAAGGACTCCCTCTTTGCTGGGCTAAGTTTGGTGAAGAGAAAAAAAAACACTTTTCTGAAAAGTGACTACAATGATGTCAATTATATCATCTACTGCATCTGGCAAGGGTTCTGTTGGTTTGTTTGTTTGTTTTCCCCCAAGATTCATCTACTTGCTGAGCACTAAGAAATCAGAGGCTTTGAACCATGGTGACATTCTTCTCCTTAACAGGTCCTCTCTAGCAGCAGCCAATATAAAAACACAGAATCAAAAGTCAAAAATAAATTAAAAATAAATTAAGAAATTTCTGTCCTCAGGTGAGAACTCAGTAACTACACGCATTACAAAAGCTACCTCCTGAACACTCCTGGCTTTCACCACCTACTGGCCTACATCTAAGTGCCCAACCCATTAACTCTATATACTAGTTTCAAACTCTTTAAATTATATTAAATGTTCAGCCTGCAGTAGCATTAACAGCTGACAGCCCAACCACTCCAGGCATCTGTGACCATAGCAGTACCTTGACTTCGGTCAGATGTTACCGCATCACACCTGTTTTATACCGTCTTTTCTTTAAAGAATATTTGCCAGCATTCAGAATAATGGTGAAGTTTTAAGTGCATTCTTGTTCCAGATACAGTCAATAGCAGTGATCTGGGGCTGTCCGTAAGAATGCTGTGCAAGCCTTAACTGTTCAGAGAGTACATTTTAGGAAACCTTTTGTAAATACCATGCTGCAATGACTGATCACGCACCAATAATCCCAAACTGCAACTGTGGCTATGTTAAAACCTGGCAAGCTGACCACACAAAAATTCAGTAAAAACTACTCATAATAGATCCAGGTTATCTAAATTACGATGATGTAATTCACTGATGTAATTCTGATGCAGAATCAATGGAATCAGTCCAGATTTACATAATGTACCAAAGACCAAACTGCTATAAATTGTCCGTAGTCCGCTCAGTTTTTGCGCTGCGTGCTTGACCCAGCACTGGGAGCAGCAGGTCAGGAGCATGAGCAAGGAAGCGTGAACTCTTACCGTGCCCTGGAGAAGCTTAAAGCTCCGGCAGCACCCCTGGGACTCCAACAGGGCCCTGCTCTACACTGCGAACAACGCTGATTATACTGCTAACATTGCTAGATAACGACTGGAACTGAAATGACACGAGGAAACTATTTCAACAGGAGGGTGAAGTCAGAAGTGCTGATGGATGCAGAACAGGAAATTAGTAACTAGTTGCTTGAACAGGGCTGAAATAGGGATAATCAGCCTGGTGTCTCCTTGCTTTGCATTGCTGTAAACACGGAGAGGGCTTTGCATTTTTCAAGCAATTTAAAATATTTTTGGCTTCTAGCAAAACATGCTCCTAAAGAGCTTAATTTACTTTGCTGGCTTGAAATTTAGAAATGCTGAGATGCCAGAAAATCCCACAGAGTAAGGACAGAACTTTATTTTCAGCTGAAAGCATTTCATCTGATGACAATCATCTCAAATGGAGAGAAAACCTTTCCAGAACAGTATTTCTGTGATTACCTACACTAAATCCAGAGCATGACCAGTGCATGCAAAGCCCACTTGGCCAATTATTTTAGATAATTTGAAAACAGTGAAGTCACAGAGTTTCAGGAGGATGTATGGCTTAATTATAATTTCTATTAGTCTAAATAAAACCTCCAGTCAGCAAGTGTAGCTCTGGTAACAGAAGTATATCAGAGACATCTCCTCAAATGGTGAACACTCAAACGTTGCTGTAAATCTGCTAAAAATACACAAGCTTTGCAAATAACTATTGCTTGGATTTGTACACACATACAATGGTGTTTGCTTTCCCTTCAATTAAAATTTTTTCCATCATGAATAATCCATTTAACTAATCAACATATGAATTACTCTGAGGAACACTTCATTCAGTGGAAAATTAAATACAAAAAGAGAGCAAAAAGTAATTACAAGAGGACATTAATAATCTGTTGATTTACTTCATCTTTCACACAGTATCACAAAGCACAAGTATTAAGAAACTTTCAGCATTTGCTGGCAAGTAAAAGCTATGCCAAGCAACGTGAAGAGTTCTCACCTTACCAGATCAGTGCAAAAGAATTAATTTTAAAAACAATTTCTGAAGGGTCTTTCTGACGTTAAATTATAGGCTGTCTTTTGGTCTCAGACACACTTAAGCATCTACAAAGCCACACCAATGAAGTTAGTAGAGTGGCTTGGGATTTACACCACTATAAATAAAAACAACACTGAATCCTTTCTTTCCAAAGCTAAGCAAATAACCAGATGACTGCTTTTTTTTTTTTTTTTTTTTTTTTTTTTTTTTTTGCTGAGCAACTTATTGAGGCACTGGCAGTCATTCATTCAACAGCATGCCTAAAAAATAAACAAACAAATCCAGCAATCACTGCAGTAAGATTTTTTTTTTCCAGATACCAAAAACCACACTCAGCAATACTGCCCTGCTTAATAAAACAGCATGCTGGGGTTACTACAGAGCAGTTTACAATCAAGTTCAGAGGGGAGAAAAAGTTGCTGACCTCAAAAGGTCTGCCTGACTTCCAGCATTACGGTTAGAAATACCTAACACCTCACAAGGGAACACCAAGACCAGCAGCTGCTTTCCCTCACTGACTCCCACTCCCTCACCCCACTGCTTTTTGAGCAAAAAATACTCATTAGGCAGAGGTGGTTAACTATAAGGCGTGGAGGTATTTTCTTTCAAGAAAACATCAAATGACACGATAAAGATAGGAAGCATATCAAAACACAACCACAATACAGTCACCCAATCATCCAACAAATATCAGGAGATGAACATTGTCTAAAAGTTTGCTGCAGGTCATGAGTAGGTATTAAAAATAGGTCTAATATCATGAATTCAGCATTTCAGTCTGAATGGTTACTACAAATGCATTAGTACTCTAATTTAAAATCTCACCTTCTTCAATTTAAAGACTTGCTCACACTGCAGTTTCAGTGATTGGTCCCATCAAAGACTTATTTTATACCTGAAGGATTATAAATCTATGCATATTTCAAATATCCATAGTATAACTCAGAATAGTGATAAATATATATATTATATATATTAAGAAGGTCTACTTTACAAAAGTTAGGCAATGGCAAAGCAAAATATTTGTACAAAATTAAAAGGAATAATTCTTACATTACAGTCTTCAAATCTACTGCATTTAATCAGGTAGCTACTCAAAGATGTCAGATTTTTTGGGTAGTATCTTCTGCGAGGCCCACAAGATCTTCAGTTCATATGAAGTCTTCAGTTCATAACAGAAAGCGCGGTTGCAGAATATCCTTAATTTAAAAAGCTTAGTGTACAAGTACGGCTAGAGCAACCGTTAACGCATATGTTAACACGGTCAGAAATGACTCATCATTATATCTGAAAAAGCTTCCAATTCAGAGACTGAGTAACTAAGCCTAGAACTGGAATCACAGTTTTATTGCCATCACATGAGAAGCAGTAAATTCAATCTAAGACTTTCAGGAAAACGAGCAAAGAAAAAACAGCAAACTGTTTCTCTAAAGAAAAAAGGGTTTTGGGCAGCTATCCCAAACCCTTTTTCATCCCGAAGCGTCCTACAGAGAGTCACGTCTAGATTCATTCACGAGCCAGGAACGAGCTGCATGTATGTTGCACATGGCTGTATGAAGTTGCTGAACTGAACGCTTGCACATACGCAAAGACTTTACCCTGAGATCTGTGTGTTTCCTTACCAGGCAAAAGCATGGTTTCCCCCTCAATAAACAAACAGTTCAGTAACAGTCAGCTGAATAACCACTGCCTCTAGCCTACCAAAGAGATCCTGGTATTTTCAAAGTGAGACCATTTAACAGATCAGAAGACATCTAAAACTGCACCCAGCTATGGATCAGTAATCCTTATGCAGGTGTAGGAAAAAAGGGAAGGTAAGAGAGATTTAGCTATGAATGAAATGCAAGCATAGAACAAAAATGGTCGAAGTTTAATTAATAACTCATATTTTCCTTTAACCCTCTTCCACTGCTCCAACCTAGGCACAGAGGCTTCCTTGGGAAATGGCTCCTCCACAAAGGGTCATCAGCTTCTAACAGCCCATGACCTGTACCACACAGTCCAGAAGGACTACGCTGATTTAGCCTAATAGTGAGATAACTGTGTTTTATGTTGTTTTTCTCCTTTTACGCCACTACCATTTTCTAAATTGTGCTCTGAACTCTAATCTAAACACTATAAAAAACACCACATTTGCCAGGGTGTTCCAGAAGGCTGATTCATAGCCAGAGCAAACCTCCTCACTGGCAAGCATGACCTGGCAAGACCTGTGGCATCCAAAGTGCTTGGGGAAACACCTGCATTCCCATAGAGTACGGCAGGCAGCACATTCCTTCGGTAGCAATAACAGTACACAGATTCAGAGGAGGAATGAGTCATTCCTCATTCTGCTACTTACAGACCAAACAGAATTGGTTTGAATTTATGATAAAGCTCTTGCTCCAGCTATAAAGCATACCCTGACGATATAAACCAGTATGAATTTCAGCATATGCATTTTCCTCCTTGTTTCCATCTACTTAAGGTCTGAGACACTTTATCCTTTATCAGCAATTATATCTCTCCCAGTTATCTACTCTTGCCTGTGCCCCCTGTATATTTTGTTTCTTGCAGTGATTTGGGTTGTTTACTTGCTTTCCAGCAGCGCATGATTAACTAGAAAATGATTTCTTTTCATTATCTGTGCCTATTGGAAAGCTCCAAACTAACAACCACACTTCAAGCAGACAGATGAATCAGACTGACAGCAGCCCCTTCTCTGGGCTCCAGCTGAATGTGTGTTGGGGTGAGCACACGGGGGTCTCTGCTGAACACAGCCACGGAGCCCAGCTTGAGTCATCATGCTCTGGAATTACACCTCCAGGAAGGTGGGGCTGGGTGGTGGTGGGTTTTTCTTGTTTGGTTGATTTTTTTTTTTTAAGGGGAAAAAAAAATGGGAAAAAAAAAAAAAAGACATCCTGTTTTCCCCCAAATATTGTAAATCCCTTTATTCAGAAGTAACCATCCTCAGGTTCCAGTCCCATCTCTGCAGGCGGCCACTGGGTCTGTTTTTCATGTCTTCTACACAGATGACATTGTACTGTTCACATTGATATCTGGCTTTTTTGGGGTTGGTAAACAGATAAAAAACAATATTTAGGAGAATGAAATCGCTTCTATACTAGGAAAGGAATGAACAAAGTGAGCTTAGATGCAGCTGCAGTCTGTCAGTCAATTTCTAAATGAAAGCCTGAACATGAGATCTTGGAAATACAACTTGTAGTATCACTGGACAACTAAGTGCTGCTTGAGGGCTCAGGACAAGCAGAAGAGCAGTGTCCTGTGGTTGAAAAAAGGGCTCCACCAATCCACATGGAAGAGGTCTAGCACAGCCCAAAAGACAGCACAGCAAATGGGGCACAAAGGAGTGGGCTACAGAGGGCCCTGCTGAAGACCTTCCTCTGTGCCTACTATACCTTGACAGGTTCCTCTTGAGTTTACAGCCGCAGCCATAAGCAAATCCACACTGCTTGAAGTAGTTTAAAACGTCACATTGTTCAATGTCAGAGAACCAGTAAAATAGCCTTAAGTTTATGGATCACGAGGTAGAATTAAACTAGATTCCCAACCAGAAGAGCAGGGAGTTGAAAACTTAACATATTAAGATGACTGCCAGTCCTTTCCAACAATATACACCAGCGAGAAGACAGGTCACACCTGGAGGAAGGAGGCAAATAACTCCTCTCAACTGACATCTATTCTTTCCTAGATAGGTTTTGAATACAGTTTCTCTCCCCCTCAAGCTTTCTGGTGTTTCTCCTCCCAAATTCTCCCGTTGGTGTTCCTGTCAAACGCCAGCCCTTGAGCACCACGAAATATAGCAGATCGCTCTTTCCTCCCACATAAGGATTGCTTGGCAAACCCCTTGTGTCCTCAACGGGAGAGCAGATGCTTTGCTCTGCAGAAAGCCTAGAAATTAACATATACTGGAGAGTGTATGCTGAAACAGCAAACCTGCTCAGAGCTGGTTAGGCTTCCCCCTCACCACTTATAGGGCATATTTCCAGGAATACAACCTTCCTCAGAACAGGTCCTCAATTCCATGGTGGCTACCACTGCAGCTGACTTACAACAGAGTAAAGATTTCCAAAGGTAAAAGAATTAACTGCTGCTGTGCTCTTGCTCAACCTCAGTTATTCACATGTGCATACTAGACAGAAGAAGTGACCCAGAGCACTCAGCAGGAGTTTTATATTCATTATAATACTAAATCTTAAAATGCTCTTACATGGCTACTCCAGAAAGAGGCAGAGAGATGAGTCTTAAGAAAGATACAGTCTAAACATCATGAGAGTAGAACCAGGATCCTAGAAAAAAATTAAATCACACTATAAATATAGAAACCTGGTCTGTTTATTTCCTATCTGGAGCAAAATATTAGAATACCAGTCCCTGCTTTATTTCCCAAGTTTGGTTCCAAGTCTGAATCAACTGTCCTTATCAAATGTCCCTTTAAGATAAATCTTATCTAATAGTCCAAATACTAAAAATCAGAGAGAAGAGCAAAGAATCACAGAATTATCTAAGGTGGAAAAGATCCTCAAGATCACCAAGCCCAACCATTAATCAGACCCACCAAGTCCCATCGCTAAACCATGTCCTTTAGTGGCACATCCACACCTCTCTCAAATACCTCCAGGGATGAGGACTCCCCCATTTCCCTGGGCAGCCCATTCCAATGCTTGACCACCTTCTCCATAACGAAATCCTCAATGTCAAATCTAAACCTCCCCTTTATAATGTCTAATCTAACCTCTAACCTCCCCTGGAGCAACTTGAGGCTGTTTTCTTGTGTCCTATTACTTGTCACCCAAAGAGTAAAGGAACAGGTGGAAAGCCACTGCTGACCTGAAGAAAATGTATAATGAAATACATCCAGGGAGAAAGTCTTTTTGTATGGGAAATCAGTTTTAAGATGCACAGACTGGTATGAACTGGAATAATGACAGAATAAATACACAAGATGGAATATTACATTTATAGAGCAGTAGGATTACTCAGTTTTATTTTTTTATTAAATTATGCAGCCATATAACAATTAATTGAACTCAAAATAATTAAATTATATTAGAAGCCAATTAGAAGAACAAACTCTTCAAGCAGACAATTCAATTATGTTACTAGTACTAAGGGCTTTAGATACAAGAGACAAATTCAAACCTTTCCACCTCAAGATAAAATACAGTTAATAAGGTGAACGGATGACTTTTCACACACTAATTGCATAGGTTTGAACTTCATGCATCACCTGACTCATTCTGCCAAAAGAAAAAAACACAACAAAACATGGATTCAACTTCAGCATCTCTTCCAGCTAATGACCTAGGGGCAATCCTAAAATTCTTCCCACAGCAAAGCACTGTAGAGTAATTATGCACAGCATACCCACACCAGTATTTGTGCAAATATATTTAATCATGTACATTGGGGATGATGCAGACATTGACAAGGGTACTTTCAGTTCAGAGCTTTGTCCATGAGGAATCATGACGGTCTTTGTGCCTCTTCCAGCACATCATATGCTGATATTGACTACAGAGTTGGAAACAAACATTTCTCACATTTATCTTCCAAACTCAGTAGTTGCAGTAAAATGTCAAAGTATATATTTTTTTAAATCGTCTTTTAAACTCAATTAAAATTAACAGTGATATATTTCTGCTTATGAATGAATACTGGGAAGCCTGATGAATATTACACACCGGTTACTCTGGTGTTCCTGATGTTCTGTGCCATATGGGGTGTACCTTTTTTCTTTTGTTTGCAAAACCTTTGGGGAGAAGTGAATCACCTCCAAGCAAGCAGGGAGCGGTGAATTCTTTCCATTTCAAAGGGAATTTTTCCATATGATACTGAAAAACTAACCAGCAGGGGAATACAGCACCATTTGTTACCCTTTTTATTCTATTTAGAGATTCTCTTTCTCAATAAACTGCTCTTTTTAACTGAAGTCCTGGCCACAAGGCTGTTTGATTTCATCAGGAATAAATGGAGTGCTATATATAAACCGCTTCATCTGTTTTTCTAAAGAGGTCTGTCTGTGGTTGCAATGTAAGTGGACACAGGGAATGCCATCAGCAAAATCAATGGAAATATCCCACATAACAGCTTGAGAAGCAGTGCTTTGAAAAACAGTTTAAGGATGACAAGATTATTGCACAAACCTGCTGCAGCCTTATCGTTCTTTCAAAGGGTTTATGCAAATGTATTTGGCATGAAAAATATTACTGCACAAGTTATAAATAAATCACACCTCTTAATATGCAAACATTATAGTCGCCTACGTTTCTATGTATCATTATAGCAAACAAAATGAAAAGGTACTCCTAGTCACTACTCATCAAATTGACCAAAGCCCATAGGGACACGCTGTTGTATTTGGTTCCCAAAGGTAGTCCTTTCCTCTGACATTAGGGAAACAAAAAGCATGGAATAAGACAGCAGAACTGACAGTCGTCCATCTGATTTCTCCAACTGAATACTAGGTTTAAAATCCATAAGGAATACCCAGGAATACCCAGTTATACCTGAAAATAAACATTACTAAGTATTCCAGCACAGTAACACACCTAAACCTGAACTTAAATTTCAAGACCAAAATGTGGGCTTAAACACTTCCAAGGAATGGAACCGTAAAATTTGGTTCTTCGTTTCACCTTCTGTCCAATATTCAATATTTCATAGCACATATTGTGCTACCCCAATTTGAGCTCAGAGAAGTTGTGCAGTCACAGCTCTTGGAGATGCCCAGGTCTGCTCCAGCTGATGCTCCTTTGAACGGGGGGGTGGACTGGACAATCTGTCCCTGCCAGCCTTGAATATTCTGTGATTCTGTACAGTTTCAAAAAATAAAAAAAAAAAATAAAAAAAAAAAATCAGCAGAATGAGGCTTTATCCCATTTAAATACTGGTGCTTGAGTGGAGGCTTTTTTCCAGAAACATAGGTGGGCATAAAGGAAACCTCTACAGAACTATGCCTTTCATGTGCATGCACAAAAACATGAAGTGGTTTGATTTTGGCAGTTAGCATTACTTGTGTGGGATACTTTAACAATAATAATAAAAAAACACATTTACATAAGAATTGGCAAGCCTTGTATACCACTATGAAAACATACCTGTGTAGGCTACAATAGGCTAAAACAGGGAGATCTGAAAAGGGAAAATCTTTTTTTTTTCAGTGTAAGGCTCTTCATTATTCAGTTCTGATAAGCTGTAGTCGAATACAAGCTAGGCAGTATTTGAGCAAAAGTCCTTCTTTGTTAATGTTTCAGAAACTTTCTACTTTCCATGGAAGTTTGAAAGAGTGTCAATTACACAGTTCTCTAAAGCAATCAATGAGTAAAGGGAGGACAATTTGGATTACGTACCTTTAAAAGCATTCTGAAATATATTGAAGGAGAGGAGAATTAAAGAACATAGTGCGATATATAGATAGAACTGAGTGGGATACCTCAGAATATACACACACACAAAATGTTATTTCCCTCTTCTCTTCTATACTATCTTCATGAGTAAGGTCTAGCTCAGTCAGGTCAATAGGGTGGTCAGAAAAAGCCTTGTTACAAGACAACCGTTGACATTACGGTGTTACCAAAACCCCTAATGCAGATGCATCTGTACAGCACACCACACTTTTAACCTAACACTGTGAGATACGACATCAAACCATAACTTCATATAGCATATATGAAGGAATACATGAGATTAATGTGTTGCCACACGTTACCACAGCCCAGATACGTGTTACCACAGCCCTTTTTCTTCTTTCTTTCAATTCCTGATGGGTAAGATCCTGAAGCCAAGGAGGCACAAAAAGGCACTTCTAACCTTGTGCTGTCCTAACCTCTCCTCCCCTCATCACATACATCAGTCACAAGCCACCAGTTCGTTGACCTCCTAACACCCATCCTATGCATCATTCACAAGGTCTTGTCAATTCACATACCAGCCAATGTCAAGCTCACTTCAGCAGTTTAGCAATGGGTAAGTGGATATGTTCATTGAAAATATTATTCCAAACCTTGATGGACTCCAGCTACTCTGCATGCACTGTATTTTGGTTCACATACCCCATGGTTCATCCTGTAAATAGTTCAGCATATTTTAGCTTTAAGCCTCTCTGAAGTCGCACTGAAATAAAAGCTACACAAAGTGTTTTCAGGAGCTGATTATCTTCCTGCTCATCTTTTTCTTTCAGCATCATTCATAAATTATTTTATATTCACATAAAAATATTTACATATCACAGAAAAGCATAAGGACAAATTTTGAACTACATCTGGCTTTTTATTTTATACCCAAAATGCATTTTTGCTATTCTCCTGAACAGTAGGCATTAACTACTTTCTATTTTCAGTTCTGAATTTGGAAACTAGGAAGGAATTGTTTTTTATTATGGAAATAACGGGACTTACGGAAAGTCCTACTCATTAAGATTAACTGGAGGTAAAAGCAAAAACATGCTGAGGACAACTTAAAGTTAACATATAATAATGCAAATATGAGGAAATGCCAACCCCTTAGAAGTGCTTAGATTACTGCCTGTATGATTACGTATTTATCGTATTCTGCGTTGGGCAATACTGTTTTGCCTTAAAGCACATCGACAAAATATTGCAAATCTCTTCAAATTTAATTTCAGAATATTCATCTTAAAGAGTCACAAATTTGGAAGGCAAATCTCTGAATTAAAAGAATGCAACATGTTCCAGCTGTGGCACACATGAATTTGGGATGGTGAGTCCAAGTGTGCACGTCATCGCACCCTGCCTGTTCTGCATGCAGACACTGAAGCAAAAGCTCCTGCCCAACGCTGCACAGCCTGGAGGTGTGCTGCTGGTCTGTCCTTCACCGATGTCCTGAGCTGTACATAAAACTTCTTGCTTATATTGTGCACCACTTACAATGTGTCCTGGGCAAGGCAAAGGACCCAAAGAATGATAGCTAAGAAATACAGTAGCTCTGCAGTAAAAGAGCCCTAACACATATGAAGAAGAAAATTTGAGGACAGACTAATAACCTTAATTTAACATTAATTCTCCTTTTCTTGATTTGTTTCCTTCTTTTTTCTTGTTAGAGCAAAATACAAAGCTGTTACTTCATGACATGAGGGTTAATCATGATAGCAAAGAAACTGTGGGAAATGAAAATCCCTGAGTCTACCTATTCTTAGGTATGGCCAGAATGCAATGTGAAGACCACACAACCACATATGCAGAGTTATTTGGGTATATTTGTGTGCTGTGGAATTTCACCTGGCAAACTCCATTGTAGATTAAAAGAGTTGAACTCAGTCCACAGAGCCTGAAATTCAGATAACTGAACAGAGCAGTAAAGCTTCCAGAAGATTCAAATGTGCAAACAGGTATTTGCAGGTTTAGCTCTAAAATAAGTCCCTAAGGCTGAGTATCTACATTTTGCTGCTGTTTCTTTCCCCCAGACTTCTGTAGAAAAAAAAAATTATTCAAGTCAGAAAAAAATTGTTCCACAAAAATGTTTCCATTCATTTGGGCAATGTTCAGTCACAGGTAATCAACAACATTCAGTAGCAAAAAAAGACATTTACCACTTGATTTTCCAGGCACTGAAATTTTCTAGCAAATGAAAGTCACAATTAAAGTCATATAGGACCATTAGCCTAAGCAGAGGTAGAGGCAGCACTGCACTCTCCCACAGCAGCCAACTTGGCCTTTTCAAATGTAGATTTTTTTTTTTCAAACATAGATTTTTTTCAGCTAATCCCATATACGTGCACCACGATGTAGCCACCCAGCACTAACCCATATCTGTCTGGATCAGTTCCAGGAATGGCTTTCGTCCTTTTCTCTTCCATATTAACAGCTCTTACAGATCAAATTCTGGGAGAAAGATAGTACATTTGCATACAAATGAGCAGTGCTATAATCCAGTAGTGTCATCCTCTGCCTCCTCTGGATAATTCAGACTATTTTTATTTCTGCAGCAGATTATCTCTGTGTTTCAAGTAAGCAGATACATTGAAGGTCTTCCCAGGTGATAGCCTCACTCTTTCTACTCATGAGACAATTGATATTTCAGCTCAACTGGAGATTGTGTCTTTAAAATTAAAAAATGAGGCCGGTAACAAAGTGAGACAAAGCATAAACCGCAAATTTATGAATTTTAGATTACGAGAAAGGACTACTAATCAGAAAATGAAATATTTACAACGTTTTGTCTCAGCAGGGGCTAAGTGCAGTATTTCAGGATTTATTTATAACAACGTAATTACAGGGAGGAGAGCTTTCAGATACATCCTCCCCCCTTTTTTAGTACAAATTTCAAGTTGTGACCTTCCTGTACTGCAGAAATACCAGTAGAAATACCAGAAGGTTTTTTTCATTTTAAATGTTGTAAGGCTTTCTGGGTGAAGCAAAGATTCAACCACAGTTACACATGAATAATACAGTACATACCGATATAAGCAGGTGCGATACTTCAAGAAAATTCAGAACTCAGGAGGTAAGCCTAGGTATAAATTAAACTGAAATCAGGTTACTAAAATGCTGAATATCTTGCTTTAAATCATTCCTTTGTCCCAAGTGATCGTAGGGCAATACTGCCTCACATATTGTAAAAGCTCCCTGAAATCTCATGCATCATTCAAAAAATTTGCTTATTTATCTGTTTAAGGATTAATGGCTGTGGCATCTTCCCCAGCTCTTTTTAAGCTATCAGGGACTGATGACTTCTGCTGTGTAGCAGAAAATTGCATTACAAACTGTACCACAAATGAACGGCTGTGTCCCTGTGCACCCCAAAAACCAAAAACAAAATCTAACCTTAGGAAGGATGACGGACCCTTCTTTCAAAAACAGCCACCATCCTCCATAAGGGAAAGAAAACACCACAGGGAATGGCTTTGCTAATCCACCTATAACATTTGCTTTTTATTTTCTCGCTATAAACAAGGGGGGAAAAAACAAAACATTACAATCAATTTTTCTGTCTTTCTTAATTAATCAGCCTGATCCAAAGCAGAACACAGTAAGAGTCACAATCCTCCTATTACTAAACAGCTCTGCAGAAGACAGGTAGTTCATGTATAGCAACTATGTATTTCTGATCTTAAAAGAAAGCTAAACACAAAAAAATTAACATTTGATCCAGAACCTTTAGTGTTTGAGTGTTTCCATCCTTAATGTCAGGCTTGTTCCTGTTCTTTACAACATTTTGTAAATTCACCTTTTGTTCAGATGAGCTTATGAGATAAAAATATTCCTGCATAAAGCCTTCAGCAGTCTGCTGGGTCTTGTGCAAGCATCAACCTCAGGAGCTCTTATTTGTCTTAAGGGTTGGGGTAAATAGGGGATGGTGCTTATTATTTCTGCTGCTAGTCATGTTAGTGAGACTTCAGCTAAGATGAGGATCCCAACGTGCTAGATTTTGTGCAAATACACTGTAACTGACTCCCAGAAGTTTAAAATCCACAAACAAAAAGGTGCCAAAAAGGAATTAATGTTATTCACATTTTATGAAGGGAGGAAAAAAAGAACACAAAAAAAACATTATCGCCAAAACAGTCACTGCAAAGGACTGATCAGTTGGACATGGCCCTGAGTCCATGATTTATTGCTTACTGAAAGACTGCCTGCCTCCTCTGGGAGCTTTCATAGATAATGGTGAGGAACACCACAGGTCCTGAGAGCTTCTGGTCACCCACTACCAGGGGAGAAGCATCCCTGGCTGTAAAGGAGCAAGCTAAGAAAAAATAAAAAATACCTTTGATCCACACACAGAAATCCCCATGCAAATGAGAAGAGCAGAAATAATTCACTGTAACAAAATGACTGAGAAAGTACCTCAGTCTAATCACAAAAAGACAGACAGACTGGAGAAAGCAAATCCTCTACATTCAATGTAGAGACCAGACTGGCTAGGCTGAACTGACACCAAAGATGCAGCTCCCAAGGGAGCCTCTAAACCAACAAGAGTTTACTCTGAACCTTGTATTTACCACGGCTGCTAAATAACCAATACCACACATGCTCATCTTTTTTCAGTTTCACAAGAACTCAGCCGCACAGCCTTTTTTTTGCTGCTGAATAGCAGAAATGTTGCCATTGTCCCTGAAACAGCCCTAATGGATGGGAGCCTGACCTATCTATCCTATGATTACACTGGCTTAAAATAACACCTTCGCTAGCTCCATTAGCAGTTGAGCTTATTGGCAAACTTGTATTTTTAATTTAAGTACCCTCAGAGTTCCTTTTTCCAGGCTGTAGCAATGCATAGTCATTATTTCTTTCACCCTGTGAAACAACCAGAGCAGGATCCCGGCTTCTATCAAACCGCCTTCCAGCCACAGCGTTCCTTCCCTTTCTTTCCTACTTCCCTTGAAAATATTTGGTGGTTTTGTGCTTCTCCTTTCCCCTTCAAATGGCATTCACAACTAGACACAGACCACGTTATTACCTAACCACTGCCACATAAAACCCCAATGACTGGCTTAGCAGATTAATGTTTACGGTGCCCAAGACTGAAGTGCCCGCAAACTGCTAAGCAAACAGAGAAAGAAATGATGAACAGCTCGAGTAGACGATAATCCTAACAGTAAAACTGACTTTTGAAGGGAAGTAATGTCCAGTGCCTTTTCCTTCCCCCAAGGAATTTGTTTTCCATGGGCTCAGCAGACCCTCCCTGAAGCTGCTAAGCACTGCAGAGAAAGCAGCAAGGGCACAACGAGCTCCTTGCCCCTTAAGATCATCTTGGCTTTAACATCGTGGATCAGCATTAATAAATAACTTGGTTAGTAAGAGCAGGTTTAATGAGCTAACATCAATTACCTCATATTTGCTGCAGGCTAAGAGCACACGCACAGAAAACGACTGTGAATTGAAGAAATGAGTAACAGGTCTTTGTCCTCCCAAACCTGCTCTCGTGTCCAAGAGCTTTGTAGCATTTAGGGAGCACAGCCCCAGTCCAGTCTCACTGGCTCCAAGATGAGACAATTGCAAAATTAGGTCACTTGCAGGACATTAAAGCCTTTTACTGGCTTTCACCAGGGCAATTCCAACCTTTGAACATCTGACTCAGCCTGATGCTTCATCATTAGCCTGTACTGATATTTTTATTTCAATTTCTCTAAAAGTAAGAGAGTGGAAAACACAATTTTCTTATTATTTTTTTTAGCACCTGTCAGTGTCATATGTGGAACAGACATGGTTCTTCACAGCTGCAAATCCTGACACACATCTCCATGCTTACATGCAACAACCCTACCAAGTGGCTTTTGCACCTTGTTACCAAATCCCTTACTACATGCCAATCACAGATCTAAACATTATTTTAAAGCATTCTACAACATCATAGGCAACCCGTGGTGACTCTGCACTTCACATGAGTTAGCACTTCTGGCTAGACTTTTTGAGGAGGTCTTTATACTTTTGAACACCATCTATTATTACAAGTGCTAATTACAAGTTGGTTTTGGAGGCTCCCAGAATAAATGCAAGCAAACCAGTCATTCTTGTAGTATGAAAGGGAGGAAAACCCACTATGTGGTTGTATAATTAAAGACTAGCTCCCAATGCCTGTGCATAAAGTACAGAATTCATGTCACACAGCCCAATTTAATTCAGGAGTTCTGTGACATTTGTGCACTCCGTATTTCATCTGTCATGGTGTTCTTTCACAATTTTTAAAATACATTATGCCCACTCATTTCAACACTAGAACAGGTGCAACATGCCAAGCAACAGCCTAGTACAATTCTATTTTAGATAAAATGTAAGCATTTCATCAGTGAGAAGACTGCTTACCAGCACAGATGCTTTCAAGTTCAACACACCAAACCATTTGGGCATTGGACTCTTCTCTCAGTTAGGATTAAAGATATCACGACACAAAGAAGCTCAATTCAGAGCTGCTTTTTCAGTAGCAATCAAATGTGACAACTGTCATCTGCCCTTAATATGCTGTGTGCAATAAAAGATCATATAATACTAGAGAAACATTTTTTAATACTAACTGGTCTTCTCAAAGGAAAAACGCTGGAAGACAACTATTGCACAGGATATCTTTGAGGATGTGCATCTCATCCCCGATACATTACTTATTTTAAAGCCAAAACCATGACTGATTCTACTGGAATCAGACGATAATTTTCACAGCCTTTGGCGGGCTCAAGATTTGACCCAAAATTTGTGCTTCACCCTCAAAGCTCCTGGTGAGGTGACAGACTGTGTGATCGTGAAGCCAGTTCTTGTGCTTTGCTTGGGCACTGTACATCAACAAAAGGAGAAAAACTAATACATCCCTTCCTCACACCCACAGCTGTCACCACATGGGCTGTGCAAAGGGGCCAGTTTACCACTGCCCAAAAGGAGACACTGGAATAGCTGTCCCAAAATACTGAAGCATTAGGCAGCCTTCGGCCCCACTGGCTTCATGGATGCTGCCCCAGTTCTGCTGAGAGCACAATTCAGCTCTCTTTCTTAGGGCTGCCTGCCCAGGACCGCAGGAGCTGGGATTGCTGCTGAAGCCACGCTCTCAGCTCAGTGCTCAACTCAATTGCCATTCTTCCAGATGAATACAGATCAGTGCTGACATGCTCTGAAGTAAGTCCCATCCCAACACTAGGCTGCAAAAAGAAAAAAGAACCTCAACCAATCCATAAGAGAAAGTAATTGCATAGAAATGCTGTCAAGTTAACACTCCAAAATTAATAACTTATTTTGCAGTACTAAAATGCAGAGCAGCACTGTTCCCCTACAGGCAGAATACAAATCAAGTTTAAGGAGGATGAGCAAAAACTAAATCGATTTTCACCGAGCTCCACACAAATGAATTCATCGGTTAGATTTAATGTTCATTATTTATCTTCTTCCTTAAGAAATTGTCCTAAAACCCCCAAAATATAACAGGTGACAATCTCTGTACCTGTTCTAAGCTATAAAACATAGGCAGTGTATGAAACAACCCAACAAACGCACCCATGCGTGCACCTCCAAGAACAGCCATTATGCAGAGCAGCTTTTTCTTTTCCCTAATCCTAACCGAATGTATTAATTTTCCAGGAACTTAGCGTAGCCTCAGAGATTTTTATGCAGCGTGTTTAATAGGTATAACTCAGCTCCATTGCACTTCCATTTTCATCTCTCCACAGTCCATACATAAGCAGAAAAATGACAGCACTTGCTGAGTTGTCTGCTCATGTAAAGGACTGGTGTGGGGCACTTTGGGTAGTCAATTCAGCAATCGCATTAAACGCTACTTCAATTTCCCTTTCCTCCAAGGAAAATACTGAAGTAATTGATTTTGTGAAATTTCTGCAGTCTTTTGTTAGAACAACGAGAGACCATTTTCAAAGAGCTCCGACAGTATCGAAAGACAACGCTGGGAGAGGAGCATCTGGTCACCCGAGCACACGGCTACCAGCAGCCAGCCCTAGGGTGCCATTAACTGCTACCAATTCATCTGCCCCAGCCTTCCGTGTATCTCCTCAGTTAGTGCTTCACTAGTACTTTGAAGCAATGTACAGATTACCAATACCTAGAGGTAAATATACATATATATATATATATATATATTTTTTATTATTATTATTTTTATTTTTTTTCCCAAAGTGTTTACAATTTTCATTTCTTCAATGAAATGGCAATTTCAACACCTGGAACAAAAGGAATGTTTTGTTTGTTTGTTTGTTTTTTTCCCAACTGCAAGATAATCCAATATACATTGGGTATATTGGATAAAATATGACCAGGTTACCAGGTTCTGCAATGAGCTGTGTTACAGTTTGTGTCATGCTCGTGCTCAGACTATGAATGTCTGCGTTGGGCATCATCTGAAGAACTTCTCATCACTGTTCACACTGACATTAGCAAACCGCTGAATCAATACTAGTGGCAAATGAATTTTGTTTTGATATAAAATCAGATGATCTGCAGAGTACATCTACTTCCTTTCTCAAAGAGACCACATAAGCCTGTTAGCTTTAGTAACTTTCAATTTATTTTTTTAATTAACCTGGGTTAAATGGTTTCTATAAGGTTTGCCAAAACCAGAGCAACTGATTTGAGTTTGTTTTCTACTAGACTCCTAGAGAAGAGCATCCAAGACCAAAGCCCCGCAGATAATGACAGAATTTACCAGCAGTAGCCATCACAGGACTGCTGAGAAAAACTAAAGTCAACTGATGTTATAAGCCTATTAATCACCAACGAGCTTGGTGTCCTAACAGGAACTTAGTACAGCTCAAAAGCATCAACCAAACCAAAACAAACCACCTTTTACTTCCAAAACAACTCAACAGAGGTTTCCAAAGCCATGGAAAATGTGACTACTGAACGACAGCTCAGATGAAAAATAAGCTGCATTTCTCGAGTGAGCTAAAGAAAGTAAAGCACTAACAAAAATAGGTCATAACCAAAATAGATCCTGCCTATAAAAAGAGCTATCAAGTTCTGGCCACACGCGCATCTATTTACTCCCGACTGGAAATTCCTGGAAGCCATCACTTAAAAAGCAAGGCTGATCCCTGCTCTGGTGGGAACATTACTTTTCAACACCATCGAATGGGAAGAGAGGCAAAGGGAAACGGGGTCTTGCTGGACATTTTCTTCCTCATTACAGCGAGAGCTCTGGCTTTCATCTCCTTTCTTGCACCACACTGCAACAACAAAGCAAGAACAGGGCAGCCAGAGCCAGCTTCCTTCATGCTGTCCCCGCCAAGTCAAAGCATTTAACCACAACAATGCTTTTTATCAGGTTTCCTAAGCAAAGTTCCTGCCGTTAATACCTTTTGCAAATGGTCGTTACAATTAACACCATTTTTTTGGAGTAAACATCCACTAGATTCCCTAGAACCATTTCTTTTTCAACTGACTGAAGCCACGTAGCAACAGCTGACCAGTTTCAATTTTTGATTTTTTTTCCATTTATGAGCTAATACAGAAGCCACAATGGGGTAGTATGGTTTGTAAAAACAGTAGACAGCACCTTTCCTCATAAATGGCCAACTAAATACTAAGCAAGTACTATCTAATTGAATGAAAAGCTAGTTTTTCTTACCTAAATTTGTTCAAAATAGTAAAAAGAACTTCAGCTTTCACAGCATTTTCTTTCCTTAAAAAGACCTATCAAGGTAAAAATTTGGTTCTTCAGATGTCAAAAGCAACATCCTCTCATGAGTTTAAATGCTCCTATTGAAATACTAAATGGCTCCATAGAAATCAAATTTATCTTGTAGCATGCCTCAAGACAAAGACTGTCACAGCTGAACTGCAGATGGATTTGCATCCATCATTTATAGGGACACTGAGGTGGTGGGGCCATACGAGAAGCAAGGTCTGGTATCCTGTGAAACAGTAATTTCTGCATCAAAGCAGAGTCTAGATTTTATAAATCTTCACAGTCACTGAAGACTCAAGTGTTACCTAAAACTCTCATATGGAGAATGAGGTACAAAATATTTTATTACTGCTGTGTCACACAGAACTAAAATTAAATAAAAGCATTTCATATGAAAAGTTTTTTTCCTAACTGAAGAACATACCTATAGCAATTGAGAAAAAAGGAAAGAAATAAGATTTATATCAAAACACTGGGGCACAATTTGAAGGCTTGAAAGCTCCTTGAAAACAGAAAGCGCCTTGAAAATCAGTGAAAACAGAATCACAAAGAGATATTAAGTGATATATATTAAGTGATTCTTAGAAAAATGACAAAAAAATCCACCTCGAGTCTCGGCTAAGCCATCTATACTAAGGAACACAAGTGGTAAAAGATAAATGAAGTGACAGTGAGACTGGAATTGGGGCACAGATTCATCCAAGTAAATAAACAAAGACCACTGGTCCAAAGACATAAACAACACTTTGCACTTACATAGCATTTTTCACATTCAAAACACTGCAAAAACACCAACCAACTAAAATCAAAGCATACTATGCCATTAGAAAAAAAGCTGCAACTCAGCTCAAGCTGTATCAATAATTACAAATGCAAGTCACAGAAAGAAGTTCAAAGAAGCAGACACGATTTCCTTCAAATGGAAGTTACTTCTTGCCTTTTCAAGCCAACTTCATAGAAAATTCAGTAAGGTCAGCCATAGATCGCATCCCTCGGATCATACAAGCTAATTCTGCAAGTTAGGAAGTAGGCTTTTCCTCTAGAATCCTCTCCAAAGTGCTTTACCCTGTCTAGCTTTGCAAACCTGCAACAGTTCTGTCCCTCAGTAAGCCTTCAATCAATGTTGTCTGTATCCTTTATCAAAAGCAAATACTGCTGTCTACAGCCTGCAGCTAAGACTGAAGAATTGATTTTAAAACTGTATTTGAGTAATTCTGAAGTAACTTTAAATTTAAGTGCCTTACATTTTAGTATCAATGTCATCATCAGTTTAAATCATGCACCAATACTGAGGTATTTATGCACAAAGCCCTGCCAAATAATCCAATTTGGATGCTGATTAATCTAATTAATTTTGTTCTTCTAGTTAAAAAAAAAAAGTTTCTTGGACAAGAGTCTGCAGATCCCATCAAGGAAACATTAGTAAGCATCCCCGTGAGTCATAAATACCAAATACCTACTCAATCCTGCTAACAAGACCCCACCAAGGTTATTTCCGTAAAGCATTCTCCATAACAACATAGGTTTAATCAAGTGTTATTAAAAAAAAAAAAAAAAAATCCATTTTACAGCTAAAGGAGATAGAGCTTCAAATTCACCCGAAGGTCTGAAGCTTCGGTTGAGGTTGGTGGGGACCTCTGGAAGCCATTTGGTCCAAATGCTTGCTTAAGTAGGGCCACCTAGAGCAGGTGGCCCAGGACCATGGGCTTTTGAAGATCTCCAATGTTGGAAACTCCATAGCCCCTCTGTGCAACCTGTGCTAGCTGCTCCATCACCCTTGTAGTAAAGAAGTGCTTCCCCATAGCCAGGAGGAATCTCCTCTGTTCCAGTTTGTGCCCATTGCCTCTTGTTCTGCCACTGGGCACCACTCAGCTCTCTACTCATAGAGAACAGAAAAACAACAACAACAACAATCAGCCTTTCCAAGGTCTTAAAGGAAAATGAAGATGAATTTGATATTTCAAAGAAAATTTAAGTAAAAAGTAACCTCATTTACGTTCATGCCTGAATTTCTTTGTCAAATTTCTGTTCCCCAAAACAATGACTTATAGGTTTTATCCTTTTAACTACTTTTGAGTATTGTCTTTTTCTGTTCTTTGCAAGTTTCTCTTACTAGAATTTTATTTATTTATACTTTTGCTTGAGTCTGTAGATGCTTGTCTCCTTCACCTACTCCTTGAATCTTAATGAGTTCTCAATGGAACATGCTAAGTTACATCATTTCCATACATTTATTTTACTCCATTCAATAACATCGATATTAGGCATTTAATCTCTTATTAAACCTCTCTTACTAACCTACAAAAATGCTTATCATTCTCCAGGTAGACAAATATTACTGGATCACGGGATCTGCCACCTGAAATCAGAATAAAGCAGCCCTATGAGGAAACAGAGCTGTCCTTATGCCACTATACCCAACATGATCAAAGCTGGGAACGTGTACGCCTCTAACAAGATCCACACATCTTCCCCTCATGCATTAGAGCTTTCAGATAAAGGCAGTCACCAAAACTGCTTGGTGGAAAACAGATCAATGCTTCAGTACATCAGCATTACTCTGAAGCAGGTTTGCAAAAGGGTACATACCTATAACTTGGTCAAGAGAGACAAATCAAGAATGCTGCCTGCATAACACATTTTTAAATGATCACTTTTCAAATAAAACAAAGATTATCTTACTTCTATATTTTATAAATAAAAACTCTGTATATGAGAAACATCTCTCACACTTATTTCAAATATACATATTTCCATTAACTCAACAAGTGAACAGCTTCTCTGAATTGTCAGTCAAGCCCTCACAACCTTCTAGCAAGCAGGTAAGAAACTTCTGCCCGGTTCTAAGGCTCAATGCTGTTTAAAAAAACATCTCCAAACTGCATGGGATGGGCTTCCTGAGCACAGGCACATGCCTCTTCCCCACAAAATTCACCAAACAGTTAGGGTCTCAGAGGAAGACTGATTCTGGAAGAAGTCAACGTACGCTTGCCTTATTTGTTGCTTTTCTTTCCTAACTCCCCTAGGTGGAAAAGCAGCTTCCCTGGGGACCCTTCAAAGAGCGAGCAGAGGTGTGGCTGTGACAGGGGACAGCTCTGGGGAGACCCCAGCACCAGGGCCATCAGGACAGCTGGCACCCCAGAGGACACACACTTTCAGGAGGGAAACAGCTTGCCAAAAGAAGAGATTTAGGGCAGGTCTTGCAAGGCCTGTGAAGACGTGGTCACAGCCAAGCAATCCAGCACCTCTCAGCGGTAACCTTGTCAAACCAAACTCCCTTTTCTCCCATGAACAAAGAGATCTCAGTTGCAGCTCCCACCTGTACGTACGACACTCCAGGTCTGCCAGTGCGACTCTGACAGACTGACTGAGGGAGCTTTTGAAGCTGTTCAACATCTTTTATCTGCATACGTGCGTGCTGAATGCAGCCATCCTTCATGCTGCAAAAAAATCACCATTTGTCGCCTCTGTTTTGACAAATATTACATGGAACAAAGAAGTAGGAACTGTACTGGGAGTCCACGTCAGGTCCTCTATCCATCACCAGTTAAAATGTCCCCCACTAGACTCAGTTTCAAAGAAACGCATCAGCTCTAACTATAATAAGTGGTAATTGTCATTATTACATTGGCCACCATTCACAGCTGTAAGGGGGTGGAAGAAAATAGGGAAAACAGAAACCATCATTATGCCACTGTGTGGGTTTTCGTTTCTATTATGTGTACTTCTTGTGCCTCCAGTCTTAAAATGGATATAAGGCAACTTGAAAACACATCGAGAGTACAGGGGGAAAAAAAAAAAAAAGAAAATTCAAATGGATGGAATAGATTAGGTTCTGTATGAGCTACAGACTAGCACTATTGAAATGAGGAAAATAAATCACTACAAAGGGCTTTCACATAGGTCTATTAAATAATGAGTGGCACGGAATAAATAGGTAACAACTGTTACTGCTTTTTGCAGTGCAGAAAATGAAGGTCATTGAAGCAAATGAGACGGACGGATATTCAAATAACAAAAGAATGTCCTTTTTCACAGAACTCGTAGCTAAAACGTACAATTCATTACATGCCTCAACATTTTAAACAGATGCAAAAGAGCGGTTAGGGAAAAGTGGTGCGGACACAAAGTCTGCGCACCTGGCCCAGGAAGCTCTTTCCTACACGCTGGTCCCAGTCATTTCCAGAGGCAGGACACCGCCATCTGCACATTTGATCTGATGCTCTATGGATGCTCTTTACCGCTGTGGACAAAGCCTTCAGCATCTAGGACTGCATGCTGTCCTGTCTCAAACTGGAGACACGCAGGCAGCTACAAATTAATTCTAAAAATTGCCAGTTGCAATTGCCAGCAACAAAGCAGACAGCTGCACATACACCTGTTTCCACAGCGCATCTCAGCACGGCCTTACCAGGCCAAATGCCCAAAACCACAGTTACAGCGAATACCCTAACACCTTGCAAGACTCCTGTCAGCGCATTACCTCCAGAAAGCCCAGGAAGAAGACTCTGGCCCAAACAAATCCATCAGTAAGCAATGGAGGTCGAGTTGGCACACCAGAAAGCAGCACAGAACTGTTTCAGAAATATCTATGGGCTCTGGAGCTGATGTAATTGAGATGGATCAGGCCAGCAAGACAGACAGACACTAATTGCCAACTAAGGCTGAAGAGCTCCTCGAATTCCAAAATGAGAACAGAAACTACCAGGAATACAGGAAAAATGGGATTTGTAAATGCCAAAATGGCAGATAAAATGAAAAAAAAAAAAATACCCTTGACTATTGCTGTTCCATTTTCAAACAGCAGCTTATCAGAAAGGACTGAAGACTTGGGTATTTCATCACAGCTCCAAGCCAGTACCACAGTAACAGTTTTCCAACTTTTCACATAACACTACCAGTGAAGAACAGGAATTGAGACATGCTAAATTTTGGGTTACATACAAGGGTGTGAGACTCTTCATTTCGTCATCCTCCTTTTACACCACACTTCTGGAGAGCTGAGCATAGATAGCATCAATCCTTGTGCTCAAAGCTACAGTGAACAGAATGGGGTTTCCTATGGGTATGACGAGTTTTGATTTATGAAGACAGCCGCAGGGCCAAAGAGAGCTTCAATAAAGTCAGAGATCTGCTTGATGCAACAGAAATTGCTCCTTTATGGTCTCTTGGCTATTTTAATTAACGTATGTTTCAAATGAAAACAAGCAACCTCCAGCTTTCCCAAGCACACGTTTCACATAAACAGATTTAAAAGGAATGAAGGGAGAAAGGCAGAATATGGTAACAACTGAAAACATTACAATATTTTTAATGCAAAAGGCTGTTATTGCAAGGGGGGAGAGAGGGAGAGGAAACTACAGGAATGTTACTTGAGAAAAACCAGCAGTGGAACTAAAGATACTTATTGTTATTACTATTATTGCTAACGTTAAAATACATACCTAAATAGGGCAAGTGGAAAAAATAACAGTCAGTAAGAATTCCATAAAGCAGCAACTATGCAAAGCAGAAACCAGACGTAGATTGCCAGAAGGTTTAATAAAGGAACAGCATAACGTTCAGGGTGTGTTGTTTTGAAATGGGTGGATCCTACCAAAAATGCCAAGCCACGTGTTAGGCTTTCCTCCAGCCCTCACTAACTGAACCTGCTTTGGGACAACAACTCGGCCCAGGTGAAGTACTACAGTTCAGATTACAGACCCGGCACCAACACAGATTTCATTTAAATGATATAATAAGAAGTAGGGTCTATCTGTGGAGAAATACTTGATTAAAAATAGTATGTTTTAGAGAAGCATTTGCACTTGGTCTTCACTTGCCCATAGCCTTCAGACAGCAACAAATGGTTTTCTGGGGAAAGAAGAGAAGAAATCAGCAACACCGGAAAAATCCAAAACCTCAAAAGGAAGCATCTTTTTTCCACACAAAACATTTTGGTAGGTGGGTCTGTTGTGCTCGATGGGTGGAATAAGGGGCCTGATACCATAAATCCAGCCAAAGAAAGCAGAGCTGCGTTTCAGAAAAGCAGCTTCCTGACTCATACCAGCACCATAACCCCCTCCTTGCAGCGGGCAGTTCCTAGGCAGGCAAAACAACCTAAAGGAAAGGGGCAGGGAGCTGCCAGCCTGCTCCTCATCAGTTACAGGACCAGCATCCTGCATCGCAAGGCAGCTTCCAGCCATGTGCAACAACTTGCATCTCTGCCTAACATTTCACCATGCCCTTCTTTTCTTGTCCTTTTCTGGCTGCCTCCACTGCGAGTCTTGTTTCTTTCAGCAGAGCTATTTTTATCTGGTTTGGGTCCCTTCCCTTTCACTCTTTTAGCTGCTACCCGTGTTTTTCCCATTCCTTTGGGTAGCTGGGAACTAATCCCTTTGTGGGTGGTTTGCAAGAGGTCTGTTGAGTTTGTCCTTGTGCCCGATTATCTTATTTTTTATTTTTAATCTTGCCTGGTTGTGTTTTATTTGGCAGTTTTATGCAGGGATTTGGTTTTAGTGTTTCATATCTGTTTTAATTCAGCCCATAGATGCCTCACAATAGGAAACTTAAGAAATGAGCTAAGATAAATAAGGATGACATTCAAATGGTTTCACACCACACACGGGCAAGAATAGAGTTGCTGCAATAGAGCATTTCAGTGATAAATGAATTCAAAGACCCAGACAAGAGGTAAACATCCAAAGGCGCCATTATCTAATGCCTTTCATCTGAAAGGACCCCGGAGCACTTTATTATATAGCTTTATAAATAAAGGGAGATCATAAAACAGATTAATATTCTGAAAGATCTAGCATGCTATTTGTACTAGAGTTTGTCATATACCCACAGCATTTAACAGCCTTTGGATGTCAGACAGTTCGGCATCATGGTGACTGACAGATCCTGCCTCGGTCATTTCTGCTCTTTAGCTTGGCTCAGTCTCTTACCAGTGGGGTCCTCCAGTGACAAAAACCCTGCAGAATGGGGGAAGCAAACCCAAATGCTCTGCTACTGTCCAGCTACAGGAAGAGCCGGTCTCCAGTGACAGAGCAGCTGCAGCAGAGCTCTACCATCACACATGCAGTGGCTGGCTCCTGCGGCTGTGTAAGGCACGACACTTCATCCCTGCCAGTGGGAGCAGGGCGGTCACATCTCCTTCGTTAGCACAGCCTTGACGAAGCATGAATGCAAGGGCTCGGCATTCCCAGCACGTTCAGCAGAACACAGTAAAGAGCACAGCCTACAGCTCTTTGGGTAGAAAGATTGGGCATCACTGGTCCAGATACATCACTCCCCTCACTGCTGCCTATGAGAAGCGTGGATTAAAACACCACGCCTGATCCCTTGGAACAACTCTTACTGAAAAACAACGAGAAGTGACAGGAAATTTCAGAACAGATCCCACAGTTATTAGCCTTGTCCTAGTCATCCAGACATTTATACAAATTGGTAGACAGCCTTCCATCAGATATTTGTGTGGTTGCCATGATTAGTCCCGTTTCAAAAGTTTTCAGCTGATTAAAAATTTTCAGAACTAACTTTTATTTCAAAACAGGTCTCTTACTTTCAACTTAAATTATTACTGGCTTGCAGAAATGGAAAATAAAGATCTTCAATTTTATTTCAAGTATTTCAAGGTTTCCCCTCCCTATTTATTTCAAGTAGTGAATGAAGAAAGCAGCCTTTCTTTAAGCTGAATTACCACGATCAAGAGGATTGAGTAGCATAGCTTTTGAAAAAAAATATTTTTTAAGTTCAATATTTTCAAATTGGGGGAAAAAAAAAATCTAACTTTTTATCTGTTTCTTTCATTTTTTTCCTCTTCTTAGAGGTAGAAAAAAAATATGCAAAACAGCTGCAAACCAAAATAAAAGAGTTGTCATTATCAGAGTAGATGAATGTTTTACATAACCCAACATGGCCTACTAAAATGAGCACTGGCAATGGAAATAGTTAAAAAAAAAAAAAAAAATAACAACCACCCACCCTTCTCTATTATGGAAAATTATTAGAAAATAACTTAGTTTTGCAATAAAGACAGCTAAATCCATACTGTCAGAGCCAAGATACCCACAAATGCCACAGCACAGTGGAATTGTTACAAGAGAGGATGTGTCCAAATAATTTGGAAAATTACCCACCATCACATTGGACAATGAACCCCAAAAAGCCCCCTCCATAACCACTTGGAAACATGAAGAACATTTAAAAAGATGCTTTACCCACTTTTTAAAGCCTCCTCTACTGCTTGCATGCATTGAACTTGGGCCTCTGCCTCACTCTGGCAATATAAGGGCTTTAAAATGCACCTCCAGCCTTAAGGGTGATTTATTTAACAATAGCAGCTCTTTACTCAGTAAATTTGCACCCCATGTGTATTCAAAGCTCACCTCTGCTGACATTCAAAGTAAGAAGTTACCACTGCAGAGTTAGGGTAGTAAGGAAAAAAAGGATACATGCTTTTGTTGTTCCCACAAACAAAGGAATCTCTTTGCTATTATAAAAAACAGTTCATACCATCGCGTCTGCTTAAACCCACTGAAGACCCATGTCGAAGTAAGAGACCTGACCTACATTAATCTACAAAACCTTGATTACTGGTGAGGATTAAGAGCTCAACTGGATTTTCAGTCTAACGTGGCATTTGCAGCACTGGTAAGGATGGAGCTAGTTTGTGGTAAACCTTCTCATTTCTCCAGGGACTCCTGAGCTAACTGAAAATAAGCAGCTTCTCCCCACAGGCAACCCTACATTCTCCAGCTTCCTGGCCTTCCCAAGGGAGCCACGCCACCGCGCTTCGGATTCAATTACCCATCTCTGATTCGCACTCTTAATAACTGCTGCCGCACATTAAGTACATCACAACATTTTTAAAGAACACTTTAAGAGTCAAGCTCAACAGGACGAGTTAGATCTAACAGCTCTGATGTCGTCAGTATCAGCACTGAACTCGGTTACTAAAACCTCCCATTAGCAAGAACTCGTACACCTCCGCCAGGCGCGATCTGCATCACTGGAATTGTTCTGAAGCTCCAAACAGGTAATTTTGGAGCTGACAGACTTATTGCGACTGAATCACAATAAGCTGAATATAAAATATAAGTTAAAAAAAAAATCTCCATACTCTGACTGTTATAAGCCTAAAGTTCTAAGTTTTAAACTTAGCCATGGATCATCAAGGAATACCTCAAAATTAGCTAGATATATGCCACAGAAGCATTGCATTGGTGCCCACGTGCTGTGGGGCCAAATATTACTCATGACCAATCTCTGAAGATGAGTCATGAACATTTACTTTAAAATTGGCTTGTGAAATCAGATCCCCAGAAGAATACCAAGATGGAGTGACTGAAGTAAATGCTTTAAGACCAAGAAATGCTGGCTGTGTGGAGTGATAAAATATCTGGGCATAAGAGAAAATTAATTAATTCATCTTCACAGCTCCAAAGATGTTAAAATCATTACTCAGAAAATGAGAAATACATCCTGGTTATGGTGAAAAGATCAGCAAGAACCCAATTCTCCACAACAACATTCAGCTGCCTTGACCACATGACTTCATGTCTCCCCAAGCAGTCCGTGTCCTTCACTGCATATTTATTGATTTCTGAAGCAAATAATAGAGTTTGTTCAGTAAACCGTACCTCATCTACCAGATACCATCCACACACTCAATGGACGAGAATTCAAGAAAAAAAAGGATGTGGTCAGATAATTAAAAACTGAATCATAATATGTACGTACAAACACCAGAAACGAATTGACATGGTAAATCAACTGCAGATAAGTCTGACATTTCGTAACTTCTGATAGCTTAATCATCCTGATACACAGTGGACATCTGACAAATTGTTTAAGCTTTACAAAAGAAAGAAAACCTTCATGTTACTCCCGACATCTACCATCAATCCACAAAATGACAAGCAGGACTGATACCCACTATCTACATTTAACTAACAGCTATTAAAGTTGTCGTCTCTGGTTTTGATCACTCACTACAGAAGATAAAGCTATTCTGACCATAACTTGATAGCTGTGCACAAAACAAAGGGAATTTGGGACTTTGGAACAATAGGTCCAACTCCAGGGTCTGGCAGAAAGTCTTGTTATAGAAACAGCAGGCTTTTATACTCTCTCCCCTCCAGTTATTCCTGTGCCTTACATCCAAACAGTCCCAAACTCCCACCCAACCCTCCAGGTTGCTCTGTTTTTCATGTCCCACTCATTCCCACATTCACCTAAATTGTTATCTTTCGCTGTTCTTATGGACATTACCATTTAATGAATAATTAATTAAATATAGTTCCCTATAACAAACTGGTTAAAATACCCCTACTTGAATAAAAACAACAAAAATAATAATGGATGCTCATCATGTAAAATTCTCTATTTTCCAACAGGAAATTACTAATATAGGAAAGCTTACAACTTTAAGAGTAAGTAGAAATAATGCTCAAAACCCAGATGTTACCATTATTTGCAACTGTAATTTAAGAAAATTTTAATAGCAACCTATTTCTGATACTACTAGTTGTATTAAAAAAAATCAACCTAAGAAACAAGACAGCTTTGGCATTGAAAACTTTAATGTTCTGTCCCAAAAATTACAAACATAAGGACCTCAAGAAACTTAAAAATAACTGCTACCCCAGAATACCAAGTTTAAAATAGCTTAAGTGTGTCTTATCATTTTCAGACAGATACACTTGGTATTAAATCTCTCTGCTTTTCAGTACTAAAGCCGCACTCTGAGAAACTGCCTTAATAAAATATCTCAAGTGAAGTAACAAAATGCCTGTTCCTGCACAGTGATAGTTTTCATCTTGGATATATATATCAAAAAGGTGTTTAGTTTCGGTTATCATTACCACTGAGTCTTTACGACACTAAAAATGGGCAACTTGTAGGAAAGTAACACTGAAAGTATATGAATGGCTATAGGAAGAGCAGGCATTATTTCATTCAAAACAAGACAGCTGAGCAAGCAACAAAGAGGAACAGAAAGCTTAGTTCTTTCCTTCCTCACTCTTCAGGTGCTGAGCAGTGAGCTGGCTGAGTATGTATGAAGTGAAAGGGACTACTGGAACTGTTACCATGATTACCCCAATGAGATTCCAGTTTCATGTAGGGCCTTCAATAATACATAATAGTAAGGTGCCAAAGCCTAATTTGAATGTGTTTAAATCAACAGAATGAGGTTATGGGCACTATAACACCTAACAATTTGAATAAGCAGTACTTGGCAAAATGACGATGTTCTAAGTTGTTAACCCTCCATGTGGATGCATTTCTTCTGTAGTAAGTATTTACAACACAGGAGGACAAATTTTAACCTTAACCTTCCATAATTTGAAACAGTTTCATAGAATCATAGAAACACAAGGTTGGAAAGGACCTACAAGATCATCTAGTCCAACCATCCTCCTATCACCAATACTGCCAGCTAAGCTACTAAGTCATATCTCATAGCACCTTCTCCAGGTACTTCCTGAACACCGCGAGGGATGGTGACTCTACCACCTCCCTGGGCATGCTGTTCCAGTGCCTGACCACCCTTTGAGAGAAAAAGTTTTTCCTGATATCTAATCTAAATCTCCCCTGCCACAACTCGTGGCCATTTCCTCTCATCCCATCTTTAGTTATCTGAGAGAAGAGGCCGACCCCCTCCTCATCACAACCTCCCTTCAGGTAGTTGCAGAGAGCAATGAGGTCTCCCCTGAGCCTCCTCTTCTCCAGACTAAACAACCCCAGCTCCCTCAGCCGCTCCTCACAGGACTTGTGCTCCAGACCCCCCACCAGCTTCGTAGCCCTTCTCTGGACACTCTCCAGGGCCTCGATGTCCTTCTTGTACTGAGGGGCCCAAAGCTGAACACAGCACCTGAGGTGCGGCCTAAGCAGATCCGAGTAGAGGGGAGCGATTACCTCCCTGCTCCTGCAGCTATGGTATATCTAATACAGGCCAGGAAGAAGACTTCTGATTTCCCTCAGACAAAACCAACATATATATTCTAATATATATATATATATATATATATATATATATATATCAATAAACAAAAACTATGTTTTTAAAATGTTTAATTTTTTTAAATGTTAAATATTGCTAATATTCAAAAGACCCTATGACATGCAGACTTCTTGCACAAGAGGAGTGCAGGGTCTACACTCCCTATTTAGTAAAAGGACTATTAAGTCCAAAGAAACTGCAGGATATTATTCTGGAAGGAGTAAGAATTCTGGAAATGCAATGAAATTTAAATAAATCCTATACAGGGTTGATGGCATTCCATGAGAAAAGAGCAATTCCTGCTTTAACATCTGTGATCAATGGGGTGTCTGCAGGCAAAAGTAGACTTGTTAAGATGACATACGTGAGAAAGCATTTATCTTATGCACTGCTAAACATAACTTATGCTAACTGCTCACTTTGTACAGTAAAGCAGTCTGTGCCAGTAATGTAACATCAAATGTTCCTCCATTTCATACACTTGCTACAGTACTGGTCCACTTTGGTCATGAAGCATATTCCGGTAACTCACGCTGTAACCACAACAAGAAGTGACAGGCACTTGCAAACTGCAGCCCTTCATAGCCACTTAGTCCTCTGCATACTTTTAAGGTCCTTGTATTTCAAGGAACCACATTTTGAGCATCCAGTCTCAAAAGTAAATACAATTCCTCCCACAGCAACACATTTTATTAATTAACAAGGTATTTAACCTTATCACTTGAGTGCAGCAGCTGAAAGCACAGCTTCCTCATTGAATACTTCTGAACTGAGGAGCAAGACATTTCTGAGACTGGTTCTACTCCAGCTACATCTCTGTCTCTCTCCCCCACACACACACGTACGTGCACATATTTACTCAAGGTAGTGCTGATGTGCTGGCTGCAGATTTATTGGCAATTCTATTTTGTCTGTCCTTGACAGAACAGTTTCTTGCCTTCTTATTTTACACACATTCGAGCCAATGCAGTAATTAGGGCACTACTATCGTGTGACACAATTTTCCCCAGAAGTCAGATCTTCCCCTGCCTATGTTTTGCATTTTGTCACCTCATTTTACCCAGAGCTGCAGATTTATATACCTTACAACAGACTTACACTCTGCAGCTTCTACAAAAACTGCTTTCCTAGGGGCATGGGTTTTATTGGTTCTTGTGCCATGTGAACAGTTTCTTCTCCTCTTCAGCTGCTTAGTGAGAAATTTCCTTCTCAAATTCTGTTTCCCTTGTGAAGTTATCCTCACACCCAACAGCTTTGACTTTCTGCATTTTAATCATCTCTACCATTAATTCCTCATGAGGATTTTGACTGTGCTTGACAACTTAGAATATCATCTGGATTTATCCCGAGAAAGATGCTCTCTGCCTCCTCTGGCACATCAGTTTGTTCTCTCATTTTAGCCAAAGTCAAATTGCATCTTTTCATACTTCTGCATCTGTATCACTTTCTGCCTGCCTTCAAGAGTTACGGTTTTTGATGTTACTCCACCAGTTTAGAACCAAAGGCTTTCACCTAGATTTACAGACAGACGTCTGCTGTCTGCAGAGTGCTACCAAAAATGCCAAATGAGGCTCCACCAATGCACATCCTCCACCACCAACCTGGGAACCCTGCTGTTCATCAGGGTGCGTGGTTTAAGCTCCCTCCTGCTGGCACATCTCAAATAGCAACAAATCAACTGTAGTTTCGAGTTCTATTACAATCTGACTAGGCTAAACAAAGCTACAGTTTTCTTTGTCAATAACGTCATCTGTGTAAATTTAATTTCCTTAAAATGCAAAAAAAAAAAAAAAAAAAAAAAAAAGGAAAAAGAGGGATATATAGGGATAATTTTCCAATACACACATTTCTCAAATAAACCCAGAGATGGACTGTCACAATTCTATACTGAAATCTTAAGACTACCAATTCCGTTTGAAAATTCACAAACATAAGATTTCTCAATTAAAATTAATTATTGTTACTTCCTGTAAAATTTGTTAGACAAACAGATTACTTCTCTTCAAAGAAACTTGTAATGCAAAAAGAATACTGAATTCCCTCAGAAATTGTGCACATGTTCATAAAAGACGCTATCAGAGCAGAGATGCTGGTTGCCCAAGGACAAGTGCCTATTTTTTTTTTTTTTTTTGTCTATCCTACTACATTCTGTCTACACTTGACAAGCAATTACTTGGTGCTTTATGTTCAATTATATTGTGAAATGTTTATAGTTCGTAATGGGTATCTTATCTGTTCAGACTATCTGTAATTTGATGAATTCCTCTGGGAACTGTTTAAAGCAAAGCAGTGTCCTTAATGACTATTATGGCTCAGAAATGTTATCATAAAACCTGATTTTGCCACTATTCAAATGCTCAGCAGATCCTGTACCTGTACATACACAAGGCCTTCACAATTACATATTGAGTTGTGACTTTTATTAAGGTGCTCATATACCATGCTTAGACATCAACAGAGCAGTAATCTCACCTCTTTACCACACATATAGGGTTTCTCATCATTAACCTTAAAGAAAAGGCTATGAAAGACTCTTTTTGCATGCCATGGAACATATTTAAGCTCCATCAGAAGTTTGATTTAAAATTAATAATTTTAAAATACTGGTAAAGACTAAATAATCCTCTTAATAAAGAGGATTAAAATGTATTTTAGCTCTTTTAATGCTTGCATTAAGAAATTAAAAGCACACAGCCTAAGCCCACACAGACAGTTCAGACAAAGTTGTAATAAAAGGAGCCTGCATAAAATCGCAGTGTTTGTCCTTTGTGCAAGTAAAGACTGAGAAAAGCCTAGCAAATACTAGTCACAAAGCAAAAAGTTAACAGAACCAACCCAGTCAGGCACAGGACCCGTTCTCCTGCAGGTCCCTTCTCACACAAGCACCAATTCTGCCTCTCTCTGCAGCACTATATTCTTTTTTTTTTTTTGTGGCTACAACCATTTGACGACAGAGGAAGGACATGGTTTGTAGACAGATTTCACAACTTTTATTGTATTAGCTAGCAGTGTTGTAAAAACCAGGCAAGCTTTCAGAAATACAAGCCCTTGTATGCCCAAAAGCATACCTTATTTTTCCAATTATACCAGCTTGCCTTAACAAAAAGGCAGTATTTCTGCCTGCACACCTTGTCCTGTCTTCTCTGTGCAGTGACAGGAAAGCAGGAGAGAAGATCTGCAGTACCACTGCAGTTTACATCAGCGTGTGCCTTGTACCACTGGGGCGCCTCTAGCCAAAAGGCATCATTACAGCATCTCTCTACCTCATTCTACCTCAACATTTCTTAAGTGTTCACAAATGGCAGCTGTTCCAGACATGTCTGAGGACAGCGATTGATACGAGGTACCCATGCTGTCAACCCACAAGTCAACTCCTTTTTTTCTAGCCATAATAGAAATTACAGTCAAGATCCAAATGCCAGTTACAATTAAAGTTTTTTTTAAAAAATGTATTTTTCCCTATGTTCTTACCAGTAACATTACAAACTAATAAACACTGCTGAAAAGGTTCATTTGTTGTTTTCAGTTTTAATGCTTAAGGAAATAGTTTTAACTTAAGGAAAAGAGCCTGTACCACTAGAATTGCTCTGAACATTTGCACGCAACCCCCAAAAGGTAGGCAGACTAAAGGAAAGCTTTCTTTGTAATACAGGAAAAGAGGATTTGTAACCTCCTTTCATTCTAAAACAAAACCAAACCAAGAACTGTCCAGAGACTTCCATAACAGAAGTAGTATGAGAAGCAGCATTTATTGAATATTTTTTGAAAGGGCAGTGTTCCTTTGAAAAGCTGTAACTAAAAATAATTCATTTGACAGCTCAGCTGAGATACATTTACATCCCTTTTCACTTCTAAATCCTGTGCTACGCAAAACAGGGTGTTTTTTGTGTTTTTTTTTGTTTGTTTGTTTGTTTGTTTGTTTTTTGTTTTGTTTTGTGTTTTTTTTTTTAGCTACAGTCATGCACTTGGACACTCCAAGAAAGTCAAAGAAATGAGCACTTCACTTTATGTTTACAGTAAAAATTGTTACGCATACTTGCTAATGTATTCAGCGTGTTACTTAATTCACTGCATCAGAATTTGTATATTCTTGCACTTCTTGGTAATGTTTCAGTCCAGCAATTAGCATACTGAATCTTACTGAATACATCAAAGATGACTTTTTAGTTCGCACAATGAAAAATATACACCTGCAAAACATTTTAAAATACTAATAATTAAGAAACATCAAGTGCCATAGAACCATTAGCATCTTAATACACTAGACACAACAGAATCCATTAAAATAAATGCCTACAACAGCACCATCCAACCAATTTGATTTGCAGGCATCTTGCAAATCTTTCACTGGGAGAAAAAATCCCTGTAAAGCTAATTGATGTCTACTGAGGATAAGGTGTAGGGTGTTTTTTCTTCCAACCATCTTTCACAGACCTCCTCGGAAATATCTCTCTTGAGACCTCAGGATGGACCAGGTAGTATTATAAAAAAATGTTCAGCCTTCAGAACCTACTGGTCACACCAGATGAAACCCTGACCTTGCTGAAGTGACCCAGTATTTTGCATTTAATCTGTAATTTATTACAGAGACAAAAGTCATAATAGGAATGTGCTCAAGTACTTTTCTAACGCTGTTTCCCAATACAGTCAAGAGAAGCCATGTCGGGTCAAAATCAGAGACTTCTACATTTCACTCCAACTCCTGCACAGCACCGTGTTTACACATGCAGGGAAGGGGAACAAATATTTTAGGCCACCACACCTCAGCAGCTCCCTGGCTGCTTTGTGGGCACATCTCCCTGACTTCTAGCCTTTCTCCCAGGCTTAAGAAACCCCCAGACCAGCAACCTCCACCAGTCTCTTCTCAGAGGCCAAGGGAAATGCTCCAAAGCCAAACGGAACCGTGCACCTCCGTGGCCTTTCCTACCTGCTCCATCCACTGCGTGCCCCAAGACACGTCCTCTACCATGACCTCTACCATGACAGGAGGTGCTCGCTCCTACTGCACATGAAACAGCCACAGCTGCACAGCACACATTTCCCCTTCCTTCCGCAGCACAGCTATTTCTGCCTCTGATACACATCAATTTTAATTGTTAGAATGTTTACCCTTACGTTAATGAGAATCAGGATTATAAGTATTTTTTTAAATAAAAGGAATCTGTCACAAAATGTGGTGTTCTCAGTTCCTGCCATAGAACAAATGGAATATGCTTATTTTTATCTTTTGTTCTCCCAAGAAACTACAGAAACATCAGGCTGTTAATTAAAAGTCATATAGCAGCCACTTCCTAGCTTCCAACTCTAATAACCAACCTTGAAGCAAATGAAAAAAAAACAACCCTGGCTCAAACTACCAAGCATTTCAGTGGCAATTACTGTCTGATGTGATGAATCATGCGAATCCACCACTGCAACATGCCTGTCAGTAACTCAGTCTTGGAGATTCTTCTTTCTCATTTGGTCTGATATGTCTGTACCAGCACACCTATAGCAAAACAGGAGCTGTGGACCAAAAGATTTCAGTGAATCTTTTCAGCAACCATATAAACGTCACAAAAATACATGACCAGCATCCACCTTCATAACCTGCTTAAAAAACAGGCTCATGTGCTTGCCCCTAAGTAGCGTTGCTTTTACCTTTTCCAGATTTTCACCCTAAAACTGAAATACAATGTACTGCTCTGCCCACAGCATATTACTAATTATACCCCAAACGGAAAGCATTTAGCTTGTGTTTTCGCATCTCCTGCTTGTTCATTACAGCATTTGATTCTTTATAATTGAATGCATACTGATATTGAAGCAGCAACGCATGTCAGAAAAAGCAAAAAAAAAAAAAAAAAAAAAAAAAAAAAAAAATTTATTTGGGATAAAGCTAGTGTAACAAAAATATACAGACATGTAAATCATCATTTCTGAGAATGAGACAACACAATGCAATCCCACAAGTGGTCAGTGAAATACACAGGCACTTACACTTTTAAGTCAAAGACACCCTTTAGGGATGTACAACAAATGTAACTTTAGTTGGACACATACACCGGGACATACTTGTAAAATTAGCATTTTTCATTGCACGAGGTGATACACAAGAGACAAGGTTGCTGTTGGCTTCCTGTTTCAGATGAGAAGGGAAAAGAAAACCATGTACTACTACTCATGCAAACATCAGCAATAAGCACTGTTCAACATTTTATTTAAAGAATCTTTCAACAGACTGTTTCTTTAGAAAACATCTTTCCTCCTGTAACTATCTTCTTAGAGGTAAATAGTGGAACGTACAAGAAGTACCAACCCTTGCATTTCAGTTTCTTTCCTAGGAAAACCAGTAGGATTATTCCATGAGACAGGACAACACTCGTTAAGCCTGGTGAGGAGTGTTTTATAACAAATCATCTCGCATTACTACACCAATGCCCAAAAAGTATCGCAGCAGGAAAATCTGACAGCAGCCACAGACTCACCACAAAGCTAGTTGCTCTAAAAGCCACTTCCCTTCTTCCTTAGGTAGCACACATTTTTGACACCACCATAGCAGCCTTGTTACAGAGAAGTGAATTAGCGGTCTCTAGTCTGGTCATTCATACATTTGCTGCCACCAGGAAGATTGTTTACAGAAACACGACCCTTTTAATTTATAAGAAGCTTGACTCAGCACAATTGAAGAGCCCGAATCAAAAAAAAAAAAAAAATCATACAGAACATTTTCATTCCATTTGAGATTCTTGTGTCAATCACTGAGGGGAAAGGATGCACAAACAGCACAGCTCAATCCACAGAGCAATGATGCTGCAACCCAGAAAGAGAATCTCATGGCCGGCCGCATAAGCAAGGCAAAACTAGCCCAAACCAGAGGGCAGCATGCACATCAGCATCTTTTTCACTTAACTGGCACGTTCTTAAGCCTGCCCTTGTATTTTCACGTTCTGCAACAAGACTTTACACTCTCATAAACAGCACTTCCCCTGTTATTTCCAATACACATATTATGCAAAAGCAGAACAATAGGTGTCCAGTTCACAGAACAGTTACAGAAGAAGAAAATAAGGACAAATGAAGAGTGATCTTTGCATCTCGCATTTCAAAAACAAAATCAAATTTACAATTGAAAGTCCTGTTGAGAACTCAAGGTGGCCCAAAGCAGACTACTAGATTAAAACACTTCTCTCTTCAGGAAGAGGCACCTGAAAGTTTTTTTTTTTTTTTTATTGTATTCCATACAAATACGTACATGAATCTGTCTCTCATCTATAAACATAATCTATATAACATACAATACACTCCAGTCTATACATACCTATGTACAAAATGTGTGGAAGTAGTTATTTAAGACTAAATAATTACCCCTCAGTCTTTTTTTCCTTAAAAACAGAATCATCATTGCTATTAACAGAAGAACCAAACCCATCCACCCCTCAACCTTAGGTGCTGCTTATTTCGAAAGGGCAAGATGTATTACAGTCAACAAATAAGTAGCACAAAAGACAAGAAAAAGAACATTGCATCTTTGGATTTAACTTCAGAATATATGATGTCATTCCTCCTGCAGATTTAGAAGCAAAGCTTTGATACAGACAAACTCTTTTCAAAGAGCACATCCAATGCAAACATAGCTTAACTAAAACGCAGGGTTAACACAGCAAGAAAAAGAATCCTTACACCTGCCCTTAACAGCCTGTACACTACTGGGCATCCTTGACGCTTCCCTTGAAGCATTATGCAGAGAAACAGACAGGTGCCTGGAAGACAATAAAGCACTGCTGAAATAGCAGCTTCTACCGACAGATTTATCCCTTTCAGAAAAATACACTTAAGAGGTTTTGCATCATTGTAATCAGGACAATGCCTTGCATCCTGAAGTTACAGTACGTTACTGCAGGGCACCTTGTCACTTTTCTGGTATGTCCCATTTGTTCCATTTACTAACGAGCTGAAGTTTTCCTGCAGGTGACAGCTACCATGACACTGCCGCCTGCTGCAGGACAGCCTGGTATGCAGTTTCTGAAAACTGGCAGGCTTTATCTGAGCTCCTCTCTCACTCCTCTGCCTTTCCATTAGTCTTCGAAGCCAGACTTTAATGTTATGCAAAAGCAGTCAGCTATCACAGTTTTTAATGCTCTTAAATGCATTTGTTGAATTTGCCTGGAAATTGGGCAAACTCCAGACCTGCTTCCAAAGAACATCCTCACCATAAGCCGCAAGCTTCTCAATCTATCAAAAAAAGCCTCCAAACACATTTGTATTAGTCCTGAGCCTCCTCCATACACCTCGCTACCAGGTTACAAGCAGAAATGCTCTACAAGAATTCTTGCTATAATTTCCAAAGCCAGCTCCAAACTCAATCGTTAAATCGTAACACACGGTTTGCTTACCTCGCTGTTGTGGCCCCTCAAATTGAAGTTGATTCTCTGAGGGGTGTTCCGGTCCCTCCTGCAATGGCTGGAAGTAAAAGTGACGCCTACAACTCCTCTGCCATTGCCAGTTGCCAACCAGCCTTCCTCATAGTACCGCCTCCTGCACACGGGCTTCTCCTTCTCACTTTTGGGAACTCTCCCTTTCCAGGAGAGGCAGAGGATGTTGGAATCGCTGCAAAGAACAGGCCCATGTTCCACTGCTGCAAACATGCTTTTTAAATATTTTATTTTTTGACATAAGAAAGTAATGTGTCTAGTGCACAAAATTTAAATCAACTTTTTTTTTTTTTATTGATAGGACTGACCTGGGATAGATCATTGAAAGGGAGGAGGATGGGGTCAGTGTTTATAAATATCCACCAAATGCATAGTGAAAAATTCCTCTATAAAAGATGATGGCAGTTGGCTAAGAAAAAGTAACGCTTAAAAAAAAATTCAGGTTCATTTTTGTTTTTGAGTCTGTAGAGTGAGGGTGCACTTATCCTTTGGAGAAACAGCTACTTCATAAGAGGCGCTCAAGAAATGGTTAAGTCATCTTTTTGCTCAACTTGATATAATCTTTATACAGCCTGAGATTCCAGTTTAGCGTAATGCAATTCCAGAGACAAAGAGTTGCAAATGTGTAGGTTTCAAGTAACTTAAGGCTTTTGAGATTTCCTCCAGTCAGATTTTCTTCAAAAGTTCGGTTGCAGAAATTTAAACACACGCACATACATATATATGTATATATATGACATTCATCTTTTCCAAGCTGCCCTCTGGCATATCTTTTCCATCTGATGTATTTCTGCTGCTAAAGCTGAAAGAGATTGCATAAAGGGAAAAAAAGGCACACAAACCGTGCGAAACAACAGACCCAAACTTGTGCAGGCACTGGTGTGCCAGGCCAGATGTGAAATCCCTCTTGGTACTGAACTGCTTGTTGGACTCAAAAGTTTTTGCAATCCAAAGCCAATCCAATTTTCATTGCAGCACTTTTTTTCCACCAGAGACCCAACACAGCCTGAACCGTTTATCACGCTATCTTGCCTGCTTTCCCACTTTTTGCCGTCACACACGAATGAAAAAGAAACCCCCTCTTCATTTACAGTGGAATCAAAAACGCTCTAAAGCTTTTAGCTTTCAAAGCAGGTAAGTTTGCCTCAGGTGAACCGTGAAGTTGTCTCTCCTCCAAAACAGGCTAAAATGTCAAGCTCGTTTTCCTTTACTTTTCCCTTTTTTCTGCTACAAGCAATCACAGACTTCTCGTCCTACTGTAAAAAACAAATGCCAGAATTAAAGCACATCAAGTAAGCACTCTTTCAAGATCTTCTAAAATTCACGGAAGGAAGAAATATAATCATCTAAAAAAGAAAGAGAAGCAGCATTAAAAATCTGACTTCCTGGTTTCACTATTTCTCTAGGTATTTTCCTTGCTTGTTTGATCGGATCTTTCCTTCTTGATGCTTGTCTACAGCACAGATTCATAGTTCCAGACACAACATTTGCAGCTGTACAAGAAGGAAACATATGAAGTATTCCAATCGTTTTATTTGAGTAACATTTATGAGCTCAATCAATTAGTATTTATACCACACTAAGTGAAAAGAAGAAAAAGGAGAGGGAGAAAGAATATGCAAGGCGATGACCTGGTTAACTCAAGAAGGATGACGAGGTTTGCTCAGTTCAATGCCCAGACTTGTCCCATAGTTCCTCAATTTACTTACTTCCAGTCATCATTACTCAACATGTGGTCACGATTTATTAGTCCATTCACAAACTACTGAGGCCAAAGCAAAATGTGCCAAAGATCATACATGGTTTCTCTGCAATAACAAAATCAGTTTCCTCTGCCCTTGGTATTCTTCTGTTTCCCTCACAGTTATTGATTTAGATTGTGGAGGTATTTATTAGGCCTTTTCTGTGTGGAGTGTGTTTTTTCTTCCTCTTCTTGCAAACTTTTTTCACCCGTGAAGACCATGGGGAAAGTTGAACATTACTGGCAGGTGTCTTTCCTTGGGTTACCGATTCCTGTGCTGGAAAGGTGCTCCATCTGGTTCTTAAATTAATTTTCATCAATTGCAAAGCTCTCAGGAATATGCAAGAGTAAGTCTATGTGATGACAAGGACGTGTGCGTTTTCATGTACATGCAGTACACACCAGCTCAATCAATCCGGTACTCAGAGCTGCATCTGCCTTCTCAGCTTAGCTGCAGTAATCTTGTAAGATGCCCGACATTCAAAGCTTGGAATCCTTGTGTTCTTCCAACTCTGAAAGACAAGGCACACACACAAGAAAAAATGAAAAAATAAGAAAATAAGCCACAGAACTTTGATTACTGTCACAGTAGTTCCTGTATCTCTAAGAGTTATGTTTAAGGATTTTATATAGGGCTCCTATAAAATATCAACGTTGTATATAGATACATGTAATATTCAGACACACAGTACAATATTTTCTTTTTCACAATTGATATGTGTAACTAATGAAATGTATCCAGGAAGGATACATTAGGAAAAAAAACGTTGGCCACAGTCACTGGTGAAAACTCTTAGGAAATGATCGCAACTTTGTGGGGCAAGGGTTGGGAAGGGAGGTGACAGCGGCAGGACAGACACAGAGTTAGATCCCAAGAGACAAAACCAGGCTCACAGACTGGCTGGGACCTCTGGAGGCCACCTGGTCCAACCCTCTGCTCAAGCAGGGCCACCCAGAGCAGGCTGCCCAGGACCACATCCAGGCAGCTTTTGAAGATTTCCAAGAAATTCTGTAACATCTGTAACGTGTCCAGAAATTTTGTAACATCTCTGAACAACTTGTGCCAGTGTTTGATAACCCTACCCTCACAGTAAGTGCCTCCGATGTTCAGGGGAAGCCTCCTGTGCTCCAGCTGGTGGTGCATACTGCCTCTTATCCCAGCACTGGGCACCACCAAAAAGAGCCCAGCTCCATCCTCTTTGCACCTTTCCTTCAGGTATTTATAGATATGGATTAGATCCCCCTCAAGATTTCCCCTCCTGTCTGAACAGCCCTGGCCCTCTGAGCCCTTTTTCATCTAAGAGATGCTCCAAACCACAAGGAAGTGTGTTAAACTTAACAGTCTCGAATAAAGCAGTCATCTGTCTTTCTATTACTGCTTTCAGGAAGTCTAACATGCTACAAAATTAAAGTCTAGATGTTTGAGTAAATACAGATGGACTTTAAAGATTACTCAAATCCTACGTAATTCTCCATTTGAAAAAGTGGAAAAAAATATCCCAATTCTGTTTATATGTAAAGCATATAACTAGAGTAGAAGAGATCAAACAAAAGGGTGTCTGGGATACTCCAGAGATATATCTGAAGTGCAGATGAACAGTTATTACATCTATACAGATGCTGCTAAAGAGAACTCATTTAAATTAAGAATTGCATTTGTCACATTCATTTGAACTGTAAAATTGGTATACTACATACAACACTGCATTAATCTCACCTTTTAAATAACTACTTTTTTTTAGTTTAGCATCGATGAACCAATATTAATTTTTAAAATAGATCTGGATAGATAGGTAGATAACAAGGCAAGGCCATACGATGGTTTACAAAACAATTTGGCTAGTATACTTCCCAGGAAAACTATCCATGAGGTTTGGTTAGTCATTTCAGACTTTTCAAAATTACAACTAAATGAGTTTTAAAAATCGTAGTTGTTACCTTTTTTTTTCCTCATCATACCACGATGAGGATGTAAGAAATGCCATTTAGATTTCCCAGATTTGCAGCGCTTTTCAATTGCACTCCAAAGAAAGTTCACAGAACAGAAAATTCAAGAAAAAAATATCAGAACACAATAGTCTGAAGAAAAACTGCATTTATCCTATAAACAAACTTGATCCTGTATCTGGAAAAGCAGAGCTATTACTTCCCTACCCACTGGCATCTTCCTAATGAAGAGATTTGCATTCAGGAGTAAGCATTTTGTAATAGCAGCATCTATATTATGATGCAAACTTTATTCTACAGAGAAGCAACAACACTTTTTATTAAAAAGTCTCTGAAACACCAGTAAGAGCAGTATGAGTTAAGTAAACAGAAATGTTTGAACTGTGAAAACACCGTAACTTTGAGCGGATTTTAAAATACAAGTGTAGATCCAGTGGCTTTGCACAACCTCTGTATGCAATTCCTGTCCTCAGTCACTGCATAGAAAATCAGCAAGTTTGAGAAAAGGACCCTTCTACATCATGGCCAGCAGACTTCTCTCATCTGAGTCTCATTTGCAATCACTTTTAGGATTAGAGAAACCAAAGTATTCTCTTCTTAAAATACTTTTAACTGCAGCAGGAAAGCTGGACAGGCAGAGACGACAAAATCTAACTACAAAATGAACAAACTCACCTATTATTCAAATACCTTTCCTTCAAGGTATACCTTTCTCCTGCCTACAAGACAGGACGTTTGTTTAAATCAGTGAGGGTCAACACTTCCTTTATGTTGCATTTGAATTCAGCAGGCGAATTAAAAAAAAAAACAACAAACAAACTGCTAAGGCAGTTGCATTAAGTACAGAAAAGATAAGCCAAATCTAGATTACATAAATACATTAAGGTTTAATTCTTTCTATTCCCCTCTCCTTCATTTCCACCCACTTGGTAATTCCTAAGAAATAAGCTAATTAAAATATTTAAATGCTTGTCTTCCCCCAAGAAGATCAGTATCTGATTTAGACACACACACCCCTTCTCTTTTGCCATCACAGCAGTCCCACAGTCCTGCTCTGTTCCACTAGTTCAAAGCAAGCTTTTTGCCTTCTTTTTCCCCACAATAAAACACAAATTAATGGTTACTACCTCTGTTGCAAGGCATGTGGAAGAACTGACAATAAGAAGTATTACATAAGAGCTAGCTGTTGCTTGTGTAATCTTACCACTAGTAAGAATTCAGGTTGGGTTTCCCATATAAAGAGAACTTAGTTTTTCAGATGAAATGCTCCAACTAAATTTCCAATTGTAGGTTTTTATAACCAGGCTTTACGCAACTATTCTTCAGGGCAGGGAAGGGACCAACCCTGGAAGTTCACTAGATCCTGAAGAATTACTTTATTTCTTAACTGTTAAGTTATTTCTAGCACTAGTCAGACACTAAATATCAAGAAATAGCAGTAACGTACTTTTACTATCACTTAAAGGGCAGATTAAAATTTCTGTTCTGGGAGATGCTACTTGAAACCATTCTTCAATACTGCTTTGAGTCTCAGCCCACTGATGTAAAACATTTCTTAGGCAGAGATACCTAATGAGACAAAAACATATTAGGCCTGCAACACCGGGAAAAGAAAAAAAGGATCCACAATTATTTAATTCAATTTTGCTTTGCCAATATAGCTTTTCTTCAATGTAAAACCAGCAACAAGTTATGTTCCCACACTATGGGAATGAATTCAGATATTAATTTAAGTTAAAAATAATAAAAAATTATTAACAGTGGCTCTCATATTTCAGTGTCAATATTTAACTCATCATTTTTACCTCCTAAGTGCTTCTGTTAACTTATATAAAGTGCAAGTGTTAAGCCAGTTAGACAACCAGAAAAAATATTTGCTTGTTCTCATGCATCTTTCATTGAGGTGTCTCTTTTGTTGACAGAAAGAAGTCATGCACAGCCAAGTGTACCAATACTGCAGCAAGCTCCTCAGCATTTCATGTTTATTGAAAACCTCACTCTTCGCAGCTTCAGAGCAGAGCATCTGAAGGTGACAATATAAGGAGACTGGTAAAAGAAGGAAAGCAGAGAAGGCAAATTCAGGTAAGTAAGTACACAAGATATCTAAATTATCTTTAAAAAAACACGACCACAACAGGCTGCATTTTTAAGATTCTGACCACCCAGCAGTCTTATGGAAAGAACCGTAAGCTACAGAGTCTTTGAAAGGTGAAAAGTCAGGCTACCAGATTTCAGGCTTTTTCAGCCTGACCAAATTTCCTTCCTGTCAAACTTGCATGAGGTCAAAGGAAACAAGTTTTCCCTCCCCTTGCAGACTAAAATGGGAAAAGATATACATCAGAATCCATAAAGATGGCAAGACACTGAGAAAATGGGAAAAAATAAACTTAAAAAAAGGGAGACCACAAAACTGTATTTTGGTTTGAAGGATCAAACTACAAATGGTTCTGCACAAGCTGATGGCAGATGATCCCACTAGCTATCAAACAGCGACTGTGGGATTAACCTTCAAGGTTACTGCTGAACACAGTACTACACAAGTGGCACTTCTGATAGTGCAGTCATTCTATTATGGGCCGTACACTTCAGAGCTGAGAGATGGCCAGCTGACACACTTGGTTGTTTACATAGCCCAACTTACAAAGGAAAATAAATTAACAAATCCTGTCTAACAGGAATAAGAACTATTTAACAAATTGAACTACTTGGTTGCTACAAGGCTGAAGTACATGGAAGGAAGAATAACTGGTTTGGGGGTAAGGTTTTTTTCCTACTAAAAAAGAGCCAATTCCATAGGGATAAAGTGTAATTTTGAACTGAGTAACTAGTGCTTTTCCTTTTCTTTCACTCATCTCCCCTAATTATCCTTACTTCATTCACCTTTCATTGCACTATAAGCCATTGATGTTCCGTATTTCTTTCATATTATGTAACATACAATTTGGAGGACATTTCTAAACATATACCAATAAGGCTGTAAAATGGTCTTCACTCCTAGGTAGAGGAAGAGAGAAGAAAAGTCAGATGATGTTTAATGTTTGTTCTGTATGCTCTTAAATGGTTTTCTCTCCACAGCTTTCATGCCTGGGTAATTCTAGATGTCCCTCCCCTGCTTCAAGACAGCTGCACGGGCAGGGCAGGACAGGCAGCCGTGCTAACGGGGGATGTGAGGAGGTCTGTAACCCCACCAGAGCTGCACAGAAACACATCCGCAGCAAAGGTGCAACGCCAGGCACTGTGATCCTAACTGCCAGTCCATTAATGCAGACGCTGCACTGTCAGTTAGACACTGTGATGTATTGTTAAGCAAATAAAAGAGATGGAAAAACGTATTTGTTGGCAGATGGAGAGAAATGAAGCTTGTATTAGCGGCTGCTCAGCAGACATTCATCGTGAATACTGACAGAACTGACTTCAATGCAATGTTCTGACACACAACCACCTCCTCCACCAAGTAAAAACATTAATAGCTGATCATAGCTGCTGTGCTGAATGACCTTCTGGGCTTCTTTTAACAGGGAAGGCAGCAGCATTTGTACACTGTATACGTTTCTAAAAGGGGAAGACCTTTTCTCAGGCACAGCTCTCTTATATGAAGGATAAGGGCAACATTTGTATTATCTCTAGAACTATTAGATACGTCTCCCTTTTGCTACTTGATGCTACACCATCTGACTCAATGGGGGTTGCATCAAAAATACACTTAGGAAGAACAAGCAAGAAAAAATTAAAAATGCCTTCAGGAAAAATACTTCCAAGAAAAACACCAAGGGTTCTTAAGCAAACTGTTAGAAGCTAATAATTGGCAGTTGCCAAATTTACATGTTCTCCAAAAGGCGGGGGCCTGAAGACATGAAAGACAGTGAATTATTAAAACCCGGCCTCTGGAGGAAGTGAGGTAGACAAGCAGCTACGTTGCTCATGAGAACTTGAAAGAGATAAAGGCACTGCAAAATTGTCTCACCCCAGCCAAAAGTTAAAGATATTTGAACTAAACAGAAACTACCAAAAGATATAAGAGAGATAATACTTAGCCTTTTGTTTTTAATCACTTACTTTAGCCGATTAACTATTATACCTGTTTTTGAAAGGCCTGCTGCAAGTCCACTTAATCTGTTACTGGTCAAACACTCCCAGCTGCAAAAAGCTGAAGACATTTCTTCTCCTCACCACTTCTTTCTCAACCCCCACACATCACCATGCCCTCATTTATGCCAGGACAATCATTCAAGGCGCTGCAGCGTGAACTACATCAGGGAAAGGATCTAATTCAAAGGCTCAGACATGAAGTTTCACAACAGCTTAACCAACATAAATCTGGTTTGCTGGATTCAGTCCCACTCTCCCCTTCCCTTGCGACAACCCAGGCCCCTCCAGCCTCTCCTCACAGAGGTGCTAGCACCCTCCCAACCAAACAGTTCAGCAAGCTGAGCTAGCCAAATACACATCCTCCTAAAACAGTATCTGACTTCCACCTGGATCAGTGCCTTCAATCAACTGACCACACACGTGCAGCAGCATCCTCCTGATGCAAGATCAGGGTGGGAGGTAGAGTCCACAGTGGCCTAGATTGCTCACTTTGAGCCATACTTAAGCACTTTTCCTTTTTTGTTTCAAGCTGAATCAACCCCCGACACAGTCCCAGCACAGTCCCACATTCAGCTGCACTGGTAAAATTGTGAAGGTGCAGCCATACGGCAGAAGGGAGAAACAGAGGGAAGGAGAACTTGCAACGGGTGTCGCCATTTGAATGCTTTCTAGGATAAAATTTGGGCACAGAGGGTTTCTAAACTCATGCATTAGCCTCAGAAGAAAAGAAATCAAAAGTCTGTATCAAGGGATGAATTTGAGATGGCCACCAAAATGTCCTGGAGCAAAGGCCAAGACACCCGTCTCACCTTTGAATAACCTGAGGTGGGCTGAAACACTTCAGATGTTGAAAGATCTGTTTCATATGTACCAATGAAGCATATTACCCTTTTAAAGAAAATGGAGACTTACACCACTGAAGCACACATTTAAAATCTTTAGAGCCAAATAGAGATGTAAAGTGTGACCAAGAAATTCCCTTCACTTCCAAGTGTGAATCATCTCTCTCAAAAAAGGGCCAAAATCTTCACAGCAGAGAACACTTACACAATGTGTACTGCAGAGGACGATCATTTAAAAAGTGAAAACAACTGTCTTGTTAATGACATTCAAAAAATCTTCACCAGAGCCCCATTTCCACTGAACTGACTACTCTGACCTTGCCTGTAATTACAGAGCACTTTCTTTCCCTGAGGAACTCTCTGCAGCCTGCAAACATCCCTTGAGCCTGCAGCAGTTCTGTGTAGTTCCTAATTATCTCCAATATCTGCCCACAGGCTCTCTTAGCACTTTCTTATGAACATACGTTGAAGTTTTGCTATCCTCCCCCAAAATCCCAATACACCTTTGTATGTGACACTTGCATTGCAACCCTGAAAATAAATAATAAAAAAACAGGAGGGGGAGGTGACTGAAGGAAACAACAGGAGCCACCAGTTTTTAAAAACTCAGAAGAGCCCCATAAAGTAGATTTCTGTTGGACAGCAAGACGTGTTTCAGTCAGAAATTTTTTAAACAGTGGGTTTCTACTTAACGTGGTGTGGAGCAGACCAAGTGCAGCACGTTGCAGCAGGGAGGGAGCTCCGGGTGATGCTGCAAGCTGAATCACAGGCATGAGGCCGACCGTGGGTACCAGCTTCCCACCGCACAGCCCCTTGCTGCTCCACTTGAGCTGTGAAGCAAGGCACTTCCCACAGAGTGGGATGGATTTTTTTTTTTTAAATACAAGATCAGAGGAACAGTTCTCAAGGAGTTCTGATTTCTCAGTCTTTGGGTGGGGTAATCAAAAACTTTGTTCTAGTCTTGACTGTCCCTCAAATGTGCCATAACTGAACATTTCAGCCTGTGTTGGAGGACTTGCATCCATCTCACAACCACTGCTTGGTGGCCTAGATGCAGAGGACCTCCTTCAAGGTCCCTACCGTCACATAAGAGATCCAAAGTTAAGGAACAACTTCGTCTCCTCCCCTTAACTGCCCCCTTCTGTTTCCATTCCACATTTTCTCCTCAGGGTTCTGGAAGCTTATGCAATTTGCAATTGGCTCTGGGTTAAAAGAATATCACATCATGAAGACAGACTCAAAGACTGGTTGCCTTGTAGCAAACTTGAGAAGTGAGTCTCTGAAGAGGCCTTTGTAAAAGCTGGGATCTTTAAATGAGTGCTTGCAACACAGCAAAGACTTGAGTACAGAAGTGAGTTGTCACGCTAGCAACGCTTGGAGGGCATCAGATTAGCTGTGCACATACGTGCCCAGGGAGGTGAATGATGGTTTTGAAGTGCTTTGTCTCCATTAATATGCCAAGTGTTGACTGGTCACCTCTACAAACGGAGGCGAGGAGGCCAGCAAGAAGCAGGCATCCTCTCTCTATGCACAGGAATACTCTCCCGGATATCTGCCAGAAAGGGAGATCCACACCTACGTAAATTGGCACAGCAGTCCTGTGTCAAAGTGTTTTTATAACTGTGAAGACCTTTACAGAGTGATTCTCTCTTCATCCTGGCCAAGTGCTCCTGTTAGACTTACGGAAGATTTAGGTACATGGCAGTATGCGACAGCTGCAAAGAGCTCTATCATTCAAAATGATATCAAATGTGTTACATTAGCACAGATGAAGATGAACAAAGATGTCCAGAAACTCTGGAAAAGCATATTCAAGGAATTAGTTATTTTTAAAAGAAATTCTAAAAAATTTCACTTAAATGCTGTCATTGTAAAAAAGAGACTATTTCAATTTTGTTTATAAAACTCTATTTTAGAATTAACTTAAAATTTAGTCGGGATGCCAATTCTTCCCATTCAGCTTTGTCAATCTGCAAATAAGCAAGCCTTTGACAGGTATAATTTTTAATATAAAATTTATTCATTCAAAGTTGTATTGATATATCCATTTCTTAACATGTCAGCATCCCAAGACATTCCAACTTCATATAATTCATAACTACAACCATCAGATAGTGCTTGCTTCTATTTATAATCTCAAAGTTATAGAAAATATTATTTGGAACAAACAGATTTCATCAAGAAAGAAATGTTGTAGATAGACTTTTTTTTTTAAAGTAAAAGTAATATTCTCACTGCTTTATAACTAGTCCTTTAATTCATTTTCACTTGTTTTCCTTGGGAAGTTATATAAACACAGTAACTGCCAACTTCTTGGATCCAATTATTTCTCTTCTTCTACACAACACTCTCAATACTTTTCATTATCTTCACCTAATCTACGCTAGTGAGATTTTCTGGTGAAGCCCAGCTTCAGAATCTAGGAAGTGTAAAAATCAAAAGATTCATCATAACAGCTAAATCTACAGCTTCCAGACATTTTTTTTTGCCCTTTTCTCTTTTTGAACATGATAATAAATTCCTTAGGATTCCATCACATTTACAAGTTCTAGCCAAAAGTAGCAATTTGGAAAAGAAAAGGAATCCGAGGTTACTTCATAAATAATTTTGACTTGAAAATATTATATGTCAGATGGCTTTAAGATTTCTTTCTACGCCTAGAATTACTAGATACTTGTAGTTATTTTTCTATTTAGTAAATACTTGACTAAACAGCTCCACATCTGTATAAAAACATAATATTTACTATATTCAATTATATTTCTGTATGTCTATAATTAAAGGGTGAAAAGCAGAACACCCAGAGGGAATAAATAAACTAGTAACACACAATCCACCCTGACCGTTCCCACTACGAAACTCCACATCTGTAGCGTAGGCTCCTCTTCTATGTTGAAAAGTCTGCTTGCAAACTGCTCAAGGAAAATGCTGCTGCTTTTTCTGGTAAGCAGCTTGGCAAAGTAACATCTTAATCTCACAGTGTCAGTGGTCCCCTTGAGCTCACAAAGTCTATTAAAACAAATTACATGAAAACATCTTCAGGAGTTCAATTCTACGGCTTAGGAGGATCAGTATATTCAAGCTTCTTCTGAGATTGAGGGAACATAAGATGGTATACTACTTCAGTATCTAATGCTGTTATGACACCATAATACTTTCTCCATTAACTATGTATTATCCACAGACCAGAATAATAGGAGGCTAGTTGGAAAAAAACTACATGCTTTTTTTATCTTTACTAAGTAGACTGCAACGAAGTCTATACCACAGCACTTATTTAAAACAGCCATTACATATGATCTCCTGTAGACAGATGCACAAAACAAAAAGGGCAGACAAAAATATGCAATACAGTATTTCATAAAGCTGACGCACAGGTTCTGAAATCAGATACCCCAAAATGACATTTCAGGGAACTTCTACCCCAACAACAAAAATGCCATTGTTTTCCACTTACTGTTCTATGGAATTACAGCACGAAACAAGGCTGATGAACAGAAATTACCATGTCAGAATACAAAAGTTACATTCCTAAAAGAATTAAAAATAAATAAATATGGGAAAAAATCTAGTTACTTGGTGGTTCTAAAACCTCAAATAATATTTGATACAGGTGATGACTTCATTGATTAAAACCACAAAAAATATAAAAAGAGAGAACTGTTATACTTTGCACAGAATCAAAAATCATTTGTTTGCCTGAAATCAGCCTACCTTTCTAAAGCAATGTAATAAAAAGATGTTACACTTAAATACCCTGTCTTGCCTATAGCCATAGACCATCGCAGCAACAATGGTACTACCGCCACTGCAATTTCCCCATGCATCCATACTGCAATGCGTTTCTCTGGTACGGGGATACGCTTGTGTGGCTGGCCAAAGTAGAACATGGAAAGACTACTAGGAGCATCTGAGAGAAGAAGGAAGAGTAACCAACTCAGCGTTCCCTGAATGAGCCTTTCAGTGCATTAACTGCAAAATCGTAGAAGAATATAAGGAAACAGCATATTCCAAAAATACGAGCTATACCTTTATTAACAAACGTGAATAGCAAAAGGATAAGTGTTCCGCTATGTTTTTCAACATTTTTTTTTAAAGCAAATCCCTAAAGGTAATTATCATATAGGAACAAATAATTTTACAAATTAATACACCTGACAGATTCATAGTTTGTAAGTTATATCTTCCACATATTCCCCACATTGTAACTATGACAGTAATCCACCCAAAATATATCACAAAGAATAGCAGAAAACAATGTAATGATGGATAACCGCAAAAAAAAAAAGACAACTATTCTAATCTTCCCTGTACATCCACAACGTCTTTAAGGAAATAAAACCCAAAGGATGCCAACACATATACAATATTAAAGGGGCCAGCTTCACACAAACTATTTCTCTTTCTCTTGCTCTGAAGAATGATCAAAGTGTAGAACGAGGATTAAACTCTCTTTGGAAACAGGAAAGAAATTTTGGAGAGATATTCCACTCTTGGTTTTTCAGGACAGCTTTGAGTGGTCCACAATGCCTGTCTGGTCCATTTGAGTCTCTTGCATATAAAATATTTTTATTATTTCTACTGAATATGTATTTCTAATGTAAGAAACAGCATTAACAACATTTGTGGATTTTTTTTTTAAAGGGAAAATACCATTAAAATGATAACATCATATCCAGTCCATCAGATTTCTTTGCAGCTGATATTAGCAACTGAAGTCTTGTAACTGATGGAAGCAAAAAAAACAAACAAACAAAAAAAAAAAAACAAAAAAAACCACGTCCTCTGTTGATTATAGTTTGAGAAACTAAAGCTCACATCTGGAAAATGCTACTGCATACGTTAAAATTGATATTTCCATGACTCTTATCACACCCACTGACGTGGGTTTTTATAAAAGTAACGCACAAGCTTTAGTTTCCACTTCTGTGCATAGAGATTTTCATTTCAGATGAAGTCCGTCTTACAGAGAGCAATAGGAACAGTAAAATGAAGGTAGGCATCACTAGATTACAGACCAACGTGCTGGAGCAACGCTGAGCTGCAGAGATCTGATTACAAGCAGCATCCCCTGCTAGGCAGCCAGCCTCCCACGGGGACAGGGAGCACATACATTGGGATGCTCTACACTAAAGCACCGTTTGTTTCCTACACAAAGCCTTACAGATGTCACAGGATTACTGCTGCTCAGTGCTTCCACATTTAAATTTATCAGCATTTTTAAGCAGAGTGCAGCACGGCACCTACAGTTTCATAACATTCCCCTCATACAACGTGTTCTGTGACTCTTGGATCTGCTGCTCTCCTTGCAAGAGCCAAAAGGCAAGTACAAAGAACAGCTCTGGGTGGATAGCGAATATCTTTCATTACTGCTTCTCAGAACTGTGCCCAAATCAGCCATAGCTCTAGCAGACTTAAAGCAAACTCAAGTCTATCTTCTGTAAGCCCTCATGCAGTTGCAAATAAGATCAGGATACACACAGGTCAGCTCTGTTGTTGGTTTATTTGCTCTGAAGCAGAGCTAGAAATAACTGAAGCCTTATCAATTTTCAAAGCAAGCTTCTATAATTACATTGGTATGCCCTATGGAAACACTACTGGGTTTCTCATAGCAACCCTCAATGATTCAAGCAGCTAGCCCTGCTCTTCCCACAGCATTATTAATACTAGGAGCACTTCACCCTTTTCCAGCAGCAGCAGAAAAACTTTCTTTAAAAAAAATATTTCTCTGTCTCTATGTCAGGGCACTAGACATTTGCTCTGAGAGCAAATGAGGCCTTACTATTATCTTTAATTACGATTTATCACAGCGCTTCACAACAAAGTGACAGAATGCTGGCTTTTTAATTCTTAGTTTATTTTATTGCAGCACTCAAACAGCTCACTTTTTCACATTCTCCCATTATTTTTAAATAAAATGTTCTCCTAAATACACACAAAGTTCTGTAACATTTTCAGAACTATTTCATTTAAATTTGGCAGTGACATCTATTAATATTCCCTATCTTTTGGAATCCACCAGTTTACAGATGTTGAAGTTCCTCCTCCTTAAGTGACTACACAGCTGACATGGGACAGCAGAATTGCTGTTATCTGTGGTAACTCAATATCTTTGTAATATCTCTTAAGGAATATTTCTTTACAGCAAAATAGCAGCACATTCAGCATACAGCAAAGCGGAATTGCTTCTATAAGCCCTTTCTCAGTACTTACAATGTCTTGAATGAACATGTTACAAAATCTTTTTAGCAATCTTGTAAGGTACTCAAGCATGATTCCTGTTGTAGCAGATGAAGGAACTAAAGGCACAGTCCTACCAGGAAAGCAAACTGTTCAAAGCAGCCAATGTCACAAAGATTTCTTAACTTCCAACACTCCCATGATCTATTCCAATCTGTTTTCCCAGATTTGGTTGCTCCTCATCCCTCTGCTTACTGCCTGACTCCTCCTTGGGCAGACTCAGCACCTTAAAACAACAGAAAATAAACATCTGAAAATAAAGTGAGGAGAATTAACTGAGCTAAGGGAGCTGAATCAACTCACTGAAGGGGCAGTTGAGCATCGGAGCTGCAGCAGGCAGGACCCACAGGACTTGGATGCGGGGAGACCTTTCAGAAACAGCACGATACTAGATCAGTTCAGCTGGACAGTGGACCTTCTCCAAGGGATGGAGATGGAGCATCTTCCTTAACACTGAAGTAGAAGACAGCATCAAAATAAGCAGCAAGAGTTTACTGTTACCGGCATCCAGCCTGTGCTATGACCCTGTCACTCAGTCAGAACAGTTTATCAGATGTTTTCCTGTTTCCATCTAGCTTCGAAACTTACCTGTTTTAGATTCACAGGAAAAGCCATAACCAACATTCTGCTTTTTGTTCTCCTGTTTAAAAATATCCATCAACATTTGGTGAAACACATTGTGTGCCAAAACGCTTCTCCTGCGGTTCACACTCAGGCCAGGTTAATTCAAAACGATTTACCATATCCATGTGTGGCTATTATTTAAATCATCAAGCAAGGAAACTTGATTTAAATATATAATTTTGCTCCTGCATTTCTGCTCCTCTCTTTTCTGATGGAAAGCCTATTGCTAGATAGCAACCTTAAACGGATGCTGATTTGCAAATAAGCATAGCTTACACCCCACATTTGATAACTTCTTTTTGCTAACTGGAATGCCATTATGCATTCCCATTTAAGTAATTACATAATTTAAACACATTTATTCAGGTTGATAATTTTCACATTTGATGTTAATCAACAGTAAATGTTCCTTCCCATTTTCTGGGCCAGATGTTCTCTGAACTGCCATGTGGGTGCCACTGACATACACCGTAGGCACACCCCTACCACTGGAAGCACACACAGAAACTCATGAGCATTACAAGACCCAGTCTAGAAGAAGAAATTACCACTGCCGACCATCAAATCAAGTCTCACCATGGATGCTGGTGGTAGGAAAAAAAAGTTGCAGTATTGTAAAGGATTACAGTGGAGGATCATTTTGCAAACTCGCAAGTGTCAGGTTGGTTTCAAAGGACAATACAATTCCATTTACACAAATCCTAATTTTTATGAGATTTAGACAATGTTACTTATAAACTAAAACTACATAGACATTTTGGATGCATATACCTTTGTTATGTTTTGCATTAAAAACTGAATTAAGTTTGGTTTTGTTTTGTCTTGTAACAACAGAAGCACTATCTTTAGCTAGTAGATGGAGGTGACTGTTTCTGGACACCACATCCCTAACAGAACTACTAGATCTCAACATCACATTTCATTTTTGCTACACTTTTAAAACAAGCCTTTTCACACTTTCTCATTTTGAAGAAAAAAATTCACAAAAACTACACTGAAATAAACACACAATTTTCTGTCTGTGCCTACTGAAGAAAATCTGTTGCAAGCTGATATGCCCCTTCAGCAACCTGAATCCAAATATTTACCCCATGATTCCCCTCATTTTGGTGATCTGATATACTTTAAAAATTCAACAAAAAATAGTCAAGCAATACATAGACGTCATACTTCTTAGCAAAGCTATTTTAATTAAATTTAATGACTTATGCTAAAGGCTAAATTTACTGCAAAACTTAGATATAAATTAACACTTAGAATACATGTATTTCTGTATCCCTTCTTAGCTGCTCTGCAAATGCCCTCTAACATATCCTAAAGAAAAATAAAATGAAAGAAGTTTGGACTACAAAAAACTCCTCTTCCATTTAGGACATATAACTGCTTTGCCACCACAACACAAAAAGGTTCTCAATCTCAGTTTAAAAGCTGGCAACAAAGATAAGGCTGAGCTAAAAAGCCAAACTCTGAAGTGAACTGTACGAGACACAGGCACAAATTCTCTCCTAATGAATCAGCAGTGGAGTGGTGATAGTCTCCACCAGGTACAGCAGGAAAAGAAATATCAGACTGTCACAGCCAGACTTCAGCACAATTTGTCTGCTAAAGGGCTTTAGACAGATTAGTGTGTTTTTTTTGTTTGGGTTTTGATTAGTTTTGTTTGTTTGTTTTTTCTGTTTAAACCAGGAAGGGAGAAATTCTTCACATCTCAAACCTCAGCATATGCACAGTTTCACATGGATGAACATGGCATCAACATCACTTTTGTCAGACACTTAACAGAGAGGCCAAGCAGAAATTGGTATTTCCACCTTCTCCCCCACCCCAAATCAAAGCAATCTACTTGCACAAACACAAGAAGAAAAAATTTAATTATTTGTTGAGCTCTGCAGTGTCATGTGGCAGCAGTAAGGCCAATCTTTAGAAGCTGGCTCCAACCTGAGCAGTGACTAATCTGCTCCCTTCCCACAGAGATCAGGTCACAGAATCACCCATCAGGCAGCGCCCATGAGCCAGAGGGAATCCCTCAGAGGACAGCAGAGGCACAAGGAGCAAGTTTCCTTCTGGGGCAATAAATTAAGGCCATACAGGGAGCAAGCAGGTGCCTGTTGTAGAAGAGTAGGATAAAAAGATGAACACATGGGATTTATGCCATCTTGTTTTGAAGCCATGGTGCTGAAGCTCTGAATCAGACTTCAGGCATGGTATCAGTTTCCTGGGCTGAGTAAACATGCCAAGATCACATACTACACTGTCATCTGCCACCTAATATAAGGGATGATGCATTAGCTTCCTAGGGATACGGGTGGGGAAAAAATCTGTGCCCTTCATTCTAGCAACAACATTTAGAAGACGCTCTTACACTCAAAGAAGTAAAAACAATCAAAATTATTGAAGCAATTTTTATGAGCGTGCCAATGAAATGTTAAATCACCTGACATGAGGAATGACATGTTCATAAAATCCAGCAAGATAATCCTGTCTTGATAAATGAGACACTTTACATTCATATAGGGAGATGGCAGTATGTTATTGGGGGGAAAAAAAAAGCAAAACAGAGATAAAATACTGATGAATTAAGATGGCAGTGATTCCTTCCATGTTATTTAAATAAAGACCCAACTGATAGAAGTATACAATGTGTTTGCTTTAAAAAATGAACACAAATTGCAAACACCTGAAAGGAGACTTATCCTCGTGCTAGATTCTTTCCAGGCACTTTCCAGAATCACTACAATTCTATGATTTTTGGCTATCGCTGTAATCATATACCACAGCTGGGGCCAGGGGAACAGGACAGAACCAACAAATACCTCTTCTCAAACAGTATGCCCGTCCCAGCTCCAAAACTCCATATAATGAATATCTTAATTTTTATTTTTGTACAACACATACATGCACCAAAAACCAGCAGTGGAAAGTACGAAATTACCTTTACAGCTGATCAAGGCATAGGTTCAGCAAAACATCTTCCCGCATGCTCAAGGTCCAAACACGCTTGGATACTGATGATTTTGCTCATAACCACAAAGAACCACAATGTTTGTCTGAAGGATGCTCTGACTACCATATACTATACAAAATGAACTTCCATAATACTGAGGATCTAACAAGCCACTTGTAATAAACTTTCCTTTTCTGGCTGATAAGGAAGGCTGCTATACTGCAGCAATTTCAGGCTTTCCTCTGGCATCACGTTAAAGAGGCAACTGTCCCAAGGCAGACTTAAACTTATCACCAGCATGAGAGTGATCATGCTGGTCTTGATCAGTCTTGTTGATAATTAGACTCATCACCAAGGACTTCAAAATTTAGAGGACAAAATCAAACAGACTAAACAAATTACTCTAAGAAAATTTAAGCCTTTTCTTACTTTGTTTGTAAATATCAGAAAAAATATGCAGAAGATATTCCACGTGAATGGATGCTCGGGCAAACAGCTCTCCAAGTTTGAAGTATCATAACGTTTCCTAAGCCTCTGATCCTCCAAACAACACAGAGTGGGGGATATCTGCATATTAAGTGTGAAAACCTCAATACGAGAAGAGATATCAGGATTTTCAGAGCAGCAGATATATATATATATATCCTGATATCTCTTCTCGTATTGAGGTTTTCACACTTAATATGCAGATATCATATATATATATATATATATATGTATGTATGTATGTATGTATAGTCAAAACATTACTCAGACAAAAACATACTCAGACTAAGTCAACAGTAGAGTTCTGGGCCTGAAATTTTCCAAAACACTGAACAAAAGGTCCTTGGCTGTCAGTTCACAGCAAGCGTGCTGCAAAGTGCACTAGATATCTTACTGTTGCCCAATAAGCTGTGCGCTTCTGAGAGTTGTATTTGGTATGGAAACCAGCATCTCCCACGGGTTTTTATTACTCCTCCCTGTTAGCACTTATCCATACTTCAGAATGGACAGCTTTGAAACATCCCACAAGAAAAGCTTGAAAGAGAAGACTGAAGTGCTACAGTACAGGCCACCTAACAAACATCAGAGTACAGACAGCAAAAGCCTTCACCAGTACCACTCTGAGGAACAATGCACAGTATCAATAGCACAGCCACGGGAGCTTGTCCTGAAAGAAAATCTCAAAAATGCAGAGGGACAAGGCGAGAAACATGACAGGGGTATCATCTTTTGACAAACTCAAGCCCCTGAGAGAACCCTGAATTCACACAGCTATTCAAAGAAGGCAAGTAAACCTCTGAAGAGTGAGAGAGTAAGTCTCCCAAAAAACAGAAGGGAAAAAAAAGAGGTAAACAAGACACCTTACAAAGACAGCAGGCAAGCAGCTCAAGGCAAGACACCCAGGAAGCCTCGCACCACAATCTGAAAAACCTAGCAAGGAAAATTACCGTGAGAGAACTCAATTTAGTTTCTCCCATTTCTACACAAACATCTGCAGTGAAACACTGATAAGTCTCAAAACGAGAGGCAAGGACCTCCTTGCCTTCTCTTACTCCTCTCCACGACTTAGGAAATTTTGTCTTTGCCTTGTTGCCTTCAAGTACAATTCTCCTTTTTGCAAGGTCTCTACCTGTAACTGAATGAAGGAAAACACAAACATATCAAAAGAACAAACATATCAAACCTAATAATATGTGACTACATGACAGAACAAGCATCACACCCGGATCATGAATTTAAGTCTAATGACAATAGAAAATCCCATAATTACTCTCTTAGAAGGGAGGAAAGGCAGGTTGGGGATGCAAAAAACACAACACTGCTTCCACTAACACCCAACTCCTTCACATAAATGCAGACAGTCCCATTTAGAAGCTTAGGCTACATAACCTTAATGCTTAATTCTGGCCTTAACCTATCTATGATAAAGATAAAATGTATTTCACATATCATACACAGTACTATTCAAACATAAATCTGAGGCATAATAGCTGAGTAAATATTAAAGAAAATTGCTACAGGAATTAAAGAGTCTGTCCTCCAGAAACAATGCTAAGCAGGTACAATGAGATTTTTCAAGCAAAGAGCACCCCTGCTTTATTCGTTCTGTTTCAGCAAACACAGACATCACACAAGAATGGTGAAAAATGAAAACACTCCTTACCCAAAAACCTGTGGCCAAAAGGCATCTCTATGGATAAAAAGAAGTTGAATAGTCAACAACCGTGTTTCCTACTACACAGGAGAGAGAAATGCACTAAGCTGCCCAATCAGCCCTTCTGTCACAAGCACACCCTTGCCAAGGAGGGATCATACAGGCTCATCACTGCTGCCACCCAGGGCTCACAACACACTGCATTTAATTTAGAGACAGTCCTTGATTCGCTATCTGCTACAAACAGGTGGAGGAGTATTTCAACTACAGTAGTGCTTTAGCAGAGATGTCTGGTTATGCCTCACACTGGATGCGTTTTTTGGCCAGTCTTTTCCAAATAATCATTACTTCACAGAATCATCGCTCTGTCTGATGGTTTACAGACAGTAAGAGACGTCGTGCAAGCTCACAATCCCAAGAATCACCAAGAAAGAAAGGAAATAAGGAGTTGCATAACGGTATTTATAGCTCACCCTCTCATATTTTTTCCACCTTTTTTTAACCTTTACCTAGCCTATTCATCCTCAGCTGAGTCAATGTTCAACTTGTGTCCAACTATGTGGTGGTTTCTTTTAACACGACCCTGAACATTACATCTTTTATCCAGTGTCCTGAAAGTGCTATGCTAGCCTCAGCGATCCTAGGAGAAGTAAGAAACCAACATTATTCTAATAGCATACAGCTGAGTAAAAGACAATTAAGCACCTCAAGGCAATACAGCAGCTCATGACAGAACTGGGAGAAAAGCAGTCCCAGGCTGCCGCTGTAACCACCAACAATGGACAACAGAAAATAAAACCCAAATGTAACTGGCAACTTCAACTAACACAGGTTCATTAAAAAAAAAAGAAAAAAGAAAAAAGAAAAAACACTTCATCAGAATGCTGTTCTACATGGGATTGTAGTTGCTTTCTAATACATTAGATTTATGTGGCAGCAACCTCTTGCAGCCTGCCTTTGGCTTCCCAGTCACAAGACTGCTCCATAAACAGCAGGCAAGCAGAGGCAGCGCCTCGGACATAGCCCAGGAATGACTGGAATACCTGAGGTTATCTGGCAGATAAGCGGGGCTTCCCCTACACAAACGGCTCTGAAATCTGATTCAGAGGACTCACACACTTACCTATTAGGAAGGCCTGGGTAAGACCCAAAAGTCATTAGGATGTCTCAAACGAAGGTAAAACTCACCATCGTTAAAATTAAGTGAAAATAGGACAGGACCCTTCTCTAAAAATAGATCTCGCTCTGCAGCCAAGTCTGTGTGCATGCAATTGTTATTTATTTCTAAGCTGGGACAACTTTCCAGCTAGATCCTTAGATCAGCTAACATAATGAGGTGTTCTGAAACAAAATGAGATTTCTTTCCCGACTGCATTTGCTATAAAGATGTAGAAGAAACAAGGAAGCAATTATAAAACATATTCTCTCCTAGCATAACACAAAACTGTAAATTTCAATGGAAGGAAACCATGAAATGGGGTCAGAACTCTTAACCAGAAAGATGGGAAGAAATTGTCCTAATCAGTGAAGAAAAAAAAAAAAAAAAAAAAAAAAAAAAAACACCACAAAACACAAGAACAAGCTCACACGCACATAGCCTAAGGACACAAGCTCAGAAGTCACATACTCTTTAGTACATTCTCTGGTGCTTTCCCAATTCCACCTGCATCTTCACAGGTCTAATTTTATCAAGCGTTACCACCCTATGTATGGAAAAATGCAGTCAACAATGTAATTTGGGGTAATCAAAAGGGAGACAGAACTGAACATTATCAGCACTTAAAGATCTTTCATTGAATGCTTTCACACTAGTCCTGCCAGCAAAAAAGGCAGTAAAGCAAGCCTCTTAAAAAATATTCCAGGGGAGAATTCCAAGAGCTTGCGTAAGCGTTAGGCTCAGAAAGCAATGAAATCTTCGTCTACATACCCAACAAATCACAGCAGAAGTAAACACCAGTGAAAACAGACAGTTCCACATCAGTTCGGACACTCAGTCATCAGGTGATATTTGTCAAAACTGTGACAATGCAGCTGGAGGCAAATCAGTACAACCCAAATCCTCACGACGCATCTGTTCCATTACATCTTTCCTTTCTAAAACCTTACGAGTAAAAGATCTTCTCCTGGAGACTCATTCTAACAAGCAGGTTATCACTTCCCACGCAAAGGTCCCGTGGTTGTTTTAGGAGTGCTCATTCTCTGCCCAACATGAAGAAAACAGGCTGTTTCCATCAATGAAGACTCTCGTTTTTCACTCTCATCCTTGGACAAGAAGGAAGAACACATTCAAATGCAAACCAGAGAACAAAGCTTTCCCAGTATTTCTAGAGCTTCAATAAGCAATACTATTTTAAAACCAGCAAGAGCTCGTTCCGTCGCTGCAACACTAGACAATCAAATCACAAATACTTTTTCTCCAAACCAAGTAGAAGTTTCCTCACACCAGAAGCATTTACACCACATTCCAAAGGGGAAAAGGGATGAGTGAATTAAGTCAAGTGTTCAACCTCCCGATGACAGCGACTAAAGACTCTTGCATCCTGTGAAAACAGGGCACTATCTTTTACGAAATCTTGAAGCATTACTGGTCACTTTTAGCCCAGAACAACCACTGTGCTGGCCATCTGCTCTGTATATTACTAACTACAATTGCAAAACTCCCCAACACGGCATTGAAAGCAAAACTATGATGAGACTTCCCAATATAATCTTCTCATTCACCTCCAGTGCTGTAACACTGTTCTTACGTCAGTGATCTCTCAGTTCTCCCCTCTGAAGAAAGAACAATTTCCAAGCCAGTTTCTTTATTAATAAAAAAGAAGTGCTTGATCTTCTGGAAATGTAAGAGGGGAGCTAATATTGTACAGGCACTAGTACTGAACTCAAGGCATATGTTTTTAGACAGTGTACTTTCCTCGATCTTACCACAGTGAAGACTTCCAAACCCCCAAATTCTCTTTGCAGCCCTGGGAACAATGTATATTGGATTTAATATATGTTCCACAGAGGTATTCTACTGCTATAAAGAAAGCAAGAATAGCTCCTCAGCAGGTTGGCAAAATCTGGAAGGAATCCACCTCTGAGAGGTCTGTAACTCAGAGGAAGATGACTTAATCACTTAATCCTATGATTTGTGTTTGCTTTTAATAGAGCCCTGTTGCTGCACAGATTTTTTTTTGGTTCACAGAAACAGACTATTCTTGCTCGAGGTGGCCTATTATCATAATAGGGCTTGCTATAGGTATCTTTAGAAGAACCACATCTCTTCTCCCATTTTTATCTGCACTTTGGAAAAGCTGCAAACGGTTCCAAATCTCATACTAGTAACATAAGCTTGTTCAATTTTATCCCTTGATCATTCATCCAAGACAGCAGATTTTCACTGCATAGCTTCCCATGTCTTTATAAGATTCAAATGCATTTATTTAAATCTCTCTCCTAGAATTCACCTACCTTTATTGCTTCATCTAATTAATTTTGCAAAGAGTTCCCAGACAATAGGAGCCATTTTCTATTCCGACACATTAAAAAATAAGAACACAGTGCCTTAAGGATCTCTGCCTTAAGGCATCAGTGAAAAGATCCTTCAAGATCTACTAACAAACACCAACAATGAAGAGGAGGAAGGAAAAATCCAAGCCAGGGATAAGTTCACATCAAACAGGGAAGGTGCTAGGAAGTCTCCAGAGCAATCTAAGCCTGGAACAAACAAATCAAATCCAAACAGCGATTTACATCATTCTTCCTTTACAAATGAAGTAAAAATTCAAGTAATGACTACTAGGAAAGAGCCATTTCATTACACACTGTTCTGTTTCCAAATTATTCAGGAATGCCTTATTTTGGGAGGATGACTGAGGATAAAAGAAAAATATGCATAAATTCACAAATATTAAAAGCTAAATGATTAAGTACCAAATCAGAGACCCCTAACCTATATCCTGCTAGAAGCTGGTGATACTTCCTTCAGATACCCAGCTACCTGCATGCCCCAGGATACTTTTCCCTAGGCATCTGCCATCCTCCACTGTCAAAAACCAAGGCACTGATGTAGAAAACACCTTTGGTCTGAGCTCATATGCTGTTCTTTGGTCCGTATTCCTATGCACGGGAGAAAGGAAGGTAAAATATCTAAAGCTGCTTCAACACCTACACTGTTCAATTCCCTCATTTCCAAACACTATGTAGGGCACTTGTATGGCAGCCAAGATATTTATACAGCAGCAGTTCTTAATATACTTACATCACTCATGAGAGCAGGGGAAGACACCACAAATATATAACTCTTCCTCCTTCTCCCTTAGCTGAAATCACTCCCCCTTTCAAGTTTTACTTAACACCTAAAATAGCTTTCTGAGTAACATTTCTGATATTTTTATACAACGTTAACTATTATCCACAGCCTATCTTGTCTGCAACAGCGGGTTCGTGTTAGTCAACCTCCCTTTCATGTATTTTAGCCAGATATTAGACAGGTAGATCTTTGGGGTTGTGTTTTGGTTTTCAGTTATTTATAAATGTAAGGATTTCCTAGAGGTCATTCCACCATGCCACTGAGACAGGGAGACCTGTTCTTTATTGAGGACAGGCAGTGGGAACATTACAAGTGACATTTAGGTGCCCAGCAGCTCAGGGCTCCCACTGTGCAGACACCCCCCACCACAAACATGAGCACGTGTAACCCCTCATGCTGCCCCCTCCCAATTTAAGCACCCTGACAGCTGAGGTCTTTTTCCAACTAAGAGCCTCCTGCAGACTGTGACCCACCGCAACCACAGTGGGCAACCAACCTCTGCTTTTCGCAATGACTTTATTCCTGCTTATCTTCCCACGCACTTCTTTGACAATATTTTTAGTATACATGCAAAACACCTCTTTTGTTTCATGCTGTATCCAGCACTCATTAGTCCTTCCTACAGTTTTCATCTGCTTAAATGGTGCCAAGTAACACCAGGAAAGTATTTGCAGTAATTTTCTTCAAATGGCTAGGTGAATAGATGTGTTTGGCCTTCCTCTAAATTTTACTTTGCAATTATTATTCAAACTAATGAATGAGATATTTGAAGATTTTATTTAGAAATCAGTTTAGGTGTCAAGATATTTGCGTTGGAAAATATTTAATGAGAAGAACGTCTTCAAAGGAGAGGAATCTATTCCATCACATGTACAAAGCAAAAAAGACAAACGACAGGACAGACTGACAGTAGTACTGAGAAGCACTAAATCTCTTATATTCTAATAGGAAAGTTAATCTTCAAATGCATCTTTTGCAAAAAGAGTTCTGCACTAGACAAGGACATTGGGGAGGATTTGAACCCAGGAAACTAGGAGAGCATACGACTCCCAGCGGGATCTGCTAGCTCTGAAACTGTGCGGGAGGCAACATTCACAAATGAACCAGGACCCCCATGCCATGCAAGCAGCTCGGATTTCCAGTGGGAAGTTCTCCAGACCAGCTCTGATGTACTATAGCTATATGTAGGATTTGATGAGCAGCTGAGGAGCACTAAGGGCTTTTGTAGGTATAAGCACAAAGTGAAAACTATTACTATAGACCATTTAAAAGATATTAAACTTCTAAGTACTGTGAAATGGTGTAAACAAAGGCATTAGTTAAAAATAACACAGAAATAACCGATCAAGTATACAAGCAAGGATGAAAATAACGGTCCCACACACCCAAGAGCAGAGATGCTGTGTCACAAAATGAAAACTAAAATACGCAGAAAAGTTTCCTGTTGGAAACTGGAGCTCTTGGAACTTTCCCCCCCCCACCTCAAGTAATCTGAATCCATGCAGATTTAATGAGTCTAGATTCCACTCTGCCTACAAGCAAGCCCTGTTTGGACATGGAGTCAACTGAAATCACTGATGGCACCTATAAGGCCATCCACAGATGTCTCCTTACAGTAGAGAAGCCATAGTCCCCCATTAACAAAGGATCTAGAGCTTAGACCCAGGTTACATAGCTATTGTTTTGGGATACGGATCACAAGGAGTTCCCATCCAAATAAAACAATAACACTTCCAATATCAACTCTTTTGTATATTTCCTAACTTATGCTTTTTTTCCCTAAATGACAATGCTTTTATTGTCTTGCATTAGAGCACAAATGAATGGTTTTCTGCTCTATTTAAGAAACCATCGAACTAGTATAGGGGATCTAAAGTCTTAAACTTAACTGCATATTAAAATGCACCCATAATATAATTAGTGATAATAATCTGCACACTGAAATTGGTCGACATAGTTGGAAAACAATTTTAGAGTGCGTACCTTGGACCTCTAGTACCAGAGGTTTGTTCTGCTACCAGATGCATTACAAAAAAATAGGGCACTGAAGCAGAAGAAATCCAGTCCCAAAAAATAAATAAATGCGAGATTCCAAATCACTGTGCCTGACCAGCTCTGCACGTTGAAGAGGAAGGAAACCACAAAAATAGGAAGATTCTGGCTACACAAAATCCCCACACCTGCCTCTTTCTAACAGGTATCAAAAGACATCTGTACAAACCCTCTTTGCAGCCACGCTCTGTGGAAATGGAAGGCATGCACCACGATTACTTTGAGCATCTGAACTGAAACCTACCCCAAATCATTCTAACTCACCAATGAATTTGGTTAAGTCTTCTGCAGAGTCTCTTCTGAGATTAAGCAGAGATGTCTGCTCTACTTAAAGCACAGGCTTAGCTCCCAACCTTGGTATGGAAGGTACAGTATGAAATGACCTCAGGTGTCATTAAGAAGAAAAAAATACAACACAAATGTGAGTTTATCTTTTTTTTGTGATAAAGAAATCTGATTTTATTGTTCGACCTTTTTATAGGGTTTCTTAGAGCAATCATAGGCAGACAATGATCTCTTTATGAGCACTAGATAAGACACGAATAATTACCCTCAGATAAGAAAAGAATAATTACACTGAATTCTTTCGTGAGGTGTTTTGAGACCTACTAATGAAAAGTACTTTTAAAAGCTGTGTATTTTAAGTATGCTTAATAATTACATAAAACAAGTACTGCTTTTTCCTAGAGGCTAGTTAGAAACAAAATTACTTTTGTTTGGAAGTTCAGCAGAACCAATCATTTCTGTGATGAAAATATCATTCAGCAAGGTAAGGGAAGTTACATTGCAACAATTTTCTTGCTGGAAACCTACAAGAGAACCACTTAAATCCGTTCATCATCTTACTGATACAATACATTGAATAAACAAGCCATCCTGAACTCAGTTCACAAAATGAGTGGGCTTTCTTAGAACAGATAAATACTTGAAGGGTTTTAAACATCTGTTGACTAGGTGAGAACAAATTCCACAGGCTGTTGCTGGAGGCAGCAATGCATTGTACCAAAAAAAATAAAAATAAAAAAAATCCTCTTTCCATGAAAGTCATTCAGTTTGAGTCAGTCAACAGTTTGAGCTGTCGGTTTTCCAAGATGTTTTCAATTCTTAAAATGTCTATCCACACACACACCTGTTACCTTCACCTCAACCCCACAAACACCGACAGCCACCTCCTGACAAAACCCCACTGGAGGCCAGGGGGAAAAACACAATTTCTTGAAACAACTCTACCTCACTTGACATTCACGTTGCCTATGAAGAATGAACAGGGTCCACTCGTGCAAATCCTCCTTGTGAGAGCCGGCAGCAGGCTGGGAGCTGCTGGCAGGGAGGTGTTTCTCCAGGATCGGGTTGTTAGCCGGCGTCCCTAGGGACCACCGGGATTTTGCTATCACGGAAAGACCCGTGATGGCATTATTGAAGCAGCCTGACCAGAAATGTGGATGTAACGAGGAATCTGTTCCGTTAATACAATTTTTAAAGAGAAATTGAGTATTTAAGGTTAAACAGAAGTAGTTAAAGGTGAGTGGCTCTTATAATCGTCTCCGAAGGTGTCAATAGCGTGGGAAAAGCCCCGCTTTCCTGAGCAAGTTTTTGCAGATTCCGTGCAGGTCCTTGCCGCTCTGCCTTCTCCTAAAGGGCCGTTTTAGGCTGCCAACCCTCAATTTCGGGGCTGCCTTTCGCAGCCAGCCATTAGGAAGCGGCTTCACCCCCCAGCCCTCGCTCCCACGGCGCTCTTACCTAACCCGGCCGGGCAGATCTCAACGGGCGCCTCGGGGAGCGGCTACAGCGGCACCGGGGGCCTCCCCTTCTCCTTACCGAAACCCCTGCAGGCACCGGGGGGCACCGGAGGGTACCGGGGGGGGGCACCGGGGATGGGGTTTAGCGGCGATATTGGGGGATATGGGGGGTGCAGGGGGTGTACCGGCGGCCCGCCGCCCAGCCCGGCGCGGCCGTTGCCGTTACCGTTGCCGTTACCGTTAGGGTGCAGTTAACGGCCGAGCCCCCCGCCCGCCACCGGCTGCCCTCCCGGGGCCGCCCACCGGAACAAAAGGACGGCAGCTGCGGAGCCGCCCGCAGCGGCGGCAGCCCCCCGTGCTCACCTCAGAGGCGGTGGTCGTGCTGGTGGCGGCGGCGGCGGGGACCGCTCGCAGCCCCGGGCCCCCTCCCGTCCCCGTCCCGTCCCGTCCCCGCCCCGCGCCCGCCCGGCTCCGTCTCTCGCCGCTCCCGGAGCGGCGGCGGCGGCTGGGCCCGGCTCCCCCGCCACGTGACCCCGCCGTCACGTGAGCCCGCGCGGCCCCGCCCCTCCGGCCCGGGCATGGGGGGGCGCCAAGCTGAGGGGCCGCCGAGGCCCAAAATGGCGGGCGCGGGGTCGCGGCTGGGAGCGGGGCGTTGGGAGCAATGCTTAGCAGGAGGGGGGCAGCTGCCACAGGCGGCCCAGCGGGTCGGGCCCTGCAGCTGAAGGCAGGCTTGTTGGGGAGCTGGGACTCCATTTCCCAGGGTGCCAGCACGGGCAGCGCCCGCCCGTGAGCTGAGGAGAGCCCGGGCCCTGGGCGACCGCCGCCACAGCTGCCACAGGAGCAGCGACCAAGGGGATACGCCCTGACCGGCAGGCTTAAACGGGCTGTTCTGGTGCTCAGCGTGAAATTCTGAGGGGATAAAAACACTTACTGCTATCACTGGGTTGTTTATCAGCTCCTGCCTTAGGTCACGAGTCTGTCATGAGCCTCAGGATTTTAGGTAATAGACACTAAAAGTGTCACCAAGAGGTTTCCAAAACACGACTGCAGCTTTAACCACCTTTGTATTCCCATCCTCTTCCCCAGCAGCACAGGAACTGCTGCATCCAGTAACTGCACTGCCCGTTAGTCGCTACCCTCAGCTGTGTCAGAAGTCCTCTGCAGCTGGGTTCAAAAATCACAGGAGAAAGCTCTTCTTGGTATTTATTCACCAGCCACCATAAACTATGATCATGACTTTGAGTGCTACCTCGCAGCGTTCCTACCCGTCCTGTACCCTAGTACACACTGAGGACTGAAAGAAAATACACAGGAAGGAAGCTTGACTATCTCGCCATCCCTGGAGCTCATGCCATCAACATAATACCTTCTTTTTCCAAAACCAAATTCACACAGATGTGCACAAGTCTCTGGAACAAGAACCAGAGGCTATGTTTAAACCTTGCAACAGGGGAGCAATGCCCCATATTTTTTCCTCTGCATGTAGGAGTCAACAAGTCCTGATTCCAGATCAGGGAGGGACTACAGCACATGCGGAAACACAGTAACAGCAAGCTCAAATAAAGTCGTTGATTTGAAGGACTGGAACCCAGGAGTATCCTTGCAGTTCAGAAATGCCCTCAGCTTCCAAAGCAAAAACAGAAGACAAAAACTGTAATGTTTATAGAAGTGCATTGAAGAGTTTCACAGACAGTCTTGGTCACTGCTTCAAACACAAATTACTCATATTTTTTCCACATTAAAACTTAACTCCTTTTTATTTGTTTTATACACTGACTCTAAAAGGCACTTTCCATTTGATGTAACTAACCTCACATTTTTCCCTCTATCAGAGGGGAATGAATGGATCAGAGAAGGAAACAGGTCAGCCTGCCTGGGCAGATCCCCCAGAAGAGGAAGGATTTTCTCAGTAGCTGAGAATAGCCAGGCTGACTGGCAATTAACCAGAGCCTCCAATTGACTAGCATTTGCTCCTGTTTCCTCCTGCTGCATTTTCATTGTAGAAGCAGTTCCATCCTTCCACGTGCATTTTTTTCCCTCTTTGAGGAGCTTAATGTAACTGGAACAGGGAAAACAAGATACCATCCCAGGATACTGAAAGAACTGATGCATTACAAGGAGCAACAGTTTTGGTTTTGTTTTGTTTTTTAAACCAAGTGTGCCAACCCTAGTATATATAAGAGAAGACATTGTGCCTGTATTCAGGAAAGGGAACAACAAGGGCAAATTCAGAATTATTTATCTGGTTTAAATGGCACATAAGGATTTGAAAAACATTTTGCAGGGAAGAACAAGACACTTCAGTAAACGGGAAAAAGAAGCAATATAGACTGATTTGCATAGAACTGCAGCCTTTGTATGTTTGTTTCTACTAAACAAGGTAGATATATTCATGTATATATCTTAACTCAGCATTTGAAATGGTGAGTTTAATTAAATTTAAGAGATGAGGATTAGTACAGATGGCAAGGAAGAGAAACTAGTAAGGATGGTAGTGGATTGTGCTCAAAAGAAAGCACACTGAAGAGATGCTACAGAGTCCCTGAACAATCAACCATAATACTGTTCAGTTTAATAGTTGTTAGTTGACCTTAGAGCAAAAACATGAGTATGCCAATAAAATTTGCTGATGAGACAAACCTGAGGAGAAACAAAACAGATTAGAATCAGAATTTGTATCAGAAAAGAATAGATGGCACATAGAAGCAGAGTAATAAAAAAGGGATGGAATAGGAGTACAGAGTTCAAAACCATGAATTTAAGGACTTTAACGTGTTAATTTTAAACTGAAAGCATCAGCTGAAAAGAGAAGACAAGAAAAAATTGTATCTGCCCGGCCCGTCAATAACAGAATATCCATGAGGCATCAATCTGAAGAGATCGAGAAAAAGGACAATACTCCCAGGGGAGTATCAATTGAGTTTTTTTCCAAGAGAGATCTGGAATATAAATGCTGTCGCACTGGTACTGTGAAGACATCACCTAAAATACTGCATACAGTTGTGATCACTGGTACTGAAGAAATATAAATTAAACCTGAAATGCACACAGAGAAGGGCCAGGAAAGACAGACATGATTCTGTCTATATATTACTCTATTAAGTCGACACCATCTATTTTTTGCCTATTTCATTTGCTACATCAGCTTAGCACCCCTAAGTTTAGTATTATGAAACCCTAGTTGAAAGTAAGACCTTTGAATATTAAAAAAAAAAAAGTTATATTAATAACTTTCTCAGCAAAGCCCACATTAAAGTATTAAAATAAATAGCAGCTGATTGAAGTGATTCTAAAGTCCCTACCCTTCTCAGACAAGTGCTTTCATGGCTGACAAATTTGTATGTTTTTTAAGCTTAAATCGACAGAAAACCATATCATATTTACAGATTCTGCAAAACTTCATATCATTTCAAAGTGTGGTCTCACAAGTAGTCCAAGAAGATGGCACAGCAAAACTTAACCAATCCTTTTTTCCCTAATTCAGTGTTGACAACACTGAAGTACAAAACCAGAATTCATTAAAAATATGGAAGAGTAAGAGAGAAGTCATCAAAATACTCATATAAGATATCAAAAGGTGTTAAGCACCACAATTATAACAACAGTTTATCACCAAAGCTCAAAATAACTATCCTCTGTACTATCACCCTGCATAGTAGAAAAAAAAAAACAAATACAGAGATGGTTGCAAACTCAAATATCAGTTCCTAATAAATAAAATAGTTACAGCATGATGTCTACATTTGCTGTGTGTAGTCCTATAAATGAACGTGATTATTTAAGCTTTTTAACTCTACTGATAAAATAAATTCAATCTGTAGATTTAACAGTAGGAGAACGCACTGCAAGATTATGCTGCGTACAAGTTTCCAGCAAATTTAACATATGATTCTACCCCAGATGTCCCAAGGCAAGCACCCTGACTAGTAGAAACTTTGAAATACTGGCACAAGTGATTAATCTCAAGCTTGAGCAAAGGTGAAATGTTGCCAATGTCTGACTACTTGTCTTGAATTTATGCCATTTATATCTCTGTACAGTCTTCTCTTTGCTCCTATGACTTGTTTTGGTTATGATCTCCATTGTAACTATGACGATAATGAATAAATCCACTACATGAATGGCTCCTTCACTATTGCTTCTTGTGCTTAGCAATATAAATAACCAAATTTCTCTCCAGCACCTCCACAGTTTTATGCTTCATAGTACATTTAAAGAAAGAAACGAAGTAGAGTAATTCTACATATTGACAAGATTTTTAATACTTGGAGCAAACAACTTTAGGAACCACCTTCTGAAACAGATACACCCTCAGAATCTCTCCTTCCCACCCTCTACAGCTTCTCACTCTTATTGTCACACAGGAGACTAAGCAGGCAGAAATCTCTTTACATGAGGCCGTATGGTACAGAATACCCCTTTGGCCAGTTGGGGTCAGTGGTCCTGGGTCTGTCCCCTCCCAGCTCCTGCTGCACCCCCAGCCTCCTCACTGGCAGGGCATGGTGAGAAGCTGAAAAGTCCTTGACTCCATGTAAGCACTGCTCTGCAACAATTAGAACAAGTAGGAGACATTTTTTCTCAGAAAGAGCAGTCAGGCATTGGAACGCGCTGTTCAGGGGGGTGGTGGAGTCACCGTCCCTGGGGGTGTTCAAGGAAAGGTTGGACCTGGTGCATAGGGACATGGTTTAGTGGGTGACATTGGTAGTAGGGTGATGGTTGGACAAGATGATCTTGGAGGTCTTTTCCAACCTTAATTTTTCTATGATTCTATGACATTAAAAAATAAAATAAAAACAAAGCTATTCAAAGCCAAAATGGAAAACATTTACAAGATCACAAATCTTCACATTCCCTGATCCTCCACACAGATTTGTTCATATGTTGAGCTTTGCTTGCACTTCATCCCTACTCTCCTGGTCTTCTCAAATGTTGTTTGCAACTGCCTTTTCCCAAATGGCAACCTGGTCATCATCACAAAGATGTACGAGTCCTCTGTCACATTGGCTGTGTTTGACAATGTCCATTTCAAGTATCCCTTGAATACTGAGGAACAAGGCCTCCCTTTTCTTGATTTTATACAGCCTTTAAAACTTTCCCAAAATTAAATGATATAATTAGTCTCAGTTCAGACCAACCAGTAAGCAAAACCAAATGCAGGGAGCATGTTTCACAATACAGCTAAAGAGAGATGATTTTTCTTTCATATCTTCATTTCAAACTGGTTGATGATACTGGGAGAAGGCTGTCATTATTGAAAGGTTGCTCATTGCTGCTGAATCCCTAAGTTCTAGGATACCTATATACCTAGTCATACACACACAACACATGCAGGCAAAACATATTTAACACCCAATAAAGTTGCCACTGTAGGAGAAACCAGAGATTAATATGGAGCAAAACTACATTATCATTCCACTTAGAAAAGCAGTCCCATCTAGGACAGAAACAGAATAGAATAATAGACCTAGCATGAAGAAAACATGCTCTCACGGTCATCATGATGTGTTGGCTCTGATGATAAATACAGGACCTGCTGTAAACCAATTAAATTCTAGTTAATTGCAAGCTTTTGTTTGTTTGTTTTGATACGGAATTATTTTTTGAGTGTAATCTCCTGCTCTCACCCTTTACCTTCATAACAGCAAGAATACAACCAACACTGCTGACAGATCACAGAGGTTTGCTTAGTAAGTTTACCTGTCACTACGAGCTACGCCAACATTGCACAAATTTGCAACACTTTTCTTGTCTGCAAGTCATCTCTTCACTTCTACAAAGACAGGCATTATTCCCAACTCCCTGTAATTTACAACTGGGTCCATCTTTGCTGTTATGGAAAAATGAACAACTGTAGATCTAGCTGTCAGCCCCTTCAATCTATAGTCATCCAGAAATATTGCTTGCTGTTTTCTTCCCAGGAGACTAGTTAAACAGGAGATCAATTACCTGTCAGTGTTTCAGTTTTGGGTGGATTTTCTTCCATGTGTTCAAATTCATTCCTGCATATGTATTATTAGTCTTTCTTTTAGTAAAATACAGCTATTAATTTTAAAATGACATTTCTTCCTGGAACTTTATACTTGCTGTTGTCACTAACACCTAGATTGCTCAAGCACAACAAGCTAAGAGCTAGCAACACTCTACATTTTTCACTTAAAAAATGTTTATTGAATAGCAATTTTATAGTCAGTTTCTATTCTGCAATTCATCTGCTTATCACTGCTGTACAAGTAGGGCAGAGAAAATTACCACTTTTTCCTACATGAAAAATACAACCACTAGTGTCCAAGATATTAGTTTTTGTTGTTGTTGTTTTTTCCTCCTCATATTAAAACTCAATCAGTAGATGTTTTTCAAAGTTTTTGTTGTCGTAGTTGCTGCTGGTTTTTAGGGAACATAAGTGACCTTTTCCCCCCCCCCCCCAACTTGTATATAAAGGTAAGCCAAACTCAATAAAGCTATTTACTTTGGGGGGAAATCAGGGAAAATGTTCCATGCCTCATTCTGATGTACTACTAGCAACACCCTGGGGATACAGAAAACCCCAGTGCAGACTGCAATACAGTATGGTTAAATAGCTTATGTAAGTACGCGCACCAAAAAAAACCCAGCTACCCTAAAATCACATGCATTTTGTATGTGAGAAAATAAAAAAACTTCATAGAAGGTACTTCTGACTGGATCAGCAACGTCTTCCTCTGATATACACTTGCTAAAAATGACGTAACTTAATACAGAGCAGCTCCAAAGGCAGGCAAGTGGTGCGGAGACACTCGGACCAGTAGTAATGTCTGAAAGGAAGACCAACTTTCAGACATCATTATAACGTGGCAGGATTCTGCACCTAAGCATAGAAAGAAAACATTAGATAACTAGACATTGAACAAATTTCAGAGTTAGGGACTACATTCCAAACTCCCTGGCTACAAATATCTTCCTAGTGGGATCCTTTGTAGTTAAAATTGTCCATCTCTAGCTTAAAGCATATGCAGAGCGAAAGATACTAATGTTTCAAAGCACAATAAAGCTGTGACCTACCATTACCTATGCTGCAGCAATTTTAGAAAGAGCAGTTTAAAATATTGGTAAGAGCTCCCCTTACTGGTCTGCCTTTGAATTGTTAAACCTTCAATCCCAAATCTCTTCTGATGTGAGACAAAGATGGGTAAAATATTAATTCTTTTACACAGGAAAAAAGACTCCGCATTTTATTTCTATCCGCGTGCCTATTCCTTTTCCTTTCCTCATCAGTTCTAAGTCATAAAACCAAAGATAATGTCTTTAAGATGACTTAATTTGGGGCAAATTTGTTCATCTATCATTATAAACTTCTCCAATTTATTGTATCTTAATTTTGTCAGCTTTGCCAAAGTCTGAACTACAGAACAGACAGGGAGACCCAATTCTGCCACACTGAGTAATGCCTCATTTCACAGTGAACTCCGCCACCTTTAATGGGATCATCTGTGGGATAACGAACTAGTCAGTGGGGAGAGAAGATCAGAACCTGCTTTGGAATTGGGAAATGCAAAAAGATTTATTACAAAAAGCTTACTGTTTTTCTTCAATGGCTTATTGTCTGTTTGGAAAAGCAAAAATTACCTCTCAGCCTCTGATTGTATATGTATTTTTACATGTACAGATTATATCAATATATTTTTAGATTCGTTTTTTAGAGGTTTACTTCTGCAGGCTCAGCCTCGGGGCTGACTGAAACTGGACACTTATGGTGATGATGACAACTAAGAAAAGTTAAAATAAGCTATTTCAATGGTGCCACAAAATCCCATTATCTACAAGTCACGGTAAACAATCTTGTCAATGCATAAAACACATTCTCTAGTTTATTCTCACATACTTGAGGTGGCCCCACAGAGTTAACATGAATGAGAAAAAAAAAAAAAAAAACAGTAAAATCTGTCACTATGCTGCATTTAAAAAAAAAAAAAAAAAAAAAAAAAAGACTCAAGATATGCTTTAGAATATACCCTGCAATTCTGCAAAAATTGTAAATTTTTTTCTTAATGTACAGAGCTTGGATAAATTTTTGTACAGCACACCACATTGTAGCCATTTGGCTTTTAGCACTGTGCTACACAGAACAAAAACCAAACTATCATTATACATGGAAGCACATTAAATCAAATAAAAGCCTCATCATTCTCCATTACACATGGATTCAGATGCTTACCTTTTTATGAAGAAACACTGACAGCTTAGCTGTAAAGCGCCTGAATCTGGGTTCTCTCAGTTTTCTTTCAACAGTTTCTTTATCTTTATGCCTACATCCATTCTCTGTAATGTTTGCTTTTTTTTTTTTTTTCCTCCGTTACTGCACTGGACAATTAGTCTCCCTTGGCTTACTGTTGCACTAGAGGGAAGAAAAGGGGTCTTATGTGTTCATACCATGCAAAGAAATTAATTACAATCTGCATTTGTGTTTATGAAAGTGATACTGATCAATCTGTTTAAAGTTAATTACTACTCAAAAGCAACTGTTCACATCAAAAAACACAACCAAGTGAACTTACAAGGTTTTTTAGAACTTCTAAGTATAAGTAATTAGAAGGTAACAAATGAAGTTCAAGTAAGCATCCCTTAGGTGATAGCCCTATGGTGCTATTCCTCCATTAGGCTAGATCATAGAATCCTTTAGGTTGGAAAACACCTTCAAAATCATCAAGTCCAGCCATCACCTTAACACTATTAAGTCCACCACTGAAGCATGCCCCTAAGTGCCACATCCACACATCTCTCAAAAGGCTTCAGGGCTGGGGACTCCACCACTTCCCTGGGCAGCCGGTCTGAATGCTTGGCCAGCCTCTCCACAAAGAGATTCTTTCTGCCATCCAGTCCAAACTTCCCCTGGTGTGTGGAGAAATGGTTAAGTGAAGTAGGCCATGTGAATGTTGAGCAACTAGGAGGTCGCGAGTTAACAAAGTATCGAACACAGCTCATATGAGCCTGAGAAAGTACGTAAATGCGGCCTGGGAAGGAATGTACGTTCTGGGAGGTTTCAGGAAGGTTTCAGGGAGGTTTCAGGTACAAGGACATGATATCTGTTGGTGGTCTGGGAAAATACTAACTGTGTTATTTCGGTGGGAAACTAGCTGATAAAATAGAGAAATGCACTAACCAATCATGAGCTTAGCTTTTGCAATATGTATGAGCTAATTATATTGAATTAGATAAAAGACGACTGAGCTATCCAATAAATCGAAGTTCACTGATCACTCATATTGAGCGTCTGTGTCTTCCTTCCGTTGACAACAAATGTCCTCGCAACAAATGGCGCCCGAACAGGGACCTCGCTGGAGTTGAACCTGCGCTGGAATTGTACCTGCGAGCCACGGTTGGACGGAATACAAGGACCGGTCCTGCAACGCAGCTCAGGAGGTGAAAAGGATTATAAATTGCTGAATCCCTGCATCCGAGGTCTGAAAGGTGAATGGACAAGAAACTTGGAATCCCCGCACCCGCAGCTCGGAAAGGGAGTCCTCGCACCCGGGATGAGCCTATAGAGGGTCCCGCCGGAAAGCGTCGCCGAGGTCTTTGCAAAGGCTGCAACGGTACCGACGTATATAAAGGTATGGAGAGACAAGCGGCGTATGATTTGCTCAAATGCTTTTTAGAAAAGCGGAGCACACAGCTTATAGACTGCAAAAAGGATTTACCAGGATTATTAGCATATGGGGTAGCTAAGGGTTGTTTTATCAATCCTGATACAGTTTTTGAACAAACAGAGTGGCGTAAATTTGGGGACAAATTGTTTGATGAAAATAAGGCTGCTAAAAAATTATTGAAGCCTTGGAGAGCAGTCACTAACGCCTTAGTTATACATCAGGCTGAGCAGAGAGTTGCTGCTGCCGCTACAGAGCGACTGGGATTGCCGGGAAGTGCTGGAGCTGGGGATTGCCCACTGCCGCCTTCAGTGAGAACGATAACGCTGCCTCAGGGGGCTACGGGGCAATGGGAGCCTCCCCCCCCTCAGTCACCGCCACGAGCAGCGCTGCACTCGGAGTTCCGCGGAATCGAACGGCAGCCGACCCTCACCGTGTGGCGAGTCGGCACAGAGCAGAGGGACGGACATCAGGACCCTGCAGCCTGTCTGACGTAACCATGGAAGCAGCGGCGGCTGTGCTGCTTCTCTCTGGCATTCTTTCTATAAGAGGTTTACCTTGCAATGCAAAAGGGATACTAACTGGAGTGTTAATAATTGTATGTGTTATTCTTAAATGTCCAGGTATTTTGTGTTGAAAGTATTTGTGTAAGGGTAAGGTTTTAAAACAAAGTGTTGCAAGTCACTTCAGGAGGAACACAATGAGAGGCAATACTTGTTTGTTTGCTTATCATTCTAAATTATATTCTTGTGGTATGATTGAGGTTGTGGTATGATTGAGAGTGAGATGTGCAAGAGGCCTCTGAGTGTACAATTGTGCTCTGGGTGTACAATTGTGCTCTGGGTGTGCAAGTGTGCTCTGGGTGTGAGTGTGCTGTGTACTGTGTTAGTGAGAGCGCATTTATTGCCATAGTACAGGCTGAAATCATAGGACATTACTGTGGATGGAACAACACCGGGAACATTAGTGTACCATTTGGGGCGTATGGAATAGGTGACACCAATTCGATCTGGTTTCAAAGTCAGGCCAAAGCTTTGCCACCTGGTATGTTTTTAATCTGTGGGGACCGTGCATGGCAAGGAATACCAGCTAGTGCTTTTGGGGGTCCGTGTTACCTAGGACGACTCACACTTTTCGTTCCAGATTTGCACTCGTGGAAGAACTCGACAGGGAGCAGAAGAATTAAACGAGAACTAAAAACTTTGGGTTCTGACTGTAATGGTGGTGTAGAACTGTGGGGTCCAGCAGAAAGATTCTTTGCTTCTTTGGTACCTGGTGTGGGAACTGCACATGCTTTGACTAACATTAATAAGCTTGCTTGTTGGGCTGTAAAACAATCAAATGTAACAACACAAGTTCTTTCTGAAATGTCGCAAGATAGGGAGAGCATAAGACATGCTGTATTACAAAATAGGGCCGCTATTGATTTCTTATTATTAGCTCAAGGACATGGGTGTGAAGATGTAGAAGGAAGGTGTTGCTTTAATCTCTCTGATCATGGGCAATCAATTCACAATCAATTAAAATGGTTAATGGATCATACACAAAAAATTACGATACAGAATAATTGGTTTGATGATTGGCTTAAATCTGTCTTTGGAAATGTAGGGGGATGGATTTTTTACTTAATCAAGGAGGGACTTCGCCTTTTGCTTATAATTATATTGATTATAATTGCTGTACGGGTAGTCTTTAGCTGCTTATCTAGGAAACTAGAACGACTCACAGAGAAGGTGTTTATAGCCCAAAATAAAAACGGGGGAATTGTGGAGAAATGGTTAAGTGAAGTAGGCCATGTGAATGTTGAGCAACTAGGAGGTCGCGAGTTAACAAAGTATCGAACACAGCTCATATGAGCCTGAGAAAGTACTTAAATGCGGCCTGGGAAGGAATGTACGTTCTGGGAGGTTTCAGGGAGGTTTCAGGTACAAGGACATGATATCTGTTGGTGGTCTGGGAAAATACTAACTGTGTTATTTCGGTGGGAAACTAGCTGATAAAATAGAGAAATGCACTAACCAATCATGAGCTTAGCTTTTGCAATATGTATGAGCTAATTATATTGAATTAGATAAAAGACGACTGAGCTATCCAATAAATTGAAGTTCACTGATCACTCATATTGAGCGTCTGTGTCTTCCTTCCGTTGACAACAAATGTCCTCGCAACACTGGCGCACCCTGAGGTCATTTCCTTGCATCTTGTCACTTGATACTTGAGAAAAGAGACAGACACTCACCTCCCTACAACCTCCTTTCAGGTAGTTGTAGGGAGCAATGAAGCCTCCCCTAAGCCTACTTTTCTCCAGACTAAGCAATCCCGGTTCCCTCAGCTGCTCCTCATAAGTCTTGTTTTCTAATTCCCTTTTTCTAGGGGCTTTCAGCTCAGACTGAAGGCAGGATGTTGAGCACCACCTCAACCCCTAGCAGTGAAAGCTCATCAAGATAAAGTGTGCTGCTTCACCAGGAAGCAACAAAGAAGTCTGTCATTTCAGCTCCATTTCCAAGGCTCAGGCAGGGCCTAACCCTAGGCCGGATACCAGCAAAACACAAAACAAAACAAAAACTTCACTAGATATGGATAGAAATGTTAAATTAGCATTTAGAAGACTTGCTAAGGGAGTTGAGCTTGTTCAGCCTGGAGAAGGCTCCAGGGAAACCTTACAGCGGCCTTCCAGTACCTAAAGGGGGCCTACAGGAAAGCTGGGAAGGGACTCTGTCAGGGAGTGAAGTGACAGGCCATGGGGAAATGGCTTTAAACTAAAAGAGATTAGATTAGGTTTAAATTGGACGTAAGGAGGAAATTCTTCACTGTGAGGTTTAGAAGTTAAAAATCCTATGCCTGTTTACTAGGGAAAAAAAAAAAAAAAAGGTATAAGAAGGCAGGCATAAATGTTTATATAGGGTAGAAATTTTACCCCTCTGTATTATACATGCCAATTATTGCTGGAAAACCAAAGCAAATATAACCAAAACTATATACAATAACAATGTCGTACAATTAGCCATGAGAAAAGACAAGAACTGCAACAACTTTACCAGACTCAAAATGAAAAATCACAATACAACTGTAGCACTATTCATGCTAAATAGACAAGTTTAATAGGTGTAATTCAAAGGTTATTTTTCAAATAATGTAATCTGACGAGAAGGATCAGTTACCTTTCATTGAAATCTGGATAGAAAATAAAGTAGGATTTCAAAGAAAGGATAAGACACTTAAATAAACTGTATTAAATTATCATAAAATGTTAAGACACACTATTGATAAGCACCTAAAGAACATTCTACAAAATTACAGTTATGGGGTCAGTATCTGAGTAGTTCCAAGAAAGAGTTTAGGAACCATAAACTCTCTCGTCATACTCTCCGTATTCTCTCTTCAAGACCACTTCCTCATTTGTATAGCTATCAAATTTCAACTTTTTATTTCAATAAAAACACATGGCTGCTTCTTGATCTACATGAGCAGGGAAGCATTCACTTGGGAAAGATGAAACAATCTGGACCCAAATCCATTGTTCTGTACAGAGAGATGGGGGGAAAGAAGGGGCAGGAATGACAATTCCAGGAATTACAAACAGCTCAATTCTATAGGATTAGTCATTGTTCCATGGAAGCCTAAATATATGCAATTTTACAGAACTTTCTTTAGAAAGCTTTTTGATCAAAAGCATCTAATAAAATTTTTCTCCTGAAGCTTCAAAATTCTCAAATGAAAGAAGAAAAACACCTTGCTATCGACTGGATAACCAAAAATGCAATGGTGTGAGAGTCAGATTAAAAAAGCCAACAACCACTATTACTTAAAAAAGCCATTCTATTTACAATTGTTTTTTCCCTGAAAGGGAAGATGGCATCTCTCCAACATCGATGAGCAGCTCTGAAAACCACGCTTTCTTTTGAAGCAATGTCCTAGAAGGCTTTCAATTATAGATGATCATTCATAAATCCAATACATTTGGATATTCTGAATAGGAAGCAGGGTAAGAAAGAAAAAATATAATGCATTATTCTTGTTTCTGTAACCTGTATCTGTCATATTTGTAGCCAGAAATCTTTGCAGGCTTTATCATCATGCACTAGCTGACTTACTGAATAAGCCAGTGTTTAAATTAGTGAGTTACAGATGCAAACTATCAGCATAAAAAAAATGAGGCCTTTTCTTTGTAGGTTTTATCAAACAAGCAACAGAGGAGAAACATACCATCTGAACCAAAAAATATATATAAATCTTTTTTTTTTTTTTCGTAAATAGAACAATGAATTCTTTATTTTCTCCTTCCTGTTCACATAGCTTCTTGCGATTAGGTAGTAGCTTCAGTGAAAAAAAATACAAGCAGTGACATCTAAAGGACTGGTCTCCAATTTACATTCCCCTTTTAACTTGCTATTGTTGATGGAACTAATCAGTTTACAACTCATATGTTATGATGCAGGGTAACAGATTTTGCCTCTACCTGACAAAACCCTAAATTCCCACCAGAACTCCCCAAACCCAGAACACAGAAACCATAGCCTTAGTAAAACTAGACAATTATTATGAGGTATCTGTAAAATGTTTGACAGAAATGTTTGATGTATAAAACTCATTAAATTAAAACAATATCCGATTTCTTCTGACCGTACCTTCAACTTACAGGGATGTTCCATCAAGCACAGATACTTTAACAGATACTCTTTACATTCCATCAGTCACACTATAACCAGATTTCATCAATTCCACAGGAATATAACTTGTCAGGAAAGTTCATATAGCATTCCAAAACTGAAACACCACTCTAATTTTTGGGTCATACCATTTAACAAGATAATCCTAAAGGAAAAAGGGAAAGCATGCATCAAAAAAACACTCTATGCAAAACCTCAAGTATATCATTTTATGGATTTTAATAAAGATACCATAATCTTTCAAAGTGAGAAACAAAATTCAAGAATATTTTGAAAATTATCAGTTTTCTAGAATAGCCACTTTCAGGTAGAACTTACTAACCATAATTTATCTATTAAAACAGTAACAACCCAAGTTATTGAAATTCACTATTCCCAAACTGGCAGTAGTCTCATTTCTCCAGCCTTTTTATTTCTGAGTAATAGGAAAAGAGTTCTGGTCCATCAGCTCGCCCACTCTCTCCTGGAGGAAGTTAACCAACTCGGCTAAAACAAAGACATGAGTTTCATCCAGGTCTTGTATGATGAACTTCTTTCCCAGCGCATTTGACTCATCCAAGTAGAGCAGAAACTGCTTCATTGCTGGGTCGCTGTAGAGACAAACACACATCAGATTCTGTCTCATTGCAATAAGATACAGCTAAAACCAAATAAAAACCCACACCCTTTTAAGACACTTCGAAAGTTGTTTGGGAAATAACACTAACGTCAAGAGCTGCTCACAATCTTAAAATAAGATTATGAAGCTTTTGAAACAGTTGTTTCTCTGGAAATAAAATTGTTTTGGTTACTGTAGAGATAAAAACATAATTTATAACCATGTCGAAAAAGAATGGGCTGCTTGATTAGCAGAGAAGTGCCACTACATTGCATTTACACAAGTAGCTTAAAAAAAAAAAAAAAGCCTCACCTTAACAAGGTGAGTTTAAACTTACATTTCTGTTTTCAGAAATAGCACTTTGAAGCACATTTTTGTGTAAGTGTAACCAAAACCCAGCAGAACAAACACCTTGAAGTAGAATATCATAGAAAGCAAGTGGTCACATGGTCGTATATGAACTGTACATTTACCACTCCAACTAACAGTCTCTTCTTTTTCATGATATCACCTTGGAAGTTAAATGTAAGTGTATAGGAGAGAACATTTCAGAAGCATGCAAATTACATAACTGAGATGGATGCATTATACTGAGCAGCTAGATAAAGAAAAAGTAGCTTCAAAATATAAGCTTTGATCCACTGCAATTTTGAAGAATTGAGACATAATATTATTTTCAGTTTTTTTTTTTTTTAAAAAAAAACAAAACAGGAAAGGAATGGGATTTGGTAACACTTCGTATTGGGTTGCAATAACTGGAGCATGAATATGTGCAGGAAATTGCAGTTGGGTAGCTCAGAACACTTTAAAATTATGAATGTGGTTGTTTTGGCAAAGTAGTAATTGGCAACGCCATCTCAAAAGAATTCCTTGGTCAATTGTCTCTTTTAAATGCAGTATAAGGATCAACATTCCCTCACCTAAGATAGATACGACAATAAAGCCATACACTATGAAACCAAACCCCTCTCCATGCTCAGCCACCAGCAACTCAAAAAGCAATCGTTAATATTAGCCTCAAACTTGTACAAGTATGATTAAAACAAGGTAAGTCCGTAAAGTACAAAATAATTTTGAGGCAAGGAGAATGTGAAAGTCTGTAATCTCCATCTTCTTTAGCAAAGTTATTCTTTATGTGTTCTGGCATGTAAGAAGAGAAGTAAAAGATGACACAAAAGATTTAAGAAAAATCAGATACTAGAAATATGTGGTTCCCAGCCTTCTTCCACACCCCCTTTTTGACGGGTGCAGGGAGGTTTCTTTTTGCTTGTTTCATTCAGCTGTATCTTACCAACATGCTACTGGTACTAGATGGCACTTGTCCTAATTGGTATGACCAGTCCGATGTTAGGCAATACGCAGACTGATTTTTACATAATCAACATTCAGAGCTGTAATCAGTGCCAGTAGAAGTATACTACAGGACAAACACTGACCTTGTTCAGTATCTGAAGGTTATAACCCTTTATATTTTGTCCCAAGAACAGCTTAGCTATATACTGGAATAACATCGAGAAAGACCTACCCAGTATCAGCATTTCACTGTTTTGTTTGTGTGATTTAAACATTCAGAAGCATCTTTTTTTCCCCACTCTCTGCCTACTTGTTTTCTTGAATACCCTCAAAATTTTGGGTTGTAAAAAATTTATATCTGAAGCGTAAACAAGAGGACAGTTTTGCAAGAATCTTGCATTCTCTTCTAGGATGGAACTTTGTGCCCAGTCAGTGGCTACCCTTATGCAATGCCGGGGAGAAAACAAGAAACATCCAACACAAAGATTGGTTTCCCAAGGGCCTGTTGAAACTGTAATAACAAACAGCGTAGGGTTGTTATCAGATAGAAGATTCCTTTCCCTTCCAGGGAGGATGATTAAGTTCCATTCTAACACTAACAGGAAAGTGGCCATGAGGCTGTACAAGAAGACTGATCTTTCAGTATATGAAAAACAAATAAGGTGCAACACACAACACTGTACTAACTGTGTGGGGTATTAAAACTTCTTGCTTTGTTGGTCAGTAATTCTGCTTTGGGCACCTTTACATAATCATCGAAGCACTTACATAGTCATATAGACACTTTCTTGTGTTTGGGTTTGTCAACATCCCACAGTGGGGACAAATTTGAGCAGATAAGCTTTTTGTTATGGTAAAATTCAGGCCTGAAGCTGCTCACACACAGCCATGAGATATCCAGACGTGAGCTGGCCCACGTCCAGTCAGCCTGGAAGTTAATACAGCAAGCACACCATTGCTTCTGCCCTTTTGCTGTTATATCCTGTAAATATGTTTACAGTTTAAGCATACAGCAGATATATTATGCCATGTAGTGATAGGTAATGCCTCCAAAACCCTCCTTTAATGTGGAGGCAAGCAATTACCAGATCCTTAGTCTAAACTGTGTTTAAATAGATGCCCTGTGCGTGTGTCAACAGCTGACTGGTACACGTTACACGAGTGCTACTCCTAGAGCATGGCCTACAGAGCCACACACCAGCCCTGCGTGGAATTTGGGCTGGAATTAACGAAAATAAGGGTGGAAAATTATATAATTTCCCCTCCAGAATCACTAAAGGGACGACACACGGCCCAGGCGCCAAACCACCACACACTACGTGTGAGGAAAGTGTGACGGTGGAGAAACAACAGCGGAAAGGCAGCGTTTATGTGGAAAATAACAAAACCCTGGGAGGAAAACCCCGCGGCAGGGCGCGGCGCCCTCACCACTCGATCAGCACGCCCTTCAGCACGTTCACCATCCTCGCAGGCTCTCGCACGGCTCCCGGGAGGCACGGGCTGGGCTCACACAGGCAGGGCCGGCCTGGAGGGACAAGGAGAAGGAGATGGAGACGGAGAAAGGAGCCGCGGTCGCACCCGGCACCCCGCCACCCGCCCGCCCTGAGCGAGGCGGCTCTGAGGGGTGCAGCGCCCTCAGCCCCCGCGCGCCCCCGCCCCCGCCCCGCACGCACCCTCAGGCGCGCACGTCCCCGCCGTTCCGGCCGCGCGCGCACTGCGCAGGCGCCGGGCCTCGCCCCGCGGCTGTGAGGGGCGGGCGGGCGGCTCCTGGCGTCACGGCGCTGCGCCGGGGGAGCGGCGGGGCCGGCGGAAGGTAGCGGGGGGGCGGGGGGCAATGCAGGCTGTATTTGATATATGAACACCCGTATTTTCAACATAATCGTTGGCTAAGTGTGCTAAATATCGGTAGCGGCGTGGTTTAAGCCTGTTTGCGCAGATTCGCGTAGTATTTCGCCGTCAGCGTAAGCGCGTCGATGCGAACGCTCAGATTTCACCTGATAAAATGTCAATTTCGCAGCAACAGATTCGTGTGTTTTGCGATTTGTTGTAAATGTTTAACGTTCCCGGTGGATTTCCGAGCAATTCTTGCACTGAAAATTCATTCAGGCTGTTAGGGATTTGGGCAAAGCCTCCAGCAGAAGCAACACGCACCATTTGGTTGTTGTTGTCGGTAGCCAAAGCAAACCTGTATGTTTTTGTAACTTTAGGTAAGTTTTTCTTCTATAGATAAAACGTAAAGGCCTAAATTGAATTGCCCTGTTTCTTAATGCTTCACAGCTATGCTTCCACAGGAGCTCCCTGCACAGAGGTTAAAATGAAGCCTTCATTAACTGTGGAGTTTTTGTGTTCTTGAAGTGTGTTCTGTCAGCAAAATAAACGCATAAATGTTAGTCTGATTTGCCCTTTAATGACAAAACTATGTTCTTGGAGCCTAGGAAGTCAAAATAATAGATTTTGACTGCGTTTTGACTCAAAGTAATACATGTGTTAAGACAGAATCAATTAAATCAGGCCTTTAAAACCAGTCAGTTACTGAGCTGTGTTAAAATGTGTGTTATACCGAGTGCTGTCTTCATGGAGATGTGACCATATCTGGTGTTTAAGGGAGAGTTACTAAGAAGTAGGAAAAGAGAAGTTAATTGGGGAAGCATACTTACTAATACCAACAGTAACACGTAATTGCATGAAACACTGCTGTAGACTTCTGTGATTGAAGTGCAGCCTGTTAAATTCAGGAGTTTTTAGACAAGTTTAATTAGAGTGTTTTATGTCGAGCAAAATGACATAAATTTGGTTTATGACCTTTGCTGTTTATTACAACCTTTATTATTGTGACCTTTGCTGTAAAAAGACTGGGGGGGGGAAACTACGACAGGTTTTCTGTTGTAATTCTCAAATCAATAATTACTTTTTAAAAATTATTATTATTTTTAACAGAATGTCAGTGGCTGCTTACTGTATATTTTGCTGTAGACAGATAACCTCTGGTCCACCCACCCAAAAAACCTTACCCTGGAATGACATAAGTAAGTACAGTTTTGTAAGTATCGTTCACTGGTGCTAATAAAAAGGGAAGAAATCTGTATTGGCATACTGCTGTGCATAATTAAATGCTACAAAAAGATCTAAAGCTCTGCATAATTTATGATCAGAAGCTTTTATTTGCCTGACCTGGATGTCTGCTTCTAACCTCGCATAGCAATATTAGCAATAACGATACCAGGATGTTACATGGATGATGAGAGTTTCCCCAAATTACAGTCTTAAACTTAATTTTTCATGTTTTTTTTTTTTTTCTTTCTTTTTTTCTTAACCTACAGTGCAATGAAACCATTGTATCTATAAACTGTTAGTCACAGGGCAACCCTTGAATCAACATTTCAATGTCTTTTGTTTCTTTCTCCTTATTTACTGATTTTAGTTCTACAATCTTCTCTGCTAAGTTCTGCTTTCTTTAGTGCCTTCTGTATAGAACTAGAATTCTTACAACTCTAAAGTTTATTTTCCAGCACTAAAAGATAGGACATTTCCACTTCTGCTTGACAGGAAGCACTGCATTTATTTATTTATTTTCTCCCTCTTCAAACCCTCTCTGCCAGCTATTTCTTCAGCATGTAGCTGCCTCTTGTCTACATGCCAATATTCTTAAAGCGTTGCAAAGGCAGAACCTGCAGAGAGTGGGTATGGGGCAAACCTCCCAGTTCTTGCTGAAGAAAATCAGTTTTTCATGATAGGTGAGATATGTTCTGTTGGGTTTGCTGCTACTGTTATTAATAGAGTTGTTCTGGATTGAGATCCTTACATCTAGATAATCAGCTGAACTCTGTCCAGGACAAATACTTCAAACCTGACAGGAATCTTTGGATTTAAAGGGAGATTGCTGCAAGGGGCGTGCATTTATTCAACTCTTTCCTTTATAATTTTTTTTTCCTAATGGAATTATTTGAAATATATATTTTCTTAGGGTGATTCTGCAGGGCTTTTCACATATAGTGAAGAAACACCCAAGTAATGTAAGGAAAAGTGAACTTAAAATAACATGGAGTCTCAAGTGAATGCTAGTGATATAGACAGAATTTTTACTGTTAATTCCTGTACCTAGACAATGAATAGGTAATAGCATTCAAAGTACATAGCATTGATGAGATGCATTTTATTGCTGAGTTTAGGAGAGCAGGAAATTCTAACTGAATCATATTTTCATTATTTTTAAATTCAGGTAGAGATTTCCCGAAAGCCATAGAGAAATAGAAAAACATTAACAATCTTACTCTTAATTACTGAAATTCTTACTGTTTGGTGGTCAAATGCTAACTATTTGTATTGAGATGATACACATGACTTTGATGTGATTTTTTTCATTTTTCAAGGAAAAGTTGCAAAGGTAACTGGATCTCTTGTACTAGGGTAAGTTGTAACTAACAAGTTTATATGTAACTTATGTATACAGTTAAAATTTTAATTCATGTTACTTTCAAAAAATGTGACTATTATGTAATGATAGAATATAGTTTTGAAGCATATTCTCTGGTAATTATTATTTTATTTCATTTTTTTCTATGCTGTGCTGAGTTGAAATAATTTGTAGACTCATGTATTTGGTAAAATCTGATCTTTTTGAAGAAAGAATGATTTATAATAAAATGATAACATTTTTGCGGTGGTTTTTCTTTTTTAAATAATATTCATGTACAGTTCTCTTTTATTTAAAGAGGTTTTGTATTCATTACATATGAAGTTCTGTCCTTAAAGAAATTACTCCAAATCGATACTCAAGCTATACATCAAGAAAAACTAAAATCCCATGTATATATACGAACATCTTCTCTAAATCCAAGTGAATATCAAGGTAAGATACGTAATTGTTCGGAATCTAAAAATAAAATTTTAAGAGAATAGATTATTTCTGGAATTCACCTTTATATCAAGGAAGATATATTTCTTGAGATCTGTTACAAAAAATAATATCCTTCACAATGTCACCTAATGTTTTTTAAGCTGCCAGCTGTTTTTTTTAATATAGTCCTATATGCACTTTATATATAATGTACTTTATAGCTACATTATAGCTACATGTATGTATGCATATATATATATATATAAAAAATAAAAATACCTGAAAATACTCTTGTAGGGATCACATACCATGCCAGAAAAGAAATCCATAAAGCAGTGAGGAAAATTCTAGAAGCAGAAGCTAAACTCTTCTGGAGACCTTTTAATGGTAGGTATTAAAGGCACAGCTTTATCCATGAATTATGATTTTGAATGGTAAAACCTAAGCCTTTTAGAAGGTAAAATATTTTTTCTTAAAAACTTAGCATTTTATATTGTGTTTGAAACAGTGGAAATATTATTTAATAGCTTTTAATATAACTTCCTGTATTAATACATAATATTGATTTTATATGTACTGAAACCATTCTTTTTCTTTAAGTAAGTAAAGTGATGATTGCGAAGAGCTTTGTAGAAGAAATTTGAGATTGCTTTTCTGTTTCAGAAGAGATTTGAAGCTTACGATGCCAAGTTAATATTTGATACCCAAATGTCATATACAAAGGATTTTTTTCAGGGAGTGTAGTGATAGAACAAAGGGTAACAGTTTTTAACTGAAAGACAGTAAATTAAGATTAGGTGTTAGGAAGAAATTCTATATTGTAAGGGTGGTGAGGCCCTGGCACAGGCTGCCCAGAGAAGCTTTGGATGCCCATCCCTGGAGGTGTTCAAGGCCAGGCTGGATGGGACTTTGGGCAACCTGGTCTGGTGGGAGGAGGGTTGGAATTAGATGATCTTTAAGGTCCCTTCCAACACTAACCATTCTGTGATTCTATGAAAGGTGTTTTGGAGTTGAAATAATTGCTAAAATTTCCTTTTCAAAAAGCATGTTATTCTTTCATCAGAATTGCCAACATTAACTAAAAGCAGCATGGTCTTTTTATAAAGGCATGTGTCACTGTTTTTTAAGAGGAATTTAAAATAAGAAATTCAATTCTAATTAAGAAATTGCTCCTGAGGCATACTATCTATTCTCATGTAACTATCTGTTAAATGGTTATAACAATAAGTACCTCCAGTATAGTGCTATGAAATTAATTGTTCAAGGTCAGAGCCTCAGAGCTGCTCACCGTTTTCAGCTCTTACTGGAAGCTGGTAAATCTGGTTGGTGAGTGCCAGCCAGTACGTGTATGTAGCAGATACACAGAATACCAGGTTGATGACATTAAACCGAATTAAAAACATCCTATTATAATTTAAAGATCAGCATTTTACTATTGTAATTCTGTCATCATTTATTGTACCAGTTTAATGTTAAAATATTACAAATTATTGTTAACAGCTAATATTGAAATATTAGAAGGAACGGATGTTTTTATTCAATGAATAGAAACATGGCTGTTAAAATGCTATTTAATAATAATAATTTTGTTTTAATTCCTTTTCTGGTAAAGAACACTTCAGTACATTTGATGGAGAAGATCATGAGTGTGCCTTATGGCTCCTCTTGAAAAGGACTCAGTCAGAAAACAAAGAGGTCCGACTGCAGGCTGTACAAGATCTGGCGAAGAACACTCACTGGCATGGTAATGTATGCTGATGTAGTTTAATTCAGCTCAGAAACTCAACGAGTCTCAGTTAGCTCCTGCAAATCGGCTGCCAACACCAAAAAAGGCCGGTAGCTGTGAGGAGGGTAATATGTTCTGTAACTTGGTCTAGAATGTGTTTTTATTTACATGTGAAGCAATTTTTTTTCCTAATACCCTCATACAGAGTATGTATCGGCAGCGCAGGCCTCTCTCTGCTTCCCCACCAGTGAGATGCAATCACCAGTTAGAATGATGTTGCCTTGGTGGCGGAGAGCAGTTCCCGTTTGTTAGTTCTTGGGTCTTTCTGTTGGGTGAACCCAACAGAAACTGCTGTTTCACCTTTTGGAATTCGTGACTCCAAAATCAGAGCTTATTTAAGTAGTTTGTAGAGATGTTATTCTGTTTTCAAGTACAGTTACAAAATGGATCAGAAACCACATTTAAAACCAAATGACATCTTTACAGTCAGTTTTAACCTTAACACTGAAGTTCTTTTACTACAGATTATCAGTATGGTACGGTTGCTCAAGCCTGTGATCAGAGGACTGCCATAGGTTTGGCTCGATCCAAAGATGTCGATCTTCGCTTTTTCCTGCCTCCACCATCACTGCCAAAAACGAAGAATGTAAGTAAATGAAATGTAGGTATTAACTGATTTTTGCTTACTTGTTTGTGACCATACTGATTGGAGTTCTTGAGGAGAAAATTGGTACTGAAATGAAGACCAAAACACAAAACTATAATATAGTGGTACACCTCTGGAGTATATCTGTATTAGTGAATGGTGTGATGCAACAAGCTAGGAACGGGGGTTTGATCAATTATTCAGACATACCGTCAAAGAAAATTACACGTTCAGCAGCAGTGAAGCTGGTTCCAGTCAACAAGTCTGATGCATGCTCTGCCTGTCTGTACCTGACAGGCAATGCAAAGCAGTATTATATTAAGTCATCTCAGGTTGCCTTGTTGATTCTGACAGAATCCTACATCTAGAGAGCACTCCTGGAGGACCTTGCATCCTCTCTGTGCTAGTGTGGTGCTCTGAATAGTGCTCTGGCACGCAGCTGTAACCTTGGCTATGTAGGTATGGAAACCGTTTTGAGTGTACCATATGACTGCAAAGTGCAGGTGCAAGGCAAATTTGCTGCCTGGAAAAATTCATCCAACGTGTTGAGTTACCAATATAGTAACACCTGCTTTTCACCAAAAAATCTGTCTCCTTTTGATATTTTAAGCTACTTATTTTTGCATTTAGAAATCATAGAAAGTGCTTGGAGATGAACTTTGCTGTTATTACTATGAACTAAGCTTTAACTGATTTATCACAGTCCTTGTTAGATCTAATTGAATAGTATTCCAACAGAAAGTTCAGTTAGTGTGATTTTTAGCTGCAGAAATGCTTTGTACTGTGATACGGTGATGCAGATCAATCAGTTAAGCAAATTTCTAATGTCTAGAACAGCTTTAAGTTACCTGTCTTAAATTCCTGAATGCTTTCAGAGACTCTGAGTTGGAGATACAGTTCTTCCCCATCCTCTTTATGTACAGTGATGTCTACCTGACTTGTTTTCTTTATATCTAGGCATGCTATAGGCCCACCTCTTTTTTTTCCCAGCTTTTGGCTACCAATGTATTGCATAGATTTGACCTTGCTTTGGTTTTATATTAATCGCTAAGAATGTATATATGATGGTTTGAGCAATCCTGGCTTCAGGTCAGCTTCTTAAATACACAGAATTGGCACACAAAGCCTAAGATAAGAAGCCTAAGATACTGTCATAGAAGAGAATCATAGAACCATCACTGTCATAGAATACCTGTACATTTTAGACAATAAAACTCTGAAAATCAGCTTTGATTGGTAGTGACTTTTTTCCTTTATTATTTCTGTAACATTACATGATGGTGGATCTGTACCTGTCAGTCCTGAGGTACTAGGTTATACTAGTATATGGTTGTGTATATGCTTTATTTTTACAGCAGTATGATTGCTGGGTGATTGGAGTTACAGATACCAACCTGTTACTTAGGTAGTTGAAGGAAATCATTCTGTCAGCAAGTGTTGCTCTGCACATCAGACACATCTCCCATCTCTGTAGCAAGAATTAGAGTAACTAGAAGTTCTATGTCTGTGTGCAAATAAAATTACTTTGTTGAATCTGTTCTCCTGTCACCTACAATGGATTACTAAATAAGTACCTGTATGAATATTTTGAAGGTTAAAATAGTAGTAGTGCTTGTAGTTTTGACTAGTAATTTACACAGCCATTTTAATACAGCAGCATCAAAATTACTGTGTAGGTATGGGTGAACTTTTAAGCTTATTGTGCCAAGAGCATCCCATTCTTTCTTTTTCCCTTCCACACTTACTAGAAAAAGGCCACCAAAGTATGAAGCTTAAATCTTATTTTTTATCAATCAATTGTCTGGTTTTAGAATTACCATTCTTCAAAGTTTTTACAGGAGTATAACTATTAAACCCAAGTTGCAGAGCACTGAAGTCCAGGCCATATTAATTTAGCTGCTTGAATTATTTAAGATCTTTTTGTTCTTCTGTATCATGTTTTGTTTCATGCTTTGGACAGAATTAACAGTTATTTTATGTTTACTTCTCACAGGATTATCTCATAGAAGATCAGCTTCGCTTGTTATTAGTGTCTTTACCTCAGACCGATCTTGATCCATGTGTCCAGTACTTCACATCTCTTGCTTTACGTGAAAGTAGTCAGACTCTTGCTGCTCAAAGGGTGAGTTTCCATCTGCAGAACAGAACTATTTGGTTTCTTTGTTCCTGCAGAGCTCAAAGATACAAACCTATTTCCTTATTTTTGAGCATTGTAAGAGGAAGAGGAATACAGAGACATTGTGACGTTACTACTTAGTAAAATCTCTTCTGTGTACAGTCAGTGTGTTTGAAAGGTTGTTTATTTTTCCCAGCTACACTAGTTGGTCTAGTAAGAGATGATATCTTTATCTACAAGCCTTCCATAAAGCAGGTATTTCAGCATTTTATCCAGAATACTTCCTTCCCTTTGCAGTATTCATAAAGTGATGTTTCACATTTCATCTTACCGTTGTTTGTTCTTTTGTTAAGAAGATTCAACTGTCATATTGTAATAACGATGTCTAACAGGGTTTATTTAGAGATTTCAGAGTGCAAGAACTCTTTCTTTCCTATGACACAAACAATATGTAATATTTTTACACTGAGATTCTATTATTGTTTACACAGCAAGGGCTCTTGCTACAAAAAGATCTCTGGTAAGGCCACACTTGGAAACATTTTGCATAATCATACTGTCCTAAAAAATCATAGAATCATTAAAGTTGGAAAAGACCTCCAGGATCACCTGGTCCAACTGTCCCCCTACCACTAACATTATCCACTAAACCATGTCCCTGAGTGCCACATCCAACCTTTTCTTAAAATTGTTCTTTCTCAAAGTTATGCTGATCTTCCTACTGCGTGATTGAGACAGACTGGGCTTCTGAGACTATGCTAAGTGTTGAAGACCTTATTTTCCTCCTCTTCTCATTCTTGAAACTATGGAAGTCTAGCTGAAGTCTGAATCTCTCTTCCTTACCATTAAGCAAACAAAAGATGACATTCATTAACGTGAATAAAATCCTACATTTTTCTCCCTTTATTGTATGTTTTGAAGTTAATAGACTATAGAGGCTTCTGATTGAAAATCTATTTAATATTTTCAGTTAAAAATAGACATTTTTATGGCATGCTGCTGTATAATTTGTACATTTAAAAATGCGTATATGCTGAGCACTCTGTAGCAATTTCTATAGATCATTACACACTTAACATTTTACTTTAGAAATGCTCATTTTATGTAACCATTTGGAATGTGTTATCATTTTTACTGATACTCATTTCAGGGAGGCTTATGGTGTTTTGGGGGAAATGGACTTCCATATTGTGAGACACTGAGTAAAATTCCTTCGGAGACAGTAGAACTCTTCTGCTTGCAAGCTTTAGTGCAACATTCTAAGGTAATATTTCTACAACTGAAAATCTACATTTATAAACACTCCTTTCTAAGGCTCCCATGTACTGGGAAGGAGTTACTTTCTTGTCTCCTACCCCTCATCTATTTGTAAGAGCTTTCAGGCAACTGAGACTGATATGAATCATGTGGGTAAGTTATCTGTAAGTTCTGTTTTTATTTCTAATTAGCCTGGAAAAGTTCCCCTGTAATATGTCTGCATACGTCCGTAAGTCCTGCTGACTTAGTGCTTTAACAAGTGCAGATGATTGTTCTGCTCAGACTCTTGAACTTTACTTCAGCTGCCAAGTGGATGGCGATCTCGTCTCCCATAGATCCGGAGGAGAGTAGAGCGATGATGCTCAGCATCTTTCAAGTTGTCAATCTGTAGAAAGCATGCTTGTAATTTAACATATTAAAATATTTACTCCCTTTTTGACTACGACATTATAAATGCTAGATTAATAAGAATTTTTATGTAGTAAGGACTGTGTATGGCATCAGCTCCTAAAAGCTCCCTATTTCCTGTATTAAAAGCATCACAGAGAAACCTTTTGCAGAGCATCTACTTATTGCTGTATTTGTTATATGATGCCAGGTTTCTTCTCACTGTGACAAAATTGAAGCTCAAGGAGGCCTTCAGCTGCTACAGAGGATATACCAACTACGTAAAGATTCTGCAAAAATACAGAGGAACATAATTCGTATTATTGGAAATATGGCTTTGGATGAACGCCTTCATTCATCCATAGTACGTGCAGGTAAAAGGAAAGAAAGCAAGTGCAAGCAGGCTGAGTGCTACGTCTCTATTCTAAATTTTTCAGTGGATTCAGCACTATTGTGAAATGCAAAGGACTGTGTTAATGGTGTGTCTTCTATATATGTTTTGTGTGTGTGTCTCTCTTGTTTGTTTGTTTTTACACAAAACATCCAGATAGTTTAGACTGTCGATTTAAAAACTTCTGTATGCTGTCTAGCCAATAAATGTCAGTGCTGCAGAGGTCTTTAATGAATGGTGAAAACTTGGACATTTTTGATGTTTGGTTCAGGTTACTAGCAAAAGTCTTTTGAATTTCCTACTCTCACAGATCATCTACCTTATAGATATTACATTTTAAATGACAGTGTTTTAGTCTCATGAAGGACCAGCTTGTAGTCCTCACATTTTGGAATAAAGTAAAACATGGCTTCCCACTCTCCCTTGCTTTTGTTAGGCAAGTAACTTCTGGTAAGCTTTGCTCTGAGGCCCCTTCTATTAATAACCCTTAGAGATTAGAGTGAAGTTCTTCCTTCTTGTTCTGTACCAAACAAACAATTCCCTATGTTTTGATAGGAAAGAATAAAAAGAAAAATGGGAAACATAAATATTCTGCTTTTTGTATGCATCCAGGCTGGGATCTACCTCTTAACCACGGTGTGCATTTTTGCAAAAAGGAGAAGTAGCAGAGGTACAAGGAAAGATAATGAGGATGACTGAAAATTTGCAATGTCTGTGGTGTAAAGAACAAATGACAAAGACACTTTTCCTGGAAAAGAAAACTGAAGGAGAATATGGTGAAGATTTGTAAAGTGCTCATTGGGGTAGAGAAGGCAAAGGGGGAACGATCATCTGCTGTTTTTTGTAATGCAGGACCAAAGACTCTCTTACATTGTTTGTTTTAACTTCTGATAATTTAAAATAGTATTTTTTTTTTCCATATAACATATAACCAAACTCAAACTTGATACAAAATATTGTGGTTGCTGAAGACTTGCAGAGCTTTGAAAAATTGATTAGAAAAATTAATGGAAAGAAAAATGCAGAGATGCTGTCTATATCTCAGAAAACCCCGAGCTGACTGCAGAAAGCTGAGAAGTTTTAGTGGAAAATCAGCATTATCTACTTGTCCTTTTATTGTTCTTTTATCTTTCCACAACTGCCATTACTGCTGTCTTAGAGGACAGCTGGGACTGCAAAGGCCTTTGTTGTGAGCTGTAGGACCATTCTTATGTTACTGTGGTGACTGATGAAACCATATATATAGAGGAAGAGATCAAAACAGAAGAGCAAGGAGGTCTGTGGGACAAAGCTGTTAGTATAAACAGAATTTTAGACTGAACTGGACTCCAGAGATGAGCAGCTAGATGCTGCTGATGATGAGCCGTTAAGACTTGCCATTTGTTGTTGGGTGATGCATGGGAAGGAAGAACCTCTGCCCCGTGGAGAAGGACTTGGGAGTACTGGTGGATGAAAAGCTTGATGTGAAGCAGCAGTGGGCGCTTGCAGCCCAAAAAGCCAACAGGGTCATGGGCTGCATCAAATGAGGAGTTGTCAGCAGATCACGAGAGGTGATTTTCCCAGTCTGCTCAGTCCTCATGCTGAGACTGCACCGTGGTGGAGAGGAAAGCAGAGGCAGAGAAAGAGCAGGGGAACCTGGGGACTGCCAGGAGCAGCGTTGCTGTCTCTCCGTGAGGTAGTTGGAGTGTGAGAAACCAGAACCGTTACAGTGGTAGGAGACAGAGATGAGCCTGTGTAACTTCTGGTGCCTGTGGGCTCCTTCATGTCCTGCTGCTTGTGCATCATGTTCTCACAGCTGTTTTAGTTTGCAGCCTAACCCCTACCCAGTTATCTACCCAGTTATCCCCTGCTGAGGATGTTTTCTGCAAGATCTTTGGCAGCACTTAAAATATTCTTCAGTCCACTCTAGGAGCAAGCTTATTTTTAATTTAGGAAATTTTTCTTCATGAAAAAATTTTATGTCAAATTTTCACCCTTTTCCCATTTTGTGTGGATGTGTGCTCTGAATATTTTGTTGGTTGTTGTCTACCTAGGTTTTAATGTTTTTTCCTCATTCATCACAGATCCATACAATCAATCTGACTCAGTTTTCTCTTAACACATTTAAATGCTGTATTTGTGTGTGTGTGTGTGTGTGTGTGGTTGTGTAAAAGATATTCCTTTGCATTTCTCAGTAGTCTATGAACATATTCATCCATATCTAAGAAACTGTAAGTTTTGTTAGGTGAGATACTATAAAGTGTCTGTTTTTTCTGGAGTTAGCTATGACTTAAAACTTTGAGGAATGTATTCAAAAGTTTCTGTCACTTATTCTCTTATGTTTGACAAATATAAATAGTATATTATTGTTAGAATAGTAAATAATAAAACCCTTTAATTCCCTAAACAAATTTTGCACACTCTGGTATTTAAAATTAGAAATGGCTGTTCACAGCAAGCATCAGTTTTTCCACCTGCCATGATTCCGGTGGGTTGTTTTCTTTTTCCTGTGATTCAAGTTTCATTTTCTCTTGGGGACATTTCTGTTTGCTGTCTTTCTTGCATCTTACCTGCAAAAAGAGAGTTGAGATCTGTTCTCTCTCTGTGACTACTGTGCTGACCTGCTGATGCACTTTATTTTCCTTTGGAGGAGAGGTTCTGCTTCTGATCATAAGCTGAGCAGTAGTAAAATACATTGCCTCCTCACCACTCTGGATTTTTAATAGTAGCATTTCCACTTACCTAGCGCTGGCTTTCCTGCAGTAAAGAGGAGTGGGTTGAAATAATTTGATGTGATATTACCACTCTTATGTTCTAATGTCTATTTTCACAATTACTGCTTTTGAAGGATGATATTTGAGTTCTCTTGTCTGGCTGATGTTTCTAATTAGTTAACCCACTGCTTTATTTTTTCAATGTAGGTTGGGTTTCTGTGCTTGCTGAAGTAATGAAATCCCCACATGTCATTCAGTCTTCTCATGCATCCAGAGCTTTGGCTAATCTAGACAGAGACACAGTACAAGAGAAGTATCCAGATGGTGTTTACATCTTACATCCACAATATCGTAGCAGGTAAAGCGGAAGAAATTGTGCGTGCTGGACTTTTAGTTACTTGCTATAACATTCAGTTAAAACTTCAGAAGAGTTGAGTGAGAATGCAGCTGTACTCCTGTCACTTGCTCCTCTGGCTTTTCAGTGGGTTGAGGTGACTTTGATTTAGATCCTCAAATAAGAGAACAATGGAAGTGCTTTAGAGCAGCTCATAGCTGTGAGAGGAGTATTATTGTGTTGCTTGGAAAATCCAGACACGAATCATGAGATGAATTATTGCTTTGCATACGTTTAACCTTTGCACTGGCTGTCTTCTGAGTCACAGTGCCCTGCAATTATTCTCCTGGCAGCTGCACGTTGGCCTAGGCTGCAGTAAAAGAAGCCTCACCTTCTTTTAATAGTGATTGTTCATCAGCTTCTTTTAGTAGTGATTGTTGATCTGGGACTGAAGCAGTCTCCAACGTGGTATGTCACTTAGTAACTATTATTCCCTGGGTCATTGGTGCTACTCACTGAATACAGGGGAGTCAGTTAGTGAAAGTCTTAATTTGATGACAAAGCAGGAACTACTAAGCTGCATCAATAGTAGGTGCAGAGAACGGCATTTTTCGTTATGGAAATATATGAAATAAGAGGTTGGTACTTTCCATACCTCTTTCTGTATAGCTCTTCTGGGTGGATCCCTGTTGTTTGTCTTGATCTGAGTATCCTCTTTGAAATATCATGAACAACATGTCATATTTCATAAGACAGGTAATCATGTATGGTGTTAGAAATAGCATTTTGGTACCCCTTAGGTTAAATGTTTTGTGTAAATTTAATTTGCTGAAAGAATATGTACCACGCATCTCTTTAAAAGTTCCTTTCTGTATCAGTCAGCCCATCAGAGCAGATATCCTTTTTGTTCACGGTCTTTTGGGAGCAGCATTTAAAACCTGGCGACAGCAAGATGTTGACCAGCCTTTGGATAAAAAGGCTTCAGAAGTGGAAGAGGAGTACAGCCAGTGCTGGCCAAAGGTAAAAAAGGAAAAAAAAAAAAAAAAAAAAAAAAAAAACAAAAAAAAAAAAAAAAAAAAAAACAAAAAAAAAAAACCCACACATTTTCACATACAATTGATGTTTTCTCTTTAAGGAGAAATGATCCAGACAATCTAGAATTACGCTGTCTGGCAGTTGTCTATTTTGAATCAAATGACTTTTAATCTGTTATGCAAGTAGCACTTTTTGAGTTCCTCATACGTTTTTGTTAGCAAGCTGAAATCTTGAGCAGGTTGTTCTTGCAAAGGAAAATCCCTGCTAAAGTTAGGGGTGTCAACATCATTCTGCTGGTGAAACAGGAGGCAATGTCCACCTACCTCATGGTCTCATTCTTTTTGATGGAATGTTACTGCTTGGAAAGATACAAAAAATTACATCTTTAAACAAGTTAACTATGTTTTCTTATGTCAGTGTGTGAGTATTTCAATGTGTGCAGATTGCTGCATAAATATGATTGGTAAGTAAGTCATTACTGCTTCAAGCAACTCACGTTGGCATAACCACCAAAGTACCTCTTTAAGACTTGAACTGATCATTCTTTCGTAGTCTTTGTAATTTTTGTGTCACCCAGGAGATGGAGCCAGGAATGCACAAGTTAATCCATCTCCATCCTCTGCCAACTTTTGGCTAAGGAGCTGGCTGGAGTTTGCCAGAATGCAATAAAAGAGTAATAGTGTAGGTGTAAGATGTATTTGGGTTTTAATGAAGAGCAGAAATCTTGCTTGATGCTGTCCTCATAATAACAACTTTGCTCCGTTGCTTATAAAGTGCTTGCAAGAGTTTAAGTACTTCAATTATAAGCTCCTTTTGCTGGTGTTTTTTCTTTAATTTAGACATGGCTGGCTTCAGACTGTCCCACCCTTAGAATCATTTCTGTGGAATATGACACGCGTTTGAGTGACTGGAAAGCAAAATGTCCTGTTGAGCCTCACAGGTAACAAATGAAATGTCTGCAGCTTGGAGGGGGATCCAGAGGGAGACCCATAAAGCTAATCCTTTGTTTCACCTAGGGTGAAACAGTAAAATTAACTTTTCCTGCTGTATTTGAAAATCAAGCTTGGAAAAAACTAGGGTACAGTCATGTTTATGTGAGCTTTTTAACCACATGATTTAAACTGATGCAACTTCCTAATTTCTGACAGCCTGTTCTGCTTCATGTTTAGAGCAGACACCAAACCATTCTATTAGATGTAAATAGAACATCAGTTTTGCATGTTAAGGCGAGTATTTCTTAAACTTAAAAATGACCCAACTGTCTTTCAGTTTGCTGTACTGTGACTTTTACTCATGGTAAAACAAAGCATATTATTTTATTCAAGAAATGTTATTTCCTGGAAAGAGATTCCAATAAGTCTTTGACAGATGAAATGCAGCAACTGTTTTAAGATTGTTTTAAATTAAGAGTGTTTTAGACATTATTAAACTAGGATTTTTTAAGAAATTAAGTTTTAGACACAAATTAAGAAATAATTGATTAAATCTCAAACTCACGCTGAGGTTTGGTCTGATAGTGTAATAAAACCACTGCCCTTGACAGAGGAATTGTGTTTTACTGACCAGGAACCAGATAGATTAGAGGAAGACACTACCTCCGAACATGTTACGTCAAAAAAATAAAAATACTTTGAGCCTGTAAAGATGATTTGGCTTGAATGGATTTGAGACTCAGTAATTGACTTCAGTGATCTTTGAATCAAATCCTAATCTGAATCCTTCAATCTGTTATGCAGATACATCAGTGTGTAACTAGATTCAACTCATGGACTTCCATAAAAGCACATGTGTGATTGCTGACAAATTAAGAATCTGAAAATTAATTACGTTTTGTGAAAGGGAGAAAGAAAGCACCATGTGTGTAAGAGCTTGAGAGCTTGGCATTTGTTAATACCCTCCTCCCTAATGATACACAACAAAATGATGCAATTATTGAATGGAAGTAAACACATAAGCAGGAAAAAATAAGGAAGATGTGGCTGTTAATAACTCTGTTTGAAATCAGGCAGAAGAGTGACAGTAACAAACACGTAGTTTTTACTGAGGTTTTTAAGTCCCTCAGCTATCCTAAAGCCTATTACTTAGCTGAAAAAACAACTGAGTGTCCTTCTCGTATGTGTTATCTTAGAGCTACTTCTAGTGAGAATGCTGAGAACCAATAGAGATGAAGTGAATTAGGCTTTGCACAGTGGTTGCCCCCATATCCTGATGTTTCCATTATCAAAGTGTCTTTCTTGCATAGTGTAACAGTAATCATGCACAGAAGGAGTGATGATTTCACCCTTTCAAGCTTAGGTTGGGGATTGGGATCAGTTTTGTTGTGGTTCTATCACAGAAGATTCATTTTCAACCTTTAACACGTAGCTTACTTATCCTTTTCATCAGTTACAAAGTGGAGATCATTATGGTTTTATCCTGTTCTAGTACAAAGAATTTAGAGATAATTATTTGGAAAAGTATTACAGACATCATCTTTGATTTTTTTTAAAAATGTAATGGTTGATCATGTGATTAGTTATTAATTTCCTGAATAATTTTGCTCCACAACTTGAGCATTGTTTAGCAAAGTACATTTTTTGTCAGATATTAGGCATATTCTTGGTTCAGAGGATAAAGTTTATTATGCATTGATGATGCTTTTGTAAAATTAAAACATTATTCTGTAAAACTGTGTAAATACTTGCCTTTAAAATATTTAAAAGAGATTTGCAGAACTAAAGCTAAAGGAAGTGAATGAAATTAAAATAACACTTTCTGGCAAGACCAAGAAGCTGAATGTATTTAAATTCCTATCATCCCTATGAAGCTGACATTGCAGAAGTTTTTGACAATTTTAGTTTTCAATGTATTAACAATAATTAAGTGATTAACGTTTTATCTACTGAATTCACTTTCATAAACCTGCAGCACTGAAAACTTATTCTGCTTAATGTTGCTATTCAACTCATGCTTCATTGTGCTCATGTTTCTTTATTCTTTACAGGAAGTCAATTGCGTACAGGAGCAATGAGCTTCTTGAGAAGCTCAGAGCTGCTGGGATTGGAGACAGACCCCTAGTATGGGTGTCACACAGCATGGGTGGTGAGTATCTTGCCTGTCTGATAGAATGTACATATCTGCTGTTACATTTCAGAATAAGCTGGTTACCAAATTCAGTCTGAAAGGCAATTATTTTGAATAGCTTAGGTGAAATTAGGTTTAAAACCTAGATTTTTACCTAAACTTAGTTTAGGTTAAAAAAAAAAAATTACAAAGATCTGAAAATGCAGAATAGATTTCTAATTTCCTGTTGCATTATATTCAGTAGCACACACGTTCCGAATGGATTTTTCTCCTGTTTGTTTGTACTGTGTTGATTTAAAAACACAAAATTAATGAGTTGAAATCCACATAAGTTGCAATTCAGAGGCAAATTTTTCTTCGTGATCTGGCATACATTAAATGTCATTAGCAGGCTTAAAGCGAATCGTAAAAGTTGGTAGAAATGGATTTGCGTCATTCGTTGACATTTCATTTTAATGTCTCAGTCGTTGTTTCTGACTTAATCTTACAGATTTGACAAACCAAGGACTAATCAACTGAGGCAAGAATATGCTTTAGTTGCTTCATGGATAATATAACATGATCATTATTTTCATGGTGGTTTAAATTCCTGCATTAATTCAGTTTCTGTTGCCAGGTCTTCTAGTCAAAAAGATGCTGGTGGATGCTTCCAAGAATCCAGAAATGGGTAAAATTGTAAACAACACAAGAGGAATCATATTTTATAGCGTACCTCACCATGGGTCCCAGCTGGCTGAATATTCCATAAATGCCAGATATCTTCTCTTTCCTTCTGTGGAGGTTAAAGAACTCAGCAAGGGTATGCTCACTTTGCTTCCATTTAACAGCAGGGATCTGTGCTAATCTGTTCTTGATGTTTATCAATTTTTTTATCATGCTATCAGGAAAAAAAATGGATTAAACCCAACAAACACCCTCCTTATGTTTATGTTTGTGTTGAATTGACGAGTAACTTTTTTTTTGATGGCAGATGTGGGGGAGGGGAAAGGGAGTCAGTTCATTTAGCAAGGTAACGTGCTAAGTTTCAGAATCCTAAATAGATTACATGCAATGCAGGAGTAAACAATGTGTTGCATATGATTTCTGGAAAAATAAATTAAAAAAAAATAAAAAGCTACTCCTTTTACTGGAGTCTTTATTTTTTCCAGAATATCTGGTTGGGAATGGAGTCTTTCAGACAAAAGTTCTGATCTTCTGTTCAAGATACCACTGCAAAAATTATGTTACTCTTTTTCAGATTCACCTGCCCTTAAAGAGCTGAACGATGACTTCCTGTCTTTTGCCAAAGATGAGAAATTTCCAGTGCTGAGTTTTGCCGAAACCTTACCCACACACATAGGCAGCATGATAAAACTGCATGTCGTACCGCTAGAATCAGCAAGTAAGTCAACTTTTCTTTACTTTTGTACATATTCATGTGGCATTTATTATGAGGAAGGATTCTAAGGGAGAAAGACCTAGAAAAATACACGTGTTATGTTTTGTTGTGGTTTTTGTTTATTTGTTTAAAATTCTGGCTGAATTTAAACTACAATCTTCCAGCTGAGATCAGAGGGAAGCTGTGTTTGTGTCTTACAATACCAATTGTTTGGTTTTTGTTCCAAGTGCCAGTAAAGCTTGCTTATTGCAAAAAGCTGGTCTAATGTTACACTGGTGTATTCCTTGCCTTTATGATAATGAGTAACTGTTGTTTATCCTTGCACAGGGAGGCTGAATAGTGTTTCAGAAGCTCCCAAAAATTCCAGCTATTTTCTCCTTTTAAAAATAACAATGAAAATCAGCAAACTGTATATAGGAATAAAAAGTCACTAACTTGCTTTTCATTGTTTAGAAGCCTTTATCTTCCATATTTGAGGTGGTTAATTAACGTGGTTTAACATAGTTTGCCTCCTGAAGATTTCTCTCAGCTGTTTTGCCTTTAGTAGGCAAAAAAAAAAAAAAGATTGCACTGTGTGCTTAATGATTTTGTAGTATATTTCTCTTCTAGAGATGATACAGTGCAGCATGTGAGCTCTCTCCAAAGTATTTTTAGGGTTCGTGGTAGTTCAGTGATACCCCACTCTTTTTTTTTTTTTCAGAAATCAGGCTGATGAGCCATATACTCAGTGTTTCTTACATACATGTTTGTGCACATGGAAGCAAACCTTAATTCTGCTCCAGAGTAATTTTGTGTGGCTTAAAATACAAAGTTCCAAGCAAAATGAAGGATTTCACAGGAAATTGAATGAATAGATAATAAACTGGAATGTGGCAGTTACAGCAACCTAAGTGAAATGTAAACTAGTAGCGATAGCTGTCAGGAAAGAGTCAATGCAATAGTGTGCCCCAAGATCTGCCAGTGGAAATGGAATGCTTGTATTCTACAGCCAAGCAAGGCAAGGTTTTAATCTCCCTGGAAATGTGTGTAGTGATCTGTGGCATATTTCAGCTTCACTCCAGTTCTCTTTTTAGTCTCCGCATCACAATATTTCTTAAGGAATATGGGCAATTAGTAGTAATGTAAAAAACAGTATTGATTTAGACTTTTTCAGAATGTGGGTACCCTGGGTTAAACCCTGTCCCTGTTCGTGTCAGTGCTTAAAGTGCAGTTAGGACTTAACCAGTGGCCGGGTGCTGCTAAATGAAGCTTTGATTCTTCAAAGTTGTCTGTATGGAGAAATGTACATCTCTGAGTTCCTGATAAAGACAGAAGAACTCCGGACCTAATGGTTTACCAGTGTGGCTTTTGCAGCAATGTGCAGCCTATCAGGTTATTGACAGCATGTGTTGATGCGTTTAGCATGTTTAAAAAATAACTGAGCCAAGCTAGTTAAACAGAAGGCAAGAGAAATTGCTTTTGAGAGATAAAATGCTAATGCAGCATGTGCTTTTCAGTCTAGGTGATCTTACAAACTTCGGTAGTTTTTTCTTCATCTTTTTTTTCTTTTTTTTTCTCTCCCAGGGTTAGGTATTGGAGACCTTATTCCAGTGGATGTGAATCACCTTAATATTTGTAAGCCAAAGAACAAGAATGCTTTCCTGTACCAGCGGACACTGAAGTTCATTCAGGATGTTTTAGCCACAGACCTCGGAGACTGAGGTTTTTGCCATCCTTGTCTGCTTATTTCCACTATTTGGTGTACCACAGTAAGTTCTCCTAACACTTGTTAGAAGACCTGCACAACCCCAGAGATGCTATGTCAGTAGTATCTGCTGCTAAAACAATTTTTAGTACGTCTCCAACTTAGAGACCTCTCTAACTTTATTTCTAAAATATATTCAAAAGAAATACAAACTGAAAGACACTCCCATAAACCTGGCAAAAAGAAAGCGAGTGGCTTCGAGTAACCATGGTCTGTTGACAGAATGTGTGCAAATTCTCCAGCAATCTGGCTGAGGAGGGATGGGGAGGCAGTGGAAGCTAAGTTTCACTCAGTATACAGATGTCCCTCTGGAGTAATAACTGGACTGTGGAGGGTGCCTGTGCATCTCCTTTTAGCCAGGAAAGGTTGCTCTGAAGGCAGGCAGTCTCGTTAAGGTCAACATATATCTGGGACTAAAGACTTACGTTGAGAATCAGAAACAATTAATTGAGATAGCTATTTGTTGAGTAAAAAGGGGGAAGAAGCACGTGGCTGTCTTCAAGCTTTGGTTTACTGCCCATGTTAATAGAGTGACAGAAGCCTGAGGACATTGATCCAAGTGCGTGAAGGCAGCATTTTGGTTAGTGGCCCAAGTACAGGCATTTTTGTAATTTGCCTTGGTGAAAATGCAGAGGATCCCAAACGTTTGGTTTTGGGAGGCCCAACTGTTTACTGGTGTAGATACAGCAAAAGAATTAGTGGTGTCTTATTTGACTTTATGTTAAGGATACCTTAACAGTACTGATGAGAAATAATTATTTTTAGAAAAAAATGGCACTGCTCAGCCACTTTTTTAAAGGCACAGCTAGTTTGCAACATAGTTAAGAGAAGCTAGCCGAACTGTGCTCCCCTTCCTTCCTTCCCTTCCACCCCCAACTCTCTCTGAAGACAAGCATAGGCTATGATTAGGCTGTGCTCCCCTGGCTGATGAGTTGTTAAATAAGGCCTGCATTGATGACAGGCTGAAGACATCTCTAGCATTTATGTGATGGATCTGATATTCCTGGCCTAGGAATTATGGCCCTGAAAGCTGCCAGGTGTGCAATGCTCCTTGCAGTTCTGCGTGGGCTTGGCGTAGGGGTCAGCGGCCATTGCAGTCCTGCCAGGTTCTGAGGCCCCCTCAGCTCTTCTCACAGCATCCTCCTGGACCCGAGTGCTCAGAAGTATTTGAAAATGCATCTTTGGAAGTTGAGCTGTGACCTGCTGCAGCTGCACAGTAAAATTCACAGCAGTACAGAGAAGGTGCAGGACTGCACTAGCACAGAGCATTTTTCCCCTAAGCAAGATACAGGAAAGAACGCTAGGTGGCAGTATTTCAAATAGAAAATGTACCAATCTTCCCTAATTTCTAGAGGTTTATCCTGTTTACACCGTGGTTCAGACTTCAGCGTGTAAATATATCGGCACACTTTGTATTCACAAAGTAAGAGGTACGTTGAATTCATTGTCAATAGACAGGGCTTCTAATAACTGTGCTCAGTCTGACAAGTCTTGTATTGATTTTAATAGAGTTCTGTGGCTTCGAGGGACTCAGATCAATGACATAACATTAATCTTGTTGAGTAATGCATCTCTGTTTTGTAACTGGAACTTGTGAGACAACTTTCTCCTTTTTGTTATTGTGTGTATATATGTGCAACTTTTAAAACTAACTTTGAGGGTGTTTCTTCCACATACAGTAACTAAATGTGTTTTTAAAAATGTATTAGACATGCCACAAAATGTATTAAAGGTGAACGATCTGTGAAAAGATGGCTCTGCTTCGTGTTCATGTTTATTAAAGACCTGCAGTGTTTCTCGGTGATGGTCTCGTGCTGGAGCAAGGTAATGCTTACCCTTTGTCTAAAGGCAAGAGCATTGAGGGGTACAGTTCATCATTGGTGTTTTGCCAGGCTGAGCAGGTTTGCAGTTGTGCTTTTAGGTTTTGCAAAAGTGCCTCCTAAATCATGTACAGTCACTGGCCGTAGAGCCATATAGGTCTGCTGCAGTGTTCTTGTTCACTTCCTGTTAGACCCGTAAGCTCTTGTGCTTCTCTGGTGTCGTGTTAATTCAGAACACAGAGCCTTTGGGCGGATTCTTACACCTCAAGCACTGTCCTTAATCCCACCCAGCTGCAGGTGTGGCTAGGAGGTGTGTGGGAGCTGTCTGCGCTGAGACACAAATGGTAAGGCAGGAAGGGAACGCTGACAGGAATTTGTCAGCTCTCCTGCTTGGGGTTGTCCGGCACTGTTGTGTACCTGTGCTGGTATTTCTGGTAGCAACAGTAATCAAATTTTTAATTGCTGTTTTTACAGTAGTGCAAGCGGTGATTTGTGCTTCATGGTGCTAGGCAGTGTAGCTATCAAGGAAAGGACAACTTTTCACTCTGGTGAAAATGTCAAATTTGGACCCAAAAAAGGAACAATAAAAATACAGTTTTATTAGAGACGAAATTCTAAAAAAAATACTTCGGTTTTGGTTCCCTTTTTTTGCTGTTGTTTCAGTGATCACCTACCTACAAAGCCCATCAGATTATAAGGAGCTGGTAAAATATGGTTGTTGTTTTCTCCCTAAAGGAAAGTTGAGAAAGATGCTTTGCATTAAAAGTATACGTGCTGAAGGAAGATTTCTTACCCACCCTATCTTACTGCTCTGCGGTTCCAAAATGAGACACTGCTCTTGCTGCAAAGTATGCATCTAAATAGTCAACACTGACCAGCAGTATAAAAAGCTTACGTTGGTCTCTGCTGGTTGCAGTTCGAGCAGTGGCTTTGCTAACAGCTACTGAGAATGTCATGAGTTACATTAATACTGTGGAGAACAAACAAAACGAGTAAAGCTCCCGCTTTTCTTTACTTCCCAAGTTTCTGTGTGTGTGACCACACTGATTGTTGTGGAGGTTTTTTACTCTCTGTATCTTTTACAAAAATCAGCGCTGCTGTGCTGCCCACAGAAAAGGAGGTGATTTCCCAGAAATCATGCACCTGGTGGAAATGGCACTTCCGTAGCATGATGCGAGCAGGAAGCTGATGAAGACGAATCTCAAGAGAAGAAAAGGGGAGCAGGTACGGACAATGTCGGTCACTTGGCATTTGTTCACGTTGTGGTGGGGCCGGGCTTAGTCCAGAACAAGCAGGAAAGAATCCTCTCCTCCTGCAGCCTGAGTCTTCTGTGATGGTTTCCCAAATGCAGAGCAAGCCTGGCCTTGCTTCCCTTGTCCTGGACGTTAAAACCAGAGCCCAGGTCACAAGCAGCTGCCTCTGAAAAGCTCCTGGCTGAGGTACTGGGCACAGTGTGAGGGGTAATGCAGTGAGGGAGCAGGTTCTTCATACCTTGCTCTGTCCTTTTCAGCTGGACTGTCACTTCCCCTTGGTTTGCTGTGATTGAACAGCGTGTGCTGTCACCGGTGGTGGAAAAAAGGGATTTGTAGTCAAACGGGCAGCTTGCCACATACACAGACATAAGGGAAAATGGTAAAGGGCAGATATTTTCCTTAGTCAAAGAGAGTAATGAAGTAGATTTTATTTGACTTGTGTAAATCCACTTTAATTGGCTTTCCTGCTAACGTTTTCATTACCATGTAAATTGGCTGTCCTCGAGCTGCTAATTATCTTTGCAGAAGATGCTGGCTGTGGTCATATAAGGTACTCTTTCTTTTTTATTGCTCTTAGTGTTTCATACTGAACTGTGTCCATAAATAATCGCTATGTTTTAAGGGGAGGATGAGGAGGGTAAGGGGCTGTGTCGTGTTGTAGGGAGCTGACTGTCCTGCCGCTTCGTGATTCACCAGCTGGCTGCTGTGCTAAACGGGCACATCTGTAAGGAGCTTAGCTCTGGGTTTTATCGGTGTTGGGGAGCAAGAGAGCAGAGGAAGGCAGGTGCTCAGAGGCAGCATCCTCTCTTACAGGATGCCGTGTGTTCAAAATTTGGTCACGGCAGTGAGATCGCGAGGTATTAATAGTAGGGAAGTGGCTGAATCCCAGTTTCCAAGCAACTGAGAGCAAGTCATATAATTTTCCTGCAGGGAATAAAAAAAAACCCAGAACTTTCTTTTAATACAGCTTTTCTGCAGAAAATCTGAAAACAAGAGTGTTTTTTATTTTTTTAGCCATACCTACTGCTTTAAAACATTCTCCTTAGGCGAAGCATCAAGATCTTTTATTATTAAATTAACAAATCACCACGAGACATTGCAATCGTTTCTCACTGCCTGTTTCAAACAAGTGGCCCCTCTGCTCTCCAGCTGTACTGCACAGGCGAGGTAAGAGCCTGCACAGCTCCAGCAGCTGACAGACAATTTAGCACCGGGGGTGTCCTTACCAAAACCTCGAGAAAAGCTGCTGAGGTTCATGCAGCAGGTGGCAGATTCTTCCCAGGTACAGAATAAACAGGCTGCAGGGCTGATGTCTGGGCAACACCACTCTAGTTCTGCTTCCCATGCTCATAGCACTCACCTCCTGTTTCCAACACTGGACTGAGTGAGCAAGGTCTGCAGTTATCACCAGGACGACAACGCCTAAGCCTTTCCCAGTGGAAACTTAGCGGGGTTACTGCTCTAAGTTCTGCTGCTGCGCATTCCCCCTAGGGACGTTTGTTCCAGAATAACGGTAGCGGTCTAGCTAGTCAAGATAAGGGTGCTTTATTTTAGGTGACAGCAATAGGTTAATATATATTTTACAGGAAAATGTTTTTCTTAATATCTTTTTTTTTCCATATATCATTACATGTTCTAACATATGACTCATAGCTGAAATAAAACACCTTAAGATGGATTAATAAAGAGAAATAACTTAGAATAAAGAACTTCTCAAACAAACTGTAGGTGACGTTAGGCTGCTCTGTACACTTCCCTCCAGGGGCAGTACCTTTGTCTTTAGACACGGCAATGAAATGTGGCATGGACAGATGGCATTTCCTTAATGGAGCTTTGTGCAAAAGGTTTTTATTTTGCATCATAATTACGGGGATTAACATTAAGGGGACAAACTTTACAATTCTAAATTATTATTTGTGTTCACCAAGGCATTTTTGTTTTGCTCTGAGCTGAGCAGTTTGTCGAACCCTTCTGACGGCGCACCACTGTCTTCGTCATCGCTGAACGTAACCCAGTGGCTGAAATCTTTTGAGCCAGGGAGTTTTAAGTTCTCTGGAGTTTGTGCTGAAGAAGTCGTTGATGCTGCCTGTAGGGAAAGGTAGCAGGAAGAGTCCAGGTCCAAAAGACCGATGTTCTTTGCAAGGGAGCTGCTATCTGGGAGCTGCGCATGCTGGCCTGGCAGAGGAGGAGGACCCTGAAGGTTTGCGATCCGTTCAGTGTTTGGTGCCAGCTGTTTCGTTGTGGTGATTTCTGGGCTGGCAGAGAACGTAGGGGCTAGGAGGGCGGACTGCGAGGGAGCAGCGTGGAGGATGGCGGAGTTCTGAGGCTGGGGGCAGAGCCCAGGGTTGTTGTTGTTGGAGTTGAACATCAGCCCTCGCAGGAGCGGGTTGTCGCTGCTCTGCAGAACTTGCAGGTGCAGAGCTGCAGGAGCCGACTTCTTTCTTCGCGGTGGCACCTTCGGGACAAAGGCTGTGCCCTGCGGAGGCAGTGCGCTGGCCTCGGCCGTGCTTGGCGAAGGGAGCTGCTTTTCGCTGCTCTCCTGAGGCTTCCCAGGCTGTGCTGTTCTGGGCTTGGGGACTGGAGTAATCTTGGTCGGACTGAGAATAGCTGCGGCTTCGAGACAGGGCTCTGTCGAGCCAAAAGGGTTCTGTGCTGCCTGGTGGTCACACTGCTCGGCTGTAGACGTGGCCTGAGGGGGGAGAAAGGAACCAGAAGTTTGAGAACAAAAATGGTACCTTGAACTGTGAGTCACTCGGAGCACAAGTTTTATTTATGGCGTTACCGAGAAAAGCTGACAGTTCTGGAAGAAAAAAAGCAGTACAAAGAGGAGGCTTGGCAGCACGATTTGAAACTCTACCTGCTTAGCTCTGCCTCAGCCATCGTGCCTTGGACCAGTGTTCATGCACAGAGTGCTGTGTGAGGACAAAGATCCTACAGCCTGTTCGCTCCCTGTATGAAAAATCTCTCTGTGACCATCTCCCTTTCATGTCAGGATTTAGCTCCAGGCCAAACTGACACAGTTCTGAGGAGTTATTTGTTACATCTCCCTGCTGACTCATATTATTTAAGCAAGAATGCATGGGGGGGCTATATTAACGGGGGCTCATCAGCTCGTGTCATGCCACAGCCCCTGTCATTTCTGTCTGCAATAACACGTGCTTTTGAGTGCGTGGCTGTTTGAACGATAGAAATAGAGGTGGGCTGGATAGACGTATTCACATACAGGACGCGGATGGAGGAACGTGTAAGCCTGATACCAGAGTCAAACTGAAATAGAGAAATTCCTGCAAGAGATTTCATATAAGTAACACCAAGGTAGCACTCTGCAGGAGTGCCCTGGGAGTGGGGACAAGATAAATAGAAAACAACTGGATCACTCCTTTGTATTGAATGATTAAGGAAAAAGCACACACTGGTGTCTGTTTTTTCTTTTTGATTTTGCTCAGTGGAGATGGCACAAACTCCATTACAGAGGGGTGAATGCCTTGGCAAAGGAAGGTAAGGCAGGATTCCTACCAACCTGGAACAAAGCTTGCTGAGGTTCTGTCAAAGGCAGGATCTGAAAGGTTATACATTTGTGCTGCTCTGGTACTTAAATGGCTTTCACTATTAAACAATCATTTCAGCAGCCCTAGGAGGTGAAGAAATACAGCCACTGTAGAGACCTGACAGATTAAAAACCCACGCCTACGGGTGAGTATTTTTAAGAACTTCAGCTCTTGAGTAGTGAAATGCTGAATCCCATTATAAGGCATGTGAGAAAAGTTGGATGTCTCTGAGCAGGATGCAGAACTGTCTATGGATCAGGAAGCTGCCACGATACCGAGCAGAACACTCGTGATTAAAAGCGAACACTGATAAAGAAGAGATGAGTCTTAAATCCTGCACATCAGCTGCCTCTCGCTATTCGGGATTCATGGCAGAGCTCTATCCTGCAGATGTATACCCCTGCTCTCCCTGTTAGTAAGGCAGCTAGGCTCGGTGCTTGAATTTAATGCTCAGCCAAAGAGTGCTGGGATTGAAAAAAAATCAGAGATTTCTAAGCAGTTTTGTCTCTGACTTGAACTGCAGTCTTTAGATAGCAGAAATAACTCAAAAAGAAAAAATAGAACTGTTGAGATTGACTGAAACACTAATTCTTTGTATAGCAAGGAAGTCTTTCTTCCCAATTTTACTAAAACAACTAGATACATGTGCTGTGAAGATGGTTCTGATGCTTCATAATCAGAGTAGAAACACAAGAAGAGAAAAAGCATTCTGGGAGATGGCTCCCAAATGAGATGATGGCAATTTTTGGTGCATTGGCCTAGAAGTAACTTGTCTGACAGATCTGGTGGCCTTCCACAATAGGGTTACAGTGTTGGTGGACAGAGGAAGAGCACCTGACATCAGATTGGATGGGTGCAAAGCATTTGATGCTGTCCCACATGATGTTTGTCTCTAAAGGGGAGAGACAGGGACTTGCCCTTAAAGGCTGCAGTGCACAAAACCATTTCAGTGCCCGTTGACTAAGCACTGGGTACACCTTATATAACAGGGTTCCTAAAAACTTTAACAGCCCACCCCTTTTGCCATCTTTGTCCTGTGTAACGAAGGCTGGATGCCTTTGGCTGCAACTCACGTTTTCCATCCTGACTGCAGTCCTTTGCAGCGGGGCTGGCTTCTTTGTGGTTGGAACTTTGGGTGGCGGGCGGTGGGGCACAAGCGCGGGTCCTGCCTGCGCCCCTGGAAAGGACGGTGATTTTGTGATGCCGGGGAGAGGCTCGGCTTTGGTCAACATTTGGTTTCTAGCTGGAGCAGGCTTCGGCGCATCTTCCTGTAATCCTGAAAAGCAAAACCAGTTACTGGCTTGGCCTGATCAGAAATATAGCATCAAGATGATTTCTTTCACAATCGTGTTTTCCAAAATGTGCATGCCTGAAGGGAACAGTGCTCAGGCAGGGAATGTAGGGTTTAGAAAAAAATGGACCTTAGCGAGCCTGGCTCTAGAATGTTTACATTTGTAAAGAGCAGTTAAGGAAAACCTTCCTTGTTGGAAATGCTTGATGCCAGCACAGCAGCGCTGTGTCACCATTTGGCCAAGCGGATAAACCCTGCCTGGGGGTACTGCCCTACTGGGCTCAAGGCCTGAGTCTCCTTTTGCCCGGGTTTCCTGATCTGGATCAAAAAGAGAACAACACAGAGCACCTCTTGGAGGTCACTTGGTAGAGAACTGTGAATGCTGCCTGGTGGTAGGGCACAGGCAATTGAAAGTGACGCTGACCAGGTGAGGTTCCTTACACAAGCTGAGTGAAACCCTTCACGTGAATTTCAGACTTAACAGGGAGTATCTCTGACTTCAGAGATAAAGGCACGGCGCTCTCTGAGGAACAAACATCAAAATGCCTTAAAGATATTTCTAATTAAATTTCTAATTAAATGGGATTGTTCCAGGCTGCATTAGCTGTATGTACGAACAAAAAGGGACAATTTTTCCTTGTAAACAGAGAGCCTTGCAAGCTCACATAGCAACCTCCTGCATTCTTTCTTTTATGTGCATCAGCAAAAACAAGGCTACTTCCAGCCCTGGAGGGTGTGCTCACAGGGCTGGAGCTTCAGAAATGAAGCTCTACCTTGTTTCCTGTTCTAATTTGCCCTTTTATCTCCAGGGCGTTGGTACAGATCCTAATACATGAAGTAGCCTGTGCGCAGATACTCAAGCTAAAAGTGGCACAAGCTTCTATCTAGGTAACAACTCTGATTCCTGTTCAACGGTGAGCAGAACCCAGGTTATTTCCCCCACAGCTGTACCTGCTCTGTAAATTCTGCTTGGAATAGTGAGCATGCAATAAATGGAGCAGCAAATATCTCTTATGCAACTCGCAGGTAACACAAGCAGCTGAGGAAGATCCCACCTTTATCTTTCAGTTTTTCAGACTGGGTCTGGACATAAATAACCCAACTGCTCCTAGTAACAGGTTCTACAAGAAAATACACAACTCATCTAGGAAAAAAAAAGGCTAGCGTTATCAAACCTGACAGATAACACTGAGCACAATCTTGCAAGAATGTGTGTGTCAGTGTTCAGCTGAGCTGCTGAACAGAAATAAATGCATCTGGGCTATGACAGGGGAAAGATAAACACACCTACAGACTTCTTTATTTAAAGAGTTTTGGAAGTCCGTTACGAAGCTGTGCTCACCTCCTTTAGCTTCCATAAGACATCTAATAGCTTCTTCTGCTTCCTCTGCTGTGGTGGTTTTGATCTGCTTGACGTTGTAAGGTTTGCTTATCCCAGTCCGGACTTTAGGCTTTAAAAATAAAAAAAATAAAAAGAATGAGTCATCTGGAAAGAACTGTTCTTTCTGGTACACCTGTAACCTTACAGCTAAGCTCACACACCTGTAAAGTTCTGGTTTTGCCTGTGGCTATTTAACAATCTATAAATACTACGAAAATGCTGGGTTGTCTTTTGGCAGGTATTAGGTCTTGGTTATCTGCTGAGGAGACACATATCCATGTGGCTTATGGCCACAGCTGGCCCCTCAGCCATCCCTTGCTCAGTGTGTAAGGGTTTCCACCTAAGAAGAGAGGAGGGGGCAGCTGCTTCCACATTCAGGTCCTGGTTTCCCTGCTGAGCAGGCTGGCAGCCTTACTGATGATGGGGAACCTTTCCCACATGCTAGGCACTCGTGTAGCCCATCCAAAAGAGGTAAGAAAAGACTTAAAGCACATTATCACGGTGCTCTAAATGCAAGTTAGCATCTGTCAGAAAGCAACACCTAAGATAAATCAAGAGTGCCCTGGTTGTGTGCCGTTTTCTCTCCCCCTTTTTGGCCTTTCTAATTCTTGTCAGCTTAATACATTCTTTCTGGGGTGCAGCAGGTCCTGCAGTCTGGTCTGACAGCACAACACATTCCTCTTGGCTTTTCTAACTCGGGCAAGTGATAACTTCCTTCCCTGTACGATGACAGGCGCATCGTGTGGGTGATGCTCGGTGCCTGTGTGGATGGGGAGGTGGGGATGGTGCCACGTGGCCGCAGAGGGGCAGGGCTCACCGGCTGCTGCGGGGCTCCAGGCAGCAGCTTCGCCATTGCCAAGATGGAGCAGGTGGCGTGGGTTCCTGAGGAGAGGGAGCCATCTGAGGAGGACTTCTTGCCTGATGATCCAGCTGAAAGAGGAACAAAAACGGCCTGTGAGATTCAGCAGCTGGCACAATGTCGTACCTGCTATGGTGCAAACCCCATGCTCTTTGAAGGGGTTTTTGGGAAATGAAGGAGATGCTGTCAGCCTCCTGCTCCTCCAGGCGACGGGCACATTTAGGCAAGACCTTCCTGAGGGACACCAGGGACCTTGAGTCCCTCTGGCTTGGTGCCAAGAGCAAAACACTTTGATCTAGGAGGAGTCATGGGCTGAAACTGCTACTGGTTTAGTCTCAGGTGAAAAAATAAAGTGATGAAATCTTGAACTGTCTCAGGAGGCAATTTCCTAGTTAGCTTTGCTTTCGTTTAACAATTTGGGTACCTCAGCTGGGCATTAATGCTGCCTTCCAGGCACAGAAGTACTGATACCAGCGAGACTGACAGAACTTTTAAATTAAGACTGGAAAATATGTAAAGAAGAGAGGCTTTGGGGATGAAAAAAAAAGGCAGTGCATAGCTTGTGTCATGCAGAAGGCCAATATGATCATGCTGATCTAGCAACCATCACTCATCCAGATGCATCCATAAAAACAGGAGCCATAAGCACTGATGGCCCCTCAGGTGAGCAGAGCTTGGGTAAACAGCACCACTCTCCTCCTGCCTCACTGAACACAACAACCAGCAGGAACTGCTTGCTGAGCAGAAAAGGACAGATGCTTGTGCAGAACAAGAATTTTGTCAAAGCTTTTAGAAAGAAGATTACAATTAAGTCAGAAACAAAAGAACTATAAGAAAACATAACTTTTGAAGCCAGCAGGGATAAATAATGGTACTATTTTTATTGTGGCAAAGTGGTTGGTCAGCTGGCTGAGTGATGAGTTAGAAAGGGCACTCCATCCTCACTAAATTTAGCACAAGGGCCTTTCTTTGTGGAGCATCTGTTGTCCTGAGGACAGCCTTTCCCTCAGTGCTAGCTGCAGCCGTAGTCGGACTGAAACAGACTGGGAAGGGAGCGTATGGACAGCCTGACTTTTCAGAACAACTTTACTTGCTTTGTCACCCCGCAATGGCAGGCAAAAACCTGTTCGGTTGGGGAAATCACCCTGTTCAGAAAGTGGCACTCACCAGGAGGAGGCGGCCTCTGCGGCGGCTGGAGCGGCCGAGGCCGGTTGGGAACGGAGAGGGACCTGCTGGGAGAGCGGTGGTGGCGCTCCCCCCCTCGCTCCAGCTCCTGCTTCAGGTCAGCCAGGGCTGTGTCGTCTGGGGAAATCACAGAAAAGGTCTATCAGATACTCGACAGAGGAAAGGCACCAAATCGGGGAGGCTCCTTTCGTACTGTTTTGCTCCCCCGAATGTCTCCCACTCCAAGAAACATCTACCCTTGTGTCAAATGTTTACTTCTCTTTCTCCTTTTCCAACATTTATCAGCATTGCCACTGACAAAAAGGCTGCCCGCGTTTGATTTCAGGGTTAGTGGTCACCTCGTTACACTGGCAGCTTTTCAGAGGTGGATTTCAGCAACTGGTAGCAGTCAAACTGCGATGTGCAGCCACGAGAAGGCTCCTCACACTCAGTTCCCTGCTCCTCCTCCCTGAACACTGAGGTTCCCTCTGAAGATCAGGCAGCTTTCCTTGCTCAGAACTGTTTTCATGCTGGAGAAAATCCTGTCAGAATCACTCACTCATCACATCTCTGCTTCCCAGCACTGTTTCGTAACAGGAACACCTGCCTCAACGTGACAGCCCTTGATTGCACCTTCACTGATCAGACTACTGCCTTTTCATCCCACCTAAGCCCCTCTGACAGCTGGAGAGGAGAGGAGCAGGGATTGCTTGTTCTCCCAGTCGGCTGCACGGAGGGCTCTCTCACCTCCCTTCCCTGCCCAGCCATGCAGATATGGTCCCTAGGGCCACAAAGCCATAAATCCACTGGGTTTCGTTTTGTCCCTGTGGTTTGGAGAGGATGGGGAAGGAGCTGAGAAGCAGCAGTCCCTCACGCTTTAGGCATTTGTACAAAAATTCCCGTTTTTCAAAAAGCCGTGCTCTGCAGGGAGTGCTGAGCTGCCTCACGGCTTCCTGCTCCCACTCAGCACCGGCTGGCAGGCGCAGAGACGCAGCCTGTGATCTGCCCAGCCTGCCCCCCTCTTCCCCCTGCATTTTCTGGACTTCTAAGCAGCAGATACGGCCTCACCAGTAGGATCCAGGGAGTCATGCAGACACCCAAAGGCACAGCTTGAAATTCTGGCAGTAACACTGAGCAGAAGACAAAAACGTCAGCCATCGCCATTCGATCCCCTCCCCCTTAAAAGACTGCTGCTTTTTGGCAGTGGCTCCCGGGAACATCAGTTTTGTGAGGCCATTCTCTGACCTCTGAAACACACACACACACACACCCCGCTGTGCTCCTGTCCTCAGCTTCCATCTGCATCTAACACCAGCTCTACAATCACCATACCTTTGATTACGAGACACTCGGGTAGAACTGGAAGCTTTATGGAGGCACCTGAAATTGCAGAGACTTCCAAGATGGACTGAGTGTATCATATTTTGACTTGTGGGAGATCGTGACCCCAACCTTGACCTCCTTCAAACCGTACTTTACAGCCTCTATTTACTTTTTGATATCTTTGGTGGAGAAGAGTTAGCGTGGGTGAAAAGAATCACTGCAGGGCTCTGTGGTGTAATGAATCATCACAGAGCAGGCCAGAGGTGCTCGGAGGGCAACTCATCCTGTAACATGAAGTGATTGTTTGTGCTGTATTTGATAACAACAGATCACTCCTTGGCTCGGGGCTATGTTTCTGGGTCTGTTCCCTCCTTTCACGAAGCACGTGACTGAAGGTGGGCAGGAGAGCTGTACATCACCGGGACGGCTTGGGACATCTGTCGGTGTCAACTGAGCAGTTTTATTTAATCTTTGTGAACTCTGCTTCTGACTCACCCTTTGAAGGTATGAAAGTTTGCAGGTTCATGCCATAAAGCTCGCTTCTGTGAGAGTGCAGAAGGACAGCTCCTGAATCACTGGGGAAGTGTTTAATGTGTGATCCATCTTGTCTGTGCTTGGCCGGTAGAGCATGTCCTGATCGCACCCCAGCGTAATGAAACTGCTGCTGTGGCTAGTTCCTGCTGCAGTTTGTATCAGTGTTCTCTTCAGAGCATTAACTTCCCTTTACCATGGAATTTCGTAGTAATATGCAAACAAGCCAGGTGACCAGATAAAAAGGGCAACACATTTGCAAAGAACCTTGACTTCTTCAGAAATAAAAACAGAAGCAAAGGAGTAATTTTAGGCTTCTTTTGAAGTCAGTTTGAACAAAACATCCTGGAGAGTCCAGCTTACTCCAGACTGCACTGCCACATCTATTGCTTAAAGGGCAGAGCAAAGCCCATCACCAAATCAACAGCAATCCTTTCACTTGATTTTGCTTTGTCCCTCACCAATGAGAAAATAAAGTACGGATGATTTTGTATTTTGTACAGCCCTAGTGCTGTATAACAGCACCAAATGGATAAAAAGACTTATTTTCTCATGACTCTAAAAGGAAACCAGCATTCCTAAGCACTACTACTTTGCCCTGGGCTGAAGAGAAGAAGAATCTAAGCTTTTTTATTTGTATTGTTCTTGTTGCCTGAGGGCCTCAGTTACAGTCACACACTTGATAGGGGTTGAGCACTGTACAGACATGTATCAAAAAGATGATCATTATCTTTGAAGGACCTACAGTCGAAATATAAACGAACAGGGGAATACAGACAAGAGGAGAACAAACAACAAGCATTCAGGTCTTACTTTAAGGAATGTACATAATTTACCTTTGTACAGCTGTGGGTTTTGTCCAGATTTGCTTGAAAAAGCTGTGGATGCAAAGTGTCCAGAGCCATCAGGCAAATCTTCTGCTGAGTCTGCTTCTAACTGTTGACACAAAGCATCATCTAAATAATCATCTTCATCCTCCACTATATCACCTGAATTAAAACATAAAATCCACAGATTCAATGAGCAAATGCATTCTCCATCTCTCCCTATTATCAACGAATTAATTTAATATACAGGTTGGGCAGGCTTTTTTCGTAACCTGCACTTCACTACATTTTGTTTCTACACAGACCACTGTACCACACGTAGGATTTGCTAATATAGTTTATAACACTAAGCTGTTAGGACAATCCTAAGCATGGTTTTCATTACAATCTTCTTTTTAAGAAGTGTGGTTTTATTGCAAATGAAGATCCTGATTGCACTCCTACTGTACCTGCTCTGTGCAATCAAAGTCACCAAAGCAATTTCTCACAGCTCAGCTTAGGAACCTGCTTCTCACCTTCTGAGTCATAGTCCAAACTTGAGAAGTCAAAATTTTCTTCCAGAAGACAGGAGTTTGCAGTGGGGGACATGGGGACAATGCTTTCCCGTTTTCGAGCAATTTCCTCCTGAAGTCCCTTTAGCCAGTCCTTGGTCTTGGGTCGGATCTTCACTGTTCTGCCTCTGACCTAAAACACAAAATTGTTTCCCCTTTTCCAAGCAATTTCACAAAATAAGTACACCTGAACAAAATAAGCAAGTGCTGACAAACTGATATAACTAAAGCTCCATCTCAGAAGATAAGCGAAAAGGAAGCACACTTCCTACCCCTATAACCAAGTTTTCAGACTGTAATAACAATATTCTTGAAAGAAAATTAGCTTCAAAGCTCAAAAGCCGTGCTGCTGCATTAGGGAATTACTTGAGAAATAGGTGAAACATCAGCTATCATCAAAATGATACTGTGATAGTAATAATGGTGTGGGAGGCTTCCATTTCTGAGTCGGTAGCTTTGAAACACACAGAAACTTGCTGCCTGCTCCAATCTGTAAGGAGAGACTCTCCTCAGAAATCCCAGATACGATGGTTTGTGCATATGTAAAGTATATTATTGAACAGATTAAGATTGTAGCATCTTATATCTGTTGCTTCACGACATTTTGGGGTAAGGTGTATCCAAAACAGCAGCTTTGGCAGCCACATTCATTTGGAAAGTTCCTGTCTAGGTTCTGAGTCTCTTGACACGTTGTACACGTGCAACTGTGTTTGATTCTCTGCTACAGATTAACTGATTAAATGGGCCCAATTCAAAGATGAAACTCCAAATATGAAAGAAGAACAAAGGGTTAAATCCATTACTTCAGTGTTAAGTTTACAGTGCAGCCCCACACACAGGCAGCATGAATGAGGGGGCTGATGAATTGTAGTGTCTGTGTGGGAAGGAAGAGCAGGGGCCGACAAGGTAAACGCTTACAGCTAGTGCTGAGTTTACCGTGGAGGGCAATGAATCACCTCGTTCCAGCCTGGGAGAAGTTTATTTCGTACACTTAAGAGAAACAAAAATCTCTAAACAATAATCGTGAGGATGCTTTGGCAACAGTATCGAGTCACATAACCTCTAGAGAACTGCTTCAAGTGCCAAAACAACGACCAAGTCCATGTATTCTGCAGTGTTATCACAGCCCAGTTCCTAAGCACTGCTTGCGAGCTCCAAGAAAAGTCATTTCCTGCCCTCCTGAAATAAATATTTCATTAAAAGCCTCAGCAGCTGCAAAAGCTAAGGACTTTGTAAGCACTGTGCTTCTTTAAAATAACGTCACTTGATTTAGCTAGAAACTATCTCATTCTAGGTAACCACTTCTGAGAAATCTGGTAGGAAATTACGATTTGAGGTGGTCTTACCTTGACACCATCTATATCCATAACACGAAGCGCTGACTGGCTGTCCTCAAACGTCACTAGCATTTGACCTCCACTGATCCTAGTAAAAAAAGGCAGAGGAGAGAAAACAGCACATTTCACTTCACAAGTGAATAAAAAGCCTTAAATGCAACCACAGTACAGTGATTTCTTTGGTTTTCACTGTGTTTTACTCACAATTTTTCAAGGAGGAGCAAGTGAGCTGTGAATTCCAGCTGAGCTCTTCCTCTTCCCCCACCCTCTCCTGTGTGACCCCAGCATCACGCCCTTTACCAGGTTGTCCCTGAAGCAGCAGTGCTAACACCTCAGCAGATATTGATAGGATATCTAGGCTGCTAACCACCCTCTGTACTACCTTCCTTGGCTCTGCATCCGTCTCACTTCAGAGAGCATGCAGTGTCCCCAAGGATTAGTATCCCATCAAGCTGTCAAGCAATTTAAAACAAAAACAGAAACCAAAGAATCTGCTTTTCTTGCTCCGTTCCTTCACAAGCAAGGTGGTGCTGCTGTTCCTGTGAGGCTGCTTTTGGACCCTCAACTTATATTTAGTAGTTCATGATACCTGATGGTCATCATTTTTCTCTATCAATAAGTGGGTCAAATAAAACAAAACGATTTCCTGGTCTTGTTTTCCAGTTTACCTTTCAGATCTTGTCCAGCTTTGCCTGTGTATCTCAAAAATAAAAGTCCCATAACTATGCTGGAGACCTGTACTGAATCAACCAGAATGAAACTAAACTGCTCTGCGGTGTTCTGCAGGATGAGGCATCCTCCATACTCTTCAAAAACAACCCAAAAGAAGCAAAACAACCCCCAGAAGAAATGAGAGCCAGCCAGGAAATCCGAGTGAGTGTGAAAGAGCACTGGAAGGCAGCAGACCTCCTCAAGGGAAGTGAAGCAAGGCCAGCAGAAGCAGTGCCCGTAAATGAGGCCTGAGTCTAAAGGTGATGACTCACATCAAAGCCTCTGCTTTGCGGTGCTATGCTGAATAAAGTTCTCTTCCATTCAGACAGGACTGCTGGTAGACCCTTTCTTTAACAGGCTGACGAGAGGTAAAAGATACTCAAAACATGTGTATTTAATTTCTAATGAAGAATTCAACACACAGTAAAGGAATTGCACATACTACTTTCTAATGCGAAATTAATTCTGTCGGGACAAAAAGGCAACTGCCGGTCTGTGTTTTTGAATGCTGATGATATACCATCTCAGATCCCACATTTACCTGACCAGAACAATAGTGCCATAATCCTCAAACATTTGCATGAGCTCTGTACGCAAATCCTCAGGAAAATCATTTTTCTCTTCCGGCGTTGGTGACAGCAGATTTACCACTACTGTGGCATCCAGCGGTCCCTGGAAAGATGACACTTCCTGGAAAACACTCTCACGAGCAGCTTGATTAACTTCCTGAACTTCCACTTCTACAATAGCTAACACAGGCCTACATGAAACAAAAGAAAAATGCTTATTTAAAATTAACATCACCCAATAGGAGATGCTCATAGAACATTAAAAACAATGTTAAACAGTAGGACATGCAAAAATTTGGTTGTGTGAAGGACAAGCATTATATAGTTTAAAGTCTATGTATCTGTGCTCATTTTTAACTCCACAATGACAAAGTTCATTACAAATATCTAATTAAGCCTGGTATACCTTAGAAGGAAGTGATGATTATCTTCTAAACAGAAAGAGAGGCAGAACAAATTATTTAAGGTCTGACAGCAAGAAAGCACTGCAGCTGGCAATATGGCCCAGAAGTATGGAGTCTGATGGACTGTTTCATTTTTCCTGCAGCAAAAAACCATGCCTCGAGTACAATTAATTATATTCACCAGTCCTGCACAAGCTGAGTGTAACAGTAAGGACACACTACAGACAAATTCAAGTAACAATTGTCTGTAGCACTTCTGTGTAACTCCTAGACAAAAAATATCAGGATATTTTGCTCATTCTTATGCAACTGTTTCCCAAAGCACCTGCAGAACAGGATGGCAATGCATTATTTTCTGCTAGACACGGCCACGTAAAGGTGTCTGTCGTCCAAAATCTAAGGACAGAATTCTTTATGTGTATAATGTGGGAGTAGAGTAGAGTAGAAAGGGACCTTCAACTGCCTGACCACTTCACCGCTAATCAGAAGTTAAAGCTGATTATTGAGGGCATCATCCAAATACCTCTTGAGTACTGTCAGGAATGGGGCATCAACCACCTCAGTAGGAAGCCTGTTCCAATGTTTGATGACCCTCACTGTAAAGAAATTGTCCCTTATATCTGGTCTGAACCTCCTCTGGCTCAGCTTTACACCATTCATTATTAAAAAAAAAAAAAAAAAAAAAGGTATATAGGAAAGTTAGCTATTTCTACAAACACAGTGAATCACAATGCATTTCCATATGTCACAAAGATGTAGCTAAGCCTTTTTCTTCCAGCACAAACCTTGGGAAAACAAACCTGCTGACTGTAATTAAAAAGCACTTTTTGCGGTCAAGTTTGCTGAGATAGAAAACCAATGTACAAGAGCCGTGTTTCACAGATTGCATCCTCAGGGTCCTATATAATGAGAGCAGCAGTTCCACCGCGCTTTGCCGAGCACAGCAATGTCAAAGCCTTGACACCGAGAAATTGATTGCGAGAGGCGTGTTCTTTCACTGCTGGAGGAACACAGAACAGCCCTCGCATGCGGGAGCGCCATGAGGAGCACAGAGCTGGTTACGGTGGGTCACCGAGCACTGCTGGGAGGAACAATATCGCAGGACTTCCAGAGGGCTAGAAGGGCCATGACAAAGATTATTCTGAACACTAGGGCACTTGCAAGGTGTATTTATTTGAGAATTTGTTTCACAGAAGTGAAGCAGTAACAAGTTTACCAAAGAGGGGTCATTCATATCCCTAAAGAGAAGCTAATGAGATACGGACCAGCCAGAGGCACTGGTCTTTGTTTTCACCTCCTTCTGCAACCTCCATTTCTAAGGGAAGACCAGAAGCTTAACACTACTACTCCATTGCTGCAACTTATCCAACCCTTGCTGAGATTAGAGCAGAAATAAATACAGAACCACAGATACTCTCCACCACAGTAAAAAACCCACCAAAAGAAAAGTCCAAGCAAACAGGACAGTGAACAGGTAATAAGCATGTTAGAATCAGACTCCATCCCTCACTCTGAAGGTACTATTGGGTATGACACACTCCAGCCTTGGGGCACTTATTTGCTTAGGGCTTTACCTGTGGTCAGAGGCTTGTAGCTCCGCTCTCCCGTAGTACATCAAGGCTCCAGGGGTCCACGTGTGCCTGACTTTGGTATCTGCGTTCAGATCACTGTCTAGAAGATTGATCTCTCCAGCTGTGCAGCACAAAACAGAATTTCAAACACACTTAAAGCTGGTTTTACTAACAGTGAAGAGATATTTTATTAGGAAGCACTTTGTATACCCTAGCAGTGGGAGGTATGTTTGTTGTTGTTGTGTTTTGTGTTTTGTTTTTTTTCCCCTAGTTGTTCCAGCATATGCCATTCAAAGAGCTTGTATCCCAAAAGATTTATAAGTTAGGAAATAGAAAGCAAAATACAGAAAGGACAAGGAGTATAAGATAGACAGGTGATCACTAGATTAAGACACTTGCAAAATGGTAATCTGAACGCCCCTCAGTCAATCACCTGCACAATTGGGTTCATATTAGTATTTTTCCTCCTGGCCTCTTACTGAGCATGGAAACAGACACAGTATTTGTGAAACATGCTGCATACCTGAACAGTATGCAGGCAGTGAAGAGAAAAGGAAAAATCAACCTCATGCAAATCCAAACTAAAAATACTTTCTTTGCAATGCACTAAGGTGACAGCAAGTGCTCCAGACATTATGCTGCAGTGAGGTATTACACTGCTGTCAATGACAATAAAAGGTTTTAGGTCACTGTTTGGGCTAATGGATAACTGTATTTCTTGCCTGAGGAGTTGAAAATGAGTTAACATGGAATATGGCATTTCTCCCTAATCACTCACATTGGGGCTGCACTTTCCTTTTAGAAAGCAAACAGTCCTCTAGCCTACAGCTAAAAAGAAAAAGAAAAAAAAAAAAAGCAGGGGAAAAGAATTGGAGCTGAGAGGCAGAAGAGCTTTGCCACCAGCAGAAAAGAGACCTCTGGTGACAAACTGATTAGAAAACCCTAGCAGGGCTGGGCAGAGGGGTGAACAGTCATATCCCCACATGAGCTGCCTGTGGGAGGCCTACGAGCTCCAAAGCAAGGAACCTGCCCCCACTCCATGGAGTGGGCTCTTGCAGAGCAGCTGGATGGGTCCCACACTCTGTGTGCATTCCATTAACTGAAGTCATCCCAGGGGCTGGTCTTGCCATGCAAAATAAAGAACAAGCTTTGAAAATGCTGAAGGGTTTTCTTTCTCCTAAAATAAGAACAGCCTGCACAAGAGGGATGCTCACTTATTGTTCTAACTTCATTATATCTCCTTACACCTCTATAAATGGTTTAAGCTCCTTGTTTTACTTTATTTTTTTTATTTAATAAGTGTGAATAACTCTACATAATATCAACACGTATTCTCCATTTTGCTTTGTAGTTTTATGCTTAATTAGAAGTGCTTGTGGTATGACTTGGGTTACAGGCAGTAGCTCCCTAACATGTGAAAAAAAATCACATCTGCAGGCACAAACCAAATTACTTCTCCAGTGATAACATTTTTAATATGAAGTTGTGCAGACTTTATAAATACTTGGACACAGATGTACCTATAGACTGAGAGAGCAGTTATGAAAACTGTCCCTGGACACACAAAGAAATACGTTCTCACTTTGCTATTGTATCTTCTGAATAAGAAATGAAAATTGTTTATGGCACATCTGATGTGCTGGCCACATATGATCTCCAAGTACTTTATAAGCACTAATTAATGAAATCTCCCTCCACTTCAGAAACTAGCAGAAATGTTCCTAGGAGTTACCAAGGCACAAGAAGTTACAGAAAAGTGCTTACACAACTACTGAGGACAAGACAAACTATGAATCTAGCCTTTATAGCATGGGAACTTTATGTGGAGTAATAATTCTGTTGAAAAGCAACACAGTAATTTCTAGATTGCCACAGCTCGGTTGTTTTCAGTTCCTCAGCTAGCTCCTAGCACCTTCTCAGTCTGTATCATGAAGTCTTTGTTCACACACTCAAGAATAAAGGGCTCTCTATCTCTGCAAGTTATTCCAATGAAGCTGAAATAACAGCTGCTTTAGTAAGGCCACAGCAATTTGACTAGGCCTAGGAGACACATCTGAAGACAGCTCTCAAAGCCCAGAGTTCACAAACTCCCTCTTCCTTACACAGCTTCTGGATGAAAATTGAAACAATTTTCAAATAAGGAAGGAGAAAAGACCCTACACACCTGTTTTTTCAAAAGGCAGTTTCTTTCTCCACCAAAGAACTCGGTCAGTCCAGGCTGGGGTTCTGCACTTATCACTTGTATCGTAAGCCTCAGAGCCAACGTCGTATTTATATGTTGGTCCAAAATTGATAGTCCCTTCATGGAAGTCTTTAAAAATCTATGAAAAGAAATAACATCTCTTTGATTAAGTTATAGATGAGGTAGGTGCCATTGTGACCTATCGATTTTCTTGTGAACAAACAACATCCTGACTTTTAAACAAATTACTACATTCATGTGCTATAAACAAATGTCTGAAAATGTGTCTTTCTCTTTCTCTCATGGAATTAGAGCAAGCCAACACACAGGTAGTCAAAAAAAAAAAAATGATAACTTTAAAGCATAAGCAAATGAGACATGCTGCCTTACTTTTCCACTGGATTTTTGCTGTTGCAGTTGATCAAATTCCAGAAGCGTTTTCCAATCTTGACGTTTGAGAAAATAAAAGACTTCCTCGTATGTCAGATCAATGCGATAGTTAAAATCACCACACCAGAAGACATAGTCATGTGAGAACACATTCCGTCCCTAGTTTACAGTTAAATAACATGGTTAATGTTATTTATGTTAAATCACATTCAAGAAAACAATTTTTAAAGTGAAATGTACAACTCAGTCTCTCTGGATTACTACATACTGAACCACATACTTACCATATTCTACGTATTAAAATTCGTCTCAGAAAGGACTAGTTACTTCACTTTTGCATCCCACTGAGATGAATTTTGTAAACAAGAGTATCAGATTCTGCCCCCTGTTTTCTGAAGGTACATCTAAACTGGGACATCAGTTTTAAATTCACAGTTTAGCTATCATGAATATACATAAAAAAAAATCTGTTTGTTTTCCTAGCACATTTCACATGTATATATTTATTTATTCTAAATAAAACTCAAAATGCGCTTGCTACATGTACCAAGGCACATTCAGCAACAAAGATCTTAATTAAAAACAAACTCCAAATTTGATCTTCGGTGCACATGCCATAGTTTTGAAAATGTATTAGAATAAAATATTAATAAAAATTCACTCCAGTCCTAAGTTTAACATCCTATTTTCTATCCAGTCGTTTTCTTTCAATCTATGAACCTCCTAAAACCCAGGGATTCATAAAGGAAATGTTTCAGAGCTGTAGCTGTCATAGCACTAGAGGGCACTCTTTATATGTATTATACACACGAGGTACATTTAGCTATCATAAGGGCAGAGGACATAAAACAGTTAATGAGGGATTACAAGGAAAAACTACCATAAGCACAACTTTATGACCATCTAGAACAGATATTCTATGCAGGACTTCCAAACTGTCAGTATTGTTTCTTACATAAAACACAACTAATTAATATGCTGCATGTGCCAGGTCTCTAAACCTTGCAAACCACAGGGAGTTAAAATTTTATGCTTTGCAACCTAAATGCCCTTCTCTGCTGACTACCCAGAATACACAAACTGGTCCATTCCCTCCCTGGTTTAGGGCCTCTCCCAAGGGGTCTAGAAAAGAAAACACTGTGGAGATTATAGCAACCAACATTAAGGGAGGCAAAGAAGCACATCCCATGGGGTAATTGATGGCCTGAGGAGGTAAGTGTGAAATAAAACACTAGAGTCATCGATTTGACACCATTCAAAGGAAAAAGTATTCATACAGACCAATAGTGTCTGCTTGCCACACTGTGAAATGCCAGCAGTTCCTTGACAGTGACACACTCCAGAGGACAAAATGAAGAGAATGGAACGTACCCCTGTCAGTGACCCAGAACTGATACACCAAGCAGGAGCTAAAGCACTGATGTACTGAGCTGCACGGATGGTCTGTTAGGAACCCCTACTAACTAGTGCCAGCAAGAGCTCCCAATACCAGGCTCTCTGCCTCTACCAGTCACCTAGATATCATCCACGAGGCCTTAGAGATGTCAGTTAAGCCTCACTGTCCGGAAGGATCAGCTTGAAAACTCTGCAAAGGCCAGGACTTTCCAAGCACTGCAGCACCTGTGTTTTTTGAGAGGTGTAAAACTTCTGTAAAGGGAGTGCCATATTGGGTGCTAAGACAGCATAAGACCAACATTCACAATGTAAGGATACAGCCTTTACCTCCCATGTTTTCAGCATATGTACACCGACTCTTACCATTGGGAAGCTGAGTTTCTGCGTGATTTCTTTATAGTCTTCATTCCTCTCCTTCACTTGAGTCTGCCCAGCAGTTAAGTGACTGCATATAAAGCAGAAACTGGTACTGTAGAACTGAAAACGAATGCTCACTGCCCCTTTATTTCCAGCCTTTCCTCCCATTCCTGTCTTCACAGTGTCTATCGCCACATCTCTGTATAAAAAAGGGAGGGGGAGAGAGAGAGAGAGAGGAGAGGAGAGTAAATGGCTGCAGGGACAAACATTCAATTAACTTTTACTACAACAGCAAGTTAAAGCCTGTTTACAGTACCATGTCCCTTCCCTCCATGAACTGATGGCTGAACGGAAAGCTTTCCGATGTTTGGCACAACTTTCAGACTGTGACGTTTTTTGATGATGTTCATGTACTGAAGTTTCAAATGAAGTATAATATAATAGCCTAGAAATAAAACTACTTGAAATTATATTACCCAACCCTCTTCTCAAACAATACAGCAAAACATTATTTCTGAAATTGTGGGTTGGAACTTCCGCAGGATATACATTTCAAGTTTATCTTTATCAGGATCTTAGTCACATTAACTAATTTTACCATCACATTCCCCTTCACAATTTTGACCAGATGGGAATCCACTTTCAGACAGTTAACAATTCAACTGGTGTACCTATGTGTTGAAACCCAACTTTACAGCTGGTGCCACATTTTTCAGTCAATTAAAAAGCAGCAGATCATAACCCATAATTTGCTAAATCAGATACAATAAAATCAGTGATTATTGGATACAACTGTTTATACCTAACTCCTAAGATGAGTTCTGTTTTGATGACAAATTGCTTAGGTCTTCCACGTTGCTAATTACATAGTACTTCACTGTCATGATTAGCATACACTTAGACTCTTTACTGGAGAAAGGTGACCTGCTTGGCAAAGCAGGCCACCTGCTTGTAGGATAATTTCTCTCAGATAGACAGCCTACTTGAAGAATAAACCATGCCTGTCTGATCAGATAAGCAAATGATGAGATCACAGCTGTAAATCAACCCCAGCACCACGTATACGTCCTTCCCATTGAGAAAATTTTACTTTCCAGATAGAAGTCAAGTAGCTCTAGACTAGAGTACTACTGGCTTTAAGCAAGGGGCAAGGGGAAAAACCCTAAGTCATTGCCGTCAGGCACTGATTGATGATTGAATGATGCAAGACGTGACAGGCTCTCTTTGTGCTTTCTTTGTTTTCATCTTTTTCCCCCCATCTTTTGTATCTCTTTTCCCTGTCTTTTCTACCCTCCTTTCTCTTTTTCCTCTTTATTTTCCTGTCTTTCCTGACTGCAGAAAACCACCAGAAGACACCCTCAGGGAGGCAAAAGAGGACCATGAAGATTTTCTATGAAAAGCTGGGTTTTGAGTGCTCTGGAAGAAGCAAGTGTTCAGTCTTTTCACTCTAAGGAGTTCTCCCTTCCTGCTGCCTGCCTATCCAATTGCTGACTGATATTTATCTGACTTCCATTCATGGCAAAGGTTACGTTGAGATAACCCAGTGTACGTTCAACTGCTTGTATCTCCCCAGTCCTTTCAGTGCTGTATGAACTTCTGCCATTCTCTCATTTTATTTCTCTACTCTCCAACTTCTGCCTGAATCTCTTCAATCTCTGTAAGTACAGAAGCTTTTTTTTTTTTTGCACTTCTGATCATTTTTGTTTTCCTTTTCTGGACATGAAAGAGCTACAGAACCACACAGGTTAGGTTTGATTACACTCACGTAGTATGAAGCAATTGAAGAAATTTGAAGAAATTGAAGAAATATAACTGTGAACACAGCCATGCAAGACCATTAGGTTTACCAGGATGGCATTACCCTACCTAGCCTACAGCAAGCACTTGCTGTTGCACAAGCTCGGCACTGATCTTTTCCGTAGATATGAGATGAGTGGGAAGAGAGGGCATCTCTTGAAATTTTAATCACAAAATGCAGTGCTCCTAATGTGGAATGGAAAGCGCTGTTTAGATCACTCTAGACTCCAGGACAGATAGATGCCTTAGGACAGATCTGGCTAATTACTCATTTCCTACCAATTCTCAGTTAGTGAATAATTCTTGCCCATGGCAAAGGCATTTTATGCACAAATCCCTGTGGCTTGGTACTCTTACCTTTCCTCTTCAATAAAAATGGGAATCTTCTAGGGGCAAGAGGAGTTTGGTCAGGCTCCAGGGACATCAATGCAAGCAAGCTGAGGACAAGCATCTCTGCACCCTCCTAACTAGGCACACAGTTCTGTTTCATATGAACTCTGGTAGAGACAAATGCTTAATGGGCTCTTGTAGCTCTCAATTCTGTAACATGTCAGTGGGCAAAACTAGCTCTCTCCCTTCACCGCCTCTTTCCACCTCTTCCATCATTCTTTTCAAGTCTGGAAGCAGACTTGTTTCTGCACAGAAGCAATAAGGAGAGGACTAGAAAGTAAAAGCTTGCTCTTCAGGCAGAAACAGGCACGTGCTTTCACCTGATGCTCAGAACACTCTTGGACTTACTGGGTCAGGTCATTCTTTTCCCAAAGAAGACAGTGAACCCTAAGTGCACACCTTGAGCATGCCCAGCCAAACATGCTACCTGGAAACAAGTCTCTCCCATGCTGGAATTTGGGTCTGTACAATTCCTGTTAAGCTGAAAAGTCACTCCTGCCCTCTTAGGCCAAATTGCAACAGCAGACATTATTGAAGATGCAAACTTCATTAATTATTTTTATTACCTGATGAAGGGGACATGAAAGGGCCGTACGAAGATGAAAAGACAAACACCAACAAGTTGTGCTGATGTCAGCTGAATGTAGCGATGAGTCCTGGAAATTGCCTTTTGAAGCTGTTCTCCCCACATCTTTTTGTTTGTTGTACTGGAACAAACAAAAAATCATTTAATGGAATCAAAAGAAACCACGTACAATCAATGAAATGAGCAGATTAACTGTACTCTAGGTTTTACAGACAACCCATTAGGCTCTACACATGCTGACTCCAGAGCTGGAAGTGCTGTAGGATGTATGTCAGAGACAGCTCATGGATCACAACCTACTCTATATGCTGGCATGCCAAGCTCAGGCTTTGCCTTTAACTCCTTGAGCAATAATTTTCACAAATACAATTAGCCACAGGGACATTTTGTTCGTTTTAGAATTTCCACACGAATGTCAGTTATGTTTAGAGTCACCAAGCACATTTTTCCAATACTAGACAGGGGTTTAAGGGCAAGTGTTAAAACAATGTCTAACATCAGAATCCTTCTCTGCCAACGCAAAGATTTAAAAGACTTAAAAACCAGCGTGTCCTACTATATGGAGGCCGAAATAGCACTTCCAGCACAGTCCCAGTGCCATTTGTTAAACATATTTCTAGCTATGATAACATGCAACAGACTTGGAAGGAAGTATTCTGTGTACCTGACCAGACGAAGCGCAACTCTGGAGGCTTTTGTTGGATGGTTCTTTTGAAGAACAGGGGGCTTTATTTATTTATTTATTTATTTTTTTAACCTACCTGGCATTCACAATATTCCCTGCACTTAATTCAACCATCTCTTCAAATCCCACTGCAAATATGTCAGGAGGGCTGCTGTCATCATCTGTTGAGAAGGGGGAAAAGTCCCACAAGAGTTACTATTTTGTTGTTTCTTCTAACGACTTGTTTTCTAATTTCTGTCAGAGATCATTCCTGTAGTTCTATCTTGTGTATTCCCTGCCAAGCTTATACATATTCATTGTTCCTTTAATCTAATCTCACAAACAACCCCTGCAGTTCCTCTGAATTTTTTTTCCTGCCTTTCTCCCACCAGTTGGTCTCCATCTCTCTCTCGCAGGAAGCGGTTCAGAACAGAGCATTATATTGTAGCAGTGTTAAGATGAGAAAATATTCACTGTTCTTTCTCCCTCACCCCACACGTACCAAAGACCCAACATCTCACCACCCACCATTTTTCACCCACTTTTCACCTAACTTACTTATCCTTTTCCTTTTCTTTTTTGACACTGATTCCTAAGTAACTGAACTTACTGCCCATACCCCAGTATGTCCCTTCCCTCTCAATGTATTTAGTAAATTTATCTGTGACTTTAAGGAAGCCTTCAAAGTTTCTCCTTATTTTCCTGGGTTAGGTCACTCTAGAGAACAGTCTCTGCCTTCCCTGGCCCAAACATGTGGATATTGCCACGTAAAACACCAAAGATGAAATGCTCTCATATAATAGTATGAAGCATATCTGTTGACCCGTCAGGTCTGTCCATTGCTTGATGGGTTGTGGGATGTTTTGTTTGGTTTAGATTCTGTTTGTTTAAACAGCCATACGCCCAAGATAACAGTAACTTAATTCAACATGAACACGTGAATGGTAGAAAACCATAGGAACTGAAGTCAGACCAGCCTCAGAAAATAAGACCCGAAAGAGAAGTATAATATACAACTACTCTGTACAGGTACGAGTGTCAAACTAGCAGATGCCCGCTAGCCTTGCTTATTGGCTTAAAACTGGCTTAATGTAACACTGTCACGTTAACTACTTACTTCCCATTAGTAATTTTGGGCATCTGTTTGTGAACACTTAACTATTTATGCATGAACTGCATTGACATTACCACGAATGCAACCATTTGCACAGTCATACCCTAACTCTGCCTTCTTAGCTTCAGATAAAGACCAAGGAGATATTATTCTGAGGGCGCTTAAGTACATAGCTCCCACTCAAAATGAAGAACCCAGGATGGAGAAATTAAGGAATAAAAAAGACCACAGGATTAAAAATAAGCAGATACACCCCATGATGGCATGAAAGAGATCTCTGAATTCTGACCTGCTGTAGGTTCAAAACAAGATCACCTGATATAGACCCACAGATTGTTCTGACTGTAAGCAGCCCTCCACACACCACTCCACTGCGGAGGGAAGGCTGGACAAGTCCAAATGGAGCTGAATACATCCCTTAGGGTTGACAGAAAATGCCATCCAAGGTGATGTCTTGACTTTCTAAGGACCAGCTGGTCAAATATGGTGTCCCAACTTGCTGTTCCTATAAATGCAAGTATTTCTTGTGCATTTTGACTTTGAAGTTGTTATATATGTTCATCTGATTCGTGTCAGTATGGAACATTTCTTCCCTTTCCTCCCAGTGTCCCAGTCTCCCCCTCATTATAGTCAAATTACCAAATCTTCAGAAATATTCCTCAAATCCATGAGCCTATTTGCTTTTGTTATTCTGAACTCTTATTTCTAACAGTTACAGCCTTTTTTGTCTTCTTTGTGGTTGATTTAGCACTGCTATAGATGTGAGTGTCCCTGTGAATGGCCTGTTAGGAATGTTTTAACTACTCATGAAGTGTCAATAAGAGAGCTATTTGTGTTTGTATGTTCTTTCTTTGAAGTCTCTGATGTCTGGGGGTTTCAGAACAACTGCTAACAACTAGTGACTGTTATGGCTTCTGAATGGGACACTATGCAAGCCCCTGATATCTGGCCAGGTGGCCAGGAGATTAAGGAGAAGAAAAAAGAAGCTGAAGGACGGCTAGGAGACAAAACTTGCAGGGGACACTGTGTAAGCTTTTGACATGCTGCCAAGGAGTACAAAGGGGAAGGACAAGAAAAAAACTTGGAGAGGAAGACTATGAGCCTTCAGCATGAAAGACCCCTAGAGACCCACAGGGGGACCACCGGAGACTGATGCGCATGCTCCAGTAGGAGGGACTGGATCCCGGAAGGTAATTATAATAACCTATTTTTTTTAGAAGTAGTAATGAATATGTATTAGTCTAGGAGCATAAAAATCAGCTACTTGATGTAACTGGTGTGCGTCCTGGTGGAGCGGAGACTCCCGGTGCACCCAGCGCTGTTTGCTTACCTCTATTCCTTTAATAAATTATAAACTTTGATTATAATCCTATTTTGAAGACTGAGCCATTTATAACAAAGTTTTACCCTGAAATTCAGAAACTCCGGAGAGCTTAGGAGAATCCAGCAGCCAGTCTGTCAGCTCGCTGGTACCGAGGATGTTGCTTCGAAACTGCTTCCCTCCATTCACGTTCCAGGTCCCCATGGCAACACGAACACGCTTGAAGCTTGTGAATTCAAACTGACGCTCTGACATGGCCTTCAAAATACTCGGCGTCACTGATGGAAGAGGGGAGAGAGAAAAAGGGCATGTAAAACAAAAATGTGCTGCAAAAGGAAAGGAACGATACAGCCAGCAGTGACATGTAAGTCACTGTGAAGTAATGACATTACCCTAGCGGCAACAACGCAAAAGCTAAAGACTGACTCCAGTGACAATGGCAGTAACTCTAAGATAATTGGGGCTGATGCCATCAATTCCTCTTCTGGAAACCAGGCACCCTATCAAAGCAGTTGTATCTGTGAAAGATGGGTCACTCACTTTCAGCATGTTTTCTAGTACTTCTTTCAGCAGTGGCCTAACAAATTATTTTTTCTCCCTTAGTCTTATCAGTTTGGCCTACAGAGATTGAGCAAGCCAAAACTTACGACTGAAATCTGAGCCATAAGTAATTTAGAGTGGGGGTAAAGGTGAAGAGTAGCAGAGCCTCACACCACATCTTCAAAACTAGCACTGTCATGGCTCTCTACCCTGGTCAGAAGTCCTTAAAGTAGTTTATTTTATTTTTATTTTCTCAAAAGGATGCAATTGCTTATATCTGACAGTCAAAAACAGACACAAAGAAAACTGGAGGGTTTACACTGGCCTTACCCAGCAGTGCAGTGTGGTCCATAAGCATTTTGCCTTTGTCTGCATATTCCTCACTGAAGAAGTCACCCATAAGTAGCAGCTTGATGGCTTCCTGCTTTACTGCATCAAAAAAATTTGACTGAATGGTACGAGACACTGACCGGGCTCCATCCTTGAGTTTCCCAACCTACATCAGACCAAGAGCAACAGCGCAAGTGACAATGTAGAGTAAATCAGATGTTTTTCTTTACAGTCACTTCTGAGGAAACAGCTTTGCCATTTTTCTTTACCTTGTGCTTTCCCTCTAGGGCACGGCTGCCAGTAAACACTCGGCTCAGATTATGGCCGTTGAGAGTCCACATTGCTTTGTACGATTCCACAAAGCGCTCAACTATAGATTTAGAGTTCAATCCCAGGCTCTCTAATTGAGTAAGCAGGACCTAGATTTGGTGCAGAAAACAAAAACAAAAAACGTTTTTTAATATGTTTTTGCTTTTTATTCTCAGTTTAAATATTCCAGCCAACATCATTGGGTAACACAGAGCTGGCAAGAAAGACTTGTGTCACTGAGGCTTATGCCCCCTTTCTTGTCTTTCCTGTGGAACTGAAAACTTACACAGCATGGGGCATCATGAAAGGTCCTGTGACAAACTCACCTCCAGTGCAACGAAGGACTGTACACTGTTAGTACGATCCAGGCAGTCCAAACAATTCATTCGAAAAGTCCCTGTCTGCAGACTTCAGTAACCAAACAAAAGAGGAGAGAGGGGAGAAAAAAAAAAAAAAAGGTATATTTTTTAAAATAACATCTAATCATGAGTTGATTGAACAAGATCATCAAGTGTTCAGCCTGATTATTCCCACCCACAATTTCACAGTGCAAGCACAGTGTATTCCATTACATATCTTGACTACGTCTGCAACACAGTGTCAGCGAATGCACGTACTGGCAATTTTCCACATTCTAAACAATGCAGATGCAGTTCAGCTAAATAATCTATTTAGCATCAAGGTTACACTTCATCTAAAGATTATACTTCAAGATGGTCACTTATGTTCACGGTCCAAACACGATGATGAACCAGGGGAGGCCAGAAGGGGTGATGCCTGGCTATGCTTAGACACAGAGGCAGGGTACACTCACCGTGGACTTACATTCTCGCCCTTTGCGAAGATGCCGAAGTCTTCCCAGTGCAACTTCAGTTGAGGCCTCAGTAAATTTTCCAGTTTTTCAGCTTTCCCACCTTTTGCAAATTGGTGGTAGTCAAAGTTTATCATGGGAGTGTCTGCTGCATGGGAAGAGGCCCATAGCAGTTTCTGTTTAAAAATTGAAAGAAGGAGAAAAAATCCTGCTCAAGCCACAGCATAAGGATTGATGCCAGCACGCTTTTCATTGTTGGTAAACTCAGACAGCTTACCACAGTTTTAATTTTGACAAGTTCACAAGTGTGAAATACCAGACATGGAAACAGCAGTGAAAATTCCCTGTTTGTTTTCTTTCCAAAAGTAAACTGGTTTGTTAGACCCCAATTTTCCTGCAAGGGAACTCGAACTGTAGCTGCAAAGTTTGCCTCAGAACTGCTGCTGTCTGTGCCCTGGCTGGTGGCAGCCCTGCAGCAGTGGCCTACTGCCTCTGTACAAAAATAGTGGTGATCTGGGCCAACTCAGGACAAGGGCCCTGATAGGAAGGATGTCCAGAGCTTCTTAAGGTATGTGAACATAACCATGCACACGTTTATTTTGTAACCGTTCCATAAGTGCCAAGACATGAGAAAATGTGGCCCTAAATTTAGGTGGAGTGTGACTGGGGAGGAAATAAGAGAGAAATGATGTCCCAGGAAACATATTATAAAATTTTGTGTTAAACCACAAAAGTGAAAGAAGAGACATAAATAGCCTCATTATTTCATCTCCTATTTCTATGATCTCACATGCATTTCCGTAATCACCACAAATTTCATTAATGTATCTGTAATAGATACGACAATAATACATCCTGCTCTTCACGGCAAAGCCAGTGAGAATTGTTATATTAACTCTAACTATATAAGCCTTTGTCTATGCCCTTCCCATCTGCATGTTCTCATCTCAAGAGATGGATCCTTTTTCCACTTAGACCACTAAGACCAAAAACCACTCTGATATTATGTTAAGAGTGTAGGTGCAGCAGTTACACCAGTGTAATTGTATCAAGTTAGCCCTTCAACCTTCCCTCCAGAAACAAATCTAAAGGTGTTGTGTGATGTTTGGAGAGGAAAATGTAAAATATATTTCATTACACTTTACAAAAGTGAAAACACTTGGAATTTGTTTTGTTTCTGTCAACACCCCAACTCACTGCTAGAGCCACCAGCAATGCACTTGACAATGGCATTTATCCTCAGTGTAAATCATGGTGTACACTACAGCAGTGCTGTTACTGCAAACATAATTACATCTGTTATGGGTGATGCTTGTGAGAAGAACAGCATTACTGGGAACACTATTGATGTCTGGCCTGGTAACAGTTGATTTGTGTAATAGCTGAAGTTAAGCTGGGGATTTCCAATTTTTTCATTTGCTTCTGTCGCATAACCTAACGGTAGTGCAGGCATTCTGATCATGTAAAATGAGTAGCACTGTCAGTAATTGCAAGAATATTTTGATATTTGGAACCAACTCAGATAAGGCATGTTAAGATTGCAGCAACCATTGGGAGAAGAGTAAAAAATACAAGCATACAAGGGAAGATGGAGAAACAAAGAAATAAACTAATGACAGGAAAGAAGAAAAGTTTTACTTCCTGGTGATTTCCCTATAATTTATTTATTTTTAAACTGAGCTGTTTAAAATCAAACTAAAAAATACATATGCTTTCTAATAATTCATTCATTAAATCACAAAGGTAAAGAAAAGACTAAGAGTTGATTGGATTCAGTTGGTGCAAATCTTCACTTCCCAATGAGGTCAATCTAACCCCTTTCAGCCAATAAAGTGCTTTCTTTTTTTTTTTAGAAAAAGAATAAATTTTAACAATTTAGTTAAAACAGATCTTTATTTAAAGGAAATGAATGCATGAAAGGTGTTTACTCCAGAAATGTCCTATTTCTGACTTAATTTCCATTTGTATGATACTGACCAGAACACTGTTTTCGAGAACTGAAATACTTGATAAAATATTGGTATTAAATTTACAAGCAACGTCAGGTTTGTATCCTTACAGTTATTTCAACTTATCATCTCTTACCACTAAATTCCGATGTTTTTCCAAAATAAACTATAAAAACTATTTTAAAGAGAACAAAACCAATAGGCTATAGAGGCTTAGCTGTGTCAAGCAGAAACTAAGTAAAAAGCTGAAATCAGAAGCTAGGACCTGACTTCATTTCTGTACTTTCTTCATAGGCTCACTAACTTCAGCCACTGTCTGTGGCCGTATTCCATACAGGGGGCACCTTGATTGAGTCATTTTTCAATGGGGAAGCTGGTGATTCCTACTCGCTCTTTCAGAGGAGGAGGAAATGGTCACGCAGAAAAACTGCCATTAAAATGCTCCTTGTGTCAAGTACATTGTTCCAATAGAGAGGTAAAACAATCAGTAACTATTACTTAACAAGAATCTTCATTTTGCTTAATTTCACAGAGTAAACATTTGAACTCAGAACTGTTGTATCAGTCTTTACCAATGATAAATAAATGTAACACTTACTATAGGCGTGTACTTAAAGACATCCTTCATATTATTCTTTGTAAGATATACTCCAAAGTACCTAGGTCTGACTTCTAAAGCAATTAGGCACCTCGGCAGCAGACTGCCATCAGCCTCCAGGCAGATACAGGCAGCTGTGCACTTGCACAAATCCTACTGAGTGAAAATCCCTAGCTTCAAGCACACGTTAGTTTTAAAAATCTGGCCATCCTGCACTAAAATTCAATGCAGCTTTAATTACACAATGCCTGACATCCTGAAAAGACAACCCAGATGCTTTCAGGTATTAGTTGTGCCTAGGGACATTTAGAGGGAAGGAAAACCTCTCTCAATATACACCAGGCTGTGACTTCGTGCTGTGGCAGTTAATTCCCATCACAACCAGTACTAGAGAGCTGTTTGCCATTACAATCAGAGCTTCTTCTTAGTAAAGTAGGGTCAGGGACTGGCCCCAAAGCAGTTCAGAGAATCATCAAATCATAACGGTTGGAAAAGACCTCCAAGACCATCTGGTCCAACCATCCCCCTACCACCAATGTCACCCACTAAACCATGTCCCTAAGCACCAGGTCCAACCTCTCCTTGAACAGCCCCAGGGACGGTGACGCCACCACCTCCCTGGGCAACCTGTCCCAGTGCTAGTTCTGACAATCCCATAAGGCACCCGACTACAGCTCACTGCGTTGGTGTCTACATATGATGACAAAGCTGACCACAATTCATTTTTCCAAATGTGCACTACTTCTTAGGACATTTATGGCTTTGTTTGTTTGTTTATTAAAAAAAAAAAAAAAGTCTGGTTGAAGAGAGTGTCTACAAACATATGAGGAAATAAGCAAGAAGAAAATGCTGAAAATCAAGCCCCTGAGACTATGAAGCATCATTCTCTCTTTACTAGATATTAGATAAAGGAGAACATAATTTCTTCAGATGTAGTGTTCGTCATGTACTTGTCCAGAAAGGGAACAGAACATGGAGGCTCAAGAAGTCAGCAGTTTAACAAAAAATAAAATAAAATAAAATAAAATAAAATAAAATAAAATAAAATAAAATAAAATAAAATAAAATAAAATAAAATAAAATAAAATAAAATAAAATAAAATAAAATAAAATAAAATAAAATAAAATAAAATAAAATAAAATAAAATAAAATAAAATAAAATAAAATAAAAATAAATCATTGCTTTTACCTTGAAAGCTCTGTTAAGCACCTCCTCTCCTCCTCTGCTTCCCAACAGGTTAACAATCACTTGTTTTCCATACTGCTCTTTCAGAAGCATCATATGCCTACAGCAAAAGTAACCATAATAAGTACAGAACATACAGAACAAAACTATGTAACGTTGCCTGCTACGTTTTTCAAACCACAGAAACAGAGATCGTTGGTTGTTCCATCTAGCAGGTTTCAGCCACAGCAGCTATAGACATCTTCCTCAGTTTCCTTGCAATCAATTATTAAAGTGCAAGTTGTGCAAGCATGAAATGAAGGAACACGGTATTTTGTGCTATAAATAAAGAAGCGTCTTAGAAAGCAGGCCCCAGATCTTTTATGTCACTGTTAGCTTTGATACTGTCCTTGCCTGCACCCACCTCCTGGCTCTCAGCCTGGAGGCTGCACAGGAAAGACAACCAGAGAGGAAAACATGTTACAACAGGGATTGTCCTGCATCTTAGGGATGAGCCAACAAAGAGCCAGTGGCAGCAATGGGGTCTAGGACTCCAGTGTAATGGACAGAGAGGCGCGAACATCTCATAGGTGACAGGGCTCAAGTATTTCTGAGCTACTGCAACCCTGAAATAGTCACTCGCAGCTTACTTTTAATTATGGAGGAATGTTATTAAACGGAAGTACTGCTACAGTGGATCAGACCAAAGGTCCCTTTAGCCAAATGGCCTGGTCCAGATCCTTCAGGACAAACACAAACAGGAAAAGCATAAAGTAGTATTTCATCTGGCATGTATCGCCAGCCTCTCAAAGCCTGACACTTAGAGACTCCCAAGTCAAGAGCTTTTAGCCAGATACAGAGGCACCCATTCTCTCCTCAGCACATTCTTTTCAATTTTGTATGCATGAGCTACAGGAGCTGTGCTAGTTTATTAATAAACAATTAGATCTCAAAGACATCTTATGCCACATACTACCACCACAGTGATACTTAAGAGGAAGATGGATAAGAAAAATAAAATATCCCACACAAATGAAAAACTACTACATGCTGCAAAGCGACAAGTAATGGCCAAGTGTCAGAAAGTCAGCAAGCACGCATAGTATGGCATGCATCTTTAAATCCTATAACCAGAAATAAGCCACAAAAACATGGAAATTGAGAAATTAAAGAAAAAGTTAGCAGCACATGTTTCAAGAAACACAGAAAATGTATTCTCTGGTCTTATTTGTGCTTCTGGTTCTGCAGCCAGTTCTCTGCATGCCAGCTCCTCCTGTACATTTGCACACCTCACATCCCACCATCAAGATCGTGTTTATCCACTTACGTTATTTCTGAAGAACAAACCTGCTGACACTCAGGTCATCTGCTTGAGTACTATGAGAAGAACTCCCCAAGGGTTTATCAGGAAGAGGGGATGAAAAAAGATCCACTAACAAGATTGCCATTCCCCTCTCACAGTGCCTTCTCAACACATTAACCTATCAGATGGAAAATCTAACAGGCTAAACCCACTCCAACACACTGTAGCAGGCTGTTAAGTCTCGGTGCCTGCTTCCATATAAGTAGTTGCCTGTTCTTTGTCCATTTCCAAAGGACTGTCTTTTGCAGTTCTGTAAGCAGAGAGATTCTTAACTTCACCTAGAGGCTTTTCTGTGTACAGGGAGAAGAAAGAATAGCGTGAGCTGATCCTCACATTCATGTTTCTTAGAAGAAACTCATTCACCAGTTGCACTGAGGTCACGGAGATCAAATACTCCGAGCTAAATGGCATTAAAGAGTTGTTCCTTGCTAAGGTACTCCCAGTTTGTTGGGAAGCACAAAGAGGATGCTAACAAGTCACTGTTTTCTTCTTACAGGGATTATCTCTGCTGTGGAATGCAACCCTCTAAGATGAAGATTCAGGAAACTGGCAGAGCAACTTAACATGGCACCAGATGACAGCAAGATCATGAGCCTCAAACACATTTGAATTCAGTAGGATTTATGAGTCTTAAAAGAGCTTTCAGAACCCGGACTAAGTCCCTTTGGAGCAGGGACTGCTATGGTACGTAGACCATTTAGATTCCAGTCCCTGTCTGGGGTCCTTCTGTGCTGCAAAACTATTAACAGTTCCTAAGATCATGTTTGGTAAAAGTTGCAGTACATGGAGCCACGGAATTAAGAGGACTCATCTAAAAGCACTTTTTAGCTTGGACATAAGATCTCATTTGCCAAAACCAGAACAAAACAGAAATGAATCACATGACCTGGCACTTAAAAGCTGAAATATTCCAAGAGGCCAAATCCTTCAGGCAATGTTTTCACTGATGTCCATGGGAGTTTGTCCTTAAAGGACAGCATTTCAGTCAGATATTCCAAGAAATCATGCTGACAGATGGATTTTTTACTGTTTCCAGCTGCCACACAGTCTTAATGGTTTAAGGTTTACAAGCCAGTCTCTGGGTAAAGCAGACCATCAGCATGACAGCATCATGCAACACTGGTTAGAGAATAACATGCTGTTATTTCTGTGTAGCAGTGCAACAGTGAAAAGCAAATCCTGAATGGTTTGGAAGCAGTGTTTTATTTTTAATTGCCTGGCTTACAGAGGTAAAGAAGAACACATGCTCTGCATACTGTAAGTGTGAATTCACATTTGTTGAAATGTTACAAAGAGTTACACAGACCTTTCTTTTTCATACCACCCAGCATTTCTCAGGTTTTTCAGAAAGAAGGTAGGAGACCAAATTGTTTCAATTAGCATTGAAGGAGGAAAAGAAAACACGTAAAAATAAGTCAGTAAATAAAGTAAACCCACGTAATCCTGCAACACCTGGGAGATCAGCTACATCATATAAGGGATGTTTCACACCTCTGAGGATTTACTAGGAAGGCATGAAGTTGTGGAATCTTGGTTAAATACCAGGTTGCTGTGTTATTGCCAAAGTTGAATGAAGCTTACCTGTCAAAGGCAGGAGCATTAGCTTCCAGGCCTCTGTTAAGCCTTAGATGATGAGAACCCACCTAAATAAAATAATGGAAAGAAAGAAGAGAAATTTGCTGAAGTCCTAAATCACTAGATGTCTCCCTTTTTCCTTCAAAGAAAACATTTCTTTAACAGCACCAGATACCCCTAACAGACTCCACACACCCACACACATAATATACTTAACACAAAAGCCACAGCTTTTATTAGACAACAACATTTACAGTTGCAAGTGAAAACAGGATTATTATTAAGCAAAGGGATATCTACACATCTTTTTTAGGGCCAAATAAATCATATCCCCTTGCCAACTTTCTCTAGCAAATATCCCACACTGTATATCACATGAATATGCTGTGTGCCCAGCACTCTTCCTGCCCTTCAGTCACCAGACAAGGCTGCAGTTATGCCATTTGCCTGGACTGTGTGTACTGCATTATTTCATTGTTCTGTTATTTACAGAAACTAAAAATTATTGGAACAGTCCTTTGAAAACTTGATGGCTAAAATCCCGTACCATCAATCTACACTGCTAATTGTTTTTAAGATCACGTATTGTTTCCTGTACACCATCATCTTTCTTTATTTTTCATGAGGTTGGTTTATGCAATTCTTCACCACCATATTCACCACCAGTGCCAGCACACTCCCACCCAAGGAGTAAGAGTTACTAGTATTCACCAACATAAATGACAGCTGCATATTCTAATCCAGATTAAGCAAAAATACAGATCATGTCCTTGCTAAAAAGTTGAAAATTCTGTTTAACCAAAGATGCTGCACACAAGCCAAAAATATTTGGGGAAAAAACTCTCTGACTTCATAACATAGAGAACAACAGTGCTGGATACAGCTACTAGATGGGAAGGAAGCGTGCACAGTCACAGGGACAAACCTCCTTTATAAAAAAGTATTGCCCTGGATGGTGCTAACAGAGGGAACACAGAGCTTCTAGTCATCTTTTGTACTAAACCCAGTGGTCCTGAATGGTTCTAAAGTGCTAGATTTAATAATAAAAAAAGTATCAAATGATCTTTGAAGAATCTAAAGAGAAAAAAGTTATATAACATCTTCTCTCCACTAACACATAAGCATACATGTGCGTACTCAGTCTAGTTGCTCATCCCTCTGCTCAGAGTACATGAAGCATGCTAGGATGACTCTAACTTGCTACAGTTGATGCATTTATCTCCTGATGAAACACCACAACTTTGCCTTGCAGAAGATCAGATCATCATTACTGTATGATCAAAATCTAGCAAACACACCATCCAAACATTATACTTTACTTGAAGTTAAAGTACTCCTGGTATCGATAGAGACTCCGATTTTATTCTGCAGGTCAGTATCACGAAATAGCAGAATGTTCCTGCTAACCAGGCGTTTCAGAATGAAAGGTTATTCCAAATCAAATAAAAAAATACTATAAAGGCATTGCTGTAACCTTCAGTTTAGGACATCAAGACACAGTCCCTTACATAGACTTTCCTGCAGAGGCACACAAACACATGAAAATGTTAAACCTCAATAACTATAGCTATTTGCCTGTTGGTGTTTGTTTCTTTCTTTCTTTCTTTCTTTTTTTTTTTCCTGTTTACCTAAGCATGAATAATTTCTTACAAAGTAAACCTAAAAAGAAGTAGTTCAGCATTTTCAAAGAATGAGCTCTGCATCTTATTTCAAAAAGTACATAAATTTCATGGAACTTCTAAATTATAAGTAGCAAGAGAGGTAAGCAAGGTAGGCTTTTTGATTTAGTTGTTTACCTGAAGCCCTGGTTGCTCCCAGAACAGTGGAACAGAACCTCTGATCTGCACAAAGGAAGAGACGTCATCATCCAAGTAAATTGTCTGAAAAAAATGAAATAAATGGAAGGAGTTCTCCCGTTAGAGCTATCAGTCTGTGTCTTCTTCATCAAATGACAGCTTAAGACACTGAACACGAAGGGTGAAAAAAGTAAACGGTGTATCTCACTGTATCCCCTTACCGCTCAGCCGCTTTTCCATAGTCTCACACACAGTGGAACAAAGCACACCGTATTTGCTTTCATGTCATCACAACAGATTCAATTCACTACTCACCAGAAATAAGAGAGAATTTAAAACACCACTGCTGGCAATGTGGAAGGAATCTTTCAGCCACGATGAAGATGGATTTGATCTACCGGTGAAGAGACTCGGGAAGACCAGGACATAGTCTCCCTCTGTCTCCCTCAAAAAATTGAACTGCAAAATGTCATTGCTCCTTGTGACCGGTGATGGGTAATGTCAGGTGTGGGATAAGCTTATCCCTTGCTTTATTTACTATTTCTTATTTCACTGCATGTCCTGCATGTCAGAGTGCCCAAACAACTCTCAGTGAAACCAGCAGCTTTGCCACTCCCATCCTGAGATACAGCGAACAGTATGTGATCTATTTCTCTTCAACAAGGTTTCTAGTGAGAGGCTCCAAACTCTCCATTTTATTCCCAGACCAGACTTCAACCTCTCCCTTTATATTTTTTTATGATCACAGCTAACAAACTGATTTCTAATCAAATTCATGTAAAGTACAAAGACAATTTCCCCTTTACCTTCCCCCTCCGCCACCCCCCAGCAAAGCACTGCATTATATGTTAACTTAGCACAAAAGGTACTATCTTCAGACAGGGCATAACCACAGAGCAACTGTGCAAAGCCTGGCTCTCTCTCCTGGCCTATACTTAGCAGTGGAATCCTGGCTGTTTTCCACAGGCGACACACGATACGCATCCCTGTTATCTCCTGCATCGCAGCGAGTCTTCTGCAGCCCCGGCGAGGCACGGTATCCATACAGGTCACCCAGGTAGCTGCTTCTCCAACTGCATCATATCATTTAGCACAACAGCTGCCAGCTGGCTGGTATCCCCCAAAAATAGAAAAGAACATGAAAATGGGCTCCCATACCGCTTTACTGGGGCTTGTGCTTTGGGATTTGCCACTAGGTGTTCTGGTTGGGTGGCTCAAGAAAAACGAGGTTCATTTACCTGAACCTCGACCTTGATGTTACCCCCAACGTACAATTTTTAAAGCTACACATATGAAAAGAAGTATGTACTTACATTAGAGAGGTAGGTATTTAAATATTTAAATATCCTGCCACCAGTTTTATCTAATTATCTTCACAGTATTTTTGCAGAGCACTCACAATTGCCCCGATTTCACTAAGATGAAAGGTTTAAGTGGCTTTGCCAAGGACATAGTGTTCGAATGACAGCTAGCCCAGATGTACTGCAAAATTGTATGTTTTTCTCCTCACACCAAGGAATTAAGAACTCTTCTATGTTGCATCTCATCCTCCTACAACTCCTGCAAGAGAGGGCAGGTGCTTCACATTAATTTGTTGCTGACAGAAGCTTCCCTGCGAGGCCTACCTCACAGCTTCAGAAATATGGGTCTAAAACACACTCTCATGGCAAAATTTTTTTAAATTTGCCTGTACCTGAATGCAAGAACTAATTACCATGGCAACACTCTTCCTTTGCATTTCTGTGCTCAGAAGAGACAACAGAATCGAAATCCTGGAATATCCGGAGCTGGAAGAGACCCACAAGGACCATCAAGGCCAGCCCCTGGCTCCATGACCACCCTGCAGCTGGACTGCTGGAGGAGCGAGCAGGCCCACCTTCTTCCTCTTCATTTCCTCACTGAGACAGGCTGTCAGAAGGTGAGTCAGTGACTTCTGAACACTGAATCATCTTTTCACGCACAGTCATGGACCCTCAGGAGACAACTCTAAGGTAAAGTAAATTTGTGCCCCTCCGCTGACAGCCCCAGCATTTTCCTGACTCATACTAAGCACGGATCTGGTCTTGAATCTACACAAAGACCAGATAAGACTGGCTCACTTCAAAATTTGACAATAATCACCTTAGTGATGAGTTGAAACAAAATCTTAACACTTTACGATGATGACTACAGGCAAAGCTTCACATGAAGTACAATCTGGCCACTCAAACAGCTTACCACAGAGGTTCAGTTTCCTTACAATCTTCTGGAGTATCCCAGTTTCCATAACTAACTGAAAACTTGACAGCTCAAATATCTCTTTTTTAAGTCTCAGCTGCAAATTCAGCTGAGTTAAAATAATAATAATTCTAATTTTAATACCTGAAGTTTAACATCTTCCTGGGCTATATTTTAATGGCAAGTATTTCATCACAGTTTATAGACCGTGAGTACATCTCCTGACTTCTTTATGCCAAATGCAGAAGAAAAATACTGACCAAACATTTCTGCTTTTCTGCATTAATAGAATTTATATTCTGCTCATAGTTCCATTTACCAGTGATTCAACATTGTCAGATATAACAGATGTTTGTTTCTATTATTATTCACGTTTTCTGTTCACTGTTTCTCACCCATTACCTCTTCTGTTTTCTGCTCTATTAAGCTGTCCATTGGAGAACTAAAAAAAATTATTCAAACTACGTGTGAATCATTTCTGTCACGTAAAAACACGATGCCCACAACCTAATGTGAATGATGGAGGTCCTCTGTCAGGATGAGGTCTAATATAGAACTCCCCTATGATGATAAGGCATTTGTTAAAAAGTGAGATATTTATGCACATTAACATGTAGCTTTTAGCAATTCAGGTGAGGTTTTTGAACTGGGAGCATGGCCTCTTCAGTACAGATCACTCACAAGAAAATTCTCCACATTAGCACTTTTTTTTTTTTTTTTACAGCACTCTTCATTCTGTTCTCTGGAGCAGTTCTGTGGTCTTCCACAATTCTCTCACCTCATTCTTGTGACCCAGATGAATCCAAAGTTATTTTCTTCAAAGCTGCTAGTGAGTTGGAAAAAGACCTAGTATTTTTTTAATGAGTGGGAGGCTAACACCATTTTTGAAAGTCATTCCTTCCTAAACAGACTGTAAACATTTTATTAGGCATTACAACCGTGCAAACCTTCCCTGAATTTCAGCAATATCCATTATCCTTCATTCACCACTACAAGGAACATGACCCCTGATCCTGACACTGCATTCTGCTATGCACATCCCTTGACCCTAACAATAACAGTGGCAAGAACCATCCCATCAGCAGACATCCTAACGGAGCAGGTTCAAAGACTGAGACTAAGGGGACTTCCCAGTTCAGGAACAGACATTGTCTCAACACCTATATACACTACAATAAAACACACTTTTTAAACTCTTAAATTAGCACTGATAATACATCCAGGTTAAAATTACACTTACAAATAAAAGATTTCAACTCTGTTGCTTATGTAATTCTAGCATTTATGCATGGGTAAGTATAGAATTTATTTTATCTTATTCTTCCAACCCTTGATCATTCACACTGTTTTCTACAACCACATATCTGTCAGTTCTGCATTTTTCGTCATTCTAATTTTGACTTTATTGCCCTGTGCCCTGGCAGTTCCATTTCTCTTATTCTAAGGAAGAAGATGAACAGTGCTTTAAGAAAAGAAACTATTCCTTCTTAAACAATTGTTTATTTCCAGAATTTTCCTGTCCTCTATTTTCCTTAAGTCACAGACATAAAATACATCCAAGAAGATCACATGGGTTTTCCTCTAAGCATTCAACAACAATCACCTACATTTTGGACAACACTTTGCCATTAGGGTTGATACATACTGCTAATGTTATGTCTTTGTCCTTAGGCTTCAAAGAACTACCCAATTGTGGAATCTTACCTTTTGTCTAACCTCCAAAATGACAGCAAGCTGTTGCCTACCTGTCCCAGGGAGAATGTTAATTTCCATCAAATCCTCAAAACACTGAAGGAGGACTGCTTCATTGATCTCAAAGGGCTTGGCCCACAGAACAATCCAATCCATTTAGCTGGATGGATTTTCAGACATGTTTCTTGCAGTTTCCAATCAGACAACATAATAGCAATTGGATGCTTAACCCATGTGGAGGACCTCTTTGCCTTGATAATAAATTCCCTGTCCTCTGACCTGTGGTGTTAGAAATTGCCATGTGTTTCTTTTGACTCCTGCCATCTTAGATTCTTTTTGTGGCTTCTTCCTCTGACCCTAAAGGCTGCTGACGACTCAGGAGGACAAGTTTCTCACCCTTTATATTCAGTTGAATAGAGGCAGACCTCACCCCTCTGATCCAAGCACCTTTGCTGGTGCACAGTGAAAGCTCATGCTTCATGTACAGGTACTGCTTACTGGCTTTGACCAAGAAGCAAACATCTATTTCATCTAGCCGTTGTTCTAATCCCAGTGTGCTGCTCCTATTCATTGCTCAGGATAATTTATTCACCAACCTCTCTCTCTCACCCAGCTTCATTAGAAGGAAACAATTATCCAATCACAACTTCTAGTGGCAGAATTTGTCACATATTCAAGGGACACAGTCAAAACACATACTCACATGGCTTTTTTTCTGAGATCTCGAGCTCTGCCACACAACTCACAAAGAGCATGGATAACAGATGGCCTAAACATACCTCTCCATGAGTCCCTTTAACTCAGACCACAGGATCCAATGATATACTTGCCAAAATAATCTTCTTTGTCCTGCCTGGGGCCACAGTAAGACTGGATCCAGAAAATAAATTAACCACATGATTGCATCCATTCCTCTCCTGGAGAGCTATCCAACATGCTCTAAGAGTTATTGTGAAATAGGGATCATTTTTCTTAATCAGTGTCCAACACTTTTTCTCAAACTGGTATAAAGGGAAGGTTAATCCAAATTCATGGGATTTCTTTTTGATGTCTGTCAAGGTTTCCATTTAAAATGCTTCATCAAACAGTTCCATGAAGGGGAGAACAAATGAAAGCATTCATTAATCTTTGTTAAATTAGAGTTGTTCCCCTTACGTCATATGCTAAGATATTAAGAGCTTACCCCCACTCTTTGGAGAATAACTGGGGAAGGAGAAGAAATGTAAACAGTGTCAGGCACAAAACTAAATGAGGCAAGCATGCCTTCTCAAGGTTATCAGCAGAGAAGAATTCAAAGAATGCGATACAGTCTCAACTCGGCAGATTGATTGCGGAGGTGATGGGAAAGGAGAAATCCTGGAAAGAAAACTTTGTTGTCAGCAGGTACCTCTCAAACATGAACAAAGCAAAAATTTATTAACTTATCACTGGGAAACTGATTTTACAACTTTACTTGAGGATTATCTGCAACACTGCACTTTGTAATAGAATGGCAGCCTCTTCTAAAACTGGCAACAAAGCTGGAAGTACACATCACAGGGATTTCCAAAAAGCCCTCCCTTCATGCTTTATTTTTGTCTTTCCTACATTTTTTTTTTCTTTCCTTTTTTTCTTTGTAAAGAAGCAAGCCAAATGATCAAATGATCAAGAGATCCACTGGTAGAGGGTTGTTGGTTCTCTTTGTTTTGGTGCTTTATTTTGAAAAGCAAAAGTGAAGTGAGATATTTAGCTTTTTCCCCCTTCTTCTCAAACACTCTGAGTCACAGCAGTTAAGTGAGCCCACAAAAAAATGACTCATTGCAGAGCTGAAATGCCACAAGGCTAACTCAGTGGGAGACAAAAGCATACCATCCATGCATAAAAGAGCTGCCTGGAGATAAGACTAATTGTTTCTCCCTCTTCTAAAAACAGCAAAACGTTAGAAGTAATTCCTATAAAGGGGGGAAAAGTCCTGGCTTTTCAAAATCCTAGGGTGCTATTTATCCCTGAAAGCACACAGCCAGCATGCCATTATACTGTAGAGGCCGCAGCAAATGGAAACAAGATGTTACTCAGCCAAGATATTACCTCATCGGCGATTAGTCAGAAGTCTACTATGAAAGTAGGAGAGAGTTTATTCTAGGACTCTTCCTTCCTCAGCTAAGAGGGTGCCAGCTTGAACTAGATCTCAGGCATCCCGGTGGTTAGCCCAGCTTTGCTTTCTTAGGACATTTCGCTTGGTAGAGCTAGTGTTTATCACCACTAGCAACAGCAAACTTATTTTCTTCTTTAAAAACAAAACAACACCAAAAAAAAATGAAAACACAATCCTTTAAAATTGCAAAGCCTTGTGATCATTTTCAACCTACTCGAGCCGTTCACCCTACAACCATTTCACTCTTGCTCTTTTTTTTTTAACCAATTGCAAAGCTCAAAAGCTTTCAGTCCTCCCACCTCACAGCAGCCCCTGGCTGAATTGGAACAAAGCACAGCAGCTCCCATGAAGAATTTGACCCAGCCCCAGCAAAGGGAAGCATTAGCAACCAAGTGCTGCTTTGCCTTTCACCAGGAGCCAATCCTCAGGGTTTCTGCTGTGATGCAAAGGCCAACTTACTTTTCATGCTAATCATTTGCAACATAATGTACTCCAAGAATGTAGTTCAATAGAATGAGCAACTTTTGACCCAACCCATGAGCAGGATTGCAGAAGTACTTCCTATAATTAGATAACTGTTAACTGTAGGGCCACAAATGTGAGACTGACTTGAAAGAAAGCTGACAACCTTCTTTAACATTTTCTTTCCTTTGCATTTCAGTGCGAGAACATTCTTCAGATCCTGTGGAATGCACTGTGCACTAATGCTCGTGAGAAGGCACTCAACTAAAATAGCAGACTGTAGCAAGTTATTAGTTAAAATGGCACACGTCCTTTCTTCTGTTTCCAATACAATGACTTTCTATAAAGATGTAGATGCTGCAGGAGTCAACTTGAAGTTTCTTTGGAGCAGAGGCACAAAAGAGAATTGTTAGCAGAGAATTCCCTGGCTGGCATTAGAGACCCAAACGCTGCAGGGGAAGAGTTTGGCATCCAACAAGCACAAGTCATGGAAGCCCGAACACTAAGTAGAAAGCAGCCAGGCCAGCCTACTGAAAACACAGGCAAAGCAGGAAAAGAAGAGATATATAAGTGACAGAACTGACATGAGGAAACACTAGTGCTCCAGGAGGGACATTTTGGAGGCAGGTCGTCACCCTCAGCAATCAGACAGTCCTACAGTGACACAGCTCTAACTCTCCTGGAACAAGTAAAGACACAGCTAGCTTAATATGCCACACTCAATTGTGTCATGTAGAGAGGTTTTACCAGCCTCCCCTAAGTAATCTACTTCAATTGTACCTGTACATGCATATACAGACGCATACATATAGAAAAACATTTTATTCTCCATACACAGTTTTGTAGAGCTGCCCAGAAGACACTGAAAACTAGATTTTATGAGTGGATCCTTGCCCTTTGTGGAGAACTCCTCCCAGCCATTTATCTATTCCGCTTATGGAGACATCTATTTCCGTATATTAAGTATGATGGCTCTGACTGCTAGTAATTTCTGTTTCTGTTCAAAAAGGAAACCACTCATTTCAGCTGGCACAAAAGATTTCAGATTCTCCAGGGTCCAGTGCTTTTTGTTCATTTTCAAAGCAGTAAGCTAAACCACGTACAGTAAAACCAACAGCCTCTGTGTTATTTTGCTTTGCTTTGTCAATCAAGGGAGCCTGCTGGATGTAATTCACCCATATATTTCAGCCTCATCTGGAAATAAGGTTTCTACCAAAAATTTACAAAACCTGTGCCATACCATCTCTCTCTGAGGGAACCGACCCACAAATTAAAGGGGCATATAAAGCAAAGTCCGTTCCAAAATGAATTGCACTGAAATTTGCCTGACTGTGAGAAGATTGTGTTTTTCCTCTGTTTTCTTTACTGGCCAAAGATGACTTTCCTCCTAACGACCACAGCTCTGTCTCTGGGCAGCTTTCTCCTGCCTGGTATGATATATCTGAGCACTGGGGGAACATTTCGCCAATGTCCTCTAGCATGGGAAGAATGACAAATTTTAGTAAAACAATACTTCAAAACATACATAGAATGTATAAAAGCATGACGTTTATTCTGGAATAGCTTTTTAAACACCCGTTTGTTTAACACATGGGCCTCATGACTGATACTTCTAAGCAGGTCTCTTGTAATCAAGAACCTCCTTGTTACACACGTTGGTTTCACATGAATTAACACCCACAGCTCTCTGAGTAATTCAAAAACCCATGTTTATATTTCACCACAGTATCAAATGGCCGTGACTTTCACATTCAGGAAAAAATCAAGAGTATGAATGAAAATGCTGTGCATGGAAAGGCCAGAAATACAGAAAAGGAACAGATTGCAAAGAAATGCTTAATGGGCATAAATAGGTCTGTTGTGCAATAATATTTTAAATAGTCTTGGGGGAAAAACTGCTGAACTCCTTTAGTTCTTTTTGGAAACCCTGTCCCAGCTCAACTAGAGTGGAGTGAATTATTCAAGGCTATTGGATACATTTGCTTACCTGCTCTGTCTCAACGAAGTTAGACACATGTCCATCATCATTGACCCCTCGAATGTGAAACCGGGCACCGGCTCGCTCACAGCTAATCCGAGAGATAAGGCAGGCTTTTGCCTTCTTGTGGGAAGCGTAAACAGTGCGAACGTCCACTACACCACAGATCACTTTCAGCAGCCAGTCAGAGCAGTTCACCTGGTAGTGTTTGAAGGGGACGTGCAGTAGCTGGTTCCTGTAAAATTCAACATCACACATATGGCATACTCAATAAAGCAAGACTGACAGGCATGGTCCCATCCCACAACAATCACTAATTTAAGCAAGCTTTTGTGATCCTTTTTCTGTTGTAGTTATACCTTATCCGAAATGAGGAAATATCAGTAGGAAATGTTTGTGAACTGCTACAATGAAAAGAGTGTGGCAAATTTTAATAGCTCAGCTACTGCCAAACTGCTCTCCTTGCCCCACTGCCTTATAATTCAGCTTATGCAAACATTGCCTCATTTAACTCCAGATGTCACAAAAAGTGCTATTGAAATTAAGAATGTCTGTTTTAACTTTCAATTTATTTTAAAATCAACAACCCAAGAAACCTAAAATGCTGGTCTCTTCTATTATGACTTACTCCTCATCTCATTTTTCAAAATGTGACTTTAGTCACAGATGAGGGCCAAGAAAATCCCTCTTATGAACATTTATTGCTCAACAGCAGATCTATACAAGACTTACTACATCTCTGGAAAACCCCTGAAGAATTGTTCTTCTAGAGTACAGTGTTTCTCTGACAGGGTGCAAGTCAATCCTACATTTTTAAACTAAATATGTAACTAAAAAAAGCAACTCTAAAACAATTTTTGGTATCTCTTCCACCTCCTTTTCCTAGCTCTATTCAAAGAGCAAGTCCCAGTGAGGACTCAGACAAATTCCAGTAGATTTTTTTGTTGTTGTTGCAGTTCGTTTAAGAGACAGGTTGTATTGCTTATAATTAAGGCTGTCTGAAGCTTTTCATCATGTAACCATTTATTCCACTGTGCTTTTTCCAAGAATCTGCTGCTCAGTTTAACATTCCTCATATCACATAAATCCCTCACAATTTTCTTTGGAACATTTTAAATGTGACGTTATCACCATTCATGCCTGCTCTACAACACACAGGAATGTGGAAGCTCTTCATGAGGTACTGCTAGATTAGTCAGAAGTAGCAAAGAGAAGTTCAAATACTTATCTTCCGAGATGAAACATTTCAAAAGATTGGACAGGTAAGAGAGTTATTTTTTTGTTAAGAGATGTCACCTTAGGAGATTCTACACTGGAACACCGCTCAAGTTTTATTTATCTCCCTTCTGAGTGAAACTCAAAACTCTGTATCTTACCACTTGTAAGAGAAAGGTAGAAAGACTATTTAACCTGACTGAACTGCCCCTCTCATGTTTATTTATCACCTGTTATGAACTTTTTGGACAATTTAATATTCACCTACTTTAGGCCACAAGACATATCACGCATTCTAGCAGTACACCCACATTAAACTTGGGCAGCTACTTCCCACCTACAGCACCATACAGCCCTCCTTTGTTTCCAGTACAGCTGTTTCCTGCGTACCTTTTTGTTTAAAATAAACAAACAAATCTGCCAGAACTTGTAAAGCAAACAAACTGAATTATTTAATGGGGAACCCACCTAATAGAGACAAAACCCAGCAGTTGTGTTTTCTTTTCCACTTAAATAATATTTACAAGAAATACTTTTCCTTTGCTTTGTAAGCACAAGAAAGTAAGAATTGCAAAGCAGTGGATCACTGGAGTTTCCTTCTGTGCAACATATGTTTACACTGAGCTGCTAACATATTAATATTGATGCTTTCAACACAAAACTAGGGCACATTATTAAGAGATTGAAACGCAGACTTTAAACTCACACTCTTTTAAAAAATAAAAAAATATATGTCTACAGATGATGTGATTATGAACGGTTCAAGTGCAGGTTACTGTTACTTTAAAAGGTAACCTTTAAAGCAAATTATTACCACAAGGGAAACTATTCACAACACATAGAGAAACATTTCTGCACTGTGAACAAGAAACCTTGTGCTTTCTTCTTAAACACACACACACACAAAAATCCAGTTATAAGAACTGCATTTCACTGCCAGATTAATTTTAGTTAAATAGAAGCTACCTTTTTGAATTCAGTAAGGCCACAGGCCCTGTAAAGTGACATGGCAATGAAATGGAAGGTGGCACACCTGGAATACACCTGGTCATTTCTCTCTGAGAATGTGTGACCACTAACATACAGATGGGGCTGACAGAAGACTTTGGTACAAACATGCAGTACTAACCAGAAGAAGGAGTTACCAGATTCATAGTGGTTATCACCCTGCTTCTGAGCTCGCACAGTCAGGTCAAAGTTTGAGCCTGCATTAGGCCAGGAGAAATAGAACATCCCAGAGTTCAGTATTTTCTTCAAGGCAGTGACGCGCTCCTCTTCCTTTGTTTCTTCCTGGAGAGGACAGAAATCTGTTGCAGTAATTTTGTAAACTTCAGCGTCCAGGATTTTTCCCACCGACGTACAGCCTGTCACCAGGACCAGAAAGTGCAGCCGAGCATTACCTAGAAGGCGATAGTTACAGAAGGGTTACAGGAGGACACAGGCTTTGTCATTTCCAATCAGTCCTGCCATATGTAATGCTGACAGGGCTCCAGCAGAGGACAGTATCTCTGCTTCAGGAAAAAGAATACAGAATACAAACCACAAGCACATCACCAGTGCTCATTGACATTTCTGAGTTCCTTTTGACTGCAGGTAAGTGAGAAAATTTGCATAATGATCCACATATTTTCACATTTCTATCCTTTGCTCTATTAGAGTGCATTTTTCCCCACTTCAGGTGAGCTCTGTATTGGATCACTACTCAAAATCAGATTTCACCCCCTGGAGAACGTACAGTTTTCACTGGATTTGATTCAAGGAAAAGACAAGAACTCTGATCAATTATGAGATAAATTGTGAACCTCCCTATGTATCTTTCAACTGACTTCTGAATTTTACAAATATAAAGCACTCAACTTTCTTCCTGGTTTCCTCTTAAACCAGCCGTGTTCAGCCACTCAAAAAGTTTCAGTATTATCAGTTCTTGAGATTTTACTTTTTTGTGTCACAAAGCAGAGTGTATGCAATTAGCCGACAACCTCAAGCATCATTAGAAACAATTCTAGCTCTCGCCGTTGTGAAGGAAAGCATGAAATCACGAAGCAGCTGAACTCCAGAGCCCCAGAACTAAAAGACAAATTTTGGAGCTTGAGAACACCACCACCACCAGATTTCTAGTACACGGAGGGATTTCAACCTCTGTTCTTTCTCCCTGAAATGATACAGTAATTGAGAAGCAGCAGAACGATTGTTCTTACAACACTAGTTTTACTTGGAAGAAGCTATTTGATTCCACCCCCAATATCCCCGTGGCAAGGGGGCTGGAATTAGATGATTGTTCAGGTCCCTTCCAACCCAAACCATTCTGTGATACACTTGAACTGGTCTTGTACAGACACAATGCCATCATAGGCACTCCAGTTAGTAGGAGAAGGTAGGAGTGAGCCAAGATTTATTACTTTGCCAAAGCAGAAACAAGGTCTGACCTGCCAATAGCCTGTCACCGTGCCCTAAGGGCACGCTTTGTAGGACTGCTTTTCAACACTCCACGGTGGAAAAAGTCCAAAAGCACAGAGCAGCTCTCACGCAACAACTAGTTTGTTCCTGAAACATCAGCAGGGGAGCCCTTGCTTCCAGATCGCAGGTGGGCTACCGAAACTGAAGTCGGGGTGGTTTTCGGCAGGGCCAGAATATTTGTGTAGGCACACGGGGCTGGACGGCAGGACAGGGTGGGAGGTTAGACCTTATTCATTCTGTTCTGCTGACTTCGGTTTTTCATAAAGCTCAGTGTAGGTGGTGTTTATCAAAAAGCTTTGTTCACCACAATTCTTTCTGTAACAAGGGGTTGCTGTGCTCTCCTTGGCTTCAGCGACCTGTTCTAGAGGATTCAGAAGAGAGGGAGTGGGAAAGTCAACATTAAAATAGCCAATGAATACTAAAACTTAGTACTGGTGGGCTCATTATCTGTGGTTCTGTCCTTCAAGGAGCTTGTAGCCAGAAGGAAATAACTGGGTCTAAACAAAGCAATTCCTTAGTTTAGGAAGGCAGTGTAGGAAAAAAGCACAGCATAAGGGAAAAGATGAGCAAGTCTATACGTAGATTTGATATCGCCTTACCTAGAAGCTTGCTAATCCCTGGCAGAGACTCCAGACTCTTTTCACTACCTCCTCCACTTATTTACTCACCCTCAGAAAGGGAGTCACATTTACGCACGCAGAGGTCCAGCATCTCTCCTCCCCCAAACCACTAGCTACTGAGCTCAAAAAGAGAAATCACAGCTAAGGAGCTGCCGCTTTGTCCCCGATGCGTGAGGAGACCAGCCGCTTTCTGAGGCTGTGACAGTCGTTCCTGCCACCCTGCAGTAGCCCCTCACATCCACAGAGTAACTCCACCTGCAGGACTTGGAAAGCAGTAGCAAATCATGGAGAAGCCTTCATCCTTCACCTACTTTTCATGACACCTTAGAACAGCGACGGGCTGGCAAAGGAGCGCAGTGTTATGCCTCACACTTACAACCTAGAACACTAAAATAAAATGGGGTAAAAAGGACATAGGGAGAAAAAGTTGAAGAAAATGAGCCAAATGGATTTAAGCTACAACAAAGCTAGCCTGCTCTGTCCTCCTAGACTGCTCTGTGAGCTGAGGTGGTGTTCAGATCATTTCAACCCCTTTGATTTGCTTAAACCACTCCGGATATGCTTATACGACAGCCAGAATGCAAAAACCCTACAACATCACAGCCCCAGCCTAACACAAATGTCTCTGACAGCCTCAGAAGAGCCCCAAGCCCCCTCCCCTGATACCACCTTCACCCCAGCATCCCTGGGAATCAGCCGAGGTGCTCCCTGCACTGTCCAGGAGAGGAAGGGCCTCACATGCTGCCCTTGGCATAGGGAGCATCCTCATCCCAACATCCTACTGACAGTGCTCAAACCTGTGTCCTGCCCCTTCTTCATTCACTCCTTAGATGTAACCAAGGGGCCCTGACCAGAGACAGGGCTCTGGTCAACCTTTCCTGTTCCTAGAGCATAACAGGGCAAAATCAATGCTACCAAAACACTATTCAGCTATCCACCTTCTAACCATGTCTCAATTAAACCCTAAGAAATTCCTTATCACTAAACTATGCAGCCGTACACAGCAAAATACAGCTTTCCTCTGTGCTTGCCAGCACCTCAGTTTACACATGGGGGTCTCTTCTTTCAATCCCCAAACTTCTTCTCACATTCTTACCCCCGTGTTTCTCCCTTTGACCCAGGCTGCCAATGTTTTTAAATATCCTGATAACTGCATTGGACAAGTTTATGATGGAAATGAGAACCAAGCTACAGCCATTCGTGGTTTCACTGAGGCATTTTCTCAGCTTGAAAATGCTGTTTCAAAGGAAAAACAGAAGTGTTACATATCCGAACAGTACCTCGTATGGCAGAAACCTAACGTTACCAGGCATAGGGCAAATGCATCTGCTTATTTGTTAGTCCCCAAAAGTCTGATTATCATTGTGGATATACTAAAACAATCAAACAAATAAACCAATCCTTTTACATCTAAATTTAAACTTTAAAAAGTCACTGTGGTTTCTTTTCTGGTATGTAAACATCAACAGGCCATAGTATTTCCCGTTGAAAAATAACTACTTAACATGGAAACAGAAGTATCAACCACAACCCTACCTAAATGCGCTGAAATTTACAGGGGGAAATTGCTCCAGCCAGGACAGGTGCTGTTCCTGGTGTAAGTAACTTCTGTAAGAAGCAAAATAAAATTGATTTTCTAAGAATTGCACATGCTAAGTTCTTTGGTAATTGTTCATTCAATGGAGGGAAAAAAACATTTTTAGCTGACAGGAATTTACTGAAAAATTTTTTTAGTTCCTACACAATTCAATTTTATTATTCAGTAAATCTCACAAAAGAATGCAAGAAATTGCATTCCTGGCTTCCTAAACCCTCCCCCACAAAAAATCTCCTGCTCTCAACACAATGTGAAATTTCCTACGGTATCAGGATTTGTGAGGCTACAGCATGAGAAAGAGAGGATTTTTTAAAAGAATTGGGTTTGCTGAGCTAACTCTGAAAATATCACAATTTTAATGAAATAAATAAAACTGAAATACCCAGACATTCCTTAAAGCTAGAAGGTATTTCCCCTTAAAACAGCCAAGACTGTTCCATTAATTCCTGCAGCCTTAACTTCTTCAAAACTGCAGCTCATTACCATTGCATTAAGAATATTACTGAAGTTTCCAGTGAAGCTGTTCTTATGCAAGTAGCACTTGAAGTCCCATACTAACACCAGTCACTACAAAAATACTTCCTACAGTCCAGTCAGATCCACCCGGCAGCAGCATTATGAAGCACATATGGGGCTACAACCTTTGCAAGGAGTTAAATAGCATGCAGGGTATTTATGTTTGTTCTGTCCAAAACATCAATAGCTGAATGGATTTTTAAAAAAAGGGGGAGGGAAACCAAAGCTTCCTACTCTCAGGAGCTCCCTGCATATCTGGACCAGGAGACAGACGAAACTCCAGTCTTATTTCTTAAAACAGAAACCCACAACTGTTATCACAAAATAAGTAACTAAGGATACTGGGAGGAAATTTATGGTAATTTTTCCTTGATGTCAACGTGCCATACAGTAGCAGAAAGCATGCTGCATTCAGCTGACAGCTGCAAAGTGCACAATAAGTGGGACCAGCACTAAGGTCAATGAAAAGCATCCCAGAACACCTTTTTCCTGTGAAGTGCTCGAGGCTCCAGGTGTGGCTCCTACCCTTGACTTTGTACCAACAACCATATCAGCTGTGGACTCTTTACTGTGTCCTCACCTTAAAAATCAAATATCTTTTCTTTAAAAAATCAAAACAAAACACCACCTTTTACAATTTAATGTACAGTCCCACTTTTTATTAGCTTTCCTAAACTTTCACATAGATGAAAGTGATATTTAGGAACATAAGAATTGCAACAGAAGATCATAACTGCAGAAATGTCTCTCATTTCCTTGGGATACTATCTTGAATGTTTTAAAGAAATCTCTGAAAAATATCAGAGCAAGAAGTGAAGTGCTCCTTACTGTCCGTTCTTTCCATAGCAATACACCTATGAAAAAGCAAGAGCCACTGAAAGTGCTGAAGAAAAAAAAACGTTTAAAATTTATTTATGGATCAAATTTTGATCTCAGATATATGGATATAAATGTTCATGTATTGTGACCAAGCTCATTACTTTGCCCTGCTACAGCTACAAATCACCACTACCATCTGTAAAGAACCCTTTCAAAGAAATGTTAGAAATGTATTGTTCACAGCAATACGCACTGAATGCCCTTTCATTGGGTTACACAAGGGAGGCAGAAAAGGGAGAATATTTGGCAGAGAAACAAGACGAAAATAACTTGTATCCTTTCTTCTTTTCTAAAAGCTCTTGTGAAGCCAACTGCCTTCATGGAAGTTCAGCAAGCCTGCCACAGGAAACGTGGTTCTGGTACGCCACACCTACACTAATAAGCTGCAGCTTCTGTATTTAACCTGTCTACATGACTCCAGCCAATTGTTTCCCCTGCAGTTGATGGGATGACTTCAGAGCTGCCCGTTATGAGCTACAGTGAAAAGGCAATATCCAATTCTTATTTTGTCCTTTTTAACTGTGAATGTTTCACTCCACAGCCTTTTCCTTTTATAAATGAATCCACTCCAATTTTTATTCCTTCTCCCTTCCAACAGCCATGCCATTTTCTTATGTTCCCTCAGCATGTTCCGTTTCCACTGCATTTCATCGTCACTCCCCACATATCTCCACTTCACTTTATAGTCCACTGAAAAACAGTTTTCAAAAGTATTTACACCTCTCAGCTCCCTTCAAAATTAGCCACAGAGTGATGCAGAGGATCTGATTCTAAGCAACAGGCTGAAAATCTCTGAGGAAATCTATAGCAGAATCATAAAAAGAACCAAGATTTTCCAAACTACAGTTTTAGCCTCAAAAATGCTCTTTCTACCTCTCCTAACTAAAATTATATTTTAGGAAATGATCAAGAGGAATAGAAAACAGGTATTTAGTTGTCCTTTTCGCCTTTGAGAATTCTTCCCTTAGACCATCAAACACATTGTATACACAAAAGCAAGAGTATATACAGACAAGTTAATACAGAGCACCTCCCCAAACACAGCAACTGTATTAAATAACGCAACCTACGCGGTGATGTTGTCAAAATACTGCTTTATATATGAACCCCTTCCTGACTTCACAGTGTTTAAACCAAATGCTGCAAAGTCAGCTCTTGCTTAAAACGTATTTGCCACTGCAAGATCTTCTTTGGCAGCAAAACCTTGGCTGAGATACAGCTCCGAAACACTGTACAATTCATTCTGCTGCCATCCATCTCACAAAAGAAAGCAGAAGAACTTAGTGAGTCATGTTAACAGACAGAAGTACATAGAAGTGAATGTTATCACTGCTGGGAAACATTAACTTTGTGAGTCAGCTTCACATATTTCATCTACTTTCTTGTGAAAAGTATGATCTATTCTGGCAAGCATACAATGTGATTTATTTGGATTCCTAAGTAGCGATATTTACAGATTAATTGAAGTGCTCAGGGACATCTTTCATGTCTTGAAAACGTCTCCCCTTCTGCTCTACAAATATGCTCTTTTAATATCCCTGTGGAATGTACTTATACAAATATTTTCACTTAATTTAGTACTTATGATCTGCAGGTTTCCAGCTGTAAAAAGAAGACTAGTGATACTTCTGGCCAAAGTGTATCTGCTAACTGATGGTCAGTGAAGAGCTGGCCAATTATGCCCTCGTTTGCATAGAATACATTACCTAAGAAAGCAAAAAGTTATATTACAAATATATATTTGGTAGCGTTAATCTTTTCTGTAAGCAACAGCTAAAGGGATGGCATATACTTACGAGCAAGATGGAAAAACTAACTGAGACTGTGAAAAAATTGGGCTACTTCTTTACTGGTCAAATAGCAGGCAGGCAATCATCTGTGCTTTTTTAAACATGTTCAGCAGCAGAAAATGTTTGCTTACCTTTGCTTACCATTACAGCATGACCCTCCTGACTTTTCGCTCAGTCAAAATTAGGAGCTGACCTCCAGCAGTAAACTTTTTTTTAACCAATTACCAATACAATTTTAAAAAATCCTTTCCAAAAGAAGTCCTGTACCAGGACTTGTAATTTAACAGTAGGACAAGACAAAGGTACAGTGACAGAGCTCAGAGAAGAAAAAATTCACGCTTCACAGGCGCTGAAGTTAAGCAGGCGTTGTTCAAAAAGAAGCAAGGACATGGCAACACAGAAATAGAAGGAGAAAAGAAGAAAAGATAAGGCTGAGTATATTCCATACCCCAACTGAAATAATTCATTCTAATATGAAGACTAAAACCAGAGATACTTAGTTCCCATCACGTACAAGAAACTACTCTCATTTGTAGCTTGAAGAGCTTGACTTCAATAGCTGCATTCCTTTGCTATTACAACAGGATTAATTAGACTCCTATGAGGAAAAACAGGTCCAAGTGCCAAGAAAAAACAAGCACAAATCCTCCATTTTTAATTGCATTAACAAATTGATATACATCTCCATAGAAATGCCTAATTAATTCCACAAGAAACAAAACAAACAAAAAGCCCACACTCATTTAAAAGACTAGACAGGCCTAGAGTTATGACACAGAAGTCTTTCAGACTGCAGCCACCTCTTCAGATCAATCTTGCATCATATTCCTTGAGCCATAAAATGGTAGGTGAGCTATAAAAAGATACATTTACATGTACTGGTCTAAATAAGCCAGTGCTTACAGCACCGTTGCCTTCGGCAGATTCCTTGATTAAGTACTAAGTTATATGAAAATCAATCTTGTCATTCCTCCAAGTCAAAATTAAGGTTTACTCTAAGACCATGAGATCAAGTCTTATACAGCTTTCCTTAATGAACGCAGAAAAAGTCTGAACTATACCGTGTTTTAATACCACTAACCTTTTATTTTAATGCATCCTTTTCATCACTGGATTTGATGTCTGCTGTGCAAGGTACTATTACCTTTGAATCAGTGACTGCAGTCCTGTGCCTAAAGCATGCTATTTCCATTAAAATTCCTGTAGGCTGTGTAATAGCAAATCCTTTGCTAAATCAAGACTCCCAAATTGTACAGAAAACTGAAGTAATGACAATAAATATTGCTTATTAGTTGAAGTTCAAGGACTGCTTCTGCAAGCCCTTTTCCATGTGAATTACACAATTAAAGGCAATTGGGCATTATAGCAAAGACTAAGAATCTGCAGTTTCAGATGGCAATGATTAATCACTGTTTAAATATGATCCTTCAAAAAAAAAGTGAGAAACCATGGTTTGCCTTGGACGATTGCAGTTAAAAAAAAAAAAAAAAAAAAAAAAAGAGAAAAAGACAATTATCTTCAGGCAGTTAAGAACGTCAGACAAAACAAAAGCAAAAAAAAAATAATCCAAAAACGCTTAGACTATCACTTGGCAGTATGCTTTTGGCACGGCATAGAAAAAGAAGTAGATCTCTTCCAGACTACACATAACAAGCTGCAATTAGCTTTGAAATGTTAAGGAACTGGACATCTTTAGCCATTTGGTGCTACAGCATGCCAGCATTGTCTGGACATTTTTATAATGATTTATCTCTGATTCTGTGAAATAATCTTAGTCATACAGATGGTCACTTACCACATTTAAGCTGAAGCTCTCCTAAACAGCCATAAGCATCCATGAGTTTTTCATATTGTCCTTTAATTGCATCCTTTTCTTCTGGAGCTGCAATACAAAACAAAAGACAGCAAAGCTTAGTGTTCTGGTCCTTATCAAATCTTAAGATTGCTATAGTCTACATCAGTCCATCCCAGCTGATCTCAGTCAGAAAACAAAATTACTTAGGTAGGGTTAAAATGCTGTGAGAACACGGCATGTGTTGTTTCAATGTTTAAGAACATTAAAAAGCAATGGGACAGAAACGTATAGCCTCTCCTCCCACCAGCCTAGAAAAAAGAAGGGCACGCACTACCTTTCCAGGACACATAATTATTAGTAATGCCCTAATTCTACAGTGGAGATGTTAGCAGATGCCACACCAGTTTCAGAATGTATAAAGAAATGTATAAACACATTTAAACTTCACACTGTTCAAAAACAAGAGCAACAACAACAACAACAAAAAAGTCTGGCCATAAGCTAAAATATAATACATCTTTTCCTGATGTACGAGATGGTTTCTGTTTCCAGATTCTCCAAGCCTAATTTCAAACAGAATCAGATTTTTTTATGCAAGATAATATAATTTGATATAGGCAAATTGGATGTTGATTTTAAGAGGAACTAAACTTATATCTCAATCAAGTAAGAACTAACTGTTTAAAAATAAATAAATAAAATCAGAGGATCAAATGCCGTTGTAAGATTTGTGTATTTCTGCAATAACTGACTTCAATGGGCATGAACTGAACACTTAGATTGACTGAGTATTAAGCCAGAACATGGCCCAAGCTTGTACACTGCTACTTAAGGCAAAAATAAAGTGCTTCCTGAACCAGTAAGCCTGCATTTTGTATATATTTCCTAATGAGGAGCAAATTTAGCCTCATGAATGGGTGAAACAAGACTGTGACCCTCAAACATCCGTTTACTTCTTGACTGCAAATAAACAGAAACATGGTTCTTTCGGAGGTTAGCTAACACTTTAAAATCTTGTGCTCCTTGCAAACTTCAGCAGTTAAAAAAATTTAAAACCCCCTGGACGATAAATGACAAGCTGAACTGCTCGCAATGGATGACAGTAAACAAAGAAGCAGACTTTTATTTACAAATATCAAGAGACAAGTAGCTCAGTGAGAAGCATGGAAAAGAAATAAGTATCTCATCTCTCTCTGACATTTTGAAGTGAAGGCAAGCACACTTCTACTTGCACAATTCCTGTGGAGTCCTTAGTAGAGGCAACCCCCAAAGGAAATGAAAACGCATTTGTCTCTGGTTTTGCATCTGTGTTGAATAAGGAAGAGTTGTTAATTCTTTTCTCAATTTTATTTTTGCCACCAGACTTTCACAATCTGTTTTGCTTCCTTACAAACACTGAGTGAATCACACAAACCCAGCAAAATGTTGATACCACACACGCCAGTGAAGTAAAACATAAGCAACAGGAAGCAAATAAAGGGATTTTTATTGTTTAATGTAAACCTCTGGACAGCAACAGTTCAAATATTCAGTAAGAGCATCTCTTAAGAGCTGAGACTCTGAAAGCTCACTTCAGACAAAACTTCTGCAAGGGCAGTTGAGATAGAGCGTCTCACCAAGAAATAAAAAAGATTGTCAGGCCTTCCTTATGTATTAAAAAAAAGGCAAAAAGAGGTTAAAAAAGTAATGTCCCTCTCTCTCTCTCTCTGTCATATTCAGTAACTAGAAAAAAAGCAACAAAAAGATACTGATATTTTTCTTAAATTTGTTCCCCTCTTTCAAACTCTATAGTTTGAAAGAAAAAAGAAAAAACATACACTAAATTCTTGCTCCAAACATTCCACTTTTAGGAAGAAATAGAGAATGACAGAAATAGTGAGAGATTTAGATCTCAGACTAATGCAGGACCTTGCAAACTTGCAGGCTCTGCACAACCTGAAAGCATTTAAGAGACATCTTGAAAGCACAATGATACTCTTCAAAATAAAATTACGAGTTGGAAAGCTGGCCATTAACATGCCTGGTAACCACAGGATCCAAAAGAACAGAATTTGTGGAAATAAGCAACACAGAAGTCATGCAGCTAATGGCAAGAAGCACCTGACACTGGCACGTACAGAAGCCACCGAAGTTTCCTTGGTCAAGGCAGCAGCATCATACGCACATCAGCTCTTGGCACGGCACTTCTCCAACTGCACAGACAAACAAACAGCTGGGTTTTGCTGACAGCGGTACAGAAACAGGCTGTGTCCTGGACAGACCAGTTAAAGGAGGATTTACCAGCCCAGCAGCATCGGTCAGAGCATCAGTACCAGAGAAGCTGCCTGAAAGAGAGGAGCTGGCTCCCAATGCAAAGCTCTGGGCTCTGCTGGGCTCTCTTTCTGGCCACAATTTCTACCATATAGCAGATCCTGTTGTTTATTCTGGGGTTCATTTTGCTCCCTGAAACAATTTGGATTCAGAAACCAAAAAAGAGACAAAGAGATCTTCCCCCAACCACCTCCATGTGTCCCCTGGGGAGCAGCGCGCTCCTCAGGCCTCACCCAGCAAGCAGACAGCCCACAGTATGTTACTGTGCAGTGACCAAATTTTGTGTGGAAAAAAAAATACAATCTGTTACAGAAACTGAAGACTCCAGTCCCATTATACACCCAGGTGCTTCACAAACTCCTGAGATCACTTTGATCACTGCCCTTCTGCTTGGGCCAGGGCCCAGGCCTCGTGCAGCAGGGGTCAGGCACGGTGCCCCCTGGCACGACCTCCAAAATGGCCCCTCGAGGCCTGGGGGGCTCGTTCCTCCCTCGTGCCCCCCAACTCAGCCCCATCTCACTGCATGTCCTCATGGTGGGCAGGTCAGAGCACAGTGCCTTCCCTCCAAGTGCTGGGGAGCCCTAGGTGGATCCACATGTATCCCAGCCCATCTTCGTCTTTTTGGAGGGAGGAGGAGGGAGAATCCCCAACAACCAGTATAAAAAGTGATACACTGACAGGATGACCAAAGCCTGACTTTAAAGGACATTACACGTGGCTTGAGCCAATTTCATAGTTTATTACTAAGAAGAACTATTTTAAAATCTTTAAAATTTCTAAAAGAAATCTCAAGTTTCACCAAAACCTAGCCGTACACATCTCCTAGACCATTTGCAAGCAATGCTACGACAATAGAGACAGCAACAGAAAGTGAGTGACTAGAAACAGAACAACGCTAGCCTATGTGCTATTGCCTTCGCTGAACAAAGAGCAGAGTTCAGGGGAAAAAATACTACAGGATTGTTGACACACAGGGACAATATAAAACATATTGGACAAGGCTGAACAATATTGTAAATACAGCCTTAGTGACAACATTTGACAGCTGGGTATGTCCCAAGACAAAGCTCTTTTCTAATCAGTAACAAAAAAAATATTTATGTGTTCTTCTGTTGAAGTTTCCATTGTCAGAGTTTTCATTCTGTAACAGCTTTCATAAAAGCCCTGAAATGCAGAGACAACGAGTGCCGTCTGCTTAAAAACCTGGGATGAGTAACGGAGGTCTAACTACGTTCTACTCACAGGTAAAATCCTTCCTTTTTCAAACAAAAAAAGACGGAAATATATATATATATATATATATATATATATATGTATATATTGTTAATGGAATTGGGTGCTACAGAAGTTATTGTAAGTAGACATCTTCATGGTGAATTTCAAGCTGAGTTTTCCAAATACACGGTGCATTTGTTTATTGCTTAATAATGGCTTCAGGTACTACAGAGTACACCTGGTAATTACCAAACTTTGCTAAAAGCTTCCCACTAACACTTTTTAGCAATCTTTCCTTCCACTAAACATATAATTGAGAATCCACCCTTCTGCACTAATTACAACCGTGTTGTGTGTTCATAACAGTGTTAGAGAAATGCATGCTGCGTGCATTCCTCAAGCGCTTTTTTAATGTTAATTATTTAAAATCTCCTGATGTAAATTATATATAAGGTTAGCATCTTAGGCGAAATTACTAACTTGCAAAACAAAAGGTGAACAATAATTCAATAAAAACAAGTTATAATAATCTCAGCTGAAAGTGACCTTTTTCCAAGCGTAAAATATTTCAGAGCCAAAGGAAAACACCACGAGAAGACAGATACCTGCTATCCAAGTGTGACTTCCTGCTCAGACGGGCTGCAAATTTGATTTAATGGCTAGCAGGAACTGGCTGGGCATATGCAGTTTCCTTTATCCAACCCTTCCTTAGGGCTGATCCCCCAGGCTTCAGCAGGTGCCACCAGACGTGGTGCCCAGGAAGCTCCACGACTGCAGGAAGGGGGCAGAGAGGTACCACCAGTCCAAGCCTAACATTAAGGACAGACACAGGAACACCTACAACTTCCAGGTAAAACCACAGAAAGAGCTCTTTAATAAAGAAAAGCCTGGGACTGGTTTACAGATGCCGTCTCTCCCTTTTTTCTTTAGCTTGACTCTGGGAATATTTAGACACCTGCTTAGCCGCAGGTACAGCCATGCATACATGCTCTGAAGTGTTTCTAAGTATTTGTAGAGTCCAATTGGATTGACGTGACAAGGTTATCAAGGAGCTTGTTTCCTTTATTTGTGCTTCTTTCAGCATTTTGGTGACAGTGGTGTGATTTTTTATGAGAAGGAATAAATACATAATCAAACAAATTTTGTACACAAAAACGCTTAAGTAAAAATTGTTACTATGTCCAGTACCATAACGTAGAAATACATCCCACGTCTGGTGTTACATGAGTTCATATCATTAACTTGCTTCCAGCTCCTGTTTTCTGTCATCCTCAAACAAACCCAAAGCACTTTGTTGTATTTTCATTTACGTTCATAATCTTTCACTGCTAAAGCCTTCCCATCCACATCCAGTCCAAGCTAGGTAGGCATTGTGCAAGTCAGGCTGGATTATGTAATAGCATACACATCAAGCAATACAGGGTTGGGAAGAAGTCTGTGGGCAGAGTTACAGTTCAGAGAATCTGGATATTCAAAATGTTAAGCAATATATTTACCATATATATTTCCTAGAAAGTGTATTTTTTGTCTGCTTGAAAACATTGCAAAGAAATCAAAAAAGTGGCATTTTGGAAAGCTCAGCTCACCAGCTTTCTATATTAGATTGAAAATACTGTTTCTAGTAAGGGATTATGTTTTCATACCTGTATGTGAGTATATTTATTCACAGCCAAAGAAGAAAGGACTTAGAAAAATAAAATAAAAATAAAAATAAAAATAAAAATAAAAATAAAAATAAAAATAAAAATACCAGGTTTGTACTGGCCACTCCTGGGGTCTGCAGGCAGTCAGGAACATAGAGATAAGCCCCTAAATCATGTCCCTAGAACCTGACCACGTGGTTCCTGTTGTACATCACATATATCAACACAGAAACATTGACAGTGTAATAAAGAAAGGCAAGGCTTCTGTCAAGTAGGTTATTTCTACTACAAGATTTGTAGGAATCCACAAACAGGAAAAGTTTTGAACATCACTAAACCACAGAAAAAAATATATGATTTTTTTTCTTTAAAAAAAATCATATATTTTTTTCTTTTTAAAAATTGTAGTAAGTTTTAGAAATACAAACATAATAAGGAGACTAGTTGCATAAATATCCTGGCATAAGAGTAAAATGAGTCACGCTGTAGGGCTCGCTGTTTTTGATAGCACACAGAAATATATTCACAATATGTTTACACAAGTATTAACGTTTGATTTCAAAAACCCCGCTCAGTGACATATTTGTACATATCATAACAAAGCTAAAACTAACTGTAAACACTGACCGTACACACAGCACAGAAACGGCTTTCTGTGCAATAATGGTCCGTAGGTAAATACCTGCCACTTCCTGGTTTTGCGTCCCTGCCCCGCAAGGCCATGCCCTGATTTCCCCCCGCACTAGCAGGGAACCACACAGCTCTACCTGCAACTGAGGCCGCGGGAGAGGCACGGGGCTGTTGATTTCATTTCACCTGCTATGATAAAGTTAAATAACTATATTTTCAGCACTATGGCTTTAGTATAGAGTTCAGTTCATCTATGAAGTGTTAAAACTAATGTGTTGAAAGTAGCACAGCATTTTGTACCTGTATTCCCCCTTGTGTAAGCAAAAGCTTCTAAATCAACGGCAATTTTTCCTCAATCTTCACAACTGTAAATTTCTTCTGTAACAGGAGCTACTCACTGATGTTCTACTTCAGCGAATTCCTGGAAGATTTGTTTACGCTGTCACCCATCCTTCTGGACAGGACTGAAGCCTTAGGGTTTCAAAATAAAGCCTCTTTCAAAATCTACTTTTAAATTCAAAACAGCAAGTTTTACCCTACAGTGTCATCATGAGAAGAGGAAGGGAAAAATACCTACTGTCCTTAAAAATACTGTTTCACTGAAAATTGCGTGGCCATCATATTGCATCACTATTCAGAAATGTTAATCTTCTGCTGAGGTGTTTTACGGCCAGTAACAACCCAAAGCCAGTCAAAACAGAATTTGTGTTGTTTCTGTTGTCACCCTGACTGTGGAGTTTCCTCTTTGCAGTTCTTGTAAATTTACCATCACAATACCTACTGCCAGTTTTCCCTCCTTTTCTGGTCCTTTGCTTCATAAAGAGAAGAAATGAATTAAGCAGGCTCAACTGGACAAACTAGCTCTTCCTACAGTACAGGAACAAAACAAGGCAGGAAGAGAAACCAGATGAATTAAAATAACAAAGCTATTAACATGGAGTAGGCTGGATGTCAAGGCATAAGTGATTACAGTTATCTCAAGAGGTGACATTGGACTTTCAAAAGGCAGGAGAAACAAGCTTTTACACTAGCCACCACACAGACCATTACTTCAAAATTCAGGTACCAAATTAACGTGTATTTTTAAAAAGACTGTATCAATTCTCCAATCACTTCTAGCTACGGCTATTTAGATGGAGGATAGCAACAGCGTGAAAGAAACATCTATTTCATGTTGGTGATTCCTTATATTAGTAAGGTTACAAATAATCTTCCCAACTACTGGTCATTCAAATGGCTTGGTGGTTGCTAGATGAAGGCTGGTCTGTCAGCATTAGTCATGCACATTGGCTTTAGACGGTGGAATTGCTTGGGATTTATATCAGAATAACAAAAGATCAAAATTCATTGCTGTCAATGGAGAGTTTTAATGTCCACACGTTTTTGGACCAGGGAAAGTGGGTAAAATGCTGGTCAGTACTACCAGAACTGTAACTTTGACAGTTCATTTAAAACTTGGACAGCAAAACATATAGAAAAATGTAACATTTTTCTGCACATTAATGTCCACCGCTACCAATGAATCTAACAAGAAACTGAACCCCCAACGTATCACACAGCATAGCATTCCCATAGCAATTAAAAACATGCAGGTTGTGACAATAACAACATCTTTATCAGGACAGGTCAGAAGATTGGCACTCCTGGAGCTTGTTCTGATGCAAATATTTGGCTTCCCACAGACCCTGTTGGCTCTCCCCACTGATATAACCCCTAACAGCTGGAAATGGGGCATTTTGGCCTGGGTGTCCTGCCACACACAGCCTGCCGTGGACGATCTGATTCACCTTCCTCATGCCCCGTAGCTCTCCTGCACCAAGCACAACGTACGGACAGCTTTTTTACAAAAAAAAAAAAAAAAAAAAAAAACAGCGTTTGAGCCTCACCCCTTTCCTTGGGGGCGCCTGCCCACAGCCCCACAGCCCCCCTCCGCACCACGACGGCAGGCGCAGGTAAGCGCTGCGTGCCAAACCAGGCGCAACCGCGACACCTTCCCCTTTATTTTTCGTTTTATTTTTATTTTTCTGTTTTGTTCGCACTTACTGAGCGCCGCCACGGTGCCGGCCTCCAGCAACAGGCAGTCCCGGCGGCTGCGCGCCTCCAGCAGGGCGCTCGGCCCCGGCTCCTGCTTCCAGAGCAGCCGCAGCCCTTTGCTCAGCGCCATGGGGGCTCGGCACACGGCGGAGAGCTGCCGCTCCCGGGATCGCCCTTCCTTCCCCTCCCCACCCACGGTCCCTCGGAAACTTTCGACAGTCAACTTTGTCCCTCCGGCTGCCGGCAGCTCCTCCTCCTCCTCCCCGGGGACAGGTAGGAGCCGCCGGGGCGGGGAGGACGAGCCGGGCGGAGCGGAGCGGCCGGGCCTGCCCCGCCATGGCGCTGAGGCGCTCCCCGCCCGCCCGTCGCCTCAGAAACGCCCCCTGGCAGCAGGGCTCGGGGGGCCGCAAGGCGCCCTTGTCCCCTTCGGTGTGATTAACCATCAAAAACAGTGCCCCTTCGTGTAAAAATACTCAATTTTTTTTCGTTAGTTTCGCAGGATTCCTGTCACGAATCCACGCCGAGACCGCCGAGGATGAAGTTTGCAGGGCTCAGGGCTTGCGGAGTTCAGCCATGAGGAACAGACCGAGTAGGTTAGGCACACACACATGCAAGGACGTGCGGATGGGAAGCGATCCGATGTGCTTTCCATCAGAAAGAGTAATCCTGTTTATACACGGGTGAAACAAGCGTGATGAGTGAGAGCACACAGCTTGCCCCAAGTCTGGGGGTCTCTGAGGTTGTAAGAGTGCAAATTAATCACACACAATTTTAAACAGAAGAGAGACGGCTTTCTTACAGCTGACTTACGGAAAAAGCACACTGGGAATCTCTTTACTTGTGAACCCTTTTCATAATGTGCTTACTTTTGATGAAATGCTGAAAGAATCGCTCAAATAACTAGAGCTGCCAAAGACAGCTGCATCATATGATTTTTAAAAGTTGCCCTGGATCATTCACTTCTGTGTTTAAAAACATCAACAAGTCTCTTTTGATGTTTCTTTTGCCCTTGAGGAATGATTCTTCATCATCCTCTAAACTCCATTATGAAAGCAAACCATCACTTTGAGGGCACTGGCGTGTCTCTCTTGCCCATGTTTGTAATTCATTTGCAGTTTTGTTAGTAGTGCTTTTTGCAGCAACTCACAAGAACATATCATTCTCCTAGTTAAGTTAATTTTCTTCACAGAGGCATGTAGAATGCTGTGTTTGGGATTTTTTATGAAGTTGGTGATGATAACATATGAAAACATACGGATGTTTTTGGTTGTTGTAGAGCACTGATTGCACAGTCAAGGATCTTTCAGCTTCTCATGCTGCCCTGCCAGCGAGGAGGCTGGGAGTGCACAAAGAGTTTGCTGGAAGGATACACAAGAGGGACAGGGAACCCAGAATAACCAGAGGGATGTCCCACACCATGTGGTGTCATGTTCAACAATAAAAGCTGGGGTAAAGAAGGGGGTGAACATTCAGAGTGATGGTGTTTGTCTTCCCAAGAAACCAGGACATGATGAGCCCTGCTTTCCTGGAGAACTGAACACCTGCCTGTCAATGGAAAGGAGCAAATGAATGCCTTGTTTTTCTTTGCTTGTACACCACAGCTTTTGCTTTACCTAGTGAACTGTCTTTATCTCAAGCCACAAGTTCTCACACTTTTTACCTTTCTCATTGAAGAGAATGAGAAAGGTGGGAGACCACATCCCAGCTGGGGAGAGTGAGAGAGCAGCTGGGTGGTGCTTAGCTGCCTGCTGCGGTTAAACCACAACAACACATAATTAAGGATTATTAATAAAAAAGCATACTGTCAGAGTTGTTGAACAAAATACTGGAAGTGAAAGAACTGGTGCACCTTGGATAATACTGCTTTCAGTACCTCAATTGTATGTGAGGAAATGAAGATGTGAGAGGAAAACTCAGATGAAGGTGGAAAAATGGACCCCCTTAGCAGCATGAGTGACAAAGCTCATTAACAGAATCCTTTTTAACCTGCTATGATCAGACCTTTTTGGAGGATTCTGGGTACAAACATCCAAAGTACAGAAAGATGTGTTTTTAAAGGAGTGATGCCACAATTACTGAAAAAGCAGTAAGTCAGTTAATTAGGTATCTCACAGGTCAGTTGCCTTAGAAACATCACAGAATGGCTGAGGCTGGAAGGGACCTCTGGTGGCCACCTAATCCAACGCCCCTGTTCAAGCAGGGTCACCAAGAGCAGGTTGCCTAGAACCATGTCTTTTTTTTTTTTGAAGACCTCCAAGGACAATGAGGGGCTTGATTGATATACAAAGGGGGCATGCAAAGGTTTTCTTTGCTGTGTTTTATGGCAGACAAAATCTTTTCATCTAACCAAACCAACCGTCATTCAACACAAAAATCCATATTTATGTGAAAATATTGAGATTAATGGCTCACCATTTAGCTGATGTTTGGAGCTGAGCTGTCTTTTGCCATGGAGCTTTTGTATGTGACTAACATAGAAACTGATTAATTCCTGAGCTGAGGAGTCCCCCAGGTGAAATCATTCTCTTTCCCAGAACAGCTGTTTTCACATGGGCCATAAACCTTTATCAACTCCTTGGCATTTTTTTCATTTCATCTTCCTTTCTTAGTGAACTTTTTCTTTCCTTTAATCATTTGCTCAGATAGTTTCATCACATCAGTTTCTTTGACCCTCTTCACATTCTCATCTTTTTTTTTTTTTAATCACTTTTCTAACTCTGAGCATCCACACATATTTTGCATCATTATCTGTCTGAATGTTCTCATAGATGATTGCCTCTCAGTATTTACCTGATGTCTCTGCTGCCTCTAGCTGACAGAAGGAACAGGTCAGTGGGCTAACTCAGCTGTTCTGCATGCAGGGAAAAGCAGGAGTGTTTGAAGAGTGGATTATCTCTTGACAGCAGTAACACTCCTTTGCTTTCCTGTTTTCCTTCCAACTCCATTTGCAAGTCCTGTATATGCAGGAGAGGGAGGGAAATCCTTCTATCTATCTCCCTATCAGGCAGGGAGGAATTTTTAAGATCTCTTGTTTGCTGACCGCAGTTATGTGAAAGGCAATTCAAACAAAATTGCAGCACTGATATGTTAGAAGGCTAGCCTCTGTGGTAGGATAGTGTTCGGCTGATAAAGTTTGCTTCCTGTTAACTCACCTGTGGCAAAGTGTGTTGAATATAATATATTCACTGTATTTATACAGATTTTTAAGCCCAGTTCTTTGCTGTAATTAGAAATTCAGATGTTACCCCAGCTGCTATGGACAGCTGTGATTTCTGAACACTCCTATTTTCTTCTAAGTCATTACTCATTTCGCTCTTATTTTCAGTCCCTTCACCTCCCCAGCAACTTGTTTACCTCTGAAACATGCTATGCATTTAATGACTTCCACTCCTAGGTCCTTATGGAAATGAATGTTTACGAGGCCTGGATAACCACCTTAATGACAAGGAGTGCTGCGTGCTGGTTAGCTGGTGGCTTTGAACATCGGTCCAGAGACACGGATCACGTACGTTGGTCAGAAGGGCACAGAAGGGGAACAGCAGAGGTGTTAAAAATCAGAGTGGGGCAGAACCAGGGAGAGCTGGCTGTGTTATGCCCAGCTGTCTGCTAGGGTGCCTGGAAGAGCCGTGTGAGCTCCATATTTTAGGCTTTGGGGCACGGAACAGATGAATGTCCATGAACCCATTTGTCTTTATGAGCTATTGAGTGATCTATGCAAACAGGGGGACTCTTGTGCAAAAAATGCTGAAATACAGTAGAAACCAACAAAAATCAGTGTGGAAAAAGAAGCAATGGTAATTCTTTTTAAAGCTCTGAAACCAAATATCAGAGATTATTTGTGAGGGCATTTCCTGGAGATTTACAGCCACCTGACATGTGGTCACAAATGGCCTTAGTGGTCACAAATTCCTCAGGAAATGTGTGCGCCTGCAAGGTCATGGAAAATATTTTGGGTTTTGCCTTTTTCCGAGAAACTTGTGACTACACAGAGCAAAGAAGAAATAGGGGAAATATCTCAGCCTAGCCTTTCCTGCATGACATTCAAAACAATAAGTTAGCATTGCTAGTATGCAAAGCCTTTTATTGTTTTCACATTTTCTGGTTGATATTGGAGTGAGTTATTTGAAGCTGAATTTGCCACAGATAAGAATTTGGAGGCTGAAGCGCTCCAGTGTTGCTCTGAATGTAGCTGTGGGTTTTTCTTGTCACCTCTTACGTTCCCAGTGAAATTGAGGGAAGAGGTTTCTATTCTCGTTGGTTACGCTTGTCTTGCCTGTGTAAAGAACTTTGTGTGCAAAGACAGCTGGTACTTTGTTACAGAAACAGTTTGATGTGCTTGGAGCTAGGTCACTGTTTCTCAGCAAAGTCAACAACATCTCCTTTAAAATAACTCTGGGGAGTGTAGGAAGCACACGCGATAAATTAGCATGCTTTATTTGTCTGTTTAGAAGCTGACAAGGAACATTTGACCTTGCCAGGAGCGTAAGAGGAGTGATGCAGAGACACTTTCTGCACCTAAGACAGCAGCAGTATTTTCCACATGCCACTCGTTTACAGCCTTTCCCAATGAGGATCCCTTACTCCTCGCCCCTGCAGTCTGTGATCCTTACAGCAGGAAAAAGAAACTTAATACTAATATTTTTGTATCGGTGTTACCCTTTAAGCAATTATTTGGAAGGGAGAGGGGTGGGTTAATAAAGCAGACCTGCTCTTCCAGTTCAGCAGAACACTTAAACATATGCCTAGCTTTAACTAGGTGAGTAGGCTAAATCTCACAGCACCTTTCTTGGGTGAGACTCGCCAAGTGAACAAACATCACGGGTTCAGCTGCTGAAGGTGGTGGACTGGGAGCCAACTGGCTTTAGACTCAGCCTCCCCGGCCGCAGGCTGTCCTGGATGGGCAGAAGGCTGGGCTGCGAATTCAGGCTTTAAACTTGTACCAGCAGTGGCCGAGGGATGCTCTGGTGGAGTGCTGACCCTTTGTAAAGGCTGCTAATGAAAAAGCTGTGCGTGAAGTGTTGGTGGGAGGTCAGAGGAATTTCTCAGCCCCTCTTCCACTTGCAGTTTCACTGTGTGCGCTAAGCCAGAGCTCTATCTAGCGCGGCAGGCGCTGCATTCGCACAGACCAGCCTTTTCCTAAGGCACTATTTTCAGTAAGAGCAGCTGTTTTAAAGCTTAATGTTCTTCATCCCAAAACTATGTGCAGATGAGCAGCATTAGGCAGGCGGCATTTTTCAGGCGGTAATAGTGACCAGACACCCAGATAGAAATGTTGTTCTTTCTTCCAGACTGACATGCTTGTGATTAGTTGTAGGTACTCCTCTCTCATGTTCAAAGGACTAGGAAGCCACAAAGTTTTCCACAGCTTCTTGCCTAGACTTCTGGAACTCCTTATAGGAAAACCAAGATGCTTGGTAAAAGAGAAAGTTTGGATTTAAAGTGAACTGCTCAATATCTACACGGACAGAGATGTCACATGTAACTTGGCACTTTTTTCTGGTGAGCAAAAGGTCTTCTTTTATCTTCTGACAAATTGTACACACTTCTGTTGAACGTGAACAGCGATAGTGGATTTGTGATTACCCAAATCAAGGTGTATAGTTGTGATAAGGCATAAGAGGCCCTCCTCTTGTCCGTCATCCAACTATGAAGAAAATTTCAGAAAGATGCAATCGCAGACTGCCTGGTGTGGCATTTCTCTAGTATACGGCACATACTGGTGTTACGGAGTACAGGAGGAGACAAAATGCTGGCTGGCCCAATGCAGCAAAGTCATGCCTAAATTCAATCCTAAATAAGAATTGAGCTGTTCTATTCATTCTCCATATTTGTAAGAAGGAAGAGTAGAGATTTCCTGGCGGTTTAAAATCCGTGATTTTCACTGTCTGTTGAGGTGTTACAGCTAGCCAGACAAGCAGGTGAATACAAGGGTAGAAAAGGCACAGATATAACTAGAAGCTGACTATGATACAGAAGATTAATGTACATGTAAATAATTAAAAAGAGCAGAAAACAAGCTTGTATATTATTTTTTTTAGACTAACCAAGTCATACCAAATTGGAAAAGTTGAGGAGAAAATAAAGCCAGTCAAGTCACAGCAGGGTTTCATATACGCAGGGATGATTTTCATGGCACAGCATGTGATTTCTTGAGAAAATGTTAGCTTCTGCTCTCTTTCACTGAGATTCATGTGTAAATGAATAACGTTAACACAAGAATCTTCCATGAGTTGTTCCATCGGGCAATGCACAGGCTGCACATCAGAAAAGAGGAGTATAAAGAGCAGATGGGTCCTCCGATGAGGTACTTAAAAACAAGGGTTGGGAAGAGAGGGCAAGGGCAACGGAGCTTCCATGCTCAATATGTGATTCTAATTAGCGTTAATTTATTTAAAGCTTATTTGCAGTCTGCCCTCAGTGCAATTGGACATTTGAGGGAGCACATATTCGAAGAATTTCAATGTATAAGCATTAGCGGGAGTTGCTTGAACACTTGTGAAGATAATGGAGTACTTTAACTGCATTTATTTTCACTGCTTACTAGTTACATTTGTAGCATTTTCCAATAGGACAAAAAATTCAGATTTGCTCAAATATTTAGGAAAAAAAAGGGGTGGGGAGGGAGGAGAAGAGAATGGTCTGTTTGGAGAGCACCGCTTTTATGCGATCAAATCGTGACATCAGTAGGTTTTTAGAAGCTAAGCACTTACCTTGTGAGACATGGATTTGTACCAAGAGTGCAGGAGCTCGCTGCTTTCCAAAAGAATTAGTAACCCACTTCAAAGAACGCAAGGCAGAAAAGTGTACCGCTGTCATTTGACTCATACTTCCTCTTGTGTGGATGAATATATTATCAGCACTTTTACTTCTTCTGTGCTTTTCTTCAGAAAGGTCTCCGAGGTCTTTCTTTAAAACTCCTTTAACAGAGCATGTGGCAGCAGTGATCTGTGCCAGGAGCATGGCAGAACTCAACCGTACACAACAGTACCACCACCCTGCAACCACTGACAAAAGGAGCCTCCTATCTCTGTGATTAGGGTAATTTTTCCCAAATCTTACATATAATCCAGAAACCCAATTCTCATACCTAAGGTTGATGGGAAACATTCCTTACGTGCAAGGTTCAGGAGTTTTTTTGCTGCTTATTCCTTATAATACAGGATTTCTAGACAGTCTCTTTGATAATGGACCCGGATCTGATTGTATACCAGATATTAGCCACACAGAAAAATGCCATGTATTCGGTCACCCTCGCAAAACAACCCAAACTGTCCTGTGCATGCAGCTTCTCTCTCCTATCATCACATTGTGTAAACGTTTTTTTTCCATTTTAGTTGTTTCCAGTACAACATACGTGGTGCTTTTAAGTTCAAGTTTAGCCTGTTCCTCTCATTTCATTCTATAAACAGATGCTGTGTGGTATTTATGCCTCATGATTTAGAGAGCCCTGCCCATTCATTTTCTGATTTGGGATGAGTTTCAGACCAGAGAGTTAGCGGAGCAAGAGGCAGCGTAATAACACATTAATGTGAAGGAAGGAGAACATTTTCATTTACCTGAAAGACTACTTTTTTTTTTTTTTTTTTTCCCCCAAATATTTTCTGTAAATTTCTATAAGGCTTGTAAAAATGGCGTTGGGCAATAAATCTCAAGTGTTCCTCTTCTTGTCAGCAGCTGTATGACAAACTGATTTAGACTGAGGAGTCTGAAGTGACAGTGAACGCGAACCAGCTCAAACCAGCAACCTCAATGGGGTTCCTCAGTACAACACCAGCTGTAAACTGGAGAAGTGCTAGGCTGTGTAGGAGAAGGAGCAATCTGGATAAGGAGCCGAGATACTTCACAGCCCTGCAGTTTATTTGCATCTACATGGTGAGTGCAGAGTGAGTAGCATTGCTTTTCCTCAAAGGGAAGGAGTTTTTCAGGAAGAGCTGCTGCTTCTGTCAGCACTGCTGTGAAGGGGGGCCTGGCTAAATAGCACAGAGTGTGTGAGTGAGGGGAACAGACCAGAAGAGAGAAGTGCTGAGGAAATACCATGGTTTAGAGTTATTTGAACCACTGTTTTGGTATTCTGTATTACTCCTAATGCACCAGTTAAATCCATGGACTGTGGTACAAGTGAGCAGAGAAGCTTTCATTTGGCTTGCTTGTCAGTATTTGTTTTTGACAATGTGAGCTGTTTGTTTAGGTGTCCCGTTCTGCTCCAGTAAAAAAGATTTTGCATTGCTTTTGTAGAAAGATTTGCTTGTCCTTTTAACCCTTGCCATGGCTGCTGTTAACATACAAAGCGTAAGGGGAGTTTGAGGTTGTCTAAAGATGATCCATTCCTACCCCAGAGTGCACAAGGCCTGGATTGCACTGTCTGTAGTCCTCCTGCAATCCCTGCTGGTGTGAGGACTGCTCACAGCACATGTGGCAGAAGTGTTTACCCCACATAGGTGGGTAGGCTAGTCTTGAGCTCCCTGACCCTGCTGATTAAAAGCTGCAGGAATTACAGCTAAACTTATTTCAAGGCTGTTATCCTGCTTTTACTCCAGGGAATGGGGCTTAGAAATTGCAGGGCAGAAGGGGGGTGAGAAACCATTGTTCCCTGAGATCTGCACTCTGTTCCCAGGTTAGTTGCTGGCTTTTGGTCCCAAAAAGCCAAAAAGTTCAGGACTTCCCAATACCCTGTGTGGGAAGGGGTGAGCACAGCACCTGGGCAGGCCAGAATAATCCCAGCAGCATGATTAGAGCAAGGGGGAGTGGAAAGGGGACTCGTGAGTGTGGCTGGAAAAGCTTCCCACTCCTTCCACTGCCATTACCCTTACTCTTTGTCACTAGTCCTCCCTTCTCCCTGCTTTGTGCTCTGCTGCTTTCTGTCCAGTTGCTCCTCTGGTCTTTACTTTCTGTTATTAGTGACACAGGGAGAGCAGCATCTTGGCCATCCCTGCGATTGCTGCCTGTGGTTTTTAAAAAGAACAACAGCTTTCATGTGCTTTTCTTTCAGAGTAGCTTTCTCTGCATATTTTGGTAGGAGTTCAGCTGAATTCTCTCTTTACTCCTTCCAGAAATTGGAAATAAACTTCGTCTGAGCCTGGAGATTTACTGCAAACGACACAGAAGGGCCAGGACTGGTGCAGAGCTTTTCCACATGGAAAGACTGAGGCAGATAGCTCATAGGGCGCCCGAATAAAAGCAGAGATGCTCTGTGAGCCTAAAATGCCTCCTAAATGAGAAGGTAACTAAAGCTTGGTTCAGTCCTGGCAGCTGCTCCTCAGAAGGCTGACCTGGCCAGCAGCCACCTCGCACAGCCGCTGTTGCAGGGCGCAGAGCACAGCCCAAAGGCTTTGGAGGATCTTTGGCTGCACATGGGGCAGCTCAGGTGCCTCTGCGTCCTGGGGCTGAGGGGAAGCAGACAGAGGTGACACATGTCCGCCTTGGCTTTCCCCATGCCAGAGAAAGGTTTATTACTAATCACTTATATTACAGACACTAACACCAGATAATTACAAAATGAATGCAGTAGCTCATTCAAAGAGGAGGGGTGCCAGACAGCACCTACAAGCACAGCTTTTCTGAACTCTTCTGGGAACTGTTCTTGACCCTCGATCCCCTCTGAAACCAGTGCAGCCCTTGCAGGTTGCCCTTTTCTCATGCTGGATTTGCACCACGTTAGAATAGCAGCCACACAGCCCTGCTAGAGGTTTACTTTGCACCATAGCATTCTTTATCTTTAGCTAGCAACTTCCTCTTACCGAGTGTGGATTTGGTTTACGCTTTTTTTTTTTTTTTTTTTAAATCCCCTTCTCTTCTCCTTTCTGCCAAGAGTGAAGGCTGTGTTTATAAGCAGCAGCTAGCCTGGCACTAGTTCTTACTAGAAAAGTTTACCTATTGCCAAGTAAACATAAGTACATTCAAGCTGGGGAAGAAGCTTTCTATGCCTACCTTCTTCCCAAAGGTTTGCTTCAGATAAAAAAAGTCCTTGCTGTACGTTTGGTAGGTGCATTTGGGGAACAGCCAGGAAAGTGTCGCTATTTAAACAGGGAAGACAAACGCAGAGCTTCCTTCCTTCTCAGCTTTCTTCATAGGCATGATGAATCCTGAGCGATGCAGTCCTGTGGAGCAGGATCAGAGGGAACCTCCTGGGGCAGGGTCAAACTCCACAGCTCCCCCCAACAGCAAGAGCAAGTTGTGTGGTTTGTATTTTGCTATTACAGTGCATCAGATGCTATATTTAACTTCTTACTTCTCTTCCAGCTGTTTAGTTTTTAAACAAAATCTGAGCTTAGAAATACTAGTCAGCTGCTCACAAATGAATCATCAGTTAGAAAGCTGTCACTGACCCCCGTACAGCCCTCACTTCTGAGGTGCCTTCCTCTTTGGCAATAGTTTAACTTGGTGAATCATTGAGTTATTGGATGCACCAAATTTGATGAGACCCTGGGTCTGGCTTGGAAAGAATTTCATTAAAAATAGTAAAATAGATGAACAGAGGATAAACAGGGGGTCTTGTTCTGGGCTTCTGAAGATCTGTGCTTCCAGCATGTCATTAGAAATTATAGTGGCAGCTAAGAAAGAAGTGGGTGGGGAGAGGAGGATTCTCGTATAAACATTTCAAGGGGCTTTGAGAACTGCCAGTAAATATTTCAGGTTCCTACAGTTGTAACTTTGGGTATTATGATAAGGAACCTTAAGCCTAACCAAAGCCCTCAAGACAGCCCCACAGAATGGTGAGAACGTGCTAACAATGACATCTTTCTGCCCTATGAGACACAGGATCTCAGCGATGTTAGCAAAGTGAATCTAGTGCAATTTACATTAGGCATGCAAGAAATTTTCACAAGTCCAGAAAGGGCTAGATGCACAGACAATGCACAAGGATCACATGGGAGCAGGGAGGTACTCTTCCCCAAAAAAAGGATTAAGCAAAGAGGAACCAGAACGAAGGGATGCATTTTACTTACCTTTTTCAGCTCATAGATAGTTCACCTCTTCTTAATTCTATCTAGATTTACAAACATTACAAAGAGTTTGTGATTTGTTGAGCTAGGCTTGAAACAGAAATATTTTAATCATAAATCATTTTAACCTGATTATTTTCCTAGGGTAATTCATAGTCCTAGGAGACCTTTATTGCTCTCTACAACTACCTGAAATTGTCGGCCACTTTTTGCAGATACCCAGTGGTAGCACTAGAGGGAATGGCCTCAAGTTGTGCCAGGGGAGGTTCAGGTTGGAAATTAGAAGACATTTCCTCTCAGAAAGAGCAGTCAGGCACTGGGACGGGTTGCCCAGGGAGGTGGTGGAATCACCGTCCCTGGGGGTGTTCAAGGAAAGGTTGGACGTGGTGCTTGGGGACATGGGTTAGTGGGTGACATTGGTGGTAGGGGGATGGCTGGACCAGATGATCTTGGAGGTCTTTTCCAACCTTAATGACTCTATGATTCTAAGATGCCACCATTCTATTATACAAAGGGCTATAGAGTGCAACACTGAGTACCTTAACTGCCCTTGAGTACCTTAAGTAACCTAGTTATCTTGATGTCATCACAAATCTGAAAGCCTGATACTTAACTTCTGCATGAGAAGTACCATTGTGTTTAACATCCCGTTTCATCCACAAATGTAACAATTTTTTTGAACAGACTGATCTTCTACTATAATTGATTACAAATGAAAGGCTACCCCCTCAACTTATAAAGGTCCCCTTTTCAGTCCTTCTATCCTCTCCTTTAGCACAGAAAGAATAAGAGCATGCTCTTGACAGCCCCTATCATGTAAACTCCAGTCTGCTGCCTTGCTATTTTCGAGGTGCCTGTGGATGACCAACTTCATTAGTCACCAAAGCATCATATAATTGCAGCTGGATGTGGGTGGACACGGTGACAGGCAATTTAAGAGGTACTTTTTGCTTGTGTCAGAAACTTTACCCTTACAAACCACCAGGAGCTCTGGAGTTAGACATCAGCTGAAGGGGTAGAGAGGGTGAGGAGGTGCCCCAGGCACCTTTCTGTCCCAGGATACTTTTGGTTTTGGTAACAGGCCGTGCTCCTCCTTCCCCGCACCAAGTGCTGTGTTTATACACACAGCATTTCTGATGTCACCCCTCTGTGTACACAACCCACCTTCTCCACAATTCCAGAACCAGGGACACCCCTTCTTTTTTATCCCAACAGCTTAAGCACACCCCTTCTATGTAGTGCAACACAACAAAATTTTCCTAAGAAATGTATCATGGCTGAAAGTGCACCAGGGCTCCAAAGCATAGTTATTTCTGGCAGGCACCCGTACAGCTAAAAGTTAACTTAACCATTGCCCCATCTCTCACTGCTTCTGGCCTGCCTTTGGGAAAATCTTTTCAGGCATCCCTAAAAAGGATGTCAGAACCCTAAAAGAGACTATTTATTTATTTTACTCCAGAGTCACAGTCTCTGCCTGTCCAAGTGCTTCAGGCAATGCTTTTCCACTGCTGTGGCCAACCCTCTTCTGAGCTGCCTGATGACAAGTACTCTCTTCTGTAGCCCCCCTTCCCTTTTACCAATTCTGCTACGTGGTCAAAGACCCTGCCTGGTTACTAGCCCATTTGGCAGCTCTGCTTTCCAAGTTGATGCCTTTCTTTGCCACGCTTGCTGCACAGTCTTGTCAGCCTGCTGGGACTGCTCAGCCTCCTTACCTAGCACAAGCACTGCACCTCGCTGCATACGTGCACAGATACATTGTGTGTCCTCTTCCTCTGGGCCAGTGCCTTGGGGGCAGGATCAAAACTGAAAAGTAACCCAACCATGTAGTACTTAGAAGTCTCCACAATCTATCTATGATAGTTTAAGAAAACATGACCAATTAGGAGAGATTAAAATGCCCAGAAATAAAAAGTAAGTAAACACATTGTATCTTTATGAAACAAATAAATTACATCAGCTTAAATTCAGTACACCAAGGATGCTAGAACAATACTTAAACAATTGATGTGCAAATAGCCATAGGATAAAAACATTAGGGAAAAAAAAAAAAAAAGCTAATCTGAGTTTGTTGAGAGGAATCAATGTAAACAGTCAAATTCCTCAGACTAATCTTCCAGTCAAACTAAAAGCAGGGAGTATAGAAGTACAATACAGAAGGGTTTTAGTGCTAATTTTGAGAGATTTCTCACATTCAAGTGCTATAAGAAATTAAAAAAAACCATATTCTAAATACGATGACTACCAGGTAGACATAAAACAAGCTTAAAATTGACTTATTGACTTACTTGGAATATAATTATTAATAAACTTATCAAAAGGTAAAAAAAAAAACAAAATCTCAGGCTGGACTGGGTTGAAGAGAGCGACAGAACTGAGTATCATAAACTGGAAACATGGCTGGGAGTTACGTTTCATTTGTTTTAATGCACAAAGCTCTGTCGTGTTTGAACACTATATGGAAGTCACCCAGCCAGGCAGCAGTGTAGCAAAGCAACACAGGATTTAATACCATAAAGTGATGAGATGGCAGAAGGTGAGAACTACAGTCCTCACTCTGGCATGTAATAACAGTGCTTGCACAAGGCAGAGGACAGATCTCACTGTATGTATCACAGAAAAGTTTCAAGTACACTCCTTTTTGTTTGTTTCATGCACCCCTGGGAAGAGAGGTGATACACATTCATACGAGGAAAAAATTACTAAAACAGGATGGCTTATGCTAAAAAGATTCCTGAAGGGATAAAGTAAGATATCTAATATGTAAGAATTATTAAACATTGTCTAGCTGAAGAAAAAAAAAAAAGCTTAAAGGTAGCATTTTATGTACGTACAACTTAGATAAGTGATGGATGCAAGGGAAATCTTTCGAAGTGGTAACATGCTGGCCCACTGAAAAGGCATGTTCTGGAATCTCTGTGTTATACACAGTGTGCATCTGTGACTCACGTGTCCTCTAAAATAGTCTGGCTGTAATTGATACTGTCATAGTATGGGGCATACAGGTTGCTCTCCATCCAGTCTGTATGTTTCTAATTCTCTGACGTTGGTTTCATTAGGGATTCTTTAGATTATTTTTTTTTTTCCTGCTGAACATATTACCTCTACTGTTCCATGCTTGTTTGCAATTTTATTAGTGTCATTAGTGCTAATTACACAAGAAAAGTTGCAGAAAAACGTGGAGAGTACATTCAGTGGAGAAAACAACTACCTGTAAAACTGCAGATAACTCACCTTCCCCTGGCACGTGCTCACCCATCTCAGCATGAAGTAGAGGCAGGCAGAAGCTGCAGTAGCAGGACACTTGCCATCCTCTGCTTCCAGCAGATGGATGCATACCACAAGGCTGTGGAGTGGTTTTGGCCCATCCAGACTGCCTGGTATTATTTCAAATTACACCCCAGGAGATGCACTTCCTTTCTTTACAAGGCTATTAGTCTGAACCATCATGCTGCCCTGTACAAAATCAATTTTGGTAGCAGTAAAATTCATGTATAATATTTCATCATAATGTACAGTATAAAGTGTGAGATAAGGTAATGTTTGCTGAAGAACTTCATCATTGAAAACAAATTGCTCAGTAATGTCCAAGTTTCAGTGTTCATGCAAAGCTAAGCCTCATTATAACATGAAAGAATATTCTAATTGCAATAGACAGTAAGTACTCTTCCAAAAAAAGTCATCATACTTTGTAACAACAGTCTACTGCTGCAGTCTACTCCTGACATGGTAGGTGTTGCTGCAGACAAGAAATACATGCAGCACTTCCTTTTGTACAGCTAATTTTTTGTTGTTAAATGATAAACTTTGTAACAGAATAAACAATTATAAAATTAAACCAAACAGCTACGGCATTTGACATGTTTTACAGTCATTGGGATGGTGTCACTGTTTGGATATGCCTCACCTTTCAGGAAAAGCGTAAATCAGGAAACAGTTTTAAGGCTTTTTGCTACTCCAGAGATTAATTATTCAGCTATGACAAATGAAATACTGAAGGGTACTGCTCGAGTCTTACTCTAAGTTGTTTTTGTTTTATGACTGCGTCTTCAGAGTGAAGATTTTCTGTTGCTCCCAAATCACTCAACTTAACTATGCCACTATTCATGTCTAATTAAAAAAACAACTACCGAAGACAACCTAATTTCTATTCTGGGTCACCACCACGCTGACACAAAGCCAGGAATACACAGCAGCACTGTGCTCTCCTACTTATTTGCAGTCAGGAGGGCTCCATCAACCACGAGCTGGGCTGACCTGAATAATGAAATCCTACAACACACGCATAGCTTTTGCTGTTTGGCAGCCAACTAGCACTATTACACCATTATGTTCTGGTGCCTGCTTTAGGGAAGGCACATGGATGCCTTCTCATTCTTCCACTAGCCAGTGCCTGTAAGCTGATGAAAAGCTTATAAAGAGGTTTTGCTCATTCTGCCTCACCCTGTTAAAAAGCAATGTGGTGATTTAAAAGAAAAAAAAAAATATAGTCTTGTGGGTATACATAAATATTTATTATCATTTACTTCATTTTTACTAGAAGTCCTTAAACAGTTTTTGTTTTTTTTTGCCAAAATGTTGCATCTCTGACACAGTTGCTACTATCATAGCTTCCCTGCACTGGGAACGCACAGCTTACACTTAAATTCCAAAACAATCTATTCAAGATAAAGAACCTTCAACTGTAGTGCATACAGAGCTATTCAAAGATTGGTAAAAAAGTCTTTTACCCCCGTGCCCCCTCCCAAATTGAGAATCTGTTACAAAGAGAATTCCTTACCAAAAAGTGAATATACAAAAGCTAAAAAAAAATGCTGGCTTGAAAAAGTGATTTCAGAATTTACTGTACACATTGTAACAATTTATTATATAAGCTGCTTCTACATGCAAGCAGATCTTACATTTGGTGTAAAACATTTATACACATTCTTTACAATTTGTACATATTTAAATGGCTGTATCAAACAACACTGCGCTATGGAATTTTGGAAGCAAACAACTAAAATTGGGAGGGGGAAAAGACAAAGGTTTATAAAACGTGAACAAGACCCGTGACACTGAGAAGCATCTGGACTTAGGCTTAAGTCTTGCTTGTTTTGGTTTCAGGTTATTCAGGCAGACCTAGATTTTCCTTCTAGCACACAAAAATAACACCAATGCGAAATAGAGTAAGGCAACTATTCAGCCAGCAGACTGTACCCGTCACTTAGAATGGCTTGTGGGAAAATGCCTTTGCTTTAAAGTTAGCTTTTTGCTAAAATGTTTACGTTCTAGGCACATTTTTAGCAAAAATTGCACTTTGGCTTTTCTGATTGCTTATGACATTAAATGAATTACTGTAGTTGGTGCCCATCTTGAACAGGATTGGGGCTGGGGTTTTTGGTCAAAAAAGCCCAGGCCTCAAGTGATATTTCAGTAGTAAGAAAGATGACAGCGGGGCACTTGATAAGAGACGATGATCACAGCACAGAGTCTGTGTGATAACTGACATTCTTCAGTACCTTTGTCACCTTTTAGTTTGCATCAGGAGGTAACAAAAGTAAACCCAAGCCAATAGCATACCATACTGCTTTGTGAAAACCTGAGCTCTGTTGGAATTTGGGGACTCCTATCAGTTTGTGTTATGTGTGACAGTGCCCCCTTCACTGAAACACTTAAAACTCTCTAAGAGGTACAGCACTGAGGAACACCAGTGCCTTATGGCATAACATTGCGTGGGTGTCAAAATGCTGGCATGGAAAACTGTTTTTCACACCATCCTGAATGGCTCTATGTTTGTACTTTATCGTTTTACACAGTGCATAGCAAGAAAGAAAGAGCCTTGACATAAGCTCTGAGGTGCTGTGCCACAAGAAGAAAGTTTAGTTATAAGGAAAAGAAGAAAGGGGATTAGGGATGATATTTACTAGAAGTCATAATGGGACTTCTCATTATGACCCCTGCCATGGCTGCATAGGGGAAGCAAAATCTAGAACAAGTGTTTGTTCAGGAGATTATTATGAACATGTACCAGAAACATACAAATATAATTCCTCCTGGCTACTGAACTGCTAGAAAGCAAAATTGAACATAATGAGCAGTAAAGTCATTTTCTGAGGCTTGTCTACTTCCCCACTTAAAACTGCAATTCTGACACTGATGAAGGGTTTTTGGAAGAACATCTGATAGATGCAAGTCTTCATGAAGTCCATGGCAACATACCAGTTAGATGATTTAGATCCCTACAACTGACAGCATTTTCTAGCTGTTTTTACTTAAATAATGATACAAAGGGGAGAGCACTGAAGATAAAGAATCTTATCTTATGGATTGAGGCTGATAAAGTAAACATTTTAAATAATTCATTTTTTCCCCACAACTATTTTTTTTTTTTTGGCTGGCAAAGGCTAACAAGTTTATTGGCATTGCCCCCAAATCAGAAAAGCACTTCGGGGTTGTTCTTCATTGTTGGCTACTCGTTACTCTCTACATCACAGGAAAGCGGCTGAGTGCCTGCCTCAGCTTCTGTGCAATCTGAAACAAAGAAACAGAACATATTTAATATGTAGTCACTTCACCCTATGCAGAAACAAGATTTCAGGCTGAGATTAAACAGATTGTTCCCTTGTCTTCCAAAAATTGTAGTCTTTCAGTACCCTTAATGTGTACAAGATCGACAACACTACATTCAGCTGCTCTCTTAGCACTGCCAGATACAACACGGCATCTGAGCAGGGAGTGCTGTGCAGTCAGTGTACTCCAATTCTGACCTGCTGTTGCCTTCTCTTGAAAAGGCCAAATGTCAGAGCTGTCACCAAAAGCACTGTTTAGTTTGTGGTAATGCATGGCTTTGGTCTTGGAAAGCAATCATCTGTTCAGCAAAAGTATGTAATCAATAAATGTGGTTGGTAATGACTTAAAAGTGTTCCTGTCTTTGATACAAGTTTACAAGCTGCCAGCAGTCCTCCAGCAGTTCAACTTGCTCTCACAATGAAAATAACTGATTTTATTTGTTTTACTGCAGATATTCTAGTTCAAAATCCCAGGCGCACTCACGTATGAGGAAAACTGAAGTAGTAGTCCTTTTTCCTCCTCCAACTCTCGTATTTGTAAGCTACATCCCTCTTCATGTCATGGCACTAACACTGGTAGAGCAGAGCAGTGAAGCTAGGCTTCTGGCCTGGCTCCAAGTCTGATGCAGCTCTTCCTCCAGCTAAGGATCTATTACCAATGGTCATTACAAATGTGTACAAATTCTCTGTAGCTTTTTACCTGCATACTGAGACACAGGAAGCAGACGTGCTGCTATTTCCACATACAACATGGGCACCAAACAAGGATCTATACAGATTTAGCTGTTCACTGTCACATTGGAATTAGCACATTAGAAAAATTGTTCTCAAGTTTCATTTAATAAAATACAAATAACAGCTATAAGAACAATGTTAAATGAGAACTAAGGTTGTAGGTTTAGTGCTCAGAGTTGAGTCATAGTAAGTCACTAAACCGCTCAGATCCCTCACCCAACACATCCATGCATCAGACTTTAAATCTCAGAGGTTTCCCTTTGTCCTTCTAACCCATGGGACAGAAGTTTCGCCCAAATGGTTTATTGCTGTATTCATTGCTACAGATCTTACTTACAGCAAATTATCCAAACTCAGTGTTGAAAAAATCTGTGTGCACAAAACTAGAACAAGTTCTTTGTAACTTTAGTACTGGAATTGAAAAAAAAAAAAGAACAAACCCACATCCAGAAACACCAAGCTAATATCTCATATCATATAGCCATGCACATAGGAATAGCATCTACACGAAAATATTTTTTCAATTCATTCTTCTTTTACGTGGTCTTTTTTTTTCTTCCCCTTTTACAATTCTTTTTCAAATATCTGCTCTCTGGGAGAGGTTCATACAAAAAGATGATTAAGTACGGTGAGTATTTCTCATAAAAGTAGCAGCACAGTATGTGCCAGAAGAATGGCACTGAACTACTACATCTTACCGTTTCATAAAACTGTGCCTGCTGCTCCAGATAAAGACGAATGACACTGTTGTAGTCATAAATCCGGTTACTGTGGAAGTGATTCATCTCAGCTGTAATTGGACCCAGAAAGCAAATTATTTAAGAGAAGCGTTCATAATTAGGAATAGTTTCACTCAGTTCAGTTTGGTTAGTGTGCAACAAGCTCAGTGTCCAGCCCTGGCAGTGTATTTACTGTTCTCGTGCTTCCAATCTGTTTTGCCTGCAATACTCAAGTTATGATAGAACTGTTCATAAAATTGGTAGGGTGTCAATTACTCATGCTAAAATTCAGGGACTTCCTGGATAAAGCCAGGTTCTTGTTACAATAATCTGGCAAACAAAGATTTGGTAAAGAAAACAAGCACGATTTTGTCCTACTGAATGTAACTGTTCTGTTCTGAAGTTTTTCAATCAGCATTTGGTAGCTGCAGCCCTCAGATTTCCAAGGCTGTAGCTGTTATAAGGCAGAGCTATAAATGTTCAAAAAAAAAAAAAAAAAAAAAAAAAAAAAAAGAGGGGACAGCCAGTGGTGTTTGACCCATTTTTGAGTGCTACTGTTTCAGTATGAACCTGAGAAACTGCATTACTGGATCTGTAACTCTTTTCACTACTTTCTGCATCTCTTGTCAGATCACAGCTTATGGTCGAAATAAAAAAAATTGAATATATTTTGAGATATCAATAGAGAGAGAAGAAATATTTGAGACTGCAACAATCCTGGAAGTCTTTTCTCGTGATTACCATTTAAGTGAAGTCCTTTTGCATTGCCCGGGAAGAAAAGGAAGGAAAAGGGGAATATTTTTGTTATTTTTTCTTTATTTGGCTTTGTGTTCTGCTCTGACTCTATCCTGTAAAAATACTAAAAACTTAGCTTTAAGTCAGTTAAAGAAGACAGAACTCCCTTAGCAATGAGTAATCCCACTGAAGACCCAGGATGTAGTTATGGGCCTGGTATCCTGCAGGACTGCACCCTGACTCCTCACTCCCCGTTTTTCCAGTTGCAGACTATTGAATCTCACTTACAACATCTCTAACCTGAAGAGGAAAAGTTCAAAGAACATCCAGGAAATGAAATCTTATCCACAAGAATATTAATCTCAGCTGGATCACGTCTGATTAAACCATGAGTCAGAAAAACACTTACGCATGTGCTGAAGTGCTTCCTGCATCAGGGCCTGTGCTTTTTCTTTGAGACTCACTGACATTTCAAAATGAAAAACTAGTAGCCCAGGGCGTTTTTATTTCAAACGTCACTTTACTAGTGCAGAAGATGCATGTTTTGGAACTGCAACTTTTTAAGGAGGGAGGACAGGACAGTAAAATAACTGCAATTTTAGGAAAACAAACGTAATAAAAAATAATACGTAGCTATTATTACCTTTCCAGGTAGAACAAAGATTCTCTGTCAAAGTTCATTACTTAAGAGATGCCCTTCAGGTCTACAATATTGCCGTTTACCCCCAAAATTTGTTTTACCTTGTAGTGCATAAGCCATGGTGCTCACACGTTTCACCATATTCTGTTTGTCTTGTGGTGTTATTTTACTGGTTGCAACTAATTTGTCACTTTCCTTCACTCTTTCTATTGCTCCCTGTAGAAAGCAAATGCAGGAAGATTAAAAGAGTAGTCAACAGAAATGTCTCTATAGTCACAAAAATGTCACTGGCCAACATTTTGAGGTTACACACTGTATGCATGCAATGACTGATTCAGCCTTCCCATATGTTCACCCAAGGTTTGTTATTTTACTGTATTGCTTTCAGGAGTCTTAACAACTTGCAAGAAGTGACTTAAAACGCAGGCATTAAACACAGTCACCGAGAAATAAAGATCGATAAAGGCAGTAATACACAAGGATATATACACAGAAAAAAGGAGCAGGTTGCAAAATTCAGCTGACTGACACAGGATATGCCAAAAGCTTCAAACTATCAAACACCTCTAAAAGATGCACTGCTTTCCAAGAGACTACAATTCATTGCAATATATAAATGTGATTCAGGAAAATCCTTATGTCACAAGGAAGAAGGGTAAAAAGAAATGCCTTCCCCTTCACAATATATTTATATTGCACTTTCCTCTTCATGCCAAATAATATTCAAAAATATCTGTTTACATATCTCTTAGGAGAAGGTTTGTGATTCAGGTTTTCAACACATTTTTTCTGCATTTTATTTATACTACTTTCCTCAAAAGGTTTTCAGTGCCATTGGGGACCATTAAAGTCCTGAAGAAAGAATGCACATACATTTGATATGCTTTTGTTTTTGGTCTTGCAAAAATGTGTTGTTTTATACATTTAATATTTCCAGTAGTAGAAAAAACATTTGTGTGTACGTGTTTAATACTTCAAGTATTTGTAGTTTCCTGAAACATAATACAGTGAGCACATGAACATGAGGACAACTCTAGGATAAAAATAGAAAATCAGAATATTCAAAACTAGACACAATAGCCAATTTTATTGTTTTATTATTTGATGACTTTCATAGTACAGGGAACAAAGTATATATATATATTTTTAAATATTAAGACACTTCTAGGCAGTCCATGATTATCACGTATTAGTAAGCAAACTGTGCAAGTGTACACACTTTCCTACAATACCACTATGCTTTGGTATCAATAACCACGTAAGATTCCTAAATACTAGAAGTTTTTACTACTGCTATTCACCATGTAGGCACGCAAAGCGTTCATGGAGAAAACCCTGAAGCTTCTAGTGCTCTACCATAGCAGACAGTAGAGGTATCCTCAAATCTTGAGACAAGTTCTAGCTTCCCCTCCTCCCCACCCCCCAAATATTTTAATAATGAACATGCCAGTCTCACAGAAACTTTCTGTGTGACTGGAATCAGGGGCCAGGCTGTCACACACATGCAGTGATCCATACCACCACTTTTGCTGCTCCCTATGCAGATCTTCCCACTGCCCAACCCTTTCCGGGAAAGGCACCCTCACATACCTTATGAGCTCCTATGATGTCAGGGAAGCAGCCAAGAAATCCCTTATATTCATGATTTGTTTCCATCAGAAAGTGTAGGTCTTTCTTCGGCTAATAAACAAAGTACACATTAGTAAAAATGTCCGTGACAGTAATAACACAGACACAGAAATGATGATGCCAAAAAAGGGAAGGAAAGAATAGAGGGAAGAAAAATCTCTATTGCTTATTGCAGATTTTTCTGTAGTTAAACAGGTCCTTATTGAGATATAAGCTTTTTGGAGTTAGGCACTGAGCATCAGAGAGCAGATGCCTCCAATCTTTGTTTTATTTAACACTGGCTTATGAAGTGAGGTGTTTTACCTCAATGTTTTATTGGAGTCACCAGTCCTAGCAATGGCAATTTCAAGCAATAATGTCCTTGCACATACAGACGTGTACATGCACTGGTACATCTTCTTAGTTGCTGACTTGGAAAGCTTGTTAAGAACAACTTACTCAACATGCAAATTAAAAGGCTCTACATTTTGGAGACTGTGGTGATTTTACCATGCTAGGCAGCTGAACTCCACCACAGCCGCTCTCTCACTGCCCCTCCTTAGAAGGGGAGTTAACATCCCAGCCAGACCAAACTTAACACACTGTAAACACTCATCTTAACTTGAATACTGACATAAAATCAAGTTTTATTTAAGACAGATTGTTATTGAAGCAGGCAATTGCAAGTCAAGACAATGAAAAGTAGCAAGATCTGGATCCTGTAGATATTTGGGCAATGCAGAGAAAAAATGAAACTCTATCCTTGATTAAATCTCACTCTGTTGTATCAGTTATGAAGATAGTTCACTGACATCAGGAAACAAGGACATTTAAAGAGAAAGCAAACAATTTTGTGTTTTAGAAAGCAGAATATGAGTTTTCTGATCCAAGAAAAATACCCTCCCATTACTTCTCCCCAGGGCAGACATACTAGAGAAGATGAGGGTGCATTTAAAAGTATTAACAGTAATTTCACTTAAGTGGTCTGCAGCATCAGCATTTATTAGGTTTTAACAGGAAAGAAAAACAAACAAGTCAGAAGCTATCCACACAGGAGGTATGTTTGTACACACTATGTCAATGTATTCTTAATGCTTATACCTGATCTGCTACGAGACTGGCGATTTCTTCATAGGTCTTTCCTGCTTCTGTTATTGCTTCATTGAGATCAGATTCCCCTAGAAATAAACATCAGTTTTCATATTACAGAAGGTCATATCTTGATTCAAGGCAAGTTTCTAAAACAGCTTATTTTGTAATAATAAAATCCACTCGCCATTTTATAACTGGGAATAATAAAGAGGTCGCAAAAATATTGGTTTTATACCATTAAAGGAGGAAAACTTAAGACCGTGTACAAAACGAATGCTGAGGGGACTATTTGTAACATGTTCTACCATAGTAGCACTATTCAGCTCCACATTTCATAGCTATATGTAGTTTAAATACACAGGTATTCCCCCACAGGGGAGAATAGGAAGCCTACCAGAATTGGAAGGAAGGGAATACAAGGAGGGTGACACCAGAAAATAGACCAAAGCTCCAAAGAGATCCACTGTTCAGGTTTTTAACAAATGATTTTCATACCTGATAAGCAATAAATTCTCCACAATGCCCTATGGAACAGTGAAAATAACCTTAAGCTCTTCAGCAGTCCTGGATCATAATTATTAAAAGGCCAGAGAGGGAAAAGGAGGCTCAAATAACATATTTTTTTTCATTGCCAGCAGAATTTTTCAGCCTTTAGAGAACTATTGGATAACGTTCTCAAGCTCTGTAAGAATCTTTTTGAAAATGAGTTTCTTACTTTTGTTGTTACGTGAAATAAAGCAAAGGCCACACAAGCTACATCTAAAAATACAAACATCACCACAAATCCTAAGCTAGACAACACCACAAGTGCTCATAACACTGTATTACTAGCAGGACATGGCTACGTGGGACAAAGACGGAAACAAGCCTTACATTCTTGTTTTTTCATGTCACTTCACCTTCCCAAAACACCACAGTTTTTTTCCATCCTTGTTAGCTTGTCCAAAGCATGCGGTCAACAGTACGGAAAGCAAATTGAGGTGGAGAAGGGGGAAGGTGTAATTTGCAGATACCAAATATTAGCTCAAGAAAAAGTTACTCTTTCAGACATCTTCTGGTATTTGGCACAGTTAATAGTCTTAAGAACATTTTGATTTCACTCCGTAGACATTAATCAGTGACTTAACTGAAAATTACCAAACATTGATTTCTTTAATGAGTGGTTTGAACATTAAAATAGATTATCTTACTATGACAAAGAAAATAATCTATTGAAGATCTATTATACAGGATTCTTTCTTTTTAGCGTGTCCTAAAGGAAACAGGGTAATGACTAAATATTGCTTCAGGTCTTTCAATCAATTTTTTCCATTAGACTGTTTTTATGAAGCCAAAAGCTTTGACAGAAAAAGCTACTGATCCTCAGCACTAGTAAATCCAACAATACAAACATCACTAGAAAATGGCTTTCTACTATTTAAGCCTGTCTGGAGAAGAAAAAAGAACAAATCTCATTGTGAGACCTAAAAACTGCAGAATTTGGAAGTTATCTTCTCATTGTTAAACTATAAAAAAAAAATAAAAATCAGATCAATTTCAATCAGGTAGAGAAATTTCATTAATTTGGAATTACACAGAAGTAACCATGAAACCTTGTCTTTAGCTTAAGTGCTGCTTAGGCAACTGCTAGGTTTTGGGGACAAAAACATGGCATGGCTTTAGCTTGATTCAGAAACCAGACTGGTCTAGACATTGCTATTCATGTTGTAATGCCGTAAAAAGAAAATATCTTCTCCTACCTGAATACAAAGAAGGAAGAAGAGTATTTGAATAGAAAAAGTAACTCGCCACTTGTGTGCAGAATTCACCCAAGGGACTGCAGCGGCAAAGAATCTAGTTAAACCCTCCAAATCTCTCTCATGTGGGGCAGTGGGGCAAAGAGTCAGCTTGCAGAAGGAACAGAATTTATTCAGAATTTCTAGTACTAGCAGAGGTGTTCACTCTCCTACAGAAGTGTACCCTTGATAGTACATGTAAAAGCTGTTCCAGACAATGGATCCCAACAATAGACAGGCACACAAGTGGCAGATGAGTATCTGCAGCTCCTCATGCTGCATCCTGGTCTTCTACAGTCTACTTCTCAGGTCACACCAGGGCAGCCTTAAAGAGCCAGATTTCACCTGTCACTTGCTGCATCCTTCACATTTTAATATGTATCCTCAGAGTCATGCCATGCTCAGTCAGTCACTCTCTATACCATGCCACTTTTTGAAGTGATTGCATACACTCCACACACCCATCAAAGCAACTTGAATTCCACCAGCAGATTGCTCCCAGTACATGTTGTCAGCATGGGTTTTGCTAAGAGTCTTATTACTTGGACAAGGTCACATTTCTAACTTTCTCACCTTCTAGAGAACTGTAAAAGATGTGAAGCTTCGAATGGGCTGCTTAACTTGAACCATGAAGACTGAGCTGGGTCCCAGTGCAAGGCTGTACCAGGATGTCAGGGGCTCTTTCATCAACAGAAAAGCAGAAAGCCCTAACCAACATGCTACTGACATTTAGAGCAAAACTAGAGCAGTGTGCCTTACCTGTATCCCCAAGAGAAACAGAGAGGGCTTCAAAGCATCAGTTAAAGACACTTGTAAAAAGACCAGTTAAAATGTCTGATAATATTCTACAGATATTTTAGCTCAACCACAAGGAGAAATTGATAATTTCATTGCTTCACAAGCTGGCATGCTGACACAAGGGAGATGAAGGAAGATGTAGAAGTATGAAGAGTCTTAGGGAGATGTTTTGAGGAGCATCTCTTATCAGTTTAACTGGTTGATAAATAGCAGTGGTAATCACCTTTTTGGGAATACACCAAGCATACCGAGGGAACTAATAATCTGCAAGGCTTGATTAGGATAGCAGATTGTTTTTTTGGCAAGAGTTTTTTCTGCCATTCTCTCTCCACCAAAGCATGTTTGAAGAGAAACCAGGAGTAGAAAAAAGATTACGATTGATGTACGGTGGAACACCACGTAGCAAGATTTTTTTGCAGAGAAGTACATCTGAGATAGACATCATTCATTGCAGAAGCAGCACAGAAGGCAAGATGTGCCTGTTGCTAACTGGTATGATTGTGAAACTTGCATGCAACTGCCCAAGAAAATGCTTGAGGGGTGATGTAGGACTAGGAGATCTCACTATGGTTGAATGACATTCCATACCCATTCAGGTTTTCTTAGTATAGAAGACGCCTAGATTTGGCACCACAGAAGAGAAGCCATGCTGCATTAATCTCACAGCATCACACGATGCAATAAGATAGGCAATGTAGTGCTAGGCTGCGAGACACTTCCAGTCATGTTCTGGAACCGTCCAATATGCTTTTGGGACCAGGACCACACTTAAAAAGCACTTGTGCCTAAAACAGACTTGACAGTGTATAGGCCCATGGTGAAATAAAAGGAGACACTTTTAATGTGTCATTAGTAGTTTTAAATGTACTTAACCCTTAACTCTGCAAATACTGGGGCCAAATTTTTTATATGCACTGTGGGTGGGAACAAATTGATAAGACTCATTCAGCAGCATAATAAAAATTGTGTAACAGAGTCAGTTTAACAAGCCCTTCTAGACTAGTGCTATCTTAAACATTTCAGGCTGAAGTTCGGAGAGAAGGCAGTAGACATTCACCACACCAGGCTTTGCAGAGCAGGCAGGCAGCACTGATGAAAGAGGTAAGGACAACAGATGCATCCCACACAAACTGTGCAAACGAACCACCTGACATACCAGATACATTGTTAGAAGTCAGCTACCAGTAGCTGAAATCATTCATGTAACCAAATCAATCGTTGTCATCTTCAATGACCTACACACTTAAACTTTGAGAACTTAATCCTCAAAGGTAAATATACACAGGGGAGATGGGTATCTGAGTCAGTATTACAAAGAAGAAGATGAAGAGATTCAGCTACTAAGGGAAATGGAACTCAGTGCCTTTAAGTATGGCTGAAGGAAACAATCTTCTTCAACAACAGCCCAGAAAAAAACACACTCCATCTTCAGCCGAGATAGTACTTTGTTTGAAGGAAAAGGTCCAGTACCACCTTTGAATATTGAGATCAGGAAAGTTGAATCCATCAGTTTAAATCCAGGAGTTTATGTCTCTTGCACAGTCCGTTCAATGCACAGATCTCTGTCTGAAGTTTACAGTTTTCAAACCCACAATAGATACATAAGCATGCAAGTCTACTACTTGGTTCTTACATCCAAAAGTAATGTTTTCAGCAAGTACAGGACAAAGATGAGAACAAACTACAAGGAGTACAATGTCTCTTTCCACCATTTCCAGCAGCAGAGCTCCTGACTTTCAGAACTAGTTGCATTTTAATATATAGATTATGGGGCAAAAAGTTTTAAGAGTATGGAGCAAGGGATAGACAGGTAGTCAAAACAGGTACTGTTTAACTAAAAGTCCTAAGATATGAAGATCAGAGTAAGCCTCTATGCTACATTTTAGAATAATTTTGCTATTAAATCTAGGAAAAAAAAAATGTATTTGATCTAAGAATCGCAGAGAAAACAGACCCAAGTCGCTTCCTTTAGGATACGAAAAGTGTTTTCCAGATAACTAGAAAACTGTGGCAGAATTTAGCATAACAAAGCAGGATTGTAACTTTGTTTAAAGACTAAATTTTAGAACTTTGAGAAGTTTGCAAAAAGAAACTGCAACGGATTTCCTCCATTTCTCTCCCGCAGCTTTCATACCTAATGTGACAAGCTCTGTTTCAGGGCTCTCAAAGAAAGAGAGAAGGGTGAAAGACAAGAAAAGGCTACAGTAGTCAACCCTTCACTTCAGATAATGGCATACAAAAGTTTTCCATCCTTGTGTGGAATTGCTGTGTAACCAAGTAGTTCTGTGGCAGCTATTTTCAAGGCTGCATTTTCTCCTTTTTTGTTTGATATGACAGAAATATAGGTCACAAAAATACTACAGCATGTTTTGTCAGTCGGGTCAGTGAGCAGATTACACGTTAGTAAGATCTAACTAAACTCCACCACTAATAACCCACCACATGATTACAGAACGAGAGAAAACAAAACAAGACCACAGACTAGAATATAAGAAACCCTGTAATATACATGGTTTTGGTATTTTTCCAGAAACACGACTGACATCTAAATTCAAAGAGGAAAGCATTAAGACCTTTGCCAAAAAATGTCGCATGACGTAATTTAAATATCTTTTGCAAAGTAAAGTACAAATGAAGCTGTAAGAATTACCTTGGTATCCGCTAGTGCTGAAGACCACCGCCAGGCTCTGCAGTGCTTTTCCAATCTTCTGGTATTCCTTGGGTAGTGCTGAAAGGGATAAAGGGATGGGAAAAGAGGGAAACAGAAGCAAAACACACAAGATTAAGTCTGTAGCATTTCCAAAACTTAATAGAAGCTGATGTCAAAAACAGTTAGTACATTTGTGCTAGTGAAGTGTTTACAGTTGCATTCTCACCCCCCTTCCCTGCTACACAAGTTCCAAAACTGGATAAAGCTATTGGATTCTCAAAAGGCACAAATAGTTGAGGAACAGTGTGTGAATGCTATAAAAATCTCACTGCACTCCCAGCTCAGCCTTCCAGTTTAGGCAGTGAGAATTTCTTCTCCCCCACCCCCTATAAAAAAAGGGCAACAGTGACATGAAGCAGAAATCTAACTATTTTAAAGAGGGGATTATCATACAGACCCATAATACCTAAACTCTCCTCAAATCATGGATTTGATAGAAACCAAGATTATCACGGAATAAAAGTTGATGCAGGGATCTGAATTATAAAATTGATTTATAAAGTGAATTTTAAAAATGCACGCATAATTTGCTTCCTCACAATGAAGTCAATAAACTGATTTATGAGTATGTGTTCATTATTAACATTTTGACTACCACCACCTAAGAGGCCTAAAAAAACAATCTGAAGAGTTAAAACAGCTTGTTTGTTGTCGTTGTTTTTATTTTATTTTATTTTTTATAAACTACCTATGTCAGTAGAAAAAAAATAATTTATTTTTTATTGTCAGACATCTGTGTTCACAGGATATGCTGTCTGGGTAAATAGCATTTTTCAGTTGCTCCAGAATCTCATAATCGGGTTTTCAGGGGGACCCTAACATAAAAAAAAAAAAAAAAAAAAAGTGTGATTTTATTGATCATCTTGTATCAAATTCTTTCCCAGAAGCTAGAATTATGAAAACTGATATTTCCTTATGGAACAAGTACCATTCAGACTCCTAAAGCTCTGTTATCAGCCATTAACTCATTACTGAATCTGCAGCCATAACCTCAGTGAAGAAACATCCTGTTTTTTCCTCACTTGCATTTTAGAAGTTCCCATTGTCAGTCAATTTAAATATTATCGAATGGAATGCACATAAGTATTGCTCAAGAAGTGCCAAAAATAATTCTGACTAGGAGTTGTGACTAGAGCTGACATGGAAATTAAATTTTTAAGAGACTACTGAAATTCTTCAGTTTTGCAAGTCCAGATTTGCAAGTCTTCCTTTTTCTGTTCCGTATGAATATATTAAAAATTATAACTGCCAACACTATCACTTTTGACTTACTGTATTTAGGCAAGCTAATTATTAGCTGTGGCTATTGGAAGAATCATTCCATACAGAAAGCAGTACTGCCTTATGTTTAAGGAGATTTTAGCAGTGAACAAAATACTGAATTCCCACTGTAAGCACAAGTCACAGCCATCCCTTAACTATGGTGTTTTGGTCATTTCTACCATGACTGCAAAGCAACACTATTCTTCTAGTCTTTTCTGAGACCCTCTTCCTTCCCCTGCCCTTTGCTTTCCCCTCAGTGATTCCCTCATGAAGTGAGAGCTGTACTGTGTTAGAGCTGTGCGTCCTGTGAGATAAGAGATTTAAGGCTTAGCCTATTTTTGACCTTAGAACCAGGAAGGTCAGTGATGTGTAGAAGACATTATTATTTACATTATTTACACTCTTAATCAAGTGGAGAGTGTAAATAATTTAAAACTGTATCCTGCAAGTGCTAACGTTATCACTGCTAGAAGAAACTGAGCTCCTACACTTCCCGTTCCTTCTGGTCAGCCCCAGATATTCAACTGCAATGTAAGATCAGGTAGTGGCAAAGAGAGAGCTCAGGAGATGTACTTACTCCTAGGCTGGGGATATATATATATATATATATATATTTATTTATTTTTTACCGTGAGAATTAAAAAGGAGAAGCAACAAAACAAAAAGGGGTGGGGGGAAACATTGAGGAGATTTATGTGATGGGTCTTTGGTAGCCAGACACTACAGCCTGCCATGAAGTGTTTATTATGATCCTCAGCTGTAGTACCTGCTTCCTTTCAATAGCTGCCTTGTGGTGGCCACAAACACTGAATACTGCTGTGGACTAGGAAATTAGAGCCCAGGCAGAGTCATAGGGACTTGGTGTGAAGTTCTGCAACCCTAAATATCTGCAGAAAGGAAGAGACAAGATAGGAGAGAGAAAAAAAAAAAAGAAAAAGAATTGGGCTGAAGGATAAGTTATAATCAAGTTTCTTGATTTTTTTGTTTTTCCTTTTTTTTCTGCTTTTTAAACTCTTTTCATCTTTAGATTACTCCTCCTGGCATGCAAGAATAAGGTGTTAATAAAGTGTAACCTTTTATGACTTGATCAAAGAGACCGATCTACTTTGCCCATGTCACTAGAATGCAGATGAATGACATAATAGAACAGGTACAGCAAGGATTTTACATGGATGATTAGAATTATTTAACTTATACTGTTTTTAAAACTATGGGCAGGGACCAGATATTTCTATTATGGGAAAAAAGACAAACCAAAACACAACTTACACTTTCAGACACTGAAAGCAGCAAGAAAGACATATGATTCTCATAATAATTTAGGATTTCCTGTAGTTTTAAGCTGTGTTTCAAGTTCCATATATAAAAAAAACCCACATCAGAAAAACAAGACTGAAAACACCGCTGAGTTCAGAAGGAATACTTACGCCCTGTACACCTCTTCCAGTGCTCTTGTCCCACTGTCAGCAGCTCTTTAACTCCATCATCCATTGCTTTGGTGAATCTACCCACTGCATCACATTTCTGTTCTCTATAGTATTTGGAAAAAGGGAAAAACAGAAAGCAGTTTAAACAGATGTGTTACTCTAACTTTAAACACAACACTGAGATATTTAGGAGTGTCAACTCTGCTTTAAAAATCAAAGAAATACATTCCATGAAATCACTGTCATTTCACTGAGGACAGAATTTCCATCTTCACTTCCAGGCATTTTTCATTCTATTTTTCTCCCCCTCTGTTAAACGTGTAGAACTGGACTGTCATTCTTACTATTGATTCTTACCTTGGAGATGAAACAAAGCAAGCAAACAAACAACACTAGCAGTTAAACATCCACCACATTGGGATCAAAGAACAGAGCAGCAAAATCCGATTTGAAGGGAATGCATCCCTAAACACAAGCAGAAGCACCCCACGTTGACAGGAATACAAGTCACAATAGTTGGGGAAATATAAACTTAAGCATACATATTGTACTCACAATACTGCTGTCTTCAGTTGAGTTAGAGAGGAAAAGATTGGTTATGCTCAAAAGAGAATTCTTTATTTGCATGCGTCTTTCTACCCCTCTGTTTTCATACAGCTACCAAAACTTTTCCACTTAATGTAGCACTGAATACACAGCAATACTTCATGAACTTTACAAAAGAAAACTAGACACGTTTTGTAATTTTCAATGTGAATTATTCAAACTACATCAGATCTTACAAGTGCTCTCAACCAAAGCCTGTACGAGACAGCTCCTTGGCCTCTCGCTCTCTCAACAAGGCAACCCTAAGCAAATCCCCAGAGTCGGGGTCCCAGCAGCTCCAGCCCAAACTCCCACAGCCCCACCTGCACCTCCTGCCCTCAGCTGGTGACTCTGCCTGATGAGTTACCTGCACAGAAACAACCTGGACTTTCCAAGAAGCCCTTGTCTTACCCTAGTCTCCCCAGTAGCAAATCATTCTTTTAATGGTATCATGATCAAAGGACTGCCAAAGTTGTTTCAGTAAATAGCATCTTCTCGTTCAAGAACTATTCAACACTGAAGAATTCTCACCTAGGAACTGTTATCAAGTTGGCTTGCCCAGTTACAGAAGTTATGGCTTTTGAGACTATAAAAATATTATTTTGTGTTTTATTCAAAGTTATCCTCTTTGGGAAGAGAACAAACCATTGGAGGAAAGACACAAAAATACACCACAGTTGCACACCCAAATAGACTATGGAATGACCCAGGTGAACAAAGTGAAATTGTGCAGTTTCACAGAAAGAAACGACACCTGACTGACCTCCAGCAAGGCCCTCAATGCAGCATCAAGATTTATATGCAGTCTTCTCTACTATCACTACTGTATCTACTTTGATTAGAATTAGTGAGATGCTCTAAGTGATCTTCTGGGAAACTAAGTAAACAGATCACTGCATCTTCCTTTTCCCAGCCTGACACAACAGCAACAAAAACCCCTGTACAGAAAATAGAGAGGTAAGGTGACAGAAAAAAAAAAAGGCCAAAGAGTTTAAGATTATTATGAAACTGTCTGCTGAAGCTCATGCATGAGCTGCTTTTCTCTTTTCATGCATAACACCACAAGTTTAGAATAACTATTAAATGAGGGAGCCTGAACTAAAAAAAAAAAAAAAAAAAAGAAAAAAATCAAGATGGAAAAAGCTTACTCCAAAATACTTATGTTATACCAACAACGCTATAAAGCTGACTAGTTTCAAAGATTCAGCAAGCTGTTCTCACTGTATTATTTTCATTCTTGTTTTTCCAGAAGATGCCATCACTTTACGTGATTACAGAAGCGGTCCTATTTTGGGGCTGATTTTGGGAAACATTGGCATGTTACAGTCACAATATTCTTTTCTTTGAAGTAAAGAAAACCATGAAGTTATCTTTTAAGCCAAATACATTTAGGTACACTTTTCAGGTTTCTTTCATTACATGAATCAGGACCTCCTTACCCTTTAAACTTGGAGGCTCTCCTTTAACTATTCCTTCCTAACTAAAAAAATGTTGGTTAAGGTGTACAACCACCTCTTTGTTACTGTTAACAGCATAGGATCAGTGACAGAGCAGACTAGCCAAATGACAATACCTGTATTAATGTGTGTTCCTACGTGCGTTTTCCAATAGCACCCTGAGAGGTTCCCAGGCTCTGGAAGGTGGTGTGTGTGTCTGTGGTGCCACGGCCCCCCAGCAAAGCAGGCAGGCAGGCCCCCAGCACCACCCCAGGCTGCCTACCCCAGCCCAGGAGCCAGAACCCTCTGGCAAGCATTCCCCATAGGCAGCTCGTCTGCCCTCAGCACCCAGGGACTGTTTATCAGCACAGAGGCTGGTCATGTTCCCCAGCACAGCTCACCTGCCAGCAGGCTCTGGTGGAGTCCCCGTTTTGCAGTGAGGGTTTCCCACATACACAGTAACAAGACTGATGGGGTCAGGCCTAGAAGCAGTGAAGTGATGCCACTACATGAAGCCTGTCTTACTGGCAGCCTCAGCCAGCATCACAGAAGCGATGGGCTTCTTGCCAGTGTTCAGATCAGTGTTCTTCCTCGGGTATATCAGGAGGAATTCAAGCCATTTATGTTCAGATACCTAAGGTGCAATTCAGTGTCAGGCACCCAAGCCCAGTGTATGAACAACAGAAAAAGCTGGCACACTGAATGAAGTTTTACAAGGACTTAATTTGTATGCCTATAGGTATACACTAGAAGCACCCTTCTGCACAAACTCCTCCCTCTGGTTCACCTCCTCAGCTTTCATACCACAGGGATAATTAAAGCACATCACTTGAGAAAAGCAGAAAAGTTTGAAATAAAGTGGAAGTGACCTACAAACATCCGTCCTTTTTATGAGTACACAACTGCCACAGCACAGCTACTACACGTACCTTAAAAGGCACTGCACCACTTGGATAAAGTCCATATGCTGGGCTATTTCCATTTGAAGGCATGCCACTGTTTTGCTGCTATAAACACTTCTCATTCTGCCCCACTAGTTTATCCACTATTTCAGACCCAAAACATTTTCCAAGTGTTTGTGTTCCACAACAGCAAGGGAAGCGTGTCACGCATACTACATATATCTTCTAAGAAAAACGATTAAGCCTGAAGGAGTGAAATAAAGGTTGCAGAGTAAATCCAGTCTTCCATAGAGAGTGGAACCCAAGGTCTACCGCAGAGAACTACACACAGTGCATGTATGCTACACACACACACACACGAGAAATATATATCCATTTACACTTTCAGGACAATACCCAAAATTGTAGTAACCCATTTAAAATGAGGTTTGATCATTTAAATATTTTTTCATTTGTAATTGCTTTCTCTACATTCTAGCCGTTAGAAAGATACTGTGCGTATATTCTACTCAAGTAGTAGTTTGTTTATTTTTTAAACACAGAAATACTGCTTCCCTTGATGGTTTGCTATTATCCTAAGCTACCTGACAGGTCTAGCACACTTCAGAACTGTTCTCAGTTGAAGGATTAAAGAACAAAATATAGCCCCTCAGCAGTACAAAACATAATTCCATGGGATCTGTCAGTAATCCCTCATCAACTAGTTTTGCATAAATATTTTTAAGATCAGTATTCAGCCACTGAAGTCAGAGACATCACACAGAATTCCACATTTTGGAGGGGTTTATAGGAAAATCTCATGCAAGAAATTTTTCAGCTCTGCCTTCATAAACACCTTTTCAAATACAAGAATGTATGTGTGCATACTTACTATTTTAGTTTTACAATAAATCAGTATATATTGCCTATACAAACACATTATGCTTAAACAAACAAACAAACAAACAAACAAACAAACAAAAACAAAAAACACCACCTTACATTTCTACCATGTCCAGGTCAGGAGCATCTGGTTCCATCGTAGAAAAGATCATGACACCTACAGTTTCATCTTTTTCTGCCTTCCGCTTTCCAGTTTTCCACTCCTTGAGGAATGAAAAAATTAAAAATTGACCACTGTTGTTCATCAAACTTTAAGGACCTGTGCTCAAGCAGTGAATGAAATCTCTTGGACAACAGACCACCCATACATGAAAACATTTTAAACTGAAGTTTCAGTAGGGGCAATGTTTCTTAGAGTTACCCTCCCCCCTCCTTGTGCATTTTGTTTTCTAGATTCTGGGGGTAAACAGACCCTTTTTGTATATTACTGAAATACAGTTTAAGGACAATTATTTTCAGCTGTATGTGCATGTGATGGTGCTGATATCAGAACCTACTCAAGATGATCATGAGACTAGTATGCAATTGTCATACTAAATTTTTAATGGGAACAGACAAAAATATTCCAGATGTATCACATCTGTTCTTTTTACATCACTCCGTAAGTTAGACGCTAAGAACCACTGATTAACTAGCACAATTATACAACTCTCCACTGGCCATCCAAATAGCACTTCATTAGGACTGCAATTATTATGTTATTAAACCTTTACTTAATGGAATAATCAAGTTTGGAATTGACTTCAGGAGGTCTGTAGTTCAACCTCCAGCTCAAAAAGGATCAGGTGTGACCTAAGGGCTTTATCCAGTCTGGTCTTAAAAACCTCCAAGGATCATTTACTTTTTGAGGAGAATGTCTGTGTATTTAGTATAATTATTTTGTGGAAAAAAGAACGGATTTTTCCTGTTTATTTCCTCATCAGTAGATAGCTAAATTATTAATGGAGCTGCAGCTCAAATCACAAAGAAATTATTATTTACTGAAGGTGAAAACACTAAATCCCTCAAAAAAATAAACCCATAAAGAAATGAAGGGAGGAGGCAGGGAGGAATTCAAAAGGGCTTCTTTTATCAGATAAGACAGCAGCATAATCCTATTACCACCGATTCCATCTACAACTGCGTTTGGGATTTTTTTGTTTGTTTGTTTTAAAGTATAATACAGGATCAGACATGCCAGTTCCGCTGTAAAACAGCTTCTGTTAGCAAAGCAGTACCAGTCAGAGGACTGCAGTAATTAGTAAGTCTGACAGAGATGCATTAGGGAAAACAGCCAAAAGATCTCTTATATGTGTTTCCTTTCTGCTGGAGGACACAAACTGTTCTTAAAGACTGGCAGCAAAGCTACTTTCAAGAGCACATCTGTTAGAATGGCATAGAGCATTTCAGACAAGTAACTTTATGCCTGATTTTAATCAGTCAGCTAAATATACCAAGCCCAGCAGTTTACAGATCTTCGCTACTGCCCACAGGGGGGCAGACAAACGAGGCAGTTACAGAGCCAAATTCGTGTTTCAAGGAGGGGAGTGGGGGGAGCAGATCCTCAATCCTAGTCTTTCTTACCTTTTCATCTCGGAAATTGAGAAATTGCTGGAAAACTTCACTTTCTGAGACAACAGGATGGCGACACATCCTTGTCATCCAAGCTTGCAGTCTCTCCATGCGCATTTTGATAAATTCTTCTTCAAAGCGCCCTGTTACACATTGAACAATAATTGTTACGTTTCCACTTGAACAACCCCGGCTTGTCTTTTTTTATGTACGTGAACATAACACACACATTTAGTGCATATCTATATAGATATATAGATATCTATACACACTGATCCTGTAATTCATCTAGTGAGTTATTAAATGGATGCAGAACTTACATGAAGTAAGTTCTTGACTTACATTATGCTGACAAATCAGAAGAACCTTAGAGTGCAGCATATTGATTATAGTCTGGGAACTGCTCCTTTTAAAGATAGTCAGGAAACACTAAAAGGACATAATCCTCACCCACGGTTCAAATAGCTTTTTGGAAAAAAAAAAAGATTAATAAACACGTGGATGGAAAAATTAGATAGTCAAATGACTCAAGAGAAAAGCTAGGCACAAACTCAGAATGAAGGCATTTTTCTGTCAGTCTTAAAAATTCTTAGTCAGTGTCAGTTTCATAAGAGTTAGAGAAAAAGGAACTACCCACCTCCCAAGACATCATATCCTAGCTAACAGAGCCTTTGTATGTAAGCAGTCCAATTTTAAACAACAGATTTTAAGATAATACTTCCCACAAACATAATTCTGTCTATTACCTGTTCATTTACCATGAATGTTTGAAAGTAATTAAAAAAAAAAAATCTCAATGAACCATATGTATAAACTGGTTAGAATACACACATGTAATACTTAGTAACTGATTTTTTGGCAGTTAGATTTTAGCACTAATCAAAAATATTTTTTAAGCCAGTAGTGCTTCAGCACTGTGTATTTACAAGAACCTGTTAGTTTAACACAAATTGTTTAGGAGAGTCTTAAGAGAATCACTTCTAATAAAAAAAAAAAAAAAAAAAGCACCATATCAGACTTCTAGAGCACTGAGTGAACAAGATGTATTTGAAAGGAATGAGAGATCCTTCCAGCACACCAACTCTTCTAATTTCCATAGCAGCACAGATGACAAAACTTGAATGCATGTACTTTCAATACTTTCAATGTAATTTTACTGTATAGTTACTATGGCAGCAGCTCTACAAGGGTGAGGTTTTATTTTCAATTGCAAATATGGAAATTGGCATGACTAGCAAGTAAAGAACACCATTAGTGAAAAATGAAGTATAGGTACATTTCCTGCAAATTAACTAGAAAAAAATAACAAGTGCTATGTAAGAGAGATTACATAACCCACACTCGTACCTTGTTCCACCCTTCAACTATACTGAAATAGCAGCATTCCTGTAAGTAATATTTGGAAGTTTTGTGCTAGTCATTAGGCATATAATTGCCAGCAAAATCATGATGCTGAGCAATGATGGTCAGAGTCTCACAGTGCTAAGACTAGTGGACAGAAAGAGGCATTTCTAGACAGTCTAGAAAGAACCCTCCTCAAAAGTGTGAAAGATAAACACCATTTTTCAGTGTTTCCTGTAACATTTCAAAAAGAAATAAGAGAAGTTATCCTCTCCCACAGACCCCAAAAGACAGAAAGCCACAGGCAAAGTTTAGTTAAGATGTCAAACTCCTGAGTCTTAAGATAATTACAATGAAATGTACAGACCCCACCAGGTCTTCTGGCTTCCTTTTAGTCCACATGCACAAGTTTGTCTAAAGATATTGGTGAATTCTAAACACGAGGCTAACAAAGGGGAGGAGAGGAAGTCACTTCCTCACTTTTCAGTTTCCTCGGCATTTATCCCAGCATTTGCATCAATGCTTATCTTTCTTCAAACACGACAGAGATGCTGCATTTTTTATGCTCACAGCTACATGGTTGGCTACATGCCCTTTTTCATACGTTTGGTTTTAGCTGGCTGTCCTAAAGGCTTTATAAAAATCCTGCTACTAAACACACCAGTAGAAACATGCAGAAGTAATGCACTTTCCTTCTGTACAGGTGCTCATTTGTTTCTTCACAAACACCCACACCCCCTTGTAGAAAGATGAGCTAGAGACCATTGAAAATGCAAAGGCATTAGCATATTCAATTGCAGTGACTGAATTCACGATCATTTAAGTTGTCCAATCCCACTTTCCTTGAACTAAGAACAGACTTCCATAGGCTTCAGAGAATGATGCCCATCCAGCTTGAGCAGAAACTGGAGCACAGCACTGTACAAATGAAAGATGCTTTCTAAAACAATTGTAAAAATCAATCAGTACGAGGAATAACTGCAACATTTTATTTACAAGCAAAGAACAATTTGTAGGAGGATGCTCCCTTTCCTCAGGGAGATTTGTTTTAAAGGTGCTACAACACAGCACACCTTTGCAATCAAATTAAAAAGAAAAGCAGCACCAAAAATCTCAAAATCATTCCTTCAGACAAACTGCAAATACAGAACATAAGCAGTTATCGCTTCTCTCTAATAAGTATTCTCTTCTGTAATAACTGTTTGTTTCTAAATAAATAGCCCAGTTTTAAATAATTTAAAATTAAATTATTTAAATAAAAAACCTAAGTTTAGTAGCAGTGTTTTTTTAGCAACAGTACTTTTTTTTAATATCTTCTTTAAACATAATAGGGAAAAAACACAAATAGTAAGAAATAATTGAACATTGAACAGAAGTTATCTCCTGATTTCTCTTCCTGTGAACCCACAGCTGGGAAACATTTACCTGTTACTTGCTTGTCTGGAAGAGATGGAATTGGAATGGCTAATCCAAATTTAACCAGGAGACGCTCATACAACCAGTCAAAGTGCTTGTATCTGTGGTTGACAGACCGATTAGTGTTCTGTAAAAGAAAGACAACTCTGAATTTTGACAGGCATCGAGAGAGTGGCATGAAACAAGTGTGACCGGAACAGTAAATATATGGAATATAAATAAAATTTGATTTACAGCCTTGAGTCTATAGATACAGAAGAACTGTTTTTACAAGTTTTCCTAATGGAAAACTTCTAAAAACTATCACTTACAACCCTGCTACTAAATAACACAAGCTTTATTATATGTAGAAATGACCCATATCTGTGAGAGAGATGATCCTGTTTCAGATACACTTACAGTGCAGGTCAGCTGATACTCAATGTAGCTCTTGAGACCATACATTTTAGAACCTTTTTTGGGATCTGCCACAACACAGTCAAATGTAGAGGTAGGATAAACCCACATTGGGCCATAATCACCGATCTGCAAGAAATTGCAAATATTACTGCATTTAATTCAACGTATTATGTTGTTCCAGCTGCAAACAAGGAAAACAATACTTTCAGTATGAATTAAGAGTATTTTGAAAACAGAGTTCCTAATTCTCTCCATTAATTTCAGTGAGAGCCTGAGAATCAGGAAACACAAGAGTTTCTTGCAGCCAAAGATAATTCACCACAGTTGCGTTCATGTTCTCTGTATTTTACAATTTTTCCCACATAATTAAGGAACGGTGAATTGTAGAAATTGCTACTTCAGTCACATTTCGTTATAATAGCATATATCTAGAACAGTCTGTTTATTAGATCAGAAGATGACCTGGCCATCATGACTGAATATTGCAAACCTTTTTGAATGCAGTTCTACTGTAATTGACAACTATCTAAAAAGCTGATAGACAGTGTAATGCATTTGTTCTGCACCCTTCACCTCAAAAAGGCTTATTTTCACAACCACAATTAATGTAGGTAAGAAAAACTAAGAAGAATTAAAAAAAAAAAATATCAGCACACTTAGAAGAAATGAGTTAGGACTAGACCCTGACAAAACTTCTCAGTGATACTCTGAAGTGTTATCTATGCGACATTAAAATGCTTAAATATTGTAGTTTCACGATGATGATTGTATTTCTTGTTACGGGTTAAACACCCATTTCTCCTAACCCACATTCATGTGACTAGCCTAAGCCTAACAATTAGCATGGGGAAGAATGGAAGGGTGGGGAGATTTAAAAGAAAAAACAGAAGCAAAAAAAGCAAAAAGCAACCACCACCACTTCCCTTCACATCCCTCTTCAACCTCCTCCCCTCCCCCCCCCAATAAAAAATAATAAAAAAACAACAATCAACCCACCAAACAAGAGCCACACACACACAGCTTACAATTATGGGAATCTTCTCTTTCGGTTTTGCTAGCTGCTTTGCCAACAGATACTGTTCCATTCCAGGTTTTGCAAATCCAGGAAATCTAACGAAAACAAAGTGAGAAGTTTACTCTGCATTCCCTTTTGACACGTACAGAATTCCCAACCACTAAGATTAAAGTTTAGCATTTCTTAAGAGTAGAAAACTGTACCATGGATTATCAACTATTTGCCCTGAAAAAGCAGAACAGTTTGAGCTACCAACTGCCAGCTTTTATCTACAGAATGCAGCCCACTTCTTGAAGGGCAGAAGTAGCTACATGTGCTCTGCAGACCATCAGAGCAAATGTAGTAGCAGAACATGAAGCAGCATTTGCCACTTTGTTCATTGCAGCCCAGTCTGCAAGTGTGCACACACATGCAAACCTTGCTGTTTCAGACAACTTGAATTCAATCATCCAAAAGAACAACCCATTGTAGATTTAACAAGTACTTCTAAGCATGAGTTAAATAATTTGAAATAAAACCACATAAAAACCACCATAGTGTCCTTAAAGTCTGTAAAAAGCTTTACAGAAAGCAAACAGTGGTTCTTTTTTAATTAAGATACTTAGCCCTTGAAGTACTGCCTACCTACTGTTTGCTTGCAGAAACACTAGACGTATGGCTTGCTTTACAGACAAATAATGCTCTTAAAGCGTGTTTATGCTGGTCAAACTAAATGAGTTTGCAACAAGAAAATGTCAGAATGATGGAGAGGTACTCTTGCAAGACTGCATAAAACATCCACTGATGAACAAAATCAACCATCTCTGCATGACCAGTCATTAATTTTAGTTATGTACCTGGGGAGACCATCGTTGTACAACTGTTTTCTGTTCTGCTTTCATTCATTTAAAGATTACCACAGGGTAACTTCTCAGAGTAACAGTAATTTTAGAATAAACAAACATTAAGTTGTAACATAAAATAATGTATAACACAGACCAAACTTCATGCTACTGTAAGATTTTATCTATATTTGCCAATCCAAAAGTAAAATCAAGCTTCCTATGGCTTAATAATCAACCTGGGCTGATACTCACAAGACAGCAGAACAATCTTTCCACTCCTAGCAACACTAATTGCTCAATAATTCTGTAGCAGCATGCCTGATTAGTCTTGCTGTATGCACATGCCATCTATCACCTTTCATTTTCACTAAGCACGTATAGTGCTAAATATAATTAAAAATTTAAAGATCAGCGGGTCCAGAAATTCAGCACTTGTAAAAGCATCTTTTGCCTGTGTAACATTTCCAAAAATAGGTTGTCATGTACTTTCAGGCTTTCATGAATGTGCATTCTCTGATCACAAATAGTCAGTGCTGAATCCACCTCCAATTTTAACCCCCAAACTAAGATGTACACTGCATATTTCAATAAGGTTTAATAGGAATACATTTATACAACTCTACAAATTCCAATTCATTAAATACACATTCATCTTGCATTTTCCATTACTTGTTAAGTGGTAACTTCATAGCAGCTGCACGAGAGTTTGCACGCTGAGGACCCCCAGCCTCTGACGACTCAGTCTCCTTGTAACCAAGATAAGATGGTGAAGATGATTTTGGGTCATCCCAGTCATCATCCCAATCATCGTCATCAGCAGCTGCTAACATAGGGGAAGAAAAAAGTTAAATGTTTTCTCTTTAAAAAGCAGAAGCAACCTCCTCAGCACTCATACACAATCAACAATGTAATAATACTGATGAGCTAGTTGAACCTTGTATTTTTTGATTCTTCTTCAGTTATCATCATCCCCATCAAATACATGCTGCAAAACACTACACTAGAAATCCATTGGAGGGGGAGGAGGGAGGTAGACATTAAAGAGAGATGCTGGTGTGTTAAAAAAAAATTAAAAAAATCACTGGTCTTACATATTCATATACTCCAGGTTAGTATTCCCCAGTTATGAGCTCTCCTCTTAATTTAGGTCTTTACTACAAAAAAAGTGAGGAGCCTTCTGAAAGATAGATTACTTCTAGATACTTCCCAAAAATCAAGGACTTGGAGACTTCTGCTTCACAGGCCTGAGGGTACAAATTCAAGGGCGTTTAAGTTCCAGTTAATGCAAGTTGTGCACAAATGATCTATTCTCAGGCATGTTGTTCAAGACTTTTTGGCTTGCCAGATTTCCATACAGGTTTGAGACATTTGTTATTGTGGATCTGATTTTTTTAAAACGAAATTAATTTTAAAAGTATTAAAGGAAAAGCATTATTTTAGTATTCAGTTTATCCACTTGGTAATTTGCTACCAGGAAAAGTATTTATTTTTTATTGTTGTATTTAAGTAAAAAATGTTCTATAGTTACGAAAGATGAGGCAGTTCCCACATCTACTGTCCACCTAATTTATTAAAAATAAAAGTATTATTAGCACACCTGGTCCTTGATATGCCTGGGGATGACCAAATGCTGCTGCTGTATCCCAGTTATTCAAAGCACTGTTCCTCTGGCCACCTGCACTTTCAGGTTTCGTCGCCCAGCTGTCACCAGAGTTTCCATTATCCCAGTTCCCAGACTTCCCAACATTCCAGCTCGACCAAGGATCACTGGCATTGTTTGCCTATATTGTTTAAACAGAAGACAAAAGGTAAGGAAGGAACTGCTGAAGAAGTGAATAAAGACCACTTACTTTCTCCCTGCAGTCTTTGATCTCCTGCTGATAAGGCTGTGAGCTTGCATTGAGCACTTCACACTTGTTTGGTTCAGTAGCAGCAGACAAATCTTATGTTCCCAGCTACACAGCTCTTAAATGCAGCTAGCACCTGGAAGAACCGATCAGCTCTCCAGCAATGGGATGCTAGTACACAGCAATAACTTTTTTCATCTGTTACATCTCCTTAGGGAACTTAAGCCATTGAAGCCAACAGTGTGAAGAAGCACTCTTACCCATGGTAATTATTTTATACCAAAACCAGAAGTACAGTGTCTGTGGTTTTATGTACTTAAGAGTTCACATGCTAATTAGCACGCTTGAACCAAAACGTCCGAAGTCAAGGATTAGTATTGTACTGAATGTTTATATTATCAAAAGCAAATTAGTAGCTTTACTAAAAGCGAAAGACCCACACCATCGCTACTGGTGTATCAGCTACGGCCAGCAACTCGCCCAGTGTCCTTGTCAGAGCTTACCTCATTTACAGCAAAGATGAGGAAAGGAAACAGAAACCTATCGTGAAACAGTCTAGCATCTCTGTGTAGACCCACTCCCTCCGCATAATCTGCATGTGAAGGTAATCACATGCCCTTCTACTGGTGTTGCTGTGGAGGTGGAAACCTCAGGGAAAAAGCATACAGCAGATGTGTCTCTAACTGCTGCATTGATTTTTCAGGCCTACCTGTCAGTAAACTGAATTAATAGCTTAGCATCCTGCTCTGCAACCTCATTTTAACACTACACTTTGAAAAAGCATCAAGTAGTTAAATACAGTCTGTGCACTAAGTGTTTGAAGGAGACTAGGTGGCAGAAATAGGAAAAAAACACAACCAAAACCAACCAACAACAAAAAACCCACAAACCAAATCAAAACCCCCCACGCAAAGTGTAGGAGGAAGGAGGAGGAGAAGGGGAAGGAAAGAAAACAAAGCCTACAAAGCTTGTCTTGTTCAGCGGAGGGAGGAACTGTGTTTTGTAAGGGAGGAAAAAAAAAGAAATCTCAAAGCCTACAAAATCCAGTGCATTGTCTGTATCATGAAGCAGCACATCAAAGAAGTGATTCCTAACATAAATTAATTGCTTTAACAACTTATGTGAAACTGTAACATTGACACAAAGCTTAGAGCATTTGCCAGAAGATTGAACAAGACTCCCACTAAAAGCCAACTTATTCTCCCCAAATCCTGCAGAAGTGCTGAATGCTTATTTCTTACAAAAAAAAAAAAAAAGATGCAGCTATTCTACATTCCATTTTTCTTCACCGAAATTCTCCACTCTTATTTCAGCTTACCAATAAGTCCACTTCTCTGCAAATTTCTGAGTAAGAACTGGTGTGTTACACAAGTTTGAAACATTCTCTGATAAGCAACAAGAGCAAAAAAATTGTTTGCGCAACAAACAAATGCTTGGAAGGTAAACGTTACAAGTTTTTCCAGGTATTCAATCCATTAAAACGTACACGCAACTTAAACAGCTGCACCTGTGATTTTCTTTTTATACTACTTGATCCTACCAAATGTCAAAGCTGTTTTGATAGTAAGAACACCACACTTCATCCACCACTCAGAGAAACAAACACTCTTTTCTATCAGACACAGCTTTAGTTATGCTGATCCATTGGTTTTCAATAGTTCTTTGAGGTTATCCTTAGGAATGTGAGCTCTTGCTTTAGTTTCCCCTAAAACAAAGCCTCCTGACACTGAGATTTGAAAGACGCTACCAAACCCATAACGCTTGATAATGCTTTGGACCTACGTTGTTGATACTGCACAGCACCTGTTCTTCAGGCTCAGAGTCCCCAGGACCTGGAAATCAAGCCCTAAATTTCAAGATGAGGGTAAATTGCCATTCAGAAGACTCGAGAGAAACAAACCAGACAGCAGTGGGTCTCTAGGAACTGACAGAGAGAGAGCTATTGGACAGCTTCTACGCTTTTTTTTTTTTTTAATGAAACTGATGCAAGAACATAGGCACGTTGTTCCTTAGGAGTCTAGTGGAGCTATATAGTTGAGGCCTACCTAATTCTTGGATAGCTGACGCCTACTCTCAGCAAGTACAAACAAGCTGCTGGTAGCTTATGGGGTACCAGCCTGCTCATCCTATGATGCTCACCTCATACCAGTTTACATAATGGGAAAAAAAATACATGTCATCAGAGTTCTTCACCTTTGCTGAAGGAAGACACATGCTGGAACTCAACCACATCGAAAAGTGTTCCCACTCCTAACTTAGAGCATCTAGAAAAGAATAGTTTACACAATATTCGTTTGCATACACTTCTGCGATAGATGTTGTACTGATCACTGGCAACCGAAAGCCCAGAAGTGGGATGATTGCCAAGAGGCTGAGTAAAGTTTTCCTCTTCTCTGTGGTTGATGTGAAATCTGGTACATGAGTGGGTGGCAGTCAAACCTTAAGATCTGCTGCAAAACAAGGGGGAGGCAATAATATTAATACTGAGTACAGCACTGAAGAATGACTGTCAGAAGTGATCAACACTGAACTTGCAGACTGTTGCTGATATACATTAAATGCTATACAGCAAGGGGAAGTAGATTACTCAAACGACTCTTTGAGATGTTTTACACCTGTGCCTATAAGGAAGAACTACTCGAATCAGAGTTTTACCTCTGAGGTGTCTGAGGAAGCTTGGGGTAAGCTCTTTCTCCTAGGCACATCACTCTCAGGCTATAAAAGGTGTGGAATATGGTGTTCTCACTCAGCTTCTTTCAGCTGACAGGCCCACAGTTCTTTCAAAGGCACAGGGGAAGAGGGTGAGAGATGGGTTAGGGATGTGGATGTAGACAATACGTCCCGAGGAGCATTTACAGGTCTCCTTTTGTGTTTTGTCAAATGTTTGCCCAGATAGAGACATGCTGTGGACACTTCTACGTGGAAGCCAAAAATCAGTAACTGTGGAGAAGGGTTAAGCAATCCAAAAGCCTGCTATCCTCAAAGTCCCCCACAACACCACGGCGGCCTGTACAAAGACACAGCATTTGTTAAAGGGGTAATCTCTGCTCCATTCAGCAGTTCTGCACATCTCAGCATCTGACAAACTCCGTAAGAGAAACCATTTCTGTAGCTTAGCTCCAGTTGAACAAACCTTAATTAAGCCAGCAAGTATTTTATAAGTGATTAAATTACAAGTTCTCACACCTTTAGTTTTCCATAACTGAAATTGATAATGCTTTGATCTTTCTTTAGTCAGCACAGAAAAGAGAAAAAGTCCTTGCAAGAAACTATTCAGTCAATAGAGGTTGACAGAGCACACCTAACATCCAAGTACATAAAGCAATCTCCAACGCAAAAGCACAAAAGGAAAATGCCACATCATGCACAGTTAAGAAAGTAATCAACCTTCAAATGAAATGTTACATCTCTGCTCCTCAAGGTAACATCAAACAAGTAAACAGATTAAGTTCAAGGATAGACTCCTTAAAGGCAGCCAATTTTCCCTTGGGTATACTACTACAGCCTTGCTTGACTCACTCCTACTGCTCTAGGAGAAAAAATAGAACAAAAAAAAGCTGTTTGGGGAAAAGACAATAGAGGCAACACATTGCTAAATATTTTAAGAGTTCTCCTTCAAGTGAGGATTAAAATTCACTTTAGAACCAGATCATTACTGGTGGGGGGCTGGGGGATGGCAGGGAGAAGTCTAGTGTGTCGTTACAGATCTAATTATAGATGAATGAGGAGAAGAATTCCACCAGAACAGGAAAATCCTCAGCTTGGAGATGGAAAGTCAGTATCTTCAACAAGTGAATCATGATTGAAACAAGAAGTGATATCTTTGCTATCGTCCAGTTTTACAGATGTCTTCATGCACATGACTAAGGCAAAGTGTTTGGCATATTCAGACATTATTAACCTCAAGTTCTTTGGATAGCAGCGCCTCTGAATAGGTACATACAAAGAGTAAACAGACAGTCACCCTAAAAAAAGTCAACTTACTTTCTTCAAGAAGGAACTTGAAGGCTGAGAAGCCTGCTGTGCAGCCACCCCCCAGCTGTGCTCACTAGCTGTATTTACCATGGAGCAAGCGTGCACATCAGCAGACACTGAAGTGGCTGTCATGTCCATGCTGCTTTACGTCCAGGATTATTTCCTGGTAGATCATTACCCTGGCATTGTGGGCACCTCTTTAACCCCTGAAGGAAGGACCTCTTTTCCACTGCACCATTTAAATGCATTTTGTCCTTAAAGAAATCCTCCAGGAAAAACAAAAAGTGGGAATGGGCTTGGCTAAGGGACAACCACCCTTATGGGCTCACTTACAGGAACATTGCTGCTGATGAACACAGGAGAGGACCCCCAGACACAGCTGGCAAGGCGGCAGCAATGCTGTCCAAAGAACATATTTGTTCCTCAGCTGCTCCTGTCAGCTTTCCTTCCTTCCAGAGCAAACGAGTACCCAGCACCTCCACTTCCAGCCTCCGCTTTCCCAAAAAGCAGTCCCTGTAAAGGAGCTGGCCTTGGCCTGCTCACACATTATACGTAGCCGAGGGCCACCCACAGGCCACTCCTCGCATCCAGGTGGAAGAACTGGGTTACCACCATACCTCAAAGAGCAAAGCAGGTCATTTTTTGTTCGTTTCCCAATTCCAATCCCATTCCTTTATCTGTGAAGTTACTCACTGACAAAGTAGCCTAGAAGTTGCTTCATGGTGGATTTCCATCTATTAACTTCTGATTTAACTCAAAAAAAAAATAATAATAATGTTTGTGACAGAGTGTGAACTTTATAGAAGGATAAATCATTGAGACTCGAGAGAGGAAAAAACAGCAAAAACCACCCCACACCTCAGTGATCGGGTGAGGCAAGGGAAAAAGCACGTCTATTGTCACCCTCACTGCTTAGAGGAAGTCGATTTTTTTCCCCCCTCTCAAGTCTGCTTAGCTTCACCTTTGTCACTAAAAATCCCATATATGTTTATTCAGGGAGGTTCTCTCACGCTTCTGTTTTTGTTACCCACACAGGAATATGTAAACGCCAACCGAGTCACCTCCCTATCCTTGTCTTCTCTCGACTTCATTTCAGTCCCTAACGGCTTCTTCTCAATACACAGATGAGGAATTTCTCTTAGTTTTTCAAATAGCAGTCACAGCAAAGCCAGAAACAGAAGAAAAACTCCCTGTTCCTCCTTGATGCTCTCTAGACATCCAAAGGTCAGGCTACAAAGACTAAACAAGGCTTTATTTTATTTTATTTTGTAACAGAACATGGGTTTCCCGTGTTGTGCTTTCTGGAGGAGGAGAGTTGAAGACTGTGACTAGCCAAGACTTTTCAGGTTATCACTCTCAATTACAAATTTTAAAGGTATCACCTTAAAAGTAAGAAGCGTTTAATGAGCAAGAAGAGATTTAAAAATCAGAAACAGCATACTGCCTGCTGGAACCACACACACAACAAGGCTAGCTCACAAAACGAGAAATGAAATGAAAACAAGTCTACGAGAGAGCATGCAAACACTAAGTTGTGAGAAGATTACTTCAGGAATATTCAGATTTTGCCTGATGGTATGGGCGCACGATGAAGATGAAGAGTGATCTATAGTTTAAACAACTTGCTGCCTGAGCCTTTATTCCACTGGGACACTCAAAAAAAGACAGCTCCATAATTTGGACAGGTATAATCACTGTCTTATTTTGGACAGTTATTTTTTAGTATGTAAATGCATTTCATTCCAGAGCAAGCAAACCAGCGTTTCCAGTGTTTTATGGAAGTCATAAGCTGCCTGGTGTTTTTGCTAAAAAGAGTTGGTCACAAATTCCTGATACAGGTCTGAGTGCAATATGGTGACTTAGATGTGGGGAAAAACGCATTGATTTCAAACTACACATAGCAATGAAGGATGTTGTAGTGTCGTCATCTGTAACAGGAACTGGAAGTTACTAATCGCGAAAACCAGCAAACTAGCATAAAACACTGGGTATTTTTGTGGCTTACCAACAGTTCTAACCCACTAGTTTTGCTTGTACTTCTTTAGACAACTTTTACACTAAACCCTTCAAGAGATGGTTAATGTAAAGTTACCTCTGTGTGCGCTTAAAATCTTGCAAAAATGCACATTTACATAGAGTTAAGGCTTATTATTTAGGGAAGCATATTTCCAAAGTCCATCAAAAATTACAAGTGCAACTTCCACGGTGATCCTAGCTGCACATGTTATATTTTAGCATACTGGTTTAACAAGACAGACCGGACTCAACCAAACATGAGTGCGTCAGACATTTCTCACAACAATACTCGTACCTCACTGCACACACGTAGCAATGTCAGAATGGAAACGCTCTTCCAGGAACGCAGTAACACACGTGCCAATTTCCACAGCATCAGAATCATGCTCTCCTAGTAAGAACACTGAAATTATATTTATTTTCTTAACTCTTAATATCTAGTGCTTTTCATATCAGTTCTGGGCAGGCATGGTATACAAATTAATGACCACAACTTGCATTAAGCTGCAAGAATTGGAGAAGATATGAAGCACTGTGGGAATAACTGTGGGAATAGCCTTCTTAGTGTCCTCCTTATGCATGTTCAACAACGTATGTCCTACACACCTTATAACTTAAGACTTGCCTCAGTTCCTGCACACCAAATTAGATGGTTTTACTATTGCTGATTTGTCCTGCCCATAAAGAAGTCCCACAGTATTCTGAAGGGAAAGGACTTTCTGCACTTAAGACAGTCCATATATTTTCATACTCTTCAACTGGGAGAGAAACCATCCCAAGTGGTTTCACTTACAGCGGATAAGACAAGATGAACAAGAAGTTTCTATTAATTGCTTCCTGTACCTACTCCTGGGCCCTTGTTAGTTAGCCTACAACATATCTGAAGACACACTACACATGGGTTCACCAAGGTCACTCTGGAATTAACTGACAAATCAGCAATTCACAAAAAAGCTAACTTGCAGAATACCTATTTTACCTAGAACTGAAAGAGCTGTACAGTCATCTGTATACAGAAGTGGACTTGGCAGCGATCAGAAAAATCAACGTCAAGAAAAGGGAACAAACTCCTCTACAAACACAACTTATGGTTAGTTACAAGGACTACTTTTATATCTAAAAGTACTGTGAAGCCACATCCACAGCTCTTACGCATATAGCTGGTTTGTTTACATACCATTAGTGAGACTACTGCTCAGAATAAAAAAGGCTTAGCTTCTTAAAAAGGAGAACTAGTTTGGGCCAACTTAACCATAATTTAGTCAGATATACACCATTTAAAAATGGCAAGCTTGTTTTTGTTCACAACTTTTGCTCACAACTGCAATAAGAAATATTAAACAAAAGTGCCTAAAAGGATATCTGTTGTTACTACAGCCCCTGGAAACAATTCAGCACACAAAGAAAAAAAAAAACCACCACATGTTCTTCATCGGAATCGAGAAATTTTAGGTTTGATGTGTTACAGTAAGTTAAATTGATTCCAGTGCCATTATTACCAATGTTATTTTAACACCAGAAAAGTTCACAGGTAACTTTCTTTAATGTATATATGCAATTCTAACAAAAAAAACAGAGTGCTGATATACTCACTCACTGGTTGTTTCAAATGACTACAAATTAGCAAGCCTGAATTATCACTCAGAGGAACAGTGGGTTGACAGAGGAGAAGAACTTTTCATTCCTTTATTTCCTTTGTGTAAGGGCTACAAGGTCAAGACAGTAGGAGAGCCATTTAACAGCCCCCATCTTTGCCAGCTACGGGTTACTCAAATTATGTTTTGTTGACTAATATTATCCAAAGGCTTTTCAGATATGAAAGCACGAACACGATGGGCAAATGTAACATTAAGATCTCATATCTGCTTTTCTTCACTAGGAGTAAAAATAGTCACATTCAGCAATTTTTTTCCTTGTTTGCATATAATTAGCTCTAGTGCTTCCTCTGGTTGCTTTCATCTCCCCCAGTGTTTTCTACACATAGTTCTTGGAAACATTCACCTCTTTCTGGTTATCTGGGTGTGAGTCTCTGTTATCTGCTTGAGACTCCCCTAAGGAGCAGCTGCAAGTTCTACCAAGACATTTATTGCTGAGACACTGCTGACTCCAGGAATTAACTGGGGAAGAATAAACTGCCAAGTTGTGCCAAATTCTTCCCTTCTCTTCAGGAACTACCTCTGCTCCATTTCTATTGTCACTTCACATTTGTGGCAAACCCAGATATAGCATAAAACCAAAATGTTACTGTGGACATTATATATTTCTCAGTGGAAAAAAAAGAAGTCAGTAGAGCTCATTTAGGTGTTGCTTACTAATTATTTCTCAGGAGATAATTCCCTGAATGACAACAAAACATCTTGGAAAAGGAAAGACAGACATGTTCTGCTTTTTTAAACACCAAAAAGAAAAAGGGGCCATAGAGGGAAACCAAAGGTCTGTTGTTTGCCTGGAAAGCAAAAGGGGATGGCTATAGATACAGGGAACAAGTTAGAGTTTGTTTTTTTTTTCCCCCCAAACAGATTTGGGAACACTGTCATGATTTAAGGGTCAGTATCATATACAGCATTGCTACTTGATAAAAGCAGGTCTCTTAAAAAAGGGAACCAAATAACCTAACATGGTTACTTAAATAAATCTACTATTTTTAATAAGGTTTGTTACTGAAAGGCTGTGTGACAGTCCATGTTTTCCCTTACTGTTAGAAGAACGGTAGGCATTTCAAGAATTAAGATGTCTTTTTGCCTTACTAAAACTGGGGGGCTGTGAATGTTATATGATTACATGTATGTTAAAGTGACTTTAATACAGCAGTAGTATGAAAAATCCTAATACCCTGTTCATTTACAAGTGCTTTTATATAATCTTCTTGTAATAAGCTTGAAATCCCATGTTACTACAAAGTGGCAGGTAACAAAATGTCAGCAGTTAGGAATGCTGACATTTCTTATTCAGTGCACAAGACTGTTACCTATGAACATTTTAGTTTCTACTACTGTAGCAGTTCCTTCATCAATTCTGTTTACATTAGCAACTAATTTGTCATATTTCTGTGCTCTCCATAGCCAGAACATGCAAATTGCATTTGTAGATGAAGCACTTTGTATATTGACACAGTCACTCTTCAAATCAACTTGAAAATAATAAGTCAATTGCTTGCAACTGTGCATCTGAATCCAGATGTGCCTGAACAGTTGAATCCAGAGTGCCTGAACAAACTCACATTAAACAATGCAAATGTTAACACAACTGAGCGTGGAGTAATACATCGAGAAACAACTACACCCAGAAAGCAGAAGGCTGTATTCTTACAGGCAACGGCTCTAAAAAAGAAGCTGGGACACAGTGGCTGAACAACTCTGACCTCCTGATGCAATGCTACAAGAGCCATGCAATCTTTTAGTGTATCAGGCTTTTCTATACCAGAACAACAATTTTAAACCTCTGGTTTGAGCCACGTGATGTACACAGGAAGAATGCATAAAATTCCAGTATCTTCATTTTACAGATGAGTCACAAGATCAGAAAGATCACAGAAGGCAGCCTTTCATGGAAGAAAAAACTTCTTGCGTGAAGAAACAAACAGATAGAGCTTCTTAATCATGAGGGCAATTAACCATAGAACTTCCGCAGGGAGAAAATACCACGTACTACAGAGCTCTCTAATCTGGGAGAAAGGCATAATAGCCAAAAGCTGAAGCCAACTGCTCAGTATACAAATTAAATTCCTATTACCAATAAACTACAGGAACAGGCTACCAGATGAATGTCAGAAGCTGAAAAAGCAAGACCTACTGCTTTTCTAACATTTCTGTAATGAAAAAGCAGGAAAACAGAAACCCCTGACATACTAGCTTGAGAGAATTGATTAGTTTCCCCCACATTTGCATGACCTTGCCTGCATCCAGGTGCAGGCTCCCCTCCCTCCTATTGATGTTAGCAGTAGGATAGTGCTAACATAAAATAGCAGTATAGCAATTTTACTATAATACACCATGGTACACAGGTTCTCCAAACTGTCTCATGAAGCATTTGAAGAATAATGCAGAGGGATCAGACAAATAAGAATAATGCACTGACAGAGATGAGACAAGCTGTTCACCTGAAGTTACTCCCTTCCAAATCTTATGAAGAAACGGCAAGTTTGATTGTATTACAGAGTCACTAAACTACTGAGCCTATGATCCCTGCATTTTCAAGCTTTTCCCTCCTCTAAAAATTCATCTTCCAAAACTACACAGACACATTAATTCTTTATTTCCCACAAAACAGATACCTTTGCTTTAACTTTTCCTCCCGTGACTTTGCCCGGAGGATGTCATAAGAGAGCGCTTACAAGTACCATTGGGATCTCCCCCCTACTCTACCACCTTTTATTTTAGACAGTCACAACAAGGCAAACTACAAATGATCATTGAAGAACAGTTAGAAACTTTTATTTAAAAGTTAGGGAGGACTTGTATTACTCTTGGCATTGCCTAGCTCAATACACAGAAGAAGAAACGAAATGCAATATAGTCAGTGAACTGTTACACGGGGCATTTCTGCATGACAGTCAACACACACTTTTCAAGAGATCTCACTTCATCTCAAAGTCCTGTGGTGCAAGTTACAGCTAAGAAAACTAATAACTGATTTTTAAGTGCTCTACAAACTAGGTGTGTTCCCAGCTGCTACAATGCCTAAAGCATTTACTCTCCAACACCTGAGACCTTTGCATGCTGCTGATAGAAAGAGCAGATTTCATTCTCCTATTGACCTATGGACTTTGACTCGTTTAACTGTTCCTACGTGTAAGACATGCAGTACTGTGTAGACCATAACAAACAGCCTGTGTTTAAGATGATGTCTGCCCTTGGATACGTAACATGAAACTAAATACTTGCTGCTTGATAAATTGACACTGGACAGAACACTATGAATAAAGGAAAAAGGGAGAAAAGGAAAAGAAAACAGTCTTCCAGCAAAAACAGTCAGCCTCTTCAACAAACTAGAAATAATGCCTGAGATTACTTTATCTTTTTTTAATCAAAGAAACAAACCTTACCCAAATTCTGAACAAGATGCATACACATCACTGGTTGATGATGCACAGAACACCCAATTATAGTAGAAATTAAAAAGAAAAAAAAACAGAAAAGGAAAAGAAAGGAAAAGCATGGTTTCCTAAAAAGGTAAGCATATTAACAGAAGTTACCAAGAGTGATTTACACACAACTGGGGTACAGAGATTGAGGCAGTTACAGATTTAAATGGTTGCAGACAGGAAAAAAAATAAAATGCTCTATTTTTGTAAGTGGTAGAATGTTCCTTTTTCCAGCAGTGACAGTAGCTGAAGAGACATACACACCATTAATATTCAACAGAAATGTTCCCTAAGGAAAACACAATTATTTTAATTAGTACTTGTATGAGGGTTCACAAATATGGTACAGCACAATGGAGAAGTGCAAGCAGTTATGTCAACAGAACCTGCCATGCCCACTGTTGCCAAAAAAACTGGAGACGTACCTGATTACTGCTTTTTGCAGCCGAGTTGGTCTGAGCTGTATTTGAAGAGAGGGAATCAAAAAAGGCTTGGTCAGCTAATGAGTTACCACAACTAAGTCCATCTTTTGTACTGTCGGTTATAATCTGAAATGGAAAAAGTTGCAAGAGATTTTTTTATGCTTCCATTGATCCACAGAATCACAGAATTTCACAGAATCACAGAATCACAGAATTTTCTAGGTTGGAAGAGACCTCAAGGTCATCGAGTCCAACCTCTGACCTAACGCTAGCAGTCCCCACTAAACCATTTCCCTAAGCTCTACATCTAAACGTCTTTTGAAGACTTCCAGGGATGGTGACTCCACCACTTCCCTGGGCAGCCTGTTCCAGTGAATCCAATTACACAGAACCTTCTAACACTAGATGTTAAGATGGCAGCATATACCCTGAATTCAAATTCAATAGTAACTTTTACAAGAAGTTGACTGAAGAAAATCTAGAGGATTTATTTCCATGACAAGGAGAACTGGTTTGCATTATCATAGCATAACATATTTGTGGCAGTAGACACCTATCTATAAATTAACAAGGGATTAACAAGGTAGCTAACATTTCTGCTTGGAGACTGGGAACACAATCCCTGGATTTGGGGTCCCATATTCTGAGCCCCAGAAATGCATTTCCACTCTAGAGATTTATGAGCATGTGGCAAGTCAGCCACAGCAACACCAGTGTAATCTGTATTACTCATTGCACTTCTACATCTGCGTCTTCAGATGTAGATGATTTTGTGCCCAAAATCATGGGGCACAAAACCAGAAGCAAACTCAACATCGCTCATGTTCCGTATATCACTGATATTCGCTGTGGTTAACCTCCTGTTGCATTTCTTTGGAAACCACGAAGAAGCACAGTAGCTTTAGATGACATATTTGCGCTGATCTTTGAAGTCAGCTACAGCTGCTTCAATAATATTCTACGTTCTGAGCTTTAACACTGGACTTTTCACATTTGAGCATTGAGTCTGATCAGCAAACCGAAGGATTGCTTCTTCAGTAGTTTTGCCTTCTTAGTGCATAGCGATGCAGTCACTTACCTCAACATAATCTGTTGGAACAAGTCCTCTCTCTCCTTGGCTGTTTTTTCCTTCTAACCAGCCTCCACCGACATCCTAAAAAAATAATAATATGGAAATACTTTTGCTAGATGAATTCCACAGCATGCTTTAAACTCAGAAGGGAGCACTGGCTTGCTATCAAATGCAGAATGCAACATTCAGTAGACAGGTCTGATTATATGACCATGAACAAGCTCGCTTAAATCTGCTGAATAAGCAGATACTCATTTAAACAGAATACAGGCAATGCTTGTTTCACATGGCAATTGAGGACTTCAGGTTTAACGAACACGATGGAAAAAAAGTTTAATTTTGAGCACTCGATCATTTTTGCATTATGCACAGCCAATTCTGTGCACAGCCACCATCAAAACACAGCTATTAGACTGCTGTTCCCAAAGCATTCATTTTATTCAACAGATTATAAAGAAAGGAGACTTGGGGAATTAAGCTACTGGTAACATTTCTATAATCCGGACTTCACCCAAGGAAGGTGTGTGATGAGAGGCAGCTGTAACACAAGAACATTAAGGATAATCTCAAAGTTCAGATACACATGCCACAGAGGCATCAGTTTGGAAAAAGCTAACAGTTCATACCTCAGTGGTGCAACCTATTACAGACTTTTTTTTTTTTTATTTTAAAACACATTCTACATACACTAGAAAGCCTTTGCAGAACTTTGCAGTTAAGCAAAGTCATTTCCAAGACAATGTTATCTAGAATAAGCCAGTTCTGTTTAAAAAAAAAAAAATAATAAAATCCAGCTGTTTCTCAAACAGTTACATGTCAAGCTAATTCAAGTTACATGTCAAGCTGAGAATTGGAACTACATACGCTAGACAGCAATTACTGAATTTCAGGTTCTTAATTTGCTTTTTAACTGATATATTTGTTTATGCAATTTTTTTTTTTTTTTTAACTTAGAAATTCTCTATAATTCTGCACATAACAAAAAGAAGTCTGCCTATGTATTTATGAGTTTAAATAGTAAGGACCAATCAGTTATTGAAATAACAAACTTTCAATTGCTTTTTCTTATATACCTAATAGATTACACTTATGAACACAAAGAACTAGATATCTCAGATTAAAAATTCAACTAGTTTGGTTAATCTACAGGAGTAACGACATCTTACGCCAGAAGTCACATTTGTACCACTGCACTTATTAGCATTCCAACAATGGATTTTCATGACTTATTCCATTGCTCTCTATGAACTTATTATATTGAAAAAGAATATCAAAAAAGTTCTAGAACCTTTGTGGCAATTTATGATGCAGTTCAATCATGGACAGCATGAAATAATTTTTTACTTGGTTTTAGGCATATTGTCTTATCACACAAACAGCTTTTTCAGGAAAAGCGAATTTAAAAGCTCTAAACTATTTATTGTGAAACGACATAAAACTCCTGAATTATTTAAGGTTACCTCTGCTACAGTACAGCATCCTACTCAAGAGGGTGAAGATTCCATTAAATATCTGCTTCAAATATTTAAAGTCAGTGGAATTAAAAAGTATCAGGGTAATACATGATTATGCTCTTTCAAAAATTCGTTTCGTCTGTACATTTCCTATGCAACCAGATAAACAAAATCTGGCATCCAGATGAGGGGATTTTGTTTGTTTCAAAAAGAAAGCCTATTCATTGAGCCATATCACTAAAGATTCAGAAGCACAGAAGATTCAACTAACACTTCTGTTGTTCAATTGTAAGAACTATATAAAAAATATATATAATAAAAGCACGCTGACATTAATAAATCAAATAGCACTGCTCAAACATACTTTAAGAATAATTGAAATTTTCCTTGGTAGCATTACCTTAATATTTTCCCCACTCCTTCCCTGTACCTTGTGCACATTGGTTTAATTATGGAAGAATGCACAGATTTAGAAACACATATTTAGAAATTTTGTGACAAGTTCTTTAAAGAAACTTGGAATACTGAAGTCATTAATTAAAAAACGCAAAGCCTTGAAGGGAGCTGGCATGTCAGAATTATTTAAATTCAAGTGGCAAATGTGAAAGACTACATAAACAAAAAATGTGGAACACTAGGCACAAAAAAAAAGACAACACTCAGATGTAAAGGGTATCACTATCATTAGCTCTTTCTGCTTTGGCACTCAGCTCTATTGAGCAGAATAAAAAAGCAGAGCAAAGAATTGCAAAGCATGTAGGCACAGGCTGAGAGGGCCCCTGACGTCCAGAATCCTGCTCATTGCATTTGTTTCCACAACACTGTTAGAAAATTCTTTGGTTTTAGTTTGTGTACTGCTTCTTCAGTGGAAGGTGGTCAGGGATTCACGGAGTCACCTAGCACATCTTTTCCTTCACCTGCTGAATTAGGTCAGGACAGTGCACTGAAGCCCTGTTTCCATGTCATTTTTCTTACCGGGTTGGTAATTATGATGATCTCCCCTTCACTGACAGTCAGCTCGTTGTTTCCAGGCTCAGCAGCAAAGTCATACATAACACGAGCCTAGAAGTGAAAAGAACACACCAGTGAGCCTTCCATGTTATTTAGATGATTGCACAGAAGACTCCTCGTTAAACAGCATTGTTAAATAGATGGGGAGGGGCTGGATGTACGAAGAGCAACTCAGCACAGTGGTAGCTAATATCTCTGAAATTAGAACTCCAAACTGAACACTAATGCAAACTTTACGAGACAAAAATCTCCTGCACAGCTCTTACAGATGACCACTTTTTTCCTGGAAGATTCACAATATCAAACTTGCTGTTCTCTGCCCTGTCCAAAATTGTCTGTACAGCCTTTTCCAAGGGGAAGAAGGAAAGGCATCTAACTTTAGCAAACAATCCAATTAATATTTTATCCTACGAGACACATTCCAACTCCAATTTGGGTAAAGGGGACTGTTTCATAGAGCAAGTAATTTGGACAGAGGAAATCAGAAGTGATTGCACATATGAGTAGTCACTGCTGCACACAAATAGTAATATGCACAGAGATGTTTTGAGATTCTCAGTAATCAGGAGGAACTGTGATTCTACGAAATGCACAAACAGAGCGGGCCTGTTACATACTGGCACAGGCAGGGGGGAGAAACACAAACAAAAAGAACAACTTAATTTTCAAGTATTTAGACACAAAAGTCTTTACTGTGTACTGACTCCGCAATTGCACAACATTAAAAAATGTTATTAGACAACATTGTCAATGTTTCTGTTTAAAGAACAGAGCTGCTTTATACACAGAGTTGTGGCATGGGGTAAGGTTATATTCCCAATTATCGTTTCATTGTCTTCTATTACATTACCTTCCAATCTAAAGTAGAGAAGGCTCTCGGGAATTAAAAGTGACTATTTTCTTACAAACTCTTCAAATTGACGCAGAGAATATCTGATAAAAATCACCCATAGTTCACTCTAGCATCTTAAAGGAAGATTCATATTAGATTAAGGGTTTCGTGCTGTCTTGTTTGGTCAGGTTTAAAGTTTATCTATGCTTCTCTTTCCTGGAAATAAAACTCACCACACTAACAGAACTTATAAATAGAAACCTTATAATTTATATCTCAAGTTGTCAGGTCAACCAGGTGCGCCAGAAGTGATCAATACTTATTTTATGCCATTGCTGCCAATGCTGCATATCACAGAGCAGCAACCAGAAAGCTAGACGACTGGTCAGGAAGGCCAAGCTGGAAAAGTACAGGTGTTACCAGACGCTGCTAACAAACAGCTTTACTTGTGCAACTAAAGTAAGAAGCTAGAAACCCAGTAACAAGAAAAAGTCTTTAGTAGCTTGAAGTTTAGGAGCTAAGTCATTTCTAAAAACAAAGTTACAAAGATTTGTGGGTGTATACCAAGGCCTCTAAAACTGGTAGCGCAATCATGGTTTTGCAGGCCCCAAATCCACAGAACAGACCACAAGGAAAGAACCCCCCTCCCCACCAGCTCATATAGGATTATGAGCAGCAGAAAGCTTATTTCAGGAAAGACATCCATTTCCCTAGCACATCTGGGAAGAAGCAAGACTATGCCCTCACCTCCATCACCACGACATGTGGTTTAGTTACCTCAGCTCCTACACAAGCTGGATTTATTAATTTATTTTACCAGCAGGAAATAAGCCAAAAAGAAACACCACCACCACCAAGTTTATGACAGCATTACTGACAGCGTCAGACACTGCCCACAGCAACGAGGGCCTTCTTACACTTGGAGGTCAGGGGAAGAAAAAAAAAGTGAAACAAATCATTTTTGCCATAAATATCACAGTAAAATCATTATTTCCTGTTAAAAGCAAACTATATAATAGGAAAAAAAAAAAAAAAAAAAAAAAAGATACCAGAAGACAGACATTCATCAAGCCTCAAAACTGGAGGTTGTTATGATCCCCCTCCAGGCATCCCTTCTGACATAAAACCAGAAAAAACACAGCTTCCTTTCCCCATGTCTTAATTTCATAAGTATCATGGGGAAATATTTCTGTCTGGTCAAGATACTTCACTTCAGTGTAAATAAAAACAAAAGAGGAAAAAGCACATCCTGTAGCTCAGCTGACAAAGCAAATCAGGAGCGACGCACACAAGTCAAGCACTTGGTCCTTTCTACTAGAGAAGCACAACATTTCAGAAAATTCTGTGCCCTAAGCACATTTAGTGCTTCCTATCATTATCCTTCTTCCTTTGGAAAGGAGGCTTTCAGCACTTTCGGATTATGCCATGCAAAACCACGATGAACAGGAGAAAACTGTTCTGGATCACAGCACTGCTTTCCTCCCAGCAGAAAATCAGGCTTCCCTGCAGATGGACAAACAACCCTTCTCACTCTCCTCAAAGCAGTAACATTGAAGATAAGAAACACACTTTCTGAACTGCAGGAACAATTTAGGTAGGGCTGTAAAAAGCACCATTCACCAGCCCTCTCCCCTCAGCATTAAGTCGTAAAGGTGTTGAACATGTCATTTTTGCAGCAGGTTACCCATATATACCCCATTATACAACCTGAACACAGCTCGGGCATCTGGCCCGTGGGGCAAGCAGCCTTCTTCACATCCCTCAAGCAGTACAAGATAGTAGCAAGTTGAGGCGTCGTTCACAGAAACAGGAGTTCACCAGGACATGCCCAGATTTTTAGTCTTCAGGATAAGTGGCTCAACACCCTACAGTACTGACCAGACTGGAAAGCTAGAATATTTGTGTCTAATAACTTAGACATCAGGTGCAAATATTTCATTCTCCAAGGAGATTAGGTTATTCAGAGAAATCTGGAAGTATTCAGCACACATGGAAGGAAAGACCACGAGAGACATAGAATTTAATAAAACCCTTGTGCCACGTCTACCAATTTACCTGCTCCAGATTCCAATTTCAGAAGTTGTTAAAAGAGAAATAGCAAAAGGGAAGAAAGTACAAACTCAGTTTTTGCCTTACTGCATTTTGACAAATTGAAAAAGGATTCATAGCCATACAAAACTGGATTATTATAAAAATTATAATGGGTTGAGTTTATAAGTGACTCGCTCCATCTAACAAGTGCATTGTTAGCAGTGGAAAAAGCCCTTCCTCTGGCATTTCCTTGCACTGAGGCAGCAGCCCCACACCTATCTGATTTTTTGACAATCAGTTCCAAAACATGAAAGAGGAAAATGGTGTGGTTTGGCAATAACCCATTTCCTACTTACTAGCCGCAGATATTGCATCCAAGCGGTATTTGTAGCTTAGAATGGGGTTATTGCAAAATAGCATAAGTATATGGAGAGAAGAAAGCATTTAACCAGAAAAAGATTTTAGCTCCTGGGTACCGCAATATATACATTGGATATTGTTTAGAGACATTTTGAATGCCGATAAAATGGGAACTGCTGAAACAACAAAGACAATCCCAAATAATACAGAAGGACCACTAATGTACAATCATAACTTTGTATTAAATTATTGCCAGCTTTTTAAAGTTACAGTAACAATGTCTAAGCATTATTAGCACTAATAGTGTCTAAACTACAAAGCTTCTTCCTATTGAAAAGCAGGACCTGGACTAGTCAAAGCGCTGTCCCTCTGCAAGTGTGGAGTTGTATCCATTATTTACATCTGTCGGACTTGCACACCTTCTGCTCCTCCCACCCCCTTGCTTTCCAAGAGAAAAAAAATAACCACGACCACTTGCCAACTGATTTCTGCAAACAGACATAAGGCTAGGAAACTGCAGCTGGCAGCCTGTCAGGATGCTTAGCATCAATTACGGGGGAATTTGGCTCCAAGATACATTAAGATGAAATTCTAACAAAGGAGCGCGTTATCACTGCCCTATGTGAGTTTGAGATCTCCACAGGCATCCCAGTGAACCAGCACCTCGGAGGAGGAGTGGGAACAGTTGCTCCTATTTCTCCTAAGAGGAAGCTTTCTGCCTTTTCTAAGGTGCATCAGCAGTGAGAAGAGCTCAGGCAGAAGAGCGGCTTACCCCCAGGTCTGACAATCCTGATGCGCACAGGCACAGTCCACCGGCAGCACAAGTTTGAGAACAGCATCAAAACTGGAGCACGTCAGTGATACCCACACAAAATTTGAACTAATCTTTGAAAACAGTTTCCCCACGGATAGGATTTCATTCTATTAGGAGGAGATCTTGTTATGCCAGTCATGGTTTTCAGCCACGTGTTAATGTTTAAGAAACTCACACCACAAGATGACATCTTCTCTAGGATAGCTGGCAGCAGCACACAGTGCAAAGAAAATATCCATAAAAGGTTCAAAGCATGAAATTCCTCTAATAAACGCATGCCTTCCTTTTAGCAGATAGCACATGATTCGGAGCTTCAGCCATTCGGTATTGCACTTCTCAAGGGACAGGGATTCACAAGTTCAGCCTGCTGGGTGCCACTTGTCTTAAAGCCTCACAGTAGCAATGGGAGCAATAGGTTTCAGTTTCATGCTTGCTCTCCAGTGTTGTGTCCTACTTTCTATGCTGCTGGTAGCAGCAGTTCCCAGATTCATAGAAAAATTCCCTATTTCTTTTCTGGAAAGTAACTGGGGCAGATATATCTTTTCAAAGAAATCTGCAACCCACTAGAGAAGCAGAAATCATGAATTGGGAAGCCCAGCAAAATGTCTTCAAAGAAGCATTGACTTTTTTTTTTTTTGAGCTAGGACTCTTCTTCTCAACTAAACTCCTTAAATTTTAAATAACCATGATAGTGGGCAGACTTGAAGCACAGAAGATCCAATAAACTGGCTCCTTCTCTTTCCTATGCTTCTTCATTTCCAATCCTTCTCTAGAATTTCTCGCATCAAACTTGCAAAAAGACGAAGACTACTCCTGATTCAGCAGCTGTAAGCAGTAACTCATTTATTCAGTTGCACAGAAAGATTAATATAAATCTCAGATTTAAGAATTGAGATCAGAGATAAAGCTTAACTAGATATTAGCATACAGAAAGCCTTTTTAATAAATATGTTGGCAAGTAGCAGATTAGTTTTATTACTAATTTAAGCAAAACGCTTTAAAAATCCCAAACCAGCTGAAAGTAAAAGGTATGTTTTCAGAATTGCTTTTCCCATCAATGCTGTTTCTAGAAAAAAAAAAAAAGCTTCATGTCCAGGTGGAGGCTGGTGATGAGTAGTGTCCCTCAGGGGTCCATCTTGGGACTGGTGCTGTTTGATGTCTTCAGCAGTGACATGCACAATGGGATCGAGTGCACCCTCGGCAAGTCTGCAGATGACACCAAGCTGAGGGGTGCAGTCAGTACAGCAGAAGGAAGGGATGACATCCAAAGGGACCTGGACAAGCTTGAGAAATGGGCCCACGTGAACCTAATGAGGTTCAGCAGGTGAAGAATTAAAACAACTAGTGTCCGAAGAGCGCAGGAACAAGAAAAATGCTTTAGGAACATGAAGTAGGAGATGTCCCTTTTTCCCACCTCAGTGTACTTCCAACAGTGGCTATCGTTTAGCTGTATTTAACCTTCTCCCCCCTTTTCTTTCCCTAAAACCCAGGCTCACCCAAAAGCCCCCGAGTACTCCAGGACCGAGCAGTTTGTTACTGCAGCAACTGCAACACCTGGCGCCATGATTTAACAAAATTGCCTCTTCATGTTGGTCCATCCATCACAATTGTATCAGACTGCTGGGTTAAGTGGATATTTGGACAGCCTAAGCAGAAACCTCAAATGGCTCTGAAAGTGCTTATGCCTCTCAGCCTGGAAAGGTAGCTACTCTCTGTCTTGGCTACAGGAGAGAAAATAAAAGATTAGGATCATTTTAACATGTAAACTAATACAGAGACTGAGAAAATGCGTATTGCTTGTGTAATATGAGGCATCGCTGTTCTTGTAGGTGTGCTCACCACTTACCCAGGCTGAAGAAACTAAACTACATACTAAACTTCAAATTTGTTTCATACTATAATTTTATTAAAGAGCAACTAAAAGCTAAAATTCACTTGTTCAATAAAAAGCTCCCTTGAGCACTACAATTCTTTACTCACACAATTGGCTTTTTGCTTTCAACAACATCAGAATTAAAACAAACTCATCCAAAAAGTGAAACATCGTTTAGTGAAGAGCTCCACTTCTGGACCAGCAGGGATCACAGCCTTCTGCTATCGTTACCCTAAGTCCCCTCAGCAGCTGCAGGATCCTCCCATTACTCTGCAAATCCAGACTGAAAAGTGTTCTCTCGGCCTGCTGGCTCGCTTTCTTCTGAGCAATTTTTCAACTCTGAAATAGTCCAGTAGCCCGCAGCTAGTCATTTGGAGGTAACAACGCTGACTATAATCACATTAGGAGCAAATTAAACACAGATAAAAAGCAAAGAAACGAGGACTTGCATCATTTCATCCTGCTAATAAAACATGCTTGCAGACAGAGGAGAGGGCAGGGAACTCTGCTTCGCCCTCAGAAGCTGCACGTGCCTCCAGGACTTCAGGCAGATACATAATTAAATAATGGCACTGGATTAAAAGACCTACCTCGTAAACCAAGGGAAAGGTTAACAGAGCATAAAGAGGTTCCAAAAGGTACAAGGTGCAAAGTTTGAAGTGTTTATGAGGTAAGGGACAGTACTGAAATACTTCATTCCCACCAAAATGCACCTGGCTTAAACCAACAACTCTTTAGGATTAGAATAAAGGCTCGATATGCATACCTTACAGCCACTTCTTGATGTTCTTCTGTGAGAAACAAATGACTAGGCAAGATTACAAGTGCTAGAAAGACTTGAAAAACATTTTCTTTAGTCTTAAGGACAACAGCTTATTAACCTTCTTCAGCAACTCATGCCTTCCTTGCGTGAGGACAGACTGGCTCTTCAGACCCAAGGAAGAGCGAGCTCCTAAAGAGGGCTCTTTGCTTGCTGTATGAACCTCCCCAGGCACACCCACGGCTGATAACCCCTGGAAGCTCCTCGTGGCTCTTGGCACGGGTTCTTTCCGAGGAAAACTGATTATTTACATCCAAGGGCATTTCCCAATGAGAAAAACAAGGCAGGGAGACCACTTAACTCCTTGCAGTGAGCACTAGTTCTGTGAAAGGACCAAGCTAAGTGCATGCAGCTTTGGCAGAGCCAAAATTTAGGGATGCCATAGCTGAGCTTGGAAGGCCAGGAGGGCAAGGGACCCGAGGAGCCCCTCCAAATACTCCAAGCAGCTCTCAGAGAGAGGGGAAGACAGGCATTCAGTTAAATGAGTCCTGCTTGCTTCTGGTTACATACCTCACTCTTGATGTACAGACCCTGGACTTCTTTATGGCTGTTTACCCATGAGCAAACATCGGCACACCCGGTGCCAACACGACCAGGCTGCTGGCCAGCATGACAGGCAGCGCTCCCGCTGAGAGCTCAGGTGGATTCCTACACCTCAGGGATCCCACTGCTCAGCCCAAGCATCTGGGGCTAAAAGCTTCTGAGGCACTGTAAGGACTTAAAGGTATCAGACTAAAGATCTCCGAACAAGTGTTGGAATGTAAGACTTGAAGATTTTAAGATCTGCTGAAGGGAATTATAGCTCCTTTCCCCGCAGTTGGCAACACAGGTGGGTAGAAAACCACTGCCACGAGCAGCAATAATGCAAAACACAGCGGGTTTTATTTGCACGCTCGTGACCAAGCTTCAGGATTTTCAAGCTTGTGGATCGCTTACAAGCAGTTCAGTAGTTTTAAAAGCAGCATTAAGATGGGGTACTTGCAAAAGAGCCACCATGCACTTTGAAGTTTTAACCACAAAATTCGTTTAAAAGGAGCTCTCAGTTACCTTTTGCAGTGCCCATACTGATGTACTGATGGGGCACTGGGGAACCAGACAGCAGGATCTGCACGCACCCGGGCAGCACAGATGCAAGGGAAACGCAAGTGCAGAAATACATGAATCACACCCATGTGATTTACAGATGTTTTCAAATACTGACTTAGGTACTCCTGTTCAGCACACCCGAGCCTTCTATTGGGTTAAGCACTTGAACAAGGACAAAAAAAAACACACTAGTTTAAAACATTAGTTACAAGCCAGTTATCAAGTAACAATGCATTGCAATACTTTAACCACGAGTGAGGAGCTCCAACTCTGTCAGAAGACATTTCTCAAAACCAATTCTGTGCCCTGTTCCACATGCCCACACTGCCTCGTCTTCTCCTTTCTGAATACAGACCTGTAACAGGTCCCCAACTAAACAACTGCCAATCTGAGAAGATTAATGCCATTTACACCAGCACGCTCAACCAGACTGAGTGCAGCACGGCTTTGTTTCACGGATGTTAGGCAGGATACATTTATCTCAAGGGTGATTACAATCTCTGCCCAGATTCAATCACTACCCTGTCTCTTGCAGCTGTTTGCTGACCCAAAGTTTAACTGTGTATTTCAGGAGCCTGCCATGGTGACTCCTGGTGTTAGTCTGAGACCGTGGAAGTCGGCATTAAACCCTTGCCACCCCATCCCTGAAGAACAAAGCTAGGAAGAGGCAAAGGTTTTGAGGAGAAGCCTGCAGCATTCACGAGTAAATCTGTCACGTCCTGACCTACTCACGAAGACAGCCTGTTGTCACACAAGAGTGCTTCCTCTGTGAGGGGAGATTATAGAACTGTAATTATCCCAATAATTAGAGAGACACAAAGTTTCACCAAGGCAGGCTAATGAACTCCAAGCCTTTGCAGACTCACCACACTATTACAGGTCGTGCATCTCCATGCACCAGCTGCACAGGCCAACCTCGATGCGAATGAAGAACTTGCAGAGCACCCAACCTGCATGCTAAAATGATGCTACTCCAAATACAACTCGACTTCCAGGTAAATCACAGAATGGAACAGCCTTACAACTCCAAAAGGCCAGACACTGATAACACCAACTGGGAAACCAGTGCTCGGGAATATTCTAGTTGAAGACATCCGAGAAAAAAAATTAAAATGCAGCAAAGCAGATCCTCAGCGTGGAAGTTCTGCTAAATTAATTCAGTAACCAACATTAATCAAGACACTACATGTTGTGTGATCTCTTAGCCCTTCAAGAAGCAAAAAAAGCAAAAAATAAATAAAATCGGGTTTTATGGGTTCTAACATACCCCCAGCTTATGGCTATTTTAGGCTTTTCTGTTGACACTGCAGAAAAGCCCAGGAGTTACGAACCTGTCACCTTCAGCAGCAGCTCACGTGCGCACAGCTCAGTCACCAGGCCCAGCTGGAGAACAGCCAGTGCTGAAAGCAGACATTGCTCACCTACTTCATTCCATTATCTAGGAATGGATTTGAAGTGGACACCCCAGAAACTCTGTGTCTGTCACTATAAAGGTTACTGGTAAAAGAAATGAAAAAAGGTCAGAAAAGAAAGCTTAAACTGCTCCTTCCTTACAAGTTTCTAGAAAACCTGGAAGCTTGACAGAAGGTGGCAGAGCTGTTGATAGAGCAGTTACAATTCCGCTCCTGTACACAAACTTCCAGAAATCTGGTCTAGGTATCTGCAGTGAGAAAGATGCTTCATTTCATGTTCCATTTCCAGAAGACAAATACAGGGCTGTTAAGGGAGGAAGTGACAGTACTGCTAAAAGAATTGTGTCGCTAAAAAAAAAAAAAAAAAAAGAAAAATGATGTTTAATCCAGCAGAAGAGACAAAACACGTAAGCTTAATTCTCAGATCCGATTCTGATCAAGCTCTGGGACAAAATGAATTGCCTCATCAGTCATGGCCCCAGCGCTGCAGAAAGGTCGATTGTGCGGGCTCTTCGTGGAATGCCAGAACCGGCAGAGACAAAAAATGTGATGGTCTCATCGCCTGCCTGTGTGACAAAGGGGAAAAACTCTCATACAGAGGAGAGAACCAGACATCCTAAGAGAATTTTTATAGCTTTTTTTTTTTTTTTTTACTTGAAAATTAGCCATTTTTATCTACCAGCCAGGAAATCAAACATTTCGTTTGAGTTTAACTAGAACGAAGAGGCCAGGCTATTTTTGCTCTGAACATTGCGAACTGCAGTCTCTAAGTGCTGGGAAAAGGAGAGCAAGTTCAAAACCTGCTGTGTATAAACAGAGATACCGCGCGAAGGCACAAAATACAAGCACAACAGTTCCTTCGCCAAGGAGGCGCAGATGGCAAGTCAGAGCAGAAGTCAGCAACCCAGAGATAAGTCGGGAGAAAACACCTATCACCAGGCTGCAAAAGTCCCACATTTTACAAGAGAGGGGCCTGAATGATTTCACCCGGGCAAGTCCCGTTGCAGAAACCCCAGGTCAGGCACCGCTGCCCGTCCCCACCAGCAGCTGTTTTGCTCAGACTCCCCTGGGACCTGCCCTAAGGTGCAGGGCCCAGCACCTCCCTGCGGCCCCCTCCTCCTTCCAGCCGCATTTTGCATACTGGAAAACCCTCCTGTAAAGCAGCTGCTTTTATTGGCAGGGGAAGCTCTGCCCTTTGCCTCCTTCTGAAGAGCTGCTCTGAAATACAGGAGGAAAATACAAGTTTCACTAACCAACTTAGCAAAACAAAACCTCTGCTCACAGAGGCACTGCTCTGACCTGCGAGGAGCACACACCCTCTTACGAGCAGTGGCCAGGACTGCTCGTGTGACCTTCACGCCACGCAAAGTCCTGAAGGTCCCCTCTTGGCCACCGAACAGCTGGAGCAGCCTGCACGAAGGCAACTCCCTACAAGAAAATTTGTGCCTCGTGCCCTTTTCCTCTTACTGTTTTGGAAAAAATAAGGCTCAGAGCTCCGATTCAATTTTCCAGTGAGCAGGATGCTGAGATCTTTCTCCTCAGTAGCACTTGAGCTTTGCTTGTTGAGTTACTACAAGAACGCCTCGCTATTTGAACTCTGTTACTTGGGAAGCTCCTTTTTCATCGCAAATTGCTGAGAAAGCTGGAATACATCTAAAGAAGGTAAAAGCACAAGCTTTGATTTTTGCCCCTTTGAGAAAAGTTGAAAGAGAAGGTAAAAGACCTTCTAATTGCAAAACGTGCTTTGACATAGAAAATTCGCAGCTTTAAATGCAGATCACTGCAATGATTATTCACTTTAACGTTTAGATATCCAGGATTATTTAATCTGTTTTACTGCAGTGCTGGCTGAAACAAATCACTCCCACTATTTTACAGGCTCTGCTACCTGCTTTTGCAATCTTTTGCAAGCCTGCTTCCAACAGCAATGTTGCAATTGAGGGTAAATACAATATAGGACGGAAGTGATATCCTTAAAACAGCAAAATTCCCATATATGTTCCCTTTGCCTCTCTGTAAACTTCGATTTTTGAAATTTGCCAGATACCCTAATCAAATAAGGAAGTTTTCATAGACAGAAGAATGTGCGGATGTTCTAATTTAAGCAGATTTTCAAAGACTTTAAAAACAAAGGTTTAAAAACAAAGAGATGACAGCTCCCAAAGAAAAACGTTGAAACAATGGAGTCAAATAAACTTCATCACCAAGCCCCAGTTAACTTTAAGGACTTATTGCTCAAACATTACTGGTACATGGAAAAATTCGACCAGCGTGAAAATCTGAATCACTGAGCATATAAACCAGATGAACCATGAAACACGATAGCATCTGATACCAGATTTCCTCCTCCTTCACTACTGTAATCATACTCTAAAGTGACGACCTCTGGTAATGAGCCTCTGATGACTCAATGCCCAGGTGCTTAAAATAACTTTGAAAAATTGAGTCAGAGGAATCATTACCCAAGCATAGCATCATACAGAGCCCCATCAACTCGCCAGCTTCCTAGACCAACAGCCGGCTGTCAAACAAGAAGCCTTGCACTAATAATTGCTGGGATGTAAAGTAACCCACTTATCACTGAACTTTTAAAAGATCAGAAGGCAAAAGAACAGAAAAATTGCATCTTAAAATGTCTTAGTGTCAGTTCTTGTGTGATTGACCTCATCCTAACACCTCACTATATCAACAGATCAGGTATTTAAAGTAAATTTGCATTACCAAGCATTTTCACCCACTCTCATACTCTCATTGCCCCTAAAAAAAAAAATAAAATGAAATATTTTTATACCTATTTAATTATAGCTTAGCAGAAAAAAACAACAAAACCCACAACTTCTAATGTGAGTAAGACCATTAAACTGAAATGACTATTTAACCTAATCAGTTTTGTTCCGTCACAGCCCACACTTGTAAATACACAGAATGAAATTGCGGTTGATCAAGTCTTACTTTGCTGAATTTGAGCAGTGGAACATGCTGGCTAGGGTAGGAAGTGATCTGCGCAGTTTAAGTTCTTTCCAACTCACAGATAGCGTTAAGATTGATTAACTGAACATTTTCCCAAAATACAGTTTCCTAGGAGAGACTTACTGCTGTCAAAGTTACAACAACACAGAAGGCAGACTTGCACAGCACAAAGTTTGGGTATTTTGGAGCACTGGGCGCAGAGGGATATTTCACTTCCCAGCTGCAAATCAGAACAAAGAATTGTTTCTGCCTGATTCATAAAGTAAACAAACAGACAGCTTCACGACAGCACAAATGAAAATGTGAGGCTTCTTTTGGTGAGCCTCACATGAGTACAGGAATGGAAAAATTAAAGATAACCCTTCCTATTACTGAAGTCTAAAATACTGATATTTATTTCTATCTGAAATTCTCATATGTAAAGTGAGCTCCCCTCAAGACAATTAAAAGAACCATGCTAAATTCAAGTATACCTGGTTAATGACATTCACAAAAGCTATTCCAAGGTCAGTAGATGGACAAAAAGCCTTAAACAATAAAATATTATGTATTAAAAAAATGCTAAGCTACATCTTCTTTTAAGAACAGAATATCCCGCTTAATAGCTTTCACCTCAAGAGATTTCTTCCCACGAAAAAGGGCCCAGTCCTATAACCAGAACCAGACAAAACTGAGTTCCTGAAGTACAGACCACTGAACAGCCAAGAGCATCACGGTGGGATACAGGTGTATTGCTCCAGGTGAAATGGCAATCTTATGGAAGCAATGTCACCTGCTTCGACAGCACAACTCCTAGAAATTAGAGGTCATCAGCTCTTATTTCATCTCCAGCTTTGAGATTAAACCTCTTACTGCACATTAATTAGTGGCACAGGTTCCAGAAGAGCTGTCCTGACCACCAAAGTGCACTCACCTGCCAGCTTCCTTTGATACCTGTGCCCGCTCCTGAAACGCCAGCCTCTCAAAGGGCAAAACTTCGGCCTTATCAAGAAATGGACTTGCCTGCACTTTTAAACAAATGCCTCTAAAAATAGACCAAGGTAGGGAGCATGTTATTTAAAAGTCAGCAGAATGCTTCCTGAGATTTCTAGCTCTCCCTATGCAATGAATCTCAAAACCAAAAGAAAGGACGTGAGTAAGAGTTGGGACTTTGCTAATTCTGCTGGGGAAAGAGGAAAGTCCAGGGAAGGCAAGAAGGAAAACAGAAGCATTCAGAACGCAACTTCTCCAAGCAAATATCAGAGAAACACGTTTATGGTATTGCATTTTCATTGTGACTGAGTTTTGAAAAAGGTTTCAGCTTCATTACATACTTTAAAGCTCAGAAACTTTTCACCTTTCAATTACACAGTTAAAAGTAAGGAATTTGTAAGCTCAGCTCCATTTCTGACAGAAGCATCCAAAATAACACATGCAACTTGATGCATCAGTTCTTAAGCATGGATATGAAATGGCCTACCTCTAAAGTCAGGTTCAGTTACATTACTGTAAAACTGTGGAAGTTAGGATCTCCTAAACAATCCCTTTTTTTCTTTAAACACGCTTCAGCTTTTAGAGCATGTGACCTTGTGAAAGACTTTAGGGAATCAGAAAGGCCACTGCCAAGTAAGTTACAGTAAAGCTCCAGCTGATGTAAGAACTGCCACGAGAAGCCTCAGATCCTCTGTTTCTTACTTTCCAGCTATACTTGCAGCCTTCGCCATGAAAATCTGCCCCGCTCCACACATACCTTACACCACCAAACCTTTTAATCAGCTCTGAGCAAACTTTTAGCTACTTTACTTGCTGGAACTGGATGAAACTGTCTCGCTGCTCTCCTTCAGGTAATCTTTTGCTGTTTTAGCAACTTATAACAGCTCGAGGACAGGCCTGACAAGTCACCTTGCTGGAGTCACCTCCTGCACAGAGAGCACGGGACTAGTGCAGGGAAGGAGAAGGAGCTGTGGGGACTGCTGGGTCAGCTCACAGCAGCAACAACCTCTACGGCCTTCAGAGGACGTGGGGCCTACGACCCTTCCTCGCACAGGGAAGGAGCAGGAGACAAGGAGATTAAATCACATCAGTGCTTCAGTTCCTAGAGTACATCAGACTGGAGCACTCTAGGAACTCAACTGACATGGTTTATCAAGGAGAGAGGCAAGAAAACTAGCTGGAGTTTACAAACAAGTTACGAAAGAAACCCCCAGTTTCTCCTTGCCCATCCCCAGAAACGCCAACACTGATAAGAGACTTTGTAAACCAAGCAGGCATAAATAAAAATGGATAAAACTGGAAACAGAAGCTAGGCAGGTTTAGCTTCAAAACAAGCAGTGTCAACAGCAAGAGAGTTGATGGTTTAAAAAAAAAAAAAAAAAAAAAAAAAAAGGGCTGGACTTTACAGCACGGGAAGCGTTCAAATTAAGACTAAATTCTCCCCCTCCTTCTTAGAAAGTATATTCTAGTTTAAACAGGAATTAATTCAGGAAGCACTAATAGCCTCTGCAGTCTGATTGTTGGTTATCCCTACAAGCTTTTATAGTTTTTAATGCTGGTAAAAGTTTCAGAAACTCAGACTCCAGGTGACTAGTTACAATTTAATGTTGTTAACATTTCCTTGTGCATTTCCAATAAGCTTTTTCTTTTAAATTCCAAAGATATTTTGGAAGGAGAGCAAGTAGAAGGTGGCAAGTTTGTTTACAATTTAAAAAGCAAAACTTAATTTCCAAGTGAAATGGTAACTTGTTACTTGGCAGAGTTTCTAAAGGCTATTCATTGAGCCAGTCACCCCCTTACACTGCTGCAAAAATGTATCCTTTATTATAGCTGACATTCCAACAAATTCAGCAAAGTAAAACCCACAGCAGCTGAGAGGGATCTAAGTCCTGGGTGAAACCTGCAGAAAATAAAGCAAGCTTCTCTCCAGCAATGCTCTCAGTTACCAGTGTATCAACATTAAAAAAAATACCAAGTCTTGACTATCACTTCCCAATTTTAACACGCAAGCTCAAGTAAATTGCTGTAACTTGCAAAACGTGGAACGAAAAAGCCTCGCACCACCCGATTTCCATACAGCCCCAGTTCATAAGTAAGAAATGACGCACCTTTTATTGCGAGGCCGTGAAGACCACAAGAATTTATTCCGTGAAAAGCAAAGCGAAAGCTTTCAAATATCAGGGCAAAACGGCTTCGTGTGATCCCGTGAGGATGCAGCACCTCAGAGCCAGGTGAAAGAACTGTGAGCCGTTTTAGCACCGTGTCTGCTCAGGGTGCTGTGTGTTATATATATATATATATATATCAGGGTGCTGTGTGTTACATATATATATATTGCTGGGTGTTTTGGTGCTACCTGCTGTAGGTAGGTTAAGGGTGTTTACGTGTTATTCACGCTCACATCCCACAAGTCAGTGGATATTACCAATGATAGAACTCTAAGAATATCCTAAACAAACACATGAACGATATCTTAGAGCCTGTGTAAAACAAGAATTGCGCTGTATTAATACTTTTTAAAATTAACTGCGTGATTTTGAGCCCAGACCAGCTTCTGCACATCTGAAAGTTCACCAAAACACACCCAGCCATCTACTCAGACGGCCAGACACAGCATAAAGAGTGCGCTGTGTGGGACCCGAGTCCGTGCGGGCAGGGACCCGGCCGAACCCCCAAACCCCGCCGCACACCCAGGGCTCTTTCAGCAGCACCCCCGCAGCTCCCTCCCCGGCCCGGGCAGCGACCGAGCCGCGCAGCCCCTCCACGGGCCAGCCCCGCGGCCTACCCCAGGCCTCTCCCCGGACAGCGCCGCCCGGCCGCGGCCGCCACCCCCCGCCCGCCGCCCCTCACGGCCCCCCCTTCCCGCGCCGGGTCCCGCTCACCTTGGTGGCCATGGCCGCCGCTCCCCCGTCACCGCCGCGGCCCGCGGCTGCTCCCCTCAGCCTCGCCTCCCCTCAGCCTCGCCCGGCGTGTCCGGCCCGCCCGCCGCTGGGCCGCGCAGGCGGCTCCTCCTCGGCGTCCCCCAGCAGCAGCAGCCGCCGCCGCCTGGGGGCCGCAGGGCGGCGGAGCAGCCGGCCCCGGCGCTGGGCGAGGCGGGGGCTGTGCCCGGCCTGGCCCCGCAGGGAGCCGCCCCGGCGCCGGGAGGGGAGGGGAGGGGAGGGCTCCCGGGATGCCGCCCCCTCGGCCGGGGGAGGCAGGCTTTGGCCGTTTCTGTGGGATTTGGCCTCAAAGCCCGGTGGCGCTCCGGCCGTCAGGGGCCGCGGGAAGCTTCTGACCGTGGGGTCGTCGTGCCTCGGTGGCTTCTGAGTAAAAATGTCGAAGAATAAAAAATTTTTCAGAATCACAGAATTTCTAGGTTGGAAGAGACCTCAAGATCATCGAGTCCAACCTCTAACCTAACACTAACAGTCCCCACTAAACCATATCCCTAAGCTCTACATCTAAACGTCTTTTAAAGACCTCCAGGGATGGTGACTCCACCACTTCCCTGGGCAGCCCCTTCCAATGTCTAACAACCCTTTCAGTAAAGAAGTTCTTCCTAACATCCAACCTAAAACTCCCCTGGCGAAGCATCAGTGAGGACAGTGACTGTCCCTCTGCAGCTGTCACTGAGAGGTGCTTCACCCAGGACCCCCAGTGTGGCCGGGCCTTGGTGTGCAGCAGCTGCTGGCAGTGGAAAAGAGCATCAAGAGATCCATGGATAGGGAATTGAGAAGAATCCAGAGTGGTCGCCACTACTTTTCAAACTATTGAACCAATTAATTAACCGATTTCTTCTGTTCTTTTTCAGAATTCATTTAACTTTTTCAGAATTCATTTAAATGCGTACAATGGTTCCAACCTTTTATTCCTTATGACAGCAGTATCTAAATTAAAACCTTTGCCTGTGGACCACAAAAGACCTTTTATGATGCAGCCTTTAATATAAGGTATGGCATTGAGGACCGGTTTTGCTGTGTGGTCCCTCCCAGCCTGATGTTTCATCCACTTCAGCATCTCTTCATGGGCAAACCTCTCTGGAGCCCTGCTTCCTTTTTACGCTTAGGGACCCTTCCACTTTCTTGCTAACAATCTTTTCAGCATTGCACATTGTGAAGTTGGTCCTGGTGGTGACCTGGTGAGGATTTTTGCAGGGCTCAGTACAAGTTCAGTGGAAATTACAGATTTATTTTGTCTCCAGCATTTTTAGGGCCAGAAAAAAAGAAGCTTCTGGGTAAAAGAGCAGAATTTACTGCTTATGTCTGCTTGGAGGGAGGCCTTCTTCATAGTATGAGCTGTTGGGACAGAGATCCTAGACAGGAGTGACATCTAAATTTGCCACAGAGTTTAAAGGAAGCATAGCTATCTCCATAGTGCTAGCAAGGAAAGAAGAGACCAAGAAATGGGCCAAACCTGATATGGAGAAGGGTCACAGGCATAAGGTGTGGCAGCAGGCTGCAGGTCCAAGAAGGACCGGTATGTAGTTAAGGGAACCTTGAATCCTATAAAATGATGGAGGTGTGAAATCAAGAGGCCCGACATCTTCCTTCTTATTTAGGGTTCCCCAACTGATACAGGTGTGTGAGGCACCCTCTATCCATTTACCAGATGCTATGTTTTGGTATGTGATTTATAAAAAACGTGTGGCTTTTGCACCTTTTGGGGCCTGTGTCATTCTTCACCTGTGGTCGGGATAACTGCCAGAAAAGCTTGGTTGACGGCCGCTAACCAGTGTGTTTTAACAGAGCACTGCTTGCCTTTCTGGGGAATAAAGAACAAAGCCATGATTTATTCAGTCTCTCTATGTGCCTGAAATCTCCAGTTTACAGTTTTCCACTGTGAATTGCTCATAAAAATAATTCTTGCTTGACAAGTTTGAAGTTCAGGGTGAAAGAATGCTCTGAGAATATTATTTTGATGTTTTCTTTCCTGCACTGTTTGCAATTAATTGCCCTTAATTCTTGCATTAACAAAGACATTCTTAGGAATCATTTTGGATTGCGAATAAATGCATCTCTTCCTAGCTGCAAATTTTATTATTGCTTAATGGAACGGGCCAAATAACAATGAAATGCCAACAATGGTCACTTAGTATTTCCAAAACTTTCTAAATTTGCTAATTTTCTGCTACCAGGCTGAGTCCTAGGTAACTAAGGCTAGATGTTTGCTTAGCTCTGGACATACAAGAAACCTTGGTGACTTCAGCTGGGTTGCTCAGATGCATAAGCATTTTTGTAGGCTGGAAACAGAGCGCTCTGCATGGAGCTTATCAGCTTGCAAACACAGTTGGCTCATTATGCACTTTGCAGTAAAGCCCTAAAGTACGCTTTAATAGTTAAATATCTGCACCTCAGAAAAAAATACATCAACAACACAAGAAGATCCTTTACCAAGAGCCTAATTTACTTATTTATTTGTTACTATTCCCTCTATAATTTTCTACTAAGTCTGTATTTTTGTGGTTAACTTGTCTGCAGCAATTTCCAGGAACAACTGCTGCTGCAGAGTTCAGTGGAAGTGATCTGCTGCAGACCCTAATGAAGTAAAAAGCTCCTACCAACAGTGGTATGCAAATTTCTTTAATTAAAGATGGACTCTGGGAAAGGATACGGAGAATGTTTGCCAAACACTGTTCTCTGCTGGACAAGGCCTGCCCGTAGCCTCAAGAACACTGCAAGTCAGTGTCCTCATAGCTGCTGACTTATGCAAGCTTGGTAGGGAATGATAAAGAGAAAAAATAGTGTTATTCTGATAAACTTCAAGCTGAAACCATCTGGAGAAAGAACTATGGTCTGTGTGTCTCTGATCTACTGGCCTCAAGGGTGCCGTGAGGTAGTGCACCTTAGATTTCTCCCTGCTGCAGGCTGTGCCCTTACAATCACCCGGACAATGCATTGAGTATGACCCCCAGGAGGACAGGTGACACTGACAAATTCACACTCTTCAGTGTTCATTTTATGGAACAATTTAATTATCTTTGGATGAATAAGTGGCATCAACTTTGCAAATGGAGCAGGGTGTCAAACACACATACTGTCAAAGTCTTTGCAAGAAACACATGAGACTATATTGTTCCAGCCCTTCATTTTCAAAGGTGCTTCATGAAGTGAGAAGTGATTTTTCTTCTTTCCTGGTTGAGAGGCTATCAATGGGATGTGGACAATAAAATCAGTTCCACACTATGTGCTGTTCACTCAAGAATGAAAACCAGTTCTAACTATGTTGATTGGGAAAACCTAACAGTGACTAGGGATTAATTAAAAAAGACTTCAAACTTTTTGCACTCCTTCTTAATTGTGGTGTTTACCTTAATCACCTGATACATCTCTTGTTTGTTTTTGTTTTAAAAAGGGGTACAGATTTCAAATCCCCAAAGCCTTGAAATGAACTCTTTAGACAATGACTTAATTTATAAATCAGAAATAACAGTGCGATATTTTTCATCTCCAGAAGCCACGCACACTTTTTCACCTACCTGACCCAGGAGGTTCTTCGAGCATCCTTGTGTTTCCTCTCAGTTGACCAGAGTTTCTGTTTCGGAGTTGGGTTAACACTATTTCCTTGGTATTTCTGAGAAGTTTGCCAGAGAGCAATATGGATCAAATACTGCTTCCTCCTATCTTCCCTCTCCTCCCCTCCCCGAAACTGGACAGAAATATACATGAAACCTAATCATAGCTGGTGAACCCTGTGTGCATTGATCTGTACAATGTGGCATCCTCTGCACATTTTATATGAAAAAATATATCTAATGAAACAATTGAAGGAAAGATATGATCATTTTCATTTGTTTTCTGTTGTGAGTCTTTGGCCAGAAAGGCTCCAAACTCTCGAATCATATAGTATATCTGCACCAAAGCACTACTGCCTCTCAGCCAGAATTCTGTGCCCATTTGAAACAACGCTCCAGAAATTGCAGACACACTTTTAAATCATACTCTGCAGCTGATGCTGAAAAATCACTATCAAACCAGCAAGCCAGCCAATCTTGAAATACCATAGGATGTTAGGTTAAGAATTCCCCAGCTCATAAATGCTGCTTTAGATGAATTCACCCAGAATCGTATCCAAATTCCTCTGAGTTTTTCAGTCTCAAAATTTTCTCTGAATAAGCAGTTCTGAAAAAAAATAATGTGTTTTGTGCATTTGCTTTGGACTTTAAGGTTTTGTATCCTTAGAGCTGGCAATTGAGCACCATTATTATTTGAACTCTGGCATGCTATGTGGTCATTTCTGTATTATGTTTAGATTTGACATAGTTATATTTTTAATAAATTCACAGCCAGGACTGGTTTTGTATTGTGTATGAATATACTATTTTCTTTACGCTGGAGGGAAAACACTAAGCTATGCTAGGCTAAAATCCTGTGCTCTGAGGGTGTTTTTTTTTTTTTTTTTTTTTAAACACATTTTTGTGAAAACCAACAGTTTTAAATCATGCTGGACTTCCTGGACTCAATTTTCCCTTTCAAAAACCCATTGTAAAAACTGCTGACTATTGAAGATGTGAAAAAGTTACACTGAAAACACTGAAAAATAAAAAAAGGGGGGGTGTTCCAGAGATAAAATGCTGTTGCAATATGCTTTTGGACACTGTCAATTGCTTGATTTTTTTTGTTCTTGGAGGGTGGAGAAGCTGCTCACAAAGGTCATGGTCTTTATGGGTGACAATGACTGCAACGGTTTTGCATTTGCTTGGTCATGACAATCTACTCCTTTAGATAACAGTGTGCAAAACATTTTTTTTTTCTCTTTTTCTTTTTTTTTGTAAACTTAGTAAATTTTTTTACAGCTCTATTACTCTTTTTCTGCCCTTGTAGCAGAATAATCAGTGATATATATATATATATTTAGCAGTATAAGCTTTGAAAAAAATATTAAAAAGTCATGGTTTCTTCTGCAAGCCAGAACAGATGAAGTAACCTGAAACATCTAACACTAATATCAATCTTACTTTCTGCACTCCTTTATGGCCTACACACTGATTGTTAGTATATTACGTATATATACATGTGCACATATCACACACTTCATTTGGTCTGCATTTGGATTTTTTGTTAATATTTTGTATTCATTTGGGTCTCAACGCAATGACTGGCGAGTTCAATAGGTTTTGGACTCAGCTTTTCAAAAAACTTGAATACAGCTTGGTAAAGAGAATATTCAAAGTGTACAAACACATTGTTTCCTATTTGCTGTTTGCTAGCTTTATGAAAAGTGAGGAACCAGCAGGGCTACCGCTCTTTACCAGTACAGACTCCCTCTATCAGAAATGCTGACTGCCTGCGGCCTATTTCCGTATTTTTCCTGTCATGTTGGAAAGTCTGTGGAACATCAGAGACCTGCAGCTCAACTAGCAAAGTGATAGGAGAGGACCATGTTCTGTTCCGTGCTCCTACTGACTGCGAGGACATCTAAAGGTCCCGTTAACTTTAAAAAGCCAAAGATGGCACCCAGATTGTCTTCCAACACAGGCACAGGCTGCCAGTTGTACTACAGATATAGAGGAGAAAGCTGCAGAAGGTCACAGGACTAACGTTAGAGATCCAAGCCCTCTTGCTCTGGTTTCTGAGCTCTCACAGCGGGCAGCAGTGGCACACCATGAGCCTGCCAGCGTAGCACCAGGCTGCAGGTTGCAAGAGAGCATAAAAGTAGGAAGCTCACCAAACACAGGCCTAGGGGACCTCAATATGTGTTTCATTTATGCCCAATTTAACTAGACAGTACGTATCAAACCAAAGTAAGGATCGCTTTGCTCTGCAGTGTGATAGTAATCAACAAAGCTGCACACCCTATGGAAAAGTGTTTGTCATTAGTATGTTTGTTTTTTTTTTTTTTTTTTTTTACTATAAATAAACTAATTTAGGTGTTCTCCTTTATAAAAATAAGAATTAGCATTTTGCCTACATGACATACATGGGTCTTGAATGTAGTTTTTCCTTCGTTTAATACTTGTTCTCCAGTCTGCCAGCATGCAGCCTTCATGCTTCTTTTCCTGTGACACAGACAGACATTTTGTGGTAATGTGATTCTGAGTTTTCAGACTGCCTGTGTCTTTCCAATCCTAAGAGATTTATTACTTCATTACATTTTTTTTGTGCTTTCATTATGGAAATTTGGAAGATTTCAGGGTCTCTAGACTATTGTGTTTCCATACACAGAAAATTCAGTGCTGTGGCATTTTTATGGTGAGATCACTAAAAAACTGGACCAGGCCTTAGTGTCCATTGCCCCTTAAATCTTGCTGTAACCTGTTGTTTCCTTGAGAAATAATTGACAATGAAATTCTTGATCAGTACACCCCCAGGATTCATGCCCATATTTAACGAACACAAGTCAAGAAGAAAAGAAAGCAAATGCATACTAATGTTAATTGTCAGGAGCGATCTGTGCTTTCTCTAGTAGGGTTAAGGTGTCCTGCAGCTAGAGGAAGAGTTATGAAGCCTCTTTCTAGTGCCCATATATTTCTCTCTTACATCAGCCCACGTTCGATCTCCAGTGCATAAACTGTCTTCTCAGACAACCCCAAAAAGGAATAAAGAAAAGGGATAAACTAAGGGCTTCATGAATTTCATTATTGTATAACTAGGTGTTTTTCCTGTCTTAAGGAATGAGCTTGGAATGCTGAAGTCCCTTTTTACCCTACTTTTTGTGAATTGGTCTTGCAAGTTATAGCCAATAAAACCACATTACCCTAGTAAAGATATTGTACAACAGAGGAAAAAGCAAAGCCTGTGGATGATCGTCTACAAAACAGGCTTTGTAGGCTGCATACCTTACATTTTTACTGAGGAATTATGTGACTGTGGGCAGATCAGAAAATTTTAAATATCTAAGTAATTGTTTATAATCAGTGCCTCAGATTTGGGTTTGCAAAAAAAGAATTAAGAATTTCTCTGGTTGCAGGGCACATGACAGTTCATTAGAAGGAGAATCAAACTTGCAGTTGGCACTTCCAAGACACATTTTAGAAACAGGTTTTCAAATCCTTTTGAAAATCCACTATTAGTAGCAAGTCTAGTCAAGCAGTTCATTTATTACCAGTGCTAAAATAAAAATGATACCCTAGGGATTTAAGTGCTTCATATCTTTCTGTATGTGAATATCAAGATGTTCACACTAGCTGACAGTTCTTTTCTTCAAATTAATAAAACCAGCCCTAGAAGTATTTTTTCCTACCCTCTAAAGGCAGGTGTCCAAAAATCTACAAAAATTTCCTGGAAATCTGACTCTTAAAATGAGGCTAAAGAAAGGAGACGGAGAAATTCTGCAGCTTTCTTTTGCAGAGTTTCTAATTTTTGGGGTGTAGGTAGTAAAAATCTGACATCTACTTCAATGAGGAGCAAGAAATGCATTCTGTAAAACGAGACTTCCTCTTTAAGTTTACAGAATATTCTTGTCCAAGGTTTTTGAACTTGAGGGGGACATACCAGATGTAGCACTCAGTCATGTGCCTTGCTTGTGGTTAGCCACACAAAGCCAATTTTTTCAGAGCTAAGCTCTACTCTTTTTTTTTTTTTTTTTTGGTGTTGTTTAAAAGAAGAAAGACTGAACACAGCTGGTCTCGACATAAAAAAATAGATATAAAAATATCTATATAAATATTATCTATTATATAAATTTATCTATTAAATATAAATATACAAATAGATATTAAAAATAGATATATAAAGTCTGTATGCTATCCAGCTAACAGATGAAATTTTGAGCCCACCACTATGAATTTATCTAAGAAATGTTGGTGATGAAAAGGACCCGCTGTACCACAAAGCACCCTTTCTAATTTGCTTGAGCCCACCTGTACATTTTTCACTGTAACACATCGTTGTTTGTCTACCATAACGTGCTTACCCAAAAGGGGTTCTTTATCACAAGTTTTCTGTCTTTTGCCTGTCATTGCCATGTCAGTCCAAGATTTTGCGACATTAAAATCGTGTTGCTACAGACCAAGTTTTCATAGAAGGGTTAAGTGGAAAGGATGCTCCTTTAAAGTTATTATAACAAATGAAAGAGGAAATGGGCCTGGAATCTGACATTTAAAAAAAGAAAAAAACACACACACACACAAAACAAACAAACCTTTGAGCACTGCAGTGAGGCATGGAATCTACTGTTATTTGGAATTTTGCTTGTGAATCTTCTATTTCCAGGCTTTGATTTCCAGCATGAACTTGTAGCATTCACTTTATTTTTTTCCCCCATGATCCAGACAGATGCTTTGGAGCAGCGTGACCACAAGCTCTCTACCTGGCTGTGCCCCGTCCACTAAATGAATCACATTGCTACACTTCTTTGTCTGCATTTTTATCTAGGCATTTTGGGTACTTCAGGCTGAAGGAATGTATTTGGTTATTTCATTCCCAGATAGCAAGAGAAGTTTTCCTCATTATATTACTTCAGCAGCTGGGTTGGTTGCAACTGAGATCATTACTGTGCATGCAAGTCAAAGCCTTGGCATGGTACTGCAGGACAAAAATCAGGGCCTTCCCTTGCTGGTCTGCACAGGGTTTCTAACCTGCTGAGCTGTTTTGTCCCCCACACAGAAACCCACCTGTGGCCACATCCTCCAGGTCACTTCTCCCACCGCCTCTCCCGGGCCGGCCCCAGCCAGGCCCTGCTGAGCTGCGGCTCTGACCCAGCTGGCAGCAACCATTTGTTGTTTTTCCCTCAGGCTACAGCTGCTCAGAAGCCTCCTTGTACAAAAGCAGCTATAACTGCAGGCTTCTCCTCCAGGCCAGATGATTTGTATGCTTGAACTCTCCAGGCTCTCAGTCGTGTGATCTGGAGGAGGATGAAGAACAGGTGGAGAGGAACATGGGCTGAAAAGTTGTTCCTCTGGGCTCCAGAGCTGTTCCCTGACACAGACAGATCAGTCCCTGTGTATGTGACAGGCAGACATGTTTCCTTCACATGGAGAGGCTTGCTTCTTTAATTTAGCAGCAGGAAGGTGCTGGTCTGAACCAGCAGCAGTGACTCCAGCCCACGTAGATGCTGTTGTTCCCCTTGCTTCAGCTGACTGCCAGGATGGCTGCAGCTGGGGCTGCAGTGGCCTGCCCTGCAGCAGTCACTGCTGGCTCCTGTGCTTGGTCAGAAGCCTCTGGGTGTGCTACAGCCTTGGCTGTGGTATGCTGGGATAGTTTTCTCATTTCTTTTCCTGTAAGTCCTTTCTATGGGTGTTTTGTCTCAAAAGAAGTCTTGACTTTTGTTACCTTTAACTGAAGGATGCGAGAAGGGACACTTCAGGCTGTTTCCAACTACACTCATCTGACAGCATGCCTCCTTCAGGTACCCCCATGAACCAATGTATTTTGTTTCCAAAATAACCAGCCCTTTATATTTGTTGTCCTTACTCGTTGGCTTCTGGGACATGAATGCCAACAGACGGTTCAGAGTAACCTAACGGGCATTTCTTTTTCCTACCCGCTTAGCAGAGTCCAGGTTTCATAGCATCAAAGTAATGTGAATGGTCCTGTCCTGTGAGAAAGCTAAACCAGCAGATTCTGCTGCTGGCTTTCAGTAAGCCGCTCGCTCAAGTGAGGAGGGAAGATGCTGTTGTGTTTGGAAGCATCAGTAGATTAATGGCTATGTGATGAAAATTCCTGCTGGCACAGTGACGACCTGAATCAGCACAGGGCTGGGCCCTGGCAGGGATGCTGCTGCTGCAATTTGCTCTCTAAGGCTTATTATCAGCTGTCTGTGGCAGAAGTACACGGGGAAGTGCCCTGGCTGCACTAAGGGCTGAAGGTCATTTAAAAATAAAAGTTGAAAGTTGCCTTTTCTGCTTGTTGATGTCAGCTTTGTGTTCCTGTACCACAATTTGGCTGCTCTTGATATACCTCTTGCACAAAAAGTTTTCTTCACTAAAAATGATGTCATGTGTATTCCTGTTTAAATCAAATAGGTGTCTCATCAGACAAGCAAGAAGAAAATCATTTTACTCTGCAGTTCTTATGGCAGAACAGCTCATGGGGGTTCCCCATAACTTCATCGGAAGCGCTCCCTATGATGCTCACTCACTACAACACTAACTACAGTCACAAAATCTGTGGATCTGGACCCATGTTCTCGCTCTGAGCATCACTCACTGCAGGATATGGCTGTTCCAATAGTAATTAAACAGAACCAAACCTCTGCAGTGCTCCTTTTATCATCACAGGTCAGAGAGGTTCTCTGGTCTTCTGTGACTGTCCATACTAGCAGGTTAAATGCAGACATTTACACTGGTAAACAAGTAGCTTGTTCCCTGGCTCAATTTTGCCCTTAGCTAATAAATACTCTCCTAATCTACTTGTGGATAGAGTTTGAAAATTATAATATTACAGAGACCATTCATAACAGGCATTTTGCAGGCTGCCACGTTCCTGTGAAGGCTAAGAGTATGTATGAGCATGGATGAGAGCTATGCCATGCCAATTAGCCCCAGTGTCTGGGGACATTCCCAGCAGCACTTAATTTCCTAGGGTATACAGAGAATACACATAGCTTACTAGTATATATAGGGTACAATACCAGAGAGCCTGACCATCAAAACTCAGGAATAAGCTTGGGTTTAGATAATGAGTAAAAAAAATGACCTGTATAGTCCCTGAATAGTCCCTGAGTTTGGCAAAAGACTGTATGAAAATGCTCACATCCTAGATGATCTCCTGTTGAAGAGTTATTCCTTAAATGCATCCATTAATTAATTAAATCCCTCCATTAATTTTATTTGGGAAGCCACATTGTTTATTTTGCAACACTTCCTTTCTTTCACCAAGAAGGTGACTGTTCTTTGCAACCTTATCACCTTTGTTCTTTGATATCTGAATCTCACCAGCTATCCACTTTATTTTTGGGATTATGATATAGGGAGATTCTCTTTTTCCATATTCATTCCCCGATGGACATCTTTCCATCAGCATATGGAAATGCTTATCCACTATCTCATTTGCTGAGGAAAACATTCCTCACCTTTTCGCTGTCTTCATATGACAGTGTTTTATCCAAGTCCTTGATTGATTGCTCAATTGCCCTTCTCCACCTCTCCCACCTTTTTAGCCTGCTGCCTGGAACATTGTGAATGTAGCCAGTAGGCAAACAAAGCCTTCCCAGAGTTATCTAAGGTTAAAACAGTCATTATTTATTCACCATGATGTTCCTCAGGCATCCCATTGTCTTGTAAGTGGCTTAAATTCAGCTTCTGTATCTCTGTGTATTTGGGCCAGTTCACGTTTGACTGAAGACTCTGTCAGGGCAAAAGTCTCAGCAGAAAAGATGGAACCAGATTTCCTGCGGCACAGTAGATAGGATATAAGTAAGATTTGTTTGGCATGTGATCTTCTGTGTAGTTTGAAAGAGAAAACTTTAAATGGGTGTTTATTCTGTGGTTCTGATAGGGAAATTAACTTGGAAATCAGCGTATATAAATATTCAGAATCCTTTTTGGACTAGGTGGAAAGGTATTCAGCAAATGGAAGACTTCAGATTTGCTGACCAAAAAGTATAACCAACAGGAAGGAAGCGTGGAAATGAACAGTAATATTTAGGGGTTCTCAAGGCTAAGACTGACACAGGACTATCATTGTGTAGGCCCTAAGTTCAGAAGGGATTCACATATTTCAGGTGCCTGCAGTGGAGTAGTGACCTGGAGTCACTTCTGGACATAGGACACGAGGCCCAAATCACTCAGATGTGACTGCAATTATATAGTTTCTGGTTTTAGGATTATGATAATGGAAGCCTGTTGTTTTTAAATGAAAACATTGGATTTTTTGAACGATTGACAGTTTTATTTATTTTAAATCTACTTTCTATGAAATGAACTCAGCCCAGATTCTCTCATGAAAAATTTCAGCATCTTATAACTTATTAAAGAGGAAACATTTTCTTCTGAAGAAAATTCCCATCCTCTAGTCTTCAATTATTCAAAGATGCTTTTGCAAGTATCTAGATCATAGACGTTTTGGAAAATGTTCTCTCTGGTCTATTCCAAGGTCTGGAATTTCACTGATTTTTTCCTATTTCACCCCCTTCCTGTTTTGAAATCTCAAACTGCAGTATTCTGCTTGGGCTTTTGCTTTCATTAGCAGAGTGAACACATGTCCTACAAAATATCCCAAGCTAGACAGATAAAGAACAAAAACAAAAAACACCAAAAAACCCACATAGTAACAGCTATGCTTTCATGGTAATTCAGAATTGCTATTTGAACTGCTGCACATTTATTTTCAAACACAGTGTACTTGCCAAAGCCTATACAAAAAGCTAGAAAATTATTTTGTAAAGATTTCCTCCTTTGTAGTAATTACAAAGGAATAAATTTATAATAAATCACAAAGGAGTACATTTGTACTGAATCACAAAAGAATGCTGATAATTGTCACATTTTGATTACAAAGCTTGACTTGGATAAACTGACAAGTGAAATAACTTAAAATAGCTTTTCAGTCATTTTTTGGTGAGTTGAACGCTTTAAGACTTGCATATTTGAGCAGGGAAAATCTAAAAAGCTGCTGCATAATTTGTTTTAACTAAGATGAGTTTCATAAATTTGTAGCATGTTTTTAGCAAATGTATTTTCTTCTGGGGGAAGCTTAAAACTAAATACCGACATTATTTCCACTAAACAAACATTGATATCTCTGACATTGACATGGACTCTTGTAAGAGAGTTTCTTTGCTTATAAGAGTTTGGAGACTTCTCAGCTTCAAATCCATTATAAGACCCCAGAATTGCCCACAGAGCTCTTTTAAAACACAGTCTTAGCTGAAATCTTTGAATGTGGGAGTATTGCTTCTGGATCTACATTTTCAAAAGACACTCCACTGACAGGAACAGAGAGGAAAACTTGATACGTGAGTACTTAGCTATAGGAGAGAGCAATATACTACAGCAATAAAGGAGAGCTTACATTCAACTTACAAAAGCAAACAAGGAATTAATATCTAGAAAAACGTGGAGAAAGTAATATTTCAGAAACAAGAGGGTAATATGCATTTTGGGTAACAGAAGGGTAAGTTACAGCCTAATGGGAAAGGAAGAAAATATTGATTCTTTACTATAAAATTTGCTATTTTTGTCTTCATTAAACAATGCACTTTTACTCCCACAGCATAGTGTTTCCTTTCACATATATTCCTAAGCAGGACAGGATGGGAGAGGAGATTGCTGTAGATAGGAAGAATGTATAATGCCAGTTTTAAACAGAGGAAAAAGGGGGAAGCAGCTAATTATAGTCTTTTCAGTCCGAGGAAACCAGTTGGAAGAGTCTTGGTCCTCTGGGAGAGACTGGGAAGCAAGGTAGCTGTCAGGATGGGTTTACAGCAGAGTGGTCCCAGCAGACAAAGAGCATGTGTGTCTAGATGAGAAAAGGAGGTCACATTTAAAAGCAAGCTAGCTAGGGTAGACACAAAGACTGATCCTGATCTCCGAGATAGGTTAAACCTGTTTCAAATAGCATTGAAAATTAGGTTGTTTGGGGGTGTTAAGGATATGTTAACCCACATCTGACCTGTTTTCCCAAGCTGGACAGAGAATTTTTGTTGTGGTGGTGTTTTTTTGGTTGGTAAAGGTTTTGTTTGTTTGTTTGTTTTGATTTCCAAAGGGAAACTGACAAAAAAAAAAAAAAAACACGCGAAAACATATCAAGCAAATGGTTATTTTTTGTGGGAAATGGATGTATTGTGAATGGTTTCCAGGCAAGCTTTTTCGTAATATATTCCAAAGAAAAATAATTAATGAGCTTTAAGAATGCTTGATCTGAGGGAAAAGCTCCACAGGAAACTAGGTAAGAAAGAAAGAAGTAATTAGACCTTGACTCAGAATTTCTCTCATCTGAGAGGAAGCCTCCTGTTCTGGGGTTAGAGAGAGCCTTCCTGGGGCTGCAGAACACCACAGCACAAGATGAGGAACCTAATAACTTTATCCTGGCAGTCCACTGTCCCTCCACAGTACCTTTCCTCTCAAACTGCTAAGATGTTTTAACTTGCTCTGCTCAGCAGGGGAGTTAAATAATAGTTTCCTGCTAGTTAATCCAGGTGCAGAGAAGAGATTTCACAACCTTTCCTAAGGTCAGTGATCACGTGCTCATGTCTCAGGCATCCCAGTCAGTGTTTTAACTGCTCATTAATATGAGTAAGGGTGATACTGCCCAGCCCAAATGCCTGGTACATACTGTTACATGGAACCTATGTGGGATGGCCATCGGTAGCCTCCTGATTTCAGTATTTCTGCTGATCAAACAGGAAAAAGTTCAACAATGTTAAAATATCAAATCAATTCCTGGTGTATAATTTAGTTGCAAGAAGGAGCGAATGAATGAAAGAGTTAAAATAAAAAAAAAGGGGGCGGGGGGACCTGTGAATAAGCTTCACCCATAATTGCAGACCCCCCTGTAGGAAATCACAATTCAGTCTGCAAAGTCTTCTCTGTGGCATTAAGGGTTTTATTGGGTAGAGGATCTGATCCCACAAACTATTTTTTGCTATCCAACAGCCAGAGCAAGACCTTTCACAACAGATGTCAGTGGACCAGAGTGAAGCCAGATATCTACCTGGATTTGATGAGTGTCAATGCAGGTGGATGGAGTCTACCTCTAAATCAAGGTCCTTGGTTCTAACCTAGGAAAATCATGAACCAGCTCTGTGAAGGAAACATATTCTAATGCACATGTAATACTTTATGATACTGTTGGATAGATATACTTCCCAAACAAAAAGCTTCTGTGGGGCTTCATGTACTCAGGGATGGCAAAATTTGTAAGTGGAAGAAAAAAATTGTGAAGGTGATAGTGGTATTTAAATTCAAAGTGCTAAAAGACTGAGAGTGGCTCAGCCATGGCATTGCAGCAACTTTGCAAAGTGCCCTGTATTGGCTCCGCTCTTCCAGTCACCTCTTTTTGGCTTTTGGCAGATAACTTGTCCCCACAAGAGATTAGGGACTCAGACTGGATCTGCTCATCTCTTGCCACTGAAAAATGCTAGGGTAGGTGCTGGGTTAGGAGGCAGCATCATTTTGTCTAGGGTCATCTGAGAGAGGGAGAATTACAGGGGGGCACAGCCAGCACACCCCACACTATTTTCCCTGTTCTCAAGTGCAAAGGATGTTTTCAAGTTTACAGTAATGATTTCTTGAGGAGGCTTTCAAAACTCAGACTTGTTTTTGCCCTATATAAGACTGAAACAAAGCAATATTATTTGTGAGATAAATGCTAATTGTTCATTAGGAAAACCTTCTGCCAAGTTTCAAACACTTTTGGCTTTCCCTGAGCTGCTGGAATGTGTATATTGGGATTTACTAAAGCAGAGAGAATTTCTGACTACAAAAAATTACTTTTTTTTGCACTTAAACAGCAGTTGAAGACAAAATAAAGCTTCTTACATTTTCTCAAATTTCAGGAAATTGTAAAATGCTTCTTTGTGCTTTTTTTTCCCCCTATGTTTAATTTTCCATCTTTTCATGACAGCATAAATAGAGCTGAAACATTAAGTGTTTGTTTATAGAGGCTATGTTTGTTAGGGCCTGGTGAGGAAAGGAATCCTTGAATTAACTCCATTCACTGGTGTACTGGCACTGACACCGCTCAGACACTTTTAAACCACACTCTGCTCAAGTCTGCACTCTTCATGTTGATTTCTAAAGCTTAAACATTATGTGGGCCTTTCTGTAGCCAAAAAGGCCTTGCACAGATTTTCTCTGACACTGGGAAATCTCATATAGATTTCCTCTCAGTAAAGCTTGATTCGCGTATAGAGGTCACACTGTGCTGCCTAATTTTACAAACAGGGAAAGGTTAAGGTCTGTAAATGATATATTTTCTTGGGCACAAGAAGAAAATACCCTCCCCCTTGTGAAAGTCTTTTAATAAAGTATTAGTTAATTCGAATATTTCATCAGTAAAAATAATTGTCATGTTCCTGACACACGCAACCTTACTGACTGTAGATAACCTTTGGATCAAGCCTGATGTGAACCACAAGTCAGAGCTGCTGCTGGATGGATGGATCCGCCTCTCTTAGTTGTGGGGAGCACGTCTCGGTACAGCAAGCAGGCAGTCATTGCCTGTCAACAGACAGAGACATCCTTTTATAAAATTTAAATCGATTGCCCTTCAGAACAACCAGTTTTGCAGAAGGCTGCAGAGCTAGGCTTTAGCTGTCTGTGGACCCTCCTCTTCTACATGGCTCTGTAGGAGATATATAGGAATAAATCCCATGTTTTCCGACTTCTTACAGTTCCTGTAAGAGTGAGTGAGAGCAGTGATTTGTCATGTATTAACACAGTTTCTCCTCATTGTCCTTCTCACTTAGACCTCTTTGTCAAGAGAGCTGGCGTGCCACATGAGCAGCGGCTCTGCCCAGACAACAGGAACTTCTCTCTGCAACAAGGTCTTGAAGGGCTCAAGAATCCATTAAGGAGCAAGTCCTCTCCCTGCTTGCCATAGGGATGCCTATTCTCCTGGAGCTCAGAATATTCTTCTGAGCTTCATGTAGTTCATGTAGGTTATAGATTGATTAGCTGCTAGCTGTTTATCTGCTTTTTCAACAGCTTATTGTTGAAGGTATTTAAATAAATGTATATATATTAATTTTAAAGACTCTGGAGCATGTCAAACTTTCTCAACCTTTTGTTCAAATGTTACAGTTTTAAGAAGGATACAGCATTCTGTCATCAAAGGCAACTGAATCTATCCTTAGTGCAACTCTATTGATTTTGAGATGGTACTAAATTTGATCATAAGCTTAAAAAAAAAAAAAAAAAAGAAAAAAAAAAAAAGAATGTCTCACAATTAGGACTTTAGTATGGCAAAGAAGTGAAAATCCCCTCATGGTTCATACCCAGTCACTGCTGCAGGTAAAACTTTGTTTCATCCCAGTTTAAATTACTTTGCTATTGCAGGCAGCATATATAATTATTATTTGTTGAGGTGGATGCTAACAGCGCCTGTCTAGCCTCAGACATGTAATAGAGCTGCGTTCCTAAGGCTTGACAAACGTTTCCTTAGTTCTAACCTTGCAGCCGCAATTAAGGCCTAGCTGTGTGCAGGGTGTTGCCCTGTCCATACTCCTTTGACCAGGTTAGCTGGTTTAGGAACACCCCTGCTCTGTGCCAGCTAGCTCTTTGTTGAGGTCACTTCTACTCCAGCCAACATCCTCCAGTCACCTGAAGGCTCCCACCCAGACAAACATTTGGTGATTCACCCCTGCAGCCTGGAAAGGCTGAAATTACCCGCTCAGGGATTCCTAAGTCATGAGCCTGCTGCTATTTCATCACATGCTTTGCTCTGAGTTGTAGGCAACTTCCTTTTCTTGGTTGTTTACCTCTGATGGGCCAGCAGTCACTTAATTGATTCTCCACTGCTTGTTATTTACATATCCTCCCTAGATATTTGGCTCTGGGGGCATCACATGTTTTCTTCTAGGGGTGTGTGTGAGAGTGATTTAATGACTTGCTGGACAAATTTCTTCATGGAGCGAATCACACTGCTCTGCCAAATCTTTCCTCCACCACTATCAGACAAAACAGTCTATTAACTCTAGCCACAAATGAGGACAATGTGATAAGAACGCCAGAAGGAGCCTGAAAAACATAGTGAAAGATCCTATCTCTGAGAGGCAGAGCATACTGGAGTAATGCAAACGTGCAGGTCTGGTGTCCCTTGGGTTTCCAGTGCTGATCTTCATCTACAGAACAGTGTCAGCTGTCCCCTATTCTTGCAGTAAGGTCCTCATAAACTCGTGCTGAAGATGATCCAATAAACATGAGTAAAGCAGAGTTGACTCCATGCAGATTATCTACGGGAAGTATTTGATCATTTTTTTCTAGCGTAGCATAAACTATTCAAATATACCCAAACTTAGATTTTCAAAGGGGTTCAACTTTTATGTAAGCAGTAACCAAAACAAACAAACAAGCAAACAAAAGGTTTCAAAAGCATTTTGCACTCTGTGCATAGAAATCTTAAAAAAGCCATCCTTTGATATCTGATATGATGCTGGCCAAATACTTTGCAGGGAGCAGAAATTATTATACACAACAAGAATTTATATAATTTAGATTATAATTAGATTTTCATCAGAAGGAATATATTTAACACAGATACTTGGGCTTTTTTTTTTTTTTTTTCCTGCAACTAGCAAGGTCGCATCCAGTAGAGGCAGTGAGAATATGAACCAACGCAACTCAATCTCTAACAAATCTTGAATCTCACCATAATGATTTACATACCTTTAATCAACCTTCCGTGCTGTATCTGTATGCATCTGTTTCAAACTCTTTTTATGTATAATTACAAACTTATTTTGTAAAAGATCTTCAAGGGGTTTCATAACCTTTGCATATTTAATTATCTATCACAGAATCACCCTTACTAGCAAATTACATAATTAGACCAAGCAGGAGCAAACTTCAGGATGTTTGATAAGGTATTTCTTTTCACAAGTCAGTAAAGGAAATTCAGTGTCAGACACATCCTGAGAAGATGGATGACATCCTGCAATTAACAGACCTCTATTTTTTATAAAAAGAATTTCCTTTTCCTACCTTCTCCACTCATCAGAACTGTATTTCTTACTTGTGGAAATAAATATATAAATAAAGGAGAGATATAGTTATTTTTTTAATCATATCATGCTAGATTTAGGTTAATCTCCTTGTCTGCCTTAGGGTAAATATGCCAGAGGGATTAGGACTGAACTGTTATCTCTACATTGTTACAGAGATTGTAAAACTTACTATGGAGACAGTAAGTACAGATGAATTTAGATAGATTTGGTCAGAGGCAACTTTTTCCCCTCCACCATCCTCTGAAACAGCTGAGGACATTCCCTTGCCCTGTGTGTGATGGACCACCTCACTATTGCCCCCAGAAAAGTATTGGACAGAAGTCAGGGCTGAAGTAGCTCTTATTCTTTCTTCAGGAGAGTTGTGAAACCACTTCATGATGGATCCAGGAGCAAACCCTCTCTGCTCTCTCACTAATGCTTTTAACATAAATTATTAAAACCCACACATAGGTATTAGCATGTAACATTTCATACTGCTTTGATTTGCTGTACTCTTCTGCTCTGTATCCCAACCTGCACACCAGAGACTGAATTTCCTGAAAACTGGTTCCTAAATCAAATTTTTTATCTTTCTTGTCAGAATGCATCATGACTAGAAAGAACATTGGCCTCTTGCATGCTTCACAGAATCCCCTGTCAGGCCACCTGCCCAAATTTTAGCAGAGCAGAGTAGTTTATGCAGCTCTGCTTCCTGAAAATGTGCTATCAATATTGCAGGTTTGTGTTATTTGTGAAAGAGTGTCCAATCTTTTCTGAAATAATTTGTGCTGCAGCTGGTGTCACTCCCCATATCCAATAGTTTGGCTGTAAATACTATATACATTTTCAGAAGCAGATGATTACAATTATTGATATGTTAAATAAGTGGAGAATACACCTTAATGATTAGCATTTGTTTTCAGTGGAAGAACTAAGTATGTTTTTTTGTTTAACAGTGTAACACTGAGAAGCAGGTACAGAATGACAGAGGGCACACAAATACTGAAGATACTGGAGTAAGGGTACCCTAAATCCAAAGAAGAATGGTACCCTATATACAAGAAGCATTTTCAGCTCTTTCCAAAATTGTATATCCACAATGACATGAATTGAATTAAGATATACTGGTAATCATATCTTGTGTTTGAAATTACTTGTTTTCCTTCTTTTGCCTTTTTCTCCTCTAGCTGTGTCCTCAGATAACCTCAGACTTTATACTTTACTACAAACATAAAAAGATTTGGAGAGCCACTCTCCTGTGATTATGTAGAGTGCAATGTATAGTCACAACACTACAGATGGACCTATACAAGATCAGAAAAAACAAGCAGTACAGAAAGCCAGCTGGACAGGAGAAATAGAGTTGCAGGAAAAACGCTGTATTTGATCTTGAGATGGACAGTCAAGAGGGATGGAATTTCCAGCTTGGATTCAAGCAAAAAGTAATTTTGGATAGAAGTTCTAGAACATATTTCTGAATACTGCAGTCCATTTAAGTAGATACTGAAAAACATCAGATAATTGATACCGATGCATTTAAAGACATAATAAGGCAGTAACAGTTTTCCTCTGATTCTTTGCTTAATCAAAATGTTTCATATTCTATTTAGTTTATATGTCCAGAAATTGATGTTTTTAATCAGATTCACTCAGCTGGATTTGAGTTGTTTAAGACCAGCATTTTCCATTTGCATGACATTACTCACTTTTGGGAAAGATCAGCTTTCTGGGACTTCTCCATTTATTTCAGGGTCATCTTCTCCTGACATTGGGTCTGCCCAGACTGAGACTTTTTGACATGAATATTGCGTAAAGCATAAATATAGCATGACACCCGTCCGTGACTGCTAGCTCAGTGACAGGACTGGATGCTTCTACTAAACAAAACCAGGAAACAGTCAAAAGTGTCTTGGAAGAAAAAGGCAGGAGGATAAACAAATAACCTTTTAGTCACCTCGTATGGCCAGAACCAAGAATACAAACAACCCAGCTTTATTTAGATCAAGAATCTGACAGATTATTCTGATTTAAATTAGTCATATGTTAAATATGTAAAGCGATCATGTTTTTGCATTTTATCTGCACATAAAGTAACACTTCAGAAAAGTGAGTTTCCAAACATTGCCATTCACCACATTTGAGGTCTATTGCTCTTTCCATGAGCAACTCCCTCATTGAGAGGATTGATCTCAGCTGTAAATGCTCCAATCTGGACTGAAAAATCTGGCATCAGACCTTCTGGATTCATAATATTAATAATATGAACCAAAGCATGCAGCACTTTTAAAGGAGCTATTTCATATTGCAGTATTAATTCAATAGATATTTTCTTCTCCTTGTCTTCTAACTTTGTGCTCGTGAGTTGCTCAGTCTTCACACCACTTACAGGGCTCGGAGAAGCATCACAGCTTGCTCCCCTACTGCCTTCTTTGGTGCAAAAATGTCCTCTGTCTTTTTTTCCTTTTTTTCCCAGGTACAAGCCCTCCAGTGGGCCTAGCGAAGCTGTCAGAGCACCACCAAGCCCCTTTGCCAGCAGTGCCAGCTTTGGGACCTACACTTGCCCACGCAGTATAAAGCAGCTGCAAGCAGGAGAGGATCTGGCTCTGTAGTTAATCACAGGAACGTACATGAAACTGGTTCTCTGAGCACCAGCCACGGACAGATGAGTTTGTGTTCACTCACACACAAGCACATGTTTATTCAGCACACTGTACCTCTGAGAGGTGCTTGTCTCACAAACTTCCCATCTCTTCAAGCAGGAGAGAAAACAGCAACAGAAGCCAAGAAGCTCCTGGTTTTCAGCTTGACTTCTGGTATTGAACTCGTGATTTGCATTACTTAGTCCATTTAACCTCTCTGCCTTTAGTTCCCTCACTGAAAAAAAAGGACCAAAAAAAAGCTGGATTTGACTCGGCAAGACAGCTCTCCTCAGGAAAACCAGCCCGGCGAGTGTTGTGGAGAACAGGAGGCAGCTCTCCCTGCACAGCAGCCTGCCACAGCAGGAACGGAGCCAAGTGCAAGGGGCAGACTGAGACTGTGACCAGTGATACACCACTACTAATCTTTAACCTCTGCAAGTGACTTTCCTGGGCTCCAACCACACAGCTCCCTGTAGCTGGCATAAAGTAGACATGAAGTTTCAGCGTGACACTGAAAATTGGAGGGGTCAGCTGTTTGTCCATTCCCCCTGGGGAAGGACAGGGTCACAGAAAAGGGCTGCAGGTAGGACCAACTAGACAACCTTTGCCATGGGCATAAGAGACCACCGGAGCAAGGGAAGTTCTCTGTCTCAGAAAATACCCAAAGCAGCCTTCAAAAAAATAAGGGGACCTTGTACGTACCCATGAGCACACTGACAAACCTACACCATGAGAGACAAGGAGAAGTTCTGCCTGAATGGCCAAAACAAAATAAAATGATGATTGGGTCACTGTGTTGTGAAGATTTTCCTTCTAGCAACATGCCATGATAAAATGTATATTCTGTGACCATTGGCAAGAAGTCTTTCCAAGCGAACTAAGCCAGTTTAGCAGGTAGGCTTTGTGAAGGCTGTGGCTCACACATAATATGTCTGGGCAGTATAACAACATGGCTTGTAATCACAATTAACAACAATGAACAACAGTTCTTTTCCTTTCTAGTTTCTAGATTTTTAAATTCTGATATGGCAAACATTTCCTCCTTAGCTGTAAAAAAACGAGGCTAGAGGTTGTAATTTATCCTTTGGCTTCAGGAGCTGAAGCTTAGCAGAGCAAACTCAATAGCTGTTTGATAAAAGCACGGAAAGCTGGCAACACAAGAACCTGCCAACATAGAGCACTTGCCAATATTAACAGATAGAAGCGATGGGAAAATATTTCAAAGCGACAGTGAAGGAACCAAAATGTTCTGAAACTGAGGGGTGTCTTTCTGCATCTATTCAGCCTGGATGAAGGCGGAACAGGGAACTAAGCAGTTCTGGCCAAGACAGCCACAGTAAGCACTGCTTTGAACACTTGCCAGGGTGCTGGCTGGCTGACTGCTTCATCATTCTTATCGCTCCCAGCAGCGATGAAGCACCCAGCAAGGGTGGGAATCAGGAAGAAGTCTGGCACATGTGCACCCCCACACATCCTATCTGTACAGGGCACCATCCATGGACAGGTTCAATTGACTGTTTCCGCCCACAAGGCAAGGGGCTTGCTCTGAGGAGGAGCAAGTGCAGCTGAAATGGGCCAGGAAGAGAAGACTTAACTTCCTTCATCTCCAGAAGAGATCAGGCAGAGGTCAGAAAAGGAAAGTCAGTCCAATAAGTAGCACATTGGCCTTGGAAGGCCTACCTCAATTCCCTACGCCAACACTGCCTCAAAGTCACAGGCTTCACAGGAACTCTGCAAAGGAGTTTGAGCAGCTGCCACCCATAAAGTAATAACCCTACTGCAACAACTAAAAGTCCTAAGGCAAGCACAGATCTGGGAATTGAAATGGGGATAGCTCCTGTAGAGAAACAGAGAGTCCTCCATAAGGCCTTAGAAACTCCCAGGGCTACGTCTCTGTCAGGGAGGTGACTGCATTTCAGCTCCTGTCCCAGCCAGGGAACGTGCTACAGTCTTGACAGAGACTCTTTTCCCCTGAGTGTTTTTTTTTTTTTTTTTTTTTTTCCCTCCAGAAAGGATAATTTGGTCTTAAGTAACATTTCAGATGGCACATTTTGATGAAGAAAAGCCAAAGCATGCTGATTAAAAGCCTGATTAAAAGATTTTACAATGACTAATATGTCACATGGAGAGATAACTCACTGTCTGTTTCAGAAGTAGGGTTTGGGGCAAGCTGTTCCTCACAGAGCCTATACTGCAGTGAAAGGATTTAATTAATAGTGTGTCCACAGTAATTGGCTCTATGCATTAAATCCCATGAATTTCACTTGACAAATCCTGCTATACGCTGCCCCATAAATTCATATGCTCATATCAAATACAGGAATCATTATGTGAAAAAATCTGCAATCTGGAATATGAAAGCCCCATGCAGAAAGACATTCTGCTTCACAGTGGGTTTGCAATCTGTTAGGGCTCAGGTTGGCACTGAAGCAGTAGTTACTCAACTGAGTTTAACATTTGGGAAGGCAGAAACTGCACATGGTCAGGCTGAAACAGGAGAGGACGGCAAAAAGTTTGGCAGAAGGAAACAAATTCTAGGTTCAAAGGTAAAACAAAAGGAAGAGGGATATAATACTGATCCTGCCTTGTAAATCTAATGGCCTTTCTTGCAAATACACCGCAAAGAAAAGAGACACAACATATACAAACTGCAGCTTAAGAGTGCAGAATATATAGCATGATCAAATCCTTTTTAGGATTTTTAGTGTCCTGTCTAGTGTCTACAATTTATCACCTAGATAAAATGAAACCCAGAAGATTTTTTCCTATAAGATGAGCAAGTGTGGCTTTCCTTACTGTCTTTTATAAGAACCTAAAGGAGGTTTGGAACAATTGCCAAAAAGTAATGAATCCACAAGCACGCCTTACTGAGCATGGCAAAGTGATAAGGAAAAGGTCACAATTCAGTCTTGGTAAAAGTAAAGTCATTTCAGAGCACAGTTATTTTGGGGGTGATTTGCTTAGGGAATACTTTCTGCAGAGAGACTTGATCAAGCCTCGAATTACCTCAAAAAGTTGGGCAGTCAGGGTACAGTACAGTGCCATTAGTGTGGGATGTGACCTAAAACAACTTCTGCTGAGAGTGAGACTCTTCTGCTTTTATTCACTAAGAAAGTTACTTGTTCTGACAAAACTACTTTGTTCACTAGACTTGGCAGAGTTACTCCAGCCGAATATCTGTGCGGCAGACAGCAGAATACACTCCTTTCTATTAAAAATGCTAGGTAATGGCCAGCTTCGTGCATAAATGGTAGGAAAATCTGGACATTCAGGTAATCTATTTTTGCCTTCTTAGAACTGCTTTGAGCAGTGCATGATAGAAGTAACCATTTGCAGCTAAACCTTTCTTGCTGGCCTTGGAGGAAAGCAGGAGCAGGTCTCCCAGAGCCTGCTGTGACCAGTCTTGGCTGTCAACCTGTCCTGCCCTTCTGACCAGAATGCCTCATTGCAGTAAAAGCATGTACATGGGGAGAGAAAAGGAAAAACACTGGCATAATTAATGCTTTCTCGATTAAAGCAGCCTGAGCTGAAACCCCTGTGGGTTTACAGAAGCGTATCCTAAGAGCAAATAACACATCAGCAGCCGAAGCACAGGGCTTGGGTGACAGATATTGGTTTGTACCACAGCTGCACAAATACCACGGGGCCAGAAGTCACAGGGTGAACCAGTGTTACCCACAAATTGTGTAAATGATGGTACCCCATCACTTTCTGGTGTCAGTAAGCAAGCGTGTTTAGTGGCTTTGGTCAGCAGTTTGAAGTAAGGATTGAGAGGACCTCAGTAAGCACAAAAAACTAATTGATTCTGGGATCTAACAGGTGCATAGACCCAAAGAGGCATACCATCAGCAGGCAAAGACACGGCTGATTTTACAGAAGTGCGGAATAACAAGAAACTGAAGATACAGCATGGTAAAGCATTCAGGTTGAAACAGTCACCACTCTCCCCTATGAATGTCCTGCCACACTTATTGGAAGGTAATACAGACACATGAGCTTCTTCAAGTGGAGTCTGGAAAAGATGCTTTAATTCTAAGATATAACAATTTCTGGTATCTCTTACCCAGTAACCCTTAGTTTCACCCAACACAGATCCCAACAGCACAGAAACAGCCAAACCAGACGAACCAGATGTTTAACACACAGCAACTCTATTGCTGACTCCATGTAGCATCCACCAACACGATAAGAAAATGTGGGACAAGGCAAAAGTTGTATCTATTTTGTATCTCTATTGCCTGATAGCCTCAGAGATTGCAAAGGCCAGTGTGTTAAATGTAAAATTATTGACCCCTTATGCATTCTTGTCAATTTTTTTTTTCCTTCCTCCCTCCCCCCCCCCCCACCCCCCCCCCCCCCCCCACCCCCCCCCCCCCCCCCCCCCCCCCCTTTTTTTTTTTCAAAAAACCTAAGCATTTGTTCATTACATAGTAGCTGTATGTAGTTGACCTGCATGCAGCAAAAGTTCTGGACCATGGATGTGATGATAGTGCAGGAGCTGAGTCCAGCTGGAATGGGGATGAGGACAACTGCTGCGCAAGAAACCAGTCCCAACAACAGCACTGGCAAACTCTGCCTCCAGGTGGAGAACATGAAATAGTCCCAAACTCCTGAAGAGTAAAAAAACAAAAAGAAAAAAAACAACAACAACAAAAACCACCTGCTTTACACAAATATCCATACTGATAACAAAAAAAAATAAGAGAAATAAATCTAAAATACAGTTTCTTAATGGGAAGCTTTCCACATTTCCTAGAAATTATGAAAGTGCTTTTTAACTTCACAGGCGGTAAGTTGATCATTTACTAATGGTTGACCTACCTCTATGAAATGGATGTCAGCTTCAGTACAGAACAGGTAAGGCACAGGAGGTGACGGTGCAAACAGCTTCCCCATGGCCAGGCCTTGCTGGGGAGGTTTACCTGGTCTCCCAGCTCATTCTTTTCTGTTGCTTTTGCCAGGACTGTGAAAATGCCATGTAGGAAACCACCTGTCCGTGTTATGGTGAAAGATCCTCTATGGAGAGCAGAATTTATCTTTTCTCAGCCTCTGCTGAAGGAGCATACAGTTAAAGGTGCCCTTTGGAGGTTAAAGCTCCACAGTTACTCATACTGCTGGGCAGCTGCACAAAGGTTTTCATACCACAGGCCCACCTCTGAAGCCTAGGAATTTGGGGGGAGTTTTCCTGGAAATCTCAGTGAAGGAAATTGACAGCTGAACACTTGTTTGTCAAAGTGACTTATCTTAATGCCAGTCCTAAAGAGAGCTGTTTCTGGAGACAGCCCAGTGGGTCCTGTGCTTGAGAGGGGTAGGAGCTGAGGAACGTGTGTGTGCTCTGCAAGCACTGCTCTTCTCAAGCACTGCCTCCACATCCATCTCTACAGGTAAGCAAATCGCACTGGAGCCTGAATCCAGTGGAGAGCTAGTACTACAAACAAACCTTGGGCAAGCAAAGCACCTATTTACTTTTCCTCAGAAAACAAGGGGGTAGGAGGCACGAAGGACACAAAAAACAGATTTAATATGGACATAAAAAGTGAGGAAAAAAATATTTGGGGAAATGACATGTATTCGGTAATTAGGGAAATTCCCTACCACATGTATCACAGATGCCATGATCTTCTCAGGAATCAAAGGCACCAAACATTTCTAGGAAACAACAGAAATACTTGCAGGTTTTTTGTTTGTTACAAACGTCATCATCCTGGATGTTATGGAATGGCTGAAAAGGATCAGGTTTCTCATCTCAGGCCTACACTTCCTAGGAGAGATTATCTCCTGGCTGCTCATGGCAGGATATCTTGCATTTTCCCTCTGGTTATTGCAAACAAACGTCACTGGTCTAAACAGATCAATGACCTGATAATTGCTGTTGCTCTGCTCCGCATTTGTAATTCAGCCTACTTTGGAAACATGTTCTGATTTCCTAGTTTATTAATTGTGCAGAGACATCTCAACTGATTAAAAATATCCTGATTACTTTAATAAGCAAATAAATTAACCAGTTCCGGGAACATTTTCACGCAAAACCTGATTGAGTTAGACTAAACGATTTATTAGGACACTGCAGATGCCACACAACCTGCTGACAGGGAATTAATTCAGAAGAAATATATATTTAAATTCAGTTTATTTTGAGCAGATTTGATCTACTAGCTGATGACTAGGGGAAGGAAATTGCCCTCTCCATCAAAACTTTTCTACCTAACAACTATTACTTTTACACTAGTAGTTACACCCCATAGTTTGCTGAATTGAGCTTAACTTAGAAAAGTTGTTTGCTGTTTCCTAGCCTTTGTGCTAGATGAGAAAAACAAAAAAAAAAAGTAAGCTAATTTGTGTAGAGCCAATGCTTCAGAATGAAATAAAATTTACTGAGCTGTCAACATCTTTTCTTGTTCATTTGGGCATTTGGAGCATTGCTGTAAGCCAAGTAGCTACAGCTGGTCCTCATTCCCCAATGTCTGTCATAGGCATGTAGCACTGCCACTGGCTGAAGGCACGGCCCATCCTCTCTTTGCAATTCCCTGTCTTTTCACAACAGATTCACTTAAAGAAAAGCAAAACAATCTAACAAACAAAGCAAACTAACAAAAAATGCACTCCTCTCCACTAGAGACCAATGCTACAACTGAAAGTTACAACCTGGAAAAACAGCATTTGGGTTTCAATACGTTTAAGGATGGACAGGAAATAGACATATAGATTGACAGCCTTCCCTGAAAGGTGTAGTTTAGCAAACATTAAGATATCTGAATAATCTTGAACATGCTTGAAAGGACAGAAGGTGATGTGCAGAAATAAGACTATTTTGAGGATATAGATCTGTGATACCATGCAGAAACATGGATCACAAAACCTACTGGTCTGCGATCCTCACTAGGAGGTAATAGAAAGGGTCCAGAAGGCCTAGTAACAAGCATAGCTACAGCACAGGGTACACGTTCAACTCTGGCTACCATGAAGTTGTGGAAGGAGCCAAAGTTACTGGTACCTGAAACTTACTCTCCGCGTTAGAGATAGTTAGATCTAGACTGCCTAGAAAACAGTTGTAAGTAGGTTTGCCTTTCTTCCTTTTCCTATTCCACATCTGTTAAGGACAGTCCTAGCATTAGGACAATACCATTTCATCACTGCTTCCCAGCTCCCTCAACAGCCAAGTTTGCCAGACCTTAGTGAATACTGTTGATCTATGCCAGCAAAGAGATGTATTCCGACCACGGCCCATGTAAGAAAAGCCAAAATATTCCCCCTTCTTTTCCAATCCCATATATTATTTAAAAAAGGACTGGCCTGGGCTAGTGTCATTGCAAGGCCTCCATGCTGGAGATTAGACCTTCAGTGGCACCACGTAGCATTTGCACTGCATTCCTCTTGGATGAGGAAGCCTGGATCCCTGCACGCTGCCATCTCTTTTTTGCTGCACTAAATTTCTGAAGACATTATCAGCTAAGCCTGGGTGGCAGCAGTTTAAAGGACACCAGCATTCATCTCACAAAGTGGCAGAGCATGCAGCTCTCACTCCTTGGGGCACTGGAGTCTGAAGTCACTTTTGTATAATTTCCCCCCAAGAGTACAACAACCATCTGCCCTATGATGAGAGCGTAGGATCCACCTTTTTTCCTATGTGACATAAGCAACAAGGACCCTGCAAGAACTGTTTCAAGATCTGGAGGGTGGTGGCAATATGCCTCAGAAAAGCACTCCTCCTGTGCCTTGGAGAAGCAGCTATGGGGGAAGAGACGCGATTTAGCATTTCAACATCTTGGCACGTTTGAACCCTTGTGCAACTCACAGTAATCTAGAAGATAAATCTATAATGAAGCCAACAGAACTGCAGATTTGCACTAATATCTTCTGAACCTGAACTGCATCTGTCCCCACAGGTGCGGGAAGGGCAGGAATAGGTTTCAGCTGAGCGTAAAATCAGGTGACTTGGCAGATGGCAACGTCAAAAATACCAGAAAAGCACCACCTGGAAAAGTTCCTCAGAGCCAGAGGTTGCCAATTCTGTTCCTAGACTGTGAAGATGGCTGCTATCCCTTCTGCAAGTGACTGATACCCCCTTTACAGCAGTGACAGCCATATATTTCATATCAAGGCAGTAATAAAGGAAGCCCGCAATATGTGTGTGTGTCCATATATATAAGTCCAGTGCAGCAGCAACGGCAAACAAGAACAGCTCATTTTTTATTGCCTACTGACATGAAGTCCAAGAATTACAGATGGTCTGAGGACTAGAATTTGTAAACCATTAGACTGTTAAATTTATTTCCTGATGTTTTAGATACCATTAGATCTCTGTATAGCATCTAACACATCGTGACCCAGGTTACCACAGACTTGCTTTCAGCAGTGATCCATAGGGAATACTTGCCACTTTAGAAACATAATGCCACTTTACATTAACAAAATGAACATGTATTGAAGTGCACATTTTCACATGTTGTCTCCTGATGGGATGGCACCAGAATAAAACCTCCCGGAATGAAGGCAGTCTAATGCCTGACTGTAATTCAGGTAGGGCAACAATTTTCCTCACTTTCTTGCTGTGACCTACTGTGACTACTAATGTCAAAACGTGTTTGTCTACACACACATAGAGTTATTGCAATGTCTGGAGGTAAAGGTGTGCATGTACATATCCACTTGCAAAACAAATATGGTAAATGCCTGAGTAAAAAATAGTTGATCTGCGATGACTCTATAATTTTGTGTATACTTAAACCACATCACAGTACAGCATGCACTACCCCTGGAGCACCTGGGGGAATGCAGAACATGATAAACCTGAACCCCTGAATTCCCAAATTATAAGTTGCTGGTAGTGATTTTCACTGCACTAAGTGGTTTTAACTAAACTCAACTCTTCGCTGAGGGGACAGGAGGAAAGCGAGAAGCCACATTTTGTGTGTGAGGAAAGAGAGGATTAAGCTAAATTGCTTTTCTTCCTGGGAACTGCGTCTTTGTTTTGTAACGCAATGTTAGTTCCCAGAATGAACCCAACCAGTCTGCAGAGCATCTGGTACAGTAAACACAATGACAATAAACAACTTGCCTGAGATCACACACTCAGTGATCCAGCTTCCTGAGTCCTACGGGTTAGTCACCAACAGTGGATCTACACAGCACACTTCCCCCAGATGACTGGCTCTACTGACTGAGCACCAAGATTAGACTCGCTACAATTACTGTGCAAACGTGCCTTGAAGTCTCTCATTTACAAAACAAAACCCCCAAAACTAAAAAACCTTTAGTATTACTGTCCTGTATTCACAAGAAGACTTTAATTTCTTTTCAGTTACAAGAAGCGGCACAACCTGAAAGATCATGAGGGGTAGGGTGTATATGAAGCATCACTTCATATGCTATATTTTTTTTCTTTCATGCTTCCTACTTCATATATTTTTTCCTGTGTAATCTACAGCTTCAGCCAAGTGGCTGGTTCAGACATCTGGTCTTTCTGTGGCAATTTTTACAGGATTTCTGAGGACCTTCACTCCCACCTGTGCACACTGAGATGCCACCTTTCTCAGCAGAAACACTTTTCTGCTGAGCGTCGAGCTGAACCAGAGCCTGACTTGCCCTCTCGGGGCACAAAAATCCTACCTCACAAAAGTATCCCTCTCTAAAGCACAGGCACTGCAAGTGCCCAAATGAGTAAGGGAAGGATAGGTTTCTGCTATGTGGACAGATGCTCTGCTTCACTCAGCACTGGTGAGGGCTCAGCTGAATCTAGTGCCTGGCTTTCCTAGGGCCTTGCACCCTTCTGGCCGCAGAGCTGGAGCCCCGCTGAGCAGCCCAGTGAAGTGCTCGCCTCAGGGTAAGGACGCAGCTGCTGATGCAGAGATAAGAGCAGCCTGCCCAGTGCACCCCAAATGGCCACAATACAGGGTCACGAGAGTGGATTACCTTGAGGGAGATGCCATTTACACACTGAGGAAGTTTGTCTAATGGTGAGGCTACTGAAGCAGTACAAGGGGTAAGCCTGGAGAGGCTGGGAAGGCATTGCACACTGTACATACAAAATCCTTTCAGGCATTGCAGAACAGGCATTTGCGTGTGTTGGGACATGAGGAGAGGGTAGATGCTCTCCAGGTCCCTTCCAGCAATGCTTCTTAATGACTTTTTCCTGAATTTAACTTGAGGTTTAACACTTTCACTCAATCTTTTGATTTCTGTAAAATATAACGTACTGCAGTACTAATGACAGTTTAACTTCTTTAATAGGCTACGTATCTCTAATTTACTTTCCTCACAAGGAAACCAGAGGGGGGGGAACAACAAAAAACACTTAAAAATACATTTCACGTCCTAGTACAAATATATCTTTTCTTCTCAGAGCCCGAGACATGGATTAAATAAGAACAAATGGCCCCCATTTTGAGACTGGGAGGTTCGAGGTGGGAAACCAACCAGATAATTTCCCAAAAGATACAAAAGCTTCTTGCTTTCTTGTAAATTATAAAAGATAAATCAGAACTCCAAATCTTAATTTACCAAGGGCAACAATAAAACAACAAACTACAGAGGACTGCAAAATGTAATCTGCTCACTAGCTCATGCATGCATCCAGCTCTCACCACAGCAGAGTACTGATGGTAGATTTTAAGAATTTAACTTGGCATCAGTGTAAACCTATTCATTTAATTGTTCTCGTAAAAAATTAACCCGAGGCAACTGTGATTCAAACTTTGGCATTTATGGCAATGGAGAGGTCATATGAAAAGCAATTTTCTTTTTTCTCCTAATCGTTAATCTTACCTAAATCTTGTCTCTTTAATTCACTGGTTGACAAGATCTTGTCCAATACTGAGTGTGCTTTTCTAATACCTGTTACATGCAGTGGGCAAAACTAAAATTTCTTCATCAGTTTTGCAGCACAAAAGAAAAAGACTTTCAGAAGAAAGGCTGCAGATAAAATCTAATCTCTTCGAAGTGGGTTCCTTAGTGGGTTCTGTATTTATTTATTTATTTATTTTGACATATGAATGATTACAAACTCTTTCCTACTCACTGGAGAGCTACCATACGCTAGCAACTCATGAATTCTTCTATTGCAATTTAGTCAAGGCATGTTTTTGGGGTTGTAATGCTTGCTGATGCAGGACAAAACACATTACAAAACAAAAGCTCATTTTAAATACACTACTGTTGTAAAAATGGTTATGAATAGTAGAGGTGAGTTTTCTGTGGTCTCTTTTTTTCATTTGCCTGAAATGCCTTCTACATAACTGTCTAGATCAGATCCTGAAAATGTAATTATTTTTCTTTGAATGGCAAATATATTGAATTCCCATTGAAACTCTCATTTGGAGAATAAAGTCACAAAGAGATAAAGACTGCAGACATGGACAAGTGTTGTGTGGGCCCTCTTCACAGAGTGTTTTTTCACTGAACAATCTAGCAAAAAGCTGCAGTAGAAACTTCCCATATTGTTGCAAGTGGGCACAATTACTGCCTGGGAACATTACTTCTTAAAGTTTACTGTGGTTGTTATTTATAAGCCAGTAAACAAACATTTACTTAAACAAATGGAAATACCATGCATCTTAGGATGTTGTCATAAGCATACACATGTTCATAGCACAGGTATGTTCAATATAATTTCACAGGAAAAGAACCACTATGTTTTCTGTACAACTGAACTAGCACATCACTGAACAGAACTGCAGTCTAATAAGCAGTTATTCTGTAAGAAAAAAAAAAAAAAAGGGAAAACTCTCACAGTGTTTTTTTTTTTTTTTTTTTTTTCTAACCAGTAAGTTTTACATGCTCCAGCATAATCACACAATTAAACACAGCTCTGCTTTTGTTGTTCCCCTGCCTTCTAGTCCTAGATCCATAACTCTATAGTCCTGATATCATTGAACATCCAGCAAATGATCAAAGAAAAAAATATCTACAAGCAACAGTTTTGCTTTAACACTGAGTGAATTGTGTTTCTTTTTGTATATGCCTGTTCACTCAAGTGTTAAGTATTCTCTGAATTATAGAACACAACCTAAATTTATCCCTTCTGGAAAGACAGGTACTAAATCATTTATAGGTTGGGTCGTCCACCAAACCACTTAGAGAAAGTAATCTACTGTCTTGCAGCTTTCAGCAGACTTTCAGAGTCAGCTCAAGAAATAATTGGAGTTGAAACCTGGACAGACTGGGGAGGCACAGAAGCACACCAAGATCAGCTCTGAGCCATATCATATTTTCTTAGAGTAGAAAAGAAAGCACTAGATGCACGTGGCTAAAATGTCATGCTTTTGTGAACTTGCATGGAACGGAAACCAAAGCATGAAGCAGAATTATACAGATAGTTTAGACTTGTTTTCTACGGAAAAAAACAAGTTATGCAGTCATGCTGAACTTGCATGTATGCATATGAGTGTGCATCCTCATAATGACCTTGAAACCACAGGAGAATGACGACACCAAACTGTTGCATGGGGGTGCAGCCAACATGCTGAGCCCAGGGCAGCCTCTCAGAGAGCTGGGTTAGCTGGATCCCTGTGAAATCCAGCTAGGACACATGCAGACTCCCGCATCCAGAACAAAATAACCCCTGCAACACTATAGTAAGTGGTGTTGTAAGGCTGTGGGAGACTGTCAGGTTGCTGTTGCAAGAGGATAATAAAAAATACAAGCCTCACTTGAGAAACTGATTGCATGTGGCCTTGATGTGAAGAGAAGGAGACAATAGGTTCTTCTATCACTTAGCTCAGCCTTCAAATAGGTGCATTTCCAGTTTAGGAAGCAATTACAAACACTGACTGGAGTAGTGGTGCCAAGTGACATTTAAGTGCAAGTAACAAAGGTAACTATGGTCAGGAAAAAAAAAAAAAAAAAAGACTACTTACAAAGCCCGGAAATGTATAGCAGCTTTTTTCCTCCTTCCCTCAAAAACATAATTCATTGTCAGAGATAATACAATATTGCTTTTTCCCAGATCTTTGAAACCTATACAACTGTAGAAATGTATACAAAATGGAAAGCTTTTTAAATTCATGCATTACAAAAAAAATAAAAATTTATCTGCTCACTTGGTCATAAGTAACTGCATTCCTGCTATACCTGTAAGTTCCTCTGTTCACTAAAAAGCTAATAAGGATCTACACAAGCTGAAGACAATAAAAACAACCATATAAAGTCCTGTCTGAAACATAAAACATGATGTGTGATGCCCCATTGAAGGCTACAGACGTACTCTTTGACTTAAGAACTGAACATCTGAAACCACATCTATGGCTGATTCCTCCTACAGAGAGATGTAATTAGAAATCAAAAGAGGAACACAGCTAAATGTTGCTTAGAAGAAACTTCCTAGTAGAGCATCCCCTTACAATAAAATCAGAAAAACAAAGCAGGACAGAGAAACACCAGGAATTGGTCACTGCCACCTAGACAAAAGCACATGACAAATTGCAGACATAACTACGCAACTCAAGTGATGGAGAAGACTGAAAACAATTTCCTGCTCCTTGTTTGGGACAGAACTATGACTGATCACATTGTCTATTAGAAAAAGATTTACCATTGAAACTCAAGAAGAAGAAACTCTGCCTAAAGCTGTGAGATCAGAAAAGTACCTCAAACCTACATCATGACACTGTCTTGGGACAGTGTCTGGCTCTGCAAAGTCAGCAGAGCACCAAAGGGTGCACCAGACGGACCAAATCTGCTTTATTGCTGATTTGTGTTATACTTCATTCAATACTTAAGACACAGAATGTTGAAATTCTTTGTTTTTCTAAAAAAAGCAAAGAGACTTTCTACTCTAGAGAAGAGTACTCTGCTTTTAGCCTTGTATCTTACTCAGAAAACAGTTCAGTCATTTAATTAGAATAGTCTACATATGATTAATAATATACCAGCACACTATTTGCCACTTACATATGCAAATACATTTACCACAGAAAGTAAAACCAAAATAAATAAGCGTCCTGCAAGCATACATACAAGCCTGCACTGGGACAGAAATTTTGTCCACCAAAATATATTTTTCCATTGGAAATTCCACATCTTATCTAAACTTTAGAACTCTAAAGAGAAATATCCAAAATTCTGATTTCATGCAAAGACACATATATATTTATATTTCCAAATTACTTGCCAATTGTAAGATTCAACTTAATAACTAATAACTCATCATTTTACATACACTGAACATTCTTTATTGCATGTTAGCACTCAAACATTTTAGTCATCTTAGTTATATAAAGCTGCTTAATTATAACCTTGATGAATGGTTTGTAAAGCTCTTCATTTCATTTATTTTTGAGTTATCCTCTAAACTATATGAATTCTGTAGAAGGAAACAACAGATCAGCAAGAAACAATTGGTATCTGACTCATACTTAAAAATAAGTCATTAGTCACAGGTATGCTTGAGTGTCACCCTTGTCTTCAACACAGTCTTCATCATTCATCATACGCAATACATCTGTCCCTGTACAGGCGATACTAACCATCTGCAGTATCTCTAAACTTGACTTTCTTTACATTCTCACCAATACCAGTAACCACAGACAAGCATCAGTGTGTACAAATATGACAGCACTCATATAAAATTAGATAAAATCTAAAAAGCTACGGAATGTTTCTATTTTCTCTAATGCAGTCTGATGTTATTTCCTTACAGTCATTAAGAGAAATGCATATCTAAGACTTTTTATATATGTATTCTAATCAGCACTGTGCTCCTTACTTATATCAAAATGTATGTCAGAAAAAATGCAATCTTCAGTCTTGACAGCTGAATCCAAATAAAATATAAATCAAGTATCAAATCCTGGAATCTGGAGGAGGTGGTCTTATATCAATGACACTAGTTTTATTGCTGTTGTGCAGTAAAGGTTTGTGACACAAGTACTTAAAAAATGAAAATGTTTTTATTTTTTCAATTTAGTTGTATAAACTGGTTTTAGGACTATTCAATAATGAAGATAGGTATGGTGTGTTACAGAATATTTCTGTAGGAATGGAGGAGGATTCTAATCTTTGATATGAGAAAATATATTCAAGAGTAAGACAAGAATATTAGAATATTAGAAAGAGCTGCTACTCATGTAGCTAGGGAATAAAAGCATTTTACCATGTTTCTTTCCATAAGGGTAGCTATAATAAAAGACTGTCATTGTGAATATGACAATGACAGTAGGATTCTGAGATATTAGTATAGTATATGTATATACTTATTATATATAATACTATATTACATATATAATATAATGTAGTATATATATACTATAATATACTATAGTATATTATATATAGTATATATAGTATATAGTATTATATATAGTATATATATATAGTATATATAGTATACTATATATAATATACTATAGTAAAAGTATTATTTCAATAGAGATGGGTAATCACATGGTCATTAAATACAATACTAAATACCTAAACTCACTATTATTTTAAGATTAAACACCATTTGTGTTCCAAACAAGTTTTTTTTCAGATGAAGTTTCAGCAGCTGGGAAACTTTTCATGAACGTTGTTTTTTCCTTTCCATCTAGAAGATAAACCAAATGCGCACAAACACTGGGTATTTTCTGCACCCTAGAAACTGAGGAGGTAGTCAGCTCTGCTGAGCTTGTTTTCATTTTCTCTGACCTACCTAGCGGGAAACTTAGCATTTTGGGGTGGGTGGGTGGGGGGGGGTGGAACAACCACCCAGCTCTCCTAGCTGTGGTTCCTGCCGGCAGCTCCTCCCTCCCATCGCCAGCAGCACCCACAGCCAGCTGCCGCACCGCGACAAGGCTCCGAGCAGGGGGGAACATGAGAAATCCTACAACCGCTTTTCTGCTTATTGCAAACAAAATTGTCGCTCAGCGTGAGGAACCATTCAGTAACTGCACATGGACATGGAATCAATAAATATTCTCACCTCTAAGGCAGCGTTATTTTTAAGCAGAAGTGAAATTCCCTAGAGACAAGCCGTGTGCACCCACTGCGCACTCCTGCTCTCTCTGCTGACAGTGCAAACGCTAAGGAAATAGATCCCAGGACTGAATCTAACCACCTTGGCCACCAAACCCCTTGTGCTTCACAAACACAAAACAGGAATTACTCCCTTATATCCTTCACACAAACACTCCTCTAACTACACCTCCACTGGGCTGGACACCCAATTCTTTGAAGCTCATTTCCCTTGCCAGTATGAAACCTAAATATTTCATCTCATTTCCGTCTTCCAACAGCAGTAAGATTCCTGTATGTTACTACAGACAGCCTATGGAGCATAATAGCAAAGTGAGATAGTTCTGAGCATGTTAAATTCACGTCCTTTTCTCAATTGTATCTGGTTTGATAAAGTATTTAGTGCTTTTGAGATGAGCCCAAGCAAGGCTCCAAGACTTCTCACATCACAGACCACACAGCAAGTTGCTGCTGACTGGTTCCTTCATGCCCTTATGTATTTCTGACACTTAACTTCACACAGTTAACTTCCAGCAGCTGTTACCAGCTTCAGCTTTGGGGAGATTTAAACTAAAGTGAGGTTAAACTTAGTTCTATTTTAGGTTAAACTTAGTTCTATTTTCCCTAGTTTTCAGAAGAAGCAATGCTTCTCAGCTCGGGCAAGGCCTAAGATGCACTGAGACTGTACTGACATTTATATTTTTAGCTAGTGAAACTGACTTCAGTATGTACTGCAAAACAAACATACCTGCGGGACAGAGCTATTTGGTTTGTAAACCATAAAGTTTATCTAGCAGTCTTAATTCATATTTTCACACTAGTCACAGAAATTCTGACTGAATTCCAGGTTTTAGGTCCAACTGACTATACTACCACAAAGGAAAGCACTTTCACTCAAAAGTGAGCAAATTTAACAAAGGGATCACCAAGAAACACAAAACCACACCACACTATTAATTTTGTGATAACACTTCTGGTATGGAAATACAGAATGCCAAAACAATTCCTAGTGAGGAAAACACTAACGAGATTCCCATTTTTAAGCACAATCAATGTTTTAAGCATCCCGTCAAAGGAACCACGCTTCTTTATGTTTACAAACGTATTTTCAAAACAGAAGTAGGAAATTACAGTAGAGGAGAGAAGCTTGCAGGCAGATCACTCACTCAAATTTTTCTCACCATCTTCTTACAGTTCTCTCAGAAGTCTGACCTTATTTCTCTTACATTTTTCTTTCCAGAATGACTTTTAAATTTCTCAACAACAACAACAAAATAATAAATTGAATGCCAGCGAGCAATTCTCTTGATTTCTTTTTATAATTTTGTTCAGTTAACATTGACAGCTGTCCTCATTTTTCCCCACGTGGCTGTTTTATTCCCTGTCCTTCTTCTCCTACAGCTTACAGGTAATTCCCCTCTTACTCCATGTCACCGGCTAATCTCCTCTGGTCTGCTTTCACCTCGGTTGTCTTCCTTTCATTTTCTTGTTCCTGTCCCCACTGACCTACCTTAGAAACACACTTATTTTCTCTCTTTGTAGCACCCGAAAAGTTGTTCTGCTCTCCACCTTGTATTGCTGGTGATGAGCACTCAAGTCACATAGCTGAATGTTTCCTGATAGCTGCCTGCTGGGGACAGAACTGAATTGCTGCATCATCTTGGAATTAAATGAGCTTTGCACAGGTTTAAACAGCTCACTTAATCCCATCAGTCTTTTGGAAGTCCAGGCAGTGTGCTCAGCCAGATGTCAAACTGCAAAGTCTTTGCGGACAAACAAGCAATCACAGCCAGGGAGCACTGACCCAGATGGATCCTGGAAAATAGGACAGTTCCAGTATAAATGAACTAAATCTATATGCAACTAAATCACGGTCCATTCATATTTGGGGCTTCAAAATATTTGAAAGCATGTTGAAGTATACTACCTTATTTCAGTTTGTCCCTAAAAAGAAAAAAAAGAATAATTTGGGCAGCTATTGACATTTAAAACAGAGACAGAGTGGCCTGTGCCTGCACACACCACACTTGTGTTCAGAGTACCACTGATAAAAAGAGGAGGTGGGGAACAATAAAATCACGATGATGGTTCCCACCTATAATTTACATCAGAAGAGAACTAGAATAAGGATTAGGTCCCTCCATTCTTTGCTGAGTTCTTCAAGCTGTATTGATTTGGGGAACTAAAAGACAAACAGAAGCTCAGATTTGTAAGTTCTGCAGAGATGCTCTTTCATCCATTATTTTGAATATTAGACAGTAATTTACTTACCAAGAACTAACATACCCACTCTTTAGATTTAAACAAGTAAGTCTCTGCAGTACCACGTTGGTCATCTTCCTTGTAACATATGCTGCACGTAGGTCTTTGGTTTATGAGACCCGTTTGCTTCTTGTAGGATCGTTCGTTAAAACTGCAAAACAGCTAATCTTCCATTTAGAAAACTACTTTCAGTGAATCCAGTAACCACTCTATGTAGAAACACATCCGCCTCTATCATCATTTAACATGAACAGATGAAAAACTGATAATGGATGCACTGATATACAAAAATACAATAATAGTTTGACATATATTACTTTACTGGCGAACTGATATGAACATAAAACTCCCTCTTAAAATAGAAATGTCTTTGAGAAATCACACAACTAAAGAACCTTTAAAAACATTTCATAAAACACTGTTTCATTCTACATATATTATATAAACACCTAGAAGGAAAAACTTATCTAAAAAACAACAAATCAGAATAAACAATTTTTGCCAGATAAATTAACCGGTTCCTACACATTGAAAGATTTAGATTTTTCAGAAAAATACTTTTTTTTTTTTTTTTTGAAATATCAACTTTAACTGTAAGTATACACTTCCATTCAGTCTACTTTTGTAATTCAGATGAATATTACAACTATTTAATATTAGGGCACTAATCGACAAAGTGAAAACAAAACAACAGAAAAATCCCTGTGCAATATTGACTAGGATTATCATTTTGAATCCATATTGTGATGTTTTTAATCATAGCCCAAAAAATAAAACATTTTAAAATAAAATCTGTCGAGTAGGTGTGATGAATGGTTACTCCGCTGACTCATTCCAGATGTATGCACAAGGTCAAGCATGGGAGCTCCCACGACTGATGCCTGCTGAGCTGGGAGTGAGGGGAATGGCCAAAGATCCTTTTGGAGGCAACTCTTCAGTTAACCTGCTGCTAAATCACTGCGTGCTGTCAGTCCAAGATTGCAAGTACCACACCATGTTGTTAATAGACTTAATTCCAAAATCTTCCAGCAGATGTCCTCACAAGGCAGTTGTGGCAGAGAGGTTAGAGATGTCACCATTTAAAAAACACTCAGATGAGAAGGTAAATAGACTTACAGTAAGGGCAATACACATATGTAGACAGACAAAAGTATTTAATTGATTCTGAAGTGCCAAACTTTAAAAAAAAAAAAAAAAAAAGGCAGCATGTTAAAAAACATAAGGCTATCATCTTAAAAGCTAAAAAGTCACGTGAACAAATATGTAACTAGCACATCTGTTTTCAGTAGCACATCTGTTTCAGTTTTGTTAGGTAGTTCTTATATCTTGATTATAAACAAAGCAGAAGACTGAAAAAATGATGGTAAAAAGCATGATCACAAGTTGCACATAAAAAGCAGTATAAGGACACTAATCCTGTCTTTCTCCCTCTTGTTTCATGTTAAAACAGACACTAATTTTATCATGTACTCAGAGCTGATGTGCAGCTTTCTGCACTACTCCCTGGTGGCAATGACACACAAGCGTTGTCACAAAGCTCATATTCTTGGAAGCATAGAATCCCTCAGGGATTTTAAGGGAGACTTTAAAAAGGAACAATTCTGCTAGAAACAGTGATCCTTAGCATTACTATTATGAGTGGGAAGTTAGAATAGCACATTAAAAATATTTGACTTGTCCTTCTACATTGTGGGCAATGCATCCATAGGTAAGCAGCCACAGGCACTGAGATGACTCAGTCAAGTACTGGTCAACAAACTCAAAGCAGGTATTCTTTAGCCAGGCCTATCAGACCAGTATCTCCAACACTCAATCATTACCTGATTTAATGCAGATGTCATGCATCATAAATGAAAAAAATCAGGAAAGATGAAATCAAGGTGATGAGCATCAATGACTCATCTACAATAGCATATACAGAAATAAAAAAATTATACTTGAGGCTTATTGGGAGACCAGTCAGCAGGGACATGTCAGTTACTACAGGTAAGGGGCAGGTGGAAAGAAGTTGAGACTGTCCCAGCTTCAGAAATGTGCACAGAGGGTGGCTAAAATAGCTGTGACTGATTTCTCTGCCATAGCTTCTTTGGTGGACCCATTACTGCAAATGCAATCAGAAAGCATTGCTACAATTCCACACTGAATAAGGTGAAAGCTGGCATTATCAATTATAGAAACAGATTGCCTGTGAAATCTTAGAGGGATAGGGGTTTTCACAATATCTTGTCTGATACTTCAATAGCATGCATGGCTGACTCTGTAGGCTGATTGTCCTCATTGTCAATAATGGAAATAAAACCAGATATTTAGGTTGGTGTCAGTGAATGGCCATCACTGAACAATAAAGAACTGTCACATTTCTGATCTGGACAACACTTTTACACTACAGAAGCATCAGATAAAGTTCATTCTGCAATAGGCTTGTCCTGAGGAAAGAAGAATGCAGGTCCCACATCCTGAAAAGCATAGCAAATACAGCATTAAAGCTATTAAGCTCTCCCAGCTTAACTAAGCTTCTCTTCGTTTATCATCAAAACAAATAATCTCCTTAACCTTTCCATTGTGCATTACTTAAAACAAACAAAGAAACAAACAAACAACAACAACAAACTACAGGAGAATGATCTAAAATCAATATTTGCATTTGAAATACAAGAGGACAAATACAAGTGAAGCATGATGACCAGAAGGCAGCTATGGCATATTGTTGACCATTTAAGTGTACTTCATGACACTGCCTCTGTCTTGAATCACAAGCTCCTCACCTTCAGCCACATAAGGAACATAGTGTCCTGCTTGGACTTTAATTCTTACTCTACTGTTTCCCAATACAGACTTGTCATGGGTACAAATACACATCTCAAACAAGATATAAGAGATTGTGAAGCAAAACTCATCATAACCAGCTTTTCCTCCGAAGTTTGGTTTCATTAAGTAAACATATCCCAGTAAACCCTTTACAAGCTATGTCCAACAATAATCATGATCTCCCCCTCTTTCCCCAGAAAAACTGGAAGGATAACTGTACACATGTCCAAGAAATAGAGGATGTCATTTTATTGGAGGTCCACAGGTAATTGTATCACATTAGGGAGTGGAAGAATCTTATGGTATGGCACAACACAATACCTCACTCTAAACACTTAAACAGAAGGTTAAATGATATGCAACATGATCAAATCAGTAACTCTCCATCTTCTAGGCACCACTGATAAATTTAAAATAAACTTTAATAATTGAAAAAATAATATAGTCCATTAATTTGTTTGTTGCACTGTCTTTAAATGAAACAGCACTTTGAAAGTCACAATAAAAAGCAGCACTTTCTCTTAATACCAACACCACCGTAACACATACTGTAGCGTGGCATGCAAATCCATATCTGCAGTCTTTTTTTTTTTATTTTTAATTTTGTATTACAAATGGAATGGTAATTTTCTACCTCAAATATTAGTAGCATAACATGTAAGTGCAGATCATTCTGGCCACAAGTGTGGTAAGCCTTAACAAGTGTGTATTACAAGAGCATAGAACACAGAGCATGACACTTACACCCAAGAATCTCTCTTTTGTACTGTACATGGTCTTTGCTACAGGCTGAATCCACTTGCTGTACCCAACTGCAGGAAACAAGATAATTGACCATTTCTGGTTCTGCTTAAAAATAAGATACAGTCACCATCAAAGCATAGCTATTAACAACCTGGTCAAAAAAATGCCATAGCTCCAATGATAAAAATAACTTGTCTTTTTAGTAGGCTCCATTATGTGATAAAGTTTCCACTATAGCCATGTTATGAAGTCTTACAGTGGTACTGCAGTGTCATTCCTGTTAAAGGTTTGTGTAGACACCAAGAAGTGGTGCGATGTTCATAAAAGCTGTTCAAACTGAGCTAAGCTTCACGAGACCACGTACTGAGTCTTCATGCAATGAATCCTGGCTGGCTAGACTCAGGACGTGCATTGTATGGCTGTGTGTAATAGGACTTCCACTTGGCAGCATCCCAGGGGGTGACGGAGCTTCTTCAGGAGTAAGAAACTGATGGCCTTCGTGTTCCTCTTTTAAAGGTATCATGTCTGTCAAACCTGTATCTGATGTGAGATTTGGCATGGAAGATGGTGGTGTTGGTTGCCCTAGAGTTAGAGTTGCACAAGGCCCACTGAGAGAAGTCTTTCCAGGTAAAGGTAGCTCTTCACTAGTTATGCTGGGCTCACTCTGTAGAAGAGGGGTGGCAGCAGCCTGCAAAACGAATTTAGTGCTCTGAATGCACTGGTCTTGGTCACACTGTAGAATGGAAGGGTGTCAAAATTATAAGGCAAAGAAAACAGGGTAAAAAAAAAAAAGTAGGAGAATGGATAAAAGACATGGAAAAGAATGGGATGTGAAGAGAAAAAGAGAGAGCCATTAGTATCATTCCATGGTTAGCCACCCAAAAATCTCATTGCATGCTACCCAGGAAAAAAAACCATGCATAACTAAGCTGGTGCTTTGGATTGTTATCAAAAATAAATTATAATAAACGTTTACAGTGTTCACATAAGAGATTTTGGTTACCTCCAAAATCCTTACTTTTATAAGTACTGTAATTTGAATATTTTGCTTAGTCTTGTTCAAAGCAATCTGGAAAGCCTAGCTGAACAGTCAGCATGTAACTCACTGCGTGGGGCACCTCAAAACCTCCCCGGCTCTAGCTGAGGGAAGCAGGCAGGTGAATCACTTCTGCTCTACTCATTTTTATCCTTGAGTAGCTGGCAGTTCAAAGAGGCCCAAAGGCAAAATTCAAGCATCACTCCAGGGTCAAAAATACGAGGCATGTGTCTTGTTTTACTGGTTTTCACATGCAGGAATTAAGGTGCTACGGATGTTTTCCAGAACAAGAATTCCTTTGATGCAGATGGTTTTATACAGATATAGTGTCAACACAGCCTCTGTGATCACAATTTTTATTTTCCAATCTAATACATTATATTCTTATTCTGGAAGACGTGTAGAAATAAGACAGTACTGCATATTTATTAGTTTGATAGGAAAACAGCTTTCATAATTTTTAGGCTGTTTCTTTACTAATTTAATCTTGACAATATAAAGAGTCAAGCTACTGAACAAAAGTTTTCTGGCAAGCGCTTTCACAGTAGCAAGCCAAATTCAGCATTATATAAATCCAATTAAGCTCAGTGAGTACTACCAGGAATGCTTTTGGCTCTGCATCATTCCTAAGCACCGTTTATACAAAGTTGTCATTCATTCCTTGAGATGACAAGACAGGCGGGTGTTTCAGCTGGCTAGGTGGCTATTAGGTTTTACTATTGCCTGATTCAGTTTAAGTTCTTCTTTCTAACTGGCATGGTTTTTGAGAGCTTCCAGACAATATATATTTAATATATTTATATTTAATATATATTTAATTCACAGCCTGATCATTTGTAACATCTGCAGATTTTTAAAATGCTGTTTGATTCATTTGCCACACTACTGTTCTGCTGTGCAAGAGAAACACTACAGTGATTGAATACAACTATAAATCCAATGCAGCAAAGAAAATTTGGAAGCAAACAGTAAAATAAGCATACCCTGAGTAGGACATGCCTATTTACTATTATTTCAAAGATTCCATTAAAGATACTCTACTTTACAACTGATTTCTTCAATCTATATTGTATTCCTAAAAGACTTTACAAATCCAACATCTATTCGAGATACTACCAATCATCAGTAACCACTGCTACTGACACTGCAGCAATTCCCTATAGTGCCCGTTATTTAATAAGCCACTGTGATATACACTATGCAAACTCATAGAAGACTTCTGCTTTCTCTTGTATATGATGAAAACCATCACTATGAAAGGTTCCCCTGGTATTTTCAGGTCCTCTGATTCTACAAGTTAATTCCATAGGTTAATGGTGGATGCACACACAATATATTCAGACAGAGTGCAAGCTGACTGCTTGGTTACAGTAGACAGGTAGTATTTTAAACACATCTGAGTGGTTTAGGACCCTGAGACCAACTATTTTCTGACAGGTAGAAGTCTGATCCTTACTCAGTTATGTATTTTCCAACACTTATGCTTTCAGAAAGACAAATGCACTCTGTTACATATATTAAGTTTATACAAGTTTCAGGAATTTTTTGCCCCACAAAATTATGAACAGCCTCAGCCAAACAATTTAAGTAGTCCATATAACTTCATAGAATCACAGAATGGCTTGGGTTGGAAGGGACCTTAAAGACCATCGAGATCCAACCCCCCTGCCATGGGCAAAGATGCCACCCACTAGATCAGCTTGTGCAGAGCTCCATCAAACCTGGCCTTGAAACACTTCCAGGGATGGGGTAAATTTCAGAGGGATTACTCAGAGGCTTAAAGCCAAAACCTTGCATAAGCACCTAAGGAAGAAAATGTTCAGGAGGTCTTTAAAGTCATGCTTTCAATTAGTAATTCACTGTGAATAACTCACTCTTGATTAATAATACTGTTATTCATCCCTGCTCATTTAAATTAAAACCATACCCCTTGAACTAACCTTACTGTGCAGATTTTAAAAATCTGTAACTGACTTTTCAAACTTCAAAAAGACAAAATCCATCTGCTCTAAAAAGCAGTAGCTAAAGTGCATGTTAAATAACAAAGGACTGCCCATAACCACTAGGGTTCCTTGAAAAAAAAACACACCAATTCTAGCAGCTGACTTAGTGCTTTAGTGAAGCTTCGGCACTGATCTTCAAAAGCAAATCATTACTTAATGTGTTCAGGCATACAAATACATAACTTTAAAATAGCTGGAGGTAATTTACTTGAATTCTTTGTATAGTCTGAATTAATTTTATTATTACTGAACTCTACTGCATTTCGACTGAATCAACATCGAAAAGATAAAGCAGCCTTATAAAGCTCCACTAAACAGAATGTTACAAAACTTTTTCAGGTACTATCTCTCTTCATTTTGTGACTTCCCTAAAGCCTCTGCTCTTATTCAGATACACAATTTCAATTTTTCTTTTTTCTTCCTATTTTTTATTTAATGAACAGTGATCATCATGAAATATCTTATATAAACAGAAAAGGCTGTAATCAGCTTTCAAAGGTGATTAGAGTTGGGGCTTATACTAGAAAAGGTAGACGCGTTAAACGAAGCTCTCAAAAACATACAATAAAAAGAGCACATACGCTACAAGCAGACTATTCTGCAGCCTAAACAGCTAACAGAAAACTAAAGGAAGAAACCAGATTTGTTTATAGGGCTGGCATGGTGGTTTTTCCTGGATTCCATATTTGGTTTTGAACTAAATGAAATCTACGAGCAGAAATTTGTCAACAAGACGATCTTGTTAACAAGAAAAAGGAAGCCAAGCTCTGAAAACTAAATAGTTAAAAATCTACTGTAAAAATTATTCCACCAGTACCTTCTTATTTCAGATCTACTGATTTTATTTTCCACTTGCAATTTTCACTGTTTCAGAGGAACAGCAGATTCCAAAGGTAAGACAAGTTTAATAAATTCTACAAGTACAGAAATTCAATTATATATATATGCATAGAAAATTTCAGCCATCTCTATTTTGCATTAAAAGGCACAAACCAAAGCAAATTAGACAGAGCCTAAAATTCTGAGTTTATTTCACAAATAAATACAAACGATTCTGCCTGAAACAATACTTTTAATTTTGTTTTTCTCAAGTCAGCTTTTTCCTAAGCTACAAAAAACATACACATTAACAAAGCTCTTGAACATGGCAATATTTTTTTTTCACATTTCTAATGCTAAACCAGAGGTTGTTTACTTTGAATTTAAAATTAACTTTGTTAAAATTTTTCTAACACTGGTAACATTAAAGAATTTTCACAGTTCTCAAAGATAGAGAAAAAAAAGAAAAAGTTGAATTACCTCAGCATCTCTGAATAAAGTACAAACACCAAAAAGATCAGAGGAGATCTCACAGCACTGACTGGCAGTGCTGAGCAGTAACAGAAAGGATGCTGAAATAACATACTAGTTGGATACTATAGATGGGTAAAGAGTGGAGGAATGGAGCTGCATAACTGTTCACAAGGGCTGTAGGATTCCACACCCAGAATCAGGTACTGTGCAAAAAACAAGCCACAAGCCCAGCAGGCCAGTGGCTTCACTAGCAAGAAGTACAGTGCAGTAAGAGTGGAACTATGAAGAGAAACAGCTCTGATGCAAAGATGAAATCACTTCTCTTTCAGGGATTTTACTTCAGACTAGCTACAGGTTGCTTTTATGGACTGAGAGCCCATGCATGGTTAGAACACTCTGGGGGCATTCCAGGAGCACATCTTCTGCAAGTAGCCTAGTCCATGTGCTCTGATCTTGCTCTGTGTTGGGAAAAAAAATGCAGCTAATATGCATGATCAAAAGAATTGCTTCTTCGCAATTCAAAGGAAAATATTGAAGACAATTAACTGCATGTGCCTTTAGCCAGTTTTAACTATGAAATAAAATGCTTTAATGAAAAACCTCTATCAACCTTGGCTATAGTAATGCTGACTTGGTAAAGTCCCTAAATTCTGTCTGGGGCAGTGAAAAAGCATATTTGTCAAGTACAACAGTAAATATTGAAGGAAACACCTGTAAAACTCTCAGCAAAGTGGGGCTCCAATCCTTGCTGATCTCTGTATTATCATAGTAGCACACTGGGATTGTCAGCTAATGTTCCCTGCATCAGCTGGATTCTTTTTTCCAGATCACTTCTAGAAATACTGATATGAACATTTGGGAGAGGACTTGCTGCATGTCTTACTGGTAAGAAACAGCTGCACATGTACTATAATGGCTCCTATGATTCACAGTGGTATGCGTAAGAAAGAAAACAAACTCTCTAACTAAAGAACTTGCATACAGGAAAGGGAGAAGTGGATATAAGGGAATTTGGCACACAAGCAGCTACCTAAACACTAAGAAGATAACTAGAACACAGGAGTACAAGTAAATTTCTTTGAAACAAAGAAATTAACCTGTCCTGATATAAAGGCAGTTGGAAGTAAAATCTAGCACTTAAGGCGTTAGAGAACTTCTAGAGACATCATAGTAAAAATAAACCAAACCAATTCCTCTTTAAAACAAACAAACAAACAAACAAAAAACTACTCAGAATGAGATGGATTCTGTGTTTCTTCATAGCATTACTAAAGAAAAGACCCTGTGTATTAAAACCCAAGAATCAACTCAGGCTTTTAAGATAAAGCTAAGTACTAGAAAAGTCAGATTCAGGTAACAGTAGCTGATGAGTTTATGCTGAAATAAGAACCTTTCCATAATACAAAGAAAATTAAACCTTTAAATGAAAAAGGAAAGAAGGAATTCAACATAATTAGAAAACTATGATAATGGTTGAGATACTGCCTGTCATGCAAAAACAGAACAAAACAAAACAGAAACCCAGCAAACAACTCTTTAGAACAAGAGGAGAGATGCTCAGGCAATTAATCTAATGAAGAGCTTGCAATAAAAATGCTATAGGGAAATACTTTGGAAACATCAGATCTACAGATTATTAGCTCTAAGTCACCATGCTTGTCACTTAGATAAGGATATTAAGAAGGTAGCTAATTAATTTACTGGATTAATTTAAAATTATGTTGGGAAAAAGATCAAAAACACTGGAAATATACCAAGAAAAAAAAATTATATGTTGTACCAGCCTTCAAAAAAGTAAATAGAGCTTCATCTCTTAGTAGAATAAGGTAGATACTAAGAAGATACCAGGAGAAAAAGCTCTTTTTTTTTTTTTTTTTTAATGAGATCTAAAAAAAATTACAAAATGGGTCTGTGAAGCCCTGATGATAAGAAAATCCCTGACTTTTGAGATTGTGGCAGAGTTAATAGCAAGAATAGAGTAGTGTCTATATGAAATATTTGAAGTTTTAAAGGCAAAATTATCATAAAAGCTTTTAAATATAATAATAATGCCTCACAGATGGTATGCTGAATAAGAGAATTTATTGCACTGAAAACAAGTGTCTGGCAACTTTAAACGTAGACTGATATTTGTTTTGAAATTAAATGCAAAAATGATGATCTGCTAGGAGATATATTAAAATAAATGAGAACAGAATATAATACTAAGTAACCTCCAGAGACTTAAGAATTGACCAGAGGCTGGTTGGATGAGGCACAAGAATTCTAGTTAGAAAGATACCATTCAGTGGGTAAAAGACATGAGGGAAGCGATGGAAAGAGGGAAGGAAAGGAACAACAGAACACAAGTGAGAGAGCAAATGCTCATTAAAACCTTTAATATCAAAGAGCAAGAGACATTTTAGCGCACTATATGGATTTAGTATAACGGCTAGAAATTAAGAGTCAATATAGACATAAGATGTAATGCATTCTGGAATAAAATCCTAGGAGACGTGCCATAAAGGTGTACTGGAACACACTTCAGATTTCTGATAAATGACTTCCTGGACTCAGAAGTAAATCGCTAAAATAACATTATCATCTCTGGTGATGTATAAATGGCTAAACCTCTGCCCATTTAAACAGTATTTATGGACTAAGACTCTGACCTACATATGATCTTAATTTAAGGAATTTAACTTTCTTTGTCCTTTTCTGAACCCACACTAATACGAGCTGCAGTTTTTTCAGACTCAGCTCCTTCAACCAGCCAGTTCTTTGGGGCCTACCTGTCTCAGCTCCAAGAACACATTTTTCAGTTTAAGCTTCTGTCTTTATTTCCAAGAGGTATGCAACCTTCCAGAAGGGAAGATGGAATCTTATTCCGTGTATTGCATAACCTTTGTCAGCGAGGACAGCTGGTAAAAAGGAAAACTCTTCTTCCACAAAGACATTGCCTCTACCATTCTCCATCCACTACAGTCTTGGGCTTGAGCCAGTCAATGCTTTAAACTTTCAATCACCAAAGGAAATTTTGATGTTCACTTCTGAACTCCCAGCAAAAAGAATTCTAGAGAAGCTTGCAGAGGTTCTTTCTCTAAAATAAATGGGATGTTGTGTGCCTTTTTTTTCCTGTGCCTTAAAGTGTACTCCACTGTCTTTCATTCAAGAAACTCCAGCAGACTTTTTTTTTTTTTTTTTTTTCAGAGGAGAGCAAGTGAATGGCTGGTGTTCCTAGTACCACTGCTCCCAAACTCCTGAAGAAGAGTATAAGATGGTGTACTGGGAAGAAAGATGAGAGAGACTGGTAACATAAAGCTTGGAAAAGCAATAGAGGTCACTTTATAGGAAAACGTTTTAAACAGAATGACGAAGTTTTACTTGATTAATTCTGTCTAAATTTAAATTGGAACAGGAAATCTGGTAACCAAGCAGAATGGATGAAAGCTAAGCTAGCAGTAAGGTGAATTAATTTTGTTTACACACCCAAAAAAGTCCCATTATGTGGATGAGATCGAGATCTTAACTGCGGATTAGGGAAATCAGTTTTGTTGTTTGCTGCTTTATGAGACAGGAAAGAGAAGAACAAAGATAGGTACAAGGTCCACTGAGAAGAGCAAAAATATCCACCTTAGAAAAAAAAGAAAAAGGGAAATGTGAAACAAGAACAAATAAAAGGCAAAGTTATGTTCCACTGCACTGCTGCCAGCAGGAAACACATTTATAATTTCTTATGCTTCAAACAATTCAGGAAAGAATGTAAGATTTTAAATAGGGAAGAGAAAACAGTGCTAGAGATATTAAGCAGGTCTTTAACAGTTTGCAACACAACAAAAGAGAAATTTTAACACTAATATGCAGCTGCTACTAGAATCTGACTGGTCTTCCATAGAGACCAGGAATAACACCCTGGGGTGAAATGGTATCACTGTCTCAAAGAGTTCCTCCATACAAGACATGGCCTGTTACATTTCTAAAACTTCTTTTGTGAGCTCATTTTCAGGAATGAAAGCCGCACATTTCAAAGCATCTCTAATAACTGTTAAAGAACCTAAACCTTTCTTGGCGTAAGTACCAATATAAGAATATAAGAAGTTAAAATCCCTGAAGAAATGCATTTGCGTATTTACAGGTACTACCCTCGAAAATCATAACAGCTGCCTGTTTGACGAAGTAATACCATAAAAGATTTCTCAGTTTCTAGAGACAAATTTAGACAATCTTCTATCTAACTGAAAAAAAGATTTGCTCATTAACATCTCATAATGATAGTATCTTCTTACAATGTGAGTTTAATTGCTATAATGTTAAGATAATTTAATGCTAAGAACTTACTGAGGGCTTATGATCATAAATAATTAGTCTTGACAAAGTCAGGAAGTTTGGGTAAACCCTGGAAGACCTCAGGCTATTTTTAAGTTTTGCTTTCTTTTCCTTCTTTTAATTTCCCCTTCTCTTTTCAGGGTTACTTTTTTGAGAAAAATTTGCACAAAGCATTACCTTGTTCTACACAAATGCATCTCACTGAAGATTCAGACTTAATGTGTCCCTAATACATTTTCTCATTAAGGAGACTAACTAATCTTCCATTTAATTCTCAAAATAATAAGCAGAAACAGGTTAGCAACTAGAGTAAAATTTTTATACCAGTTTATCAGCAACACTAAAACTATCTGTCTGGGAAGATGTTAGAAGGCTTTGTGGCCTCCTCCTTGTGGCAGAGGAAGGGGGTACATAACTCATGGCTTCTTGGACAAAATCTTAGAACCCATGATAACGTAAAGATATGTGGAAAACAATTCAGAAGTAGGCACATACGTAAGATTCTTGCCTTTGGAAAAAGATCTCTTTCAGTTATTCTCCTTGGCACTGGAAATCCTAGCCTCCATTATAATAGCCATTGCTACCAGCAAAACAAATCCAAAAACTAGCAGTAAAAACTATTGGCACGGTTTCAGAAATGTTTAAAAGTTTTGTTGTTACAACACAGTTGCCATGTTTTGTTCATTGGAAGTTCAGTGTTCTCCTGCTCTTTATTCAATACACTTCTCTTCCTTTTTGTTCATCTTTGCTTTTTAGAGCACGTTAGTCTACACACACCTGCAGCGTACAAGTGAAGGAGGAAACACAGTACGAGAAAAGTGCTGCATCAAATAACAATCAGTTGGAAAGTGATGAACCAGAGCAAGTCCATAATACTTGAATATTCCAGTTCAAAACAGCACATGTCAACAGTACAAGTCAAAATGCCAGTATATTCAATAAATCAGCAGTGTAGAAAAACTTTTTTTAAGAATCCATGAGCATTAACTATTACACTTTGTGAAACACATTTAAAAAAGCCTTGTTTTTCTTTCTTTACTGTTAATAAACAAGTCATTCTACCCAGTGTCAGCTGTATCCAGTTAGTTATTACTTGATTAGTTCACATGAAAGTGGAGAAGGAAAACATTCACAGGGATCTTGATGAACACTATGGGATGATTCCTACCATGTTGCTCTGAGATTGTGTAGCCCCATACATAGTGATGCCATTTGATGGTCCTGCTAATTGGGGTGTATCTGGTTGTATAAATCCTCTTCTGTCAATTAAACTATGGAATAATCAAAATAAAGAAAAAAAGAATTAGAAATATTTCAGATCAATAACTCTGCAATTAAAGAAAAAAATAATAGCACACAACAAACCTTAACGCACTACCAATAACTTCCAATGTCCCTTTTAATCAACTGAAGAAGTGTAAGACTTCATTTCTACTCAACATCAAGGTTAGTACTTCCCTGCAATATTACTCTCCATATAGTTATAATGTGCTGCTACTCCTCTGGAGGTTTATCAGGGACAAAAAAATTTAAAAGCTGACCAGCAGGTACTATGAAAACATGCATTTTAAACCACAGGTGTGAAAACAAATTACAAATTACAAATCTCATTACTGCATTTTGATTCAGAATCTACTTTAAAGTTTGTTTTTTTTTAAAAAAAATTATTATTCTGTTCCTAAACCTCAAAATTAAAGCTCAAGTACAAAAATACTGATTTCTTAACAGCTAATTAACCACAACATTTAGAAAGAAAGAAAGAGGAACTTTTGTTCAGACAACTTACTTGCCAGGTGCTTCATGACAGCTATCTAACACTGCTCATAGTGCTCCACTATTCTTATCAAAGTGATGTACTCATAAGAAATTTGAAGAAAACGAAGAGGGTTTGTGGAGAAATTAATAGAAAGAAGTAAGAATCTATGTAAGATTATAAAAAAAACAATGAATGGAATCACCTGATGTAGCTAAAATTCCACATACAATTTTTCCCTCAGTTTGAAAACTGTAAGAGTTACTATGGTTTTGACATTTAATAATTATATAAAAAGCTGAATGTTCAGACACTAGTACTGTGTTATACGTGTGGATTAGCTCATATCACTTCTACTCAAAACAAAAACTTTTCAGAACTTTTTTTTGTTTATGCTTCAATTCAAAGATGTTTTAATTAAATATAATTTCAATTATAGTTCCATACATTTTTAACTCATAAATGACAATGTTATTTTCCTGTGTCATGAACAGTGTTGCTTTCCATCTGGAAAACTGCAAGCTTCAGAAATCAAGAATGCTGTAAAATTTTAACACACACACGCCAAGAAAAAGAAAAAAGGAATATCCCTTTTTAACCCAGGATAACAAATTTTAACTGGAGGTTTAATCCTTCCTGTTACTAAAACATAAAGTGTGTTTTAAGACATTCTTGTTGTAAGAGCTAAAGTCAGCATAGAATTGGTTTTATTTGCTGATTTATAGAACCTCTAAATCCCCTCTAGGTCAAGATAGCCTCAATTTTAAAAGATAAGAACAGGACGTACAGAAAAATCTAAGGCGTTTCTCCTCTCCAAAGCCAATGATGTATCCACCACTCAAAAAACAATTTAAGCTCTTGTCATGAAGCTCTGCAGAACACGTTTTTAATGTACACTCAAAACACTTAGAAATCCATCTGAAATTAAAATCTGTCTTGTGGAAAGCACTCCTTCCAAAATCAGATGCTTGAAAAAAGTGTGTTATTATATTAGATCACTAGTTAGACCTATGTTGACAGCTATGAATCAAATTAAGATTTCAAAGTTACTGTTGAGAACTTGTAAAACGCACTCTGAATTTGCTAGCATGTGTTTCTGTTGAGAAACATGATATTTAAAGGAAGTGAGGGAATTTTAAACCATTATCTCAATTTGCAATCCATTTTCAAAGGTACTTGAACCTTTTGCATTTTAAGCTGCAATCACTAATAAGCTATCTTACAGTTATTTAAGAAAAAAAAAAACAAAACAACTTGAATATGTAGTGATTTAGTGATTTGGCATGCACCTGAGATTAAATACTTCAGAGTGATCTCGTACACAAGTGGAAGATTAGATTCTTTGCTAGATTTCAAATCAGGAAGGAGCAAGAGCCAAGAAAAAAGTAAGGCTATAACTTTTGTTTTGAAGTAAAAAAAAATTTATAGTCACAAAATATCTCCCTGCAGAAACTCTATGTTTACTTTATCATCTAAAAGAAATTATATTAGTATATGAAATTTAGGAAAAAAATGCACAACCTCTGTAAAAACACAGGAGCCAGTGCCACTCTGGTTTATTGTGTGTGGTAATTGTATCAGTCAAAGCAGTTATTTCAAGCAGTAAGAAACATTATATACTTTTAATAACTATCTCCATGTGAAGTTAAAAGGATTTGAAGCAAGGCCTTGAGTTTTTATGTCACATAATTCTATGAAAAGCAAAAAAGCAGGAATAAAGGGTTGGCTTCTGACACCATCCCCAGAGGCAGGAAGCAGAGGCAGGGTTACTCTTTACAGGGATTACTGCGTTAACACAGTACGAGGAAATCATATCTCAGGTATCTATCTCCTTAGGAAAAGATGCCAGCCTCTCCTGCTGACCTCCTGCTGCTCTGTGGAAGAATCTCTGGTATTCACAAGAGCAAAGACAGAAATCCCACTTCCAGTGAAGCACCTTTGCCTCTGCCATTTCCTCTTTCTTTCTCAATAGTACAGACTCATACCTACATTATTCCAGACAAAACAAACCAGCTTCAACAGACGAGTACTATCACAAAAATAATCTATAAAATGAAAGCCATTTTCTACAGAGGAACTAGGCCTCTGCTGTACACTTATTAGATGAGCTATCTAATCACTGGGCACTGAAGTAAGAAGAAAAAGTTGTGTCTTTCCTGATGCCAGTGTTTTTTTCCTCTAGTGTTAACTGTCTTATATTTAATTCAAGATGAAAAAAAAAACACACATAAAAACATATGCAACCTTGACTGTACAAATGTTTTGGATCTGTAAAGTGAAAAATATATGCAGCAGAAAAGAACCGGTAAGCTTTCTGTGGAATTTCTGTGGAATTTGGTTTAAGAGAACCAAAATCATCTTGGTGTATAAATGTTAAGAGTAGTACTAATAAAAAATATTGTACATTTAAATAAAGGAGTTCTGAGTGAAAAGGCAATAAGAACAATTATCAAACTAGTTGTAGAATCAAGGTTCCAATGTATCGCTCTGTTAGATCCATGTCACATTTGTTAGATATATACAAGTCTAATTAACTTTCAATAGCCCATCATGCAACATCTAATTATTACATTTTTTTTTTTTATTGCCAGCAGTTACTAACTGCAGTGGCAAAGGTTCAAAGAAGAAGTTTATTTTAATTTCAGACATCAACCTTAAATCCACATATTTTACAGGATCTGATCACTAACTTAGTCTAACCACAGTTTACTGTCTCTTTAATACTGAAGAACAGATTTACTTTACACTTCTAACCGACAGTAAAACAAAACATTATTTTAGTTGAGTAAAGTCAAGAAGTCTGAAAGAATATTTTTGTATTGATCATCATGTCTTCATTTACACTAACAATATTTTTGATACTCTTACCTTGGAGAGAGGGGCCCACAGAGTGCAGCACAGCAATTAGTAAAGATGTTGCCATAACTGTATGGATTATAGTTTTCTTTACCTCTTTTATTTGACCATGATCCTTTAATCTGAAGAGATATGAACAAGACGCATCACATATAATACAATATGGAAAATGACAGAGGCAATTTAAGGGTTACCAAAGCAGCAGCATGCTGCTTACATCAGAGGCAGACCAGAGAAAACCCATGATTACACTTTCCTAACAGCTTTGGACTGTTATGAAAGCTGAAACCTAAAATCTTACAAGCAAGCACAGGCTTTACCTCAATAGATTTAGACAGCCCAAAATCTCAAAGGACCAATATACTCACAGCAGGAATTTCAGCATCTGAACATGTTTTGCATAATGGTCTAAGCTTAATTTTACAAATATTACAGCCTGTTCTACAGAAGAGGTTTGACTGCAACATACCATTATAGCCAGCAATAGAGCACTTGTTTCCCATACCCTTGGGTAACTTCTCAAGCTGTCCAATACCACACAACATCATTTGCTCCTACAGCCCACAAATGGTTCTAAAATATTATGGAGTAATTGCAGTCATTACTGCCTTTTAGTCCATACTATGCCTTCTTTTAGACAATCTTACTTTTCTGTTTGTGAGGTGCTTGAGAGCCTGGGTAATATACCTTACGGTATTCAGCTGGAAATGTGTGGCTTAAATGAAGTTACAGAGGAGTTTACTTGAAATTCAGACATATTACACTGCTACAGTTCCCTACTCTGACTTTCAACAGTCCATAAGAAATTTGAGAGCTCCTTGGTTGGATACCTGATACAGAGGTACAATTCATTCCTTGCCTGCTTGCTAAGTTTTTCCTGGTTGACTGGTATTTTTTTCTAGTTTATAATTGTAACTGTGAACTTAAAATAATAAAAAACCACAGATTTGACAGTCCCAAAGATGCTACTTCTACATTCAAAAAATACCTATGAGAAAAGTACAACAAATTACACTAATTTTAAATTTACAGTAATTTGTTAGATTATTTGCTCAGTTCCAACATGCTTTCTAACATTAGCTAACTAGCTTTATTTCCTTCTTTCATCCATTTCCTATCTCACCTGTTAGTAAAGGAAAGACATATCAAGCCTCCACACATAGTTAAATATAATTTCACACTAAAACAACAGAAACCTATGTGCAAAATAGGACAACTGTAGAAATGAGAAAGTTGACCTTTGAATTAATTACATACTCCTTACTAGAGGTTTTAGATCTTAGAGTGACAAAGAATTTCAAACGAAAAATATGATAAAAGATGAAATTTTAGAAAATGTTGAATTCTCAAAATTAAAGTAAGTGATTTTTGAGTCAAATGGTATTTAGGACTCCAGGTAAAGAAAAATGCTGAAAATTTAGTAGTTTTCTACTGAACTGAAGCATATGAAATATACTCATTTCTTTATCTTCTCTTTTCTGTACTACATTTCCTATTTCAAGGTACAGGTCCTGGGGGTGTACATCATAATGGACACACTGTGTAACCACTACGTCTTCAAGCCACAACTACAGAACATAAGAGCTCTTCTCATATTTTGAATCAAGCATGACCAGGTTACTTCCTTCTTTACTAGTCAGTCATTCTCAAAACTATGCACCTATGAGTGGAGCGCTCTAAGAATTATGGAGAAAAACTGCATATGATTAAAATTAGAGATCTTCTCATCACTACAATATAGAAACATGTATGTAGAAATATACTATGAACTTACATCTTCATTTGTTGTTTGATTGGAGCTGATCAAATACGTGTGAAAACCTGAGAGGCCTACAATGGACCATACAGAGAAAAAACACACCACCGCTTCCAACACAGTAATTGAAAGTCAAGGAAATATATGCAAATGCAAATGCAAAAAAAAAAAAAAAAAAGATATTATATCCAATAACAAGCAGTTACAATCACAAAGTTCAGGGTAGTCAACTTCTAGTCCCCAGCTGTTTTCGAGATCTTTAGGGCACTTCAAAGGGGTCAGCAAAAGCCAGACTCAGAAAAGCAAACCTATTGTCAGTGCTTCAGTGCACAGACCACTGTGCACCACTGACAGCAGCAAATGTTTAAGGATCTGCACACTGAAAAAGGACAAACTACTGAGTGGCTCTGATCTCAACTGCTGAAATTCAAACTTACACGTTCATTCTGTAAATGTCATCACACTTCTTTTAAGATAGGTACATATGGGTACGTATGTTCTCATAAAATACGAAGTCAGAAAACTGCGTCCCAGTTTTATTTATCTAACTGTCCTGTCTTTCTTCTGTTACTGTGATTAAGATGCAAAACATGATGCTAACACTAGCATCAAAGTGCATTAGTCCAACTAAAATACAAAATTCACTTGCTCTCTCAACCCCCCCTGGATGTATAACAACTGAATACATTCTACTCTATAACTGTGGGGGTGTCCAAATGGCCCAGCCTTGGCAAATAGCCAGGACAACTGTTAAGCTTGTGAGCATAAACAAAATCACAGAATGGTTTGGGTTGGAAGGGACCTTAAAGACCATTTAATTATAACCCCCTGCCGTGGGCAGGGATACCTCCCACCAGCCCAGGTTGCCCAAAGTCTCATCCAGCCTGGCCTTGAACACCTCCAGGCATGGGGCATCCACAGCTTCTCTGGGCAGCATGTGCCAGGGCCTCACCACCCTCTGAGTGAAGAATTTCTTCCTTGTATCTACTCTCGACCTACCCTCCCCTTCAGTCTAAAATATCTACCCCCTGTCCTACTACTACAGGCCCTAGTAAAAAGTCTGACATTCTTGTAGGCCCCAATTTAACTTTTGAAAGGCTGGAATAAGGTCTCTCAGAGCCCTTCCTTCTTTAGGATGAACAACTCCAACTCTCTCAGCCTTAGTTAGGTTAGGCTTAAATACTTGAGGTAGGCTTGAATACTCAGAACTGTACAGTATTTGTCCAGAACTGATAGACTGGGAACCCGACTATTGATCACTGGCTAATTATATGCCATCAGTGAATCACTAAGCTGCTTCAACCCTGGTTTGGTTTAAACTCCATGAACTGAACGTTTTTTCAATGCAAGAGTAACCTTTACCTTTCCTAATTTCTCCCAGTGGGAACAATGCAAATGAAAAGCACAGAATTACCTTCCTAAATTTAGTATAAAAGTTAAAAAGAAAAAACAAGCCATGCTATTAGATTGTCTGTTTTTCATCTTGCATCTGTTACTCCTTTTATTTGCTTTTAAACTGCTTCTGTTTTCACTCCTTATAAACTGCATAACCTGAATGCCACAAAGAAGTAACTACATTTTAATAGATTGTTATACTAAGAAAGTCAGTCAGCACCCAGTGTTGCATACTTACTACAGTTTATATAATTCCTTTAACTCTAAAGGAGTCATCATCTTAACAGTAAGATAACAAAGTAGCTTCTAAACTTCATATACTCAGGCAAAAAGAGCAAATTTCTATGGAAGGTTTTATAGACTGTTTCCTTCTTGCTTTTTTTTTATCATTATTATTTTTTATTTTTATTTAGTTTCATTTACCTACAATAGACATGAACACAGAATACATTTGCTTCTAGAATGCTATTTTCTGCAACCCTTAAATAGTGAACTTTTTTAGGGAGCATGAATCAAAAGCAGAAAAGGTTTTGGTTGCTAGAAAAATTGATAGAATAAATCAGTTAGAACAAGACAATGGGAAAAGAATGAGATAAAAATAATCTGTACACTAACTGTATGCTAACCTTTAAAGAAGCCAGTTTCCAAGACAACAGTAATTCAAAATATTCCAGAACAAGGACACAGCCTTAAAAGATACAAATAACATTCTTACCACTGAAGCTATCAACAGAAGAGAAATATGACAGATCCTCACCATTATACAGAGACACAGGATGGAAAATACATGGATGGACATAATTGCAATAAAATATCCTAATACTAGTTAACAGTGAAGAGTCTTGTACTGAATGTCTGCTCTGACCTAATGAATTGGGAAACACATGAATTGCCTGTATAATTTTAAAGTGGTTTAAAAAACAGAAAAGAGCTGTTTGCTTTATGACCCAATCTGTTTCAACAGCAGCCAAATGACCAAAGTGCACTGCTGAGCAGCATGTTCTGACTGCTCTGTCATCTCCTCCTCAAACCATGTGGAGAGTCAAACCATCACAAGCTAGCAAATTACTCTCAGTTGGCTGTGCAACTGCCATAGCTTAAAGCAAGGAGAATAGCTGAGAAAGGCTAAGGAAGCAGATTGCTGTTAGCAGGCAGTTCAGAAAGTGTAAAAAAGCCCCCCAAAATTGGACACAATACAAGTCCAACTAATTGGGCTTCGAGAGGGTAGAAATTGTAAGGACTGCTCAGTAGAATCTACACACCAAGACCAAGAGGATGAATCACTTGGTCAGAAGAGGAAGCTGAGAGGGAGAGATGCTCTCTGCAGCCTCATCAGAAGAATGAGCACACCAGTAACAACATATTTTGTGCCAGGATTACACTCCAGAGGGTCAAATTACAAAAGTTAGTCTCCTACTGACAGAGAAGGGAATTTATCAGACTTCTTTTTGGATCTCAGTTTGAGGAACTGGAAGATGCACTTAGTCACATTGTCTAAACTTTTGGGCAGACCTGTGCGGTGCCAGGAGTTGGACTTGGTGATCCTTATGGGTCCCTTCCAACTCGGGATATTCTATGATTCTATGATCACTAGAGCGGGTGGTTTTATGTTAGCTTAGCATGACTAAGTCTGTTAAATTAAAAAGCAATACAAAAAAAAACCAACAATATTCTCAATATAAAGCATAATATGGTATCTTGCACAGGCTTTTTAGCAATACAGACATGCAATGTTCTCCGTGTCTGAATGAACTGATGCAACATTCCCAATACCATTCAGACAATTTAATTTTTTACTGCTCTGAATTGTAACCAAACTATTAAATTGTCCAACGTGTCACTATCAAACCAGGCCATTTCAACAAGATTCACTACAGAGCCTGTCAAATTGGCACATCCCAATGCAAATTATGAACAAGCAGCCTATTGTTCCTGTACAAGGGTTCTCAAATGCGTAGTCAATTACCTTTTGATTTAAGGACAATTGAAAGCTATTCTTGTTTGAACAACATCTGAAAGAATAATCTTTTGTAAGAAGTAATTGTAACAGTTTTATTTGGAAGCTACTGTTGTACTACTTAGAATGGTTTGTTTGTGGTTTGTAAAATTATTTGCACACTAAGAAAATTTAAACACTGGTTTAGCTAAAAAGGAAGTTCGCAGCTCATTGGCTCTACCTAACAAACACACATTAAAGAAAATCGTATCTATAGAATTTGTAGAATTTGATACTTGGAAAATCTACCTGGAAAGAGTGGTTCACCTTTATATACTGCTAGAAATGACTGAACAAACAGGAAGGGAGTTTCTTTCCACCTACTGTCAAAAAGAGAAAAGTTTATGATGCGCAGAGTCCAGAAGATGTTTTCTTGGCAGAAGTACAGAAAAGAATTATTTTTATAATAGCTTTGTGAGAGGTGCAAACTGCCTATTCTGACATAAACCATTCAAAACATATCCGTAAGTGTGAAGGTTACAGTCTGTACAGAAATGTAAGGAAGAAATTAAGGAGAATTTGTCAGCTTCCCATTTTTCTGTTATATTAGCTGCTTTCAGGTAGGGTGGTCAGGAAGATCCTTTTCCATTCTCACTCAGTGGAAAATATACAAAAAGCTCCCGTGAAATGATAAATAGAACACTGGGCATTTAGAGAATAGTAGTGCCCCAGTACGCTTGTGCTTACTTCTATGTAACTTAACAGAAGTTAACACTTGAAAGTGACTTCCCTAAAAACAGTAAATCAATGTAAAAATACTTCTAGTAACTGAACTCTTCAGACACAGTTATTTCACAATCTACTTTTTCTATTCTGATAAGAATCAGCCATCTCAGATATTTTTTATTGTAAGAGCAGAAGAATCTTTTAATAATTCAAATGAAACCATAGAATGGACATAATGTGAAATATATTAATGAATTCCACCACAAATACTGGAACGTATTTCCCTCACACACGAAAACTACAGACCTTTGTTATGGGTACTGCTTACAAAAGACGATGAATAAGAAAAACCCAGACTAGTCGCTTTCCTACTTCTAACATGTGGTGAGAAATCCTGTTGTGCAAGAAGTGATGAAATCATTAATTGATAAAATCCCAAATGTACATATCCAACAGCAACAACAAAACAAAAACACATCTCAGATATTACATTACAATAAGATCTAAAAGGTGTTTCAATGAAAGGATATCTTGCAGGACTGTCCTTGAGGGCATTGAGGAACCCTGTTTGTTGAGAACCTGTAGGAACAGAACCCAAATTACCAACTCAGTAAGAAATTGGACTACAGGCTGTTTTCACCATAGTGCATACACAGTATTTGAAGAGCAACTGAATAATCGTAGTATAGAGTTTACTAATGTGAATCTGAGATTATGTTATTCAGCAGCAACAAATCAGAAAAAAAAAAACAACTTGTGCATGTTATCAGGTCTAACACCTGCAGAATATTTTCTCAGTAGTACCAATTTGATGCACACATACTTTCCTTTGAACAAGACTTCTGATTATCCTTGATCTTTTTAGACTTAATATTGAAACAAAAAAATGTAAGCTATTTCTTTTATTTTGGAATATCAGTTTTCAAAAGCAGCCTCTTGACTTGGAAAATTTGCACCAAAAACCCAGATTCTCAGTTTTTGCTCCTTTATTCTGGGAACAGCACAAATTCTCCAGACTATAATTCTGCTCCCACTACACCTGTGTAGAAGTTTCTTTTATTTCCTCCCCTCCTTTAGTAGCTGCTAATTGCCTCTGGAAAATAAAAGATATCTAGCAGCTGAAAAGAACTCCAGAAGAGCATGCTCCAATGATCTGGAGATGGAGAGTTCAGTTCCACAACCATGAGATATTTATCAAAAAGGGCAATTTGACTGCTGGCTGATATATATATGCGGCAAGTGAATTTGTAGAAATTGACTCAGTGTCACATAAGACTCATACTTGTTGCATTTTACTATACAATTAAAATTATATAAATGCATCAAGTTGAAAGCATTTCCCCTTAGCTAAATCCATCTGAAGGTTTGTCTGGGGAGAGAAGAATCCTGATTAATCAAGATGCCTTTCAAACAAAAGAGAAAAGTGTGTATATCCTGATATCTGACCTGTGCAGTCAATTTTACTATTTATCATTAAAAAGGGAACGTTACTTACCTTGTATTTTGAGTCTTTTCAGACTCTCATAACTTGGTCTTAGCCTCATGGCACAAGATTAGTGGAACTTTCCCCTACCTTCTTACTATTTTTAGGATCCTTAATGGCAATGGCAGCAGGTAATTGTGATCTCTATTCCCTACTGCTGGTCACACTCTTACAAGCAGTTCCCAGTGTATCAGAAGGGGAAGTTCCCTCACCCCAGCATAGAGCTGAAGTACTGATACCTCAAACAAAGATGAAAAACTGAAGACATACTAGCATTGAAAATGTTTTAAGCTTGGGGAGATGGAAGAAAATCTCTTGCAAGTAAATACCTTTCAATTAGCTGACTTACAAAGTCTATTTATTATCTTTAATAACACTATGTGCAAAGATTGTTAATCCTGGAAAGGGCAAATATCCAAGGGATGTCTTGAAAATAAGGCCACAGAAAATAATAAGTTTGCTGCATCTCATATCTCATTACCACATGGGTTTACCAAAAAAAATTATTAAAGTGGCAGCATGGAAGACTTATAAAAAAATTAAACAGATTTCAACAACTTGTCTATATCAAGAGATATTTAAAATAAAATAGGTTTCCTATGTAATCAACAAGGTCAGAGAAGGAACTTCTCTATTAGGATGAACTATAAAAGATTAAAAAAAAAAAACAACACACACACAAATGCCTTCAAGTTGCTTGGAAACATCCCTCAGTCCCTTCTCAAAAGGATATTCTCCAAAGGCATTCTGCCCAATACGTGCTGAATACTTTTTTGACACAGTCAAGAATATATTAGATAAATTTGAATGCTGAACTTGAAGCTCAGCTGTAGTAAACATCAAGAAACTACTCACAGTTTATACCTGCTCCCATTGCCTTTGAGGACCATACAGTCTTTAGAATTAGGGCCTTTTTTCTGTCTCATCCAAGGTAGATAAACCTCCATAGTACGAATGTTTTACAACTGATAGACATGTTTGCATTTAACATTTACTGTATGTTACCTCTAACAACTATACAAAGCTAAAGTTCTTCTCAGCCACAGAGGCAAAATTAATCTCTCTGATCTTTGTCTAATTCACACTTAAAATTAGATATGGATGCTGTGAAGTAAAAATCCACTAGATAAATCAACATGACATACAAAATATGAGATATTGGCATAATATTGCTAATTCTTATGCTGAAAACTGCAAAAAAAAAATTGTAGTTTTTGTGAAATGAAGGTAGGTTAGCTTCAAAAGTAGCTTTATATCGTCAGACCAATTGTTTTCAACTGGTGAATTTTAGCAAAGTAAGGTGATAAAAAACATGCTGATGCCTTAACTGTAAAAGGTATGCAAACACATGTATGCCCAAATAAATTTTGATTATTAACGGAAAGTGTTCTCTTTCCAGTAGTTACTTTTCCCTTTTAAACAATAGGGTAGTTTTTTGTCTTCTCTTTAAACTAACATTAGAAAGGCCTTATCTGGCAGTGAGAACAACTTGCTGATCCAGACTCCCCAAAATCACTGCCCCTAGCTCTAGTGCTACATTTCTGAACTGTGTGACAGCCACTTTTTGTGTACTTTTGTCCTTCTTTTGTGAGGCACAAACAAGAGTAGTAGTTGTGTTTTTCAAATATAAACTTTCATCCCTTCACAGCATAAGTTATTTAGGACATTACACATAATCTGGCATATTTTTCAGTATTCTCTAAATATTCAGCATTCTCTAAATATTGCCATTATCAAGTTAGCTCTATAAATGTGTTATAAACTAGAATTATTATTTGTATCAGGTTTCCATTGTAACAAAGAATAGAAAGAAATGAAAAGATCACATTTCCAAAATGACTGAAGAAATACTGTTCAAGGCAGTATCCTATATAATTAGTGAAATATTTTGATGTGTCCTAATAAAAATGGATTAAAACCCCCTACTATATACAAAAGGACTTCTTTTTATGACCATTCATAACCTATTACCACAAATCAGATCGTCATCATACAGGAGCTAACACAATTTGTTACGTGTTAAAACAACAAAAAACAAAATAACAAAAATGAACACCCAAAAGTCTGGGAAATATCTTCTTTAAACCAAATTCAGAATACAAATAAAGATCAATCTCAAACTCATGAATATTAATCTACCTATAGCTTATCTGATTCACTCCATTATAAATTGGTCATTCTCAGAATGTCATGCAAATGAAAGTAACATGTTAAAAATAGGGTAGAGAAAGATGTAAAACTGAACAGTGAACAAAAAAGTATAAAATAGGTCAAAACTAGTTTCTTATAGTTTATCTTTTTGTTTGGATGACAACTGATCTATACTTAATCTTAAAAAAAAAAGTTCCTTGGGAAAATGATGCTAACTGTATACTTAGACATGCAGTATATGTGCTGCTTTTCCAATAAACTGCCTATAAAAGGACAAAAAAGATCAAAAAATTAACACTCTATTAAGGTAAAGTCAATGCTAGATCAATGACTACCATGACCAGGGTCTGCTACAGACCAGAGTGGGAGTCACTGGGGGTTGTGAAGCTTCAGAGAAAAGGCAAATAAATAAATAAATAAACAAACCCTGAATGATCAAAAGATTAACTTAAAAGTAAAAAACTCAAGTAAATGGCTACATACGTAATCTGATTTCACCAGCATACTTACGAAGGATGACGTGGGTGATAACGAATGCAAATATAAAGACTGTCAGAAAGGACAGAGATAAAATAAACATATAAAAAAATCTGTAGTTTCTTTTCCCCACACAGTTGCCTACCCAGGGACAGTGGTGATCAAACCGTTCTGAAATGAGAGGCAGAAGAAAAAAATGGAAAACAATTAATAAAATGCTGTTTACTTGGAAAAAAGCTCTCTGAATACTTTATTAAAACTCACGATTTAATTGGCATTTGCAGCTAGCCCCAGAGAAATTCTTATTTAGAAGGGAAAAAGAAAAGAAAAAGGAATATTGTAATGAAACCTTAAAGCTCTTAAATAAATTAAAGTATGAGGTGAGCTCCCATTGAACTTGCAGCATTATTATGATAAATTGTGCAGTCAGACCAAAAAGCTTATATTTATCCACTGTTACACAGAACAGTACCAACTCAATTGCATTTTTTTCAAAGCAAGGATATTTTCTTCCAGTGACTCTCCTACTCAGAATTAGTTTTCGTATTTATATCTGTCACGATGACACCTGACTTTAGTGCCCACTACCATCCCCTATCCATTAATTATGGCGCATGAAATATTCACACCTCCCACTTTTATTTTTACCGTTTTACTCCAAGTATTTTCCATTCCAGACCACTTATTTTTCAACTCAGAGTTGACACTGCCTTATAGCAGTTTAGAACAGTAAAACCATTCACACAAACCATTTTTCAAGCATTAAGATTTAGGCAGCCTTCTAAAATTTGCTTATACTTTTCTTTACTAAGCCAAACCCTTTCCCTTTATTTCACTGAGAGGTTAATGAGGACAGGAGTTCAGCATCGAGCGTCCCAAACACCAGTGCTGGAAAACAGCAGCGGGACCAGTGAGCCCTGCAGCTCCAGGCAGCCGGGAACCTCCTCGTCCCAAAACTCTGGGTAATGAAAATGGAGCGATTGTCAGGAAACAAAAGGGCCTTTCGTAACTGGAGAGATTACACTGCCATAATGTCAGAATTTTAAATTTCTAATCAAATCCAAGATCATAACACATGACAGATGCTCTCATGCTGACTGACTCTCACCCTCTGATCCTCATCCAAGCCCTGTTTTGTTTTCTATGACTTTTATGCTTCCATTGACGTACAATATCAAACTATTTGTAATTGCACAGGAAAGGCAAGCTCTAAATTTGAAGTCCTTAAGCTCTATGTTAAAAAGGCACATCTGTTCAAACACACCAGTTTATTTTAACTATGGCTTTATGTTAAAGACCTACATGGGAGGTTTTCCTTGAAGGATGTATTTAGGATTATCTCCATTTAGAAAAAAAAAAGAAATGAAAACAACAGGCACAACAGATTTCTGAGTTCACCAGACTTTAGGGTTTTTTAATGGTTTTGTGTAACAGATGTTTGGACCACATGTTTCTGCCATAAATCTGTTTCAAATTCCAGTGGGGCTATTCAAGGTGAAGTTGCTGAACTTACTTAGTATAAGGCTTCAGAAACACTTTGATTTAGAGAGACTTATAAGAATACCAAGAATTAAATACCTCCAATATCTAAATGAGTTGGCAATTTATTCAGTGGAATACACTGGTATTTCCAAAATAAGTAGCCACTGTATTTCAATAGTGCTGATTTTTACATTTTGCTTCTGAATGAGTCCTTACTGTCTGATAAACACTTTACTTCATTTAATGGGTACCTACTATAAAACATGAGCAAGTAATACCATAAAGAAAAATACAGTAACAGAGCCTTCTATAAAGTATAATCCCAGGGTACTTTTGCACCCTAATGCTTCAGGAAAAATAAAATAAAAAAATAAATCATGACATGTCTTTGGAAAATGAATTCCATACATACACATTAATTCTCTTCTATGCTCACACAGTAGGAATCAACAAATTCTACTGACAGAAAGCTCAGTTTCTAGCTGTGAAATAATATTTAAATATATGTATATGTTTGATGGATGCAGATAAATGCACACATACAAACACACACATGCAAATACACACACTCATATGCAGGTGCATACACATAAACATATACTTCTTAATAGAGACTGTATTTTAACTTACTCGCCTCTCCTCTCTATTTCTGTCTTCAGATGTTTTTGGTAGGCTGAAAGCTCTGATTGCTCAGTAAATACCTTGTTCAAATTGTGGAGCCAAGTAACTACCAAATAACTACCTAGTATATTTATAAAGCAGAAGTGGACAGAAAAGGCTAGTTGAGAAAAACATCACTATAGTGCTAAATGTGAAACAAGTCTAACAAAGCAAGAGAAGTACTAGAGGATTTATGTGAGTTCTGAATAAACCAGGCCTCATTTTTCCCAGACAGTCATAAAACACAAAGGGATGTGACATTTATGGTATAATGCCACAAAATAGTATCTTAAATAGCAAGGGATTAGAAAACAGCCAATCCTGGCAAAATGAGCAGACACATACTAAGCAGAAACTCCTACCACTGTTGAGAAATATAAACTCTCTTAAGACTAGAGCTCTTTCTTCTTCCTTGCAAAAAGAACTAACTTAATAAGTATCAATGAAGAAATAAAGTATCATCAAGTTCCCTTCCAGAAGCCTGCAAACTGAACAAACAACAATTTGGAAAAGGAAGCTTTTGCCTTTGGTCTGGACAATTCTGGTAACAAAAATTAAGATTCACCTTTATAGAGAAATGAGATAAACAACAATGCTGAGAGAAGCTGTGAATTCTGGCCCTTGTGAACCAAAAATGCAGGGCAAATAGAAATACAACTGATTCATATTATGAAGAATCATGGACTGTTTGGAGGTGATGGTTGTGGTTTTGGCTTGATTTTATAGGGTATCCTGGCATAGTTGCTGTATTTATATACTTATGCCAAACTTAATGTAAAAATGTTTGCAGCAAATGAAAAAAAAAATACATTTTTTTTCATTTACAAATGAAAAAAAATTACAAAATACTGCTAATACAAGCTCTTGTTAATAGAAAGTATATTAGAACTGTTAATGACGAAAGAAGGAAGCTATAAGGTCTGGAGTCTGTCTATCGAAGCATCTCAGGAACAAAGCAGCTTTGACAGATCATCGTCATGCACTCAATTTTAAGTGAATAAGCCAGGTATCTGCTTCAGGATGTGGTATGGTGTTACAGCCATAATAACCTAATAGAGAACTACTGAAAAAGACATTCTTGCTTCTCCTCTTCTGGAAATCCTGTGAACTACCTCTTGTCTGTGTGTTCGTGGTTCTCCTTCCACAGACCAAGGCTGGTGTATGTTTACCCTATTGGGGGCTGGTTCACAGCATTAGACTATATTAAAACTAGCATTAATTTTCTGTCGCTTAGCTCCCCAAACCAGCTCATCACACAGTATCAAACACTGAAGCTGACACAAGTGAAGAAGAACGAAGACACTGTCAGGGAAGGGGTGACCCTTTCTGAAGCAGCTCAGTGTTAATTCAGCTCAGCTCTAACATCAACCTTACCACTGGTTAACACTTGCCAGGATTGCAGGAGAAATTCAGTTTAAATGAATTTTTCAGTGTCTGAGAACAAAAGTAGATATAAACAGAAGAGACTGAAAAAATATGTGAACAGTTTATAAGGTGTAAAAGGGAGACAGGTAAATGGAGACTAGAAGTGCTGGTGTAAAGACCACAGAAAATGAAAGACGTAAGAAACCTCACGAGATGTCAGCAAACCTCCAACAGTGACTTTATTTTACCAGTTTGTCCCAAGTGATCTAACTCGGAATTTGGCTAACGACTTAGGCTAACCAGCACCTTTGTAACTAAAGCCCAAGTGTGAGGCCTCACAGGGTCACTGAGCCAACCTAAAAGCTCAGTAGCAGTGAAAGAGGTGGTCCCGTGCTGCCCTTCCCGTCACCTCATCCCACTTCCTTCTTTCATTGTCTAAGCTGCTGCTGAGTCAGCTCAGTTCACCCAACTGGCAGGAAAGAAAAAAAGGAAATTATTTTGTTGGTTGCTCAGTGAGTAAAGCTGGCTTACCAGTGGCTGTGTTACTAAGGGCTGTATGAATGGGCACAAAGGCCAGAATCACATGAGAAGGGGAAAAAAGGAGGAAGTTCAGATGATGTTGCCCTAGAAGTGGTGAGCTGCTGGTATGACCCAGTGGTCTCATTGAAACTCATCCAGTGATATATGGGATTTGGACCACGTAGAAGAACACACAACTTACATCCTGCTTTAGACATTTCTCTCGCTTTTTAACTTTTCTGAAATATTTAGATCTGATAACTTGCTTAAGAAACGTTAACTGCTGAATATCACAGATAAAACCAAAAATGAAAACATCTCCCATTTTAATAAGCAGTGGAGCACTTGGGCCTTATTGACACAGTGCATTTCCTTTAGAAGCCACATGGAAGCTTGTTCATTGATGCTCAGAAGCAAAGAGCCAAGCCTCTGCTTTTCCACAGCACAGCATGGAGACTCCTTAAGTCCTTAAATGCTCAGCTTCCACTTTTCAATCCCTGAGCTCCAGGAAACCATGTACAAAATGACTCTAAAGCTTTCTTCCTTCTTTCAAAGCACTCAATAAAAGCTTTCTAACTTACCAAGAACAAAAAAGGTGTTTTTACACAGAAATTTTACAAGCCAGCCTAGTCCTTCAGCTTACAGCTTTTGTTGTCTGGATGCATTGTGATTTCAGAAACATTTATTATTTATGAACTGCTTCCTTTTGCCTTTGCTCGACTGGATCCCTGCACACCAAAATATGTTTTCCAACGCTTAATGTGAAGGCAGGTCTAAGGAAGACAAAAGGTCTACAGGTACAAAACCACCCAGGTCACATTAAATTGCAGATTCCAGTGAGCACAGGTCAGAATTCACTTGGCAATTCCCCCATCTCATTAAATTAAAGCATTGCATAGCAAAGACACAAACCTTAGTCATTCACTGAATGTTTACTGTGCTTTGTTTAGCACATGAAAACACGCACACTAGGATGGGGAAGGGTCAACAGCCTGCTATTCAAATTTTGTGACAGTCAAACTCACATTCCAACTCTAGTAACCAAGAGAGCTCTAATTGAAATTACTTTTGATAGTAGCAGGACAAGATAGGACCACAAGATCCTTTGTTCTGGATGCACACTGAGCAATTATACAGGGCTACCAACACATCTGCACATATTTATTATAATGACAATTACAGCTCTTTGTAGAACTGTGATGTCATGATATGACCACATCTATTTATGCTTCTTGACTTTGTATGACAAAGGCTATTTTCAGAATTTGGTTGCTCTTGAAATGCTAAGGAACACAAATTAGTTTTGTTTTTTTTTTTTAATTACAAAAAGTGTTTTTCCTTCTAAGATACAGTAATCCAATCCCAGCAGCCTGAATCATGTACACATGCACAAAAACAAATACAACCATGGCATTAAAGCCTTTACAGTCAGTTTAACATAGCTAATAAAAAGTCTTGTATCCATTCTTCATAGAATGGATACAAGATACATATATTCATAAAAACTATCCTTAGATCAGCTGTTTCGTTCCATTGACTTAAAAGTCCTTACTCATAAGAAAATTATTCTTATTAAAAAGACTGATGGGACCTACCATCAACTGGTAACAGCATTTTGCATCACTTAATATGTACAACATTCACCTGTGAGACCGTCATTCTCCTAACAATGCCTTTGCTGTTACTTCAACATAAATTTCTAATCCAATTTCAACTGAAGTGAATAACAGAAGACTGATTGCAAGTTACATTCATATGCACGCTGATGTTATTTTAGAACATCTGTTAGGGACAACGCACAATAGGTCCCTTAAACCACCAAGCTTTAGTACTTTTGTATTCTGATCCCCAATCAAAACACCCCAAGAAAGCAAAATGGAACAGAGGGAACCTCCAGGCCTCAAGTTTACACTAAGGAGATACACACCAAAGGTTTACTCCAGATTACCTTCTAGACACTAGACTGATCTCTACAAAGTGAAACAGCAACGTAACATTGTGGAAAATAGGCCTCCTTAATTAATTAAATAAATTAATAATGTGCATGGATATTTATACCAAAAAGTCACTCAGAAATGCAAATGCAAGGGATACTCAGCACATTTTACAACTGTGTAAGCACTACCCCAGAAATCTAAGCTATTTGGGTGGACATTTAAGAAAATCATTTGCAATGCCAAGTTTTTCCACTCTAATCAACTTCAATAGTGGCAGACTAATGTTACTCACAAAAAGAAAATAAACATGCTTAATTTTGTTAATAAAAAATAACGATTTATTAGGAAAACATCCAAACATTGCCTTAGCATGCTCATAGTAATTAAACTATACTGTCACATAGCTCACTTCACTGTTACCTCCAATAATCAATGTTGACTAATTAACAATAAATCCTGTTGACTGCAAGCACACTAATGGTGACATTTTCAAAGTCAGCAGCAGCAGTTCAGAATAAGAGTGCACAGCAAAGGACCGCGCTGCTTAACCATCTTCTCCTTGTATACATGCTTTTGTAAATATGCTAAGTTACACATAAATATAACAAATTAGGAGCCATAAAATTGCCAGACACACAAAAATCATGAAGTAGGAGAGCTCAAAAAAAACCCAACTCATTCCTAAGGTAAGTGCGGTATCCATGCATCAACCTCTACAAAGTTCTTGGCTTTATTCCTCTTTTATTCTACTGTAAAGCATTTTTTTTTAATTACACATTTCTACCATTGCCTTCTAATTCCTTAACCATCTTTTAACATGTTATTGCACCAATGTAAATATTGGTTATTTATTTCAGTTTTAATAATATTCTTTTGTATTTTCTCCTAGATATCTCTCTCTCTCTCTTTTTTTTTTCCCCCCTCTCAGAAGTCTCTACTCTGACTTCTGAGATTTACAGCATCATTCACATACTCAGGGATTTTGATAATCTCTGCTCTTTTGTCCATATGCAGACTAACACCTTAGCTATAATATATTTCTCTAAAGTAACCTTAGACACCATCCCCTGGTTTTAAAGAGACTTTCTGCCCAGTGCTTTGGCCTAAACTTAAAATAAATAAAACAATCTCTTTGACACACATACCATGCTCCCTGAACTCGAAATTACATCTGGTATATAGATGGCACACTCATAAACAAATAATATACAATGTCTGGAAATGCTGCTGTGTGCTCCATCTGGCAGCCTCTTCGGTGCCCCAAAACGGTAGCACACCTTCAACAAAAAGAGACAAACTCAATTCTCACCTGTGAAAACTGGAGAGAAAACTAAAGAGAGGGAGAAAAAGGAAAAAAAGGACATAGAAGCCTTGTAGTTTTAACAGCTGAGCTAAAGAGTCACTTTTCAAGACCTGGAGCTAAGGCTTAACGGATTCAAAAAATCAGGCCCCATAATGAAGTGAAAATTACACTCTTTTTCATAGCAGTACTTCATAGCTTTATCTAAACCCAGGAAATGTAAGAAAAGAAATAGGCAAAGGTCATGAAAAGGCTTTGACAGCAAAAGGAGAGATAATAAGGGAATGAAGGAAGAGTGCTACAGAATGGAATTAAACCCAAGCAAAATGAAGCCCTGACATCAAGTGAATGTACATTGGTTATAAAGGACCAGGAAAGCTTGGGCAAATTACTCACAGACACAGCGTCAGTGTTATAAAAAAACAAAACCTTACAATGCTACCCCTCAGCCTGCTTTTGAAGAAACTAGTGTTTTCCAGGCATGGTGGTGTCTGGAACGATGTCTGGGAAGAGCTGCTCCCAGACCCCACTGGTAATTCTGTCTACATCTTGCATCACATGTTAGATGTTATGTACATTTTAATCAATAATTCCCCATCTTAAGAAAAAAAAAAAATTACAACATTGATGCTTGACTATGGAAGCTATTTTTTAGAACAGTGATTTTTATCCAGAATCTGCTGTTTGGCATACTGCTCTGTACATGACACACAGTATTTTCAAAACAATACATCTATGTAATCCAGCCAGGATCAGAAACAAGATTATAGCTACAACTGCCTAGTCAAAATGCTTTAGGGAAGTGATGATTTAACCAGAAAGGGGGTGTCTATCTGCTTCTAATATAGCATGTTTTCATGTTTTGTTTTTTACACAGAAACCATTTGCTCTTGCTTATGTAATCCACTGCTTTGTCTTCCTCAACAGCTCATTGATTCTGATCAACAAAACCACTAAAATATCCTCAATGTCCTAGACCAACCTGTACTATATTTTACTAGTTTTTAATCAAATACTTCTTTGTATGTTTAAGGACCTTAGTAATACAACTCACTTTTAGCTTTCCAAGATTGGGTTAAAAAGGATAATTTACCATTGACGTATATCCTCATATATTCAAATATGGTTTTGATTATCAAAGGACCAGCAGTTTTATTATATTTTGACCTCCAGTAAAAAAAGTTTGACTTTGTTTCTCCCTTCTCCCAAGGATCTAGCTTCTTTTTTTTCCTGGCATGCTCCCCACTGTAATATCTAGCTTCTAAGAGAAACCCAAGCTAATAAAACAATATTTCCTTTTCATCAACACCCCCAGAAAGTAGCATACATAATTTTACAGTTGGATATAAAATAATTAATACTTTTTGCTAACTGTATAATATATGGTTAAAGGAATCAAAAAAGAAAAGAAACTAAGCTCAAAGACTTAGATTTTCTAGACTCACCTTTAAGTCTTTACATAACACCCAATTTCTTCAACTGTAAGAACATAAAAACTGGAAAAAACAACCCAGATCGCTGCCAGCCTAATAAAATCTTGACACTTGTTTTCATGTTTAGGATCTTTAGAAAAGCAACCAAACTTACAAGTGAGAAGAATCCTATTTCCTACAGAAAACAGAACCATTGATAGGATTTTTGAAGAGGGATACCTCAAATCCATCAAGAACTACGGAAAACAAAGTGTTAACCCTCAAATGCTCAAGAAAGCCTATTTTGAAAATTTCTGAAAGCGTGAGAATATTCTGCAGGAAGTATCACTGCATGCTTGCCCTCTTCTCTTCTTCCCTGGGGATCCACTCTGGCCATGGCAGGAAACAGGCTGCTGCACCAACTGAAACCTTTGGTCTAGCTTAGCATGCCATTCTCATGCTCATAATGGATCTCTGAAAAATCAAACTGATTTCTTAGTAATCCTAAGGAAAACATTTCAAAGAGAGGCCATCTTCAAAACTTTGAGCTTTCAATCATTTCTGGAAAAAGTCACTTGCGTTGAAAGAAACACAGTGGAACCTGACAAGAGAAGCTATCTTTATCCATGAATCACACACAAATATATGACATACTTTTTTTTTTTAAGGAATAAATAAATAAGGACAAATTCTCTTTTAGGAATATAAATGGTGGTCCTTGTCTTCTAACATACTGGATTTTTGCCTTGGTCTAAGCCAGTTACTTTGCTCGATAGGCAAAACTGTGGCATGTGAATACAAAGAAAGCTTTAGACATCTAGTTTTTGGACTAAGTTGATTTACTGCTTGGCTAATCATCAGGCACTGGTTTTGCTTAGTCATTCCATACTATACTTGGGGAAATAGTTTGGAAACAATCAACTGCCTCTTGTTCAGCTTTTATTATAAAAATAAAATTATAGAAAATTAATAATTAATAAAATTATTAATAATTAATAAAATTATAGAAAATTATCAAAAAAGAAAGTTGCTGTTGAAATGACCATAAATATAAAGAAAAAGTAATTTCAGAAGCAAACCTAACAATTAGCTTTTTAATAGCATCAGATAAAGCATCAACATTCAGTTGTCAAAACTCAGCAATAACTAGCCCAAGCTGAGAAGTTGAGATTATTCCTTTTTTTTTCTCCTTTAGCTCTTGTGCTTATACGTACATTATTTTAAATTTGCATATAATTTTTAAGCAATGTATTGTACACAGAAAGCCCTCAAGGGGCTAACTTCCAGCTGCCACTCATAATGGAAGTTAAAAAAAAACTAGTCAGGAATACATCCATGATGTTTGTGTGAGGGAAACTGACCAAATTTTTGAAGGCATTACATACAAATGCAACAAACTGCATTTGTATGAAAATCCGTATTTTTCTGGATACTACTATGAAAACATGGTAAAGCTAAAGGAGTTTGAAATTGCTACTGTAAGTACAATGCTAATTAGGTAGTTTTTTTCAAATCCATTATTTTTGTGTAAACAAACTACATGGTTACATATAAAAATGAGTGATAAAATGAAAATCAGAACCAGTGCCAAGAAGTAACGGATAGGCTTACTGGAAAGGTAGTACTACTAATAATGGGGGAAAAACATGAATTAGTTTCTGCAGGTACTGACATGTTAAAAACACTTCTAAGGATTCTTTAAAGGAAAAAAGCATCAACAGAAAACACTGAATGAAAGAACCTTTCTGTCATACTGCATTAAATTGTCCAGTATCATAAAACACCTTTAGGGAAAGGTAGTAAGTTGTTTTTTTATAGTGTAATCAGTGCTGGTTTGAAGAAAGACTCCATTCCTTTATCACACACTCTCTGTAGTTAATTATTATGCAGCAAAAGCGTCAGGAACTAACAAGAAGGTAAAAATGAATGCGTAAGCATATTGGTAGTGGGTTGCAAACATAAGTTACTCAAGTATCCGTAGATGTGTGAAGCAGGAGTATTTTTGCACTAGTTTAATTAAGGAATGAGCAAATTATAGTGACACAAGAACACTCAAACATATTGTAAGATAGGTTAAACTAAAATTAAATAAAAGCATTATCATATAGACAATGCTGACTCTTAAGAATGGAAGCAAACCTCATAACATATATTCTGAGTAACTGTACACTCTTGCATAGTTAAGTCTTTCAAAGTATGTGAGTAATCCAATTCTGTTGACATCCATTTTTCATATAAAATTGGTTACAAATACTTATAGATTTCACTTATTACATTAAATCCACGTGAACACTTGTATGACAAATGCCTTCACGTAGACAGGAAATGAGTACTATGTAATATACCCTGAAAAGTCACAGTTTATCATAATTCTCATTATAAAAGCTGATGAGAAAAAACACAGGAAATTCATTCAAATAAATGAATTATTAAAAAAAAAAAAAAAGAAAAAAGCTTTAAATCAAATTTTTTTAAAATCAAAAAAGCTTTAAATCTTGTGTAAGAACAAATTGCAATCATCTCACCTATTTTATGAGTAGAAAAATCTAATCCTGTTGGATACAGTTATCACTTATATGAGTCACTTGGCTCAGCCTCTTTTCTGATATATATATTCATACAAATTCACAGCTGTTGCTTCGATACAGATAAAATCAGAAGATAGAAACTGTCTTAAGCTGGTTTCCCCCCCTCCATCACCAATTATTTCTTAGACTACAAAATTTAATATCAAAAGGACAGATTGCACATAACCTGTAGAGAAAGTCGTTGTTTGTTTATTAAGATAGCCAAAACGTTATCTTAAAATAGGTATGCATGGGAGGGTTGCTCTTATTTATGATGGATTCTCTTGATGAGGACAATAGTATTTATTTACTGCACTGGCCAACAGCTGCATTTTCATGTTGTCAGTTTTTTTGAGCAATACCACCCCACTATAATATCCAGGTTACAAATTTGATACGATACTTTCCTGAAGAGTTGTCAACTGCAATTCATAAACATTCCTCCTTGCCACGTCCAACAGCTTTTACAACACTTAGAAAACTCTAACAGCAGCAACACTTATTTACTGAGGGAACCATCTACAGATACCAACTGATGGCACAAGGCCAAAAGGCTACACATCTCGCTCTCATGTAAGCGTACTCACTCCATGAATATCATCTACATATGAAACTGTGATTCTTCCAGTGACTGCTTTATATCTAAAAATATCACTGCTGAATGCTGCAATTACATCTCTCAGCTGGAGACATCTTGCTACATTATTTTCTTGAATGCATAAGATCCAGGCTCAACGGCGTGCTAATCAGCTGCACTAAACTCTAAATGGGATCTAATTAACTAGAAAACTACTCAGATTTGATTGGTGGTTCTTTTTTTTTTTTTTTTTTTTTTTTTTTTTTTTTTTTAAGTTTTCTTTTAAATCCAAGCATATCTTAATCACCTTGCGTGCCCTCCAAAGCAACAGTCATGAAAAAGACGAGATGTTCAGAAGGAGAAAAAGCCCCTATCATTACAAAATATCCTTAGGTCCTGACATCATCTATTTAGCTTCTAAATAGCATGCTCATCCAGTAATTTCATACGGATTCTGACTTTAAAATTCCTAGTCTTAAAACATTTCAAAGGTATGAATTACCTATGGTGTGTGTTCTGGTCAGAGTGTAACCCTAGCCATTTGAACTATGCCTTGCAGAATTGGTCGTAAATTATAGGGAGAAGTATCTCCTTGTCTGCAATCTAGTTTGGGGAAGGAAACAATCCTGAGACTCATGCAAAACTCAAATCCCCCTGCACTGGAAAGTTCTCCTCCTCGTCTGCCTCCTCTCAAGCTCTTAACGTTTAACAGAGTTTGTAGGAAAAAGGCTGAACACAGCAAGTGACCTCATGAGTAATTTTGTCACTAACGCTTCTTTTGTCTCTAATATTGAAAGTATTCAAAACATATAAGCAACTAAATCGAACATATGCCATAGCTTTTTTTTTTTTTTTTTTTTTTTTTTTTTACTCACCTACGCAGTTATCACAAAGGCTGCAATGTGAGGCACGAGGTGGGCGGAAAATCTTGCAAGTAAAACAGTATTTTAGTTTCACTGTCTGTCCATTGATGATCACTTCTTTTGTTCTGGGAGGGGGGCGGTATCCTCCTGAACTGGAGCCATTTGCAATATCTAAACATGGAAATGCAACACATTAAGTTTTGCACACAAATTATGCTGTATACACATAATCAGCCTTGATGGCAATCTGTAGCAAGTCTCAAATTTATATGAACTCCATATTAATAGACTTAAACTACATTTTTTTTCCTTCTCATTCTCCTAAAATAAGAACTTGTACAGAGAGCAAAGAGATGATCACAAGCAGCATCCATAACCAACTAATTTGAATTAAAGAGAAAAAAAGAAACACTCAAATCCAAGTCTCAAAAGCTGAAAGCTACCTAGATCACCAAATTTCTATGCTGTCATATCCCCTAGTAGTTCATGAAGAATACATTACAGACAACTATGGCTATTGGTACAGGATGGTTGAAAACAGATGTTTTTCCAAAATACTTTATTTAGTTTGATCTTGAAAGATAAGTTTGCTCCAAGGAAGATACTCATCTCTGAAAATGAGAGTGGACTGACCAGCAAGAAAGGAAAACATTTCAGATGGCAATTTCAAGAACCTCCTCTGGACAAGTTCTCTCATTAAATTCCTTAATTTTGGGGGGAACTTGGTAATTAGTCTTTTCTTGACAGGTGCTGTTCTTCAAAATAAGAAAAGCTACCTTTTAAACAGGAATTTACTTTAAATAATCATAAAAAACCCTAACTTTTTAATCCTGAAAGAGGAAATAACAGAGGTTGTAGGCCCAACCTGGTACAGCATCTATGCATTTACTTAAGCATTAGCAGCACTGTCACCAGATCTAGGCATATGGTATAAGTAAGACCAACCAATCATCATTTTAACGTCTCAAACACTGGTACAATGGAGCACATCTACAGATCTTGCTTTTCTGACATTAAAAATCTACCCCCCAATTTTACTTTTATAAAATTTGAAGTTTTTTTTTTTTTTTCTCCCTTCCCTCCTCCCCCAAAATAATTTCCAACCAGCTCATGGGGTAAAAGTGGTGGGGTTTCGGCTTTCTTTTTGATTTTAGAGCTTCAGCATTTGTTTTTCCAGTAACTAAAGAACTGATTAGACTACTTCAAAGTTCAGTTCTGTCCTTTAAATGCTCCCAAGCTGAGCTATGTACTGTGACAAGTGAACATGTACAAACAGTACTTTTCTCTTCACACACCCGTTCTCATACAATCACAATCAAATAAGACCACAGAACCGACAAAACAATTTTTACTTTCTGACAGGAAGATCAGTAAAGCCAATAGGAAAACAAAGATAATTATTTTCCAGTATGTGACTGAAACTGCATTGCAAAGTCAGGGTCACCTGCACAGTTGCTTTAACGTGTCCCAGCCTGCTCACCCACTCACTAAGCATGCATCAGTAGGAGTATCTGTGGGATGCCACTGTGAATTTGACCACTGAAACAACTGCACTTCAGAAAACTTTCTTGGAGAAGGTGGATGGAAGGAAGCAATAGCTGCACATATGGGAACCAAGATATGAAGCATTCCTGAGGGGAAAGAAGTGGTGGGTACTGAAGAAACAGCTGCTGAGACCCTCCTGAGGTGTGCGGATCCTGTTGGATCTGCCCCACTCCCTGCTCTGTTGCTGGGATGCTGAGCCGGGCCCTATGATCTGCACGTGGAAGCAGAGGTTGCTGTGTGGCTCCCCCAGCAATCGATAATACTGATTTTGACCTCAAGGCCAGTACTACTTGCCATAGTATTTATGATTTAATAAGTATTGCACTGTAAGCTACTAGTGTGGCTGTATGTCGAAGCATATTTCTACAATAAAAGTTGTTCGATGTGCAATATGGACATTATCTTAAGTTTCCTAGTTTTTTCATGCTTCTGCTGCTTAAAAGAAACTTAGTCAAATGACTGATTTTAAAGCACTCTAAGCAGATACATGAATTTGATGAGGTCAGTAGGAGTAATTTAATTTCTTCAGGTTACACCGAGAACCATTTTTTGCGTGCATATTGTTGCCCTTATTACACATTGGTTTGAATCAAGTAACTTTTTGTTTTTGTTTTCTTATTCAAAACTAAGCTGAAAAGACATTCTTCTGAGGGTGTAGCATAAGTGCACTTATACTGTATAAAGCTTTGCAGAGACACAGGGAAAACAGGGAAGAATTTCTTATAATTGTGGAGTTATGTTTAAAGAAAATCTTTCATATTTACAGAGAACACTTTTTCTCTGTAGAACAAGTTATATGCTTTGTGAAATGGGGAAATAACTTGTAGGAGGAGGAGTAGTCCACATGAGACAATATCATGCTTTTTAGGGGAGAAACTGTCAAAAGTCATGGTTATGAAAATCCTCTATTGCTGATTGTAGTTGCTATCACTGTAAATGATAAATATGCTTCCATGTGCCATACCTTCAGTGATATCATCATACGGAGGCTTGTAATACCCTTAGTCTTTATATAAATCCATGGACCTTATAAAGCACAGGGTTATGTTCATTTCTGACAATAAGGGTCACAGAATCACAGAATCACAGAATTTCTAGGTTGGAAGAGACCTCAAGGTCATCGAGTCCAACCTCCAACCTAACGCTAACAGCCCTCCACTAAACCATATCCCTAAGCTCTACATCTAAACGTCTTTTGAAGACTTCCAGGGATGGTGACTCCACCACTTCCCTGGGCAGCCTGTTCCAGTGAAAGACAGACTACTAAGATGTGAACACAAATGTAGGTCATTAGCCCTAGTTTAGTTTTCATCCAAACATGTTCATGACTACTAGTTCATTGATAAAGCAATGTTTTCCATTTGATACTTTGAGAGTCAAACTGAGGTATACAATTGCAGCTTTCAATAGTGTTTAGAAATCCTAATGCACTGAATTTTGTGAAATAACACTAACTGTTTTTTTTTTCTCTCAGAGAATGTTACTTGGAAATGACTTTCAAATCACAGTCTAGGTGAATTCGCTGTTTCCCCCTCATGAATCATTTATTCATAAAAAATCCACAGCAACTAAAAAAACAAACAAACAAAAAACTTTCAGAAGTTCAGAAAGTCCCCTGTATTTACTTTATTTTAAAATGTGCTCTGGCAGAATCTCAAAGGCAACTTTCCTTTCCTCTGGTGCAAAAGGGAGACTACTGGCCAGTCTGTTACACTTACAATGCTGGTTTTCTAAGAGGATTTCCTTCCTAACCTGTGCCATGAAGTTCAAGTTCACAGAGACAGCCAATCCCAGCTCTCTAACTGAGGCAAATTAATCTGAAAATCCAAGTGCAAAAGCTGATGCAAATTAAATTAATGAAAACAGTCTTGCTGATTTTCCATGGAGTCAGAATTTTCCCCACGATCCTAAATTGCACAATCAAACCTGAAAGACTCAGTCATTCTGTTTATTAACTTTTTTTTTTTTTTTTTTTTCTGGAAACAACAACCGGGCAAAGTCAAATGTGTTTGGATTTAATCAGATTTATCTACCCTGCGTGTGCAAAACATGCCTTGTCCTCGTCTCACAATGATTTTCAGACTGTAATTAATCTTCAGTTGGACTGCTCATACTTGTGTTCTAACACAGGCAAATCTTTTAATATACGTGGTCCCTTTAATGTATAATGAGATTAACCTTCACAGAATCACCTTCCCCAAATAAACCTCTGTTTGACCACTGCTTTTTACATTTTTCTCTTCCAATCCACTACTGATGCAGTTAGGCAAGCTATTTTACAAGAAGGGTAAAATTCTCCCACTAATGGAATTGCCTTCCATCCTCCATGGTACTTTGCTGTGATAAATTTTATAAAACTTATCTAGCAGCATTAAATGTTGATGCACTAGATGGGGCTCCATCATTTTTATTTTAGGGAAAAAACAAACAAACAAACAAACAAAAAAAAACAACACACACACACACAAAGGACACGATCCATATCCTTGTAGGACCAAGGTACCTGAAGTGCTGCAAGAAACTTGCTTCATGTATTTAATGGAGACAGCAGTCCCAAAACCTTCTAATATATAACATACTCCACATACTTCTCTCAAACTATAAGACTAATTACTAATGTGAGGTGCTGTTTAGATGAGAGACAGAAGCTGGAATTTTGTATACATACAGGATCCTTCCACTCAAACATTTGCTATTTTGGTCAATTTTCCTAAGATCTTAGGAACATACACTCACGCTCTAAAAGGTCTCTCCACATTTTCTTGATACAAACATACCAATGCAAGGTTTACTGTTAACTGTAAAGTGGCAATTTCAATCTTTTATCATTAGAAAAATTAGTACCTATGAATATTTGTAATGTTTCCTACTGAGGAAAACAGAAGGCAATGAGAAACCTTTGTGTATGACCTACAACATCTGAAGAACAACAACAAATCAAAAATCTGCAAAAATATAAAATTCCTCTAAGAAATGTCTTCTCTGTGTTGAACCATGTTGAACATTCTCTGTTGAATTTAAGCTACGTATTCAACAATTGGAGGTTCAAGAGGAAGAGTCATTTTACAAAGTGAAAAGAACTGAAATAACATTTGTCTGTTTCCAGACAGTAATCTCAGGGACAAACAATACTGGGAACCTGGCTTAGACAGCCACTAGCAGCTGCTAACTGCATTCTTCACATAATTCTTCATCTGATAGGCAACAAGAAATACTGACCAAGTACTGCTCCCGACTTTAGATAAAAGACTTACTGCCTTGACTTTGGAAAACGCTACATGTTATTTTCTGAAGAGCTGTACTGCATCACCTTCTTTAGGTCTAAAATTATGTGAAATGTATTCTCACTCCCAGAAGTAAATGTAATCTTCAGTGATTTGCTGAGGGAAAGAAGCATTGAGTCCAAGAGCGTTCTGAAAGACTTGCTTAATGTACAGTGCAGTTTTATTAGATTTATTTTATGAATGTTGTTTAAAGCATGCAATATCAGGCATGACAGTTAAGCTGATATCCCATCTTGGGAGAAAGGGGAAAACATAAGCAAGTCGCACTCATAAGCAGTATTTCTTTAGGCTATTGTGCAATTCTCTGAAATGCCTATGTTGTGGTGGCCACACAGATTTAATTTTACAAGGCTCTAAGGAAATCAGACTGTGCATTTCAAAACAAATGAAAGACAGGAGAGGGAACTGCGGAGAAGTCTCAAATGCAGTCTTAAGCATCAATGAAAACGAGAGAGACAAAACAAAAGGAACCCTCAGAGATGGCATGCTGATGTAGCTAACATATTGAGTTTGGGGCTTTTGGAAGGACAAGAAAGAAAGTGAGCAGAAACCAAACTGCTTCTACAGAATAAATTGCGAGGATACACATAAGTTAAAGACAGTTACCCTGAAGAAAATTCCCAAGTATTTCTCATTATATATGGGCTTTTTTAAGGAAAGAAAGGAAGGAAAAATCAAAGTGGCCATCTTTTTATTTATCTGCACCACTCATCTGATGCAAATAAATACAAATATTGTAGAAGAATTGTTAAATCTTACATGCATCAAGTGTACAAATGATTTCCCATCTGTAAAACCCATTCCGATGGGTTTGGTTATTCTTTCACACCTTCATATTTAGAAGTATATATCTTAGAAACATTTTTTTTTTTTCAATTTTTGAAGACCACTCCACACTAAATGAATCACAAATGACAAAAATTATGACTGCAAAGAGGTTATGAAATTCCAAGTGATAAAGATTTGTGAAATTCAGTGTTGATAATGCAATGTAATGCACACAGGACTAAACAAATCTATTTATTACGCTATAAAAATGTATCTTGGAACTACTGTGGCCATTACAAAAGAAAAGCTGCTCAATACTCAAGTGTGGTTAAAAAGCAATGAACGGTAGAAAATATGATGGGCTGGTGTTATACTAATGCACAATGCTTTTTTATACTGAAGACTTACAGAATCCTGCTTCCTGCATCTTAAGTGATATAGAAGCAATAAAAAAGAAATAAAACAGAAAAATTGGAAAAGATCAAATGTGTGGAACAGCTTTCGTACCAGAGAAGATTACACAAATAATGCATTCTCAGGCTTGAGAAGAGATGACTGATTGAAGATGTAAAATAGAAAAAGAAAAAGCACAGGAGCAACTGTTCAACGTCAGGAAAAGAATTACTTGGTGTCAAATGAAATAATCAGGCAGCACTTAAAAAGAAGCAGCAGTACTTCTTGTCTAACTTGCAAACTCAAAATCTAAATAGCATTCCAAGTTTCATCAACTTCAGAAAAAAAAAAAAGACAAATTAATAAAGAACAAAACCCTATTAAAAAAAATAAATATATATATACAACCCTTAACTTCAGAAGTCCCTAATCTGTAGGTTATGGGGAGCAATGAGGGTACAGCAGGGCTCCTCAATTCGTTCAGTTCACGTCACTTGTCACTATCACAGATCACACATCAGGCGAGATGGACTACTGATCTGGTCATGTAGGGCTGCTCCTGGTTTCATGTTCCCATAGATACAACAGCCCTTCTCAATACAGTATGTTATGGGATCACAGAACCCACGCTTATAAACACCGTGAAAAAAATACAATTGTTTTCTTTTCCAAGGCAACACCATAAAAGTTTTTTTCATGAAAATTATAATTAAGTAAAAATACTATGTAAACAAGTTTAGTTTCTCATTTGGAAAAAAAAAATATTAATAGGTCCTGCTGCATTTGACTAAGATTATGGCACTGTAATAGTAAATAACTACATTATCTCCACTGATTTTGCATTATACGAATCTCATGCACCTAGTTGCTTCTGTTCTATATTATGAGAAAAATATACACTGTTTTAAGACCTATGCTTCTTTCCACTCCTAGGCCAAACAAATACAAACATATTCTTAAATATTTCCTCATAGGTCATGTTTTCTTTGTTTCTCTTTCTTGCTGTCTTCCTCTTGAGCATCTACACATCAGGTAAAAAAAATGGACAGTGAACTGAGCCTTCATTATGACTAAGTAGTGCAGAATGGTACCTCTCCTGGTTTATATATAATTATTCTTCTCATGCATCACCAAACAATTTTCCCTTTTTATCATGGAATCACAATCTGATTGTGGATAAAACTCACGTCCCCTTTTACTCTACCATTCACTAGCTAGAATCCTTTTTGTATTTGATTTGCATTTCTAATCATACATTCTTTACTTGTTCGTTACATTTGCTAAGACTATTTAGAGTATAAAAAAATCAATCAATCAATCACTTACAAATCCCTCCAGCCCAGCATCATCTTCAGAGTCAAGCATATTCCCTTTTTCTTGAGCCCATAATCAGTCTCTGCAACATCATACTTTATCACTTACTGTTTGCCACTGAGAGTATATTTTTGGAAAGGTGCTCACTGACTTTGTTGTAACTTCATCTAGACCTTATTTCCAAAATCTGCATAGAAAAAATCCTATGCAGGACCATATCAAGAGCTCTGTTACAGTCAAAATCTAGCTTATCTGCTTCTTCTTTTCCACTAAGACAGTTACTCCCTCAACGAAGGGCATTGTTTCAGTTACAATTGACTTTTCTTGAAATACTATGCTGCTCATTTCAAGCCTTAAATGGCCACAACCCCACTGCAGCCCCAATTCTTAGAGCTTTATCATTTCAGTTTACCCTGTCTTTCCAGAGATTAAATAGTTTCCAGAAATATAATAGATACCCATATAGTACAATATCTAATAGACAGATATACATACAGCATAGTAGATAATTTGTTTTGCCTTTTTTTTTTTTTTTTTTAACCCTCTTAACTACTATTTTCCTCACTGACCTGCATTTCCTATCAGCAGGCTGTGCAGTTTCTCTCCTGAGATCAAAGCAGTGTTGAATACTTCAGATTCCCCTCTGGTAATCTCTCATTTCCAAATTATCTAGCATGCATTCAGCTTCTTTCTTCCTCTAACGGAGGCCATCCTGTCATCTTCTAATGTTCCTAGCTAGTTTTAACAAACATTTCTTTCCCTACTTTTGACTTTCTGACACTTTTACTACAGGCTCGTGCCTGTAGTAAAATTTTGACTCATCTTTGAAATTGTCTCCATTTCTGATATAAGTACTTTTTGTACTATTTTGGCCATCTTTTTATTTATCTGCATTACTCATCCAATGCAAATAAATACAAATATTGTAGAAGATAACAGTAGTACAGCCAGAATGGCCTCTGACTACTCTTCCCAACCCATCTCTCTATATGAGCATAGCTTGCTGGTTTGCATTTAAAATAATATATCAATATAATAGTTATGAAAATATTTTTCAATAACAGAGCTCTCTTTCACTTTGGGGATATTCTTAATTTTATGCAATTCCTTTTGCAGAAGGATTCATTAAAATTATCAAACTTATTATTCTCCATAAGATTTGCCATAAGCCCTCATGTTTGGGAACTTGAGCCCCAGACTCCACACTTGCTGTCAGTATAGTTCCTCATTTCAAGACTCTGTTGGCCCTTTTTGGAAGACCACCAGTTTTGCTGCTAAAGAAAAGACCATGTTTTTGATCAGCTCAGTGGTCTGTGCCTGTGAAGCAAGTTTTGTGCTACCATATTTTTTTAAAGCAAATTTAAAAGCAAGTTCTGAAACACCCCCACACGGAAACATCTTGAGTCCCCTAATCAACTTTTTAATATTATCCTGGATGCTAGAAAAAAAAATCACCAAATTTATACTTTTCATTTTGCTATCTAAATCTCTGTATCTGACAGTCACTTTCTGTGAGGCAGAAATTATTATTGTCAGCCGCTTATTTGAAATGATCTGTTTCCTGACATAGATGAATGTGTCTTTGAACACAGGGGAAATAAACAATTATCTGAACAGGAACTGCTGCCTGTATTTTGGATTAAAGCTGGGACCTTATTCTAGGAAAAAGATTCCATGAGAGAGCTTAAATGAAACTAGACAGCAACACTGATTAGGAAAAACTATCAAATGAATACTTCATTATATTTTTTTCTGTATTTTTAAACATTTAACATCAACAACAAAAGACTTGGTAAGTTTTTGTACTCTAAGGTATGGTTTTTATTGTGAAGTTTGCAGATGCTTGAGTTAGATGATTCAACTACTTCAGAAACTCAGATGAACAGCAAACACGTTAATACCGCTGTCCTAGAGACTTTTAAGAAAGGAGCTGAAACATGGCACAGGCTGAAGCCTTTGAGCTTGGCACACAACTTTTTCTGTACAAATCTTGGCAGACAGGGCACAAGGAGGGTCATAATTCATATATCTGCAGCAGCAGCTTGTTACAAGCTACAGAGTTAACTTTCATATTTCTTTACTGTAGAGCACAGAAGTACTCCACCACTCCAGAGAAGCCAAGGATGCCACATTCGATGAGAAGTGGGTTCACTGGAGACTGCTGCCAGTGAGCACTTGGGGCAAGGAACCTGGCTCTGCTTCCCACTACCTCAACACAAAAGAGGAGGTGAGTCATAGAAGCAGGGCTGAGCAGAAATAGAAGAAAGAGAGCAGATCTCAGGGTGGATGTGCCTAACAGATGCAACAGGAATAAGAGGCAGAAGAGAGCTACAAAAAGGGCTCAGCACCAGAAAGCATGGGATGCTCCACAAACAGGAACCAAAACCCACTGGTAAAGCATGCCCTCAGCCTACCCTACTGTCAAGGCATAGATCGTGCCATGAAGGAATCGCTTATCAGTTATTTTAATAGCCCTGCGGACTGAAGGAAATTACAGAAAGAAATAAAAATTATTAATAAACATTGTTTATAAATCAAGTAGTCCCCAAATGATATTAAGGTAAGTGGGCTAGAGATCATCTGTCCAACCTGAATTTGAACCCATCAAGAATATCTTTTGTAAATATAATAATTAATTCCGTGACATTGTTTTGGATCTCTATTTTTACTAAAGCCTGTTAGAACCAGCCACCACTGCTCTCCAACATACATGTCTAATCCAGCCCGGAAAAATTCACTCTTCGCTTTTCATTTTGACAAGCACATACATAAAACCCACAAAAACACTGTGCTGAGACAGACGAGCAAGTTGCTGCAGGTCGCAAGCTTCCCCAGTTCAGCCCCATAGTCCCTACCAGTCTGTGCAGGTGTTCTCTGCCAACACTGGGAATGAGCACAGCTCCCCCCACCCAGCAGCTGACACCTGATGGTGGATGCCAGGAGCAAAGGTCTGGAAGTAAAAGGCCCTCACAGACATACTACAGACCTTTTCCAAACAACCATGAAATACACGTATGTGTATGATGGTTTTTTTTTTAGGTTCAAGCAAGTTAAAACAGTCTTTAAAAGTTTTAAACTTTTACATGTTAAATGTACTGTTGTGACTGGAGGCAGCTAGTGTGCCTTACTGTAGTGTTGCACCCATATTAAGTTCACACAGAAGCTTTTTCAATGAGTAACAGGAATCAACATTTTTATAGCGAATTTCTGAAACCGTTAAAGTTGTCAGCAGCACAGGAAACAATTTAGGATGGGAAGGTGCCAGCCCTCTAAACTAGAGGAATGCTAAGAAGCTCCTTCCCTCACTGCCCTCCAGAATAAAAGAAAGTAATAAATTAAACTTTTATAATTATCTGGGAAACAATCCCAGCCCTGTGTCTGGGGGAACTCCGTAAACAGAGACCAGTGAAAGTATGTGAATAAAGCCCAAAGGAAACAAAAGCTATCAATAGCTAGGAATGCTGTTGTAAGGAACCAAATTTAAATCAAACCCTGAAGCAATGGAGATCTCCAGGAATCTTCCGAGTTTGAATAACGGCCGGAGCACTAGCAACTAGCTGCTTTATTTGCCTGTGTGATAGAAAAGCTAGGGTTTTGTTTGCACAGTATCTGAATAAAAAATCCTGGGTGCGGTCACCGCTTTCCTTCATCTGGAGCAGAGGGACACCAACCAACTCTCCCAGCCAGCCAAAGCACTTCTTGGAACAACCTGTGGTAACTTGTTTCTGTGTCAAGGCCCTCATAACAAGAAGCACATTGTTACAGTGCTGCCTTCTGCCTTATCTCTCCAGGGTTTTACTATTCAAAGAACATGTATCTCCTCCTTTTGGATTCTTTTTTGCATCTTTATAACCAGTGGATTAAGAAAATGCATCTAAGACACTTTCTGTGCCAACTAGCAAGCATTCAAAATACCTGATCCTTCAAACGGGGACAAGAACACACCCAGTTGGTATTCATAAGCTTGTTTATATTCCTGCTGCTCTATAAAAACAGAGAATTAAATTGAACATCATAAAAACCCTAAAGTGACTATTACACCACAGCCGTTTCAAAACCATAGATTCAATTAAGTATTACATATATGAATACTGGATATAAAACCTGAAGAATTCATTTGCTGTGCTTCAATTGGGGCAATCCCTTAATAAAAGCATATTTAAAACATGAGCTCCAGGATGCCCCTGCATTTCACCAAGTAGCTGGGTATAGTAGTGAAAAATACCTGTCACAGCAAGATAGCTAAATGCTAATAGCTACACTTCAACAGCTTGCTTGCAATCTCTTTTAACAGACCACTATCATTATTACCTTTATATGTAATTACAGAAAAGGTGCATTTCCATGAGAAAGCCTGGCTGCTTTACATAAAATGAACAGGCTATACAAGTTTTGTTCAGAACAATTTTTTTCCCTCATCTGCACCATCATTATTATTGCAGGTAGATAATCAGAGAGTAAATTTCAGTAGCACCTTCATTACTGGATTTTAATTTCATTTTCCTTAACCGTTTCAAGAAATTCAAAGAAAGACACAGAAAAGGAAAAGCACCTTAGGAAGTGACAGTGCCTAAATGGATACCACTGTTCTTCCCAGCTTTTCTTACTCTCCTCTCTATTTCTCTCAAATGAAGGTGTAAAAACCTGTTGTCTGGGAGAATTTTATGTCATTAGTTTTGAAACAGTTTAAAGAATTACAGCTACGATTTTCTATAGCTGAACTCTCAGTCATCAGTGTAGGTGGCTCAATTCAAAGCACCAAACCTGCCTTTCTCTTCTAAACTGCGGACCATTTTATTTTACACAGCACACTCTTCTCAGAAGGGTAAGCAACAGAAGGGTTATTCTTACTTTAACCAGAGTTAAGATAACTTTCCTCACCAAATACCAAATTCTTCACACACAGCTACGCTCTGACTTTTCCTTACAATGACCTCACATTAGAGTAGGCACAAATTCTTCTCCATCTGGCTAGATGTCACCTTCTTCCTGTCATGGCAACGTCAGCTGGCTCTGGGTTCTGCACAATTACTCCAAGCAATGAATAAAAACAATACAGATTGTCTTACTGAAATATGAATGCCAACAGAACACTCTGTTTTTAAAAAGCTATACTGGATCTAAAAAAATTGGTGAACTGCACATCAGACTTCGCAAACCCATAGGGGAAACATTTATTCTCACAAAGTTCAACCCCCCAAAAGCCTCAAACCTACACATAGAATACAAGGAGCAAGTAAAAAATAGCTGCTGTACCTAGTATGTTGCAAAAGCATTGGCTTCACTTCATTGAAGTACACAAAATGCTGTTTATTATACAAACCCCTTTCTATCCTATGGCTTAGCAGACTGTAGCAGCTGAGTTCAGCACCTTCCAAATCCGGTGAAAGAAAATGATCTCACTGTAGCGACCACCAATAAATTCATCACTTTATTTTGAAATTCTACTTCTTAAAATAATCCATAGCAAAGGTAAAATTCTTAAGTGCAATGCATAGCTTCAGGATGCCTACATCATGCCTGCACTCTTATCAGCTGAGTCTAAGGAAACTAATGCCATACTGATGTGAACATTTGCTGTGTTGACATGAGTTCCCTTGTCATTCCTCACTTACCAGCATGGTTCAGTGTTGATTTTGGTGTGTACAAACCATGTTTGATTTCTGAAGAAACAAAACCAGAACTTCTGCTACACATATGCACCAGATGAGCTCTATGCCAAATCATGGTACAAGTCCAAACCAATGACTTTGCCCCTCACACATTTTCACCAGTGTGTTGTGGAGGACAATTAGTCTAGAGAATGAGACAAAACCTTGTCTGAAAGCAAACCGTTCAAATTCACACACTATAGATGCAACAGACTTAGTCCACTCTTTTGCTTTACCTGCCTTCAGTTATTTGTCATGGTATACAAAGTCTAAGATTGCACTAAATACTGTATCAGGGACCCCACAGGTGGTACTCCTGTGCTTGCATACACCTGTTACCTGTCTTTTCAATTATGAGTAAGAGTTCCTCTGAAATGACTTCAGATTGTATGATTTCCAACGGCTACCATTTCAAAGGAGATATAGTAGCCATTAGTAACCTTTAGTAGTCTACTACAAAAATAAGCAAACTGTTCTATGAAGCAGCTCTGCAAACTTACCCTGTGTTTTCTTATCTAGGTAGCATATTCATGCTATTTAGTGTACCTGTAGGAATTCCACAACTAGAATTTAGTTGTCAATTCTCTTGATAAATGAGGCTGATCAAAATCTAGTTCACTGTCCTTTAATTGTGCAGGCTTTACACAGATACTGAAGTACAACCTTCCCAAGATTACATCAACTTATAACACTGTATATTAATACAGAGACTTATCTGACCCTTTCACAATATAAATAATTAAATTCTGTTAAACTCTGATGGTACATTACTTTAAAAGATGCACAACTTCACAACCTTTGCAATATCAGCTGGCTTGCCAAAAACACTTTAAAAAGTATTCACTTGTGCATTACAGGGAAACTTCCACCATACCTGCTGAAAAGTATTTACAGTAAGAACTATCACTCTCCAGGTTCAGTATTTTGTTTACTGCCTTTCTTAGTTAAGAGCTGATCAACCATCTTTCCACAGGAATCACTGCAGTGTCATCAGACATGGCAACTCCAGGATAATTACTGTGGCAAGATAGGAGTAACTCTTCCCAGGAGGAGAGCAGCACGCTACCTTCACACAGCACATACACCCTCGGGAGGAAAGCGAAGAGACAACAGACCTTCATTGTTACCTATTTGTCTCTCTAGATCTGCTGCTTCATCTGGTGTTGCGCGTGGGAGGACACCAGGATCACTGAAACTAGTACGCAGCAGGGTCCCCATCACGAAAAAGAAAAGAATCCCACCAATTGCAGGTATAGCAGGTGTAATCTTCTCTGATAAATACGGACAACTGGAAAAAGAAAAAAGATTAAACAATCAATAACAAATAATGCAACTTGTTCTCAACAACTGTTTACCATCATAAATGCATATCAAGAATTCACTTTCTCACACAGATATATTGCTTTCTTTGGAACATTTAAGAAAGCTGACATTTCTCTTTCTGTTCTTGACACTTCTGAAAGTTCTCATAATCTGTTCAGTATAATACAGGTTGAAACAGCATAGCAATAATCTTCCTAATATGCAATACATGCATTTACATAAGAAAATGTTTTTATTACAGGATATTATGAGCTAATATATTTACTGCCAACTTGCATGAATTCAATATGCAAAGAGAGGGAGGGGAAGAAGGGACAGGAAGTAGACTGAAAATATTCAGCCATGAAGAGTAAAGCAGATAACATGATGAAATAATACAAACTAAAAATGTAATTAAATCTAGTTCATCAAAAAGAAGGTGTTCAAGATCTTAACACCTGTGGCACATTCCTATAACAGTCTTGTTATGTATCAATATTATAACACCAGGGTGGTGTCCCAAAGCCTGCTAATTCTCTTAATCCATTTCTTGCAGCTTAATAAGCTTGTTTACTCATTTGCAAAGTAAGGTAAATGTAATGAGAGTGCACTGCAACACACCTGGAAACAAATAATCCAGCTGGTCTAGGGCAGCATCCACAGCCCTTTACCAGCACAGGCTCTATAGTTACCAGATTTGCAATATAATTACAGGTTTTAAAATTATATAACAGTTTTATCAATTTTCCTCTGTATTTCACATGTAGTAAAAACAGAGCAGACAGCAACATCAGAATCTATGCAATGTATAAATATAAACATCTCTTTATGGTTGTGCAAAAGGAATGTGGGCATATGAAAACTTAGATATTACACAGTACACCACCGGTTACACTGGGTCATACAATAAGCACTGTAGGATCATCTCAGAAAATGCAGAATGAACACTCTCTTCTTAGCGCCTCTATTAAGCAGAAGGGACACAACACACAGATTGCTTCATGTATTTCTGATGTCTGCATGAGGAGTCATAACATAAGCCTAAAAATGACACAAGCCTAACACCAACAAGCTCTGGGCCTGAGGGCTTTGTCTCCAGTTTCCAGGTATCAATCAAGTTTAATTATCATCGTCTTCCCTCTTTCTGTTTGCCGCCTTAAACGATGATTCAGACGTGCCAGCTTCTGCACTGCATGTTATCCTCAGTGGGATGTTAACTCTGAGCAAGTGATGACAATGTCAACTTCACTGCCCATCACTTCAGCTGATAGGAAAAGCGCTTCCTTTCCCTCCCCATCCCATCAGCTACCACGTACCAAGCATTTATCTTACTGCACCATCCCATTAAATGCGCTTGGATGCTTCATAGTACATTGGGTTTAATGGATACAAGCCCAAATACATTACATGGCACATCATGTGGTCCACCCTGTGGTGGACCACCCTTTCACCCTACATGAATGTAATATTACTGGCAACAAAATATTAAACAGACAACTGGGCATTAAAATTAAGAAGGGGGACGGGGGGAATTCATAGACAGGATAGATTGTTTAGATACTTGGGAACACACTTGAAAATGCACACTTCTCAGAAATCTGTTTCCAAGAGCCAGATCCACGATACCAGTGCTAAGGGAAGCAGCAGCAAGACAGCTGCTAGATGTAGGCCTTGTTCCCTTACCCTCAGAGAAGCCAGTCAGAATGAACAACCAAAAGGAAGCTTTCACAGCACACAAACACCCTACTGCTCATTTCGTTTCTTGCCACAAAGGATCATTGAAATCAAAACTACTGTAATACGCTCAGACAAGAGTACAAATATGCTGCAAGAACGTATTTTTAAAAGGATTAGGGGGAGCATGTACATTAATGAATGCTAAATATAGCACAGTGCTCTTATTCTTCTACTGCATTATTCATTACACATACCAAAGAAACTGCAACTGTGCTGAAGTTTGTTGACCAAACAAGAGCTGTATGTGTGTGAAAGGCACCCGGGAGGTAATCTGAGGGTAGCATGGTAGGTGCAATACGGTTTAGACACCAGTGCAAAAATAGCAGCATTGTCAACCTACACAGCTTACATCGCAACTTCTCAGCGATACGCACAGAGCAGAAACTGAAGGGCCATCTGAATAGTAAGGTGTTTTGTTTTAACAGTAACTTCATATGGAATTGGTAGAAAGAACCAATTCCTATACTGAAATACTGTGAAAACCTTGCATTGCTGGAAAATGATGCTTTCACTACAGGAAAAAATACATGAAAACGTCTGTGCCTTGCTGAATCACAGTCCATCTCCAAAGAGAAAACATTCACAAAGCTCTGCACACTCTTCACCATATGCAACTGTAAAGTAATCTGCTTCTCCTAAAAGTGTTTCCAGGGTATAAAACCTTGAAATTTATTAACTTCAGCTTGGAATTGTTTCTGTACTTCATGCCTGCTAAAAAGGATTGAAGATGTGATCTTTGGCAGTAATAACCAAACAATGCTCCATGAGTTCAGAAATTAATTCAAACTGAAAAAACAGCCTGTACAGAGATTCGGATAGGAAGCCCAGACAGGAGCATTCAGTCTAGTCTGACCTAAATAGCAACAGGCCCTATAATATTACATGGGCCTGCAGACAATGACATCTACCTTTTAGAAAGGCCCAATTAATTTTCCCAATTCAGGTAAATTCAAAGAAACAGAAAGAGTATACATCATTCGCTTTCTGCATTTGACAGCACCCTGTGTAGCCCTTTTTTCTGTGAATGAATATGAAGACAGATAATAAGAGATCACAGACATCTCTGGGAAGACAAGTTCATATGGACTTTCTGCCCCAGACTTTGGAGGGTGAGAAAAGTACAGCTAAGTACGTTCCCTTTGACTAAGCATTTTTTCTTTTTTTTTTTTTTCTTTTTTTTTTTTGGGGGGGGGAGGCTATTAAAAAGTAAATCCATTAAAACAGCTACAAATTAAAAATTTGGATTTTAGCTCAAAACTATCAATACATCTGTAGAAATGCACTTGCATGTATAGAACTTGTATTTGCATATTCATATAACAAATGCATTTGTATTGGTACATTAAGTTCAATGTTATTTTAAGCAATTTATTTAAGCTATTTAAATTATCTATCATTCTACTTTCAGAACGGCCAAACACTATACACAAAAAAAAGCATCATTTTGAGTATTTGCTCAAATTCCTTAATTAATTTGCTTCAGTTGAGTTTGTATCCCATTAGGGATTAAAGCTTTCCTCATATATTATTGAAAATTTCTTTCTGGACGGTGTTTTCAGATATGTTTTTTCCAAGTAAATATTAGCAGATATTTCCTGACAGCAAATTTCAGAATTTCCAAACACCGTCGGTCCCCTGCTGGCAGCACCATCAGTGACAAAGCAGCATGAAAACAAATCCCTGTCCCCCACATCAGCACAGCAAGTACAGACAAATCTTTTAACCTCATCTCTTGGTAACCACTAGACATGAACTAACATCCTCACTTTATATCTTAGACTCAGGAAAACAATTAGCCTTAATCAGTATTTGTAGTGATAGCACAGAACAAGTACAGATAGGGGCCATCCCAGAAAATACATTTTTAGGACATATTTTGTGGCCAGAGATCCCACTACAAATGGTATTGTAGAAATGACTTCCTCAGAGAACCATGCTTGGTTTGCACATAGCAACGAGTAATACATCCTAAAGTTTCAATTTATTTAATAAGGTTTTTAATTAATTAAGGCTTTGTACAGATCATCCCTGGGTTTTGCCTGGCTTCTCAGCTCCTTTTTTGAAGCATCATGTGAAAGTTTGCATGAGTGTAGGAGGGAAATAAAATCTGCTGGAAGACTAGTCTGTCACAGCTAGATAAAAATAAAAACACGCTGGCATTTAAGAGATAATTATCAAGTATCGTGCCCGCGAATGAAGGATGCAGAAGAACAACAAAAGTAATTCTTATCACCCAGCAACCCTCTTAACTGCATAAGCACGCTCCCTGTGGCTACCAAGATGAGCAGAAAAATACACGTAGTAACTGTATTGAAGTGTGCGCACACTGGGAATCCTACAATTTTTGAGCTCTTTCACTAGAAAATGGAAAAACAAAAGAAACCTGCTTCAGACCTGTCCTGGAAAGATAAAGGTTTTTCTGAACAGTTCACTGACAGTCATTGTTATTCACTGATGGGGAGATATAATAAATGACAACTCTATCCAGTACAAATAATGGATACTTAGGCTGTCTAACTTGGAGAGAAACTCCATAGTTACAAAAAAAAAAAAAAATAATAATAAAAATATATATATATATAGCCACTCCTACAGAATAGAAAGAGACAAGGCTCTATACCCCTGAGAAACTTGCTGACCTGAGATCTTATTTATTATTTACCAAGTTGGCAGACAAAAAACAATGAAAACATAGATTTTATGTAAAGATGTACCATCACAATTATACTAGTTTAAAAAATAGAGAGAGATCTATAAGCTTGTTTGGTGAGACCAATAATAGGGTACTATATGTCAAGCTTTTCACAGACATAAAACTCTTTGCAGCAGACATTAAAAAATATGTGCTCCACAGGAAAAGCATAATATAGTAAGTATAGTAGGACCATGTACCATCAAGCAAAAAATTACCAACTGCTCATTTTCCTCCATCAGCAATTGAATTTCTGTTTTGACAGGTATTGCCTACTTACTTTACTAATAAATATTGATGTGTGGGTGCTGTCCAATGCCAAGAAAAAAAACTTGCACTAAGTTCAGTTCCACATGTTAAAAGCTAACTTCTAAATGAGACCCTGTTGCTTTCCTTAAATTAACCCAAGGGGTTTGCTTGCCCTCCCACTCTTATTTATGGCTTCTCTCAACTTCCCCTTCCTTTCACCTCCACTGCATCACTGCTCCAAGTCACTCAGTCCAGTGCTTCTGACCTGATGTCAACATAAATCTTTGTCATGTTCTTTTGTGAGCCAAGTCAGTTTACTAAAATGTAAGAAAACTGTTCCATTTTGTTGATGTCTGTCTGACAAATCACATATGCTCTTGGAAAAGTCTCCAGAGCACCAATGTTAGCATAAGGCAGGAGAAACAGAAGTACATACCAAAACTAGGAGACAGAAGCTTGGATTGAGAAAGAAGACCTTAATTTCAGCAGCAGCCAGTAAGCTTTTCATTCTGACTGCTGCCTTTTTTGAAACATTCATCTCTTTCAATTTACAGATGGCAACAGAGTGCCTATATAGATAGATCAAAGACAAATCCAGACTCTGGACTAGAACAGCAGAAACGCCTTATAATCTAGTTTTCTAATGACAAGTTACCAGTTCAAAGACAGCAGCCAAAGACGTGCATGTAGACCACAGCACAGGGAGACAGGGAAAGATGTGAGGATGGGTGAAACACGAGGGTACAGCAAGAACCTTGAAGGCTGTCCCCCCAACAAAGGATGACAAATGGGACAGAGGGAATTATCAGAGTGAAGTAATTTCACTGTTCTAGGGTTGTAGGCTTCTGTCTTTTTAATTGTTTTCCACCAGGGTTTGGATCAGGCCCAGTGGTTTTCAGGCAGGACCACAGTGATGAAGTTGGGCCGAAATGAAGCCAGCCAGTCAGTTTGTGGGCTGAGGTCTGGATCAGGCGGCTCCACGGCCAGCCAAAGCATGGCTGTGGTTGAGCCAGACTCTGCAACAGCTCAACAGGGACTTAAGGCCCTAAGGCTGAACTTCAGTAGACCTCCTGAGCCCATGGGGGTGGAGGAGAGACCCCAGGTGACGCTGGTCAGGACCATTAGGGCCTGTTGGTGCACTCAGGGTCCTGACAGAACCCATGAACCCAGCTGTAGAGGGACACTCCCTGTGAGATGGCTGGATGATGTTACACACCTGTGCTATGAAGGCTGCATTTGTGCTGACAAACTAGCTAATAGGTGTTGGGAAGCCCAACTTTCCTCTCTCTCCTCTCTGTCCTCTCAGTTTACTCTATGCAACGAGAACAGCACATTTCTATATGAAAAATCATTTTTGTACGGACAGTGTTGTTCGTGGTCAAGATGGTAAGAAGTAAAATCAAACGCAGACATAAGAAGATTGCCAAATTAATTTACTACAGAAAATACCAAAACAATCTTAAAGACTGCCGCATCTAAAGCAGAGTTAATTTTATTGCATCTCTGCACTGTAACTTCTAAAAGTGAGGAAAAACATGAACATTTTTGTAAATTTAAGATTTATCAAAACATTTCATGGTAGCAGCTCCTCAGTCAGTATTTTTTGGGATGCTCATGTTTTCACCCTCAACCCAGAAATTCCAGCATCCTACAACTACCTCTTTGAAAGGACCTTATTTTAAAATAAAGGTGAAAAAACTCTTCAGAAACATCTGACAAGAAAAAAAAAATACAGTTAGAAACAACATGCTGTGCATTAACCAGCTTATGGTTGATTCCTCATAAGTATGCTCTTGGTACACAGAAAATGTAATGCAATTTGAGTACAGATTAGTCTAACTAATGTTACATGAAGTGCCTAACAAGATTAGCTAGAGAAGTTCTGCATTAGTTTCCTCCATCTGCCTGATACTTTTATACAGCCTTTAAAATTCCTATCTGAATTTTTGAAAGATTAAGGAAGAGACAGACTATATTCAATGGGATTTGAAATGTGCTTAGAAATTTGATTTATTTCATTCTTCTTTGTGCTTTGAACTATTTGGAATATCACAGAATCACAGATTGGTTGAGGTTGGGAGGTACCTCTGGAGGCCATCTGGTCCAGCCCCCTGCTCAAGCAGGGCCACCTAGAGCAGGTTGCTCAGGATCACGTCCAAGCAGCTTTCGAAGATCTCCAAGGAGGGTGACTCTACAACTTCTCTGGGCAATCTATCATACCCTTCTTCACTTCAGAATGGTTAATAAAATTCAAAAACTTGTTTGATAAAATAGCACAACAAATATCACTCCTCTAATACTTGCATAATTCCAAAGCCAGGAAATTTGGTATCAGCATTCCAAACATGTAAGGACTATGGAAAAAAACAATAGCTAACAAAAGACTGAATGACAGCAGGAAAGAAAGGAATAGAAAGAATTTTATCTCCTGTAAAATCCCCAAAATATTATACCGTAATCATAAAATTGTATGTTTTATTGAATAGTTTCAGACAAAAGCATTTAGCCTTGCTTGAATGCTTTACCACTTATTCTATACTTTAAGATAACGGACAGACCTTAGTTTTTCTGTATTTGTTATAATGCTTGGGGGCAACTCCACTTAATTTTAATTCTAATTAACAATCATTTTTTAAGTGGGCATACATACAGAATATCCGTAATTATATGGTGCATTTTAAAAAAAGATCAATATGATGAAATTGTGCAGATTACAGAACAGCATGATCTTTAAGCCTAATAAATTAGATACTTTAGAAGTTCTCTCAAAACCAGTGAAAAAGTTCTCTCAAAACCAGTGAAAAATAAAGTTAGCTAAATGCTATCCTGAACTGCAAAAACTCAACAACCAGTCTTGAAAGTTCATGTGAAAACCTGACACAGTTTGGTCTTTAACACTGATGTCAAAACACCTGAGCAATTTCCTAAGGTAAAAGATCTACAGAAACCTCTCTCTCCCTTGCTCAAACCAGCAAGTGTTCAATGGAACTGTTAGCCTCACTCATTCCATTTAGTGCATTACCATTGGAAACAGATCTACACTGGCTGAATTTTGATGGAGAGGTTTAGATGAAACTAAGCAAGCACTGTAGTTTATGACATTGTGTAAGATAAACCACAAGCTCCCTCTACAAGTAAAGGTCTTAGCAATCTATTGTAGCAGATATGCAACAATCAAAGTAATACCCTTGTGTGATCTCCCAATTTTCATTGCTACATGAATCAACTCTAATGAACCACTGTCAAACTTCAAAGCTGGGACAGAAAATGCATAACGCAAAAAGAGGCTTCTACAAAACAGATGTGGTTATTGAAGCTCCTACAAGGGCAATTAAATTTTATTTTGTTATTTAGAGAAGGAGCTTTGTTTGTACTAAACAATTTTAAGATACTGATTGCATCAGCTGTTGGACAGAAATTTCAAAGCAAGGTAGTAAGAAAACGGGAAATATCTTACTAACTACATCAAGAGCCTAAGTCTTACCAGTTTCTTTATGGAAAGCCAATGCATATATGACATATCCTTGAAAGACAAACTTAGAAAAAGCAAGTCTTCCAACCACGCAGCAAACAGAGGCTTTCTTTTTTTCAATTTCTGCTCACTGACTAATTACTTGAGAAGCTAGAAATGTATCTGTACTTTAATTCTGTTTTTGCATGCTGCTAAAGGTCTGGTTTCCATAGTAAAAAACTACCAATTAATAAATTCTATTAGGGGTACAAGATCTCAATTTGTTTTAAACAGCTCATGTAGAACACTTGTTTTTCCTGTTATGCTTCATATTACTTCCTTATTATTTCTTATTATTTCCTGTTATGTGATTTTCTAATTAAACCATCAGTTTAATCCTAAGTACTTATGAACACAAATGAAAACCGGGCCAAAACAAAGGGAAATGTCTCGTGTGTGATAACCACAAGTTCCTGAAGAACAAACTTTCAGGTGATTTTCCACTGGATTCTCTGGATATCGAAACCTATGCAAGTAAACTGCTCCCAGACAGCAGGCACTGAGCTTCCAACAAGAAACATTTTGTGTTCGCCCTGCTAAATGACCAAATGTAAAGCCTAACTCTTGCTAAAATGCAAAAAACAAACAAACAAACAAAAAACTCACACATTTGTTTCCTGCTATTTTTCAATGTCACAGCACGATGATGAAATGAGTGCCAGTCATCCAGGAAGGATGGATGAGTTGAATTGCCATTTTCAGAGGCACTCAAGCACTATGTGAGTGAGCTTAGCTATAAAATGAAATCCTAGATAAAGTCATAAGGGCCTAAGGATACCATATCCAGTGTCCTAGAAGGATTTTATTTTCTTACTCTCGTTTTCCCCCCTGCGCTTCTGCATAATTGCCAGTCTTTTGCATAGAATACACAAAATAAAGTTTTAATACTTTTCCCCTGTATTTTAGATTAAAGATAACTACTCAGTGGAATGCACTAAACCAGAAGCCTTTGCATTTTGTTGAAAAACAGAGCTAAGCTTCACAGACACAGCACTTCCTGAGGCTCCTTTACTTATCAAAAAATAAAAGAAAGACAGAGAGAGGACTGAAGATCCTGCCCACACTACATATCAGAAGTGTACAACACATTGTTATAAATAAAGCAACTAGGAGCATAAGACAAGGAGAAGCACAACAACAAAAAGAGTTTAAACCTCATCTTTCCCAAAAGAAGCAAGGTTAAGTAGCAGCAATTCAGTGAACTGGTCATCCTTCCAACAGTCTTAAGAGGCACGTTTACACTAACCTCACAGGCTTGGGTTTTGCTAAGTGCTGACAGAGTTGTATTTGAAATGGCATCCTCTTTTCCTGCACTGCCTCCTCACAGCATCACCAGAACTCTCTTATCCCAGCCTAAGCACTCGCTGGACAAGCAGACTGGCATCCTACAGGCTACTTCAGATTTAAAAAAACAAAACCCAAAACCTAATTGGCACGCATCATGCCAAAACAATGCCAGCTCTTTATATCTAAATCCATATCTAAAATGAGTCAATTTAAATATAAATAAATTGCAAGACTGGTTTGAGGCAAATCTGTTCTTTCATGGAAAAAATAATGCACCCAAAGCTTCACCGACACACAAAGTTCTACCACTACAAATATTTTGGTTAGCAAGATGTAATTTAAACAACTAGTAATAGCCTTTTATTATTTTGCATTACAACTGAGGTTTGTATGCAAGTCACATGAGTCCAGGCATTAAAACTTTAAGAAATACTATACCCTGCAAGATTGCTTCTAAATCAGAGTTAGCAATGTCATAGCATTTCATTATCTCCAGGGATGTGAGGAGAAAAGGAATATTGCTCCGAGTGCAGAAATATTTGTATCTGATTTTTTTCATTTTTTTAAAGGATGCGATAAAATGCTCTGTAGAGACTTTTATGTTAAATATTCAGTTACCAAACCTAAATAAGCATGTTCACATTTAAAATCAGTAGCTTTAGCACATCATGTTTTTCTCTGAAGTTCCAAAAATACACTAAGAACAGGTCCTTTCTTCTTGACAAAGACCACTGACTGAAATTTTTCATTCCCTATAGTATAATTCACCAAATGTTACTTCTACCACAAACCAAATCTGATTTATATAACCCATTTAAATAAGGGAAATATTTTCCAGCATATTTTCTCTTAAGCCAACTAAATCAAGAAATAAATAAAAAGGAAAAATAGACCTAAAGTTATAACAGGTTTTATTTTTAAAGTTATAAATGGAATGAAAATCGTTCATATTAATGGTTAAAAGTTGAGAGTATCACAGAAGATTCTGTAACAAGCCAAACAGCAAAAAAAATAAATAAAAAAATCCACATTTAATAGAATGACTTTCATAGAAATGTCAGTCACTGAGGAACCATAGGTACTTTACAGCTAGGTGCTGCACATTAACTAAATATTTTGACTGCCAATGCATATAAAAAGACCTGAATGGAAGATGGACAATAAAGAAATGCCCAGATTTTACACTGTTTCTCAAAAACATTACACTTAAAATTCCCCCTCGGATAAGTATTTAAATTATGTCCTATGGATTTTTTGCTTTCTAGTATTTCATTAAAACTTTCCTAATTGAGTTGTTATTGCAATTTTGTTCAGTAATTACCACCAAACCCAAATTTTAATATAAATTGAACCACAGCATCACAGGTAGCAGAGAATAACAAACTGCCACCCTTCCTCAGAGGTGTAATTTACTTCTTCAATTTAATGTCTGCTTATTTTTGTCAGACTGCCAAAAAATGTGTCACAAGAAGGTGAAGCAAGCAATGAAGGTCTTTATTATACCCATTGTAACTGTAAATTTCTACCTTTTTCTTTCAGCACGTTAATTACATAACCTGTTACTGCCTATACAACACAATCCCAAGGCCCACAGAAAGACCGCTGCTTCTGCCACTATTTATACTGAAATTTTAGTAGATGATTTTGCAAGTGGAATAATGTGATCGCTACCCCTAAGGCTAGCCAGCCACGAAAAAAAACAGAGCAAAGCTCAGTTACTTTATTGTTCCCAGAATAATCCCTAGGGAGTTGCAACACAAGACTTGCTCTCTGGCTCGCCACTGTCCAGCGCGCTCCGTTGTCCGCCCAGCCTCAGATGATGCTGGCAAACCAGGCAAACACCTCTGCAGCTCTTGGGCTGCACTTCGGCATATTCATGAAGACAGGAAAGCAGTTTGATAGAAATGGAGATCTTTTGACTACATAAAACTGAGTCTTCCAAGTGCTGGCTTCACGAGCCCCATCTTCTGCCAGTGGTTTGTCTTCAGCCAGGTTTGCCTTCCTTTCTCCAGCCTCTCCCAAGCTCACAGCAACAGACCCTAAACAGGAGGAAGTTCCACAGTTTGGTAATTTTCTGCAGTTGTTTTCTTCTAGCCTGTCCTCTGATTAAGTCTATTCTCCACAGAAATGTTTGCCTTTGGGGTCTGCAAAACAAAATGCTGCATTCAAAGAGACGACCTACCTCTAAGAATAAGAAATGTGCTGGTTATTTCAATAAAAATTATCCATAATCATTAACAACTAATGATTAATAATTACTTAAACACATAATTGATACCAAATTTATTATTTTGTCAATTTGTTTACTCCAACTTGAGATAGTTGGCCTAAATGAAATGGTAACGCCCTGCATGTTCTTCCTCCTTCCTCTCTGTGCCCATCCAAACGTGAGTCAAACTTCAGGTGAGGTCTGGAGCTGCCCTTCGTTTTTCAGTAGCTTTCCTGGGTTAAGGTACAATGTAATGGGGATTTACAGCATATTCTGTCTGTGCGTTCAGAAAGGAGAGACCTTGGTGCATCATGCTCCTGGTTATAGGGAGTCTCAGCATAAGAAGGAAAGCTTCACACAGACACAAGCTGACAGCGTGTATACACTCTTCAAAGAAGAACAGATGAGATTTCACACCTGACAAGATACTTGGAGTCTATATGTCAAATACTATGAAAGGGTGGGGTTTTTTTGTTTGTTTCTAAGGAACACTTGGAACTCCAAAGAAATATTTAAATCTTAGGACAACTTCATACTTACTTCCAAATATTACTTACTACAACTTAGGAAACTTTTGTTTTGATTGTTTTCATTTATAGGAACCTGCAAAGTAGTTTTCAAGGTTATAATTTGAAAGAAAAACCTGAAGAAACATCTTAATTGAGGTCACCAATGGAAAAATAAAAGTGTTGTAAAAACATAGCGTAGGTAAAGTACAAAAAATGATAGTATTTTAGTGTGTATAAGCGTTATGCAAATGCTCACAATGAGCATGCGATAACGCAAATTGTATGAAAGATGTGTGAAAGACACATACAACAGGGCAGCAGCAGCAGAAGTAATTTCTGTTTACAAATGAAAAGACCAGGAGAACAACATTCTATTTCTTCTCAAGTATAGAAAAACCCTTTTCCAGCCAAAGCACAGGTAAGTATTCTGCTTTGCAAATGAAGTAAAGCATTCTTTATTCCAAGACTTTGCTTTGTCTGCAGAGGAAAAAAAAGAACAGAAATAGAAGAACAAGGACGAATGGACTATCATGCAAGCAACCTTAAATCAAAACACAGCTGTAAATCTAATTTTAGGTCTATTGAACTTGACATTACAAGCTTAAATAATATTACGTGCACTTATTCCTCCAAGAGCAATTATTCTGCCCTCTTATACTTGAAAACAAAACTTTCCTTTTCACATCGATTAAACAATAATGTTACCTAGTGTCTCATTATCCTGAAAAGTATCAAACCCTCAAAGGATTCACAGGTATGAAGCACACATCACATAATCCATCATATCACCGTGGACACATTCACAAATCAAAACCCAGAAGCCACACGAGGCAACTGTACTACTTATTTGATGAACTGAGTACTGAATTTGTGCTTGTTTATTTTTTTAAAGCTCTTCTTAAAGTAATAAACCAAATTATTCTCACTACTGGACCACTTCCATACTTTTCTCCTGCTTGACACTGTCAGATACCTTTCCTTTCTCTCTGTAGAAAGAAAGCTTCTTACTAGCAGACAAAAGCTTCTTTTTTAATCCTTTCAGCAAAATCTTGTTAGGACTGAAGACTACACAGCTTACAGACAGCAGACATGATCCTAAACTACACACTATAATCTAGGGAGAAATTCACATTTCAAATGTATACTAATTAAAATTCTAAACATTGCATTTTGCCCTGGATTGCAAAACAACTTCGCTATCATCTCTGTCCCAAATACATACTAAACATCTATTAACTTGTTTAAAACATGCAGAAAACAGGAGATGGAGGGGGGATTGAAGTAAATATGCAAGAGCAGAGTGCAGTTTTCTATTCAGAAAAGCTAGAAATCTCAAGAGTGCTGAAGGCCAAGCTGTTGGTATAACTGCATCCATGCCCAACAAAAAAATTAATGTAACCATCTCGGAACTGAAATTAAACAGAATCACAGAACGGTTTGGGGTCATAGCCATTAATTCATATGAGGCCCATTATTGGTGTCCAGGTCCAGACAAGCACCAAGATAAGACCTCTGTGCATTTTTATTCCATCTGTTAGAACAGTGAATAGCCATTAAAATGAAATAAATATTCTGTATCTGCTAAGCTTGAGTTCCAGGCTTGTGTTTCGGGCTCATGTACTGCACAGAAGGGTAAAATGAGCTCCCTGTGAACGTCCCCAGGTCAGCACAAATCTCACCCTTTGCACTCAACGCATTATGTTGTTTCTCCACAGCAGTAATAATTATTCACAATGTCTTTATTTGGTTCAGTAACCTAGAAAATGTAAACACTTATTCTACAAGCCTGTTCTAAACCAGGATAAGGTCCCAGTTTCAAAAAGCAGCATCTAGGTACATGATTGCTACCGACTGCAATTGGACCTAGATGCCAACATAAATCTAATCTGTGAATCTGATCTAATCCATCCTCTACGAACCCCTTCTCCTCCTTTTCTGGCAATATACATACACACATCATCATACTAATTGGAATAAAATTGTGTCCGCAACTTGATGTTCCCAAACTTAGCACCTAGCTAGATATTAAGACCAACAAAATGGAATGAAATGGAATGTCCTCTGAGACTGAGGTCCATAAACTGAATGACCTGCGTTTCTGCTGCGCATAAAGAATAATCATCACAAAATTTTCACAGTAATTACAGCTACATTAAAAACTGCAATAAAACCATAAATGAAACAACCTTTAAAATAGAAGAGACAAAAATGACCCCAAAAATTATTTATTTATTTTTTAAGAAAGATGAATAAAAGCAAATACTTTTATATAGATTCTTTTATTGGTTTAAATGCTACTTCTTCACCAAAACACACTCTCTAAAGCAAAGGACTTGTGCTCTTTCCTTCATTTTCCTGTACCGTTCTTGAAAAGCTGGGGACATTGCTCTTGTTAAACTCTTCCCACCTATCGCTGAAGATAAAAGAAGTTAAACCTTAAAACTGTAATAAAATAAAATTTGTAATTCTGAAGGATTATTTCTATGTCACTTAAGACTAAAATAAAAAATAAAAATAAAAATCTCCATGCTAAGCAAATCCAACAAGTGTAAGTGAAGTGTAGACCAAGGCCCTGGAAACATGGCTGGCCAAAGGTGATGTGCTGCAGTCAAACTGGTATAAGAAAAAGCCTAGATTAGGGAAGCAAACTTTAAAAAGTATTGAAAATATATGGCTTAAACACCAGTTGTTAGTGCATTCCTGTGAATATCCTGCATTGCAATCAGCTCTATTTTGTATATGACATTATACTACTCATGCTAAAATTAGCTAAGACTATATATTCTTTCAAAAAACAAAGCAGCATTCCTTATTTTTTGATCTATTCTGCGCTCAGATGCTTGTAGCTTAGCCAACCCTCTACAGCTGCCTCGACACCATGCCAGTGAGTCCACTTCCTCAGCCGTTCTGTGCTTAGGAAAGAATCCCCGGAGACCCCAGGAGCATTGCGCAAACAATGCCGCGGCCTCTAACTGCTCCTAAATGCAATATCCATCTTTGCTTCTTTTGTCTCTCTTGAAGGGCGGAGAATGTAGGCTTTGGACTTCGTTTTTGGTTGATGAAATGATGTTTTGTTTTCTCTCAAAAGGGTGATGGATTAACCTAAGAAAGACCATTCCAGACAGGTCAGCAGCAGTTCGGTGGATAGGACAGGACCAGGAATCAAATCCTTTTCCCGGATCCGCCAGGAATCTGTTGTGTGACCTTGAGCAAAGCCAACTCACCTAATATCCCTTCGTTTTTTTGGAATATACACCTATCCAGGACACAAGCAAGACAGGATTAAGTATGTGCCAAATTCCGTATGACTATAAAAATACACACGCGCGCCAGTTATTTATTTTCAGTGGTTTTTTGCTTCTTTTTTTTTTTCTGTTTTGTTTTTGTATTTACTGCCAATGAATCCTGATCATGGTCTTGGACTCTACTGTACAAAAACACTGTCCAAGCAACAAGCAGATCAGCTGGAATCTCTAGGCAATACTGAATTACAAATAATTGTTAACAGGATACACAGCTTGGCTTATACAATACAATAGGAACAAAAAGGGAGGAGGACTTAAAATAGAAACTCCATATGTTACTGTGCTGATTATTAGTTGTCTCAGGAAAAACCTACTGGGGTTACAAAAAAATAAGAAAATACATGGAACAAGAAGCATTTCAGCCTCTCATAAAGAGACAGGGTGTAAACCTTTATAAGTTTAAATCATATTTTCTAAAATGATACTGAATCAGACTCAGGCTTAGAACTTAACTGGTTTGCAAAAACATTCACTTAATAGGAACCTGATGTTGACAGATATGTTAGCAATAGTTTCTTTCCAAATATAGCCAGTGCATGTCTGTCAAATATTTTAGACAATAGTTCTGCGGAAATTACTTTAAAATTCTGGGGGGGGGGGGGGGGGGGGAGTTTCTTGAGATAATTTAATTCTCTCTTTTTTTTTTTTTTTTTTAATGTGAAATGAGTGATCTTGAGAAACATACATGTTCCAAGAAAGTATCTTCATAAAAAAGCCCTAAACTTTCTGGATTATAATACCTGGGCCATGAAATAATCAAATATTAAGTATTTACCACTGCGAAGAGTAGCAGTAGTCTCTACAGACCACAGTGATTTCCTCCCCCGGCATGCTGACAGAGACTAACTCTGTTGACAGTGCCAGCTTAAGCTCCTTTTCCTCTCGCCCAGCCCAGCCATTTCCACCCCTGCCTTGTGCTGACACAAATGTTTTTGCAGCTACACGGTGAATAGGAAACGGTCCCGACTGACACCCTCCCCAGGAAAAAAGGAAGAGCAGGAAGTGTGCTAGGGCAACTGGTTACATGGATGGTGAAAACTTTTTGGTTCTCATTGTTTTAGTTTTGTCTCTCAAATTTCAGATTGTTAATAAATAGTTCATCAACAGCCTTCAAAGATCTGAAATCACCTTCAGGCAAATTGTAAATATACCCATAGCAAAGAAAAACAGCAAAACGCTCATTGGCAAAATGAGATCTCTCCATCTGATTGAAACATGCCATAGGACTGAGTACAGCCTGACAGTGTACTAAGTACTGTGCAGTAACATTACAAGGTACAGCCGTAATCCCTGAAGTATTCTACATACACACTGCACCTGCAAGAATCGAATAATCTAACAAAAATCTTTAAAGGGAAGCAGCAGATATTAATAAAGCCTAATCAATTATTTACCAAGCAGTACTTGCTGCGTGCCATAATTTAGATGATTAAAGAAACAACTCACATCCTTACATCCCAGTCTTTTCCACAAACTGGACTTCACTGTCTGTGGAGTGAAGAGACCAACCCCACTGCTAGGGTTCAAGAGTCCCAAGCGTTGTCCTTCAACCCTCCCCTGTGCACATCAGCCTTTAGAAAGAGTGCCTTGTTCATGTTGAAATGGATCCTTCAGAAGGTAACAACAATACAGCTGCCTGGGGAAGCATCCTGATGATCAGTTCTCACAAATAAAAATGAAACTTCTTTTTATAGTTAGCCTGCAAGCCTACCTCGGCACCTGACAAATACTTCGGTGCTCCAGCTGTGCAGTCTCCAACCAGGGGACCATTCCCTCTGCTCAGCAGGGAAACAACTACAGAGATGACTACACCTCAGAGGCTCTTTAGACGTGAGGATGTCATAACTCCACAATTTTAATGATCCCAATCTGGCAGGAAAGAACAATATCCAAGTGTTATAGACCTATAATGAAGAGAGAAAAATCTTTTTTTTTTTTTTTTTTTTAAGGCATTTTCAATGCGGCACTGAAAGCTTCATTTTTGTTCCTTTCAGCACTGTTTCTTTCTCCAACAAAAGCAAATTTTGAGCGACAGAAAAGTACATTTCCCTCTCTGCCCTGCAGCTCACTCCGTGAGTGTGCAATCAATGACAAAGTCTTAAATGGGAAAGAGAAAGAGAAAAAACGACATTGCAGTGAATGATGAATGCCATACAAAAATATATGTCCTTGTATAGCCTCGAGCTTCAAAACAAGGCAAGTAAGATCCCTGAACAAATGCAAACATTCAAGAGACAGACAATCCTTTGTTACCAAAATTCGCTTTTCTTTGAGTATCTCTGGCAACTACATGCATACCACCACTGCTGTTTTATTAAGTGACATGATATTAAGTTAATTAGGTCAGCACAATTGAATATGACCGGCAAGCACTGTCCTGTTATAAAGTGTACAAAAATATGCTTCATAAAAAGACCGATTCAGATTATGAATTTTATATGTTATGCAGTTATATGCTTATATGTTATCAGGTGAGCTTTGTAAATTCTTTCAACTTCTATTACAATTTTTCTGGCACCTGTTTTTTGTTTGGTCTGACAATGGAGAATGGAAACTATCAATTGCACTTTGGGCTTTAACAAGGTCTCATCTGCACTCCTCAGTTGCATCATCTTAATTAAAGGCAGGATTTAAAGCAAGTTGAAGCAGCTTTATACCCTATAGGCAAATCACCAATCCACTTCAAGCTAATTTATGTGCAATTCAGTAGACCAAAGCAAAAATGTCTACAACAGCCATTATGTAAAAGGTATGGAAACTCCCCCCTGCATGTACAGGCTGAAACTTAAATGAACTTTTCATGTAAAGTTAGCATCATGGCAGGTTTGGGGATTATATGAGCCCCAAAGGGTTTTTTTGTTTTCACACCCAAGGCAAGTCAGGAAGACAACTGAGGGCTGAGGAATTCTCCAGCTACAAGGAGAGCACAGGAAGAGGTCCTCGTATCAGTGGGAGCTGTAGTCATAGCTGCAGTTCGTGAAGAAACTGAACCTGAACCTGCTCTTTCAGGAGAGGTTAGAGAGCAATGATGGACATTTGCACTTGAATGTAAGAACCCAGGAAGACACAATGCAAAAAGTTAGAAGTACTGGTTCAGGATATCAAATTCACACCCTGAAGAAACTACAGAAAAAGGTACTAGGATGTCAATGTGAAAGCTGAAGGGTGTATGGTATTCAGGAAAGTCAGACACTGAAGCGACTAGCAATGTGTTTCCAACTAGAAAAAAGGGTTCCTTGCATAAAGCACAATTAGCTTTGGTCAGAATCACTTAGGGAAATGACTGTTTAAAAAGGTTACTTTCAGTACTGCTAATGGGTCACAGCAATTGGGCTGGGAGATGAACAGAGGTTAAAAGAAAAAAAATCTCATTTTCACAAATAGACCAAAAAACAACCAGTATCAACAGTAGTGTTCCTGATAGGCAAAGGCTTCTTCAATGAAAAAGCACTGCTCTAACTAAGAAGCAATGTTAATTACAATATGGTTTTAGATTGCAGGAAGGACTTTACAGAGGAACAGGTCATAGAAAATAAATTGGTATTAAAGTGACTCATTTTTTAACCACTGAAATTAAATGAACAGATAAAACCGTCTGATTTGAGATTGTGCCATGCTCTACTGTGGGGCTGATAATCCAGAAAACTGAAAAAGCAGTGTATTAAAGCAGAAACTGCATAGGAAGATTTCATAACAAAACGATGAAATTAGTTATGTTATCATATGACTAGCAAGTAGCAAAAAAATGGATTTATGAAAACAATTCAGGCAAACCTATAACTCTAAATTTGCCCTAAATACCACTAAAAAGCTTTGGAATGTGTTTTGAAAGAAAGAACTGCAGAAACAGAAAGTACACAGAGATATACTACAAGGTGGCTCAATATCTGCCTTTGATGAGATTAAAAAAATATCTAGACGAAGCAGATGCAATCCCACCTACTCTATCTAAACTTAAGTAAAAAAGAGTATGATATAATCCCACCTGAAGGAGAATGATGACTGTACAACAGTGGTAAGCAGGTACAAGACTTGGTAGAGAGAGAATGATGATGGTGATACCATAAGGTGAACTACCAGGATTGAATAAGGGTACTCACAGAGCTCTTCAAGTGTCAGCAGCAGTTTTACTGACACAATAAAATTGGAGCATGCGTGCAAAATGTTTTTAGTGCACAGAACACTCCAGAGGACTGAATATTAAACACAGGGAAATTAATCACTATAGCACAAAGACTGGGGCAATTCTCACAGAGAGCAACAGAAGACATTTCTGCCGTGCTGTGGTGACTCATGTCCTAGACATGACAGGAAGAGTGATAGAGGGAACCGGGAGCCTCTGGGCCACCGACGAGGATGTGGCCATTAAGGCACCAAACGTGATGACAGACAAGAGCAAGGAAATGACACAAAAAGTTATGCACAGCAGTGGTGACACTGGACTACTGTATTTCAGTGTGTCCTGTCTCTGTTTGTTTTCAGGTGTGTGTTTGCCCGTGTAACTGCTTACATTCCTGAGCACCCGGGCTGGCATAACACCACGGTCATATGCTGCTCTGGAAAGAGTGCTGGTATTGTCATTCACTGCTTGAAAGAAAAGAGACTTGCTATTCGCATATTTTACATTGCTGAGAGTTCATCAAGTGCAACCACAGATACAGAGATATAAAAGTGCAGACGGTGTATTTGAGGACACAGGAAGGAGGAATACATCCCTTATTTCAAATAACTCGAACAGCAAACACAGGGCTTTCCTTCCTTTTTCGCTGAGATACAGGCAGGCCATTCAGCAGACTCCTAACAAAAGGAACTACTCATCTTTGAGAGAACCTCTCATTTAAGCTTTACAGCATTTAGGATAAACAGACACCAACCAAACCACTGAAGTAACTTAGTTTTAATACTCCTACACAGAACACAAAGACAGGCCTATAAACCCAAAACTCTAGAAATCGAAAATGCAAGGCTACAAACCAAGAGGCTCTTGTTTTACTTCTATCCACAAGACTTCAAATATTCAGATGCTTGCTGGTGGATACAGAACAAGGACAACAGAGCTGAAATAAAGACTGCCAGATACTCAAAATGGCACTAACCACTGTGTAACACGCCCAAAATAGAAATGGGACAACCAAAGTCCCATCTCACACCACTATTCTTCCTGCATTTACTTCTCAGCTGAGGTGAACAAATGATAATTAAGTCAATGTGTAAAATCAGTTATACTCCAGTGACACACATTAACTTGGATTTCTTCACTATTAAAACTACCGAAGATACTCCTACTCTTTGTCCTATCCAGATCTACGTTCACACTGTCTAAATCCAAATCGTACCCCATTTTGCAAGGACCTACACAGTATCCCAAAACTTCATGCTGCTCAGACTTGCCAAAAATCTCTATCTCACCTAAATCATAAGCGATGCTCGCATCAGGAGAATGATTCATTAAAATTAAGACACTGTCAGGAGCTTACCTATTGGAGGAATCTAGGAGAGTGAGAAATTTCTGAAGAGCATCATCCATTATTTTTACTTACACAACCACATTTTAACTATAGCTGGTTTTGCAATTTCAATTTTCCATGCATAAGTCATCAAAACATCAGTGTGAAGTACTGAGTGTGTATCTGACAGCCTGCTTCAATGACTTTGTGTCAAATTAGTACAATTTTTAAAGCAGATTACTGATCCTAGATTACTGCTACACTAAAGAACCCTAATTTATTAAAAGGACTGTTATGAAGAAAAGTTGATTTAAATAGACACAGAAATCAGCATCACCAGAAACAGCTGTTTACATCCAATTTTATGCAGAAGAAAAAATACAGGAAGATAAAAATATTTTCTCAGATTACTAAGTGATTACATATACACAATAATATGCAAGTGATGCATATACATAATATAAAACAAGCCATTGCCTACAGAAAATTATGTATTCTGTAAAGTACCCCAAAAACTGGCAATTAAAAAGTCAGTATTTCTGACTTATAGTAAATAAAGTGAGTTAGGGAAAGGTACAAGTTGATTACACTTATTCAGATTAGCATTTTGTGATAAGAGATAAAAGTATGTTATTGGCAATTGTTTGAAAACCCGCAAAAAAACTACTATTAAATAGCAGTATTTTAGATAATGATTAAGTTGTATAAAAATAGTAAAACGTTCCCTCTAAGAAATATTCAGGGATAATGGTAAAGCTGCACGTTTACATACCTTTTGCATAACCGAAGGAACTATTCTCATCTAGGGTGGCCCACAAAGATGACCAAAGGACTGCAGAACCTGCCCTGTGGGGAAAGGCTGAAGAAGTTTGGTCTTTTCACTCTGGAGAATAAAAGGCTCAGGAGGGACCTCAGCACAGTATTCCAGTACTTAAAGGATGGCTACAAAAAGGAGAGAGGCTCTCTCTTCACAAGGAGCAAGAGGTATAAGCTGCACTGGGAGAGGTTTTATTCTGATATAAGAATTTATATATTTCTTGCTGGGAAAGCAGCTCAGCAGGCTGCAAGCAATCCAGGAGACTTGTGGACTGAGTGTGTTGAGGATAGCTTCCTGACAATTGACAAATTGACAAACCAACCAGAGGAGAAGTGTCACTGGACTCGGTGCTCATGAATACAGATCAACTCATGAAAGAGGCTGAGATTGGAGGCTGCCTGGGCTACAGCAGCCATGCCCTGGTTGAGTTCATGACCTCAAGGAACATGGGCCTGGCAAAGTTCAAAGACAGGGCCCTGAACTTCTGAAAAGTGAGCTTCCAGCTGCTTTAAGAATTAGTGGATGAGATCCCTTGGGACAGTGTCCTTACAGACAGGGGAACAGATCAGAGCTGGCAGCTCTTTAAGGACACTTTTCTTAGAGTGCAAGAGCTCTCCATCTCCAGGTGTAAGAAATCAAACAGGGAAGGAGGAAGCCACATGGCTGAGCAAGGACCTGCTGGGCAAATTGAGGTGTGAAAAGGAAACGCGTGGACAGTGGAAGCAGGGACACGTGGCCTGGAAAAGTACAGGGATACATACTGTCTGCATGTGTAGGGGTTCTCTGTCTTCACTGGCAGTGAAACTTCCCCTGTCTCTCAAGGCCCTGGAACTAGGCGATCTTTAAGGTCCCTCCCAGCCCAAACCTTTCTGTGATATTCTCTCACTGAGCATGAAATTCATCCCTAGCAGACAACCAACACACAACAAATAATGCATTTAAAGTCTTTTTTCAAGTATTGCATTTGCTTGATGCTCACTCCTAAGTGAAGAAATCTAGCTGTAAGAGCAGCCACCATTTTAAAGCAATAAGCCATTAAGTAAGCATTTCTCCTCGATATTTTATTTTGCTTCCTCAAAACCACTTCAAACTGTTATTTTTACTCCTGATATTGCTGGACACAGCTAAGAGCTTAGAAGAACACGTTACTTATAAATAACACTTTCACTCTCAACATATTACATCACACTAAAACAATCAGAAAAGCTGACAACCACACACCAGATACAATCAGTGTACACCAAATACGGCACAACATAATACGCTAAACTAAATATCCAATCTCGAGGAACTTCTCATCTACAGAAGACTGGTCTTTTACTAAAGCTTCCAGACGTGACGGCCAAGGTTACAGAAGTTTCAGCTCCTGCCAAGCATCTTCACTGATCTCCATAATAGGCTGGATGCCTTGGCAAAATGGGGAATGAAAACACGCCTTTTGCACCAGGAATTATTCTGTTGTGCAAAGCATGAATTAAAATCACCTCTGAATTCTTCTGCAATAGTTGTATGTGTAGATCTCGACCCCAAGGAGTTCACTAAACTTCTTCATGCACTCATGAGTCTCATAGAAAACACGCTTTTCAGGATCATATATACATACACAGATTTACAGGAGTTATACATTCTGTACAGAATTACTTATATGAATATATGCTTCTGTACATGCAAATGTACACACGTATGCACGTATATTCTCACAGCCTCAGGAAAGTTAAAAACTATTTCCATGGCAACTACATCTAACTATGGAATAAGCTGAAAGTTAATTCAAAGTTTTATGTCTGAAAACCAGTGAAGACAGATTACACCAGCATTTGCTACTCCAGGAGAACTAGAGAAACTGGAGGAAGACAAGGAATCAAAGTAGAGATTTGGCACCGGCAGTTCCATTGTCAAGCATATTTTATTTATTTATTTATTTTTTTTACCAACAATATAAAGCTGACCTAACCCTCTACAAGAGGGAAGTTGACAAAAATGTACTAAAAATAATATTTGAGAAGTGGTTATCAAAAAACTTGCAGCTTCTGACCTTTATTAAGCTGTGTGTCTGAGCATCAGTGGGAGTCCTTACTGATTGATTGAGGGCTACGCATTCCTAAATTCATACTATGGTGCTACTAATAATAATCAGAAAGGACATTCTGAGTAAGAAAAATATATTTGTCCTGAGCATAGCAGAGCTGGAATTCTCTTCTCTTCCAGGCCATCTGATTGAGAATAGTCACTAGAAACATTTCTGAAACTGTTGGTTCACCAGAACTAACTATTCCAAAGTGCAATTGGTTTAAAAACCTCAAGTTTGCTGCACAATGGCATTGATACAAGTCAAAGGAAGTAAAATTGATAGCATGACCCCACAAGTACATAAGTCATATTCTTCTTTGGCTATAGAAAGTCCATTAAAAAAGTTGTATCTTAAAGTCTATCTTCAAAATAAGAAAATATAATTGGATTATTAAAAAGGTCAAATGTAAAAAAAAAATAATAAATCTGATTAGTGAACGTAAATGCCTTTTTACTTTGGAATACGAGTGATATATTCCAGAACAAATATTTTCATTTCTTTCACTATCACAGCTTTCCAAAATACCACCAGGTTGTGATTTTTGTGTGTGTGTGTGGCTAAAAATAAATGTACTGTGAATCATCAAGCCATTACACAGCACTTCCTGGGCTCTACTAATTCAGCCAAAGAATTGCCATTTTCATCCTTTCTAGAGCCACTTTCTGTAGAGTGCAGGCATTTCAAAGCATCAATTAAAGCTGCAATCTCTGTGAACTTATCCAGCATTAACATATGGCTGTAAATTTACAACTCCTGTACAAAGCAATCCTCCAGATAAGGCTTTGCTAAATTTGTGCCTATGTTTTACTACAAAGTATCCAATATCAGAAATAATGCACTGTACAGGAAGAACAAAATTGCCAGGCTGCAGTCTGTATTATGAAAACAAGGGGAAAAATGGCACAGAGCACCACATAGACGATGAAATTGGATACAGAAAAGGTTGCCAAAGCAGGCATAATATAAAACACTAATGTAATACTGTGTGTTATTAGAAACAAACAAACCCTTCACATTTTAACCCATACAGAAAGATGGAATTTTTCTTTACTGTTATCTTCATTTTCCACTTGCTTCACTGAAAGCCCTTGGGATATTTTGGTGGAATGTCCTCTTACAGGTTTTAAATTTTAAACTAAAATTTTAACTCTTAAAACCACTGCCTTTTCGTAAAGCTTTATATTTTTTGCATATACTATATAACAATTTCCAATTGTGGACAAGACAATACTTTTAAACCCTTGTTATATGCTGGTCTTCCTCCAGTGAAAACTGTAAGGAAAGACCTTAAGATGTTCCTGAATTAACTCTGCTCTCTGCCCACCTTGTTACATCAGCCGTCAATGGGGTCTTACCCAAAAAAGCTAATTAAAAAACCTGGCAGGAAGAGACCTATACAATGCTGATCTGGAACTTGTTAAGAGGATTTATTTACAGCAGTGTTGCCTATTGGAGTTAAATCCTTCCCCAAAAGATGTATATTGACCTACAAATTATGTAGCAAAGGTTCCTTTATCTTAACACTGCAGACACATTACCCTACAGACTTGTATGAAACAGCCATAAAAAAGGAAGGGGGGAAAAATATAGGCAAATTGAAAGCAGCTTCTTTTCTGTACATTAAATCCTGTATGCAGACTTCAGCTTGAAATCAGTTTGCCCCAATTATGCTGTATCTTTTCCTATACTAAAAGGCCACATATTTTGTTTTTAAAGAAAAAAAAAATAAATTATTTCTGTTACTATTATTTTAGAAATAATATTTTTATTTTTTGCTATCACCTGCATTAACACTGATCACAAAGATTAGTTCAGCTGTTGGGGGAATGAAGAAAAGACTGAAAAAAAAAAAACAGAACTAATATTGATTCCTCGTTCTAATCTCTTTGAAAGTTGGATTTTTCAAGTGAAGTTTACAAATAAATTTATGAGTAGCTTGCATCTTGATATACTTAATCCAGGGAATACTGTTTGCCCAGAGAGGCTGTGAAGTCTCCTTCTCTGAAGATATTCAAGATCCACCTGGAAGCCATCCTGCACAATGTGCTCTAGGTGATCCTGCTCGGCAGTGGGGTTGGACCAGATGATCTCCAGAGGTCCCTTCCAACCTCAACCATTCTGTGATTCTGTGAAAAAATCTCCGGAATCTACTCCATTTTCCTATCTTTGATCACAGAATAGTAATAGTTTAAGAGAAGAAACATGATAAAAGATAGCAGGAAAACAACTTTGACACAGACCATGTGTTCAGAAGTGAGGACAATTGGGAGCCATGAGAAAACTGAACAGAGGAAGGAAATATTTGGAGCAACAAATGCGAAATCTTTTATAACGTGTATGCCTATTGAAAGGGAAAAATATTAATAAAAAGGCTACCGAATATCTATATTTTCTGATGTTTTAGACATGGAGAGCCTTGACAGAGAGCACAGCAGGTTACAGTAGGATGCTCTACGCGAGAGCTCCATTTTCCATCTTCCCAACTAAAAATGCTCCTGCTGGGAAAAATTTCTCACAACTTAATTAACAGCAAGTTTAATATAGAGCCTCTGAAGTACACTGGCGGTTTGCATAGAGAGTAGAATCATCAAAACAAGGAGGATATAAGCAGCAGAGGGCACGAATGCTGCTCGGCACACACAAAATACGGGTGCACTGCCGGCTGGAAGGGAGGGGATGTGACCTCACGGCTCGGCTGGGTGCAACCTCCACCGCTCAGAGCTGGCCCACCCAGCCGCAGGATGGTATCAGATGGACGACGGGTTCTTTCCTAAACATTCAAGCTACTTTCTGGATGCCGACGGAGTTATTTCTGGAATTATGAAAATTTTTACAAATCTCTTCCCATGACCTTCCTGACATTCAAACTCCGATGAATAGCTCCCACACTGGAGTGCTCATTCTGAGAAGGAAATTTCATGTTCCTTTTCCTTACTGGCAGATAAGTTATGGATTGTCCGCAGCAATGATTTACCACAATGTACAAACACAGTGGCATATCAGCCATTTGTTCTCAATTCAAAAATGCCTGGCCCTTTTTTTCTGGCATGACCCTTTTTTTTCCAACCCAACATCAGACCTTGTCAAAATAAACTCTGAAATCCTGATCTGTACCATATCTCACGAATGTCATAGGTTCTGTAGGCTATTCCTGGAGTTATACAATTGCAAATGAAAAACATTAAGTTGCAAAACCAAGCTCTCCAAAGTCAACAAATAACAAAGGCATTGCCAGAAACAACACGCAAAATGCTTGGGATCCTTAATTTGCCCTGTGTGTATACATTACAATTTAAGTTTTTAATTATACGATCACGTCCTATCTCCCCTACAAGACTGCTCCTTGATTCAGTTGAAAAATAAATAAAAACACAAACAAGAAACACCAAACAACAACAAAAATCCTCAATATTTTTACCAAGCAACTACTCAATATTTTATTTTCTTCTGGCATTCAAAACGTATCCCAAGACCTTACACACTGAGCGCTATTCAGGTATTTCTATGAAGGTGAAATCCTCAGCTTCCTGGTGTGATATTCCACAACACTCATTGTTATAGCAACTCAACATCTTGTAAAACACTGTCCTTGAAATACATCTATGAAATCTACAGAGCATTACCCCATGATTTGAGATGGGACAATTCAAGCACAAAAAAAAACAAGGCATATTTTCCAGACCAGGAAGCCTTGCGTAGTATTTTCACTATAGAAGCATAGAAAGGTTTGGGTTGGAAGGAACCTTAAAGATAAGCTAGTCCAACCCCCTATAAAAGTTGTACTTTATGCTTAGTCAGCACAAAATCACCATTAATTCAATTGCAGCTGAGACCACACAGCATGCAAATTTATGTTCCAGGTTCTTCAGCTAAACCAAAGGAAAAATGCAAGTAGTGACCACCTACAGAAATTCTGGTTTTAAGTGATTCCTCATAAGAACACTGGAGAAGGTAGGAATGAGTCCAGCTTTCAGCACTGCACTGAGCTGTACTCTGCAATTCAATTCTAAAGTCAAGTTGATGATATGGCTGGTAGTCCCAGGCTCCTCAAATACATACTTGGACAAAAAAAAAATGTAGGTCACCACACTAAAAATAAGAGGATCACATAAGAAAGGCTGAAATTTTGTAATGGGTGGGGCGGGAACCAACACACAGAAAACTAGAGTTAGTTTTGGTTTAGAGTACCAAAACCTACACCCTGAAAGCAACCTGCACCTCAATGCAACCGTATGCCAAACAGAAAAATCCTCCATATTTGATACCATATTACTACCAAGCAGGGCACATTTCAGCAACTCAAAAATGGACTGACAGGAGCACTCTCATAACAAAGCAGCGAGGCATGCCAGCCAATGCAACGCTTTTTTCAGTACACGTCCAGTGTGGGAAATGCCAAGCACCACAGTCACACACAGCTGACATGCAGCAACCTAATGCAGATTAAAAAAAAAAACAGCAAAACAAAACAAAACTTTTGGAGAACATCATGAAAAACTTAAGCTAGAGAGGTTCTAGATGCTCTTGGGACAGCACATGTTAAAATAACAATACCATTCGAAAACTATTAACACCTAATAGCTAAGGTTTGTGTTAAGCAGTAGCAGGACCAGGTAACAGAAGCTCTGTGCTGGGACTAGTTTCAAAGAGAAGGGCATTCAAGAGGAAGCTCTGAACGAATCATGTTGTTATTATTTCATTAATCTCCATAATTTTATAAAAAGCTTGTACTAGATGGAACTACAACAAAACCTTTTAACTTCAGTCAGTTTGTGACTTTTGTACTATATCTACACATCCCATGTAAATGCCAAAGGGAATAACAGAACTCCCGAGAACCAAAACACATTACATGGAATTAAAACTAAGAACATGCAGCTGTTTTTAGTCATACACATTTTTATAATAAAGACAGAGCTGTAAAAACTGTTATTAGCCCAAGAAGATCAATTTTAAATCACTGTTATAATAAAGAAATACATTTAAATCTTTTGCTTGCCTGTTTTTAAAGGAGCTCAAGTAATTATCAGAATAAAACTAGCACAAAATTAGTGTCACCTTCATCCCTTGATGTCTTTAAATGGAGGATGAACATCTTTAGCTAAGCACAAACTGCATTTTGGTCAGTTAAGTCAAAAGGCTCATTAGGACAACTGGATGAAACGAAGACGTGTAGTATGTAAAGATGGGCAGACCAGATGATTTAATATTCTCTTCTGCACATAAAACAGTATCAAGAACTGTCCCAAAGGAAACCATACAATAAACACATCATTACGATCAATTAAACCACGCTCACATTCATTAATCTAAGTGTTCCTCACTGTCCTCATTGCTCCTCTCTAGAGGTGTTATCACAAGGCAGAATAGCCAGATGAATGGCCTATATCTTCCTCCTTTATTCCTCATCTTCAATGCAATCTGCTGCATACTTGAACTTACCCCTTCTCTGTATCTTGCTTACACGCACTGCTCTTTAAAAAACAAGTGTTAATGATAAGTAAGCAGTGTTTGTTTTGTTTTGTTCTTTTCATTACTTTTCCCAATTAGACTGTTTTATGTCAACAGGCAGCAGCAGCCTTACTTGTGGACATGGCACTTAGGAACATGGTTTATTGGTAGACTTGGTAGTGTTTGGCTGATGGCTGTAATTGATGATTTAGGGGTCTTTTCAAACCTGAATGATTCTGAATCTACTGCAATACACAAACCATGTCTTCTCATCAAAACAGTATCTGTCTCTCTCAGCTCCTAACGCAAAGTCAGGTTACTCTCAGAGAACAGAGCAGCACCTGTGCTGTTAGCAAGCAAAAAAACTGCATTCAAAGCTAGATAATCATTTTGAAATACATTTATTCTTCGTGGTATTCTCTGTGAAACATAATATTGTATCCATGTCTCTTGCTGAAGAATCTCAAGCGATCACACTTCTAATGCAAAGTGATCGTTAGGCCTAAAAAGTATTTAAAGTACTTGTGACCAGCTTCAGAAGGGTGTTTAAGGCATCCCTGATTCCAGCACAATGCCAGGTGTCTACATATCTCTATGGATCAGAGTCTACCTGTAGACAAAGACATAAGTTTATTTTGTCGTTCTGTAGAAATAAACAACAGTAGCATGATATAAGAGATTCTTTATTTCAAATAGAAATCTCATTAATACGTCACAAGCAGCAGCTTCAAAATCTGAAGTTACCAGAAGGACAGGGAATTATGCTAAAATAAAGGGTGTAAGATCCCTGTTCAGGCCAAGTGGATGATACACACTTGCTGAAAACAAACTTGCCAATTGCTCTGTCCTCTACAGAACTCAATACCACTAAATCCAAGCAGTGGAGAAAAAGTGATGAAAATCTATATGTCACTACTCAGGTTCATGTTAAAATTTTATTTAACTGGTAAGTTCAGAGCACTCTTGAGGTCCCCTGTTAAACCAAAAATGTGGCAGTTGGGAGATTAAATGCTTCAGTCAAACACACATCAAAGCATAAACTGCAAAGGGACGCCTGTCTCTGCACAACTCTTATAAAAAAGAAAAGAAAAAAGCAGGTAACTAAATTAAAAAAAAAAAAAAACAAAACAACAAAACAAACACCCTATGTCAGTCATCTACAGTAGTTTCTGTCTCAGGTCACCAATCCAATCTTTGCAACAGTCACAGAATTCCTTGGCTGGGAAGGATGTGCAATTACTGAGTTCTCATGCATACATTTTAGATTAATTTAGACCATATACAAAGCAACATCCAAAAGCATACATAAATTTTTCTGAGAAGGAGGCAGACTGACTATTACATGTGGCCTAAAGCTGAGATTTTAATCTGCCACCTCAAAGCATCTCAGTAATTATTTTGCTACTGAAACAAAATACATGATTTAGGGAACAAAGACACAAAGAAGAACCCCAAACCATTGTATTTAGTGTATCGTTTTCACAAGGAAAAAAAAAAAAAAACACACTATTGAAACCAGTATCAATCTTTCACATTATATTTCTTTGTTTATGGTGTGTGGATCTGCTACTTAGCACATATCCTCTTTCCACTCAGGCTGGCACAACAGTCATAAATGTAGGAGTATGATATTTGGGCTTTCTGTTTTTCAAAAATTCTTTTTAAAGCTTCCAGCTAATTATCTGCCTCCATTTAAAAGGAAAATCTGTAACAGCGCATTAGTTTTGCAGTAAATTTTACTTGTGTATTTTCACCTCACCTGGAAACATCTGGTACAATATGTGCATCTATACAAAATTAATTCAAAATCCTCTGGTGGCTGTTTCCACCACATAAGGAAGGCGAGGAAGAACTGAAACAAAATTAAACTATTTTCATCTCAGCTTTTCTAAGGACCATGGTGTCCATGGTCCTTTCTCTTCCAGCTTCTTTCTATAACTTCCAAAAGACCTGGACAAACCTGCCATCTGATTTTGACAATGTATAAAGGAGTGAAGGATATCTAAAAGCTTGTTTGCTCTAATCAAAAATAAAAGATAGAGAAGACAAACAAATTAGCAGTCCACCAAAACAACAGCTGCTGCCTGGTTATCTTTTGTACAGGAGATACTGTGGGAACAAGGATACAAGGCCACTTGTGGAAGGTATCATATCTGAGGGTTCTCTAGAGAAACAAGGGCATGGCATTTTCATGGAGAGAAGGGTAAGCTGTTCTGAAAGGATTTGGATGAGGGGAAGAAAAAAAAAAAAAAAAAAAAAAGCACTTCACTATTTCCCCCACATGATGAAAATCCACTTGTCCTAGAAAAATGACTCAAAATGCTCCAAGAAATGTTTTCTCTTCCAGCCAGAAACTAACTTGGGAACTGTAGCAAAGTTAAGTCCAATTTGTTGCACTGCCTTCTTGACAGACTAACTGTTTCCCATAAACAAATGCTGGTTTTCAAAAATTTCTTTCCCCTACAACACAAGAGCACCGAAGGGTTAGAAATGTAACTTGTTCAAATAACACGTTTAGGTCTTTAATAGTCAATCCGAATTTTGCAATGCTGTTTTCTATAAGCATTGAGGAAAACACAGCCAAAGTCACAACTGTACTGTAATTCTCAATAATAATCACGTCTCCATCCATACACTTTAATACTAAAAAGCAGAAGATCTTATTAGAGGATTATTCATTTCTGGTTTCATTTCTGGTATCTGTATCATTCCTTTGGAAATTTCCTTGGGGGAAGCACATGCCTGGTTATGGCACTGCCATCACACTGAAAACACTGCTTTCACACTTAAGCTAAAAGGCACAAATACTAATTACAAAAGCAAGTTAGGTTTGTTGGTGCAGGTCACAGTAAAGTATTATACAATCACAGACACGTCTATGTCACTAAATGTAGACATACCTATTAGACAAAGGGTACAGACTATGAAAAAATAAAAAACAGGTCCTGGTTTGTCTACATGTTTTGTTTTAATCTCAAAAGGGAGAAAGCAGGAAATGCTGTCAATTGCTATAAAAAAATCCTTCAATCTTTAAATCTCTAGCAATATCATCAAAATACATCTATGATTTTTCTCTGGCTACTGCAAGACTTTCAAGTACTGTTTGGTTTATCCTGCCATGCCCCTTTCTTGTTAACAAAACTGAAAGAAAAACGTAACTTAGAGAATAGCTTGCTATCTGAGCAATCAACACTGCTTTCACAGAAATCCTGTTAAATTGCATCTCCAGTCAGCTGTCAATAAAAACAACAAGACACAAAATCTTATCCCAAAGTGGTATGAATATTTAAGTCTGAGTTTAAACTACATCTTACTTCCCATTTAAGTTGCACATTTACAAAAAATGAAAGGGCACCATTGCATTTCTTTTAGTATTACCACTCTAGACATGATATTTATGAAAAAGGAAACTCCCATGTAAGCAAACATCTGTTTGTATGGTGAAACGTTTCCAGTATTTGTATTAAATGAACTCTGGAAGCTATTATAATCCACGTAGACCATTCCCTAGTAAGACTTTATCTAATCTCTTCTACAAATAACTCCTTTTATATTGCTGTTAATACTCCACTTAGTGTATATATGTTACATAATTAGCATTATTCCTTCCAATAGGCCAAAGATAAAAGTTATCACCTAAGAAACAAAACTTACTAGAGTAAGTATTTATTGGAGCATATGTTTTAAGAGTAATGAAAGTCCTATTAATAGGTAATAAAAAAGTTGATTAAACATATAAAAACCTAATGTGATTCTGATTATTGTGAAACTTTGGAAATAGGATTATATATTTGGCTGTCTTTCCATGAAGTTTAATTTAAGGTAACATCTTGCACTGCAAGAAGTGAGGAACCAATTTTGTTGACAAGGCTAGATTTCTGAAATAAAAGACTGTGCCAAAGCAGGCCACTCGTCTCTTACTCTCTAGAAATGACTGACACATCCCCCAAAATAAATTGGAGTAATTTCTCCTTTGGCAGGAGTTATTCACATCTCTGCTGACTATAACAAAGCAAAGTGTTTGCTTTTTCACATAAGCAACCATCCAAGAGCAGATTTTGATAATTACAGTACTCAGAAGAACCCACGGGCCAGGACTCTTCACACTTAGGCTCTCCGAAAAGCAGTGCTGAAAAGCACCGTTTATAAAAATAAATAAATAAATAAATAAATACAACTGCTCCACAAGATTGCTTTATCCACTTCATGGTCTTGCTGTCATGTCCTTCAGTTCTGACCACACAGTACAGATTAACTGCGGACAGGACTGCTCAAGAATCCGCAACTAGAGGTCAGGTTCTGCAAATGGCAGTCAAATAAAATAGCCAAAAAATGAGTTTTCTTTCACATCCAAATGTAGACTTTATATCCATACAGCCAAACTCAAAGAAGCACTATCACCTATAAACATTTCTACAAATGTATAGCATGTCTTCTGTGAAGATATTTCCTGTACACCTTCCCATGAGTTAGCAGCAGGCATTTTACACACCCTTCTTCATCTATAGATGACTAAGTCCCAGCAGGCTTCTGGCAGGCCACCAAAAGCAAACTGCTGTGCAAATAGCAGGGCAGCTAGGGGCTACGTGAACAAAGCGCTCAAGCAGTGTGCTTCTCTCTGCCTATACGCACGACCAAACCCTCCTGCTGTTACTGCCATCACACATGAGGAAATGCAAATTGGAGAGCTGCATTTGTGGCATCCGATTTACAGTGATCATTGCTCAATGCCAACAAACCAGAAATCCGTAGGAAGTAGGTTTACTGCTCCTAGTGATCAAAGGGGAAGTGGGGAAAGGAGATAAATGGTGCTTTCTCTGAGTCATGCAACGCCTGAGTTGACGGTTGGATATCCAGAAGAAAATCTCAGAGAACGAGGCTGAGACATCAGGTTAGGTGCCAGAAGTGTCTAACCAGCCATCTGCACAGGCAGATGTATCTGAATTATTGTCACCACAAGGACAGCAGTGGGCTTTGTTATTCTGCCTTCCATGACCATTTACGTCTAGTTCTGACTGTAACATACCTTGGTTGTTCTGTCGAGGTTTTGAAGGGAATTGTTCGTGTACTGTTTATTTTTTTTTCCCCTCTGTATTTTATCTTTGGGTTATCTCATCCACAAATAAAAATTGAAAACAGCATGGATTGTGACTTCAAAAGCTGCTGACAGGACAAGGCAAACAATGCAGCTGTGAAAATTGTTCTTTTGTTTCAGTGGCCTCTTCTTGGAAGTCTTGTACAAGAGACATGCTAGAAACAGAAGAATAATTCCATGCATGCTACTTATATCCCAAATAGCTGTCATCCAAAAATGAATAAAATTAATCACGAGAAGCCAACTGGTGAGGATGTAAGACACTAGGACATGTGCAAAAGAGATTTTGGAGCTTATTTGATATGTTCCTCATTATCCGCTATAAAGGAAGACCCAGATCTATATAAACAACATCTTCGCTCAACCAGACAAGATACAAAGTATGAGACCTTTGCGCCAGGGGAGTTTTAGGTTAGATGTTAGGAAGAACTTCTTTACTGAAAGGGTTGTTAGGCATTGGAACAAGCTGCCCACGGAAGTGGTGGAGTCACCATCCCTGGAAGTCTTCAAAAGAGGTTTAGATGTAGAGCTTAGGGAAATGGTTTAGTGGGGACTGTTAGTGTTAGGTCAGAGGTTGGACTCGATGATCTTGAGGTCTCTTCCAACCTAGAAATTCTGTGATTCTGTGACCTCCTCAAAGACCAACCACAAAGTAATGATAGAATCATTTAGGTGGATCTAAGATCATCTGGTCCAACCTTTAACCTAGCACTGCCATGTCCACGATTACACCATGTCTCTAAGCACTACGAAGACCTCCAGGGATGGTGACCCAACCACTTCCCTGGGCAGCCTGCTCCATTGCTTCACAGACTTTTCAGTGAAGAAGTTTTTCCTAAAATCCATCCTAAATCTCCCCTGGTGCAACTTGAGGCCATTTCCTCTTGTCTTATCACTTAGTGCTAGGGGGAAGAGCCCAATCCCCACCTCGCTACAGCCTCCTTTAAGGTAATTGTAGAGCATAACATCTCCCCTGAGCCTCCTTTTCTCCAGGCTAAACAACCCCAGCTCCCTCAGATACAGATATTCAGAGAGGACTATATCACAAATGAATATCAGAAAGGTCTTTTACATCAAAAGAAAAATCCTTGGCAACATACAAAAAGCTGTATAATGCAAAGCCATTAAAGTTAGAAAGGATCCTTGCAGGATTTCAAAAGAAGGCAAGAACAGACAGCGTGAACTTCCTCATCAAAAGGTCCGTGCAACTGCCTTGAACATGACAGCAATTGTAAACCTAACCAACAACTTGATATTTAAATATTAGTTTATAAAAAAAAAATAACCACCACATTGTTGGTTTCATAACATTCTGTCCTAGAACAAAGGAGTTAATCTCTCTCTTTTTTTGCAAAAATCTACAATATTTGAGCAAGTATTTTGCATCTTTCAATGCGAATGAAACTGGCAAATACTCGAGAGATGCTATACTTTCTCTTTTACAAGCATACAGCAATGACACAGACTTATTTTTTATTATTATTTTTTACTGTTTTAGAAAACACTTAATGACAATCAAAGGAGATTTGGAAACTAACTGTGCTGGTTTCCAAAATAGCCTAGAGCTACTCACCCTCCAGAATCAAACTACGTACGGTTGGTAAATCTCACATATAAAACCCAAGGGCTGTCAAACGAGGAAGATAAAATAATCACTCTGGTGACTACATTTCTGATCTAAAATAATGAAGACATAATTCTGTCACTATGAAATGACACAGACGATTTTCCAAAGAATTTTACTAAGCACATTATAAATTCCTAGAACATGGACTAGAGTTAAAATAAGGCAGTGTGAAAACACAGCTAATAGAGCAGACTTGAAGTGTACCATAATAACTGCTCTAAATCACATGCCAGTCAGATTCATTATGGTTATTTAAATATTCTATCAACAAAAAACAGAATATATAATGAAATAGGTTTTTATAAACTACTGCCTACTGGTTTATACTGGTTTAAAGGTGCTGAGAGATCAAGATATTTTTAATGTATACAGCTTTCATAGAATCATAAAGGTTGGAAAAGACACTCTAAGATCATCTGGCCAACCATCAGCTCATCTGAAGTTATATACTTCAGAATATTTCCATACAATAAATTACTACATAATTTTCTTTCAATTAAAATGAAGTATTTATGATAATATATTTAAATCCACTTCAGAGGTCTTTTTAAGTACACTTAATATCCACAAACACTTAAATTTTTTGAAATCTAAATATCCTGATAGTCAGTGTTTTTTTTTAACTGTAAATTTGAAATACTGAATGCAAACACTTAATTACACAGGAAAAAAATGAGATCCCAAAGATGTACAGAACAAGAGATCCAGAGGTGGCTGCTTAAATGTCCAAATTAATTATTAGACTACAAAAATTATGTATAAGAATTACAGCCATACCACTCAATCCAAAAGTGTCTTCTTGCTCCCAAATTGCCCCAACAGCAATTTAAGAGGTTATTTCCCGTAAAAACCCTGACAAGTTGTCCCCAAAATACTTCAAGAGTTTAAGAGAGAAGCAAGCTCCCTTATGCTTGCCATTGTGGATCACTCTACTGTCCTCCCAGTCAATTCGGGACTGTTCTGGCTTTTGATTGCCAGTACTTTCATCGTTCATCTTCCTCTAACTCAAAGTTGCCTTATTCAATTGAGGTTTCCATTATTCGTTCTCATTCCATTGTTAACATTAGATAGGTAAGCCTGCTTAGACATGTTAAAAAAAAAAAAAACAAAACACAAACAAACAAAAAACTAAGTAATCGTTCATTTCAATTCATATGCTCAGTACTGTGAACAGTAATCAGAATGGATTCCATGACTACTTTATGTAGGTCAAAACAAGAATTCATGGTTTCACACTCTTCATTTTTAAACTCCCTCTCACAAGCACTACTGAAACTCGCTGGATAATACATATTTTACTTTTAAAAATCACATATTTAAAGCTCAGTGTACCACATGAGCCACATAACTGCTTTGCAAGTTTTTCAGGTTTCATGTCCCATCTTTTATTTCAGTTCAATATATTTAAGATGCCAGATCACACCATTTCTAATAAGGCGACTGTGGCAGAAGAATCCCTTTTCAGGCCATTAGGACAAGACGGAGTGGCCTCATGTTGCAATAGAAGGGAAGAGGTTCAGGTTGGAAATGAGGAGTCATTTCTTCTCAGAAAGAGCAGTCAGGCACTGGAACTGGTTGCCCAGGGAGGTGGTGAAGTCACCATCCCTGGAGATGTTCAGGGAAAGGTTGGACTTGGTGCTTAAGGACATGGTTTAGTGGGTGACATTGGTGGAAGGGGATGGTTGGACCAGCTGATTTTGGAGGTGTTTTCCAACCTTAATGATTCTATGATTTTAAAATGGCTGCAGGTAACAGCCTTTTCCCTGCTGTGTGTCAAGAAAGCTGGTAAGCAGACAGACAGCAACTCCAGGGTTCACTAGAAACTATGCCTGAGCTATCTGAGAAATCAGGTAGGCAGGAACTAAACACTACTCTGATTACTTGGTCCAATCTACCCCTAGTGGAGCATGATTTTTCCAACTAATAAAAAAATATTTAACTGGTTGATCAATATGAAAACAGAAGAGTACGTGCTTTATAATAAAGTCAGATTTTTCTATTGTATGCAGCAGGACTGGAAAACACCATCTGGTCAGTTTGGTAACCTACTAAATTTTTCATGTCATTCTCCACTAATTACCTTTCCTAAGACACCAGTGAATATTTATAGATTGATTTATTCCCACACTAATAGTTGATGACAACTCCAAACTCTAGATTTTAGGTTCATTTTATAACTATTTTATGAGTCACCAATAGTCCTCCCCCTTCCTGGAGAAGTTAACAAGTTCTTTTTAAGGTTGCCTGTGCATGGTGACGGTTACAACATATGAAGTCTGAACCCGTGAATTGACAAATTACATTCTACTCAATACAAAGTACAGATGTTTTCCTCTCCCCACCCCTAAAACCGGTGCATTATTAATAAAGTCATGAAAAGGAACAGCTTCAGCTAATATCCTTCTGATGTTTTATGGATATATTCCTGAGTAATAGCAATGCAGTGACCTTTGGAAGCTACCCTTCTCCAGGGAAAGATCAGCTGTATGGGAACAACCTCAGATAAAGCTTCAACTAGCCTGCTTTGTGAAAACTTCTAATGGTGACAATTCCACAATCTGCCTAGGAAATTTATTTCAGTCCTTATCCATCCTTACACTTGGAAAGGGTTTTTTCCCCCTAACATCTGCTAACCTCTAACCTGAATATTTCCTGCTGCAACTCCAAGTCAGAGCTCCCTGCCACATCCCGAGCAACGTGTTGAAGTTTTTATCATCATCCTTCTGCATATCCAAAGGCAATCCCCATAACTCTCTCAGCACAGTCCTCTCTAAAAGAAAACCTCAAAAGACATGACTTTTTGAGGTACATGGGGTGTGGGAGGAGTGAAGGGGACGAGAAAGAAGAAATTCTCATGACAAAGAAGCTGCCAGTTTGTTTCTTTAGAGAACCTGGTAGGTTCTCTAATTCTAAGAAAAATAGAAGGGAAGAGGTTCAGAAAATTGCAATTAAAAAATTCAAGGCATTTCTCAGCTTAACAAACTGATTTATCATCTATTGAAGAGAAGCAGTACCCAAGGGAAGGCTTTATTACCTTCCCTTGGTTCCCTTCATTACCTTACCTGCATTACCTGGCGTCTGTACATCACCCCAAGCACAAGGACTACAAGGGATGAGACAATTCTCCTGTAAAAGCAACAGGAACAAGCACGTGTTCATGTAATTAAGTACATGCCAGTTCTAATCTACAGTAATAGTTTGCACTGATGCTAACAGCATTTAACTCTTTTTGTACACATTGTAAGCATTGCCTGTGAATTGTTTAAAATATGTTGAGATTTCAGTTCAGTAGTTTAAGAGAACTGCACTCCAGTCTGAAAAGGATAACTCGACATAAGCTGGTCTCTGCATGGGTTCCTATTGCCATATCAGTCATAGTTCAGCAACCCTGAAAGAGATGGCCACTTGTCTCCAACAGATTTCTCTTTAGACCACTTCTTTTTTATTGTTTTGGACAAAGCAGAGCACAGATAATTTGTTGAACTGCTATCCTGAATCTAACCAAGCAATGCTGCAAGGAGAAATTTACTATTTTGGGGAGTTTCATTTGACTAGGCTGGCCCAGCTAGCAGAGTACAAACTGAAAACAGAGTTTCTGAAGAACAATTTAAAGCTTGAGCATGTGAAAAGAGCCTGAAGAAACAAAAAATTGGGAAGATAACATCTTCAAACACAGTGCATTCCAAAAGATATTTTTGGCTGCAATAAACAAGACCTTGAAGTTGGCCTTCAATTTGTAGCATGAATTGTGCTACAAAACCACATTTCCAGAACGCTGCATTTCAGACACTTCTCAGGAAAGGATGCACTATGTTCTTCCCCAGCCAAAAGGAATATATAGAGAGAGATATATAACTGGGGTGCATTTCCAGTGGTCCTTTTCTTCTTTGGGAAGATTCAACCTTGTGTCAAACTCCAGTCTACAGGTGCACCTTTATTAACGTGGTGACATAGTTCTAGTCACAAACATAACATGACATCTAAAGATATGCAGGTGATTGGATGCAAGCTTTCCCAGAAGCTAGCTTCCATTTCAAATTAAGTCACAAACAGTGCTTAAATTTCATTGATATTGCACCCTAAGAACAAGACAGTCCCTTTAAAATTCTGTTTTCAAATAGAGAAAAAAGTTTGCTTCTGGGTAATATTTTTGCTTAAAGAAAAATTCCAGTGGAACCTGCCAGCACAAGCGAAGGCTGCATTCAGCTTCCTTAGGGTATGCTCCTCTTTCATTTTTTACAGCTGCTGAAACCTCCTCAGTGTCCTGAGGGTCCTTGCTTTAAGTGAGGGCAGGCAGTGGCACAATATTGGACACGAAAGGTCGGTAGTTCTGAAACACATTCACTCCCCCTGGTCAGAAAGAAGCCTGGACATCGTGACCTTCAGAGCAAGGTTCATCGTTTTTCCCAGGCTTTGTGCAAGAAAAATAAACCCCAGATGGCAGAGAGCCTTGATAACTAGCTAAGGAAGCAGCCAGTGCCAATCCTATTGCAAAAACAAAACATAACACCAAACCATAGTGCAATAATGTAATAATAACAACAAACAGCAAAGCAAAAGTCACTTTGCTACTCACTCCTGCCAGCTGCTTAGTATAAACTAGTTGTTGTACCTTTTGGTTAACACAGCTGAGGAAAATCTCACACATGCTAGGCCAGTGCTGTCACTGGAGAACAAGGCTGACCTCCTCCGCTTCCTACGCTGGCAAATGAACTTTGCTCCATTTCAGCCAACAGCGCTATCAGAAGGTGGAGTCGTCTTACAAACTGAAAACAAATTTAGGACCATTACGTATGGCAGCAGCAAGGTGCCTTCAAAAGTGTGCATCAGAATAAAACACAAGAGAGACCCCTCTGTCATCTGCCAATAAACGCCCTAGAGTTCATTATTTCATTCATAAAAATGACAACCATTTAGGCTGATTTTTTCATCCTCCGTGTCATGGCTTTGCACCTTGGTTTCAGCCACACCTTTAATAACTTTACTAACCTAATAGTGGGTTTTCCAACAGAAAATGCCAGGTAGCTTGAAATCAAACTTGCCTATTGTTCCAAACACATAACTGTACCGTGTTTGCTCTGCACTGTGCAAACTGCAAGAAATCAGCCGAATTACACAAAACATACTTATTTTGCATTTATGCTTTTATACTACCTCGAGAAGGAGCACAGTCGCATTCCAGCTTGCAAGGTGCGCAGAAGGCACACGCACTGCTCTGCCTTGGGGAGCACAAGGTCAGAAAAAGCATTCTGAATTAACAGCGAAAGACAAAGTTTTGCAGACTCCTGCCTACATATAACAAAGACGCAGAATAATCCACTGTCTCATCTGTAATGCAACCTACAAGCCTGCCCTCTAGGTCTGTCCCTCGTGAGGACATCTTTGGCCAGAGCCACAGAGCTTCACTGTCAGAAGAGATTAGCACAAGAGAAATGAGGAGCGGTAAGAAAAGTATTTCAGGACTGAAAAACACCCACAAAAGATTTTGAAACTCTACAGCACCACTGGTATTATTGTCCTTAACAGCTGCCTTTTCTGACCTACTCTTGATATATATATATATAAATATAAATAAATATATATATATATATGCTCACATATACATAAATAACCAAACTCCAAAACCAGTAAAACATTGAAGATATACATATCATACCGTCACTTCCAGACTTTTCAATTCTGTGCTGATGAACCAGGACTGCCAGTGCATCTCCATAAGCCATTTCAGCACTCATATCTAATACACATAACCCATAGCAAACATGACTTAGAAGCACCTGTTTAACCTTTTCTTGGCAGGATCCCCATCAAACATGCTCATCTCCCCATCCAGATGGTTAGCAGTACTGGAAAACAATCATACAAGTTCTAAATTTTTAGGCTGTGTCTATTTTAATCAACTCCTCATGTTTCAGCTTAGGAACAATGAAAACACTTCAGCCTCACTCTCAACTTCCATGTGCTAAAACAATCCTACAGGGCTTGGACTGCAAAGAAGCCTTACACACGAAAACTGCTTTCTGCACACAGAGCACACGTTTGGAGGCCAAGTACAATCTGGCATTTCTGCCTTGCAATAATTCTCTCTTTCCCTTTCCGTAACCTCATGCCTTGAGAATGTCCCCCTTTTCACAATTCAGAGATCTGATAACAGGACAAGCTTACTATTCACATTTATTACATCCTTTTATTTGGCTGGGATTTTCCCTCAAACAGTTATTGCACCATTCACTTTAATATGTAATGTATCTTCTGTATACAGCATGTATTACATGGTTTACTTTAACACAATTTTTACAACTGGGAAGTATTTGCATTTTGCTCATTAAGAAATATCAGTAAGAACGCTTTGGGACTGTACCTGAACTGCAAGGAAAAATCTTTCACTTAATCTGATGAACTGTCAGCCTGTACTCCTTTACTGCTGAATTTTAATACTGTCCTACACTGCAACAAGAATTTACTGGGGAAGTCATATTCAGGCTTTCTTTTAGAAGCATTTTGTTTTCCCATACAATATATTTCCCATTAATACACTAGATTTTGATTTATGCCTCAGTTATATCTCATGGTAACACCTTCCCTTCTATTTACAAGTCTATTATCGCCGTGTTTATTTTTCATTTTTAGCCTCTACCAAGAGATATGTTGGTAGGACGGAATACACATACATTAGCATTTCAGGTGCAACATAGTTTACGTATCTTGCTGTGTAGTTTAAAACACAACATGCTGGACACATAACCAATAACTTAAAAATCCACTATGAGTATCAAAAGTTATGGCTAGCTTATTTATAGGTACTAACCAAATGTGGACATGCAACTCTCCCTGAAGTAAGTGAAATTATTTTTCAAAACCAAATACTAGAGCAGATGTGCCAGCTCCACCCCACTACTTATTTTTTTCCTTCAAACCATTCTACAGGCATTGTAAAATCTTCTGAAATTGTCAGCGTCACCCTTTTCATCTTTCGGAATATGAAGGCAAGAGGAGCTGGCTTAGAGACGCACTCATTCTGGAAGCACAGCACAGCTCTTATCTGGCAAGATCGACTTCAGTGGCAAGTTTCCATGCTCCTTAAGTCTTTGACCTTTATTTTGCAGTCAAAAAATACTTGCAATAAAGCTGAAATTAAAAGCTTATTTCAACAGTGAGTTACCTTTGCAACAGATGTTGCCTCAATCAATCTCTTTGTATAGAGCTGAGAAGTTACAAACCCTATGTTCTCCCTCCACAGACGACATTTCTTTGCTGTAACAACGTCTAGCACCAACAATTGCTTAAAAAAGTTTCAGAAGAGAAAATAAACATACTTTTGCCAAGAACAATCCAGTATTAGGTAATATCACACCTCCAGACTATCATTTAGCAACCTGAGCTGTTGGTTAAAGTTTTCTAGGCTGCAATAACAGAAAGGTATGCGCATGGGGAGGGGCATGTTTATCTTCCCATCAAGCTGGATGTTGGCGCACTACAGCCTCACTTACTGGGATCCAAGCATGTCAGCTGCCTTCCTCGTATCAGGCTGCTTTGGTTTTCCTCGTTCACAGCCAAATGCCTGTTTCCCAGACTCCTCAAGTGCGAGCTGAGAAAAAAAAGCAAAATATTTTATCCCGCCCCATTGGTATACACTTTCCTCTGAAATGCCTTTCCACTCCCAGGACACACTGTCTGATGCACTCAAGTATTGGAAGAGAGCTTCCAGCAACTGGCATTAGAAACCAGCACACAGGGCAGACTGTTCTTAAAAGGGTCCGGGGTTCCTTACATCAGAGCAAAAACATCTTTTACTTTAAAGGCAAACACTCACAGCAGTGGTTGAAACTCTTCTTAGCCTCCCCAGCCCAGGCTAAAGAAAAGAGCCTTCTAAGCCTCGTGCCTTGTAAAAGAAGAGTGATTATCCTCTCAAGGTCTTATATTGAATTAGATTCATCTCTGTCAGATTTCAGTCCACAGCTTTTTGCCTGTCTCCTGCTCTATAGACGATTCCTTCTGCTCTGATTAGTTTTAGGTGTCTTATTTAACAAAACCATTTTAAAGGCCAATTCTTTTATTGCACTGTGAATAGAGACATCCACTCCAACTGTCTCTCGCATGCAGACCGTTCAATTCTCCATTAACTGCTTTACGATTCTTCCTCCATCCTCCTAAGGTTAAACTTTCAACATTAACAATACCAATCAAACCAAGAAAACAAAAAACACCCAACTACACAGCTGAATGAAACAGGCAATTTCCCCAGGTCATTTGCTGTCTTATCTGAAGCGTGGCAAAAACGGCAAGGATTATGAAAATACTCCTTTCCTGGTTCAGCTTAGCATATATTTTGAGCTAACTCAGCTGTTTTCACACAAAAGCAGGTGAAGAAGTGCTCGTGCAGCCTTTTCCATGGGCTTTCTTATTGAAGCCATGCAATACATTGGCCGCACAGTCTGGCTGCGGGGAACTGAGAGACTAAATGGGCAGGGATGCTGGAAGAATTGCATCAGATATTGCCTCTGTGTTTTGTTACAGAATTGGGTATAGTGTTTTTAACAAACAAACAAAAAAAATAATAAAATACAAAGAGCAAGACATGAACAACTAAAAAGCACTTGATGTGTTATTTAAAAGATGCTACAATTCATTTTCCTTCAGAAATGGAATACAGTGAAGTAGTCAAACTTCAGTCAAACAAGCAGACAATTTTAATCTGTGTGGGCAGAAGGGGCAGATTGGCTTTCTGCAGGAAGGGAACTTCCTGAACTGGTTCACCATTGGGTGGGGTAAGAGCAGAGCCAGGCAAGAGAAGTAACATCTAAGGCCTGGAAAAGTGGAAGAGGTGGCTCCATCCTTCTCAGCAGCCCATGGCCATTAGATTGGTCTTGCTGCAACTGAATCTGCTAAACAGAGAGGTTGTTTCTATGAACTGCTCCAAAACTTTGCTTTAATTCATGAACAGTAAGAATGGGGTTCCTGTCCCCATTAGAAAATAGAAAAAAAAAAAAAAAAAAAAAAAAGGGCAGAAGGTCTACAGGTATGAAGACCACCCTGAAAAACAGTGCTTTAAGTATGTGGTACAGAGAGTTGTGGAGAGATGTGCCTTTGGCTTGCACCAGCCCCAGAGAAACTTAACAGTGCTGTCACAGCATGTAGAAGTTCAGTGTATTTCACACAAATAAAATACATTCTGCTTCCCTTATACTTTCTCTGCTTTTAATTTTATTTGTAATAGTTTTTAATACAGAACTGGACACCTTAGTAGAATTATTTACTTTTTTAAGCAAATCAATGTTTTAAAGAAGTTTGGATTAATCTGACATCCCATGTGGTACCCTGCCCCAAAGATAACAAATTCAGCCCTAGCAGCTTTTCAGACAAACCATTTCATCATTTACGTCTGAGAGCCCAGAAGCTGAATGTGCGATCGATTAAGGTGCAGGGCTCAGTCTGAAGCTAGAGATGTCCAAGAGCAGGCTGGAGAAGGATGCTGAACCTGCAGAATGTGAACAACTGTTTGCGCTGGCTCAAGCACTGAGAGAAAGACCCCCTGATTTTACACAGCTGCACAATGATAGAGGCAAATGCAACATAAATCACAAATACTCATGGGAAAAAGCATGTGTTCATTCCCTTCCACATGACAAAGGGAAAAAAAAAAATAAGTCTTTTGCCTTCAGCTTTACTCCCTCCCTACCTCTTCCACAACAACAGCACTATTGGGCTATTAAAAGCAAACAAGTGGCTACGGAAGTTAGATGGGAGGAAAGAAAAGTTTACAAAGTTTAAGTGAGATACAGACAAACTGATGAACACAACGTACCATTGCAACAATTGCATTCAGGGACGCTCTTCAAGAGTGAAATTGATTTTATTTAAAATTGCTGCTGCTGTTTATTTGGTAAAACACCAATACAATTCAGCATAAACCAGATGGATAGCAGAAGACAAAACTTGATGGGGTAAGTCAAAGAGGTAAGTAGGTAAGTCAAAGAAAGCAGGAAAAAAAAACACACCAGAATTCTTGGAAAATGTGCTTTGAACTGAGAAAGCTTTATTCTTTTTTTTTTTTTTTTTTTTTAAAGGGGGTAGAAAGAAGAACTATGACATTTCACTTCTAAAGTTTTAAGTTTTATAGGACTGAGGCTAAAATTCAAATCCTACGACTAGATTATGCTGAACTAAGTTCTCATGAAATATGCATGTAGTAATCGGGTTCTTAGTTCTTAGGAACTAAAACAAGATTAACATTATCTCCCTACATACATCTTTTTCTGTCTTACAGGGAGAAGTTCTCAGAATTACCATGGATAATACAGAATGGCTGAGGCAGGAAGGGACCTCTGGCTATCACTTACTCCAACCCCTCCGCTGAAAGCAGGAGCAGCTAGATGAGACTGCTCAGCTCTGTAGCTGGTCACATTTCAGCATCTCCACAGCCTCTCTAGGCAACCTGTGCTCTCTGGGCAAACAAAAACAAACAAACAACAAAACACCTGTTTCTCATGTTTAAATGTTACTTCATTTTGCGTTCATTGCCTCTTGTCTTGTCATTGGTCACCGCTGAGTGGTGTTACATTTTGTTTTGTTTTTGTCATTTTAACTTCCCCTCCTGCAGTCAGGTACTTACATACACTTTAATAATATCCCTCCAAGTCTTCTCTTCCCCAGGGTAATCCAGCGAGGCAAACCAGAAGTGAATATGCTTTTTACACAGCATACTCCAATCTTTATAGCATACCATACAACACGTTTTATGCATCAGTCTACTCAGAGCAATGATCCAAGTTTACTTTGTTTCCCCACCCAGTGCTTGCCCAGCCCTGGAGAGAGCTCTGTCCAATGCTAAAAGTATCTTAAAAGTTGTATTTTGTCACCATATAGAAGCATTATGAGTGGCAGCCCTGAATAAACCATGTACACATGACGAAAGTTTATTGCAGAATAGAAATACTGATGCAAGAGAAATCAATACCAGCTTTTACTCTTCTTCTACTTGCTTTTAGCTGTTTTGCATAGCTCCACCTGAGGAAAAAAAAAATAATTCCTCCACGTTCCATTACAACACTAGGAAGCCCTTTTTACCAAATAAGACAGTGGAACATCTGCATAGACAGCTATGCCATGAAAACCCACACCATGAATGCAAACAAGCACACCAGTGAAATTTAAGTATGGGCTGCTCTTACACTTGTTTTTTCCCCCCTCAAACATAGCATTGATAACCAGTGGGGTATCTGACAAGTGTACTGGACATACACAAGCAGGACTGCTGTTCCCTGACATCCAGACATCTCAATGGGGAGGGTACACGAAATGTAGTGCTATCAGTAACAAAAGTTTTGTATAGGGTCGGTCTCGTTTCTATTCCTTTTTCAATGGGAAAACAAAAACTTCAGCCCCTTGCCAATGGCATTTAACCTACATCCATAACTCCTAGTAATATACTGAGTGATTATACCACAATAATAAATTCTAGCATATCTGTTCCATACTCTTAATTTCTTAGCAACCAAGATGTATTGATACGTATAACAAGCATATAATAAAAATACAGTGATTTCATACATTCACTCAATACAAACAATGTAACAGTTATCTTGCATTTAAACTCTAACATGAAATTCCCAAACTGCAGATTTTGCACGTGTTAACTTCCAAGTTCAGAGTCTCAGTTTTCAGTTTAATTCTCCACGTTGTACTGAATCTCCTGCAAGTGTTTTCATTAAAAGAGCAGAGCTACCGCACGTTCACCACAATAAATGCATTCTGCCAGTATTCACTGCAGTAACCACCTTCAGGGGAGGGCAGGAGTGGAAAAACAAAACAAAAACAGCTGTGATCTCATTAGCCAAGCTCATTAGGTAAGACCTCATTAGCCACCATCCCACAATAATGTGCATAAACCCTGCAGACACTAATGAAAAGGAAGCAATCACGGACCAAAAGCCAAATAATCATATAGCGCTGCAGCCCACTGTCAACCAAGCAGTTAAAGTGCTGGAATGAAATTGGGCACGATGCTCAGCGAGGCACAGCTGAAATCCCACGGTCAGGCTTCTCAGGCACAGAGCATCCCTCGCCTCACACCAGCAGCACAAACAGGAGCTCTGGGTGCTTCAAAGCCTCTTCCAGGACGAGGATGTACAACTGAGTAAGCAAGAGCGTGTCTAAAACAAAGCTGAAACTCCAAAACGCTTCAGCTTTCCTTCTGATAATTTGGCCTAAGAGGTCCTTAAGTAAGTTTTCAATATGAGTAACTTTTAATATGTCCACAGCATGAGAAAAACAAAAATTTATTTTTGGCTATTACACATTGACTTTATCTTGATTTTGGTCTGTTTCTTTGGTTTGTAAACAGTTTAACCGCTGTACAGTTTTTGTATTAAGTTCTAAAAAAACATACTATAATTATACAGAGTTTAATAAATTCTGCTATTCCCAGCTGACTTCAGCGAATTTTTCCCTGTTTTCACCAAAAGAAAGATGAGCAGTGGCGTCATCCACAAACCTTTGTCAGGAGCCTGGAACTTTAGTGATCATCAGCTTCACTTCACTATGAGAATCACCAGTCAGGCTAACAAAAATTTCCTAGATAGTGTTGATAAAACAGTTTAAGCATTTTAAAATTATCATTATTATCATTAATGTCCCAGTATTTCAAGACAATTTTTCTTTTAAACCAGGCTATTTTGAAACAACCACACAGCTTAGGAAGTTAAAAATACTCTCACAGCTTTCTCTTCTTCTGCAGTCATCTTCAATTTCTCATTACTTCGTTCACATTTTAATGTTCAGACAAGCAGTTTAAATCTGCACTAGCACAGAGCCCCTTTCAAGCAGAAAGACAGTATAAAAGGCTTTGTTTTGATGTTGTTTTAAGTACCTAAGAGGTATAACTTATCTGTTAAAAAGGAATTTATGTTTTGAAATGTCCAGTTCAAATTTCAGCGTATCAGTTCCTACTGAATCTATAAATGAGTCTAGACATTTTTTAACAAAATATTTTTTCTGCCCAAAAAAGGAGTGAAAAGACTACTTTTGTTCAAGTCCTACAAAGACTAATAATTTATCTTTTCACTCTAAAAGGATGACAACTCCTCAGCCATCCAAAGGCCAGCTCATCGTCTGTATACTTTATATTTTGTATGAAATGCCGTTTACAAAACAGTAATGCAACACAGCTATTACAAAAAATAAATCATGTAACAACACAGGTATTTTATCCACTATGAACCCAAATTTTAAAATGAGTAAAAGGAACACTTTACAGGAAGCTAAAAATGTAATATGGTCCCTGAGAAACTGACTTTAAAAAAATGGAAAAAAAATAAACAACAAATTTCCTTCAAACAAAGTATGAAAACTACTGAGGGGTGGACTTTAGAAGTCCCAGATCACGTCACACGGGAATGCTAGCCTTCTAAGAAACAGTAATAGAACTTTTTTTTTTTCCAGTAACGTAAATCTAACGTGATTGTCCCCATACTAGTCTGTAGAAGACACACTCACTACCCACTTGTTAACATAAAGGAGCAGCAGATTTGGATTTCTCTACTCAGAGAAATCCAAACCAAAACAGACACACTATACAGATTACGTGGATATAAACATCCAGCTTCTGAGTGATGAATTGAAATAGATTTTTAATCAAACAACTTCCACAAATTTATAAGTCTAATCTCACAGTTTGGAGGCTGAAGATGTACAGAAGTATTATGCATGAGCAATGGATACTTGAAGATATAAGGGTAAGAAAGCAACCAAACTTCTGAAATGACCTGTTTCTCACTCTGCAATGGATATCAAGAATCGAAGCTGAGAATTTACACCTACCTACAGCAACCACGCTGAGCGACAACAAAAGCAGCAAACTGTCCCCCGTCAGACTGCTGTGGCATTTTCACTCTTCCTTTAGGAGAAAGGGACATCAAGCAAAGAGGACCACAGACCTTCACATTTCGCTCCACAGATGCGCATGCATCAATGATCAAAAGCCATACAGTAAGTTCCTCGAGGTCCTGAGAGGACACGGTATCTGAGGAGCCAACATTACTTCCCACACACAGCTATATTCTCTATTTTCATGTCCCTCCACCCCCACAAAGAAAAGGGAGAAAAAAAAGTGGAGAAGCTGAAGCTGAAATGTAAGTAGAACACCAAGTGAGAAAGGAGTAAATTAAAAGATCAAAAATCATGTTTAAAATCATGTTTAAAAGATGATTTCTCTATGGAGCAATATAAGGCCATCAAAAAAATGTAATAATAAAAAGCTGCTTATCATTTCACCATCTTTTGGAAAAGGAGTTAAAATGTTACAAAACCATAAAATGCCTCTGCAGTTTCAGAGGAACTAGAGAATGCATGACTTCCAAAAATAGGAGAGGTTATCCTTCTGTTATGCTCATAGAATTTTACTCTGGGAAAAAAAATGAAGAATTTAATAATTACCCATTTCCAGATAAAAAGACCTAGCCTTGAAACACAGAAGTGCATGGCCTAATATCACATGCTACTGGTATATTTCCAGGTTAAAAGGATTTCATTTTGTATCATATAATTCATTCAAAGCAGGTTTAAAAGCTTAAACAAGCTTACCTGCTCAGTGAAGTGCTACTTTGAAACAGGCTAAACCAAAACTGCTCTCTTTTGACCAGAGAGAAACTATAGGTGAAATACTCCCACAGAACCCTGAAAAACTAAGAATATATGAAGCAAGCAAGCTTTTTGCAATTAAGGAAAGGAAAAATCAGCTGTCAAGGAAAACAGCATTAAATAGACTTTGCCCCTGAAAGATATTTGATTCTGACAGTTAATATTTTCAGGGTAAATTAAGTGCAAAGAATAAACAACACCTGGTCAGAATGCATTAGCAATTTGCCATATCATTTGGTAGATCTATATAAACTACGTACAAAAAGTAAACCCGAAGGATTAGGCTTATTGCATTCCATGTCTTTTTCACTAACGTGGCAAAACGAGAAATGGAAATATTGCTCTGTTTTCATTTTAATTACATTTTTTTTGAACAACAAACACTGGGGGGAAAAAATGCCTATTCATCATTGCTTTTGCCTACGCCGTTAAGCACTACTGAGCGGCCTTCCATATAGGAAGGGATGCAGTTCTCCATTGAGCAATCACTTTAGTTTCTAGGTCGTAATTTTCACTTTAAAGGCCATCTTGACATCTTCAGCAGGAAGTGTCCTGCAAGCTTACAGTAGCCGCTAACAGCTGAAGTCAGAACTGGTAGCGCTTCCTTCTAAGCAACGCGCCGTGTACTTACATCCTACAATGACCACGTCCTTCACCTACACATCATAAAAGCAGCCAAAGAAAGAAGAAGGAGGTTACTAGATGGAGCACGTGCCACCTACTTGGAATTCAGCCTCACACTGAGAATCCGCATCTTGTAAGAGCAAGAAGCACAAGCCATGAGACGACGATGCCTGTTGATGCCACGGAGAAAACACTCAGCTTGCTGACATGGGTGTTTACACACGGAGGCTCGTCACAGCGAGCAGCACCACTTCACCGCCGCGTGTGCTAGAGGAGCTCAATATTGAACCACCTACACCGCATCAGAAAGGGTGACTCACGAACGTCCTCCAGTCACACTGGTTTTCAAAGCAGGAGGGCTGGAAGAGGTTGCCAGCAGCCATAAGAGCAGATAGGAAGCAATGATTTGTACACACACATGCGCATGCACAATCTCAGTTTAAACGATTTTCCAACATCCACCTTTGGGAAAAGGGTGCAATTAGACAAATGCCCACCAAAATCACACTTTAACTAGCTCAGAAAAAACTCTCTAGTTGGTTGAATCAGTGCAAGCGTCAAATTATATCAGGAGTGATAGTGCTGTGACTCACAGTTACAGAGAAAAGAGCTGCACTGCTTCAGCCCTGACGGCACCCAGCCATCTGCTCCAACCTTCTCCGAGTTACTGACCCTGCAACAGAGCTGACAGAAGAAAACCTGACTGTGCCCGAGCCAGTTCTGTTCCATCAGCATCCCCGCTCACATCTACCTTTCATCAGAAGCCTGAACCGAAACAGGTCCAGTGCAGACACGTTCCCTCTGTGCCTGCTCCAAGGAGGAGCTGTGCTGGCAGCCAGGGGCAGCTCACAGCAGCAGAGCTCACAGCCCATCCATCACAGCTCCGAACTAGCGAGGCTTCTGCATCCATATGAGACTTGCCATTTAACAAGATGCCTGTTTTACACATCCTCCTGCGTTAAATATGCCATCCAGCCTCCTCGTTGCTTTTCTGTAACCTACAGTAGCCCAAATGACCCTAAGCATGAAGGACTCTCCTCTCTTTCGAGGATGCATACCTAGCTGCATAAAAGAAGTAAGTATGAAGTGCCTTAATTTTGCCTGTCTTTATTGCACCAATAAAGGGCTTTACATATATGCAAATACAGTGGTTGAATGGACTAGGCACAGCAGCAATACCTGCCCTTCAGTTACTGATGCCATCTTTGCTCTGGGGAAAGGAATTTGTTTTCCAAACTTGTCATGCAGATACTTAAACATGAGCACTGAATAATTATTTTTTTTAAAAAAACCTGTGTCTCTGTGTAAGGGGGCAAGGCAAAGCAAAGTCCATCATTGAGCCAAATTTGCAAGAAAAAAAAAAAAAAGAAAATCATTGTAAGGTTAGTCAGGAACTGCATTTCCAAGACAAAGTAACATACCCAAATTTTAAAGACAGATTGAAGTAAATTGTGGTGCTTAATCCTGAGCATTTTCAAATAGACGGAATTTTTAAGAGTACCTCAAGCACAACATCTCTGCTGGGTCCCCAAAGTACTTGCAATACATCACGTTATATTTAATAGACAGGTTACAGAAATAAAACTGCTTATTTGCATTTCCTTCCTTCAGAAGCAAGGGAAGATGCAGCAATTAGATTGCAACTGCTTGGAAGCTTAAGGTGTTGTTTTGTGTTTGTTTTTTGTTGGTGGTGGTGGTTGGTTTTTAAAGCAAAATTTCTTTTACCTCTTTGCAAATGAAAAATAATAGTGAAATGACAAAAGGAAGAAGTAGTGATGCACCTGGAATACTGGGGAGAAAAACACCAACAGAGAGAAAGGAATAAAAACAGCAGAAAGCAGGAAGTGGAAAAAAAAAGTAGGCAGGAAAAAGCACAGAAGCATAAATATGAAAAAATGTGAAGATTACAAAGGCACGATTCAAAGTCAAAAGCTACGCAGGTCAAGATGTGTTTGCTTTTGGAGAGCTACAATTTGTTGATTCAGTAAAATGCATTTCTACCCTGGAGATGAGTCGAAAGCACATGAAATAGCTCTGGATGAATGGGTATCAGAGCAAAATATGAGGTACAGGAAGAGATGACGTTAGAGGAACAAAAGAAGCCAGAAGGACACAGAACAAGTGTTTGTTAGCACGACTCTCTCAGAGATCAGCTGCCAGGTTCACCTCTTTCCCAGTCCCCCTCTTCACTGCCTGCAACTGGGGAATGACTTGGGATGTCAGTACCCATTTTCCAGTTTCCAAAATCCAAGTGCACAAAGTCCTTCCTTCCAACTGTAGCAAAGAACAATTTGAAGAACACACACAGTATCTTCCTCTTCACTGAGAGCTTCACCTTACAGTTCAGACACACAAGGCATATACCCTTTTAAAAATCACTTGGGCCCACGTGTACAGAAAGGACTGAAGCACTTTGCTCTCACATTCTGGAAGTGGCTGGTTGAGGAGCAGCTTCCTTACAAAATCAGTTAAATAACAGAAGTGACATTCAAACAACTGGAGACCTTCTCAGCTGATCAATAAGTAGCAACTTCAGACCACTAACAAGAGATACAATGAGAAACTGCTTCAGAATAACACTTTTTAAGCAAGGAAAGTCCCCTTTTTCCTTTATAACCTTACCAAGCATTTGTAGTTCAAACACTGCAAATATGCTGAGCACCATTCCCAGTCTCAGAGTTTGAGGGATTTGGTGGTGTTGTTTTTTTTTTGTTTTATTTTGTCTTCAGAGGATGCACAGTAATTCCAGCATAAGTGCTTTTTAAACACCAAACCTACCTTATCATTATTGTACAAATTAAATACCATTGCTGCCCTCTATTTTTAATTTCCTTGAAAGAAGAGTGCGAGTGATACAAGAATGACTCAAGAGCAGTACACATGCTTTTGCTCATACAGTTACGTAAAGCCAGAGATTTCTCCTTGCTTCAGACTTCTGGTTAGAAAAAGCACCAGTTTGGTATCAAAATGCTGTATCTTGACTCCAAACATGGTCCATCACATCCAGTTACACTGCAGATAAGCTCAAAGCCACAACACCAGTTGGAGAGTTTGAGTCTCACAGAGCACATAACTCACGGAGGTAATGAAATCAGGTGACAGAGAGCTAGCGGCTCACCCTGCCCTAGCAGTTCTGAATCACGCAACTACAGAGAATATTTCTCTCTGAAGGATCGAATTGTTAAAACACATAAATAAGCCGTACATGGTGGTTTGGCAAATAGATTTTACAACCATGACTATAAAACATTACACTTCCAATCCTACGTTTACATTCTGGTGCTTATGGGAAGTCCAGCACTTGCCTTTGGAGGCTCTAGTGAAGGTGATGAGACCACACACAGATACAAGTGTCAGCCCACACGGAAAACCTTTCCAAAATTAGGCCTAATCATGCCAACCAGAACAGAGTAGCAGCCAGTCCTGATGCAATACTACCAGCAGACACCTTTGAAACCCGTTTAAAAACAGGAAAGTAAGTGCACGTGCAGTAAATGGATACCATCATCCACTGTGCCATTGCAATTACTCGAAGGATGCTCAAGAAGTTTCATAATGCCTGCAGGAGATGTACAATGAATCACTCCTCTAGCATCACCAGGAGCCCATTGAAGACAGTTCACCTGAGGAATTCACAGACACCTTTTCCGGTCACACGGCTTTAGACTCTGATCACCTGCTGAGCATTTCTACCTTCTTAAATGCTACCAGTATGTAACAGTTGTCTTCTACATCTAACTGGCACAAGTCAGAGTTTGCTAACGTTGCTATCTCTCTCTTTAAAGGCAACAAGCAGTAATCTATGTTCAACTGTATCTTTATTTTCCTGCCACAAACCACAAATCAAGCTAGGATAGTTTTAAAACAGATGAAGCAGGATGATATCTTTAAAAAGAAGTCAGTAGTTCCTATAGCAAGTATTTTGCAGTCTGAGCACCGTTGTAACTCAGTGTTTTAAATAACTAAATAAAAGGTGAACTGCATTTTACATATCAAGTACCTAATTCTTTATTAGCATGCATACTTAATTTAGCTGCTCCATATAAATTTAGCTGCTGCATATAATTGCGAAAAATCAGTACGTTAGATTTGCTGGCACTGTGTCTTCACTTGACGGAGATGAAAAAGATTCCTGAAAACTCACAGCAACAGAGAAAAAGGCCCTAGGAGGATGCCAGAAACCTCCTTAAAAAATGAATCCAAAACTGTAAGGCAAACATTGCTTACAATAAGACCAACCTGACATACAACAAGTTACCATCACAAACAAAGTAATGCTGTTACCTAGTGGTGAAAAGCTAGGTACATACAAAATTGTATAGCTCTGCCTTTTCTTTATTTAACTAATCTGGAATTCTTGTCCACAAGCTATTAAATGACTTCGAGAAGGAAAAGACAGGAAAAAAAGCCTGATTTATGAACTAACAAAAAGCATTGCTTTCCTCGCATTCTGTGCGGTTCTGTGGCAAAAGGTCAGTATTTCTGCACCTGCCAGTTTTGATTCTAATCAGTTACCGACAGACAAGCAGCTACCTCATTTCCTGACCGTCCCAAACCTGTTGTTTTACGCTCCTCTTGCAGCAAGAGCTGCAAACCTGCAATATAAAAGCGGTACCACCTCCATCCGAGTTTTCCGCGGAGCTCAGTGAGGGAAGCAGGACCGTGTGCCCCTCAGCACCTCACCAGAGCACGCTCTCAGTTACATAAACCGACGGTAGCCGATTTCAGCCAGCACCCCCTGTGACATCTGGATAAGTGTGTTTATGTTGCTTTCGGTCAGCAAGTAAATAGCTACAGGAAGAGAGCGGGGACATGACAGGCGTGAACGTCACTTACTCAAACGCAAAGAAGAGTCCGCTGGTGACCAGGATGAGCACGAGAGTCAGGTAGAAGACTCCAGTCTGCCGAGCCATCATGATCCTCCCATTGCAGAAGAACTTGTTCCTTCCAGGGAAAACCTCCCATTTCCTCCTGGGAGCTGTTTTCTTTTTCTTGTGGGGAGACTCCATGGGAGACGAGGAGCTGTGCGTGCTGATCTGGCTGTACTCGCAGTCTTTCATGGGCCCGCTGCCACCTCCAGGAGTCATCAAGAGAAAGTAAGACGTGGGGCGAGCCCCACCGGAGAGGAGCTGCGGTGTCTGCAGGGCGGGCAGAGCCGCTCCCGGCCGAGGCAGCCCCGCTAGCAGGCGGGCAGGGGGTGCGGCGGGCAGACCCCGCCGGGCTCCTCGCAGCCCGCAGCCGTCATGCTGGCAGTGCCGGGCGGCAGGCAGCCGGCCTTCCCCCGCCCGCCGCCGGGCAGCACAAGCCTGGCTCGGAAGGGCGAGAGGAAAAAAAAAATAATAATAAAACAAGGTTTATGAAGCGGTGAGGGGCTGTCCGGGCTGATCGCGGAGCCGGAGGGCTGCTCCTTCCTGCCCGCACGCTGCCTGCGGGAGCGGCTCCGCCAGCACAGCCTCCTCGGGGACCGCTCCCCGGGGAGCCCCGCGGAGCCTCAGGGCCGGGGCTGGGGCTGGGGCCGGGGCTGAGGCTGGGGCTGGGGCCGGGCCGGGGCCCGGCAGGCGGCGGCTGCCCGCCGGCTCCTCATCCCCCCGCCCCGCCGCGTCCCCGCCTCACGCCCCGCGCCCCGGGCGGCGCCGGCTGCCCGAGCCCCCGCCTCCCCCCGCGGCGCGGCTCCTCGCAGCGAGGGCGGAGCGGGCAGAGGGGCGGAGGGCGCCGCCGCCGCCGCCGGGAGAGCTGCGCCGGGACCCCGCCGGCCCCTTACCATCCTCCCCGCCCTCTACCCGGGCTCATCCCCCGCCGCCAGCCGCCTCTTCATCCCGACCGCGGAGGGGAAGCGGAGCGGCGGGCGGAGCCCCCCCCGTCCTGCTGCCCGACCGCCCGCCCGACTGCGCCGCCCTGGCCGCCCCCCCTCGCAACCGGCCGCCCCCGCGCGCGCGGTTGCCTCCCCTCGGCCCCAGCAGGGCGAGGTGTGCGGGGGGGAGCGCCGGGCCGCGCGGGACCACCCTCCCCCCGCCCGCTGGGAGTTGTAGTTTGGCTGCCCCCCTCCGCCCGGCGTCCCCCAAGGAGGGGAGGGCGGCGGCGGGGACTACAGCTCCCGGCGTGCCCCGCGAGCCCTGCGGGGGGCGGGGCGGAGCGGTGGGGGCGCTGAGGCGGCTCCGCCCGACCCCAAATCCCCCCGGGCCGGGGCAGCCCTGCCCTGCCCTGCCCTGCCCTGCCCTGCCCTGGGCACGGCCGCGGCAGCCCCAGCAGCCACAAGGCGTGCCCATCACGTTTCCAAATAAATTGGGCTCTGTTACAGCACAGCCCCACGTGGCTGAGGGCTGGCCCTAGGGGAGACACCGAAAAGCCAGCGGTGTGTGGGGGCAGCGGTTTCTTAATTCCACGTCTAATGTTGCAGATATTTATCCCTTTAATTCAATAAACTAATTATTTATCCGTAAAGAATGACTGATGACAAAGGAACTTTGGCATCCCCTTCTTATTTATTTATTGTATTTATTTATTTACAGTAGGTGCTGCTGCACTGTTCCTTTCCATACCCTCCTCCTCCCCCCCACTTACTGCCAGCAGTTTGCCTGCTACCTCCTAACTTACACATACCGACAACTTTCATTCTTTGACATGTTCTTTATGAATAACTGGTGAGCTTTCTTCCTGTCTTCATGAATACAGCACCAATGCATGCCAGAAAGAAGGCTGCTGATAGAAACGTGATTCACTGACAAGCGTTTCAGTCTTCATCAGGTTTTTATTAGCGCGTTGCTGGAGATCTGTACTCTGCCAATATTAATGATTGTATGATGTGAAACGGCTCTGTTCTCTCCTGAGGTTATGAAATATTTCAGGCATTCAGAAAACAGAGCAAACAGTTTATGTAAAAATGTCATTGTTGGCTTATCTTCATTGGTAGCACTCGGCTAATTTCAGAAACACTCTTCAGAAACAAAACATTTGCAAACAATACCAGCACCTCATTCAAGCTGCTATCTACTCCATGGTATTTCACTTGGGTTTTGTTGAAGACACTGTGGTTGTGAAGCTAATTGAGAGAAATACGTAAAAGAATCTGAGGAGTGCCCGAACAGATAATTTGAAAAGTAAAACTCAAGAGTGGAAGTCCAACTTCTACTACTTTCAATAGGCAATGTATTTTGGCTCTTAGTGCTACCCGTGGTACTTTTCACACAGAAAGCCTGTACCAGTCCCTAATCAGTACCAGTCCTGCCTTGGAATTCAGAGTATGATCCTTTTGCAAATAATGTTAAGACAGCATCAACACCTTTTTAAAATTGCTTTTAATATCACTTGAAATCTCCTGTACAAAGGTATTTTATACAACTAATAGTTACCATTTGATGGTATTTTTCAAAGCATTTCTTATAGTTCATTCGTAATATTAATGAAACTCGTTTTGAGGCACCAAATAGATTAAATCATAAACACAGTAGGTAGAACGAATAGGTTCCCTATTCATAAAACTTTGTAGGCTCACGTGTTCTGGTATGTACTTTTCAATTTCTTATCTGTGACGGAGGTTGATCTCATGCAATGGAAGAATATGGTGCAGCAACAGATACTTAGTGAAGAGAAAAAAAAATATCTTTTTGTTGAGAAAATGACAATGAAAGAGTTGTTACCACTGAAACTTCCTCTCTCTTACCCTGTCTTCTGTGTGGAGGTGTCACAAGGGCAAGTCTTAAAACATCAGCTAATTTGCTGAGAAAAATCATCCTTATGTGTACAGAATGTTGCCATGCTTCATGACAGAATTAGCTTGACAATGGTGTAAACATAATCAGAACAGGTATTTAAATGATTAAATAATCACAAAATTAAAAATTTTAGAATTTTGAACATAAGATGTCTGTACTCCACACATCCTACATTGCCAAACCAATACTTCTAATGAAAAAAGAGGAGGAAAAAGCAGGTATTGAACTGAAAGATCCAATATTCTCACAGGTGGAAAGACATCAAGGCACTGCCACAGACATGGTTTCTAGGGACATTTTTCAAATCTTTCACAATTAGTTTTTGGAAATACTAAGAGTTTTCTTCTTTTTCCCCTCAACAAACATTTTTCTAATTTTTCACTGATGTTTTTCAAAAGTAACTCTCTACCACTGCTTGGCCAACAAGCCAAGCAATTTTAGCTTCTTACCAATACCAACCATTCCTTTTGTGAAAGTACTTCATTTCCTTAAAAATATTTGGGGTAAGACTGGAAATATTACTAAATTTCATAAAAGTTGCCAAACAGCTTTGGAGGAAAAGTTATTTTGTTTTTGTTTTCCCATTACTCCTCTGAGAAGCTAAATAGATCAGTTTTCTACTTTTAATATTATCTATTTAAAAAAAAAATGCTTAGTTTTGTTAAAATCATTATATTTCTCTAAAAAATGTAAGCTAAATATTTTGCAAAATATAAAATAACTTTTTGTGTTTGTTTTTTTTTTTTTTTTTTCAAGAAAACTGAAAATGAAATTACGTACACAACTTCAGTACCAACAGCACTAACTTTCTTTGAAATGACAGATTTGTTTTTCAGATAGGCCACATTCCCAGAGAAAACTGTCCAACTCATGACCATTGAATTTAAAATTGTCAGTGCAGTAAGTCCTAAGAGACTAGATATTCGGCACGATGAACAGTAAAAAATAAAAATAAAAAATAAGAAGTGAGAGTGAGACACTGAACATCAGAATCACTATCTAAGGAATCAAAAAAGTAAACAGAGGTTGTTACTTCTATGACAAGATCAGCTTCAACAGGTTCAAAAAGCTTACAAGTGTCTCTTAAGTCTTGCTATTGAATGTGAAAGCAATGTGTCAATTTCTCTTTTGAAGCACTGGAAAAAATACTTATTTATAACTTGAATGTCTGAAATGGCTTAATCATAGAGAATCTGGAATATTTCTACAGTTTTTCAACTTACAACTTTGGCTTCTTAGCATATGGCTTCACTGCTTTGGATAGAATTCAGAATCTATGGATATTTTCATTTATTCCAGCAGAAGATGATCATAATTCTCCTTAAAAATGCAATTAAAATCCAAAAGTTTTCAGAATTGGGCATGCTTCCACAATCAATAACTGCTTCCAAAGTTCAAGAGATACAGCCTCAAAATCTTACAATTCCAACTGAAAAAACAAACACAAGCGTTGTGTGTGGTCATTACCGTGGTATTTTAACCCGATTTAAGAGTCCTTCTTGCACTAATTTGAGCAAAAGAAAGACAAAAAATTTGTTCGTTTTGGGAAGTTCACATAACATGCAAGTAAAGAAAAAGAAAGGACCAAGAGAGTGAAGTTACAGGAGGAAAATCTATTTCCACTGTTATCAGTGTTGGAGAACATAAAATGATGAGCCAGGAAAATAATTTTCCTACTTAAATCCTTAAATCTTAAATCCTGCATTAGTGTAGTGGAGTGAATTATATTTTGTTTGTAGTTTTGCTGCCATGTGAAGAGCCTTGCATTCGTCATTGCTTGAAGCAGAGCAGCTCCGTTTTATCGGTCGGTGCTATACAGAAATTTCTATACACTCCCCCAAAGGTCTGTAATAAGGATATTTTACTGATTCTCGAATAACGGGGTTTGTACAGCTCTATCCTAATCCCAGATCACCAAACCGTTACCTTTTGTACTGTAAACTTCCTCTTTAAAACCACACTTTTTTTTTTTTTCTTTTTCACAATACGTACAGGAAATGAGCTTAGTTTTCAGAGAAGTCAGCATTTGATCATGGGTCATGCCCATCTGTATGCTCCTCACAGCACATATGCTTTCTGTTTTCTTGGTGACTCCTCCACGGACTGGAAATTCCTTGTCTTGGAGATAGGCCTCACTTCTCCTGTGCAGCACATTCAATATTGAAACAAGTGCCTGTGGGAGGAACGGATGCAAGGAAGCTAGATTTCCTTTCCCATCACAATAACCTTGTGATGAGGAGAATAACACTCTCTGAAACTGACAGTGAAGGGTGGCAGTTGTCCTGTCCTCTTCTCTGACCCTTCCACCCACTCATGTATTTCCACCCTCTCGCTTGCAGTCTCTCCACTGCTTATCAGGCTTTTTGCTGAACTGTCTTGGCACAGAGGTATCAGCAGAAAAAATACCCCTTTTTTTTTTTTTTCTCTCTTTTTCAATTCCCCTTAATTTTCTGCCACCTTATCATGTTGGAACTACTCATCAGAGGACATGACAAAGCATCCAGGACTGTCACAAGGGAGGGGCAGGAGGAACACATTGCCCTGCAAAAGGGAAGTGAAAGAGGAAAGAGGAGAACAAAGGGGCAGGGAGCAGGACTGCAGCCAGCAGTTGGATAGGGCTAGGCTGCCCCTGGACTTCAGGCTTAGCCAGACCTGCTCATAGGGGCATCCCCTAGGTCCTGGCAAAAAGTGAGAGGAGACAACACACAGCTTAAAAGCAGAAAAGGAAGGGAGAGCGTGATCTTCCCCTGCTGGGTGGTGGTGAACTGTTAGATAAGCTCAGGCTTATCATTAAGACTTGCTGAGGGTGGCAATATATAGTGACCAAGTTCTCCCCACAGCATTGGCATTAATTGTCTTTCTCTCTCTCATCGATTTTTAGGAAACTTTTAAAAATTTAATTATACCTGAAACTTCTACCCTTTTTCCTATTTACTTGAGCAAGTTACAGTGTCTTTAGAGAGAGCGGGGAAGTCTCACCAATGCTTTATACCGTTGTGTGAGTCCATTGAGAAAGGAAACCAACAAAAGCCACCACCACCACCACCAGTACACACCTGCAAATGCTCCTGTAATTAATGTGGTGCTGTCCACTACAATTGTTTTAAGTAACCAAAACAATAAAAATAGTAAAAATGTTTTGGGTTGGAGTTCTTTAAATAATATCTCTTGCTTAAAATAATATCCCTTTTACAGGTGGTGTGTTTTTGTTTTTTTTTTTTTAACTCCTGTTTCCTACCGTGGGTTATAGAAGGGACGAGACTCTTGGTAGATCAAAGCATAACCACAAAGATGCTCAAGTTTATCTCATCTATGACCTTTTCTCCCCACCTCTGTGCATGTTTCCTGGCTGCTGCTTCCTTTCTCTTCTCTGCTGCCCCAGCGAAGAGCCTCTTGCATTGCTGTGGAAAGGCAGCTTGTGTTCTGCAGTGTAGAGCAGGAAAGCACTGTCACCCAGCTCCTGCCGGAGCATGACGCTCATTTAGAGAAAAGCCTCCGTTGTAATTGCAGTCGTGGGCTGCTTCGCTGTTTTGAACTCCACACTTCAAGCAGCCATGGCTGTCAGTGGAACACATCCGTAACGCGTTGATGCGGAGTAACACAGAGTGCATAACAGTTTTCCTTGGAGGAATTAGGCCATTAGAGACTTCTGAAAATCCCAGAGGGGGGCTATCTGTATCATTGAATGCTTAACTAGGCCATCTGAAAATGGAGCTAACTGCTTTTGAAAATCTCTTTAATGCTTCATTGTCACAATTCAATGTCATTAACTGGGAAGATTCTGCATTATATCATTGCTTTTCTCTCACTCCCTTCTTTTCTTTCCCGTATTCCTTTCCCTGCCTTCAACTTGGTTTTATGTCTCTTCTACACCTGCCTTCCCCCACCACATATACTTTCCTCCAGCAAACAGCAAGGTCTTGGGTTTTGTACCCATCTCTCTTCCCCACCTTCTGCCATAAAACAATGAGCAAAAATAAAAAGGGAGAACAGGTCATTTTACACCTCGGAAAGCTATTGTTTTCAGGACAATAAGCCGTGACAGACACAGGGGTGCAGTAAGGACCAAATTAATGTTGAATTTGGAAGGCCTACCTCCTTTCCCCCACCCCCCATGGAATAAGAAACTTATACTTTATACTCTCAAATATGAATATTCAATGAGCTCTGTCAACAAAGGGCTAGACATGACTCATGAATCATACGGCTGACAACACTGCAGTAGAGAAAGGAAGTCTGACAATTAACAGAAATGTGACACAGATGATATACAAGTGTGGTCAGAGACATAAAACAAACACATTTTCCCTGTGTCTTTGTTCATTTATTTACTACATTGTTCATTCACGTATTTCTGCGAACACATAAATGGATGGGCTTCGCTCTTCTCAGAAGCTTGTGACATCAGAAATTTAGCAATTACTTATACTAGTACTGAATGCAACTTTTTCAGATGGAAATGTCCTTTTCAATTCATAGAAGTTTATTTCATACCACAATGAGTACAGTGGCTCACTTTTAAGTGTTCTCAGAAGCTTGCATTCTTCAGATATGCCCAAGTTGGCCTCATAAGACATATTTCTATTTTTTCCTGTAAGACTATTATCCATTAATTCTTTTTTCGAACTAAATGGAACGGAAAAGACATGGGATTACATATATGGTTAAGACAAAGTTTTGACCAAGATTTTGAGAATGATTTGTAAAGGCTTTAGAACATCTGCTTTTCACACCAAAATAGGAGAATGAGTTTATATTTTTTTGTGTAATTAGTTTATACTAATCTAGTAGCATTCATATAAATTAATTCTGATGAGCAAATGGCAGCCTGTAACATAATCACATCTTAAACCAATAAAACTGTAAGCATCAAATCCAAGAAATCCGTTCAGAATTCTAAAGAAAATTATTCATGCAATAAATAATATGCAAAGATTACACTTGAAAGCTTTATAATACTAACAGGAATAAAACAGAAATAAAACAAAACAAAATAAAAACAGAAACATTAGCTTCAGAAAAAAATAAAGCTGGGAGAACAATTTAAACTCAGATTTGATGTAAAGGCAATGAAGTTGCTTACCAGTAACCAGAGTCCCTCCCTCTGTGAAATCCACATATTCATTCGTAGCACAAGTGTTTGTAAGTAGAAACTGGAGAAATCTTTCTACTTTCTGTGAAGAACTTATAAAAGCCTTCTGGTAATTAAAGGCAGCTAACAAGAAAGATGAGGGGGGACTCTATGATAAAGTGTAGTGATAGGCCAAGAGTAATGGTTTTAATCTAAAAGAAGGTAGATTTAGATTAGATATAGGGAACAAATTCTTCATGATGAGGGCACTAGCACAGGCTGCCCAGAGAAACTGTGAATGCCCCATCCCTGGAGGTGCTCAAGGCCAGGCTGGATGGGGCTTTGGGCAACCTGTTCTGGTGGGAGGTGTCCCTGCCCATGGCAGGGGGGTGGAACTGGGTGGGCTTTAAGATCCCTTCCAACCCAAACCATTCTGTGATTCTGTGATTCTATGACTTCAGCTAAGCAGATTACACCCAGCCCTGCCTTCCCTTCAGCTCTGGGCAAATGAAGTGGAACATCCTACATCAGTTGTCTCTCAGCCACAGAACCTCTAGTGACCATCAACATCGGGGGGGGGGGGGGGGACGGAGGGGACGGACGACACTGCAGGAGGAGGTTGCTTGTGTGAATGTCTGAGTTTGGAGAGCTTCATTTACTAGTAAATAGGCTCCCCTTTTAACTTTGAGATAACTTTGTGACAACTTCAATAGATTGTAGAAATTTATAAACTGTGTGCATGCATAGAAGAAGGAAGTTTCCAAACACATGTAATGAGAAGCCTGAGTCCTTCAGGCAAACAATGTCAGCCCTGTGTGCCTCTGAGGTGGTAAAGCCACTGGCTGAAGCTTCAGGTGGCTGCTCAGAGCTGAGGAGTAGGGGCTGATGACATAAAGACAGGAAATATTAAGCACCTGGAGCCCGTGGGATAAGTTGCAGGTGGATTGTTAGGAGTAACTTACATAAAAGAAAATCTTGGAGGTATATCATCTGTAAAAAACTGCATTTCTCCACTTTCGGAAGTAACTGTACCAGAAGGAGTTGTCTACATGAATGCTGTCAAGGAACAAATTACCAGTGGCATGAAGAGGTAGCTCATGGTGTTCATGAGAACCTGCTTTAGCCCCTGTTTTATGTGATTCTTATCCAGGCCAACTGGTACAGACCAGCTTTTTCTCTACCTACCACAGCTTTATTATGCACCATGCAGAACACTCAGCAATTGTCTGCTCTAACCACAGTACCTAACCACAACATGTTGCTCAGAATAAGCCTAACACACACTGGTAACCTTTGCATAGCACACACTGTGAGCACACCCCACCTGCTGTTGTTTTCCTTGCTGCAGGTGCCACTGTACCTTCTCCTTGTGCAACAGCTCAGGAAAACATGACAGCATTTCAGGTCTCTTCCAAGCCTGCTAGGTCCAGGTAAGTCATCCTCAGATGTCACCTCTCCACATGTTGCCAAAGCTTCTACGTTTACATGAAGTAGAATATTTATTCATTTATTTACTGTTTTGAGGACATATTTACTGTTTTGAGGACAACAACCAATGCTTCATGACTTATGAGGTTTTGCATCTTGGAGACCAACAGTCTTCACAGCACCGTGCCATATAGCTGGGCTCTATATCTGGGCTCTGTATCTGAGCTGAGCAGCAGATAATCAAGAATTCTTGGCCAGAGGAAGCCACATGTAAGATTCCCGTCTGAGTTAGCACCTGCCATTCAGCGCTAGCAATCTGGGCACCCATGCATATTCAGGAGGCAGCTGCTGCAGTTCAGCTTTCGCAGATCCAAGGTGGGTCTGCTTGCAGTCAAGATCTTCAAGGCCACTGCCCAATGCCTGTATTCCCATACAACCTTCTTCAGCAACACTGAAAATGTTGTCAGCTCTTTGCCCAGTGTGGATTCCCCTGTTACAGGGAACAAAAGATGAGATTCACGCTCCCAGCAGCTGCCTCTCTATGGTGCTTATAATTGCAGTAAGAGAGAAGCTATCATTGTCATTTTCAGCTCTTCACTCTTCCAAAGTGGGTAGCTGGCACTCTCCCCCTTTGCAGAACCTGGGCTTCTGCAAAGCCAGGAAGCCTGTGTTTATTTCAGGCATTGCAGCATTTTTATCTTGGATGAAGTGCCCCTTCCCAGCCAAGCTGCACATGTGCAGTGTCGCAAGTGACCGTGACCTCAGCTCGCTGCCCACGTGGCCTGCTTTCTCTCATCAGAAGCCAGTTCCTACAGTCTGTAAGAACCCCTGTGACCTGATGTATCTCTGTATGAAAGAGGTGGTGAACTCTTAGATATGGATTATTCCCATGAGTGTATGTCTTTCAGTCCATATATATCCATCTCAGTACTGCTGCTGCCTCCAAGCAGTCCTGAGCACAAATTTCCTTCCTTCCTCTGCTCCTCCTCAGGAACACAAAAGCACCTCTTTGCACAAAAAGACCCCCACTTTCTTTTCCCACCCACTCTCAAAGTCATGAAAAGCACCACATTCTCTCCTCCACACCAACCCACCTCAAGTATACAACTCTCCATCTCCTTAACCATCATAATCTTAACTTTCCTCCTATCTCTGAGCAGGTGGCAGGTTCAGGAATGCTCTTTGCACAGGCCAGCATCAAAGCTTGTGGTCAAGGCTCTTATATGAACAAAACCCAAGTTCTCAGGCATGTGGACGGTATCCCATTGCTTTGCTGCCCACCCCGTACCCCTTCTGGACCAAAGCAGCCCATATTCCCTGCCATCCCACTCAAGGATGTCAGCCCTGGAGCTGAGATCAGGGAAAGCAATGCAAAGAGCCCCTCAAGTCCTCACCTGGTACCTGCCTAGAACATGCAATTTGCAGCCTGGGGAGATGCTGTGGAAGCAGAAGCTCCTATTCCAAGTGGGAAGAGGCAACTTAGGTCCTGAAGTCCTGACCAATATCCCCAGGAGCTGTTAGCCTGAACATTTACCTGAAATGCACCAAAGATGCCTCTGTGTGCATTTGGAGTACAGTTCACACAGCACAAGGATAAAATTAAATTTTGGGAGAGGGCATCAGCATTAGACAGCTGGAAACATAGGAATGCTGCAGCAGGAATCCCAGCTGGCCAAAAAACAAGTACACAAAGAGCAGTACTGTGTTGCTTGAATAAAATCTTTGATCATGAAATCCCTTCTCTCTGTTGAGTGGCAGAGGACTGAAATGGATGTGAACAAGCACCATCTCAGATGAATAGCAGCCAAACGTATGGGCAGGGCAGAAGCATGCCTCCTATAGACACTCAAATTTCTCCCATCTGTAGTGAGAGGACATAAGTACTGCATAGCTTGAAGACAGAAATACAGCTGGCAAGGACATAACTCTCTTGTGCTAGGTCAGGATTTGAAATGAGTTTTTATTGCAATGGTATGGTTTGAAGGAAGTTTTTAGATTTCAAGAGTTTTCAAGAGAGAAAGGAATTCACTGGAGAGTGAAATTTTGCAAAATTCAGCTTAAAAGAAACCACAGATTTTGTAATTTCTAAAAATTATTAAAAACACTTTTTTTTTTCTTTTTTTTTTTTTTTTAAAGATATGCTTTATTCAATATTGAGTTAGAGAGGGAATACTAAAGTTTTTAATTGGTAAGGCTTTTACATTTTGTATTGTAGCCCAATGGTTAACAACTTAATTTAAAAGTTACTAAAATGTATATTTTTGTAAGTATAAACCAAAGTTCCTCCCATCCCTAGCAACTCCATTTGACTGTACTGTAAGATTGTTTATATAATAAACTGATTGAAATTCATTTTTTCAGGGGAACATATGTTACACTGCTGCTTGAACATTTGAAAGCTTAGCTTGCTAGAGGAACTCTGAGAAATTGTGGCTGTGGCTGTAGCTCTTTGCTGTCCTGGAGGGCCTGCTGCACCCAGGGATGGAGGTGGAGTACTACGTGGAGCAAAGGCAAACTAGATTATAGTGTACATCACCAGTAGACATCATCTGTGTGTCTAGGTGCTACTTTTGTGCCCCCAAAGATATCTGAGGCCAGATAAGGTAGTCATGTCCCTGTCCATCCAGAGCAGCGAATGCTACGACCCTGGAATTTATAAATTTCTGAATTAATGTTTAATTTTCTGTCACAGATAAAACTAGGAATTCTCTTCAGTTATTCCTTCTTCCTTGCAACTCTCCTCTACTTCATATCAGGCAGCAGTAGTCTTTCCTATCAGTTCAAGAGATCACCTGTCTTCACCTGAACAGGTTTTGTTAGGTTTTTTGTTTGTTTCCTCCCTCTTGCTGAGCAGAATGCACTTGAAATGTCAGCTGTGAATCAGAAACCCTAGGCTGGTTGGAAGTTTCTGCACCTTTCTGTTTTGTCAAATAGGTCCAGCTGACTTAGACTTTCTGGGGTTTCATATACCCTCTAACAGAGCAAAATCCCTGTGTTTGCCCGGCATGACACCAGATGTCATAAAATGTGCCTGATACACGTGGGCACATCCAGCACGTGGGCAAGTGTACGCAGCCTGCACCCTCATGCTGGGAGCTATGCCCCCAGCTGACCTCCTGACCAACGAGGCTTCTGTGGGGCAGATAAAATGGCCTGGTCAGCCACATCCTGACCCAAGGGCTTGTTGTAACAGGGCCATAGCTTAAAACAGATTTCAAAGAGATGGAAATCCCGACGTTAAAAAAAAAATAAATTAATCATACTTTCAGCTCTGTGAATGCAGCAAAGCGCTTCTAAAATTAAGTATTCCTGTTTCTTTCTCTAGTCACTCATTTTATCTATTTTGTAGCTGTCTTTAAGTGTTAACTTTGTGAGCAAAGCAGAGAGGCTTAGAAAAGAAGGTCTGCAGAGGGTCAAAAAATACACAGCATTTTTCTAGAGAACAAAAAGCCTTGTCCAACAAACGCAGAAGGAGATGAGATGCCAGTGGTTAGTTTTAAGCTTTATTTCTGGTCTAAAACCAAAGACCTCTTTATAGCCTAATAGAATTATAGACTCGAGTCTACCATTAATAGCATGCATGGCGCCAGAGTAATAAAAAATGGAAATTCATTGTCTAAGAATGATTTACAAAGTACAGTAATTCATGTCAGAGTTTCCACAACATTATGGTTCTCAAAAAAATCTCAGGTCCAACTAACTACCAGTGTTCAGTTAGACATTGATCCTTTAATGAATGCATGCACTTTACTGATTTTACTTTGGCAATGTTACAAGCATGGAATTGAGAGAGAGAGAGAGAGAGAGAGAAAATATGTGCCGTGAAATATTCAGCAACATTTCTGGTCTGCTTTGTACTTGGGATCTTTAAGTTATTCATTTCATCTTTCCACCCTCTGGGAGAAATCTGTACCACAGAACATGTAAACTTCTAAAAAAATACACATTTTTTAATGTTGACTTCTTCAGAAATTGTAATAAATAGACGTGAGCAAGCAAAGATCAGATTTAAGGACTGTTTTAGCAATAGGCTTTATTTAGGATGACCATGAATAAAAATAATGCATAGAGAACATTAATTAGCCCATTTTCTACCATATGTCCACAGTGTCCCTGTAGCTCACACCAAGTGAGCTTCCACACTTCTTTTTAACCATGTACATTTAGTTGTAATGGTTCAGCTCGTCTTCAGTCATCAATAGGGAGCCTTGTTACTATGGTGACAGACAGATGGATTAATGCAATGTTTAGAGAGATACAGCAGTGCCAAATTTTGATATATACAGTAAGCGCTAATGTACTGCATACACGAGAGGGCATGCATGCAGAAAATCCCAGGGACAGTCTTCCGTATGCACGGAGAGGGCTCTGACACAAAATTCCCATTATCTTGACAGAAAGTGGCCATCTATCTCCCACTTACAACCTTCAAAAACGGCCTGTTGCAGGCAGGGACAGTTGCTTTCGAAACTTAAAATGAATGTCTACCGAGGCCTGCTGGAAAAGGCTGCTGTCAACACCTAACAAGTAAGCTGTATATATTAGGCCACGGAGCTACTGGTCATCTGAGAGTCATTATCCGTAATCCACTGCCTGAAGTGCAGGCTGACACTTTCAGCTGAGCCCGCTACATCGGCCTGTTTGCTTTACTCACTGTGGCTCTCACTGATGAGGAAGAAATGCTAGGTATACAAAAATGATGGGATTTTTCCCGAGCACAGGCAGAGTGCATGTAGAGTAATTCTTCCTAGCAACTTTCACACTTCCTTTTCTCTCAGACCTTAATGACCGGCACCTTCAGCACCCATCTCACCCCCTTCCCTAGAGCTGCTAATGAGCTTTCCTGTTTTTAGATTATTAGCTTAATGGCTTGTGTCTTGCAAAAATCCTCAGACAGAGATGAAATTGCTATAGGAATAAGATGTGACAGTTATGCTATGAAACCCTGCCAATTATGCTATGAATTCCCCAGCTCACAGAACTATTAGTTGCATAGTTGATTTTATTCTCTGTGCAATGTTTGAACCATCCCATTATTGCAGAACATCACTGCAGAAAGCTGTGATAAGCAACTAAATTCACTGAAAAGTCAGGTATTTTTAAAAGGCAGGTTGACCTACAGGCTGAAATTCTGGCACAAACGTGGCACTTTTAGAAATATTCTAAATGGGAAATCAAAAGCGCTTTATCCAGATCACACTATTAATTTATGCTACAAGAATAATTTAATTAGAAACGTTTTTCACCCATCTACACAAAGTGATAATTATCATTCATCATGAGCCTAATATTCAGCTCTCCTCCCAGGCCTTTTTTTTTAATTGTAATATTAACTATAGCAATTAAGCTCTGTGAATGACCGCAAAAAGGGCCTTTGGATATAATCTTCGCTGAAGCTGATTAGGAGAAGTATACATTTCATATTCATGCCAATTAATTTTGTGGCTGGGTTTCTCGGCGGGTGATGTACTATATGAGTCAATTTGATATTGGCCATCGCCCAACGACAAATAAAACACCAGCCCAATCCCTTTCCCGAGTGTTTTGCAACATGTGCCACCTCCGAAGGCCCCCAGACCAATGTAGCTGGCCTCATGAGGACACCCAGTGGCATGGGCTGGGCACAGCAGCTCTCCTCCTGGCCCATCCAGACATCATCCACTTCTGAAAATGGCGCTGGAGATGCTCCTGCTGCTGAGCGTTGGCCCATGACGGTAGTGTGTTCCCCCGGCACTGGAAGGCATCATAATTTGGTGAGTTAGATCTGAATCAGATGAAAATGAGCCAAGTTTGCTACCACTCTTATGCAGCCTCTCTGACTAGCTCACGCGGGGTTTTCAGGGGAATGTGCCTGGCTGTACCAAGCCACCCAGGGTGACAGGGAACCCTGGAGGTCTCCAGCCCAGCCTCCTCTCCAAGCAGGGTCAGCTGAGAGCTCAGGCCAGGTTACTCAGGGCTTTAACTTTAATCTGAGCCTGACTGCCCTTATGAGGGACAGTCATGGGGACCTGTTTGAGCGGTGGACTCAGAGGTACCCAGTGAAGCCCACAGCTGGAAACACACTCACAGGATACATAACCCTACATATTGGGCTGTCACCAAGAGGTCTCTTCTGTCCACAGACTTTTCTCCACAGAAAACCTTGATTCCAGGCTATTGCCAGGTGACAACAGCTCACCATCTAACCTTTGTTACCAGACCACCTTTGTTACTTCAGGTCAGACATATAGGCAGAGTGGCTGAGTTTGAAGTCCCAGACCATGCTTTATGGGCACCACAGCAATAATAAATTATTTTTTTGCTATTTCTTTTTTTGAAATTAATCAGACGTACATTTTTCTCTGGGCCATGTTAAAGGCTTTTCTAGCACTGCAAAATAATTATAAAAGTTGATAGATAATATTTCATTCTGTAATGAAATACATACTGAAATCCTTAAAGACATGGTATCCCACAAAAAATAATAATAATTAAAAAAAAAAAGAGCTCATAAATATTTGCTGGGTCCCTAAAGCAATGGTAACATCACAGGAATTGATTTGTTTCTGTAGTTAAGAAGGGAATGTGGGCACAGCCAAAGAGATGAGGGCATATTTCATTTGCAGAGAAAGAGCATTCTAAACATTGAGCAGGTAATAAAACTTGTAGTTTAGTAAGGGATAAGAACAGAAAATAAGTAGAAACACTTATGTGCAAGAAGCCCCTGCGATGTCCTCAGAACCATCCTCCAGAAACCTGTATCTCCTGAAGCCCCAAATGCCAGTCATCACTCCCCAGGAGCTCCCCAAGTGTCCCCACCTCTGCAGAGCCACATGAACACAGTCCAAGACATGTGACAGCCCCAACATGTGATATCAACATCTCTGAAATGTGCAGTGTGCCTCTGATCAGCCTTAATGTCATCACATGAGTGCTAATTTGGGATTTTTAACTGGAGCTCTGGCCACACTGCCAGTGGGACTTCTGCCATTTACTGAACTGTGGCCAGGCTCTGGCCTTACAAATACAGGACACTGTGGTGTCAATGCAACAGTCAGTCTTGTCCTAGGTTAAGCCTGACCTACCGAATAACCAAAAAGTGAAATAAAAAAAAGAATCATTTTATCTTCTGCAGAAGTAAATGGTAAGGTTGAAAATCAGACTTGTGCTGAAGGAGATGACCAGATATCTGGGGATCTATCTTCCCAGCCTATTCTTTTGCCAAAGAACTACAGCAAAACTTTGTGCAAACTGATCGATTTCTTCACTTCCTCTTCTCTAAATGGAAAAATACCCCTCACATAAATCTGTGAAGCTAGCTCAATCAATATTTTTGAAGCATCTTCTGTTTCTCAGATGCAAGGCTCTTACTATAATTGTTCTTAAGTCTGACAAATGATCATTGACTTTGTCAGGATATCTGTGTATAAATCCTATAAATCATTATTCAGTGACCAGATCTTTCCTAAAAGAGATCTGAGGACTTACTCTCAGCATGGGAATTTCAGACACCAAAGTCTTAAGAAAGGCACAACAGTAACCAGCTTATTTCTTATTACCATAAAACCAGAAACTATGGTAGAAACAAAATCATAGTTGCAGAATGCTTCCCTTTCTTGTCCAATAGACCAGAAAATTGATCTGAAATGCTTAACCAGCTTCCTCATGCCTCCTTCTGTACACAAAGCTAAGGGTGCCCTGTATTTTCAGGAATATCAAAGCTTTCATAAATACAGGAAATGACCCAACTCAGTCAAAGAGCAAGACTCAACTCACCCGAGAGCTAGCAAGCAGCTCAACTGCTGTATTTTCTCTCCTTCCAAAACCAGCATTTGGCTCCTTTTAAAATTCTTTTACATAATTAAATTCTGTTAGCGAACATGTCATTTTAACCAGTATTGAAATCAACCTCCTGTAAGCTTTGAATTGGATTTTCTATCTCCAAGCCTGATGCTGTGCTTCATCTGCCAACTTCCTCTGCAGTGGTACTGAAGGCTGCTCTGAATACATACTATAAGACAGTTGGATAGTTCAGTAAATATATTTATTTTGTCCCCATGAGCTTATAAACTAGCTCTTTTTCTTCTAAAGATCTGGATGTCAACCCTGGTCCTCAAGTGAAACCAGCCCTCAGCGTGAATTGCTGGTGTTCTCCTGTCACTGTGCACTCCTGCACAATTAGCCATCTGTCTGCTCGTAAGAAGACGTGGAGCAGGAGAAACACAGGTCAGGACTGAAATATTTTTCAGCATTACATTAAGAAGTTTGCACGCAGTGTTCTTATTTCTTGGGTTAGCTGCTTATAGGCAGGAATACCACATATTCACAAGGATTATTTAAAAACAAACAAAACACAACACAAAAAAAAAAAAAAAAAAAAAAGAACTTAGGGAATGCCTTTATGCAAACCTGTTTCTTCTGTATATTTCTTAAATTTATTTTCTTCCTTGTGCTCTTGCTTTTTGTGTTTCCATACCTCACCCTCATAAATACTGTATGCTTTATGAACTTCCTTAAGAGAGGCACTGTGTTACCAATTTTTCATGAAAACCCAAGGGTTGATGTAAAAATCATAAACACAACTTCAGAATCATGGATGCAGATTTACACATACTTTGAAGCTGAAAATTTTGGTTGCTTCATACTGTCTGCTTTTGCTTTACCATTTCTTTTTTATAATAAAAGAGGACCACAGAAGGAAGTCTACCATCCACCATTGCTTTGCTGTGAAACTTGGCATCCTGGCCATTGCAAACTTTAACAAATATTAAACATGCACACAGTGCCTGAACCTTGCAATTATCATTTACTGATGTTGTCTAAATTCAGGCTTGTAGTCAAATTAAATTAGTAAAAAGTAATGCATTTTTCAATCCTACCATCACCTATATAACATTATTTGCATATACATTTTCATGCCCTCGTTTTAGGAAGATTTTAATATTTGATACTAGAATCATAAAAATCAGTCTTTCAGAAAAATGTCTGTTTTTAGATAAAAAAGATAACTGAATTTCAGAAAAGACAATGGGTTAATTCCGAGTAGCTACAGTCTGTTCACTTGTGTACTGTAACAGTGACTGAGAAGGAATAAGAAGAGAAAACGCAAGGCTTCTGTGTAAATTATATTTCAAAGGAGAACAAGAAAAGATTAATATTGCAAACTAGGTGGACACAATTCTGCTGAATTTTTTTTTTTTAAAGCAAGACAATTTATTTTACAACACTAGGAATTTTAAATTACTCAGCAAGACAGAGTGGGTTTCATGGGTTTTATGCCCTACTTTAAGTCTTTGTGAATGATTAATAGAGACAGATCTTATCTGACTCTCTTAAAGATAGATTCCTGGCATTGTTCAAACCAAGATTAAATAACACCATTATTCCTTTTCTCATCTTTCTCCCTTGTCCTGGAGATTTGAAAGAAAGTGATGTGTTGATTGATGTGAACTCAAAAAAACTATCTTGAAAAGAAAATCCAGGACTTAATCATCAAGGACAAAAAAAGAGGTTATTATCCCAACAGTTCAATGATTCTCTTTGTAGGTATCTGGGTGATCTGGGCACAATTTACACTCAAAATGTATGTATGCTGTTGTTTTAGTTTTATGCATACTAATGACATCTAAATACTTTATATGACCGTATACACTTCAGCTTTAAGATACAATACAAATATTATTTTTATTATTATATATGTATATACAGAGAGAGAGCTCGTGTTTCTCTCCCAGCTGCTCCTTCATGCCCAAACGCCGTGCAGCCGGCGCAGCACACGCCCTGCCAGGAAAGGCTCCGGGTTGGCTTTCACAAGCCCTGCGACCAGGAAGTTTCCCAAAATACTCCATTTTTCGCCTAGCAACCCAATCCCCCGCAGTGAGCCGCTCGGGTACAAACTCCAGAGGCTCACGGGGAGGTGCACTGAGGGAAGCCGGGGAGGGAACACCCGGGGGGGGGCTGCGCCCGGCCGCCTCCTTGCCAGAAAAGGCTGGTGTTCAGACGCTGGAGGAGGAAGAGGAGGAGGAGGAGGAGGAGGAAGGGCGGCTGCCTGTCCCTGCCCTCCTCCTTCCCTTCCGGGTTAGCCACCGCTGCCGCCTCCTGCCGAGCCATGGGGGACGCCCCGCAGGGCGCCGCGGCGGCTCCGCTGGACGCAGGGCTGGGACCGGCCCTGCCCCGGGGAGCCGGGAGCTCCGCGGCCGCCCAGGACGAGGTCTTCCTCATCAAAGGTGCGGGGATCGGTGGCGAGGAGGAGCCGGCCCGCGATGGCCCCGGCCCGGGCTGGCCCCGGCCGAGGATCAGAGCCCCCCGGGGCGCCCCCGCTGCCGCTCCGGCTCCGCCGGGGCTGGGGACCCGCGCCCGCTGCCCCCGGGGGCGCTGAGGGGAGGTTCCGGCCCCAGGCACGCGTGGAGGTCCGCCTCTGCTGAGGGCAGGAGCTGATAAAAACCCGTGGTTGTTTCCGAAATCAGGGAAAAAAAATCACAACCAGGTTGCTGGTTAGTAGACCCTGAAGTGTAAAAGGCAGCGGGCGTCCCGTGTGCTGGCACTGCCTGAGGTACCTCACGTGCTTCAGTGACATGATTACAGCAAACTTCCTCATCAACAGTAACAGCCTAATTAATTTTTGAAAACTGGGCCCTAGCATAAGAATGTTTTGCTTCTTGCTTTCTATTCAGGCCATTTGATTTTTAAACCTGACTGCTGTTTATTTTTTTTTTTACCCAGCACAGGCTGGGTGTCAGTGGTCACAAAATAAGAACATGTAGCCCCCTAAAGAGGGGATTTCAGTATGAACCAGATGCTTTTGTACAGTGCACCCAGCCTGGTGCATCTTTCTCTTAAAAGCGATCTGGTTGTGGCTACACATGCCTTTCTGATGCAAGAAGCAGAGGGACCAATGGACCCCACGTAACTTTGGAAACACTGAAGAACTGAAAGTGAGGGGCGCTCTGTGTCTTGGGAAAGCTCATGCCTTTTTATTATTATTATTTTGAAATAGAGCATTAGAACAGAAAACGGACAAAACCAAGGAAATGTTGCTTACAGAATGGTTTTCTGAGGTACTCACGGATTTCTCAGATGTCTCTTCAAAGTATCGAATGATGCAGCAGAAGAATTGCATACATCTTCCTCTGGAGAAGGGCAAGGCACAGTGATAGAGCAAGGTGATTTTAGTAACCTGGCTCTGGAGTGAGAGAGGCTGCTGAGGGAGCAGTGGACATTTGGAAGTACTGTGAAAAGGCATTCTGGGATGCAAAAGACTTCTGCATTCTGTGCTTCACAAATAAACACTTGCTATTCGTTGTCAAAGTGCTCTATTTCAAAAATAATTGTCCTACTTGCTGTACTGAGTTAATGTAAATAATTTGGACAACATCCTTTCCCTTCAGCACATGCTGACATTCTCATTTTTCAGTTATTTTCAAAACAGGTTTTTACTATTTTTCACCCTAGAAAACAAAATCTTAATTTTTATTTCTTAAACTTTTCTCGGCAGGTGGAATTTTTCTGGGTACTGTCGCAACAGCAGGAATGATAGCAGGTTTTGGCACCACACTTGCCATGACAAAAAAGAAGAATCCAAACTGGTTCAGTAAGGTTTGTTCCTTTTAAACTATTTTCCAGTTGTGATACACAGAAAAAAATGCAAAAAATTGCTTATAAAAATGTTGATACATGTAGAACTTGGCTGTCCAAAGTTGATGGTAAGAGCACTAGACCTTAAATTAAGTCATTAGGAGTAGTAATAGTTTAAAAAATCAATTCAGAGTTGGTGCTGCTAAATACTTTAGTGCTTGAGATTAGTTGAAATAAAACAACATTAAGCTTACCCTGTTAGCTTTAATCATACTACTGCTATACAATGCAATGTAATCAATGATCTATTTTTATCCTGTGATGTGAACATCCTTCAGTCATGAGCCTCAGCGATCCAACTTATCATGCAGTCCTGTGGTGCTATCATGAATTGGGAAGAGAGGAAACTATGGAGTAACAGTGGGATGGAGAGGCAGAAAGCCTGTAAGATGTGGAATACATAATATGAAAAAAATAAAACACTGTGAGAGGTTGTTCCATAGGTTATAAGAATGTATTACAATAAAGAAGTTCTCTTTTTTAACTTCTTTTTTAAAGTCCTTTATCTTGGACACAGCATTTTTCCAGATACTGTATATTCTTGGCTGTCAGACCTGTCCTGTTAGCACTGTGATTTAATCAAGAGTGACATTACATTGACATCCTAAAATACATTTGCTGGAAGTGGCTCCATACGATACATACCATTTAAACTTTTACTGAAAACCAGTATCTGTTACTATCTGCGCAAATGAATTTTAGCAATTTGCTAGGAAAAAAATATGATTCCTGGGTTCCTTAACTTTAATACTGCAAAGTGTAGAAAGAAGGCGTTTTGTCAAGGTACTTGTAGGTGAGCAATTTCAAAAGGGAAGACTAGACTTAGAGAACGTCTGTAGAGGCTCTCTGAAGTTTTGTTACCAAAGAGGTAAAGTTTTGCGGTAGCATTCTTACTTAAATGTAGACTTACTGCAGGTCATTTCCTATTATATTTAATAACACATTATGCATAAGAATAGAAATGTACCTATGAATACCTAAAGATGATTGCATCCTTATTAGATGCTTAATGTCTAAACAGTATTTTATTCCATTTAAGATGAGGCCATAGCTTGGCAGGTACGTCAGGCAAACATAAGCCAGCAGTGCTGTTCAAAGAAGTAACCCAACCATCCCAGAATTAATGCTGGAAAGAAATAAAAGACCCATTCTTTCAGCATCTTTGCTGGTTTGCGCTACCTTTTGTGCCAGTGAAACCACAGCATACAAGTCAGAGTAGAAACAAGCAAATGTGACATGGTCTGGGACCAATTTAAATAGTTTGATGGGAGCAAAAATAGCAATTTAATAGAGGAGTTGTAGCATCACAGCATCATGATTGCTTTCATATTTTGAGAAAGCAACAGTATGAGACCCTAGTCTTGCAGAATGGCATTGATGTTACCGGCAAGAGATAAGGCTGAAATTGAACTTATTGTACCTCCTTCATGGCAGTGGACTTAACTAAGCACCATAAGAATTTGTAGAACCAGAGCCCCATATTTACTTTGAAATGAGGCTACATAATCCTGTTTTGTGAATGACTGCAGAGGCTTTCAATTAAGAATTGAAATTTCAATTGTTTGGGGATGTGTGTGTTAAAATTAAATGGTCATATGCAGCAGCTTCCCTATGAGAAGCATCCAATTTTACCAGCATTTAGTCAGGTGTTTAATTTTACAGTGGGTTAGGTCATATAAAGCAGTGAACACCCTGAACAGTCAACCAAAGCAGTTGAACTTAACATTCATTTATTTTAAGCACTGCTTCCTTTCAGATACATTCATATACACAAGAGAACGTTTACAGGATTGAGGCCTGGGTCTGGAAAAAAAAAGTCATTTCTTTTTCTCCCATTTCCTGCTCGTATTTCCCAGAAAAAAAAAAAATACAGTGTGGAGCATATATTTTGGCATTGGTTAATAGCTGATTTTTTGAATCAAAGAGTTATCCTTTGTTTTCTCTTCATTACTGCTCCTATACCGGGGAAAAAATCTGTACATAGAATAACAGGTTTATGAATAAAAATGTTCTTTTTGTTGGTGATGCCTTTTTCTCCCATGATATCATACTAGTTTACTCTTGTCATCTTATTTTTAGCAGTTCATTAATCAGGATTCTCGATGCTTCGAACACAGTATCTGATAATCATATGACAAATTGTGGTGTTTACAGAGATCTTTATATTTAATAACACCGAAGAATCAAGCTTTTGACCAAACACGGTTTGACTGCTGTCAGTAAAACCAAGTCAACTGTTTCTTCATAGCACTTATTTTTTTTGGGACAATCAAGCATTTAAATAGCATTCGAGTTTTTTTGCCAGCAATTTTCACAGATAATGACTTCTATTTAAAGATTCTGTGTAGAGGTTATTTTTGTCCATTCTTTTTCCATCTTCCAAGTGGGAGAAGTTCTTCTACATGTTGTGTATGTTTAGACTCTTGAGGCAGGAAAACATCAGAAATAATCATCAGCATTTTTAGATCTACTCAACACAATCTCTACCGAAGAAGTTAAGAAAGTTCATTAGCTGTGGTAAGGAAATAATAGGACGTGGTTTAATGGTGTAACTAGAGATCTCCCAAGTTGGTGTCCATGCTCATATGTGTATGTATACACACATGCTTACAGAGCAGTGTTTCGTTACCAGCTTCCACTTTGGGGATGTCCAAATCAGAATAAATAAGGATCAAGACAGATTTTGCTCATGCTCTTTGCAAGTGTGTATTTGTCCTTGGTAACTGGCTAGAACTAAATCCAAAGGACAAGCGTTAGTACTGAGCACTATCTTAGGATCATTTCAACATTTTGATAAATACAAAGCCAAGAGGAAAAAAAAATATTGATGCTTCTTCATTGATCAAATACCACACTGATAAGCATTGTTCATGTGCTGAACTTTATCAAAGAAGAAAGAGCAATTAAAAAAAAGTCTTAACAGAGAATGCAGAAGATTTTTTCCTACCTTTTGTGATAAACAGAGAAGTGCAGTTCTTTAAAATAATTTTCCTCTAACACATGTCAGATCTTTCATAGAATGGCTCAGGTCGGTGTTGTGGTTCCGCTTGAGTGGGCAGCCGAGCTCCACCACAGCCGCTCTCTCACTCCCCCTCCTCAAAGAGGAATGGGGAGAAAATATGTGAAAAGGGCTCAAGGATTGAGATAAGGACGAGAAAATCACGCAATAATTATTGTAACGGGCAAAACAGACTCGGCATAAGGAGATAGTAAGATTTATTGCCTACAACTAACAAGCGAGAGAAGTGAGAAAACAAAGGAAAAAAAAACCAAAAGCACCTTCCCCCCCATCCACCCTTTTCCACCTCCTCCCCCCGAGCGGCGCAGGGGAACGGGGAATGGGGGTTATGGTCAGTCTACAGCACTTCTTCTCTGCCGCTCCTTCTCGGTCACTCTTGTCCCCTGTGCTGTGGGGTCCCACCCACGGGATGCAGTCCTTGATGAACTGATCCGGCGTGGGCTTCCCACAGGCAGCAGCTCTTCCAGAACTGCTCCAGATATGGGTCCGTACCACGGGGTCCATCCCTCAGGAGAAAACTGCTCCAACCTGGCTCCCCTACGGGCAGCTCCTGCCAGATCACCTGCTCCTGCGTGGGCTCCTCTCCACGGGCTACAGGTCCGGCCCGGAATCTGCTCCGGCAGGGGTCTTCCACAGGCGGCAGCCTCCGTCGGTGCAGGGCCACCTGCTCCACCGTGGTCTCCTCCACGGGCTGCAGCGTGGAACCCTGCTCCACCGTGGCACTCCATGGGCTGCAGGGGGACATCCTGCTTCACCATGGTCCTCACCACAGGCCGCAGGGGACTTCTGCTCCGGCGCCTGGAGCACCTCTCCCCCTCCTTCTACACTGACCTTGGTGCAAAGCTGTTCTCTCACTCCCTTGACTCTCCCGGCTGCTGTGTGGCGCAGCGTTTTTTTCCTGTCTTAAATATGCTCTCACAGAGGTGCAAACAACATCGCTTATTGGCTCAGATCTGGAAAACAATGGGGCCCTTCCTAAACATGGGGCAGCTTCTAGATCTTTCTCACAGAAACCACCCCTATAGCCCCCTGCTACCAAAACCTTGCCACGTAAACCCACTACAGTCGGAAGGGACCTTAAAGCCCACCCAGTTCCAGACACCTCCCCGCAGACCAGGCTGCCCAAAGCCCTGTCCAGCCTGGCCTTGAGCACCTCCAGGGATGGGGCAGCCACAGCCTCTCTGGGCAGCCTGTGCCAGGGCCTCACCACCTTCACAGTGAAGGATTTCCTCCTAACATATAGTCTAAATTGCCCCTCTTTTAGTTTGAAATCTTCCCACAAGTTAATTTTTAGTCACTTACACATTTTAGACTACAAGTGAAAGAACTCTTTACTGATTATATTTGTATGCCTGTACTCTCATTAATTTACCTCTGAGCAATATTTTTTATTTTATTTTATTTTTTTATTTAATACCCAGTACGTAAGTAGGACTATTCAGTTGTGTGAGGACCACAGATGCCAGTCTTTAGTTGTTACCTTCTTAAATCTATGTTTCTATGTGAAGAATTGAACAGTGATCCTTCTGAGGGGGAAAAAAACACAAACCCTTTTACTGACATTTACCACTAGGAGTGAGAGGATTACATCCTACTGCTGTTACAGCCTACACAGACTGAAGCTCTCCTGCAGCAGATAAGTAGAGAGAAGTGGGCAGTGTGATCCGAGAACGGCTGGCTAGCAGCAAACACGTGGTGTGAATTGATTGATGTAAGCCAGCACACGTTTGTGCACTTCATAGCTGCACTGTGCCCTGATGTGCTGCAACTGAAAAGGTTTAATCGTGGTTGGGACTCAGTTGTGGTTGAGGCTCCTTTCTTCTTGGCCTGAGATGACATCCCCAAGTGTTTTTGTTTTCAGGACACATCTCATGGAAGACTCTCAAGGAGCAGAATCATAAGAACACCCACTCTTATTTCTGAGAAAAATGGAAGTATGAACACTGAATAGCATTATCTTTGTTACCACTTAGTGAACTCCGCAGGGGATGGGGTTTAACGTTGCTGCTTATTCTTTTCAAAAAAATTCCTAAACAGTTTCTAGACCTCCTTCAGAATTCCGCCTCTCAAAAATCAGTCCTTCAGTCACAGTTATATTCTGCCTCAAACTGAAAGCTACATAGGTTCATCCAGTTTTCTCATTCGCTACTTTAGGAGTGCAGGTAAAAACATAATAGACTGAAGGCCTTGACCTGCTCATACTCCTCCTCTCCTCCCCCAGTAAAAAGTACCAAAATCAGTTTTGTAAAATGATTATGTTCTGATGTTTGTAGCATAAGGGCTTTTGATCCACTTCGGGGTTCTGATCCTGAGCCAGTTTTGTATTTTGAGTGGTGGGATACCTGCCAGATTCTTGTGCTCTTGAAACACTTCATTTCGATGTTTCTGGGTAATAAAAATTATCCCCAGGTGCTACTGGTAGCCATGAAAGCTGTTCCTGGTGAGAAAGCAGCTTATACACCTACTTTGTGTCTGTTTGGGCCTGCCAGCATCCATAACAAGAGCTTCTGTGGCCACACTACTACAGCTGGCAGGACAGGAAATATTATAGAGCACTAAGTTAAACATTTTAGTGTTTTGTTTTGTTTTTTTTTTTTTTAAATCAACTATCATTCAATTTGTCTTGATCACTGTTTTTGCTCCTAGGGTATTACTGCCACAGCTGCATTACCAGAGAGTGGTTCATCATTGGCCTTACGAGCCCTAGGATGGGGCTCACTCTATGCCTGGTGCGGAGTTGGATTGCTAAGTTTTGCCATCTGGAAGGCGCTGGGTGTTCACAGTGTGAGTAGCAAGCATGATCCTCTCAAATACCATATTTTTCCTTGAATCAGTCATCTTGGAGTGTCATCTCTATACTACAGCCTGGCAGTACTCCTTCATTCCCCAGATGTAGAGTGACTAACCTGAGGGCTCTGCAGTCTGGAAAGTCATTCTTGCATCTTCCCAAGTGGGATGTTGTGGGAAGAGACAACCTGGGGGGAAGAACAGTTTTGTCCTGTTTATGTTTATTTACACAGATGTTTCAGATTCTTCAGAAAAGAGTCAGTGTTCTACTGCAGAGACTAAAATAGTAGCAGTAAGCTTTCTGTATCCTTTGCTTACAGAATTGAAGGCTACCCCCAAATCCTATCTTTAGAGCTGCCTGTTTATTTGTTCAAGGTCCATTTTCTGCATCAGGACATGAGGGACATAAAAGCTGAGAGGAAGACAGCTTTCTTTCTAGTGGGTTTCTGTAAGGGGCAAAGGGGCAGAAGACATGTAACAGAGCGCTATTCCACCACATGCCATGTCAAGGCAAAGAAACTCGGGAAGCATCTGTATGTCTCAAGGGGCCAAGGCTATCTTTAGCCAAGTGCTTATGTTCCAGTGTTTCACAGCGTTGAGTGTGAACACTAGAGTTCATGTAAGCATTTTGGTTTGCCCCTAGTAACGAGCCCATGACTGAAGAGTTCCCCTGCAGCTGTTTGGCAGAGCTGTCTACATCCTTTTAAGGGGTAGGAATGAATAGACTTCCTCTACTTTCTGTGACAAATTAATTCTATATTCAGCAAAGCATTTCATGCTCTCCAGACACTAAAAGAAGCAAGATATTACTTCATCCTGATGCTCATTAATAGCTTTATTCAAGTTCTCACTTCTTGTCCACTCTGCCAATGCATCCTGCGGGTTACCATTTGGGTCCCAGCATACAATCACATCTTCCCTGGTCTCCAATGTTGAATCTCACTAAGAGCCATTAAATGCAGGCAAAACACAACAAAGCATAGCAGGACACAGGATGCAGCATTTTGTTTATACTCAAGTCCTTGTCAGGCTATGGTGGAATAGCAGAAAAGGGGTAACAAGAGTGGGAATACCAATTTATGCTCTCTGCATGCTGACCTACAACAGTCCACTCAATTTACTGTCAGTATATCATCGTCCAAGAGGATTCATTCTGCTAGAGTATTTCTGGCCCTGCCAAAGGATAGCAAAATATGACTCTAGTCAGCAGTTTCCATTTACTGTTGGTCAGTAAGCTTAATTTTTATTGTCTTTGAGAAATGCTGACCTGGACCCACAGTTGCTTGCTTTTCTCGTGAGACCACTTTCCTTTAGACTGTATGACAGGAAACAACGGCATAAACTTGAGATGGCCAAGTCCCAGGACATGTCACAGTCTGACAGGGAGCTTCCTGACAGCAGTGGTTCTTGGGTATTAAGCACGCAGCACAGGGCACAGCCTTTTAGCAACTAGTTGAACGCTCCCAGTCAAAAAGTCATTCCTTATTTTATTCTGCGTTATATTAGTGTTGAAAGGAAATAGGAGTAACTCTTAAAAAGCTGCTGAAAATGCCTGTTGGTAGTGGTTTCTGTTGTAGGCTGCTCACATTTTACAACATGGCACAGTTAGAACTGCAGACACTGAAGGAAGCAGATTTCTGTCAAGACCCTTTGGCCACCCATGATTTTGAACAGCTGTGTCCCTGCTTTCTACTGACATATCTATTGCTTTCATTATAGACTTTTAAATGCCAGCTGCAGGAAAGAAACTAGTTTGATAGTACTAAAAAACAAAAATCGGCATTTGTAAATTGACTGTCATGCGTTTCTTTATCCTGTTTTACCTTATGTCTGTTAAAATCAAACATAAATGTTTAAAGTAGCTAAAGGTGCAAAATCAAAAGTGTTAAAAATGAAATACTCTGACCAAAGAGAAGAGATTCTAGAAATGTTCTTAACTGTAAAGAACAAGTCATTTTTGATTGTCGTTGACACTTTTTGTGTACTATTTTAACATAACAATCAGAGCAAATATTAACTCATAAAAGATATTTCATGGGGTAACACAATACATTTGAAAATTCTTCATTGCTGTCACATAAACAGAGATAATATACTAGTGACTGGTCAGTTACAATACTAACTTTTAAGGACCCATATTAAATGCATTCATTGTATCTAATAGTTATTAGATAATTCTCCAAATAAATCAAGTTTAATTTGTATGAACTATTTACTGGAGTTATCACTTAGCAAAATAAAGTTTCTTTATGTATTTTCAGACCTCAGAAGCCATTCCTGATTTTACACTAAGCTCCACATTTCAAATTTTAATTTCAGTTCACCACTTTGAAAAGAGGCTCTTACAGGCTTACCTGAATAAAAACATCTTATGTCTTCAGTGTAATTGAATGCTGTGAGTTCAGTTGCACAGTAATGGTTGCAGGTTCCAAAGTACCATAGACCTGTAGAAACTGAAATTATAGTTTCAATTGAAGGATGATGTACATAGATTTTAAATCTGTGACTTCAAAGCAAACTTTAACCTCTGAAAGCACTGTATTATACATGACCTCAGGGAAAGCTTGATTCATTTTGATGCCAGGAACCTGTGAGATCTTAATAACTAAACTTTTGGCAGCTGGACAAAGAGAAGAAGAGCTTGCTGCCCTGCCCCTTCACCTTACTGCCTTTAACAGCAACCAGCTGCCTTTGGGACCTGCTAATTAGCGATCTGGCCCTGCTGCTATCCTCTCTCAGCTGGGCACCAACTTCATTTGTTTAAGAGCTACTGGTAATATTAGTAACAATATTATGACAGCTCATATGGTGTTTAAATATTAAGTTGTTAAGCATAATAAAGTTCTAATTGTAAACACCACAGATGTTTCATTTAGCAAAAAAGAAGCTGCGTCTGTCACACATAAAAATGCATTAGCTCCAGCGTGTTCTCAAATTCATTGTCAGCACTGTCCTTGTGAGTGTCTGGGTGGGATCTCAGTGAAAAAAGGACTGACTTTCACGTACAGTTTGGAGGGGAGTTCTGAGTCAACTAAAACTGAGCTGCTCTGTGGTTTGATGCCTAATACCATCTCAGGGAGTAAAGCACAGGAAGCCACAGTGGAAAATCAGGTGTGATGGGTTGGAGATCTCAAAGCAATAGCTCTCTGGCCATTGACACTATTGAGCAGTTTTCCCCCTGACTGATCATCCACATAAACTGCTGAAGTTCATGCACACCAGAGCTTGCTCGGACTTTCAAGGAGAAGCAGAGCTGGGCAGTGAAGTTGGAGAAGTTCAGCAAATGATGTGCTGCATGCTTTGAATCACTTTAGCCATGCACTGGTTTGTAGTGGTGGGGCACTTAACTGGTGTCCATCACTTGTAATCAGTGTGCTTGCCATTCATCCATTTTGATCATATTTGTGCCCATAGGATAAGTGGTAAGCATCTTCCACTCACCTGGAAAGACAAAACTAAAACCAGCAATGAGGCTGGTACAATTTCTTTTTCCTTTTTTTTTTTTTTTTTTAAAGAAACTAAAAAAAGTCTGTATTATAATATTATGATTCCTATCTGTCAAGTGCCTGCCTGTTATGCCCTCCTGGGCAAAGCAGGGTCCCCATAGGGGTTGGTGTGCAGGAGGGCAGTGGCTATAGGCTCCGCTGCACACAGGGGCCAGGGGACTTGGGTATATATGTGTATAGTTTGTCTCACTTGCACTGCAGCTACATCTGCTGGCGGCAGGAGAGAACATCAGCACGTTCAATGTCTAGGAATAAGCCAGTTTTATTTTTCACGCTTATTGAACGAGTGTTTTTAATTGCCTTATAATGGCCTGTTTTCTTAAACAAGTATGACTGTAGTGGCAAATGCTGTTGCCCCTGGTTAGAGCCCAGAAGAGCACTTTTCATTTTGTATCACTGCCAAAATACTGTGATTTTTAACATTCAGGGACGTGGTCCCTGTGAGCATCAATTATCAACGGGACAGGGTGATTGATAAAGATACGTATGACTGTAAGCTTTGTGACTGTTTAAATTATCTTGTCATCACTTACAAAGTCAGAGATGGAACGACAAGAACAAACCGGCACGATATTTCCTTGATAAGTTATAATTGCTGTAATTAATCTGCGTCTGTGGTTCTGGAGCAGCGTTGCGAGTACTCAGCAGTTCGTGTTGTGGAAGGAAACTGGAACTGCAGTGTCGTGAAAGTGCTTTGTCCTTACGCCTCCTGACTCAGCCTGCTTTTGCTGGAGAAGCCAGCACAGAGCAGTCACTGCTGAGATCTGTTCTGGACACTAGGATGATGCTCCAGCGTTGGTGATACTAAGTTTTTATTTAATCTTTGTGGTTTATTGGTTCTTAAAACAGTGCTGTGACGATGCCTACTTCCAGCTCTTAAGTGGCTTTATTGTTAAGGGTGGTTCCCCGTAGCTGTACAGCCTACTGATTTTATGCTAGCATGAAAACCCAGGAATGACAGCGAGCCACTGATCTTTATATCTCGGAAAGGGATATAAAAGATTTTATGCTGTCTCAGGATGGGCTGTTAATATCCCCTGACTGCAGTTATCACTGTTGAAATCTTAGAATATCCTGGTAAGTAATAAACCCTCGTAAATTCCTGGGAACTGTTATCCCTAAACTGAGAAGTGATGGGTCAGTGAGGACTTGGGCTGAAAATGGTTTAAATTTTGTTTTTCATTAACGTGAAAGAGAAATCTTCATTTTCAGGACGTAGGAGCTTATGGTTATCTATTTTTACATTGTACCCCGTGCAGAAATTATCTAGCTGTCATTAACACTTAGAATGACTTTTTTAACTCGCTTCCCACAATTTCTTAGGAAAATACTTTCAAGTAGGTCCACCTTTGACTACCTCAGGGCCTAGCAGCTCTGTATTAGCAAGTGTCATCAAACAACATCAAACAGGTCAGTGAAGCAGTTTGGGTCTGGGGACACCTACAACCATATCTAGGGGATTTTTAAAATCTGGACTGACTCTAGCCTTGTCCCATGGCATGGGTATGTCCCATGTCCCTTGGGTAGCACCGTCTCTTTCAGGGACAGACTGGTCTTAGGTCTCAGGTCGTCATGTATTATTACAGTAGGCTTGTGTAGTTACTTGTGCTGAAATAAAACCTTTCAGTATCTAAAACCATAGGGTTACCAGAGGTGAGAAGTAACTGATCAAAAAGGAAGTGGCACAGACTCTTTTATAAATCATTTTCTAATGATAAATTGTCTGAACATTGTGGTGTTTAAACAGTTCTGATCTTATCTCCATCCATGAAGGCACAGAGTGCAGCAATGCAAACCGTGTCTGTGAGTACACTGTTAAAAAACTTGGTAAAATTGGTGGTCACAGAATAGTCCTGGAAACTTGGAGGAAAAAAAAAAAAACACGTCTCTGAATGAGGCCCAAAATCTATTGTTTTGTTTCTGTAATATTACTTCACATTAAACACTTTAATTAAGCTAAAGTTATAATAAAACTGTAAAATCTGAATTAAAAGTCTAATGCAGAGCAGACTTGCTGGAGCTAATACAGTTTGAGTGATTTATCTGGTCTGTCCCCTGCCTTCCCTGCTGCTTAAACATGTCTTTTTAAAGGCAGAAACGTGACATGTTAGAAGTCTGTACAAGCAGGATGCACACCATGGTGTTGCCTTGCTTTATCTGGTGAGTGAAACGGGAAGGGACTACTTTTGTAAAATAAATGATTCCTCATTTTTTGAAAAAGACCTTTTTGACTCATCCCTCTGTCCCCAAGTGCTTTTTTCTTACTCCTCAACCTCTGACTTTAGAGGGTTTACATAGTCTGATTCCCCTGTAGCTGACTGTCATGAATACATTGTTTACATTTATCCATATATTGCATTTGGTCTGCTTATTTTAGAGGGATAACTGATGGTGATAATCACATTAAGCTGAATTCCACTTTCCTTACAATATGGCCGCCGTTTATCAGCAGTACCAAATAACTTGGAAAAATGTTTCACAGTTTTCTAGAAGTTACAGTTAACTTCTGAACCTTTATTTTAAATAAGCAGGGTTTTCTTTTTAATTAAATACTTACAGCTACAGAATACTTGACAACTACTAAAACATACCTCTGAATGCCTGTTGGTATTATTATGTTTTTTACATACCAGCAATTACAAGCCTTTTTTTTTTCTTTGAAGCAGAACAATGCTTCAGCACTTGCACACTGAGGCATTCAACAATTAACAAATGAGACAGAATGTGCTTTAAGAGCCCTTTTGCTCTCCATGCCCTCAGTAAATTAGGTTTTATTTCCTCAGAAATAAAAGCATTTGTTCTCCCATAGGAAAAAGGGTTGGGATGATTCATCTGTAGGTTTGAGAGATCGTGTCTTGTTGCTTATATATCTGTTCTATGGAAAGCTGGGAAAATACTGGGAAGAATTGCCTAGTAATTTGTGACTAATATAGTTACAAAATATTAGTTTATCATTTTTATGGTGACTCCTAATGAAATATCCTCTTTTTCATTGATCTTAACTTTTAAAATATTAACAGCCTAACACAATCGCACAGCTGTGTAGAGACATCTAAAACAATTAGAAATGATACGGAGAATATATGCCTGCCATGGTTTTCTGGTAGGGACAATTCCTAGGCGGGCTGCTTTTCTCTAGAGGAAACCTAGCCTCTAAATCACCATTTTAAGTATAACAATATTAGCATCCCCTCGGCTATTTTGGGAGATACTTGATATAATTTTGTGGGACTATATTCATAGGTACAATATAAATACAAAAGAATATTGGGTTTAAGGGTGGATGATTTTCAGAAATGAAATGAGAACATGGAGAAATTGTCTTCACGAATTACTGGGTTTAGCATCCATAAACAGTACTACTACCTACAGATCTCAACCAACTATAGACATATTGCAGAGGCTTACATTTTTATGCTATTTCATAAATAGCATATGCAGCTATATAATATAAAATATATATATATATAAATAAAGTATAAAATATATAAAAGAAATGTTGCCATAAAAGCATTACATCTCCTAGAATCATCATAGAGTCATTCTAGATGTTTTTTACTATTAGTTTTTAATTTTCCTTGTATTTAATCCCCGCCTATTCATGACTTTTCTAGTCCTTATCATGCTTATGTTTGATTGCACAATAAAATCTTTTCTTTCCTATTTCATGATCACGGAACTCAAAATAATTCAAATTTGCCCTTTTTTTTTGACATTGTTTTACTTCCTCAATACTTGAATTCCAGATTTTAGAAAGAAGATGGAGTACTAGTACAAGTTAGCACTTCCTCCTCCTGTTTATACACAGTTTTTCTGTACTGCTTGTATTGCCTAATTAGTTTGGGGAGGAGAAGACTTGCCTCCACACATATGTACTGCTAGCTTTTTGCAGAAGAAGTAAAAAGAAAAAAACAAGGAACCTGTGAACTTCACTGTGTACTTGGTAGAGCAGAATGCTTATTCAAGGAATAAGACCATCATTTTCTTCCTGGAAAGCCGCTACATCTGCATTATCAGTAGGGACAGCTGTAAGGAAGTATTTCAAGAACACAGGAAGGCTGTAGCAGTAGCTCTCTCGAGGAATTATTTTACTGTGTCTTGGAAGAGACTCGTGGCTGTCAGCTGCCAACAACCTGTTAGGAAGGCAGACAGAATACGGCAGCGTTCAGCCTTTGGTCTGAAATTGCCTCTGTGGAGCAGCTCCAGGTCTCTGGAAGTGTGCAGGTGGATCAGCGCGCTTCTTGGCTGCATGTAATGCAAACTACATGCGTATAACTAAAGTCTGAATAAAAGTTTATCTGACTGGTGTGAATTCCTCATGCTACATCTCAGTACCATGGGGTCTTGTGCTTCATGAAGTGTGGCAGGATGGCAGTGCCTGCTCACCATATGCTTCTGTGGTCTAGGAGCCAAGCTGCTGTGCTGGACTGAAAGTACCCCGTCGTCCCCATCTTTGTGCAACATGATGCGTTGCTTGTGTGCAATTCAGCACTGTTCCAGGCATCATTGCTTAAGAACAGGGCTTTAGTTTTGTGCTGGCTCTTTTCTCAGCCATGAATCTCACTTGTGGCTGATGCGTGCTGTGAATTCCTGGACATACAGAGGAAAAAAATTACTCAGGTTACTTTTTTCAGGAACTACCTACTTGCATGCAATTCATGTTCTTCATTTAATTCAGAAATCCAAATTACAGCACACAAGAGCGTATACAGTGGGGACGCTCATCCTGATGCTTCGGGTCCATTAACCAACATGCTTTATACATTTAGATATTTAACTATCTTAAATTTTAGATTACATTAATTTTTCAAATTGCCCCGGGTGACTAAGGAGCAATGAGTAATACACAATAATAGACTAATCATGTGGATGTTCTTTTCAGGCACCCAGATTAGAAAGTAAGAGTTTACAGAAATAAATGTCAAGTTCCTCAGTGATTTCAAAAATTTTTCACTCCATTTTTCTGCATGGTGTGAAAGCCTTTTACAGTATAGCCCAAACTTTGTACCATTATTTTTATTTTGAAGCCTGGCACAGCATCGCTGGAATCAATGGGAATGGGCTTGAGAATGAAACACTAACATCATCCGGTTTGAGATATCATATGCTACAAAAACCCAAGCTCTTGGCCTTCCACTTCAGAAAAGTCAACTGGGAAATGTACAGAAATTTAAAGTAGGCATATATCTCTGAAGCTAAGGAGAGCTTCTCCAGAAAATGAAGTGCTTTTTTTTTTTTTTTTTTTTTTTTTTTTGTTCTGAATAGTCAGAACACTGGGATTGCCTTTGCCAGTGAAGTGTAAGACCTAAGAATATGGACCAGAGCACTGTTTCCCATGCTTGCCCTGCACCGAGTGCTCCGTTTTACCTTGGCAGTCGGGGAATTGCCTGCAGCTGGCAGGCTGTCGGCCCTGCACTTGGAGTGCTGTAAGGGCTTGGTGCTCACTGTTTTCTGCAAATAACTTGCTATTTCTGCATGCAGGCTTTGGTAAGCGTTTGATAACAAGGGTGACAGCAATCATTTTTAAGATTTGGAAAATGGTGGCCAGAACAATCCTCGCTGATGCCCTTAAACCCGGGGCAACCTGTCTCAGCTTCATGTCTTGCGAGGTGGAAGGTGGCTGATGAGGACATGTGGCATGGACACACCGTATCCAGCCGATACTCCAGTTCAGGGCATCTAACCCCATTTCACTTGGAAGCTAATGTAAGCAGTTCCTACTGGTACAAGTACTAAAATAGGAAGCTAATAATTCCTAGAATCTGGGTTGGCCTATTACGAATGTCAGACATTAAAGAGAACATTTCTTCATAAAACTTTCATTCTAGGATTCAAATAGACTCTTTTAGCCCCTCTTCCATTCATTTTAATATGAACGGCCACGTAAGTGCTCTCAGTAATAGTGCTCTCCCAATTTTTGTGTGACATTCTGTCAACGATGTACATTAAAAAGACATTATTAAATGGAAGATGCTTTTAGGTCCCCATATTTTTGCCACCTGAGGCAGGATCATTAGGTTAAGATAAGAAAATAACAGTGATCTGTAGCTATTACAGATTATTTAATGCAGTAAGGTAGATGATACCCTTTTAGAAAGAAGCCTGACAGTCAGAGGTGGAACAGTTACTGTAATTTATTTGGCAGGAAAAAACAGTGTCAAGCTTTGCAATATCTATGATAAAAAAAAAAAATAAAAATCACTGGAATGAAATTGACTTCAGAGAGTTGCCTCCAGGAAGAGCAAATGCTGGAATGTTAAATCAAGAGATGTGCTACAAATCGTTCGTGTACCACTAGGTGCAGGAGCAGGATTTGAGAGAGCGGTCTGTGGTCCTGAAGGCAGCAGAAGGAGGTGGAATACGTTCAGCTTTTAGTGCTCGGTTTACTCTGCTATTAATCAGAGACATTATTACAGTTGAACTGAGAACCCCAGGGTCCATGTGGCTGGCAATAATAAAGAGGCAGCCATTTCAGTGAATTACTTCAAAACATTCCAGTGGTTAGTGGATAGCGTATTAGCTTTGCTAATTAAATTAACACTTTTTGAATTGAGACCAGTGGCGTGTGTATTTGGGAATCTGGAGAAAATACAGAAGATTTCTGGGTCGGAGAGGGGAGAGCAGATCTTCCAAATGGGATGTCTGCTGAAAAAAAAAGGCAAGGCAAGACATGGATTTGCAACTGCTGTGTTTCCTTGTCAAGAAAGTGCAGTATTCATAGGATATAAAGCTAAATTTATCATTTTCACAAGAATATGACCACAGCGTAGGAGGCTGAATGGATACCAGGAAATCCATTTCATGGCAGGATAGCTAACTCATCACTAGTGAAAAATGTTTGCCTTCACTACAAGGATCCTCTGAAGCTGTGAGTTACTCTGAAGGCCAAATGAGGTCCTATACTAAGTACAGGTTGGCCAGGCAAGGCCAACATACTCAGCTCATGGTCTCTGACTGAAAGAAGTCACAGCCTAAAAGTTGGTAAGACAAGGGTTCATAAGCAGACAGACATTGTCACTGGGAGAGAAGAGGGAGGAACTCTGGGTTGCTGTTTCCCTGGTTATTTATGTGTGCATACACCGGTGCCACCCGTCAGAGAAAAGCTGGGTTTTGGTTGTCCCCATGCATTTAGGTAGTGTGGGAAGTGAGCTGTAGGGGAGCTCTGAGTGCAGGGAGGACACTGGCCAGGATTTACAAGTACATTTAGTTTGTGCAACAAGCACAAACATGGAAATGGAGGAAGAAACTGAAAAGCTGGTGATATTAGTGGAACAGAAGAGAAACCTTAGAAGTCCAAATCAAAGCCCTAATGAAGTCCTATAGTGCAGTTTCATACTGGAGGAAGAGAGAGAAATTAAAAGTCCATAAGTAGTACTACTTACATCTATTACTCAGAAACTGTTGTGGAGAGAAATAGTAGGGTGCAGGATCATTTAACTTGCATAGTAATTTAAGTAAGAGTTGTAGCTGTGACATTTGTCTTGTGAACAATCTGTCCATGGTTAAATAGACTGTGAAGACCCCATGTATAGCTTAGGCCCACGCCAGTCTCCGTGGATAATGCCTTTCTTAAACAGCTGTCACCCTAAACCGTAATGCTGAAGGGACAGTGCACAGTGGTGATCAGCTTGGCTTTCATTGATGTGGCTCACTGTCCAGAGTGGGAATCACAAAAGAAGAAAGTTTGTGGAATAATGTAAAACATTGTCAAACCTGTGAACTGCAATACAAAACTACTTTGTGCCAAAGGGTCATGGAAAAGGACACGGATGCTTGCAAGAGAGGAAGTGATCAATGAGACAGTGCCATCACCTGCAAAGTGCTTTTACAAATAAGCATTAGAATCTACGGAGATAAGGCTGAGGAAATTTTTCAAGGGGTCTTAAAACCAAAAAAAAAAAAAAAAAGGACATTGACATTGAACAGATCAAATTTTGTCCATGTGTTAAAGGAAAATTGCTTTTCTAGAAAATGAGTTGCTTTTACCTGCAGAACATAAATTAGCATTCTGAATGGAGAGAAAAAATCTGCATGTTTTTAAATCTGCAGTAGCTAGCAGTGTTTTAGTGCTTTCTAAATAAATACTTTTTTTTTTTTTCCTTCCTTCAGAATAAACCTGTAGTGTTTTATTTCCCAGAAAAGATTGCTTTGTGCATTTAAGGACTAGGCTTTGACATATTTGTAATTATGAGTTAGCTGTTAGAGTGAGGCAGCGCTGTAGTTCACTGAACGGCTTCCCTACCCATCATCCTTTTTTGGAGACCTTATGTAACTGCTTTTAGTTTTCCTTTGGTATCTTGTGTTGTCAGTGGAGTAATAGAGGTGTCCTGCAGGGCTAAAAATAAATTGAAAATCAGAGTTTAGAAGCAGCCGAAAAAAAAAAGCAACAACAAAAAAGGATGAGAAACAGATTACACCAGATCATATAAAATGATCATAAAAATGGTATAAAATGTTTATTTCCAGTTTTACCAACTGAGCTATGGCAGATCAGGTTAGGATCTGACTATTCCTATGTTATCAAACACCCAGAGAATACTTAGAGTGAGATGAGAGAGCTTGGTTCACTCTCTAGGAAGTAAAAAATATTAAGTATGTTAAATACTTGCCACATGTCAGAGAACTCAGGTAACTTACTTACAGAAGACTAGAAAAAAAGTTTGGGGCAAAACAAAGTTCCTAAAGCATTTCATACTGTAAATACTTGTATTCAATTGTCAGCAATTGTGTAATGTAATTTTGGCTGTTCTCCTACATTGTCTGTGATACTGTGTTTAGGGTCTTTGTAAAAAAAAAAAGCTACAAAAGCTTTTTAGGTTTAACTAAGTTGCAAAGATATTAGGTTAGTAACTATTGTGTTGAGTGCCAAGATTAAAAAAAAAAAAAAAAGAAAAGAAAAAAGAAAAAGAAAAATCAACAACAAACAGCGACAAACCAAGAAATCAATCAAAACAGCTATCTGATCAAAATAAAATGTAAAGCAGAGAGTGGATTACTTTTTGCATAAGAACAAAGACAGGATAAAACTAAAAGGATAATTTGGCTCTGAATTTTCCTCCTACTTCATATAACATGTATTTTTATTTAATTAGCAGTCCCTAGGCATTTTTACTCAAAAATGTGGAATCTAAAATGTTTTCCTCCATCATAATTAATTATTTTCTTAGCAAAGATTTTTAAAATTTCTTTGTAAACAGTTTCTTTCCTTGTATCAGCTGTAATTTGAATAATTGCATTCCAGCAAGTACCAGTTGTCTGCTAGAATTATTCATACACAGAAGGGCCTGGATAGAAAACACCCATAGCTATTTGTTAAAAAACTGATGACCCATAACACACAAAAGTTTGGTGTATAAGAGAAGATGTCTGTTTGGCTGCTTAGAATATACAGATCTCTTGGAACCCCTCCATGGGACATAGTGCTTGAGACAGCATTTTGTCTTGAAGATGTCATTGCATCTGTATTTTAATACCACACATCCTGTCTCCTGTGCTTGAATGTCATAGATTCTGTAGTTTCCTAAAAATAGTAGTTCAGATCTTCCCCTCTACATCCTGCTCTTCATGCAACAGGATTTGTACTGATTTGATTCTTCTATGTCTATCCTTAAAAATATACTACATGTAAAAATATTGGAAGAGAGGTACCTGCTAAATCTAAACAGTATCTTCAAATACAAGTGATTTTTAAAGGAATTAAACCTCAGTTTTGGCTTGCCAGGAAAATCGAATCAAACATTGGTGATAGAATGGTTGCCATAAATATAGATTTGGTGATTGGTTTTAATGTCAACACCGAATATAAAACCAGCAATCTTTCTCTTCTGTAGCAGACAATTTACCAACAAAGAAAGAAAAGCATGGTCCTACGTGTAGTTGTGAATCTTATTTTCCTTCCTACTAATATACAAATTTTGTTTTGTCACCATACTGTTGGATAAACCTCAGGTGAGCTTTTCTTTAAACTTCCTTAAAAATTCTTGAACAGACCTGGTGACTCTTTTATCCATAGCAAGTGTAGAATAAGGCACTGAAGTCAAAATATGGGCATGTTCTATTGAAGTAATTTTCCTATAAACAAACAAAAAAAAATTAAATTTGTGTGTATATACATATACACACACACATACACACATAATAGTTCATCTAATGGTAGTGAATCATTCAGGCAAGTGGTCCAAATTAGGCACCCCAGCGTAGTGCTTTAGAAGTGGGGATTGTTGTGGGTCTCTATACTTTCTTTGACTTAGTTGAACCAGCATATTCAGAGGGAATGTCTTAATTCGCTGTAATTTTTAAGGCCTTTTTGCCTCTTCTTTACCTCACACAGACCTATTTTGTGGAGTAAGCCCAGGTTTCATGGTACTACTTTATTTGCTACTTATTAACAGCTGACAGCCTTTATTTTTTTATGTCTTTTATAGATGAAAGAATTCCGAACTAAAATGCAATCAATGTTTCCAGCAATTCCTAAAACTAGTGAGGCCACTGTTGAATGGGAAGACTTACTTAAATCAAAGTGAAAGAATCGGAAGCATTTGGAGATGGCTCTTTCAGCAAGAACAAGTAGCAAAGTGTCCCATATGAAAAAAAGAGAAGAAAGCTCAGACTGAGCAAGTTACTGGCCCAGTCCACTGAACTTGGGGATGCCAGTTAACATCTAAGAGCAAGAGAATTAAAATAATTATTTATACTGTACTTCTTCAGCATGTTTGGTATAGTTGATATGGGAGGAACTGAACCGTCCGAGACAAGTTTGATTCAACTGGAAAAAAGACTGTATCTTATGAAGACTTAAAGAAGAAACTAACCTTGGTAATAAGTATGAGGACAAAACCCCAATAAACTCCTATCATATCCACCTTTTAAGAGAAATTTTAGGGAATTTCCCTAGGAAACAACGGTACTTTCAGTGCCATTTACATGTACCATTAGGAATATAAACATAAGACAGTTACAAAAGATACATTAATGAGCCTGAAGATAAAGCACACAGTGCACTCTGCTAAAAATAGAGGAGATATTTAAAGTTGTAACAGAGAAAGTGTCTAAACCAAGCTATTTTTATATGTCTGATGGGAAAGTTTAAATACTTCCAATAGGGAAGTAATGATCTACTGAGCTCCTCCGTAGAGCAGCAGCAGAGATCTCAACAAAGTACACTCTTTTTTCTCAGTAGTAGCCTTTTTATTGGATCCTACAGTTGTGAATCTGCAAAAAGCCTCTACTATATTTGTATGGAAATGTTAAGTGTTAGGTGAAAAAAACTTTGTATTTCAGTGGTTCCTGTGGCTCTTCTATTAGGAAAAATAATGTGTCATTTTCCAAACTGCAGTAATCTCATGTATTGTGGGTGTAAACTAGGAAGAATAATGTCTCAAACATTGTATTTGCAGAACTGTAGATCTGTAAAATTGCAGAAATTAAAAAAAAATATACCATCAGTGAACAATCCTTTGTTGAATGCTCAATTATCATTTTTTTTTATTAATTGTGCACAGTCCAATTAAGGCAGCTGTCAGATTTAATAAAGTCCTCTTCAAACCTGTCCTTTGTGATTAAATCTTTATATTCTTAGGAAAAAATGTTTTTTTTAAAAAAAGCTTTAAATGTCAGATGAATAATAGAGAAATATGGTTTTCCTACAAAACGTGACAGCAGCAGAATAATATCTTCAAAGCAGCTGATGTATAATAGTTGACATCTTTTCCATGGCTCGATGTTTGTAATCCAATATGAAATAAATTGTGGTGAATACTGCCATCCTATGCATATGAACAATGGCACTGCTTTCATATTTCTATTTGCATGCAGAGGGATGCCTGCAGTGCCTATGCATACACAGATCAGTAATATTGCTGAGTTACCAAGTTTAACAAGAAGGTCTGCCATTAAAACTGATCAAGTACCAAACTGAAGTAAATAAATGCAGATCTCATGATGCCAACTAAAGGTTGGTCACCTTAAGTTTGTAAAGTGGGGTTCAGGTCACTTGGCTTTATCTGCACAAAATAACTTTTGGTAAAATCTCATCTAAATTAGTCATCCAAGTTGCCTGCACCGTCGATTTGAGAAAGACAGGACTGGTCAGGGGGCAACTCACTCTGCACTAAAGCGAACAGCTGCTCCTGGAATTTTACAAGGCATCTGAACTGTGCCAGCTGCCTCTGAAAAGAGTCACTCTGCTCTAGCTTACCTCCCATCACTTCAGTGACTACACGAGAGCACAGCTCGGGAAAAACCCTTAAGAAAAATGAGTCGTTTTCTAGCTCTAGAGTTTCCTAGTTTTCTAGCACAGAGTCCTGAGGGTTAGATGAGTGCTAGTCCTGGCACAAGAGAGCTGTCCCTTCTGGTAATGGTTAACCACTGGGTGAGTCTAACTACATTACAAAAGAATTCCCTTATGACAGATAGGGTGAATTAAATCTGGAGGTGTCCAGTTATACGTACATCAGATATACATATATCAGATGATGTCTTCCAAAAATTTGAACCTAGTGAAGTTAGCAGACAAATATTTAAAATAGAATCACACTGGTAGGCCAAGTGGAGAGTCATCTGGTAAATCTGTGTTAAGGTTGAACATAAAACGTCTCCCAAAGAGTGAGTGAGGAATTAAGATAATATTATTACAAGCTTGATTGTATGCTATGGGCTGGAAATGTTTATCTTTTTTGTTTGTTTGTTTGTTTGTTTGTTTTTCCTAGATGAAGGCTTAGATAGAAGAGTCAGAGCATAATTTAAAAGTAAATCAAGTCTCAATCTACAGGAAAAACATGGGAGGCCTTGAATTTCTTTCTTGCACTGTGCAGTTCTTTTCACTAGGTGGACATGCTGTTGGTTTGGGGATGTTGCTTATTTTCTTTTTCTGAAAATATTTGGCACAGCTACTGGAACCAAAAGAAAACCCTAGAAAATGCCATTCTCTGTACAAATTGAAGGGAAAAGTACGTAGTATACCAATAGCAGATAAATATCACAGTGTATGTAGTTATTGCAACTGAGCAAATAAAATTAAGCTAAATGCAACAACGGATAATATAAATAAAAAAGTAATTAAGTTTTCAAGATTTATATACTAGAAGTAGACACTAAAACAAAAAAGTTATTGGGTCCAGTGGCTCCTTAATTGCTTCCTCTTTTATTTTAAAAATATTTTATCTTTTACTTTCTTTCTCCATCAAGGGAGTATATGAATGAAACTTGGAAGAGGAAGTTTATTTTCATTATCAACTTTTCCTGTGCAAAGAGTTGCACTAAATAAAGGGATGTTTGCAACACTGCTATTAAAAGTGGGTAATAGAGCACAGCCACAATGAGCTTCATTGTCACTTTTCAGTGGGCTTCTGTTTCATTTACTCTGTTTTTCACCAACTTTCTGGGCACACTTAGTTATAAGAATAATGGAGGCCACATGTGTTCCTAAAATTAGCCTGCAGGCTAATCCTTAATAATCCATGAGCTCCCTCCATGCTGCTGTGTTGTTTAGAAGATGAAGGAGATGTGGGAACAGGGCGATGAAGAGAACGGTATGGAAAATGGCTGTGCAAGAAACCCCGATGTGCAGGCTCCACTGCCCTTCATGTGGTTCTGAAGAAAGCCTCTGCAACACCTCCAGCCCCAAGGTCAGTAACAGTGTCTTTGCTGTAAAAGGTGGCAAATGAAAACAAACTGGAACTACTGCTTGTTTAATTTGCTCCACTGCCCACTCTGGCAAAAACGTCTCAGGGGCTTTTGCTGTGATTTTTGTCACCTACAGCATCTGCTGACTTAAACCAGACTCCTCAGAGCTCATCGTTTTCGAAAATTCAGGTCACCTAACATACACACAGGAGGAGTAGCCTTCGATATTTAGGCTGTCATTCAAAAATCTCCAGAGAGCTAAGTGCCTGAAACTCAATTAAGGCTGAAGAGCTGAATCAACACTGCCAGAGTTTGGGCTGGTGGTTGCAAAATTCCTGGATGTTTTAAGCCTGATAGGCCAGAAAACAATCCCATCTGGGCCAATGGTCTATTTCAGCAATCAGGATTAAGCTGACAAGTTTTCTGTGATTTGTCTATTTCTTTAATAGCAAGAACATATTGTTAAATTAGCTAATGGGAAGAAAAATGTTTACCAGTTAATGCGATGCTTTATGTGGAGCACCATCTGTGTATTGTCTGCTGAATGTCCCTGGATGCAGAAGAGAGGAAATCGTACAGAATTTCAACCTTGTCTTCTCTACTGTCATTATCTTGGGCAAGTATGGTAAACAATCATATTTATCTTCTGGAGCATATAGAGTTTTAATCAACCTATTAGCCAGGATGACATTTTTCACAGACGTTGGAAGGTACAAAAAAGACATTATCTCCCCATATGCAATCCAATTCATGGCACTGAGCACTAGAAAACTAGACCAGAATGAACGAGACAAGTTGTTTTTCCCTTCACATCTAAATAAAGCTATTTGAAGGGACTTTAGTCAAGCAAACTTGGGGACTCACCATAAAATTCTGGAAGGAAACAGAAAAATCAGCTTTTGTAGACTGCAAAACAGAAAGTGTAAGAGAAAGTTTTAATCCTTCATGTCCAAAAATCACCCTTTTCTGTTTGGTTGGACACATTTCTCTGGGGGAGGTTTTGCTATTATTTGAGATTCATGAAAACTGGTTCAGTTATTCATCAGTCTGACAACTGGGAATTGTACTTTCCTTCCAGTCTGATGTGTTTTATTCTGATCATCAGCAAAGCAGGGAGGAGACATCTTACAATCAACAATTTGGATATGGGAACAATTCTTCTCCTCTGCTGCTAGCCCTGTATTATAAAGTAATGAGAGTGAGAAGGCAGTACTGGCTGTAGAGGGTTGTGACAAAACACACATTTACTTTTTGACTAAGCAGTGATTGCCTAGCAGTGCCTTGTACCACTGCTACAAATGCGCCAAAGTAAAACCATAGAAACATAGTAAAAACATAGAAACACGACAATTTTGTGACCAAGGTATTCACTTAGGATACTAAAAGGTAAAGCTCAAGAATAATTAACAGAAAGAGGGACAGCTTTCAGAGTGGAGATGGGGGTCTCCTGCTTGGGATACACCCCAGGACAGCCTCCTGGGACATGGAGACCTGTTTCAAATTTTATGCTTTCTGCTTTGCTCTTAGTTTGTGCTTTTTCCTTACAAAGAAATAAATAATAGAGCAAATAACTCAGACTGGGAACATTTGTTTTCATGGTTGGGTGGATTCTTCTAGTATGGAAACATTTCCTATATTCTCCCTGAAAAGAAACGTCTTCAGCTGAAGACTGAACTTTTAAAATCCTGTACCACTGGACTAGATTTACATTCTTCTCTTCTGTAAGGCCTCTGGAGTTCTTGCAAGCACTAGCAACTGATTAAGCCCAGTTCCTGTTTACTGTGCTTCCCCTTGGCTGTTGGACTAGGACTTTATATTGATAAAGTGTAGCAGACAGTTTATTGTTCTCTATTCTGCTTGGCTACACAGCTTATTTATTATTTGTTATGACTTATCTCAAGAATAATGTGTAGATGATATACAGAAAGTCTGGGGTTCACCTGTATATCTGGGTCTGGCTCATTGCTTTCACACTAAGTTGCTCTACAGAGACAAGCATAGATCCATAATAGTTCTGTTTACTTCTCCTTCCCCTTTAATTTAGATTTGCTTATTTAATTATTTATTTTGCTTTAGAAAGAATGGAGTAAAAAAAAAAAAAAAAAAAGACAAGTGATATTAGATGTGTGGATTTTTGGATGCTCACAGTGAGAGCTTTAGTGATGATGGATAACCAGCCAATATTGACCCACAATTTTTGCAGCACTTTAAAGAAGAAAGATTTTCAGATTGGGCACACAGGGTCACTTGTCCTTTTTTTTTTTTTAATTATTATTTAATTTTGGCTTATTACATTACGTAATACATCTATGTTTATGTTCTGCGTGACCATAGCATGAATCTAACATAAAGAGCTATTTTTGTGGGTCACAGGTTTATTTAAATGCCATTTATGAGATCACACTATGAAGGAAAAAATTAAAAATAAAAATGCAGTGATCCTGTTGAAAAATGAAAGTTCACATATCAGGGATGACTTACTTTATGCCAAGCACTAGGTCTGATACCAAAGGACAAGGTAGTCAAAGCCCATGTTACATGCAGCTGATTCTTTCCAAGGAATGCACTGGATTTATTCTCCTAATTCCTGCAGACATCTACAGAAACACAATGAAATTCTCAATATTTGAACATTTGATTTAAGTGCAATGTAAACTGTACTTCAGACAAACGTACCAGAAACTGTATAATTAAATACATATGCTTTTTAGGCCAATTGCTAGTGTATACTCACAAATGATAATAATTTTGCTAGCAGACTGACAAGTCACAATAGAAACACTTATGTTTTGAGTTAAGTTAAGCTGATTTTCCCTCTGTGTTGTTAAGCAGCATTCCTCCTCTCCAAAACTTTCTTCTCTGGGCCCTCAAAAAAAGAGTAAAAGTTTTCTCTGCACCAGCTTTTGTCTGCAAATAGAAGGATGTTGCAGAAAAGGTTTTGCGTCCTGGTCAGAAGCATGTGGCACTTGGCTGGCCCAACCTCAAGCCAGCTGCAACATGGTTGGTTTTAGGGTTTTCTTTTGGTTTTTGAGTTTCTTTAAAGCTGAAACTTTGAAGCTCAAAATCCTCAGAAGGAACAGAAAGAGAAAGCTCATGCAAACAAATACCACTGATCTTTACACAGCTTTGATCTCTTATATATCTATAGTGCCTTTCATCATGAAGGAGCCCAATAAGATTTATAAACTGCCTTCAAAGAGAAATCTCTTATCCTCTATATCACAACGTGCACACCACTGAAAACCAGTCTTCAGAGTAGATGATGACCCATAGCATAATGTATATTAACAAGCAGGAGAATAATTAACCGATACCGAAGAATACATTATTTGGTGGGATCTGCAATACCAGAGAAAATAGTAAAGGCCTTACTTTTTAATGCACACTTACCTAAACTGAAAAGAGAGGCATCTCTGAGGGACTCATAGGAACCACACGGGCCCAATGTCAGCACTGTCACCTCAGTCCCCAATGTTACCTCAGTTTGAATTAGCCATTATGTTTGGTTAGTTTGAGACTGCATCCTGGCAGGGCTTTGCCCTGTGAAAGTTTCTAAGGAGAAAAGGCACAGACAGGACCCTGGCAGTTTCTATACACATGTACATATGCAGGGGCGCACACACATGCACAGCGTGACACCTGAAGCCTCAGTACATGCACGTGTGACTGGGAAGGCTGCTCCTGTGCTCATCCCAGGCCTCAGGTCTCCTCAGCTTTCCACACTACAAGCGCCCCAACGCCCCTCTACCCTTCAAGACCCTGCAGGGCAGACAGCACATGTGGAGATGTGGTGGTGAGCAGAGAGGATCTGACCATGAGGGACAGAACAGCCCTTTGGGAACCATTTTGGGTTCCTGGGTGCGATAACTCTAACCCTGGGATGGCTCAGCAGGTGTTTCACGCTCTGAGCTACGTTGATCTATCATCAGAACAGGAGCTTCTGCATCGCTTCTAAACATCCGCTGGCATCCCACAAGACTTCGGCACAGAACATTTTATGAGCACATTTCTCTTCTCTCTCCACATCTCTCTTGGCCTCAGGGAGCCCAGCTCAAACAGCTCCTCTCCCTCCTTTCCATTAGCCAGAATCCTTGATTAACTGAGCCTTCAACTGCCTGAAAATTGCAGGCTCCCTTGAAGACTTTCAGGTAATTGCAGTCTCTACTGCATTTCAAAGCTAAAGCTTAGGTTACTCAGCCATCTCCATAATGTCTGATCAATGAAGTGATCAATTAGGAATGGGAAAATGAGCTATAGTACAGCAAGAGGAATGGCTAATGACCTAACATGGAGAAGTCTTTTAATCTCTGGCGTCCATGACTGCATGCCAGCCTGCTCCTTCACAGAGCCAGAAGGGTCATGGAAAATTGAAAATTGTCATTTAAAAAAAAAAAAAAAAGAGAACAAATGGGCAAAGGATAAAAAATCAATTAAAACTAGAAGTGTGTTATAAGGACCTAGAGTGGGCTCAGGAAAAATTCCAAATGTTTGTTTAACTGATACATGAGATTGTTTGCCCTAGTAACTGTGTCTCTGTTTGATATGTATGAGGCTTTGAATATTTTATAACAGTGATGGCTGTGTTCACTTAAAGGCAGCTGCTTAAAAAATTTAGAATTCCAGAAAACACTTTGTCTTTCAACTCAGCATTATGTAATGTTTCAGGCTTGATACCCATTTTCTTTGAAGGCTTTTCCTACTGATAGCATCAGAAGTGTCATCCAGGAAAGATGTTTCATCTAAAAAAAAAAAAAAAAAAAAAAAAAAAAAAAAAAAAACTGTTGTTGGGTCTTTTTGGTTTGGTTTTGTTTTCTTTTTTATTCTGCTGACAGATAATGAGTGTTAATGCTTCATCTGAAACAAAAAATGATAGCTGAATTGGAAGAGTGCTAGAGAGGAGGGCACTGGGGAACACATTTGTGAGCCATCACACAAATTCTCAGAGAAGCCCAGGCAGAAATTCAGAACATCACATCTTAATAGAACATAATGTACTCCAGAAAGAGTAGAGATAATGTATCCTAATGTATTCAATATTTGCCTTTGATGTAAGCTTAAGCATTATTCCATATGTTTTACTCCATCACTAAATTAATTTTGGTTGGAAACCATCGCACATTAATTATCAAATATGACTAAGCTCCAGCTCACTTGTTTTCCTAGGTTATTTGATGTCTGCTGTGAGACGATTACATTGCAGAATTTTGTTTATAATAGCTGTGGCTAACATATTAACAGTGACTCTGCCAGATTTGCTGGCTATCAGGCACACACATAGCTCAGCTGTTTGGGAGGAGAGGCTATAGGAAGGGAAAGACCTGAGCCTCTTCAGAAACTTTGCACATGTTTAGGATCTTCTCTAAAATAAAACAGAATAACTAAGAATCTATTTTTTTTTACAGGGAATGAGACAACCTGTTTGGACCAAACATTTCACTTAATGAATGACAATTACTGCAAGCAAACACTTGCTTGGGTAAAGAAGGCAGAAATTAATTTAAAAAAATATTCTCTGTATTACAGACCACTTCCCGACCTAATGCCGTACTTTGTTTTGAACAGCTTTTATGTGAATTTTCAAGAACATTTTAAATAATAGATGTGCCATAATTACAGCCTGTGTTTCTTATGAGAGGGGGTTTTACTATTCAGATCTTGTCATTTTAAGATCAAAAGATTTCTATTTCAGAACTGTCTTCCTTGCTGAGCTCTAGACAGACAGAATACTTCGTGAGTTGCCACATCCTTAGCTGTTTTAAGCTCTGTTACCATTAAACTAAATACACGTTCCTGAAAATCCCTTATTACACAAGCAGCTTTTTTGCCCTGTTGCCCACAATATTTAATAGAGAAGCCCATATTCCCTCCTAAAAAAATCTAGGGATTGTCTTGTGAGAGGGATACTAGAGGGTTTTCATCTAAAGCCAACTATTGAAAACAACTGATCTAACTGTAGAACTTCAATTTTTATCTGTTTACTTAATCATGTGTATATCCTTTTTTAAAATTTATTTTCATTTTATTTTTTTTTATTATTTTTTTGGCAATGTTTCATGATGTCTTTTTGATCACCAGAGATCCCTGAATTACATGACAGCAATACTTCATTATAGTCTAAGAAACTACGAGGCAAAATATATAAATCAGATTTTCTAAAGATTTTTGTTGTTGTTAACCAAGAGAAAGTTTCATCAAGAGAAAGTAGCAGTTCTGCCAAATGACCAAAAATAAATGTTCATAAATCTAGATCCTGTTGTATGAACAACAGCTCATCCAATCTGCCTCGTTAGTCAGCTGTGCAGAACTTACACCTGCTCACACGTAGGGGAGGCAGTGTTCAGGCTGTGAGGAGGTAGTGTCATAGCTAGCAAGCGGCTGTTCAAATTCAAGGCCAAAATACAAAAGCAGACTGAGCGCAATCACGGCAATAATCACACAAACTGTTTGCAAAAGCTTCAGCCCAAAATTTTCAAGGGCAAAATCTCTCCAGAGTGTTGATTTTTTCCTATTATGTGTCACTTTAAATGTTGTTAAGAAAACAGACTGCTTCCAAGTGTGGGCTCTGACAAATGAGATGTTTTGGATCAGAATGGAGCTGTATTAGTTCTACTCATGACCTGTCTCTGTTGATGTGCCAGCCTTGATCCATTTGCTTAATCCTCATTAAAATTCCTGCTAGCTTCACTTAAGGTTTTAATGGAACATTCATTTAAGGGGATGTTGCTGCAGGGAAAAGTAGCCCCTGTGCCTTCTCTTCCTGAAGCCACATATTGCTGCACTTTGCCATCCCCTCCTCTGAGCTAGCAGCATCAGTTGTGCAGCTGAGTAACAGAACAAATCAGAGGAGATTCAAGCTGAAAGGCAATGTCTCCCCACAGGTTTATTTCCCAGCTGCTCTGCTTTCCTGACCGAGTACATCCCAGCTCCTCAGCTTGTGCTGGCACAGTGCACGAGGTAGGGAAGGGATAGGGACTACTTTTGAGCAGGACTGAAATGCCAGGCAAACCATGGTCTTAGTGAAGACAGATCTGGAGCCTTTGCCTGTAAAAATCATGACCCTAAAGAACAGGAAATCCCATTGCAATTCTGCATGGTTACATAAACTAAATTCTGCAGGCTTTAATCACTACGCACCAAAACTTTTTTGAAAGGCAAAGCTCAATCCACTGAAACATAAAGCTTTAGATGGGTGAATGACAAGAAAGGGAGAAGGATGTGACAATGGCAGAGGTACAAGGATTAATTTTTTGAAAATCATTTTGAAAAATATACCTGACCAAAATATTATGTTATGAGCATCAGAATCTAATCTTGTAAGACAATGTTTGGAATTAACTTTTACTTCTTATTTTTATTTTTATCGTCCTGCTGGCAATCTGTTAGCATTATTCCACTTTACATTTAAAAAAGCCTTCTCATCCATAGCAGATGTTCAGTTTTTCTCCATGTATGTTCTGTAATTCCTCTTAACTCTACTAATAGGCATTATATTATCAGAATTACAAGTTTTCTTATAATACCTCCATCGTGTCTGTAGTATCCTCTTAAAATCTGCTGAAAGCTTCTACTGCCATTTCCCTATTTTGAAAAAACAGCATTCAAATATCCTCACTTTTGCAGTATGGGCAGTGGCTGTAATTCCTGGAGTCTCTATTCATTCTGAAATATAAAGTTGAAAGCCTTAACTGGCTTTAATAACTCCAAGTTGTCACAAAAGAAATGGGTTGGCTGTTCACATGGTAAAGAAAAATCTGAGTATGAAATACATATCTGATACTACTTACACTTGCCCTGAAATAGTTTTTTTTTTTTTTTTTTTTTTTTTGTATTTTGCATCATATGATAGAAGTCAATATGTGTGATTAATGGCATAAAAAGTAAGGGAAGTATCACAGAATGCCATTTTGTGTCCTGCCAGCCAAATGAACCCATTGGATGCATGCCTCCCATATGATAGGTAGTGGTACGAAAGGTCATATAGTGCAGCAAAACTGCTCCTTAAGTTTTAATTTTTCTAAAACTGGCATTGCCTTTAATATATTTGCTAGCATTTTCTATTCTCCACCTCTACATTCTATTCTTTTTAATAAAATAGTTAGACAGGTAGGCTTTGCACCAATGGCTGTTGGCAAAAACAAGGGTAGAAAGAGCAGAGAAAAGAAGAAATGGATGTTTGCAGTGGGTGAAGAACTTGGATTGACTGAAGGCCCCAATAAGACCAAAATCTTTGTAAAGGACACTATCTCTTCCTGAAGACACACAAACTAAAGTAAAAGATGTCCAGAGTTTGCTGTTTCACACAACACTGCCTGGTCAGAGGCAACACCACAGTTACACAAGTAAGAGTCAGCCAGTTATCAGTTGGTATTGCAGATTTCTGAAAACTGCTGCCTCCTTGGAGGGAATATTCCAGTGGATACATTTGAAGCCACCCCCAGAGGCCACCCCTGAATCACTGCTGCCTAACAATTAAGGTTTCTTCAACACTACTTGCTCCCAGTCATCTGCATATCCTAGCTTCCATACCTTCGCAGATTTGTCCTTCTACATTCTCAAATAGACTTTGTTCTGATTTCTTAACAGCTAAAACAGCACAGCTGAAAGCACGGCTAGCATGATACAAGCTGCCTCTGCCCCCCTGCTTGCTGGAGGAGTCCAGCCGCCCCACTTATTTCTGCATCTGCTCTTATCCCCACTGCCACTCCCAGCAGGGGCACGAGGGAGGTCTGCAACCTGTGCAGAGCCTGGCTGAATGCTGCAAGGGAAGTGATGAGGAGAGCAATTTTAACCATGAATATCCTAATGAAGCTCCTGTGTTGACCTTACACACTTCTGATTAAGCAAATATGCAAATGCAGAGCAGTTCAGAGCTGGATTAACATTCAAAGATTTTTAAAAAGCTACTGTGGCTACATGCAGAGTGACCTTTAGGCCTGCTCAAGTCAGTTAGAATGCAGATGGGGAAAAAGAAAGACATTATAAAGACAGGCTCCATCTCTCTCTCTCTCTCTCTTTTTTTTTTTTTTTTTCCTTTGAATCTTACAGCCACCATAAAATGGGCCACTGGAGGAACTAAGTATCCAGATCAAGGTTTTACAACTGATGTAGTTTCAGGGCAAGAGATTATTCTGCATCATACCTGGGGATGTCTCTGCCAGTACCTTCCAAAACCAAAAAGTTAACAGAGAGTTTGATCATATCTTGTGGGTTTTGTGCTTTAAAAGATGAAATAGGATAGCTGGTAGGTAAGGATCCAGAGATGGCTTCCCACAGTGCAACTAAGACTCAGAGGGGATCAGGAAATCCAGGGTAAGTAGCATGCTCACCTCATGGTCATAGGAAGGCCATTCCAGGCAACTCTGAGGAATCTACCCTCTTCTACCAGCTGGTGTTCAGAAAGTGAGTATTAGGAGCAAACCCTCTTCTCTTTAGTTAGAGAAAACATCTGTGATGAGGAGATACTCCGTTTGTGCTGTCAGGTGCTATGGTGTTTATATACAGTGGTCTGAGCTGTGGCGTCAAGGCGGGATACCAAGATCCACAGATGCCAGAAGGCAGTTCAAGTCTCATTCTGATAAAAGAAGAGGCTAGACATGGAAAACTACAGGAAGGGAAAGGTTAACAAACACTGTGCCAAGATTATATGTTAGAACCATCTTTCTCTCAGCAAGTTTTCATTGCCATTCATAGTCAACTGCTCTCACTACAAACACACACCATATTTCTAGGAACATGGCAGTGGAAGAGACCTCATGGGTTCCCAAGACCCTGTGGCTGCAAAAGCCACATTATATTCCCCATTTCCTAAATCAGAGATTTTTGTTGGTGCTGTTCTCACTATTCCCACTGAAAAGCTCTTCTAACAGGGTTCCCTGATAACTGGGATCTCTCTTTTAATTTCCAGCTTCATTGCATTCATAGCTACCTTATCCCATTTGTTCTGAAACCTGACTTTGTCTAATTATTTCCTAAGGCCCATTTTTGTATCAATGTATTGAACTTTCACTAAAAATATTACTTCAGAAGACACCTTAACAATGAAAAATAGTGAAGCAGAATGATACTATAAACCAGGAGATATCCTGTATTTGTATAAACTGTCCTGACTTTAATATTAATGTATATTTTGCCTAGGAATTTAAAAAAAACTTTTCATTCGTTTTCAGGCTAGACATGAAAACAAATAACTGTGATAAAAGGCTATGAATATATCCATAGAAAACACATGTGGAACTACACTTTTAGATAACATTTCTGCCATTTTTTCTCAGAAAACATGAAGAGAAGGAGAAGAGAAGGAGAAGAGAAAATTTCCTGTTCTAATTTCCCCTAATATTTTATTAAAAACACTTCTTCACTCTTGATCCTATTATAATCATGTGTCTTAATGTAGTATTGTCCATTACTTTTTATTTTTTGCATCATTCATCAAGATGTTACTAAGTTTTGAAGGTCTCGTGGAATATATTTATTTACCTGGTGCATACTTGGGGTTTCAGAACATCTTTACATAGTTGGCAACAAAGTTTTATAATACAGTGCTTTATTTTCTTGCTTTGGAGATAAATAATAAGGATCAAAATTTACGACGGCTCAAAATACTATGTAATGTTCTCAGTAATTTGTTCAAGCTACAGCTAAAAGGCCTAATACCCATTTTTTGTATCTTTGAAGCAATCACACAAGCTTTTTGAATCTACTGACTCTTTGCATGTGCTAGTAATTTTGGAAAGGTTTAGTAGTTATTTTCCAATACTTTGATAAATCAAAGGAAAATAAAAACTTTGACAACGATAACAAGAGCATTTAAAAGCAATAACATGATGCTGTAAGGGGAGCATGCTTCCCTTCTGCTCAGGGAAGTAGAAATAATTCATTTTTTCTACTAATGATAGAACATGTTTTTTCCTGTGGTTTAATCCCCATCAAGATTTATCTAAAAACTCAAGGAATAAAAATCTGCCACATTTTATTCATTTTATAATGACAGACTTCACATAGGCTCTAAGGCAAATTCTAAAATAGCTCAGACTAATACAATACCAGGCCTGAGTTCTGCAAGAAAGCTGACTGGTCTGTGTTTATAGCAAACCTGAAGATGAATTTTCATTTGAAAATGTGAAACTGAATTTTGTACCTTTACAGGTAGTGGGTCTTCATACTATAAGTATCCTGCTTTATTTCTGCCCAATATGAGAAATTTATATTGCAACAGTGGGATAAATATGGCTGATTGTGCTATGAAGTCTGCTTATGAAGTCTGTAAACCAGAATTAAATACTCCTTATGAAGTCTGGAAACCAGAGTTAAATACTCCTTTTTGAAAACAGTCTATGCTTTAAGAAAAAGAAGAAAACAAAACCAAAAAAACCACCAACAACGGGGCTTTATGAGACATAATTGGGATCAACAGAAATTACTGTAATTCTGAGATATGTTCTATAGTTTTTTAAACCATCCTTTAGTGTTCTGTACCAAAGGCATAATTATACATTAAATTATAGCAGATGGCACCAGAAACCTGTAGAAGCATCATTTGTTAATATATTCTGCTGGGCTTATCCATCAAGGTAGTGAAAGTTGGCATAAATTACACTTTCTTTTGGCTCTTTGGCATGTTGATTGCATTGTGTTACATTCTCTCTGGATTGTACTCTATTCTTACTCTGTAAACTATGACTAAAAAGTCATCTTGCTTAAACCTAATTCAGAAACAGTGAAATCTTTGCATGTCAGAGCCAGAAGCCCCAACGGCTGGTAAGAATCTTAAACGTGTCCACTCATCTCCTCTTCCTTCTGAACTAGGCAGCCACCCCAAAAAGGGTAGGCTGCCAAGAAGGCAGACTGGGGAGAGTCTGAAGGGAAAGAATGAAAACTAGAAGTGGAATCAGATCCAAGTGGATCCTTTCCATGCAAGTAAACACCAGATGCATGAAAGTCAGCATTTGGATCGGCTCGTTCTGGTGGCGTGGGGCTGAGATGGAGATAAGAAGGGCTATGTGCAGTGCCACCACCACGTAGCAGTCCTTCTCCCTGTCCCCTGCCTGGGCACAACATAGACTTGCTTCTCGGGAGGAAAAAAGAGGCAGCCATGTTACCTGCCAGTTACGAGATCAAATTTAGAGCGAGACTTTGAAAACGGTCCTGTACTCTTTGTTTGCTCAGCACCTCTGTGCAATAGCCTCCAGTGTTTGCAGCCACATAACCGAGCTTCCCGCTACAAAGCCCCTCAACAGTGCAGGGAAACAGCAATGCACTTAACTGCAGAAACCTGGGCGAGAGGTAACCTTGTCATGTTTTGTTTGCAGAGCCTTGCAAAGAAGCCAGAGATACCTCTTAGAAGCCGTGTCTTTCGCAGGGGCGGCAGTTAAGGCATCACTGCAGCTGGCATTCAGAGTAAGGGAAGTTGGGGAGCAGGACGGTAAATCCTTACCATTGTTACCTACAGTTAGTCTGGGAGAAGTTGCTCAGACGGGTATTAAGAAAACTAAGCTGTAATGTACCTGTTCTCCAGCAGAGGGTAGCATTCGTATATGGAAAAATGCACCTCCAAAAAGTGCTTTCTGCCGCATATTTTAGAAAAGCTGGGAATCTCAGCCTTTTCCCTTCTAATTAGTTCATAGGTAGATGAACTAATCATCCAATCATCCAATCCTGAACACTTAATAAAATATGGAAAAGTATTATATTAAAAAAGTTAAGTCAAGATTTAAGATTACACATTTAAATGAAAATTATCAGCAATGAAATAATTAAGATTCCAGAAGCAAAGTTGCCTTGAACTCTATATCTAGCTTTCTGCATATTTTAGAATGCAGACAGTATTAGAACATTGATTATCGTGATGATTAAATATAGACCATTTAGGAGCATCTAAATCAATCAATCCCAATCAGAGATGGGGACCTCAATTCAGAAGGTGTTGAACACACACTTGTGTATGTATATCTGTGTGTATAGCAGATCAATGAGACAATGTGTGTTCCAGCAGACACATACCTGAGCAGCTTTATTAAGTCCTCTAGGCCCCTGATTTTTTAAAAAGTAGTGGGAAAATAATCAATTCATACAAAGCAGCTAAATTAATATGATTCTCTGAGCCTTTTTTTTTTTTTTTTTTTTTTTACCCCGCGTTTCATCTCTGCAGTTTCATTCTTTCAGTAATGTAATTTGGCTGCATTAATATATGGCAGAATTTAGCCGGTGTATAGGCACTGAGCCACACCAGAACTACTCTGCTTATCTGTGCCCCTTCTCCCTTCTAGCTTCTAGCTGTCACTTAGTCTGAATTTATGCCTTTACAACGTGATAGTGCTTAACTTTACAAACAGGGTGGTGCCACCCACTATAAAGATGCTGGAAGACAGGCAGGTGGTTTGGATGTTGCAGTCACAATACACAGATGATTAATCTACAAGGCTGCCATCCTCTCCAAGATGAGAGCTGATTAGGAGATCAAGAAAGATTTCGGGAAGGGTTGCAACATAAAGGGAAGTTAAAGGGACAATTGCTGTTGCTTGAAGCAAAAGCCATGTTTTAAGAGGCTGAATTAACCTCTGGACTTCTGGAGTGCACCCATAGCTGTGTGAGATTTTTCACTCTGTCACACCTGCTTTCCATAGATGTAATTCTTGGTAATGGGTAGAAGCTGACTGACTGAGCAGAGAACAAACTTGCGAATTTTATGTATGGTTTTGTGACACTGACTATCAAATTTACCGATCTTGTGGTTTTTGCCATACTGCAAAATCATGATAAAACATGAATCACAGTGCAACCTGTGGAGATGAGAATATAGCATAAAATGGATTTCTGCTGTGTCTTTTTGATAAAAAAAGATATCGATGTGAAAAAAAACTCAAAAATTCAATTGGCTGTGTATGCAACACTTCAGTGTTCAGAATAATAAAGGTCTACACACTTCTAATATATCTGAGAAAAGAAAAAGATCTGTTGAAAAACTAGGGTTTAATATCCAGGTCAGTGATATTTTATTCCAAAATCTGCAGCACTAACTTCATCCATGTGATAAAAATTCTCTTGATTTCAATGTGAACAGTCTTGTAGAAGGGTTTGCAAAACCAGGGCCTGAGGATGAATAGAAAAGGGAAATTAGAAGTTAATTGAAAGGAAAACAGATGTTGAAGAAAGATGGGCAACAAAAACATGCAGAAAGAGAGAGAGAATAAACAAAATAACTGGAAAAAAGGAGGGGGAAAAAAAAGAAGGATAACATGGAAAAAAAGAAAACAATTTGATGCAATATATATTGTGGAATTTAGACATGTTTCATAAATACATTATCTAGATAGCTCAGAAAACCACATACATGTCATTGCATTCTTTTCTGCTGAAAATGTCTGTTTTAAATGTATGGTATTTGTAATCTAATGATCACAGTAGTTTAAAACACCCCCAATGTGATAAAGTAAAATGCTGCTTATTTGCTTCTTTTATACTCTAGCACTTCTTCCTTTTAGTTATTACTTTTCCTTCCCCAAGAACTCCAATTAAAGAACAGAAAATCTGATATACTCAAATGTTAGCTTTTTCAAACCTGCAGGTGCACCTGTGCCCCCAAAAGCTCATCTGATTTTTCCAGTTCCAACTGGTCCAATGAAAGATAACAGCTCTGCCTGGAAATTTTGTCCTGCATACAGCGAAATATCAGTGTGATGTGCTGTGACCTTCCTTTTTTCCTCCTGATGCATTCAAAGTTTCTTATACATTCCACAGGCCTTGCAGGTGCCTTAATGACTCTATCCCACAGTGACACCTGGCTTCCCCCAAACCTACTTTCAGCCTGTTCTTTATCCCTTTTTTTTTTTTTTTTTTTTTTTTAGATACTCTGGGGCTCCCCACCCCAGCTACCTTCCAGTGCACAGAGTACAAATGACCTCTCTCAACTTGTGCTCCTCCTGTTCCCCAAATCCCTTGCCTGTTCTGTCACCTCCTTTGACGTATCACACTTGGAATACAAGCTCTCAGAGACTCATTGTGTATTCTTTCTCACTCGCTTGTACAGCACTGAATAAAGTGGTACCTGGATCCTTAGTCAAGGTTCCTGTGTATTATTATGATCATACAAATAGGCTACTGGGAAAATGTAGAAAGTTCTTCTTTCAGAGACTGCAATTAGTTAAGGATGAATATGTTCATCCTTATAAGTGGTACATTCATTCACATAAGTGCTGGAGTCATATCAATTAGGCTAATTCACTTGAGTAAAGTTATACTTAAGTATTTGTAGGACTGAAGCTACACTTCCATTGAGAACTCTACCTTTGACAATTATCACAAACACCTACATGTTGCTACAGGGGAAAACTCAAATTAAATTGCAATCTGTTATAGATAATAGAGATGAGAATGCTCCCAGTCCACAATTCTGAGACATCCAAGGAAAAAGCATCTGCAAGAAAAATATTCAATTACCACCCTTTCCTCACAAAGGAATACAAGGCTCAAGAAACCCAACAACTTAAAGAACAAAAACAATGTTGGAATTGTTCTCTGAAAGAGACTGGCCACACAACCCACCTGCAAAAAACTCCACAAAGACATTTGATAAGCTTGCCATGCAGAAGGCTTATCCTTTTTTTTTTTTTTTTTTTTTTTTTTTTTTTTGAGGTAGAGGATGATTTTAGCCTTGAATCACATACTCCTTTAAGAGGCAGAAATAATGAAGTGAAAAACAAAATTAAGAAGCTTCAGTATGCATGCAGGAAAATCTACTTCACTAGAGAAGGAGAGAAAAAGAAATGAACTCTTCTGCTAAACTCATTTGTCATTCCTTGCAGAATACCTTGCAGAGGCAAGGCATACAGGATCTTGTGCTGTCCATGGAGGCTCCGAACACAGCGAAGGACATGGCTTTATTGATATCTTGTTTTTACTTTCACCTCTGCAATGGCACAGATTGTATCAGAAAGTTTTAAAAGCAAAATAGAGGTTAGATCCATTTTCGATACTCTAAATTAAAAGAATAAATGAATCACCCAACTGTAGTTAATGGGCAATTAACATAATTCTGGTCCGGTGTAGCTGAAAGATAATGAAAAAGCTGATTGCAAATGAACCAGCAGTAATGTGGGAGGTCATAATAGTCCCATAACTCTGAATGAGAAACCAATTTCTCCTCTAACACTAGATGCTTTGATTGGTGAAGGGCTTTATCATACTATGAAATTTGCCCATGATAGTGTGAGATATAAAAAAAAAAAAAAAAAAAAAAAAAAAAAAGCTGCAAGGAGTGGATGGCTTACAGAGCAGGTAATCTGAGCAACTACATGAGCCTGTACTAGCTATCATAAACTAGAGGGTAATTAGGAGTGCAATGGTGAATAGAGAGGAGAGAAGCATATATCTGAGTAATGAGTTCACAACTGTACTACAACAGGGCAACACACCACCAGGGGAAATGCAGCAGGGTGTCAGACTCTGCTCCAGCCTGGAGACTGGATGTGCTGATGCCCTCTAACTTGGCCCACCTCCTGGAGACTGCCTAATCTCTTTGTGCTCAATTTGTTCTTAGTTAAGGAAGGAGTAATGGGGTGGGATGAATTCCACCCACAATGCTTTTCTCTTCTCTCCACTTACCATCTATGTCCTGATCCTATTAAAACTTAAGATCTTGTTCAGCAAACTGTCATCAGATAAAGTAAATTACATTTAATGCTAGTGGTAATGCTCTGAAAATCAAGAGAACAATTGTGTCTAGGGCAAGGACCGCCTCTTTCCCTAGAATTTTAAGTAAATCTATATTTAGCCCCTTTGTGGCTTTTGAGGGGGAAAAAAGGTAATCATGTTAGAACACTGTAATGGTAAATGAATCTATGTCCTAGAAGCAGATGGCACATTAATAGGGTGAAGACACAGAGAAAAAGAGAGCTAACCCTCAAAACTGTCTTTGTTTTTGTTGTTTTTCATCATTGTTCCTATGTCTTTTTTACCAGTCTGAATAAAATAACAGTAGATTTAATACAGAGGACTTAATCCTAATGCCAGACTTTATATCATGGCAAATCAATAGGTTATTGCTGCATTATGTTATGTGTAAAATAGATAAGGTAAATAGATAAATTGACAGCACTTAACACTCAGAAATATTTAGCATAGCAGAGTGCACAGGTTGCAAATGACTGTTCTAGGTAGATTTTTATGTCACCTTTTGCACCACTGTCCTAATGCTAAACTAAGGTGGTAACAGAAGTCACTCAGTCATTTGAGATGACTTAATCTTCCTGGCATGCAGGGATACATGCAACTCTGACAAGGAATCACCAATGCATATGCTGCCAGTCAGAGTCAGTAGGTACCTCTAGTTCATTCACTCAGATTGGTATAACCACCTTTGTGGGGCCTGTAACATAATAAATAGAATTGGGTTCATCATGGAAAAAGCATATATACCAACTAACATATTACTATCTCTCCTGCCCAACCATCTATATAACACCTCTCAGAAAAAAAAAAAAATAAAATCAGTATTAGTTTAAGTAAGGGCAGGTAATAACTTTAATTCACTCGGGAAAATCAACATTGCTTTTATAACGGAGTGTCTTATCTTCCAAGCTTACTGGAGTTCTCTACAGAGATTGATGCATATATGGATGGTGTTTATTCAGCCGACATAATCTATGTAGATCTCCAAAGGACTTCTACAGGATCCTTCACAAAAGTTTTTTAAGAAAGCTAGGCGGTGGTGGAACAAAGGGAAAGATGTCTGTATGGATAACTAACTAGTTAAAGGATAGGGCATAGAGAGGAAAACTGAAGAGGTGTTTTTTCAACAGGGTGCATTCCACCCTTGGAGTTGCAATGGGGTCTGATCTGGCACCTGAGACAGTCAAGGCATTCACAAATCATTGGGGAAAGTGGGTGAGAAGTGAGTTCAGGAAGTCTGATGGTGATACAGAGTTACTCGAGGTAGCAAGGACAAGCAGTGGCCAAAAGAAAAAAAAAAACACCTTATGAGGTTGAGTGGCTGAGCAACTAAACGGCAAATGAAATTCAATGCAGATAAATGGAAAGCAATGCATGTTGGAAAAACAGTTCTAACTCCACATATTAATATGACGGAGTTGATCATTACCAATTAGGAGATAGATCTGGTCTTATGATAGATAGTCTTATGAAAATGTCAACCCGATGCTCAATAGCAGTCAAGAAGGAAAGTCAAATGTTAAGAAATTATTAGGAAATAAATGGAGAACAAAACAGAGAACATCACTGTGCTGCTATGGAAAAGAATCACTCAAGCCCAGGTTGAATACTTTGTGCTGAATATCATCCTGTCTCTTTTCAAAGCGATACAGGTAAAAGGGGACATTTCAGAGGAAAGCAACAAAGATGACAGGAAACTGTAGAGCAGCCTTCATGTTATGAAAAGTTACTCAGCAACTACAACAGGGGATGCTAGCACATTTAATTCTGGAAAAAGTATGACCTGTAAGAACATGACAGAAGCCTGAGAAATGATGAATAGAATGGAGAAGATGGATCTTGATCCTTCCCATAAGAGAACTGGGGAACATAAAATTAAGATAGTAGGAACTGTATTCAGAACAAACATAAGTACTTCTTTGTGCAGTAAGTGGTTAATTCACTGCTTGCTGATGCTGTAGATGCATGAAATAAATGGGAATACTATACAAGTAGGAGAGTTACTGAAAATACAGAGACCACGTCAATTCAGGATGTCCCTTGAGGTGGGCATTGCTGGAGGCTGGGAGAGCAGAAAGAGGAAACGTCACGCAGAGCCAGGTGATGGGCTAGAAGTGCCTTTGGTCTTACTAGTAAGAGCACTCAGTATGATCTTACCTTCTAACAGATAGCCCCATCTGGGATATTAAAAATCTGGTTGACTGACTAAGATGAGAGAGGAAAGATAACACACGTGACATGATTCAGAGAAGTGGTAGGCTTCTCAAACTTTATGTCAATACTGATTAAGGATAACTAGTAGCTACAGAAGTAAGCCCTTTAAGAAAATTATATAGCTTCACATATTTCTTAACTCATATCAATCAATCTCATCGTTTTCTTATTACATTAACAGGACATTTCTTCTAACAGAGAGAGATACTTTTCCTCCTCCTGCTTTCCAATGAATTATGACAGAGATCACCTCATCTGGTGATCTGGGACAATTTGCCAGGCTCTCCCATAATCTTCCAGTGTATTCTCTATCTTGAAGAAATATTTATACTTTGTTCACTATAATGAAATCTGAATGATTTCAGATAATGAAGCCAACTGGGAAAGAAGAAAATGATCTATATTTGAATGAAGACTTGGGGGGGATGACACTATATAAAAGAGACTTGAATGTTATAAAGATGACATCACCAGATGGAGCTGTTACTTACAGTCCTCTAAATTCTCTTTCTTTGAATGCAGGGACCTTCTTGATTTTAAGACCTATATACTGCTTAATTTTATGGAATAATTTCTGTACACCGGACTGTGGGAAGTAGCAGGGCAGTTCACTCCCTGTCCCAGTCAGCGTCTTTGCCAGAGCCATTACTCTGGAAACTCTTTGGTGCTTCTCAATGAAGAAATTACCTGAACCCTGACTACTCTTTACACAAAGAAAATACTACAGGTGTAGTGTAAATAAAGTATCCTACACAAGTACAACAACCAGTGTCTTCCACACTGATTTCACCCTATAATGGCAAGCTCACCTGCAAGGCTCTATATCCATCGCTGCTTTGGCAGCAAGACAAGCAGCTACAGCAGATCCATACACAACCTTATCGATTCTATCTCTCCTCCTGGTCTTTCCAGAACACTGCTTGAGATGGGAGCCTCTCTCCCATTTTTCTTGCTATAGATCTGCTTATTCTTTCTGTTATCAGTGCTCCCAATATGCATTATCTCTGTGCATTATCAGTTACAACAAAGCCAAAAGAAGAAAAGCTCTCACTGTAAAATATTAAACTTAAAAAACTAGCTTATCTGATCAAAAGCTTTGGCTCTTTCCCAGGGAAAGAGCAGCCTTCGGTTTATTGCCCAGAGAGAAGCCTATTCTTATTAATCAAGGCACCTCAGCGCATTATTCAATGAACAGCCATGCTTAGTGAAACCGGCCTGGTTGCTGCCTCTGTGGCACTTGCTGTATTTAGAGAAGAGACTGTAGAGACTGTATTTAGAGAAGGTATCACAACCTTGGCAAAAACAATCTCCTCTTCGTTAAATTCTTGCCTGTACCAGAAGCCATCACAAGGCTTTAAATTCTATTTTGGAATTCTATTTTTAGAGTTCAAGGGGGATTTATATGGTGCTTCGACCTGACACAAGCTTTCTGCACAAGGCTGAATTTAGCCTTGTATGTCCTCACAGCTGAAATTGCTGACTATAATAAATTGAGGAGGGCTTGTTCTACATGTGTCTAATAGGCTACTGTGTATCTTAAATGTAGGACTTCCATGATGACTAAAATTTCACCAAATGCTTGTAGCACGATAAAAAAGACAAATGATGTTTGCAAGTTCAGCTCTCATTGTCAGCAGCATCTGTGCTTCTTTAGTGACTGCTGCAGAAAAATACCAAAACCTTATTTTAAGAGTAAATGAAAGAAGATTCCCAGATTATTTACAACTAAGAAAACTGTCCCCTTTTCAGCCTAGTGTATGATCATGCTGCCGTCAGCCCTGGCTCCCTTCCCTTGCATAAATTTTGAACAGTTGGCCAACTTAGAAGGGCACGGGGGAGAAGTCTCATGGATATTAAGCTTCTTTGAGTTTCACTAGGTAGGGGAGAGAGATTACTAATATCCCACTGACAGAAACATGTTTAAGCCATATCAGATACTAGGGAAGGCAAACAGGAGCATAGCAAGACATAAATATAGAAAATCAGATGATGTTGATTTTGTTGCTCAAGGATAGTATGGACAGAACAGACAAATGGGAGATCAAGACCTATTTGCTCACAAAGTTGTTAGTTTTTTGTGCTGTAATATTTGTGGTTCCAGGTGCAGATGCAAACTGGGCAGCTGTGGATGTAAACCATTAATATAAAAATATGGATTAAAGAATCAGTCTTGAATGTCTTGCCTAAGTTCAACCAATGACGGGAACAATTACAAACGCTGCTTCAAACTGCCTGGTCTAGATAAATTTCTGTTCCAAGCCTGAGCTGAGGTAATGAAAAATATTCCCAGGATGGTCTCAATTTCATAACTACACATTAGGCATAAACAAGAAAAAAACAAAACACCGCACACACACAAAACAAAACATGAAATGAAGCCAAACAATTCACAGCAGTAGAATAAAGCAATGAAGAATGACAAAACCAATGAAGAAATCCACAATGTGTTTGCCTGCGCCTCACAGTAATTAATGCTTTTTGAGATATTAGATAAACTTTTCTTTGTTGTAATAGAAACAGATTTCCCAGATCTCCTATTTCAGCTCTCAAGCTCCACCTTTTCCCAGCTTTGTCTGAAATTAGCCACATTTTCTACCACTTTAATAAACGTGGAATACAATTTGGAAATTATCTGTTTGCATCAGCACTGGCAATGAACAATAGCTCAAATTTTGAGAGTCAAGGCTTCAATAATAAGGCCTGATTTCCTTAGCAATCAGATGCATACACATGCATACACACACACGCACGCACGCACACCACATGTCTTTGTGAATAGGGCCCAAAACAGCTGCAACCTTCCAGAAATTAATTGGATTCTGGATCATTTGCATTTTTATATAGTATACCAACAAAAGATGGAGATAGCAAGTTTATTAATGTGAAAAAAGAGAGAGAGACAGAGAGGGAGGGAAAGTGAGCATTTTGGTTGAACCGCTAATCCAAATTTTAATACGCGCAGTTCCCATTCACCTTACAATGCTGCAGCAGATCCTCTAAGGTGGAAATTGATATGCAGGTCTAAACTGCAGGCAGCTGTTAAGGACTCCTACTGATGCCTAGGGCCTTTACAGTTCCTCATCTGGGTAGGCATTATGATTTGATAATGGCCATTTTCAGACAACACCCAAGGCAATTCCAGGATTTGCTGTCACAATAGACACACTGAAAATAAAGTCAGTGTAAATAGATTAAGAAATTGACAGAATAACAAGGCAGAAAGAATTAGAATGAATACACAAATGGCAGATGACAACTCAATGCATTGTGCTGCAGAGATGGGATAAGGAAAGTGGAGCTGGAGGATTTATCTGCTGACTGTATGCCTTCAACCTGCTTCCTGACTGTGTGGATGTTTATTTCAGTGAGAAATGAAATCTTTATTAGGAGATTTCTTATCTCTCTTGCTGCCCATTGAAAAACTTCCTTTCTGCTCAACTGAAAGCTCCTGATCTGTAGGGTGCCCAAGAAAGGTAAATATTTTTCAGGTACACAGCTAGTGATGAGGGGGCAGAATTGACACCCCCACTCCACTTGGGAACAGGAATAAGTACTGAGGACTCAGTGGCCCTCAACTCCTATGGGTGTTGAGGTGAACATCAGGTGACCAGGGCTTTATATTACATGATTCATTTACAATTTTTTTTGCAAACCTTTATCAGAGTGTTTTTTTTTTTTTTTTTGGGGGGGGGAGGTGTAGTGCGTGAACTTACCTGTGGAATCCCTTATTTAATGTCTTTTCTTCTGCTATAAATAGATGGAGTTTCATTGATTCATTTTTAATGTGATTGAGATTTAATCTCTGCCGAACAGATGGAGAAAAAAACACCTCCTAGCTCTGCTCAACCCCGCCTAAACAACCAAATCATACGTGAGTAAACCAGGTACCAGACTAATTTGTGAAATACTGAATATGACTTCATGTGCAGAATAACTGTGACTATCAAATCGTTTATTGGATGCTCTGTGCATGGTAGACCCAGAACACATTGAAAGATGGACTATTGGTTGAGGACAGTAGGTTGTTGGGTAAGGAAGGGAGAAGAACTGCTACAAGGATGAAAATGAAACTCAGTGCTGTGTTAGTGCTCAGCTGGGTAAGGATCCAGGGAACTTCAATTCTATGTCAGTGCAGTAAGTGCTTCCCAGGACTGTAAGACACGGAGCACAACTTTTCTCTTGGCTCATGGAAAATAAACTGGATGGGAGCACACAGTAAGCCAGAGCATATAGCAGTGAAATGTCCATCTACTTCGACTATGGCAGAGCTTTGATTGGTACCAAAGGAGACGCTGAGGTAAAGGGCACTGCTGGGAGGAAGAAATACAGAATAACCTCTTCCCCCGTGGAGCTACGAAAGCAGCAAGTTGCATCCTTGAGTAACCAGCCCAGCTCTACTGTTTCCTTCAAGCCCTTCCCTATTTACCTGTTTTTCTAAAATCACTGAGAAGCCTTAAAAAGCCTCTGGCACTTGAACAAGGCAAATTCTGAGCCCTCAGTGCAGGGTATTCACCCAACACATCTTGGGTAATCTGGCAGGAGCTTAGGCTCATCTTGAATAAAATACTTAGTTTTGCTTGACTTCATGGGTATTAAGCCAGTACTTAATTAAAAAGACAGTGTTGTATTGAATAAGGAACAAGATTGTATGTGTGGTTTACATAAATAATAATTAAATCTTTTGTGATTTTATACATACTTATTATCTTACGTGAATCTCATGTATGTAACTTTTCCATCAAATTCTGTAACATAATGAAACAACCTTTCATTTCCCTACCTTTTTCTTCCTTTCCTTCCTCCACATTTCTTTTCCCCAGTAAGGAGCATCCTACATTTTCTGTGGTTTGACCACTTCTGTATAAAGTTTGACCACTTCTTCTATATAAACTTTGACTGCAGCCCCCACTTATATCACAGATCCTTCCTTTTCTTTTTCATTTTCTCTTTGTTTTCTTCCCTCAGGTGTTGTTTTTCATCCTCCCTTTTGGTTGTTCTTAACCACTCCCGTTTCGCCCCACCACCCTTTTTCTCTATTTCTCTCCTCTTATTCTGCTTAAATTACAACCACTCTTTATTCAGTTTTTATACTGAGCATCTATGGACCGTGGTCTTCCCCATTAATTTGTGTACCCAAATCCTACAAGGTTAGAAAAAGAGAAGGTGATTTTAGCTTTGGCCAGAGAAATGAGAAATCAGGCATCAAGAAGGAAGTGAAAGGGATGACCTGCCACAGAGCCTTCCAGCATGGGGAAGAGCGAAGTAGTAACAGTTAAGAAAGGAAGAGGAAGGAAGAGAAGATTTCCATGAAGAATGTGGGAAAAGAACAGAAAACAAGGCAGTGGGGACGAAATACAGTGATACTATTTTTCTTCCCAGGTTCAGTGTTCCTTCATTTTTGAAGGACCTGAAGCTGCAAGGAGTGCAGAACTCCATTTTGCTGTAAATCAATCCTGTTAAATGAAATACCTTCATTATAGCTAGCATGCCAACATTTAGAAATGAATCAGAACCATGGCCAACATCTTTCTGGCTGAATAAACAGATATAGCGAGACACATTACTGAATAATAAAGTATCTCAGCACACACCAAGCCCTTATTTATCTATTTTTGTTACCCTTAGCAGAAAGCCTGCCAAGGTATTCTGATAGGACCAAAAATCCAGGAAAGCAATACTTTTATAACTAGGCAAATCTTTTCCATGGCACAAATCACTGTATTTGTACTGCCTAGGGACTTGCTAATTTTCTGCTTTTGAGACAGACAAGAAATGCAAGAAGCGTAAGCTTGACATCCTGGCCCCAGTGAAGCCAAAAGCAGTACCTCCATTTAACTTCTATGGGGCTAAGAACAGCTAATTTCTAACTGAAAGGGAGCTGACTGAGTGCAGTCTCTGTGATCTAATTTAGATGGATTAAAACAGCACCAGAGGAAAAATGGCAGAAAGCTGATTAATATTAGGGCAGGAGTGATGCAGAAACTACAGGTAGGGCAAGAAAGGTCCCGAGATGAGAGAGTGGGGGAGAATGGATGCAGATAGGAGTGGAAAAGGAGCAGAAGAGGATCAAACATGTCAGGAGCTGCAGATGAGGAGAAAAAAAAAAGGGCATAGGTAATGAAGACTCAGAGCCACTATATACAAAGTAAAGATGGTTGCCATCAGGTAGGCTGAACTGAGGGCCCTGACAGGAAAGGGTGAGACCTTTGTGTCTATGGAAAGAGAGAGGTATTCTGTGTTTGTGCTTGGAACCTGACACAATATCATCATAGCTCTGCATCTGCTCACTTCGTAACTATAAAATCCATTGTGTTTGTTCATTTTTGCTTGTTTGTTTTTTGAAAAGTATGAAACTTAGTTAAATTTTAAATATTCAACATTTATAGCACTCATCTTCTGTATGTCAATGGCGCCACAGTTGAAGTCTCTCTGGAGACTGCCTCCTCTGGGATGAGGAGGCAATAGCAGGGGCAGCTCTGCTCACATGAGCAGCTGTATTTCACCTGTTAAAATCTTGCAATGCTTCTCCAAGCAGAAACACAAATATTAACCTGCTGCTTCACTAGGCAATATAAATTTATTAAATTATTTTATTTTCCATATTGAGAAAGCACTAATAAAGCACTGATTTCTCTCCCTGAGAGGTAGCAAGAGAGAAAAGTTGTTAAATCATCAGAAACAAACCCTGGTAACAGAGAACTGCATTTGATATTCATTTTCTATTGTCCAGTCAGAACTATTTTATATTCCCAATGGACAGGTCACCTGCTAATCCTTCTGGGAGTATACTTCATTATTCCTAGTGTCTTAACTTTACGGTAAGGTAATACTTCTTTCTCCTGAGCATCTACATCCTTTAAACATTTGCAGCTTGTTACAGTTCATCCCAACTTTCACAAAGTTGCGTGGACATGGCTGTGTTAATTTTTCCAGGCTGGTTCATCTTCCTGTTGTCCTTCTCAAGATTTCCCTTAGTTTACCAGTTGTGCTCCACCAACATGCTAAATCAAACACATCCCCAGTACTCTAGCCAGGCTACAACAAAACTGCACACAGAGGGCTATTAAGACAGTGCTCAGTGATGCACAGCTTTTGCACATGCAGCCTGAAATTATGCCACGCTTCATTGCAACTGTGTTATGCTACATATGCATGCTTAATTTTCTGTTCACTATTACCTCTTAACAATATGGGAGACAGTGGTATAAGGCTATTCAGCTGATTTACACCCTTTCTGAGCATGGCTTGAATGCTGATAATGATGTCATTAAAAAAAATCTGAAATCTGAATTGAGCTACTGGGGACTTCACCCAGAAATTATTTTTTTCCTTTTTTTTTTTTTTTTTTTTTACTAATTAGTAAACAATTCTAATGCTCCAGTGGACATGGCTAATTCAAAAAGGACTTGAAATTAAAGACTAAAATTGGGATTGTACATAGGCTTGGTAAAGAGTTTATACAGTGCACTCTTGGGACATTATCAACGGTGCATTGTTGCATACAAAAGTGAAAATTCTGACAGTAAATACATACTTAGGATCTTTCAAAATGCTACTTATCAGAAGAAAATACTCCTTAAATAAATAAGCATAGATTATTTCAAATAGAGTACTGTGCTACCAGCCACAGCTTTTTATACCATTCTTCCTTCAGATGCACAGAGGAAGATCTGGCTGGAACAATCTGCAGATGATGGAACATCCACACAGTGTGGACTGCTTCATTACTATTTGTATATCATTTTAGAGAAAAGATGAGAAGGGGCTAAGAAGGAATATTTCTTCCTTCAGTACCTTTGCACTACTCCTCTGCCAAGGGGGGAATGCTTTAGCAGCATGGATGATTGCCTTAAGAAGATGCAAGAGCAGCAGATGTACCGATACTACCACTGAATTAGCTTCCTTCAACAGCATGGACAACAGCAGCTATCCATGTTTGCCTGGGACCCTTGGTATACAGCCAGATGGATAGCTCATGCAGAAGTCTAACTCACATTGCACTGCATTTCACTGCTGTTATTAAAGTTATGATTGCTCAGGAAGCAATTAGTCCTTGTTATAGTATAGACACTGAGACTATGCAGAAAGCAAAACACAGTCCTTGATCAGTCAACCCTTCCTTGATCCTTGTCACAGCCTCTCCTACATTGACTTTCTGCTCCGAACACTAGTGGTTGCAATCCAGGAGCAATGCCTTCTGGCTGCATGTTCTCTTCCTTTCAGATAAAGGAGATATGATCTGCTCAAGACACTCTGTAGATGTGAAACTTACAGTGCAATGTCAGCTAGTTCTTTAGTGTTTCTGAATTATTTTCAGATAAGAGATGCCATAGAATTCAGATTATTATTATTAGTTCCTTAATCTGGCTTGAAGCTGGTAAAGCTAACAGTTTCACAGGCCAAGCCATCTTCCCCATGGATTTAGAAGACAGGTTTGTGCATAATCTAGGCTTAAACCAAGTTTGCCTCTGCCACTACAGGCAGCCCAACCCATATTTAAATCAAAACTGCATGGAATAGTACGTTTTATGCCAAAGTAATAAAAACTGTAATGAGACACACACAAACACATATCCTTATCACAACATATCTACACTGTGTCCCAGGCATACTTTTAATCTACGTCTAACTTTTTAGTAGTGACGAAGCACCTTTCAGTCATTACTAGAGCCATTAATTTAAGTATCAGCGTTGTCTGGATGTACTGTTCTCCTACAGTGCCTAGGATGTCCATGCAGCCATTGATTTAAGAGACAATATCACTTGCTTCCAAGTTTATGAGGCAATAAACAGCTCCCGCATATTGATGAATGTGGAGGTGTTTGCTCAGCACATTTGCAGGGGACGTTTATTACCCAAGTGCTGTGCTTTAAAAGCAAATGAAATTGCAACTATTCTCACTTTCTTCTGTTGGGGGGAAGGGAGAAAAATACTGTTGTTTTTAATTTGTTCCTCCACTTTCCCTCCTCCTGTGACTCATTAAAATGACTGACACAGCCATGGACATTTCCTTCATCTGTGCAGTTGACGACTACAGGCATTTTTACTTTGGTGGCTTTGCATGAAACTGCTTTAGAAGAGGGTGCAATTGTCAGAATACCAAAGAGACGTGACTAAGACGATCCCTTAGTGCTTTATTACCCTATTATTCCTTTCCAAGGGATTAAATTAGTTCATCAGCATAACCACACAGAGTTGTTAACCCTACAATAATTCTCAGTGTTCTGTCCACATAATATAAGCATGAAATAATTTTAATCTACATAAAAGGGATCATGCGAATGTCAATGATTAAAAGATGAGTCTTTGGATTGTACACCTGGCAAAACACTTCTTGGAATCTGAACTCCTTTTAAGTGTATGGTATTGGGAAGGAAGAGAGGGTGGAGGGAAAAGATGAGATTGATTGCAAAGCTGCATGCCAACTGAGTTGTTATGAGGATGCCAAACAGAGAAAGCAATCCGTGAAAAATGTATTAAATTATCAAAAACACAAAACTGATTTATAGCTGCTGTAATTTCTCCCTTGCTCTTTGTTCCTATAAAAAGGATGTTAGGGAAAATATTTTCTTACAAGAAAATGTTTCTAGCTGTTATTAAAATATATACCGATATTTAAAGTTATTTTCTTTAACTAGGTTAGGAATTAAAAAGAAAGATAATTGAATGATAAGTATGAATACAAAATCTAAGGAACCAAACAAATATTTTCCAAAATCCTTGAGTAAAATTGACCATGGAATCTTCTGGCTTGTATGAGAAGTCTTTAATCTAAATAGCAGCAGATCTGTTGTTTTAAGAAAAGGATCTTTGAAACTTCTAGCAGAGCAGACAATTCATTTTTTATCCTTACAATATGAGATTAAAGAAAAAAATATCAACTTCAAATATTTCATAATGCACATTACCTTTCTTCACCATTTTTCTCATTGTGTTCTTTTCTAATTTAAGACTTAGATATGCAAATCTATATTCATTTAGATATACCTTTTAATCTGAGTAGTAGTCCCATTAAAATCAACGGGACACATGCTTAGGACAAGCCAGCCATTAGCACTGCTATGCCAGTAGGCTGTCAGAGGTCATTCTTTTCCTTGGTGTTTGAAAAATGCCTTCAACACATCAGGAGGTGTAAAAATTGTAACATTAAGAATTAATACTTATATTTAAAAGAAGAAAAACCTTTGTTGGTCTTACTTAACTAGCCCTCATTTACACTGTTAAAATTTCTGCCACTCCTGCTTTAATCCATATACTTGGTCTTTTCCATTATGGTCCTTTTCTCTCTAATGCATTTTCTCCTGCTTTTGGTTGTCCTGATTTTTTATTTTTTCTTTAATTTTCCTTGAATTTTATCTTCCGTTCTCATTTGACAAAGTAAATTTGTTAAGGAGAAGAAAAGGAAACTTCAAGTTATGCTGATATCTGTTCGGTTACTGTGATCTTTTGCAAACATATTTCAATTTACTCAGCTTGTACTGTCTTCTGCTTTCCCATGGCTGTGTGTTAAAGGGTAGTCCCTACAAAGGAGATGGGGAATGGGGAGTCTGTTTCATTTGCAAATCAACTGACAAGATTTAGTTTACACTATTAGCTTGGTAATGTTAGCTTATCATACATTATGAATTATGGAAATTAGAAGGAACAAGTCTTCTAACAGGTTTTGACAACCTCACTGATTGCTGCCTGGGGTGTTTATGGGCATAGGATAGGGGTGGTCATTGAAAATTGGTTATTTAGATTCTGCTTTAACATACCTGAACTGGCTGGAAAACATGTATTACAGAAAGTCAAGAAACTGAAAGTGATGTTTTTCCATGCGTATTGGAATTACTTAAACAAGTCATGACAATAATGGTACCTGTGGCCCAGTTTGGAAATTGGAGTGAAAATGAGTGTCATCATAAATGGTTTAAGCTAGCTCTAATTACCTCAAGTGTGAAACAAAACACATGAAAAAAGTTTTATCTATCTCTCTCTATATAAAATATATATAAATATGTTATATATATATATATATATATATATATATATATATATATATATATAAAAAACTGTATCCTGTTCTATAACAATTGGATGACCTCTGAGAACTGATAAAGGAAGAAGGTACAGTTACTTTCTTTCTGAAAGATGTTTTAAAGATGACCACTGCTTCCTATTTCTCTTTCTGGCCACCCTATTGATCATTTCTTCTCAATGGAATGGGAGCAAAGCAACGTTCTCTTCAGGAAGGATAACAATGGCTTTTGAAACTGTGTGCTGGATAGAAACATCAAGAAGGAGCAAATGATGACAGCAACTAGCGTTTGCTAGAAAGTACTGTTATCAACATCCCATGCAGAAGAAAGGGCGATGGAAGTATTTTTGGAAAGGTCATTCTGAGAGTTTTGGCTGGTATCTTTGTCCCAGTGAAAAAAATAGGAACAGCAGAGATTTTGAGTGAGGATCAGGTCTTTTGTGGATATTCTGTGCCAGCCTCTGCTAGAGAAAACGAGAATTGTATACCTTTTCCTTCCATCTCTTCTCTGCAAAGGGTCTCAAATACAAGCAATGCACTGTACGCAGTAAGCTTCAATTTCAGGGAAAGTTTGAAAAGCCTGTAATATTCTGTGTGAAGGTTATTAGGTGCTCCCCAAAAATCTCATGTTGAGTGACTAATTGCTGGCAGCAGACATTTCTAATGAATTTTTACACAAATTATTTCAATACACTCTCCTTGTCTGAAATTTTATATGTAATCTCTTGTGTTTGTATGTGCAGTTTGGCCTAAGGGGTGAGCTAGTGCTGGCAGCTAAACTAACTCAAGAAACCCTTTTTATAAAAGGAGAAAGGAGTGATACAATCAGGTATGTTTTCTAATGCTTAGATATTAAAAACACATTCTTTGGAGATAAACTCCAAACACAAAACAAACATAGGTGATAGACTCAAAATTGCCAAGTCTGTCTTCCCAGCCTGTTCTATGCCCCAAAAAGTCTTCTCCACTCTTCTGTTCCCCACTGAGGCCAAGCAAGCACCTGGTATCTCTACCTGTAGTTGGAGAATTCCTCATGGCACACAACCTAAGTTTGAATGATGCCCTAACATGAAGCCTTTTGCTAGTGAAGGGAACTCGTGCTCTTCCAGCTATTTCATTTGTGTAAAGGGCCTTAATAAAGTCTTCCTTTTAGCCAGAATTAGGGGTGTTCAGCACACCTTTATCTACAGCTGTCGTGGCCTAGAGATCACAGGCTTGCTTAACAGCAGCCAGCTTGCTTGACAGCAGTCACTGACACTTTCCAGCACAGCAATATTGTATCCAGCCACAATATCATATATGATTTCATTTCAAAGCCCTTTTGTTCCTGCAGGGGTCCCATCAAGCATAGCATACACCAAAAGTACAAATTCATAGAAAACACTGGCTCCCTGCATGAATGAGAGATATGTGTTAAAGCAGAAAAATAAAAAGGAATTATATCTGTCATGCTGCTTATGTGTGATTTTCATATTTATTAGCATAATCAGATTTATGATTATTCTTATGTATCTCTTGAGAAGCACGGCTGACAATTATTTAATTTTTTAATAGTAAAAAGAGCAGATCTCTCAAGCAGCAGGTGAAGAGGCCAAGAGCCTAGCTTTGTGACAGAGCAGTACTTCAAAACCATGTCTGCTGTGCAAGAATGACACTTTGGATGAGCCAGGACACATGAGAAGCGTGTACATACTGTAGTACTCTAGAGGCTCTGAAAGGAGAGAAGTCCCTTCCTTACTAACTTGGGAAGCTTTGCCTGCTGGATTTATTCACTCTGCCCCACACCCTCGCCCCAGACATCAACCCCCCCACACTTTCCTCCTGAAAACAGCTGCACTTTTGATGTGTTTTTAATACCATTTGTTATTTCCTGGGCAAAGCTGAACTGTAGCTCACCCTCCAAAAAAAGCAGATGTAGACCTATAAAAACTATCTTGCTATAAAGGACTCTATAAAACAGTATGTTTTAATTGCTTCCTGGTTTCAGCAAACTGTTTTATACTGAAAGTTAACATTAGGTTGACACTTAACTTCTTTGGGCTTTTTATTATTTTAAAACATAAATTATCAGAAGCTATTTATTTTAGCATTTGTTTTCATGAATGGAGGTAGCATTTGTGTGACTGATTAAGCATTTCAAAAAGCAGTACAACCTACCCCAGTTTTTAATTAGTTGCACAAATTATCACCAAGCACCGTAAATTTAATGTCATCTCTTTTACGCTAACAAAATAAATACTGAGCAGGTAATAACACATTTGTATGGATCAACCGAGTATCCTGTGGGTAGGTTACTATTACTCTCATTTTGGAAGCAGGGAGATGTGATTGAAGGAGATGCCCAGGGTGATGCACCCAGCTGATGGCTTGAGCTCTGAATCAGCGAGACTGACAACTTGGGAAATGGAGATATTTGGCTTTGTGCAGCGACGACCAGAGCTTTCCTCCCCCTTCTTCATACAGAACCATTGCAGAATCACAAATATGATCAGCTCAGAAATTACTGCCTGTTTCTTGTATTTTTTCCAAGAAGCAGTCTGTTTGTTTTGAATGTCTAACAATGTTTTGCTGCTCAGCCAGGTAAGTCTTACCCTTAATAACCTATCTTCTCACAGATTTTGAGCCTGTAATATGGCTACTAAAAATGTATTTAAATGGTTTATTAACTGAGAGACTCTTCTGAAACCTGCGCTACAACAAATTGGTATCATTCTGCAGAGAAAGATATACAGTAGTTTCTGCACAGAGGGCTGAGGCACTGTTTATCTCTCAAATGGGATATCGGCTCATGAGGTTAAAATCAACCAAGTGAATTTTTACATTATAGATTCTTGAAAGAATCAGATGAAAACTGATGACACCCAAGCGGACTGGAAGCATGCATTCTGCTTAGTCAGTCATAGCCTGCTCCCATATCATGTGGTAAAGAAAACCACAGCTGATCCGTAAGCACAAGAGGGTTGGCAGATAGTTTGATACGTCTAGGTTTTGGAAAGAACTGCTTCACGTTTTTGCTGGTGGAAGATCGGAAAGTACAAAGGAAAACAGTATGTTACTTAAAGGTAAGTCAGCACCCTATGAAAAACAGCAAAAAACCTGCCTGATGTGAAGACCTAACCCTTTTCCTGGAGCAGTCAAAACTTTACAGCAGAAGCAACACCGAAACTGCATCGCTAATGATCTTTTCCTATAACAAGCACTCTTCCAGGCCATGCGTTTTGACAGATGAGCGCCGACAGCCCTAGCTGCAGCAGCTTAGGATGTTTTCCCCAGTGCTTGTCTGGATGCAGCTCTCTGCTGCTCCATGTCAGCCCAGCTCAGCACCACGTACGGAGCTCATACTAGAACAGCAGGACGTGAACCGAGCTGGTTGAGACGTGGGCACACGCTGCCTGCAGAGCCCACAGCCTGTGGCGGAGGCCTAGGCCCTGCGCCCTCCCAGCCCCAGCCTGCCTGAGCCTGCCTGCTGAATTCACCCGGGCGCGCGGCAATTCGGAGGCTTAACTGCAGCCCCTGTAGGCAAGAGCTTTCAGCTGCCAAATATTATGCAGGCTCCCCGATGGGCTCGGCAGCCTATGTCAAACCCTGCGAGGCTGTAGTTACCATCACGCTGCAATCACGTAGCTGAACTGCAGGCTACAATTGCACCTTAAGAGGAGCAGCGCTGAGAGAACATAACAGATCTGTCTAGCATACAGTGCTGTCTCTTAACGGCAGGTGCCTAGGGCAGAATATAACAACGCAGGTTGTTATATAAAGCCAGAGGTAGCATCGCAAACTCCTCTTGTAGGAATCTGGCTAATTGCTTTTTGAACTCAAATAAACTTCAGACTTCTACATGAGTCCAAGGAGGCCAGAACTGTAACATTGTTTTTTAACAGAAGTATCTCATTTTGTTGCTTTCAGTAACCCATTTGCTAGTGCCAAGAGCAGCACCTGCCCCTCAGACTGGAAAACATGAGGGCTCCCAGTCCACCTCCCCACATCTCAGGCAGGTTCACAGGTCTGGATCGGCACCAGTTTCAGGCACTGCTCCCTTAGCTGAACCAACCCAGTCCAGCAATTTCTCCCATGGTAGCCATTCCCCACCTTTCCTCACTCCCATCACCTACCTTGCTAGGTGGGTAGCGCTCCCTCACCTTCATGCCACAGGGACCAGGGTGACCGTGATACCCACATGCAGCTTCTGCCCCTCCATGTCCCCTAGCCACACTCTGGGCACAGGAATCTTTCCACCTCCAGCAGAGGGGTGAAGGCTCCTTGCGGGGATGGGGACTCAGTAAATGAACCCTTCGAGTTAAATTGTGAGTCTGTGCTATGTTAGACATACTAACAGTCTGAGAAAAAGAAGAAGGTAAAACTAAGAAGTGACTACAAGCACACACTCTGCTCACCAGATGCTTGGCCCACTGGGTTAAATTCACTAAATTAACAAGATTATTTCCACCTGAACAAACTATTCATTCCTATTATTGCTAGTTAAAAGGAAAGGCTGCAGGATGTGTGCTTGTCACAGAAAGCAGTTGACCCACTTAGCTCTCAAGTTAAGAAATAAATACTGTACGTGTCTTTCCTAGGCTGTGGATCCAAAGGAAAAGGAGAAAGCCAAGGTATAAAGCTGAAACAAATGTCACCAGGCTGTGCAGCTCAGAGCATTAGGAGCAAACAGTGCGTGAAAGCATGATTGTTTTACATCTTCACCCAGATGTAAATTTGTCACTGTTGGGTCAGGGTTACATCTTCAGTTTCTGTGTTGTGTAATTACAGTGTTTAAATGCAGAACAATCTAATGTGCCGATATAGCTCACTCATTTGTGTGGCACCATTTAAAACAGTGCATAATACAACTTTGAAAAGTTTGTGAGAGAATTTACTGTTATATAGATACCATCTGTCCAAAGTCCATGAGTTAAAATGTACTGGCCTCATATGTCACATGGTCTTAGTAAAATGTGGTTTATTTTTTCCTCTCCCGCATCTGAAGTTAGAGAGAATCCTGAAATCTCTGTTTTGCCAATACACATGTAAAGTGAATCAACCACCAAAGAGACAAACAAAAAAGACCAACAAGAAACAGCAAAATAGCAAACAAAGATCCAACAACTCAGAAACATTGGGTTGGGTTCCAAGAAACTATGAGATGGTATTACAAATTATTAGGTTAAACAATAAAGATAATTTGGAGTCTTCCAAATAAGGATAATAAGGAGTCTGTCAGTAAAGTAGGGATTCTATTTTAATGTTTATTTTTTCAGCAATAGTGAGTTGAAAAAGTTAACTTTTCAAAAGAAAGCTTACTGCCTGATTCCAGAAACTACAGCCTTAAGAAAAACAAAAACAACAACAACAAAAAAAGCGCTGTAAAACCAGTGAAGTTCTAGGGGATGACACTGTGACACCAGCCAAGGTCCAAGTCATGTAGTGTTTCACTTGGCTTAGCATTTCCAGCTGATGCAGTAAAAACTGTAAGATCCAGCTATTAGTAAACTAGTGAAGCAAAGATGGATGTTAGTGTCAGCCATTAGATCAGGTAACAGGTACTCTGGATTTTAATTTCACTTTCAGTATATTTCATGTTTCTTCTTTTCTCTCTCCCCTCCTGAATAAGCTTTTTGAGACTGGCAGTACGTATTCTGGGAATGACTGTGCCTTTGTGTTTATAGCCTCAAGAGGAAAACTGTAGCTGTGGGGAGTTTGTATCTAGTGAATTCTCTTTTCAGAAAATGAAATGGGAATCTGCAAACTTTGAATGGAGTGCTGGAAAAAAAATAATAATGCAAAAACCAAAACAATGCTGTTACTAAGCATGAAAAAGCCCATAAGAGAAAGGCACTGCAGGGAATTTTTAGCCCTCAAAGAATTGTAGCCAGACACACTTACAGTTAATATAGTCAAGCTAAACACTTCTACAAAGCATTATTTTAACAGTGTAACAGTGTCCGTAGTAATTCTTCATCATAAATCAGCCATGTCATTTTACTAACCTATTTCAGTGGTGTTTTCTTGGCCATCAGAGGTCAAATCATTTACCAATTTTGTAATATTACTAAATTAATAAAGATGCATAATCTAGAAAGTCGTGAATAATAAAAATAATCTAATCTTTTCTGTGTAAACAGAGTATATGTACTTTAAAATAAGAGGAACTTTTCATTACCTACAAATTTGTAAAGCTCTCTCCTCCAAGGTGTCAGAAACCAGAAAAAGCAAGGATCTTGCACTCTGTAGGATTTATGTATGGAAAAGACATATGGTTTGCATAATTATTCCCACCACCACCCTGACCCAATGCTATGGAGAAATATAAAGTAAGCAATATCACCCCTCAGCTTTCTACAAGCTTCTCCAAACTTTAAAAATTATAATTACAAATGTCTATCAAATAATTATACTATAAGAAATATTAAATGTGGTCTTAATTTTTATTTTTGTCCCTAGAAAACATATTTTTTACATTGGAACTGAGGGCAAACATCTAACATATAAAATATTTCAGAGTTTTTTAATTATGAAAGGAGAAATGTAATTAGTCATAATTATTCTAGGGATCAGTCTTTCTCAATTAAACCCGCAATTTATATATTTCCTGGAGGAGATACTGAAATGTCTCAGATCTCAGTAGATTAAATTCTGTATGTAAAAAAAAGCTCTATAAAAGGTTGTCACAGAGCAAAGCACGGGCTCTGTTTAAACTATTCCTGAAGATAGTAATGCTCAAATGTTGCAGCTTGGAGTAGAATAACCTTTCTGAAGATGATGTGCCCTGTTCTACTGCAGGCTCTGCCAGTGGTAAACGGGACTTGAAGAGAGAGGGCAAAGGGAATGCGTTTTGACTCTGGACCATCTTTATCTCTTGATCTCTGTGCTGGCAGGCACTCGCCTCTATATGTAGTTAGCTTCCTGGACTACTGATAGCATATGTTGCAAGAACTCAATTTTTAAATATTGCCAGCAGTTCTGAGAGTAAAGACTCTCTTTTACTGTGGGAAAAGCAACTCTATAGAGAATGAAAGAATAAACTAAAACACGATGATTGTAGACACAGAATAGTTAAACCCTTCACAGCTTTGATAAATATGGAGGAGGTGTCTTTTATTCTATCCCACCCATAAGATTTGTCGATATAGAGAATCACAGCTAGACTCAGGAACATTTTCTAGAAATGTGTTTTACCCAGAACCGTATTTAATCATTCTGTTCACAGAAGGGGACACTTTTCAGCGGCATACAGATCAAACTACTTTTCTGTTGCTTCTCTTAGATCAGCATCCTGAAGCATTGACTTGTGATGCACATGGAGTAAGAAAGCAACAATGACCCCACACTACATATGAGATATTTAATAATATGTAGTTATTAAAACATGTTTGAACATCTAGTATGATCAAAGACAACAATAAATGGACTCTGACTTGGTGTACTTCACTTTACACTGTCTATGGATGCTTCTGTAAGTACTTTAAATTTGCCTTGATTTGCTTTCAGAAGGTTTTACAATGTATTTTTGTAGGATTGCATCATTGCTAGGCCAAACTCTGATTAAGCATCCAAGGCACATAACCAAAATGAGATCTGTTTGCAGAAAAACACTTGTTTTTGTGAGATGCAGTTAGAAAGTGAAGAATGGAAATATCTAGATGGAAATCAGTTTATCATACTGTCACACATGTAACTCCCAGGTTATCTGTAAAACCCCCAAACACCAGTTAGTATCTGTGTAGGTAATATGTCTGTGTGTAAACAGTACAAGGGGAAGTTTATCCCAGAGGGAGACTTCTTAAATAGCTTTTCCATTTTTAATCCCCTGTAACATTTTCTTCCTTTCCCAATAGTTCCTTGTTTTTACCTCTGATTTTGAACACATTATTTGGAAGTGCAGATTATCCAATAATATGAGCTACCAGAAGATATATTTATATATTTATTCATTTATTTAAAGGAATGGGTTTTTTAAAGTACCAGTTATCTGAAGCACGGGATGTGGAAGGAAATGTGGGTAATTCTCTCAATCTCTGTATCAGTGTGCTTGAAACTTAGGAATCCAGTACTCAGCTCTCTTGGTCAGGTTGTAATTTCAGATACTGCTGGGCAGCTATCTGAATCTCTCTGCATGTTTACGTGGCCTATCCCCACATGCTGACAGGTTCACACCTGTAAATCTGATTAGCAGACAATGTTTGACTTGATTAGTCAAGTGCAAAGCTCAATGCAGTCAGACATTTGAAATTCAAGATTTCCTGGAGCTGTGTTAATAGATTTGAGACCTGAGCAGTGTGCAAATGAAACGACAGGAGCCACACATTCTTCAGACAGTATTTCAGTTCTTCATGTTCAGGGAGTACTGAATCAGGGACTGTTTGGAAGTGACATGTCCCTCCCTCACTTGTTCCTCTTGCCTTGGGACAGTGGTTTGCAATCAGAGCTTTTCTGCACCTTCTTTGAACAGAAAGTAGTGAATTTTTGTAATGCTAACCAGCAAATTCCCATTTCCTATTGACTACTGCCTGTGCGTTTGATATCTCTGAAGGTCTAAAGGCTGCTTTCAGATTATTCCTTCACATGAGAAAAAGCACTATATTCTCCATCCAACCTTTCATAAGGCTTATCTATCTGCAGTCTCTAAGCTCAGCCTCTTGTTTTCTTATTGCTTTTCCATTCCTGTGACTCCCATTTCTCCTCAAATTGATGTCAATGCAAAACCTTCTTTCTTTTCTAACACTCTGTCTCAGTGGAGCATTTGTGATACCACACATTATGAATGCTCTGTGAAATCAGTTTCAGAGTAATGATATGCTATGTATGCTTAGAAACGCACTTATGTTTCCAAATGTCTCCTTGCATATTATTAAGGTTAGTGAACCAAGAAGATGAGTACTTCTGTCACCATAAGGATGATACACATAAGAAGATATACATGACTATAGATACAGACCAGTTATAGTCTGGGAGAAAGCCAGGGAAGGATTGTCATTTATTATTTAAACCTACCCAAGCTGCACATTGTATTTTACTGTACAGTATCAAGACATTGATCCTTGCCCCTTTGTCCTACAGAACCTGTAACATGAGGGAAATTAACACTGCACTGAAATAATTGCTCTATTACAAGCCCTTAATACTGACACAGTTTGCAGGAAGTAAAGGAAGATTTATTTCCATGCACTACACTCTGTAACACACCACAGTGAGCAGTCTCAGGAATAAGCTATGTTCTCTGGTACCATATGTGAAATGTGGTACATCCATGTCTAGATACAGTTATCTGCATGCTCTCAGAATATTGTCCTAAATTAGGCCAAAAATATCTTCCGGGAGTAACAGGACATTATGACAGGACAAAGTAATGGTGGAAGGAAGAAATCAATAAATACAAAGAAAGGCTGAAAATGGCTTTGGGGTGAGAAGAGTTATTCCCACAGAAAGACAATTTGCATTGATTTAATTTCTGACATGCTTTGTTTTCAAGATTTGTAATGATCTATACTATTACTATTTGTTCTAAAGCATTGTCAGAAGGCCTGAACAAAGACATGAGTAAGCAAGAATGGGAAAGACAAATTCTACTGTCTGCATGCCATCTGTGAGGGGCAGAAATCACCTATAGGCATGAAAACACGAACTAGATAAACAGGGTAAGTGGAAGGCTGGAGCAGAACAGAGTTCAGAGAGCAGCAGCTGAGAGGAGAACAGGGGGACTGAGCAGGAAAATCAGACACAGAGCTTTAATAATCATTGACCTTGCACTAAACAGCACAGGAAAAAGGCAGCACTCCAAAGATTTAATACAGGGCAAAACCAACAGGGCTAGCATGCACACTATATTCTCCTATCCATTTCTCCCCAGCCATATTAGCGTCCCATCTCTGGTATCTTAAATTTACTCTTACCTTCCCCCAGACAGCAGTCCTCTCTTTCTCTCTCTCTCTCCCCCTCCTGAATCCCATCTCTGTGAAACCCACAGGGTAGCATCTATAACCAAACCAACATTTTCTTAACATGAGAAGACTATTTACCAATGAAGAATTGTAAATTTTGAGAAGACATCTAAAAAAAAATAAATAAAAAACCCCACAACCCTAAAATTACAAGACTGTATTTTTTAAACAGAGAAAATCCTTGGAATAGCTGGCTTTCATTTGGCGCTTGTGTGAATGCACAAATGAATATTAAAAGACTTCCCTGCATCATTTGCTTTATCACAGAGCAGCCACTGGGAAACTTAGCACAGATTTCAGTGGATTGCATTAAGACCAATGCACACTCCACTACCATCATTTTGCATAACACAAGGCTATTTCAGCATTTATTTTCAGAACAAAGTACTCCTTGCGTACGAACACTTTCACAATGAAGCCCATATTTTTATGACAGCAATCTCAGGGACTCACTTCCCTCTGCTACTCACTTTCACCTACCCTGCTTCCTTTCTCACATCTCCCAACACACACGAGAAGGCACTGTGGTCTGTAAGGGTGATGCACCCGGTGCCCCCAGTCACAGAACAGGGTAGGAAGTGGTGCACTGCTGCGGGAGAGCATGTGCTTGCACAGTACCACAGTCTCTCTCTCCTCTTCTGTTACCCCATGCATTGGGTGAATCTGCTCAGTGGATCAAAGTATCGATCACCAGAGGAAGCACCAGTGCTCTACTGTACTCCACAAATGCACACGATGTGGTGGTATATGGAAGAAAAGAATGTCCTCTGTTCTCAGATCAAGATGCCAATGCACATTTCCCACCTCCACTGAGCCAGCGCCCCCTTCATGATTCATCATTCTCCCTCCAAAAGTGACACACAAACTTCTCTCACCCAGGCCTCCTTCTCCTCTGAGTTACCTGGACCCTCGTGTCCTCTGCAGGGAAATCCTGCCTCCCCTCCTGAAGAAGTATGCCTGCAGGTTGCACAGTAAGCTCAGACACACACACAAAACCTAGCCCCGGGAAGGCACGAGGCATCACTGAAGCAGGTCACCTTCCCAGTCGGGAAGAATTGCTACCATTCTGCTGCTGCAGTAGTTTGCATGAGAGCTCAGATCACCTGATCCAGGCAAAATCAGCCAGGCTAGTGTAAACAGCTGAAATATGCAGTGAGAATTTTCCTGTCTCATTTTATTCGAAGCAGATGAGGGAGAGCTCGCACAGCAGGGCAGCGGTGATGGCACAGCACAGGAAAGGGGCAGCAACAGGCAGTCGATGGGTAGAGATGGCTTCAATCAGAGCTGTCTGCAACACCAACATCTGCGGTTCGGTCATTTGTCAGAACACCCAGTGTTTGTCAACACGGTCAACGAGGGCATTTGTCAAAGCACAACTCTGCCGAGTTCCCAGAGGTCTCGTTCTTTTACATGAACTTCCGTAACACACGTGGGGGAATAAAAATGACGTTCTTGTCATTGCGAGAATAAATTCATTAAAGGTTAGAGCAAAATCCAAAACAATTACAAGGAAGCATTTACCTCTTCACAGATAGCATCTCTCTGTTATATTTGCCAGCAATTTGGAAAACTAATTAAAATAATGGATTATTGTACTCAATGTTTTAAACTAATCAGTAATGTTAACACGCAATGCATTTTCTCTTTCCTATAAACACTATTTTTAAAAGCCTTCCTAAATTGACACTTTTAAATAAAAATCATTTTCTTGCTCTTTTTAATTATTTCTAATCCAGCATATAATAAAGCTTAGCTTGCTGGTACTTGCATGAGTACTAGAAAGCACAGGTCATTGGGCCTGGGTAGCTGAGGGTGTTTAATAGCCCAGAGTATCTTTTTCCAAGGAGAAATGTCAGACTCTGATCTCATGATATTGATGTACAAATGCAGGTTCATCGACCGGTACAGAATCCCATTAACTCAAATGGGGCTTTACGCAGGCATCTGCCCTACTAGCAAGAATCGAGAACTTTATGATTGGAACCCAGCTCCTGAACAACAGGAGTTCGCATCTCATAACCTCCTTCCTCCGCCGTGCCCCTTTCCCATGTTGTCATACTGCTGATGGATTCAGGAGATTCAGGGGAAAAAAAGATGCAGGAATTTACTTTTAGTCCGCAGACCGACTCTTCTCTGACATTACTTGAAGTGTGCTTTTTGGGTAACCCAATAACACCTATGAAGTGACTCGGTCTCTGGATAAATATTGGCACTAGTTCCCTAGGAAGGGAAGTGGTTTTTTTTTTTTTTTTTTTTTTTTTTTTTTTTTTTTTTTGTTTGTTTGTTTGTTTGTTTTTAAATAAAGTTTTTTTAGATACCAAATAGGAAATGTTTTCAAGTGGTTGACCTTCCAATAGGGCCAAACACCCTTCAGGTGTCCCCAGGTGAGCTTTTCAGAGGAGAAGCCCACTAACCTTATGGTCAGCCTTGAACACCTCCCCTCAGGGTGGTTTTCACAAAGAATACATCCATGTGCACTCTGCTCAAAACATCTGTCTCTTATTCTTGCTCGAGAACTAAACTTAAGTAAGGGAAAGAGATACTCAGCTGAGCTATAAATTATGAATAGCTCTTCAGTGAATTGAACTTTGAAGCTTAAATAACAGAGCAGTGAAAGTCTGGAAAAGTAAAAGATGTACAATTTTAATTTAGTGCTACCCCAAAAACTCAGTTAAAACATTTAAACATCTTTATTTACTTTAGCTAGAATCTTCAATAGACCAAAAGTGTCTCTCGGGAATCAGCAAAGTGTTCTGCAAGATCTGAAGAAGAACTGGGGGGAGAAGGCAATGGGGGGGGGTCTATTCACACTTCAAAGAGTTTCCTTCAATGACACTATTTCAGAATAAGACTTACAAAATATTTATTATTTATACATTTAGTTATTTAAACAAATATCATGTATTACTTAGCTGAGAACAAAGAGAGTTTGAAACTTTATTTTTATGCTGTAAAGAAATTAAAAGCCTGTTGGACTTAAGTATCCTTTGACATTCTTTTCTCCTTTTAAAGAGATTTTTTTCAAACTAAAGACAAAAAAAGAATGTCAAGTTCTCACCTCTCTGTTGAGGTTCAAAGATTTTTTTCCCCTTCATTTTGGTAGTATTTTGTGTGGTAAGTATCTTATCAAATGAAGGTTGTGCTTGTTTGAATTTCAATGAAAATAAGTTACTGAATTTCAATGAAAATAAGTTACAAGTAAGAAGCCAGAAGTAAGAAATCCATGTTGAGAGTGCTAATTTTTACACTTTAGATAGTTACCCTAAAGTCTGCTAAAAGAACAGAAACATAAAGTGGAAAAAAAAAAAAAAAAGTAACAACAACAACAAAACAAGAAAAAAAATCATATAACTTTGCTGTTTCACTATGTCACATCATTTAAAAGCTTCAGAAAATAGGAAATGCTTTCTAAAGCCAGGGTATCTAAAGGTGTCCCGTGGCCACAGCTGTTATCTGTGGGCAGAAAGATGGCACAAAAGTGCCAGGAAATATTTTTTTAAGTTTCTGCATATTAATCAAATTTGGTAAATTTTTTAAGCATATACTGAACTTCAAAAATATGCCTGAATTTATCTTACAGGTATATGACTTCAGTATGTTCTTGATGCTGTCCTGAGTTGGCTCCTGAGTCTGCAACAACCTATTACAGTCGTACTTTTTTGGTCTTCCTTACTTCAGGCCCCTTTCTGTATCTTCAAATCATTTCTATGTATTTGAAAACACTGATTGTGGGAGAATTGACTTTAATCCCTTCACTTGCCTGGTATGGCAAATATTCCCACAACACATGATAATATAAGTGGGACCTTAGTCTGGCTTTTTGTCATTTTGCTAAGTAACTGTCTCTTGTGAGGTGGCAGTGAATGGCATCACTTAGAAGAGCTTTCTAGGATAGGACCAGCATCTTTGAAAGGCTTGGGCTGGTCAGCACGTTAAGGAAAATCAGCCAGTACCTTTTCTTTATGATGAACACAGCAAAACAGCCCCAAAGGTGCTAAGTTTCATTTTGACTGGGACAGGGTAACCAACCTTTCAGAAGAAAACTACCTGCCAGATGTGACAGGTGTAAAAACCAGTGCCAGTACGCACCCCCCCTGTGCCCACTGGGTCCTGCAGGCACCCAGAGGTGAACGAGCCAGCGGGCGGCTGCCTTCCCGCAGCTCCCAGCCCAGCGCCGGAGGTGGGTGTGCAGCAATTTCTGTGCAAACGCCGGCTGTGAAGGTGAGTTCCCATGGCCTACCTGAAATGGCAGTGGGAAACCAGAAGCGCTGTAATGGTGTGTTGCATATTTCAGTGTAACTTCAGTGGAATCAGAGGCTATTGATTAACTTTATGGCTACATGTCAGCTAGACTAAAAATTTATGGCAGGCCAGACCCGAGTTTATGTGCCACTGAGACAGAGTGCGTCTGCCAGCAGGGAACTGTAAAGCTCTGAATTCCCCAGCGCTGTAACCAGGTGAAGCAAAGGCACTGCTGGTTACCTGCTGCTATGCTAACGTGGCTTGTACAGCTCATACAGCTGACAAGGAACTCCTAGAAAAATGGTAATGCCTTGGCAGTAGTGTGCTCAGCTCCATCCAGACTATCGTAATGTTCACTTGCCTTTTCTTTGCTTGAAATAACATTTATCACTGCTTAGGGAGTACTGATAGCAGAGATTTTAGTAAGCTTCTCCATCACATTCCCCTTTACTTCCTTCTGTTACTCCTTTCCCTGATGAGATGGTCAACACTTTTTTTTTTTTTTTTTTTTTTTTTTTTTTGATTAAAGTTTGTGTTTTCTCAATCAGGGATTGCACTTTCACCACAATCAACAAGTTTTGTAGAATTATAGTAATAATTTTCTGCTTTCTATTATATTTTTATTAGGGGAAAAATTCAGAACAAACCAACTGAATTTAATGTTTTGTTTTGATCACGTTTAATACGTTTGGATCTTCTTGGTGGACATAATAACTTACATTATTATTTTGATTAACTTCCCATCTTTCTCTATAACATTAAATATCAGTGTTGCAGTTGCATTATAGACACATTACCTATTACTATTCAGTGCTGAAGCAACACATTTTTTATTTATCGGTGCTTCAAAATTACAAAAAGCCTTGCAACCTGTGTCTTAACAAAACAGCTTCCTTCCTTTATTCAGGACTTGCTTCAAAACAGGAGAACACTCTCTGGAATATAAGAAATAAAGTTAGAATCATATAGGCTTTCCTTCTAGTTATAAAAACCTCAGTTACTGAAATCTCTGCACTGAAAACTGTGTTGCTATTTCCACTTACTGTTCTGAGAAGTTTGATTGATTCAGCCTTCTCTTACTTCATGACAAATTAACAAAACACAGAAGGGTTCTCTTAACATGATGGATGCATTATCTGATTCAAAGTCCAAAGAACCCACAACTTCCAGGGTGAGTGTCATGCAAGGATGGTTTCAGTTAACACATCTATTTTAACAATGGAAGAGCATTGTAAGGGCAAACCCAGGCAGAGTGATTAGCAGTGGGCAAGCCACGCACCAGCTTGTGCCCTGAGGTCCTTTAAACTCTTGTCAACTTTCCTTCAGGCTAGGAAGAGAAGAGCTAGGGAGAGGCTCAGAGTGCTGCAAACCTTTTTATGCCTCACAAAGAGTATTATAAGGAATGGCAGTCTATACAGAGCCCTGTGGTTGAAACGGTGCATATAAGCAGAGCTTCCTCGGGGGGTGTAAAGACTGATCCATACCATTTCATACTCCCTCAGATTATGTTGTGGAGGAAGATGTTTGGATAGAAAGCAGTCAGTATATGCTTTTTCATCTAGACTTAGATCTCAGAGTCTATACAGAGACCTTTGCTATTTCAGGCAGGTTGTATTTATTTACTTAGCAAATTCCCATCACTTTATTTGTTGTATGTTGCTGCAACTACATCGTGTTTCTAGTAAAAAAGTATCCTGCTCTGCAGCCACACAGTACCTTGAGACATAGAAATGTCAAAATACTACACCACTTCATTTATTACTATACCGTTAAAGGCAGAATGAGTCACTGTTAATTTGATTATTTTCAAAACAGTACTGAAGTTCCCCCAAATGTTCAAAAATTGGAAGATACAGTAATATCGTGTATTTTTAACTTTGACTTGTCTGCAGCTGATGATGCTTATACTAACTTTAGTAAATACCACTGCCTAACAGCTCATTAGAAAATGAAAGTTTGTCTTCAGGTGATTGTTCTGCTTGCATTCGTCATAATTTACTATAGCAAAATCACTGTTTGATCTCGAGTGATGTACAATAAATGTTACCACTTGGTTTTTCCTTGTCACCCAGAGTTTCAGAACAACAGGAGATATTTCTGTCAACTTTTGATTCTATGAAAACGAAGGGGTGTGTCTATAATACATCACCATGCCGATGAAAGTCTTAAAATGTTATGTATTATCAGATACTTACACAGAGGAGGTGAGGACTGCAGTTTTTAATATATTAAGTATGATAAAATGATTCTTTCAGTGAATGACTACTACTCATACTTCTTTCATTATGAGTTGGTTTTTTTTTGTTTGTTTTGTTTTGTTTTTTTTTTTTTTTTTTTTTTTAATTAGAACAAGCTGAACTTGAACAAGCTTAAGTTTAATGTAGTTTGTTAATTGCTGGGTTACCAAAGACTGATGAAAAAAGCTTTGGTCGTAAACAGAGTTCTTACATAAACACATTCTCATGAAAGGAAAAAATAATAATTCACAGCTATACATAAGCGTTTCCACCCGCCTCCCCATTTTGAGTTGCATCGAACAAACATTGCCCTCAACTTGATCCTTTTCTGAAGAAAATAAAACGGAATAACATTGACTTGCCAGGAAATCACCAACATTATTCAGCTGATGAAATTTGATTAGAGAGCTGTATCAGGGCTGTGCAACACCTGCAGACTGTGCTGTGCTGAGCCCCTTGGGCCGGCACCCCCTGCCTGACGGCCCCCGGAGGCTCTGGTGGCTGCTTGTGCCTCAGAGGCAGCAGCAGCAGCGGCAATATTTTCCCTATGTAAATAGAGTTGGACAGCTTGCCGAAACCTGCTAAATATTGATTCTGCTAAGACTTTGAATTAAAGTTAATTTAAATAGTACATGTAAAGAGTTTTATGAATTGATTTCAAATAACAAAGATGTATTGAAAAAGCATTAAGCCCGAGTACCATTTTAAACAATGAATTTAAGCGTATGGTAATTGAATTACGGGTTTGAGCGCAGCTGAAACACAGGCTTGAGGGGGAAAGGCAGGCTGTGCTGGGTGAAACAAAGGCTACCCAAAAAGAAAACTGTCCTGGGTGTCAGGCGGGTGCCCCTGCTCCCTGAGGGTCCCCGGGTGGGCAGTGTGTGGGACCACCATATGGTTAGCCCCACATGAAGGCTGCTGTGGAGGCCAGCAGAAGGTTCTGGAAGGTGGGCTGAAGGTATGGGGCAGGACATGAGGAGCACAAAAGGGCTGCTCCACTCCGGTGGGGAGCAGGCCTCGCGTGTGCGGCCAAGGGGAGCCATCTTGCTGGGCATCCTTGTCATCACCCATGTCACTGATATGGGGAGAAAAGCCAACAAATAATTAAAAATTGAAAGTAGGGAACAACCCTCCCTCCAAGGATCCCTGCTACTTCCAGCCCTGAGGCACAGAGTGCTGCTGCCGGAGAGGAAATGTGGAGTTTATACAAATAAGGGGGTTACCACCTTCCTTCCGTGCCTGCTCCATGGTGGCCCTGCTGTCCAAAAGCGCAGCCATGTCCTTCTGGGTGCTGTGCCACCTGTGTGGCTGCTCCCCTTCCCAGGAAGGAAGGGCAATGAGAAGCCTTCCTCCTGTTCTTGCAGTAGGCACTGCACTTTCACAAATGGCAGGCCCAAACATTGACAACCAACCAAACAGCACAGACCAGACTGTCAGCATTAGAAGAAGCTCATGGGAGTTGTGCAATCTCCTTAGATCATGATTTATCACTGTATTTTGTGGCACCTTTTCAGCATGAGTCTATCATGCTAGCATCACCTCGTCTACTTGTACCTGGGGCAAGAAGCTGTGCTGCACTTTGTGCAGTCAGGATGAAGGTGCAGAGCCGCTCAGCTCTCTCTTATGCTAGGTATTGGGATGCTCTGGGGGGTAAATCAAATCAACCAGCTCCTGGAGAGTTTGCAGCCAGCAGCAAATCACCATAGTTCATAGTGCGATGGGTGAATAATTCTCTGAGTGTACAGTCATAGCAGCTGTCAAAATGTCCTGGGTAAAAAACAAAAACAAAAACAAGCAAACCCAACACCTGAACACATCAACCATTTAACCCGTTTTGCCTCAACTACGTTAGAAGCAGTACCACTAGCAGTAGTGCTGTCATGTTTGCAGGGGATAATAACTTCTAGGAGGAACAGGCTGGGGATGATAACCTCCTCAGGCAAGGCCACAGTCAGGAGAGCAGACCTGACTGCAGCTGAAGATAAAATGAGCTGATGAAAGAAGATTCCTGCTATTTCCCAGTTCAAGTGAATAAATTCTAATATTGACTTCCATTAGGCTATATAACTTCCAGAGTACAAAGGCAGGGAAACTGATATGCCAGGAGATTTATTTCAGGACTAATGCCAGCACATACCACAGTAGTTGGCTTTATAAAAAGACACTTTCTGTCTGCAGACTAACATAAGCAGACACAGGTAAACATGCCCAGTGTGAGCACCTGTGTGAGCTACCTGCTAACTCTGTTTGCAGTTATGGCAATGAATCGCAACCCTCCCCAGTGGAGTCCAGCAGGCTGCATGGGTGGGGACCCAGTGTGAGCACACAGACAGGCTCACTACACGTGCACGATCCCAGCTCTGCTGGTGGTGCAGACCAGCACAACTCCACAGGCTCCTCCAGGAGGTCACTGCCCCAGCCTAGCTGGGGATTCTGGCCCTCATGGACTGGAAAGCTCAATCTGACTTCAGCTCTTCAGGTAGTGAGTACATGCAGCTGTGGCTTCCTTGAAGTCAAAATAATGACACCAGCTGCATTTATGCATTATTACCATTCTTCTTACTGGCAGAAATGGGCACAGTGCCTCAGAGCATGTTTGGACTTAACCATCTTCTGTATAAATGAAGGTATTTAATGAAATTGGTCTTTATGTACACAATACTTATTGGCATATTTTCCTCTTTATGCCCTACATACAAAATATATCTCAGCCGATGGTCTGCTAGTCAATGTCTTGGTTCTGGGGTTTTCCTTTCCTAGACAAGGTATGGATGTTGTGGAAGGCAGGAATATGCCAGGCTGATAAATACATGTTAGCCACTTGGGGCACAGAATAAGCTGTGGCTGAGCTGACATGGAGGCCATAATATTATTTTCACAGGGTACACTGGTCATGCATCTAAGTGCTTTTAAACTGGCAGTTTTATTGATATTCAATGAAAACTATTTACCCCAAAGACCCTATATAACAGAAAAGCCGAGGAGGTTATAGTTGCTGACTGGAAAGGCTGGGTATTCATGCTTACCAAAAGTAACGTGCCCATCTTTTGAAGAGGTGTAGAAATGTAAGATGTATGATGAAGCTTTTTTTCTTTACCTCTCCTTGACAGATCTCAACCACCTCCACACTGTTAAGGCTGGCAAATGATTGTAGTCACTTTTTCCTGCAGGATAAGAACCTTCAGGGGATGCTGCTGTCTCAAGAACTGGTTATAAAATCCAGCACAATGAATAAACCTCTCTATATACCAAAAGGTATCGATAACAGACAAAATCCAGGCAATTCGGTAACTTAAAAATCAGGATTCTGTATTTGTTACTGATGCTTAGGGGAAGGGAAGCAAGCAACATGAGTGGCTTAGGGAATAAATGTTAGGGAAAATGAAAAAAAAAAAAGAAAGAAAAAAAAAAGAATGGAAGAGAAGCACTTTTTTTTTTTTTTTCTCCTGCCCTGTTCTATTAGGAGCTATGACAGTGAAACATGCATGGCTATAGAAAATGGGTGGAAATATGGGGAATAGAATGTTGTAAGTGGTTACAGGATATTGATAACAAATAACATGTTAGTAAAAGTCTCTATCTTTCCTAACAATATATAGAATATATAGAGCTAGTTCTGCTGATGAAGCCTTGTTGTACGTGTTATTTCTCACTTGCTGTGTCTCATTGCTACAGTGCTTCATCTTTCACATAAAAAGAAAAACCAAGAATAATCTTTTATAAGAAGTCCATTGTAATCTTTAGTAGTAGTGGTACAACTAATAGGATATTGTTTCTTTGTGAGTTCTCTTAGATTTAGTAGTTAACTTTGCAGTTTTGTATTATAATGACAGTAAAACATGTACTAGATTTATTTATTTTTCTTTGTTCTTCTCAGTTGCAGCTGTATATATAGAGCTGAGAAACAAATTGCTACATGTAGAGTGGAACTGCATCGTGGAGTAAGCTTTTCCTAGCATGTGTCTAACAGTTTTCGTGTTAGATAATGATGTATCTTTCTGCTGGCATGATTATATATAAACTTGCCTTTTAAACATACTCCATAGTGGAGCAGAAGTCAGAATGTTTGTCCTTCAGGAGTCTCTTTGCAAACCTGAATAAACATTACAGAGATGCCTGAGCCGTTTGGGATTTGCTCTGCTAGCTAGGCAATTCCACCCCATCACCCTTTTAATGTAAATAACTATCCTTAATTAATGGAAATGCAATATATACTAAATGTAATGACAGACTGAGTAAATTAACAAATGCAGGGCAAGATTTTGTGACTCTGCTGAAGGCATTGGATGAGGATCTTGTCCATTCATCTCGTAAGTTTAGGCCAGTTAAAAACAATGTGAAGTAAAAAGCATTTTTAGACTGTACAACCACGCTGAAATGAAATACGTTTTAGATTTCTGTTAGAATAAATAACTGGAAGCACAAACTGAGTCATTTAGGCATGTAGCTAGTTAGATCTCGTAAGCAGTCCAAAATATGTGTACCCACAGTTGCTGACGGTTACAGAAAGGAAGGCCAGGATTTGAAAGCCCTTTTCTGATGATGCACAAATAAACAAATGAGCATGAATTTAACAACAAAGTCAATATTAATCCTTCCCCATTCCTGCTGTCCTGGAGATTTGAAAGGTAAACATAATTAAGGAAAAATTAAATTTACCAGCCTGCATGTGGCAGCTCATCTTTTCGTTTTCCTTCCCTTCCTCTTCTCCCCCCACCTCTTAAAATCTTTTTACTTCCTTCATCTTTATACCAACCACCAATGAAATGCCAAATTATCTTGGCTTGGTTTAATTACATGTTTCTTTGGAATGACCCAAATATGAAAACAGTGATGCAGCAGGGACACAGGATGCTTTTCTTTTAGCTTGGTCTTCATATTCTGCCTCCCTTTCTCCAAGTGGCCACGTCTTTCTCCTTGCTCCTTCCTCAGTACTTCTCTTGCTCTTTTCTTCAGATTCAACCATCCCTATAAATATCTTTGTGATGGATAGAGGGAAAGGAATTGGGCATGAGAGATGTAAGATTTCGTCAGAAAAAGGAAGTGGGAGAGCCCCCAGGAACTTCACAAATTATCCTGAAGAAAATTAAACTTGCCAATGGTATGGGACCATATTCTAGCTTTTTGTAATTGCACTCTGTACGTGGTTCCTGTATTTTTAGTTTACTGTTGCTTTTGTTTCCATTTTATCCTATCTGTCTCCACCTGCATTTACTTGTTCGTGACTTGGAACATAAACTTCTTGCAGCAGGGACTACTTCGTGGTTTTGTGTGTGGTTTCCACATATACGGTGTTACCACGTTGATGGTGACAGAAATAGCAGTCATCATCCCTCTCTGAAGAATTTGTTTCAAAACCTGAGACTATTCTCCTGTTTAATATAAAGAAAAAACTGAATTTTGTGATCGTAACAATGTTATTGCAGCGCTGGGGCAATAGGTGTGTATTACTTCTTAGGATACAGCAATAGCGAGGTAATGAAGCAGCACACAGCTTCTTGAACGGGTGACCCAGTGTGTGCCACCTCACTTCGCTTGCCAAGTTCCAGTTCAGTTCTGTGTTACCTTGGTCATCTGCACTGTGGATGTTTACAGCCCTTCCTCTTTACCAGAGGGGAAGGATGAAGCAGTGAGGGATTTCTTCTCTGCCCCTGAGTAACACTGAACAGCAGCTTCTGAATGAAGCAGCTGCGTGAAGCAGTGACAAAGGGTTAAAGCAAAGGCTGAAATGAACTCCTGCACCTCTCCCTGCAACACCTGGACCTGTATTGGACGGAAGTGTTTTCGTCAAAATTGTCAGCTTCACTCGATTCCCTGTCACTAAGCAGTATTTTCATATTATTATAAAGTAAGAGGTCTGTTCTAAATATCACTGTGAAAATGTTCTGAGTGAGTCCTTCATGTGAAAGACAAACATATGCATTTGCTACAATATTTCTCTGTGTAATTAAATCTTCTGGAGGTGTCCAGGGCAAAAAGATAACAGACCCACAGAAGTGATGTATGGCACAGAAGTCACCAATTGTGGTGTAAAATACCTGAACAAGATGGAAGAGAAAGTGCAAAGGCTTTTAAATGTGGGTGAATTTTTCTTCCACATCCTTCCTTTTGGATAGTTGAAAATGGTGTTTCTGAGCAGCTTTTTTTTTTTTTTAGGACATTGTAGGAAATCGTAAAATCATTTAGATTGGAAAAGACCTTCAAGATCATCAAGCCCATCCATCAAGCTGACCTATGCTAATAAGAAACAAAAACATATTTTGCTGCCAAAAGGGATAGTCATCTTTTAGCTCCTGATGTGATTCTAAAGGTCAGTGAGATTCAGGGACTCCACGTATCTCAGTGCTGCTATTTTAATCTATAAGCAATTAGTTGCTCGGTCCTGCCAAACAATGGGTAGCTTATTGATACAGTCAAATACTTGTGGGTTTGATTATTGCCTAAGATACTAATTAGTTGCTTTCCCCAAAGCAACTTGTCATGGCTTTAGAACGTCAAATATCACACCCTCTTGTTAGCACTAGTCTGAACTTTGCTACACAGCACCTGTGATCACATCAGCACAAAAATGTAAAAAATTTTAACTGTAAAATTAAGTATCTCTTGTAGGAAAGATACAAACAGCGGCTCAAACTTGTTCAGGATTCAGTCAGAACATGCTAAGTTCACAAGTCTCACGAGTAGTTCTCCAAAGGCTTAAGGAAACATTAGGAAGAGATGTGAAATCATAAATTGACAACAGAGAGGAGTTCTTACATTTTGCCTTTCTTCTGATAAATGTGTTGTAATATTAACCAGTGATTTAAATAATTTACTGTTACTACCGTAAATCACATTCAGGCAGCACCTGTATTATTAACCTTTCCTTTCCAGCCTTCCAGTTCCCCAGGCAGTTCTACTCCTTGGTCCACCTGGAAGCGTGGCAGCAATGCTCCATACAGATGGACATCATGTGGCTGGCTGGCTAGATGGATTTTTTTCCCCCCACCACATTGTTTAACCAGGCTCAGAGCGGTCCCGAATGACATTAAAGCTCTGGCTCTGACAGCTCACAAGTGTTTTGCCACAGGTGTGGTTTTTCCCCCAGAGATCTCTGGGTCTGAATGCTGAAGAGAAAAGAGCATAGGCTCAAGATGTCCTTGACAAGAAAGGGGTGAGTATTGCTCTGCAGAGGGTTTGTTTAACAGCTTGCTTGTATCCACAGGGTAATATCAAGCCGTAAAATGTTAGTAAGAAATGGGTTTAGTAGCGGATACTACTTCTACACTGCCTAGTATTAAGCTGTAAAAATCACCCCTGAAATATGCCTCCTTCTGTGATGAAGAGTTACAGGTGGGTTATAATTCACCACCTATTTCTGAATGCTTTGTTACGCAAGAGAAAGAAAGACCGCTGCAGCAGGCGATGTGGGAGTGGAGAGATCACTGAATAAGAAAAGCTAGAAGGAGAAATTACTTTTCGTGACTCTAGGGAGTCACGTTTCAAACTCGGCTTATAATTGTATATACTTTACCTGTCTCTGAAATTCTTTTACATATATTAATGTTATAGCGATCCGTATGAGCACGATGGGCAGTATGCCAAAGGGGGATGTAATTTTCAACTACCTCCGCACTGTGATTGGAGAGGGGAGGAGGATGTCCACTAACAGTGTAATTATGTGGCAATTCCGGAGAAATTGATTATTATTAGCTTTTTATGATCACACTAACAAAGTCAATGATCCAAGATGAAACAGCAAAAATTAGTGCTTGAACAATATTCAGCAACAAGATATCACCAGGTGAGAGTGGAAACCAGATAGTTCCTGAAACTGAAATGGCCATCTCCCACCAACTGCAGCCATGGATGTGCTCTGTTAAAGCCTGATCCACTTTACCAGGGAAATCCCAGGATGAGAGGCCATGTAAGTATGCAATGACACATACAGTATCGAGAAGTGGGGGGGTGTTTATTCTAAATACCCACATCACTGGGGTATTTGCACCTTTAACCAACAGAGAGAATTACAGGTAGTGAATACAGATCATTTTCTTCAAGTTGGTTATTGCTTTAACAAACTCTTCTGTCACTTTTTCTAACATCCATCTTCAGCCCCTCCCAAACGCAGCACTGAGACTGGATACCTGCACGGTCAGGACTATTTGCCCCTTTGAGGCTCTGTGGTTTTATAAATAATAATTAGAAACACTTCTCTGTGATTTGAGAAGGTTTTTCTAAAACGAGAGCAAGTTGCTAGAATACTTGAACAGCAGAGTAATATTTCCGAAGGTCATAATAATAAAGGAGGGGAAAGAGAATAATCATTATTGCTCTTTCTTGCAATTAGTCTGCTTTCCGATATCCCACATTGCAACTAGAACATTATTCAAGAACACCCATCACAGTGCTTAACAAGATTTAATGTACATTTATTCTTAACATGTGGAACATATAAAGATTTTATACTGAATAAATGAAATTCATTAAGCCAGAGGAAAAGGAGGAATTTACATCAAGTTTTTTTCTTTTTTAACTACATTATCTTGAAATACAAATGCAGATTCTTGTCACTGAAAAATCTTTGAAGTTGTGTTTCTTCCTTTTTTTTTCCTGTATATATTTTTTTTGTCTGTAGACTGGTAACCATTTTCTTAAATCAATCCATACGTAACCATTTCCACACCTTGATTTATAAAGCAAATTGTGATCGGCTGCTCTCCCGAAATAGAGCATGACTTTATACATACAGAAACTTGTACATTACCCTCAGTTGTTGGTTTTCTGTGTTGGGTTTTTTCTTTTTTCTTTTTTTTTTCTTTTATTATTTTTTGGAGATATGGCCCAAATGAAAGAAAAAATAATTCTACTATCACTTTGTAGATACCACATCATGAAAAAGAAACTAAAAACTTTGTACTAAAAAAAAAAAATGAGGGTATGTTTAATGTACAACTTCTATATACATCACGGCCCTTAGGCAATAAAAAAATATTTTAAAAAATGATTAAAGGAATCGTGAAGAACTGTCATTGTGGAAGGTCAAAAAAAAAAAAAAACAGATGTAGACAAGACAGTTCTGGTGAGGAAGCAATTGATGTTTATCATCAGGTTTTGTTTAAAAATCTTTTAACTTGAATTTTTTGTTTTGTTTTGCTCCTAGCCTAATGTAACCATTTCTCCTGAGGAGAAACCCATATCGTTTTGTATTTTGACTACTGACTGACACCCTCCTTGATCCCCTACACCTACATCACTAGAATCTTCTATTGCACAGAGCTTTGGGTGATGGTATACAAGTTTTTTTTTTTTTATTTTTTCCTTATTTGAAAAAATAAAACACACAGGAACTTGGTATGTTGGTTATTTTTCACCTTTTCGTTTCAAAGTGGTGAGATTTTTTTCCATCATACAATGGTTTGCCATAACATTTTTTTTAAAAAGTCACTAGTTCGCTTCCCAAAAAATATGCAATACAAACATGGAAAAGAACATTGAAAAGGATAATCTATGGAAAAAAAAAAAAAAAGTGTGACCTTTGAATGTACTAGACAGCAACTTTGGTTAAAAAAAATAAAATAAAAAGATGTACTTATACACATAGACAGCAAATATTAATTTCATAACTGTTCAAATTAATAATTTCTTTAATTCCCAATTGGTAAATAGTGAATGGGGCAGAGGAGCAAAGATTCTTTTTTTTTCCTTCTTCCTACATTGGATAAACAAGAACAGAAAACAGCCAGTTATATGTGACCCTCTAATCTCCACTCACACATGCTTGGCTTCTCACTTATGTCATAACTGCCCGATCTGAAAAAGTACATCACAGATGACAGATGCAACCAGAGAGTTCAGGACAGCAGATATTGAGATATCCAGCAAACGACCCTCGTGCAAAAGGAACTCTGAGCGGTTCTCGTCCACTCTAGCCATGGCCAGCAAGGCCTTGGCTGCCCTGCACATCATGTCTACGCTAGGCGGCTCCAGAGGCGGAGGCTGCATGTGCATGAGGTTATGCTGGCTCTGCTGGTACTGGGCCATGGTGACCCCATCCTCCAGGAAGCTTATCAAGTTTCCGATGCTTCCCTTCTGCACAGCTATTGCCCTTGCTGCTAATGTGTCCCCCTGGGCAAGGTTCGATAAGAGCGCCATGGACATTTCTCGGCAGACCGGGTTTTTGCGATCCCCAACGTACCTAACTAAAGTAGCGTAGAGTTTCTCCTGACGACTGAATGGGGGGGTGGCCAAGATAAGGTCCACATTATTGTCCTGGATACTGAGCTTACACAGGGTCTCCAGCACAAGTCTCTGAGGCGAAAGAACTGAGTTGGGCCCCACGGTTGGAAAAGGATCCTGTGCCTCCGCAGACGGGCACACCATCCAGTGCAGCAAGCCATCCAAAATTGGCAAACAGATGCTTTCTGTGTAAGCAGACAAGTCTAGCTGCCCAGAAATGTTGGCTAATGTGACCAATGTATTATCCCTCAAGACCTCGAGGCAGTCCCACCACCACTCATCCTTGCTGCAGGCCACCCCTTTGTCCTCCTCTTCCTCCTTCTCGTAAGTCTGCGGCGCTCGCTTTCTTTCTGGATGCTCATGGTGAAGAAGGATCAACTTTCCCAGGATCAGCACCAAGCCTGGATGTTTGGACATTTCGGTGTCATTGCCAGGCACAAAAGACAAGCTACGGACGATATTTGACACACAGATGCAGCGTTTGGCCAAGGAGTCTTGCCAGTGAGTTATGGTGCATAGAGGAGTCTCATCCCGGCTCCTTGGCTCATCCTCTAGCAGTTTAATATTCCGGTGGCTTTTGGCTTGATGGATCCCAAAGGGAAATTTACTGCTCTCTGTTTGGGAACCAGAGTTTGAGTCTTCAGGCAATGCTCCTGGCCGGGCTGAGAGGACATCGTCAATGGTTGCTGTTATACTTTTTTCTTGCTGTTCCTCAGATTCGCCTTTCCCCTCGAGGTCCTTCTTTTTGCTTGGAGAGTTCAAGGGAGGAGGGGCTTTCCTGCGTGGAGGAATCTCCATCTTGCTTTCAAAGTGAGTCTGGATATGCTCAGTTGTGTCACCACCACCAAGCTGCCAGTGGAGAAGTCCACTATCAAATTCCTGAACGCGTCCAAGTTTGTCAGATCGGTCAACCACAAATAGATTATTTTTCTTTACAATCTTTATTGGCAGCTTGTCAAATTTACTGGCTTGTTTTGGCCTCTCGCTTGGATCAGCAATGGCACCAGGAGTGGAAAAAACAATGCTTTTTTCTTCTTCTACCTTTTCATCATCCCCCTCCTCCTCCTCTTCATCAAAATAGTCAATACATTCGTCGTTCTCCTCTTTTCCAGTATCCTCTGCCATGGACTGGCTATCATCTTTCTTGGCTGCTTTGTGATCAAGTGCTTTGTGACCTGGATCTCCCACTTCATATTCCATAAGGATTCCAAAAATGTCAATCAGGCATTTTCTAAAATATTCTACTAAAAGCTCTAGAAATCCAGACAACTAAGGGGAGAAGAAAGGAAGAAAGAAAGAAACAAAAAACAGATAAATATTTTTGTCTGCATGGGATTTTACTAGGAACACCAAAGCATACATCTGTGAATATTTCCCTCCTCCTGCTGTGGACTCGTGGCTAAGCCCTGTATTGCAGAAGTTATTAAAGGAAATTCTTTTAGTTTCTGTCCCATCAGTATATAATGTCAGACTATCATGGCTCCAATTGCTTAAACTATAACAGCTATGAGACGTACAATACTTCTATTCATGTGCCTCCTTTAAGCTGCAGTAGACACCTAGCCTCGCTGTTCTGTCCCCTGGGAAGTGCCTAGTATTCTTTATTGTCTGTTCAGAGCACTGAAGTTTCACACTTGCCTTGCTTTTCTGAATTGTACTTTTATTCGAATCCCGAAGTTGATGATTCTTCTCCTTTGCCTCAGTCTCTACAACCAACTGTTCTGTAGGAATCTGCAGTTCGGGTTCAAGGAACTAACATCCTAGATTAATATCCCACCTCTACTAGAATGGTTCTCTTTTTGCCTGGCAGTATTTTAAAATTGTTATTGGAGCCTGGTGCTGGAAGTCATCCTTCAGAAACAGTTTTCATTTAGCTTTAATCCTCTTAATTAACTTGTAATCATTTTCTCATGGAAAGGCAGTAGTTGGACTTGGTGCTAATTATCCTCAGTGGCTTTATTATTAAAAATTCTTTACTGTTATGATATATTCAGCCTGATTGTCTGCCTTTTAATGGTTGTTTTAATTGTAGACTAATAGGTGTTCAGCAAAATGTATCCCTTTGTCCATTCCGAATTCTCTAGCCACTGCCAAATCCCCCAAAGAATTAAGAACAAACAAATCCTTATGAACTGCAGGAATTATCAGTCATCATAAGGAGTCCTGACTGCCATTGGAAATTGTGTTCAAGGCAAAAGTAACCCCCCAAAAATCTAAAATAATCTGGTATTCTGTGTAATTTGCACAAGGTGCATTGATGCAATCTCTAATAGAGAGAATTCAGGTGAGATTCGCCTCGCTTAACCCCAAACACCTGCAACAGTTACACACCTAACCTAATTGTCTAGATTCCTTTTATAGTCCATGATCTTTTAGAGGCCATTTCTAGGGTATGATTCATCTGACCTATTTTAGATCTCTACTTTAGGATGAGATGAATCATGCTATAGATATCCCTTGTTCTAAAGTTAGGTGGGATGAAATGTACCATCTATGTCTGTGTTTTAAAAAAAAAAAGGTCATTATATTTAAAAAATGATGAGTTACACTATTAGTAACCAAGGAATGAATGGAGCAGGGAAACTGAATATTTCATTTGCACAAATTTTAAATTATGTGCATTATCAGCATACCCTCTATTACTGCCACCTAACAGGCCAATGGGTAGAGCAGGGCTGAAAAATTCTAGGAGGTAGTGAGGCAAAAGCATACGCTGTTAAATGGCACGTTACTTGTGTCCTGTGGACAAACAGTGGGTTTTAGCCTTTAAATCATCTTATAAATCTGAAATTTCTGTACAAACCTAATTTACTGGAAGAAGAAGTGAAACAAAAAATAGGTGATTCAGAAAATCTTACAGCTTAGTATGGGACTACTGAGTCAGACAAATAGTGACTGAAAGGCAGTCTCAAGTAGATTTAACATTGTTCTGCAATGCCTTTTCTTGGAAACAGCACAAGATTACTACCATATTGCTGTTTTCTGGGATTGTCCTTGAGCTACAACAAATGTGAATTTACACATCAGTCTTCTGCCAGTGATAAAACTCTTACATTCCTATGTGTCCCTTTCTAGAGATATCCTCCCTTTTGAGCTTATTTCCCCTATTCTAGCCTCAAGCATGTTTTGTTGCTCACTGTTACCAATAATCACAAATGGAACTTTTGCAATATTCAGTTTTATGTTGATTATGATCAATTTTAAGAGACTTCAGCATTTTTATATGTATTGTATTGGCACTTGTTTTCCTTGGAAGGCTGAGAGGTATATTGCTTTCCCACCTACCTGAGAGAGGTTGAAAGTAGCGACAGTGCTGTCATCATACAGAAGAATATTAATAGTGTCTAGCGCCCAGGTACTTTCAGCCAAAAGACCAGATTTAAGAGACATCATCACTCTCCAGGCCTCAGGAGTTACTGGAGAAAGAAAGGATAAAAGCAAAACAGTATTAGTGCATACTTGCAGTCTGTTAATGAGTTTTGAAAGAACAAGCTGTGACATTCTGAGGGTGAAAAATACAAATGAAACAGTTACCGAAACATTGCTTGTTTAAAACCCTGGTTTCACCACTTAGCTTCATTCTGTTTTTCTGTAACTGCTGCTTAGACTTAATTCTGGAGAATGTCTTAACAGGGCCATTCTTCCTACTTTGCTGAAGATGAAGTCATCTTACAAACTTTTGAGAAGTTGTCCAAAGCAAACAATCCATAAATACAAGTAGAATACTCTGTCAGGAGTATGGGAATTTCAAGTATGAGAACTTGAATGTGTGAAACGTAACAGGAATTCAAGATAAGTAGATACTTGGGAAAGAATATGGGGAGGAAAAAAAAAAAAAGACAAATAATATGGAATGAATAAATGGGCCACTCAAGGAAGGCAGACACTGTAAGTACACAGAGGAACAGCATTAGCTCTGTTGTGAGCTTCCACGGGACAAGAATGTAGAAATGTTGCACTGGTGATTTAACAAACACTCTGATGGAACTGTCAACACATAACCTTTGGAAGTCTGAGAGAAGCTTCATTTTTAATGCAAATGTGCATTTTTTGACACCCCTGCTCTCCATATTAAAAACTGATTTAATTCCAGGTCAGATTTGCTGGGCTGAGTTTTAGGTATCATCGTCATGATGCATATGTTATTACATTTTTATTTAACATTATCACATAATAGTTATCAACGTTAACTATTTGTCAAAATAGGTTTAAAATAAAAACAAACAAATAAAAAATGAATAAAATAAATAAAAACAGATAAAAAATAAAATAAAAATCAAAGTCCCTTTTTCACAACCTGTTTCGGTATTTGGCTTTTGTTTTGATGCTTACCAATATCTTTTGAGGTAATCTTTCGTCTTGGTTTTAAGACTGGTTGCGATGCTTCTACAGAGCCTGGGGGGAAGGTGATTTCTCGCCTAATCGGTGGTGGTTGGGGTGGAGGTCCTGTGACCTGTGACACCGGAACTGTGGGTATAACCTTTTGCATCTTCATGGAGGGTAGGAAGGGAGACTTGCTTGGAGACATACGGTTTTCCAAAGAGCGCTGGAAGGATGCTGGACTTGGAGCTCTAGAGATGTGATTTGGCATAGAGGGTGGCGTCTGGTAGGATGACTGAGGAGGTCTAGTGATAGGCTGCATGGAGGCTGAGGATGACATATAAGAAGGCTGACGTTGGTTGACATGAGAAGGCCACTGACTCTCGTGGTTTATCCTCTGGTCAGGTACCATCATATCATCAGTGCGATTCATCCCTGGATACGGCGGGGCCTGTGCAGGGCCTCCTGGACCTTGCCTGTTCTGGTAAGGGTAAGGCATATCGTTTCGTGTTGGCCACATGTTCTGCTGAGGACCTTCACTGGAGGATGACGACTGCATGGGGCCACCAATCATCTGGGGAGGTATTCCGTGCTGCTGCATTTGCCCTGGGCCCTGCATCCTCTCCCTGTTATACGGATACGGATACTGTCCCTGCATGGGCCTCCTGTCAGGCCCAGTGTAAGCATTGCTGTACTGGTTATACATCTCCTGTTGCTGGTTGCCGTACTGCATGTTATACATATCCCCTTCATGGCGCTTGGCTGGGGGCCCATACATGCCATCCATGTGTCGCTTGTAGTTCTGGAAAAAAGAAAAAAAAGGGAAGAAGATTTGTCACTTTTGCTCCATACACAATCAAATAGATCGTCTGGAAGCTCATTTAAAAAGCTGAAGGCTCCTCATTCTGGAAGGATCATGCTGCTTCCAGTCAGGCACACACTGCTAGTTAGGCTTGATCGAGGGCTTTCTTTTTAAGCCTCTGTTGTGCTGCGTTTGTAACTTAATATTGACAGGAAACTTATCCTTGGGCTGAATTTTCTTACGCTTGCTCTTGTTTTCCCCCTTTCCCCTTCCTTTCCTATCTGTCAGATAAAATTCCATTGACCATTTAAGACACGCATAGAAAGGCAGCAGTCCTCACCAACTAAGATATTTTCACTCTTTTTTTATGCTTAGTCCTCTAAGAAGACAAATTTTAAAACAAAACCACTCAATGACTTAATCTCTTCAAGGGACAAGCACTGAATGAACTCTTAAAATAACAGGATATGCCACAAGCATGTAAGGTTGAAACACCAGATTATGACAGAGCATAAGCTACACACAATACCTATACTATTAGGAGAAAAATTCTCCTTCATTTGTTACTCTGCATAATTCCTGGAAACACGGTCCTGCTTGGGCAACCAGCCCTCCTTCCCTAATCATCCTAAGCACGTTTAATTTCATGTGAGATTATTTTAAAAGCCGGTCACATCCCAACATTCTACTCGAGTTTATGCAGGTTCTTACACTGCTGATCAGTGATGAATGAAGCAATGTAACTAACAGCTGCCACCCATGGTTTATTCCGTCTTTGTTTCTCACCCTCTCAACTGGGGAATGTTGTGTGAGGTAAGCTGTTACACTGTGGGGGGAGACGAGCTGGTTTTAAATCATACGAGTTTGTTTGGATTTAAGACAGCAGGACAAAAATAAAGATGTTGCAATTTGAGGGGAAAGTGGTAAAGTTTGCAGGGGTCCTGGAATCCTTTGGGAATTTGTTGCACAGTTCAAACCACTCCGAATGCAGCATTTGTATTAAAGGGGCAATTTTTGAATATATGATCTATGGTAAGTTCAAAGTTATGGCTCCCCTGGTATCTATATCTACATATAGATAAAATTCAGTATGTATTCAATATGGGTCAGTTAAAACAGCCCTGGGATTCATAAACTCATCTTCCAACTTTGGTGCACATAAAAATGCAACTGCTGCATTGCTCAAAAGTATTTTTTATTTCTTTTTAACTTGCAGTAGAGCTGTCTGGCTATTTGAGAATAACCTTTTCAGCCTTACATAAGCTACTTGCTGTGGCAAATTCCACGCTTTGGGCCAATTCATACCTTGAGAACTGACTTGGTAGTTGCCACATCTAAGAAGGTGTTTGTTTTACCTGAGTGATTCAGAATGCTTAAAGCAGACACTTGGGAATGAAGCACGTGCCTTTATAAAAGCTGTTCAGTGCTCTTGTCTATGTAGTGGCAACTACAGTGGCAAGTACATCCTGCTTTATGCCTAAAGGTAACCAGTGCGGAGGGCAGTGGTGCACCTGATTCCCCCTCCTGTGTAAAGGTTCAGTGGGTTGACCGAGGCTACACAATGTGCCTCTCTCCACTGGGAAAGTGGAATTGTGAGATCTTGCAACAGACAAAAAGACACCAACACCGGTCACCTGCTGTGTAATAACTCTCAGGCTACAAGCATTCATACAGGAATTGAAAAAAGTGGCTCAAAGTGCTTCATTAGCCCCAGGGGTTCATGCTCCAAGCACCTCCTTCCTAGTCATTCCCTAGCCTTCAGGCTGCAGATAAGGCTTTGAAAGGGCCATTTTTCACATTCTTCTTGAACGCTACAGAGTGAAACTTAGGAAATAGAGTAAGGAAGGGGCAACCTGATTCCCAGCTAAGTGGAAAGGGGGAATCCTCCGGGAGTGGGAGCCCCCTCTGGGAGGGGCCAAGGCCAGGATTCTCGCCCTTCATTCTTCAATGCTTTTTTGCATTCACGCTTGAATGAATGCATTTTGCATTCAAGAGGCATTATACAAAGCACATGAACAGCACTAGGGACAGGACCAAATATATATATACACACACACACAAATTTAAGCTGCCTTCTTGCTTAAATGAACATGTAGTTAATATATAACCTACATACGTTAGCATGGAATATCTCAAACTGTTCTGTTATGCATCTTTGCAATTTCCCCATTAAATCATCTCAGCTGCTAGTATATGCTCATTGAAAAGAACAGCACATTACTTTTTTGATGATGCTATTTTAGAGATGTTTGAACCAAAGAGATAGGTAAGAAATTGAACATTTTAAGCCTTTTTAGTACAATGTAACCTAAAAGCTCTTTTTTCTCTTTCCTAAATTTCTTAGTAAAACTCTACCCCAAGCTGAAAAGGACTATTTGGAACTGTCTGAAAACAAGTTTACATTCTGACATTGTATTATACGGAAATGCTTTCTACTTTGGAAGCTAATTTTGATTACTGTATAACTGGAACTCATAACATGCAAGATGAAACTCTGACCTTGTTGAAGTCAGTGTAGTATTGCTATTGACTTACAAGAAGGGATTTCACCCACAAGGTAGTAATGATGCATCTTACAAAAACCTTAAATTTGTGTATCATTTGCATTTTCGAAGACTTTACACTGAGAGACTGAAATGTACAAAACGTTTAAGTTATTTTTAACACTAATAACACCTCTCATGTATTGGTAACATATTACTTGAGAGAACACACAGGGAATATACCATCTGATATATATTAAAGATAGGTAATGCACATGACCACAACATTCAAAATAATTGCGAGTACTGCATGATTTACTCTGTTCCGGTTTTCTGTTGGGTTCACTTGGCTGCATGACATAATTTGAGGCCCTTCAACCTGCCAGTCAAGCAGCTTTCCTATTTGTTTCTGAAAGTGAGGCAGCATCACTTTACTAGCCTATGAGTTATACTTTCCCAGTCTGCTGGTTATTAACTTGGGACATTCACTTGATACACAAACAAAGCCACAGAACATCTGTTAAAATTTATGCTCTTTCAGTGTTATGAACATATTCTCCTATAGCTGCATATATACTGCTTATCCATATGGGCTGTGATTCTGACCAGAACTACAGTGCTCCTTTGTGCCAAAAGACATACATTCTATAAACAATGTTTTGAGTGTATACAGAACTTTGGGGTGACATTTATTAAACAAATATTATGAATATAACTGTTTCCCCTTTTCCTACCTGCTGCTGTGGATACATTCCAGGTTGATGTCCTCCATATGGTGGCTGTCCTGAGGGAGGTCCTTGTCCTGGATACTGCTGCCCGTACGGTTCATGCCTAAAATGAAGCATTCAAATCAACACTTAGAGCTGATGGAATTTCCAAGCCACCAGGAAAAGGAAATTGCTCTGATGATCTTGCACGTTGAAGATATTTGGAAACACAGTGAAGGTACAGTGTGGTATGGTCCCGAGCCTAGTGCAGTAAGCTCTGCTGGAGCTGGCAGTCAAAGGAAGGAGGTAAAGCAGATAGAAGGAAGGAGAAGCAATGAAGATGCAGCAGAGAGATTTAGGGGTAGCTGTCAGGAATGGAAACAGAGTATGGTCAGCAAAGAGGTAAGACAGGTAGCTACAGTGACGCTGGGAACCAGTTGTAGCAGGACAAGTACTTGATGTATAGCTCAGATGTTGCGAGTCAAGATGCTTGTGTTTAAAGAGTAGATCTCCATGAAGACTATTTCCTGGATTAAAAATGTTATCAACTTAGAGGTATGCAAGTTTGGTATATAATCAATACCTAACTGCTGATTTAAAGTGAAATTCTGTGATTCTAAATTTAGTTGGACCACAGTGACAGAAAGTTAGTATAAATATCATTATATTACAATATGTAACATTTAAACATGTTATCACTGAGTGAAAACAGTACTTTTATGATTTTGCTAAAATTCATTTAATTTTTAATTAAAGCTACATAAATGAAGCATACACACAGGAGGCAGAATTGAGCTGCACTTGGAAACTTACCTGTGGCCCCTTATGACCTCTGAGGGGCACTGCAGTGCAACTGCAGCATTTTTAGCATCTCTGAATGAAATTTAATTTGCTGAAATGAAGTGCTTGGAAAGTATTTAGACTGAAAAATTAACACTGTATTGCAGACCAGTATGTCAGTAATTCCACTCTGTACATTACCAGTAAGAACATAGCTACCATTTGAGTATAATTATGGAAGTAATATAACACAGAGAGTCAGAGAAATAAAGGAAATAAAGAAGACTGGGGAACTTGATGCATTAAAAGATCTCATGGGACATGGCTTTTCCAAAAACACAGAAAATTTACAGTTTTTGTGTGTTGACCAGAGTGAAAGCAATAGCTGCTTAGTATTTCCTAAAATTATCATGTGGATGGAGAGAAAATACCTAATGACAGTTAAAAGAACAATATACCTGATAGGAACTATCTACACTTGTCAAAGATTTTATGTGCTACACGATAAAAATGTGCAAAGGTACACGTACATTATATACATAAGGAAACATTTTCTAAATGTTAGTTTTGTTAGCCACAGAATAACCACAATCCAAATGAAGCTGTGGAAGCTTCAGAATTGGTGTCATTTGATGCTGCACTGGAGAACTTGGGGCTATAATAAATGTTCAGTTCAGTGTTGGCAGGGAGATACATAAGACAGTATGTATACTCCTTTTCTAACGTCTATGATGCTATAGCTACACAAAGCCAACTGATTCTCCCAAGCCTCTGTACCCCCAAGAAGCTGAACCAAAGGTAAAAGCCTAAATAAGAATAGAGAAAGCATAAGCAACACCAAGAGGCCGCATATTCTATGTGCTCCCACAGAGGCTGCTAGCACTCATTAGCTGGTTATTGCAGATATTACAAACAGAGAAATCAGTGTTCACCTTTGCTGGCCAGGGTAACGATTAGGAGAGTACATGCTTGGGTCACTGTTTGAAGGCACCATGTTGCTTTGACCAGGTGGTCCCATACTGCCTTCAGGACCCAGCCCATGATCCGACCTAAAAAATGACAAAGGAAACCTCATTCTGTAAAAAGCACTTATTCTCCAAAATTGCCAAGAAAACAAAACACACCCCTTAAAGAAAACATTTGCTTGACTTATCACCTTCCGCTGGAAACTTTAATCTCACTGACTCCCCAGCAATATGACCTGTTGAACATGACAGTTGTGTTTGCCTACACACCCACTACATCAAACTATGGGTGAAAACTCTACTCCGCTGTTACACTTAAAAGTCCAACACTGCATCACTTTGGCTACCACCAGGAAACAAAAAAGGAAGCTAAAGTACACAATCCAATGAGAATAAAAGTGGGAATATAGCCAGAGCTGCAAAACCTACTGGAATGCTTGATAAAATACAAACAGTCTCAAACCTCTCTGCTTGCTATGTAACAATGCTCATTCATCAGTGATTTCACTGTTTTTTTCTTTATTATTATTTTTTCCAAAGGCTTTCCCAGCATAAACAAAAGAGAACCAAATTTATTCTTGCTTACTTCACTGAAAGGCAAACTTACTAGGGTCCTGATGGACACGCTGAAAGACTAGTGCCTCTACAGCTCAGACAACAGACTCCAGAATTTCCAAAGACAATCCACTAACAGACCACAAACCAAACACAGTTAGGCTGTTTGTTTTGTTTTTCAAAAAAAGCCCACCAACAACTGTTTAGGTGAAAACATGGCAAGAAGACTAGCTCAAGTGCTACTTTACATCATCACAGCCCAGCCCAGCCGCCAGCTGAAGGCAGCTGCCAAACACACCATTTGCTGATCTGCTGCAGCTTGAGTGACTTCTGAAGTGTAACAATTCCTCTTTATTAGTTCCTGTGAACAGCTAGACACTGTCACTACCAATGGTTTAACTCCCAGTGATTTAGCAAGATGCTGTAGGAAATACAGGCCGATATGTTCTCTGCAAGGTGAGATGGGAAAATGAGAAGGGGAGATGATTGTTTTCATTAATGGGCTTTCCTTTCTCCTAAAGATTAACTCACCTCCTGTCATAGCCACTTCCATAAGAGAACTGCTGTCGCTGGCTCATGCTCATGTTGGACATCGCTCCAGATGGACTCTGGTTATACATATCCTGTATTCCACTGTTGGGCATTTGTCCAGGGGTCATGAAAGGCTCATTGCTTCCAGGCACTGAAACAGTAAAGGAAATTAAATATATTATTCTGGGTGTTTGAAGATATCTTTTTATTAAATGATATATTTTAAAATAATGTTCAGATCCCTAACACTGCCAAGGAGAATTAGCTGGTGTCTGACAAGCTCTCCAGGGCCTGATGAAAACACATGAAGCAGCACCACTACCAAGATGATGGTTATAATATTATATAGGAGCTGCAAACAAAGAAAGTAATCTCATCATATCGAGCTGAACTCAACAGGCACCAAGGCAGCTTCTTCCCTGTGGTCTTTATAGCTGAAGATGAACTTGCTCTTACTCTTTTCACCCCAAACAATGCTAAATATGACCGCAAACATGAACCCTACAAACAGATGAAAGCAAGTCTCATAGTTTGAATTATAAAGCTGTAGGGATTAGGTTCTGCTTTTTCTCATAAAGCACTTATATACCTACATATATCAGAACTTGCTTACTGAAGGAATAAGCCCACTTAATCTCAGATGGATATAACAACTAAAATGAATCTAAGACAGAGAGGACCTTCCCCTTACTCTAACCATCTTGTGCTAGTCTCCACAGTCTAGGAGAAAGGATTTAAAGGAAAGGTTTGAAAAATCACATCAGGCTAACTATCTCTTTTAACATATCTCCTCGACTCATCACATATCAGGCAGTTGGGCTCAATCCTTGTATGTCCCTTTCAACCCTTCCATTCCATTCCATTCCATTCCATTCCATTCCATTCCATTCCATTCCATTCCATTCCATTCCGTAAAATTCTTCCCTTGATTTATGGGCCTCTTCTTCCTACGTCTCTCCTTTGCTCTCTTTGTGATTCCACTTCTTAATTTCATCTCCTCCATCTACTTTTCTCTTTGAAGCCATTGTGAGCCCTACTTGTGTTCTTTCCTCCCACTTTCCTATATACAAGGTATGCAAGACTGATTCATTTTAAGCACATTTTATAGAATCCACAAATACACCTGTAGGTTAAGTGCCCAAAAGGATAAGAGTCAGGTTTGACATTAATTTTAATTTTTGCTTTCTAAAAAATGAACAACCTTTGAGCATGTTTATCACTTTTTTTCAAGGGTTGTCTAAGGGAGAAAAAAACTAGCTTTCCTATTCTGAAAAATATGTAAACAGACAGACAACATAAGGAGACTTGCTCAGTTCCACACAGTGAATTTCCAGTTCAGCCCTACTACAACCAGGCCTGTTGCTTCTGAGTTTCATATTCTAACAATGAAGTCCAGGATCTGATTTGCAGAGTAGCTAACCACCTTCAAGAAGCATACTGCATTGCATAAAATCTTACCCTAGGAATTTATGCCATCGTTCCTGAAATGTGTTCCTAGAAACAGTTTCAGGAAACAGTTAAGTTCCTCTAAAATACACAATATGACTCTGAGAGGGGGAAATATGATCAGAGCAGAATGAAACACAATTGCACTGCATCTCTCTTTTTGCTATAAGCATGCCATTTTGCCAGTGTTAGAATCAGCAAAGTGTGCAGCTCATTCTGATGACTAGAATACCCTGATTAAATCGATGTAAGAACACTTAAACTCCCACAAAGAAAATACCTTTTCTCATTCCACCGAAAGGATCTTTATTCGGCTCATATGGCATCCTTCCCATCATATCTGGCATGTTTATTCCCTGCTGGTATGGTGCATTTGGCGTCATGGAGTTTCGCTTCGGGAATGCTGAATCACTTACATCAGAAAAGGGATCGTGCACACTAACTGCGCTGTTTCTAGAAGAGGAGAAAAAAGAGGCATTAACATCACCATAGATTTGTAAGAACTGTGAAAACAGACTGGACTATAATATGCCTAGTCCATGACGCTGTCTTCAGCAGTGCAGCACATACCTGAGGAAGATGCAAACAACTTTCACCATCATTAAAAAATCTACCCATTTTTTTCCCCACGCTTATCTGACTACTTACATTAAAGACCAGTGTTTTTCATCTAATTCAACTGCGCATGTTCCTATTAGTCATGTAGAAGTCTAAACTTTTCTGAAATTTCACTAAGCTGTTGTCCTCACAAGCACAGGTTAATTATATGCTGTGTAAAAATAGTATTACTGTTGATCAGTTTCAAATTTACCAATTGAAAGGTAATGACTGTAAGGTTACCAATTTACCATTCCCTTGCTCTCCTACTAAAGACTAAACAGCTACATTTGATTTACCTCCCAAATACCATTTCCTGTTATATGCAGAGGCACTAACTTTTATGGCTGCAGACAGCTTTATTCTGAAGCCATTACAAATTTGGCTTGGAAAATGGATTTTCACTATTAACTAGCAGATTTATTCTTAATACAAAAGAAAATGTTTTTCACAGTGGAAGAAAACTCAGCCTGAATTACAGATGATTAAGAAATTTCTGGTTATCCTTTCCGAGCTATTGGAGATGAAGAAAAAAGAATCTATGTATGTTAAGTTCTGAATGATTCTGTAAATAGTTCAAAGCTCAGGTTCCTGCTGAAGTCAACGAGAACTTTTTTTTGCTGGACCTCAGTGGGCTAAGGATTCTTTATGAATGGAGAGAAGACTTCAGATCAAGCTGGCCTGAATGGCTTATAGGATAGACAACTGAAAGGGATCTCTCTGTCCATCCAGCTGAATACTCTGCTACCTCACTGTTATTGTAATACTTATTTGAAAATTGGACCTGTATACCCAAGAAGCAAGGCTGTGGTTCTGAGCTGGTGCTGCTGGGTTCCACATTCCTCCCCACTCTTGACATATTCACATTCTCTCCTTTGCACTGGTGCTTGTTTGATCTTTCTCTGATGTTTAGAAAGCTAATGCAGTTCCTACTCCTTCCTCCCTTTCCCAATCTCCTCTCCAAAGAGAGATGATTTTCTGCCACTTCTAAGGCTGGACTGGTTCAACACAGAATCAAATGAGTTCCTGAGCAGATGGGAAAAGGCTTAAACTGTTGCAGAACTACAGCGTAAGAGAAAATGAAGCAAAGCTCTTCTCATACCTGCCACCCTGCATAGGTGTCATCTGTCCATGAGGTGTTGATGCTGGTGTTGGGGGCTTCAAATCGCCTGGCACTTCTGTCATGGAATTACTACCAGTAGACTGTGGAGTCTGTGGACCTTGTAAGGAACCAGAATTAGCTGGGAGATGAAAGAAAAAAGGAAATATTAAAAGGTAGAAGCCAAATTACTGTGGAAATAATAATCATCAGTGAGAGAAACTGGTTCTTTCCCCCATGAGCCTGCTTATACCATGCATCTCAATACTTTATAACTTCCACAGATCCTCTGAGATCAAGATGTGCTGTGCAATAATAGCCATCATCTTTCCTAGAACCATGAATTAAATCTGATGCCTGAAGCAACATGAATAGAAATCATCTAGATGAAGGATCATTTAAAACAGAGGTCAGAGATACAGACTTAATTGTCTATAGTTTACAACAGAGTAAATTAAAGGTTGTTCTTTGGCACAGCTTCTTTATATAATCACTACCACAACACAGACATTCATAAGGCAAATTTCAGCCAGAAGCTTCTCCTACAAATTTAAACTGCTGTATTAATATAAGAACATAATTTCATTTACTACTAGAAGGCAGACATTTCTGAGGTGAAACATGGCAAATGGTTGGTGGCATGCTGCAACTCTGTGTCAGTTTTGAGACAGCATGGCAAAAGATTGTGTTCCAGAAATGCAAAAGACAATCTGGGATAAGCAGAAAGCAACCACTGGAAGTAGAATACGAACAGGAGCTGTGGCACACATTCCTATTAAAATTGTAAAAGTAGCAAAATACAACTTAACAAAATGTAGCTAGGATCACCTCAGAGCATGTGTAACAAGACCAGGTCAGTTCTGCAAAGCCACCTATTTCACCTGCGAAAACTTTTAGGTTGAGGTCTCAGAGAGTAGTAGTGTACCTGCACTACTGTCCTCCTCAACCATGGTGAATACCTATAATCCTGATGTGACAACGAGTGGAGAAATCATGGACTGTTCTATTCCAACAGCAAAAAGAGCATTAAATGAATACATCACATAAGCTAATGGTAAAACACGTTCAGACCAGTCTTTTAAAGTACACACTTGAAATTACTCTTTTTGTATGAATACTGAGCGGATTATCCCCCCCACTCCAAATATTTGATGTGGTATTTTTCTGATTTAGAAGGCAGTAGAAGGGTATCATTAACAGTGTCTAAACCTTGGATCAGACTGGCCTTGTCTGCTTGTTTGGTGCTCGTAGCAGGAATTCGTCCCGAGAAGTTGTAGGGTCAAGTCTATGGATGCAATTTTCAAACAGAAAAAATCACAGACCTAATAGACTTAGAAAGACACGGCTTTGACTTGAGAGGTCTTTTTTTTTCTTTTCTTTTTTCTTTTCTTATGAACTGTCACGTAAGCATTTTATAGTGCCTGACTATCTACGTTCAACAGCCAATTAACAAAACTTTATAAATTACTGTTAGAGGAAAAATTGCAAGAAGCAGTATGGGCTTTTCTTCTGCATGTGAAAGAGAGAGTAGTTTATAATTGACTCAGACTCCTAGAACACTCATCATCTTGACAGGCAGAGCTTGTTTTTAACTGAAGAACACCCTTTTTATGTGTTTCATTTATATCTGTAACACATGTTCCACTATCTGGAAATCAGTCTCAGTAGCAAGTGCATATGTAAAATGCACATTTTGTAGACCATGTTGTTCCTGTCCTCAACTTTCTAAGGCATGTTTGGATTGCGCTCACATAGAAATGACGTTCAAAAAAAGTTCAAGAAAAGCTCTCTGATTGCATTAGTACAGTAACAACAACATTTGCGACAATTCAGGCTACAGTTGACTGAAGGCTTTAGTGCTATAACGAAACAAATCCATGAAATAATAAAGCAGATCTTCATGTTCACATAAAATGAACCCTTTGTATATATGACCCCCTGAGTAACACAGGACCATTCTCTTGTCCTTTTGTATTTCAAGGCCTATTCTGCTTTAAACATAGTTCTAGATTACTTCTAAAAAGCTCGAAGGCATTTCTGAGTTGTCACACACCATCTTGTCATATTAGAGCTATGTAAGCAAGTATCTTAGTTTATCCATACACGTACTGTAAAACATGATATTGCTTCACCCTGCACATTTCTCTTATGAGTGGCTCTTATGCAGCAATTAAGTTCTTCCTTATTCTACCTGAGCAAAAACCGAATTCATATCTAAAGTAAACCGAAATAAAACAAGCAAAATATTCTTTCATTATTTATGGGCTGCTAGAATACATTGTATCTTTATTAGGAATAATGTGGTTTTTAGAAACCTCTTCAAGGAAAGATTTAAAAACAGAAGGATGTCCAACAGAGAACCTGCAAGTTAAATTTCTGTCTGCTGGGTGGTAGTTATAGTTATTGGCCCTGACCCTGACCCCCTGCTAAACAACTGTTTATAAATATCTGAAAAATGGAAGGTAAATACTATTACAAGAAGTGCCAAGTTTCTGGTATTGCTTTGTGAACGTGCTTTGCCCTAGGTCCCTGCTGGGTAAGGCACACTTACCCCAGACTAGGGCCTGCAATGGTTTCAACCTCTGGATCAGGTCATCAGCTAACAAGACGAGCCCAAGAGTGGGTATGACCTACATTCTTTAAGTAATGTAACTCTTTCTTGTAGGATGTGATTTTCAGTTTCTTAAACATTTACCATGCTTCAGACAATCACAAGGAAGTTATCCAGATGGATCTTCCCCTCAAGCTATTTTTTTTGCTTGCTCCTGTAGAAATTTCATGTGCAATACTGGGCATATGAGTGAAATTATTTTTTTTTCACAAGAGGTTCTTAGATGTGTGGTCCTTTCCTCAGAGAGTCTCTTTAGAGATGTTGATTTGTGGCTAGGCAGAACACAATAAAGCAACAGGTGAGATCATGTAAAGGGTGATACATGGCAAAACTTAGAAAACTGGCACCCAGAATGAGCTGATATTCATGATGTAAATTTTTTTGGTGGCTCAGCTCTTCATCTGTAGAACAGGAATCATACTCCTTTTCCTCTCAGACGGATATTGCAAAGGTTGATCGATGCTTTTAAAGCCCTCAAATACAATTAAAATGAGGACCAAAAGAAAAAAAACAAACAAACAAGGAGTAAAGTTATAATTCTCTGTTTGAGGCTGTCTGAAAACTGTGGTACAGTTATTGAAAGGTGAGGGTAACACAAAATACTGAATAACTTCTCATTTGTTGAACATTTGTTTATTTTGTGCACTGAATGACACAGACATTTCACAGAAAAAATATCAGTGTGACCGCATGATTAAGAGTGTATTGAACTGTAGATGCACAAGGAAACATAATTAAGGTTACAAAGACTATATCTCACTTTTGGCATTTCTTAACATTTGAGCACTAGGCTTTGCAACAAAAAGATATGCTTTGACCAGTTTTTGGATATAGTATGTGCACACACTAAATGCAGATTACTTATGTTCCCTCACACATACTAATACATTTCACACACATTGCTATTAGCAATGTTTTCTAGTTTTCAAGGATATGGAAACAACCCTCTTCTTTGTAAGAAAGCGACATATTCCTTTCTTCATGTTTTACCTTAGATTTTACATTTGTTAATCTGTTCTCTGAAGTCCTTATATCTATTCTTGAAGGTATTTTATTATGCTAGCCGTTTCGTTTTGATCGTGGACATCCTGAAACAGAAGCCCTATCTTTTATAGTGCTTTCTAAGCTTCAGTACTAAGCAAAGAATGAATAAGGAAGACAAACACTAATGTTCTTTTAGAATAGGTAATCTCTGTGTACATGACTGCAGCTGACTTGTGGACGTCCAGGAAAAAAACCTACGTATACATAGCTAATGAATTCTTCATCTCACGTCCATGTCTAAGTGATGCTTCTCTCTCAAGTGTCATAGCAGATCTGTAAGAGTATGCTTTTAGGAATTTAAAATCCATCCAAAAGGAAATAAAAGGAGCATTTCTGTTAGTGAGAAGTACAGTCCTACAAACTCTTCCCGCAGTTCACTCAGCGGCAGCACGGAATTGCAGGACTGCCACAGCTTTTTCCTTGCAAAGCCCGAATGGCAGCACAGGCTGCTTTAAGGAAAGACCCTTGATTTACCAGAAAGACGCAGTTAAAAAAATAAATATATAAAAAAGATTTCTCTTGCCAGCAATTTTTTCCCTCCAGGAAAAAAAAAAAAAAGAATTCAACCTCTTGAAACGCCATTAATAGGAGGCCTGACGCGCTCTCTAGGATATCCCTACCTTTTGCCAGAAGCTACAAATGTATACTCTAAAGTAAACAATGGGAAGGTTACTGAAGGTTAAGCACATTCGCATACTTCAGAGCGAGCAGCCAGCCGCCACGCTGGGAAGATAATTCACACAGCACGAGCCCCGTGCCCCAGTTTGGCCGGGCTGGGGGCCGCTGGCTGCGGCTGGGCCCCCCCGGCGGGGCGTGGGGGCACCTCTGCCTGCCCCCACGTCCTCCGACCCCTCGCCCATCCGTCTTCCATGGGGATTCCTCGGCTGGCCTGGTGGCACGCTGCGTGGCATCACCTGCCCGCTAATAACAGCAGGGCGGTCGGCCACCCGCCGCCAAAGAGGGATGGGTTTGGTTCTGGGGCCACTCACTGAAGGGCTGCGTCGCGCCGTGTCCCCCCCGCTGTCCCTCTCCCCAGGGCCTGCTTCTCCGCTGCCAGGGAATCTTTCAGTTCAGGACTTGCCACTGGATTTGTCCATTTGGGTCAAAACTATCAAATGCTCATGATGGGAAGCGCATTTTGTCTTTGTACCCACTTCTGGAAAGTACTGGAGCCCCAGAAGGATGCTTACGAAGGCCTACGGTGCCTTTCTCTCCAAAGGAATGCCTGCACAGCAAAATAACACCCAACAGTTGGCATGGACCTTGGCACAGACACAACAGCCAGGACACAGGGCCAGCAGGGGTCCTCTAATAGCTAGTCTGGCATTAGGCATCTGCTGGTGGTGTCCACCACGGTGGTACTACCTCACCCCGACAGACCCAAAGTGTGATATCAAGGTCTCAGCCTACCACAAGCACGTCTCCAGCTTGCACAGCCTCGGAGCAGTGCAAGACACACTGCAAGACCTTCAGGCCCCCACCTCTGCCTGGCGGTTTTCTGAAAGGACAGAAGAGGCTCCAACAGTACTATAGAGCCAGGACGTTTATTACAATAGGCAGCTAATCCTATCACTACTGCCTTGGCTACAGTGCCAACGCTGGCTACTCTGACTCCCTTTTTCAACTTCATATAATTGCTGACACTACCCTGAATTGCACTGTACACAGCACTAAACTATTCTCTCCTTTACATATCATTTACCTTATTAGAGTTAATGATGTAAAAACCAAAAGTGATGGGAATTCCCAAATACAAGCAAATGGACTAACACACGAACCCACACTGCTGCATCGCAGTCCCCCAGATTTGCCTTGCACATCACAACCTTTTCCCGACCAGGTTCTTCTGCTGGGCTCTGCTTCCTATGGTTTTTGCACTGTTTCTCATGGACAAAGTACAACACCCCCTCTCTGAGACAAATCCCCCTGCTTTTTTATCAAATTACCCAAGCACTAATGCTGCCAACTACTTCTATGCAAATGGTGTCTGCTTCAAAGTGGTTCTGCCTGCACTGAGCTAACTGCACAACAGAGGCTAATGGTTAAAAGGAGGACCTTACGAGGCTGCTGTTCCATGTTGTACCGGGCTCCTGCTCCCTCTGAATGCCAAAGAGTAACAGATTATCTAAAGTACATCCACAACTCTACTTCTTTTGTGCAGTTAAAATGTTAATGTTGGTATAAACCAAAGAAAAAGGAGTGAGAAAAAAAAAGCTGACTATTAAAAAGAACAGGCTTGCACTCTGCAGCATCTATACCTCAGCGGGATTTCATGTACTAAAGCTGATACACACTGGGAAAGCCTTTCTGCGTACAGAAGTGCAGTCCATTCAGTGACACGAGTTCTTTTCTAGCCAACAAAACAAACCTTGAGATCTTTGCTTGCTTCCCCCTCTTCCAGTCTCTATGTCCTGCTGTGTTTTTATCTTAGAAAAATAGTTTCAGTTCTCCTCATAGGCAGCTTCCTTGAATGTTATGATAAATTTAAACTCGGACTTTATCATTTTAATCTGTGGCATCGTGACACAAAAGGACGCTGTAAAAATGGTACGTCTGGTGTTTCTGTTCCTTTGTTTCCAGTCTACGTATTTAAATAAGGATTCTTCATCTCAAAGTTCAACCGATTCACAGGATTTGTCCCCGAACAAACTGCTGAGCGCAGTGTTGGAGGCGGACGGGCAAGGGAGGAGAGAGCAAAGCACAATACCCTTTCATTTTTAGTACTGCTTCTTAGTTTTAGAAAGAGATTAATTTCCTCCTGACACTCCTTAGCAAGTCTAAACAGTTTCACTCCCCTTACCAGCCTTCTTGGGAATGAGAGGCAAATGCAACATCTTATAATTTTTGCAGTGGGGCACACTCTGGACTTGCTATGCTCATTTCAGACTGATAAACATTTGGACTATAGGCTTTACCTCTTGTACTACGTGTTTTTCTTCACATTCTGAAATTACCTTGCAAAGTCATCTAGTTATCTTCTATATTAAATTATCAACACTGAGGTACCTGATAACTGTAGGTATTAATGAGGAAGTGGAACTATTTAAAGTATTACACAAGGAGATGTATCTAGGAGTGTTTAACACTAAACATTGCCCCAAATCCTTAAACCAAATACATCATGCTGAAAAAGATTTAAGCTTTATTTCCTTATCTTCTTCTGTAGTGACAAAGCGCTATCATATGAAATGATCTTGTAAAGGCCAGAACTGTGTTATATGATGATAAAGGCTTTTGCAAATTTTGTGGTATCCACGGTAGGAGTTTTCCAACTGGGGAGATACAGCCAGCAAAATACCTCAAGAGCTTGCTGGGTCCCCCACTCTCCACCTCCCATTTTCAGCCAGTGAACCGAAATAACAGAAATTAAGTCATTAAATACTTTTCCAATATTGCCTTCTAACATACGGAACTGCTATCAACATTCCAGAATTATGTTCTCTTGGCAATAACAGAAGGCGGTCTACCTAGCAGTAAATGTGAAAGCTGGTATTAGCAAAATTATTTTGTTGCTCAGAAAAGTCTAATAACCAGCAAATCACAGGAAAATTTTTCAGAAGTCAACTTAATAGACTAATACTTACAACACCTTTTCCTATATGCTTAAAATGTCACTGCTAAAGAATTTTCCTGTGTTGAATATCAATCATGACTATCAAATCTTGCAAGTCTCAAGTTAAATTAATTTAGAAAGAAACCACACTGTACACGCAAAAAGAATGGCCCAAATCAATCAATTCACGTTCTGATTTTTCAGAGAAGATAAAAATGGTGATGCTAACAACTTATCTGACATGCAGGATTAACAACAACAGAATAGAGAGCGTGCCTCCAGACTACAATGTCTGGCCGTGGGGATACACCATACTCTCAGCTCCCTCCATCTGCCACACATTCAAGGCGAGCCACATCAGAGCAACCATCTGAGATCCACTCATTAGCCCAGCATCTGCCATCCTGCCTCCAACTGAAGTTTTACCGAGCAACAGCCACGCTGAAAATGCAGCTTCAGAGCCACAGCAATGAAGGTGCAGGCAGGAGGGCCTCATCTTTAGATAAATGGAAACTCCTCCTGGGGCTGGCTGCCTCGTGTGTTACAGCACGAGCACGTCCCCGCAGAATGCTATCGTTTTTACTGGAACAGCTTAACTCTTTGAATCTTAGAGATATGATGGTACATGCACCTTGAGCAAAGACTAGATACATAACCGTGGATGGCTCCTCAGAGTTAAATCTGACTCAACTCAGGAGCCGGTTCAAGTTGGAAAACAAGATGCCAACAACATATTTATCCTCGCAGTTTGTCTAATATTAGCAAGACATGCTTCTAAATATAAAAACTGCAACCTAGTGAATATCTTGCGCATTTAAAAATGGTTGTGTAAGAGGCTGCAGTTTTTCCTACTTACCAGGAGATGGCGGCTGAATCTTAGGTTGTTTCTTGGTATCTCCGGTGCTGAAGACTTCTGGAGGGGGCTCCTCCCCTCGCTCGATCTTGCACTCGAAGGCAAACAGGTACTGAATGTATTGTTTTTTCAGGGAGCTGGCTGCACTGCTCGAAGTGCCAACGTTCAATGTTGTTGCCAGCTCACGCCACTTCTTGTTTTTATTAACCTAGCACAAGAAATGGCAGAATCATTGGTTTGCAGCAGACTGGTTTGTTTAAAAGTCAGGAGACAAAAGAAAAAAAAAAAAAAGTACTTAATGTCTTGGTTTACTTTTTTTTTATTTTTATTATTATTTTCCTCTTCTAACTAATGCTCATTACTCCCACACGAAGTAATGCATAGACAGCATTTACAGTTATAAAACCATTAAGGAACCTGCTGATAGCTACATAAAAAGCTTTGCTTGTTGAGAGTCTTCTGCATGGTGCATCTTTTAAATGCCTTGCACTCTTCCAGGGCCTGTGCTCTTCAGTTAGCAATTTATCTCCCAGCAAATGCACGCTCACTCTTGCTCTGACACCCACCCACACCCACCCCATTCTAATTAAAAAGCAGCTTCTAAAAACTAATTTAAAAAGCAATAACAGCGCTATTCTGCAATTTAAGTGTTTGAGCACCGATATGAAAAATATTTTTTCTCTCCAAACTAGCCACCAGCTGTCAGACAGTTTAGCCTGTAATTCCTGGCTCGAGTCCTTTCACTTTAGGGCATCTTGCAGGGACAGATCAATGATCCTTTAGCTAGATGAGAGGCAGAGTGAAGTGAGGCCCCTTCATTAATTAAGGCAGACTTCAAACACGCAGGACTAGCCCGGCAGTACCCTGTATTACACTGCTGACTGCACAGCTCCACTGCGAGCCTTGTTTGCAGTGCAAGGCTGAGAATATCCAAAGAATCTGTTCCTGAGTTCTTCAAACACAGCTGATCTGCAGTAACAGCTCAGTTCATTTGTCATCCTGGATGATGCCACTGGCTCACTCAGCTGTACCAGTCGTAGCAGAGTATTTTGCTGTAACACCTGATGCCCCAAAGTTCATTCAGCCAGTTGTGCAATTGCTAGGTATGATCCTAGGAGGGGAGACAGCACTGAAATAAAGGGGCTATGAACATCTGAGCATCTGGGCTGATGCTGGGGAAGAATCCTGATTCTTGCATGCCACGATACCTTGTACTTGCCCTGAGGCCTTGTACTTGCCCTGAGGCCTGAGATTTTCTGATTCCAGCTTTACTTTTCTAGTTACAATGGTTATCATTAGCCATACTGTTCTCGTGCCTTTATGCCAGCAGAAGAAATGTTTCTTACATTTCTCTCTGTGTTTAATAACATCATAATTGCTGCCAGTCAGCGAAGATATTTTGGGGATAGCATTAATAGTATGCAGGTTGGCATGGCTGTATGAAGTGTTTTTATTTCTCTGGTAGATCCTGCAAGAACTCAGGAGTTAAAGGAGAAGAGATTTTCATAAACTGCCCCTGCTGAGGCTTGAAATCCAGTTACACAGCCCTTTGTGCCTACTGACTTACAGCTAAGTTGTATGTAATGAACACATTGTATAATGCAAACAGGAACATTCATGCCTAAATGCCCACTGTACTGGCATTTAAAAGAAGACTGCCAGCAGCTGGTCTGTTCATGTTGGGACCCCATCAGCTGCACGTATTCAGAGAACATGTACTGCTGCTGCTCAGCTACGTTCCCTGTCACTTTCTGGGCAGAATCAGGAGATGCAGAGCGTAGCAGCTGGAGCAACAACTTTTTAGAAGAACATCACTCGGATGCATTTAAATAAATCTCATCAAGCAAAGCACTTTGCCTCTCAGTAGGCCCGAACAGATAAACACGGTGATCATTCATGTGGGCATACCAGCAAAAACAGAAGCCTTTACTTTCAATGTCAATTCTTATCAGTACTGAAGCACACAAATTTGTAACTCAAGATCCTTCAAAAATCAGGCTAAGTGAACAGCATCTATTCTTTGGCAATGCATAATGTCTATCATTGCAAATTAACACTGAGTGTCTCAAAATAAAATACATTTCCATGTGATAAGCAAACATTAACAATTCTCCAGAACATCCCATGTGTCCCCCTTGCTTTATTTTTGATACCGAGTCAGGCTACGGGAGCAATCTCGCTGTACGAGGCAGAGCAGCTGCATGATACGATTTACCTGTAATAAAGTTTCTGAGCTAAAAGTAATCAAATCTTTATGATGCTGGGGGGCATGAGCTGATCACTAAAAATGTCAGGATACCATCTCTTACCCATATATAGCATTTAACAACTGGCAAGGTGAACTATATTAGGTTTCTCTGCCTTCCTCTAGTAACAGCAATAGCTAGCATTTCTGGACTTGAAGGGCCAATGATCTAATTCAGTAGTCAAGTCCTGTGTTGTGAAGTGTACCATTAAACACAGCAGTAAAAATGGTACTAATTGATGTTGGAAGTTTCTTTCCTGAACTAACCAGATAAATCATTAAGATGTACTCTCTTTCTGATGATCTAATTTGATTTCCGTATTTTTGACTTAATATTTTATAATTAGTGTAAAATTATATATACATATATATACCATTAAATACTACACAGATATTTATCTATACACCTGTCTTTAAAACCTAGTCTTGCAAAGCACTGAACATCCACAGACATTTTTAAATCCACAGAAATTACGGGTCTCAGCATTTCACAGTAGCTTCTAGCATCTAGCCAGACTGATCCTGTAGATGCAAAGGATGTTTACTAAGCATCAGGAAAGGGCAGATAATATCAAATACAAAAGCTAAGTCTGCAAATGCTGACCATTTACTCCTGCTTTCCCTTTTGATGGTGCTAGTCAAAAAACATTTAGTTTTGCTCTGTGGTGGTCAATTATACAGAACCTTACGTAAGTTATTTCCACATATCCTTTTGCCAGAGTTCCAGTTAACTGGTGAGAACACAAACGAAAGTTTCTCTCATCTGTGGCACACCAAATAAGCTCAGCAGGAAGAACAAGGCCAGAGAAATTCGTATATTCTGTATTCTAACATTGCACTTTTTTGTTTTCAGCTCTTCTATTTTCCTTTTCCTTTCTCTCAATTAAGTAAATCACCTTTTCTTTGTAATGATTACGCTTGTAAGGCAAATCTAAATATCCTGAAAGTGCTTTCCAAACACGAGGAGAGCACAGTCTCTGCTTAAGACACAATTGTACTGTGTAGAGACAATTGGAGATGAAAGATTTGGGAAGAAGAACGATTTTCAAGAATCTCTCTGCCACTTTTCTGGAGAAATGAACTGATTTGTCCCAGAGGCAGCATACCTATCTGGGAAGGATGGATTTCAAAATCTCCTTTTTCTTTCAGCTGAATTCCTTTCAGCTCTATCATCTGTTTTTTTACATGTGACTTTGATGCAATGGCCTTTTTCTCTTCTGTTTTCTTAGCAGCACTACTGGATTCCCCTGAACAGGTACCCTGAACAGGCAACAGCTTCATCTGTCTACAGAGCTGGTCAATTTTGATTCAAACAGTAGGCTTTTAGAGCAATTATGCAGCCAAAGATGAGCTCCAGACAAATAGAAAAGCGTTAATATGTTGAAACTCTACTTCAACTCTATTGTCAGGGCTGAGAATGAAGTTGTGTAACTAGCAGGAAATATTCTGGAAAATTATGTATTGCCTCTTCAGAAGGTTGACTTTTAAGCACTTCTCACCTGTGCTAAACCTCCAATCTCTTTGACACAGACGTACAGCCTGAACAGGTCCAAGGGCTTCTTGCCCACAGCTGGCAGACTGGCCACAGGTGTGCCCCTCTCCTCCATGAATGTGAGGTACCGGTCTACCCACATCTTGCGCTCTGGTTCGTTTCCTAGTTCATAGACTTTTGTGATCTTCTCTCCAGTTGTGGTAGAGGAACTTGATTTCTGAATTGCAAAAAGAAAAAAAAAAGTTGGGGGAAGGGTGGGAGGGGGAGGGAAAAGAAAGTAAGAAACTCACAACATTGAAAAAGAGAAGATGTCAAACAAACTAAAGCTATCACACAACAGTCAGGAATGAAGGCTACTAGTTCAGGCACAAACAGTACATTCTGTCCATATACTGAAAATTCAGCTTTTTAATTAAAAGGGCCCAAACTCCCCATTTTCATGTTTCTTTCACTGATCTGAACTTTGGATCCCAGAAGGCAAGTTTCTGATGTTGCCTCATTTCATTTTAATAACAGGTAGTTCTCACATAGTCCTTCACGTCCACTTATCTTAAAGTGCTTTGCAAGCAGTGATTTGGGCAAAATAAAACAAACTTGTCCCACTCAACTCATCTTAATCCTAAAAACGAATGAAATGAACACTCTGCCTTTCTACCCAAAGAGTGGCTAGAAAACCTAAAAGTCTTCCACCAGAACAGGAAATGCAGAAGAATATCCTAAAGCATGAATTATGGCAATCTAGTACACTAGGGATTGTACTTGATTTAGAGTCATAAATGGCAATGCTTTACTGTCTGTTCATACCACTGCTGGTCAACAGAAAGAAGATGAATGCCTACAGTACAAGGAGATTGGTGGCAAAACTCGTTGTGAATTGTGAATTAGCTGCCTGAGCCAGTAATGCTCATGAGTGGCTACTACTCTCCACTCTTGAATGAGGACAGAAGATGGTCACTTCATATGACCTGCCTAGAGAAGAAGAGTGTGTATATGACCTGGGGAAAAGCAGGATTCAGAGCAATCAGAGATGAGCCACAGGAAAACTGAAAGAGGTGGAAAGAGCAGAATACTTTCATATGTGGCAGAAGTGCAGGAGTGAAGCCCTTCTGCTGCTGCTGTTCTGGCTTTACAGCTAACAAAAGCTCATGCTATCCTGATGTCCTTTTCTTCTCAATCTAGAGATGGCAGAAAGCACTGAGGCTGCCACAGGGGCTGGAACACAGATCTTCTCACCATATCTTCTTTTTCCATCTGCGAGCTGGGCTTTGTGCCACACGTGGATGGACCAGGCACTGAGGTGCCTCTGGTCAGACGATGGAGAGGGGCTGTTGGTACTGCAGGAAGACCCTCCTGCTCGCACAGGGTGAAGAGATCTGCTCAGCACTGCGAGATGGAGTGGCTCAGAATTAAACACAAGAGAGAAAGATTGATATGAAGCTTTGGGAAAGGAGCCAAACACATGAAGGGAAACATACGCTTTCTATCTATGTAGCAAAATCCTAATCTTGGTTGTTGATTGCAGTAGACACTTCAAAATCATCTAGTCAATCACTCTTTCCCTTCTTTGCCTTCCCTTACTTTGAACAGGAGACAGTAGTACTCTGAAGTAATCAGTACCTTATTTGTAGTCGAACACTTCTAAACGAGACCCTGGACGTACCTCACGGGTGCTACAGAGCCACCCACTTGTCCTCGTCCCCACACAGCGCTGGTGAGGGCTGGCGCTCCACACCATGAAAGATGTGGTGTGGCAGCATCCAACTGCCAAGGACTCTAAAAGCACTGCCACCATTCATCTTGCACATTAGCCTGGAAAATATGACAGGCTCTGTATCTCTCTCCAGCTGAAACTTGGCAATACTGGAGGGGAGCCAGGAGAAAGGGAACACGAAGCCAGGAGGGGGTGACCCAGCAGTTCCATGAGCCATTGCTGTTCTTTCCAGTGAATGGATATTCCTTTTAATTAAATAAATAGCCTCCTGTAAGGTTTTCTGCCTCCTTTGCAGTAGTCCTTCCTACAGAGAGACACTACTACCTTCTTCACTTAGAAACAAGACACACTCCTGAATCAGATTCAGTTGTGTTACAGATCCTGTGATGCCAGCGTCGAGGCTGAACTCTAAGAGGCTGGCAGGAAAGTTTTCTGACATGAGTCCTGCAGATTTTGATTATGCAATGGAAACACAAACTGACTCTGTAATGGCAAACACTTTACTCAAAGCATCACTTGCCATGTATTTGGGTGTTTCAGTAAATCAGTATAACTCTTTTCAACAAATATACTTTGTCAAGGATTTATTTGGTGGTGGGTGGGAAGTGGGCAGTAGGCAAGTCCTATTGCTACTAATTTGATTTCGTAATGAAAACACGATCACAGACTTGAACAGCAGAATAAACTAATGCTACTCCTCTACCAACTGCAGCAATAACAAAGTTACTCTACTGTTCATCAGCACTAGCATTAATTTTAATCTTACACCTAAGATGCTAGAGAACTCCTATACAAGTCAAGGTGGGAAATTCCAGCTTTTACCCAGCAAATTTTGTATGGCCTTTTATTTTAACATACAAGGCAACAAAGAAGTTTCTATTTCACTTTTATGGTAGTTCACTATTAAGAATGTTCAGGTTTCCCAGTTTTACATTTTATTTTTCTATGCACTAAGATTCTCTCTTTCAAATCAGATTCAGAGCAGAATGGAGACCAGTTAAGAATTTTTCATTCTGGGTTCTTCCACTGTATGTCTCAAATAATGTTGCTTTTCAGCAATGTGGCAGCAGGCTCTAAAATGACAGTATAATCTGAAAACTTTTCACAGCTTACAGAAGGTAAGAAGTGTTTCTTACTGTGTGAGCTTTCAGGTTGTCAGGCTTTGTAAAATGGGTGCAATTTTCTTCTAAAATGAAATGTTAACTTTAGAAGAATGCACTGGAGGGAAAAATGCTATTCCTCAAGAGTAAAGATCTTTTTCTCTTCTCTATTTTTTATAAATGTAAACATATAAAAATGACAGATGTGTGCAAGCTAGTCTACACACAAACAAACTCTGGATCCACATGGGCACATTCAGCTGGAAGACTAAATTTGCCTATAGGTCATTGTTAAGCCCTGGAAAATAGGGGGTTATTACAAGATGATACCATTAACTGATTGTTAGCTCAAGTGAGGGCATAGCAGGCAATGCTGGAAGAACACAGATCATGAACATTTATTTTGTAAAGTTTGTTGATTATTTGGGTGATAAAAGAATGCTGGTGCAATCCGGTAGCATACACCTGCACTGACTTGGTGGTATCCTGTTCTGCCCTCAGTTCCCAGTCATTCTACAGATATGGCTGGCTATGTTTAAATGGGTGATTAAAACCACCCCCAACAAAGAATGTGGATACCAAAGCCAATTCCTCTATTAAATTTCCCTCAGCTCATACTTTATTTTCAATACCTATCCCCTACTGAAGTTGTATAGCTCTAATACAGACCCTTGCATGCTGAGGCTACATAATCCTTGTGTTGGAGTGACCCTGCATAGTGCAGACCCACTTTCAAATTATCTGCTAAAGGATTTGAAGATTCTCAGACTGTCAGGGATGAACGCTACATGTAAAATTAGCAGAGCAGAAATGTCCTTTTACCTATACACCTTAAGAGCCCTCACAACATAACACAAAACAGTTCCTTCTTTACATTTTGTTATGGCTCAGTTCCATTCAGAACTGCTGAAAGAGAGGATCCGCTTGGTAGGATCACAGGGACGTTGTGAGTCCATTCACCTTTGCTTTTATCCTCTGCTGGAATGGAGAAGTTGTAGCCCAAGAAGCAGCTCTGGGATTTAACGAACAAATTTGGCCTGTTTTCAAGTGTAACAAAACGCCTGCAATCAATCTTCCAGTCTATGTCAGGCTGCTGTTGGAAGTCGAAGTTATCCAATACACTGGCCTTCATAGGTAAGAAGAGATCAGCTAATTTACAGCACTCGTTTCTCCATCATTCCAAAGCACTGTATTTATCCCTACCAAGAACCTAGCTGAAGCTAAAGATGTAGCAGCACTTGAAGGGAAGGGCATTCAGAAGAGAAGCTTTTACACTGAAACCACAACATTTCTCCGTTCACTTTTCCCAGCACTGTACTCTGCCATATTTGTGAGGGAAGAAAACTCTGCATATCTTCACAATGGCTCTAGGATACGTTGTGCAGTTTTTACAGTGAACTCAGGAATGCATTGCAGAAGGACTTGATGGGTCAGACAGCCTATGCAATAGCTCTCTTGCTTTCCTCCAGAAAACCTACCTAAAAACGCCACTACAAAGAAAACGAATCCCGTTTTTGGTACTACCCTCTTAGAAACACTGTTAAGAATGAGACTTTGTGGGAACAAATAACACCAGCTGCCTTCTGAGACCCAAAGTTGCTGCCAAATAAACATCAAAACATCAAGGTGGTGCATTTCATGCCACGCTGCCCCTCTGCTCAGGGCATTCACATCTGGCTTTTGGATGGGTAGACCTTTGTTACTCCAATTGGCCTTCCTCTGTTTTTAAGACATATTCTGTAACATATCACTTTGTGAAAACTGAATTGTTATCAAAGAATTGTTGCTATTTTAAGTGAACATCAACATTGGAAAAAAAACACACTTTATATTTCTCAAAAAATATTGCAGTATTTTTCTACAGAGAAACTATTATCATTATTATTTTTAGCAGAAAGAAAATAATAGAACAACATACATTTTCCTATTAAAAAACGCAAAAAGCAAAAATGGCCAAGTAGACATTTGCTTCCCATAGGCCATATAGTCTTATGTCAACATTCTCTTTTCTATATATGTCTATATATGCACATAGATTGCTCTATGTGCATATATATATATATATGACATTTATTTTTTTAGTTCCATGCATATCTCTCAGGTTTTTCTTGTACGAGAATGACTAAACATTATTCACCTAAAAATAGTTTTCTAAGAACATACACACACCAGTTTTATTCTACCCACAATCTGGGTTATTTCTAAATAATTGAAAGAAGCAAATCAGAAACAATTTTGTTTTAGATCATATCCTGAGAACCTAATACATGTATTTCCACATACACAATTCAAAATATAAAATGTTTTGAAAATATACATGGCAGCTTTTTTGTGGTGCGAAGTCTACAATTCAAACTTTCACGTATCTTTTTTTTCCCCCCATTTCCTCCCTTCCCTCCTCCCGGCCCCAAATAACACTAGCAAAGACAAATGCAGCAACCAGAGTGAAGACAGTTGTGTGAAGGAGTTTGGGCCCAGGAACAGAAATGGATTTGTCCTTAACAACACAGTCCGCATGCTTGGAAGCTGATGCATTAACAGGATGTTTTCTTCACAACAACTGCTGTATTACCAGACAGCACACTTGCATGATGCACGCAATTTTACTCTTTCTTATTTCAAAGTACCGTTGGGACAAATTTTGCCCTTGGATAAGCATGCTCGGGCCCCACTGAAGCCAGGCAGTGGAACTTACAGTCATGTGTCCGAGAGCAGAATTTGTACCCAGTGTTATAAAGAAAGAAAACTGTTTAGTGGATAAATAATGAAGAAAAGGAATTTATAAAACAAACAAGCAAGCATTAAAATATAATTAATTACAAAAAAATAAACAAAAACCAAAAAAACCAGAGCCACTTACAGGGCTTGATGGAGTCTTTGGCCAGCCTGGGCTGCTAATGCTATCACTTTCATCTCCATGAAATGAGGAGATGCTAGCAGAGCTTGGGGACATTGGGGAAGGGACTGGCAGGTTGCCTGGGGTTGGGGGCTGAGAAATACCCTGAGAGCTGTAGCTATCCTGTGGTAGAGGAATAAAAAAAAAATAATATGACAAAGGCAGGGCAAACTTTATTAAAAACAAAAAAAAATACATCCAGTTTAACAGACTGACCAATTTTTTATATATAAAATATATATAAACAGAGAGACACATACAGAAAACACACACATATATAAATATATTTATATATATATATAAAGTATTAAAACAACATTCTTAATTAGTATAATTTGGAAAGTTTGCTGGATGCTTGGCTAAAGTCACTAAGCCACCATGCTTATTTCAAGCTCACATGGAATGCTAAGCATGGGTTTCCCCTTATGAAAGAAAGAAAAAAAACACAAGCTGTTCACCTTATTTTATCAAATAAGGCAGGAAAGCAAAATATTAAAGTATGTTGCTGCTGCTGAGGCGGCCAAAACAGGAAGCTATAACTGAAGGCAGAGAAAAATGGCTGCAAGGATTAAAACCAGGCAAGACCCTTCTTCCCCACCCACCTGGCACAGCCGAATCCCCACGCAACTTTTGGCTTGGGATGCTTTGCCCCCGCAAGTTAAAATGCCGTAAGAACTAGTAACTTTCAGATCCACACAATGAAGTGAAAAAAAAAAAAAAGAAATAATAAAAAAAAAAAGAAACAAACAAAGAGATTGCACGTGAATGGAAAGGCATGCAGGAGAGAACAGAAGTGGGTAGGCCAAAACCAGAAGATGGAGACAACACAGCAGACTCCTGCGGGCTGAACCAACACCACGTGCGGAGGTGGTAAATACCTTTGACTTGCTCTCGGGTTGAGGGGCTCCTTCTTCTTTGCCATCTGCTTTGAGAGGAAGGGGTAGTTTGGACTCACCGGGTGTCATCATATCTGCAAGACCCATAGGTGCTAATCGAAAACAGGAGAAACAGTTAAGCATGACTGTGCTTGGCTCGGTAGGAAAAAAACACTTCCTGCTGCCAGCCTGTGGCCACACGTGAAGCAGAGGTTATCCCACCTCCGTCCTCTTATCCTAGCATCCGGAAACCTGCACACCTCTTCAGTGGGAGTGAGGAAATAAAAGGAAAGCGAGGAAATAAAAGAAAAAAGAACAAAGGGAGAATGCAAGCACCACACAACAACGATAAAAAACACTTTACGGAGGAAAATTTGTTTCTCATGGTGCTGCTGGTCTGCAGCTACCCAAAGACATTTTACCAGTACAGTTTACCAGACCAGCAGACTACCTCAGTTACTCCTGCACTTTCCCTTTAGCAATAGACTAACGGAGACGAAAATGACGTAGATTTTACTTTCAATTTTGAATCCGAGAAAAAGGCTGGACTTCCCAATTGCGCTTCTGCATTAAGACTGGCGTCCAGCAGGTAATTGCTGCCCCGACTATCTTCAGGACGAGTTGCTCAGCCTTGTGAGCTTTAACTACAGAATTACAAGCTGCAAACTCTGCTCTGAGAAACAGCAGTCAACTTTCCCCCTCCTGCCAAAATGAGGTGGGACTATAATGAACGCACAAATGTCTTTCCCTGATAATGGCACGCAGTTGCTTCCCAGGGGTGTGAGGAGTTTAAGTTTTTTTTTATATATATATTTGAAGATGCGAGTGCTAAGTATAGTATTATTGCTGCAGAGCTGCTGGGTTCCTGGATTTCTAGAAAGATGGAAGAAGAAACATTCAGATAAATACAGAGAAAATACTGGGCAGAGCAGATGCTAGGAGGTGCCATGACACTGAATCAATGCAAATAACCAAAGAACAACAGCAAGACACCAGGCGATTCTTTTCCTGCAGAAAACCATGTGCACAGCATTTATGAAAGGCTGGATTATCTTCCCTCCCTCTCCCTCTTTTTTTCTCCCCCTCATGTCCTGCTTTCAAAGAAGGATCTGAGATAAGAAAAACATAGGCTAGGATAACCTATAAAGAAAGGAAAAAGGAAAAAATACATATCCCAAGCTCACAAATTTTAAGAATCAGCAAAGCATCGTTGCTTAAAAAAAATAAAAAAGGGGAAAAAAATAAGAATGTGATCATTACCAGACCTAGTGTGCCTCTGCAAAATGACAATGCTGGCTCACACTAGGCAGCAGGCACACTGCGTAGCAAGCCAAAGAGAGGAGGGGGAAAAGAAGCTTTAAAAATGCTTCACAGATTGCCCACTACAAAATGATTATTGCACATATTCATGTATTACTATGTTTTAGAAAATAATTAGTTTTAATTACAGCAGTGAGAGCATGAGCAGGACTCTGGCGAATATGCTGGCAAGCTTTGCAGTGCTAATTTGCTAATATCTTTAGCATCACTGCAGGTTGAGACTATGGGTCTGCCAAAAAAACCTACCCAGCCATGTGCCATGTGAGTTTACAACTGTATGCTCAATATTCAGCTTTGAACTGCTGGTGTTTTTCATGGGCACATTTTCTTGTTTTTTCAAAGCACATTTGTAGCCCAATCAAGCCCTTAAAGTCATCACAACACATAAATCATAATTGAGCTTAAAAAAAAAAATTTACTTGCAATACTTAAGACTTCAAGAATTGAACAAAAAGCCTTTTTCAAGTGATGCAGCTGCAGAGAAAATCTATTGGGATCAGCTAAAAATGCTGTTATTTTTATGTATGTGTGTGAAACCTCAACAAAACAGCCAAGCAATATTATACTGGGAAGCCAGCATCCACTACGCATGTGATTTGTATGCATTTTGCCCTTACACTGTTTGGAGAGTTGGGGCAGCTTGTGACCATTATGGAGTGAAGAATGGCAGCCTAACACATTTTAGTTTTGAATTCTTCAGTTTTAAAAAAAGTTACTTTTCTTTCAGAGATTTTTTTTTTAAATGTACATAGCAAAATGGTCAAATGTATGCCACAGTCTGGTTTCAAACTGGGATGCAAAACTGTTATACAAAATCCATTTTAACACATATCATGCTGTGAAAGTGCTAAAAAGACATCTTAGTTTTAGTTAAAAGCAAGCCAAAAATGACCCTTCTCCTCTCAAGCTATTTTGGAGAGGTCAAACAAAGTAAAGTTAACGACACTTCTTCACCAGCGTTCTGCATGGCTAAATCCTCTGTTGATCTCTCACTGTTATCTAGGTTGGCACATTGTATTTCTATTGTGAAAGAATAGCATAATTCTGCCCATTCCTGGTAGTCCTGTTTCCATCAGAGCTCCTTTATAAAATCTCTTCCAGCGAGGTTTCAATTAACATCTCATGTAAAGGGCAAGGGACTCTGGTCTGCAATGAACCACATATTCTGACTATATTATTCAGGTTTGGGAATGTAAAAACACCAGTTCATTTTGTGTACTGCGTATTTCTTGTTTTGTGGTATTTGCATATATAATTTCGTCTCTATCAGGAGTTGGAGACTATTATGAAGAAATTAATATGGCTTCACAAATCTGTTCCACTTTCTGTTCTAAATTATTTTCTTCATCTACATCACTTTCTATTCTAAAGAGGAGAACTGCAAGGGTTTTACTAGCAAACTGTAAGGTCTCCCTATAGCTTTTACCTAACATGTTTCCACAGCTACTTTTCCATCCACTGTTGAAATGCTGTTTCATAACTTCTTGCAAACGTATTCTCCAGTGATTTGCAAACAGACACTCCTTCACTTTTTAGCAAAGCAGTACAGCAAGAACATTGTTTTGACCCTTTCTGAGCAGTGAAATACTGTTATTGTCACAAAAGTGCTAAATTAAGACATGCTCTCTTTCTACATAGGTACTAATAATTCTGTGTGTGAAGTACAGACCGAAAGATAAAACATTCTAGAGAAGAGGATAACAGGGAAATTTTGACTTAAAAAGTGCTGTAGCATACTGTGAATAGGTCTCAAGTACTAGCCTCTGGCTTATTAGAAGAATTTAAGAGCTAGAATGGTTTCAAAAAGCAAGTATGGGTCAAGGTCCTGAATTAACTATTCCACGCTGAATTTAATGTACTCAAAGGCATATATTGACAAGAGTGAAACTGCAGCAAAGTATTCTTTTTTGCTAAAGGCTGCACTATCAGTCCCAGAAGATGATGAAATACTGTAAGAGCAGCAATACACAAACATTGTTTTTCTCTTTATTGCTAGTGCAATAACAAATCACGCTCTACAAAACAGAATATTACATCCTTTGTAAGACATTTCTCCCTCCCTCCTGCCCCTAGCACTCTCCCTCCAAAAAAAAAAAAACAACAAAAAAAAAGAAACAAAGAAAAAGCAGAGAATTTATGACTCATATGGAGCTGGCAAAAGAATCCCCACTGCTTTTATACCCCAAAAAAACAACACAACAGAGCAGGGACAACAGCAGAACAGCATTGCCTAACATCCTGCCATAACTGACCATTTCCCTGTGGGTAGAAGCACAGCCGAGGATGCTCGGGCTCCTTGTTGTGAAATGGGTGTGCAGGCAGCCAAGGATGTCAGCACCACCCCTCCTTTCTGCCTACCAACCCTCTGGACTGTGGGATGACAAGTGCATGAGTTTTGGGATGTGGGTACGTGTACTGTAAGAGCTGGCTTGGCTTACAGTTACACGGTGACCACCAAATTATGGTCATTGCCTGTATGGGCTACAGGTGATGCGATATTTAACCTGCTACCAACTACTGGTGTCCTCTGAAAACTGTGTTTAAATGTACATTATAGAATAGCTCACATGGAGGTACGTGTCAGGGGAAAAAAAAAGGAAAATAAATGGAGTTCTTCATTCTTCTGAAAAATTAAAACCAACCAAGCCGCAAAACAGAGAAAAACAATTTAGATTTCTAAAAAATGCTTCACATTTATAAATATAATTGCTGTTTCTATCAGGGGTTCAGCCAAATAAACACAAAGTCAAAAATACATTTTATATAAAAATGTAAACGTTGTATCTGTTTTTAAGAGTGTCCTTTTAATTCCTTTACTTTTTTTAGAGCTTCACGTTGTAAGTATTCCAATGTTCAAAATTTACTGGGAATAACAAAACCCAGAAAAATGAAAGGTTTGGGTAGAACAGAGGTATGGCCAGTATGAATGCTCCAAAAGAGGTTTTGGATGCCACTCTGTGCGAGTACAATATTGAAATCTATGAGATACAAACTCCATATTACTTCTTTTTAAAGCTAATTTTCGCAAGAATTACCAAGGTTAGCAGCGTGAACTTGTTATTTCATTGATGTTGGTTTTGTAAGTTTCCTTTTATTATATTTTTATTATATTTTTAAAGCCCAAATTTAAAAAAACGGAGGGGAAAAATATATAAATTATGTATGCGAATGTGAACCCCTGTATAACAAGAGGACAGTGGAGTTTATACCATTTCTCTGTATGGCAGCTAGTTCCATAATTGTGGGAGGATTCTGGCACTTGTTCTTGAAGCTTTTGGTATTGTTATGGATGGGATACTCTATCAGAAGGATCCGTCTGCTTTAATCTCATAATTTCTGTGTTCCTAAACTGTTCTACATCATCTAAAGCTGGTGATGTGTTCTTTGATCCACAGTCACTGCTGAAATACCTGGATGTTAAACTGCACCACGCTATTCCTTTTGATAATGATATTAATTAAATAATAATAATAATAATAAAATAAGGTCAACTGGTAATGAGGAGTTATAAATACTAATAAAAACAGGTGGCAAAAAGTGTTATACTCAGCTGTACTGAAGCTCTACAACCACGTAAATTCCAAACAGCATCTGCAATCTTCCTGTGTTTTACAGAGCAAAACCTAAAATTGACTGCATTTGATTACAACAAATAAACCAAAACCTACCTTCCATCCCCAAAACAGGCAACGTAATTGCACTCTCAAACCCCAGAAAACCAAGAAATGAACTTCTCCGTGTTGCTTACCTTATTTTTTCACTGGCCTGTTACTGAAACAACAGTTGTTCATGCTCAGTGCATGTCAGAAAGGTAACCCTCTCACTTGACTCCACCAGCAGCTACTGAGTTGCTTTTTTTGGCCCTACACACTGACTGAACCCTGTTTTTCCTGGCTGTTGTAGCTTTAAACTAGTGGGAAAAAGAGCCAGATAGCGGCGTTGGTCTTTGTGTCACAGATAATGCTGCTTTCGGCCTGTAAGCAGGCACCATCTGCATGTTCTCCATCTCATCAAATGCAGTGCATGGGCAAGAGCGGAGCCTGCAGTGCTCCCCTGGCTCAAGACAATATCATTTTAAGTCCTGTATTGACACTTGTCTTAAGCTCAGCCCTTCATTTCTTTGACCCAAGCAGAATGACGTGTCAGCATATGGGCAATGGCAGCGTTCCCACTGCATGTGCCCCCAGCAGTGTATCCACGCCTCATTTTCTCTTTTTTCCCCTCTGCACCGCCACGCTCCGTGCTGTTGGAGGCCAGCCGTGTAAAGCAATAGAGTGCAATCTAGATGCGTGTCTGCTCACACACAGAGGAGAGGAGGTGCACTGAACTCCTCCGGTTCATCTCATACTTACTTTCTATTGGGTAATCTTTGAATTAATAAAACTGGAACAAAAGAAAACCTCACAAATGCACTGGCAGAAAAAAAAACCCTGATAAATGTTTAAATTATTAAAAATCCAATATTTCAGAATGCATAACACAATAAAAAGAGTATGACTACCCCATACAAAAGACTGCTAGGATAAATGGCCTTGCATTGAACAGATTTCCACTGTATGAAATAACGAATGGCTGAATTATCTGAACAAAAAAACCTCTGTGAATCTTCCTTTAAACTGGTTATTCCTTAGGAATACATAAATCTTCTTAGGCAAGGCACTCTGCCATCTGTTTGCTGTTGGTTATTTTTGCAGCTCTGGGGGCCAAAGGAAAAGGGGGAAAAATTACTTCTGCTAATAGCAAAACAGAATTTATAGCACAGTTTCAATGCTCAGAAGTAATTTTATTTCAGCAAGCCAGACAAAACACATAACTACACAAACAAAACATAATATTACCTGGGACAGCTCTGGTGGGGGAAAAGCAAGCTATTATCTAATGGTCTTTTCAATAGCTTTTCCCTCTTCATCCAGACAGTACAAGTGTGCTGTCTGGACTAACCAATGGCTTTCAAGCAAGACTGAAAAAAGCCCTTTTGGTCTTTTTTTTTTTTTTTTACTTTTTTTAAGATTAAAAAAAAAAAAAAAAGCTTGCTGATTAACAGCTTCTATTCAGTTTCTTTTGCTAACAAAGATGTAACATCATATTCTCGAAAAAGTAAGACACCCTCAAGTATCTTGGGAGCTCCTAAACACAGCAAAGAAGCCCTCTGGACATACTAGACACTACAATTTCACATGGGCCATTTTCTGCCTAAGAAACAGAGGCATATGAAATTGAGAGGAAGGAAAGGCAGGGAAGGAGGCAAAGGATGAAGGAATGGAACAGGCTACATGGTGCAGAGAGGAAGATACTGAAACACAGGCTCTTGGTAATACGCAACTTAAGCAACAAGGTATCTGTAAAGAAATAAACTAAGTAGAAGCACATACAACTAAGAAATCAAATCACCTTAGCATAGCTCTTCAGCTTTCAAAAATACTTTAAAAAACTAATTTTCAAAAAAGGCTAATGTAATCAGTAAAGCATGCACCGAAACTCCACGACTGGAAGATCCACCTTAGGGTTACTGAAACTCCATCCGAACCCTCCCTCATCAAAGAATTGGTCTTTACTGAAGTATGATCTCAATAGGAGATAATTGTTAGGACGTGAAGCTGAATAAGGACAATGAAGCATATTTGCACAGCAGTATATTCACCTGTCTTCGAAGATGCACACAAATCTGTAAATAATTCTGAATTCACAAGTCACAATATGAAAGATAAATCCAACATCTACGTTAAATATGCTTTGTTTGCAGAAGGAAACTATGATTAAATTTCATATACTGATATTTAAATAAGTAAGTGAAGAAATTCTATAGATGGTTATATGAATTTTGGAAACAGAAAATAAGGCCTATATTTTCAGAACAGAGCAATTATTTTAAGTGCCCAACTTACAGCATCTTCAAGTCAGAGCAGGTGCACATCTCTGTTTTTAAAAAACAGCACCACATTAAATAACTCAAATTGCAATCTTAGGAAGCAAGACACTGAAAAGCAACAGCAGCCTCTTCAGAGATGAGGCTTTTCTCCTTCCCCCTCTTGCAGACACACACACACAAATACACATAATACTTGCTAGTCAACACCTACGTCAAACTGGGTCCGAGTGTTGCTATAACTTTCAAAACATTGTACTCATCTACATGCTGTGCGAAAGGACTTCATGAAAAATGCATGAGTTACTGTACAAAAAAACGCAAATACCTTAGCCTAGTTTCCAATCACTCCAAACTACCCCGGTAGGGGCGAATTGAATGAAGAAGGCTATCCTCTGCCATCAGCTCAGGGCTGGTACCTTTAAACAAGTTTTTGGAGGAAGGCCACTCCTGAAACGCTACCCACCATTACCTGTGGAACTGTTCACCATGTTAGGTGCCATGCTGTATGGAGGAGCCTGCGGGTTCATCAAGCCAGAGCTGTTGTTCATCGGCTGCGTGTAGGGGGAGCTGGATCCCATAATACCGCTTTGATTCATGGCAGGAAAATTGCCTTGCCTACGAGAAGAAAAAGCACACACACACAGTCTCATTACGTACCTCATCGCTGAAGATACTGTGGTTTGTCACAGAATACATCTCCTATTGTTTGCAAATAGCTAAGGAGAAGGCACACAATTAGTTCATTTTACCTACATGGGGAGCTATTAGTCTTGAATTAGTCACTGTGTATCTGAGACAGAATTGGCCTGAACATAAATTTCAAGAAATGTATATGGTGTTTTTATATGTCACAACCTATCAGCACAAAAATACAGCTCATATTATTTACCCTAGACAGCAACGTGATCAGGAGTCAAAATTAGAACCTAGGTTTGGTATATAAAAATTTCAGAGTGAATGAAAGTTTTGACCATTTAACAGAAATCCTTGCCTGCCATGGCTCAAAATGCAATGAAATGACCAGAAGAAAAATGGGTGCCATAGAATCTCTTTCAGATCTCTTTATCTGATGTTATCAAACACACCTTGTTTCCTGTAAACACTGCCAGTCTTAGGGTTCAAGAGAGAAAACCAACTGCATATGAAAAGTTATCTTGAGTGTAACTTCATGACCAGAAGTGGCATTCACAAAAGTCCCAATGAAATCATACAAATGTAAATTCCTGCTTCTCTTCTTCAAAACAGAGTTTTTTCTTAATAACACAACAGATGTTCCTGTTTCCGGTACTGATTTAGGGCCCAAAGTCATAGTCATTTAGCAAATGCCATTAAAATGACCACAGACCTGACTGCAGCACTGAATAAAATACCCATCTTGTCTGTGCTGTTCAGGTTCAACCTTCCAAAAAACTATGTACGTACAATGCACTGTTGAAGGAAGAAACCTTTCAAAACCAAAAAGTTAATCATGTATCGGTATGATGCTATCATAACAGAGCTTTAAGTTTGTCTGAAAAATGGAAGAAATTCTCCACATCTTCACATGTGAAGATTTCAGATGAAATATTTTTGAAGACTAAACCTTAGATACTTTTTAGAACTTCGGTAGCTAAGTACACCTGAAAATGATTTCGCAAACTGTTTAGAGAAACTGAGGTGCAAGAAAGAAAATAATCAAACCCAAGTAAGCAGAGTAATCCAATGCAATGCTTCACTCAACCTCAAAAATAGCCTTTTGCTCTTTTCATTCACAATACAATTACCTACCTTTTCTTGGTACCATTAAAGATGATATAGTTTTATGATACCTATATGAGTATGTAGTTATATGTATATATTTGTATGCATAAATAAAAAGACATGCACAAATATACTTACTTTTATATTCATAGCCTATATAGGAAAATACAAAATTCAGACCTCTTTCTTCAATGTACCCCTGTGAATTTATGGTGTTTTTCAAAGAAGTAAGATTAAAAAGGAAGCAACCCCACCCCCCTTCCCCTTCCATAGCTTTGGTACCTGTCTGCTTTTTTCACCCCCCAAAGAAAACCAGAACAATTTAATGTTATTAAATAATAGGCAGTGAAAGTTGTTGTAGGAAGACACAGTTTTGGTATAAATTCTGCTGTTCATTATTGTACAGTATTCAAACAAAATGGACAATCCCCCCCAAACCAACAACCCTGAATTACTTCAATGGCTTCTCGTCTTCCCCAAACTCAAGGCAGGTTCTTAACACAATTGGTAGAAATGGATTTTTTTTTTCTTTAGGAGGTAGAGAAGGAAGACCATTAAAGCACTATTTGGCCTAATTTTTCTTGGCACATTGTGAATTTCTTCAAAGGAAAAGAGAATGTGTTATCTAAATAAAGCATCTTTTTCCAAGTCAGTTTTGTCCTTTGCTCTCTGAAGACAAACTTTTCTTCACTCTTGCAAAGAGGCAAAGGCTTTCTTTTGATATGAAGGAGACAACTGCCATACAATGTCATTTCCCTGATGAAGCTTGTAATGTGTAGTGGAGGGAAAAGATTTAAAATGCACAGTGGTGCAATGCTCCAAGGGAAAATTACAAAGGGAAAAGAGAAGAGGAGGACCATTTGGCAACAACTTTAAAAGATTTCAGTCATACAAGCAAGCTTTTCTTATGTAAATATTGTATCTTCCTATACCCCTCCCCCTTTTCTAGCTGAAAATTGTTGTATTTCAACCAATGCAGTGAACTGAAAAGTTCTTTCCATGCTGGATAAGTGAGCTCCTTCCCATTACTGGGAAAAGATATAAGCACAGATGAGGAAAGTGTGCAAGTGCATTTTTATGTTTTAAAAAAGAAATAATAGATTTTGAAAGGTTCTTTTATGGAGTGAGGATGGGATTCTGGAAAAGACAGAAGTCTCTCCAGGTATCTGTCTCTCCAGTGTCCTTCATTTGCTTTAAAAATACACAGGAGACTTGTACCTTGCAGGTAAGCTGAAATTGGTCTCGACCTACTAATATTTCAACGCTATTACTTCCTATAGCATGTATATCTTCTAAGCTGTGGGGCTGTTCATTGTCTCAAATTGAGGTACAACCTATTTCATGTTACCCACTATGGACATCAATCTCAATTGTAGCTCATGAAAGCACACTGCTGTACAACAGCTCTAAATCAAGAAGTAGGAAACTATTTCCAGTTTAGACAGAGTGGAAATTAAATAAAAGGAATATACTTGCTTTGGTCAGGACAGCAAGAAAACAACCAAAGTCTAAAAAAAATTGCTTCCGTACCCTGAAAGACCTGAATGGCAGAGCCTAATTCTGAAATTTCATCTGGCAAGGCAATGACTTTCCCTTTCATCCTCCCATGTAATGCCACACTTAGAAGGCAGACGGCTCTCAATCTCTAGAAAGGGCCCCCAGCAAGAGAAAAGACTCAGCACCATCCCTTGCTCAACTTCATTCTTCCCCCATTCCTTATCACAGCACTGACCAGGGCATGCATGAGCTAATTCAGCAACTTCGAAAGGCAACAACCTGTAAAAGTAAATATTAAATTATTCTGAGATCGGGTGCAGTGTGCAGTACAGAGTTCCTCCACATATTATTCTGCTCTATGATGGCCTGGAATGGAAAGTTTCTTTAGGGAGAAATAATCAGGTATTACTTCAGCCTTTAATTCTCACTCCACAGTGGGCCTCCTTTGAGTAAAGACTGCCAACTGTGACAAATTGTGCTGCATCAGTGCTATAATATGAAGTGGAGTCCATTAAGAACTGAGCTGAGATCACCAAACTCATTTTGATTAACCTCCAGGTCACTAAACACTTATAAATATGTTACACAGCAGCTGCTAAACATATTTATATATGCTTAAGGTCACAGCGTCATCTGTTGGTTGTTGGAGTTAAGTCAAAAATCTTATGTTTCCTTCTGTGCTGCTTTTAGTAAAGGAATATCCAACACACTATTTAAGAAGTAGTTATCTCAAAGTATACTACCAGACCCTCTCCTACACCTCTCAATTCCCTCCCCCATTTTTCTGGAAGGCTAAACAAAAATGAAGTCTATTAAAAACTGTTTGCTGTACACGTAGTGACATCTAATGGCAAAAATTCAACTGACTGGCTATGAATTCTATAGCTGAACAAACCCCATTAAATATAGGACTTCACAGTATTTACCACATAAACGCCAATGGTTGGGTTGCTTAGGAATAACACAAGTGATAATTAGGAATAATAGGAAGAAATTAAGAAACAGTTATGTGAGCATAATAAGAAATGTCTTCATGGTGAGATGTGGCTATCCTCCAAGGGAGTGAACTAAACCCCAGTACTTGACCCTTTCGCACACAGAGAACACAACACATTAGAAGATGTAATGGTCAGAGAAATCCTGCATTATGTATGTGCTAGATGACCTGTCAGGTATTTTCCAGCTCTAACTTCTCTAATACTGTGATCCCAGATCACTTATTTTTCCCCATTTAGATGAAAAAGCAGCTGGCTAATACAAATTTAGGATTATGCTATCAGTTTAAACACCATACTTAAGCCTACACATTTCTTCTTTCTGCTCTACTGTTACAAGATGTCCATGTGTTCTGCAAATAGATGAGATTAAAAATGGGAAGGGGGTAGGATCTGCTTGCTACTCTGTTGTGAATTTACTAATTTACAGCACTTGCATAACATCAGAGCCAGTTGATACGCTCGAAGAAAGGGCTGCCACCCTGGGGGACCTAGAGAGGCTGGAGGAATGGGCTGACGGGAACCTTATGAAATTCAACGATGACAGGTACACCTCACAAGGAAGAGCCCCCTGCAGCGATGCTGGCCGGGGCTTGACGGGGGTGAGCAGCTTTGCTGAAAAGGCCCTGGGGGTGCTGGCAGACAGAGAGCTGAGCATGAGCCAGCAGTGTGCCCTGGCAGCAAAGAGGGCCAGCAACATCCTGGGCTGTGTGACCAGGAGCACAGCCAGAGGTGAAGAGAACTGATCTTCTTCCTTTACGCAGCACTCACTAGGCTGCATCTAGAGTATATCACCTCCACAGTAAAGGAGAGAATGATAAACTGGAGTAACTTTCACAGAGGGCCCTTAAGAGTAAACCCTTTTCCCAGTGAAAAGTCTGGCATTGGATCAGGTGGCCTAGAGAAGTCATGCAGACTCTGTCCTTGGAGGTTTTCAAGACCTGAGTGGATAAAGCCCTGAGCTCTCAGGTGAGCCTGCAGTGAGGAAGAGGTTGGACCAGACACTTCCTGAGGTCCCTTCCAGCCTGAATGACCCTGTGGCCCTTCACTGTCATCTTCATTGTGCTGCTGATGGTCTGGTATACTATCAGGTCCAACATAAAAATGGTCAAATTCAAAACATTCCCTTTTAAGAAGGTCGTGTTCTGCTTTTTTGTTTTCCTTCATTTGCAATCTACCCGAAGCTTAATCTGCACTTAATCTATTTTCTCTGCAAAACAAGTAGCACCAGATCTAATTGTGACTTCTGAGCTAATGCAGAAGTCCACGTATTTGTAAAGAGGGGATGACATGCAAGATCTGGTCATCGTTAAAAAGCACAACAAAGAAATTGTAAGAAAGAAAGAAGAGCACTGACAGTACAAAGAAGCACACAAGTGATCGCAGCTGCTGAGCAGTGTCTCTCATAGCGGGATGTCTTTCTTTAACTGGGCCCAAAATCACCAGTAGGTTAGTGTGGTGCCTCCAGCTGCCACACAGAAGTCACTCTGTGGCACTGAGCACATTGTGTTGAACGCTTGTTGGTATCTGATTTAGTGTCTCCTCAGAGTTGCCATCTGATGAAGGATTTTATTGTCATCTTCCTCAGATTTCAACAGGCAACTGACTACAAAATGGAGCCCGGAGGTAGGTCCAGCTTAGCTATGGACCTCCCTTTCTCAGAAGGACAAGAAATGAAAACTCAACTTTCTGTATGGAAACACATCCAAGATACAGACGTGGGGCCTCTCAGCCAGGTCTGTTCAAGGGACGGGAGGGATTCACAGGGGAGCCTCAAAAGCAGGGTGCTGTAAGAGAGGGGCCTTCCCTCAGCTCCACTGCTTGGGCGCGCTGCCAAGGGCCGGCCGCAAGGCCCCAGGCTGGCAGCATGGGACAGAGAGGTGACAAGGCAGGAGTGGTGCTGGAGGTGTGTGGAGCCCACAGTTGTCTCCGTGGTCATGTGGGGTGGGAAGGGAGCGGCTGCGGTCTCTGCGAGGCTGGCGGTGCTCCCGGGGCGGGGAGCGGCTGGTGTGAACTCGCCATCCTTGTCCCAGCCTCCGTGATGGGCCACCAGGGGACACCACCAGGGAGACCTGCAGGAATGAGCTCTGGTCGGGAAGAGCCGCCACCAAGTCACACGTGTCCCGGCAGCCACAAGCTTGCACCTAGGATTATTTGGACGCCTCTGCATTGTGCTGCCTGATGCTTTCCACAGTACTGTGTAAGGCAGCGATTTCCCTCAGCTATCCAGCCTTAGGCACTGGACCTGAAAAATTACCCTCTTACCGTGACCTGGCCACCTGAGCAATCGGCTGCTGAGGGGAAAAAAAAAAAAAAAAAAGAAGAAAGGAAAAAAAAAGGCCCACAAGATCATGGGAGTTTGCCATTCTCGCTCCAGATCTTTAACCTACATTGGTTTTGCAACGAATGCACTGTAGCATCTCCAGGGAGTAATTTGTGTAAACATTTTAAAAGGAACATTTTTTTTTTAATGCTGACACACTGCTAAGGTGGCTACTTGATTACAAACTGTGAAAATGACTGCGTTAGGCTGCGCTCACAAATCACAGTGTACTGACCAAATTGCCCTGTGCTTATCTGTGCCAGGTCTGCAGCACGACAATATTTCCTCTCTCTTTTAAATGTCAAAGTATGATTTGGGGGGTTGTTATTTAAACACACTGACCCGCACAATAACTAGAAGTACTTTATTTAAATCTGCCTTGAGCTGGGACTAGCCTTAAGCGCTTATAATCTGTCATACTTTGACACCAAATGGATTATTATAATGAGAGTAATTCAGGAGTGAGACCTGCAAATGCTTTCTCCCTGGAGAATTGACACGTAAACATGTGCATACAGATACATATGCTCTTTTGTTATGGATTTTCCTTCTTGCTGTATTATGAGCTCCCTTGGAGAAGTGAAACCATTTCTGTCATCGGGGGATAGGGGAGAACTGGAGGAGGGAGAAGAGAGCAAGGGAATATAAAAAGCAATGTTGCTTGCTTTGCTCTGCCTGGAAGTTCATCAGTGAGTCATCACTGTTACCAAAGGCCAACACACACGAAATCTGAATACTGTCTTGAAAAGCTATAAAAAGGCATTAAAGGCAATTCCCATGTAAATAAAACAAACACATTCAAAATACCACATATGAAAGCTAAGTATCTTCCTCTCTCGTTAGCTGCTACTATAAATGTACTAACCTGGATTTCCATTTCCTCCCTTTGTTCAGCAGGGAAGCTCACCACTTGCAATAACAAAGTTTTAGAAAAGCAGCCATGAAAGCTGGTGATGTGACAGGTGTTAGCTCTGCCATGAGGCTTTTGATGAAATCCATTTTTCAGGTTAGAAGGAGAAAGAGAATTTTATACTTATGTGTGTGCATGCGTGAAAAGGGAGGCCAAGGCTCTGAAACGCACATGACACTGACAAAACACCATGAAACAAAAATGAAAAATCATACAGATTTGTACTCTGTGTGTGTGTCTGTCTGCTGACACCTGGTACACAGAATGAACACCAGACTGTTCTGTACAATGACAAGACCTAAAAGGCAATGCTAAAAATGGGGAATAATTTTCTAGCATCATAATTATATGATAGTGCACATCACCTTGTAATCCACTGCATGCAATCTGACCAAGTAAACTGCCTTTTCTTGGTCTGACTGATCTAAAGATTATTGCATAGCATACATTTTTGGAAGAATAGCAGAAATAGCTTTTCTAAATATACTCCTTTTCTTCTGATTATGCAAATATTTTTGCCTTTAGCATCATCATCATTATTTATATTTCACTAAGAAACAGCCAAGGAGGGAAAAAGAACTAAAAAATTAGTTTCTCCTATCAGACTGATTTGATGCTTAGTCCCCTCAGAAAAGCAGCCACAAAACTGTATGTTTGTTTATGTGCTATTATCATCACATTAACCATTTTTGCAGTGAAAACATCTGCCTGACAGGCTACCTTTCTTGACACTTATTTAAAGCCCAATAAAACATAAGAGTGTCACACCGCATCAAATACTGGAAGAGCAACAGAAGAGGCATATGTAATTCATGAATATTGATGCTAATAACAATACAGCTACACAACATTTGTACTGCTGAATGCAAGTTAAAATCAGAATAAATGTCTCTATCCCATTTTACAGATAACGAAAACTGAGGAAGAAATCCAAGATTAGTAAGAGTCTAAAATACAGCCAGAAGAATACGAAAGTAGTTGAATACAATGAGGAAAACAGCACAAGCCCACAGAAACAAATCCTTAACTTCATTTGATCCTACTGATATAAGGGTGTGTGACTGAAAGACATGATGGATATTTAGTGAAATACAGTAGTATTTTTTTTTTATAGAGCTCCTTCTGTGTTAATTAGTCTTTTTGGTCTGAATTTCACAGTGACTGCAGCATTTGGTCGCCAGTCTTCAAACCCCCAGGGATTCCCTGAAATGCCTTTATTAAACAACATTCTTACAATTGCAGCAAGACCTCCACACTTGAGTTTATTTGTATAAGAACAAAGTCCTCTGTAGTCATTGCAGCCTCTGCTAGATAAATGCAATATAATGCTGTGTGACAGAAAACACAGGACTACTGAAAAGCAGGCCAAGTCCAATGGCTTGTAATCCCATCGAAGCTCTGCTCTTAGTGACCCCTGCCTACCTGCCTGACAATGTGGATTTAAACTGCAGCTCTCAAGGCAGCTGCTTGCACCTGTCCCCTTCAGATAGAATGTCTCTGCACTAAAAGGAGATGCATTTCTGAGCCCAAGTGTGTGATGGGTGAAAGAGGGATGCTGTACAGCAAGCAGAAGCATGCAGAAACTTTTTTTATATAAAAAAAAAACAAAAAAAACTAAAAAAAAAAAAAAAAAAAAAAAGGCCTTCTATGCATGATGCAGCCAAGCTGAATCAGAATGGCATGAAGGGTGATTTAGCCCGGTGTGACTTGATATCAAAGTGAGGAATGACTCATATGACTCTCTCACTATGTACCTTCTATTTTTGTGCATGTTTATAAATAGCTTTATTAAGAAGTCGGAAGGCCCTATGAACTCTCTCCCAGAATGATGACTTGAAAGTGGGTAAGAGTCTGTTCCCAGTACACTCATAGCTAGGAGGTCACCAAAGCGTGGTGCTAAAAAGCTACAGGAAGCTAAGGACACACTGTGTATTTCATCGATTCAGGCTCCTCTGGTGTGGCACCACCTCCGAGAGGCTTGACTCCTGTGCTCCCTGCTCTTTCATCTTGGGATGTGATTCTCTTGCTGCCTCTCACCTCATCCTTGCAACGCTCAGTCATATTCTCGTACTGCTTTTGAGCACCACTCAGCTCCACTGAGCTCACTATGCTGGCAACCAGCTGAAAATCTAATAAAATCCTGATCATTTCATGCCAGCTCCTCAATGTATCTTTTCATAGTAAATGTCATCTGGCTGACAGCACGCTGAACACAACTGTGCATGTGCAGCAGCATGGAGAGGAAGTTCTCCAAAGGGATTTCCCAGCAGACACATTTTCACTTACCTATCTTTGCCCAATAGCCTGGAGCTATTACATGTTTATCAATATTATTACTACCACTACTACCATCAGTCTCAGCATTTTGGCACTCCAGACAGTTTCACAACAGCAGTGTGGTGCATATGTCAACATAGTTTCAGCTGGCTCTTTTCTTCATCTTTGGCTCAGAAGATGCCTGAAACCTACTGTGACAACTGCAACAGGTATTTAATGTGTTAGTGAAAATGGTGGTTCTCATAAAAAAAAAAAAAGAAACAAGAAATAAAATAATAATAAAAAAAACACTACCTTACTGCTGTTAACTGTTTAATATGATTCTTACAAAGTTACTTGTATGGCAAATTTGAACAGATGCTCCCCAGCTGAGCTCTATTACTGAAGTGAAGGGCTCTTCCCATTCATATTTCCCAAGGTAGCATTGCTAAAAATTATTTAATGTTCTTTCAATGATCACCATTGTAAAACAGCGTAAAACCTTAAAACCACTGTAAAACCTGAAACCCGCCTACCATTTTTTATGTCTCTCACTGTCTGTTGCAAAAACCCTAGACTGTTCAGTCACAGCCTTGTACTTGCAGAATATATGTGCCAAATCACACATGGCAGTCATGGCATTAGCTTTCTTCATGAGTCCCATTAAACAGATGGCTATTCTCCTGTTTTCTTCTGACTAGTTCTGTGATTTTAACTAGTAGACAAAAAGACAAACAAAGTGAAAATCTGGTTTCCTCACCTGAAGCATTTCTTGCCAACCAAAGAATGAGCATTCAACCTAAAGTTCTCCTGTATTCTTTACTTTTATATAAAAAATAATTAATGAAATACTGCATTCTTAATACCCTGAAGATCATGTTTTGAAGTACAGAATTTCTAAGTAACGTCTGATTCAGAGGCAAAATGTTAATAAACTAGAGCCCTACACTGCTATTTTGTTTCAAAACAGTACTTCTATAGAGGACAACAGCTCTCCTAAATAACCAAATCAAGCCAAAAATAATCCTGACATGATAATAATCAAATTAGAATTGTCTCTGAGACGACTGAAAATTCTCATTCGTGATTCTGAAAATCACCCTTCCTTCCCAACATACTCCCACTTTCACAATTTACAAATTGTTACTTTCCAAAGGAGGGAAGGAGTAGGACTCTTGAGGTCTGTGGTTAATCTCTAATGGCATGAACAGCATACAGCAGTCTACTTGATTGATGAGTAACCAAAATAGAAAAAAACGTCTCCCCAAATCACTGGTTGCCTGCATGAGCTCTGCAGTATGGTGACATTCAGGGCTCCAAAATGATGGATTTACCTTTTAGTGAAACAAAATTCCAGATAAAAACATATTTCTCTCAGTCTCCCACAAAAAATGGCTTTGGTTGGCTCAGCACGTAAAGTTTCTTCCCATCCTTACACAATTTTATCAGCGATTTTGAGCCGATCTACAAAATGCATCTTCATTAAAAAAAAATAATCAGAAAAGAGTTTTTCCAGCTTCCCCTTTGCTATAGTAAATGCATACAAGCTAAGTCATGCTTCACCCCTCCTAATACATTGCAGAAACAATCCAAGTATGGTTCTGCTTCAAAAAGCAAAACATGAGGAAAGGAAGTGCCCTTTCAAAAAAACAAAGAATAAAAACCCCATAGCTTGATCTAAACGACTGTTTCTTGTGAAGACAGAAGAAGCATGGGCCTAGAAATTACAGTTACAGGAATCATTAATATTTGGACTTCAAATCACACACAAAGTTGACACAGAGAGAAAATATCCCACCCCTTGCTGCAGCCACCCCCAGGTGGAGCAAGCGCAGGAGGTGCTCTCAGCTCACAGCAACACCATACAGTCACTTCGGGCAAGAGGCAACAGTGCTTCATCCAATTAAACTATACAGGGACCCTTTTTATTTCATTTTATTTTATTTTGGAAGCCAAAATGCAGTTTCACTGACTGGAATTTATTGCTTGGATATTCAAAGAATACCAGATAGGAAGGGAGGGCTTATTTCAATGAAATCTGTCAGGATCCCTAAAGAGATCTTTGGAGGGGTGGGATGGGGGGCAAACAACCCGACACCTTGAGGCTTGGGAACTGGGAATGGGCTGAATTTGAACAGGAGTGATTCCTTCCCGGTAACTGCATGTGAATGCTAACTAAAAGACTGGGCAGAAAGAGCCTTTCTGCCAGAGGCTTATTTCAAAGACAACAGATAACGCACCCCAGTGCTGGCTCCAATTATGGCTTCCAGTCCTATCTTGGCCTCGTTTACTTTGGGGATTTCACAGTGGGCAGCCTTTCATCTAGAAGAAGCCTGGTTTGAATAAGCAAAGAAACTTGAATGAGTACTTAACCTTCCTGCACTCCAGCGCACTTCCCAGCAGAGAACAGCACCTCCAAGCTTAAGAGGAAAAGGGAAAACAATGGAAAATACATGCTCTCTCCAGGGATTAAAGACATGAAGTTTTATTGTAGCACTTCAAGTCTTCCTGCTACATAACTACAGCTTTTTAAAATCACAATTAGAATTTTAAACTCAAAGTTTCAAGATCAAAAAGGCTAGACTGGAAAATACTGCATAGAAATTGACAGGATCTAGGATGTTAAACACCTGAAAGAGTTCTGTTTTTTATTTATATTATTCTTTTTTAAAAATTTATTTGCAATTTTCGCCTTGATCTTTTTCCTTTTGACATTTTAATGCACCGTGTCCATTACTATATTTCCTCACCAGTACCTTCTAGTCCATCAGCAGTGCTGCATTACCCTGCCGTTGGAGAAAATAATATGGAAAAAGTGCTTTGCTGGCACCAGCGACATGGAGTATGAATTATACATACATAGCAGCAGAGAAACGCTGATGGAAGGTTAGGCTGTGGATGTGTGCGAGCGTGCGTGTGCATATATACACACACAGGCTGTAAAGAAGACATATAGAATACATGTTTTTATCTTATTTACACTAATTTTAACTGTCTCTGTACAACAGAAACCCTCTAATATCATTGCAGCTTTTTGAGATCAGTTTGAGGACTGAATACAAACTTACCTATATTATTTTCAGCTCACCACGATGAGGCTGTAGTATGTACTCTCACTGTCCTGAACAAGTACTGAGAGCCAGTCATGGGCTCCTGGCATGGCTATGGGCTTAATTATCCATTAACTATGGACAAAACAGTATGCCTTTTCATTAGAAAGGAAAAACATCTGATAAACTTAAGATGATAAAACAAATATTTTAAAGATTTCATTTTATAAAGGGATGGATGTAAAACCTATTCATATACAACTGCACACATTCCTCATGGGTAAGACCAAAAGCAACTATGTATTTTTTCCTCAGGTTGTGGGATCTCTGCATGTGGGGTTCTCCCAAAAGTTTCGAGGCTATTGGCCTTGGAGTCCTTTTTATACTGAAGCTGAAGGAGCTTGTCAAAGACCTACACAAAGGGTAAGGAGCCTTAAGATGATGGCAGTGGGCAGGTTGCTGCACTAGATTATTCTACCAATCTCTTTGCTTCCCCCCTCGCCAAGTAAATAAGCAGCAAGAACTAAAATCCATAGGCAATCTGTCCTTCCAGTGTCCTTACACAAAATGCAGAGAGTAATCCTAGAAAGACTGCCACTAGATTGCCACTCTTGTCAAGTGTCCCCCAGGACTTTACTTATGTCTTTACTTCTCTCTTGATACACCTAATACCAAATTCTAGCACAGTATAGAAAGTTTTGGGTTCTGTGACTGAAGGGCAGATTGATCAGCTAGTATGATCCTGCAGCCCTTGTTTTCCCTGAATTTGGGGGAACAACTCACGTCAGAGCCAGCCCCGTGGCTCCAAGAAGCCTTACTTAGTGGTACTAGACTCTAAGGGCTTCAGTGCTCCTGAGGACTTGTCAGGTCAAGCTGCCAGTGAACTAAAAATCTGGAAGTTAAAAAATCTACTTCTCTGCAGCTGGACGGGAACTTCAGAGTTTTTATGTTTTAGAATCACGGGAAGCACACACGTATATGTATCATCTATGATTACTCACCTTTTGTAATGCACTTTGCTCAAATTATGGTGAACCAACTGCTGAGCAGTTTAGACAGAACCACATTTTAAAGTGCCTAAAAATATGTCAAAGCAATGCAACACCATAGATTACTACAGAGACCGAACACCATCTCTCAGGTGGCATAGGGAACAGTGAACAATAATGTTAATATCCATCTTAGAGTTAGCAACCCGATCACCAGGATTTAAAATGGCCAGAGGTTGCAAATAGCTAAGCTGGATCCCAATTCCTCTCTTTAATAAACTACTATGTCTAAATTGTCTTCTCTAAAATCAATGAAATTGAATTCTAAATTCATTCAATCTATATTTAAAAAAATTGCTTTAATTTACAAAATTGGAACATGCAATCCCAAGAAGCATATTAAAATAGAATTCACTGAGTTCAGAAACACTGCATTCAAAGATAGGATTGCTCCTCTTGTAGGCACATCAAAACTCATTTTAAAGTAATTAGTTCAGGTATTGATAACTGTAGTTGCACCAGCAAAAGGCTCACTTACCCATCCAGTTGGATGTGTACTTTACTGCCAGCTAGTACAGAATTAAGTCTTCCTAAGGCCACGCTGCTTACAGTGTTATTAGATGGCTATTTCACAACCATTTCTTTTTCATTTCCATTATACCACAGTCACATCTTCAACTGCTAAGACATACTCCGAATGACACTCCCTGCTGGCAGAGACGTACTGAACATGATGTTGACAAGCATGTAGCTCCAGAAACGTCTATTGACTTCACTTGTCAAACTAACAATCAATTCTCTTAACGTCTGTACTGCGCATTTACTGTTGTAGTAAACATAAAAGCTCACAGTGAACACACAGTTCCCAGAAGTTTCAAGATGGGCATCCACAGACTGAGGAACTCGTAACTGGCTAGAGTTTAGAGAAGATACTGGCTAAATTTGCTGCCCTTCACATCCCCACTAGCAGAGAAAATGCTATCTTGTTTGTTTAAAATGCTTGATTTTACTGAAGGATAACTGCGTTGCAAGTCTGTACACACATAAATACTTATATATCACTATAAATATATCTATCGTTGCACAAACTATAGTGTGCTAAAAGATTTAATGTTTTGAAACCATCTTGTCTTTAGAGGTCTCCACTGAGTTGTGACCTCCAACAACAGAACCAGCCCCTGATGTCCTGGGCAGCGCTAACAGAAGTTAACAAAAGTATTTGCTTGGAGTTCAGTGGATGTATTAGGCCCTCAAAGTACAGTCTGTATCAGTCAACAGGTGTGTTGCAACCAAGACACAAAAAGGAAAACAAAATTTTGCAGTTTCTTCACACTGTCTTCTTGAAAATAAGCAGAAATACAATACAGTGTATTAGAGAGTTATTTTGCGTTGCCTGTTGCAAACTGTTACCCAGACCATGCTTAAACATCCTTGGCAGTGTGAAACTACAGATATTGCTGGTCCAACAAAGAGATCTCTGAAAGACTTCTCTTTCTTTTAGCCTGACGTGAGATCTCATGTGGGAAATGCTGGCCTGGGTGCACAGGAGGCTAGTACATTGTAAAATTTTAGGTTGCAAGAAAGGTGTTCTGTGGCTGAAGGAAGCAATCCAAACTTAACATAGAGCTGATCTCCTGGTGAGGTCAAAGGCTAACTCACATGGTGTAAACCTACCATCTTCCACATCCACTGCTTCTATTTTCATATTTTTATCTTTCCTAAATCAGAGTAGTGGTCTGTGCTGATGATGATGCCTAGGTATAACCAGCTGACACTCAGATCTTGATCATCCAGCCCTTGTTAACTAACATTGATTTTCTGCCCCAGTGGAAGTGATTTCATTCTGATGCATGCCATTTAAATTCATTTTACACAGCTGCTTAATGTGGCTTGGCAAAGCAGAGGCAAACCAGCTTTCTATGTCTAAATGAGACTCCTGAGTTGGTAAAGGACAAATCCTGTGGATTAGCAGCTGAAGATAAATTTCTCTCCCCTATTGATACTTGGCTACTGATTCAACAAGTTGACCTTGAAGGGGATCACCACCAACTTGTACAGAAATACTGCTGTGTAACCATGACTCTGACACAACCATTTCATTTTCCCCTTAATTCCACATAGAGGGGTGTATTTTGTGGTAATGAAAACCCAACAGTTTGTGAACTCCACAGCTGAATCTTATCAACTCAAGACATACAAAGAAAAAGGCTGGATATTATTCAAGCATTTTGGCATATAACAGTAGATGTCTTTTCAATTAGAGAAAATAGCATGGTGCAAGTTTTCTCCCATTTCACTGATTTTTGCCTTTTAAACAGAAGAACCAGAAGACTTCTGTTTTCATTTTTTGTTTTGCTTTTTTACTTTTTCATGTGCACTTACATATATGAATGATGTTATTAATGAAAAGAGAAAAAAAAAAAAACAAACAACAACAACAACAAAAAAAAACAACACAACACAAACAAAAGCAGCTATAGAAAACTGGTGATTAAAACTTGTTAATAACCATGAAGGCAGCAGTAATCTGGGTATTACAGATTTCCTACGGAGGTAATAAATGAAGTAATCTGATGGCAGGGAAGTCCATGAAACATGAATCTCGAGTGAAATTAGACAAGGTTGTGAGCAAGCAACAGGATAGAAATCCGTGCAGATACATTCTCCCTGTGCTTTAACTTATAACATGGTTACAAAATCATAGTTGGAAGAACTTTGCTGAAAAAACAGTAGCTACATTTCAGGGCATGTTTTGGTCCGAATACCTAAGGCTCTTAAAAATCCTTCCAGCTACTGGCTGAAATTTTTCAAAGATGTTCACACTCAATTACAGTGCAATAAAACTTCAAAGAAATTTCAAAACTTCAAAATCCCATTAAGAAATCCTGTCATCACTTCTGCAGTAGATCATGTCAGAAAGGTATCACACTTTGGGGGAGTGGCTCACTGCTGAGACCATAATGACGAAAACATTAACAAGTCAGGAGAATGATGTTTGCACAGCCCTGCTGCGAGGCAAAAACATGGGGTGTCCGCCAGCCCTAGCCTGGCTGGGATAAGCAGGCGACCTAATGTATGGTGGCCTAAAGCAGAACAAAAGAACAGCCTCTTTGGATTTGCTCGGTATCACAAATACAAATCACTGACAAGTACTTTCTTTCCATGTACAAGAGAAGGAGGACTTGCAGGAATTGCCAGAAGCCATTGTGCTTTCTCCCCTTCAGATGACTTGAGATTGAGGGGAAAACAGTGTGCTTGCAGCCTTGTGGCATCTGAGGGGGGTGACAGGTTTTGCTCAATTTGCAGTTTATAAATGGCCCCATATATAGCCAGTATTTGCAATAGGTATTTGATGACTGCATTTCCTCTACAGGTGCTGGATCACTGGAATGAGCATTCTGTGATGAAAAGGCTCCGAAATGGTGTATTTTTGCCCAGGCAAAGCTAGAATCCAAAAGCAGTTCTACAAAACTGACTTGGGAGGAAGGTGTGAGAGATAGGAGTGGCGATGGGTTAATCTAGTTTTTGATCAAACACAACACACTATGCCCGAAGTGTAAGCTGAATCACAACCAAATACCTTGTACTTATTACAAACCAAGTCTTGCTGCAAACACCAACAAATATGTCCTTTTCCTTTCATTATGTGATTATAAAGAAAGCGTCCCTGCAGCTGCAGCGATGGCCCATTTATTCCTTCTTGCCTGACCTATCAGCTTACAGCCTAACCAGCCAGCCAGAAGCAGACTCCTGTAAATCTGACCAGACAGGCCCGTTAAAACACCCACCACAAGCAAGAGACTGCTGGTTCACAAATATCTGCAGAAGCATGGTCTATTTTAAAGGAGCGTGGTTCTGTCTCTCAGAAGAAGAACATGAAGTACACTAAATTTACTGTTATTGTTTTAGAAGTTTGCTGTTGCTTATCGCTAGAAGCCACCTGCCTTCCAAACTCACAAAGCAAGAAAGCAACAGATAGGGGGGACACATTAACTTGCTATTTTTGTTTCTACATTGTGCCTTGGAATCACAGCAACTCTGGCGTCCAGAAACACTGGTCTTGAATAATAAATACCTGTATGTGTGTATGTGCACATGTGTATGCATATGCATAAATGAATGCAAGATGCTCGATATGCACACGCATAAACTCGCCTACCAGAACAGTGCAACCAGCTTTGTGTAATTCTCAAATGTAATGGAACATCTTTTAACAGAAAAAAAAAAAAAAAAAAAAAAAAGATAATAAATACAGCAGGAATTATTTCAGTCCGGGGAAATGTGGAAATTACTTCATCCGAAAATTTCCCAGAAAATATGATTTCACTGTAAGTACTCAGTCATCTTAATAACCATGGACAGAAAAATGCCTTTGCCAAAATCCACGCACAAATGGCAGTGTGCAGTTATGCTGCTCAAAGGGGAGACAAGAAGCCAGACAGTGGCTCCAGCCTCCAAAATCCTGAATTTGCAGGTTCTCTCATACAGATGCATAGGTGGCAGTTATCAACTCCAGATAACTACACATTGATTTTATGCCTCCTTCTGCCTTTCCCCTCCAGCTGCTCCCCTCAGCATGCCTGCCTAGGAACAGGAACATCCCATAGAAGAGAACTGTCACCGTGGCTGCCACTCACACGTGGGCAGTAAGCACAAGACTTGATGGGCAGCTTCATAAGCCTCCTTACTCCCTGGCAAGGGCAAGCTGCCAGGGACGTGCTGGCCCTCTCTCTACCAAAGATCAAATACACATATCCAGCTCATGGGTTTCAAGTTGTACAGGGCTTGTTTTCAGCTCCTAATGTCACCACAGCCCTGTGGGTTTTCCTAAAGCCTACAGTGCCAAGAACCAAAATGGAAGTGGCTCTCATCTTCATCATCACAGCTGCTTTTTGAGAGTGTAACTCAAATATCCAATGGCATGCTTTCCCCTTGCATTTAAAGAAAATATTCTTCCCACTTACCATCTCCTCTCAGAGACAGGGGCACAGACAGAACGTGTATAAATGCGTATGTGTGCACCTCTACAGCATTGTTGCTTCAGAAATGATAAAGAAAAGCACTGCCACTCGTTTCAACTCCTTTCACCTGGTTGCATACCTGCTCTGAGCGGAGTTCGCAGCAGCCTGCATCACTGCAGCAGCCGCCTCCTGTGCCTTACGGTTCACAGATGGCATGGGTGGGCCCATCCCGGGGCCTCCCTGCTGAGACATGCCAGGAGAATTGGGGGTCATACTGCTCATGTTTCCAGGAAATGGTCTGCTCTGCATCCCAGCTGATGGCATCCGTCCCAGGGGCATGGTACTACAAGGCTGGCTTGGCCCCTGTCCATGCATCTGACTGTTGGCATTTATACCCATGCCGGGTCCTGGGCCACTGTAGCTTGTGTTGGGCACGCCAGTGTATGTTGGTGGTCTGGAGTAGTTTCCTAAACAAAATGATAAAAAGAACAGAGAATAACATTAAGCTTTTGAGCAAATATTTCTTTTTAGGACATCAGCAGCCGCAGAAGTGACACATATGAACTGAAGGGAACCACGCAGGACCCAAGTCAGAGCGACTTTGTCACCGTGAGGACAGGCACACAACGAACAAGCTGCCCAAAGATGCTGTTCTGATTCCCCTGAGACCCATCTGGATAAAGTCCTGAGTAACCTGCTCTGATCTTACATCTGACTCCGATTAGAATACAAGGTTGGCCTAGAAAATCTCCTGAGCACCTTTCCAACCTGAATTATCCTATGAACATCATTTCCACGTACCCTTCAACATTTTCTGCCTAATAAACATCATGGGATAACAGCAAATACAGAAAACCGTGGCCTCCAGAGGGTTAACAACACAGCACACAGTACAAAAACGCCTTGTGCAGTCGAGATACACAGCATGTAAGAAGCCCATTACAAAAGCTCAAGAGAGAGACTTACTTTTGTAATTTTATGTCCTCGTTCTTCATCTTCCTGCAATTTCTGCAACAGGCTATTCTCACTGGATCCTTGCTCCTAACCGTTCTGTCCATTTGTGTCGGAGATGCTCCGGACTGACCTATTGCCAGGCCCTCAGGAACATTCCCGCTCCCTCCCACCCTTACCCTGGTGAAAAGCTTGGCTCTGCCAGCAAAGAGCGTCTTAGCTCACAGTGCAGCTCTTCTGGGGAAACTAGTATTACAGGAGTAATCACCAATACTACAAAGATGCTAATATAAAGGGGTGCCTTATGAGGGATGGCATGAAAACCTGGCTGACCCCAGTCTCCATTGTCACAGGAACAAAGTACCCCACTTTCAGCAGCTTAAACTGAGTACGTGATTACCTGAGTACTGACTTTCCTATCATATTGAGAGCTAAAAAAAGAGTAAGTATGGCATTCAGTGTTTTAGAAACAAATCCAAACAGCATGAGAAAAGAAAAAAAAAATGGTAAAGATACGACAGAAAAGTATTTTAAGAGACGGATCGCATTACACTACTTCAGTCATCAGATTTGACTCGTCTTTATTTCCATCTCATCCAGATTAGTGGAAATGTGACCCATTCCCTCCCCGCGGGATGCCTCCGAGCAGAGTTTCCTGACTACCCTTAGATATTCCCACGCTCGTTTGAGGGCGGCAGCCAGTGGACTCTTCCTGAGCGTGGAAATCAGCTACATCTTTCCTCAGGCCTCAGCTACCAGGCAGAGGAGTCAGCGGCATGCAACTCCTGTTTATATTTGAAATAAATATATTCATTCAGCATTTGAATGCGCACATAATTAATTCATACGCTCCTGCTGCTGTGCTTTGGCTAATCCTCCCCTCCTCCCCACCCAGCAACTGACTCACTCTGGTACAAGTTCTCTTCAGCAAAAACATGTGTGACCTACGCTTTCCAAGGAAATGGAACAATGCTTCACTTCAGCTTTAGAAACCAAATTTGTCCATGCATTTTTTTTTTTGCAGAAAGGTCCACGATATGTGGTTTAACAGAGATGAAAGGCTCCAGATTCAGCTGTGCGCTGACTTCAGACCGCCCTGCCTTTTCTTCTCCTCCTCTAGGCTCAGCTGCTGCCAGCTGACCGTTTGCTGTGCAGCGAGCCATCGCTCCTAACCAGAGTTTTGTTTGCTGAGACCTGCCCAAGCCACCCCTCTGATCCAACATATGTGCTTGTATGTGCCCACAAACCAAAGGGCTCGTTAGTTTCTTACTGCTCTGCTTAGTGTTAAACCTGTAACACAGAACTCGGATGCTGCTCTGCTTTCCCAGTTGCTTTCTGCAAGAAAAATACAACGCAGTAAGATGGAGTATATGTACGCTCGAGGATTACATGCACCCAGTTAACACATTTTATGTACGTGCTATTAGAAACACTGCTTCCAAAAGTGAAGCAAATGCACTCCCTGCACTAGCAGACCTGATATCCATAATCACTGGGAGCTACTGTCAGTCCAATTTACATAAAGCCAATTTGTTTTGTCAGTTCAGCTCTACAAAGTACAGTTCAGCAGCACACTTGGAGGAGCAAACACCAGTGCTAAATACTATTGCTGTTTTGATGCTATTTTGAATTGGGACATAAAATCTCTTCTTTCATGTTTTGGCTTCTCCAGCATAAGCACAACAGAGAAAAAAAAGCAGTGGAATCTTCTCCACAAAAATATGTGGCTCGGTTAAAATAGCTCCTAATCATTCCTCTCCAGGGATACGCGTCCAAGAGCACAGGGAAGTGGTATCTTCTCAGTAAGGAAAACAAGTTTCAATGTTTTTTTCCATGTTTTTTTTTCCTAAGCATTTCCTCAATACCTCAAGTACTCGCTATTCTTATACCTTTCCCAGACCACAAAAAAAAAAGGCAAAATAAAAGCCAAACAAAATACAAGAGGAACTGCCAGGAATGAGGAGCGCAATCTTATTTCCATGTTTCTCTAATAGATTAGTAATTTGTTGGCAGTGGCTTTGACAGAAAACAGATGGATGCAGCATTAAACACAATGAATGCAGCAGATGCTAGGCCAGCCCACATCAGCTGGACGTGTCAGGCAGCCAAGTCCAAGAGCCCACACTTTTCAAGTGGGTACAAGCCTGGCAACAGCGGCTGTACAATACCACTGAACAACTCCTCCCCTCCATATCAAAGGGATTTTTGATTCCAGCTCCCCCAACCAGAGCAGAATTGTGCCCACAGACACGGTGTCTCAAATGAATCAGAAAAAAACAACATGGTAACTGGAATCAGGAGGAAAAAAAAGCAGCATAGTGAAGATAAAACATGAAAAAGCCTACTAACAACCTGCCAAAGACAGATGTTCATGCTTACTGCTGAAACTTCAGTCCACTTTGTCCAGGTTTGCTGAACAAAGTGCTCTGATACCTTGCCATTTCTAGGGCAGCCAAAGAGAGGGCAATGTGAGAACTGCCTGCTAGCTTTGCTCTCTGCTTTAGGGACAGAGGTCACATTCATGGTATTAAAAATAGTATCTAAAAGACATTTTAGAATTGTTTATATGTTCACTTAACCACCAAGTTTTCCCCATACAGATACAGACAATTAAAATATATTGTGCTGAATTTCTTGTAAAGTATTTCACCTAGGGGGCTTCAATATGTGTGGCTGGTTTTTAAGTCTTAACTCCACAGCCTGTAGCATGTGTGGGACTGAACTCGGAGGCCCAGACTCTCAAGATAGTTAGGGCAGCTCATCCTTAAGATGCTACCACTTTGAAAACCTAGGCTCTTGAAATCAGGGGGAGCAAGATACCAGAGTGCTTCTGTGAAATGAGTTCAACATTAAAGTTACAGTCCAACATTAAAGGTTACAAAGCACAAATACGCATTCATATTACTTTACCACAAACAAAAGGGCGTTTAACTTACCGTGAAGTTTAGGGGTTTGGGTTCAAATACATTCACTAGTGGTTCTTCTCTTTGTTATACCCAAACAGAACAGTGTTACTGCTGAATTCAGCAGGAAAAGGTAGGGAGATGGGATGCATTTCCGACAGCTTTTACTGATCTGCAGTAAGTTTTTTCTCTGCCCTAGTCTTAAAAGATCCAACTGACTGTAGTATCTGACTGCTCTCCGGAGTGCATTTAAAGGACATTTTGCTGTGACAGCAGTTTGATACTCGGGTCATAGTCCAGAGCTTCATTAGCTCACAAGCTAGATGTTGCCCAAATACAAAACAGAAAGGCTGTTTCTTTCAGCTCCGATTCTCACTTTGCTTCTTTTTATTCTTGGGGACAGAAAACTGCTGGGAGTTTACCAAAAATTAAACTACTGTTCTGTACTCTATCCTCCTGTTTTATATCACAGACATACAGAAGTGTGCAGCCAAAGCCATTTTTTATTTTTGTGGGAAATGCTTTCACAGCATTGGGCTAGGTCCCCAGTCCAGAACTGCTTCCTGGGCAAATATGTTTTACTCTTCTTACAGATATAAATGTCATGTAAACATACAAAGAACAAATAAATCAACTATATGCATCTGATGGATCATTCTGCTCTTGTGAACTGTGGGTTAATTCTTCCAACTCAACCTTACTGGTGTAGTCTTCACTACAACGAGCAATTCCATTGCAGAGAAAGACAGCAGACTTAAGTGTTACTTTCCAGGACTGAACACAGCAAAATACAGTATTTACATGTAGACTATGTTTAAACTCAACATTTAAGCTTAATGTCACAAAATGCTTTGACACATATATAAAAATATAAGTAGTCCTGTCCAACTCAGCTAATGCTTAACAATAATTTGGAGGAAGGTCTATGTGAGCAAAATGAGAAAAGCAAACAAAATCCTTGAGAATGATTGTAGTTTAATAATTTAAGAAGTAGTTTGCAACCCAGGTGATTTTTAATATATTTGTTATTTTGGCAATAAAAAGTAAATGGGGATACAGTATTATAAATTCATCAACACTGGCATATAATTGTGCTTTGTAAGAGGGTATGTTAGAGATGCAATTACAGATTGCTTTCATTAAAAATGAAAAATGCTATTAAAATCTTAAATCCAGGTAAGTACATGACTGAAATATCACCATATTCATCCCAGTATTTTATTAATGGTCACATTAGCCCAGTGAAAACGCAGTATTCTTCTGCTCTATTTGTTACCTGTAGAGCTTAAAGCCTGCAGGGCCCTAATTTTATGATGACCAGTGCATGGGATCACCAGTACTCTTCGAGAGCTGGCAGAAGAACATGCTTTTCATCCATCACACTATTCACCAGACCCCTCTGAAACGGCCTGTTAATGACAATGATGCTCATTTTCTTCCTGCCCCTCAAGTTCACTTTTTAATAGCCGTTTCTTCCTGACCGCGACCCATAAAATCATTACATAGGCACTTTCATCTACAGCGAGAGGAAAAGAACTGCTGAACTCAAGCAAAAAAGAAAGTAGTATTCGGCGTGTTACTTAAATGCATTGATTTAGTACAAAAACCTTTCCACTCAATCAGTGTGGATGGCTAATGTTTTACTGCACTTGACACCCACTATTCCCATGGTTCGGAATCTCAGCAGCAGCCGTACAGCTGGAAGTCAGGATAGCACATCATAAATCCACTGGATTTTTACCAGTTAAGCTAGTTGCTCTCTGTGCAGATAAAAATAAGCACTTGGACAGCATTTTATGGCCACAAAACGCTTTCCAAATAAAAGGAAAGCACCAGTCAACTGGAGTTGGGTAATTAATCTTCACACATGGCTATAAGGCATTGCTAGCCCCATTTTACAGTTAAGGAAAGCAAAGCAGAGAAATGAATCTACTTGCCTAAGTTGAACGATGGAGTAAAAGGCAGAGCCAAAATTAGAAAGTAGGAGAGTTTGGCTTGTAGCCCTGTGCTCAGAAGACTAAAACAAATGCAATCCAGAGATGAAAAAGAAAGGAACATTGCATAGGGCAGCAAGACGCCCTTCAAACAACAGAACTAGTTCTCAGAAACCCTGGAGACTGAAATAGCCATCCTTGCTAGCACGGGCAAGCCACTGGGCCCTTATGGAATTTCCCATTTCTGGTTCCAATACTTTTTGAGGATTTTCAGTAAGAAAGAAATAGTAGGAATTGCTGAAATACGAGAGGTTCTTGATGTACCTTTAAAGAAAATACTTCCCCTTATATATTCTGCAGCTTGACTTGAAGTTCGTTAAACCTCTAAACAGATGCATACTTTATAGAGGTTATCCATTAAAGGCAAAACAACAGACAAGTTCAAGGTTGCATGCATTGAATGTCCAGGGGCAGAAATTGTTTCTTCTGTTTTTGTTTTAGTCCTTCAACAGTTTTGTCAAACAAGCAAAATAAAAGGAACTGTCTCTCTCAGTCTGAAGGGTTAGTTAAAATTCACAAACCGTATGCATTAGAGCTCAATATTATATTCCCACAGTAGCCACTGTATTATTATGCTCGTTAGAAGACTTTAACCCTCGCAGTCGCTGCACTATCTCAGATTGGCCTTGGGATTCCATCTAAGAAAAGAAGTCCTATTTTGGGATTGGCGTTCGGACCCTTATTCCATGTGTGGTCAATTAGACATCGCAGACATGACATGCTAGGCCTCCTAAACAATGGCCCTGGCAATGCAACAGATTCATCACTTCCTTGATCAGTTTATCGTAACTATTTTTATACAAAGGTGCTAATAACAGAAACAGCTTCTTCCACAAGGTGTAGCACCATCTCTGAATGTTCTGAATGACTTTTTTAATGTTTTTTTTTTTTTTTTTGTTGTTTGTTTGTTTGTTTTGTTTGTTTGTTTGTTTGTTTGTTTGTTTTAAAGGACAGGGCATGGGGGTGTTGGGTGTATGTGGATTTTATTTATTTATTTATATTTTTAATAAGTCACATACCTACCTGTCTTCTTATATACATGATACATCTCTCATTATTTTTTTTACAAGCACATACATGTATATGAAATTATGATACATATTAACAGCAAGGATTTTACCTTGTGGTCCATACTGGCTCATCTGAGGCCCATAAGTACCACTTGAATTACTCTGCTGAAAGCTACCAATTCCAGGATGCACTTGTCCTCCAGGTGAGGGGTGTGGTGACATGGAAGGTCCAGTTTGTTGAGGTCCATACTGTGACATTTGGGGGTTCCTCTGTATGCCTGCCATAAAACCTAAATGGAAAAAAGCACCAAAGTAAAATTTAATATTAAAGTGACTGTTCTTTATTTAAGAAATCCTTGACATTCCAGAGACAAACAAAAACCAAACAAAACTCCTTAGTTATTTTCAGACCAAAGATATCCAGAAAACCAGTAGTGTTCATACAACAGAAATAAATGCACCTCAAAATCAGCAAAGCTCTCTTAGTAACCACAACTTGTATACAAGCTTCACAAGCTTTTAGTTGTAAAAGAAAGATAGGGGAGTCCTGCTTAGTTACAAATGGCTGCTGATTTTAAAACTAGAATGACCTCTAGAAGAAAACAAAAAAGGCAAATGTCTGCATTAATAAATAGTAGTGAATTTGTCTGATGACTGTTGATAGTAATATCATAGCTTCCAAAAATATAGTTTGCTACTAAAATGCATACCTTGAGCCTACAAAAGTCCACTGTATTTTTTTCTATTGCCCACACATTCTCAGAAGCTAAAATTTCCCTTTATGTGAAAACCAGCCAAACCAGCCAGAAAAAAGGTCATTTTGACATGTATTTGTGCCCTAGGACCTTCCTCCAGTCTGTCACCAGCATGTCTGTACTGCATTCTCTCTTCTTTCTCCTTTCATAAATGTATTAATGAATCCCAATTTAATTTAAGGTTCAAAAGCTGCAGCAAAGACCTAGTAAAATGCTATAAAATCTGGAAACTTCATATAAAGGAACAGAACCAACCCTATTAAATGAGAGGCAGAAGAAGGTTTTTCTGTTTATTCTTTTTAGTTTTCGTAAAATGGGAGAAATCCTGCAATCCTGCCCATGAACCATCTATGAAGGGATGTTGGTTTTGTAGTATTTCACCCTGTTAAGTTTTAGTGTTGCTTTCAATGTTGAAGAGGACGTACTGAGGAGACAGTAAGTTATTTTCCTGTTTCTTGAGGAAATCCACTTTCTTTCCTGTTCTGTTCGCATATTAAATTTCATCTTCGTATTTCTGTGGGGCAAAACAGGGGTATGCAGAGGCACGGCATTTGCTCTGCTGCACCCGGCTCCACGCAAGGCCTCCTGATGGCTCGCCCTTGCCCAGGGGAGCATGAGGTACCACACGTTGCTGGGAGGTAAGAAAACGTGCACGAGCAAATCTGCGTTTGGCCTGCCTTGAAGCTTGTCCAGGCACCCCTGCTTTGCCACAGCAGAGGGATGAAACAGTGTTTGTGGATGCCTGTTTCCTCTTCCCTCCAGTGCTTTAAGTGGAGCGTGTGTGCGGAGGGATGAAGCTGAAAGCCGAGGGAGACACCCGGCCTGTCAGCACTGGTTGGGCCTCTCCTCCCATCGGGTAACAACAAAACCCCTGACAGTCAGCGGACAACTGGAGGCTGCTGATAGGAATGGTTAGAAAAAGCAGAATAAAAAATCTTATTTTTTGAACTACTTGCATTAGTGTGATCAAACTAGCAGCTGAAAACACAAAGGTACTACAGCTGCTGTGACTGGCGAGCTGCCTCCGCCACCCATGGGCCTGCAGGCAGCTCAAAGACCTCCCTTGAGGAGAAGACCACAGCTCTGGTGAGCACGTCCCAAAGGGGAAGGGTTAAGTTTCTTGTCCTAGCACTGCTGCCACTGATGTGACACCAGGTGAAAGACCTGCCTTGCTTTCTCCATGTTGCTAGCCTGTTTGCAAGCCAGTGACAAAGCGCTTTACACAACAGGACAGGATCTTGAGGTTGTACAAATGAAAAAAGTGGTGTGTACTTCACCAGGAATTAGGAGCTGAGTTTAAACAAAATATATAGTATATAGTTTTTGAGCCCTCCACAACCTTTTCTTCCATTAACATGTTTCTCCAGCCACCAAAACTCCATCAGAGACAGTAAGCTCAATGCCACAAGTTGTAAGGAAAGAAATGAGCACGAGGATGGCCTTGCTACAACTGGTACACACTTCTTTTGTACTATGAACAATTCAACTCATAACACGCTTAAACTCTAACAACCGTAACTTTGGGTAGAATATACACAGTTTTCCTGACCTCAGGAAACTGTGAAGTCAGAGCTCGGCACCTGCTCTGGAGGAAGCCCAGCTGTGCTCACTGGGAGAGGGCAAGCCAAGTAACTGAAGGAGAAATGGAGGCTTGGAAACTAGTAAATATTGGCATTCACACTTCTCTACACTTCTGTAAAGAAAAACTCATATCAACTTCTCCATTTAGCTTGATTTTGAAACAGACCCCTCTTTTCTCTAAAATAGTTCTACTTTCACACAAATCTTATTATAAAGCCTATGTCTGCTTCTGACAGTACTGTAACTAATTTAAAAACCTAATACAATCGTATGTCTGTAGGAAATAAATGCTCACATTCCAGACACACACACACCATATATATATTACACTCACGGGATCCATTTAAATGAAAAATTTTGTACTGGTCACACTAAGTTTTTTATTATAAAGATAGTAAACTCAGTCCTGTATCTAGTAAGAAGTGAGTGTTTTCTGTTCACCATGGGCCTTTTAATCTATGAGAGAGAACTCTGCAAGCATTGTGTTAGTGATAGAAGGTTTTCAGCCCAGTTATCACAAGCCATACTTTTCTTAACACTGCAAGGATGGATGACACATTGACAAGCTATAGCTTGCATGGGTTGTAATGATTTCCAGGTGATGCTGAGGAACTGCTAGTCTTTGAGTCTAGTGGAGAACATGGACATCAGTTTTAGCCAGCTCTGCTGTTGTCAGAACAGCTCCTGAAGGGACTGGAGTAATAAATGGAATAAATGTTTCCACCCCAATGACCTCTTCTTCAGGAAAATTCTTCTCATCTGTTTCCGATGCTGTGGAGTGCACTGCCAGGCTATGTGTACAGTCATAAATAAAACACATCAGGTGCACTCCCTGGCCTAGAGAGCGGTGTGGGACACTTGTGTCCATTTGGCTAAACCCCTCCACTCAGTCCTGGCAGTACTGTCCATGTGCCTCTTGTACGCAGTCCTTGTTCTGCTTCATCTCTGCCCTGGGCTGTGGCTCAGGAAGCACACACAGGCATGGGCCAAAAGCATGCCATGCCAGTAATTACACAGCAGAGATAACTGTGTGATACTACCCAGGCCCATGCTCTGACTACAGTTTATACAGATGCTGCAGCAGAGGTGGAGCAGGTAAGCTCTGGGGCTTGGATTAAAACAAACAGAACAGGCTCCTTAACTGCATTTGACATGAAGCACCAGTGTCATCATCCCAGAGGGTGTGAGACTGTGCTCAAATGAGGTTGGCTTTGCCATCTTCTCTTGAGCATGGACAGGTGGAGAATTAACAAAAAAGGAAGCCTGAAATGCAGGAAGAATATCTGTGCCATATTACTGTCTGTACGTTATGTTGAAACATGGCCTTAAAATAGGATCTGCTCCAACCTCTTCCCAGAGAGCAGAGGAGTTATTTCAGTTACAGATATGACACGGAGAAGAAGGTAGACCAGGTCCATAATGTGATCTGAATTCCCTTAGAACAGAGATGACTCTATCCTCATCTATCTCAGTGAGGGCACAGTAAATCTTCAGAGATCAGTGCATGTGTCTGAAGCGCTTCAAGTACGTGCAGAAAGCTCAGATGTCTGAGAGAGAAAAAGGGTTCCTGGTCAAGACGTTAACATGCTTGCATCAGAAAGAGAAAACAACATCAATTCTAGAAATCTGATCAGAAATGAAAGGGAGCAGCTGGCATACATTCATTTTTCTTTATTTACACACATTTTCCCTAGTGTTCAACTTCATTTTATAACCGATACAAACAGAAATAAATTTTCTTTCCAGAAAATTAGATCTAAGATAAAGTTTACTTTTGTAAAGAAAGGAAGTAGGATTACATTAGAAATGCACTGGAGTAAAGGCGGTGGAATGATTAAACAGCCAGACTGCATCTGACATGTCAACCTCTATGACAACAGGGTGTTTTTTTCTTGTCATTGTTTTTTAAAGAAATTGATAGGAAACAGCCAGGAGTTAGGGCTTTAAAAATTGCAACAGCAACATGCTCATCAGTGAGCAAACCTACTCCCTTCCCCTAATGTTAGTGATAAAAGAGGTACAGATGATGCTTTGCTTGCCATCACAACAAGAGATTACTTACCAAGAAAACACTTGAGTGGAATTCAGCAAACTAAGCTATTTCAGGAGTAGCTGAATATATTGAGCCTTCCAGAAGTACTCTCATATTCTAGCTATTTTTATACTATATTCATACACCTAAAGAAAGATCTTTTTATTAGAACCCAATTGAAGTTGTAAAGCCATCTTTGCTTATTTTTTTCTCAGTTACAAATGAAACAGTAGCATTCTATTAACAATTAGCTCACTATTATTAATGATAATGCGTTTGTAAGTTCTGATAGAACATACATACAATGTTTCAAAACAGTCACATAGCAGCATATTTATCTTCTTCCTTTTTGGCAAAACGCAGAGATATAATACACAATAGATAAAGCTTATGATATTTGTGAGCGAAGTGTTTCTTCTCCTTTGAGGAGGAAAAAGACAAAAATGAACTTCCCAATGTCCTATGTATTACTAAACACCTTTTAGCACACATCATATAGCTAATATCATATACGGTGCCTTTGTAAAACATCTGAAATCTTTTTCCCTTATGCACAGATATACATAAAAGAGATTAAAAACAGTGAGTTACTAGACTTTCAAGAAATTATGCACTAAGGCTCTCTTAATTACATTTGTACAATGACCAATACAAAATCATCTGCTGAATACAATCTCTTTAGCATTAACCATGAAAAAACTCTATAGAATGTGCTGGGTGTTGATGTAAAGTCTGAAATGGATTCTTCTGATCTTTTAAAGTCTTGGCTTGAATATGAAAAAGCCCTTCCAGGAAAGCAAGAGCTAAAATGCAAAGGAAGCAACTGCAAAGTAACAAGTTATTGTACATCTGCTGATAGACAGTAACTCTCTACTGGCACACACTTAACCCACAGTCAATGAGAGGTCTTTTGATTTAGCCAGGAGTAGTTCATTGATTTTCATGAATGACTTAAAACTGAAAACACACACAACACTTATTCATTTTAAGCTCAGAAAAACTTTGGAGTTTACAGCAACAGCAGATCATCATTAAATTACAAATCTGATAAATAAAAAATGAGGTAAGATACAACTTGCCATGGTACTTTGCAAAAAAGGTACTTACATGAGAAAAAAAAATACTTCAGGCTATTGCTTATTGCTCTTTTTAGCAAGGTATGGCTAGTGGAAGAGCATGGGACCAAAACAACCCAGGAACAATTCTGAGCTGGGCAAAGGAAAGTTCCTCTTTTCTGAGGGCAGATGCTAAGGAAGGGGCTAGGCCCACTTACTGCTCTGGAAATCATGGAGTGAGGAAAGCAGAAACATGTTGGATACATTTTCTAAACATCAAATAATTACAGAAAAATAACATGAAATTCTCTACTTAGCGGTCAGCTCAGAAGATTTAAATCTGAAAAGAGAGTTGGTTTTCGCTACCGATAAAGGAAAAACTTGCAGGAGGTGTAGGGGGGAAATCACACAAACGACCAATGCTTAGTATGTTAGCATGGCACTGACCGGTACCCCTGAGAAAAAAGAGCAAATGTTTGCACACTCGTGACACAGTTCCTGGCAGAGATTCCTTCCTCAGACAGCCATCTGGGCTGTATTCACTGTCCCAGGATTTCCAGAACACAAGAGAATTGAGATGGATCTAGAGCAGCAAACTGCAAATGCAGCTTGTCCTTAGGTAAACAACACTGGGTGAGAAGTAGCAGGATAGAGCTGAACAAACAAAGAAGAATTTTCTGTGCAATTAATGTAATAAAATTTGGCAAGCTGTTACCGTGGAAGGACGCTCAGGAATATCACAGCTAGTCTGCAGCTCTCCCTAGCTTGCCCATCTCAGATGGCAAGTCTCAGGTGGCACCTCAGCTGAGGAGGTCTTTGGACTGGGTTTTTGCCCTGCCCACAGTCATCACCTAGAGCACCCTGAGGAAACACCCGGCAGAACAAGATCAAACACTAACAGAGTTTCTGTAATTGAAAGAGTTTGTTACTGTTGCATGAACCGGAGATACCAGGACCTTAAATGTGAAGCCAGGTTGTCTGCACAGACTGGTGATGGTACCACAGTGGCCTTCTAACAGTGTGGTCAACACCAGAGTGGCTCATTAAAAAGGAATACTTATGAGGGATACTTAGATATTGGGGGAAAAAAATCTAACCTGTCAGAAATTTTATATAAGACTAAACAAAGAACAGTGATGAAGAATCTGAGGAAGGTTTGACCCATCTACCAGAATGCAGCCCAAGTCAACCCAGTGAAGCCATGTAGGTGGCATAAGAGAACTGGCCTCCAGAGTCACAGGATTTCTTCACGTTAAAGATGATGTACTTTTCTCAGCTCCTATTCTCACTTTCTTGATGATAGCCTTATGAAAATATGTCCAGCTGGACTGGTGACAGTATATACAAAACCTGTGTTTGTCATGCATGGAACATACAGCTTAGTGATATACACAACAGGGCGATGGCTTGGTGAGCCCGAATAGATCAGTTTCTGGAGCGTAAACCTCATTTAGATGATGTAAATATTAATTCTCAATATTTCTGTCCAGTTAATAGGATGGTTAAAAAAAAAATCCAATAAAACACCTTCACAAACAGATGGCAAACAAGATTCTGATCCATATTTAGCACAGCTAAGTTACAGCACTGCGCCAATAAAATATCTTTGGATGGCTCTGGTATGAGCCTGTTAGATGCGTCCCAAGCAGCAACAGTGACACGGGTAATGCACAGGTAGTGACTGTACTAGAGCTCTGCTAATATCCCTGCTACCAAGTGAACATTTCTGCTGAGAAGGAACCTGTACAACTGAAGGGTAGCAGCATTAAAGAATGCACTCAGACCACTGACACTGGAGAAATTAAGAGGCTGATTCTTTAGTCTTTAAAGAAGGCTAATGATCTTCTTGATATATACATTTTTTACTTTTATAAAAGCTAAAAAAAAATCATATTCCTCACTTCTTTTTCTAATCACAGTCTATTAAAAAAAAGAAAAAAAAAAGTTTTGCTTTGTTGTTTTCCCATTAACTGCAAAAAAAAATAAAATAAAATAATAATTTCTACATTGGGCAATTTCTTCACGAACCATAAAGCCTTTCCTTCTTCTTCAAGTGCACAGGATGCTACCAAAAACATGCAAAGCTCTCTGGGCCAGAGCATTCTCTGGGCCAGAATAACAGCAACAGGATTTCTCTTTTGTACCTGGACGATCTATTTTCATGTTGGCATCAGTCTGCAGAATGATTGCCACATTTCTTCACACCCATTTGATGACATTTCTTTGCGTACATAAAATAGCAATTTTGGAAAACATCACTTTAGCAAAATTGGTGCTTCCTGCAAAGAGCACTGAGGTATTTCTTCCTTTTCACAAAAGGATCAATGTTCTATTTAAGAAAAAGCGCTGGACTGGTTCTATTTATTTTTAAAGTATTTTCTTATTATGCTTCATTATGTATCTTACAGACTCTTCACTGTGTATTTGTCTGACTGCTTCTCTTCACAATGTGAATAGCTTTGGGGAAGATGGAAACTAATGACCTAGCTAAGGTTTTAACCCAGACCCCCTGGTGTTTTACCAGCTGTGCTATTAGGTTAACTGGCTGAATCTCCCCTGCTTCCCTCTCTCTGATATTACAAAACCCTGTCTATGTATAGCACGCAATAATGTTTAAAATTTTCCCACCCCTAAACCTCCCTCAGCTACTGCCTAGCCTTGAAATTCATATAATCTATCACTGATAAATTAGAATCTGGGGAAGGATCAGACAGATTACCCATATGGTAGCTAGAGAAGAAATATCTAACCTTTCCTAATGCAAACCTTGCCTAATGCTCTCTGATGTAAATTTTAAGTTCAGAGAAGGAAAGACATTTGCGGAGATGTTGATAAACAGAGAGACCAAAACCTCATTGCTCATCCAGTGTCTTACACATAATTTGTTACTGTAACGTGCCCTTATGCAGGATGCTTTTACTATGGTGCTTGGAAAATCAGGGTTAATGGTGAATTGCAGTACAAAAGCAACCCCCCCACACACCTCCCCAGCTGAAGCAAATCCTCGATTTCACTGGGTAGCTTGGGCTGCTGGAATTAATCTGAGCAGCAACGTGAAAAACCTGAGGAGCCTGCCTGCTTTATACAATCAACATTTGTCTAAGTTTCCCTAATAACATGCATACTTATGAAAATCACGGAGGAGAGCAAAGAAGGAACAGCATTTTTCAATGTGTAATGTGCAAGGCCTGCAGGCTTAATGGTCTAAATTTCAGGTTTGAAAAATTTAACCTCCCCAGAGACTCCTGTTCAAAGGTTCCATGGCTCAACTCAGATCTTCCTTTTCATGAAGTAAATATATTGAATACCGTGAGATATATATGGATTTTGTGGACACAACTAAAATACATACAGCGTCTCATTTCTGTCTTGCATGCACGTAAAATAAATCATAATATTTTTCAAAAATACAAAATCAGCATGTTGTCCTCAGTCCCAAATGTCTTCGTCTCGATCTTATTTTACCATGAGTTATGATTCGACTGATTCTTCCCTTCCTTGATTTGCAGCTGTTCCCTGACGAGTGTTTATTCTGCAGCCTTTTGGGATCCTTTGGGATGAAAAGAACTATCTAGTGTTAGCTATTAATACACACATTATTATATAGATTTCAGCTCACTGCCCTACATATGAACTTAAAAAGACATAAAGGACCTTAGATCAGAAGTTCTTTATTTTTAGAGGAGCTTCATAAAAAGGTTAACCCAGGTGCCGAGGGAGCAGGGCGTCCTTGAAGCAATGATGCTGTTACGCAGGCAGAGCACAGGTGGCTGGGAGTTTTGTAGGCCGCGATGGGAGGCTGTCCCAGGGACAGGGACGGTGCTCACAGCTCTGCAGCGAGCCTGGTGGCAGGAACATCGGGTGACGCTTTGTCAGCTTCTTCATCGGTGGCGGCTTGCAGCTTACTTCACTCCCTGAGCCCAGGGGCAGGGAATCTGAAGTCTGCCTAATGAAGTCAGTGGAAACTTTTCTATTGAGAAGCCTCTGCGCTGGCAACTATATAAACTCTCTCAGAATAATTCAATTCTACTCCCTAATCTCAAAAAGAGAATCCCCAATTTAGTTTAAAAAATGAAATAAAGATTCATCCCCAAGTATAACAAGATTTAACATCAGCAAGAAGAAAGCAATGACCAGCTGCTAGTATACAGAATTTGCTTGGGAGGCCTGACTCCAGGTTTTGAATGTACAGATATTATTATCTACTTCAAATCCTACTTCTGCAGGTTTGCTTTCTCCCAGAGTGCCTTATCACATGCAAATCATACCCTGTCCTCTTGCAGATAGCCAGGGCTGCTGCATAGTTAGTGCACACCACAACTAATCAGATCAACCTAAAGCTGGCTCTGGCTGGTGTATGTCTGAAATCCAAGTACAGCCTGCAACCAACATCCTGAAATGGTGGCTGATTCCTTTAAGAATTAACCTGGTTTGGCACAGTAGTATCACCCCAAATACTTTCAAAATACTTTCAAAGCCAGAAAAGCAAGTCTTCCTTCAACGCGTGACAGATGAACAGGCACAAAACTCTTCTCTCCCACAGCTCTGTGTGAGAACCAGCAACCTGAGACCCCAAAGATCTTGATTCTTCATTGTAAGGCACACGCATTGCACACCAAAGGCTTACACTGGTGTGTGATGCAGTACACTACAACGGGTACAAAAATGGGGCTTTTGGATGCTACTGCAATGAAAACAGCAAAGAAGTGTGTTTACATTAAAAAAAACAGCAAACAAAAGCCCTGCTCCTCAGACCAACACATTTCAAATGAAAGGAAGATTAAATTACTTTTTTATATCTAAGTTAAAGCATCAGGACTTTTTCAATCAATTTAAAAAAAAAGTAAAAAAAAAGTAAAAAAAAAAAAAAAGATGGACTGATGCTTTTGAAGACTTGATAAATTTAGTGCTCACTGAACCGAGAAACGAACGTAACTTTTTGAGTCACTGAAGAAGTTCAGTGCATGGCCCTGCCTTCACATCCAGATCAACTCCGTATGTTCCTGCGCATCCTTTAGAAGAAGTGGGGATGGGAGTGCTGATATGGTCTGTCACATCACTTGCAATGGAAGAGATGTTTTACACGGCTAGCCTTGTAATGGAATAATTCCCTCAAAAGACATGTGACATCTTCAACTACAGCCTACTTTTTCTCCTTACACGAAGCACTTCGCTGGCTGTTGAGGGCACAATTCATCTAACCCCAGCTTTCTGGGAATGAAGATTTTTCTCCCAGCCTGGCACGGTGTTCCTGTATACCAGCTGGAGCTTAGCTCCTCTGTACTGACCCACTTGGAGAACACTATGTGCAGAAGAGGCACTCAAACATACCTGTGGCTTTGCACTCAGTGCATGTCTCAAGCATCTTTCTTTAAGAGCCTGAAACACTTCAGTCTACATCAAGTAAACTTATTACCAAGTCTGATTTAACCTTAAGTGGTGTCATCGTTAACATGGCAAGCAGAAGAATTTTAATGACAAGAATCATTTTATTCTCTAGCTCCTCAGTGCTCTGAATAGATCCCAAATCCCCAAATGAGAGCAAAAAATGTATTCGCAGGGAAAAAGTCTTTTTAAGATCTAAAAGCAAACTATAGTATCTTTTTTGTTGCAATAAGAATTCTTTGATCTATTTTCTTCCTTCTAGTTTCCTTTTTTTTTTTTTTTTGTAAGAAGAAAATAGATTTCAGGGAAAAGAATCTCTACCATCAAATGTCAGTATTAAACCATAAATCTGATCAGAAATTGTAGGGGCAAAATACCAGATTGGTATTCTGTGTCTTCAATGCAGGAAAAAACATTTATATTTTGTTAGATATATGACAGTGGAATTTATGTGATGGCCGTGTACAAATAAGCATGCCCACAAACCAGTTCAAGGGGATAAAAATACCTGCGTGAAATCCAATGGGCAAATTAGGAAATTGTAGTTACAGAAATTCAGTTGCTACTTAGTGTTTATAGGGAAGCACAAAGAGAACATCAAAATGCCTGATCACATCCCATCTGTTACTACCTCTTGCTGGATAACATCTTGGCTGCCAAAAAAGCTATTTAAATTTACTATATTGCAGCTACTGATAAATATCACTTCTGTGAAGGTATAATACTAAATAAGGTCTAGATCTGAGGATAAAGCTTACAAGCACTTGTGTCAAAAAGATCCCAATTTTGCTTAGTGTAACACCTGTACTCCTACAAGCCTGTTCTTACTCCTTGTCCCTGTTTGTGATATGTTTTTCATACAGCATGTAACTGTACAATAATCCTTAGATCGTGTCAACAGCAGAAAGAAATAAACAGCCAGAATGGAAAGGATGACAAAAAGAAGAAAAGAAAAAAAAAAAAAAAAAGGAAAAGAAAAAATAGAAAAAAAAAGAAAAGGTACTGGGAGAAGGTGATGGAGAAGAGCAAGGCTATTCAACAATTTTGGAGGTGCTTACTCCGGGCACTTTCTGCACAGATCTGACAGGCACAGAATGGTGCCATGAAACTGCCTCCAGCTACAGAATACATTTTCCAGCACATCACAGCAGCTGCAACGGCATCAATTCTGCTTGCAATCCATGTCCAAACAGAAAAGTTCTCAGTGGTCCTATTTCAGCATATCTCAAGGACTAATTAAATCCTCATTACTATCTTCTAATTATTCCAGTGCTCTGGGATTTCACTGAGCAAGTCCCCAATGGTGCATTAGATGAAAAGGGTTAAATAACCTGTGTTGATTTTGAGGCTCCAGATCTATTTCAGACCTTTAGCATATCATCAGCATTATCATGAATATTTAACTACATACCGCTGTGAAAATTATAAGGGGAAAACAATTAAAGATTTTTTAAAAATTAATTCTGACCCATATACATTTGCACTAATAAATAAGGCTTCTTTAAGTATCCCCATTATGAGGGTGCTTGCTGGAGTAATAATGCAAAGTCATTAACTGTTTCCATTAAATTCAATGGTTTTCAGGAGCTCCCAATTCACTATTTTAATATGAGATTGAAACTGGACGTGTGGATACACAACTTGAAAAGCATGAAAAATATTACTTAAAATTGGTATGTTTTCTATGCTTTTTCAAAATTAGGTAAGGAACCATTCATTTCTCCCAGAGTGAAAGTGTTTCAGCATTACTGTGACACGTTTTCTCCTATTAGTGTTTACTTATGTGAATATCCATATACCATCTCCTAATGGACATCTCCCTTAGCTTGCAAAACTAAGAGTGGGAGTATAAACTAAAGGTCAGGATAGAAGACTTCCTTTTCACACTTCAGGAAACTAGTTCAGGGGGTTAATTCGGATATGCTGGCTTCTGTTTCATCCATACAGACACCTTCTGGCCCACAGAGTAGTTTTAGCTATTGAGCACATCCTCAAAGAGCAGCTTCCAAAACTGCAGCAGATCAGGCAGGTTGGTACAGTTGAGAATAGGGAACATAAGTCCCTGTACTTCAAGTATTCGCCAGATGGGTACAACGGGTATCGCTGCTTCTCTGCCTCTAGGGGCTGATGTAACTGAAGTTTGTAAATACAAAAAACAAAAAAAATCTACTTCTGGTCACAATAAAGAAAAAGCTGGAGTAGCTATATGAGAAACAAAGAGCAAAACATGGATCCCTCCCAGCAGTAAGTTTCAATGACTAGCTTCAACGAGCATGACTACATTTTCACGTGTTATTCCCTAGTAATGGTAACTGCTGGGATTCAGCAGCAGATAAACGCATGTGTAGGTAGGTGAGCCAGCATCGTTCCTCCTGCTTCTCCAAGAGCCTTCTGACCCCAACCCTGCACAGCCTGCTCTTTCTGTCTCCACAGCTCTCTGACTCCAACAGTTACCTACGTGATATGGGTCTAACTTCAAGCTCCACTACTGTGAAAGTCTTGTGAGTTGAGACATAGGTTATACACATATAAAATTACAAGGAATTTCTTATTGTAGATGATGCATGTTGGTAGAACTGAAATAGTTTCATTGACTGGGCATTGAACATCAGTAACTGGTGACCGCTTCTGGGATGAGAAGTAGGCTACCTACAACAGCATGTTCACTGGATCCGAATGTACCAGTTTGACATGAATAAAATTCAAATTATTTTTAAAACGTACGCACTTTGATGCAATCATTACAAAAAGTATGTAATAAGCTATATAAAAGTAAGCTAAGAGCACAGAAAATCCAGTCTCCCAAGAAATTCCTATTACTGTACATACGTACACACCTTGCCACCTTTACTCCTCTCACACACAGAATGTACATGTAAAAATTCGCTCATTGCTTCATACTGCACTGTATGACAGGGATGTATAGCCTCAGGCAGGCAAACATAAGAAATCCCAGCTGGGTGCTGAGTAACCGTGGATAACGTAGGATAAAATATAATCAAACACTTCAATAATAAAGATGTGTAAACTTAGTGGTTCAAGGTAGTAGTTTAGCATCCAGAAGTGCTACAGTTCATACTCCACCTGATAATCAAATTTCACAATATCTGATAGATAACATTTTTTTTTTCCAAACATTGAGAGCAAAGGATTCTCTTCAGGAAACTGTTAGCAACCTGTTGTTCATTCAATTATCTCTCTAAATAAGGAAAGAAATGTTACACAAAGTACTAAAACAAATAACTTTACCTTATCCTATGAAGGGTCTCTAGGCTTTTTTTTTTTTTTTTTTTTTTGTAGAAAGTGCATCAGTAAGCCATGAGTTTAAATTACTGTAACAGATGCCTATGGATCAGGTGTCCTTAGCAGCAACGATTTTCTGCTCAGGTTTTTATCAGTAAATGACAAGCACCTTCCCTTTGAGTCCCCATTACTCCCCCTCCTTCCTGTCTTCAAGTTCAGTGGAAACCAGTTCAAGCAAGCAAAGGAATCAACTAATGTAACAGCCTTTTTAAAAGGTGAAGTTTTCCATTTCAAAGGAGCCTCTAATCAATGACAGGGCGCAAAAGGGAATGCACACATGTTTATGCACGTATCGCGCAGACTTTAGAGAAGCTTTGGGGAACATGTTCTGCAAAATCAATATAACCTAGCTAGTTACAAATTTCATATCTTCTGCATGAAACAAATGAACTTCCTGTACAAGATGGGTCACAAGGATCACGCATATTACACCAGATTCTACATGTGAAATGTGAAAAAATTATGTGTTAACATTCCCAAACACATTTCCTCTAAGAACATACCCACAATTATCCCCCCCATAGATGAAGAACAACACTACATCAACCTATAAATTTTATTTTCCTTGCTGTTATATACTTGTTTGACTTCCCAGTTTTAGTAGCTGTCTTCTAACTTTTACTTCTGCATGCCCCTCTGTCTCCCCTGACCACATACTGACACCCAGTTTTGTTCTGTAAGAACAGTCAAAGGGTTCAACCAAACCGTACAGCTTGGTCAGATCCGCCTAACTCATCCCCCAAGGCCAGGTGAGGAACACACACTAACACTTATTGCTGAGCAGCACCACATTTAGTGCCAACACCCAATCATGCCAAGAAATGCACACATCTTTCTGAGATGCTTGGGTCTTCAAAGCCTCAACCTGATCCACTCCCACTGTCTTGTGACATTCTGTCCTACAAAACATAACACTTCTGTACCGGGTAATGAGGCCACTCTTCTTCACCAAGCACGTACATTACTCTAAAACAGATTTTAGGTCCCTGCACTAACTATGTATAAAGAATGACCTGCAAAGGAAATAAAATAAATGAATCAAACGTGGAATTTTCTATTTAATGTTCTCATTAATCAGCATTCCTGGAGGAGGTGACATCCAACACAGAAAAATAGCAAAAATTAGGACTCTTTCCTCCTCTTTGTGAATCCTCTTAGTTTCTCCTGGATGCTGTCCCAGAAATTTGTCATTCTGTGAGTTCAACTTGTTTCACTGTGAGAAAACTTCTAGTATTTATGGTATCCCCATATGGTGCTACTTGGAATATTTCTGGTAGCAAGACATTTTAGGAGGGGCATTTCATAAATAACTCCATGTTTATCACAGTTATCATGTGTCTGTTTTGCAAGCTTGTTGCTGGCACATGTTAACCACTGCATGGACAGGATGCCCAGTTTACAGCAGTTGATCATATGGCCATGTGAGAAGCCTGTAACAATTCTTTTTTTTTTTTGTGAGCTAGGGAGGAAGGAGGCAAAAGGAAAAAGGGCTTAACATTTACAAACAGTAACATTAAGAAAAAGTATTTCTCCGTTTATTTTGGTGAGCGCTTGCTAGGAAGCAGTGTTTTAGAACAGTGCTGCTGCCTGCAAGGTTTTTCCTTGTAGAATTTCCAAATCTTTGAACTATTTGACCTAAATAGTTGATTTCCCTTTATATTTAAAGATATTTTTATTTCTAGAACTGGCTAGAGCACTAGCTATCATGTCCGTGCAAAGACATCAGAGACGAGAATTCTAAGAACAGTATCAAAACTACAGTGCTTGTAGCTACTAAAATTTCTATAGTACTTTCTATAGATCTCAATTCCAAGACAGACAACAAAAAGTTGAATTTTCTAGGACATAAATCAATCATTTACAGAAAACTGCTTTTATACTCCGGGTATTCACTGTATTTTAAAAAGACCTTGTTTCCAGTTATGTTTTGGTAAAACCTGCTATTCAATTGCTCTTTCCCCAGAGAAGGAAACCCCCAGAGGCTTTTAAAATAAGGATTGTCATTATTTTCTCTGGGAAAAGGAAAAAAAAAATACCAGGAAATCTCATATTACTAATGTGCATCTTAAAATGAAGACTGAACTTGGCACCAACTATAAAAAAGACCCAAACACCTAACAAACCTCGGTCCTGTGGCATTGGTGACTGGCTCAAAGCAGGGTGGGAGCTGGATTCTGACTGGCTGCCAGGAGGCTGCGGTGGCATCTGACTGCCTGTAACACACAGAGAAGAAAGGGAAAATAGACTTGCTTTTAACATTGCAATGCACAAAACCAAGCCTTGCTGCATTTTTAAACCACTTAACATCAAAGAAAGTACCAGCTGTATAAGTTAAAAACAGAGCTCAACAGGTTCAGCTTTTTTCTTTTTCTTTTTTTTTTTTCTTTTCTTCGTTTTTTTTTTTTTTTTTTTTCTTTGGAAACCCACGGAGGAAAGATGCATAAACATATTTAGCAACAGGCATGGTGGAATGTACAATTTTGTATTGAGCGAGTTCCCAACCTCACCGACATGATCCAATTTATAGCTGCAAATCTCCTGACACATATTTCTGTTAGAGAGTTTAACAAAATCCAAGTCTGCTGAACAATAGGGCTCATCCTGCCGAGCTTAAACTGGCCTCCAGCCAGGCAGACATGGCCCACTGCCAGCAATATTACCAATGAAAAATTCAGTCAATACAAAAATGACTAACAACAATAAAAAGTATTTCAATGAATCAGTGGTTTTAATGTTATTTGAATGTCCACACAGAACATGGGAATAAAGAGTAATACGTAGGTGCACATGGTAAACGTGAAGCATGTTTGAAAGGGAGCAGACAGCAAAGGGGTATCTTATTATTCAAACAAGGCAAAGGGAAGATATTTGCTTACCGAAATATCCATCCAGAACACACAGGCTCATTTCTATGGCCTCGTTCAAAGACACCCCCAGTTTACCCACAGCTGTCTACCCACCCAAAGAGGAAGAATGGCTCACACAATGCTGCCTGTGAGGCTTAGGACACTAAATCTTCCCTTTCAATAGTGCTACGCGGTGTTTAAAGCAGGTGCTCATTGAAGTCCTTTCTCTGGGCCACAATTCAACGCTGTGTCCAGCACGGGGCCCTCACCACCCCCATTGCACTGCTACAGCTTGGCAGCAGCTTTGTACCCAACAGGAGGAGGAAGACCAAGAGCTGGGCATCTCCCGGCCTCCTGGTCACTGCTGGTTTGAGATGCCTCTGCTCTCGACAGCCAAAGCAGCTTGAAGACCACCTCAGGTTAGGCAGCAAGTATATATTTTAAGCACTTAGCCACTGCAGTGACGAGCATGGTATAAATAGCAGCAGACAGATTTATATCCCTCATCCTCAGAAACTGCTCAGATTGTTTTCCGTTTAAAAGAAATGGAAAGAATAAAAACACATGAAATAGATTTGTGCCTGCTGAGAATCATTTCCTCGTGCTTAGCAGCCACCCTTTTTTAATGGCTGAGGCGAGGATCCTGTGGCTATTTCTGGAGCTGGGAGCAGAGCTGAAGGAGAGCCAGCAGGGGTTGCTCTTTCTTTAGAGCTACGAAGTGCCCAAAGCTGGAAATAAAACCGAGGAAAGGGGATGTGCCTGCCCTGCCCTTCCCTGCCCTGCCGCTTCCCGGCCTCAGAGCCACCAGCTATGGCGGGCCTGCGCACTGGAGCCAAAGCAATGAGAGAACCGTGATGAACAAAAGGAAAATCCATAAAATGTAGGGTGTGACCACCTGCTAACTACTCCGCTGAGGTGCCTCTACGCTAGAAAACATGACGGGCAACACGAGCATGAGCGGCTGTGACAACAGCCTCAGAGACACAGATGCTGGGCTGGAGGCCCAACGATGCCACGCGGTGCCTGCAGCTCCGGGATCCACGGCCTGGCTGGGTGCCCCAGGGCGTGTGACCATAACACACCAGCTTGTTTCGATGCTGATCATGGGCAGGCTGTGGCAACAGTACGTGCCTGCACTGTACCAAACACCTTCTGCTTGACAGAAAGGATTGGGTGGCTCGAACTGTAAACAAGCAGTAGCGCCATGCTAACGCGGCGAGCTGCCACTGCCACCGCGCGTGCCTGAGGCACCGCGATCAGACAGCACTTCCAGTAAATCTTGACTGTGGCTTTTTTTTTTTTTCCTGAAAACCATGTAAGATTTTTCAAAATGCTTAATAGTAGAGGCAGAGGTACTCCTGATTGCACCCTGCAGCTCCCAGTGGAACCCCCACCAGGTGGAGGCCTGGCAAACTTTAAGAGACATTAATATTGCATGGACGATCTGTACTAGGCCACATATTTTGACTACATTTATAGCAGGTCTTTAACTTTTTGCATTGATAATAAGTTCAATTATCTGGCAGGAGCCTTATCCTGCACATGCAGATGTGCAAGCGCAGACAGGGAAGTCAAGCTCTAGAACTGAGCATATACGGCATGTTACAAAGAAATCATTTTCATCTGCATCCTTTGGGAATCCAACCTCAGGAGCTTTGCAAATTCACTGAAATTGTTTGTAACCTCTGTAAACATTAATGCTATTTTAGTTCACTTTTTAAAGTTTGCATTCTGTTTTTTGTTGTTGTTCTTTGTTTGTTTGTTTGTGCTTGGTATTGAAAGAAACTGGAAACCAAAGATGTTGTTTCACACAAGAAAACAATGTCATAAACAAGTCAACCAACTCTACACATATTAAAACAAGGAATGAATTTGCAACAGAAGTGGCCATTATGTTAATTATCAGTGGGTATTACAAATTATCCAGGTGCTGGACATGTGGAATACTGCACAAAAATATTTTCAGTTGGCCTGTCATTTTACCCTTAGAAGTGATCTGAAAGGTAAAAGGAAGTTAAGCACCCAAATACCTTTGAAGGCTTGAACTGAACTCTTAATTTGGATATCTAACTCCTATTGATTGGGAGTGGATGACGGGACTTTTAAAATCCTTTGAAGATCCTGTCTGCCATGCTTTCAAAGTTCCTTTGTCAAGAAAAGAAATGACCTTAAGGATTTTTTTATTTCTTTCCTTTAAATGATATTAATCCTCCTCCCTTTTAGCCTACTGGTACTTGTAGCTGGTATTCTTGGAAGCTGCTTTAAATTATACACAAACAGACTTTTGTGTTTTATTACGGAAAAAAAACTTCTACAAAAGAAAACAATCTATTTTCTTTTTAAACATCATTTCTACGGCTATGTAAGAGGGAAAAAAAAACAAAACACAAGTTTTTTCACTGACAGACTATTGCCTCTTTTGACCTAATGGTACGCAGATGGAAGTTTAAACAGGAATGCCCTTTTCCCATGCTTTGTATAGTACTGTTATCACACTGCTGAGATACTCTACCTGCCAAAACTTCTGCAAAGTAAACACTACTGATGTTTCACAATATTTTTCTTATGCAAAATCACAGCAAATACAATAATGCCTGTTAAAAGGATATATCTTTTTTCTTTTTTGTTTTAATAAAGTAAACTCAGTTGAAGAGGTGAGAGAATTTGAACTACTTAATGACATAGTTATAAGCTGGTTTTCTATTTTAAAAATTATGTTAGAAATGCCTTTAAACATTTTGCATGAAGCTTTGTAAATCTGTGCTTGAAATAGAAGAGACTGCATTGTACCTTTGGAAAAGGTGGTCTGAGAAAAGCACTAAATGGTGATTGCATTATAGTGGTAGCCATGAAATTTGCAGTTAAAGTGTAAAAAGCAAATTCCTTAGAGCCAACGTAGCAAGAAAGAGCAGACCTTTGATATCCTGCTGGGGAGGGGTCCTTATGATGAATTACTGCCCAAATCAGTAACGTTTTGAAACATGCTGAGGGCTCTCTGCTCCCATCAATGTAATGACACTGGAGGATGCTTGGTAGCAGTGCTCGGTACCGCTCTGGACAATACCTCACAGAATTGCGCCTGAACAATTGAATCAAGAAAGCACTTCAGTGATAACAGGTTCCCCCTGGGAAATTACTGGTTAAAGAGGGAAGGAGGGATATCAGTACAAGAATTTTAAGATGCGTGAGGAACTGGGAAATGGGGACCAGGGGGACTGATCACAGGAACAGACTGAGTTGAAAGGGGAACATCAGGCTGTAGGAAAGTCAGAAGTTAAAGATCTTGTGGGTTGTATTTGGGCCAATTCTCAATCTAATTTAGGAATTAAATGCTAGGACTCTATTAAAGACATTGGTTAACTACTAAGTAGGGAAGCATAGTCGATAACATAGATGATCAAAATACTATCTAGGAAACTGGACCACCCTTTGTATTGGAGTAACGAAAATGCAAAGATATATTCTTACAGACCAGAAAGAGGCCTTTTCTAACTGAAAAGCTATAGGATTATCTATTATAAATGGGAGAAGGCAAGGAGGGAAAATCCGACTATATTTTTTGATAATTACAACTAACCATTTGCTGTCACCCTGAATCAAAAAAAATATATATATATTATTAGGATGAATTAGGAGAATTATTTCCAGTGGAGGTAAGGAAACATAATGCCATTGCTGATGTGCCATTGCTGAGCCCTCATGCACACAAAATTAAAAAAAGCCTAATGCTAACTGGAACGGGAACTGAGAATGGCTATGAGCATGACATGACAGGAGGCTGAAGGAGGGCGTATTAGTGAGCATGGCAAAAAGTAAAGCTGTTATTTTGTGCCATCTTTTTAAAAATGTATTTGCAGCTAAATATCAGGGAGGGAAAAGAGCACAATGTTTAGGATGATAATCAAACCATTACTGGAATTTGAAACAACTTCCTTTTAGGAATAATGAGGTCCAGGAAACCTAGTGAGTATTAAGATGAAACCTGATAAAATAATGGGATTATATCACAGTCAATGTGACAGTAAAGGCTCGCGGACCGGAAGGGACACTCGGTCTCAGATCCCTACATCAGAAATGAAAGATCATAAATAGGCTTCTGTATGGGACTGCTTTAAATGGGCTTTTCAGGAAATTGGAAGTGAGGTGCAAATGACCTCAAAGGAAAGAAGTTTTTCTATGGGCAGCATAAAGGGAGACCGATCATGTGGTTTGTGTTATCTCTTTCATCTTACAGAGCCTATGACCTCTAAAGAAGAAAGATTATTTTCTTCCTTAATTTATGCATTGTAACCAAGCTTCCTGTTGTATCATCAGTATTTTTAAAGTGACGTACCCATCTGAACAAAACCCAAGTGTTGCCTGCATTTCCTCAAATTAAGAAGCACGAAATATTAAAGCCTTCCTTGTATCCACATGGTAACAGATACTTTAAAAGGTCAGCAGCGTGAAGACCCTTGCAGATTTGCAGACCATATCTTGGCTACCCACACCGCCAGGGTTATGCTGCACCACCTGGGAGGGAAATGCAGGCACCTGTGCTCAAACCAAGCCTTCTGGCTCCTCTCAGCACTGTGCTGCAGCTAACAACAGCACTGGCAATCCACTGCTGCCTTCTCATGCAGCCAATTTCCACCTCTGCGACCCGGGAGCTCCGAAGGAGCCTGGAGCCCTCCAGCCTTGGGGTGGTTTTGGCTGCTGGCTGTGCGGCTGCCTGAAGGTGAGACCGCAAGCAGCCAATTTATTCCACTGCAGCAACGCAAAGTGGCTGCAAGTGTGGAGATTGTCAACTTCAGCCACATTTAGGGATGTTCCACATTGCAAAGTTATCAAAAATATTGTTGGCTCGGCCCTGATTTTCCACATTGCCTCTTAAAACAAATGCATCATTCTCCAAAGTCACTGGATTCACAAACATACATGAGTATCGCTCACAAGCCAATTAAAATCATCAAAAGGTAAAAATATTCTCAAAGTACGTAATTCTAACTGCTAATCCTCGGAAGTTACACTCCATGTTCTTCTTCATATTTGTATTACATTCAGTGTGTCAAGGACTGGGTTCTGATCACAGATAACACAGAGGTCACCGTAACTTAAGGGCTAAATTACTCTAAAATCTGCATTCAAAAATATGCAACAGTGAGTTACGGTGTCCCACTGAACCTTAGCTCTGACTCTTCTCCACACATATGCAACAGCATAAACATCTTTATTTCATGACCAGGAGCTACTTGTTTGACATGATATAACATTCAATTCTAAAACAAAGATGACACTGACAGGACAAGGTAGCTATTCAGGATCTTGTTTCATCCTCATTATTCAGCGTGTGGTCCCAGGGTATTACTTATGGAACACCATCCAAATGTCACCCTTGCTACAGAATTATTCATTGCATTATAGACCATTTTCTTGTTAAAAAAAAAAAAATAAAAGGGGGAGAGAATTCTGTGGCTGAAGCTGGTATCCGCCAAATTGGCTGTCCATGTTTTATTCCCAGGTTGTATAACCCCTGAGTAAGGTATGAAGACTATTAAGAAATACTCAGGAGTATAAAGTGAAATAATTGCTAGTACCACCTAAACCGACAATGGGCTGAGTGTCAAGTTGCAGGAAAGCAAATATTGCCCCGCAGGCAAAAGCTTTCTTTGCTTGGGAGGGAAAGGGAGCAGCAGAGCCGCGGCAGGAGGCCCCGTTTCATCTACACCCCATCCAGCAGCCACCTCGGCGTTTGGACCGAAGTGAAGCACCGCGGCAGCACCACCGATTTTTTTTATTTTTTTTTCCCTGAGATTTTGGCGAGAAGCCCGAAGTCAGCTGTCAATAGAAAATTTCAAAAGGCTGCGACTCATCCAGATCCGAATGGATTTTCAGCAGGCCACAGAGAGCACCTGTCTGCTTGACAACTATTGTTCCTCTCCAGCAAATTTCGAAATCCTGCTGCAGACCAGGAAAGCACCTAGAGCCCCTCAAAATTAAGGGCACGCCATTTATTTATTTATATAAGCGAAGGCGTAAGTCAGCCTAAACCTAGGGATCACTGCTTCCCTATCCTCAGTAACACCCCTCCTAGCCCTGTAATTTCACTTTACAGTTATGAGAAGTTTCATTTCGGGGGATCAAATTCTTTCGACTCCCACCTCCACCTAACTCTGCGCTCATTTAATGCATTATTTCCAGGAAGCTCGGGAGAGTTCACAGCACACAGTATTTCTGCTGGAGGCCAATCCAGACTCGCGCAGCCCAGGATAGCAACCAGTTAAATCTTCTCTAATCCCTGCATTCAGAAATGGTGGCTCACGGAGGCTGGAACGCAGGAACTGAATAGAAGCGGCAAGCTCGTATTTCTCTCACCAGGCCAAATTAATAAAAACAAAACCTGATTTCTCCTCCTCATTTTCCTATTCTTCCTCCTCCCCAATATTTTTCCTCTTTCAAACACTTTTTTTTTGTTTGAGAAGCTTAATGTTTGGCTGCCTTCTGAAGAAACGGGCACAGTGACAGATGAAAGACTGTATTCAGCGTATAATTCAGAATAGGAAAAAATCGACCGCTGTGCATTTAAGATTCTAACAACCTTGCAATTTTGTATAGCCGTTTTCCCCAACCCGTTCTTTTGAAGAAATCTGCTTTTATTCTGTTAATAACTAACCACAGTTGCAGCAGCATGGATCCGATTAGCAGTTCTTACGGTACAAAGGAGAAGGGGGGGAGGGCTGTGAACAGGGTTGCCAATTTGTCCACCTGGGTCCCCAGGAGAAAGATTAGATGAGGCGCTTGCTCCTTTTTTCCCCACTCGCTCACTGCTCCGCACTAGACAGACCTCTTCAAAGCTCAGCCACTGACTTCATTTTTTTTTTTTCTTTTTCCTAAAGTCTCATTTAACCGCCCCGCCACATGTTTTGCACTCTGTGCCACCGCGTCCCTCCAAAGCAACGCTGCAAATTGGGATGCGAGGGGGCTGGAGAGGCTGCAGCAGCAGCTCGCCCAACCCCCCAGTGCATTCTCTCACACCTCCACAGTGCCTTTGAATTGCTTTTAGATTTTCCAAGCTGTATTTTCTGAAATCGGTGTAAAACAGCGAGAGAAGCGTCTGTGTGCGTTAGTGACTGATCCAAGCCCTGGAACCGCACCGTATTTCTTACCCTGTCCCTTTAAGCCTTTCATAAAAATGATAGCTTTGCTCGCGTTTAGACCGAAAGGCTGCATGGATTTAGTCATTCGTAATTACTTGGGACGTGACATTACATGTTTGTTAATGCAAAAAGCATATGCTTCAGCTGGAGAAAAAACATTCTCAACTTCTTTATAAAATGTCAATTACCCAGAATATAAAACTGCTATTGATGCAAGTGCTAAATAACTAGAAGCTCTTAACAAAGGAGAGGGCAGTATTTCCTCACTGTATCTTGCTCATTTCTTCCTTCCAGAAACGAAACCTACCCTGTCACACACCTGAAACTTAAAGCACAGAATTTCCATTTAGGAAGTAAATCCAAGTTCCAAAGAAAGAATTTTTCATTATCCCTGCCCATCATCCTCTAAGCTTCGTTTATTACTACAAGGAAAGTTTTTCTCTAAACTGTTCCTCGTTGTGTCTACCCGCTTGAAGAGCCTGGGAAGCACAAGAAACTTCCAGTATCTGCCACCTAACAGAAACCTTCAGCCCTGATTTTATTATCGCCAAATTTTATCAAAACCATATATCAGCTTTCATTCGTAATATTTCCGGTGTAAAATCATGCAAGATGCCAAAGAGATGGTAAACATGAAATAAAATTGCATTTCTTAATCCGTATTCCTTTTTTCTTTGATCCGTCTCCATGCAGGAATTGTTCCGAATCAATATTAATCATCAGGTGGCGTTAGCTCTGGTGGAGTTTCACTCCTCCCTGCTTCTCAGCCTCTCAAGTTCAGGCAGGTAGGTGGAAAGTGGAGCAGAGCTGATATGTGGCAACGAACTATTTTGCCTGTCCTGCCTGCTACTTCTTGTACTACTCCAGCGCCTGTGATTAACAGGCATTTAAGTAGTAAAATGCGTGCGCTCTCATTAATCCTATCCTCAAAAGGAACAAACCCTCCTAAGACGACCTGTAGCTTCTCTTATTGCATGAGAATGCACGTTGCACAGCCAGCGCAGTTCTCAGGGAAGAGGGGGAAATGGCGAGTTGCATGCAAAAAGGCAGAAAGCACCTGGAGGCAACCCAGCCTCCAACAAACATTTGGTGGGTCTGATCTTCCTGAAGACAAGATCTATCATGCCATATTCCATCTTGCCCAACAGCGATAAGCTCCCCAGCCCGCTGCAGCAGCAGAGCGGTTGGTTCCCCACGCGTTTTTCACCAGCTGGGAACTTTCCTCCGGGTCGCTCCCTCCCTCCGCAAGGTCGCTCGCCCCGCCTGCCGCCCGCTGCCACTGCTCCCGTGTCACTTGCTGCTTGGAAGGGGGAGGATCAACGTTAGCAACCCCTGGTTATATCATTTATAAACATGCAGATGTGGATTATTAAAGATTAATGCATTTTGGGATTGGTGTCGGCATCCCGTTTGTCTCACGCCGAAACCAATTCTGTTCTTCATTAGTCAACGACAACCCGCATCACCCTGTTGTGGAAGAAAAATCAAAGGTGCAAGCGTGAATTGAGAATAAGTGATGAAACTGATTACTAAGAAACTTAACGGCTGTAATCAATCAACACATCACAATAATTTGAGTCCACTGTTATCTGGGGATGGGGAGCAAACAGCAAGGCTCGCTGTCAGAGCCAGTTGCTCTCTCCTGTTTACTTTCCGAAAACCCACTTGTCAATTCCAACTCCGTATCTACCTACGGAGCAAAGCTGTCAAAGAGCCGTCCAAAGCCTTCAACAGTTCAACCCGCATAAGCTCGGTCCCTAAGGAGGAGAGAGAACACCTTGCTTTTCATTATTTTGCTTTATAAAAATTATCTGCAGGTAGTAGAAATGTTCTCTTTTTGAGGCTAAATGCCTGTTTTCTAGCTGAGCTAGAATTAATTCGAGCCACCTTTGCAATTATTCAGGTTCCTTCTTCGAAGGAGGGATGTAACACGTAGCTGTCTAGTCAGTTCTGACACTAACCATGAAGTACGAAGGACGCTTTAAATATCTCTAATGGCAGTGATACACAGCCCACATTAACCCTGAAAAACTAACAGCCCACCCCACCACAGGAACAAGCCACTTAGTCCATTTACGCTGGTTTTATCTGTGTATAACAGCCATCTTTCAACATCAACAAAAAACTTCCAATGGGAACCTGAGAGACTTCCCATTCACCGATCAATCACTGCTTAATATTGCAAAGGAGGAGGGAGTGAAAGACAACCTTTTAATTAATGATAACACACAAATTAATGCTCTATTTGCAACACAGAAAAGAAATAAAGAGGTAAAGAGGATCGATGTTTGTGTAGGCAAATAAGAATGACAGGAAAAAAATAATCAAACTTTCATAACCAAATATACACTATCTTAAATTTCTGGAAAAAAACACACATAAGTGGGCTTCACAAAAAAGAAATAAATGACTGGGTCAGTGATTACATGTAAACAGTAATAGCTCAGTGACAGCCTTAAAGTATACAAACATATCTGTCAAATCTTGGCGGCTCTGGTGAGTCTATTTGAATTTTGCCATGTGAACCAGAGCGCATGCATAATTATGCAAAGATTTTAATTGGATTTCAACAGTCGCCTTGCTCCAGGTGGATTCGTAGCAGCGCAGGGCCAGCGGTGAGTCACGGAGCTTCAAGAAGCGGCCTGCTGCACGCACGCTGCCAGGGCACGCTCATCAGCTGCTGCCCCAGATGTTTTGCAATGGCCAGGATGGCGAAAACAGGCCTGGCAGGAGGCCGGGGAGACAAATAATGAACGGGACAAAGCACGGCCAGGGGGAGGTGCGTGGAGTTGTCTGTCTGGGGCAGGTTGACGTGGAGGGTTTGCAGGGTGCTGGATGAGCCCCTGTGCTGTGCTCGGTGGCCCCTGCAGGATGGTGAGCCATGGGGCAAAAGCAGGCACCAGCAGTCTCATCTCACACAGCAACTAGAAGCCAGAACTGCACTGTCTGGCTGTGAAATGTAAATGGTGACAAAGCAGATATTAAGCAAGTGAAAACATTACAAACTGCGAAATGAAAGCTACCACTGAAAACCACCACCCAGGGCATGCTGGGTTTGGTGATATTTTTGGTTTGTTTGTTTGTTTGTTTCTATCCAAAGCTTAACTCAGCAATGATGAAAAACAGCAGGTTGATGGCTCTGGAATATGAAACCCTCTATTGTAAGGAAAATACAACAGGAGGAACTCGAACAGCGTGTCTCTGTCGCATTTCCTTTCCTGCACCTGTTCTGGGAAGACCACCTCTGCAGAGAAGGACACCTCCCCGATCTCTCTGACCAGCTTGCAAGGAAGAGAGCAGCTTTGCCACTGCCTTCTGTAGCTCCTCAAGAAAATAGACAGACTATTTGCTTATTTCATGATGCCCTGAACCAACAGGTTGTTAATCAGTCGTGACCCAGGCTGAATTCTAATAGGTAACACAGGTTAGATGCTCCGTATCCTAGAATCGATGCCTCCAGACAGAGTGCTTAAAGCTTACCTGTTTTTTTTCCTCTTAAAATAAAGAAAAACTCTATGTGTTGTTCAAACCTTTCAAAAGAAAGCGTTTTAAATGATTGTTATGTGAAACATCCATGTATTTCATTCGTAAGCATTCTAGATTTGCAAAACTGCTGAATAGATGTTTTGTGCACTAGTAGTGATTAAGAATATGGCTACGTCAATGGCATTTTGTGTCCTGTTTTTTTTTCTGGTCTCGATGCCAATGAACAGCATGCATCTTCCTTGCAACAAGCTGTTGCAAGGTTTTTGCCTCCGGAGAAGCCAAGGGGGAAATATTGATAGATGTATTAAAATAATCTTTCTAGACAGGAGGACCACGGCCATTTTACAAGGATATAACCCTCACTTGTGTTTTGCAGCTCTGTTAAGGTATCTGTAATACTTCAACAAAGAGTACAGCATTGCAAATTCACTTTCATATGGTAGTCTTCTCTCCCTCAATGTTTGAGAAGGGTCCATGCTGAATAATGCGCCCGTAGCTGTGGTCAATGGAGCAAGCATGTGGAACAGCTCTATGCCAAGCAAAAGATTTTTTCAAATTCTTGTTTAAAGCAAGATCAGTCTAATCGGCTTGTCTTGCTGCAGCCATTTCTGGAAACATGACAATTATAAGGCTTCTCCTTTGATACAGCATGAAATAAAGCATTGTTCCTATTCTGATTTTTGCTTTAAAATGTCCTTTAAGACTATGACAGATGAACCATTACTCATTTTTTATTCTCTCTCTCACTACTTGCTTCATCAGCCTGTCCACCGCACATTGACTAACATGCACACTGAAGCAAGAAGTCCTGGTACAGCCCACTCTGGGCATCCCATTCCCCTTTTGCCTTTTTTTTTTTTTTTTGCCTGGAGTGCTACCGTAATTCTGTCCACGATGGGAAGGGAAGCAGAGAGCAGAGCTGGTCGCTGAACGGCACACATCCACTGCCTCATGCAAGTGTCCGAACTAAGAACCTGCGGGACTGTTAATCAGAGGAGGGTGCTCACCACTGGTCAGCATAAATCAAGGTGACTGACGGGAGCATTCCTAAGTGAGAGCAGCCACACATGGATTTCTTCCCGAAAACTGTAACTCCAGCTGCATTCAGGCTCCTTTGTGCAAGAGGACATCAATATAATTGTAATAATAAGAAGTACCATGCAGTTGACGCTTAGCAGAGTGAAAATAACCTTGTTTGTTCAGGAAGTAAATGTAATAAAAGTGCAAGGCAAAATACTGATCTATGTGAAAATACTTTTATATATTTCTAAAGACAGCATTTGCTATTTATTAGTAGCGTAGCATATTCTGATTTTCAATATAAATAAAAATTGCTGCAGAGGTTTAAAAATAATCTCATCTCTTAACTCATACAAAATCTGCTCATCCATCATGGGTTAAGGGATCCCTGGCCTATCAGCAATCTTCCGCACAACTCTCAATATTAAAAATTTTTGCTGCTTGCACCACAAGGGAGAAAGAGCTGACAAAAGCCTTTGGCCGGTGAGATCAAAACTGGGGATGCTTGAGGGGGAGAAAGTGTAGTTTAGCTTATTTACATTTTTGCTTTCTTAGTAAACCGGAATGGTTGGAGCAGGAGGCATTAAAAAAAAAAAAAAAAAGTGAAATTAACATCTACTAAATCTTCTGGCAACAGCAGTGCATTTTGATGATGTGCTGTGTCAGCTTCCACTAATGGTTTAGGGTTGAATCAGGCACAGTTCAAGACCTAGAGCAGTGCAGGGCATCGCATCTCATTTTTTGGAAGAACATGTACCCTAATTACAAAGATGGCTACAAAATAAAGAGACTGGGGATTCTGGCAAAGCAGAATAATGATCCACTTAACAGGGAATCAGAATACCATTTTACATCTTTAAAAATCATAAAAGAGTAAGATTTCAGTTCTGTAACAAAAATGTGTCTGAAAGAGAATTTTGAGAGAAAATGGTTAACAATTCTCTTTCCAAACTAAGCACGGCAAAGTTGCTTTTTCTGCTCTTAGGAGTTAATCTCCCCGATCTATTCCAGTAACGTGCATGGAAACAAAGGCTGTATATGTGTGCCACTTACCACACGAAATATCTGTCCAGTATTTCAAAGAGTACAGGAAGGAAATGCCCACTGAGCTAGGGATGTGCCAAAGCCCGTGTTGCCTGTGCCAGTCCCTTCCCATGAAATTCACAATGTGTGATAGAAAGCAATACGGGAAGGCAGATTTGCGGTGGGGTGGGGAAGCGGCTTAAACAGGCAGTGGAACCGAGTCAGCCATTTGGGAGGTTTATTAAGGGGCTGCCTGTTTGTCTGCCCTTTTGATGTTAAATTAGTCGTCAGTTTTGTTGCAGCGAAGGAGGCATCGGGAAAAGGATGCTTCTCTTCCAGCAAACCCTGGGAAAGCAACACCTTTATTTTAACGGCCTTCCCACCAAGAACCCCCTGCAACATTTTGGCTTTCCCCAGCCATAGCTATCAGCAACACAACAGCTGCTCATTTTACAATGACTTGCTGGAGAGAGAATGATTGAAAGAGCCAATCTATGTCACATGGAGAAGCTGTGGCACAACATCGCAGGAGGTAATAGGAGAGGAATGAGGTCAGAACAAACAAGGGTAGGGTGAGAAGGCAGAGGAAAATAGCAGCGAACAAAATTATTGAAGGAGAGATGCTAGACTACACAATGTATGTTTAAAAACAGCTACAACAGCCCCAGAAATGCAAACAAGCTCCGGATTAGTTTTTTCCAGTGCCTCATGAATATGGCAGATGGGAAAAGCCACAAAACCCCAGTAACGAAGCGCAATGGTGGGAATGCAGTTAGGTGAACGGGGAGAGGGATGAGCACGGCGTCGCTCACATGGCTTGGAAACCCGAGCACCCAGCAGCGTCCCACTAGTCACGGGGTTTTAAATAGCAGTTTTACTCATTTCATTCTGTAGCTTGAGAGAAGCAGCAGCAGCAGCAGAGCTAATGCAGCTGCCTGGTTTTCTTCGGAAGACAGCGATGCATTAGCTCTCACCTGAGAGCTCACCTTTAGCAAAACAGCTACAGAGAGCGGGAATTGGCCCAAGCTGGGGAACCGGCAGCAGGCGATTTTGATTTAGTGCCATTCATAAAAACGCTTCCTGAGGAAGAGGTGCTTTGTGTTACTGTAACAGACTAGAAAATTGGCATTCAAAATGGTGACACGGTCTGTATGAAGAGCTAATACTTTTCATTAGGCCAGTCACAAAAACAAGCTTTTGGGCTCAGCTGAAGCGAAGTGACTCTAACCCTGACCTTTCAGCCCAAAGCCCTTCTATTTTTACCCCAAAGGAATTAACTGGTTTGATAAAAGTTATTACTTTTCCCTACAAACTGTCCTGCTTACATCCTTATCTGTCGTGGTTACAATAAAGCTATTTTCAACTTCACAACACTCTCCCTATATTCAGCAACCAGGCTGCTAAAATATCCATCAATTTATTTGCCCGAATCTGACTGTTCAGAGATATTCAAAATTTAATCAAGCCGAGATTTTCCCAAGAAATCAGAACATCAGTCTGCAAACAGAAGCCAAGACTTCCTGTAAAGCCAACAAATCTGAGTCCTGACTGTAAAGCGCAAGGATTAGTTCAGGCTGTGGGAACTATTACCTTTCCTCCTAGGTGGACTATTTAACTTCACTCAACAGGGACAGGCTTTGATGCCACACAGTGGGAGCTGTGCCGCGAATACAGGGTCACCACCCTTCCTGTAATGCACAGGGCTCCTGTCCCATCGCTCTTCCTGCTGTTCCTGCCCCACCTGAGCACATCCTGCCAGCCCAAGTGGCTGGAGAGGAAAGAAATGACTGCAGGGCATGTGTGCAGCATCAGGGCTTGACACACTCATTTAGGATGCAACCTTCATGCGCATGCTGAGCTTACTCCCCTTTGCTTATCTAGCTTGACCTCTGTTTATACTTAGGCACGGACATTTCACTCACATACCTTTGTACTGAATACCAAAACACACACTGCTCACTACATCTTAACTTGCATCTGGTCTACAGCACATCTAATGAATAGACATTACTATTTTTGTTTTTTAACTGAGCTCCATCGCTTATTTTTTGTGTTTTTGTCAGCTACAGATATCACCCCAGGGTAGTGCTAGCACTGTTCTATTCTTAGCATTCAAAATATCAGAAAACAATAAAAAAATGAGCATCAGAAAGGGAACAAACTCATCTTAAATACCAAACATGCCATTTTTTTCTTCTGGGTACCTTAAAAAATTTTCACAAATTTCTGAATGTACATTAATGATCTTGTGTCAACTCTATGTGGCACAAAAGAGCAAGTGGCAAACACGCCACCATCATTTACATTACTTTTAGTGGAGCTGAATTCCTAGTAAAATGTTGACCTTTGCAAATATAAATTAATGTCTTATAAGAAATATTGTATTCAAATTTTACCCCAAATAACATTTTCTTAACACAGGGTTGGAAAACCTCTGCCTCATACTAAGGGGTCTTAAGCCACCATACAACTCCAAGAGCTGAAGACAACAAAAATACACAGTAAAAATAAAAATGGGACCCTGCAAGTAACAGAGGAATGTGACAGATGGATGATAAATGAACCAAACACAAAAATTAGGATCAATTATTTGGACTGGCCCATGAATAAGACATTTAACAAATACACATGTGGAGTCACGTTCAGAATTTTGAGAGCTCTGAGGGCTTGGTAGCGGAAATTATCCCTGCTTTATTTACGCATTCTTTTTTTTCAGAAAAAGACCCTGAAAACGCAAGATTTTCCTAAACTGATGAATTATCAATCTAAACGTATTTTTTCTTTAACATATATAATTATAAACCTTTGTATTGATATTTGTTGGAACAAGCTTACCTGGAATACTTGCTGGAGAAATGGGACCAGACCTCGACTGGTTGCTTCCAACAGGAGAGCCTACAGGGGAAGGCGATGGGCCCCCAGGGATGCCAGAGAGATGTGGAGAAGCATGAGGGGAGAATGGAGACTGTGCGGGGTTGCTCTGCTCCCCTTGGCTGCTTGTAGAGCCTGATGCGCTAACAGCTGAGCTCAGCGTTGCTTCAGTTCCAGTCGGCAAGTCATCAATGGATCCAGACAGATCCTGAGGAAAAAGGAGAAAGAACCTAAGTAAAAACTAATACACGAGCCTCAGGACACGAGAACTGGCATGGTGACGAGGTCCATTTGTTTACTTATTACAGCAGATAACTAAGAGGTTTTCTTTAATGCTGGTTCATGTAGTTAAATGATGGTAGAAAATGAGGATAGTACATACAATTCTCGGTTTAATCTGTAATTCTTTTGAGAAAAAGAACAAGCAAGGGTAACAAATGAATTGGAACCAAATTCATTCAACATTGAATTTAACCTTTTCCATCTGGATTAAGCTTTCAAAATTAATCCCACAAATTCTGCCTGAGCATACTAAAGCTAATGAAAATGATACATCAGTTTCACTTTCACACAGTATTTCATTTTGGGGTTTGCTCCCGTTAGAATCACAGCTTATTCACTTCCCTCTTTAAACCATCACTAGAATGACAGAAGAAGGGTATAAAATGTGCAGCCTTCCTAATACTCGTGTTCAGTTCCTTTGCCTTGCAGACGCGAGACAAAAACAAGGCCCAGCCCTGTGCAGCAACACAGGACCCACTGGCCACCTAGGAGTAAGGAAGGCTGCTTCTCTACTTCCACCATATCTACTTCCATCAGTTTGACTAGCATCCAAGCTCAGTTTCTCTACAATTTTATTTGAGTGCACTGCGAAACAGCTGTTTCGTTTCAGTTCATAACTGTTGCATTTTCAATGTTTTCAATGAGAAATTTCCTCCAGTGGTCAAAGCACATCTCAATTCTAACTACAAGTTGCTGGGCACATTCCCTAAAGCTATAGTTAACACTGTTCTTTGGATCTGTGGGAGTAATTTGCTTTTAAATCATTGTAAAATCAGATAAGAAGAAACAAGAATGTTGTGACAAAGCAAGTATGTGCCCCTTAACTCTCAGGAAAAATGTTAATTCCTGAGCATGACAAAAAGATCTCAAGCAAACAAAAAAGCACAAAGATAGCTGCGCCTCCATCAGCTGTTGGTGAGGCACAAGTTAGGGAGCACACTGCTATTTCTATTAGTGAATTAAGGCAGAGAGCTATTTCACAGATAAAACAAATCATGAAATGACCTTTGGGGCTTCAAGTAATTGAGATGACACAGAGCGTGTTGCTTTTGTTGATAGTTATTTCATTTGTCTGACTCATGCAAGTTGTTCCACTGGAGACAACGGGACCAGAGACTTGAGGAGTGAAAAGACAGCTGGGCTTTGCCTGGGCAAGGAGCTCAAGAAACAACAACTTAGTGCTATCTCACCTTTATCACAAAAATAAAGTTATTTTTTGGAGTTACGCAACCTGGACAAGATTCGAAGTGGTGTATTCAGAATGAGTGCTGCCTGATCCCCGTTACAAGGGGCTCCCAGTTAGTCTCCCCTAATAGACAGTCAGTCTTCCAAGGCATGGACATAGTAGGATTAGCAGTTTAAACACCAGGAGCATTCATAAAAACCCACCTAGAATGCTATGTGCTATTCCCCCTTTGCATAAAGGTGTACTTAAATACAGCTGGCCCAACTTAGCTCTATCCAGGACACCTCACAGACTGTATTTCCAAATGTGAATTAGACACAATACTTCAGGCACAGCTCTCACCACAGCTTCATTTTGCTTTTTCCAACAAGCACAAAATTGTATTTGTATTTCATTAGGCATATGAAAAACAAAGATTGAAGTTTTCGAAGTTAATTTACGTGTGAACTCTGCATTCACTTGAGAATAGAGTTCCAAGTCCCTACAAATGGAAATTTAATTGTGATGCTGGCAATAAACCATTTTCATTGTCTCTTTTCTGAAACTATTAACTTTAGGAAATGTAAACACTGCCGTTTGATGCTGCATACAGTAACGCCAGGGATTTTCACAGGAGAAGGTACCTGACAAACAGGTAAGCAATTACTGCTTCTCCATACATCACACGGCATTCTTATAAATGGAATCAAATCGCTGCTGTCGTAACGTGTAACAAACGCTGCAGGAAGTGCTGATGAAACAAATGCTGCTGAAAAGCATGTAATGAAACCCCGAAAGCCGAATGCCGCAGAAGAGAGCATATTCAAAATGAACACAAATTCTGCGTAAAAAAATAGACGGGCACCCAACTGATATAAGGTAGTGAAAGCGCATGGTTTTATGTTTGGAATAACAAAGTTTTTAAATGGTGTTTGGATTAAAGTGTTCACTTGCTGCAGTAAGCCACAGGGTACTTGAAAAACCAGCAAACCAAAATAAGGGAAACCCATGAAGCAGTTAGTAGTGTCCATGAGGAAATTATCTCTGCAGAGATTGAGGCAGACCTTGCCCGTTCAGCCCAGCACCTCCCTGGCTTGCTGCGTGTGGCTGTGGGAGCACGCGGGGCCAGGACGAGGCTCATTTCTCCACAGGCCGCATCATGGCTCCTCGTTCCGCTAATCTCCCGTGGGGGTGGCGTGACTGTCAAGTCCTAGGCATTTCCTCAAGTCCATGCCTTCAAGGGATTTCCTCACGAACCTGATCCAACTCATTCATAAAAGCAGAAAAGAAGGGAAGAGGAAAGCTTCTGTGATGCCAGCCAACCTGAAGCGCCACCCTGCCCCCAGAAATGGCGGGCACAGCAGCCAGGCAGGCCCCAGTCACGGTGCGCCTCACAGCAGCACGAGCAGCAGGATTTCTTTTCGAGGCCGGGAAAGGCACAGGGACACGTCCAATTCATCGAACTCATCTGCCGAGGGTGTTATCATGGCAACAGGATCAACCAGATCAATCGCAAACGCTGATAATAAGGCTGCTCCTAGGGGCATGAAGGGCTCTTGTCTATCCGGATGCCTGCGCGACGTTCCACAACCTCTACTTTGTGTTACAGGGGGCTAAAATGAGAATCATCTGCCCCTCTGCGCAGTTTGTGAACCATTATTGTGTGTTTTTTCCTAACCTGTGCTTCATGGCCTTACCTAGTCTTTTAAGGCAGAAAGCATGAGTAGGTGAGCAACCGGGAAACTTCCAGTACACAAAGGCTTTAGAAACACCTCTGTTATCCACAAAAGCTAATTGGGAAATTAAAGAGCAGCAGAAGAAAGACTTTATGTGAAGCACCTGGACCGAAAGAGCACAAGTTGGCTTTCTGTTCTCCTATTATCAGTATTTTAATGCCTGCTTTTCCCTCAGCGTAGCAGAACAGTAATGAAGTCCTGCCACTTCCACATCACAAACATTTATTTGTAGAGAAGATATTGTACATGTACACATCATATATGTAAATTATATGGATTTACTTGCATTTACTTAGCATATCCATACGTAAAGCTATTAAAAAGCCTGCTAATAAGAGAAATTCACAGTGGTTTAAGCATACAGCCTAGTTAACAAAGAAGCTCTGTAACTAATACTCCTCTAGAGGACAATTTAGTCAGCAGGGCACCAACTCTATTCTTCTTTTATAAGTACTATCAGATCTATGATGCCTGTAAAGAACAGAGAGACCTTACTTACTGCATCTCATTCAAACCAAGGCACCTTCAAGCTACAGTGCTTCCATTTATCTTGTTGGAAAGTTGGCAGGTTAGGTAATTGCAGGGATTCTTTTAAGGGGCTGAAGTCCCCATACCCTAAGGCATGTCTTAAATTCTGCCTCTTTTCAGAGGTTTTATCTGGTAAGCACTCATTTCTTTGAGTAAAACGTAGCAGGTCTAGAATTACCAGAAAACTCTTGTTATACAGACCTGGTTCTTGTACAATAATTTTACTGCTCTTGCCTATGGTATTGGTATGGCTGTATTTTCAAATGTGATACCAAATCTAAGGAAAAAGAGAGGGAAGACAATTTTTTTTTTTTCTCCATCACATATCCATATCAAAATTCTGTATTCTCTGTCATCTTTACATTCTGTATTATTCAGGACAGCTTTCCAAGTTCATTTCGAGATTACACCTTGATTATAAACTGAAATGTCCCTATGCAGGAGTTCTCTCTTTTAGTTAAGTGTTTTATCTCTATCTTCACTTCTAGCCTCACCTTCCACCCATGCACAACCTTTATCCTTGTCCCTGTGACAAGTACAAGAGCTAAAATGAACAGGATCACATTGTGCTCAGGATTATAATGTTATGCCTTCCTGGTGGTATGATCTTATCAGGCTGACAAGAGAGCCACTCTTGGAATAGCACACCAATTTACAATTGCAGCACAGCCAGCAAGGGGTAGAAGGAAGTAAACTGCACAGAGGCACGAAACCCACAGCTACCTGCAAACAGAGCACATGAAAAAACACACAGACATTCATATATAATAATATAATACAATGTAATATAATATAATCTTATCCAAGGAGTATTCCTCGATCCAATAAATAGCAAGGAGGAGACTTCAGTAACTTGCTAACACCACCACGATTTTACACACGGAGTGTGACAGGATTAGAGCACTCACTACGGAGCAAAAATTTACACTGCAAACACTTCATGCAGTTGCTGGTTTTGCTCAGGAGTGTCCCAGCAGCCATAAAACATAAACAAGATTTTACTGGAGGAATCCCTTGCTAAATACCCACAGCTGAAAAACGATGAGTGCTTCCTCTGAAGTCAGTAAAACTGAAAAGTGCCCAACAGGTCTAGCAGATAGCCAGAGCCTTGCTAAATGATGTCCCACACTGCTAAATGACTGCTTAAATTCACTGACAGATTTCTGGGGTTTGGGGGTCTCTCAATGGGTTTCTGCATAGCGTATACAGCCCCGGGGTTATTTAAACTTAAAGCTGCCTGCCTGCATGGCCCGAGCCACCCTTACTCCACCCAGGCCTTTCTGTGGTGTTTTTGTTAGGACGGGGGACAATACTGCTTAAAAGGCAGAGTAACGCACGAAATATTCATCGCCTCAACGCGAGTCACCGCTTTAGCAGTGAAATTATATATACACACAAACATATTTTACATATAAGTATGTAAATATACATTCACGCAGACATCCACTTGGCTATTGTTTTGGAACCACGGGGGATTATGAACAATATGCTCTGTAATTGAGATTAACTTTGAACAAATCATTTGGCTGACACACACACATACGCGCACAAAGAAAAAACCCACAATAGCTCTGTTTAAATTTCAAGATATTTGTAAGACCTCTTTTCATCACAAAGAAGCCTATAATAGCACGTTTCAAGAAGACTTCCAAAGGCCCTGCTGGTCACATTGTCTAGACAGCAAGCGAGTTAACAGCCTCCTGCTTCCTGCGCAACTGGGAAAACACACAGGCACCGAGCCATGGGGACGAGGAAAACCCCAAAAACCCCTTAGTGGTCAGAGCCTCCCACCCCCTCAACAGGTGTCCTCCCGCCAGGCCAGATGCATTGTGAATATGCTAAACATATTTAATGCACATCCTTAAAAAATCTTGTTTAATGGGACACGCGTTGGAACAAACCCAAACTTTGACAATATTTGGGCAGAGGTACTTTTTAGCTAGCCATGGTGCTTGGCAGACCTACTTCATCCCACTTACTGTACTTCAGTGTTGTTAAATAAATTTTAACTTTAACCCGTCTATAGTAAACTACTTGTGCAATAGTCTAGATGAAGCAAATTCTAAGTATATGGTAAAAACACTAGCCTCTTGCAGTAATTTTAGTCCCAAATTCCTTAAAACAGCTGGTATGTTGTAAGGGCTCCTATCAGCATCAAATACCTTCTCTGAGAAGTTACATAGGGAAGTCCCCCAGGATGCAAAACCTTCCACCAAGCCCTGTACTCACTTAAGCAACTGAGAAAGAGTATAAGCAAATAATGCAGTGCCAGTGCTCAGCCTTCTTTCTTTTCAAGCTGTGGGATTCTGGAATCACACCAGTATTACAGAAATTATCTACAGAAAGACAACCTGGGAAAGCAGATTCAAGTCACAGCTTACTACCTAATCACTAAGCAAATGACTGTTTTGGACAGTTCTCGCTTTTAATTTGGATATGAAATTAATTCCCAGTCTTAAAAAAGTCCCTCTGGTTAAAGCAGCACGGAAAATATTTGTTTCTAAGAAAAGTGAGTCCTAATAAGTAAATACTTGCAGAGAGCGAGGAAAGAACAAAGGAGGGCTGATACTTTTTTTATTATTTTTTATTTTTTTAACTCAAGCTGATATGAATTTCTGTGCTGACTTTAACTGACCTGGGTTTTCTCTGAACATTCACTGAATGGGAAGTTTCATCTGGCAAATGTAAGTAGACTCAGTGCAAAGTCAGAAACTAAGAGCTATACCACTATTTATTTTATTTAAGGTATCCCCTGGTCCAGAGCACACATGATGAGGCAGTGTGCAGCCTCAATGGTTGAGACCTGGGGAGAGCTGACGGCAGGACCTGGCCCTGTTTTGCTCACTCACACACCACAAAGACCTCACGGGCTGCTTGCACAGGGCCACCTCACCTGCTGCCTTTCTACACGGGAGACAGAGAAGCCATTCAGGAGGCAGCAGCCGACTATTTCTTCCCGAGCACAGATAAGTTTGGGCACCCGAGCTGTTAAGACTACGCGGGAGGAGAGGCTGTGGCTGCAGGCATTCCTCCCTGCGTGTGTGCCCACAGGCCTGGCTGCCACCCAAACTGAGAGCACAATCTTCTTCTCCTTGATATGGCATCTCACAGTGGCAAGCGATTTCCAATCCATTTTAAAAAGACAGAATTGTTTCTTGCTACATTTGCTTGACAAGCAAGGGATCTCTGTTAGCACGACAACTTTAATTCAAATGTAAAATCCAAACCAAACAACTGTTGACCTGATACAGATGTCCAAGAAGAAAAGTAGGGTCTGACCATGGCAAATTCACTCCAGTGCTCGTATCTGGATGGTTTTGGACCACACTGCACAAACTGCTAGACCCTATAATTTCAAAAAGTACATTAATTTTTTAGGAATTAATCCTAGCATAAACCTGTGTCTATCCAGGGCAAAGCTTCTTTTTGTGCATTTTAAACTACTGTATGTATTTTTAACTATTTTGAACTATATTGGGAGTTTCTCTCCATTTCTTTGGATGACATATGATTGGTTTATACCCTTGAGGTTCCTGCAAATCCAAACCCATACGAATTGATCAGCTACCACGTTACAGCAATCTAACCAGCTTGTGATATGCCCATGACACGAGACTAGAAGAGGTTGTGAAGACAGATACGGTCACACTCCTGTGCTTGCACTGCTCCACGATGCGATCTGACTTGCTCGTCCAGACGAGAGCTTTACAGCAGAAACAACTTAGGGCAATTAGAAATTCAGAACCGACATGGTAGCCTCGAGAATGACACAAAAGCACGGCCAGCTACACACCTTGCTGGCAGTGCTGCGTGCCCGGCATTATGTGGTCTGCAGTTCCCTGGCAGGTAATGGGATGGGGGCTCCTGAGGTCTCCAGCTGCATCACAAAAGCTCCTCATGCCATAAAAAAGTTGATACTTTACAAACATCGACTCCCATGTATGAAACAATAAATAGTAATGACCCATGTGCTATCAAAGCAAATTGACAAAGCCTAGCAAGGACTGTAAACAGGTAAGATGCAGAGCTTGTCTGACAACAATACTTTTTTATATCGGAAGTAAACAGTAAATCTCCAGAACAGGAAAACAATAACACGGCATCTCTCAGGATACAAACCTCACTGTTTATCTCTGAAGCAGAATGCTTAGCACGTAGAATTTCTGTGAATAAAATTTAAAAACAAACAGCCAGGAACCCTTAGGAGCCATTTGTTTCCTCGGTATTATAGCAAAGAAAAATTCTCAGCCAACAACTCTCGTAGCTACAGCAAATAAATTATCAACATTTAAAACACCCAAATCAATGAAAACAACAAACTGCCGCCAAGTCTAGGAAAGAAAAGTTGAATTTGCGTAACAGCGACCTAATAAAATCTGCTCGCGCTCATACTACCACTCATTCAGCTTCCTCAGTGTCAATATTAAACATACACAAACACGAAATCCCTGCCATTACAGCTAAGTTTTTTCATTTGAAGAACAACGAGGTAAGATGTAACTTCCTTCCTTTGCACCTCATTGGGTTACATCCATTTTCTAGACCATGTCCTACTTCCCCATGGGAAAGACAGGCTCAATTGGTAGGATAAAACAGAAAATAAGCAGACTGAAGGTGAATAGGCATTAATCTAGAACCTTTCAAGCTCTTTGGTGCTTATTTTGGAGATCACCATCCTCCTTCAGTAGGCTTAAAATCTGCATGGCCACTGGACAGCCGCACTGCTGGTCAGTCCAACCTGCTTCTGCTTCTGTCCCGACCCTATGCTGAACCAAGCATCACAAAGCCACAAGGAAAACACCGCATGCCTCTTCCTCCCCCTCCCGTTACTTGCTCTGCTTTCACAATTGGCTTTGAGAGCAATCTGAACAAGCAGGCAAGAGGAGGAATACTGAGTCACAAGACAGGTGAGTATCAATTTGGACAAAAGGGTATGAGACAGAACAGAACAAGACATTACCAAAAGAATATATGGGTCAGTAGGTCTGAAAAAGACCTAAAATTTCGGCAGGAGCAGCAGCGACATGAATGAGGAATTATTACTTACTCCCTTTATTCCCTTTACTTTGGCTCCCATGCTCGTGGAAGCTTGCAGCACAGGCAGTCAGAAATAGACCATCTGTCTCGAGACTATGTATTCAAAAACCCGAGACTTTGCAGGTGCAGCTCAAGCAAGAAGCAAATATCACTTCAGGATACCACGGCATGAAATGTGATAAAATTCACAGTATGTCTATACTGCAGCATGCCTGCACTTGATTGCAGCGCCGAGACTCTCAACAGGTCTGCGAAGGGCAGCTCTGGTAGGAGAAGCTCTTTCATTATGGCCACACAGCCTCGCACAGCTCGATGTACCCTATGTCTACTACTACTGTTTACTCCTGCATCACAACACACCCATCTTGCAATTATAAATTAATGTCTTTCCATACCTGCTTCTCAGATTACCCCATACTGCATTCAGGAGGCATCAGCCAGGCTGTTAAAATAAGTTTGGACCTATGATATAATTTGATTTGGAGATCTGGAGTTGAGAAACCAGAAGAAGTGTTGGTCCAACAATCAATCGCCCGCTGATCACTGAAGACAGACCTTTCCACCCCACGGTAAAGTAGGCAGGTTGATAACAAGTGAGCTGCTCTGATAGCCCGAAGCTGTATGTGGACCACAATAAAGAGCAGAATAACTGATGAACCTGTACACCCAAGGTTTAAAAGCTCTTGATCTACAGCACTTGCCTTTTTTTGGCATATTAATACCCTTTGTAGGAGTCATGGTTTGATAAAGGAGGTGTCCCAGCAGGTGAGCGTGAGAATGAAGATTTACAAAACACAGTTTTCCATTAGCTCGGGGACTGTGCATGCATCATAGTGTGCCTCTCTTCTCTCTCCCCCACAAATCTGTGTAACCAAATACCGCAATTACACAAGATGGTAAATAAGCCAGAGACACATCTTGAACTTCAAAAACACAAGTGCTCCACTAACTTTTCACCTCTTCCTCTTTAATCACATGCTGAAAGCAGGTAAAAACGCATACACCAAGAACAGTGGTAGATGTTAGAAATGCCTTTTTTTTTTTTTTTAAGAGACTGAATAAAGAGACTTGCCTCAGAGAACAGCATTAATTAACAAAGTCTCATTTAACAAAACTGGAACTAACTGGATATGCTGTGCTATACTGGTGGGGCAGGCAGAAATTAGTGTCACAATGTTCTCCACAATAAATTCAGCTGAATTTGCCTCTCCAGACTCATTCTCTTGGCATCATGCAGGACTCTCTCACGCTTCTCCCTCCTGGGCTTCCTTTCGTTTTTCTGAAGCTAACACGACTCCAGGGGTGCCCAGTTCAACGACCAGCAGAGCACAAACAAATGGGGCTGATCGCTTCACGCACACCCACGTGTACACAAACTGCTTGCTCCTTTCTGAGGTTTATGGGCCATAACAGCAAAATCAAATGATTATGCTTCAAGAGCTGTTCGCTCACCCCTCCTACCTTTTCATTTCCAAGTAACCTGGGAAAAGGATGGCAGATGAAATTCGAGGCAGTAATAAGGCAGAAAAAACTTTCAGCTCTTTTCTCACACGCACTAGCTAGAACCAGATTCCCTAATCACCCCAAATTCTGTAGGCCACATCTCCTCACCATAATTCAGTCCTGGCTGGGCACACTATTGTGCAAAATAATTGAGCTGCAAGGGAACATGATATTTTGAGATGATACGGCTTTAACAGACTTGGGTAGAACTCACATTTCAGAAACCTCTGTATAAATTTCAAAAGGCTTTTGAAATCTTAGAAAGGTGTCTCGGCCTCAGATTTCTTTTGAAATAGTATCTTGATTACACTAGTAGGAAGGATAACTTGTAGTGCTTCCTCCAATTAAGCTTTAAGAAAAAAATCTCAAAGGCCAATACCCTCCCCTGCCTCCTGTTAAGCATGCTGTCCTAGACGTGGTTCACAAATGTTGTTTTCTGGGTGGAAAGGGTTATCTCAAGGCTAAGGCAACAACATGGTTGTCCTAATCACTGAATGCATTACGCCAATCTTTATCCAGCAGGTTTGCAATTTTAGGCACACTTCTGAACTCCAACACGTGAGGACAAACAGGAAAAGTCGCTACATAAGTCTTAAACCATATCGACTATGAAATCTATGGGGAAAAAATGCCAATTACTGTTGTTCTTTAATTACTAGATTTTAGAAAGAGAAGACTTCAATGGTGGATTGTGAAAGCCAGCTTTCTGTGAGTTTCTGAGTACCTCAGCATGCTTGAAAGCTGCATTTTTTTTTTCTTGTCTTAGAAAATACAAGGAGTCCCAAGATCTACTAGACAAAGCTTTCAATGAGACTGTTCCTCCAAAACTTTTCTTGCCTTGAGGAAGGAGGCTGGTATTACATTGAACTACAAATCAATGCAATTCTAATAAACACACTGTGAAAAAACTCCAAGAAAGCCGAGCGAGGATGTGCAATGTACAGCATCAGCCAAAATGTGGCTGCTGCTCCCTGGACGACGATGAGTGGTCTACTTGGTAGTGCCATATTGAACAGGAGATCCCCACCTCCCCCACTGTGCGTTACCCTGCCCTGGACCTGAGGTGCCAGTTGTCCTTTCCCAACACCTGCCAGGCCTTGGACCTGCTGCAGTTCCCTCCAGCAAGTACCACTGTGGTACCACAAAGCCCACAAAGACCTTGTGGATTTTGCACTTGGAAGTCACTGGTATGAAAGATTTGTAACCAGAGTTAACAGAAAACTCTCCCCACCGAAGTCCTCTCTACCCATACTGAATTTCGAGGGTGTTCATGCACAGTGAGAAAAAACATGCCAGGTAATGTGACAGAGAAAAGGTAGAAATAAAGGGCTATATTGGAAATAAAGGTGGAACCTCCTTTGAAAGAGGGCCTGCAAGGCCCTTGTAAGGCGGTGCTCATTTCCCTTCCTCTACTGCTGCTGGAAACCCCCGTGCCACACACAGCAGATGCTGAACCACCGTCCACATCCGCATCCCAGTCATTGCATGATGAAGCCTAGACAGATTTTAGCCCTGCAAGAACTTCAGGTGCTTCCCCACCTCCTGCTGATGCTCTAACTTTCCAACCTGTGTTCGAGCACTGCAACGGAGCTCAGGGAGCAGGGTTGAGAGGTCTGCAGGGGCACGCGTGTGACAGAAAGATGGGCAAAGAGCCAACTGCATCACATCACGGTTTGTAAGAGATACAGCCTGAGAAGGATATGGGTCTTAGCCTGATCAAAGTTTTGCTCTGTGGCTTCTAAAGTCGTTGCTGCTTAGCTGCAGTGCTGCCTGAGCACTCATTCTAGCCGCCTGTTCGTGCTCTTCCATGCCAAGAAGATTATGGATGGGGCATCATTTCTATACTGCTGTCTTTCTGTAAAAGACAAACCAAAACACTACCTTTCTCACAACTTTTCTTACAAAGATCTAACTAATGAACTATCAAAGAAAAGCTCATTTCATCCTCTGAGTTATTCAGTAGAAAGACCACCAAAAAAGGGGGGAAAAAGCAAATCAGTAGGTTGGGTTGTCACAAAGTCCCAAAACAAGTCTGAAGGGTGATTGGCAGAATAAACGAATGTACCAAAGGAACAAACAGTCTTACGAATTAAGTAAAGAAATAAATAAAGAGAAAAAAAAAAAAAAAAAAAAAACTTGTAAAAATTTCAACAATCACGCCAATCTGTTAGGAGCTGTACCACTGCCAGTTAGTGGGCCTCAGGGCTCCGTAGGATTTCTCAGCACAGTGCCAAACTCCAGCAATATTGTTATGGTTAGAAAGGAATTTCTCACAAGAGCTAACAAAGGCAGAAGGTCATAAATAAACACAGCAGGATTGCCTTGTCAGTTCTCATTATTAGCGCTGCAGGCACTTGCTTTTCTATGGGCTGCTCACAGGTTCATTTAAGTGTAAGAGCTCCTCCTCAGAATTTCACATACTCATAAATAACGAAAACATTTCTTAACTCACGGAAGAATAGCACATCTAAGTTATTTTTTTTATTTTATTTTATTACTGTTTTTCAAACACACAGAAGCACATGTGCACGAGCTTCCTATAGCTCTGCTGTCCGTACATCCACAGGCATGCTTCCCAAACTGACTGGAAGCTTAGGCGCAGTTAACCCAGCACTGCAGCATCCTTTTACGCTGGCCTTCATTACACCGCCCAGGCATCCGCCTGACTCCAGCCATAATGAACAAGAAGAACTTTCTTACTGTAATAATGGTCACCAGCATTACGTCTGGGCAGGAAATGAGGCTGAGCTCCTAAACCGATCCTGACGTGCATTACAAAATGAGGAAAGCACAGCTGTGTGATCATTATTGCAATTATAAAATGACATTTAGAGTTAACTTCTTTTTGTTTCTGAATTTTAAAGCGGAGAGGGGACAGTACCAGTGATTCTAGGGGTACAAACAAGCAAAAAACAGAAGGGAAAAGTTCTCAATATTTCAAGTGCCAGTCCTTTATCTCCTGTCAAAAGTTAACAGGCAAGTGAAAGCATCTTACCTCTTCCATACGCATGTGTACCTATCTATACATATACATACACATACATATATGTGAACAAAAAGTGAGATTTGTGTAAAACTAGAAATAATTTAAATAAATTAACACTACAATGTAGTGCATACTGATTCCAAGATGCATATGTAGGGCTTTTCAGAATATTACATTAAACTTAAGTACCAGCAATGCTATCTCCAGAATATTTTTATTTTCTATTTATTATGCTGGAATATACCTGTAAAGACTTGAAGAAAGCCCAAAGGTTCACAACCTTGGAAACAGTGCCGTTATGTTAAACACAAGTAAATGAGCAGGCCTCATGCACAGCCCGTCTGCTCCAGAGCAGGTGACACGGGATGCCTGACCACAGGCAGACCACCGCTCCATCACGGTCACTTTCAGTACCTGAGAGGTGTGTGGGGGGGGACATAATTACCCACCTGCCAGGAAAACCCAAACACTGCTCCCTTTTGAGAACTGTACTCAACACCAAAGTACACTTCAGCTTCCCTGCGTGGACATAATGAAATGGCCATATCTACTTTTCCGGCGGGTAAAACCTGACCAACGTGACTATCACTGCGATCTGCGCGGTTTCAAATCCCCACCTTTTCAAACAGATTGCATGACTGAATGACTGGCGAAAGCCCTGACGCCTTGTATGCTTTCTGCGAAGAGCTCAGGAAAATCATTTTCCTCCCAGCCTGCTTCCTGGCCCACCGTCTCCTATCAAAGGCAGCCGGGTTGTTAGTACTGACGCGCTACAGCGGAAAAGCCGTGTTCAAAGAGCTGCTCCCCTCAGCTGCGCGGCCCGTTCATTACACGCCATTCATCACCATAAACATCAAAAGCTGGAGCAGCTCCTGCGAATGGAAGTTCTCCACATTTCCTTTTACAGACCGCAGGTCGGCTCTCCTCCTCCTCCTCCTCTTCCTCCTCGGTGCTCAGAGCGGTTCGGTGCCCTCCCAGCCGGCCGCTCCTGCCTGCGCTGCCCGCCCCGACACGGCCGAGCAGGGCCCTCCCGCACGCTGCTGTGCAGGAGCTGTTTTCCAAATTGCTTACCCTTTTAAGCTGGCTTCCACCAGACACAATACCGGAGGTGTTACAAAAGCAGATTTCTTTCTGCACACCGGCAATTGTGTCCTTCTCAGCTCCAGCCTGCTGGAGAGGAGAGAGCCGCTGGAAGTGAAAGAAGCTGGAATAAAAGATAATTGATTCCAGCTGGTTACTTTCTCGGCCTCCCTCTATCACCAGACAAGGTGCAGCCACAGCACAGGATGCGCTGTAATCCCTTCTGCAAGCACGGAAACCGAGACCCGTTTGTGTTTCCAGCGCCTTCTCTTCAGGGCCGCCCAGAGGTCCCTGGCTCTGCAGCACCTCATGTTGGGCCCTCGGCTGCGACACGCAGCTCCCTGCGGGCAGCACTCACGGGGCCGGGACATGACATGGGCACACAAAGGCACAGGACATGGGCACACAAAGGCGTGGGACATGGGCACACAAAGGCACGGGACATGGATGTGCCATCTGGATGTGTTGAGCATGGCAAGGAGCAGCACGGTGATGCCTCCCAGCCTGGCAGATCTCAAGCTCACGTGTTTCAGAGAGAGGGATACCCTAACCACAATAGCACTTACACGTTTCTTTCCTTGATTTTTTTTTTTCATTAATATTTTAAAATCATTTACATTTGATCAAGACACTCTGATCAAGACATGTTTATTTCTCTGCAAACGCTCCTCTGCCACCGATTTTGACAGAAGAGCTAGGTTTTGGCCCACCGACTCAAACATGCACTTGGGTTAATGTTTTGTGCCTCATGAATTATTCCAGAAGGGAAGCACCCCGTATGCAAGTCAGAACGCAGCTCCAGGCTACCAAGTCCGGAGCAGAAGAGGAGAATCTCTCTGCTGGGTAATTGCAGGCACACGTGGACGAGCTTCTAATCAGCAGAGGGAAATTTCCCCTCTGCAGTTGCTATTGAAGGCAGGAACCCAGCCTGGGCTCTGAATCATCTTCCACAGCAGCTCGTGGCTGTGGAGGGAGCGCTTTGAAGTTGCACTGAAAAGAACTTCACGTTTTGCAGATTAATCTATCCCTCCCTTCCCCCCCTTCTTTTTGTACAATTTGTTTTACACTTCAGTATTTGTGGTCGTATTTCAGTAGTACAACACTCACAGCTTTTTGACATTTTTGGTATTTTAAGCTTATATTATATTTAAGTTCACCATGCTCAGAATTTGAGGATAGAAAAAAAAATGTTTCAAGGGCTACAGATTTCTAAACTGAGTCATTAAATGCTTTCTCATGTTAAGCATTATATTTCATTACCATAAACACGCTATTGTGGAGTTTTTTCTCTAGAATCAGGAAATAATTATTTTGTACATTCTGGAAAAGGTCACCGTACATTCCTGTTGAGTTTAAGAGCGTGAAAAAATTATGCAAAAGAAAGTTGAGAAAGTGAAAAAAAGAGCAGGGGTGTATTTCCTGAAAAAAATATGGAGGTATTTCTGGTTACAAAATATCATTTGTTATATTTCTATCAAAGAAAACTGCAAGGACACACTAAAAAGGTGAACCAACTACTCTAAAAAATTATGACTCTGCCGAAAGATCACAAATGTCAAGTTAGTGTCAGAGTGTTGGCTCCACTGACTTCTCACGATTTTAATTTTACTTTTTAAATGGAGAAAAGAGGAGAGAAAGGGAGAAGGCATCATCAGACTAAGTCCATCCTGCCTAGCCTTAATTTTTTAAGCTAAAAAAAGCCCAAACTCTGTCCATGATCTGTATTGGTTTGTACCTGACCACTTCAGCCGTCCCTGACACTTGACCTGCTTCTGAAAAGCAAGAAGTCCAATTTAAGCCGACGGTCCTGCGGGGAGGTAATGGTTTGACCCTTGGTCCCTCCACCACAACCGTTCCAATTCTCTAATGATTTCCCTGCAGGGTTCATTTACCAGTTCTGGGTCAAAGACCAGCGCATCCATGAAGACAAGGGGCAGCACAAGCACTGCATGATGGATTTGAAAATAAGTGCATCGTAAAGGAAACCTCCATCAATTAGGGATGGCCTTTGAATTCAAAACAAAAGGAAGCAAAGAGCAAATCATAATGTCTACTCTGTTCACTTCAACAGCACACAGATACATACATTAGAGATTTATTTTAGCCTAGGTGCAGACCCAGCAATCATCCTAGGACAAACAGTGCCCGTTCATCCTCAGATGAGGCAGCCTTTCTATCCTTAGTAGCGGGGAAGTTGAAAGGATTCACTGCTTGATTCCAAACAAGCTTCTGTTGTATCTGAGCACTTCACTATCACACACCTGGTGACTCTAGACAGAAACATCAAGACTTGCAGTAACTATGAAGTAAAAGATCATCCACATGTCATTCCGCTTTTGATTTTTTATCCTCTGTCTTATTTTACCTTTACAGGAAAGAGCAAAATTATCAGTTACGAGTACTGCTTCTCCAACCATCCGTTTCCAGGCACAGATTAAAAGTAGATGCATTATTTATTTATTTATTTATTTACTTGTCCAGTGGTCCTCCACATTGAAATTTATTATGTGCTTTTTTAGAAAGACAGGTATGAGGAAGTAGAGTTAGCAGTACAAAAGGAGATGCAGTAAGGGCACAGAAATATGAACCCTGAAAGATGTGCTTGTTCCTAATGAAAGATGGAGGGGAAAAGAGGGGAAAAATTACGTCCCTTCTTACCAGCAAACATGCAAATTAAAATAAATACGAGAATACTAAAAATAACTCTCTTAAGAAGGTTTCCACTATTCAAAAGCGATCAGGCAAGGCCATGGTAACAGATCAGCTGATGCCCGTCTTCAGAAGCTCTGGCCATGGCCAGCATGCACCAAGCAGAGCTAATAAATGCAGATTACTTGTAACAACAAGGGAGGGAAGCTATATGCACACATGCATATTTTGGTGATACAGACTTAGACTGGGAATAGAGAGAAAATGATCGTGACAACAATGCAATATCCCCACTTTTTAAAGCATCTTCTATTTGCACAATCCAAATTTAAAAGCTATGTAAAAACCCCCAGTACTGAGCCTGCCCGTCAGGCTTGCTGACCTTGAATCTCCTGAAATACCTCCCTAAGCATTTAGCATTCTCACTCCTATTATGGCAAAACTGAGGACTGGGCAACAAACCCTGGAATCTAATTGAATGAGTTTTGTATATGTGACCAGGCTGGCTGAGAACAAATTCTTGCTGCCAACCACTCCATATGTGACAGGAAAACTTCTGCTAATAAAAGCCATATTGATGTACTTGTTAACGATTTGAACACCACAGTAATTGAATTTAAACCAGGTAACTATGCACCAGGGTTATATTTTGCTCTACCAGCCTACCTCCTCCATCTCCTCTGCCCCTGCGCTGCTTAAAAGCAGCTGGAATAGTTTTACACCACCACCCTTCCCATCACAACCCTGTTGCCATTACAGGAGCTCGGGGAGCCTGGCATTTGAGCAGTTCATTTGAAGTGCTCTTAACTGCTTTTCTGAAAGAACAAAGCAGTTTTATAACTCTTCTCTATAAAAACAGAAGGCACTTATCTGATGGCTTCTCTTATTTTCAGTCCACCAATAAGTGACACCGGTATGCTAGAAGTGGCTACCGCCATGGAGACAAAGTCTGTCCATCCCTCATTGGGATCAATCACATCAATGTTTCTGTGATGGTTTTTTATTTGTTTTTCATTTTGTTGTTAAATTAAAAAGGATCAATGTAAAAAAAAAGCACCCCCACAAACCACTCAAGCCCCAGTACAAAAAGTACTTTAACGCAAAAGGTTCTTGATTTCCTCATCAGCACCATTATTTGAAAGCTGAATTATTAAATGGACACCATTAGAGAAAGACAAGTTTTCAGTAATCTTTTTTAAAGTAGTAATCCTTCTCCCCCCCCCCCCTATTTTTCATCAATTAAATTTAATTTTCCTGTGAGTCAACACAAGGGAATTGTCAATAAAAGCCTGATGGAGCAAACCTTTCCAGAGGCCCTTAAGCCAAGCGACTTCAGCTTACAATCAGGATACAACCTGTATTCAGAGAAACCCTTACTACACCTCCACCTCTGCTCAAAAGTGTGGTTTTGCAACCTATCTTTTGGGCTGGTAACACTTTGCTCATGCGATTGTATGCAAAGAATGGCACACTACAAGCTATATTGGAAATAAATGACCAGTTTGTTTGTTTTAACTGGGACTGAATTACTCTGTGTACACCTCGTTTATCTCATGCAGACCACAATTCACGATAGCCATTTATTCAAACAAATTCTGCACCTGATGAACTCCGCATTGGTGAGCTCCTACAAGAAAGAACCTGAAGGCCTTTCCCTCATACAAGTCCCCCTTCGTCCCTCAGTTCAGGTGGGAACAGAATAACAGATAGTTTTCTTTTACTCCACACCAGGTCTGAGGCCATACAAGAATCATACACGTTACAACGGGCTTGTACAACATTTGGGCATCTTCTCTGTGGATTGATAGCTTGTCTGCAGAGAGGTGAACTTATCACGGTCCTGCTTAGCGTAGACATCCGGACAAGCAGTTGGCAGCAAGGTTTCTTCTGCACTAATTACATTCTTTTCCAAAAGTTCACCCTGCCTGGGTGTCCAGGTAATTGCAATTAAGGCAGGAATCTGGTAATTAGAAATTCAAGCGCCCTGCCAAGAACAATACACTTCCTCTTAACGTGCTGCCCAAAGAACTAATTCACTTGGAAAGGACAGAAGCTGATGTGAAGTGGCAGAATAGATGTTGATTAAGCAACAACCACAGAAATAAATTCCCTTCCCCCTAAAATCAAATTCATTACATCTCATTTAGACTCCTAGAAAGTGTTTTATTGCCTTTGAAACATTTAAAATAAATGAGAACTCAGAATTTCAGACCTCCGAACAGAAGCATTTTCTGCTCACCAACTCCAGAGACTGTCTGGTGAGAACTGCAGGAACATTTTTTTCCAAGCCGCACATCCAGCTGGTTTGTACTCCCCTTCAATCTCCCACCAAAATGCTAATTTTGTATCATGACTCAGCACCTACTTCTCACAGACATTATTCACTACATACCAAATCACTCAGTAACCACCCGAGCATGTTCAACACAGAACAACATTTCATTAAAAACGAAAGTATAAAGCAAAGCCACCCAATATACCACTTCCACTGGATACTAGCTATCTTACACTGTATACTAGTTTCCTCTTTCTGGAAACAAGAAGCCTTTTTCCACTGGAGATAAGGAAACTGTTCAATTTTCACCTGCATACTTTGCACTGTATTACATTAACTAACAAAAGTGTAAATTCTAGTATAGATGTTATACTAACATCTGGTAACTTTCATCAGTAGTGTCTAGAGGCAAACATCAGCTTCCAGCCTCCAGCAGAATTCAGGTTCACTTAAAATAATTTCTCATGTGAAGGAGCAGTTCCAGCACTCGCACACTGCGCAGTCCCACCCACCTTCTTTTTGAAGCATTTGGTTCTGGTCACTGTCAGTCACAGAACAGATTAAATAGTCTCTCATGATAGGTCCAGCAGGATTATTATTATTATTTTTAAGGTGTTGAAATGTGACTGACCAGCAAGTCAATCACCAGGCACAGATATAGCTGATCTGGCCAGTATACTGAGGTGACTACAGAAGGTTCACAAAGCTACACGTTCAACAGACCTTTACTTCTTACTTATGAATGGCTTCAAAAACCAGACATTTTCCCTTCTTCTTCCTCCTCTGTTTAATTTTAACCAAGAAAGCAGGTACAGCTTACATCTAGCTGTTTCTAGCCTATTCTTCCCACCTCTCTCCTGTTCATTCTGCAAAGCAAACCCTGATGAATCAACTCAGCCATTGCTCCTCTCTGGCTTTTCTGAGGAAGAGAACATGCTCAGAGAGTGCTTATGATCTTGGGATCCGCTTACACAGAAGAATAAAATCAAGCGGCAAAAGTAATTAAAAATACCTTAACAACATAATTGGTCCAAAATAAAATGGATTTTGAATATTCTGGCACTTAAATTGTTGAAAGCATTATTTAAACAGAAATAATGACAGCAGGTAGATAACTGCATTGTTTTTTAATCTGTCAGCTAAACGAGGAATATTGTTCTTAAAGTCTAGACTTCCACATCACATGCTTTAAAATCCATAGATTTACAACATACCACTAAACCTTTATCTACCGAAATTACTTTCATTATAGTTTTAATTTAAGTCACGTGGCAAACAAGGTTAAAACTGTCTGACGGGATCAACAGATAAAGAACTGCATAGGAGTAGAGTCCAGAATGCCATACTCACATTTTTCTACAGAGAATCAATGTAAGAGGTTTCCGTCCAAACCTAAGCCCTGGAATCACGAGCCTGGCTGTAGACACAGCACTGCCTATTCATTTTAATATAGCTAAATAATTTCAAATTTAAATAAGGAAGGATCTGGGCCAATGCTGTTTAGAATTATTTAAAAATATGGGGAGGGGGAAGAATTTTTACTCTCTCTTGAAAGAAAAACCTACATGAAGTCCATGTCTGTGCTAGATGACTCAAGGAAAGTGCTCTCCCTAGTCCCGCTCTTAGTGGTTCCATAATAACTTCTTCTGGATGACACTGCTACCTCTTCTAATTAGCTACCTAGGCATAATCAAAGGAGCTTCTGCTTCCTCATCCTGCGTTTCACCCACTAGAGGCTTCAATAAGCTCTCACAACTGGGATTGATCTAGGGATCAAAAAACTAACACAAGCATAACTCACATAATTCAGAATGCACTTCACAAATGGAGACTACAGCCGTGCCATAAAATGTATATAGAGCCCTGATGGAAAACTATGAAAAAGAAAGGATGCTTTGAAATTCTCAAGATTTGTTGTTGGTTTGCTTTCATAAAGCATTATAAGATCAGTTCTGTCGCCTCCCCCTTTCTCCAACGTTTTTAAGTCTAAGAAATTACTCAGTTCTCTCATGACCTCTGTTTCTTATTGCCTTAGTGGGTTTCGAAGATTCTTTAGATCATACCCAGACATAACTACTAAAGGAACAAGCTGAGATCATCAAAACCTTATGACTGAAACACTGAAAACAAAATAGAATGTACAGTTTTCACCGCCCACCCCAGAAGTACATCAAGTGCACAGTAAGAAAAGCCTACGGTAAGAAATTACCTCTCACGCGCTGCAGCAAAGCCTTGGGAGCTAATAATACAAGAAATAAAACTGCTGTTTTGATTGATAGATCTGTTAAAGTTTCTTATCGCTGATTTCCAATGTCAGTCAAATATGTTTCATCTTTTATCAGTAACAAAATAAAGTTATTTTTGCCTTGGAATCTGAATTATAGATACTTAAATGTAGAGAAATAACACTAAGCCAAGCAACAATTGAGGACTAATATCTTCCAATTGACCTAACAATGTATTTAAAAAAAAAACCACAAAGATCAACTATTATGAGCGAACATTGTGTTCTTTCCTATGATTAATTTCAGCTGATCATAAGCAAGGTGTTTAGTTCAGGTATTGTGTTCTTTGTTTTATGTTAATCTTCCCATCTGTTCTTATGGTAGGTATCTCATAGAGCACAGACAAAAAAATAAATAAATTCTCTGATAGACAGGCATTTGCATCACGCTGTAACACAGAAATTAATGTATTCAGTGTTCATGTAACTTTATGCAACCATATATGCATACAAATATACATACAATATATATAACGGAGACAAATGTTTTAATTGGCAAAGCTGGGTACTGAAAAATGCGTCACTTGCAGCTTCACTGTTGTATGGTAAGTGATTTTTATTTTCTTGGGTAAGTTAAAATTTATTGTTCAATAAGAATGAAAATCCTTTAAACTGCATGCTGATTTCATAGTTACAACACGCTGAAAGTCATCTGATGCTTTGCACATGGCATAGTGCAGTGCGTGAAAATAATGCTTTCCAGGGAATTTGGACTAGAAAAGACTAGAAAAAAGAAGTTAGTATTATCCTGCTTGTGTGAATACACGCACTTACACGGAAGGACATGAACAGCTCACTGGGCACATGCAGTTGGACAGGATCACTTCACTGCCTGTGCGATGCACAAGCGAGCAGGACGGGGCCCCAGTCCCCTCCCCACTGCAGGGGGTCATTGCAACCTGGGCTGCTACGGAAACTGCAAAAACCCACAAACCACAAAAACAGCAGATGGATTTCGACCCCCCCAAAGGTGTTATCTGCCATGTTAGAAAATGCCAGATGCTACGTAGGCACCACGTTCAGACAGCTCTCCTGCTTCTGCAGATACTCCCTGGTCCCCGAGGTGCGGCATCACGCTCCTGCTCCCTTCTCTGCCAGCTCCCTCTCCTCCTCTGTGTGCTGTCAGACCAGCACCACAGCTTACACCGGGGCAGTTTCGGACCACACGGACTCTGGAGCATGAAGATGTGGCGGCTGTAGCGAGCCACATGTGGCTGACGGACGGCAGCAGGCCCAGCGCTGTCCGTGAGGCCTGGCGGTGCGACCGCGGGGCCTGCATCCCTCGGGGCAAAGTCACTCCCTCCCTTCCATGTCCTGTTACCAACCAAGTCACGTAGAATAAACTTCCTCCTATAACATCTTTAAAAATGGCTAATAAGGGATTTTTAAAGTCAGATTTTTCTATATAACACTCCATAAAACAATAACGTTAGAGCGTTTTACTACTTCTTTCTTCAAAGATGCACGGCTTTCCTGAGAGCTGCATCCATTCAGCTGGTGGAAAGGAGCCAAGGCGCAACCAGAAGCACTCGCATTTTGAAATCCGAGTGGTCATTTTACAAAAATTATATTAAGCAGCACATAGCAATATAAATCGCTCCATAAAAGCGGCATACTGCCTTATAAACTGCTCTTTTAAAACCAACTTAACAACAACAAAAAAAAATTAAGTTAACAATGGGCTGCACAGCTGTAAAATAAGTTGCCAATCCCTGACTAAGATGATGAAAAGCAGCCATAAAGAAATTTTGGTGAACTGCAGCAAGTATGAGAAGACAAGGTGACAATTATATTTGGGGAAGTGATCGGGCCCCGTAGACCCCACTTCAGCAGTGGAGTAGTGCATCTGTCTAAAGCTGGCATCCAGCTCAATGGGCATGATATTCTAGTCAAATCCATCATCATTCAATAATAATGGCTTGAGAGCCATTATTTTCTGAAAAAATGTACTACAATGGACAAGCAGCAGCCTCACAGCAGTTAGACTGGCTCAGGGAGAAGTCAGCCACACAGGAGATCATTTCCTCCATTTTATAAAGGTTCAGTCCCAATACACACAGATGCCTTATTTTTCTAGAACATTAGTACTGAATTGCAACGGTGTAATGGTGGGGTAATAGTCTCCATCAATCTGCTTTTTTAAAAAAATAATATTAATTTTTTAAAAATGAAGTACTGGAAGTCTCCGTGTTTCTACAAAGCCTGAATTCATGCATCCATTTTCATGGAACTTAGGAGGTTATTCTTTCAACTGCATTTTGGGATGCTCATGACAAACTCTCTGCTAAGAGGATGTACACACAAAACTGCAAATCGAAGGGCCTTCTCAAAAAACTATCCCACGCACGTTCATGGAACAGACTCCAAATGTTTTTCTAAACCACGGGCAAAGGCCCATGTCCTGACACTATAACTGGAAAGAATGCCACAAGGGGTAAATTACTACGGTTGCCTTCATTGTTTTTCACAAGGTAATTTTTTTAGACGAAGATGCTGTTTCTAATGACCTTCCCACCCAAAAGGGTAAGAGCTTTGTCACTTGTGAGTTATTTGTATACTCTTGCTAATTGTATTGCTACACTCCTCCAATCATTATGAATATTCATTTTATCTCACTCCTCTCTGTGTGCACTTATTAACTGTATAACACATATACCCAAGAGATTTTATATGTGTATATATGTATATATGTGAGTGATGTTATTTATGTAAATCTATATCTGACCTAGGCACACAAAAAACACAATATTCAGCAGTGGTACTGCAGTCCTCGGGAATAAGGAACTGCCAGAGAAATTGAAACAGTTCCAAATTACCAAATATCACCTCAAATAAAAACAGCTCCTTTAACAACAATCTTTTTTAATTTTTTTTTTGGCAAGGATATGAACTCACCGAGCATTTCTTATCATTATTGCTATTATTATTTACTGAACACTAAACTGTGTTTTGTCTTATATATTTAAATTAAGAGAGTAAGCTGCCTGAAAGATCTCGTCTTGTTGTGTTTCCTTCTATCTGCTGCTACAGTTTTAAAGCACATTTTCCTTTATTTCACTTTTCCACAAGCCATAAAAAAACTCATTTCTAATTCATCCGTTCGTTCAGCTTAACCTCTCTTCTCAGCAATTAAAGCACTCTGCGCATCCCTCATCTATCACACAGCCAGCTAAATAATGCATTGCGTCCTCCGCTCATCTTTTATCATCCCAAATGACAGGTATTAGCATATCTCCCCAGTCAATTACAGTGCAGCGGAATAATCACAGCATAATTGGGCGAAAGCCACTCTAATCACCAACCCTGCAAACTCGCAGAATAAAAACTGAGTGGCAGTTCAGACAGGCCTTGCTCTTGTCCATGACTCTAGCCAACAAGCTTGGCAGGTCTCCATTTCCTTCTGCCTTTTAAAACTTATTCTTCAGGGCTAAACTTCGCAGCACATACACACACAACTAATTTTGTTTCCTTCAAGGAGGACCGTGCAGGTTGATAAAAATTACCAAAAAGCTATTTGCTAACAAACGGAAGCTTGTAACATAGCATGCCTATTTTCTGCCCTTCAGATCATCCAGCCAGGCTCCGCTCCACAGACTAGCTTTGACAGATGGGTTTGTTGCTTGAGGTGGAAACTTTTACATTTCATGTTAGAGCAAGCAGAATTTCTTTTCCTTCAAGTATAAAGGTTTTAGTAGATCTAACACGGTTAGGTACTGTTTTAGATGGTACTGCTTACTGCAGATATTACCTTCTGTTTTTCAATGCTAGCAAGATGCCCACAAAGCCTCATTTTTAGTTGTTGTGTTTTTAAAACATCTGAATTAAAATCCTATATATATATATATTTATATATATGAATATATATGTGTATATATATATATATATGTATGTATACATATATATATATTTATACATATGAACATAAAACAAATGCTTAATTTGTTAAACAAATAAACACAGGTAAATTGACATCAAACTGCTGTCTCCCGTGGTCAATCTGAGCAAATGGGAGTATCAACAAAAACCCTCCACAGTAACAGACCCCTGGATGTGTGCTCTTCCAGCAGCTCTCAAACTGGTGCCTCAGCGTCCAGCTGAGGTGGGTCCCTGCTCCAACACCTCCCTGCTCCAGGTCTCGAGAGCCATATGCCAATGCGACCACTCGTGGACATTGGGGTGGGACCACCCATGGCCTGGGATCTGCTCACCCTACAGGGCAAAGGTGTGCCAGCCCCACACAGCTTGGGATCTTCTGAACAGAAGGAAGTTTAGGGCATGCAAAGTACCTGGGGAAACCAGGACGTGTGTTTAAAAGAAAGTTGTTGACAATACTACCTCAGCACAGCTGAAATTTTCAAATGTATTGCAAATGTGGGGAAAGCTGTCTGAAATCCAATGGACGAATTCTCTTCTTCGACATCTAAGGGAGATTTATGATCCGTGTGCTGTTGTCATTGGTGGTAGCACATTTTGGTTGTGTGTATTTAGGTGACTTTTCTGTCATTTACCACTTCAGCCCCAAAGACAGAATGAAAAGCTACCGAAGAAAGCGGGCAATTAGACTTCTAGCCAGACCATCAGTGCGGTGCCTTCCTGCTGCTTGTACAGGATTATGCATGGCCACTATAAGGTCAAATTGCACTAAATGAGGAAAAGACTTTCTGGAAGCAAGGTTTAGGCAAGTTATGTACCTGTTTCAGTATAAACAGAGGGGGTTGCTTTTACCTCCTTCTGCTAAATGGTTGAGATCTTACTCATTATTTTAGCTAGAACACAACATCCTAATTCAAACATAGCTTTTAATGTTTCATTTTCTTCCTAACCTCCTCCTGTCCCCCATAACTGCTTTCCCTAAATCACTTTCAAATCCCTACCTTATCTAATTGTAATTTCTTTGTAGTCAACAGAATTACAGCAGATACATTTAATCAGTGGTGATCTTCCCATTCCTGCTTCCCAAAATGGAGCTGAACAAGACAAGGACTTCTTTAAAAAAAAAACACAAACTCATCTTGTACAGTGTCTCATCATATAGCTCTGTGTGCCAGCACTGCCAAGCAATGAAGCTAGGCAAACAATTTGGTATTAAACTACTGTTGCAAAGCCAGGGAGAGAAGAACAGAAGCTCGTGTATTTACAGAACAAAGACTCTCCTTACCCCACGTCTCCCACAAAGCCTAACCTCCTGAACTACACCTGCTTGCCACGCTCAGGCTGCTGCAGCTACAGCACGCAGCGAGAAGGGGGAAGAGAGGCTCGCAGCTGTTTGACACTTTGGAAATGCTGGTGGAGGATTCTTGGACTCCTTCCCCTCGACGGAGATGAGTGCCCACAAAGATGAGGCAATTATTCAGCTTTCAGTGCTGCTTCTTTCTTTTGTGCCACTGAGGAGCCTCCCAGGGCCAAAGCCTGTCTCTTCTGCTAAGTGCTGAAGAGCAAAAGGCATACAAGCTGTACCATTCCAACTCCTTTCATCTCAAGTCTTTTCTCATTCTCATTTTTGCTTAAAAAATAAGCACAGGGTGGCTATACAAATACAATTTTCACTGTTTTTAAAGTCCCGGTGTTACCGTTGCGTCTCCTTCCAAGTCTGCTTACTTCATACAAATAGATAGATGATCCTTTCCAGACTCCAACTTATTACCTCTTATAATGTCAGGCACTGTGCTCTCAACAGATTCACTGAAAATGATGTGAGCTGGGAAGAAGCCAATCAACAGGGGGAAAGAAAAAAAAAAAAGCCATTAAAAATTGGCTTTAAATCTTGGCTTTGAACTGATAGAAAGATTAAAAAAAAAAAAAAAAAGAATTTTTTTTTCTTCTTCTGTGATTGTTGATTTCACTCCTCCTTTTCTGTATAAAACCCAGAGAGCTGAATGAAGGCTGGTCAACTAGGTCATAACAGGTTATGTTGGAAAAAAAACACCCCTAAGTTAGATGCTGTTACAGGAACCTTTATAAAGCCCTACATACGCTGCTTTTCTTTCTGCACTGTATTTACTGCTCATAAAAAGTGTTCAGTAGCTATTGAGAAGAGGTCTCTTCATTTCTGCAATGTAAGAAAAGAGTGGCCTCACCCAACGAGCTTCCCCAACACTGCCCCTCACAACTCCCTGTGCTAAAGAGAGGCATCTTCTGTTTTGTTCTCCCCTTTTATCTTCCTGTTACCCTGAAGATCACTATCTAGTTTTAGGAAATTAATAACTTCACTGTGAAGGAACAGACTAAGACCAAACACAATTTTGCAGATGTCAGAAGAATTTTTAAATGGATAATTCTGGAAAAAATACAAAAAGCGAGGGATTTGGCAGCCTACAACAGAAAGCCTTCCCAGGAACTGATGAAGTATTTGGAGGTGCAAGCAGCCCTGTTAGTGTGCTTCACTTACACAGATGACAGCAGATCCAGCTGGGGCAATTCGGGGCTGTTCCACGTCTACCTCACCACTTCGCTGCTTTTACAGAGAATTCATTGTAAGAAAATGTAAACATGCCCCCAAAATGCCTGAACCCAAACTGAACCCATGTTTTAAGCTGTGATCTGTGACTGCCTGGACTACTGCAGTGTATTTCCATCTGTCGTAAGATTGGCAGCTTCTGCCAGTCAGCAGCCAGGGGTAGTAACACCCTGCGCTTGTGTCATAACATTTGTCAAAACACCTCCTGGTAGGCACCTAATCTGAAGAGCTGCAGAGATCCTCAAAACCCCAGAGCGTTCTACAACGCTGTGTTACACCCTGGCTGATCCCAGCTGACCAGAAGAAGCAAACCAAAAGGAGGCTCATCACAGGGTGGTGTCATCAAAATGTTAGTCTAAGCTCCGTGTGTCACCTCCTTAATGGCGTTTCCAGGCACAGATCGTATTTCGTATTTTTGAGAAATGGATAATCCACCTCGTAACGACATCCAAAACCACGGGCAGGGAAAGGCTCTGGAATATGAAAGATTCTGGAAACAGTAGCTGTTAGGACAAGATGAACCTCAGATGGACAGAGAACATGCCATACAAATCCCTCCAGCAACATCTAGAATGAAAACCTGCTTAAAAAGAAATTTCCAAATCTACGTTATTTGGAACAACCAACAACCAAACTTCAGAAACATTTCCTTTCATCCAAGACCGTGATCCTGCAAGCAACGAATGGATCACGTTCCACCAAGACTTCCTAGAGACGCAGTATTTTAATGCCTTCAGGCTGCATGCACATTTCTATCCAGCAAGGGAATTTCTGTGTTGAGGTTTCAAGAGTGCAAATGTGACATGCTGCAGCTGCCTTGCACATTATGAGATATGTTCTTGTACTTCTGGACAATGCTTGTCTGCCAAACTATAAAAACAGAGAGACATAAGCTATACAGCACTGTAGTCAGAGAAGCAAGCTTGGGGGAAAAAATAGGAGTGAAATAGAGTGTATCACCCATCTCAGCTCTACAGCAATGCAGGGAATTCTGTAATTAGTCTTTGCTTCTCTGAACACCATTCTCCTGGTAGTAGACATCACTGTGGTGTTTGAGTGCAAAAGACTGGTCTGCAGAAAAGGCACACTAGATAAATCCACAGGCTGATGGGAAGATGTGTTCTTAGGTGGAAGGTTTTAGTGGAGAGCCATAACCTGTGACTCCAACTAGAATTTAAGGACTGCTGATGCGTGTGGATTTGCAAAGGTGCTGGGAGCAGAGCAATTCTCTCCTGGGAGCAAATTCTTTGTATCCTCTCTATGGTTGGTCCTGGAGGAACAGAAGAAATACAGTCCCTTCCTCCTCAACTGCACTGGCTTCTGTTTAGCAAGGGAGGCAGCAGTATCCCTTTATCACTGAACTTTTATGATCATCGTAGTTCTATAATTTATGTGAAAGTCAGGTTCGCATTTGTTTTGTAGACCTGAGAAATGTTAAAATACCACAATTTTTATTAAAATACTTTTCTTCCTTTTATTCCAACAGATCTTACAACCCTAGTGCTTATTTATCTTTTCCAAGAATGCTCTAATAGTGTAATAATTATGACCTATGTTCAATTGACTTGACGACTAATGAGCCTTCTGTAACCCAAGCAAAAATCCCATAAGCTTTGATAAATTGCGTAGATGTAACGTCGAAGCAACGCTCAGCCACTACTTCTCCAGAGTGGAACAGAACCGGTGAGACAATGCTGGGAGCACAAATTCATTTGCTAGGATTTTGTTTTCCCACTGTGAATTTAACACATGCTCCTGCTCCTTGTTTCATAGAAGGAGATGGGGAAAATATGCATTCATGTTCCAGCCCCCAGATATGAGAGGAAGGTTGGAAACAACAGGGACCTCTTGCAATTTAGAAGATTTCTCTGCTAGCTGTCTTCTACTGTTCCCAGAAAAGATGCCTCATTCTTTCCATGGCTCTTTCACCATAGCCACACCTATGACATGGGGACACAAATGCCTCAAAGGTAACAGCATTTGCCATCAAAGGGAAAATATGGTTGTTTTGAGGTCTCTTTGCAGCCCATTCTACATGTAGCTCTTGTCATCCCCTATCTGTGCATGAATGAAAGGGCAAAGCAGGCACGTCGTTCTTTCATTTAGTATACATATGCTATCAAGGAAATTATCTAATCTTTGGTTATCTAGGACTTTCAGAATCCATATTATTAAATAACCTACATCTTCTTAAAGAAAGGTTAGCAAAATTTCTGTTTTCTTTTATAAACAACGTTAAAGAAATTAGGAAAATCAATAAAGTAACTGAATTCAAGGAATAGTCACAACAAATACTTTCTCTGGATGGAATCATTAAAAACTGTTTGTGGCCTCCTCTCTGGAAAACATTCCAAAACCCAGAGAATGTCAGGATAACATTTTGGAATCAGACACCTACTCATCACATGAGATACTTTACAATTTCCTTGCAAACTAGTTCAAGACATTAACAAGCGTTTTTTTTTAGTGAAGATGATATACAGCTACAGAACAAAAAATGCTAACGTAGGTCCCTTTTAAAACCGCTTCTCCTGTAAAATATTGCTTGCTTTCTGGTTTGCAACATCATATTTATTTAAGAATATAAACCATTTGTAATCCCTTTAATAGCAATTCCTTGATGGTGATGTGCTAGAGAAATATAAATAATAATTAGAAAGTAAAGCATTTTTGAATCCCAGAAATCCTATGTGCAGATTTTGAATATACTTCAAATGTCAAACTAACCTTCAAACTGCACTTTAAAAAAAAAAAAAAAAAAAAAAAAAAAAGAGCTGTCTTTCTGTTGTTGCACAGTGACTAAAAACCAAGAACTTTTCTTTGCTCCAACAATGGCACGTGCCAGCTTTGGGACTGAGACAAGCACCAGTAGGTACAAAATGGACCTAAGGCATAGAAGTCTTTGGTTTTGTTACTTCAGCTTGCACACAGAGAGCTCAACAGATAGGCTGGCAGAACTTTGTATACATAAGCCTTTTGCAATATCTTCTCAATGAAAGCATGAGAATTGAGAGTATATGCATAAAGAAGTCATAAAATTGACAGAAAACCAGCTTAGCTTCTCCACGTACATTTCATTGCACAAACTTTAGTGTACAGTTGGGAAGCTGTGACTTTGAAATGCTAACAGACAAACTATTTCTAGTTATATGGGGGTACTTGGTCTAGGTATTTTGGGGATATTTTTCATAAAAAAAAAAAAAAAGGAAAAAACAATTATAGAAACAACCCTTAAAATTATTTTTTATTAATAAAATGACAAGGGATCAAAAACAATTACAGAAGGCAACCTGCTCTTAAGTTGATTAGCCCAGATGTCAAAACGGTCACATTTTGCTTTTACTGGATGTTTTTCCAGAAAAGCAAATCCACCCTCTTTTAGACCAAGTATCACATACAAGCGTACATATGCGAATATGTACACTTCAATCTACTGACTGGTGTTTGATTAATTTAAATAGATGAGTGGCTCACTTAAACTCTCTGCGCTTTGAGGTTACGTGTCCCATTATGTACCGAGCTTGTTGGCATTTGGAATATTACATTTAGAAAAAAAAAACAAAAAACATATTATTTCACATCTCCTTCAAGTTACTAAAATATTTAGGCGTAAGATATTCCCCATCTAGATATGGGCATAAATCAAAGAATATGACAAGAAACTTGCATCTAACACCAGCCCTTCTCTGCTCCTTTCATCTCCGCACCAAAACACGGAAAGGAGATGAGCCTTAAGGGCAGCAAGCCCTGGGTGAGACAGTCCAAGTCTGCTGAAGTATGCAAGGAGATGCACTCAGATGACCACACGTATTTCAGTGTAGCAAAAACCATCTTTCACTTCTAAATTAGAACACGCTGAACTCAAATAACTTTGCAGAGCAAAATTGGAAGTGCAAGACTAAAATAAGAAGAGACAATTTTAACCAGGAGAAAGATCTGGAAATCTGTACTGATCTCAGAGGCTTTTTTTTTTTTTTTTATTCTTTTAACCTTAAATATGTGCCAATAGGAAAAAAATGAACGCTAACCTTTCTTCTCTCGTAAGTATAGCAATTATCTGGGCCTCACCAAAAGCCCTTTTCAAATTTCGCATGCCACGGCCCCCAGATCTGGAGAGACTTCTGGCTCCCCATAGCTTTCTATATTTGAAAAGTTCCTCTAACTGAGGGGATTAGGGCCTCATATTTAGGGTCACATATTTAGAGCCAATCAGGAGCACACTGCTTTGAGGCTCTGTTTGAAAAGAAGAAACTGAAGGGCCAAAGCAGGGACAACACGAGCTAGGTACACTAGCTGGTCATCAGACAAAAATCATCGAAATCTACAAAACCGAGTGAAATGGCAGCCAGCTAAGGACGTAAGAAAGTCAGAAAAATCCCCCTCTGCTTGCATTCACCAAATGTCCGTGACAAGGCCTCCTTGGCAGGGCCCGGGGACCTCACCCTCACCCAGCTGCTGACCCTGCCCCACGCGTGGTGCAACACCGTGGGATCACTGTACACATAGCCGCAGAGGAGCTGTGGCTGTAGTTGCAGCAGGAAAAAAAAAAAAAAAAAAAAAAAAAAATAAAGAAAAGAAAAGGAACCAGGTGACAACACACAAACGGTTGTTCTTAATTACTCGTAATTATATCGCAAGGTCATCTAATACTGTAGGAATAGCTGCAGAAGGAATGCATTACACCATTCTGAAGCAACCCTCTGCTGGACTGAAGATTTTGTTGTGTGTGTTCAACTCCCCGCTCACAATCCCACAGAAATCAGGCCTGTGGTGTAGGACAGCCATTTTACCACAACTCCGGTAAGGACGGGGGCCCTGCAGACGAAGAAAATGCCACCGCAGGGCCTGTGGCCACCTCGCCTCAGGCACGAGGCAAGCACGGCTACCTTCTGCTGGGGGTCCCACCAAGCTTGGGGGCCATCTTCAGCTACCATGAGCTGTCACAGAAAAGGGTGACCAGAGCCAGCCCCAGCAGTACAGCAGTGCCTTCAAATGGCGCCGACTGCCACTAAAGCTAGAGGGCGAGTCGTTCACAGATCATGTAGCCCTGCACATCCAGAGGGGCCTGAAACACCAACAGGACCGGTGCCATGCCACGTACACCTGTGCCTAGCGATAATGCCACTCACACCACTTTGTAACCCTCTGCTTCAGCACCAAAACCATGAAAACCACGAACCCAAGCCTGCCAAGGCCCGGCGGTGCTGGAGCACCGAGCGACCGCCTCACGCCCAGGCCATGCCATGGCCTCCCTTATGCTGCTCTGAAAATCCTTACGGGAGGACTCGGTGCTCAGCTACAGCATGAACTGGCTCAGAAAATACTGCGGGATCGGCAATTATCCCTGCCTTCAATCCATTCAAAGAGCCTGCCAAAAAAGAGAAACTAAAGAACTAAATATAAATCCTTGGGAAATAAAAGTATACATAGATACATGTATATAAATACACAGCTCTGAGCATATACGTTCACATATATTTGCGTAAAAATACCATTTTGAGTACTTTAATAGAAACAAGCACAAATTGATTTAAATTAATCTCTGAACATACTGGAGAGCCAGCACAGTAATTAACTGTGTTATTTATTAATTATTATAACCATACCAACTGTCCTTTCTCTTCATCTCTCCAATAAAAACAATTCATTCCTAATCCATTCCAGTCACAGCAACCCTTATGAAACGTTACATAAGGTAATAAAATAGCTCCAGTTTTAGGGCCGCAGTATCCATTTCTAGCCTTCAATCACTTGTGTCAGATTATAATCTCCAGTGAAGAGGTCTGCGGTATTTGAACAATCCAATACCTCCACTGGCACATGCAAGCAGGCTGTAAGATTGTTTTTTCAAATTACACAGCAATATACTCTGACTAGGAGATCGGTCACGGAACAAGCTAAATCTGCATGAAGGAGAAAGACTGAAAGAGCTGGGGGGGCGCAGGGAGGGAGGATGCAGTAAGCAGTATCAGGAAAATGAAAACAGAATTGAAAAAGGGAGAAGGACCACAGGAATGTACCTTAGTTGAAAAGGTTTCTAGCAATATCTGCCGGCAGTTTCTTTTAATCTGTGCAACTAGATGTTATTCTACAGCAATCAACAGTTTGAGTGGGCATAAAATAGAGAATTTCTAATAGTTTAGATCAGCACAGGATATAAAACACAACTGAAATGCATTTCCATGTGCTAAATTCAGCAATGATTACTGCCATCCAATTGCTTGTATAGCATACTCTGACTATTATGGTGGCAGGCATGGGGAATACGGAGCAAAAAGGAAGGTAGAAATATGTTGATTCAGATTACCACTTACTGAATTTGCTTTTGCTTTGCTAGTATATTGTTAAATCTTTTTTTGTGCTTCACAGAAAGATACACATTTTTAAGATGGCTGGTCATAGCAAGGTCTTTATTTTGTTTTTGTTTTTAAATGGCCGTAATTTGCACACCCTGACACCTGCTGATTTCATGCCCTGCCTTTTCCCGTCAAAGCCCATTCTCAGCTCTCCACACGAGGAAATCTCATTTATCAAAATTCTGTTAGTGTAAGGGGAAGGGCTATGCTGAGCTGAGCCATGGCCTTCATTAAACATGCAGAACATAAACTGCTGACACTAAGCACAGTCAACTTGCAGTGCAGCAGAAGAGGGGAAAAAAAAGAAGAAAAAAGAAGAGCAATGAGACAGAAGCAATGGTATGATGGTGAGATGGGAATAAAAGCCAGTTTTGCAAAGCATTTAAGTCGCACTGAAGTCATTGAGATTTAATCACAGACCTGAAGTTAAGCATGCGCTTAACTTCGCCAAACAGAAATAGATCACTAAATTATGAATGGATCATTCTATTTCTATTTCAAGGAACACGGACACTTTGTTCTCCAGACCATTCCCTAAGGGAATGAAAAAGGTGAGGGGGAAAAGGGTAACAAGAAGGAGAAAACAGTCCCCTCTTCAACTCAAAATACTGGTCTGGATAGAGGAACCGTACGTTCTGCTTAATATGATGAGACGAAAAAGGTTGGCATCCATCATTTCGGTTCATTTGGAGAGAAAAAAAGCGATCACCATTATGTTCACTGATTTCAACAGGGTAGCAAAAACAGTTGCTCTGAACAGGAAGGAAGAAAAATTTGTAAATTTGGAAGAGGAAAGCATGAAAACAGAAATGCATTAAGAATCGACATTAGGGTTGAGGGGGAACAAAGTGGCTTTTGAAATTTTCAATTCAGCTACTGTTCTTGATTTTTTTTCCCCTTTAATTCTCAAAGATAGCTGTGTAATGCTGCCTACAATAGAAGCTTGAATTTAATAGGCACGAAGCAGAAGGTGTGTAGCATTTTCCTCTGATCACAAGGAACAAGCACTTAGCTGTAAGAGAGATCCACAATGAGTCACTGCAGGGAGGAATCAAATGCATCACAGGTACATGTAAGCCTTTTTTATTATTATTGTTCCAACTGAAAACACATTATAACTTACAGACCTAGGGAAAAAAAAAAACACACACTTTAAACCTCCTAGTCCTATAAAAATACGTAATATCCCAATCATATATACTGGCATTCACACAGCTTCAGTGGAGGCTGAGGGAAGTGCAAGGGGGAGTGGGGAAAGAAGGTCAACCATTTCTCTGTAAGCTTTTTTTTTTTTTTTTTTTTTTTCTATTTATCAATAAGCTAAGATAATCATTTGAAGTTGAAGCTGTCTAAATACCAAAAGGAATGATTTTCCATCAAGTTTCAAAGAGCAGCTAAAAGCTATTTTAATATCCATTATCTGAAAAAATAATATCATATTAACATTTTCTGAGACTCTGACATCTCTTCAAATAGTTCTTCAAAGTTAATCTGAAATTAAAAGTACCATAAAATTAATGGCCAGATTCTGCTACCCTCTCCTGTATCATCACATTCCAGAAAGACAGAATTTCAGCATTTAGCTCCCATCAACCAACTCTTAACATAATACGAATTTTTCTTACATCTTTCGGGGCTCTGTGTACGTGTAGTTTAGACAGAACAGAAAGTAGACACACTTGTGGCTATGGGGCATGCACATTAATCATTCCCCAGAAGTAATTTCTGTAGATTTTTTTTTTAAACACACATTGCATACACTTAACAGAAATCAATAGCTGCTTTCATAGTAAAAAGCTCTCATAGTGGTGTTTTTCATAACATCACCTACAAACCAGAATGGAATGGCCCATTTCTTAAACCTTGTCGTTGGATTTGGAACCAGTGCCATATTTTCAGCTGTTTTACCTTTATTCTGGTGAACGAGACGCTGCAGCCTGCCATATAAAGCTGCACGCCACATGGCACCATTCAACAGCATATCTAGGTCAGCTTGCATTTTTAATGTGCTCCATTAGCTTTCCCCTTGCTCACTGTATCAAGTTTAAACTTCTTCTCACTTTCAAACCTTTGCATAACTAAGCCTGGCACAACACAGGATCCTAAGAGTATCGTGACTGTCTGCAACATTTCTTCCACCAAAGACATCCATTCTAATGCTACTTAATTTCCTAGATTTCAAGCCATTTCCAAGCACAGCATCCCCAGATTTCTCCTTCAAGACTCTCTTCCACAACATTACTGGTTAAAAAAAAAAAAAAAAGATTTTACTTAAAAAAATAAAAAAAGCTTTAGCTACCATAATTCCTTCCTCAGCAGTACTTGGGGCAGCTTAACAACTGTGACCTTGGCAGCTTTCTGCACACACTACAGCTAAAAAACTAAGAGTTAATAACCATATAAACACCCATAGCTACATTACTGTAAAGCTTTTGCATGCAATCTTATGTGCTATAATGATATTTAGTCACTTAGCTGCTACAAAAGCCAGTTCCACACAATTCACTTCATTGCTTGCCTTCATAAACTGCAGTTAGACATTTCTCAAAATACCTTTATTAATTTTTAAATTAGTACACATCCCGACTCTGTTCTCACAAGTGTTTCCAAGGCGTGCATCCCTCCACCGGAGCACAGCCCTTGCACAAGGATTAGCGTTGTAAAACCACTCTAGATATAGGTTACATTTACAGGGTAATCAGTTCATCTGCTCTGACACGAGGAATAATACTGCGAGAAGTTTCACAGAAGGCTGGGGAAGATTCAAATGGATCTTGATAAAGAGGTGGGGGGGAATCAGCTGGTGGAATGAAAACAGAGTCACATTAAATTGAACGGCAGGGATGATGCTCATTGTGCTCCAGATTAAAATGTTAAGGCAAGTTTTACTACAGAGACTATAAATCTGTCTGCTTTCTGTTTCAGGTGGTATCAAGGATTCTGTAGTAGAATTGCAAAACACACAGAAGGATTATTACACCAGAACTATAGCACAACTGTTTACACGCATGTAATAAGCAATTAAAAGTATTGCAATAGTATGGAAATTATGCCTGAGCCATGTGTAATTTTGATCCTCCTATGTAACGAAAATACATTATTAAGATCCAATATAATTCGCCGCTCACCAAGAAAACCAAAGAAATGACCTTGAAAAACGAGATCTTCCAGTGTCATTCGAACCCAACACAATTATTCATCAAGATCCCTAATTCACTAAAAAACCCCGTCTCACACAAAGAATTCCTTAAAAAACAAAGCCAAACCAAAACCAAACAAAAAAAAATACAACACAATGGAATAATTGAAGCTTCAAAGTTATTAAATGTTTTTTTTTGCGAAAGAAATGTATGTTCAGCTGAAACTCAAGCTGATGCAGTATTGTCACTGTTTCTCCCTCTGTGAAACTCATGGCACGTCACCAGTACTTTTTCACGCACAGCACGGTTCTGAAGCATGATACACACCTGACCTCATCCCTGAAAAAAAGGGAAACCGAATCCGAAATCACATCTGTCTACCCAACAACTTTCTCACGTTCCTCTCTGCAATTTCTGCTCCGCAAACCTAGTATTAGTTTTAACAAGCTGACTATGCAATCAGCGTAAGCAGCCGCATCGCACATCATCTGAATCCTTCTGTACGTGAATCCCCGTTTCGTGCTGTTGGAGAGAAATACCGCCCCAAAAAACAAACGAATGAACAGCAGGGAAATTAAGAAAGTTGCGGTTTCTTTGTTGTCGTGGGTTTCAGTCGCAAGACCAACAGGAGCAGGCTTCCTGCACCAAGGTGGGGTTCCTGGCTCCGGGCAGCAGTTCTGGTCGCACCAGTTATGCAGTCAGGGAGAAATTTGCAGAAGAAAAAAAGAAATCTGGTCTAACCTGCTCTCCTAATCAAGAAAGAGCAGCCAGGTATTTGCAAGCGCTCTGTCCTGCCCTCCTCCCACCCCCAAACAAAGAGACCACCTGCCTAAACATTTATTTAAAATGTGCAGGTATTTACAAGCAAGCGCTGCGTTCCAGTTGTCAGATGAGCTCTCGGTGAATCTGATATTCCCTCCAAGTTCAAAACAGCCGTATAAATCACGCGGGCCACACAGGACTGCAAAGGGCCCGCGCTATCGCACCAGCAGCATCCTGGTTACAGTTTAACAGCCTGCAGTTCAGCTGCACGCTGCCAGGAACACAAAGCTGAGCTAAATGCTGGCAAACCAGGGGGGGAACGTGGGGCTGCAAGGTCTCAGCACCCCACCAATTAAGAGTGTGGAGTAACAGAGGAAAGACTGAGAAAATAAATCTCCCTCCCCTTTTTTTTTTTTGTTGTTGGTGGTGGTAATTCTCATTGCTGCACTGTAGGGACTGATGCGAAATGGTGGGTTCAGCCAGACCCTCAAGCTGACGGGTGTTCCCATCAGGAGAAGAGCACCAGATGCTTTTGGGGTGTTTCTACAGATCCTAGCAAAGGGCTAACCCCCCGAGCACATCGCAGGGCAGCTCCTCGAGCCAGGATCGAAGCAGGCGGCCGGTGCCACGAGCGCTGGCTGGTCAGGGGCTGCAGCAGCACGTATGAACAAAGCGTCAGCTTGAGTCAGCGCAGAAACACAGCAGAAATACTGAGGGAAGGGGGACGCACGTCACCAGAAAGGCATAAAGAGTTGCAGACGTCGCTTCAGGAAAAACTGGGCGATGTCCCGAGTCGCACACACGCGTGTTTAGGAAAGCTGCGTGCCAGTCGCTGATCCCTCGGACTCTCCAAAGGGCAGCGGCAGCTCTCAGCTTCCACCACAAAGCCACGCATGGTCCCAGCCACATCTTGGTGATACAGACTCCGCAGCATTGCTGGTGATGGCTGCTCACCATGTTCCTGTTCTTAAAGTAGAGATGATATGGGAAGAAAGCCAGCAGTTCATTTATTTATTTATTTTTTTAGCGCTAGTTCCCAGCTGATGGCAAACCACGCGACAGCATGGTTTGAGGACTCAGAGGCAGGGGTGATGCTCAGCAGCTCTGCTCACACCAGCCCTCCGCAGTGCACTCAGAGGAGCTTTTGGAAAGCAGAGCACTTCCACAGCCCCATGCCAGCTGCCCAAGCCTAACCCTGAGGCCGCCAGTATTTATTCTGCAAGCATCAGTAGCTGCTTCACATGGAAAAGGAGCATTGGGCAAGTATTTATCAGTATTTTGGGTCACCGGAGAGGCGTCTAGCAGAAGAAACAAGGGAATAAATATATCTAGGAAAAAGCTCAGCATGCTGTCCCCTCATAGGGACACTGCCACAGGAGGCAGTTCCCCCCTAAAGCCTTGCCTCAACTTCCCTGAGACTGCAGTGCAGGAGTGCGTGCGCAGGCAGCATCGCTGACTGGGACAGAGCGCAGGGAGCAAAGGGGCAGCTGCTGCCGTGCCATTTATCCAGCACGCCTGGACACTGCCACATTTGGGGGTTCCCAGCTAATGTGGCTTTCTTTCCTCTCCTGTGCATCATTTCATCTTCTCTTCCCCATGCAAGGTTTTTTTTGCAGTTGTCCACATCCACCACCACCACGTGATGAGCCAATAAAACCTCTCTTTTTTCCATATCCTCCCATAAAACTTTAAAATCCTGAAAAAAAAATACCAGAGAGATCTCCTGAGGCTGAAATTCCCAAACATTATAACTACTGATTCTGCAGGTGAAGCTTCCAGACCACGATCGCCATCACTCAGCCCTGAGATTTCTTGGGTTGCCCCGAATACCCTGGCAGTGAGATGCATAGGTCCAGGCAGGAACATGCTGAAATTGCTGCTACTCGCTTAGCCATAACCACTGCAAACCGCTTTGGCTCCTCTGTAAGGGGCCCCTGAGCCCTGCTGAGAGCCCTAAAAGAGCACCGTATTCCCTGCTATGGTGCCCTTCTCTCCCCTTAAAAACCAGCTGGAACAAAGGGCACTCAGGAGGCTTCAGCAAGCCTAAAACACAGCTTTAAAATGGCTCAGAGGAAGAAGGCTGGGAAATCCTTTTAGTCATCTCCGAACACCTCCGATAACACAACTCCACAAAGAGAACAGCAGCGACAGAGCTGGTGAAACATGTAATCCTAATTTTGCTCTGAGCAGCGAAACAGAAGTTACTGGAGGCTAGTATGAATATCTACTCTTTCTGAGCTGAAACAAATCCAAAAACTTATTTACAAGCCCCCGGATTCCTACCTAAGTCAACAGTGCACAGGCAGATGTAAATGAGGGCTCATTTCTCTGTATTTTCCTATATACTAAACACACACATAGACACTCCAAGTGTCAACATATCAAGACAGAGATAATTCAGACACTTGAAAACATCCTCTTCTGAAAAGGATTAATTGGCTTTAAAACAATTTAATTTGGCTTTGAAGATGCAACTTGCAGAAGCAGCCACCAGATGGCAGAAGCAGAGGCTGCTCGGAGACTTCAACAAAAGAAAGCTGTCTTAAACAAGGCAAGCATTAAAAGAAAACAATTTTTATGCCTACTTTTTCTTCTTCTTGAATAACTTCTTTCCTCCTTCCTTCCAGGAATTAAGTGCTATTTTGTGCCAATCGATCTAGTTCAAATCTCCAAAAAATAAAGATGGAAAAATTAACAAACACCAAAATCTCTCGAGAACACATTTTCTCAATTTTCTCAAATGGCATCGCTACTCCATCTCGCAGCTCAAGGCTTCCGTGTTATGGATACCGCTACAACAACAGTTTCCTTCTAGATTTGCACCGTCATAACTCATGGTCAGCCACTAAATGTATTCTCTTTGGTGTCCTACGCTTCAAAGCAGGAAGCTGACACGTAGCTACACCGCGCAGCAGCTGAATTTCCCCTCGGGATTTGAACTTCTGGTAGCTGGGGCTGTGAGAATAAGCAGGCTACAGGAGATGCAGCGTGGTGCACTGAGTGTTGCAATACAGCACCGTTTGCAAGGTGGAGGAAAGAGAAAAATAAAAATAAAAGCTTAGTGAACTCGAGTAGAAGTAGCATGGTTGGGAGCCAAAAAGAGGTTTCAGTCCTGAGCACACGTGATTCTTAAAATTGTATATCCTGTGTCGGAGAGGGAGCACTGGAAAAATGCATCCCGGCCGCAGGTATTTGAAAAGACTTAGGAGCTGCCTCCCTCAACAACTTCCAGAGTTATTAAATTAGGGAGGCGAGGTCACCGCTTTCTGCTGCGTCACGGAACCAAAACGTGCCCACTTCCACGAGCAGCGCCCACAGCCCCGCGGCGCGGACACCGCCACGTCGGGAATGCCACCCTCACTGCGTCTCTCTAGCAGAACGGTGGCTCCATGGCACGGATTTCCCTGTCGAAGAGAAATCTTTCCTCCTGGACTTGTCTTCTCCGAAGGAACCGTAAAACCCCTCCGCCAGCGAGCGCGTCCATCGGGAGCGAGGTCGGGGCTCCTGGAGCCCAGCAGCGCGGCCCCAGCAGCGCCCAGGTGAAGCTGGCTCCGACGTGAAGACGGCGCCAGACGCAGTGCTGCAGATAATTGTGCCTCCGCACGGCAGCAACACCCCCCTTGCAACACAGGCAAGGCTTTCTCGCCTGCCCCTGCTTTTAAATGACACCTGCGAATCGCTAATCCAGTCGCCGCTGATTTCCATATGTCAAATTACAATCCCAACTTGTGCGCAGCAACATAATAGTAATGATTAAGCCAATTACATCACAACGCAGCTTAAAAGCACACACAATGGACGGATTAGAGCCGGCGACCAAACACGAGCGCCCTGTTCTGGCTGGAGCTCCCCCGCTGCGGGAGCATCGGCGGCTCCCGTCCCCTCGCCCCGAGCCTCCCGACAGGTCTGCCACCAGCACGGTGCCCTGCAGCAGTGCCACGCCACGCCACAGGCTCTGCCAAAAGGGCTGAGGCACCCAAGGGTGGCTGGCACCTCTGCCGAGAGGCCGGGATGCATGGGAGAGGCGGCATCGCCCTCCCGGGCTGGGCCAGGCCGCTGCTACCCAGACAGATTTGGGTCAGGTCGATGCTGGCAGCAAAAGTTGTGGGGAAAGGGAGGGGAACAGAATAGGAAACTAAGCACCGACTGGAAAACAGCCTGGCATCTCCTTCCCCAGGTAGGGAAGGAGACATCGATTTTAGCCCACCTGGAGCACGTACCGCCGGCTTTCCACACTTCCACGCCAACCGATGCCAACGTGGGACTCCTACAACAAGGTGTGGATTAAATCTTTACATCACGACCAACCTCTCAGACTCTGGTTTTCCATTCTAACTGAGGGATTAAAATGCCGTGATGAGAACTGAGCACCTAAATCTCAGGATTTAAGAAATTCAGACACGGGTATTTTCATTTGTCCATTGCCTTGGTGTTTGTGTTGGTGTTGTTCACAATGGTTAAACCTTTTACCTCTTATTTCTGCTCTGTGCACCTTATTCTTTTTTCCCTTTCTTTTTCACATCTTTGTATCCCTCCTAATTTTCTCCGCCATCTGGGAGCACTGGTCCCATCTGCTAAAATCTGTCCTCCTATTCCAGCTAAAACCAACACAAAATAAATCGGAACTGTTAGCATTTTACATGTCATCATTAGGCTCTAATAAGATTAACGGGACTGAAAGGGCTTCCAACTTTTAAATACATCCCTGCATGCTGACTGCAGACCCAGGCAGACACCGCTCCATCCGGTCACTCTTATTCTACCTGAGTTTCTCGGCAGCCCCGGGTTCAAAGAAAATTCCTGTATGTGCAAGCTGGCACTCGGCAGAAGCTGAGTGAACCGTGCCCACCTGTTAGGTCTGTCCCACATCACCTACCACCTGCTGGGTGGTCATTTCCCCAGGTCTCTCCATTAACAGCCACACACATCACAGCCACTCTAAATACTGAAGCTGAAAGATCAGTCAAAAGCTGGATTAATTTTTTTTCCCTTTAAGGAACAACCATGCATACAAACGCACACACAAACACGTGTATAAATAAAACTGAACACCACATGTTCCATCTTCCAAAATGCTATTACGGCACGCTAACAGCTTACCCCTTCTGCAAAATTAGCTGCAAAGAAAGCTGAATGCTTTTGCTTCCTGCCATTCAACCGAAGGAGAGGTTTGGACAGTAACACTGTCGAATTTGTGAGTCTTCATACTCAAACGACACCTTTTATTTAAACTGCTTACACTTAAAAAAAGTTGGTATTAAAAACATCATTTTTTTCTAATAAATTCCATCTATTTCATCTTTGTTTTGGGAAGACCACTTTCTGATTAAAACAGTGAGGCGGAGGGACCATTTTGAAGGACTTATTACCAGTGGTCTGCGATTTGCACCTGTTCTGTGCTTGCAGAGCAAAAACAAGCTCTGGCACTTCAAGGTACCTCTCCTCTGGGTTTGTTGACAGTGTGAAACAATGGCTTTTGTTTTAATTTTCTTTGCTAAAATTAAAAAAAAAAATCTTTTGCCTGATCAAAATGCATATCCTACATCAAAGACCCTCTGCAGTTGATTTCTACATGTGCTTATCCTCCTCATCAAAGACTCCAAAGACTGCATCATCCAGATCCTCACTTCCCAGATGATAACTATGGTGAGACTGAACAATGTTGTGCTGTCTCATTCAGCGTGTTTTCCTGGGAAACGGCCCCACTCGCTGCCAGCATGCATATTTACCATGAAATGAAAAACAAGGAGAATTTAAGACTAACAGATAACATTGTAAGTTCTTTCTGCAGTTTAGAATTATTATTTTTTTAAACAGTATTTGGTATCTACAGGAAACACAGCCTGTCAACAACCCTAAAACTAAGCGATAAGCATTTAAGGGTTGGTGGAATGGATATAGTCAAAAACAGTCACCCTCTGCCACACATTATGCTTCTCCTTACGCATACGGAAGGGATTTAAAATGCTAGAAGCTGAAGCATGTGCTGTGCCCCAAAACATCAAGATAGCTCCCCAGTAATCTGCATTAGACCTGGAGGGAAATTCAGGCTAAAAACGTGTACTGAGGAAAGCATTACAACTGTGTGAACTACAACCTTACATCCTCCTCAACTATGTTACATGGTATTTGCCATATAAACTGATTTTCTGAGTTATAAACTAAAAAACACCACTTTTATTTTTTAAAAATATGCTTTAAAAATGTGCTTAGACGTACTTCCCATGACTGCACCAACTGATTAGCTAACAAAACAGAGATGCTAACATTTGTGTGTCATTGCAACAGACAGTAGAGGAAGTGTTTCACAAGGAAGAGGAGGAAAGAAAGTGCTTTCACAGGATGCCTACGTAGGCAGTCAAGATAGATTCTAAGATTAACAAATTTGGAATGATACATTTACCCTTTTTCTCAATTGAGAAAAAGTACATGACATGTCTAGTTTACTACATAATGTAAGGCTACTTCTTTGAGAGAGCAACAAGACCCTCTTGGTTCTGAAGCTGAATCTTACAATTTGCTTGGGACTCTGGAAGATAAAGTTAAGAGCTGGCAAAGGTACCGATTTGATTTTGTTAAATTAAAGCTTAGCAACAGAAAATTCCTGAAACTTTAGGTAATAAAAAGGAGCTTCAAATGGTGTCCATCAACATGACTACTAAACTGAAAAACACCTTGCAAGTTTAGCCACAAGAAAAATAGCAAGAAGCCTCTTCCACGGTGTTTTAGTTGTGCGAGTGACTAGTAGTAATATTTCTGTTTACCTACCTATAGTCTGAAGGATTATGGAGATGAGTTCACAAGAGCTGACCCTCCAGGTTTATTAAATATTCAATGAATATTCTGTATGAATGCTGGGTATTAAGTAAAAAAAACAACATGGAAGATACTGCAGACTACCATATGTTAAATACTTCAAATAATAATGGGGTAGCTCTGTTCATTTTTTAATAATTTAAATCACTTTATCATGTATCAACATAAAAATGTACAATACAGACACAACTGTAAATTCTGGCATCATTAATATTTAGATGCTTTTAAAGCTTTTTTTCTGTGGGTTAATTTTGTTTACTGAATTCTGTATAAACTTGGAAAACTTATTTCATCTTTTGATTTTATTTTTTTTTTACCTCGGTAGTAATAGACTATTATTTTCTCACCTGCAGTAGTATCACAGCAAGGGGGCCTTCAGCAGCAGGAAACTCTTCATTGTCATGATTTAGCCTACTGTTTCTACAATCTCCTCCTTCCCCTCCCCTCCCCACTCTCTTCCGAGCTAAATAGATGTAGCCTACACACAATCTGCCTTTTCCTAAAATCATCTGCTATTAGTGCTTAATTAAAACTGTGGTTGTCACCGTAAAGCTCGATGGCCAAAGAAACTCAGGCAATAACTAGGATACTGCCACCCATTCCGCAGAGCAGGTCTAAATGGTCTCTCCACCACGCATACTGTATGCCATACATTGATCTACAGTTGAACACAGGGTGATGCAGCTGCTCAACGTAATACTTCCTATTTGCGATGCACTGTGAAAAAGGATCGTGAACAAAGTGGCTTACTCAACAGACTGTTACAAAGCAGGAAACAACTGGGATTTCTGAGCTGCAAATCTATGAAACAAGAACAAACCCAGCACGGAGGCAGCTCCAATCTTAAAAGTTACTAGAAAAGTGAAGTTCTGTACTTCCACATGGGCTTCCCCACGTTAAGATTTGCTCAAATGTTCTACACAGAATAACAGGACTCAGCCAGCCTGTGTGCCCTCTGCAGAACACCACACGTTTGGGGAGGTTTCTGAATTGGTGGATGTAACTAACAGGGATCCTCAATTCTCAGGCTGAAAATTGTCGTCTTCTGTACCATCACATCCAACAATTTAAACGGAAGGGACCTATAGAACAAAACTGCATCAAACTACACACCTTGTGTCCAAATGTAGCATCCTCGGAGGCCAAGACTTCAACCTGAAATTATAAGGAGAAAGATCATTTGAAATGTAGCCACTACCGACCACCTCTCCTGAGCACAGCGCCACAGCCCAGGCAAAGCAGGCTTCTCCAAATGAAGACACGAGCCTGGACCGACCCTCGGAAAGCCTGCATACGGTAGCACATGGTGAACTGACAGCTGACAACAGGAATCTTCACAAGAGGAAACTCAGAAACTCACAACACAGACCACATTTCTCAGCCTAAAGGCTGTAAAAAGCATCTACCTGTTGGTGCCCCAAAATGTGCTGCACTGCAGCTGCAACACTGATCTCCATGGGGAGTTTTGGCTACACCAAAAAGCTGCCTGAGCACAAGCAGAATCTCCTGCTGTGGTGTCTCCCCCTCAGACAAAATGCTGGCAGCACCTGAGCTCTTCCCCTCATGTTATCATCTGGCGAGGCCGGGTGCTGCAGCATCGTCTGAACAGCTCGGCTGCCCAGGCCTCACTCACAGGCCCCTGTCCTGCCTGGAGCTAAGCAAATCCTTTAAAATCTGTGGAGTTCAGAGCAGAAAGGCTGCCCAGGCAGAGGCCAAGGCCTCAAGATGCAGTGCAGACCAGAAAGGCTGAGGAAAACAAGGTGTTAAGTGGCCTGGCGGTGCCCCACATCCAGCGCCTTGCTGCTCGCTGCGTACCCCACCGCTCCAGGAGCTGCTCCGTATTAATCCAGGACAACAGGCACAGAAAGGCAGGCACGCCGGCTTTTTCATTAGACTCCTTAAAAATACTTCACACATCAGCACCTTTCACCTGAGAATCTCAGCGCTTTTATGAATTCTAATTAATTAAGCTTCTCAATACACCGGTGAGGTAGGAAATGTCATAATCCCAATATACAGCAAGAAGAGTGAGGCAGAAAGAGGTTAAATAATTTCTTAGCAGTCATGTGCCAAACAAGGGACGCGCTCAGGAAAAGAATCCCAGATTTCTACTCCCAGGCTCATAGTTTAACAACTAGGAAATTCTCTATTTCTCTGATTTACATCCTATTTAAAATGCCTACTGCTGCATTATAATTTATACAACTAGTATAACTATAACTAATGTATCTAATCTCCAGTTCCAGTTTAACTTAAGAAGAGTGAAGGATTTAAAGCAAATCAAGAGGGAAAAAATGAATGTCAAGTTTCAGCCTGAAGCACATTATAATGCCAGAGTTATAAACCCCTGAACAAGAGGGTTTATAATGGAAAGGCTGATAAACTAACAATGATGGCAGCACTTAAATATATTTATGTCATGATCTAGCAACATATGGTATCCCTTCATCTCTAAATTAAAAAAGGGAGGAGGAGATGAAGCATTTATAGGAAGGAAGAATAAAAGGAGAAAATGAACCTGAAGTTACCCAATTGTGACCTGTCCGGCTGATTAGGAATGGCAGTAAGAGGCTACAAAAGAGGATCTCATTCAATAGGAGGTAGAAAAAAACCATCCAAGTAAATAAAATCAATCTGAAATGATACGTATTAGCTACTTATATTAAGCTTCTAATCCTTTAGGCACTTTATAAATATTAAACAATCAGTCCTGGTGAGACTGATAAATATCCATAATATATTTTACAGATGAAGAAACAGACAGAGGGTTAAGTGACTTGCCCAAGGCCAAAAAGAGAATAATCAGACGCTGGATTGGAAATAGCAGTATGACTACTTGTCAGAATACAGTGCCCTATTCGGACCCTCAAGTAATTCCAGGATCAGAGGCAGCCCAGCTAGGGTTAATGCGGTACCCATCCAAACTGAGAGTTCATTTTCACCAGGCTGTTCGTTCTGGTAAAACATCTCGCTACCATAACCACACAGACCCCAAAACGTGAACCCGTGCCACCGGCTCCCTCTCGGACGCCCTCCTGTGCCCAGCAGTGCTGATGGCCACAACATGGATGGCACAAAAACCCCGCAAAGATCAGACAGATCTTTGCTGGGGCTCCAGGCCTTATTTCTTCTCTGGGGAGGCCACCTCGCCACGAGGGGACCGTCGCTCTGTGGGAAGCTGGCACTGCCAAAAACGGGCCGTGATAATTGAGCACCCATTCGCTTGGATGTCTGTGGCTGCCCTCGGTTTGAAACACACACATGAAGGTGACGTGACAAGCACCACATCTGCAAGACTCAGGTCTCCTTTTCACCAAGAAACTGAGAGGAGGAACAAACTGGGACATCAAACAGCAAACCAGAAGCTGAAGGTGGTGTAACATACATCACCATGATCTCTTTCACAGGCAGAAATATTTTCTTTTTTGCTTAGAAATGTAAACGCTCACAGGGACAACAACATGGTTCAGAGTGCAGCTATCGGTGTGGACGGTAATCCTAATTTAAAAACTGTTATTGAACAGGTCTGGTAATGCCATTTCTGCTTTTCCAAGAGTGATCACACCACTGCCGTGATAAAACACTCGTCTCTCGTTGAGGATGATGCAATAAAACACCCTCTGTATTCTTAGTTGCTGCTGTGTTTACTCGTGTATTAGTCCCTTCAGTTCGGTTTTCACCTCTGTGTAAAAAGCAGCAGCGACCAGTAAGAGACAAGTAACTGCTGACACTGTACGATACACAGAGTAAAGTACTGACACAAGATGTGGGACAGTGTGATACTTTTCTCATGCTGACTTCCAAAAAAAACAACCCAAAACACCACAAAACGCATTACAACCTGGCCTGAGAGGACCCCCCTCTAGTGGGAATGAGAGTGTACTTCAGTCGACACCCACGTTACCCAAGAACAGAAAATCTCGTGTCCTTAAGAGTCAGGCAAGCACCATCTTTCTTTTAATCATCTCCAAAATATATCACTTTCACTCCAATAAACAAAAAATGAACTACAGATTCATTACTGCTTCAAGATAATCAGGCATTAATTAAGAACTTCTCATTATAGACTTATTTGTGGCAGTTAAACATTTCCTATTTTAGCTGCTGCACTGTACACATGTAAATACATTATCCTGGGCAGGGGTTGTTTTCCTTTCACAGCAAAACATCCCCTGCATCGTTAGAGAAGTGGGCTGGGTGATTAACGAGGCTCCGGCACCAGACCCAGGCTCTGCCCTGGCCCTGTGCTGAGGCCCCACCTTTGCGCCTGCTTTGGGTCTGCTCCTCACCACACCGGGATACAGCCGAGTGGGCCTGCTTGCCCCATGTCTCGTTTGGATATAATCTGACTTGTCATCGCTAGTTTTCTCTAACGAATCCAGCGGCCTTTTTGCTGCTGATAAAGGAAACGCAGCCCCAGTGCAGCAGGCTGCAGCTCTGGGCCAGGAGGCTGTTGCAGGTGGTAAGAGGTGGGGTGAGCTCCTCCACCTCCTAATGCAAGGGCTCATTGCGTCATCCTAGAGATCTCTCATGAATAACGTGTGGAGCACCCCGAAACAAGTTGGGTAGTAGCCCCGAGTCTCTTTTTATCAGAATAAAGGACACTTAGTACTTTTGTTTTGCTCTTATAAAGGAGTCCGGCAGCCCCCAGGAACAGTATCGCATCACCACCAGAAGGCTTACAGTAAATCATGCACAGAGCAATTTTTACCTCCCTATCTCAGAGAAAAGGATTTGTGACAGATCAAAACGTTGAAGGGCAGTGCTAAACAATACCTTTTTGAAACAGTTTTACAGCCTTGCGATGAGATGACACAAGGAGTTATAATACTGTGGTCATCTCCAAAGCCACACTCGGCAGTGATTCGGTCCTCGATTCAGTCCAGCTCCTTCTTGGCTCATCAAGACTTTGTTTGAGATGGGATTAGCTGAAACTGAGCAAGAGCCACAGGAAGTGGAATACCGTTAACAAAAAGAAAATTACAGCTGTGCCTAATACTCAGACTGTTATTCAAACAAGGGAATATGAAGTGGCAAGTACTCAAGGACAAAATAACTAACTCATAGGAGACATGGGTCACAGAACCCCTCTCTACCTTCTTCTTCCTTTTTTTTTCTCTCCTCGTGGAATCTGGAAATAAGCACTAATAATCATTTCAGGTGGATGCGGATTGCCATATAATATCCTGTTACCATTAATGCTGAAAAGGATCATTGATCTGCATTTAACTACCCAGGCAAAAGCTCCCAGCGCAAGGCAGGCTTAGCACTGCCCTCAGCCTTGGGGCTGAGCCCTTCACTTAACAGAGCCACTGTGACCGGTGGTCCACAGGGCTGGAGCTACAGCAAGAAAGGCAGCAGAGGCTGGTGCAGCTCCGATCCCGACAAAATATTCTGCGCAGGCACTTGCCATTTCTGTGGGTCACACCTGAGAATTTGCCCAGCTGGCTGCCAATTTCACAGGCTTTCTATTGTCATTTGTTTGACACTATTATTCTAGAAAAATTATAGCACATGGCCTCTCTGATACCTAGAGGGTTTTTGCCAACTGCCTGCTTGCTAAAAAGGCATGCCTCTGGCACTTCTAAGATAGGTTCAAAACAAAATAAACGTGTATGTTAATGCTCACATTTTGTAATACTTTTGTATCCACTGTATCACAAAGATCAAGTAGATCAGAAAGGACTCTCTTCCCCATGATAACAAAATCATAAAAGAACAAGGAAATACAGGGGTTGCCGCCTGAATTGCTGTCAAATCACCTCCTCGCCGCCGGGTCGCGATAAGACAAGCCTTATCACGCTGCCCAATTCACAATCAAATTACCTGCTCCTGTCCCCAGTCTGCCCCTTCCCTTCACAGGGCTTCTGGGCAGGTGGGTGGGTGGGGGAAACGCCGTGGTCTTGGTGACTTACAAACGGGACTCCTCAGTCTGGGCACGGCGAGATGCAAATGCACCTCCAGCCACCGTGCCCGCACACCGGCCTTGCTGGGCTGCCTGCTGGAACCAGCCTGGACACCCGGGCGCATGCAAGGTGCTGCAGCGCGTGGTGCAGCTACAACCCCACAATCCTTCTCTAGTTCAGACTGTCAGCTTTTAAGGTCTGTCCCCCACAACTCTGAACTCACCTTTTTTAAACAGGAAGGACAATAAATTTATCCTGCTTTCACTTTTCAGCGCCCTCAGAAAGTTTATTTCAAAGATAAATATTGCTATAGTCATTCAGATCTTCATGAAACCCAGCCTACCTAGCTGTAATATTTGCATTCTTTGCCTCCCTTTTAAAGTAATTTAGGATTCAACAACTGTAGACCATGGTTGCCCTTCTCCTTGGAGCAGGGACAAACTTAAATGACCCACACTAGTTTTTGGCAATTCTTCAAGGACTTACAGAGCTTGTACTCTGCTTTTAGCGTATGCAGGACTATGTAGGAATAAACTTTGGTAACTGAGACAACCTTTCCTTCCCTTTTTTCTCTGCTAACTGCCACCAGTTTATTTTTAATGGCTATCATGCATGTTCTTCCAGTCAGGTTCCAAGCCTGCAGCAAGGGAAAAGCCGGCATGCTCCCCAGGCAATCCTTGAAACAAACATACCAAGACACTTTGTTACCACCTTGAATCTATGCCTGAATTAAAGGTGAGGCAGTTGCACAGTATCAGCCTCACGAATTAAGGAGAAATCAGCTGAGGTTTCCTCACTTTTCATACAGAGTCCATGGAAACTACTTAGTCAAGGCCTTTTGGATATGTAAGTGCCAGCCCCTTGCAGTGTGACCCCTGTAACAACAGGACAATGTGACCCAGTTCAAGACACTCTTTAAATCTAGCACCCACTTTTTCTTAAACTTTCCCTTTCTTTTGCCAGCTCTTTGTGATGTCAGTTATTTATCTTCTACTTCACCAGGGTTAGAAATAACAAAGATCAGTGCTCAAATTTCTGAAGCCGCAACTTTTAGCTACCAAAATACACTTTAAGCAACAAAAAGATCTCTTTTTAAATGGTAGAACAACTGTGTGCTATTTTGCGTTAAAAGGGTTTGAAAGGATTTTCAGAAACTATGCTGCATTTCACACTTGCTTATTAATTCTCCTCATTCTCCTTATTAGCATGTACAGACAACACAGCAGCTCAAGGACAGCTCGCTGAAGCAGCTCTGTGCTTGGTCAGCCAGCCTTAGAGATAAAGCACAATGATGCCTCATGTTCTTCAAAGCTGTACAGCGGAGCAGATCTGTCCTGCTCGTATTTTTAAAATTCTTAAATGCCAATGTTTTTGTGGAAGCTGATTTACAAAAAGTAATAATAATAATAATAAAAAATCATTCACATCTTCACCATTGTGCCTAATACACTTTCTTGGACATGATATTGACTAACCTGCTGTTTTAGTCTCCCATTGCAAATATTTTGCAAAATCCTGGGAATGAGGCCAATCCCTGAGAAGCAAAAGAAATAGACTCTAGATATTAGCTAACTAAAAGCAATAACCATCAGCCTTGTGGGATACAACACTCACTACAGAATTACATATGTATTAGAAGCAACTGGGGAGAACAAAAAGTTGTGGATTAGATGGCGATGGGGCAATCCCTGTTACCTCAAACAGAAAGAAAGAGACAGACAGAGTTAGACCAGCACCAAGAAGCAGCCATTGCAAACTGGGGATAAATGGACATTTGAGATTGTGTGTGTGCTGATCGGCGCACGCTCACGAGTCGCTGCAGCAGGGCCTACCAGAACTACCTGCAAGCATGCACTGAGACAACTTATTCCTCCACAGCTACCACAGACATCTCTGATCAGCAGCAAACTCACAGCAGCAGCATGTCCATCTGCTCTTGTCATGAGAAGGTGAAGCAGGTAAGGAACATACAGGCAGACATATGTATACCCATGCATGGACGCTGCTGTGAACACATTCACAGTTCAAACCTTTTGTATATTTTCTGTCAAGCACTGTTTTTCATACATATGCAAAGCTATGTAACATACAATTAGTTCTTTCACACTAGAGCGCTGCATAAAACAGAGTAACTGCACTGAAAATTAGCTTTTGATATTTATTTGTTTGACAATGTAGAGATCAAAATGATTGTTGTACTGAGACTGAAATCTAGGAGCAGTCACTATTTAATTTCCCTTAAGAAAAGAGTGGTAGATACTATTAAATACAAAATTCAAACCTTTCATCCGCAAGCATTCTAATATATGGGAAATCCTGAAAAACTGTCATTATGCTATGTGACATGAGCGGTAACAATTACTGCAAGCGTTAAGCCTTTTATTTAGGTATTGTGTCTGCATCTTTTCGAACCCGTTTGCATTTCTCACTCTTTTGTTGAATACCATTGCTCCCTTTTGATTCCGCAGCTCCAGAAGGGTGAGCCATACAATCTCACGCGCCAAAGTCCACTGCAAAAGGTCTCTGCAAGCAGCCTCCGCCACGCACGATCACACTGTCAGCCTGCAGAGCGATGCTGATAAGGAAAACGCCAAAAGGGGTTAAAACTTCGCTGCCCTCGCCCCACAGGGCTGGAGGTTCCCACTCCAGGGCTCTGGCAACCCAAGGGGCCAGCTGCCCTCACAGCCTTTTTCAGGCTTACTTCACATAAATAGGGGGTGCCATCCACCAGCAACTAGGGGGTGGTAACGAACAGCTGCAGTGCCATCATGGCTTTTATTTCAGAAATTCCAGAAAGCTCCCCAAAGGCTTATTTGCTTATTTTGCTTTGTAGGGCTGCGAGAGCTGCTCCCCCTCGTCCCCTCTTCCTGCCTCTCTGTATAATGCCTACAGGTGCCAGCTGGGAAGATGAAGACACGTACCGTCCTAGGCAAAACCGCGTGTCTTAACAACCTCGCCTGAGCGAAGTCAAACAATTTGCAGCAAAAATTGAAGATAAGTGACCAAGGACAGAATCTTTACAGAAACAAAGCTTGAAGTTTCAACTCTACACCATTCTGTCAGCAGCTTTCTTATTTAATTGAGCCGGTATACACCCGACATCAAAGATACTAAGCTATTTTGTGCTGAAAATATTGGAAGCATGTTAAGAAGAGGTGGCAAACAGAAAGGATCTGTCAAAGGTAACAGATGTATCAAGGGCACCAAGCACTGTGAAGAAGGCGTTAATTATCTATGCTGAAAAAGAAAAGGTGTTTGAAAAACAGAAACTGTTTTCAAAAGATTCAACATATTCCTATTGTGCTCAGGAGAAAAAGCTTCCCGGCACCTTAGACAACATTATTTTGGGTATGTGGGTTAAAAAGATTTTTTAGGCGAGGAGGCACACAATGTGGAGAGAGAGCGCTCTGTTTCAGAAACATGGTTTCAACTTCAAAACCTTTGCTGTGTCTCACAACCCATTCCAACTGTAAATTGAATTCTTTATTCCGACTTTTAATGGAATGGGTAACTTACACAACCTAGCTGAATCTCTGAAAGAACGGGAAAAGAAGAACACCTTTCTGAGCGCCTTTTTGTAATTTAGCACAGTCTCCACAGTACTTTCAACTCCTGCCCTACAAGGACTGCTTCATCTGAAAGGAAAAAAAAAAAAAAAAAAAAAAAAAAAAAAAAAGGTTTTTTTTTTTGAGAATAAAACAGGAATATGCAAAAAAAGTCACGCTGAGGCAAAACTTGTCACCAGAGGACCTACCCTACATAGCGCTGACGTTCTTATTAATTTTTTTTCTAGATCGTGGATGGTTCTGTTCACTCACAACCTAATTCTGAGTCAGGAGGAGAAACTGATTCCTTATTATACCTCCGTGCCCCCTCCCTCCACCTCCCCTCGTAGGAGCAGTGAATCGCACCTTTCTGAAGCACGATTTTGAGAAAACCGGTTAACACAAAAATGACCCTTTCCTTTTTCATTTGGAAAAAATAAAATAAAATCAGAACGGATAGGAAGGGAGACGAGTAATAATTAAGAGCAAGGGAAGCCTCCACCTATGTCACGGGGGAAATGGCCGAGGCGATGGCCAGCAGGGATGTACCAGGCCCTGGGAACCCGATCCCTACCTCCCCAGCCAGCCAGCCAGCTCCTCCTGCGGCCCGCTTCCCTCCCGCATCGCTCTCAGGCCATATATAGCGGGTGGCTAACACCGACAGCGGCTGGGAAACCCATTTGGGCATCGTCTGGGCATCGTCAGCCCGAGAGCACAGGTTTGGAAGGGCTGGTTTCCACAACAGAGCGTCAACACACCTGCCAAGGAGTCACACGGGAGGAATCCCCTGGGCACTGTTCTGTATTTCATACCATGACTTGAAAGGGTAGGTCTCTGGAACAGGACTCAGAAGAACTGAATTATTTTTGCCGACGATCCGAGCTTTTTCTCTTGGCTTATTTTCAGCTGCATCCTCCTCACCTCCCCACAAGGTGCACAGATTAGGAAATACTCTGACTGGATTAACCGCTTTAAAAATTATTCAGATGTCACAGCTGGCCAGTTTTTGACCCTTCTGATAGCAGGATTTAAGAGTTTACTGGGAAAGAACAAGTGCTCCTGTCAGTGCCATAACTCCTCCACACTGCTCTAGTTCACAACAGCAAAACACTTCCTCAGAACTGAAGCAAAAAAAGCTCTCAGCTCCAGGCCAGCTCTACACTGAAGATTTCAATAGGGCAAAAAAATAAAAAAGAAAAAATATTCCAAGGAGTCACTTCAGTCCTCAGTAGGGCCCGGAATAATACAAGTCCAGATAAGCTGGCAAACTGTGTTATTTTCCCGTTTTGCCCGAGTTCCCCGTCTGTTGTGGCAGAGGAAAATGAGCGCAGTGCTGAGAACACGTCCTCCAAAAACACACGTTCCACGCTTCACACACACAAAGCCTGAATTTGCATACATGAATCAAACAATTAGGTTCCCCGAATGCCTGAACTACTTACACAAATTGGGACTTTCACTCAGTCGAGCGAGCGAGCGCACAACGTACAATTTCGCAGGCCACTTCAGCATTTCACATTTCTGATATCCCCACAACGCAAACCAAAAAAATCGAGTCCAAATTCTTCTCGAAGTTACTCCCAGCAAATAGCAGCTCGCTTATAAAAGCCTGATTAATTGCAGAATCTTGGCTTCAGAATTCAATTACATGTTAAAATATTAAAAATTCTAGAGTCCATAAACAATGACTATAAAACTGTTTATAGCATTTTTAATATTTTATTTGCATACTGTAATATGAACTATAAATGTTCTTTTTCCTGCCCCCCACCCCCTTTTCCCTCGGATTAGTTTGCTGCAGTTTCTTCCTGCAAACAGAACGAGCGTGACACTCGGGGACGGAGGAGATGAGAGAGGATGTGGCAGGCTATTGACACTCCACCTCCTCGCAAACTCTGCTCCTTCACTCTGCTCTGTGCCTCTTCGTGAGTTTTATTCTGGGTCTACAAGGGTGCTTCTGGATAATTACAGGATACAAGCCGGCATTTTTTTCCAGCCTGTCTCGATTTCAAAGTAGCCTCCCTATTCATGCTTGTATTATTTATCGAAGGTAAAACAGCAAAACAAATCAATTGCTAACAGCCTCGTGCAGTTTTCTGAACTTAGCATTTCTGCAGGGAGGTGTGCATATACCGCGATACTCCGTGCAGCTCTACATGTTCAGACACGAGAACCTTGTACAAATCCTAAACTTGAACAAGCTTTTTCTTAAAGGCTTTACACACGCGCATCGCACAGGTTAGTCTGAAAGACGAAGATACAGGAAGCACCTGAGCAACAAATCTTCCTGTAACTTCTCCCGAAGTGCTAAACCCCAGCACTCACCCTGTTTTCCAATTACGGTATCTGCACCAATTATAACAGTAAGTTGGCAGCCCCAGAGAGTGATTTTTACACTCATTTTAAGCTCGTTTTGCTCAGAATGTAAAGAAAAACTTGAACTGCAATCTCGGAGGTGAAAGGCTAGAGTTTTAATTTCTGAACCGCGCAGCCCTGGCAGGTCTTTTCCACACTTGTGCTCTGCGGAGTCCATTTTGTTTCTGTATGTATTTCTGCTCAGGTTCCCCTTCCCCCTCCGAACAAAGAAGGTATCACCGCATTTATAAGAAAGCCACTCATTGACAGTTTTTGCTGCAGCTCATTTGTTACTTCCCGCTAAGAGTTTACAAACAGCTGTCCCATGCATCTCCACTGGATACAATTTTAGTCTAGACAGGGGAAATCCAAGCTACTGCTGCCCAAACAACGTAAACACAGGAAGATTTTCAATCAATCATTGCATTAATAGGAACACATCTCATAATATAAGGGGAGGGCGTTTTGGAAGAAAGCCTATTTCAGAGCCTGAAACAGTGTAATTGCATGGCATTGTTCTTGTGCTAGGCAGGGCTATGGAACGGCGCTCTCGCAAACCAGATTTTGGTGCAGTGGTAGATTTCGATAAAATGAGCCTTGTTTCTCCAACACAAGTGGCTTTCAAGACCACTGACAACTTTGAATTAAATGGTAAACAGACTAAATAAGACACGCACAGCACAGGCATTCATCTCCGCTTTGATACAATCAGGTCAGTGCCCACACAAATATATTTATTGCGTGACCATTATTTCTGTTTTTCTTCAAGTTGCTTTACCTGGGAAATGATGTTAAACACCACAGCTACTAATGTACTAATGATTTTTCCTGTTCTCCTCTGTGGCAGCCTGTTGTCTATGCCCAAACATACCAACATCTAGAAAAACTGCTAGTGCAGATACTTCTGTGTTGTTATGTTTTTCGAGAAAAACAACGAGGCCCTTCTTACATCTGGGGCATCCATATACCTACTCTTCATAGAAACAAAATCAAATAAAAATGAATAACCTTAATTACAAAACTTTTTTTTTTTTTTTTTTTCCCCCAGGGGGTGTGAGGGAAAGCAGCTATTATTCTGTCCTTATTTTATTTTTTTTTCAGTCCCTTCATCAAGAAGCTTGGTTTACACTCATGATCTTGGATCAACTTTTACCAGTGGGTGTCAGTGTAACAGTATAATGATATAATGGGGGGAGGACACGTAGAAAAAGCATGAAGAAACACTGATTGAGTTTTATTTTTAAATGTTACATCGATATAAAAAACAACCAGAGAACACATCTCCTTCCAGAGACTTTCTGCTTCACTAGCGATGTATTCCGCGGAGATCCTCGAACTTCACACACGTTTGTGCTAGCATGCCCAATGTGATCGACTTTGGCTTTTGTTTTCTGGACTTCTGCATGTTGTGTGTGCGTACACACACGCATACAGACACGCGGCGACTGCAAGGTTTCCGTCGTTTCGACAAAGCCAGCCTGTCTCTTTAATTCAGATTTCGCAGCCAACAGTTAAGAGGCTCTGCGGACCCCAACTTATTAACCTGTGCCAATTTAACTAGTATTACTCAAGAGGTTCAGAAGCCTAAAAATAGGTGTTAATCTGCGCAGACTGACAGCAACTAATCAGTACCTGCCCTGTCACAAGTTCCGTCCCTCCTACTCATTGCACGGAGGGGGAGGACAGCACACAGGGAGGTTAAAAAAAAAAAAAAAAAAAAAAAAAAAAGGAGAGACCCTGGTGTTTCCTTTTAATTCGTGTGCAGCTTTTTGTGAGGGGAAAAAAATAAAAAAATCACGAGATGTTTATGTGGTGGGGCTCAATGTGAAAACTTGTTTCCGTACCAGCGAGCAATGGCTTCCTGCAAGCAAGAGCTGCATGCGTGTCTACCAAGCCTCTCCGTCCAAAGCAACGAGGCCCTGTATTTTCACTCGGGGCGAAAACAAGCGAGCAGGGCTCACACCCACCCTAGCGCCGGGTCTCGTTAGCTGTGTAATGGCGTGAAGTTTTAGGGGCCCGAGTTTTGCTCTGCCGAGTGCTGTTCGCCTGGCTCTCCCACAAAGCTGGGGACGGACACGAAGGGCCAGCGGGGCACACGCCCCATGGTGGCTTTGCTCTGGTGGGGCTGGGGTTACGGCTGTTGGGAAGGGCCCCAACCAGCCACAATTATCCCCTACAGACGTACTTTTAGGAGAAAAGTGGGTTTAAAATTAATAAAAGTAGTCAGCCAGGCTGGCTGATGGCTGAAAGGAGGGATGAGGAGCGCTCGACTCAGCTGGGTGTTTCGTGCGTAACTCGTGCTATCCGGGATGTGCCGGGTTTCGCTGAAGGAATATTTTCGCAGGAAGTACCAAAATAATGTAAAACAATGCTGTGAGGCCATTGTGAGGAGAGGGAAGTAAACAACAGCGGGTTAACGAACCGGGGGGGGGGGGGGGGCGGGGGGAGGAGGGGCGCTTTGCGAGCTTCGCTTGTGCGTTACTGAAAAGACAGAGAATAAAAAAAAAAAAGAAAAAAAGAGAAAAAAAAAAAAAAAAAGAGGAAAAAAAAAGAAAAAAAAAAGAGGCGCGGGAGGGAGCACCCGCAGCGGGCTCTCCCGCCGAGGGCTGCCGCCCGCCCGCCAAATGGCCGCGCGCTGCCGGCGCCCCAACGGCCGCCCTGCGCCCGCGCCCGCAGCTGCGCCCGCGCCCCGCCGCGCGCCAATGGCGGCCCGCGCGCCCCTCCCCCGCCGCGGCGCGGCCAGACCTGTTTTTGTCTGCGGCGGCGGCGGCGCTCGGGGCCGCGCCGCTTCCTCCCCCCCGCCCTCCTCCTCCTCCTCCTCCTCCTCCTCCTCCTCCTCCTTCCCTCGCCCCCCCCGGCCCGCTCGTTCTGTCCCTTCCCAGCCGCGGCCCGTCCGGGCCCGAAGTTGTGCTCGGAAAGGGGGCGAGGGAAGGGAAGGGAAGGGAAAGGGATAGGAAAGGAAAGGGCTGCTCCATCCGCGCTCAGCCCGAACTCCCCCCCTGCCAACACCCCCAGCTCTCGGGGGCCGCACGAAACATAAAAAAAAAAAAATAATAATAAATAAAAAATAAAAAATAAAAAAGGGGGCGAGGGGGAGCGTAGCGCGCCTCAAGTTTCCCCGGGAGCCGTGAGGGGCTGCGCCCCCCGCCCCGCGGCGCTGAGGCGGGCGTACAAAGGCACATCTGTGCGTGCCGGAGGGCCGGCCTGACGTGTTTTCTGCTCGCAGCAGCTGCGGTTTCTGAGGAAACAAGGCTGATTTTCTAGTCAGGCGGGGAGATTTTTTTATTTTTTTTCTCTCTCTCTCCCCCTTTCCAAGCGCCTACGTGCGGGGGAGGGGAGCCGAGGAGAGGCCGCGCCGCAGCGGAGCCGCGGCGGGGGAGGGGCGGCGGCGCGGGGGCTGCCGGGAACGCGCCCGCCGTGAGGCGATCGCTGCCCGCCCGGCCGCCGGGGGGGGATTTTTGGGGTGTTTTTTTTTTCTTTAAAATCAACCTTTGTGGCCGCAGGGGCTCAAAAATCCCTCTGGGGCCTGCCAGCTCGAAGCAAAATAATCCCAACTCCTCTAAACTACGCGTTAAAAGGGGGGGGAGCGAGATTAAAACGCACGTGGGAAGGGCGCTGCTAAGTCGGGAGAAATAAAAAGTGTTGAGCTGCAAAGGGTGCGAGATGAACGCCCGTGCGCTTTGTGCTGGTGCTGAGCGTGTCAGGCCAAACTTACGCCTCGTGTAGCTGTTTATTTTTCAAGTGTCCAAACATCTTCCTGCGCGCACACCGTAACAAATTAATTTCACTGATGTTTAGCACTCGAGATCGCGCTAGACAAGCAAGGAATTGATTCCCAGATATAAAAGCTAATGCTACAAATTTTCAGACTCGATTGCCCACAAGTAGATACCTATGTTCGTATTTAGTCACTGAAATAATTGGCCTAATTTTCAGAAATGATAAGCGCTCGCCTTTTCAATTAATTTCACTTCTCTGAAAATCAGGCCACTATGTATCTAAATATGACCTAAGTTTGAAGATCTTGTCTCTCTGAAACTGAAAAAAAAAAAAAAAAAAAAAAAAAAAAAGGAACAAAACTATTACTACATCCAAATACCAGCATAATTATTTAACATTAAACGTGGAGTGAGTAGAAAGGGAAAGAATATATATGTATGGGGTGACGGTACCTAATGCCACGGAAGCCACATGACAATTACATTAAAAATACTCAGAGCTCTGTGTGAATCTCTTCCTGAGATTGGTTCCAGTTATTGCTGTGGAAAAGGTTAATATAAACAACTCCCACCAGAACTGCCCGAAAACAAAGCCCACATTTACAAATTGTCAGGACTGACCCAAAACCTTTGGCCATATTAATCACACTTAGTGCACATTTTCCCACAAAGGAATTAAAGGGAAGAAAAAAACAACACCTCTGCTTTATTTAAAGAGGAGAAAAGGCAAACTGGTTAAGGACTGCCATGTGTGCATTATGTATATATATATACCTGACTGGATCTAACGTGATTGTTATCCTGACTGTGCACGGGCTGTTTTTCCCACCATGTGAAATGAACTTTTCTGTAAGTTTGGGCAGGGCACAGGCACGGCTCTGAAGACCAGTATTAGAAATAGCGGAAAAAAAGATTCTTGAGAAATGCCAAAAATAATCATGTTTCTTGCCTTCTGCCAGAACTGGAGTCAATTTTACCAAGCGGAAGCACTCAAAAATCCCAAGTTTGGGCTCAAAACAAGGAAAAAGCTTTACAAAACATGAAGCTTTTTGGAAAGAGCTTCAGATTCTTTTTTATACAGTTCATGAACCTGTAATAGGTACTTGGATCATTATTTTCACATCCCTCCCCCTCCATTTTACAAGACCTAAAAAATGGCCCCCTACAAGTACTGGAATGCCGAGGCTGAAGGTTTTTCTGCTTTTGTTTTTCAGCTGTCAACGACACAAAACTCCAGCCCTGTTCTGTCCTCACTCCTCGGCCCCGAAATGAACATTCTCCAGCAGCAGCCCAAGGGTCACTGGCTGTGATCCTTAGGCACTACCTTTGGCTTCACCTAGGCCCTCTGCACAGGGAAAGGTGAACTGCAGTGACTTAAGCAGCGCTGGAGCTCCTTGCTGCTGGGCCTCGTGGGCACACAGCCTGCAGGGGATGGTTTGAGAGGTTTCCTCCAGGACTCCTGTCCCAGCCCGACTGCACTGGGGGAAGGTGGCCAGCAAGGGCAATCTGCGTGCCCCATGCAGGATGGCCAATGTCCAGCACAATTCCTAGCCACCGCCGTATAGTTTTTAATGGATCTAACAGAGCTGAAATCCTCAGAGGAACCTAAGGGTTACCTTGACCTGCTAAATTGTTTGAAAAACCCAAATTATCTCATCCTCATCGTATTACCTCATGGCAGTTAACTTGCTAAGAATGCTGCTCTCTGATAGCCAGCCCTTAAAGGCACACTGTACAGCCTCACCCACCGTGCTTGCTTTCCCCCAGCAGCTCTGAGGGGCCCTGCAGGAGCGATGAGCTGACACTTTACGGGCCTCTGCTGGCTCTCTGCGACCATCTCAGCTAATGGGCAGTGGTGAGGCCTAGGGGAAAAAAAGCTTCGGGAACTGAGAGGCATTTAGTACTCTGACGTCGGGGAAAAACACGAATGTCCACCATCTTTCCAGAAAAGAACACACCTGCGTTTTATCAGTGCTTTAACATGCACGATTATAAATTCAGATGCAGGGACTTGCAAACAGCAGATGTGACTTTAAGACAGAAGAAGATACTGATTTGTTTCAGTACAAGAGTGAAAAAAGCAACAACTGAAAAATCATGCAGCTACAGCCCACAGAAAGCAAATGGACTGTTTATGCTAGAAATGCCAGATACCTATTACATAGACTATATTGGCTTACACCATTTTCAAATGAAAACACTAATTCTTTGTATGTACGACTATCTGTAACTGCCAACAAGACCATTACAAGACACAAAGCATTAAAAAACAACAACAAATGCTGTTCCTTTCAGTGCATGTTAAACAAAGTGACCCCACTTCTTGAAATCAGCTTTTGAAAATTCTAGAAGAGCTTAAAAATACCCCCTTGCTGGTAACTAGATCTCCATTTCCAAATCCTCCAAAATTCAATGGCAACATTGAACATGCACAATCGCAAAGCTCTGAAAAAAATGCTTTTAAATAAAAGTTCTGAGAAAGACAGTATTGCCTCATAGGAATTATTCACATCTCTATCCATGCTGTGGAAGTAGCACTTGAAAGGGGAAATAAAGTATATACACATAAATATTTGACAGACTGGTCCAATCCTCTTAAAACTTATGGAAATAGAGAACATATGAAAGGAGCCAATGCAGACGAATGGCCGCATGATTAGATGAGTGCTGCCGTCCATCCCCTTCCTCTTCCCACTAAATGAAATTGTCATTAGCAGAGTGTCAGTCCCAATATCATCAACTTAATAAAGCAAGATTGAAACAGAAGACAAAGCCAGTTAATACAGTCCTCCAAGTGCAACCCGAATCAGAAGAAAACCCTTTGAAAGGCACCGTGTTTCTTCTCGTGGAGAAACAAGTAACAGACTGGGCAAAAATTCTTGAAGAAAAAAAGCCAAGATCCTTGTTTTACCATACATAACACTGAAAACCTAAATCCCTAAAGGTGCAGGTAAAAAAGAAACATGAGAACAATACAGAAATGCATTATTTATCATTCACTTTAAGCAACTCAAAGCTCTTCAGTGATGAAAGATCAGCAGAAAAGCAGCAGATCGGTTAGGTGGATACAACCTGAGACCAACTGTGAGAAGATTGCCACTGCTCCTGGATATCTCCACCCGATTTGAACAAGTATCATCGCCAGCGCTCACATGGGGGAAGAAAACACCCCCAAAACACAAATAAACAACTTACTTGCTGACCCTGCCAAGCTGCTGGATGTAAGAGAAGTCCTCATATGGACTACACAGTCTCAATAGCAGTTTGTTTATTTATTTATTTTTCCTGAAAAGAACCCTATTGTAGTAGATCTGGGAAAAAATGGGAATTTGTGGTCATTGGAGGAAGCTGAGTCTCCTTTAGGGTTTGGAAAACCATGGCTGTCTTAATACTATACCAAAACCAGGCACCCCAATGGATATGAAGAAGGCCAAAGCAGCTACAGCTTAGTGATCCAACCACCTACTGAAGTTTTCATCTTCCACCATGCATCCAGAGAGTTACACACAGAACTCAACATGCTCCACAGCACAATGGGACCAATTTCTGAAAGAAGAGACTTGAAACAGAGCTAATTTATTCCATCAGAATGAAATATCCTTCATTAGGTTCCCCACAACCTTTCATAAACATGGCTTTTATTTGGAAATGTTCAAGCATAAAATTCTTCAATAATTGTTTTTAACTGTGTATTTTACAGTTACAGGTAACTGTTCTTGTATAAATACTGTCTATGTGTACATTCCCATTGTGAGTGAAACCATATGCAAGCACCGAAAGCCTGAGCATTTTATTATCTCAGCAGTATCTGCCGAGGAGGAAGACAAACATGACCCCCTCCACGTGCCCTGCATACTGCTACGAAATCAATGGTGTGCGCTCCTCACTTTCAGTTCCTAACCCATTTTTTTTTAATTTTTTCCCCTAAGGGACTCCAAGGAGAGGGTAACAGGATGGTTTGTGCCAGTACATGAGAGGAACACAGCTTAGAGGCAGATCGGCTATGAGTAAATAACTCTTCCATCTCCTCCCAATAGCTCTTCGGGTAAGCTCCAAGTTGCACTTCCCACCAAATACCATTTACCTAAAGGAAGGTTCAATAGTCCATGGGAGATGGAAGCTCTGCTCTCCCAAATCTAGCATCGATCACTCAGGCTCCAACAATGCTTGGTAAACGTAAGAAAAAAACTCCAGGTAATCTCTAAAACTCAAGAGAAAAGATCTGCTGCTCCTCAGCCAGAGAAAAGAGAGCAGATCCGTCAGAGTCAGAGCTCCCCGGAGGGTGGGATGAGTTAGCACCAGGAAAATCACTACTTGGGAGTTCCAGGCAAGGAGGGAGAGCGAGCACAACCTGAGCGAACCAAACAGAGGCCCTCCCCTCCTCAGCTCCAGCAAGCAATCCCAAGCACTGGGCAGAGCAACCTAAAGCAGGGGTCACGTTTGTTTTGTTCCTCGGCAGATACTGCTGAGGAAGTATTTTTTTTCTGGCTTTCTTTGCATGCATATGGGTTCACTCACAATTCCAGCCACCCACTAAGCTGAGAAGTGTGGTTTATTTGGCTATATGCATCCATTTAAGATATCTCTCCTATCTTCAGTCATTTTTAATTCATGACTTTCTGAACCAGAGGTCACACCTTTGTACTAAGTAATGCTTGATGGAGTTTTCTTCTACTAATTTATCCAATTTTATTTCGATCCCATATACTTTTTGTGGCATCTGCAACACCCTGCACCAAAGCATCTGCGCCCTGCACCAACAGCATCTACAGCTTAATTTGATGTTATATGTAAGGCTCTCTGTTTATTTGCAGTGTGCTACCTTGCTTTGGAAGAGACAGAAGCATCTGGAATATCCAGGTGTTTTTTGAAATGGCACCTCAAGAGGGGACTTCTGCACATGCACATTTGGTCCCAGAACAGAAGAACGTGAACCCTAAACCACCCAAATACATACTCTTCCCTCGGAAACAGTCCCTGCAAGCCAAGCACCCATGTACAGACATAACGCACACACACAGGTAACTTTTATGAGCAGGGGACCTGTTCCTGTGAAGACTCCAGGTGGGAATCAGAGGACGCCAGGTGCAACACAGTTCCTATTCTTGGAACATATATTCCTGGAATACAGTTTGAAGATACATTTTTTTCGGGCAAACTGAAGCCATTAACATCATCTTAAAAGAAAAAATGCATAAGTTTATCAGTCCTATCCATAGAGATAAGGCTGTACTGGAAAATAAGCCATTATAAAGTTAACAGATCATTTTTTCTTTCATCTTCAACCCCTCCCTCTTCCCAGTTTCACTTTTATCGAGAGTAGCTACAATAACTTTTTAATTTGATAGCTCATAATAAGAAGGAATAAAAGAAAACTCGCTCTGTCTCTCTCTTACGTTTCTTGTCTTCATGGAGGCCTGCTGAATATGAAGACAACGAGTCTAGCCTAACCCCATGTTAAAGGGGTAAAGTAGCTGTTGGATTACACGGCCAGCCTTCTTGGGGTAACGATGGAGACAAACTCTTCAAAACAAGAGTAAAATACAAGACAAATTTTACTACTGAAACGGTGTTACTTCAGATCCAACTATGACAGCTCAGAGCTATCAGGCAGATGTCTTCTCACTTCCACAGCATTAGCATCTGTGTATCTATATATATATGCATAAAAAAATAATTTCTTAGTGCAATTCTTTAACAGAAGCTACCGTTCAAAGCAGTGCGTGAGCTGGAGGTTATTTTAGGCAGAGGAGGAGGATGACTGCAAAGGTGAGGCAGACTTGCATTACATTTGGCTTTGGATCGTACAGGCTACCTGTCGGTGGAAAATCCTCTCTGTTCTACAGGGCACACAATTCACTTGGCTTCACAAAAGGCAGCTGACACTAACGTCACAAATACAAGTCTTTCCGAGTTTCAGATATGGGAATTAACTCCATTTGGCCTGATTAGATTTTGCTCTCTAGCCTTGTTGCACCCGTGTTTCCATGCAAATTCTGCAATCAGTCAAAACACAAATAGTAGAGAGCATTACATTCTTGGTAAAATAGCTTTATGAATACACACCCACCCCCTAGATGTGGTTCTCCTCCGCAGACCTCAGCTAACACAACGCACAAACCTTTACCGAACTCTAACTTTTGTTCTCTCTCAGCAGTGTGTAAGGCCACGCTGCCGTACTGAAAACCCATCCAGACCTTTATGTCACAAAGGCAAAAATCTGAAAACCACAAGCGAGCAAAATGAGATCCACAGTTGTGCTGCACAGATAGCATCATCTTTGGTAACGAGCTGCAGCCTGCAAAGCGTGCATGTCTCAGCACACAGTGCTCCACGCTGCACCCCCACAGGCTGAAAAATTAGGATGGCTGCAGTAAATCTGCTGCATTTTACAAAAATCAGCACGTAAACACTATTCTTTCTGTAGAGTTTGTGTGTTATGGTCTTAAAGCAAACCTGTGTAAAAAGAGTTGTTTGCATAATGATAATTAAAAAAAAAGTGTTTCCAACTAACTGGAAAGGCCCCAAACCATACAATCCAGTCGTCTTCCGGTCACAAATACAGGAAAACTGATTTTCACAATTATTCACAAAAGCTGTTATGTTTAAGATATCTGGTATTTTCAGAGTGAGATGCAAAACATTCATGTTAGTAAATCTTTTAATACCCGTGCTGCTATTATGCTATGCTATGTGTTAAGGTAATGGAATACAGCTTTGCGAGACGCGATGATACTGAATTTTCCATCTCCTCCAGTTCCCTGCATGTACACACATGCACACACAAGCGCTCTCTGGATGGACGGTACCTGCATAGTTTGAGCATTTCACTACATGAAGTCTGAAGAAACTTCTCTTTATCTCCACCCCCAGTTTACACAAGCATCTTAGAAGAGCAAAGGGAGGAGGGAAGGCTCTGCTAATGATCCACAGTTTCCTTCAAGTCATCAACATCTCAATTTTCATTTCACACACATTCTCCAGCTGGTGCACTTAAGTGACCAGTACACAGCACCTAGTAAGACAGCCCATTAATGAGAGGAGGAAAATAAAGAGAGAAAAGGTTAAGGAAAATGCAACTCACTCATATTCACTTTTCAACTGCGTTTGGTAGAAGATATATTCCCATACGCCGGAATACATTAAAAGTTAGATACTTAATCCCACACAGAAGAGCACAAAATATTTGTGTTTTCATGCAAAATGACAGGCTGTTGGATAGCCGCTTGTCTTTGGAATTAATAGTTTACAGCTCACGGTGTCTGGGCTGTGAACACATGCAATTAATAAATGCGAATCTGCTGGCAGTAACTCTCTTCTGCATTTTGTAAGTACTCTTCCCGAAGTCCCAAAGAACAATGTTTTCCCTACAAGTTTAGCACACTGAGACCCTCTGTGCCTGAAAAGCTCCCCCTTTTTGTTCTGCAGTCATAACGAAATCAATTCTTTGGGGCTGAACGGTGCAAGTATTCACCTTGACACTGTGGGGCCGTGACTGTAAGGCACACTGTGTGCGGGGCTGAGTGCCCCACACCGTGTGTCCCCTTCAGTCCGTCCTACACGAAGGATCTGACGCGAGCTAGGCTCTTGCTATGTCATGGCTTTTAGACCTTCCATGTTTCAAAATCACAGGGGAAAAAAAAAAAAAGCCTGCTTGTTCTCTGGTGGGCTCTGGTAACTTAAAAAAAAAAAAAAAAAAAAAGCCTCTCTACCTTAAAAATTAAAAATAAGTCATCTCATATTGGCATCTCCCACACCACAGCTCCCAAAGAAGTCAACTCAAGAGTTGTGTTGCATCAGCGAATAGGCAAGAAAATGAAAGAAGAATAGGAAGACAGGCTTGTAAGACACATATTGCAAGTCAAAAGCTAGCTCGTAAGTGGCATGTTAGCCTTGGGGCCTTCTTCAGGCTGTGGAAAAAATAGAGAGCAATTAACAGATAACCATGCTGAATGCTTTGTTTGGGCTTTGGATTTGTTGTTTATTTTTAAATACCCAAGAACGGAGATTATTCATAATTTACAGATTTCCTAAAAAGCCAAAGCAGCCAAATAATATAACATTCTTATTTGTACTTGTTAGCAGCGGCAGCAATAACAAAATACTAGAAAAGAAGAGACAGTGGGGAAAGGAATATGATGTTTCTTTTCTTCCCCAGCATTTGGAAAATGGCCTATAGGGAAACACCACTGATTATTTTTCATAGAAAAAACAACAGAAACCGTGCTTAGTCCCCCACCACTGAGGATTAGCTGCTCAGAGAAAAGATTTTTCATTTTCACACATGCACACGCTTATACACACGCTTGGTTTAGATAAATTTGCACAAGCTGCTTTAACTAAACTGACGGGAAGCTTGGCTGCATCTGAAATACATGGTTATTCTCATGGACAAGAGGGTGGGTACTGCACGCATGTTGTTCAGAATTAGACAGCAATTTAGGACTTCAAATTGATCTGGGAAGAGCAACCATGTTTTTATTCAGTCACTTACTAGGAAACAACCAACGCGGTGACTATGGTAATAGGCCGGGATGCAGGCATGTGTGCAGGTGGAAGAAGAAACAGGACACACTGATTCCATGCGTCACTTTCCCTTTTTAGATTTTAATAAGCAAAAACAACTTCCATTTGGGCATGGGTAGATCCAGTTAGCTCTCTGTTTCGGTGACTGTGGAATCAGAGCTCAGGAGGTCTCTTCACTCACTGTCACTCACTATACTTAGTAATAAAAAAAATAAATGTTAAAACACAATTAACTTTCTGCAATCATATATTTGAAAAGAAAAAAAAATAATTTCCAGCTCAGCAAGTACCTTTTGTACTGCTTGCCAGATTTACGCCTAGTTCAAAAAAAAAATAGTAATGATGGGGTAGAGCCCACCCATCCTCCGCTGGCAGAAGCCGTCCAGTGGCATCAAGTTTTGGGAGAGAAAGGAGTAATAATATCCTTGGAGCTTCAAGTACAAGGGTGATGCTGTAAGACAGTCCTAAACTGCCTTTCTAAAGAGACTTCTACAGACTCATGGCAAGTCACATATGCTTTGTATTGAACGTAACAAAAGCTTTAAATCTTTTGAGATACTCAAGTGCTGTACTATGTGACAGTGCAATCTTCTGCAAGAATACTGGATCTTCATGCTACTGCATGCCTTTTGAACTCATGCTAGCCCTCCTGACCATACGTATATAGAATTTGCTTAATTTCTATAAATATTCTTGCTTGTGTAAGGTATTCTGTAGGAAGACTAAGAGCTTCCTTCAATATACATACTTCATCTGTCTTGCCACTCTGCAGATGCGTCCAACTGTACTTCAGCACACAATTTCTGAGTATCTTACAGCTAGCAGTGTTCTGACACTTGGTGTTCTCCAGTCAAAAAACAAAACAAAACCAACACCAACACCCAAACAAAACCCCAGACAACCACAGAACAAAGCAAACACAAACCAGAGCCTCGTGGCACTTCACAGAGCGGTCTGAAAGCCCTGAAGTTCACGCAGAGCCCACCATCATTCATGACGTAACATGACAGGATTTTCAGAACAGCTCCTGCTTCCAACTATACCATTTTATTATTAATACTTCAGAATTACAGGAAGGTCAAAGCCTAGGCCCACACGAAGCCCTTGTGGCAGTTTCTCCAGAAGGAGCAAGGCAGACGCTGCAGATGTCAATGACAGGCAAGGCTGTGGGAGTAAACCGGTTGCTGCCCCTAGAAGCTGCCAATGCTGCAGAGCAGGAAACCATCCCCTGTAAAAACAGGGAACCCAACTTCACCCAAAAGTACACAGCTCAGCCTCTCCTCCTCCTCAGGACTGCCAGGCCCCTCCTGGCCATGCCATGCCGTAGGCCCCATCCTGGGGCCCAAGGAAAGCCGTGCTGCTCCCTGACCCTGCGCCGGGCACCGACCGAGCGCTGCTCCAGAGAGGAGAGTGTCACCTCCTGAACCACGGGCACCGCTTGCCCGAGCAGTTTTTCTTCCGTGTGTCACATCTAATCAGCATGGCACAACTCTCACAGCTGCTAGGAAGGCTGATAACATTTTCTTTCAAGGAACTAAAATTTTATTTTATTCAGGCAAGACACTAGCATTGCTGGAAAGAAAGGCTTTTACCAAGATTTGGAAGAGCATTAGCAAAATGTTGGAGGGCCATATGGCCTTCAGTATTTTCCAGCCAAGCTGAAGACCATTGAGGGGCCTGACATTTCGAGGGGGTTTCCTCACAATAATGCGAAGATCCCTCCAGCACAGAGCTGTTGAACGCAGAGATGGGTGACACACTCCATGGAGCATCCCCACTGCTCACCAGATCACCTTTTTATTTTTAACGTAATACCTAGGATTTTTTTTAGAGCTAATTTGCTATTTCAAACAACTTAACATGAATGTTCTTTTAGTATTAGCGATAAAGCTGCACAGCCTCCATGCAGCGTGGAACACCGAATCCATGCGGCTAAAAAACTGGTTATGCAAGCAAGGCATATGCTTGAGGGGATGGAGAAAAATTGGCAAGATGCAGCTTGCCAAGGCATGCCACACATTAGCTCTACTTTAAAACTGTTAGCAAATTTCAGCATTTGCAGTTCGTTTTCCTCCACAGATACACAGAATGGGATGCATCTTCTTTCAGGAACCATCCTGAGATGCTCGCCCCTCCCTTTTTCTCCCCTATTTTGATCACATCTTCTCTTTGAAATTAAGAGCCACCTTTCTCAGATGATGTTATCTGCAAGCTTAAATAACACTATGTCCTTTATTATTTAAAATTAAGTATTAAACAGAAGCAAACATTTTTTGTAAGCAATCACTGTGCATTTGTACAGCTTAACTGCATTGTTCTCGGAAATGGCTTAAAACATTGTACAAACAAAAAGAGACTGTATACTGACATTTTATTTTAAAGAATCTCTTTATCACAAATTGCTTTTTCTGAACCTGTATTCTAAATTGTTTCTAATTGTAATGCTGGCGAGTGGGGGGTGGGGGTGTGCACGTGGAATCAGAGTACCAGAAATCTTAAGGAATCAATATCACCTACTGTGCATCCTACGTAAATCTCTTATAATGACCAGCTAAGCAAATTACGCTGTCTATAACATGACAAGAAATTAAAATGTTTTTTAAAAAAAGAGTTTAATATTTTCAAATGGTGCAAAAAGTATGTTAGGCACTGACCCAACCTATGAATGTTCATCACTGTATGGTGAAGTATAAAATCTGGTATGGAAACAGAAGCTAGAGAAAACACATGAAAGCACAGAAAGGCAGCAAAGGGGGGCAGCTGTCTGAAAAGCACACAAGTGAAAGATAAAGCATCAGATTAGATCAGCGAATATGAATGTTAACATTCCAGTCTGTCTTACAACAATAACGTTTCCAGAAACTTAAAAAAAATCTAGATTATTATATTATATAGAGTATTAATACATTCTTGTTGAAAGTTAAAACAAATGTAAAATAATGTGTTGTTAAAAATCCTGTTCGCTATATCCAGATTATTTTCCTCCTCCCCAAGGTTACAATTAGCTTTCTGCTAACCTCCATCAATGCAGTTAACATAATTACTGAGCAGCATTATATTTAAGCTTCTGCTTTCAAAGTGACCATATATATTTAGAGCATTGCACCTGGAACCCTGCAAGCACAACAGGAAAAACAAAACAAGCCCCCTAGTATTTTAGATTAAAACATTGCATCCAACCAAATTTCTGTCTCCCCACGTTGTTTCTGTGTTCTTTCATTTTAAAAACTTCTTCTTGTTTTTGAAGCGGTAACTTAATTTCATTACTAGTGATGATTTAGATCGCCTTTCTCCTCCCACTCTTCCATTTTCATTCTTTTGAACGTACACACACCCGTTGCTGTGAAGCAGAGATTTTACCCCAAACTTTCTAGAGATCCAGTCCCAGCACAACTCTGTAAGGTACACTCCATAAAGCAAAGGGAAGCATAGGATACCTTCTATATGACCCCATTATTTTCTCCCCCAATATTTGTTCACAGGAGATAAAAATGACCCCGTTTAACATTTTGGGGGTTACAAAGCTATTACCCTTGCTAAACTCTCAGTAAACATGTAATTTACCAGGCAGCATTAGACAGAGTTCAAGCTCTTGCTTGGCGTGCATTTAGTATCCCAAGCCCATGACATTTCAATGCAAAGCAGGCTTCCTGGGAAGTAAACTAATGCTAATCAATAGATCTGACTCAGTGAAAAGCCTTGGACTGATAAAAGAAGGCATCAAACATGAAGACAGATCATTACCTCCTCTAGCAGCTGTCTATCATTTACAGCAAGGTGCAAAACTGTTTCTTAAAACACCACTTTAGCTCGGTTCAAACTGAAACACCATTTCAAAAGCAAGCTCTGTGGGTTCAGTGCCACTATTTTACTAAAATTGGTCAGATCCCATTTTGCAATTGCCAGAAACCATTGTTATTAACACTGCTCAAAATACTTCCACAAAGGCTGTTTTAAGTCTCCACAGAGAGACATTTGGATATCCCCTTTAAAGTCAGGTACTTTAAAGGTAAATATATATATATATATATATATATATATAAAAATCTGTAAAAAGGCAGAGAGTTTTTTGCTATATAAAAGGCCGTAGTCAAAGCTGATCAAGTTTTCTCCCTTTGCTCTATATAACAGGTGTTAACAGAGGCAGCAGTTAACCCTTGAGCCCAAACTCATTCCTGATAGAAGTATTTGCTTCAATGGCCTTTCAGGAGCACAGATTATCTTGGCTCCCACTGTGACTAACAGCCTATCAGTGGAATATTTCAGATATTTAAAATCTGTATTAAGCAGTGAAAAGAGCTATATTAACATTCGGAAGCAAGGAAAAAGAGCCTGTATGAAACCCTACCTTTTTTACAAAAGGCTTCTTTATGTGCCAAAGTCATAGTAAAAGCTGGAAGAGCGCGGTATTAAAGTAAGGTTCATAACTAGCTTGGAAAACAGTACCAATAAGTCTATAATGACGTTTAACACAGCCTTCCCACCTGCAGGAAGGCTTTCGGTAACCACGTTCATTGTAACTCAAGCCTTTACATCAGTTTAAAGGCAATTTCAGAGAAACAGCCAGCCCAAACCAAAGTTCTGGGACATAAAAACGATCTGTAGCTCTCATAAGGGAAAATTTCACATATAGTTGCTTGAGATTGCAGTCAGCTTATTTCTCTGAATTCTTCCCTCTACAAAACCATGCAAATCTCAAGCTGTATCATGACCGATTAGAAAGTCAACACCAGAGATCACGGACGTTCAACACATACTTCATGAAGTACAGGCTGCGTTCTTCCAGATGCTCATACAGCAAAGGTACTCAGCGTTTTTCCAAGGTCAGGTATTTTTATCACCCCCACAGAAAACCCTGGGTGTCAGAACATCACGCCAGGTCACTAAAACTAGGTCACCAGGCACAGCCCATGGCTGCTGGCATGGGAGAAGGGGATGCTGAAAGGCCCTTGGAGGAACTTAGCAGCACGCCTACGCTGATCAGGCGTCCGTACGAGCTCAAATCTTCCAGGTGTGGGTAACGTGGGCAAATTTGTGGCAAGGGTAAGTGATCTACCCTGCACACCGACCACAGGCACAGTTGTTTTTTTATGCTTTTGCTAAAAAACAATGGGGCTGCAAGATCTGTTTTAAAGAGGAGTTGCGTTTGTGAAGTGTTGTTTGTTTTTTTTTTTTTCAATTAACTCTAAACACATTTTTCTTAAAACTCCTTTAAAAAAAAAAAAGCAGTTTTTTTTTTTTTGTGAAATTTTCAACATTTAAAAAAATGATATGTAAGCAACTTAAAAACAGGCTCTTACAATAGGAAATGTCAGACACGCTGAATATTAGGTGCTATCACGCCTGCCCATAATAATTTCCAAATTAAATTTAGATTCTGCGGTATATCTTCACCTAAACAGATTTCCATAACCACCAACCAGTAACTCTTCTTTTAATTTAGGAGTGCTGTGTTAGATGAGTTTGTTCCCAGACTCAGACTGTGAGGCTAGCATCCCAAGAGACACTCCCACCTCTTCCTGGGGATAAACAAACCAGCCCTGGGAACACGAAACAAACAGCAAGAAACAGTATTTAGCTTCTATAAATTTTAATAAACTAAAACACAGGATTGAAATCTTGGTGTATTTTCTTATTTACTATTACCCTGAAGTGAAAATATAGAGGAGAGGATAGAGTATATTTTTGCATATACTTGAAATACAGGAATGTACCATTTTTGCCATTCAATACACTTCCTATCTACCCACCTTTTTTGGTTTGCTTTGCTTTTTAAACAGCCTGGCACTAGGCAGAAGTCTGCCTTTTTTTTTTTTTTTTTTTTTTTTTTTTTTTCCTTTAAACTACACGAGGAAAGTATCTACATCTGCCTCAAAATCCTAAAAGATATTTTTCATGGTCATTCTTCAGTTTGCAAATTGGGCCATTAAGAGTAAGTTGTGTCACTGCCACTGCCATTTTGATCACCACATGCAAGGAGTTAGTGCTGCTTTGTGAAACTTGTTCTGGATTCAGTCCTCAGAGCTGCACAACTCTTTCATTCCCTCCCTTCCCCCGTTTTTCTAATATGGTAAACATTAATCTCTGTGCTTTGGAGCACTACAGCTAAGTAAGCAACTTCTGACATTCTCGGATACTTAAATTTACAAAAGATACTGGCAATTAGAAGGGACACCTCAGCTCAGTTTATCATTGCAGCATTAATACTTGTTTCCAGTTTACCGCTGTGCTAAACGTGCATGTGAGGTATGCATTGCTGGGTGGGGGAGGCCAAAGGGGAACAGAAACATACATTAAATAAGTACACTGGAGAGAGTGGAAGACAATAAGGAGATTATGAAGAAATTCAATATATGTTGCTGGAAATGGCTCGGTGCTAGCTTTTGAAACCCAGGAATTGTTCCGTTCCGTCACATAAATGGGAAATGAGGGGGCTGCTGACAATAATCACTTCTCTGACCTCCACCTTCCTGGGTTAAGCAGTCAAAAAGGAGAATTGTGTAAATAGCGTTAGTAAGAACGTAACAAAGCTGAAGATCCCAAGCTACTTCAAAGTGCACTGGGTCTCAAGTGACCCATGGTAGGATTTCCCCCCTCCTCAAACGGGCTATCTCCTCCCATCTTCTGCGGGCTTAAAAACCCGGAGAGGAGCAAGGCGCCATCGCAGCCTCGGTAGCTGGGCTGTTTTCCTCGCTCCATTCCCCCAGCTCTCACTCCTCATTCACTCCACGTGGCGGAAGAACGAGCCTCATCATCTCTTTGAACTTCTCTCCACTATTTTCAAAAGAGATAGGGGCAGCGGAAAAAAAGAAAAGAGGGAGGGAGGAAAAGAGAGAAAGAACAAGACAGAAAGGACACATCAAGGTGAGTTAGATTTCCACATCATTTCTCCTGCAAGAAAGCACACGCTTTAATCTACCCCGAGCCAGACACAGGCATTGTTAGGGTTGCATTTTGTCTACAAAGCCAAAGAAGCAGCGAGCTGAGCTGAGCGGGGGTTAGGCTGCTGTGTCAGGCTCGTTTGGCCAGTTCCACAGGTCGGCTGGAAAAGGAAGTGTGCCATTTTCATTTAGGAGAACACGAGCACGGCTCAGGAGCATGGCCAGGCATGTTCGAGCAGATGGGACGGCGTGCTTCTGAGCGGGAGGCAGCCTGGTGTTACAGCCAACCACACGTTTTAACGACTGGTGACAGATCTGCCCGAACGCAAAACTTGAGCACAGCGAAACTTCGCTGAAGGTAGTGGGAAACAACCAAGAGAGAGATTTCCAGAGGAAAAGAAAGGTCGTGTGTCACAGCTCCCCAGTCCTTGGAGGTGCACACAGCTCAGGGCATGCTGCTGGAGCAGGTACAGACACACGCCGGCACCCAGGGAGGGGTGCAGATAGGGCAGAGTGTGCCCAAGTCATTCAAAACCACCCTGTGGAGAAACTTGGGAAGGGGCACAGGAACCCCCTGCCCAGCCAGAACACGGCCTGGCAGGGTCAGCAGCAAGGGCTGGGGTTTCTTACCCCTCCCTGGAAAGGGTAAGTGCAAAGGGAAGGTCACCTCCACGGCAGGGTGAAAGGAGAAACAAATTCTTGTGGTTTGAAAGGTAGGCCGAAGGGGGCAGAGAGAAAGAAGCAGATGGGGGCGGTTCTATCTATCACCACATGAACAAAATCATTTTAAAAATAGGCTAGAAATGCCAGTTCATTTCACATGATCCTGCCACCAAGGACAGGAGTAAGAAATTCCACTCCCTCAGCCCCACGTGCTGGCAGCCATAGGCGCCCTGTGGTTACAGATGCCGTGTCTGTCACAACAGGCCTCAGCCAGGCCGAGCTGAAGGGTTTCCAGTCGCGGGGCCGTCCAGTCCTGACACACAGACTGCCTTACTGAGGGACGGACCAGCCGACCATAAGCTGAGACGTCTCCACATTCCTTGCAAACCAGGAAACTGTGCAAACCCGGGATTTTAGGCTTCACGTCCAGTTATGAAGCTACATGTTTTAGAAGGACTGATCCGAACTGTATCGACTGGAAAGAAGTCAGGACGCCAAGACAAACAAAACACGGTCTAAAAGCTACCCTGTTGCACAAAGACCTTTGAGCTACTGAATCCACTCTCTCCACAATGATCTTTAAAGCCTGGACGGAAGTCAGCTGTTGGCTGTTAGCATTCATCTTCATACTTTCAACTGCTCAGACATAAAATGCTATTACAGAAAGGCTGGAAGATGCCTTCATCAAGCAGTTGCTCAGATAAAATGAAACGGGTAGTGAATTCCTGAGGTAAGAACAGCTTTGTTAGGCTGCTCTCTGTAGTAGACAAGGAGACAATTTGGAATTAAAAACTGTCTTGCTCACTGTAAAACAAAGACAGCATCTGTGGGATGTTCTCATAGCTGTATAAAACCAGAAACCTCAAAGATCAAAAGACACAAACCAGCCTTTTACCTCAAAAGCCAAGAATCAGAGCAGCCAGGGTCACTATCCTGAACCTGAACTTCTGAATTACAGTGCTTAGTTTTTCTAAATACAGAACAAATTTCAATCTTCTATTTCTCTTCAGGTCCACGAAATACCTGGTTTACCTATTTCATACGTGTATGAAAATTACCTGGAGGGCAACCTAGCACTGGCAAAGTATTTACTATTTGTGTGAAGGAACTCTAATGAAATACCCAAACAGGGGTTAAAGGAGTCCAGGGGAGACAAAATGTACAGACTAACTTCTGATAATGGTGTCCCAGACTGTAAGTCTGACATTGCATGTGCTCCTCTGCAAACATAACAACAGGCAAAAGCTTGGTCTCCAGCAATAAAATTGCTGTGCTCTTACTACACAGTATCACTGCAGGGGAAGAGAAAAGATTACATATAAAAATATATTTCTTCACATTTAATCCACATGACTTCCCGAGGTATAATAAATTTTAACAGTTTGGAATTCAGATGCTATAAATAACAACATAATAACCAAGGACAGCAAAAAGGATGTCAGAAGTTGACCAGCTCTGAAATACTGCATGTTGTGTTATGAATGGTTTCCAAAACTATTACTGTACAGAGAGCTACTCCTAATCTGCAGAAAAATTAGACTGCTATTTTTTATGTACATCATTAGTCACAAATGAAGCATACCTGTTTAAAAAAGTTACAGTAAAATAAACCATCTACATTAAAATTACTCCTGGCAAATGCATCAGAAGATAAATACAAAGGCAAGAGGCAAGATAGTTAAGTAAGAGAAAGGACGATCTGGCACAAGCCGAGATGGAAATAAACTCCCAGTAAGATTTGCACTTAAGCTGGAAGTGAGCAAAAAGTTCCTAAGTAATGGAGCAACCTCCGAGCCAGGGCAGCGAATGCAAGGAGCTCCGTGTTCGGAGCGAGGCAAGGCAACGTGCAGCGCGCAGAGCCATGTGAACGCAGCCTGCGCCGTCCTACACGAGCACAGCGTGCGAGTTCCCCATCTGTCCCGTGTGGAGAGGGAGCGTGTCTGACCTTGCAGAAATGTATTTTCATTTTCAGAGTGAACATGCAAGCATTAGCAAGTTAACTGCTTTTCCTTCCTTCCTTTCTCCTCTTCTCTCTTCTTTTTCCCTTCTTACTGGGGGTGGGAGAGGTGTTGGAAGGTTAAGAAGGGAGAGAGAAAAGCATGGGGAAAGACAAACTACGAAAATACTTTAGGCAAACCTGACATAACCTGAATTACATGCATTATTTCATACGGTCGCCCATGCTTCTACACACCAAAAAGACCCCTATATATATATGTGTGTGTGTATATATATATATATATATATATATATATATATATATATAATGTAAAAATGATACATACAACTTCATTCTGTTTGTCCTTCCTCAAAGGCACACTGCAGACACAAATAGATCCTGCTAAAAAGTCCTGAATGGTGAAAAGATCCGTGCTTCAGCCTCAGGCTAAGAACGAATCTGTTCCTACTGTATCGCTTTCCTGTTAAATATCAATAAACAACAGAAGTCCTCAGTGACTTCTCTGCAAGACTTGCTGTTTCTGCTTCTGTTCATCCATTTATGTTCTCTATTATATTTCAGGTTAAGCATATTTTGTTAATTATGCAGCAGCATAGGATACATCTTCCTTTCACACGTTTTTAATTAAAAAACAAACAAACACAGCAATAGGTAGGTTTTTCTAGTCATTTAAGCCTTTAAGCTCAGGTCAAAGCCTGCCCAGCAAATTATGCAATTACATTTTATTTCCCTGCACATACTTCTTCATGGCAAAAGAAAAGCTGATGATAAAACTTTTTCATATACTGCTGAGGGAGAAGCAACTACAAGGCCAAAAAAGATTGCCGTGGTGGCACAGAAGTGCCCTAAACAGGAATGCTCATCTGCAGCTCATTCCGGAGTTTGGCTGTAAAAGCCGTCTGCGCAAACACGGGGGCCGTTGGGGTATCAAAACACGACCATAAAATATGTGACTCCTGCCTTGATACAGACGACGAGCGCGCTGCCGTCTCCTTATTAAAACCTGCCTTCGTTATGCCGCACGTGAGGGGAATGCTGGCGCTCGGACACTGCTGCCGTGGCGTGAGGTGGGCTGCTCGCGGTGAGGCACACTGCAGGTCAGTAAAGACACCGGAGAGCAAGCACCAGCAGCCGTGCAACTGGGAGAGATTTCGCAGATATATCTGCGAGGCCGGAGACCGCGAAGAAGAATTATCCAATATCAGGAAGAAATTGTACGGGAGTCCTCACAAGAGACGGGCAATTCATTCTCCCAAAACATGGGGAACAAATAAAATTACCTGGCAACTTCATCAACTGATACCTCACCTCCCATCAGGTTCATCAGCGAGCCCGTTTTCACAATGGCTTCCCATGTCCCCACCTCCATTTTCACCCTCCATTTTATTTCCCAGACAAACTCCCGCTGCTCTATGTCAGCTCCAGCTCCTCTTCCCCAGGTCTCCTCCTGAAGGCCCGGCCATTCCCACCTTCCCTCATGGCAGGGCTGCGGGCAAGCTCCCTCCTGGACCCTTCTCAGGGCTGCCCAGGCCTCCTCCGGGTGCCCATCCCTTCTCCACGCCGATCCCGCCTCCGGAAACGTCTCTGGCACGCTCCTGGGAGGGCTGCTTCCAATTTTCTGTCTTCCCTTGGAAGGAGATCTATGAGCCTTGGACACGGTGTTTTACACACCCAAACCTGACGTCTTGGGGAGGGCAGCAGCACTGAGTCAGGAAGACCACAGAAGTGCAGAGAAAGTAGCCGGTATTTTTAGAGAAACACATAACTGTCAAGCTGTATTTGTATAAATCTTGCACTTTTCATAACAGACTCTCCACAGAACACCACATTTCACAGAGCACTTGAAATGTAATCCTTGGCATTGATATGTGAGGAAGAAACACTGTCGGAGCTGCTGTTCTCACTCCAGCCCCACCTTGAAGACAGAAGACAACGACACGACAGGAATATGCATGTGCACGATGTGAAGGACTGGGCAGGAGGATCTCGTGCCCCTATATGAAGAGATGCACCCACCGCAAGCCATCAAACCACTAAAAGGGAGCAGGGTACCATGTACTTTGAGGATGCTGCTTTCAGTTGTTTTCTTTATTATTTAAGTAACGTCTTTCAACATTTGCAAAGCATATTAATTGTATTTAAGTGCTACATTTAAATTTCAGCACTTCTTAATTATTTGATTAATCTGACAAAAAATCTGTTATTTCCAAATCTTACCATGCCTTCCTCTTGCATCCATTTACATTAATAAAACAACAATGCTGTTTTCAACTCATCATTCCTGATATTGGGATGTTTAACTAACACTAAAAATACTTCCACTGACTAACTACAAGAGCTTATATCTCAATATGAACTATGGCATTGCTTCAATAGTGCTATAATAGAGTTAACATAATGAAAACCTAGTAAAAAGACTATAAATTCACCATATGAGCCCATATGGATGTGAAAAAGGAAATCAAATGAGTTCTCCAAGCTAAAATTAGATTCAAAACAGAACAGCATCCCACAGAAATAGCACAGACCTAAAAAGTCTATATAAATTCACTATGCCAAATCCAATTTTATCTAACATTCAGTTTCATCTATCCATGTTTCCACAGTGTACTTAAGGTATTGAGAGTTTAACTGTTCATAAAAGTCTTGCCTTCAGTGTAGCTACTTCAGGTAGATTTCCACATTTCAAACAAACCAGAGCCGGGCTCATTGTAGTGCTATAAAAAATGGAGTTCAGTGAATGTGATTTCATAACCGAGCTTCTGCTCTCAGATTTTGCATTGCTTGTTCCGTTTATGTTTTCTGTGCAATTGAGTCTTCCTTTCTGATGATTTCAACACAATGATTAATTTAAAATATACTTTCTGAAGAGTGGTCTCATCACAGAAAGGAGAACAAAATCCATTTATTCTCTGTCATTGTATATATATTCATCTAAATATGCTTTTAAAGCAATTCATCTGTGAAGATGAGCCACCTCTCAGTTCAAATAAAGACAGTTTTGAACATGATATTGCTTTTCTTGTAGCCCCTGCAACTTTCTGCCACAAAACTTTGGTGTAAAAAGCCTGTGACACAGCTCTGAGCACATTTTGTTTGGTTTTGTTTATGCTGCATCTTCCATGTCAGTTTAAATTGCTGTGTCCTGCATCTTCAAATGTGTCATATACACTGAAGGTCACGTCAACCATCAACTAGGAATCAAATCAAGCAGCAGCAGTGTCCAGTGTGCTTCTGGACTACCCCAAAGGTGTTTGTTGTAACCTATCCCAATCATCAGACCGAGATTCTGTTAAACTCACGGGCACTTTCTGTGGAGGATAAAACCTATTTCTTTTCAGCTGTTTAATTACCTTGAAACTTCCAACTTCTGGGATTTAGTTTTTCATTCTTATTTATTTTTGAGAACTCAGATACACAGCAAACCTACACACCTACTGATGCAGCTGTAAGAGATGCAGTAACTGAGGACGTGATTCTTCTCCTGGCTGGAGAAGCACGACAGAAGACAAGTCTGTCAGTCACACTGTTCCTACAGCTTTCACGTTTATTGCTTAAATGCATGGCAATCCCATGTTTCACAAGTATATCAAAATGTTCATGTCCTCTTTAATACAACAAGCAACAACTACGTCTAATGGACAACTGAAGATTTACTTTCCTCACCTACAAGGACTTAGCTTCTTAGCTCATTTGACAGCTTTTCAGCTCTTACACTGCTCTGCCAGGTGCATGCTCCCCTCATCTTTCCATTCATTTTCTCTCTCTGAGCTTTTTTATCTTCTGCCACATCTTCCTGATATCAGCAATCTTCCTCTCAGACTTTCCAGACTCAACAACAGATTTTATGCATAGAAAACTAAATTTCTAGGGCAGGAATCATATCACTACTTTTGTTAAACTATGGAGCCTTGATAGGGAAGGGATATGCAGCCAAGTGCGTGGTTTAAAACAAGCACCGCATTCATAGATTATTTGTAACAGCAGAAGTATGCCTACACCAAAAAGCAGTAGGGAAGACCACATATAGCCTTGGTTTTCCATGGCCATCAGTGCCACCTGGATGTCCCACCAGCTAACCCTGCATGATGCCGTATGCACAAAGTCGCACGATACAGAGCAAGACATCTCCAGGGTCCGCAATTCTGAGCAATACAATACAAATTTTCTCCTCCCTGCAGCCAGTGCTTCTGCTGTGATAACACAGTTGTCGCAGATGACACAACATGTCAATTACAATGAGAGATGCTGGCTTTGTGTCAGCATGATGCCGCGGGGCCAGGCCCTTGGTTATGGGTGCCCCGTCACCAGGCTCGCTTACAGGCCCGATGGGGACACCGCAGGCCGGTGGCTGCTCCCCATGGTCCACAGCCCCAAGGAGGGACAGGGCACCTCAGGCCCACTGCTGGGATGAACGGATGAGAGGAGCACCATTGCCATCATGACCAGAGCACGGCCCTGACAGGCGGGCACCCACTGGCAATGCCCCGCGCCGGCCTGCTGTGCTGGGAGAGACCGTGAACTGCAGAGATCACCTCAGAGCACAAAGTGTTGTTGGTCTCTCCTCTCCTGTCTATACATATAAAAGCCGTGGATGTTGAAAAAATGGAGTAGCCCAGCTCTACCCAGCAGAAGATGGCATTTGCTCTGTCAGACGCCACTCGTGAGACCTACAAGCCATGCAATACGCGCTTACCCAGAATTATTTGGTATTTTACCTGAGACAAAGTGTTGCAACAAGACCGAAAACACTGACCATTTTTATTGTTGTGATTTGTATTCACGAAACTTCAAAATCCTTTAAAATCACAGAAATATAAAATTGCCTAAAAAAGGAAAATACCTATTTACTGACAGGAAATAACTTTCTTAGTGGCTGTGCCACACTGAAGTACATGCTACATTTCTGCGGAGCAGTACCAAAAAGACAAATCATATCTCCTTGAGAAACTCTCTTACCACAGTGTCATATAGCCACCTAAAAGCCCAGTGGAGTCAATGTCAACCTTTGCATTATTTCAAGGGATGCTGTACCAGATGCTAGACATCAAAACGGAGTTTCTGATATTACATCTCACAAACCTACAGGTCCTTTCTGTTTTCCATGAGCACAAATGTGAACAATATTTAAAAGAAATGCTACAGTTTGCCAGCCTGGTATGTAAAATTCACATTTTTAACCCCACCGCCCCCCTTCACTTTGTGAACAAGGGTGACAAAAAGGCATTTTCCAGCCTAACTAAAGCTCCTTCACTGTTGAAGAAAAAAATCTTGCAACTCAAAAAAGCAGCCTACCTCTGAGTAAACAATCTATATACGATTTTATTTACACAAGTTACATTTGTGCACTGTGGGAATATCAACTTCAGTTTGAATTTCCATAGATAAATTTTTATTAGAATTCAAAATCAACCTTATAACAACCAAAAAATCTCTATACCAGCATTCTTTATTTCTGCCCTCAAAGATCCCCCAAATCTAGTTCCAAGTCACTCAATGCGACTTTGGACTAATTTCACAACCTCCTTAACTTGAAACAATTTATTGTATAGAAAAAGTCAAAATATAACATGAGCAGAAATAGAATGCTACTCGGAAGTACTGCAACAGAACTCGTCTGAACTTTCACTGAGTCAAGGTCTAGAATAGTTTATAAGTTTATCCAGCTCAAATTAATACTTTACTTACATCTAAACAGTGATTTTTGTAGTCTAATGTAAGTACATGTTGAGGACAATTTTCTCATGATGCAGTTTTACAAAAATTAAGTAACTCTTCAATATATTGAAAACAAGACCATGAATTTACTAAGGCAGTGTCCAGCTCCCCAGAGCAAAACTAACCAGTACCAACTTCTAAAGACAAATCTACATTGCTTCAGGAAATTACATAAAAATTTATACAAAAAAACTTACCAAGTATCTCCTAAAAAATAAAACCTATTTCACATTATGAACAAAATCAAGGTAAAGCAATAAGTAATTTATTGTAATTTCAAGTCTCAGGCCAGAAAGAGCCAAATTCTTTATGGTATGTTCATAATCAAAAGCAACACTTAAAGAAAGATTTTAATAGATCTGTAACATGCCCATGCAACATGCGTATTTATTTAAATTGTGCGCTATTGTGCTTAAATATCGCAAAGTTCGAATCAGCATTTGAATCTTTCCTGTGCTGATGAAAGCCAGTCCGGGCACAAACACATACACACAGACATGTAAAGCATATGTAAACAACATCTGAAAATACTGTACTTGTACAAAGTCTTTCAAAAGTTGTTTTCAACAGAATAAAACATTCATCCCATAAAAACCCAAACCTAAAGTTTGAACTGTGGTATTCTCCCCAAACTTTGCATTACCTCATTGCTTTGAACATGGATACTTTATATCAGAAAACACAAATATGGGGTTCTCTCAAGGCACTTTTGTTCTTTGTTATTCACTGAGGGAATTTGTTTTAAAGACTTAATTACTTGAAAAAAATTCTAAGGAGTCAAACACTTGACCAGATAAAGAAGGTAAACAGTGATTAGGATTCCACAGTTACACTTGTGGGACTTCATCTGTTAAACCTGAACCCCATGTTTTATAAACAGTTATAATGTGTGCCATTTATAAACGCAGTTTCTGACATGTGACTGAGCTCAATGCCTAAATGATTTCTGAAGAAATCTGTCATCTGTAAATCTCAGCCATTCTCTTTTTTACTATTATTATTTATTTCTAGATCATAGAGAAATTTTTGAATACTGCTAAGCAAATAACCTCAAATGGAAGAATTTTTGGGGAGTGTTTTTTTGTTGATGTTTTGGGGGACGAGAGATTGTGAGTGCTGGAGACTGCTGTACGTCCACATTACATGCCATGCAATGTTTGTTTGTAGTACATTGACCTAGTTAAGTGTGACGGCAACCCTATGAAACTCAGCCAACAAATTCAGCAGAGGAGGAACGCACAGCTTTCATGAGGAAAGCACGGAGCAACAACAAAAAGTAGCTCTCAGCCACTGACACATCAAACATCCAGAATTGACCAACACAGTTGCATCACTTACAGTGCTCAAAGTCCAGATGCGCTCTAATTCTTACTTGTTACAGAGGCCTTAATTAGTGCTGACAGACAATAGCTCACAGTGAAGGCTGCAGATAGCTGGTTGAGTCTACTTCAAAGGCAAACCCACAGAAAAAAACGCAAAAACCACAGAAGTCAGTTTTGGCAAATACTGGGGCAGCTATCCAAACAGAGCAAAGCAGGTGCAAGTAAGACAACCAGTTTAAAGACTGAGCTCAATCCATTTTTGGAGAGGCCTATGTCATCTAGCTGCCTACAGTGGTCCTTTGTTTCCATCACTCTTCTGCTACAACAGCTAGTTCAACGTGTCCAAACACGATGCCCTCATGCCTGAGTGTCTAAATGGATCAAAATGGGCTTTTTGTGTCATTTTAAGTAATAGACTAAGCTTGTGGAAGATCAGAAGGAGAAAAGGAAGAGAAATGACAGATAATGAAATTTCTTTAGGCAGCACTAAAGCTGCTCTGTTGTGCAGCAACTTCATCAGATGTTCCACCACAACCGAACCCCTCCAAGAAACGCGCGGTGTCAGCACATTGATGCTCTCTCTCATGCTGTAAGCACCGTGGCTTACAACTACAGCTATATACGAGAATCTACACATATCATCAGCAAAAATAAAACCCCAAAAAACAGAGGTGAAGAATATCTGATACAAAGACAATACGAAAATGCAAGCATATCATCAGATATTCAACCACAATTGCAATGGATCAGCTCGACCAACAGAAAAGACGATGACTGGGCAAATACAGGAGAAATGAGGCTGAGTTTTGTTCCCAGAAAATTTGGAACAATACTGAACAGTGCTGAGGAGCACTGTCCTGAGGTACCAGAATGTTGTTGCTGTATCGAGGCAGTTAACATAACGTGAAGAAGCTTTATGTGTACATATTTCCTTCATAACAAACACCTTCCCAGCTACTTTAAATAATGTGGCAACCCTAAAGCTTGCTAAAACCAGAAAAAGCAAGCATATAGGTTGCTTTACAGAAAAAATAAAATACAAACTCATGTCGGGGGTGAACTTTTTGCCAACAGTATTCTAATGCATCCAAAGCAGCTGCCACTGACATCAACATCTGATTGACATTAATGCAGAATAGGTGCTATGCTGTATTTGGTGCAGAAAGCACTTCTCTCTTTGCCTACTGAACAGACAATTAGAAGCCATTCTAATGAGGTTCCAGTGTCCAGTCCAGGAAAGAGAAGCATGGGCACACAAGTGTCTATGTGACAAAAGCCTTTCACTCTTGTCTCACACCGGTGCAATGCACCAAGGGTGACCACCACAAGTTTGTGCCCTTGCTTGCCTCATGGTAAGTTGGTGTGTCCGTACGTAGGAGCAGGGAGCACATGTGCTGAAAAGGCCACACTGCCATGCCACAAGCATCCTCAGCTGCTGCACGCTGCTCACTGCATTGATTAATTATACCAACAACAGAATTGTGGTCAAAAAATCTGTTTTAAGGTTTGTTTATTCAAAAGAAGGTATCAATGCAGAGAACAGATGGGGAGAAAAGAGAAAAAAATAGAAGAGGCGTGAGATAAGCCAAAAGTAACACCAGCAATTACTTAATAAAAATGGAGTCAAATATGATGAGAAAAAAAAATAGAAAAAGCAAGGTGCACCAAAAAAAAAGTATGGTTTTGGTTTGCAATGCAGATGTTTAGGATTTACAATCAATATGGTTCACTTTTTCACGCTATAAAATGCATATACAATTATGCCCAAGATGTGTGTAAATGTTTAAATATTAAAACAAAACAGATATTCTGGATGTTTGATGTTTGTTTTTGGGGAGGAAAAAAAAATCTATTTTACAAGGATCTAAGCACTAAAGTGAAATTAACATAAAACAAACAAACCAGCGTAATAAAATAAAAAGCTCAAACCCAAAAGTTAACCAAGGTCGTTAATGTCAGTTAAGTGGCAAAGATCCATGTTAGCCAATGTTTAAATATCAATTAAATGGGAGAAGACTGCCTTGCAATTACACTTCAAAGATTTATTTCTGCTTCTTCTAGGGTTTATATTGTCCTCACATCCATAAGCATGGTTCCTTACATTCCTGAAGTTTAAATTTCCTTATATTAATTGTCACAACTCAAATTTCAGATTTCTTCCTTCTTGGTGCCATTTATTTCTCTAAATAGTTAGAAAAAACACTAGCAGTGATCTGCCAGTGCTACCTCTTCCTATGGTAAATCTGTAACTAGTTAAGTCTTATGCTGAACAGGAGACAAAGCTCTTGCCGACCTCTTCAGTCTAAAAATACCCCACAGATTAAAATCTTGAAAAACAAAAGATACATCAACACAAATTCACAATGTTTTGCTGACAACAAAAAGGGTCACTGCATGCGTGGAAATGGAAGTCAGAAGAAAAATATAATTAATAATAAGAATTTTTTGGTGCCCTACCTCTCAGTGATACTGCCTGAATGGAATTTACATATAGCCATAGTCTAAAAATATGGGGACTAAGAATTGCAAGGCTGCATGGACTACATTCAACACTTAGAAACCTTTTTAGTTGCACAGGAAAACCAACTGCCAACCACCCTTTGACAGCATTGTTCCTTCTCCTGTCTTGAAAAATTAAAATTTAAAGAGAACAAGTAAAATGTACCGAACTACAGGAAATGAAATTCAAATGTTGGCCACTGTACGATGCCCACAAAATATTCACATGGCAAAATGTCAGATTGAACAAGTGCTCAGAGAATATACAAACAGATGATAAACCAATGGAAACAGCAGTTTCTGGTGTGTGTGTTTTTTTTTTTTCCTTTTTTCCTTTTTTATTTTTTTTTCTCTAGTTTTCATGCAAACCCTGCTTTTCTTTTTCCATCTTTCCGAAGGGAAGCAAAGTAGGTCCAGCTACTCTAGGTAAATTGGCCTTACGGGCCCCATACACATCGGATGGTGTCAGAGCTCTCCTCTAGGAAGAGGACACAGCACAGGACTGCCTTCAGTGAAATGAAAGTGACTACAATGCTTTTCTTTCAAGAAGTCAATACAGAAAAAAGGACTTCACTAGCAGTCCTGGCCTTTCACCTTTCTGTATCCATAAACAAGCTCAACAGCCAAGTCGCTTACACTGCCAATGGAAACATGGATCGTGCTTAAGACTTCCCCTTCCCCTTTTCCTGTTGGTCCTTAGGGTAGGAGGTTTAGTTTTTTTCTTGGCTCTTCCAAACATTATCATCTGAACAAGTACGTTTTAAAAGAGATGATTACCTAATTTGATTTTATTGATTCCTTTCCTGGAACAGGAAGGTTCAAATTTGTCCAATACAGTCAGAGAAGCAACCCAATTTAGCAAAGTTGTTCTTCAGCTCCTGCTTGGTTTACTTTCATAGACACCACTACCCTGCTGAGCAAGGCAGGATGTTTATGCAATCTTTATTTCAAGGTGAGGAAGATTATTTGAGCAGCTCCGAGCTTGCAAATGTCAAGGCAGGGATTCCTGATACACTTAGGAGACACTACATAACACTTCAGCTCACATCAGCTCTTCAGTCCCTCAAACTGAAATCTGTGGTCAGCTAAATGTAAACCATATGCACTGGAAACATCTTTCAAGATGCAATTTCTCCCAGAGTACTGGCTAGAAGACCGTTTTACATGAAAGCATATTCCTCGCTCCAGAACTGCATGTTGCAAGGAATGCAGTTCCTGAAGTCAGTAGAAACTATTTCAGGTTCCTCTCAGTAACACTGCGACAAAGGCACCGAGTCTTCACATGAAACACCAACTCAAAGTTCATCAGTAAGTGACCAAAAAAGCATGCCTTGAATTAGCGAACAGTGTAATGCTTGTCCAAAAGGCAAATAGTAATCATGGTAATAGATGAGTTCTCTACTAACAGGAAACAAAAGAAACTCCTTGTGAATTTCTTTTCACCACCAAAACCAGGCTCCTAACTCTCTCAACCTCCAAAGTAACCAGCTCAACATCCAGTCCCCTCAGTAACATATACTAGAAATCATCTGTTGGATGTCTAAGAATTGCCCAGCACTTGTGTAAAGATAAGCACTTTAAAGATAAGGACCACATATGTAGGGTAGAGTAGAAATAGAGTAGACCCACCTACCACCCATCAGAAGACATCAGAAGATGCGCATTTCCAGGAGTGATCCCTGCAGACAGACACTAGCCTAGCGTTACTGCTTACGCCAGACACTTCAGAAACGAGTTTCTCCAAGCTTTGAAGAAAAAGACCAGCTTTGCAAGATTCTGGGAACAATACTACCAGCCTAAGAAGAGGACAAAGAATAAGTATCCACAGTACAGACATTCTAAAAACCTTCTTCCAGATCCCACTAATAAGGAGAGAGAAGACAAATGCAGAAGAACATAGAGCTTAAACAGGCCACAGGCCTTTCCACAAAGAAACAACAGTGTTTCTCTGTGGCATGGACTACTGATCTTGGCAAGGGCCTGCTCCTGCGGGGGCTCTCCATGGGCCGCATCCTCCTCCAGGCCACATCCACCTGCTCCACCAGGGGCTCCTCCACCCACGGGGGGGCTGCGGCGTGGAGATCTGCTCCACGTGGGACCCATGGGTGCAGGGGGACAGCCTGCTCCACCAGGGACCTCTGCACAGCCCGCAGGGGAACTGCTGCTGCCTGCCTGGAGCACCTCCTGCCCTCCTGCTGCACTCACCTGGGGGCTGCAGGGCTGCTGCTCACTCCTCTCTCCCTGCTGCTGTACCGAATTCCTCTACCTCATTCTTTAATTTATAGACAGCCTTGCTCCTCAACCCTCCACCATTAATCTAAAATTGAAATAAAAGGCCAGGACAGTCTAGGGATGTTCTCAGTTTCCAATGAGACAGAAAATGAAATCAAATTAAAGAAAAAAAAGAAAAAGAAAAATAAAGACCAATAGCATTTATTTATTTTTTAGAACAGTAACTTCCTGTTGTGTCTTTTTATACAAATTATTTCCCTTTCACGGATTTGGTCAGTGATACCTGAATGGTTGCAGTGCCCAGCTTTTTGAGTGCAACCTGAAAAACTAGGTTAGCCCAGAAAGTGAATTCCATCTGTCCTGGTTGTCATCAGTAAAAGATACCCATTCACTTCCTTTCAAGCATATGATCTAGTACTCACTCTAAAATAGGATTTTAAAGACTCCTCTTATCGGCTTTTAGCCTTACTTCAGTAAGCAGAAAATACACTATTTCAAGTTAGTGCTATACTGAAATTAGAGAACTGAGAATTTATTTCCTCAGAAGAAGAAGAGGTACAGGTGATACAGGAGGTCAATCCACCAAACTGATGTGGAGAGAATCCGAATACTTTGCAGTCACAATACCACGTACCATGAGCACTTGCAAGAACCACATAGCGTGCAACTTTGGGAGGGGAAAAAGGGCACCACATGATTATTATAGCCTGGTTTTGATACTTAATAGATATAAAAGATTCTGCCCATGAAAATTAACAGCACTGCTTTGAACAGATTCCTTTAAAAATCTATTTTTCACTACAATTATTTCAGAAATTTGCTCATTTCACTGGAAACAGTGTATGAAATTTGAAAAAAAATTATCTTCATGAATAGTTAAAACAAAGTTTGCTGAGATGTACTTTTTTTTTTTCCCCCTCTCCACTAGATATATTTATCCACAAAGTTTCGAGGATGCTTGAGTTACTTAAACAAACCTACCAAAATGACAGTGGTTCAGCTTGCACTAGAACTGCGTTATTCCCTTCAATACCTACAGTGTACTTTCAGCACAAATCTTTGGAAACTGAAATATCTTCGGTCTCAGTTAATGGTCTGGACTTGACAAGACCATTAGTCCATGCCACAAAGCAAATGCAAGAAGTGTTAAAAAAATCCAAGCTAATATAAATGGCACACAATATTTTGTCTCTCAATAGATTCAGATGATGTAAACTCTGCAACACTTCCACGCTGCTTGCACATCCAGACAAGTTCTTAGAAACCTAAAGCAGTATAGACAGCGCTCTACTGTTTTTACACTTTCCAAGATTTGGGGAGGAGTCAACATTGCTATCTGTGCAACTGAAACCAAGGATTTCACTTGTCAGTGTGCCCGGTTATAAAAATCAAGACTGGGTGAGCAGGAAATTAAAATGCATGCAAGTAAAACAAAGCGGCGTTATCAGTTCTTCAATAAACTGCTCGCCAGAGCCAAGATTAGCTGGAAGATGTGGTTGTGCCTGTGACAGGAGGAAGCAGGGCACAGTCCATCTCACAGCCTTATGAGGGTTTATCACAGGGGTAGTTCTGCAGGGTGGCTTAGGCCCCAGTGCACAAGAGCAGGCTTCCCACACCCCCAGCCCACAGACTGCGGAAAATATGCCAGGGAAAGGGGAAAAGCTACCCAGAGTAGATGGAGGATCTCAACCCAAAGCAGCACCACCAAATACCTCATGTTTCAGCAGCCCTCCTGGAGCAGCTTCATTGCCTTCTTCAAGTCTGAGGTCTCAGCCCTGCACAGCACGCCCTAATCCCTGCCGCAGTCCTCCACCGCGCCGATTGCCATCGGCTGAAGTGCAGTTTCCCCTAGACAACGAGCACTAAGCACCTCGTTGCCTTGCCCAAATTATAATTGCATAGTTAGAAGGTCCGACAATTATTTTAAAACAAATGGGGAGCAACAGTGTTTGAGTACTGCGAGACTGCAGGGCAACTACCATTAATGCGCTTCAGCTAATGAATTTATCAAGCAACATTACTGGTTTGACTCAGATTTTATGGCAATTACAGTCTGTATTATAGAATTGTCAAATCAACAAAACAGCTATTTTATCCCCCAAACATTCTCCATTTTGGAACACGTCTTTTAGTGCTCGTTATTTACTTCTTGTCTCTTTAAAAGCACAGAACATGTAAATTCACTTTCTGCTATTCTACTCATTTAACGTAGACTGAAACTCAACTGTAATTCTTCACAGCTGTAGGTTCCCCAGAAAACCTCGAGTATGACAAAATAAAGTCCAATTCCTAGCTACTATAAACTGACTTTTGCTCATGTGAACTAAACAACTACTGACATATGAGTTAATATGAGCATACCAAACTTTATTTAGGAAAGAGAAATGGGCTATTATAATTGTATTTGATTCCCATTCACTTACCAGATCCACTCCAGAAAATGAAATAAACCATGCCAAAAGACATTAATTCTCTTCAATATATCAAAAGTACTTTACAGAAGCAGTGTAAAGAGAAATAGCTATTGTTCTTATTTTATTTCCAATCCCCTTATGCTCCTTACTGTTACGAGGATCAAATTCAAATACACCAAGTAGCTATTCTGAATGTTTGCAGCCCTAGTGAAACAGAATATGAGCACACAGCAGCTACATCCTAACTTGCCTGCCTGCCATCCACCCGTCATTTGGATGGGTAATTTCTCCCCTCGGGACCATATGCAGTGCTTAAAGCTGAGTCAGTTTGCCGTATGGCATTATATTATAAAAGCAACGAGACTTTACTGGAATCTGACCTAGGAGGGTAAAGGCTTCTACATAGTTGGCTCAGTAGTCGCTAGACATGTTAAAGAAACAAACAAACAAAAAAAGATTTTAAATGTAATCCACTTTTTTTTTTTTTAACATGGCATTTTTCCTACTGTATACAGGCTTTACACCGTTAGAAAGCAGAGTTCTGAGCGTTACTCTTATTATTTACACCCATTTGCACACCAGAAATGAAAAAAATATAAAATGCACGAATAATTACATTACTTTAAATTACAGATCTACAACCGCATTATAAATCCACTAAGTACTACATCTACTGAATTATATATATATATATATATATATATATAGCCTTATAATTTGCACTTTACATCTCTGTCTTCCCTCTCTTTTCAAACATTTTATAAGAATAATTTGGAAAAAAATGGACATCAAAGGCTTCTAATAAGTGGTGGTGGATGCAGGCGAGGAGCATATTGGATATGTTTATTAATATTCTCCCAACTTATTTTTGTTTTACTGCAGCTACCTATTTCAGCTTTCTACTGAGTAGTGGAAAGTAATTATTTCAGACTGCTGTAGACAGAATCACTGCTTCGTTACCTGTGTCTTTCTCAAGCGCGATACAATAAAAGCAAGCCAAGAAAGAAAAATAATGCATGAGCAGGAGGTTCCTTTTCATGCCTACTCTTGATTTGTTTTCCATCACAAATGCTGCTAACATTGTTTAAGATCAACAGAAACAAAAATATTAGGAACAACCCTAAAGCCTTTACAGATGCTGGCGTTTCTGATGACATGCATTTCCCTGCCTGCCTAAGCAGCACACTATTAGTTTACCATCACTTCAGACATCACAGGCAGCAATCGCTCGCTAAGATGATTACGGTAAAAGGCCATACATCATTATCAAATCTTTCTGGCCCCTTCTTTTATGAAAGTTTTACTAGGTACACGAGAAAAGGAAGAGAGCAGCATTATAATGTGCGTGTTAATGCAGACCTCTGCGACGTCTCCACAGTTCAGACAACTGGAGCTCGGGAGGGGTCCAGCCAAAATGGAACATGTGCGCGGAGTGCAACCCACTGGCCTTGACCACGGGTATTAAAATATTCATATCTCCTTTCAATGTCACTTGCATGCAAACAGCTTTTCCTCCTCCTTTGAAGCATTAACCTCTGCTCTCCCAGGTGATGCCAACTGGTCGCAGCATTAGCGCTGCCTCCCCGTACAAAACCACCGCTGAGCTAGAGAGGCAAGCACCTGTCAGGCACTCGCTCCTGCCTCCTCGGGACTCGGATATCTATTAATTACAGCCTCCCCGCTCCACCAGGAGATGGGCCAAAAGGGTGTCTGTGTGTGTGCGAGCGAGCGTAAAGGTCTGCCCAGGAACAAAAGGGAGGCTGCGTTTCGGCCCCCAGCCCCAGCCCTCCTGCTCCCCGCCAGCCTGCCACGTACGCTGATCATAAAGGCTCCTTGCGAGAGAAACTTCATTCTTTTCACCCATTGTTTTATTTTAAAACGCACGGCTCTGTAATGCCTCCTTTGTGACACACTAAGGAAAATGAATAATAAGCTGAGGATTCATATGGCTTTATTATTACAGGGCTTTATAAGATAAAACACCCAGAAGAGTTAAAACAAAACAAGAAACCTCCTACTGTAGTCAATCAAGTGTTTTGATTATGGAGTTATCCAGATTATGTATTTATCTTTTTTAGCATACAACAGACAGAACTATATTCACAGGAGTTTAAAGCCCTGAAAGATGTTTACTCATAAAATCAAACTGGGGGAGGGGGGGCAAACACACGGCTAAACCAGCAAATGATCAAACCAACGTGCCACCCCCAGCCAGGTATTATCACCCCTAAATGAACAGCAGCATTTTGTAAGCTGGATGCCCATCGGGAAATCAAATCTACATTAGCCTGGAAAAATATGGTTGAAAAATATTTACTAAGAAAATTCTGGCCAAAGCTTGACTTCAGTTATGAGGCAGCAACTCAGTGAAGGCAACCAGGGGAAGGACATGTCCTGTCCTGTGCTTTCACCACCACAAGAAGGGCCGCCAGGAGCATCCCTTCAGCATTTTGCTTTTTCCTGAGCGTAATTGTCACCGTGATGGATGCATCAGGAGCACGCATAACCCAATCTGCCCATGGGGAGCGCGGTGCTCTCCCAAGCCACGCAGCAGGCCAATTGCTAAGCTGGAAGCAGCACTCATGTTGGTCGGACCATTAGCCAGAGCTCTCCTACTATAAAAGCCTGCAAATAAATGTAGACTAAAATAAACAGCAAGTCAGATGTTTTATCTGGGGATGTTACCTCATTAAAGGCTATATATGCCAACTCCAATTCAATTTGAAGTAACCTTACGAGGGAAGACATCTCCCCCCCCCCCAAACAGAATTAGATCCACTTGATCATTTTAATTATACCACATTGCTCTTTTCAAAAGAGTACTGTGAGCCTTTATAGGTTGCTGTGTTCCCCTTTGAAATTAACAAATTAGGCTTGGTAATTAGAGAGTCAAAATGGTGTGGTACATTGTTTGGGAGTCACAAGGGATTTAATACTGTTTCATTTTAAGCAGTTTTCGATGTTTAAAGGTAAAATACTATCACTAATCACGTATGTTCCCATTTTCCACCTACACTGATGAATATCTGCACAGTGCACCGAGATAAATTTCTTAGCATCTTAATTAAGAACATTTTGAGACAGATTCCTCCAAGTTCTGTTCATTCGAAATGATGCTGTAAATATCTTTTAAATGTTATTTACCAGAAGAAAAAACTTCCAGGGTATAATACTAACTACTAATTTATCCCAGGAACGAGAAATTACTATTTTTCTCCTTAATAGGCCTGCTGTCAAATTGTGAGATGTCACTGAAGTCTGATACATCAATTCAGGAATATGGCTGAGTCACCCTTCCTTCTGAGAACAGGGCTGTGCATTTGCTCATTGTCAAACAAACTCGAGTCATTTACATTACAGTCGGCATCGCTTAAGATTATGCTGCAAGCCCTAAATGGATGATGATTTGCCCCACTGCCTCTGCAGAAGGACTGCCAGGATACTGACTGATGTCCAGTTTCGCTGGACAATACCTGCAGCAGATCTGAGTGAAGCGTGCCAAAATAAATCCAGGGGAGAACACAGGCCTGAGAGGCCATAAGAGCACATTTATAGCATCGTTCCTTTCATCTCAGGCTCTCAAGCCTTGCTACATACACAACAACTCATGGGTAAGCTAATTACTTTCACATGATACACAGCAAAAAACCTCAGTGATCTTGGTCACCAAAGAGGACACAAAGAATTGCAGTGGAAAAACCAGAAAATGGAATTAAAGAAACCCAGATGCCTCCCTCCATTGTCCTACCTTAGCAAATACGGTACAGCGTGTTTTGGCTCTATATAAGTTTTCACAGCAAATCTAGAACAAAAACACGATGCTGACATTTTATTCTATTTTTCAGTACATTTGTTTTTCAGCAAAGGCACCACGTTTCTTACGGCACACGGAATAAAGACAGCACAGCAGTATTTCTCATAATATTTGCAAAACCCGAAGCAGAAGGTTTTTTTTAATTCTATCCAAAGTTTTAAAGCACGTACTATACAGACTTTCTCCCCCTGAAGTACCGTTGTAAGCTGGCATTGTGTAACAGTAGGTGAAAGAGTCAGAAAGGAGGAGGGAACTTGGTACCAAATATAGGATCAAAGAATATAAAACAGAGGAGACAATAAAAAGAAAGCAAGCAAGAAAAAGAGGTATTAAAAAGGTATGATGAATGGCACATACATCCTTGTGATAATTCCTTCCCTGCTTTATTGCTCGGTAATGATCACACAATACTATACTTCATTGATCACTGCTTGAAATCTAAGCTTCATTTCCTTCACATACGTTAAACACCTTTGACTGGAATTCACTTCATGTAACTTTTCAGTACTTTCTTTTTCGTGTAAAGGGAGACTGAATATAAATACTGAATGAAGGAAGAAAAAAAAAATCATTCAACATTATTGTTCTCGAATATCTATAGTGTTAGGAGATTTCTTTGAGGTTCAAAAGTGTCTGTGGCAAAGCAGGGCACCACATCAAGGCGCTCCGTATATTAAGCGCACGCCTTGGGCTAGCGATTGAAAATCCACTTTGACCACGAGCTGCAAAGCCTTCATGCAGATTTCCCCGTAGCCAAATCATTCAGTGCCTGGACAGGAAAGACCAAACCTCTGGTACGGCCCAGGAACAGTTAGCTACGCCTCGGGGGCGAGCCAAGGCGTGGGCTCGCACTGCCGGCTGCTCCGCGTGGCCTCGTCTCAGCGGGCCCATCGAGGGACACGTGAGCGCGGCGCACGTACCGGGCAGGGGCGCACGCAGAATATTACCCGGTGCTTCGCGCTGCACGCACGTTTTCAGATGCCAAATGGACAAATACGGATGCCGGCGGCCCCGTTGCACGGCTAAACTCCAGCTGGAACGACGTAATTTATGAGCGGCTCCTCGCTGCATACGCTTCCCTTTTAATCAGCTGCTAATGGTCACCGTGGCGCTCCCCTCGGACAGCCGCATCTCCGGCTCGCCGCGCAGCGCAGTGACTCCCAGCGCACGAAGGCACATAATGGATCAGCCGGCCACTGGCAGCTAGTATTCTTTTGACAGTTTAATCATTTATTATGATGAATTCTCTCCCACAAAAACATCGGGGGGAAAAATATATTAATTAAAGGAAAAAAAATACCTATTTTGCTCATACTGCATTTTCAGCAGTCTGATTTAGTCAATGAAACAAAGCATAATGACCTGTGATTTTACAATTAATAGATATGAAAGAACAGACAGCACTTAATCTGAGGTCCCTAAAAATCTTTTTTTTTTTTTCTTTTTTTTTTTTTTTTTTTCTGGACAAAGCACACACTGGGTAGCGAGGCAGTGTAAGGCTTTCAGAGACACCACCATGAGGGCACCTTGCCAAAGGAGCAAAATCATGAGCTGGGAAGGGTTGGTTAGGGGTGTGTGATGACGGCGTCTGACGGGATGCAGAATGTGTCTGGATGCAATCCCACCTCTGCCTCTGACTTCCTCCCCGACCTCGGGCAAATCAATCAATCTTTCCGTGCCACAGATACTCAGCAGGGATAGCAATAATATTACTTCCTACCTCCCAGGACTGTTGTGAGGAGAAATTCACTAGTGCTTTCAGGTCAGCTCCCTCCCTCTTAGGTCACATGCATTAACATCTACTTTGTTTACAGCATCGGAGCACTCACAACAACAGCCCAACACCATCCAATTCCTAGCAGCAAGGCAGCTATTTTACAGGTTGTTTTATGCACTAAAGAACCTGAAATTCTAAAGAAACCTGAATTATTAGTGTGACAGCATACAGGAATGGTACGTTACGTACTTGTGGCTTATGTCTACTAACCACAGAGTACACAGTTGAAAGATCCAGTATGCCTTTATCAGATAGATATGTACTTGGCTGGAGGAGTATTCGTGTCTGAGACATCTAGAAGGTATTTATTTCACGCACAGAAAATGTTTAATAATATAGACAACCACAGTTTCAAAAATAACTGATCAAAAAGAATCCATTTTTTCAAAGGTTTCTGTATTAACTGAGAACTGAACGTTAAAAAAAAAAAAAAAAAAAAAAAAGACTGCTTTTTAATGTGATCCCACAGTCAACTTCGACTACGTGGACAAAAGACAGAAGGAAGTGCCTCGCACGTGCAGGAACACAGGACAAGAGCGATGGTGTCATGAGGAGCTTGCGGGTCCTGTACTGGACTGAAGAAAATAACACAGGCCATCGTGGCAAATAAGCTACGTGTGAAAGGAAAAGAGGAAGAACTCTAGGGAATATGGGACAGACAACCCTGACATAACTGCCGTGAAACAGACCATCCAAGACTTGAATGCGCTGAAATTCCAAACAATTGCTCCATATAGACCAGAATGTGGCTAGAAAATCCACTGAAATAGTCCTTCCAGAAAGAGCATCAATAGCTTTGAGGACTTCAGTCTTCACTCAGACCGCGGGTTTTAGTATGCATGGGTGCAGATGCAACACATTGCACTACTCTCAATTCCAGACTTGTCTCTTATATAAATGATAAAATGAGACTGATATATTCTGTTTTGAAGGAAAAATGAGAAATACTGTATTTTGTATGCTTCAAAGTGCACAATGAAATACGTTCTCAGGTATGAGAACAAAATAGCTAGACGAAAAGAGTAAGTTCTGTCTAGTCAAAACAACACTTGATATTTTTATAAATATTTCTTTTATTGCATACTTCAAAGAAAATTGCATTTTAATTTTGAACAACAGGCTGGACAGGTGAGTACCAAAAAATTCTTGAACAAAAGAACAGAAAAAGCAGCGAGGGTGCCTTAAGGTCAGCTTTGCATTTCTCCTATTTTCAAAGCCAGTTTGGCCCATTAGTATAATTCCAAACCTCCAAGCTGATTTAATTTTCATCTATCTGCCAAAGCACTCAAGAGATCTAGAAAGGAGCCACTAGACAATACAGCAGTGCTGCAGAAACTCCCCCAACTCTGGGTCTAAAGGATGTGTAGTACAGCAAGCACATCACCACTTTACTATCCAAAATACACCCTAAGCCAGGGCAATTCTCAAATACCTATATACAGATCAGTATAGATGTGTATATTAACCATACAGAGTCCCCCTTGCACAACTCTTCCAGCAAGAAGAAGCTGTACTGAGGATAATCAGCCTCTTGTCTTTTTATGATAACTTTAATCATCCAGGAACAAAAAGTAATGAGTACTACAGCTGTGCTGTACCACTAAACAGCATTTTCTAGTAGAGGCAGAGGTCTCCAACAGTTGTGTTTTTATTTTAGATTACGTTCAAAATATCTTAAATCAGTCATGTAAGCTGCACTCAGCACCAATGACATTAGAATTTTTTAAGAATTTGTGATTATTAGTCGTAAAACTTCTGGGCTCTTCCTATCTGTTAGCCACTCGTCAGGACATATTCAAGAATATTTTCTTGCCCATCCACGGCTGAAAACAAGAATAAGAGATGAGGGGAAATAAAAGGAATTTAAAGCTGCTGAAAACTAATGTCTACCACATGAGGCACAAAATAAGCATGTCGTTGTGTATTTGATGAAAAAATAACTGTTATGAAATATTCATTTGAAAAGTGATTAAGCTTTGCAATTGAAAAGCTAACCCTTCACAACACGAAATAATCATGCAGCTTGGGAACGAACACATCCTGTGTCCTCTGGTGCTCATTATAATTTATGCAACATCTCTACCCCAATACTTCGGTTGCTTAGATATTTTCCTCCCGTTTCTAACATTCAAATGAAAAGAATCACTAGAATTGTTTCTTAGAAGCATTCCTTAAACCCAAAGAACCAGATTTACCATCCTCTTACACTTCTGGACGTGCCACAGAAACATGTGCTCTGAATAGTCTGCACGGAAGAGCAACACCGTCTCCAGAAACCAGCTCAGGGGCTCCTCGGGCCCCGCTCCGAATCCCACCTACTCACCTGCATAGGGGAACAGCTTCATTCACCCGAGCTATTTACACAAACCCACCAGCAGAAGGTCCAATGTCTCTGCTCAGGGTTACAAGTGACATTTCTGGGTGGAATGGGCAGCCCATTCCCTAAACTGCAAGCGATTAATCCAACGAGCAATAAAGTGCTTTACAGTCCCACTTATTTTAACTAAATATCTTCAGGGATATTTAACTTTCCATGCAAAAGCTGTACTGTGTACACCGTACACACGCAGACGCATTATTTATTTATAAACCCCAGTCACAGAAATCACGAGTTCTAAATTTTCCTTACAATGAATTTCATAATTAGCCCTTCCGCAGTCAAGGCACATACAGAGATCAGGGATTATTCATTAGAGGAAGGAATTAGCAGGATTTTAGGCTTCAATGGCCTGTACAGACTATTAGCTCGCATTTGGCTATTAGGCGGGTAAGCAGAGTGGTCTCTAAAGCATCAGCAACAGCTAACAATAAATTCTCCCAATGAGGCTCAGCACCTGCCGTCCCCAGCACGATGGGCAGGGGGACAGCCACCTCAGCGGCCGGGACCACCGCAGTGCTGAACCCCTGCCCCCAGCAGCACTGCCCAGGCCTGGGTGAAGGATGGGGGCTGCTTCCTCTGGCAGAAGGGCTCGGGAAGGCAGGGAAGGGAAGGTGCGGGCAGCAGGGCTGGCTGAGCCCGAGCTCTCGGGTGGCCTGTGACCCTCAGTGCCAAGGTCTGCAGCTCAGAGGTGAGAGGATCGCTGCGACCAGCTAATGAAGGCTCCAACGCCCCACGTCCTGCACACACATTGCGTTTATTGGTTCTGAACGGCACCAACACCCTCCACCTTCTGATAATGCCGCCCCATGCTTCCCTTTTAGCAAGCTAATTCATGGCTTTGAGCACACGGGAAAAATGAGAGGAGTCTAAAGAAGGTCTCTGCCTTTTTATTTTATTGAAGCTAGCTCACCGTTGTACTTGAAGATGAAGGACAGAATAATGCTTCTACCAAAAATACAGCACAGAACCACCTTGTTCAGCTACAGCCAGCACTAGAAACCAAGGGATTTTGATTTAACTCTCCTCTCGTACAAACAACTAACTCTCCTTTGCATTTCCAAGGCAAGCAGAAACAACCGCATTAAATACAGCTTCTAAGAAGGGGAAGTGCTGACAGATAAGCAGCATGAACCCAATCAGGAAAACATCTCGCAGCTCAGTACAACATTTCATCCTCACCTGGATCCGTAAAATATTTCAACCAGAATAAAAAGCTCCATCAAAAGAGCCACCCTAATTCACCGCTCCTGCGATTTTGTATCGGCGTAAGTTCAGTGACTTCAAAGTAATTACACAGATGTAAAACAAGGATGATCACTGCGATAAATCAGTCCCACTGCACATTCAGAGGAACTCTTCCATGCCTCAAAACATGTACAAATAAAAATATTAAGATGAACCATTATAGGAAGACACATGCTATTGCATGTAATTGTAAATACAGATACTACTAGATCCCTGCATCCAGTGATGAAATGGAGCTACGCTTTGTTCCTGGCCATTTATTACTAGATTGTTTGAACATGATTATTACAGTACACACCTGTTTTGGAAAGAAAAAAAAAACACCGATCTTTTAATTTAGGGAAGACAGATTTAGTACACAAAATAATACAGTAAACGAAGAAGCAGAAGTTCAACAGATCCAGGCTGTCCACATTAATTTGTTAGAGCCATAAATTGATTTCCCAGCTCACATGAAAGGATTCTGAGGATGCTGAAAAGAAAGCTTTTCTGGATACTGATCAAACAGAATACCTTACATGAGAAAAAAAAAAAAAGTAATTACACACAAAATTATTTGAGCAACATTTCTGGAAAAGAGAGAAAACTTAGAGGAGAACCTATAAGACACAGGGACATAGGAAGAACTGGTGGTCTCGTTACTCAATTAGTAGGACAGTGAAATGGCCTCTGTTCCACCTCCTCCTTTAAAAACAAACTTGTGACTTTTAGTTAGCCATGATTTTTAGTCCTAGACACTACTTATCCCAGACCAATGTTAGTACGAGTGAACTAAGCTTGGTTTTTCCTTCCTCTCTCCTGCCTTTTTACTTCAAAACCATGAACAAAGGGACCGCTCACGAGAACGAGGGGCTCACCGCGCAATTTTGAGAGGCGCAGAGTTGTACTGTGCAAACCTCTCCACTGCTTGTCAGTGCAGTTCAATCCATGACCTAAAACTCCTCTGCTAATTTCAACCCCAGACCGTACTTGCAAAATGAGTACTAATTTTCTGAGTTTTTTATTTTTTTGACAGGGACAAAAGGATTCCAGGAGACAGCAAGGAGCTCACTTCCACTCGAGAACTGATCATCAGCCTGTTTGAACCCGGCTCTTTAAAAGGTAACATTTTCTCATTATATGAAAGTCTCTGCACATCCCTTTTCAGATCACAACCAAATCATTAGGGCCTGCCACAAAGCCTATTAAAGCCAATGGAAGTCACTCAAAGACTTCAAAGGCCGCTGGCTCTGGACGCGAGGTGAAGCGCTGAGCGGCAGCGCAGAGGGAAGGCCGTGCCGGCACCAGCGCCCTGCTTGGGGCTGGCCCTGGCACCGAGCACCCACAGCCCACTGGGTGGGCTCCTGGGGCACGTTTTCGCAGTTTCATTTCATCCAGAAGGAATCCAGCTCGCTCTGTGCCTGCGGGGTGATGTGAATTGAAGCACGGTCGTGGGGCACAACAGGCAGAACCTCCTCAAAGGCCTGCTCTGACAGGAGCGAAACGTTCGTCCTGTCCCACCCCGACACCAGAGGGACCAAACGGCTCCAGCTGCTGCTGACAGGGCAAGGCCACGTTTCTGGGAAGGAACGTCCTAAAGGAACTGAGTGGATTTCCCCCAAAACTGTGAGCAAGGCAGCTCTTGCTAGCTTCACAGGTCAAGCACAGCCAGCACCCCAGTAAGAAGCGATGTGCGGCAGCCAGCACAACTGCCCTGGTCGGTGCCGACAGCTCGATACCAGACAGCTGTACCCACAGCTACTCCTGAGGTTTCATAGGTAGGAAAGGAAACATCAAATACTACTGTCCAAAAAAAAATCCTAAATCTCTGACTGAACTTAAGTGAAATTACTGCCTATGGGAGGCCAGGTCCAGCTAACGTAAGTTCCTACAGCCTGCTAACCCAAGATCAATGGCATCACTCTTCCTTCCTTCTCAGGCTTGTAACCAATATTCTGTCTTTTTCTGATGGTTGACTAATAATCATGACAGTTTTCAACACTTCCTATTTAACTTTGATGTATTGATCAGAAATTTAAATTATATTTCATTTCTAATACCCATAGTTTTTCAAAAATATACTGTACAAAATTAGTAGTTTAGAAGTGAAGAAAACCTAAGCAAAGGATCCAGCACTGTCTTTCAACAAACCAACTCCAAAATTGCTTTGGTTTTCCAAAAAAAACACTATTTCAAAAGTACAAGTGAGTTCTTTTCAATGTGTCAACAGATAAACATGTGAAAATCTTAACATGCTTCATAGAGATTTGATTTTAGAGTGCAAATAAGAAAATCTTAAAAAGTCTACCGCTGTAAGGAATTACAAATACACATATTCCGCTGACCTGCCCTTCTCCAAGTTTAAACCATGAAGTTTACTAAAAGTAAATCTGTGATGAAACAGAGCATTGACAGATGTTCAACACCTGCTTAAGCAAATGAACCCTAGAGTAACTGTTAATCAGTTTCATAAAACATCTATTTTGTTCTGTACTCTGGGCAATTTCATCCTAATTTGGGGTTACAGCTCCTTTTCTGAGGTATTAAAGCTAACCTAACATGAAAAAAAGACAAATTAGTGTTGTCTTTTCATTTGGTAAATGAATGAAATTAAAATACAATTTCATTATGGCAGTGCTACAGCAAACAAATGCACAGAAAACACCAAAGCCAAAACAAACTACACACTTAACCTACTTCTAAAAGGACACATCAAGCCAAAAATGACACTGTTATATCACTATTATTAGCTTTAGAAATGAAGCATTTAGGAGTAATTTCAGTTTTTAGCCTGTTACCCTAAATGATGGCATATGTGAAAAGAGCATATACAGAAATGTAGTTTGGAAAAGATTAAGAGATTATTTTAGAAGCAAATCACTCCATAAATAAAGCACAAAGGGAACACAGCATCATTCAGGAATGGACATCTGTCACCCAAGCAGATACCACATCACACATTCACAGCTTAATTTTGCAAGTGGAAAAACAACACTTAAAACAACACAAAACCTTACATGCATTACATTTATTTTTAAATTTCTGGTTACCATAAATACCTAGACACCATCAGAGAGTATAAACATTATACACAGAGGAAACGGCAAGGAATAAAATGAACAAAGAAGAGAAGAAAAGAAAAAGACACGTGCAGTTGGAAAAATGTAGCCCTATCCTGAGTAGTAGCATCGCTGCTTTTCTTTTAGTGGGGGAGGGAATGAAGAGGGAAGAGAAGTCACATTCAATGTCATCTTGACAGCGACCTCTTATTCAAAAACTATTATTTTTCCATCTTGAATAAGAGAGAACCAAGTGCTCTTCATAATCACATAAATGACCTACCACTCTCTAAGTGCTCTCTCTTAGATCAACAAAGAGCTATCGGAAGCAGAAAGTATTACACACTACTCCCCTGTCGTCTCAATCCAAGATGTAGGCACAGTTCAACCTTACCCATAAGAGAAACCTTGAAAGGCCAAAAGCTTTAGGAAATACACTTATCAGGCTATCCTTCCTCCTCGCAGCAATCCTTTCAGAATTTTCCAGCGTTAAAATGATAAAGACAGAAGAGAAAAAAGTAAGAAAGTTAAAAGAGAGAGAAGGAGAGGAGAAGCATGATGGGAGTTAACTTTTATTTTTCTAGGGGAAAGAAATCAATAGCTTTAAACCGGCGTTTAACAAGGGTGGGAGGAAAAGTTTCCGTTGTCCTTAGGGGTAGAGACTGTTTGCTAACGCTGCATTTCAGAAGACCCTTGCAATTAACTAACTTAACCCAGCAGCTCTTACTGCCAGGCACTCTGCACCACTATGTAAACTTGCAAACTCTCCCTGCCCTCTCACAGGAGAGATTGCAAGAGCCCGTCCTGATAAGGTCAATGGCAAGTCTAAGGATCCTTAACCCAAAAGAAGAGCTGTTGGGGGGAGGGGAGAGGTGTCGGGATTTTCTTTTTTTTTTTTTTCCAGGAAAGAATGAGGCAAGGGAAATCCTATTCACTTAATTGTTTGCAGTTCTTTCCCATAAAAGCTAAACAGGGAAAGTACAAAAAAAAAAAAAAAAAAAAAAAAAAAAAGGAAGAAAATTCTATCAAATGAAAGAGAAAGCAAAAAAAAACAAAAAACAACAGTTTTTCAGACTACTGTGTTACTGAACACACATATATCTCCCAGAAAGGCTTTGCTGTTATGTTGAAATCCAACTGCAAATCAAATTGGTTCAATAAAAAAGAAGGATCTGGTACACTGAATGACTCAGCAAGTCAGAGCTCGGGCTAGCTCCCAGGATGGAAGTGCGGGATGACCCGCGCCCCCAGCGTCCTGCCCGCTCTGAGTGCTGCTCTGCTTTGCTACTGCAGCCGTTCCAGAACAACCCACAACCTGGAAGAACAAAAGGACAATCATGGAATGCAGGGGAAAAAAATAAATTACTTTTTCCCTTGGAACCTCAAAAGCTAAGTCATCGGTAATGAAAGCTCACCTTTACCAGCCAGGTCGGTCTGAAATACTGAGTGCAAGAACTTCCACTCATCCAGCCGAATCACTCCCAAACAGTCCAAAACAAACTGTTCCCAGTAGATGGGTTTGCTGGAAATTCAAATCCTCTCAAACAAAATGGGTAAACCGCAGCTGAAAAAGGGTGTTTGTTGAAATGTTCGGTGTTCACAGGGCTGCAATGCACTTCTTGTAATAAAAAAGAGCTGGGGAATATACAAGGACCGTGGCAGACACTAGGATGGCTCAGAACTCCTTCAGGAACTAAATCCATAAATTCACCTCTACCACTACCACAAAGCAAAAAGATCAAATGTACATTATCAGTAGGAGGAACCAACAGGCCATAATGCTTTCTTCTGTTTCTACCAGGAGAGAGCATAACGAGCCACAAAGGAAGAGCAAACATGAGAAAACCCTAGGAGAATCCTTGGATCTGACCTTCTCTCCATATTCTCCCCTCCGTCATCTCTTCTTCTCTTTTTTTTTTTTTTTTTTAAGCTTCTATAAAATCCTTGCTGTACTGCTGACTGCAGAGCACTTACTGAAGAATGCATAATTACATCTCTTTAACCCCTTACTGTCACACAACGTATACAGTGTGTTTGGACCTATTTTTCAAACACACACCCCAAAAAAATGAAGAGAATTTGCACAGCTTAACAGCCCCCCTTCGCCCCCCCCCCAAAAAAATAAATAAATGGTGATACTGCCAAAGATTCTAACCCTTAAACGTTTGACTCTGCATTATTCCACTCCCAGGTGCTCTCTCATGTATTCTTTCCTGCCACGCGTTGCTTCAGTCTGCTCACACACAGCAGAGTCAGTTAAAAGCATGGCCATCACCAAGAAAGGAACATTTCAGGCCCAGCAGCTTGTTTCACTTACTCACTTGCTTTTCTCCATGTGAAGCTTGCAACAGGCCCTTTTCACTTCCAGCATTTCAATCCCTACTCTGGAAGAGCTTGAGAACCTACTCATATGGTGGAGGTAACAAGAACTTCCTGTGGATTTCTCTCCTCATCCAATGCCTGAGTAATAAGCAATTCTTCAAACTCATAAGTAACTTTTAATTTTTATGGTATTGGTGTGAAATCACAGGCTATAGCACTTGCATTTTCCAAAATTCCAGAACTAGCATACTCTGAAACGACATTTTCTCATGTAAGCATTTTTGCAGACTGTATTTGCTGCAGTGTTTCAATGGACAGGAGACATGAACTAACAAGCATACGTGACCACAGTGGCAGTCAGCTGGAAACGATGGGAAAACACATCCTGGCCTAAAAGACTTAAATGAAAAATTTTCCACACACTGTAAGCTACTGAGGAATATTTTTTTTTTCCTGGCCATTTTGTCTGTATTTCCAGCTAGTTAGAGGAATTGCTGGAGGCTAAGGAGTCTGGATACAGACACTACTTACACGTGTAATACTGGTTTCTAAAGGAATTTTTCTTCATTTATGAACTGTTTGCAAATACACTGTTTTCAGCAGGACTTCCGCCTGTGCTGAAGAATGTGATTATAGCTCAGCCAGAAGGCTGCAAGTGTTAACAATGGGAACCGTGCTCGCTGATCACTACAGGTACAGCAGGCACAGATGGAAACGGTAGGTTTACAGACCCTGTCCAAAGAAAGAGGCTCAAAACATCTGTTAATGCAGAGGAGCAGGGTGACAACTGGACAGAATGAACATAAGAATTAATTGGCCTAATCCAAAACTTATGGAAATCAGTGAAAGACTGATTTCAGCAAAGTTTGAACTGGGCCCTCAAGGCATAAGTAGATAGAGGAAAGCAAAGGGGAGTTTACACCAGTTTGGGACTACTGCAGTTGGTGTTAATTGACTGATTTGGAAACAATCCTCTGCACAGAAAAGATGCTACTAGTTTTTAGGCACAGATCTGGATTTTGCTTCCATGTGGTATTTCTCTTTTTAATAGACTCTCCAGTCTGTTCTTTTGATTCCAAATCACTGGTGTAAAAGACTACTATCAGCTACAAATAACCAGTATACCGTTCTCAACTTGTATCTTCTATACGCTCTTCTGTATTGTGCATTATTATAAATAAAACCGAACTGCTTTTTGTTAAAACATTTTATGTAAATTTTTATGGTTCTATGAAGCCAGCAAGGATATGAAAACTTGCATCAATGAATGGCTTAGACAAAAGATTTAAGAAAATGGAGAAACTGAAAATACTAGGAACTCTGGAAAAATCTGAGGAAGGCATAATTTTAAGTTGTTCTGAATTCTGCAAATACAGCACTAAGAAGAACATTGAGTACCTAAATAATTAAAGTTTATCCTCTTTATTGAAACAGTCCATGTTTGAGAATTTGCGCAAGTTTTAATGTTTAATTAAGGGATTTAAACATTGTTTTAAGTGAAAACTCCATGCAACCTTAACTATAGGCCCACTAGGTCACCTCCATAATATATTCATGTTGGGAGATCCAGGACCTAGCTTTTATAGAAGTCAGTTACTACAAACACACAGTTCAAATATCAGTCACAAGCATGTGAAAAATCAATTTACAAGGAGATGAAAAAATAAATGTTCTAGGAGATAGGATATGCTAATGAAAATTAGTGTAGGATGTTTGCTTTTTGTCCACGTCCAGGTTTTGGTTTCACATGCAGCGACTGCTGAGACATGTTTGTTTAGTGATTAAAAAAGAAGAAAGATTAAGCAGCAACTTTGAAAAGCTCTGTGCAGATAAAGATATGCCTGTTTTATAAGCAATTAGTAATTTCTTATTAATGGAATGTAAACTGTTTTCTCTAATTTTCCCAAAATTTGCACATTCAAGGGGAATGCAACTCAAAGGATGAAATTCATATCCATAACGCCAGGAGATGAGAGTAAACCTCCAGTCCAGCCTATTTAATATATTCAGCTGTACAGTACAATATCCACGCAGAGTAGATTAAACATTCTTTAAAAAGTATACACTAAAAAAAAAAACAAAAAAAACTTTTAAAAACACATTATTGCCATGTTCTACAACACTACAAAACACTGACTCCAGGTTAGGCTGTGACACAGCCCATAGCTGCTGTAGGCCAAGAGCAGAGATGGGCTTTGTGCTGGCCTCAGGTGGCCAAGGAGCTAGGGTGACTCTCCATCGTCCATCTATCCCAGAGCCTCCCTGAGGTAGGGAATGGATTTACTTGAGTTGTTCCAACCAGCACTGAGGGTGCGTGTTGGCTTCACACAAAAGAGCTACATGAAAAAACAAATGCAGTGCTTTGAGACACCGAGCGTTGAAGATGGAAGTATTGTTCATATCAACATCACTACACGTTGTTGAAAAAATAAGAAAAGAGACAAAAATTGAGGAACATCTGTTTTTTTCCTGAGATGCGTTTTGAAGTATCTGGGGAAGCAGGATCTGGGCTAGATTCAGACAGACAAAGCAAGGTCCTCTAGGTGCCGGTAAGTACCTCCTTGTAATAACAAATACACAATCCCATACCCAGAACCTAAAAATGAGGGCGCTAGGGGGAATTATGAATGCTAGGCTTGCTTGTTAGCCTCCAAGTTTTTGTACTGGGACTGCGTCTGCAGGGACAACTGAATCCCTGTATCCACAGCATTTGACAGCCCTTGGATATATGCCTCCTACTAGAGACTAAAATGAAAGCTATATTTTAGAGCTCTGGAAAAGCAAAACAAAGCCTGCAGCTTGTGTTTGTAATATTTCTACCTATCTAAATGCACGTCGCCAGCTCTGTGTTAAAGAGGAAGGTGATGGGGGTAAACAGCACATCCCCGGAATTGTTCTGGGGTTTTTGGTCCCAGTTTTTCAGCCAGCCACGAGGTGCTTCTCTTCTGAAGGCTGCTAACAAAACTCTGCATATGCAGAGAAGGGGGTAACGCCATGGAGAGGGGATGAAACGGGCACAGCCATTACAGTGCCCAGCCAAAATACTTGCTTGGTTTGAACCCCTCGCAGCTGCAGCGAGGCTCACGCGTGCTGACTTCAGTGAAACGCCAGAAGCTGAGCAATCTGTGCTGCTTTCCAGAACGCTTCAAAAAAAAATAGTTTAAAAAATCCTTTTCCAGTTTTTAACGTTTTAAATGGGAGCAGTAGGAAGCATTTGAGGCCTCCCTGCGAGTTTGTGAAGATGAAGGAGAGAAGGGGTTAAGTCCCGGCGAACAGAGGAGCAACCGAGCAAATCTGACTACGTGTTTGAAAAAAAGCCCATAAAACGTTACAAGCAAAACAGGAAAGCGGCTGTTAATAATGCATAAACCGAAGGAGGGGAGAGAAGAACAACAAAAAAAAAGCGAAAAGCCTCCGCATTTAACAGCACGAGGCTGGGAGAACGAACTGCGCCCTATCCCCTCAGCCCCTCAGCCGCCGGGCCGGGCCGGGCCGGGCGCGGGGTGCCGGAGGCCATTGCCCGCCCGGTCGCCCTGGCAACGCCGCCGGAGCGCCCGGCTTCAAAGGCGGCGCCGCCATGTCCGCCGGCACGGGGGCAGCCCCGGGGGAAGAGGGGGGACCGGGCCGCCGGGCTCCGGGTTGAGAGTGTAGTGGGGACGCAGCGTGGGGAGAGGGCTGCCGCTCCGGTTCGTGCTGAATTCAAAGAGCCGGGCGACGCGCAAGATGGATTCGGTGGAGGAAAACCCTCGCAGGGAAGGAGAAGGCTTTCAGATGTGCAGATCCGAGCAAAAATGGCCCCAAAATGTTCTCATCCGGCCTGCTTCGCCCAGGCCTCTCAGGGGAGCACGGCTCTGCTTCCCACCCCGCAGCGTTCAAAGCCCCCTAGGTCCCGGGTGCCACAGCAGGAAGCACGCTGCTGGCTCCTTTTCACCACAGGAGCAGCCACGCACAGCCCTTCGTGGCACCGAACCGTGCTCTCCCCATCCACGATGCAACGAGGGGCAGCGGTTAGGTCTGGTCACCCACCTGGTGGGGCTGGGACGGGTGCCTGAACCCAGCCAGCAAACCCAGACGGAGCTGGTGGGACGCATTAAGCAGCCCGATCTGCCCTTGGCTAATCACGAATGCACAAGCTTCGGGGGCTACAAAATCCGGCTTCTGACAAAACTGAGCCCATGGCATCTATTTTAGAGCATGCAGGAATCTGGAGCCTGTGATAAATTCAAACGCACAGAGCTTATGCACAATGTCTTAGTTTAAACAAGGACTGCTTTTCTAGCAAAGTTAAAGACTAAATATAAGAGAAGGGTTGCTTTTTTTTTATAACTGAATAATTTTTTAAAAACCTTCACATAGCTGTTCATGTTTTGTTTCCAAATTACATTTTTCATGGATGTGGGTGGTGAGGAAAAAAAGAGTGTCAGCCTATAGGTGCTTTAATTACATTTCAAACCTGTAGTGTCACTGCACACCGTAAGTGACAGAAGATAGCTCTCACCCTGAGCGGCTAGCTGACTACAGCCCTCTGACCACATCTCCATGGAAATGGAGGTCAAGCAATCAACATTATTATACAGGAGGGGAAAGTTCATTTTCCTGGCAAAAATAAGGTAAAGGTTCCACAGGATTTACTTCAATCTGACCTGTACTGCTGTGAAAACGGGCATTAAAAAGCAGGCACTAGAAACCACTACTCGCTTTTTTTTTTTTTTTTTTTTTTTTTTGACAGGTTCTTCTGTAATCTAACCAGCAAAAGACTAAAGAGCTGAAGTGTTTGTAAGTATATGTAAGAAGTGCCTTTCATGGGATCTGGTATGTGACCTCTGTCTCTTTGCAGCTGAGCAAGGCTGCTCCATGGGCAGCCTAAACAGGCCCTCGCACCCCGTGCTGCAGTCCGACCGCCAAAGAGCCCTCTGGCCAGAGGCAGATGAAGTCTTCCAGAGCCAAAAAAAAAATATCTGTACTTTGTCATACCTCAGAATAGGAACAAAAAGGCTGTTACTGTGATTTCCAACAGGACAAGATGTCTAATGAGCCACACCGGAAGAATCGGCAGTCATTTAAAAACACCAGTATGGTGTATATACAGTCTTCCTAAGCTTTCTGTAAAGGCACAAGCAAAACAAAGGAAAAGAGTGAAGATGGAGGGAAAATGGACTAAGAGAGAATCCAAATGAAGCCACAACTATGAGATTTTACTTATTAAAAAAAAACAAAACAAAACAGATCCTACAATTTTATAGCCCTGTTTCAATAAATCCTGAAGAACTGTGCTGAAAATTGCACTGAAGAACTTTTTTTTCCTACTTTCATGTAGGCATCTAATGATACAATAAACAAAGAGGATGGGGAAAAATTAGGCTTTTATAAAGTTTTCATTAAGCACTATTATTAAAATCTTGACATGGTCTGTAAATTAAACAAGGGAAAGAGAATCTGGAGTTTTTCTTCCATTTCCATTGCAGTATGGTAAGGCTTTCAGTTCACTATAAAAGTCTAAAATGGAGGGATAACACTTGGCGTTGCTATAACCCATAACATAAAAGTTCACTAGGGCTAAGGTGTGCACTTAATCCATACACCACTTTATATACCTATATAATCTTTCAAAGTTATTTTGATTTTACAAGTGAGTCTAAAAATCTCAGATCGCTTTCAGTTCCTTTATTCCCATACTTGTGGAAAGTAAGTACTGGCTACTCTCAAGTTTGCAGTTTAATAAAAAAACAGGAATGCTTCAAACCTCTTTCATTACCTTTTATACAAAAGCTGTTCATCATTTACAGTAATATAGATGTACACACGAGCATACATCTTACAATGCTATGACATGAAATAAGCTTTGTTCTCTTAACTAGGTCCACTGCTGTGTATTCAGCAAACCTTTCTAAAGCTTACAGATGCATAATGTATTATCACATGCAAACATATGAATACATAATCTCATGTATGCTTATCTTTATATTACTTCCCAAACGTTAGCTTCAATAATATAGTGGAAGACACACTGTTAAGAGAATTTTCCTTTTGAGAAGTGAAAAAAAACATGTTCAGTTATAAATTCATGCCACTTAACTAAGATGTGAAATAAATGATCCAGAATGACATATTTTTCTATACTAATGCAGTTATTCAAATGTGCATCAAAATTCAGGTCCTCGTTCTAATTTAGCACAATAAGTCTCATTTCATAGGTTGAGATGATTAAAAGGGTCATCTGCAATTGTTTGCATGGAAGGAAAGAGATCAAAAGCCTAAACACTGCGAGCTGAAAGTACCCTTCTCCTGATGTTACCAGCTTCTCCATCTTGATTTCAACACGTTACGATGTTTCACCCCCTGAAATGACATTGCCAATTCAAAGGGGACCCTCAGTCCTGTGGGACTGGAGCTGTGTTTGGAATTACGGGGAAATGGCACCTACTAATCTGTATGGCATTAACGAAAATTGATGCAGTAAGTTGCAGAGCATCACAGTGCACACAGCATAGACTACAAAAGCCATCGTGAATAGTCTTCTTTATGGGATGACTTCATAGTGAATCTAACGCAGCTCCAGCAAAGGAAGGAAAATTGAAGAGAATTAAGCGTTACAGAAGACGTTAGATTTCCAGAAAGCACATTTGAGAAAAATTTTAATAACACTTTCAAACTTCAGAAAAATAAAGCAAAACATGTGAACGGCCTCACATTACAGGGCCGACTTCACTGGGATTGCAGCATAGTACTACAAAACAAGTAGCACATGACAAACACCTAGCATTTGCACTGTGGCTGTACCCAAATCCCTAGCAATTGTGGATACACCATCAACAGCAGAAAAGCACTGTGAAACCGTAACACTATGAGCGTGAATGCACCAACACCTGCTTGCACAGAAGCGAGCCTCAGATCAAAGCCTAGTCATGTTTTTTTTTTTGGTTTTGTTTTTAAAAGGAGAGTTGCAACAATAGCACCAGAAACCAGCTCATTCCAAGTAAGCAGGGACGGATGGCAGAAGAAAAAGAAAAGGCATCTACTGTTAGGCTTCAGATGTTGCTGGCCGGAATGAGGCACTGTGTTTAGTCAAGGTTATGAAGCTGAGGTCACCTCTCCGGACAGCTGGTGAGCTCAAGTAAAGGAGCCATTCTAGGAGGAAGAAAATATCCTATCTTACAGGAGTACTTGTGGTAAAAATAAAGGGAAAAAAAGGCGCAATTACGGTGTCTCAGGTACTTCCTGAAATGGTATTCCAGTAATACTCTTTTGTCTTACTTTCTGTTTGGCAATCCCAAAGTTCACACAGGCATAAACAAAAAATATGGGCCAGTGAATATATTAAGCTTTGGAATTTATAGCATGCTATCAACTCAAAATTTACAAGTAGCCGAACAGATGAGGCACGCACGCCTTTATACGATTGTGTGTACACACAGTGTGTAAAATATTTCAAAAAAACAAAACCAAATCCAAATATCAACCAATCACACCCCAGGAAATCCAAAGCCCCGGCCATTTTCCAATGAGATTCCCAAATCCACAACCTGAAGGGATCGACTTGGAAACTGAGGCAGGCCAAAAGGACAGCTGGTGCAGCAGGCGGGTACCTCTGGGCCGTGCATGCAGAGCCGCCTGTGCTGCAGCAGCTCCGGGTCCTGCACGTGTCAGTAAGGCGGGGGGCTGCAGCTCACCCCCATGTTGTGCCAGTTGCCCTGCTCTGTGGGTGGCAGCCTCTGGGGAGGGAACAGCTGGAAGGGCAAAAGGCTTCAACCACCCAGACTCGATCTGGTTTCTTTAATTCTTGAGTCAAAATCAATACTGCCTTGGTATTCGGAGGCAAAAAGCACATCGAGGCAATTCCTAATGGCTTCAAAAAAACACTGCAGGAAAAAGCTACTAATACTTTAATATTCCACCTAGGACAATATTGGCCTATTTAAATACAAGTTTTTGCAACATTATCCACTACTGGGATCTATAATCCCTTATCAGGTTTCCCAAGTAAGTTTCACGTAGAGGTCAGACTAAGCATTTCTTTTTGCATTTCTAAATTTTCTTAGATCCTAAATGAGTGATCTTGTTGTTACAGGGATAATGTAACCATTATAAATGCAGAATGTTTTGAGAACTGAAAACTTGATGGAATAACCAAGCTTTTTTTTTTTTTTTACAGTACTTAATGAAATTAGTTTTCATACTTCAATAGCAGCCATAGCACTGTTTTTAATATAAATCTGATCATCCTATCAAGCAAAACCAAGCAATCCCGTAAAGCACAAAACACAAATGATTAACAACAGGACTGTCTCTTCACATTAAAAAGCTTAATTTTTATAGCAAGACTACTAAATTCAATAATCAACTATTTTAGTTTCAGTGTTCCACTTTACCACTACACACAGAGAACAAGCTCAGGACTGCTCTGCACTACCTTGATAGTACTTTTGCCCCAAAATAGGACTTAAAAATGAATATATAGGCTGACTCTATGACGGAATCAGTTTGATCACCTATATAAATGCTGGCCCCCACAAAGTCAAATGTAAAAACGCACGAGCATTGTGTGGGCCAAGATTTTCAATGTCACAAATACACAAAGCTAAGTTCATCCCTCCTATAATATCATGGGGGATATTATTTCAGTGAAGCTGCCCTGAGTTCGGCCCACTGTTCACACCTACTCCAGGGCATACACAGGAGGTCATGTCCAGAACCTGTATGAACGCCAGCACCAATGTTTTGCACCTCAGAAACACTCAAATGCATACACTTTGTATTTCTATACATACGGATTGCATGAGGCTTATTCTAGCAACAGGTTTGTTACATGGAACGGCAAGAAAAGAGAAACAAGCTAGATCAAGCGCGCTTGATCTGGAATTAAAATGACTTGGAGAAAATAGCAACTTTTTCCAACTCCACGCATAACAGCTAAGAAAAGCATTTGAGAAAGCTTAGTCACTTCTTTGCAACTTGAGGCTTTTTTCCTTTTATTCCAGGCTTAAACAAAGTTCAGTGGGGCATCAAACTGCCTCAGTTTTAAATTACAGTCTGTACTTTAAAATAGAATGCATGCACCACATGTTCCTGAAGCTAGAGGGTGGGAGTGTTATTCACTGAAAATTGAAGGCTTGTTGAGTCAATAATCTTCTTTCACAGAGTAACAATTTTCAGCTAAAATTTCTTGACCCAAACAAAGGAAAACAAGATCATTCAGTTATTTTACAACACTGCAGAAAAAGAAAGGAAAGCGGGAAAGAGGCACACCAGTCTTATCCTACTTGGTGCAAAAACAATGGAGAATTTAATTCACAAGTATTACATGTGTTTCCTTCTTGTTCATGGTTTAACATACTCCCAGTTATTTTCAGATGGAGACACAAATAGCACAGAGCTACAGGACACAACTGCTACCACAGCTCTATCAACTGCACACTGCTTTTACCTCCCGTGAGTTACCAGGGATCCATTTACAGATTTTCCCCCTCTTTTTTTCTTAAACCAGAAACAACATCCTGGATTTTAAAATATCACTTTTATTTTAATCCAGTTTTCTACTTCTGCTTACCTTGACATGGTCTGCAAAGTAAGACTGCTGCTGTACCATCTCTCTCTTTATGATCATTTTTCCTTACCAGAGGGGCTACAGTGGTAATTAATGTTTACATCATGGTAGTGCCCACGCCCTCAGCCATGATCAGGGCTTACTGAACTAAGCCCTGTATAAATGTCACCAGAGTCCTTCATCCCAGCAGTTTAACCTCTGAGAAAAGAAGAGGCATCTCCTACTAACTCTTAACTACAGTTACTCAAACTATACTGGAAACTGTTTTCAACTCTTCTTGATGGAGACAATTTTCCAATCTACTCCATATTCTGGACATCAGACAGGGAGTGTGGATTCCCAAACCTTTCCGTGCATTTCCACGTATATGAACAGCATGCTCGCTGTTGCTTTGTGTCACATACAGGTTGCTCCACCTCCATGAAAAGACCCAGTGAAAATGTGATATCAGAATTAATGTGTGAGCACTGACGTCCAAGTGACCTGTCAAAGCAGCAGTTCCCCCCACTCCAGATCCAGCCTTCCACCTCCAACACGGCATGACCTCCAGCAGGGACGATACAACACCCAAGCTAGCTTACAAGGCCGAGGCTGTGATTTCACTACAGCTTACTCTGATCGAGCCGTCCTCTGCCTGTTCAGAGCCCGGTGACTGCTGTGGGGCAGGACTAAGAGCATTGTTTTGCCACCACGTCTCAGCTGATGGGATGACAGCATCTCAAACCCCTCCAGGAAGACCATGCAGTCCTCTAGGACGTGGCTAAAACCAAAGATGTGGCAGTCCCACTCTCCCCTTTCCCTCTGTACCTATACATTCCCATCTTCCCCACCGTGATACCACGGATGCTCACACAATTACAGTGATTCAGTCAAAAACTAACCCAGAAATAAGAAGGGTGATTATTTCTGAGCTAGGCAGTGAGGGTGGAGGAGGTGGTAGGGCACACGGCAGGGCTGCAACCGCCCGGACTTACCACAGCTCAAGAACCTCACCCACAGGTTGCAACAAGAAGAAATCGGCAGAAACCCTCGTTTCAAAAGTCTGGCAACCTTGGGTAGGCCGTCTGACCTCACGCCTCCAACAACCACGCTTGGTGCTGAGCAAAAAAGGACCTTAATAAAGCAAAGTAATGGCAAAAAAAAAAAAAAAACCAATGTCTATCTGAAACTGCTTTCATACTGATGCCAATAAAAAATTAAATTCACCCATGTTTTCCGCCCTTCATTCTATCAATACAATCCAACAAGAACATTTACAAAATTACTCATTAAAGGCAAAACAAAGTATTAGTCTTCACAGACACACACAGCCTATACTGACATAAGCTCCTTTACTGCAACAACAAATTTGCAGATATATCATTTGGAAGGTTTTTCCTGTAAGTCTGTTCTATCTTTGTCACAATAGCAGAAATGTGTATTTGGCTATTATCCCTTAAATCTCAGCAAATATATTCGGTAGTAGCTGTTCTCCAGACAATTGCATTCAGGCTTCTCCCCCTTTATTCCTCCACTCTAAGAGGGAACAGTTTCTGTTTATTACTTCCTTTCCTTCACAGAGTACCTAACTCCCATGTTTTCTCAAAAGCCTGAGATTTCCTTCTAATTGTGACCCCAACAAAAGTGCTTGGAGCACTATTCTGTGCAACTTTTCATTTGGGCTCTCAGTGACTCCACATGGTTAAAGACCTCCAGGTCAAACCTTTCAGATATCAGAGCATTTAGGAGAAGGAAAGCAAGCATTGTATAGAATCTGACAGGCCATTAGAAGTAGCTAATAAAGCCATATTTTGTTTGTAGCCATTTGCTACCAACCCACATTACAAATTTGTCTGCTTTGAACTTTATGGGAACATTCATGCCAGGACTTTTATATACAACGTGTGAAGGAAACGGAACAACTATTGAGCTGTTTAGCTGTGCTTACTGTGACACAAACCTGCTGAAAAAAAAAAAACTCTCCAAAAGGATGACACAAGTCAGCATTCAGTGCTGCAGAAAGTGGCCAGCTCCTCTTCAAATTCATCAAAGGGAAACTCTTTTTTCAAAGCCACATCAGAGAACACCATTCAGCATTTAGTGTTACATCTCTTTTGTTGTTTTTAGACATTCGCATAAGCTCACTATGTAGCTGCTGTGACTTTACACAATGCCCTTAAGAAATAAAAAGATAACGGGCAAATTGTATAAATATCAGAATACCGTGAAACAAAACATAACCAAATTTTATTAAAAGCTTAACACCACTATTACTTGAAGCTTCAATATACAAAGACGGCTTACTGACTACCCTCAAGAACAGCATTATCTCGAAAACAAGTTTAAGAAGCCACATTTAGCATCCCAAACTGACACTAGAGCTAGGAATGCTAAGTGAGGAATAGCGATCAGAGGTTTTCATAAGCAGCTGAAAACTGAACACAGAACTCTTGCTCAAGGGGAGAAAAAACTATTTATATGGTCAAGCTATCCTCACCCCCCAACAGAGCTATTCATGTATTAAAGTCTTCATCATGCTCACCATACTATGAACGTATGGACTATTCCTAATTTCTAAGGCATTTTTCCTTGGAAGTAAGAGGAAGCTTGCTAACATTACGAAAAAACAATGTCACCGTATGTGAAGGGTTACAGCTGTATTAAGATATGGAACAAAAACAAAACACAAAATGGTAATACCTCTCATCCCTGTCCAAACAGCAAGGTTTTTCAGTATGTAAGTGATCTATGGATTAAAGCTTTTCAGTAGTGAAGTGTGTGAATAACAGCATTTAGGACAAACCTACAGTGTAAGCTACATGGCCCAAACGGTTAATATTCACTGTTAATACCACGCCAGCTTACTCATACCTAGAATAATAATGAGCTACTAAATATACCAAACACTTAGGGACACAGATAATACCCAACAGTCTGCTTAGATATCATGATGATGGAGGTAGAACAGAGTATGGATTAAAAGTAGGACAATTGTTTAAGAAAAAACACAGGCAAATTAGAACATTAGCTGATAAATAACTATTTCTATCCATCCTTATAAACACTGTTTATGAAAAGCTGAGGTAAAAAGTCCTTTTAAATATTTCTGCTTTTTGAAGTAGTTAGTTGTTGCCAGAACAGTTCCATGTCCAATAGCTACTATTTTAAAAGTAATTGCTACTGTTCACTTTTGAGACCTGTTCAGAGAAATTAGTCTACTTAAAAAAGGCTTCCCTGCAAAACCGGCAAAATTAATACTAGTTCAAAGCAAATGGATAGCTCTTCTCACACCAGTTTTCATAGCTTCTCCTGAAGCATACATGTTTTAACATCATGTAAAGACAGAATTTGTGGCATATGTACTCTCCTAGGTGCCAAAGAGATAAACATCTTCATGGCATTTTAAAGTTATTACCCTATTTTTAAGGGTTGACAATAGTGCCATGTGTCAGAGGTAAAAATTACAACAGTCTACCAGATTTCACACATACATTCAGTGTCTCAATAAGGTGAACTCTTCAGAGGAATCCCAGTGCTAACTGGAAATGAATACACACTCAGTGAACCGGGGGAAGCATCCTATAGGTTTGCCATACCTATAAGCCAGGGGTCACGTAATTTATGAACAGTTTTCATCTTTCAAGCTGACCGTATTCTGGCTGGTTAAAATTCATGCTGTTTTGCTACCAAAAAACAAGGAAATCCCTAAAACAACAGTAGCATACAGAGACAAGTCCAAAGAGTACTTTGTCCATTACAGTGAAATTAGACCTTTAACAATGCAAGTAGCTGCAGTGTCTTTGCAAATGGTATTAACGTGTGCTGTTTCCCCCACAGCAGAATGCACAGAGCTCAGAAAACTAAGAAAGGCTAGTCCAAAATAATCTTCTAGCCAAACAATCAACCTAGCCAAAGTATCATTACCATTCCCTCTTCTGCACTTCTGACTGTAGTAATAGACCGTAGCAGAATTAACATGTCAAACTCGTTATTTATGCTCAGGGTTTGGAACAAACATCTCATGGTGGCAGTGTTCTAAATCAAAATACACTGAAATCCTTAGAAAAGGGCACAGAAAAAAGCCTCTTTCTCACCAGATTGTTTTGTGCAAGTACAGAATTCTTAAAGACAAAAAGAAATATCAGTCCATTTCCTCTATGCAAATACATGTGCACAAACATAAAATGTGGATGCACGGGGATATTTTGGACCAATAAAACCCTAAGCTAAGTCCACTCATACACAGGCTATTTATTCTCTGCCCCACCTTTTTTTTTTTTTTTTTTTTTAATTAAAATAATCATTCAGATCAACTTGCTCTTTTCAGTATTTCTCATCCGCTATGTACAATGAGGTCCTACATAAAGTGCTTTCATTTTAAAATATTGTATGGTAACAGAAACATTAGTTTCTTACTGGTAAGCTCGATGGTCTTTCTTGCTGGATTAGATTCAAGTCTTCATGGTTAGGCTTTCCTGGGGCCATAGGAGGTTGAGATCTGGTTCCATAGCCTTCCTGAGACATGTCCTGAAAAAAAGAGTTGCAGAGTTATTAACCTGATTCAGTAATTACAATTAAATGCACATCACAGAAGGGTGAAAATACAACAGCTGAGTGCTGAATTTTTATTTTTTACTGGTTACATCTTTTTGACAAAGTGCCAAGCCCACACAGGTACCACTAGGGCTGGCACGGTTCGCGAAGAAATCTCCACAGCAGGCAGATGTGCCAAGGGGTGGTAGGGAATCAGACCAGTGCAACATGGAGCAACACACACAGACAAGCCTGCCAAATTAATGGCCCGCTTCTATCCTAAAAGAGCAGCAAGCACTACATGGTCAAAATGTTCATCCTACTCTTCGATGTATTATCGAGCCTCCTGATGAAATACTAAGCCAGGTGGAAGGACTGGACTTGAAAATAAGACTGTAACCATGCTGTGTAACCAGATGCCTGTAGCAACCCTGGATTTACCATCACTACTACTGACTTTCAGAAGCTGCCTGTCAGAGGGCGGCAGAGACGACAGTCACATTACATCCGAGTGCTTCAGAGGCAAGTGTATTTGATCAAAAGCAGCTCCACAGCTCGCACCACCAACTTGGGGATTTTCCTCCCGGTGCAAGCCCAAGCAGTGTTAGGTAATGGCTGGCACACAACCCACCGCCAAGGGGCTGAGGGGGCCAACAAACAACCCTCTCCCACCCCACAAACTTACTTGACGTGCAAGGTACTTGCCCATTGCAAAGCCTTAGGTTCAGGCTCTGCTGTAGCTGCTGTGCTTCACATTAGCTGCTCCTGCACTTAGCTGCTCACTACACTTTTTCAAGGAAAACAGAGTGCAAAGCCTACTTCAGCACGGGTAACTGGCATGGAAAGTTGAAGAACCAGTTCCCAATTGTTAGAAAAAGATATCACTCCTTACAGTTTTTTTCTTTATTGTTTTTAAATCATTCGATCCTCCTCTCCCCCTCCCTGTACACGGGAAGTGTAGTTTGCTCAGGCCTTCCTCTCACGGCCTCAGCTTCAGTCAGCGCCTGCAAGCGGCCAGGCAGGGGGCACGGGGAGGGACATGGAAGCGTCCCTGCCACCCCCATCCATACCCTGAAGGCTACATTGCTGCTGCTGCTGGCAGAGGGCTGCTCTACAGTCCAGTATCCCTATCAGTGCAAGTTACTGCTCCTACACAGGCTGCACAGGCCAGCCGGCCTGCAGAGCCGGAAAGCTTTCTGCCTCATTTTGAGCCCTGCTCCTGACAGGGAGAAACTTGTTAACTGTTTCCATCCAGCTCCTTCCATTGCTTTGGACTCTCCTGAGTTACTTCAGGGGGTGCCGAAAACTCAGCAAGGCTCAGAACAAAACGCAGCGGAGCTGAGAGGATGTAAACCCAAGGAGGAACGATCTGGTCCGCGAGCCTGTGCCAAGCAAAATCAAGCAGCACTTAAAAGGCCAGCACTTCAATGTGGTTACCAGCAGAGGGTAACAATTAGGCTTAGGGGTGACAAAGGCTGCTGGCTGAATGATGATTATCCCCGGTGACCCCCCGCGCGCCCCCCGCCCAGATCTCCACTTGTCACACAGCGCTCCTGCTGCGCGCACCAGCAGGTTCCTGTGGATTAGCAGCGAGGTTTAAAACCAACAAACGGCACAAGGCCGCCATTCAGCAGCCTTCACCCTGCCACAAAGGAGGAGAAAGGTGCAGGACAGCTTCACAATGGGCAAACAAATGAGCAAACCTCTGCTTTCTCCTTTATTTCACAACACACGCGCACTCGCGCACACGCACACGCCGGTTGTCCCTGCACAGACATCTGTAACAAACCCTGCTGCCACCTGAGGTCCGCGCTTCCAGCTCACCCTCCTGCTCGCTCCCCCAGATCTTTGCAAACAAAGTACAAAAAAAGAACCACTTGTTAAATCACCAACAGAAACAAAAGAGGAAAAAAAAAAAAAAAAAAAAGAAATACCAGGAGTGGTGAAAAAAGGATAAAGGGAATATTACACTTAGGAGACATTCTAGAAATACAATTATTCCAAGGCTTAGGACTTTTTTTTTTTTTTCTGGGAAGCAAAACATGTTTTGTACTTTGAGAAGTCAAGAGCTATTATTCCTCACTAAGTACCAAGCATGGGTTTTCCCACATTTCCAGTATTTTACTTGAAACCTCGCTTCCTACTGAAGCTTCCAAGGGAGAGCAGGGGGAGAGCAGAGAGAGCCTGTTTTTTCACAAGAAATACTGCATGGTGAACGGAATTTACTTTTACCTGGGTATTTGAAGACTATCCGTGGAGCACCTTTCCACATGCTGAGTGCACATAAAAGAAGCTGGACATGGCAGCCTTTGTCTTTTTAAATGTGTAAGGCTCACAGTGCCTCCCTTTACAACTATTGAAAAATCAAATCTATTTGCTCAATTCTCTATTAGGTTTGGAAACAAATACTGCAGACATCCGTGTTTGTTATGATGGGGACACCCATGCACTCCAAGTAGGACTGAAATCACATCCTATTTCCCTATATTCACTGTAATGCCACTGGATACTTTGATGACTGGAAACTTGGAAAGTAGCTCTTGAAAAGTGAGAAATCGCTCTGCTCCCTATGTTTCAGACACAGGAATCTCCCAGAAGAAATGTGCAAGGGGCTATGTGAATAATTTTGTGTGTTTATACATATGCACTGTCCAATAAAAACATTTCATTTGTATAATAAACATAATGACGATTAAATAATAGCATGTTACACTAAGAGGTTGGCTTCAAAACCAAAACAGTGCTTAATATCATTCTCCCTGAAAAAGAGGAGAGAGAAAATCCCTACCATCTTTCTTCAGTTTTTCAGTGTTTGAAAATTTTGTTAACATTCAGCATATTACAGACTAGATAAAAAGATTTTGAGAGATAAATAAGACATAAGGACAGAGGTATTAGGGTAAATTGTCCGTCACCGAAGAAATGCACGGAATTGGCAATACTCGCTTTCAGTTCTGAAAGGTCATTTTTCTTTCTAGCATCTAGGAAAGGATTTGAAGAGGAAACATAAGGGGAAGGGAAGCATGTTCCCACATGTGCTGCAGCCATGGCTGAGAAGTCCCTCACTGGTACTGAGGCTCAATCTTCCCCCAGGATCACTGCGGTTTTGTTTTTCTTTTCCTTTGACTCCTAATACTTTATCCGTCAATGATAGCAGATTTCAAGGCAAAGCTTCTGATTTTTTCTAATGAATCACAGAAAAACCTTCCTCCCATAGAAGACGAGTGTGCATGTGACAGAGAAATCCAGACTTTCATAAACAGAAGGCTACAAGTTTCCACTCAGAACTTCCCAACTTGGCACAAATCCAATCATATCATAGCTGTTACAGCACAAACTGTCAACAAAGTTGTAAAATAACTAAAAGCAGGGTTTCCCCCATCAGATTTTAGAAAAGACACTGGGAGAAATAATCAGCAAGTCATAAACATGTACTCCAAAATAGCTGAAGCCTGTTTTCGAAAAATATTTCTACTCTGAAACAGGTACACCAGAAAAGAAAAACATGAACGTGCCTATGTGCATGATGCCTAAAACCTACAAAGTGGGTAAGCTGTTCAGAAATCAGTCCAGGTACAATTACAAATGACAAATATGGACAATAATAATCAATTGCTCATCGTCCATAGAGCCAGTTATTCACCTCCTGCTTATGTGCATGTTTACCTTGGGTGGCAAACTGGGGTACACGGAGCTTGTGATTTGGGAAGTCTTAGGAGTATGGAAAAAAATGGAAGGGTGTTTTCTTAGCTGTTGTTCTCTAACACTGTATTCATTTTACTACTTTTCTGAGTCTCTAATTCTGATGTGAGCTGTCACTAAAAGGTTTTGAGGAAAAAAATGGGTCAATGTATTGGCCTGCAGAGAAGTCAAAAGCTCCTTGCTCCTGCCTCTCCCATTCCTGGCATTGGGCACCACCACCACCACCATCACCTTCCTGTGTTGGGCTCTTACAGGACCACTTTGTGAAACGATGCAGCTTAAAGCTTGCAAGAAGACTAACCCCCTGCCTCCCAGCTTTGCTTTCTGAGCAGGAATGGCCCCTGGAAGGGTTGGGGGAGAGAAGAGATGAAGGAAACAGACATGAGCCTGGCTCCACCAACCATCAAATTGTAGCGCAGGTCAACAGCACGGCAACCCTTCTGGAGCAGGCCACAGATAGGCAACCTTTTCCTTCGTAACATGCAATGCTAATAATATAATTAGTGTAATGCTTTCATTCCCTACCTGGACCTAGTTTAAAACAAGCAATTCTGTTCACATTTTTGTTTTCTCTGCAAAACTGGATGAATATAGTGCTGATGATGCTCAAAACCATGTAGATGGAACGCATGCTTGTTTTAAGTTCTGCTAAAGAAATTAGGATCTAATTATGGAGCGGTTTAAATTATTCTTAATGGAAAATGAAAGCATAGGGAAATCATTAATGTTTTGGGGAAACCACATTTAAAGAACGGCTGGGTGAGAAATATCATTCAGGCTTCATCCACTTCCACTGCAGTAAATTTCAGAGGGATAACACGACCACCCAGGAAGATAAGTACCACGATGGTTAAGTAGAAGCAAAATAATTTATGGAAAATAATATACTACTTTTCAATTTGAAGAACTCATTAAAAACTATTTTAGCTTGTGTCCTTGATTCATTTGGTTGATCCACAGAAGACTTCAAGTGTGAGAGCACTGAATTCTACAGCAATGTGACAACAGCAAAATTGAAAGCAAATGTTAATTTTTTCCCCCACATCACTTGAGAATGGAGGTCAGGACCCAGTATAAAAGCCAAAAGAAGCATACAGCCCTGCTATACAAAATTATTTTACTCATCTCTGAAGAGATACTATGGAAGAGGAAAGAGGCAAGTCCTATCTCACTGGCTATAGAAATACATTCCTTCTTATCACTTACCAAAGTAACTGTTTGTGCTGTGTAGGTAAATACCCACCAAAACATTTCTCCTCCTTTATACCTTCTGATGCAAAAAGCTACAGTAAAAAAAATATTCCTTACCTAAATGGTGGCATGTCCCCACACAGCCAACTTCTAGCCCAGCCGTGATCCCTGAAACATTACCTCCTAAGTCGTACACTCTGACAGCACAAAGCAACAAAGCACAGCCAACCTGCCAGAGCTATATTGCAGGTAAGGCTGTACTCAGAAAAAGGTGTTATCCCCAAGGGCACAAGCAACACCGAGGCTCACACAAGCTGGCAACAGAATGCAAACCTGTGGGGAATGGTCCACTAAGGACAAAAGAGCAGAGGGGTCTGCCTGAATCTCAGGCAGATGGCCTGCAGAGGTCCCACGGGGTGTTGATGCTGGGTCAGGAAGAAATGCATATATATGGCTTGAACTTTGACCTTTATGAATCAGAAAGAGGGGAAAAAAAGAACAAAAAACAAATAAAGCTTTAAAGAAAAGGAAACTTGTATCTTGCAGCTGTGCAAGATACTGCACAAGCACTGTGCACAAGCCAGCAGCAAGTCTCTTAAGAGCAGAGACAGAACAGGTGATGGCAGGAAAAAAGGATTTGGTAGGTCCCATGCCAACAAAACCACTTTAGGTTGATTACCAGTGCAGTCCAGTAATCCCCTTCAGCATGATAGCCTATGTTTAGGTGATGAAGTAAATAAACCCTTCTCATAATCAGAATATGTAGATCTCTTCAAGCCAGCCCGCTACCACCACCTGAACGGAGACAAAGACAGCAGCTGTCCTGAGGTACAGCAGGCGCCTGGAGAAATTTGGAAGAGATGCAGTTTCGATGTCTCGGGCGTAGAGCAGTCACCATCAGTAGGACATCTGATCTTCAATGTAATTAATGCTGCCCCTTCCAAGATATCTGCAGTTTCAGTCAACACTTGTGTTTACTAGATTTCTTCTTTTTTTTTTTTAAGCTAATTCACTTACGTCTACAACAATGGGAACACCATTTTGTGCCTTCATGATCCCCCCTTATCACAAATTGATAAGTGAGTTAAGTCTCAAGACACAGGAGGGAGAAAAAAAATGTACTTGTAGCAGCCAGTAGTTGGTGCAAATTATAATTATCTCAGCCTCGATCACGTATTTACTTACACACGTCCATAAGCCATCTAAGCACTCAGGAAGTTATTAGAAACTCAGACTACCTAACTATGGAAAGTTTTCCCCAGCAGAATACACTGAAAGCACATTAAATGCAGATAGGGTCAAAAAAACGACTCCCACATCTGAGGAAGAACATTATTTGTTTGGACAGGGTAGCTTCCAGTCACGTATCAGGTAATCTGAAACAGCTAACAAGAAAGATGGGTCCCTCTTCCTAAACACTCTAGTCCATTTTTACATATGTCTTGCCTGTATGGCCTCCAGGAGCCACGTTAAGCTAATGATGCAGGAAGAGCTCAAAGATGAAATCCTTCTCTGAAGCCCTTATCTTGCTATTCTCCTTCCCCCACTATTGCGTTCCACGGATCACAGAGCATATCAGTAGTGGATTTAATCAGAGACAAGGCATTTCTTCTAGTTTTATTCTCTCGTAACATTCCACGTGGAAAAAAAAAAAATGCAAGTTTGGTGTTTGTATTAAAATGTGACTGTTTAACATTTCACAGCCTGATAAATGGCTGTCAATTCTTAATTTACAGGCAAAAAAAAAAAGGTACAGCTTCTTTGTTCTGCAGACATAATGTTCAAGTATGAATGAGGAGATGAGAGAAAACCTGAAGATGCAATCTGAGTACTATAAATATAACTTGGAAGTAAGAGGTAAAGCAAGCCTTTTATTTCCATGAATTTCCCCATGTTTAGAGAGCTTTTTGGACTTTTCCTAAAAAACCCTACGAGGCTGGGCAGCCCAACCACGCTTTCATTTTCTACACCCAGTATTTCCTTTCCCTGCCCATCCTTTAACTGACAGAGCTATATTTAAAAGAAAAACAAACAAAGAAAAAGAGCGTTGGCAGTTGGTTGTTTTTTTGTTGTTTTTTTTTTTAACCATCCTATTCTTTCTATTCACTTGGGACAAGCTACCCCACGAAGGCGATGACTTACAGATTTCGTGCCATCCGGTGTCCTGCCTATAACTCCTTGCTAGGGCCCGGGGAGGGACGCGCTCTTCGGCAGGCCCGAGACGCCACGCGGGGCCGAGACCCCCGGAGGGAGCTGGAAGCCGCAGGAGGCCGGAGAGGGGCAGGATTTGCAGCCTGCCCTTTCCTCAGAGCCGGGGGGCTGCGTGCCCCAGAGGGCAGGATTCGGCCCCGGACGCCTGCCGCGGTGGAGGCGGCTCTGGGAGCATACGGCTGGCTGGCAGAAAGGAGGTCAGGGACTGCCCGCAGCTTACAGCGGGGCTGGGGCCCTGCCGCCAGCTTAGGGAATAAAGAGAAAAGCTGCGCCCAGAGCAGCTGCTACCTCCGGGCCAATCCAGCGAGGTACCCGAGGAGGCGGCTTCCGCACTTGAGGCTGGGAAATATTTTTGCAGTGTTTTCTTTGGGGCACGGCAGCGCGGGCCAGGACTTCACCCGAAGGCTCGGGAAAACCTGTGACTCTGTAAGGAAGGGCTGCAAGCAACATGAAACATCGCTGCGGTCATGTAAAAACTGAGTGGTGAGAGGGCTTTGTTTGCTTTTGTTTATTTTCTTGCTTTTATTTCACTTTTTTTCCCCTAAATGTAAAGCTCATTATGTGATACACAACACCTATGTGACATCTGTTATGTCATTCCCTAATACTCCGCCACAGAGTCTCGTAAAAGAAATGACCGACATGAGGCTTACCCACTACTCATCTATGGGACAATCACAAGCGAAATTCAGACGCACAAAAGCCTGCATGAACATTGGTGAAGAGGGTTTTTTCAGCTGGACTCTGCCATCTGGGTTAACTTAAATTTTTGGAACGGGAGAGGGGCAGCGTGGTACTTGTGGGGCTACTGGAGGTAGAGCATTAGCTGCATTCCTCTCCTCTCTTCCTCCACAGTCCTTGAAGAGAGTGCCTGCAAAACAACTTTTAAACCCAGCCACCACGTGGAAAAGTGTTTTAGTCCAAGGAGTGGAAAGAGAACAGTAATTTACAGAGGACAATAATTTACAGACGTAAGCACCTAGCTGCAGGAGCAATCCAACAGGCTGCACAATACATACAAGTTTAAACCAACAGAGGCGAACTATTGCTTTCATCTCTGAGGTAGAAAAGTCTTCACCACCATCGCCACAACCACAATTTTTTCAAGAGAAAGTATTCCCAACTGGGCTGGTGTTGGGAGTGGCAGGGGGTGGGGGTGTGGAGAACAAGTGATGAAAATTTAAACCTCATCTGTGGCCAGACCACTGACTATTCTCTAACACGTCCCTGAAAACAAGCTAACAAACAAATTAGTGATATTCACTAAAAGTTGGTAAAGGACTGCTAGGTAACAAAGGAGGAGAAAACCTTTTTTTTTTCTTTTTTCTTCACAAGAAGCAAGACCTTTGTGAATTCTGTAGGCAGACACCCAAAACCATAAATCCTTATACCTGTGTTTCATTTTTTACCTAAAAACATGCATGTGGAACAGGGGTTGTAGATGGGAACTTGGCAATTGGGAAGAAGTCATAGGAAGAGGTGGAGAGAGAGGCTGTATCCTCCCATAGCTTGATTTACTGAGGGACAGCTCACAAAGACCAGCGGTTTTTCTTCTCTCCCCACCAAGCAGTTTTGTCAACACGTGTAGGTAACTTGGTTTTGAAACACTATCTTATTCACCTTGATTTGCTGTTTTATTCTTTGGTGGTCACACCTGATTGCAACAACTAACAAACCCTCTAAGGTTTCAGCTGCACATTCCAAATCCCGCTACGGTAGGACAGAAATGCAGTAAAAGGGAAGCACACAGGATAATGAATATATATAAAATATATGCTGACCTACATTCAGATAATACACTGTCTTCACAACAAAATCCCAGTTCTGGATGCAGAAAATAAAACTAAATATACGTACAGCAAACATCTTTGATTACTAAAGAAAATATGAGCAGCAAAAAAAAAGTGGTAAATTTTATGCCAGGAAACATTAACAAACTTATTTTCCCCACCTCTGAGGAAAATAACATGTGTTAATTTAAAGGCCATAAGAGAATATTGCTGCAGCGCAACTGGCCATAAGGTGTAATTTACAAGACCACTAAAATTTGGGATATATACTGCTCACATAGAAAAAACACATCCAGATCTATTAATATTTTTTAGACTTTACAATGTTATCACTTAATTCACTGTACTGTCCCATTCACACTTGAAATTTTTTTTTAGACCAGGATTTGTGTATTTATTTCTAGAACATTTGTATGGACACATTTGTCTAAAAACAGCCACCAGATTAATGGATCATAAAGTAAATGACTATTATTATGTGATCAGGTATCTTTTGAAAAAACTTACTATTCTGTTTAACTTACCGCTACATTTCAAAAGGTATAGATAAAATTATTTCTGGGATATTAATTTTGGTCTCCATAATAGTAAAATAAAATCATCATTGGGTAATAAGGAGAGTGGTAAGAGAAACAACACTAGTTATGATTACTAATCTCCTAAAACAAAATAGTTTTTATCAGCCTGCATTCCAAGAGTTTTACTATCAAGTTAATTAATAGACTCCTACACTAATATCTAAATGCCAAGCAATTAATGGCACTGAACTATAAATGGCTTTGTCTTTGCTCTTGTAGGGTTATTTTATAAAGCAAATGCAATTCTATCACTTCAGTGATTTAATGCAGGCTTTGTGAGGTTAATATTCCCAAGCAGTTGCAGAATAAAGAACTGCTTTAATTAACCTTCTGTGATTTAAATACTGAAAGAAATCAGAATTTAGAAACTTTAAATAATAATGCCACTGTAACAACAATACTACTATTCTGTGGATCAAAGCCAAACCGCTAACTGATTTGAGAACTCTGAAAAACACATTGAAACATGTGCATTTTGCTGTATTTGTAACCTTGAAAAAGACTTCTCTTTAGACATAACACTCTACATCCATGATAGATTCTCATGGTTATTATAGTTAAGGTCAAAAATGTTTCCTTTCAGGATTATTTACTTATAAACACCAAGTTTTTTAGCTTATAAAAAAAAAAAATATTTAAGTACAGCATCCCCATCTTTTGCACCTTAATGATTAGCAGAGATTTTTCCTACTGCCCGCTAAGCCTGCAAACTGGATGCGTGTAAACAACTGGCTGCTTACCAAAAAGGAGCAAACAGGAGTTCAGACTTCCCCTTTTCCCCCAGACTAGATTTTCTCTCTTCCAGTTTAGCAAAGAATGTTTCTTTGTTAAAAAAAAAAAAAAAAAAAAAAAAAAAAAAGCACATCAGGACTAGGGTCTTTCTTCCTTGCTCGTTTTACAAGCCCAAGAGCTGCGATACATGCTTACCAGGTTCAGAATGATACAAAAATAGGGAATTAGAATTAAAAGCCAGCAGGATCCAGGCTGCCATGAACACTGCCAAGCAGGTGTGCAGTGTGCTCTGGCCGAGCTCCTCCAAGCAGCCTGCTCGCCCTCACCAAGCCCCACTGGCAGCAGATGCTTAGAGAGGTGGACTAACTGCTTTGTTGTGAAAGAAAGCAGACATTTACATCCCTCCCTCAAACTGCAGGTGGAAAAGCACACTTTCAGCAGAAAACCACTAGGTGAACACGGTAAAAGAATTAAGTGAATGGAAAAATGTCTCCAAACTCCAACTGGGGAACTTTAAACTGCGGTGACAGAATTGTTAGACAGCGTAGAAGTGAACAAACACATACTTTCATCACATGTGATTCACTGGCTTTTAGAAGATTATCAGAGGTATAAACAACTTCGGTACACTTTATACACAAGCAGTAGCACCACTCGACAAGACAAAATACTTCTCATTTCCCAGGAATGAGAACAAATCCAGGTTTACTACAGAGGCAGAAGCATACAAAGGGCTGTTACACACTCTCACATTCAGGGTTTCAAACCCAATAGACCAGAGTTAATTTTTTATCTTGCTTTACCTAATCACCATGTCTGCAAACAATCACTTTAAACCAACAGGGCCAAGAAAATCTTCCCAAAATCTGAATGCATGTTTTTGGGTTTGGTCAATATGCCTTCAGTAAAAGTAAGCCCACACCAGTGCTAGTGCTGCTTCATGGTGTGCCCCCATTTTGTGTTTGTGCTCGGGTGTGAGTTCATGGGAAATGGCCCTTGCTTCTTCTGCCTGCACCTAATCCTCCCAGCCCCTTGGCTTTGGAAGATGGCTCGCCAAGTCTGGTGAGCTAGCATCTATTATAAATAGACATAAACCTCTGAGGATAAAAGAGAAGAGCTTGACATTTCCTGGAATGATACAAACAACGCTGAACAAACAGAGCATTCCCCAAATGGACCATAAGCAGCTATTCCCATTACTGGGAGAAGATGCAGCACAACAGGAGTTGTGGCTTCACTGAACTCCTGAGCTGATCAAGAAACCTCAGCCACAGAGATAAACACTCACATGCTTAGCACTTTTTCAGGATTATGGCAGCATCATGCTTATGAAATCAGACTTCCTAAAAGCAGAAACCTGACTAACTGGCAAAGAGTCCAATCAGTTAAGCATTCATTGAACCTACAGAGGTTCAAACCTCATTTGCCCCTCCTGAAAATGTTACACACTTAAAGGTTAAAAAACCCCTATAAGTTAATTTTATTCACAAGTATGGTTCCTAAATATTTCCCCAGTTGTTTTGTGTTTTTGTTTTGTTTTTAAATCACCGCCGTGTTTACCATGGTACGGTGACAACTTTCTTTCAGGGGTGCTGGCCACTGGTGGCATGTCTAGAAGCCAAGATTTAAGTCATGGTGTGTGAGTTTGGGAACCAATTGCTGAAAGCCTGCTGTCCTGCTCCTTCATCCCCACAAACCTCTCCAAGCTTTATTACAGATGCAAAAAGTCAAGATTGCACCCTGGCTTTTGATATCTGATATCTCTGAAGTAGGCTGACAACAAAGTGCTCAATGTACCAAAACGGACGCCTTTATAAAGAGAGGTTATATTGTTGTTCTTCCTTGACTCTCAACTCAGGTCCCACAGAAAGGAGGCTGAAAAAGCCGGCAGAAGAACACAGCTGTGTGTGAGAATTTTCACCTGGCTACTTTCTTATCATAGATTTCCCTGCTCACTACATAGAGGCAGCTCTGCTTTGTAAAAGCCAACCAACAGGTACACATCAGAAGCACGAGTTCTTAATGCTATGGATTTGGGATTGAATGGCTGAAAGGAATCACTTCTTCCTTATTCCTCTTTACATTGGAAATAAAATAATTACCTCTGAAATGAAAATAAGCCCAGCATTTCAAAAAAAAAAAATATATATATATATAAAAAAAAAAAACAACACACAAACCAAAAAAAAACCATCTCTGCTGTGGAGACAATGGAAGCCATGAAGGATTTACGGTGCACACGCAGTGGTGTCAGTCACTGTTGATGGAGACAAGCACCAATCTCTTCTGAACATTAAACTTGCTTATGAGCTCTCATATAACTGTAATAGCCAACTTTCACAAAGAATGCTTTCCTATATGGCTGGCAGCAAATGTCAGATTAACATGCAGGCGTGTTCCTTCCCAGATTTCCTGTGGTTCATAACACAACAAATATTAAGTGCAACCACTTGTCAGTGGTGGATGACTGCAAACACAAGAGTTAAAAGGAGAGAAGGACAAACAATCCTTATTGTAACTTTAAGCCTTGGGCAGCTACATGTTACTTGCAAGGCCCCATATATTCTGAAAGAAGTTTGAATTGAATTCTGCAGGAGTTAAGACTGAACTACAGTACTGTTGACGGCTAATTCTGTGCCAGTTTCTAATAAGAGAGTGGGGATTTTATTAAAAAGAATAATTGAGTTGAGGTATAAAGCTTTAATTTGGACTCACTGAGGATTATCTGTTACTTACTAATGAATTTGATATTTGCATGCAACACAACTATTCCTAACTTAAAACAACAGCATTTTTATGCTGTGTTACACCCCAAAACAGCTTGACAATGTTAATTAACATGCTGCTTATTACACTGTTAAAGGAACTTTAGCAGCTCACATGAAATCACAAAACAAAACTTCATCCTCCTGGTACCAAAATCACTTCAGCAATTTGATGCATTTTGCCACAATACAGTTTGTTCTGTTTTCATGACAGTCATACAGCTTGGACATGAAAAGCAATTAATTAGTTTCACATTTTGTTCACATTTTCAAAGACTGTTTCAAGTGGGGTAATGTTGTATCTGTCCTACCTTGCACTGACTCAGCGCTAGAAACAGATGTCCACATGGGAACATGCCCACAACACTCAGGCTGCCGACTGAGACTGGCTCAATCCGTCGCCGCCACTTCAGAAACAAACCTGAGATTTCTGGCTTTCTGTGACCTCCTGCACAGAACCAAATCAATTCCTTCCAGTTATTGCTGCGAAACAAACACCTTGTGAAAAATACTGGGAGACCTGAGCAATGCATGGACCCTCTTTCCTGCTACAACCTTGAGGGCAGCACCCCATTGCCGATCCTCCTCAAGTTGCTGGGGCACAAGGACTTGGTGCCCTGCAGACCTCAACAGAAGGCAGTCCCTGTCCTGTTGTCTTGTGCTGCTGATGGCCCACAGGACTCTGGAAATGCCTGCTGACCCCACCAGCCTGAGCTTTCTTCTGGAGAGCCACGGCAGCACCTCCCATGTGCAGCACACGATGCATTCCCCAGACCCTGCTTGGCGGGCACCGAGTGACCACAGCTGCGGAAGATGGTGCTCCCCAACACCATTACCCAGCCCCAGGGCTTTGGCCAGCTTTTAAATCATTTTAATAAAACCCGATAGTGAGGGCACCTTGTCTGTGTGCTTGTTTATGAAACATCTTATCCTTTTAAAGAAAACCAGACTAAAGACTGAGCCTGAATGACCTGTTTCTTTAAGGCTTTTTTTTTTTTTTTTTTAATAAAAAAGTCATGGTAACCACAAAGGAATGGTTTAAAAATACATCCACACAGCCTCTTCATGCACACTTAACCAGGAAGAGCAGTGCCCCAGAAAAGCACGCACACCTGCCGCACCTCAAGGATCTGCCAGGCTCTCCTCTGCTTTTAATCTCGTGCCTGCCTGAGAGCACAGGGATCAGCGTAATCCTGCTCTATCCTGCAAGTTTGCGAGCAGAAAGCTTCCAGGAATACTTCAAGCTCAAGATGACTTCAGGGTAACAGTAACAGGTGTAGAATAAAATCACCATTTTTGTTTAAACTAGAGTGAGACCATAATTATTTTTCAGATCTACTTTATCTGTCAAAAGAGTGATGTGGTCCCAGCTCGTAAAATTACACATTAAATCTCAAAGGCACGATCCTCTCTTGATATGTACGAACACATGCTACATAAAACAAGAAAATATATAAACATGGCTGTTTAAAAGCCATTTGGAAAGCATAATAACCCAAAATATACATCACACTATCTTAACAAAATAATGTTTAATGATGACAGTTTAAGTTTGCAATTACATGACATTCTTGAGCAAAATATCACTTCTAGTTATGGCAAAAGATTTAAAACTGCAAAAACAACTGAAGCATTTATTCATTTATATGCCATTTCAAGATGAAAAACCCTGCCAAGGGCAACACTCTAGTAGTATAACACATATCTTTGTCTTTTTTCTTTTAAGGAGCAGTAAAGGTAAAAGAAAAAAAAATTAAAACAAGGAGATATCTACATCTACTGGCAATATCTAATGATCAATGAATCCACTGCTACTGCAATAAATTTGCTTAAAACAAAGCTCTTCCTTTAATGGTTTTCATTTTTATTTTATTTTTTTTTTAACACAGCAGGCTCCTGATTCAAAGAGGGGATGACTGATGCTGGCTTACAATATGGCTCTGTAGTAAACTATGCCAGTATTACTATCAAATCACCCCTCACAAAACTCCCTTCCTACCCACCAAGCAATCAATTTAACAAAGATCTAAACAGCTTACAGTTTAAACATTCAAATAAATTCCGCTTTCCTTCTCCTCCTCTATGCTTATTTGAAGAATGGGAAATCACAAGTCACTGGAACAGACCCAGACATCATTTTATCCATTTACTTTTATTGACAAGATTGCATATTGAATTCAAGTGAGTCAAGGAAAAGGAGCAATGGTTTCACACGTCCATGATACGTGAGAAATGAAGACGAGCACCAATTCCAAGGCACAATGCTAGGAGTTACACCTGACTGCAGAAACTCACTCGCGTTCTAACAGAGCAAAAATAAAACATTATCTGTATGAAATCTCGTATCGAGTTTTGTTCACATAATAAAATACTCGATAAATCACACTGCAGGACTTTATATAAAAGGAAACTATTGGCACAACAAAGCCCATCGTCTACCCAAAATAAATCCTACTTTCAGTTTGATAAACTCCAAAACAAATACACTGGAAAAAGTAGGGAAAAGAAGGTATTTACTCAGCAGACCCCTTTTTCCAATCTGGCATCTCTTTTTTATCTGGAAGTAAAACCCATTCTATTACACTCACTTCACAAACAATGCAATCATGTAGATGGATTATTTACCCTAAAAACAACAGGAAACTTCACCTCACAGCTGCTCCCGTTACAAGCGAGTTCAGCTTCCAGTCCATCAGGCACAGAATAGGATCCATGGATGCCCACATAAACCACATCAGAAAAACTGATCAAATTGCATCGGACAAACTTACTTATATTTGGGAATCCTTTAATATCAACTAAGACTTTAGAAAATACAATTCTGAAACTTTAAAAATCAGCTCAGTCAATCTATGTCAATGTATATAAGAACCCTTGAGGAATATGTCCAACTTAATTTTTTATTTTTTATTTTTTTACAGCAAAAGACAATGAGAAAGATTTTCTCTTCCTTATTTTTTACTCCTCCCTCAGTACCTTCAGCAGCAGATTAATGTTTTGTTTCTCCCTGACAACAACGTGCACTGAAAAAAAAATCTTGTTTACCTATTACTAATTGGGAGAGTTTGTGCCACCCAAACCTCAATCATTCACAGTAATTGCATTTTCTATTCAAAATTAATACTTTTCTCTTTTTTTAATTCAAACTGATTTCCCTTGTCTAGAGGGCAGGTAACTACAGTCAGCATTTTCCAACACTGGGAAAGAAAAAAACATCTCTTGTTAAAGCTAATGAGCATTTGGCCATCGTTCAAGGTATAGGATCATGAATCAAGCAAACATTCATGTTCTTGAAATGCAGTTTTCTGTTGTTTCAGTGCAATAAAAGGAATATCCTAATTTGAGAATCAACTGAATGAACGCCTTCCATGTTACTAGCCCACACACCAATGACAGGTTGTTCCCATCTCTGAAGTCTCAGACCACTGTTTGCTACTCTGAGCATTGCTGTCTTTCCTATTTATACCTCCCTTACTGACCTGACTTCACCTGTTGCCACATTTACTATTTAGTCTGTAAACATTTGGGGGGCAGAGACAACCTATTTGTTATGTACTTGTAGACCACTCAGAGTAATAATGCACTGATCCATGGCTGGGGCTCCCATGAGATAATTCAATATTATTAGAGTGATCTTCTCTTGGTTCACAATCCATCCATGCTCTCCAGGAAAAATACTTTTAAGTCTACAGCTTTCATATGATTCAGGCTAGCCAGCATGCAGCAAAAACATCTTCAGAGGCCAGCTTCTCTTCTTGAGGCTAATATGCTGAAACTATTGACTTCCACATTCCTCAAAGTTGTGACAATTCAATAGTACGACACAGTAATACAAATTCTGAGTGCAAAACCCAACAAAATCAATATAAAAAAGACAATGAAATGGTTAATGGAATACAGAAGACATGGATGAAGTTCATTTTCAGGATGAAAAGAGCAAAACTAAGGATGGCAGAACCAGTCGCTATAATTAAGATTGTCCCACATTTTCTAATTGACTGAATCAAATAAACAGGAAATAGTATTTTAATAGAGCGGGGGAGAAAAAATACACTAACTAGTTAAATAGGTATTATATGACCTCATAGCTTATTTTTATGTTATATTTAAAATATGTAAAGCTAATATTAAATCGGAGTCCCTTAGGTTTTGGAGAGACCTTCAGAGAGAGGTCAGGTAGTCAAGCCTCTGGTTCCAAGCTAGTCTAACGAGCAAGCACAAGAACTAGTCTAGCTAGCAAGAACAAGGTGCTTGGGGATCTTGTGCAGTCAAATTTTGAGCATCTCCAAGGATAGAGATTCCAGTCTCTTTGGCTCAATATTTTAATTGTATTGTTTTTTTTTTTATTTTACAGAGTTAAAATCTCCCGTTCCTCAGCCTGTGTCCATTTCATCTTGTCCTTCCACTGTGCAGCTCTGAGATGAGCTTGGCTGTGCTTTCCAGTATATCCTCCCATTAGGAAGTTGTAAACAGCAGTAAGATCTTCCCTGAGCTTTCTCAGGATCCTCAAAGTACAGTTTGTCTACAGCAAGGCTGCTATCTTCTACCTGTGTATCTCCCTTTCTTCCTCTTTATCTCAGTTCTCTGAAGGCCATAACATATGGGAGGCTTTACTCTCACTTTGCCTTTACCCTCTTTCTATGATACCCTTCACTTCACTGCACAAGCCTTCACTTTACTGCCTATAATAGCAAAAAAATCATATAATTGGAATGCTTATTGGCTCAGCTCTGGAAAACAATGGGGCCCTTCCCAAACATGGGGCAGCTTCTAGATCCTTCTCACAGAAACCACCCCTATGGCCCCCTGCTACCAAAACCTTGCCATGTAAACCCACTACAACATATAAATCAGTATCTTGCTATTTTGTAAGTTCTGTATAGTCAGCAAGTTTTGTATGCTTTTAAACTAAAATACTCAATCCATTCAACTGACAATATTTAAAATATGATATTTAAAATATGATGAGGTGTCCAAGGCAGCAAAAAACATATCAGTTTCACAAACTGTGATGTGTAAACAGTGATTCTTCTCACTCACTGGCTGTATTACTAGGACTTTATCAGCTAAGACTTTACCAAGACACTCATGAACAGTATTTTCAAGTTATAAAGAATTTAAGTATTCAATGCTGAAGTAAAAAGGAATAAAATTAAATTTAAAGACAACTGCAATATTTAAAGTGAGTTACGTATAATCCAAAAGATGGAAAGGTATGACATTTAAAGGATATCACAGACACAATTAAGAATTCTATTTCATAAACGATCCAGCATTTTAATGAAAAAAAGTTAATTCTCAATGGAATTTTAAAATGTAGATGAAGAAAAATTAACATGTAATTACACAGTGAAATTATCATAGCTTTATTTTAAAATCAAAGGAGGGGAACTTCCTGTATCATTCCTACCTCATGGCATCTTTTGTTAAGTTTATTTTGTACACTATTTTTATTTCAAGCTGAGATTTCTTCTTTGCACCAGCATTATCACAAAATGTTAATCAGCCATGCCTGACAGAATTCCCCAGTGATCCGCAGCAAGTGCTGATGCTTTCACTAATACCCAGTCTTGAGCAACTTACTTTTGTTAGATTTCCCAGGATGGTGAGCATGCTTTAGCTTCATCCTTCCATTTCCAGATCAGCTCTCCATGATTAACAGAGCTGAGGCTGCAGACAGACCTTAGCCTACACGTTACAGTTGTATCAGCCATGGACATCCATTTTGTTCGGTATCTACAATCTGAGTGTTTCTCAGGCTCCAGGAAGCAGACCCATATACTACCAGTTCTGATCTTAGTTAAAAATAGAATCATTTAAAATGAATTTTAACAGCTAACACAGAAAGCATAATTCAAGAATGGCAGTGGTACTGAATTATGCAGATTTACTACCTGGATGGGCAAACTGAAAACATTCAAATTAATAGCTGTGATATCAATTATAAAAATAGCTCCTAAGCAGCTCCCCTGGCAAAGCAGCTGCAAAATGCCTTGAACTCATCTATCCTCAAAAATGAAACAACACAAAGAACAAAACAGTGACCATATTAGAGCTCTCAGCATCTGCCTTGTGAGGGGAAAACGTGAAAAACAAGGAAAACCTTCAGCCTCCACTGACATCTGATCAAGCAACTTGGTTGTTTTTAAATGCAGAATGAATAGTTGCTGGGGTATAAATGCTGGCCTTATTAAAGAAAAAACTGATACAGAATAAATCCTGAAAGTGTGCGTGCATGTATTAGTATGTATATGCCCAAAGACCTCTCAGAAGGATGTTGTCTGACTCCGCATGAGTTTGATTTTGTTTATACCAGTGTTATCTGGAAAAGAGGTCAGGCGGGTTTTGTTTGCCTTGCAGAAAGCATTTTGCACTCCGGGACGGCGCTTACCTGCTGGGCCTGGTACCTCTGCTGGGCCTGCGACAGATACTGCGCCTGGGGCGGCAGGTGCTGCGGCTGCTGGTTGTAGTACGGTTGCTGGCCCTGCTGGCAGTAGCCGCTCACGCCTTGCTGACCATACTGGGGCGGTATCTGTTGGAAGAGCCAAGCAGAGCAAATACATGAGTCGAGATACAGGAGACATGAAGCCGACCGAGCTCAGTTACAGCTGTACTTTAACCAGGCTAGGTGTGATATCCTCAGCTGCAGCCCCGACCCACCCATCCCTGCTCTTGTACCTGAGAGTTATTGCAAGCCCTTAGATCCTCTCACCTGAGCAAGAGGAGCAAGCCGGAGTGCTCTCTATACAGGTTCCCTTTTCAGGAAGGATTTCTAAGGAAAACGGTATCCTTCTGAACATCACCATCCCAAAATGTCCAGTCTTAAAATACAGAGGCAGTCATTTTAAAGTTTGCACTCCATAGGCACACCGCTGAGCCAAATCTACAGAGGAATCATTTTGGTACATTGACCCAAAAGCAGAGCTGGATAGCACAACTCTAAAATAGACATTGACGGAAATGCCATTTTTCTGGAGCAATAAAATACTGGCTTTTGGTGATTATTTTTTTTTTGCACAAAACCCTCACATTTTTAGCTTTTGTGCATACATGTGTTTAATTTTGTGTGTGTGTGTGTGTGTGTGTAAAGGTTGAAGTTTGGTAGGTTTTTGTCTTTCCTCTCTCTTTCAATCTCTTTCTCCTGCCCCCGCAAAGGTAAATCTTAAGAAAAAAAAAAAAAAAAAAAAAAAAGAGCATAACGCAAATAAAATAAATAACAAAATAAACTGTTAAAAACTCCTGTTAACAGACAAATCAGCACATGTATCATACACTAAGAAATCTTCCCTGCACACTTAGAATTTAAATTATAACCATGATCAAGCTCATTACAATTTATCAGATCAAGTTTTCTGTTACAGTTTAGGCATTAAGCCTTGTATCAATAGACATTGACATTTTCATGAGATATTTAAAAAAAACAACAGACTTTCAGTAAGCTCCTGAAATTGTATCTGTATTATCTGCCCCTATTCTAGATACTTGTTTTCTCCCCCAACATTGGTATTTATAGCGTTTCAGGTGAACGACATGCAATGTAGGATTTCCCCCCCATGGGCAATAGATCTCCCATTGGTCCTGCACATCTCTGCCCTAAGCAAGTGTCTTGGATATCTGAGTGCATCTGAGAGGCTTTGATCTCGAACTTGTTCTCACCAAGACTCTGATACTCTGATAAATCTGTTTACTCAACATACAAACACATACCTGTTTTACCTAAAGTTAGCTTATGGTATTCACTCAACAATACAGTAATATTTACAAGGCAATAATCACAATATAAAGTTAAATTTCAACATATGTTTAGGTGTTTGGGGTTTTTCTTTTTTTGTTGCTGTTGTTTTGTTTTTAAACCATCACACCTTGATCTGTTACTACTACTTCTGCCAGGAGCTGGTAGTCCTAGTTCTTGCGAACTCCTCATGTCAACGCTTCCTCTCCTTGCTTGCACATCAGTTTCTCAATTTCCTCCATCACTGGCATTTTTGTATGACCACACGTACTGTTTTTGACAAACACCCTCTTCCTCTGCTGATGTATAAGGAGCCAGTCAGAATGCAAACTGAAAAGAGTTTCACCAAGCAAACAGGCAGCTGGAGTCTGGGACCTGACAGAGGACCATAAGGTGATTTCCTTGTCAGCTGCAAAGGCCACAGAGCCTGGACTGGTTCCTAGGAAATGCTGAGGAGAAACCTATGCTGCAGTCCATCTGGGCCCAAGTAGCATTGGGAAGAAAAGGAAAGAGATGCTGACAGCTAAATATGGGCTACTGGGAAGAGGGTGAAAGAATCTCGATGCCTGGTTGACATGATGATGGCAAAGCAGTCAAGAAAGCAGAAGGAACTGGAGCACTTCTGGAATAAAGATACTTGTATAGGAGTACAGAGCTCACCTCAACGTAGGATTCAGACTGCTGATACCTAAGAATCAAGAAAGCGGACTTCTAAGCTGAAGAGAAGGGTTTAGAAACACACGGTTCAAAAGCCTGACACTGGTATTGCAAATGACAACATGGAGGTACTGGGTTATCAAGTAAAGCTGGTCAGAAGAATCAAAGAATGAAGACAGGCACACAGACAGACAGATTGCAGACTAAACAGGGTAACAAGTAGTAAACCCAACATTGCCTTCTACACAAGAGTGAGAGTAGAAGAGAAACTGGATGACTGGGGCATCAAGCCACAAACAGAAGCACTAACCGTAGTCCCATGAGAAAGCTGGTTAATGGAGGCGATTCGCAGGACACTATTCTGCATCATGCCAGGACACAAATACATAGGGAAGACAGCTGGTGAGATCGTAGTAGTATATATTACAGAGTTTAGAGATAAATTAAAACAGAACTCCCCCTCACAGAGCAGTAGAATTCCAAAAACCTGGAGTTTGTTCCGAAAACCAAGAGTGAGTGCTGGGGCCACCAGGGTTGGCCAGACTGTGGTGACACTGACAGCAGCACACCACAAGAGATCAGCGAAGGCAGGGCATCAAGTGGCAGTGGGAGACTGCAACTGCTTGCATGTAGACTGAGCAAGTGGAACCCAACTCAGGAAGCTCCAACAGCCAGCTGGGATAAATAAAACCTGAGTGGCAGCATCAAAGCTGGTTAACAACCACCACGTGGAAAGCGCAGAACTGATATTCGCCACCTCTTAAGAAAGACTTGAGAAGAGCAAAGGGACATCAGCATGGCTCATAGCAGGTTTCCAGAAGCAAAAAGGCATCCTTCAATAAGCCAACACACCAAGTCCAAATGCAGAAAACAAAAAAGAATGTAAACTCTGGCACTTCACATGTAATAAGGCAGGCCAGAAGGAACTGGAGAAACAGCTAGGAAAGCGAATCAAGTGAGTAATGAATCATTTCTTCAAACACATCAGGAGCAGGAGGTCTGCCAGAAAGTCTGAAGTGCCAAGTAATGATCAAGGTATCAAAGGAGATTCAGAGAAAATGAGGACATCACAGAGAAGCTTAATGATTTTTTTTTTCTTCACTAGTGTGCACTGTGGAAAAATCTTGGGAGGTTCCCATGCTGGAGTCCTTTTTTGTGAGGGACTCAAAGAATGTGCCTGAATATGATGGAGCTATTCATGGAACAAACTGACAAATGAACAGTATGAAATGCTCATGACGATACATCCCAGAGGTCTAAATGAATTCAAGAATGAAATAGCTGAATTATGAATGATGGTATGTAACCTCTAACTCAGAGCTGCATTGGTATGCGAGAACTCAAATATTTTATTTATTTTTTTTTTTAAAGAGAGATTTGAGGAATTTAAGACTGTAAAGGATTGATGGCTGTACAGGATAAATGAGTACAAGCAAGAATGAAGATGAGAATTACGAAACATCAACATAGCTTTTGCAAGGGAAAAATCCCTCCTGACTTCTTCAATTTATTAGGAAGGGTCAAACACAAAGGTTCCGAGAAATGCTACAGGAATCAAAGGTATAGCACAGTGTCCATGCAAGGAGCAGAGCAAGCTAGAGCCCTTCAAGTCTGAAAAAGACACTGAGAAATGAGAATATGATAGAAAGCTAACAACCACCCTGCCCAACACAACAAGCAGAAGGCATTAAATGAAGCTGGTAGAAGTAAACCTCACAGGCAGGGTCTCCAGTCAGAGGTAGCAGGCGTCTGAAACTCCTTGCCAGAGAGTGTTTTGAAAACTGAAAGTTCACGTGGGCTCAAGCAGAGACCGGACAATTTCAGAGAAGATACATCCTCTGAGGGTTACCAAATATACAGAGCCACATCTGGCTCAGAAAGTCTCTGAGCTGAAAACAGCTGGAGGCTTGAAGAGCACTGGGGGAAGTATCACATGCTTGCTTTGCTCTGACTCTTCTCTAGGCATCCAATTAGAGCTGCTGCTGGAGATGGGATACGGGGCTACATGAAACCTTCATCTGACCCAGCGTGGCCATCCCTGTGTTCTGATTGTCTCTTTGCAATACTTCTTTGTCTCCCTTGAGAAGGCAAGGGAGCTTTGGCCTGCAAGATACCTCGGTACCAAATTAAGTAACCCGAAGAGGCAATAACACCTTTATTGCCAGAAGCTGGGAGATTGCTCCAAGCCCTTAAAAGCTATCCCTGCTTCCAGACAGTGGTGTGAAAGAGGGTACTGGGCTCTTCTGACCTTATGTATCAGTTATTTACATCAAAATTTTCCTCCATGTTCTCCCAGCCCAAGCTGTTTCAAGGGGAATAAAAGAAAAAAGCACAAACAAGACCTCCTCACGTGACCCCCCCCCCCCCAAAAAAAAAAAAAATAATCCTGACAGTACATGTACTTTTAGATGTCGTACATACAGTGCAGCGACCCATCACAGCTGCCTTAGTAGAAGGCTTAGTATAATTTCTGTGGCTATTTAAATAAATAACAAACAACAACATGCAAATTAATCCTCCTGCTTTACTGATGTGGATCACAAGATACCGCTTATGGACAAATGTTTATTAAACAGCATATAAAAAAAGCTTAATTAAAATCTCCCCAGAACAAAACAAATCTGAAGCCAATTACTTACAATGCCTGGAGTGAATGACCCAAGCATCATCTCTCTTCTTAAGGTAATTGTTTCCTCCCTTTCTCCCTTCCACCCACGCTCCTTGTGGCCTACACAACACAGGTGACCAGCCTTTGGGAAACTTCAGCATGCCTGTGGTAACACATACGTTCTTGGGACATTACAGCAAGAACAGATCCCAGTTTCAATCTATTTCTAGGCAAGCACAGAAACTGTAATAATTGCTTCGCCTCCTATCTGACTTGCACAGTACCAGCAGCATTATTTGGGGAGAAGTATGACTGACCATCAGTGATTAAGCCACTCTGACTGCAAAGAAAGAAAAGGAGGAGAATAAAAGAGGAACAAAATTGGCAGCCAGAATGAAGAGGTGGGAGAAATCCAATTAAACCCATAACTTAGCCCATTATCTTTAATTCTTGCTTGAACAAGGGGTCTTGTGGCAGACATTCTTTGTCCAGGTAATACCTTGATAGTAATGGAAGTTTTAAGCAATTTTTTGCATGCATAATCCATAACTGATGTCAAAGGTGAAGGATGATTAGACAGCATTACAGTCATTATAATAATTTAAAAAAATTAAAATGTACCTGTGCTATCACACTAATTCTGTTGCACTAATAATAACAGCAATACACAGCTACTACACTCTTTAATCATCCTAATGGGTAGATCCAGTCAATAATGGAAGAAACTTTACATGTCCCCTAACACAAAAAGCTCTGCCAAGACACCTGGGGACCTACCTGAACATCTCAGTCACCAAGAGATGCTCACAGCAAGGAAAGGGTCCTGGCAACACTGGCTGGCCATTGCTTCTGCATGCAGTCTATTCGGTGCCCAAAAATGTGGACAGACCCTGCATAACTTCACTAGCAGGCAACAGCACAGTTCAGAAGTTTGAACCATACTGTCATAATATAAAAATCCCCAAAAGTGGTGTGTTTGGCCTGATTAGCATTAAGCCACATTTCCAGAAAGATAACTCCAATGGCAGGGCTGACAGTCAGAGGGAAGGGTGACACTACTTGATGCAATGACCTACTTTGCTGAGAAACAGGGAAATAGATCCAAACATTGTGAAATAAGTACTGTTTTCAGAAAAGTAATCATCAGTAACATTCCACTTTCCTAGCAACTATAACACTGTAATTACGTAGAAATTAAAATACAAAATGTATAGCGATTGGAATTCCCCGCAGGGAAAAAAACACCTGGTAATTCACTCGAGGAGTTAAAACAGTACATTCTTGCAGTCAGCAAATGCTACATCCAAATTTAATCCTAGTTATTTTAATTTTACAGGGGTGACTTCAGTATTAACTGTAAAGAAAGTTGTCACTCAGTTCCCATCAGACCTTCAGAAAATCACCGGTTTTATGTGAAATATTTACTCCTTCAATCTTACACTTCCAAAGCCAGATTTCCACCAAAACAAAAGTATTTTCCCCACACATTCAAATCATGCATTTCTCCATACATTTGATTAGAAAATTTTATGGGCAAGTTATCACTCTCTTTCACTTAAAAAAAAAAAAAATTCAGCTTGTATCTAGAACCTTCAAGTTCAGGTAAACACGTGTCTTCAGCAGTATGTTTAACTGCAGTACAGTAAGAGAAAGCGTAGCATGCTTGCAGCACAAGAAAATCCTTCAGCATACATTCAGTGGCAATAGAGACTGTTATAGTGATTTCAGAAAGGGGACCATGGTATAATAACTATGTCGAACCCCAGTGTGCTTGCGCACATATAGTCCTAACGAAGGCTACAAATCCTTCTCACAATGGCAAAAAAAATCTGAAAGGAAATCGAGTAAAAGCTCTGTGTTAATGCCAAGACTATTAATCAGAAGTAAATCAGAAATCCCAGTGCTAAGGCATCTTATTCATACATTCTATAAATTCTATTACTACTTATCGCTTACATCTTTGACCTTTTGAGAATACACTGGTCACAACGTTCTCTTATGTTACTGTCTTTCCTAGACTGCTTGCCTTTACAGTGAAGTGTGAACTTCAAAATCTTATTAAGAGCCTTTAAAATATTAACATTGGGCTTAATGTTGGCCTACCCTGACCCAGGGCCACAAAGCAAAGGGGTAGGAGGCATGTTTCTATGCCGCAGCACAACAGTCCTGATTCCAGAACGTGCACGGGAGCAGATTTTGCAGAGTCATTAAATGTACGTCTATGTTGAAGACTGCAGTGCAGCACACCGATCTGCAAACTAGCTCAGCTACTGGAAGAAGCCTACACCAAAAGCCATGCTAGGCTAATTTGCCTTGCTCTGTAGAAGGGTGAACTAGGTCACGCGTAGATCCACGCTCTTGTAGACAGGATGCTTCTTGTACACAAGCCAGTTCATTTAAAAAGGTAGCTCAAGTATCTTCACAATACGCTGCAGTCTGCAATGCAGTCATCGCCTGTACTACTGTAATGTGCAGGACAGAAAGGACAGGACTTCAAACACGTGTCTACAGACCCCTTTTCCTCAAAGGGTGCGCAACGGCATGATTACACTACCTGTCAGAGCAATGTATATGGCATCAAATACGTACCTGTCACGAGGTGCTCTCTATATACTGCCTTTTACTGTAGCTTAAATCAAAGCAACACGAGCTAACCCATTATTAGTACAGGCAATTTTCCTCTCTTTCAAAAAAAGAGAAACTATAAAAAAATAGAATGTAAAAAACTACTAAGATTACATGATTAAAAAACTCTCCAGTCAGAAAATATAGATGTTAAGGTTCCAAAAGTAACATTAACTGAGCCATGTTGCACATATATAGCACCTTCTATTTCTGATTTATGTTGTCAAAGGCATTTCATAAAATATAGAGGATGTGAAATGTGGCTCAGTTAATGTGGCTGCTAGAATCTTATCATTTATGTTTTCTGACTTCTTAGCTATGCAGCCTTCACATCTTATTAACATAGTTTTTTGCATAGACTGTAGTATGGAATAGTACTTATGTTTTATGTATTGACATATTTTTGATGTACTGAGATTTTGAATAAGTTTGCTATTCTTCATGATAAGAGCCAAATAAATAAAGACTACCACCACAAAATAGTCAATCATTTATAAGGAAAAGCAATATCTCTCCTTCCAAAAAAGAACACTTTGATTCCCTTGTCAGAAATTGATGAAAACTACCTCTGCTGTAAATGCTAAATCTATGCCAATATCACAACCACCTCCTACTCCCACCTTCCCCTAAAAGCAGCAAACAAACAAAAATAAAAAAAAATTTGCATGTTTTAGATGAGCTAAAATTAGTTTCAAGGGAGAGGTAAACAGCTGAGTCTAAAACAATAGGAAGAAATTTTTCCCACACAAGAGCCTGATATTGCTGATTTGTACATTGCATTACAGTTTGTACTAACGCAACATTCGGTCCTTTTTGTAAAGGAAGGGATGAAAATAAGATAATTTCTAATAACAGAATTCCATACTGTCATATTCATCCCCTCAGACCAATACTATGAAGAATATTGAAACTTTGCAGTTTTTTTTCAGAAGAGCTATTTTGATATATTGTATTAAAAATAGAGAGAAATCATAGTGCCTATATATACACACACACTTAAATGAGTCACATATCTATTCTTATCCTCTGCCTTCCTCTTTTTCCTTTTTTTTTTTAAACAATCAAAACAATTAAAAGGGATCATGTTATCTGCTTAAGTACTTGATTTTCATTTTTCCAACCAATATAAAAAAAGCACATCACAACTGCCACAAACAATGCCAGCTCTTCCTGATTCCTATGGTGTCCCCAATGGTTGGTGCTTCATTAAAAAGCATACAAGATGTCTCACCACTCACAGCATTAATAACATGAAACCTACCTATGAAACAACAGCCATTAACCAAAGAAAAATGCAAAAGATTGCATTTAACCTGACTTTTAATCATTTAAAAATAATTTATTACAGAGAACTTATTGTGCATCTACAAATAGACTATACAACAATCTTAGGTCCCCAAATCTTTTATCTACCATTTATTCTCCAGGAAACAGAGTGGCAACAGTTCTGACCTCTATTTCTCATATGATGGTTAAAGAAATTGGTTAAAAAATACACACGCAAACATTTTTCTTCAGACAAGCTTTGCGGTGCCATTCAAACCTTCTAAAGCAAGGAACACAAATGAGAGGTATGGGTTGAGTCTGAATAGCAGGTAATCTAACTGCATGAGTAATGCTCCATTTTTATGTATTTATACACAGAAAGACCCGCAACGCTTTAGTACCGGAGACTCAAAAATCCCTTTCACTCTACATTTCTTCTGGCATACGATCTTGGTAGCTGGAAGAAATGCAAAGATTATTATTTAATTGCAGTAGCGGGAAAAGGAAAAATGCACACACACCCTGTTTACCATTGCTTACCCAGTATCTTGCACATCCTTGAGTTTTCTTCCTTTCTTCCAGTCTCTTTCAAGAGGGAAGGTGACTGCTTTCTAATTCATTCATACGCTTTTCTGAAGATATCAATCTTGATGAATACTGTCCTTACTATATGTAAGTTCAATGGCTTTCAGAGCTAAATCACCTGGGATCATTTACAGAGCCCTTCACTATACCTCTTAAAAACAGCAAGAGAATAATATAAAATATTTTCTACAGGGAATGGTGCTGTGTAATCCTTAGCAGCCCACACCCTTCTTCTCTTTCTACCCAAACTTCCTGAGTTTCACTAGACTATGGAGTTCCAGAGACCTTCACAATGCATGCACTCTCTTCTCTCTCTTATGGCTGTTTATCTTCTACTTTCTTATTTATTGCTCTTTCCACACCCCCACCCCACCACTGTCCACTTGATTACACCTGCAGTGATGGATGTGTTTGCTTATGTGTTCTAGCGCCTCACTTTTGATGTTACAGAACTGCAGGTGCCACTCTTCCACCCTCCTGGGGCTCCAAGGCCCTTGAGAAATGTGGTGAACACAAAGGAAAAAAAATGACAGACCCTTTGTGGGAAATTAGCATGCTGGGGTGCTTCTCTCAAGTGCCTGCACACGAAAGCATACAGCATGTGGAATAAACACGATGAGTAGGAGATCTGGGTGCAGCTGCAGAGCCACGATCCTGTTGGGATCATGGAGACACGGGGGTATGGCTCCTGCAGCTGGAGTGCTGCAAGGGAGGGATACAAGCTTTTAAGGAACAACAGGCTCAGAAGATGAGGAAAAGGAGTGGTCCTCTATATGGAAGAACAGCTAGAACGTATTGAGCTCTACCTGGGGACAGATCACGAGGAGTAAAGACTGATGATCAGACCAGTATGGGCAACAAGGGGTGGACATCTGCTGTAGGCCACCTGGCCAGGAAGACACACAGCTAGAAGCAGACCCATGTTCAGAAGCCCCAGTCCTCATGGAGAGCTTCAAAAACCCCAGCATCTGCTGGAGGGACAGCACAGCAGGGCATAAGCAATCCATGCAGTTCCTGTACAGCATCAATGGCAACGTCCAGACAACAAGGAGAGGTGCTTGGCTAGACCTCGTCCTCACAAACAAGGAGGGGCTTGTTGGTGACGTGAAGGTTGAAGGCTGCCTTACAATGGCCATGAGACAGTGGAGTTTAGGATCCTGAGAAGATGGAGGAGTGCTAAAAAAAAGTAAGATCACAGTCCTGGACTTCAGGAGAGCTGACTTTGTTCTCTGAAGAAACTGCTTGGAGGAGTCCCATTTGACTGTGGAGGTGAAGAGGGGCCCAAGAAACACAGTTGACAGGCTGACAAAGTTCAACAAGGAAGTGTAAAACCCCACACCTGGGGAGGAATAGCCTCAGGCATCACTAAATGCTGGAGGCCAGTCAGGTGGAAAGCAGCTTTGCAGAAAAGGATCTGGGGCTCCTGGTGGACAACAAGTTGAATGTGAGCCACTTATGTGCCCCTGGGGCAAGAACTGTGAGTGCACTCCCAGGCTGCATTAGAAGGAGTGTTGCCCGCAGGTCAGGGAACGTCATCCATCTGCTCATCAGTGGGGAGGCCCAACCACTTTTGGGCTCCTCAGTACAAAAGAGAGCTACCACAGAGAGCCCAACAAAGGCCTGCAAAAATATTTAAGGGACTGGAGCATCTCTCCTGTGAGGAAAAGCTGAGAAATCTGGGACTGTTCAGCCTGGAGAAGGCTCTGGGGAATCTCAATGTATATAAAAACCTGAAGGTAAGGTGCAAAGAAGTCAGAGCCAGGCTTGTTTCAGTGGTGCCCAGTGCCAGGACAAGAGGAAGTGGGCACAAATAAATACAGAAGGTTCTGTCTGAACATTAGGAAACATCTTTTTATTGTACTAGAGCAGGCTGCCCAAAAAGGTTGCAAGTCACCATCCTCAGAGATACTCAAAAGCCACCGGGACACAGTCCTGAGCAGCCTGCTCTGAGCGGCCCTGCAGGGCAGTTTGACCAGAGATCCCCTCCGGTCCCAACTGTTCCGAGATTCTGTGATTTAATAATGTCAAGCTGCTCTAAACATACTTCAATTTAGAGTCTTTGCGCGAAGTTAACAGGCAAGGGACACATCCAGCTTCTGTTGATCTCTGACAAGATCTCCACGTTCGGGATAGCTCTGCCTCCTGGGCCAGGCTCTGAACCAGCACAGCAGTAGGTTGGTGTTATGCAAGCAAATCATTGCCAGTTCTAGCCCTTCATTTTTCTAAGGGATATCACACTTCTAATCACAAAAAACTTGCTATGTACATGCACTAGGAGAGCAGATTTACAGCTCTTTGTGTTCTCATTATGGATCTCAAACCCCAAATAGTGTCCACAGCACAAAAGGTCAACGCAAAAGGAACAGGCATAACCTCTCACAGCTATCATCTAGTTTCAGCAATTTCTGTGACAAATTTAGTCATTTGTACAGTCCAAACTCTGCTAGTTTCCTCTGCTAAAGCAAGATCAAAATCATACTTTTTATCTGGACACTAAAAATTCCCCACAGCAAGGAATTCTGAGGCAAACAGGCTGATCGGGTGAACCAACTGGAAAAGAGAATTTGATTACGTCTCCACCAGCCCAGCATAACTCTGTGCTGGATGATAATACATTAACTGCCTGAGATCCGGATCCCATTCCATGGTACAGTCCTTCAACACTAACACTCCTACCAAAAAACAAAAAACAAAGCAGCCCCTATCCCAAACTATCTTTAAAAAAACATCAGCAATTAAAAAAAAAGAAAATATGTAAGTTTTCTCTGTGCTGGTTTTTCTCTCCCTTTCTCTACTTGGAACAGGAAAAAAATGTCAGCCTCTTAAATAAGATCACTTACATAATCGGCCAAAACACTACATATTACAACTATAATACAGTTCTGACTTCAAATGTTGCTGCAAGTATTTTTAAGAAAATTTTCAAACCCCTCCCTATACTCACAGAGTTTAGATATTTGAAATATTCCACTTCTCTTATTTAATTTGACCTATTACGTAGCACTGGAAAACATCAAAAGATCCCTGACAGAAACATCAAAGACATCAATCTTATGAAATCGTAGTTGAAACCATATAGCACATAATAATTCCTTAAATAATTACATTTTTATTATACTCAGGCTAAGATGATTATTGTAAATTATTCCTCATATTGGTTACCACAAGTAAGTCTTAGAAAGATCTGCTAAATATAAGTATCTGAATACTGATAATGCAATTCATGTAACATTATCCTCAAAATAGAACAGAAAAACAAGCAAGCCACTTTATAGTTGTAACATCACTCACTAAAAATGACCTGTCCTGATTAATTTAAAATAGCCCACTTAAAAACTATGTAGAATCAAAGACCAAGTTCATTCAGTCAGTCTGCCACCCCAATAATTTTTTGTTGTTGTTGTTAAGTTAACCCCAACTCAAATATTGTGTTTCATCAACCTTTGTAATACTATTCTTTCGAGACATTTGAGCATTTTCACTGTATCTATGCATGCTCCTTCCCTTTCTTGGAAGCTTAAAACCCCAACAAGTCTGGTCATTTCAGGCTACTATCTGAATATACTTTATTTTTTTTAAGCATTCACAAAACAAATTCTTACACTCAGTAAAATGCTTCCTTCTCATTTATGTCCAGACTGAAGTCATATCTATCTGTACGCGAAATTAACACACAAGTGTATAATTGTAGTTTTATGCTCAAGTGCCCCAATTATGCACTTTAAAACACTTAAAAGGATCTATCAGGAGCATTCAATACTTCCAAACTGTAGTCTGTAAGAGTGTCTTCTGTCAAAACAGCTGCATTAAGGGGAAATCTTTCAGTTAAAAACAAAGAAACCAAATCAACTTTGGCTTTTTACTCAAAGACACACAGATTGTAAGGAATGGTGGGAGCTGTCTGGTTCAGTGTATTTCACCAGAAGTAACAGTCAAGCAGGAAGCAGAGTAGTTCATCTTACTTTCGTATAATAAAGGTGTCCCAGGTAGCCTTTGTCTTATACTGCTAAATACAAAAGGCACCCAGACTTAAGCTTGTTCAGAAAGGTGATTGAAGATGTCAGTGCTATACAAGTAAGGACCCCACACCTTCCTCATTTCACTTCCAAAATAATCCTAACTCCTCCCCCACCCCACAGTCTCTGAATATTCAGTCCTCTGCATTCTCACTTCTCATTACAGATTACTGCTACGAAACTCCCTTTACCAAAAAAACTGTATGAGGAGACTGTCAATATTTTTTTGTTGTTACATAAATGTATTTCTACATGTGTGGCAAAGGGAAATCTATGTTAACTCATCTGAATTTGCACTGAAATGCACTGCAAGTGCTCACATGATGTGCTACAATTTTTCTCCCAGTTTAGTCATAAAAATGTAGTTTCTTTCGTTGTTCAGTTTATTAGAACCATTCTATTTTTTTGTTGTTGTTTTGTTTTGTTTTTTTTTTTTGCTTTTAAGCAAATTCACATGGAGATAGAGGAAGATGAGGACAACAACATCACTTAGTTGTTTCCTATGACAAACCCATTATCAAGATCTTAGTAAGAAAGAGGTGGGAAAATTAGAAACGGGAAAAATCGTAAGCATAACAATCTAGACAATTCATTGCATTAAAGAGCAGCATACGAAGAAAAGTGCTTCAGGCTGATTCAAGGACGAATATGGAGTTACGCCATGCAGCAAACGCTTTCCTCAATGAAAGCAAGAAAACCTACATGGTAACCTACAGTGAAAAAATGCAATGCTGTGTGCAAATCATTCGAGAGGGGCACGTAGTCATTTCTTGTCGACCACCAAGGAGCTGAGGAGAGCCTATTCAGAGGTGGGCCCTCCAAAAGACGGCAAGCATCAGTGAAAATAGCAGTTGCTGTTGCAGTACTTCAGAGGGCCGACAGAGCGCTAAGCTCTTCCAGTGGTGTTGGAAAAAGCTCATGTTCTCAGGAGGGAGCCATTCTAAGCTATAGCCCAAGAAACAGGTAGGTGTGAAATGCCCCCGAGCTCCTCACCTGCCCCCAGAGTGGGTTCCTGCCCTGGGAATGCCCAGTGCCCACCTCTGCGCCCTGGATCTGAGGAATGAAGGTGTCTGCTGACAGCAGGTGCCACAAAAAGCAGGACTCTCTTCTAGGAAGACAGCAGGATACATGTAGTGGGTGCTGCTCCCCTTTTGTACAAGGCTTCAGAGGCTAAAGCACAGAGACACCTGGTCTACAGCACCATGCCAATGCCAATCTTACTGTGGCTCCAGAGGCCCTGCTGTCTTCTCTCCTCTCCTAGCCTGTCAGCTCCCCATGGCTGGTCCCAAAAATTGTCTGATCCTCTACCAAGCCTTTCTATCACACTGAAATAGCGGAAAGTTAATGAACAGCCTCCTGCTGGCTTCGTGCACAGAAACAACTCAACATAGCCAGATGAGCCCAGAGGCAACAAAAGGGAAGTGGCACTGCAGCTACCAGTTGGGTTGGCTTTGGCAGCTACTTAACTGCAGGGTCCTTGGTTTTGGTTTTCCTGGACTCTCCTCATCCCGTGAATTCAAATCCACCATTTCCACTTTGCTAAAAAGCACAGCATACACAAGCTAACAGCTCCCAGCTCCCCAGAGGAGTGATACAGGTGTCACAAAGAACACTGCAAGCCCAAAGCAAAACTACAAGAGAAGCCTTTCTCCTTGGCTTTCAGGGAGGACATGGGCTTTTCGGGCCTCCTCAGCTCAGACACTGACATCCAGCCATAAAACATAACCCATTTTATGCAGCAAAGCAGTCACTGCAGCTCTCACCAAGGATGGCACCCAAGGGGAGGGACACACACACACCTCTTTCCTCTCATGCCTTGCAGGAAGCAGAAACAATTAAAGCATTCCAGGGACATATTTATGAGGAAAATAAAGTTGATTTTTTTAATTTTTATTTTTAATGCAAGAGGCCAATATCTGTTTTGATTAGGTTTTGAATATTATTAGGTCAGTGATCACTGTGGGATGTTGGTAGTTTGATGCTTCAATCTCCCATTTGGTTTGGCGAGTCTTTCTCTTATGGCAACAACACTGTTCAGGAATGAGCTTCTACGTTTAAATTAAGCTCCTGATTTTGCCATTGCATACCTATTTAAAATATTTCAAAAAACAGGCCAATGTTTCTCAGCAGCTGTATATACCCTTCAGAGCAGAGAATTCACATGTCCCACACCGTAAGAAGCAAGCTGCATTTTAATTTTAAAAGCAGGTATTTTTACTACTTAGCTGTCTCTGAAGTACGAAAATCTTTTTTTTTTTTTTTTTTTTTTGGAGAGAGAGAGAGAATAAAACTGGGGGCAAAAGCTGAGGAAGAAGCACTGTCTGTTTTGGAGGGAGTACTTACCCATCTGCCCTTCTGGCCAGAGGTTTAATAGATTTCTATTTTTATAAAGGACATAAGGGGAGGGGGCGGCTCCATCAGTTTCCTACAGAAACCCAGCTGCCAAACTGGATGTGCCAAAGGGGAATTTTAGGGAATTTTAAAGAGATAACCTCTGCTGAGACTGCAATGTCAGCTTTGTAACCTCATGACTGGAACATGTGCAGTGAATGCTGGATTGAAAAAGCTGTGCTATGGGAGTTAGAAGAAAGAAAAGGAGAGAACACGGGATCATTACTCTGTGATGAGAAGGGGACTGGAGCTCAAAAACACTGTTAGTTCGCTATGAAAAAATACATCTATAGAGTAAGCTCACTTTGATTTGGGTATTTATTGATAATCTATGCTCCCTTCCATCCTCTCAGACCTAATACAGTCCGTGCTGATACCATCGTTTCATTTAACAGTTCAGCTGCAGTGCATTTTAAACAACACATGGAGCCAAACTGACCTCTGGTTTAAACATTCAGCACAGAAACTGGGGGAGGGGGGAGAGGATCAAGCAGGGAAGAGGAAGGGAATAGGAGCACTGGCAATTAAAAACAAAAACAAGTAAATCTGTGCTTTTTCACAGTCTAGCTCTTTAGCTTCTACTCAGCTTTCCTTTCATGTCAATAGGTAAAAACAAACTAAATCCCCTCAGTTTAATGTTATCAAGTCTTTCAAAAGCTGCAATTTTAGAGAGAACAGATAAAAATAAAAATAAAATATGGCATGTGCTACTATTTACTCACCAAGATCATGATGTTTGAAGAGATTTAGTAAGCTAAAGAATGTGTAAAATATTTGTGACTCAATAATAGCTGAACAACCACACAAATACCTTCAAAGGTCCATACAAATACTATTATAAATGAATAGCATTAACAATCTTAAATGGGTATTAAAAAGGTGAAACTGGAGATTTCCACTTACATGAGATCAATATATTTTTATACCACATTACAGTAAGGGAAGTCTCTATTGGATAAAACCCCACTACAGAGCATTTTTAATGTCAACCTCTTTTTTGTTTTCCATCTCCTCACGTATAGTAGCATGCTTGCAAAAAGTACCCCTTTTACTACATTTAAAATAGATGGGAAAAGATGATGTCATCACATTTCACCTAGAAGGGAAGCAGCAATAAATACACTTTTGCAGCGAAAGCAGGAATGCTTTATGATAAAATATAACAGCTCTTTAAAAAGAAAGATTTCAAAGTAACAGGAAAGTTGGAAAGGTAAAATAAATTAATAGTCTATGTTGTTAAAAGCAATCTACAAATCTTTATAATCCAATTCTCTCAACAGCTCCGATATGTGGTGAACATCATTAAATTATCAATCTAAGAAAAGAAGCTGTCTTTAGACTTAAAAGATAGATGCTCTGGTTAGCCTGGAAATTTGGAATTGTTGAGAAACTATTTCTTAATGTTTTGGGATAGGTTTTTCTGTTTGTTTTGTTTTGTTTTTAAGGAAGCTGTCAACAGAAGACTCTTAAAAATAATCCAATTTTGTAACTTTACAATATCAGGGGTGTGCTGCTAGAGATGCCCTCTTAAATGAAATGCTAGCAAGTTTCCACAGTGTTTCTTCTTCTTCCTGGGAAGCATTTCATTGTGGACCTGGCTCACTTGTGAAGAGACGAGCTGATTTAGTGCAGCGTACCTAGATGTCTGTTCAGAAGGAATACAATCAACTAATTAGCACTCAATGCAACCATTCTGTGTATCAGAGGAAAAAAAAAAAGCTAAATAAGCACCGATTTAAAAGCATTGCTTCTTCTACTTTGTTGCTTGTAAATGATCTGAAAATAATCTCGTTTCATCTTCAAGTCAAAAAGAAAACAACTTGTTACACTGTGAGTGGCTCTTCCACTGGCTTTCTGTAAGAAAAGCTTTGCAAAGTCAGAAGATTTTTGCTCTATCAAAAAAAAAAAAAAAGTATTTCTATGATGTATTGTAAATCTTTACCTCCCTCAATTGGGAGGTAGGTTTTTATGCCTTTCAAAATTTATTATGTCTGCTTGACTGTGCTTTCCTAAAGATCCCCTTCAGCTTCTGTTCCAGCTAGCAAGTGAAAACTCTCTCAAGTGCAGTAATATAAAAGGAGTAGGAAAGAAATTCAGTACATCAACAGGGCAGGCACACAATGTAGTGCAGTGCTTTGCAGAACCCTACAAAGCATATTACAGCTGGATTCGTGAAATACATGAATTCAAAGTACTTGCTATATAGGTCTTATAATTTATTAAAGTTTGTATTAGAAATAAAACCATAAAGCAAGTCCCAGTTGAAATGCATAGGTTTCCAAAGAAGCCCTACAAACTCAGCACAGCCTACAACCTTTTCTATACATCTTTGCCACCCACAACCTTATTTATTTCCATGACATGTTGTTCAAGTTCAAGTTCTACAAACTGCTATGCATTTTTTAATTTTAATCATACAAGTGGTGCTGCTGAGCTCAACGGTACCCATAACACCAGCATAACACAAACGTATGAACTGAGGATTTATGCTGCAATATCCTTGGGGCAAAGAATATGGATTTGTCTACATTTCACAAAGAAGCACACGATTCTGGCAGCAAACAGTAAATAAACAAAGATTTCAGTTTAAAAATTTTCATAGATCAGCAACATGAAAGATAAAGCCACTGTTACTCTACCACCAGCAAGCCCAAAGAGTACAGCAGAAAGCCCAGAAAAAGCTCTGTAGTGAATCAGATTAAAGGATCTCCACAATCCTTTCCTATGATGATGATGATGAAGTCAGGAATGGTACTACACAAGCTACAATGCAATAAATTTGCAATTATCTGGAAGACAAAGCAGAAACCTTTTTTTTTTTGCACATCACCCCCCCGCCCTCCGTAGCCATTCCCAAGTGGTTTTTTCCTACTTTTGTCAAAAGCAAGGTAATTCCAATAAAATAAAAGCAGACTATACTACCACCAATAAGAAAAAGTTTCCACTACACTAAGTGGTCCCTCCTTACATTTTTCCTACGCTTAGGTTTATTCATTTAATAAAAGCAGGGGGACAAATTAGAGGTATTGCTGGGAAAAAAAAAAAAAAAAAAAAAAAAAAAAAAAAAAAAAAAAAAAAAAAAACAATACTTAGTCTGTCAATTAATTTTTCTCTGGTATTTCGGCATATATATTGCAGTAAATATTCCACACTACTTCTAGCTTTGAACAGTAAGTTCATCCCTCATGTGCAGAAAGTGCAGGAAATTCTGTCTTGATAATTTTAATTACTGGGAATATTATCATGGATTTCTAAACTGAACCAATGACGAGGTACCCAAAGCATGCAAGATACAGAGAAACAACAGCCAAAGCTACTTCAGCAAAATTATGCCTTGGTATTACATTTAGATTGCAGCTTTGTTTGCCTATCAAATATTAGTAAGCATATTATCAACTTTTAGAAGATGAATTGATTATTAACATGGCATTTCAACCACAAGCAAAAAAGTAAGGCTACACTACATTAGAAATTTGATACAAGTTTGACAGTGGTGATTTTGAGAAACAGCTTTTCAAGTTCATACTAATGAGATTTTTCTTCATGAGCTGAAAATAGTTTTATTCCCTTATGTCAAATAACATTTATGTTTGAGTTATGTATCTGTAACGTGTGCCGTACCACAAGAAGGAAGACACGAAGCAAAACCATGACCTCACAGACATGTCTTTATCATCACACAGCACGGCCTTATAAATAATGCCGAAGTAAACAGAATCGGTCTTTAACATTTCTCATACTGACTGTTAAATAGATCGACAGAACTGAGCAGCATTAAAATGCTGCCTATGACAAAAATATCCCTGCTTTTATTTTAAAATATATAAACAAAATTGTTATTTTTGTAACCATCAAAGCATTCAGGCAGCTGACTTTTGATTTCATCTGTAAGGAGCACATGTCTATAAATAAAGGAAAAAAAGAAGGGAGGAGGCAGAGGGGAAAACACGAGCAAGCTTCCACACTATTGACAAGGCTTATAATCCAGAAAAAAACGCCACGTGAGCCAAAGCATGGCAATACAGTGTTTAGGCACATCTAGGGGAAAAAAAAAAAAAAAAACAAAACAACACGCTTGTAAATTCCCCTGGTCCAATGAACAGAGACACAGTTTTCATAATTTTATCACTGTACGCCATGGCTGACTGGCTGTCAGGCCAATGGCAGCGCACAGGTTCCCATTTGAATGACATATGGGTTCGCCCAACCAGAGAGATGTTGGAGCATTAAATACCACGAACAGACGGGACAGGAATGCAAAAAGCCGAATTAGCGCTCGCGCAGTGGCACCGAGCCGGGCCCAGCGCTAGGCCCAGCGCCTCTGCAGGCTGCCCCTGGGCAGCGGCCTCGCACCTCGTAAAACTGAGAGACACGCGGGAAAAGCAGACTTCAAAGGCAGACGGGAAAAATAGGAAAACGTGTGTTTTGAAATACTGGAGGATTTAGGTTTAGGTATGAGGGGGGAGAGAGAAGCGAGTAGGAGTTACCCTTCCCCACAGTAATGCTGAAAAGCACCATGGAAAAGCACCATTTTTACCTTTGTGGAAAGCTATTCTTTAGTCAGAAGTATTTAACATGTTATATAAACACGTTATACAGTGAAATGTAAAACACAGGGGAATTTTCATCACATTTATTGCATTTGTTAGCCAAAACGTAATAGTCTTGTAATCACCACTGCCACTGCAGTAAAACACCTCAGCAATATTAACAAAGTGCTTTCAGCCACGCTTGTTGGAGGGGAATGAAATTACAGGGAGCAACTCGGACATAACACCCAGCAAGAACAAGAAGAAAACCCCGGAGAGCCCCAGGGGAGGGCACGGCAGGCGGCCACGTGGCAGCGGGATGGGAGGACAGCCACAAGGGAAAGCTGGCTTTGTCCTCCCGGCCTCCACCAGCGAGCGCACATGGAGCAGCTCGCCACCATCACTGCACCCAGAGGGGTCTGCAGAAGCAAAAGCAGGACTGGAGGTGCCCCCAGCCACGCTGCACACCCTGGTCCTCCTGCCCCCAGGCTGCTCACAGCACAGGCTCACCGCTGGGCTCGGTAAGGCAGGGCATACCCACGGCCAACAGCGCCCTGACAGCAGGGGAACTTCTCCTCTGTCTCTCCCTGTGCTGTGTTTTCACCCTGCAGGTCTCTCTAGACACAGTCTCTCCTTAGGTTTGCTTTATAATACACGGATTCTCTTTTATTTGTACTGTATTTTCCTTTTCTTGTTTGTTTTACCCTTTCAGTACTATTTCCATTATTATCGTGTCTACAAAAAAAAGCAAAAAAAAAAAAGGCTTCGAAGACTTCCCGAGGATCTGTGACAATCTGCAACAGCAAACTACAGAAGGAGGGAGTACTATCATTTGGCAGCCATTCAAAATAGCTGTTCAGGTCAAGGGTCCTGATCAGCCGCTGCATCTCAGAAGTCAGTGACAATCTCTTCCCAACTAGAAAATAGCTACACAATGAGAGCAGCAATCCATGATATTATTATATATTTTTTTAATAAAGGTAAATAAATCTTTAATAAATCACACACAGTTTACATTTTAAATAACCACATTTGCACTTTACTAGCTAAACATTGGTTTCATTTTTCTTATATATAAATATTAAGCAGTTTTTAGGACAATGAAGAATTGTTACAAAACAGCAAAAACAAACATTTTTTCCTTAATAATTCCAGCACAATACCACAGTCTCCCACCCTTAATTTCTTTTCAGCATCTCCACATACTTCAGATGCTAGATCCCAGTAAACTGTACCACAGGCTAAGTTCTGCCCCAAGGTATATCCCAGCAGTGTCTCTTCACTTTCAAATTTGTTTTGCCTGAGAACTTCATATTCCAGCAGGACTTCCAGTTCAACAAGCACAATTACTACCCTCCCACCTTCTTTCTGTGGTTAATTACCAAGAAACTATTTCAAGGCTATGGACACCGAGATGCTAGAAGAAAGTCCCTCTGACTCAGAAAAAGAACCGAACAAATCCATTTAAATGTTCCCCTAATTGTTTTTCATATAAGCAGGCAGTATGTCATCTGGAAGGATAAGGCTAAGAGTGAATGAATCAAAGACAAAGAAATGTATTCTTTAGTTATTTTAACATCTAAGAGTAGGAAATTATTTTAAAGCTACAGATAGACATACAGAACACTGCTGGCACAACACAAGAAAAGTGGCTATCAAGTAGAATTGTCAGCGATGCCCTCCTTAAAATACTGTCTTAGAGAACTACTCTTGTACCCTCTAGGCTAATCCATTCCCATGCTCTGTGTTGGAAGATGATGCTCATATTAGCAGATCCATCACAGCCTGCCCTCCCTCAGACAAGGAAGGGAATGCAGCACAGCTAATGGAGAGAAACCCTCCCAGCCGTAGGCAGAGCAGCTCTCCTCTCGCCATTATCTCTCCCTACTCCACCATGTTAAAGAAAGTTGGCAAACTGAGATAGGACTCCTAATTCAAAAATGCAGGAGCTTTCAAAAAAGGCTTAGGATATGTTAAGGGTAAGGCTGAAATTAATAGCGGCTTCAGAGCTCTGCAAAGTGCAAGACAGGATGAGGGGAAAAAAACGTCTATGACACATTGAAGTAAAAAACCTGCCAACACCACCCTTCTCTTAGAAGCTTAACTTACATGGATACATGTCTGACATGCCGATGTGAAAACTCCATGGGTTGATTTATTTTTTAATCATAATCATTATTATTTTTAAGTGCAGCACTAAAACATGGCAGAAACTATTAATAGTGGTTTTGGAAGATTTCAAAGGTGCTTAGACAAAAAATTGTTTTCTGACAGAACTACACTAACTATGTTTTTATAGCAGCTTTCAGGTATCCAGTGTAGTGCATTGCTGTGCACCAGGTAAAATTCTGATATATTCAAAACGAATAAGCACTTAATACAGATAAAATTAATGTGGATTTAACAACATGGACTTGTGCAGCACAAAACTAAGCTTCTTGAGTTACATGTATACATCTCTAATAGTTTAATGGAGTCTCAGGCAGACACACAACAAACCCAGAGTGGGACATGACTTTCCTTGATGTTACCGTAATTTTAACATAAAGTGCTGTCCCCATCTACACAGCCCCACAACGTTCACGGACCCTTTCTAGCTCCATTTCTCCAGAACACAAGCAACTGGACATCAATACAAGGAACTGAAGGAATCATTCTCACAAAGTTAGTGAATACTGAGCCATGCTTATACCAAAGTATCTGTCATCCTTACTTCCCAAAATTACTCTGAAACCAAAGGTAAGCCCTGAATGACACTGGTGCACATGTTTTCAGGCCAGAAATAATGCAGCCCGATGTCCTGTGTTTGGGCTGCACAGCTGGTAGGTTTTTCATAGAAGAGATTTCAGCTGAATCGTGAGCACTGAGCAGAACAAAGCCTCTAAAGCTATTGTTTCTCCCACCACAAGGCCACAAAACCCCAACTTGAATATCATCTGAGCTCCCAAACAAATGGGTATTAAATAAGTATGGCTCTTCTAACCCTAACCAGCTCACACACAGAAGGGCTGCAAGCTTTAAGGACAATATCCAGCTGCTCGTCCCCACCTACTCCCCGCTCAATTTGGGTAATGGATTGGACTGGTACAAGCTCCACCACAGTGAGCAGCCCCAAAAGCAAACGGCTGTCCTCACCCTAAAGCTAACCAAACAGTGAAGCACAGAAGTCCCAACTGCCCTCTGTCTTCAGTGTTTTTTCCACTGATGACCAAACTGCAGTTAACGAGAGGACAGAAAGGCAATGGCTGCAAAGGGGTGGGCATATGGAGACACATTGACAAGGCAACAGTACGTGCATCTCAAAAATGTTTTTTCATTTATAGTAAATTGTAAGATTAGGCTGTAAAACTGTCTCTAGATTAAGGGTATGGTTGGAAGACTAAGCAAGTCTTAGGCATTTACCCACATCAAGGAAGGTTTCAGGTATTAGGATGCAAATCTGCACTCCAAATAGAGGCTAGGCAAGGAGTTAATGGTAGTTTGATACATGTGATTAAAAAAACAAACAAGCAAAACAAACAAAGCACATGGATAGATGGCAGCCACTGCCTATTACTGCAAGGTTTGGATTGGATTACTTTAATTAATGTTCTGTGTAAACTCTTACTTCAATAGTTTCAAATTACCATTAAGAACTACTAGCAACATCCTCAAATTAAACATTTCTCCCTACCCAAAAGACCCAATTTTAGAAGCTGCCTCTTCAACTAATTGTTTATTATACTGCTTATGGTACCACAGAAACCTTTACATCCTTTTAAATTTGTGGTGAGAACCTTTGATGGTTCTTTAAGAAAGGTCCTTTAAAGGAGAAACAAAAACACAGCGCTTGTTGAACAGATACTCACAAAATGAATGTCTCTTTGCATATGCCCAAAGAAGAGTGGAAAAAATGTGAATATACTACCTAACCTTACAGAAAAATTGGAGGACTCCTACTATTTGATGAAATCTTCAGACTGACTTAATCCTGCATCTTTCTCTTTGTTTCTGAATACACTTAGGAACAGAGAAATAAGGAAGACCTTGTCTTGAAGATGCAATTTTTTGTAGATTGATGTATCCTTTTTTAAAGAGATATAATTTTACAATCCCTCACAGGTGAGATAGTGGGTTTAATATCTAAAGGAAAGTACATATTTGTCTTTATGTCAATCTACATGAAAGAAAAATCACTGGGAAAGTAACAATGAAATACATGCACTGCAAGGATCCATCTACATTCCTATTTTGTGGCTCAGATTTGACATATTTGCTGTACTCAGAAATGCAGTATTTCTGCATGCACACATAAATCTTGACAAAAAGATCTTATTTCAGTCATGCTGATCCTATTTTTAAATTTATTTAATACTCAGCTATAAAGGTAGAATACTATTTTATAATTGAAAAGAACATCACAGTCGAGAAATATTCCTGATTGAAAATACTATCTACATGGATAAAAGAAAAATCCTCCTGCCTTTCTTTTAAAAATCAATAGAGTAAGACAGACGTGCAGAATTTGGAGAAACTAATAAACGAACTGCAACATGAACACTGTTACCAGTTCAACACACATTCATTTTAAATCCCAGTCATAGTTTTCCCCACAGTATTATGAATTTAATAAGAAATCACACTGTGTATGCCTATGAGATGTTCTAATTAAGAATTTTTAGATGTTTAAAGATATCCACAAATTCCATTAAACAATAAAATAGTACAGGCCTGCAGTTTAAAAAGAAGAGCAGTAAAAACTCTAGTAGGCAAAACTGAAATCTCTTTGAAGAAATGTTTTAAATCTGTTCTCTTGTGATACAGGATCTCTCCTTTAGCTTATTGCTTAACTGAGAAATTCCACATTAACGTATTGGTTATGGTATACCCAAAACAACAGCACTGTAGAGCTATATGCTACCTCTCCTCTAAGAAACAGTGTAGAACAAAAAACGAACTAAAAAAAATCTGTACACCAATTATGATAAAAATTGACTATTAACACAGCTACAATACTGCAGACAACATTTTTAACAACATTTGCTTTCTCCATCTGTCTTTTTTGAAGACTTTCTTCAGCAGTGAGTCAGGTTTTGGACAACATTTGATGTGGTGCCATTTAAAAAGAAAGAGAAATGAGGAGTAGGAAGAGATTTTATGAAGTCAGTTCTGCCATGATCCAAGGCAGATATGGAATATGACAACAAATTCATGTCAAATAACAGACTGCCTGATGTTTAGATTCTTAAGATCTATTTGGGAAATGCGACGAGAAAAAAATGAAGTTTTCCAAACAGTCTTGAGGAACTTATAATATGTTACACGCACTAGGATATTAAGAAAATTAACAGATAATTAACAGATAAATTAATTTAATGAATTTGCCTATTTCTGTTACACACAGTAGACCAAACACAGCTAAAAAACCTGGCTAGTTAGAGTGACTTTTGCAATTTTTCCTTTCAACACAGAATAGCCACTACACGCTTACAAAGCAGCAAAGAGGGCCAGCTGCTAGGATTTTCACTCTTTTGTTATTTTTTCCTCTATGACCAGAGCTGCACAGATTCTTCTCCTTGTCAGAATTAAGTAGAAAGAAATATTTCAAATAGCCAGATGGAGCAGACAAATTTTTTTTCTGCGGATCTCCTGTACAGAGACCAGGTTTGCAAGCTGAGTCCCACTTCAGTAATGATATGTAAGAGCGTACAGATAACACATTTTCCTTACAAAAATAATTTTAAAACCAACAAAACAATTTACTAGCTTGACTACTAGCAACGCCTACCTAAACAATGGTTTTCTAACAGCCTGCCAAAACATGCCAAATTATAGCCAAAACTTCTTGCGCAGTGACCTCATTACTTCTCACAAATGGGACCGTCAAAGAAAAGTCCTATGCTAATGTATTTTACAATACTTATCAGTCAGTTGTCGCCCTTCTGAATACATCTGGTTTGAGAATAGTCAGACAAAGCATCTTTACAAAAGACTGCTCTATAAAAACAGGAAAAAATAATGGAAACATCAATTTCTTTTAAACATTTATTGGGTCCAGAATGGAATTTCTGGACAGAAGAGCACACAGCATCACCACATAGTTTTGGCAGACCCAGACACAGCCTTACGCAAGGACATGAACTTTAACTAGCGAATTACTGCTTATTTTCAAATTGTTCCAACTGTGGCAATGCAGCAAAGCAAGCTCATCCGACTGCCAGGTGCCACAGATTCACTTTCCTCCCCATCTCTCTGCACTGCCCCTGGCACTGGCCTGAGCTGAGCCATTTCAGCACACAAAACCAGCAGAAAACTGAACCTCCTCCCTTCCTTCTCCACAAGAAAAAAAAAGGAAAGCCTCCTGCCAGTTCAGCAAAGCACTGCTGAACTTCACTCCAATCAGGCACTGTACCTCTATGCATCATCCGCAGGGAAGGCAGGAGATCCAAACTGAATCAAAGTGCGCAGCACAGAACAGAAAACTGTCCAGAATTAAGGAAGCTGTCTCCCACACCACCCTGGTCCTGACTCAGATTTGTAACACCAGCAAAATGCCACGCAGCAGTGATGTGACTGGTGCACACTGTGTTTTGCATCATGCAAAGCATAAGAAAATCTCAGAAAAAAAATTACCCCATCATATATACACACACATCTATACCTAAACACAGACATCCTCATATTATTTTGTTCTTAATTAGTCCTTCAGACTAATTATTAATTAGTCCTTTGTTATTAATTAGTCCTTCAGCTGAAAAATCTTCATTAAATCGTAACAAATTTTTAAATATACTGATGAAGCTAGCATTATCATTTCAATAGGGACAGCATATTAAATCTTCTGTTCAAATTTGTGTCAGAGCTATGAAACCCACTGCTTACTTCAAGTGTTTTAGAATAAATTCTCCCTATACCAAAGTACATTTTGCCTGTTTATCTTCTACTGATTTAGTTTGCTAAATATTTTTCCCCCCATTTACTTTCTTCCAAATACACTGCAGTGTGCCTAGCACACAGTAGTTTTTGATGCACTTACGTAGTCAATGCACATATATAATCCAAAGTTATAAAGCGCCTTAAGGGATGTGAAAGGTGTTAAGAAAAATAAATAAGGCAGTAAGAGCTTTTGGTTCAGCCAACCAGCCTAGAGTTACATTTTTCTAAGTACTTGCATTTATTCTTAGCCACTTTTAAGTATGTGTTAAAAGCACAGAAACAATAAAGAATTTGTGGTTTTTCTGTAAGCCATGAAAATCTCTGCAGCTCCCCGGTGAAAACGCAAAGGGATGGAACAAGCCCCACGGTCACCTCCCAACTGCTCCCGGGACCCGGGTGTTCAGCCAGCTTCAGCTGCTCAGCAACAGCTTATTCCAGCAGCTAGACCAAAACCAACAGTTAACAAAACCCAAAAACTTCATAACAAAAGCCTGCTGAAACCACTGGCAGAGAAAAGCCAGAAACCATCTGAAACTTAGAGAGACGACATAAATTATTCTTTGAAACCCTTTTATTGGGATGTTGCCAACACCCTTCAGAAATAAAAGGCTGACGTCTGATTTATCCAATTTGAGCCTTGCGTGTCTAGATGGTTACAAAACTAAACAACAACATGCTTAACATTTTCCCCTTAAGTTTTGTATTTCAAGAACTGCTTTCAGAAAGATGCAACTGTTGTAGGTGAAACATCTCCAAAACAATTCAAAGCACTGGCAGAAAACAAGGAGGGATGAAGGAGGAAGACAAGCTTGGATGTTTAATATATTGCCATTACTAAGGATATCAAGGTAAAAACTGAAGGGATGAATTGAAGGTATGCTCAGTGCTCAAAGCACATTTCTGAAATACAAGATAACAATTTGTCAGAGAACATCTTCTCTTTATCTCCCTCAGAGGGCTGCAAGATTATTAATCTTCAGAGCACAAAACACTGAAAAACTACAGCTCCCGATGTACCCTGCAGCCCATTCAATTACCACAAGTACATGAGTCCTTGCTAAGGGGAGGAGGATTAGATTTAAGGAAACAAACCTAGCTCTGCCGTGCAGTTCCCAGCTCCTAGTGTTTAGACACTTATTTTTACAATGCTCTATTCCTTTTGCAGAAGAAGAGAATTCACCAGCCAATAGAGGCTGAATTTTTTTTTGTTTTCCTGGGAAAGAACAATGTCAAGGTGATACTGCAAATACACAACCGCTTTGGGCACAGATTTTGGCAATGCCTTGGACACATCTGAGTGTGGCATTGACACAGTAGCCTTAGGACAGGGGTATGGCAACAGGTGGTCACTATCACCCAACAGAAGACAGCTGACCAAAGGGAGAACCCACTCAAGCTGAAGTGATAGATCTGTGTCTGAGACAGCATAAAGCTTCCTGACACTGCTCAGAAAATAGGATCTAACCAGGATCCAACCATGTTTACCCTTTCTACATCTACAACAGCACCCACAATGCAGGATTCAGACACAGCTAAGTGACTAGGAAAGACAGGGAAAATCCCTCATGTACCGCTTTAGAAGGAAGAAAGCATGCCCACGCCACGTGCTCGGGCTGACGATACAGCCCGAGATGTTGCTCATCTTCCCAGACCTGAGGTCACAGCTACCCAACCGGCTTGGATACACCTCTTGTTAATTACAGACAGCCAGGAGAGAAAGAACTTCAGCTGAAGCATCTGGGGCACGTGTGTTTTTTTTTCCCCAGAGGTAAAATGTGAACAAAGGGTGGTGACGGGGAAATGCCCACCCGCTGTGCTGGTGCTTCCCCGCCCCAGGACACACCATCTCTGTCCTACTGCCTGGCTTCCCCATCCCACCCCCAGCTCAGGCCAGCCATGAGGTGCCCAAAGGGCAGAGTGGAGGACACCCATCCCATGTCCATGCAGGAGGCTATGGTGGCACAGCCCTGCCACCAAAGCCCTGTCACAGCCTGCAGCAGTGCTTGAGAGGGCACGCGGAGTCTCCAGTTTAACAGCAGGTCCCTCATAGGTACAGGCCTCGGGAGCGCATCCACCATCGCATCAAACTAATTACACATCTTGCATCCACTACTTCAGGGTAAGGAAAAACAACAACACTCCAAACAAAGGACCACCTCAACCCTGTTTGGAAGAGAGGAGGAGATGGCCTGGGAAGCCCCCGAGTGAGCAGGCAGCAGAGCTGCCTGGTGCTACAGGGAGAGGGCAGGCCCCAGTCTGTGCTAGCAGAGCCCCAGCAGGCCCAAGCAAGTTGGATGTGAAGCATCTCGAAAACAGTGCGCCAAAACATGTTAAAAATACCCTTCCCTCTGCCCACAATTCGGTGCTCACAGATCTGCTGCCTTCAGTTTCCCAGGTCTGTAGACATGGGATGGTTACACCTACAGTACGGTATTGCAGAGCTGTAACTGCAGGGTGTGGGGTAAGATGACAACGGATGATGTGCACAGCCTTACACTCCATACTGTAAACTCATTAATTTACTTTACCTTTTTTTTTTTTTTTTTTTTTTTCTCATTGGCACAAGCCCCACTTTCTAATGGTGCTCTTTTCCCGACTATGAGAAGCTTTTGGGCAGTTTATGCTAACTGCTCTCCATCGTGTTTCATTTCCCAACACCATCTTCTGGCAGATGAATTATTCCAATTCAACCCAAAGCGGCTGTCAACGTGAATACTGATGATCTGTTCATTTTTATAATAATCTCATGTTGGCAGTGATTTCCACCTCCCCTCCTATTTGAACTCAGAAGACTAACAAAACTCAAAAGCGAAAAACACATTAGCAGGTTCACCTTAGCATTACGGAAAATGTATTCGGCATGCGTCACTTAACTGAAGGGCTGTATTTTACTATAGGAACAAGAACTATGGGGGTGGAGGGACCCCAGTGCAACCTAGAATGTCTTATTTGTATATAAACATTTTGCACCATAAGCATGCACCCTTTGTTCTTCTATTCTGCTGAGTTTGAGCATGCAACCAAAAGCAGAGCCCTTCTGGAGGGGCAGAGCTCAGACCCACTGGCATCTACCACCCATCAGACTTCCATCCACACTGGAAAATGCATCAAATAAACAGTGAAGACTGGGGGGAGGCAAGGGAGGGTTAAAAAGAAAATAAGGAATCCCTGGAAATGGTCCTGCTCTGCAATTATGTAACTAGATATCAAAGGTGCGAAAGCTAGAGTGAAAATATTTGATGTGACAGCTCTTCACCTCAGTTGTAGCGTGCCCTATCTAAATAGCAGGAGAGCAGATGGTAATTTTCAAGCACATTTAGACTGGAATACAAACGATACTTAAAAATAAATACATAAATAAACAAATAACAGCACACATGGAATAAATAAAGCAAAGCGCGTGTAGGGGGAGAAAATGTCTTACTAGGCTAACTGAAGTAGCTGGGAAAAAAACACACACACTAATTTACAGTCACACAAGCCCCTCTTTGGATCTGACATTTACAATTTATTTCTAAGCTAAACTACCAAATTGTGTAACAATGCAAAGATGCATGCACTTGTCCTGGCTAAAGCTTCTCTGAAGTTCATTGGTATTAAATCTGCAGCCTGGTAAGCTGTGAAAACTCTGTCCTTTCAAATGAAGCAGCTTTTGAATACTTGTTTTGAAAATTTAAAGTGAATAAGCAGACTGCATAAAATTTGTTCAAACACCCACCACTACCTAGAGATTTATGCAATGTCAGATGCACCCTCAAACCCAAACGATTTTAAAGATAAGAAGCAATAAATCATTTTAACACTAATAATGACCGGTTTCAAAATGCTGCTTGCTCCGCAGATAATGCTGAATCGTTTTCCAACTGTCCAATCAAATAAATCAATATCTGGGGTCATGGAAGAGGTGGATTTGCGAGCTATACATGGGTCTGTATTTAATTGTGACAGCAAATCCCAGATTTAAAGCATCACCCAGCCTGACACAGAGCCAAGAACAGCCAGTGCCATTACTAGGAGCAGCGCCTGCCACTGCCCAGAATCCACGCTGTGGGGAGGTTTCTGGATGGGGAAATATACACACCACCGTATGTAGAGTAACTGCGTGTGCACATATATATATGGTTTGTGTATATACACCTATGTCAAAGACAAACTTCAGCAAAACCATGACCAGATGAAAAGATAAACACATGGTGAATCGTTCTTAGGGATCTACCAACCACTAGTATTGCCCAAAGGGGATGCCCACTTGCACAGTTCTCCTTATCTATACTGCATGCCAAGACAGTTTTCTTCTGGTCATCTTTTCAGGATTCCTGCCTATTCCAGAAGGAGTCTAACCAACTTACCATTGAAAATTAAATGGAAACTGCTAAAATTTTACACTTAAACCCCTGTGTTGTTTTTTTTTTTTTTTTTTAAATGCCAGTTTGATCACTTATACTACTTAAGTGAATAAAATGTGTAAATCTTTTTACCCATACTGCTCCAACAAGTTACATGCACGTACGTGCCCACGCCAATGTATGTATCATCCAGGGTTACAGTAACATCCTACATCAGTAAAGTGTGAAAAAAAAACATACCACTAATTATGTCTAAGTAAAACAGCAGGCATTCCTACCTCAATAATTATTGCATTAGTTATTCCAACACCTTGATGCTTCATCCAGAGCAACAGTACCCAAAATTAACAGCTTCCCTGGCCTGCATAGGAAGGAATATCTCACTCAGGGCCTTGTCAATTCATGTCACAGTTACAGTAACATTCCTCTCCTGTGCAATCACACCAGTTTTGTTACCCTGCTGTCCTCTACTCCTACAGACATTTACTTGACTCTGCATTAACCATATCATCCATTGTGTGCGTCGTTGCTGGCTTCTGCTTCCCCTGCTCATCTAGAACCCTAGCACCAGACAAGGCAGTTTCTCATGATGGGAACAAGGCGTATTTTTACCTGTCACATCATCTGAGACTGAAAAGATTTAAAAAGCAAGACTGCATTAACAGGAAAAAAAGATGAAATTAAGTGTTGTGATAAAAGCAATTAATTGTTGCATCTACAGCACAAGTGTTTCCACCTGATGTATAAAAGTGCATTTGTTCAAAGCATGGTAGAATTTTAGCAACCTTAAAAATTGTATTTCACTTCTGTATTTCGCAAGAACACGATTTCTGCTCAATAAACATTATTTGGATAAAATGTTACTGAATATGCAGCACCAGGTAGCTATTTTATCATTTATTTGCAAGTATTATGCATTTTATAATAAATTAGCATAACAGTTCAGCAGCAGAGTCAAAATTTGTACCCAAGCATCCTAATTACCAGGATTCTTTCTATATTCCAACTCTAATATGTTATCTCATTTGCTCATTAGTATGTGGTATACATGCATCACTAAAAGCACGCAAATGAAATTATCATAAATATATAACTACAGTTACATTTTTATTAGGTTTACAGAAATTTGAAAGAAAACTGAACTATTAAAGACTAAACTTACATATAAAATTATAATAAATTGTGTATTAAGCTTAATTTATTCTTAAAATACCAAAAAAGTTCTAAAATGAAGAATTATATTTAATATAAAAACAGTAATAACTGTCTATTCATTGCCTACCAGAAGTAGAGGTTATTATCTGAAATAATAACTTGAGTATATTGTAACATGGCTCCCAGGCATTAAAAAAATAAAGACATTTATTAGCTATTAATAGAGCCAGACTAAATTGATATGATTGAATCATAGTTTAATCTACTGTTTAGTTTTATGAATTTGTTTAACTTGCTTCCTTTTGGTCAATTTTGGAAAGCAAACTGTTAAACAATATAAAGACACTTACTTATACCCAACGCATGCGAAAATAGACAAGAACAGACAGGAATACTTAGTATGCGTATGCCTGCATGCATTCTTGCATGGAATTTAGAACTTTTACTTGTTATTCTTATTTCTCTTCTAGTTTAAGAAGCAGAGAGAATCAAGCTGCCATATCGAAGTTTTTTGTTTTTTTTTTCTAGGTGATGCAGATATTATCTTGTTCATGATTTCAAGCGAGCCAAAAAAAATGGCATTTCTGCACCTTCCGAATTCTCGTAATTTACCTGTTGTATCGTAAAAGCAGCAAAAGTGTATTCAATCTCCAGGATTTTCATACCTTCTACATGCATGTTAAAATGAAATATTTGCCTGATGACAAACGTCTCAGGTGCAGAGAACCAGTCTCCACAAAAAAAACACTCACATTTTCTTTGTAAAATAAAGAACCACTTCATTTTTAGTAATTAAAGTTCCTGGTTTCTGAAGGCATAACAATGTGTTATAGGTTTAATAAACTGACCACACTGCTGGAACATGAGATTCACCAGAGAGAAAAACAAACACTGACTGCAATAAAGCAGAAGGAAAGTGATTTCAAATTTACATCACTTAATACTTAAAAAGACCAAGTTAATTTTTTCAGATCTTTCGGGTTTATTTTGATTGTTCGAAGATATCCTGCATGAAGGAGATGGCAAGCCTGACACTGCGCCTGCATCTGGCCACCGTACTCCAGTCAATGTGCTTTCTTTATCTGTGAAAGTACAGACCACAGTTGGACTGAGCAATTCTTCCTAAAAACATCTGTTCCACACATCGAGATATACAAAGATCCACACCAAGAGATGGGAATAATCTCCTTCTCAACCTAAAAGGGCACTCGGTTCTTGGGAACTCTGATGACGGACAACATTCCCCAGCTTGCTATAGCCATTGTAGCTCTCTGTCTGAGCTCCATCTCCAGCAGCCATTCTAAAGGACCCCAAACTAGATTCAGCTTTCCGGTATCACTTTCTTTTACTCAGCCAAATATCATATTAATGCTTTTAAACTGCAGGACTGCACAAGGAACTTGCATTCAACTGATTATCTACCATGACCTTCAAAGCTTTCTCTGTCCCTGCTTTCCAGAAGAAAGCGATATCCTGTAAGCGAGACCTGCCTTTCAGTTCCTACATCACAGTGGACTGATTCAAATCAAGGTACTGAATATTAGTCCAGTCTTATCATCATTTAAATTGGCAAGCAGAAAATCTGGCATGAGTAATATATTCTAATCTTGCTTTGCATTAATTATTTTTTGGTTATTCTTTTAAGAAACATTTAGTCGCACTGATTGGTAAATATTGAATTTTGTTTTATTATTAGCTATAGCTCTTACACTATGCTTGGCAAGTCCTTTTGCTAACCAGAAAAACACATTTAAGTGTCCACACACACTTATTTAAGCAATTATGCACTTGGACAAATATTTATTCAGATCTTAAATTTAACATGCTTATTACATTAGAAAAATGGTAAACAGAACATTTCTTTCTTAGCAGACCATTTTTTAAGTTTACAATTAGCACTCATTTATAGTTGAAGGAATTTGACTCCTTTTAAAAACGGGTCTTCATTAGTTAAAGAAACCACTCTAAAATAAACTTGATCCACATTCAAAATATCTTTGTTAAACAAAACAAGAAATAGCTTCAAGAGCTGACAGTATTTTTTCCTACTAGTTCTACAGTTCTGACAAATGCTGGAGACAGAAACAGCGGGAGAGAATTAAGTTTTCCCTCAATTATTCATTTTGTAAAATACCTTTAAGCAATTTCCAAGTATCGCCTATAGAAACTGAACAAAAAAATTCTCTCAAATGATTTAGCTTACGTCCATTCCATCTCTGTGTAGCTGTCTCTCTGAAAGTAACAGACACATGTTTTTAAATGTACGCAGTACAATTGCAAATCTCTGTGCATCCACAGTCATTATTATGCTTTCCTTATTTGAGCTCAACCCTTTCTCTATACAACACAGTTAAATTGTGGTCCTTAATTTCTTTTATTTATTTTTTTTTTTTTTTAAAGAAAAAAGTAATTTAGCCATGTAACAAGTTCACCTGCCTTTGAATTCCTCAGTGTCAAACAAAGCATTTCAAGATAAATTGTCACCTGCATTTACACACACATGCTTTTTTTTAAAAAAAAAAAAAAAAAAAAAAAAAAAAAATCTCAAAGCTTTTGCTTTTCTTTTTGTGCTCTGCTCCCCAGCACAGGTACCATTCTTAAGGAACTGGTTATCCCACTTCTACTTCATTTCAGAGGTATCTAGCAGATAGTAGCTAGCACCCTGATCTCAAGCCTTCTGTGCCGGGACAGTAGTTCAGAAGCATTTAAAATCATTTGCTTTTGAGCACTGCGTGATTCAGAAATACGTAATACTGCTCTTGATATAGAGTACCACTTTCCCTCCCCTTCTACCCATTCAATTCTCTCTAAATAGGTTATAACCGTTTATGTTACCATTCCAGTCCCGGGAACCTTCCCACTAGATTTCAGGTAATACCAAGTAGATGAAATTTATAATCACAAATGAGAAATTTCTCTTCATCTTGTTTATTACCCTTGCTGCCAACATTAGGAGTATAGGCAATTAAATAGTTGTGATCACTTTTGTTCACAAGGCCATGAGGTAGATTTCCATGTGTGCTTACCTGTAGCTTTAGTTTTACCCTCCACCCTTACTGCTCTAGCTTGGAGTCCTTCCACCTGCCCTGGCCTCAGCAAATAGGTTCATCTATGGGAAGCAGCCCAGCCCAGCACACTCCCTTCTCTTCACAGATGATAGCTAGCTTCTCCAAAACCCCCAAACTTTCTACATTTTATAGTCTACCATATCAGCAGGTCAATTCCAGAAACTTTCACCTTTGCTTCTGCTTTGCTTAATGGAAAGGAAGTTGTTTCAGACACATCAACTGGATAAAGAGACTTTCTACAGGCTGCGGCCTCCTGGCAACAGGCATCATAACCTACCTTACTAACGTGAATTCTTCCAAAAAGAAGTCAAAAGACAGTCAGAAGTAGCTTCTGGTGGTAGGGGGTTGTTGCCTAGGTTTCATGTACCTAATGGGAAAAGTACATTTTCTTCTATCTTGTGTGAAGTTCTGAGACTTGGAAACGTCCCTTGGACATCATCATCTGGGAATCTCACCAACTCTGAAGTGTGACCCATACCTTCCTTTCCTTGGGCCAGAAAAAGCCTGTCTCAGTTTATTTTCCAGCCAGTGAAGCCATTTAAGCAGTTCAGCTCCAACAAGGCCCTCCTATCCTACAACACGGATTTCATCTACTTAATTCTTTTACCTTGGAATTTCTCTGATGCATTCCCTCACTTTTCTGTACCAGACAAAGGAAGTCCTTGCCACAATATTCCACACAGTCTCAGATTTAGGACTCTAAATCAGCGTTAAAGTGAGGTGTCCAAAGGTTTCCAGTCCAGATGAAGACAATGAACTGCAGCATCAAGACAGTCATATACCATCACCAGCTTCATTCAGAAGGATCATCAACTTTTTGTTTGCTTGCTTCAAGATTTACATTTGCACTCTTATCTTCACATGGTAGTCCTTTTTCTGAACAGTTATGAAAACGTGGCTCCATCAAAGTGACCACCATTTTATCTCTGCATCCAGATACACTTTTTGTAGCATGGGTTTAGATTTTTCCTCAGCCTACTGTCACTGCATTAGCATGATGCCCCACACATGGAAGGGAGACATGTATCCCCTTGAGGCAGACCAGCTGATAACCACCGGGTTATTTTCACTAAGTTACTCTGAGAACAGCTTGCCAGAGGAAGTGGGGGCAGCAGAAGCCTCTCCCTGGCTACCTGTGAATGCAGAAAGCCTCCTGCACATCTAGATGTACCACAGCCATGAGGGCAAAATTGACAAGGACTGCACAACCTCAGGCAAATTTCACTCAAGGTCTTGGAAACCGATGGGTGAGTGGTGGCATTCCCAAACGCAAATGGGTTGTCCCCCCCCCAGTGACACCGGTTCCTCACACAGAGGGGACAGCAAACAGAAGCCTGACCACGTGTCCACAACAACTGCGCAGAATAATGCTGCAGGCTCCTATGATTCATTTATTTTTTTCTTCATGAGCAAGTATAGTGTAACTAACGATATTAACATTGCAATAAGGGCAAAGAAGTACACTCATGCCTCAGCTGATAAATATATTTGCAAGGCTAATTTCACCTGCAGCCACACAGCAAAAGTTGCCCCAAACAAGGAAACTTAAAAAAAAAAAAAAAAAAAAAAAAAAGAAGAAGAAATCCATCAAGATAATGGCACAAAAATACAGTTGTACCTTGCTTACTCCCATAAGCAGTTAGCCTGACTTCAACTGTAGGAAAAATTATGGGACAAGAGTGAATTCACGTCCTTGCAAGGGTCTCCGTCACCCAATTCATTCTGCCTTTTTCAGCACAACTGGGAATTTCACAGAATATCACATTCCAGGGTCTGAATATCTCAATTTGCAAAACAAGACGCTAACAGCATAAAGAACTCCACAAGTGAGCAAAAACGAGACTACGCTTTGAATAAAGCCACTGTTCAAATACCAGCTACAATCTATCGCCGAGTGTATGAAAATAACAAAGAAAGGTATCTCAAAGGAAAAATATTCAATCTTAGCACTCTTGCTGCATCCTTTAGGTGAGTCATTCACAATATTTGTTTTCAACTGCAATTTGACATACTCCACACCACGTGCATTACTAGATGAACACTACTCCTGAAAGCAACATAGGGAGAGTAAACAGTGCATTTCAAAAACAAAGGCAGCATACAATAGAAACGTGCAGATTTACATTAGATTCGCCACAAAAATATCTCCAGGCTAATCACAAACTGTTACAGCATCCTCAGAATTTCCCACTGCTATTGTCTTCCCTTAACGGGAGGAGGGAAAAAAAGAAGAAAGCAGCGATTCAAAATGGAAGTTCAGTAATTATTTACAGCCCAATATGTAAACGGCAAAGTGACTGGCAAAGTTCTTAGCACATCAGCTCGGATGCATGTAAGCAAGACATTCCTTCCCCGCAGTAGGCGGCCCCATGTCAGGTAACTATGTGCTAGAACTTGTCCTGAGCTACCTGTTCAAAGGGAACTGCGCAAGAGCATTTCAAGCTCTGACAGATACCACTTTGTGCAAAAACATCCACGGGAGTATTACAAAAAGAGACAGCACTGATGTTTCAGCAACCCCCATGTCAAGAAAGGTGCTCTCCTGCGTTTTTATTGACATGCACAGAGCGGGCGATCACTCCTTACAAAATCAGCAATAGAGCTGCTGATACTGCTTACCTACTGGTGGTCTTCTCCTTTCCATTTTTACCAAACTCTGCCATTTAAGACCTAGCAGCCTGCTTTTCAGAGGCTGTTTGGCATTTTCAGAAATATCTAGCGAAATTTTGCATCTGAGACAATAAAAAGTACATAAGAAAACCACAATGCAATGAATTTATAGCATTTTATTACTACAGGACTAACAAGTGCCATTTTTTTTGCCCCTTCTTTCAGCAAATATATATAAGAATCTTGAGGACACTTAAATTTATCACATGCAAGGATTCGGGGCACAGTCACTTCTAACCTAGGGATGCAAGTTGAATACTTAAGTATTTCTTATATGTAGACACAATCTCTTCAAGTAAAAACTTGTTTTCTGCACTAAGTAAAACACTACATGCAGTGTGCATCTTTCCACATTCTTATAAACAGGCTTACAACAAGGTTCCTTAATAACTAATTTTTATCCTTTGGGCTATTTTTTTAAAACCAGTTTTACAGAATGCAGAAGTTTGAATTGCTTTAGATTTGTCTGCAAGAACTCCAGTAAAAACAGAGCAACTCATATGTACACGGGGCTGTGATATTTAGTCAGGTTTTTATTTTGCCATACAGGATCATAATGCATGCCAAGAATAAGAACATATTTTTAGTTACTTATATATGTGAAGGACAAAAATGAGATGACAAGAAAGAACAAAGAAAAGCCAACACAAGTATATATAATCTTTCCCTGGATATTCTTCAATTACTTTTTATGGTTATATTCCTCTTGTAACCCCTGAGTTATAGGCCTAAAGCAATGTTAGAAAACATTCTTTTTCCTGTAATGTAAAAAAAAAAAAAATCAAAAAAGAAAGGCCAAGTATCCTCACAGTCTTGGCATTTTCTGAATCTACTCTTCAACATTTACTCAGGTCATAAACCTTAATCTTCAATTTGAGAAGGATACATGGGATTTTTTTTTCACAGCATCACCTTGGACAGCTGAAAACCCACCTGCCTGCTCTCTAACATCAGATATGACTTTATCCTTGGTGAGCACAAAGCCTGAAGTATCACTTTCTGCAGAACTTAAGGCTGAAGTTAAAATAATAGCTTCCTTCCTAGGACAACTTTCCAAACATAAAACGACCATAAATCTATTAAGTACACACTTCCCAACTCTGTAGAGGGATATCTTGGCCTCTGATACTCTTCAGTTTTGCCAACCAGCAATAAAATGAAACCAATGAAAAAAACAGAAACCAGTCATTTTGTGTCTGTCCTTTTAAATACTCTCCAGTAAGTTGGAAGAGTTCGAAAGATACCAAATTTCATGTTGACAGATGAGAAAGCTAGGAACAAGAACAGAGACATGCAGTGGCACTCCTCAAAAGGGGGAACAGGAGCTCCAAGGCAGCAGAGGTGCTTTCTGAGGAACCTCGCTTGCTTTCTCTATGCACAGATTCAATGTGTTTTTGGCATCAATCCTCACCTACGTATTTTTACTGAAGACCACATGCACAGAGCGAAACAGCTCAGGCACAGAGGTGACCCAGTGCAAAGAACGAGGCAGTTTTGCTAACCTGTCCTTTGCCAATCGGGCCTGTAAAACACACGTGTACATAGAGTCAAGATAAGTAATGTCACTTCTATAATTAAAACAACATCTTCCCTGAGTGGCCATATAAACCTTGTTTATTTTGATTGGATTCGTGTCTCAAAAGACATGCTATATTACAGTTTGCCAAGAAATAAGCAGAAATCTCTCCATCACTGCTTTGTGAAACATACTAATAACAAGAGCAATTTGTCCCTTTGACACATACAACAAAGCCAAATTCAGTCACTTTCCCAAAGGCATATTTCAATATAAGATTCAAATAAGTTTTTTAATGTTGTCCAGTCACTACATTACCTGTTCTGTGTTTGTTCTTAGCACACGAATGCAAAAAGCATTAAGTGACAACATTCAGAAGAGGAAGAAAAGGATGGAGCACACAAAGAAACAAAACAGACACTGATTTCCTCCACACTCCTCTTCCCCGCCCCCAAAATGCTTTATAAGATGCAGAGATCAAACACTTACCAGCTAGAATGCGAGCATTTAACACATTTGTTCTATTCCAGGCAAAGCAATGAATAAAATGCATAAGTACTAGAGAGGCACCCAAAAATGGGGTCACACAAGGTAACATATAAATAAAAGCCTACAAAAATTGAATGAGCTGTACACTGAAATTATTCCTTAAGTTCTCAAACCTTTTTTTCATTGTTCTTGAAAAACAATAAATGACCAGAAGATTAAAGTATTTACATTAGGATCTTTATATGCCTCCAGTTAATATAGTCATAAGGAACAATACAATTGGTTTCAGAAAAAGTGACCTAAAGACAATGTGGTTTAAAACATTTAAAATTGTTTTCTTTATAAAAGATTTTATAATTCATTTATCCCCACAAAAAAGCTTAATGTTTTAGGTGATAAAACACACTGCACTGAAGCATGTCACTGAGCATGCTTTGATTACACTGCATGGAATCCATGTCATTTAAGACTGACTTTAAAGAAAAAGGCATGGAAAATGCTTTCCGTTTCTTGCAACTTTTAAAATACTGCTGTGAAACTACTTTTTACATAACTTAGGCTGAAGCTAAATCTAACATTAAAAAAAAAAAAAAAAGCTGCTGGTAACAATGAGAGCCTGGTTGTGAGTTCCTGAAATACCTCGTATTTCTGAGAGGTTTATCCTACCAAGAAGAAAGCTACCTGACTGTTCCAAAGTCACTAAAGTGAAGGATACTGACCTGTTTCAGTCTGAAATTGTTTAACTGACTTAAAGGGGCGATTCTGCCTATGTTGCTATCAGCTGAAGATAATTCACCCAACAACCCCAAACACATAGAGTGAAATCATGGGCTCTGAAGTCACAGCAGATTTCCCATCAACTTCAGGGAGGTTTCACTTTCTTATCTTTTGCTCTATTTTCAGCTGTGGGAAACACACTCCCTGTTTTTTTTTTTTAAAAAAAAGCAAATTCTATTGCCTCCCTTGCATTCTCTAAGCAAGTTCAAATTTATGGACAATTGATAGTATCTTCTGAGAAACTTAGAAGAAGATAAAAAAAAAAAAATACTGAACAGCCCCCCAGGGACATTACGGAAAGTATGGTTACAAAAATCTTAACGTGTTCATAATGGGTCTGGATGTAATTTTGGTAGTTTGGAGTGCCAGTTATTCTTTGATGAATATTATTAACAGAAAACTACTATAAATACAATATTAAGAGTAACAATTCATTATTCCTTACCTACACTTTAAAACCTTCCTGGCACAGTCACTGCATGGCAGCTGTTGAATAGAGCAATGAAGCAGAGTTTTCTTAAGGCATGATGCTTATTTAACTTCAAATGTAAATAAACTCCCGTCCTGTGCTTCCATGTAAAATGAGCTGTTCACAAGTAAATGATTTTTTATCTTCCCAGCAAAGCAGCAAATGACCCTCTGTTCTCCACTTCTGATCACCAAAATCTATTTCCTACCTAACTCCAATTTGGGCTGACAGCTAATTTTTCTCCTAAACAAAGTTCTCAATATCGGAATAACTGCTGCTTCCTTAACAGCCACCGTTTTCAAAGCACCAACCCCTGGGCTTTGCATATGTGGTTATAGCTATTAAGTATTCAACACAAAGTACAATCATTTAGCAGTAACAAAAATAATTTTTTATTTGGCATAGTATGTTGATGGTTCTTATACACTTGCTATACAAATGTAGGCTGCTGCTTACTCCAGGACAGATATAAAAATTAGCATTTACTGAACATCAGTAAGTGAACAGATAAAAACATCAACCCTGTCTCATTTCCAAGCAGCCTATCACCAGTTGAAGAATCAGTTCTTTTTCCTTTTCATCCGACTTTTTTTTTAAGCACCGTTTCAAAGAAATGATAGAAGCTACTGAAATGTTTCTATTTACCATAATAATGCAATTCTACTACTTTAGGGATTTTCCTTCGGTAAACAATCTCAGATGACCAGCATTAAGATGAAGAGCTAAACTACCATAAAGACCTGAAACTTATGTCAAATTTGATTCTGTGATTATCTGTAATCTGTGCTCACCTCTCTCTATAGAGTGAATTACACTCAATGAAAGGGATAATTCTAACGGAGACAATACAACATAAAGCCTTATCCTGCCATGAACTAAAGTAGCAGCCTTTTTTTCAATTTAGTCAATGAGGCTTAGTATACCGAAAAGAAAGAACCATACTAAACATTTTCCTACAGTCTGCACAAGCACACTATTTAGCATTTTCTGAAATCTGAAATTTAAAAAACCCATTTCTTTACATGACAAAGAGCACCAACTTTTCTTTGCAATTATTAACACTTGACCATCAAAAGATCTATTCTTAAAGATGACCTTACAAGAAAGACAAATAGCTGTGACTTCTTGTCCCCTTTTTCTGATTCATAAAAGGAAGGACTCAAACTTTACGCTCTCCAGGAAGTATTTCTTCTATTTATTTCAACTACAGCTTTTTTGCTGGCAGTTTGCAGCGGTTTGACAGAACAGCAGACACGCCATTCAAATCAAGTATTCTGAGAAATTATTTTCATTCAATATATTATGTTTTTAATGGAGGAGAAAATTGAGAAAAACCCATCTTTAAGATTTTCAACCTCTGCTTACCACTAAAGAAGGCCCATGAGCTAATCAGAGCTCCAACTAAATGTCCAGGAAAAATGCAAAACAAAATAAACAAAAAAACACACCCAAGGCAAATCAAGCAAAAATCCTGGGGAACATTTTTTTTTGAAGCATGCAATGATCAAAGCTTCACAATTTCTTTTTATGTGCGTGTATGAAATGCATCTATCAGTCTTTACGAAAAGGCAACACGTCTCAATGCTTTGTCCTCCGCCAGTTCTTTTTGAGAATCAATCATATTGATTCATTCTCTGCCCTTGCAAAATAAATAGGCTAAGAAATGAAAACTCTGCTTATTTCGTATATCTACTCCCTTAACCAATAACAACATCATCTGTGCTAAAAGCTGCTCGGGAGCACAAAAAACTGCAATCTATTCAATATTCTCTAGCTGGTGAAGGCAATTGCACACACACAAGACAACAAACATACCACTTGACTAGCACTCACCGTATACATGCGCTACATTTCAGTTAATAGTTCACAGCAAAAAACTTTACAGTCAGCCTCAATTTCTTTGCATATTTCAACCTTCCAGAATTAAAATTATTTCAGAAATAACACACACAAGCAGACACCCAATAGTAAACACATTTGCGCTTGCTAGCTTTAAAACTACCTGCCAAGCCAATAGCCAATTGATTTCCTTGGCGTAAATTCGACATTTCCAATCTGGGACATTACCCAATATGAGGACTGTAAACCCTTTCCTAAATGAGGTAATCACATTGGTGCTTCTATAGTTCTGGTTGACTTGCAGTTTCCATTACAATAAATCCTTGCTGCACATTCCCAGAGGTTTTGTAACTTCTCTGCACCTTTAAAAAAAAGTTACTCCTAGCTGAAATCTGTCACATAAGACCTCAAAAACAAACAACAAAAAAAAAAAAAAAGCAAATTTTCCTTACTTAATCCTCAAAAAATCTGTACAAAAAAAAAAAAAAAAAAAAATAGAGAAAAAATATTTCTCTGAATATTTACAGTTCCACTTTTAAAACTGGGGACATTGACAAGGTTCATTTCTGCGTTCTGCAAATCGAGAATACAAGAAACGTGAAAGGGACAAGTGACTAGCACAGTTGTATTCTACAATATTTATCTAGTGAAAAAGAAAGAACAGACAGGCTCAAATCTCATAACTGAATTAGTGCTAGCAGGCTCAAGGCTCTGAGATGAGTGCATGATGAGTACTGAAGTGAAAAAGTACTGAAATACTGCACTTTAAACAGCTATTAGAAATGGCTATTGTACACATCCATGCAACTCTCCTTCATAAAGGAATTTACCATGCGTAATAGCAACATGTTCCTATTTACACAATGAGTTGTTGTTCCAGTCCATCAAGTACACAAGAATTTTTAATGCATCCTAAAAAAATCAATTAGGCAATGATCATCTGATTAAACAGCCACATCATACCATTCAATTCTTTCAAACATACTCGTAAATCCAGGCCTTCAGATTTTGCTACAAACTTCCAAAACCTACACAAACAGCATATTACAAGGAGCTGATTTTTAAGCTTAATGAAATTCAGCACAAACTAAAGTATTACATGCTATTAACCTGGAAACGCAACATCAGACACAGACAGAAAAACCTTCTTTTAGTAGGTACTCTCAGTTTTAATGTAAATGTTTTTACAAAGTATCAGAACACCTCCCACAGCACAGAGCACAGAAAACACCTTGAAAGGGCATCGGAATCAAAATTGGAAAACTGATTAGGGCGTCACAACCAACTTGGTGAAGGTCCAAAAGGTGGGGAGGGGGAATAAGTAGCTAAACAAAAAGAATGTTTTTTTTTTTTTTTTTAAATCAGATCTTAAATATTCAGCCTACAGCGAAATACATTGCAAAACTATGCCTGAAGTATGAAGTTGCTAAGTATCCCTGCTTATTAGTCTTCTTAATTTTGACATCACTCTTTGCAATTCCAAGATGTATCTGAAGAAAGTCTGAGAAAGCTGGGGCTATCAGCCTGAAGAAGAGAAGGCTCTGGAGTGACCTTATAGCATATTTTCAATACTTAAAGGGATCTTATAAAAAAGGTGAAGAACAACTTTTTGCTTGGGCATACAATGACGGGACAAGGGAGAATGGCTCCAAACTAAAATGAGGGGATTTATATTAGAGGTTAGGAGGAAATTCTTCACTGTGAAGGTGGCGAGGCCCTGGCACAGGCTGCCCAGAGAGGCTGTGGATGCCCCATCCCTGGAGGTGCTCAAGGCCAGGCTGGATGGGGATTTGGGCAACCTGGTCTGGTGGGAGGTGTCCCTGCCCATGGCAGGGGGTCGGAACTGGGTGGGCTGTAAGGTGCCTTCCAACCCAAACCCTTCTGTGGTTCTGTGATCTGAGAGCTCAGAAAGTGGAAGTTAAACCTGAAAGTATGTGGTTGTTTTCTGTTTTCAAATACATACGGTTATCTCCCTGATGCCCTGGGAAAGGAGTGCTAGTAATCCCCAAATTGCATTCCTCCTATGCAAACCAGAAGGGAGAGTACATGAAGTAGCAGTATTAAAACTCACATGCAAGACCAGCATTGTAAAACCCTGGGATGCAAACACTGGCCTTGCTGCAACTTGTGTTTCTATCATGTTGAAAACTCACAACCTAGACACAGGTGAACTTGCTGCTGGGTTTGCCTTGCCTCCTTTCCATCTCCTCCCACTGAATGGAGGGAAAACAAAGAAAACCTAAGCTTCCTAACAACATTAAGAAACCATCTTTGTTAAGTAATTCATCAACCACATCTATTGCCTACCGCCAAAAGAGAGATGAACCATCAAGTCTGCAATCCTACAAATAAAGCATATGATGCTTCTAGTAATAGTTTCCTCTCTTATATTTCCCTTTTTATGCAGGTACACTTTACAAGCTCATTTGATCTTTAATATCCTAACCCATGAAGACAATTTTACTGGAATCAGTCCAGAATTCTTTTTGTATTTATTTGACCCATACTGAATTAACTGGACATGCCCTTAATATCAGACAAAATGCTGTAGCCGTTTCACAGAACATATCCAACCCGTACTTTCTGGATTTCCTTCAACGTCCTGACATTTCCACACAGAATTCTAAGGAAGTTTGGGGTTTTATTTCAAAATTTTTTTACCAAGCATGCCTACAACAAACAGAAGTCTGAAGAAGATGTCTGCTACATTATGTAGAGACCACTTTTTCAACAGGTTAGCAAACTATGCTCAACACCCATGCTGCAGATAGGCAGAATGACAACATTTCATCTTTTCCACTCTTCAAACTTTCTGATGTCAGAGGACTCCCTCCCCACATGTCTCTCCTCCACCTCTGGCTTGCAGGCTGTAATGAAAGGCTTCCAATAGGAATACACTATTCCCTGCTGCAGCATGACCCCACCAGCTACCTACATCTAGGCAGTTACCTTCATTTTCATTAATTTCAGGTCGATCATTAGGGTGATGTTTTTCCATCTGTTCCTGCACTTACAGCATCCTATAGCAGAGCCTGCAAGTTAAAATCTGTCAAGTCCCATAGCTCCCACCTCAAGCCACAGCTCTGACTGACAAAGATCTAGACTTAACATTTCAAGGTCTTCTTCAAGATTCAAATATCTTTACAGCCTAACAAATAGCCTGCTCGTTCCATCCACGGAAACGGAACTGACACCCTCAGCTATCTCTGGGAAACAGCGAGCTATAACTTAAAATAAGAACAACCTCCCTCAGAAATGCTTCCCTCCCTTCCTACAGTGTGGCTTTCCACCCTCATAACCCACCTACCCGATGCCCTTTTTGCACCATACTTAAAACCAAAGAAGGTGTATGCTAAAGGCCCAGGATGATTTAACCGATCAAGCTTTCGGAAGTGTCTTGTGGTTTTCATTAATTCAATGTGACACTGTGAAGGACTCCCATTTTCAGAAAGTGCTGAGATTCATCTTCTGAAAATTTTGGCAAGATTATTTTTTTTATATATATTATATCTAGAAGTAGGCACATGCTACGCAGCCAATTTTAACAAGCAAAGCTAGGCTCTCCTTATTTAATATTCATGTCACAGGAGTAAAAATCCAGCCAGGAATCAAACTGTGGCATCCTGTGCCAAAGACAACTTACCACTCAGCTGGTAAGTTGGCAATTCAATTTACAAACCTGCATTCCTGCATTTTAATCCTTTGTAGAAAGGTGGTAATATACAAGCAATATGAAAAGAACTGGATTCAGATCATTAGAGGTTCACAAACCAAACACGCGAAGCTTTGGAGGCTGTCCAAAACAAAACCATGCCTAGGTGGTGATGTCCGTTCAATAAAAATTCAATGTCATAATTATCCTCTCGCTTTTTCCCCCCGAAGAGCATTAGTGCTCAGAACCGTGCTGCTGCTCGGCCAATTACATTAATGCCGTTAGAAGACAGATAGGGCCCGCAGCCAATCGCTGTGCCAGGTCACTGCCTGCTGACGGGTAATTTACAATTAGCAAGCAATTAGCAAATGAAGTGAAAATTCAACACTCATCTCCACATAACGCAGAATAACTCATTTTTAAATTAAAAATATGTTTTAATAACTTTAGTTTGGCTACTGCCTCCTTTTACCAGTTTCTCCTCCTTTATGACTGACAAAAGGCCGCGCTGTCTGAAGTGAGAACCACGTCTATTGTTTGATATTTCTAAATGAAATAACCTCTTCCTTACAGCTAGATACCTATTTAACAACAGAAAAGAACAAAAATGAGAACTGTTGATAAAGGTAACATTCACTCAACTAGCGTATTTGAAAATTTCTAGCTCACTGAGCATCTGATGAACACCCTGTACCAGCAGACAGAATTAACAGAAATAACTGGAACTAGCCAAGCACCTGTCTGGGAGTCCGTAATCTTCTTTTCTTCTCTACATTTAACAGTAAATGACGTAAAAAGAAACTGATCTGCAACTAGTCAGTTGCACAAAACAAAATGCTGCTTCCCATTAATCATCAACTTATTAGCTTGGTATGCTCACAACATAGTAAAGAGCTCAGAGCTCCTTTTACCTACACTCGCAATCCTAAAAAAAATAAATAAATAAATAAAAATCTAAGAAAAATTTGCCAACATAACTTCTAGATAAATTTGTTTCAGTCCCACTCTAGAAAAATACTGTATCTTCCTTAATATGCATGGTATGGGTACGGTAATTAACCTTCTCTTAAAAGTGCAGGCAAAAATGCACAAGAGCATCATCAACAGTGAAATCCAAGCAGATTAAAGGAGATTCTTGCATGTTCCTTGATACCAAAAAATTAGCCTAACTTTTGAAGGAGTTATTGAGGCGAAAAAATTAACAAAAGTTACAGAAAACTCTTACAAAAGGAGGATGGGGGAGAAAAAAAAAGAGAACAGCTGATAGAAATACCTAACACATTTGCATGTACTGGACAACACTAGTGTTGCTGTGCTGACACCAGCTCTAGGTTTTCATCTTTTAGATAAATAAGTCGTGAGCCAGAAAGAAAGAATTAAAAAAAAAATAAATTAAGGAAATATACAAGGCTAAGTGATGTCAACCGAGAAAGAAAACTGATTATGTTTGACCTATTTTCCTCTCCAAGAAGACACCAGCAACAAACTAACCTCTTTTCTGACTGTACACAGTTTCAGAAAACATTTACGCTGTCAACATGAGGTATTTCCTTTTGAAACAGTCACCCTCCTTCTGGAAGAGACGAACTTATCTCTGAATTCTTCCCTTGCACCCACTGCACTACCACAACGTCGGAGAGAAGGGAAACCCACACGAGAGAGCGAAACCCTCCACAAACCTGCTGCTGCGGATACTGCATTCCTCCCATGGCGGCCGGGGCTCGTCCCTGCATTCCCACGGGGTAGCGCTGGGGGCCGGGGGGGCCGTAGGACTGCCCAGGGTAGGGGCTGCTCTGCTGCGTCTGAGAGTGAGGGTTATTGCCCATGCCGTACAACTGAGGTCTCTTCATCACCATTGGATCCATTGGACTGCCCTGTTAGTGAACACAAGCAAAGAATGGGTTTAGAGATACTGGAAGAAATGGGTCAGCACAGCCACGCTCACCACAGACAGGTCATACAGGCATTTGCTCAATACTTTATCCCTTTCTCCCAAAAAGATGAAAAATCAACATGGCATGCGAACAGGCAAAGTACCACAATTAGTTGGGTGGGTTTCTGAATGGTGAGTTTGGGACTTACATTCAAATATAAATAAATAAAATGAACTTTGCCCTCAAGTTTAGACATTGTCTCTCACCTACAAAGACAGGTATGATAATTACCCAATAAATCCCAGCTTAAGAAATAATTAAGTATGCTGTTGTAAACTGATTAGCAACATTGACTTCAACATGTAAACATACATCAAATCATGTCTATCAAGAGAGATACATGTAATGGGAAACCATTCAACCTTGAGAAAATGTCTATTTTCTTTCCTTGGAAAAAAGGGACAAGTGTAAAGAAAAGGAAGTTTCCAAAAAAGTGCAATGCTTCACAGCCTTCACGTCACTATCATATGCATTAGTAAGGTTCCAGATGATAAGGCAAGTCATAACCCAAAATTTACATAGACATTTATTTGCCTCTTTAACAGACCTCAGAAAATCCAAACTGAAATCAGTGATGGAGGGGGATGGGAAGCAAGGGGTGGAAGTTTTATTTTTAGACTTCTTGGCAGGACTTACCAACACCATAACAGCTTCAGGACGGGTGTCAACCATTGTATGGCATTACTCTCACATTTGATTACTGAGGACTAACTGAACCAGAAAAAAATACACTTTTGTCAAGTGCAGCGGCACTGCATTGTTAATATGACACCCATTTTTTAATTCCTGAGTGCCAAACAGTTGTATTCAACCAAGAAAACTGTTTTTTTTTTTTCCTTTTTTTTTTTTTTTCTTTTTAAAAGCCTACCACAGTTTCATCTTAATGAGATTTCCCCCCTTCCCTCCCCAGAAAGAGGTGTATTAATTCATCCAACCAGTCTGCCTTCCCTCCGGTAGCAGGATTCCTTCCTATGGCGTATTTTGTACATTTTTTCCAACAGTGCACTGCTGACCAGCTTTATTTTAAAGACTTCCAATGTAATGTGACTTCTGCAAGGCCTTTTCGGCTGCTATGTTCTGATGTAATAGTTACTATGACAATAAATTACTTTCTCACTCCCATCCCTGTTTCTTTTCATTATTGCTGTTTGTACTACTGAAACACTATGTTTCCCCCCTTCCCCCAATAACACAGACAGGTATTTCCCCTGTAAACTAGCCACTGCTTAACAGTTATATATTGTTCTTACTACTTATTCCTTGCAAGGGAGTAACTCAAACCTTCTCCCCGTTTTCTCCAGCTTTCCCTACCTCTACCAACACCTGTTTGCTAGGAATGTGACCCAAACCAAATATAGTATATCCATCTCAAACGTTGCCATAATACACCTGCAAAACGTGGAAATTATAACCTCATTCTCACATGACACCTCTATTCACTTCAGAAGTGGATTGCACCCACCCTTTTTATTTTTCCACCATAGAGAATTGCACATTCACTTCTAATTTGGGGTGAGTATTACTCAGCAATTATCCACTTTATTATTTGCCTTTTTTTTGTGGCCAGATCAGAACTTTTTATTTTTCACCACTAAATGTCTCTGGGTAACATATTATTTATATTTCATACTTTTCAAATTCCATGGTTCCCCAAACACTGTAGGCCGCCTGATCTCTACCAACACATTTTTTTTATTATTTTATTTTTATTAGGCCATTGTGCATCTCAAACTTTTAAATAAGAGCAGACAGACGTAAAAGTTTAGCGGATGAACTGGAGATACCTTCTGACATGTTCCCAAGGGACAACTTAAATTACCCTTCTCTAGACCAAGATAGTTTCTCTGTGTTTATTTCAGTGTTTCCATGTTCATTCTGGGTACCACCTGTTGTATGCCTCTCCTCAAATATAAGTCCTTGTTTAAAGCAAGTTTTGGGTTTCCTTCATGAGATTCTTATGAAGCCTAACTCCCCTGCTGATTGCCCCCATCTTCTGTTTCAGTGTATTGTTTCCAGGTCTCAATTCCTATAAGAAATTAAGTCAAATTTAATTTTAATTAATTTTGAATGTAATATTTTCCACTCCCCCTCCAATACTTAAGTAGTACCATAAACAATACAGATAATTACAGCTAAAATAGTCCAACACTTTATTTCCATTATGAAGACTATTTTCAGGTGGGTATAGACTTTGCCAAACTTCAAGTATTTAGGCTGAAATTTTCCAGGCCATATGTATGCCTGAGGCTGAAATTCTCTGGAAAATTCAGCTGAAACAGTTCAGCTATGTCTTAGAATGAGGTCACAGAAGAATACATTGCTTATGTTCTTACATAAAATACTTAAAAATACCTCTTGAATACCATGGTTTGGGGTAGACAATTTTAATTTGCTGGGGTGACAATGGATTTTAAGGAAATATAAAACATGTACCCCTATGAACCCCTGATTTTCACCTGATTCTTAGGAGAGGAGGAAGAAACCAGAGAGCGTGAGGTGCACACAACAAAGCAAGACCAGATCAAAAGAGCTGCAAGGTATAAGAAGGTGGCCTGAAATTTGCCAAAGAAAGGACAATGGGTTTAAAAAAGCAGAGGAGAGAGAACTGGGACAGGAAGAGCAGAAGGAAAAAGAAAACAAGGTCAGGAGGTTAAATGGATACAGGCTGAAGAGTATCTGTCCAGTGGACAAGTGACCTCCAAGTGGTAGAAGTCCCTTGTTTGTTCATTAGTTGGTTTGGAAGGTAAGCCCTGACATTTCGTTCTTCCCTGCTTTCTTCTCCCTAACCTGGTGCCTCTTCAGCTCCTGCTTCTCCTTGTGCTCTCCAGGAGAGCTGCCCCTCTGGCCCTTGTGTGATGTGAAGGCTCAGAAAGGAGGAGGCCTGAAGAGCCCGAGCTGCTGCTGGACCTCCAGGCACTGGGGGCTGTAGGTGACCCACACAGCGCTGAAACCAAAGGGGCTGTGGACACTGCATATGGCCAGCAAGGGACACGGGCAAGGGGGGACCTGGGCACACTCAGAACTTACTGTGTACACTGCAAGCAATGCACCACGATCGAAGACTGAAGATACTGAAGATGAAAGCAGTAGATAGGACCAGACAAACGGCTGGGACACGCCAGAGAGACCCACTCGTGCTTGTCAGTGCTGATTGCCCTCTCCATTCTCCAAGACCTCAGGAATACAATAAGCAGCAGTAAAGTCCCCTGACCATGTTTAGGACTGGAGAAGTAAGACTGTAGCATTAAGTAACATGACCTGAAGCCACATCAGAGAAGGATGGCCCATCTTAGCCCTGCTGCTTTCTTCTCCTGAGGAGCACGAGGAGGCAGATGGTCCTGATTGAGACACTAAGCTGAACTCAGCACTGCACCCACCTGAAGCACACTCACATAGACAGAGAGGCCAGGAACACAGCTGAGAACACTTTATTGTCAATACCACAAGAAAAAACAAAACCTGGGATGAAAACTAAGAATAAGTGAAGTCTCAGCAATCTTCTAGCATCAAAGAGCTCCTACACAAAACCCAGCGAGGATGCACATCTCATCCCACGCACTGGCTGGTCCCTATGGAGGGTGGCAACCTACCACTGACTCCATCCAAATGAACTCATGACTGTCTGTGTGCTGCAAGTACAGGTGAGGACACCTACCAGTGGCTGTCAACATATTTCTGCATGGCCTAACAAAGCCAAGTAACCCACAAGACCACTTCCCTCCCCAGCTTTAAGAAACATTATCATTGCAGAGTTGTGTACTGAGTTAGGAACTATTGGGAACAAGTTTTCCCTCAGTATTTCTCCTGTTTCCTTCACGGAAGATGGTCACTGCTCTAGGGACGGGTCAGCAGCAGCGCAGGGATGGGGGCTGCTGCATGCTACAGGACCAAATGCAATATTTATTATACAAGTGAGAAGATGGGTAGCAAACAAAGCAGGATGCAGTGGGATGAGGAAAGCTGATTAGGGTGGTCGTAAGCTGCTCAGCCAAAAGTGGATACTACCCCTCCATCTGCCACAGTTTTTACCTAATGTTGAATAAATTATTAAAACAATAAATTTTCAAAATGTAACAGTTTAATGCATCCCTCATTTCCTCACTTGGAGTCATGCAATTTAATTTGCAGAAATGCTTCATACAACTGCAGCAGCTTTTGAATTTGATGAGATGTGCTTTCGAAGAGCTGTATGTTGCAGAAAATTTGACCTACAGCCATCATAAACAGGCTACTCAAACTTCCTTTAGTAGTGCCTCAGTTTCCCAACTGTAAAAATGAAAAAGAAAATCATTACTTCTTCACTAGAGAGGTGATTTTAGAATTTAATATGACTGTGATCAATACCATAGAAAACTCTTAAAAAAAAGAAAAGAAATTGTCTTCAGAACAGTGCATGATAAGAAAGACCTGGAGCCATACACTTAACAGCAGAAAACAGCTGCTCCCTGAGTACTGGGTGTCCTGTACAGTGGAGGTGAAAGTTATAATTAAACTTTTTCTAACTTTAACGCATGCCCAATTTTCAGCTTTAGCACTCTTTAAAAGTTTTATTTTTATAGAAAGTTTCATCCACAATGTTCTGAAAAGCTAAGAAGTGTGTTATCATCCTATCTGAAGGTTCCTTTAACACTTAAAAGTTCAAATAACTTTTTTCTAACATTAGTTCCAACAATGTTCAAAGACAAGTTTCAGGTGGCAGGGTCAGTATGACAAGTATCAACCTCTGCATGTTGTAGGGATCAACAACCAACCCCTCCACACCCGCTCTAACACTTTGCAAAGGTGAAGGTGTTGGTATAACTGCACTGTATTTTTCTAAATCCCAGTGGACATGTATTATCATAGATGGATGCTGTGTGCATTCTCACATCTTCCATGCCTTTACTTCATTCTATCACATGCTATATTAGAAAGTTTTAATTACTTTTTGGTTTTATTTTAGTGTCACTGCAGTTATCAGTATCCATTCATTACCCTTCCCTTCCTTTACAGGAATACGCACATTTTTGCCAATTTAGTTTGCATATCCTAGTTTTTACTGCCATATTCTGCCAGGCAAGACTGAGTGGATTCTGCATTTTACTTCTGCCTCTGCTCCTCCTTTTCAACTTGCCGCATTTCATTTAAACTTTGCATAGATCTGCAGTTCCTCAAAATACCTCAGTCTTGTTCTTTGCTTCAGTCTGCAATAATATTATAATTTATAACCCCTTTATTATAGTGCCTATCTTATGTCAGTATCAGATTCATTTGCACATGTACCAGGCTTTGTAAGAACAGAGCATTTCGTAAGAGTCCTCGCCTATTATGTGCCTTGTGAGCACATTAAAGCACCCAATGGAAGGTTTGCTAATGATTTCAATAGGGCCAAGATTTCACTCCCAGTCTTTACACTGACAGTCCCACCATTAAGGTAAGATGCAGAAAAGTCTACCCTGCCTACAGATAGTAACCGGCAAACTTTTTCTATTACCTGCTCCTCTTTTCGATGTTTTGTATAAAAGAAGGTATGAACTCAGCATCGTCACTATAAGTGGTGGAAAATATTTACACCCACTTGTAAACTCAGTAACACTACTGCTTCACTACTGCTTCTACTAGCCAAAGGAACCAAACAAACCACCTTCTCCCCAGAGTATCTGGAGACTCAATTTTGCCTCTTCTAAAAGAACAGAAAAAAATTGCTACTTTCTTTTGCTATTTAACCAGTGCTTTCCCTAATATCTCACCTCCTCTCAGATCTCAGGCAAGGTGCACACTAGGATAACTTTAGCAGCTGTCTGACCAAGATACATTGGCTCTTCCTTTTACATTATGTATTATACATACTAAGTTATCATCATATATTACACTTCTAACACCGAAATCTTTATCTGAAAATTTCAAAGGTATTTACAAATATGAACAATCCTGGTCACAGTCCCAAAACAAAACTTGCTGTTTAACAACACCACAAAGAACCCCACCACTGATGTCCTGGGGCAGGAAAGAGTGGGAGACACTTTACAAAGGTCACAGTGGGACTCAGGCATGATGATAGCGCCCTGACACGAGGAAGACGGAGCAATTCACTGCAAGACAAGAGTGGTCACATGAGATACAACGACTCTTCAGAGAGAAAGTGTGCTTTTCTGTTTGTTCAAAAAAATTGAAAGAAGCATTGGCTTGGCTGACAACAGCAAATGCACCAATTTAAAGTGACTATAAGCCACAGTGCATCCCAACAACTAATGCTACATCATTTGCGCCTGTAACAAAACAACATGAACTCAACACTCTCCAATAGGCTTGCCCTCAAACTCCTAGAGCTGCTGAATACAATAACTCTTTGTTTATTCATTGATCTGCAGCCAAAGCTGCTGTCTCTGTATTAAAAAAAGCAGCCTCTGATTAATACCAAAGCCTTGAAACCTCATAATAAAGACAGCTGACAATCAGCTACCGACATTCCAAGAAAGATGGGCATGGAGCTCTCAGCTCTAGGTCAGGCACCAAGTTACAAATTTATCGCTGGAGATAATCACAAGTATTCACTCTAATACAATGACACAGCTGGCATGAGGACGCAACTGGGGAAAAGATAATCCATTCCTAGATAATGCCATCATTTGTATGAACATGTACAAGGACTCCTCAGCCAACGGTTTTACACGACAAAAGCGTATCAAAACACAACCCTTGTTACGTGTTTTAAATATCCATTTAAGAAAGATGCAACTATAAAATGTATGAATACACAATACTAAAATCTGCCTTATATTAGTATTAAAATCTGAGAGGTGACTGGCAAACAAGCTTCCCGTATTTTCAAATAGGAAGTCTACTATCTGGGCTTTAATAAAACTTAAAGCAAAATAAGTCAGTTGCACAAACGCGAGGAACAATCAAGAACAAAGAGCCAAGTTCAACATAAGCCTATGATGAAGGAAAATCCAGTGAATGAAGAGGCATATATTGGAAGAGATTTAACAAAAGTTTTAATTTTCCTCGTCTTAAAGGCTCTGCATACTGTATGATTTCAGCTGCGGGAAGACATCAGAAAGATAATTTTCCACTCAAAACAGAAAGTACATAATTAAAAAGGGGAAGAGGAGAAAAGCAAAGCTGTGCCCCACCAAGAATCAAGTACTTCTCCACTAGAACTTCTACAATGAGTAATACACACAAGTGTCTCTGCGGGGTGGGGGAGAAGGACATAGGTATACTTGTTTTCCAGTTTTCCTCTTGGTCCCCCTTAACACAACCTAAAAACTGGAAGATCAATGAAACAACCATCCTCTAGTTATTATTTTGTAGACAGATAAACCTAAAATAACTACAGAAAGAGCAAATCACAACAAACACAGCAAAGAAGAGGAATCTGTTTTTAATGAACTACACACAAGTAATCTCTTCATGTTGCCACTATGAGTGCAAGCAAAGGTTAAGACAACATCGGAAAGTAATTATACACATTTATCACACCTGAAGGCCAAAACAATCCCACGTCTCTGACAAGTTCACATGGCAATACGGCTCAGGAGTGCTGCCCTTCGAGTCGCTTTTATTACCTGTATGTCAGTAGTTGGCAGTGACAATACTCCCATTGCTCTGAAGCCAGCTCAAGACACGTCATCCTCCCCCTTCATGCCTGAAGCCTCAACCTTCTTACCTTCTGTAACCTACTTTCCTAATCCCAAACTTCTTCCAGAACGACCTGACATTCTCTTCCCTTCTTCCCCACGCACACACCAGCTGGGATGCTCCTAGAAGGAGACCTCTTTCCTTCAGCCACGTAAATGCTCTTGCTTCCTGCTGCAGAAGTGCTCTCAAGCAAGTTAACAGTAATTTCTAGTGCAGCAGGATCTACGGTCTTTACAAGCATCTTCCAGGTAATGTCCACAGCCATCTGACATCTCATTGCTTCCAGCTGCTTGTATCCCCCCTTTTGCCAGATCATGGCCATGCTTTAGATACTTCCACTCACAGTCCAGCATCTGCACCGCAAACTGTCAGCACAGGGTGGTTTTCGCCAACACAACAGCTTTGGCACGTGCCCATGCCTCAACTTCACGTGCCAGTGCTCCAACTTCTCATTCTGCCATTTCTGATACCTAAATCACAACCCTTGGCAGGAGAGCAAGGCGTACAGCTAGGGAAAAAAACAGTACCTTGAAGTTCTCAGGCTAGATTCATCAGAGGATGTGTCACAGCCCTCAGGCTTTCTCAGTAGCCAATACTGCAGCTCAACAAGGAAGAGAAGAATCCATTCATAAACCCAGAAAACTGTAAGTTAAAAAAAGCAGAACCCCACCCAGAACACCAGTTACTTCTATTTTGTCTGGCAAAGAGGTTCTCAGCTTCCTAGACAAGTAAACACCTTCACTCACAGTGCATGGCTGCCATCTGGAACTCAAAAAAAATTCCCTTACCTACTTTGTACAGCTCTTACACAAACACGGGGTTAGATGGACAGAAAAGGATGTACTAAAAATAGTGCCTGTCAGGGAAGGAGCAGAGAGCAGCCTCGAATGGAAGGAGGGGAGTGCTGCAGGAAGGCTCCCTGCAGAGCCGTCCTGGAGTGGGAGGGGAAAGCACAACGTCCTGGAAGCCAGTGAGCGACGGCAGGAGGAAAAATATTCCACATCAGCTCCAGATTTTAAGGAAAAAAAAAAACTCCTCCTAAGCCTAATAAATATTCAACTGGATTTGAATACGCTTTCTCAGTTACTTGGCTTTATCAGCAGAATTAAAATTAAAGGTTAGATGTATTTAATAGCCAGGGAAAGCCCTAGCTGAGAAAGTGACACTAGCAACACTGGGGAAAACAGCGTGCCCACAAAAACGTATAGCCCATCACAACTAGGTCACAAGCCAGAACCATACACCACGCTCAGCTGCAGTTTTTTTCCCCCACTCCAAATGTTATATATAGTTCTGTATTAACACACACACACAAAAAAAGGTATGCTGGTCATATATCCTCAGCATTTATGGCAAATTATTAATCAAGTCCCACCTGAAACAATTTGTTAAATTGATTTTAATCACTGGGCCTCTCATGTGAAGCTTTGTATAATCAGCATTTCATTTACAAAATTAATTGCCTGATTGATTCTCAAGAGGCAGTAGCTGTCATTACACTGCTGTCATAACTTTTGAGTAGGGGTGTCACAACACTGAATCCTGACAGTATGAAGAGCGCTGCTATTTAAAAATTGAGGGCGGGGAGGCAGGGGGGAAACAAATACAGCGATTTCACAGATTTGCTCTTTAGCCCGATAGAATGCTCAAACCATTTGGTATCAGTTTCAGCCAGCCTCCCCGTTTTCCATTCATTGAATAACGCAGTGCTCAGCTATTCAGTCACTTTTCTTAGAAGCAGGTCCATTTAATTCAATTTTATCATAGTTGTGGTTGCATAAAATGAGTTTGTTGTTGACTACACAAAAGATTTAATCACAGGCCACTCTTAAGGTTGTTTGCAGAGCAGAGTTTGACTTCCAAACGCGTGGCACTTTTTCCACATCCACAACCTTCTGCAAAGTTATTTCCAACCAGATCTCTTTTTGTTTTCCATCAGACCAAAGGAAAACCACAACTTTTCTTATCTAGGACCTCCTTTAAAGCTTTTGTTTGTTTGTTTTTCCCCTCCTGCAGCATTTTGAAGCCACGTAGGAGCCTCGAAGCAGAGCTCCTCCACCCGCTGCAGCTCTCTCCGCGCCCCAGAGCTGCGGCATTCTTGGAAAAGCCCGCAGCTCCGCACAGCACAGCCCGGCGGGCAGCGGCCGGGGCACTGAGTCATAAGACAGGGCTGCTATTCCTGGCTCAGCAGCTGACCTGCTATGCAAACACGAGCGCAGCACTTCACCTTTCGGTGACTGGGTTTTCGCTCTCATAACAACAAGTATTATATGCACTCTGGGCAAGGAAGGAGATGGGAAGACTTTGGGACGACTTCGCCAGTTATCATCCTCAAGAATCAGGATTAGGAGTCAGAAATGGTAGGTTACAGGAGAGAAAAAACTCCAGAAGTTTTTAAAGGAAGAAATCACAAATGCTCTAACAATGTACTCCAGATTTTCAGAAAGCTACCTTCACAAGGCAAACTTATTTAGAAAAATAAAACAACCTTAGCTTCAGCTAGACCTCTTGAAACGCTATTAGTGCCTTCAAAACACAGACCTATTTCTGAGACAACTCCAGAAATAAGCCCCTCAGCTTCTCAAATTCAGCTTTATGCACCGGATTGCATCAAGTGCTCCTGAATAAAGCAAATTCAAAGTGTCTAGGCCGCTCTCTGAGACTACAGCATTATAAAAAAAGCAAACAGCAACTCTAAGTGATTTATACCTATTGGTGGCATTTGTAATGGACCTCATCGGATGCAATTCTGGGATCAGCCAGAGCCCAGCTCACACAGGAATCTAGGGGGCATTCCAGAAAACACAGCTCCCCACCCCCAGGCTCCTGCTGTCCCCCTGACACTGCTCCCTGCCAAGTGCCCTGTCATTCCCTGTGTGCACACAGCACAGGTTGCTTTGGTACGAGCAGACTGACGCAATTTCCATCTCTTTTTGCAGGTCTCCGAGTTCACAATGATTAAAATCAGAAGGAAAAAAAAAAAACACACATGCAAAATAGATAGGCTACTGGGATAGAAAGGCATAGCGGGATAACTGAATGGCCAACTCCACCAGGCAAACAAAGCAGTAAGTTGTTTTCCTTGCTCCTAGCAGTAATGTGAGATTGCAGCTAAGGGAAGTTCACAAAGTTCTGCCCCCACTGAGAAATGGTTGCCAGAGAGCTATATTCCTCTGACACACCAGGAGGAGAAGATCAGACAGAGGAGAAAAATCAGTTACCCTACTCACACTGTGATAGACTGAGATGTTAAAAAGATGTGTAGAGCACTGACTTGCTGTATTCATCAGTTTCTAGCCTCTTAGCAGGTAGCTTACTCATTAAACTAGCTTTTTCTCTCTTTAGTCTGAACTCCCCCCCCCTCCATTATGGAAGAAATGGTTTTAATTAAGTAAGAAAACAGGGGAAAGCCCCTAGCCAGAGCCAATACACACAAAATTCCTAAAGGATATATTTAGGATCAGGATAATTGGAAGGCAAATTCAGATCTACAACAGAAGCCCTGTCACTTCTCCAACTGCCAAGAAACTGTTCCTCTTGTAACATATTTTCTATGTTAAAACTGTTTCCTGTAGAGACTGAAAAAACTTGGTTGTAAATAGCACAAAATATTAATAGTTACCTGGAAACTAACTGGCTCTTTTTTTTTTTTTTTTTTGGTTTTAAAAACTTTCATGCCACAGTAGTTTTGTATCACATTGGTTGGACGTCATGAAAAACCTGCTGCCCCAGCTTGAAGCATACCAACAGCTTGGTCCAAGGGTCAAACAGACAGAGGTAACGAGTCTGGGGCTAGACACCCTGATTGTAGAGCTGGAGCAACACATTTCCATGGAGCCTGTGACTATCCTGCAGTTGTAAGTGACCTTCCTCATCAACACAGAGGCTCTCAGGAGCACAAAACTAACTTTCTGCAATGGAACAAAACAAAAAAAAATGTACCAGCAGCAGGTGATTTAAAGCACTAGCAATAGCTTTTTTCAGCAGCTTACAAAAAATTAAAATCAATCACCAGAACAAACTACAGTTATGACTGGAATTTTTCATTATTGATCAAAAATATTTAAGTTAGGAAATAAATCAGAGGAAACAGTAGGCTGAAGGTCAAAGCTTCTGTACTACTTGAGAGAACAATGTGATTGGAAAGCATGAATTCACACACATGCCTACATTCGCCCCAGCTCCTTCGTATAATGTAACTGATTCCCAAGTATCATTTTACAATTCTGATTAGGTCTTACAAAAATCTTGTTTATTAAATTGCTTTCTTTAGGCATGCATAGCTGCTAATTTGTTTCCAACTAAATCATGTATCATCTGAAAAAGATTACATTGCAACAGTGGAACAACACTCCTGGGATTATGCTTCATCTGGATTTCAGAATTAAAAGGACAAATATTACAGGAGTTGTAAATTTCCCTTTGAAGGTAGTGGCAGGAACAGCCTGCAACTGGGTAATTCTGAACAGAGCCATGAGTGCACTTCGCATGTAGCAGCCCTTCCGAGAGACACGCATAGCAAGTCAACAACTCCACACATTAAGGGGCCTATTCACAGACAAACTTTGATTTCTTCAAGAAAAAAAGCTCTTTAGATCAACACATGTATTTGTATAAACATACTTTGTAAGCAAAATAAATAATGGGAGCAAAAATATTAAAAGCTTTGCTGATTTAAAAAAAGATTATCAGCTCCAATACTCAATGGTTTTAAACAAACTTATAAATATAGAGGTTTGGGAAGGACTCCCAGAGAGCTGTCCAGAATAGACCTCTAAAAATTTATTTGCATTTTAATACAGAGTTCCCTATGGCTTATTCAGGAAAAAAAATCTGACCTGGATTTGAAACAGATGAAACTCTGGTTTAACCCTAGTGACTTCACCTGCTTCTCACTTGGAACAGGCAAAAGCTACCAGGTCCTCATTCCTCTTCTCACCGTCTCCAAAAGGGACAAATTCCTCCACAGCCAGAAGCAGCCTACAAGAGCATCTAGAGCACCTCAGCACAAAGAAACACGTGCACGTAACATCCGTGTATGATAAGTGCAGAAACACCTCTGCAGTTAAGTTATCCTGGATGTTTATAATTAAGAGTTTGTTTTTAGCATAGCTACTACCAAGAGCCTTCAGTTTACAAAGATATGTTCACTATATAAGCATAATTTTCTTTTAATATCGCATCATTTAAAATTAATAAACAGCATGCAAGACATGTCTGGTTTGAGAATTGTAAAAGCAGGAAAGCTGACCCAGATCTTCGGTATTTCTCATCCAAGACACCAGTTAACAGGAAACCTGAAATACCATAACCATCGGATTTCCTCCCCTCTCGCAATGGAAATCATTACTTTCAGACTGCCTGCCTGAGAACTCTTGGCTTCTTTCCACTTCTGAGCCCATCTCCTATTTCCCAGTCCTTAGGAGAGCCCACGTTAGCCATCATGTGAAAACACCAGCACACATTTCCTAAAAGCACATCAGAGAAACTCCATTACTTGCCAGAGAGGATACCCAGGGCCTAGGAATCCCCCTTGGCCACAGCCCAAAATGCAGCATTCCCAGCTTCCTAAAAGTCACCAAATCCAGAGCAGAATTAGAAGTCAACAATCAAATTAAATGGGAGGAAAGAGAAAGAAGTGACAGCCTTCAAAATCACTGAGGCAGTCCAGGTACGGGGAATCTTTCCTGTATGCCTGAGTAAGCTGTTTCTGTGGGAAACAACAATTTGAGCGTATTTACATCTCATCTTTCTTCCTTCTCCAAGGCTGCAACTTACAGCAGCCTCCTCCTGCCGCTGATGAGGGCTGGAGACAGTTCATTCTGTCAGAATCACTTGGCCTAGCCAGAAGAGGTCATTTAGCAGCAAAGACAGATGTTTCTCAGCTGATACAACGAAAAGGCAGAATAGAGCAAACAAGCCCAAAGACTCATTTTAGCAACGGGGTATCTGCAATTCCAATTTTAGGTATTGTTCAATTTAGAAGGATGCTATTCATCCAACACTCATTTGCAAACTTCATTTCAGAATTAAAGAGATGCAGATAACATGTGTAAGGCTCTGAAATGTGGCTTTAAGAAAAGATTTTGTTTCTTTGAAGAATAAATAGAACACAGATTATTCACTTCATATCTAACCTTTATAGGTAAACCCAGTTCTTCTGCCAACTACTATGATTCCTTGGGTACGTTCTTCCCCTTCTCCCTTTACACCCTACGTTTTTTGCTCAGTTCTTTCATACAGGAAAAGAAACTAAATAAAAAAAGGAAAACCAAAACTGATCACACACTAGAAATACTGTCAAATATGAAAAGGAAATGCTACGCATTCTTAAACTAAATCTCCCCAATGCCCAAGAAGATGAGATGCTGGTTACAAAATCAACACAGAAAAAGAACAATTTCAGGAATAAATATACCTGAAAGCAGACTACCAGTTAATTCTAGAAATGGGTATTATACTCAACACTGCACAAACATAATTAGACTATTTTGACAGAAGGCATTAAGTTTCCAAAAACCAGAAACAACCCAGATACTTAAAGTAATCCCTATATGAACCATCACATGCTCTCACTATCTTTCAAAAAAAAATTGTTTGTTTTTTTTTTCTTTTTTTTTTTTTTTGGGGGGGGGGGGGGGGGGGGATGACAACATATGTATAAATAACCTTCTGCATTACTTTTTGCTCAATGTTTTACTACTACAGTAAAACAGGATACAGCAACATCCATCATGAATGTTTTATGCCCAACTTATCCTGCCTCAGAGCAGAGGGATGGATTAAATGACCTCTTGATGTCACTTCCAGCCTTGCTCTTCTATGTTTTGGGTATTATTACATCATCTTTTTTTATTTTAAGGTTTCTCCTGTTTCTGCAATTTGCTTTTCATTTGAAGTCATAATCCTCAACTTCAGGCATAACGAAACAACATGGAAATTAAAATGCTACAGACGTACTAAGAATATTGATAAAAAAGCAGAACAGTTTAATAAGAAGTAAAAAAGGTAAGAAAAACTGTTACTAAGGAATTGATGTTGACGTTTGCAGAAACTGCTGAAAAGAGAAGCATTTAGGAATTTGGTTTTGGGGAGGTGTGAAGGTGAGGATGAGCACACAGTGTTCCAGGCACCAGAAGAGATAGGGGTGGGAGAGAAACAGAGTAGGTGGCCAATGTCAAGGTGCTGATCACATCGACACCCAGCTCGAGCTACTTACTTCGGACCACACCAGGCCAGAGAGATCACCCACACCAAACATCTTCTGGACATCGCCAGCCTTCCCCTGACTGTACCACGCACCAGAAGAGACCTGCGCCTACACCTCGCCTTCCCTCTGCATCATTTGAGCTGCTTCTTGCACTACTGGTGCCTAGCAAGTCAATTATGGCCTGCCTTGTGGGTAAGTCATTAGATTTCAGTAATTCTCCAAACAATTCACATTTTGGGAAGTTTTGGTTTTTTTTCAACTTCATCAAGGAAGCCTCTTTCTGTGATCCTCAGAGATGCGTGCAATTAGAGACAGCACAACAAAACTCAAGGAATAATGAGAACCAGGAGACAAAGAGTGTCCAGCCAGAGTTTATTATACAGCCACAGATTACTCCACCTGTTGCATTGTACACTGAGTACTTGCAAAACCAGAGAGAGAGGAAAGAAACATGCAGGTACATCCAAGCAGCTAGGAGCATGAATTTTGATCTCTTTTTATATCTTATTGTTATCTGCAACCTAGGAACATGTTAATTGGCCTAAGTAATTGGTTTAAATACCCAAGCCCCATTATAAAAATGTACTATGAAAATACTTAGACACTGATCACAACCAAGAAATTCTTAACTAAAGTTCAAAGCTGAAAAGACACTAGGGACTTGTCTACACTGAAGGAAAAAAATGCATAATTATACCAATATAACTAACTCAGTGTGGAAACTTGCTCCGGTGTAAGAGTACCCTTTTCCACTTAAGCCTACGTGCTTTGGAAGCAGAATAAGATAGGCCACGAAAACTCTTATTCTGGTCTAAGAGTGTCTCCATAGGGAGTTATGTTGGTATAATTATAGCATATAATTATAGCACATCGTTGTACTGGTAAATTTCCTCCTGTAGACAAGCACTAGGTGCCCAGTCCACATACATTTCCTAGCAAAACAAATGGTTATCAAATTCCAATGGAGGCACATGAAACACTTCGCTTTTATTTTTGTCTGATGAACCTTCTTCATTTTAAAGTGATGAATTGCTTCAATTAATCTTCCTTGCAAATGCTTTTCTCTCTATCCTACATGGTAATAGATTATTCTTCCGGCGGAAGCATCATAAACCAACACTTCAAGAATGGCTGTGATAGCTCCCACGCTGATTTGGGCTCCCAGAATATAAAGCAAGTGGCGAGCAACCAGGTTCAAGGAAAGAATAAGGTGCTGTTTACACATTTGCCTGTTAGACTCTCGCCTTTTACAGTATATTGCAGCTACTTTAAAACAGTTAGTGCTTCAATAATTTAGTTTCTATCCTTCTGACGATTTCATTCTCACCTCATTTGCTGCAGAAGTTAAAACATTTCAGCCAACCTTGAGGAAGCCGTGCTTCCTCCTTCCACCCTCACACACACTGGGGGAAAAAAAAAAAGTACATCTAAAAACCATGCCACTAGCTGGACTTCAAACTCTAAAACTACAAAAGGCTCCTCAGACTCTTTTGAAAACATACAACTTTTCAGAGGATATTGAGCTCAAAAACCTAAGCTTAACCCGAATAAATTGACACTGTTTATCAGAAAGATCCCTTAAAACGGGAGCAAACAGAAATACCCATTACACCAGCCTCCAGAAAGTAGGAAGAAGAGAAACCTTGCCACAGAGATGTCAGTGAAATTATTAATGGCATAATACTTCAGTTTGGGCATTTTAAACACTCAGCTAAGAAAGGTTAAGTGACCCTAGAGATAATTAAGGATTATGGTAACCATTTTGTAAGAAGTACAGGTAAATCCCTTTTTACAAAAACTGTTTTTAACTTTTTTTTTTTTAAATGCATTAAAAATGATAGAGCTTTTGGCAGAATAGTCATCCCCATGTTTTCTTTTGTACTTCTTAAGAAAGTTATCCCTCTGAATTACACCAGGTTCCTTAGTTTTGGGTCTGGATCATACCCCCAGTAGGCTGGGTCTGGATCACATCCCCAGTAATTTATTCCCACATGGACAGGCTCCCTCAGTGGCACCTCTCCACTTAGCAGGTGGGCTCCCTCCCTCCTTGCACCAAGCACAGCCCCTGTGATCCAACAAGGGCCTCACCGCATGCACATTTTTGTCATCCCACAGAACCAGGACCACTGATGGGAGGGCTGGAGAGCAGTAGGAGCATCCCTGTGGGCAGCAATGGCAAGGACGGGTCCATTTAGCTTGAGCACCAGCAACATGAGCAGTTTTCTAATGGATTGTGGAGCAATACCTGTGGGACAAAACCACTGCCCTGTTTCCAAATCAAAAGCTTGCATCTATGCACAGAGATCTCAAACCTAGATGTTTAGGTCAAGCATTATGAAAATTCATCCCAGTATTTTCAGATGTGCCAGAATGCTTTGTGCCTACAAATATTCTTGAAAAGAAACACTGACAGTTCTTGCATGGAAAAAATTAATGTATAACAAAAGCAACAGCAGGAAAAGCTCTGAATAGGCATACAAAAAAAGAACATTAATGCATCTTAAGCTTAACAAGAAATAGCTATTAAAGCCATTAGTTCTAATGTTTCACCAAGGTAATGAGAAAGGTTAGTCCACATCTCCAAACAAATGTGGATTCATTTACCTCTATGATTTGAAAACATTACAAACAGTGGAAGGAATTACCTTCACCTCCCCTTTGGCATCAATGCCTGAACTTATCAGCTTAGACTTTCTTTACAGTGAGTGAGAAAATGTGGAGCTTTAGGAGCGTGACTCATTAGACCTGTATTGCGTGCCTGCTTTGGGTCGAGATGATTCACACCAAGAAATGTCTCTCTCTTTACACCAAAGACAAGCCCACACAATAAGATCAGGTATAAATGCCTGCAATACATATGGCCAGATAAGTCCCACCCTTGAAAGTTAGGGTTTTTTTTGTTGGTGTTTTGTTTTTTAAAGATACTGAATGCCTATTCTGTAATTACCATCTTTGGGAGGAAGAAAGAAAGTCTCTTATCACTCTGTGCCTCAGTTTCTTTTTAAGAGAAATAACTATGATTCCCTGCTCCAGAAAAGCATGGAGAAATTAAAACATCCATTTTTATTTACAGAGTACCTTTATGCTCAAGATGCAGTCTCGTGAGGAGTGTAAGCTGGCTCAGGTCTGTAGCACCATCCAGAGAGGATGTCCTGCCCTGACCCCCACCCTGGGGGAAGCTTGCCCTGGCCTTGCAAGACTACATTGCAAGTCAGATCAGCTCAATGACCAGGCTGAAAGATAATCATTCATGGGTTTTGTTCTGTGGGATTTGTCTTCACACAAGTCATTGAGCTGATGCAGCTCACCTTAAGACACAAAGGAAGCAGCAGGGAGCTGATAAAAGGATGGGACCAGTCTTTTTGGCAGAGGTCAAGCCTTGGATCACCTTCAGATGACCATGAACCTCACTACAAGGTGCAAGATCTTTTAGCAACACAGTTCTATGACAGAGTGCCCAACCAGCGTAACAAGCAGCTACAGAGAAATAAACAAACAGGGAAAACAAAGCAGGCTTTTGAGTTGACTTCAGTTTTCCCCAAAGAAATTCTGGCTTGATGGCTGCACAAAAGGCACACACCTGTTTAGTTCAATACATATTGTCCTGTATGTTTACATGTTTCAACCCTTCTCCCGCTAATTTTCTCTTAATTTCAGCTCCTGATCCTCAGAAGTCAAAAAGAATAAGCTGCCTTTCAGACAAATATCCACAGGATACCAGAGGAATAGGCAGAACATGTCACTGAATGGTCTGTATCAGATATAAATTGGGGAAAAAAATCCTGTCTCCTTCCACCTAAGAAACCCCAAGATAAGCACCTAAGATAACCCCATTTCTAAAAAGAAGACTACATTTCTCCTTATTCCTAGCACTCTGGCTGAAGCAACTTGCTAGAATAAGTCAAATCTATGTGCTCAAGGACTTAAAGAAGGTAAAAAAAAAAGAGATCAGAGAGATCAGAAATCATAATTGACTCTTCTGTTATGATACCATGACCAGCTGTAGCCCTTAACAAGAAGCATCTACTTTCTTTCTCCATCTCCTCAAGCAAAGACATCAACCCAAAGAAAAGAAAAAATGTTGAATTGGAGCAGAGAGAAGGAACAAACAGGATGAGTCAGACCCTTGCTTTTTGAAAGCTAAAAGCCCAGTAACTATCACAGGCAAGCCTGAGATTTCTCTAAGGAACAAGAATTTTTGCAAAGACACATCTCAGTCCTTTTAGAAGGAGAGCAAAATTTAGAAGTCACCAGGCAAGGAGAAATGGGCCTTGGTTCTTATTTGAATTGCTAAGGTATTTTCCTAGAAGAAAGACAGCACCTTAACTTATAAACAGGCTTAATTCACCATCTTAAACAAACATCCCCAAAGAAAATACAATGTGGTGTAACAACAACCAAACATCCCTGGCAGTGTCCTTCCCTCCTCACCCCAATCTTCTGAAAAGAATTAAAAGGAAAAGAAATTCTGAAATGAAGTTATTAGGTACTATAAAATTGCACATCACATTCATTACTTACTATAAACAGTTAGATGCAAAATGTTTTTCCCCTCCCCTCAGCTCCCATCTTTTCTACACTTCCCACACGTGGTACAACACCACACTCCAATTTTCAAGCTGACATGCTCAGATATCTTTTGGGCAAACAGATTTTTAACTACAACTGCCACATCAGGGGAAAAAGAAAGACTGTCCACATCACATTTACATTTTGTCTTTTCTCTCCTTTGTTTGTTTCCCTCTCTTCTCTCTGTCCACTATTACATAAGAGCATCGGCTTTAGAGGAACCTGAAGAAAATGGCACCATCACCCACAGGTAACTACTTTTATGACTCCTTCTAATCCTATTAGGATTTGGGGTTTTGTTTTTTCAAACCCAACTTAACCTCTTGCCAGGAGAGCTGCCCACGCAGGAGGCTGTCTGGTGGGCTCGCTCTCCCCGCTGTCATTCATTCCCTACCAGTTTTCGTGCACAGATTCCTTGGAGGATAGAGAGGAGCAAAGGCAAGTCAGAGGCAGCGATGGGTACCGGGGTCACTCAAAAGCTATCCTCTCCTTGGATATGTGGTCACACTGCTCGCTTTCACACAACTCTAAAATGGCAGAGGATAATATGGATGGCTTTTCCATCACTCCAATGAGTTGGAAAGTGAGAAAGATGAATTTGGAGATACCATGAAATTTTAAAGAGGGAAATCATAGCAAAGGAACAAAAAAAGATCACAGTGTTTGGATAAAAGGAAGTAGCAGAGCTCTGCTAAGGAAAGGAACGAGACAGAAGCAAGTACTCGACAAACACATTTCACTCTCCCTGCAGGCGAATTAAGCAGAGGAAAAGGCTTGAGCAACCACATCCCATAACAGAACTGAAATGGGAGTGTTAGCATCTTCAGAAAAAGGAGAGGACATCCACTGCCATGACACTGCCCCCACCCTCGTGGAGTGACAAGGCACTCAGGCCCCCTCTGACCTCCCTCCCAACAGGGAAGCTTCCCAGGGAAGGGAGCTAGGAAGAATTACGAGGAGGACTGGGGGCAATGCAAAGCCTTCTGGGGGCAGGCAGCCCCAGCAACATCCATACACAAAACTCTTGACAGCTCAGACTGTTGCAGCACTCAGGTCCCGCACTAATAATAATCTTTATTTATTTTTTAGAATATTGGCATCCATACACACACTGAGAACATCACAAAAGTGGCTCTCCAGCACAGGGCAGCTCGCTCCAGATGCTGCCTCACCAGCCCCTCCTCTTTAAAGGAAGAGCTCAATTAAGTTGGGAATTTCTCTTCTGAATGATTTTAAGTGTTTTCTTTTTCTTTGTGGTTGGATCTCAGTTAGTGTAATTGCTATTTATATCAAAACATTAAAAGGCCTGGTTATGGGGTTTATTAGAAAAGCAAAATGTGTTTTTAATACTTAAAAGAACCACAACAAAATGCTCTGTAGTACTATTCCCCCTGTATTTGCATACCGCATGCTCGACAACAAAAAAAAAAAAAAAAAAAAGCACTCCGTGGAAAGCTAAAAACTCCCCAAATACCACCAAAAAGGTCGGTCTTCGAGGCCGTGAGGAGGAAAACCCCTCTGCGAGGGGCTGGGCCGGGGGCTGCCCCGGGGGTGGGAGGGGATGCAAACCCGGCCGGGCCGGGAGCTGGGGGGAAAGGGGAGGTCCCGGGGCGAAGCTGCCCGGCTGGGGAGGAAGGGGAGGAAGAGGAGGAGGAGGATTTGGGGGCAGGGAGGAGGGAGGCGCGCACGCACGGGGCCGTCCCGGCGTCCTGGCGCGCCGCCCGGCCAGCGAGGTTGTTGAAAAGCAATAGATAGCTGCTGGCAGCGGCCAGGGGGAAAATATTGTGCTCATGTGACGCCGCAGCAGCTAACTGCTTCGCTGCCTGCCTGCCTGCAGGAAACGTCCACGGGCACTGCCCGCACCGCGCCGGGAACCGGCCCCCCTGAGGGGCACCCTCGGTTTGGGGACCTGGGGATTTCAAAGGGGCTCAGGGACGGTGGGACGCAAAGGATGCAGTCACAGAAGCGCGATTATTTTCCATAAATCATGCCTGAAAGCCAGCCATCGATACCAGTGTTTCGTATCAGCAGCAAATATCCAAAATATTCACGGCACAAATTGCTACGCACACGCACAACACAACTCCTTACATTCTGCCCAAATCAAAGGCTGCAAACAAACCAGCAGAGTCCTTTGATGCTGTCAAAACAAACCTCCTTATCTTTATTTTTAACTTTAAAAGAATTAAATTTAAGAACTACAAATCCTGTCCTTTTGCTTTCAGAAGTAATTTCCAGCGCTGATGTTTCAGCAGCCTGCTTACAAGCAACAAACTCTGACAATCCACCCAAATAATATGATCAGTGCTGGGAACACCTCAGCTCAGATCCCATCCAAATCAAAAATAAATAAATAAATAAAAAGGAGAAAGAGAGAGAGAAAGGAAGGTACAATACAGGCTGGATACCTTCACACAGCAAGTACTTAGGCTGCCTAATTGTCCTCCGTGGCACCGTATATTGAAACGGCACCCCGATCCCAAACAATTAAAAAAGGCAAATACTATCCTGATCTCTGCAGAGGGAAACTGAGGTATCCTCCAGCCAAGCAGCTATCTTTAGATCACGCAGTCAGCGGGCAGCTATGCAGAAATCCCGCACCAAACCTCTACTTAATACCATTTTTCTGAAGTCACGTAATTTACTTGCCACGGCTGAATTCACTGCTTGTGCAAAAGAGGCACTACTCCATTTCAATCAATCTGTGAATTTAAGCATGTCTGCATGGGGAATGGTACACATGACTACAACTGTGTTTTAAAACAGGGTTTCCTTTTGGGATTTTCTAAATCAATTCTCCTTCTTTACTCAAGAAGGAAAAAAAAAATCAGCTTAATTTTCAGGATTTTCTGGGAAAGCACAGTCCCCGGTACAGCTGGCTACAGTAAGAAAGCCCTCCACATCTTGCACATCACAGGTTACTTCACACTTTGAAGATGTGACCAAAGCTATGCCGTGGAAGGAGCCTACCTGGTGCCAATGTCAGGCACCCACCTGCACCACAGCAGCCACAGCTCAGACCCCTGAGAGGCTGCGGTGTTGCCAGAGCAGTGACTACCACCCCAATGGAAAGCTAAGCAGAAAGGGTTTTGCCACAGCAGCTGTGAGTTGGAGAAGCAATTCGCTGCCCCAACCTAACTGCACAGCCTCAACAGCAAACCTGGCCACATGGTCTTCAAAGGGCAAGCAACTCGATACAAGAACTTCAACAAATATAAACTATTTTGTAGCTAATACAGGTAAAAAAACAACTGTGGTTCAACAATAACCTGCTACAGAATTATTTTTCAGCAAGCAGACACCTAAAATAAATTCCAAGGCAAGCTCTCAAGGAAAAAGTGTAACAGTTTAAAGTAACAGCTTACAAGCTCCTACTAGTAGCTTTTACATGAGAATTTTCCTAAACTTTTTGTTTGTTTGTTTTCTGAGCAAACATGCTAAAGGAAAGAAGTAATAACCAAGAACCCCACATACACCTAATTTATTTATTTGTAAATAGCAGACAAAAATAGCAGAAAACTCCTTCTCCCTCACCAGCAGCTCCAGTAGCCAGAAAAAGGCCAATGGGGATGGCAGGGGGAGGCCAAACCAGGGCCTCACAGGCCCCTACAGCCCCACAGGCAAGAGGGGGAGAGGGCCTGCAGCTCCCAGAAGCATCTCCACAAACACCCACCAGCTCAGGAGCCTAAACCCAGTACCCCTGTGAGCCTAACCAGGCTGCAAAGGAGGGCAGAGCCAGGGCAGCAGTGAACTCTTAAAGGCAGAACACCGTTGGGCAATTTGGCAAGCCCAGGTGCAAAAGATTAACTAATAGTAGTTGAAATTGAAGAAAGGAAAGGAATAAATAGATTACACACCTCTAAACACACTCAGTCCTTCTGACAGATTTACCAGGCTCGCCATGACTCAAACGCAAGCAGCAATATGAAAGCAGATCAAACGCTGATAGCTCTGTACCGAAAGCAATTCCTCGCGCACACTGCAGAACCACCAAACTCTGCTGTGCACCCACAGATGAGCTGCTGCCCATTCAGAAATTCGGCAGCCTCACGACTCGGCTTGGTGGTTAGCAGAGAATTAACATTCCCACCACACTTGGAGTATAAATGCGCTATATATCAGCACTCTTTCAAACCGTGCATGCTGGCAACTTTTACACAGATTCCACATCGGTTTTAATAAACATATAAATGAAACATTTTGATAATAGCATCAGGATAATGATCTTACATTAGACAATTTTCTAAATAGTTGCAGGTGCCTTCAGAGGAAGCTATATAGGGAATACAGGGCTTGCTAAAAGGTACTTTATACTCGCTGTAAGAACAATTCCCATCTGAAAAGCAATCTTTAAGCAAGACACAGTAACTGTGATTTGTACACAAAAAATCCCTGTCTCTTCTCAAAGTTGAGAATCAGAGGGGTGTAAGACTGATGCTTGCTGTTATCCCCCACAAGAAAGCATTGAAACTGAAACCAGACTCCTCCAGGCTTTTTCCAGAGACACCACTAGCAGGATTTCTCTTTAAAAAGAGAAAGGTACACAGCCTGGGACAGAAGGACACCTTGACTCAGCTTCTAAGGAACATGCTTTGGCAGGGGGGTTGGACCCGATGATCTTTCGAGGTCCCTTCCAACCCCTTCAATTCTGTGATTCTCCTCATTTTCCCAGCTGGAATATAGGCGGCGCCTATGATAAAGTGCAGCTCTAAACTGAAAAGTCACGTGTAATTTTCTTACGCTTTGTGTTCATTACGCCTCGCTGTGTTCTGGATCAAATTTGTCCACTTTAAAAAATGAAGACGATTTGTCTGCCAGAGAAAACGACGGGACTTGGTGGCAAGGGAAATCTGCGCATGCCCTCGCACCCCCCAGCATCTACTGGCGCTCCTTACACTGCACCCATCAGGAAACACGCTCCGCAGCACCAGCTGAGCTCCTGGACACTTGTTCAGCCCAGTTCTCCTCAGAGCTTAATTTCTGCGAGAAACCCAGTGGCTTTACATAGATGGCACTGAGTACATGATCAGGAAACGGCACAAGGAGTACTTGAATTTCAGGTGACGGTGCCTTTGGTTTAAGCGGTGCCTATGCTGCGCTGCCACAGCAGACAAATCCCTCGTTTCATTCAGCCACTCGCCTTTTCAGCTGCCTGAACAGAGAAAGTAAATGGATGCCTGTAACACTCACATTCTCCCAGAGCACAATGCAATCACAGTAAGACTGGATTTATTCAAAAGCTAGTGTTTATGGCACCGAGGCCGTATTTATTCCCGAGAGAAGCGCGTTTCCAGTTGTGCCAAGGCATGCCCGCCTGCAGGTACGCCTTACGTGGCTGTGTCCCCACCCTGCACAACAGAGGGAAGTGTGGCGGGCTGCAATGCCAGGAACGCGGGCGGGATTCCGTGCGGCTCCAACGCTGCTGAGAGACAGCAAAGTTAGCTCAAAGTAGGCCTGGGAGCATCACTCATCCGCCGTCCCCAAAATGCGCTGTTCGCAAATTACAAAGGTGTCTTGGGATAATTTGATACCTAAGGATTCCTCGACGGCAGCGGAATACCATCCTAGGTGGATGTGGCCTTTCCAGAGGTAATGTGTCCTGGTGGTCACTAAATGCCACAGTCCCAGAACTGGAAGAAAAACAAAAGTAATCCTCTGGCCCACCTGCACCTCAACCGCTACAGCACTGTGCCAGCACGTGAGCATTTGCATGTAATAAAACAGAGTGTGAACGTGTAGGACAGGGTAACAGGAATGTATCAGAGAAATTCAGAAGGTAGCCTTACGATCAGAACACCAAAACGCGCACCCGATGTACACAAACCCTTCAGTTTTACCAAAATATAATATTTACATTTAATAACAGGCAAGGCTTCTCTAAAATCAATTTTACTCCAATACGATTGGCTCCATAAGATTTTCACATTTTAAATTTATTTGCTTTCCTCTGCAATACGGGAACAATGCTGCGTGATACCACTTTTCTATTACCAGTTTTCAAAACAAATTCGAAAACCACTAAGGTATACTTTTAATTTAAGTTTAATTAAAGTCCTCATTCAATCCTACCAAAACATGTATTTAGCACTATGCAAATAGCCCCAAAATTGAAAGAAAAAGTTTTTTTTTTTTTTTCCCAAGTACCTTAATAATCACAATTTTAAAATACATTCCAGCAAGCTAGCCTACCACAGACACACGCTACTGAAATTCTGAAGCCTTGAGCGTGCATGCACAGCAAGTGAGGCAACCCTGCTTTACATATCCACAGAGAATCTTCAAAGCCTCCTGATAAATGGCACATTTTGAAAAAGTAATGAAATGTAACTCGCTAGGACACAGGTACAATCTTAAGGACGTAATGATAAATAAACTACTGCCGTCCTCATGCTAGCGATGGGAATCTCAAAATACCGATGATAAAATATTTGAGACACAAATGTGAGAAAGGAACAGATCTGTAGCTTGTTTTCATGGCATGAATTTCACCTGGTTTTAAGGTAGGGTTACTATTGCAGAAGGAAACAGCATCACCCAGCAGACCGTGCTCAGTAATTTCAAAAATTTCACGTCACACACGTGACTAGGAAATTTAGTGACAGATTAATGCATTAGTGCTTCCTCCCCCCAGATTTGGATCAGAATGCCTGGAAGACGCTAATCAACTACTCGGTGGTGGAATTGTAACACGGTGGAGGTGGGAACACAGCGGACGGGTCTGCATCTCTCCTCCTTCGCTGTACCTTGCAGACAGGGTCCTGCTGTTCAACGCGTCGGCACATAAGCGATGCTACAGAAACCAATAACTGAACACCAAACCACAAAGTGTCAAATACACAGTCATAATATATATATAGATGCTACTAACTGAGAATACTGCTATTTGCAGCTTCTGAATAGAAGCTGTGTGAATAGTAGGCTGTTTATTCGAAAATGCACAGGAAAAAATGTATTTTATTCTCCCACTGAGACATCAAGAATCTATTTGCCACACTAACAGCTGTTTAATGGCCTTCAGACACAGGTCAGGACTCCGCAGCCCTGACTTAGCCAGAACTCCTGGAAAAGGCAACCTATTCGGCACAGAAAGCTGCAGAATGGGGCACACTCCGAGTTTCTCTGTTGCAAAACAGACGGCTGATCCACACGCACACAGACTGAGAGCAGCTCGATGGATTTTTTCTAACACGAGGTCAGCACCCTGTGCTACGTGGGTGCTCCTGGAAAGACCCAAGTTCTCTCTCTTTGTGTGTAAGGTGTTCGTAAACCTTACGCACGTGTACGAAGGAGAAAGCGGTACGTACAGCACACAGACAGGCCACCTAACGTGTTAAGCTGCTGCAGTGCATATCGGAGCTGTGGAATAAAAGGAGCCTCAGGACGTTCAGTATTTGTACACTGCCAAGGAATTCGTCGATAATCAAAATAACTGAGTGACAAGGTACTGCACTAGCATCACAAAACTCCTCCACAATCGCATCAACGTATCAGCATGAGCAAGATCCATCTGCTTTGAAAACGTGCGTTTCTTCGGAAACAAGAGGCCTCTTTTTCGAGCTTACAGATCTCATCTCGCTGCTGGGTAAGGACATTAAATGAAACCGAAGCAAAATTTCCTTAAATAATTTAAAAGGCTGGACAAACACAGAATTCAGCGCAGAGTGGGATGCCGCCGCAGTCCTGAACATTACAAAAATTGCCCACGCTGAGGCAAGAATTTCCTGAGCAAGTATCTCGGATGCTGTAGCCTACTGACAGTCCCCCTGTTTTTTTTTTTTTTTTTTCTGTTCGCAGCACAATAGTTTCTATAGGCGTGGGGCCAATCATCATCTGCTTTGCAAAGACACATGACAAGTGAGTGTATTCTAATGTGTGTATACACATACACACAGCATACGCACAGGTGATTATCAAGAAAAAAAAAAAAGGAGAGAAGCCTTACGTTCGAATGCTGGACTGCATATTCCCTTTCACTCTTTCAAAAAGCAATCAATTTCTCTACTTACTGATACAACATACCTGGAGGTGGCTACTTGGGAATTAAAAACAAAAGACAATGTACAGAAATAACTGTGTTCTGTAAGCTAACAGCAAGTATTTATTTTTTATTTTATACAACCCATTTTCTACATTAAAAATATTAATTAAAATCTAAGAAAATCTTATCTTATCCACTTACTACTCGGATGGAAAAATCTTATTATAAAGAGCTCTGCCGAGTTGCCTTTATTGCTATTATTTTGAGGAAAAAAATAAAAATAAAAATGTCAAAGAATAGTGCCCTTGCAAGACCGTTCTTTCTAAGCTGCATCCTATTTCTTACAGTACCAAAAAAAAAAACACCACACACACAAAAAAACAACAACAAAGAAACCTGTGAGAGAGGACATAAACCCATAAATACAAGAAAGCATTTCTAAGGGTCATACTGAGGACATAATGAATTTACTCTCACGCCAATAAAAATAAAATACTTTTAACAATTTCTACCGTGAGAAATAGCACTCTGAAGCAGCATGTGCCATCTCTATCGGACCACGGTTTTCCCAGCTTTCAAAGGCACGAATTGTGAACTACCTGTGTTTAAAAGCAAGCAATTAATGCAGAATTTTTTGGATTAATTATGAAAGGGTATGCATGCAAAGCCTTATTAGCTGATGGCTTCCAGTGACCTCATTTATTATTGCAAATTTTAAAAAGGTAAAAATTAACGTTCACAGAAAAAAATCTTACTTCCCTGGAAGAAATAATACGGAAGTGGAATAAAATCTAAAAACACGACAGGGGTGCTCCGTTGGAAGTAGGCAAACACACACAGCCAGCCTGCCCAAGGTTTCTGTGATTATTTTTTAGGATTGATACACCAGTTGTGATACCATCCAACGCTTTCTCCAGGTTTTGCTCACTGAAGAACACACTTTACAGAAAGATCCAGCTGTCTGAGGACCCCAAAAGCGTCCACCTGCGTTTGCTCCTGCTACTCCTCACTGCTAAAAGCTACTGGAAGATTTAAGAGAAGGATCTCGTTGAGGGGAAAAGCGAGCCGTGAAATTCTCGTGCCCTACTCCCCTTCACACGACTCCCTCTCCTAGCGAGAACTCAAGCGTCATCTCACGCCTGTGCGTGGAAACAAGGAGAGCAGCAGCTCCGGGTGCTCCTTGCAGCGTGGTGCCCGCGGCTCCGTCCCGGTGCCCCCTGACTCTCTGGGTTCTCCACGGGGCTGGCGGAGACGCGGTGCCTGTCAGGACGACTCCTCGCTGCCTTCCCCGCGCTGTGCTCTCCCTCCGGGGCCGCAGCTGCGTGCTGAGGAGGTGGCGTTCGGCGAGGCACCGAGTTGGCGTTAGGGTTCACGCTACTGCTGCGGGTTCATACCCAGCCTAGCCCCTCATGTGGCATCCACGCTACGGATCGGGGCTGGGAGGGCACGGCTGGAGCTTTGGGGCTGCCTCACGGGAGGGCACGGGGTGTGAGGGGAAGGCCGGCAGGGCCTATCCATGTGCCCGTCCCGTCCCGCCAGCGGGTTTGGGCTTGGGTTTGGGATTGGGATCGGGATTGGGTTTGGGTGCTGCTCTTGACATCGGCGGCGCCGAGTGCCCACTGGCGAGCGGGGAGCCAATCAGGCGGCAGGCTGGGTGTCAGCGCCGAGGCAGCTGCCTGGGGACGGTTGCGGGCCGTTTACCTCCACAATTCAAACTCGCGGCCCCGCTCGGCTCCCCGCGACCCCCGCACCGACCCGACCCCTCCTTTTGGGGTCTCCCGTTTCTCCTCAGGGCAGGAGCACCCCCTGCCTGCAGCCTGGGTCAGCCCGCGCCCCGCTCCGGCCGCTCAGGGCTCGGGGAGGGCTGCCGAGGGGTTTTGGGGAGAAAAAGGAGGTTTTCGGGGCAGCCGAGCGCGGCGGCGGCGGGGCGCCACACGAGCGCGGTGACTCAGGCGCGCACACAGAGAGAGAGAGAGAGAGAGAGAGAGGGGAGGGGTGTGGGATGGGGGGGTTGGGAAAAAGAAAAAAAAAAAAAAAGAAAAATAAAAAAAAAGAAATTAATTAAAATATGTGTATATATATATTTATATATATATATATATAAAAGGGGGGAAATCCGGCCGCTTTCAGTGGGGTGTGCAACGCGGCCAAGTCCGCCGGGGACGAAACTAATTGTGCTGGGGGAGCGCGCAACTCGTTCCGTGCAAAAAAAAATAAAAAAATAAAAAAATAAAATAAATAAATAAATAAATAACAAAATAAATAAATAAATAAATGGACGGAAGGGGGGGGTGTAAATAAATATATATATATAAATAAATAAACGAAAAATGCCAGGCTGCACAGAGAGGAAAAAAAAAAAAAAAAGGAGGAAAACAACAACAGAAAAAAAAAAAAAATAAGAAAAAAATGAAAAAATAAAATTAAAATAAAAAAAAAGCAAGCCCTGTTGTCAGATGATGAAGTATCATCCTGCGGGAGCTCCGGCAGAAACCGTGGGAGCCTGGTCCCGAGCCGCCTCCCCGGCGGCCCCGTGGCAGTGCGGGCGCGGGGGGCAGCAGCGCCGAGCCGGGCCCGCCAGCAGCAGCAGGGCTCCGGCGGGGCGGCGCGCTGGGCAGGCTGCGGGCGGCAGGCTCGGCCCCGCAGGAGCGTGTGTGGGGGGGGGGGGGGCTGGGGGGAATCAAAGAAAAAGAAAAAAAGAAGGAAAAAATAAAGAAAGAGGGAAAAGGGAGGCGGGGGAGGGGGGCAGAAAAGTGAGGGATAAAGAAACTGCGAGCTCGGCGCGGCGGATGGCGCGCGGGGGGCTGGTTACCTGCGTCCTGCTGATGGTCTGCCCGGTGCTGCCGGGGCTCATGGCCGGGTGATTTCTTTGTTGCGCCGCTGCCCAGGCCGGGTTGGCCGCCCCGTACTGGGCGCCCATGTCCTTGCCCATGCCCATGCCCGCCGCTGCCTGCTGGCTGCCCGGGGCGGCCGCCGCTGCCTGGGGCTGGGGCTGCGGCGGCGGCGGGGCGCTGGGGCTGCTGTAGTCGGGGTAGCTGCCGCCGTAGCTCCGCATCATGGGGCTGGGGGACGTGAGCAGCTGGTTCAAGGTAGGGGTGGCCCCGGACGGGTGCTGGTTCTGCCCGGAGAACCGCGCGAAGCCGCCGGCCGCCGCCGCCGCGCCGGCAGCAGCCTTGCCGAGGCCGGCCCCGCCGCCGGGGCCCATCATCATGCCGCCGCCCGGCTGCCGCGGGGAGCTCAGCACCCCGTAGCCGGCCGCCGAGCCCCCGTAGCCTCCGCCGCCGCCGCCGCCGCCTCCTCCTCCTCCTCCTCCGCCGCCTCCTCCGCCGCCTGCCCCGGCGGCCGCCGCCGCCGCCGCCGCCACGGCTCCCGCGCCGCCGCCGCCCGCGCCGCCGCCGCCGCCGGGGCCGCCGGGGCCGCGGGCGTAGGCCGGGTAGTGGTTGTACTGGCTGTTGGGGTACCCCTCGTGCGAGTTCTGCAGGGGGTCCATGCTGTTGGGGGCCGCCGCGGGGTGCATTATCCCCATCCCGGGGCTTTGTTGTCCGCCATGTTGATCAAAGCAAGGCCCGGCGCGGCTCGCCGTAGCGCTGCTGGCAGGGGCAGGGGCAGCGTTGCCATAATAGCTATTGAACTCCGAGACACCCACCGCGGAGGGGCCGCCGCCGCCTCCCCCGCTGCCGCCGCCGCCGCCGCCGCCGCCGCCGAGGCCGCCGCCGCTCCCGGCGCTCGGGGGCGGCTGCTGGGGCTGCTGCTGTCCGCCCAGGGGTCCCAAGCCGGGGTGGTCGTAGCGGCCGCCGATGGGCTCGCCCATTTTGCCGGGCATCTCCTCCTCGTCGGCGCCTTTATTCAGCAGTTGCTGCGGCTGCTGCGGGGGCTCGGCCTGAGCGCCCAAAACACTGTCTTTTCCTCCATGTTGCTGCTGCTCCATGTCTGCACTGGGCTGAGCAGCGCCGCCACCGCCACCGCCGTTGTTGTTGCTGCCGCCGCCGCCGCCGCCGCCGAGGCTGCTGTTGTTATTCTGCACGGGATGGTGCTGAGGCGGCGGCTGCTGCGGCGGCGGCGGCGGCGGGAATTGATTTAGCTGCTGCTGCTGCTGCTGCTGCTGCTGCTGCTGCTGCGGGCGGTGGTGGTGGTGGTGGTGGTGGTGCGGGTGGTGGGCACGGTGGTGGTGGTGGGCATGGTGCTGCGGGTGCTGGGCACGGTGCTGGTGGTGCTGGTGGTGGTGGTGGTGCTGGGGCGGCGCGGCGGGGTGATCGCCTCCGACGCTCTTCAGCTTGTGGTTGGGGAGCAGCCCCGTCTCCATGGCCGGGCCCGGGTTGGAGGAGGAGGAGGAGGAGGAGGAAGGCGCCGAGCAGCGCGGAGGCAGCGCCGAGCAGCTTCCCCCGTCCTTCACGGCCGGCTCCGAGGCGGAGGCGGCGGTGCCGCTGCCGTTCCCGGCGGCGGGAGCGGCGTTATTGGCCATGGCCGGCGGCTCGCCCGGCCGCTGCCGGGGCTGCCCCGCACGGCTCACGCCGCCGGCGGCCCCCGCGGGGCTGCTGCCGGCGCCCCCCGGCCCCCGCTCGGGCCGCGGCGTCAGGCCGGGTGCCCTGCCCTTGGCGGCGCCCGCCGGGGCCGCTGCCACTTGCGCGGCCATGCTCAGCGCCACATCGCGGGGCTGGGGGCCCGGCACGGCGGCGGAGGGGAGTGAAGGGGGGGAGGGGGGATAAAAAGTTAAAAAATCGAAAAGACGGAAAATTTTAAACAAAAAAATAACAAAAAACGGGCCCCCGCCCGCCGAAAGAAGGGCTCGGAGCGGGGCCTGGCAGCGCCACGCGCCCCTTCCCGCTCCGCCACTTCGCCTTCAAAGTTTTTTTTTTTTTTTTTTTTTGTGCGTGTGTGCGCGAGTTCGGGCTCAAACGAAACTTTTTTTTTTTTTTTCTCTCTTTTTTTTTTTTTGTGTTTTTTTTTTTTTTTTTTTTTTTCCTCCTTTCCTCCCCAGCCCGGATATGGGTAGGCGCACGCCCGGCCGCGCCGCGCCGGCCCAGCATGGCACGGGCGGGCGAGCCCCGGCAGCCATCGCCCCCTCCGCGCCCCGCGCACCCGCAAAACGCGGACTGGAGCCCGCGCCGCGAGGATCCGCGCCCCGCCGCCGCCACCCCCGGGGACACCGCGGGGGGACACACGGGGACGGGGGGGACACAGCGGGAGCGGGCGGCCCCGAGGGGCAGCCTCGGGGAGGCGCCGCTCTGCTCCCCACACCCAGCGTGTCGCTTTTTCCCCCGGCAGGGAAACGCTCCCCATTTCACCCAAAAACGCACTTTTTTCCTTTCTTTTTTTTTTTTTTTTTTTTCCCTTGTTTTTAATTTTTTTTCACCATTTTGAGCGCAGACGGTTCTGAAATTTAACCCAAATTCCGCACCCTCGCGGTTGTGTCCACATGGTCCAGCTGCCTCCCCAGCCTAATGGTCACTGGCGCTAATTGCACAGGGCCCTTCCCAATATGTTCCCCACACACCAACGGGAGCCAGGCGTCCGCAGCCTGCTAATTGTGTCCCGAAACAATGTAATTTGCTTCGCAGGACACTCATGAGAGGGCAGCGATACACACACACACACACAAAATCAAAATACGTCATCCAAATAACTTTCGCTCCAAATGGAAAGCTGTTGCTGATGACCTACATTTTTGAGCCATCTTTCAGGATGGCTTTTTTTTTTTTTTTTTTTTTTTTTTAATAGCTATCTTACTACAAATGATACCCCGGTATAAAGTAATAGTCACACACTACATTAAACTAATGAAAGCATCGGGGAGATCAAATACTCTGCTATGAGCGTAGATAGCAAACCGGGATATTAGCAAACGTTTTCAATACAGCGAGGGGCTGAGATGCGCTGTTTCAGATGAATATTTCTGTGCACAATGCCAAAGGTAACCAATTTTCAAATTTCAAAATGGCTAAATAGGAGGCTCGGTAATAATGGTAGGGAAAAATGCAGCATCTCGAGAGCGATGCCGTCATGAGCGGGTAGGCTTCATTGTACCCACTGTGGAAACATAAAAGAGCAGAAGCTTCGTGCTCTAATGTTGAATTACCCACAAAGATTATTGGTAAATGTATGACCAGTGCGATTCCAATGTCTTTTAATTGTAGTTCTGTCTGAACAGTCGGAAGTATTCAGATTTCCATAATGGAGCCAGTTTTGAAAAGTCTCAGCGTTCACCAAGTCCGTCGTGGTAACACTTCTGTTACAGTTGTGTTTGTCTTCTTTCGGTTCTCTCTGCAAGTGCAGAAATGTTATCTGGCTACTGGAAAAACACAGAAGGGGGGAAAAAAATGGTGAGTAATTCTAGTGGGGGGAATCAGGTGCATACCCAAGGGTCATTACAGCCTGTAACAACAACAAATTGCAGTTCTATGCAAACTGCTGGAAAGGGGTATATCATCTTTGTAGGAGAGAGAATAACAGAACTGTAAGATGAATTCATGCCAAATCATTCATCAGCTTTTGCCAAGAGAATACTACATCTTTGTTAGTGAGCCTTTTTGACATTTTCTCCTGGATTTTCTTCTTTTCGATATTCAAATGCGCGCTAATTATACACATTAAACCACCTAAGTTGATTTTTTGAAGTCTTTCATATGCAAATATAAATATAGATGTCTACTTGTGTGTATTTATTTACACGTGTACTCGCAAATAAAATAAAAAAAATCAATTACACGTTTGTACCTTAAGACATTTGTATTCGAGCAAAAATATAAGCATTTAAAACCTGGCAACGTGTACCGATAGCGCCCCAGCTGAGGTTCGCAATACTTCCTGACATACTCCACAACTCCTCTGACCAAGAAAATAACCCACAAAGTTTAATACAGATTTATTTGTGAATGTTCTCCCCAGGAAAAAAAAAGAAAATAAGGAAAAAAAAAAAAAAAAGATGGCACTTTAAGCCAAAGAGTTTATACCACTCCTATTCCTTCCATTTGTTTCAGCAACTCGGCTACAAGATTGGAAGTAAGAGGCTATAAAATAGAGGCCCTCAGCACAATGAAATCAGTCTGCTATAAAAGGCAACACATGCCAGTTTTTCCTCCCCAATGGCAGATGCCACACCCTAAAGCAGACAGAAGGCACTGCAGTCTGTGCAAGGGAAGCACAACACAAAGCAACGATGGTTCAATTTTGTAGATCACAAATAATGTTGAAATTCCTTTTGCCATCTTTGCTCAGATGATGACTGGTAGTGTTTGTTAAATTCAAATTCTCCTTTCCAAAAGCTCTCGTTGTATGCATGAATTATGAATTTATTATAATATAATGTAAAAAAGCTCTAATTGCCATGCATTTTATCTGCTGCAAAATGATTGCATTGATATTTGATATCACAAGTGCGCAGTTTCAACTTTAGTTCCATTTCCATTGTTTCTTCGATTTAATTATTTTCTATAAACCAACGTTGGCCATGCATCGTTTCTTCTCTTGATATTTTTTTTTCCCCCAATAAACTGTAAACTCCTGTGTTCCAGGACTCCTTTCCAGGATAAAGAGTACAATTTTCTGAACTTAGTGTTGGCAGTTCGTGTGCTATATTGACCGTGCCATCCACACAGACCCCTAGGCCCCTATGAGAGTGAGCCGTGTTGCACAGCAGTGTGGCAGCTGTCTTTCTGGTGGGTCAGAGCAGTCGCTTTGAAATCGTACAAAGAGTAACACCAAAGAGAGATACAGAAAACAAAACGATGTTTTAAGAGCTCCAAAGCATTATCTTAGAGATGCTGGAAGAAACAGCATCATCGGGCTCCTTAATTTTTATTTTTATTTTACTTATTTATGTATTTTCAGGTGAAAACACAGCCAGGTTCAGGAGCCTGTTGCATCTGACCCGGGTGTCCACAAGTGTCCGAGAAATCCCTTTATCCAAAAACCCTTTTTTGTTTGGTTCTCGTGCTTTATGTTGAAATCCACTGTGCGGTTAGATGAAACAGTTGTCAAATTCACCGTAATTCTCAATTTCCTTCCTTTAGATTGGCATTAGATTTAATGAGAAAAAAAGAGAGAAGTATGTGGGCTTTTATTAAATTATCACTTCTTTTACTAGTTAAACACCCAATCCAAATCGTTCCAAAGTCGGTGCAAATCTTTTAATTGATTTCAATAAGGCATAAATCAGATCGCAGAAAAGTAAGCAGCCAGTGCAGAGCTTTAGCTTTATGCTTTAGCTCCGTATTTGGAGCAGTAGTAATGGTGTTTTTCCGTTTAAGAGAACCCTTGTGTGGTCAATATATAAATACAACAGAATAGTATTTTCTTTATTATGTAATATTTACTTTTTAGTCACAAATGCAATATGTAAACTACTGCAGTTGATACCCGGCTGTGAAGCAAGAATCTTTCAGGTGTAAAGGCAAGTGTAATAGTTTCATTTCATCTGGTCACAACGGACTTTGAAAAAAAACGCAGTTTATGCCAACAGATTGTGGCCTAAAATGTGTAGAGAGTGACACATTTTACCATTTAATTACAAGCCATTCTTTAGCAGCCGCTAATCCCGGGCAATTTAATCAATTTCTTCTGGCAACGCGTAAACAAAAGGACTTCAAAACCTCACTGTCTCCATCTCAGGAATGTCATACATGATTTTATTAGGGAAATGCAACATTAGCCATTTTCCTCCTCGCTGGATTTGGACCACTTGAATAGGACGTTTAAATGCCGCGATTTTACAAATGCGCATCATCCATTGAAGTCAATAAGATCACTCACTTCCTTAAAGTTAAGCCCTGATTAAGTGCTTCTGTGGACCGAGGCCTCTAGGAAAAACAGCTCCGGAGTCTGTACTTCGGCGAGATAGCAGCCCGAGCACTTTGCTAAATCAAAACAAAATCTCCCACTTGGCAGTGACAGTGGGTGGTGTTGATTTCTGGGTTTGCCCACCGACGAAATCTGAGCCTTCAAACCAAATTTCACTAATGTCTGTGGATCCTATGTCATTGTCTGGGAACAGCATCGTATTTGGGGGAAACCAAGGAAAAGGACAGCCTTCCTTTACATGAGTAATTTATGATCCTGTTCATTTACAAATTGGAAAACTTAAACGAGAGTCAGTACAACAGTAATCACAGAGTTCTCTGCCAATGTTTCTTCCCCTCTTTCCTGTCTGTTACACGTCTTTTCTTTGCTGAGCAAGAGACGGAGCTAACCCATTGGGAAACCAAAAGAAATGTTTGCAGCTAGCTACTTATTGGTCAGAGATCCTTTCTGTCGTCAGCTGTGGCAGGCAGGCTGGAGTGATGCACAGAAGAAAGTCAGGCTGACAATACAGTTTTCAAACTCGTAACATGAACAAGATCAGTACCTTAGCTGCAAACAACCTGGGTCTTCCAAGAATAATAATAATAATAAAAAAAATCCAATATTTTTTTTCCTAAACTTCTTCAACAGTATGTTTATATTTTTTTAGATGCACAACGCAACTATTATCTATAGTCTGCAATATTAAGTGCTGTTTCTAGGAACAGATTACAGTCACTTCCAAGTCTTCACTGAGAAAAACAATTTGTATATTTGTATGTACAGGCAAAAATGCATGGATTTTAATAGGAGATATCACTTTTTTTTTTTTTTTCCTTTGAAAACTGAGTTTCATTCCCTATGATTATAATTTGTATGTGATTCTGAATATTTGCAAGGGAGTCAAAATTATGATTTCGCCTGATGTACTCAATTTCTGACCCATTTCTGTAGTATTTCACCATTCACAATCTCTAATACAGCAGCCCTAAGTCCTTCAGATGGAGCCCCACCTTCCACCTTTGCAGTAATGGTTAGTAATTCCCTCCTTCCCACACCTTATCTTCACTCCCCACCCTTTGCATGTACATGCACATTCACTCTCTGGGTAACCCCAAACTCCTGCAGGCCACTTTTCAGTTGTCTCAGCCTCCCAAAGTATGGTCATGCTGTATCATTCCTGACTCACTCATATGCTGCTTTCTCTCCAAACCTCTGAGTCCTACCCTCCAAGTTCCCCCTAATGCCAATTTTCTGTAGCCCCTCTGTGTAGGGGACATGAAGTGGATGCTTTCAGTGACAAGAGGGAGGAACTGCAAAAGCTGGAAGAGGATGATGGAGGAGCGAGCAGGGAGAGGCCAGATGAAGTTTTCAAGACTTCTCCATCCCAGCCATCCCTGTGCTCTCCCAAGCAGGCAACCTCACAGCTTTGAGCCGTTGCTTTGACACATTTATCCTTTAAGCACTCCTACAAACTGAAAAGTCCAGTCGCTCCCGCTTCACCCTTACAGAAAGGAGGCACAAGGGAGGAAGGCTGAGGTGCATGAACATTTCTTTTAGCTACAGCACCCACTCCAGCAGCTCTGGTGACTGCCGTAACCACCTGGCACGGACCTTCGGGGTGCTGGTGCAGCAGTCAGTGCAGCTGCACGGTGTGCCAGGAACTCAAGGGAGGGGGGAGGAGAGGAGGAGAAAATTTATTTTTACCCAGATCCTTGCACTGACTCACCCAACGGCCCGACCAGTAGCATTGGCATAACAGGAAGGGTGAAGAGAAGGGGCCGAGCGTTACCCACGGGGCGTTCCCTGCTGCTTGCTGTTTGACCGATGGCAGGGTCTGGAGGCAGGGGGAGATGAACAGGACCTGTTCATCTATCTGAACATCATCTAAAATGACTATCCTAACTTTTTGCCAGCATAACCCTTACCAGATACTAACGCTCCTCCCATCTGCTGGTGCAGTTGCTGGTATGTGTGTTCCCCGACCCATTTCAGATCAAATGAGCCAGGTTACCGGGCTTACTCCGCATTAGCTCAGACCCATTTGCCTAAATAAGATTAGGATAAAGTGAGCCAACAGATCTGAGGAAAGAGCTGACTCCAGCAGAGGGACAATAAATAGCTGGTAGGTGGCAGGTGCCTCTTCAATAAGCACAACATCTGTGAGGGCTTGCATCCCTTTAGGCCCTAAGTGTTGGCCATGGTGATGTAGAGCATGGTACACAGAAGTAAGTCACATCTGCTGGGCCATTCTCCTCACTCGTACAGTGGCTCAGTGGAGCCTCTAAGCTGCAGAAGGGAGCTCGCTGTTCTTGCCTAAGTGTGCAAGGTGGGAGCTGCTCCTTGTGCCGGAGGCAGCTGAAATGCCTGCCATCTCCAAATTCATGGGGAGAGGTTAATCTGGTCAAAGATGCTCCACACGCCAGCTGGAAAAGGGATGTCCACGGCTTTCTTGGCAGGGGCTGTCGCAGGAGAAAGCCGTGCTCCTGTGGGGCTGCTGGTTATGCACGCGCTCCCCACGGACGCGCTGAGCTCGCTCCTGCCCCCAGCAAACAGGACGCTGCCACCAACTGCTGCTCGGGTGCTTCGCTTTCACATCCCCTCTGCCGCGGCGCCGCTGGCTGTCGAAGCCACAGTCTCATCCTTGCTATGAGGGCAAACTATTTCTCAAGAAAAGCATCCCCCATGGCTGGCTCCCTGCTTCAGCTGAGCTAAGAGCCAAGCTGTGCTAAGAGAAGATTTTTTTACATCATGGGTGCAAACTCCTTCAAGATACACGTCTCTAAAAAATCCCAGTATGTTACTCGTTTAAGGCCTGACCCTGAAAATGCCCAATAGTTCTCGTAGTCCTTCCCCCTGTTAGGCCATGACATTTAGTGACAGAACTTGAGCAGCTATCCTGTGGCGAGGATTGGTCTGCTTAAAACATCTGTTTCTTCTCGTTTAAATTTAAAAAGGAATGTTATTAAAATTAGAATGACCATTTTATTAATCCAAAATATCATCTAGTTATTCAACAAAGACTTAACAATGTGAGTCATCTGCATTAACAAATCCAGATGCTATATTCGGAGGCAGCAAAGACTCGGGGACTGACAATAGGCTTGCTTTGTACACTAATTAATTTTTTGCTATTTGTTTTTCATTCCAAACAGACCATCCCTAATATTTTATCTCTCTCGGTGGATTTTTAGGAACATTATAAGTGAATGGCATAATATGAGCTTCTCTCTCATTTTAAAAAGTAATGGACAAATATTATTAAGATTTTTCTCATCTTGATTTTGTCTTTTCAGTGGCCTTCATAAAAAAAAGAAATGGGTGCATATCTTCTTGCCATGTTACAGCTGTTTTCTTCTCATCCAGAGGATTGGACAAACGTGGTTTTCATTTAAGCACATTTAAATTTAAATTGCCACACCATTCTGTGCTGGGCGTAAACTTACTGTGCATATGTCCAAGAAGAAAGGAGCCTAATTTGGGAACCGCTATCCGTGGTGATTCTCACGAGCTAGAAATCAGGGACTGCGCTCGTTCTGGGAAAGGCCACATAATGTAAAATCATCAAAATCTTCTCCTTTTTGCTTTCCAGTGAAGGGCTGTTCCCACTGAATGGGGATTTTCAAAGCACCTCCTGACAGTAGAATTAGAGTTCAGCAGAAGGAAAGTGATACCAGTACTAAACATTTTCTGATTTAATTTTAATACGTATCATTTTTATACATGGATCTTATTTGCACAGCTCCATGGAGCCGTGTATTTGAAAAGCACTGCTGATTAATTAGGTTGGATCAGTATGAATGAATTAGGTGATCTCTATTTTATGTCTGTTTTGAAGTTCACCATTGTGAACATCACCCTATTCAGTGCTTCATCCTGCTCTAAAGACTTACTACTAACTTCACTCGGGCAGGAAAGGGGATCATTCAAAGCACTGTGCAAGCCTCTCAAGTATGGTGGATTCTGTTACAAATGTATAAATCCAGTTTATTACTCAGCTGAGGGGGACTGATTTTCTAGATAGATTTTGGAAACAGGAATCTTGAGTTGGCTGGTGTGAAAAATTGCAGTTCTTATGGACCAGATGTGAATCCAAGATCTCTGTTCCTAGGGTGATGTCTGTACCAGTTTAAAAGTAACCTGCCTCTCTCTCTCAATCTCTCTCTCCTTCTTTCTCAAAAGTATTTTGTCTATTTTGCTCCTATAATTTTGAAAGACTGCAAAAACAACTGGTTTCAGTGTTTTGGCATGTTTATCTCAACCTTTCATTAAGGACAATTCATGTTTCACTCAGAAATACAGCTAAGGTGGAACATGCTAGACTTCTCTTTTTGTTTCTTTACTTCCAGTTCAGGAGTTCTTTTATTCAGTCTGATGTTAAATCTACTTGTATTAGAGAATCCTTTTTATCTGAGCAAATCTTATTCCTTAGCAATGAATCTCAGAACATTGTGGGGTGATTGTATAAAGCCATTGCTTTTTCTTTATTGCCCACTAAAGAAACATTTATGATTAAATGGGAAAGGGAACTATCTCATTCTCCTGAGCTGGAGATATTGGACTCAATAATGTCCTTTGTACGTGTATGTTCTATTTCAGCTAACCTGTTAGAATTGCAATATAAAATTGTAAATCAATGGCATCAAACACCTGTGAAGATGAGTAAGATTGCAAGCTATTTCTCAGATAGATTTGGAGAAACAGCTCCCAGACAAGAACTCTTTTACATGTTCTACAGGGTCTGTCCTAAATTATCACAATAAAGTCACTTTTTATACATGATATTGAGAAAATTACCAGCTGTCTGATGTCAAGCATTCAGGAACAGTATACAGAGGGACACTTGGACTTTGAGGTATGTGGCAGACAACTGGATGTTCATAAAAATCGAGTTACAGGCCATTCAGCTGGTTATTTGCAGAGCTAAAAAATTCAGTCTCTTCTCTAATAATGAAAGTAGATCCTGAGGAATTTGTTCAAATCTGTTCTGTTTAGCTACAACTGAAGAAAATGCATGCTTCTCTACACAAGGTGTTCCTTTATTGATTACATCGGTGAAGGTAGGAATAGTTAAACTGCTACTCATAAACACTGCAGGATAGAAAGAATGAACGTAAAGGAGGAATTCTGTTTGTTTTCCCTGCCTTTCTGTCATCACAATGGTATCTCTTTTAAGCTTGTCATCTTCTGCTTGGCTGATTCTCTTGTAAATGCTTTAATAATGTGAATTTAATATGAACTGTACCTTTGTACCTACAAATATACATCATTCAAAACCCTTACTCTCTGTATTTTGGAATAAACTCACTAAGATTTATATCTGTGAAATATCTCCAGACCTAACAAATACAGAGTTCTAATTGCCCAGGCGTGCTTATTACCTTTGCAAAGCATAGCGATCAGTGCAGCATACACACTTGGCCACCAGAAGATACAGAAATACACACCACGGAGCTGACAGTATTGCAACCCTGCGCACAGAGCTGACAGTACCCACTGAGAATGATTCTGTCACAAGGGTGTCCTCCCAGTCCAGGCAGAGGACACCCAAAAGACGGGTGGGATAGGTATTAGTGCTTCAGCCTCCTGTTTTATGCTGCTCTAAAAGGGGTCTGCTGCTGGAAAAGGAATTACAGTGTTACCTAGAAGACTGCAGCTAGAGTGTAAGAATGATCAAGGAGAGGAGGAACTCCAAGGAGAGGCACCCGCACAGAAGAGGGCATCACAGGGGTCAAAATGTCTTATTATAGCCCTGGAGTCAGTAATGTGAGGCAAAAGTTAATAAGCTAGTAACGAAAATGATGATTTCTTCGCTTGGTATCTTTGACTTAAAAATGGTTTCTAGAAGATGCTTGCTCATCTACGAATCATTAGGGTTAATTACATAAAATTACTTGACTTGTGTCATACCTCCGTTTGTATGACCTAAAGGTATCTTCTGACCTTAAATTTTATGAATCTACATTAAGTAGCTGTAAGGAAGGAATGGCAGAATAGGATGTTGTTTCACTGATTTGAATTACAACATGCATTTGCATCTCTATTTGCATTTACTGTCTTGTGAGTAACTGTACCAAATGCAGTCATGGGATGGAGTTGTCACTGTGAGCCGAGAAGAGGTGAACGCGGGTTCTGAGAGACCAAGGCTGTGTTTACAGGACTGACATCTCCTAGTGTAGCTGTAAAGAGATGCCAGCCCTGACAGGCGTAGCTGTGTCAACAGAATTCACTGGTATAGGCACAGTTGTACCAGTAAAACTGTATTTTAACCAATACTTTATTTTTGCCAGCAGTGGGAGATTGTTTTAGCAGAAAATATTGCTTGCTAATATAGACATATCCATACTAACCTGCCTAGGATTTTAGTATTCACAGCAAAGCACTCCCCTCAATGATTCCCAAACTAATCAATTTTGGTGGTGTTGTCAGAGATAGGGTGTGCAACTGGCCCTGACCACTGTCAGCTTTGTGGTATCGTACATGACAGCATTCAATACATGAGAGTGTGGAGAGAGTTTAAGGAGAAGTCCAGGCTCAATCTGTTTGCCAAATAGTTTTGTAAGGGAGCAGTGTGAAAAGATCTGACTGAATAAAGTCAGGAGGAACAATAAGTAACAAAACAAAACAAAACAAAACAAAAAAGTTCTTCTAAAACAGATTCTGTCATTTGGAGCAAAGGTTTAGCAATACTGGCAAAAAAAATGACACTGGAATAAATTGCATAGTCTCCGTGGTTTTAGTAATCACAGCTATATATATGTGGAAAATCTCTTGTGGTGTAAACTTGCTCTCAGTAGAGACCCTAGGGGGAAGTGTGAAGGGTGAAACCAGCTAGCATACGGCTCAGGAGCAGGGGGTGAGGAGGGGACGTAACCACTTTGGCCTCTAAGTGTAGGCCAGATGTGTCGCACCCGATCAGACTGTGTGACCCACTTGCAAGCCCTGCCTTTGTGGAGCGTGAGTGCTGCTCTTCACTCAGCCATGCCCACGGGCTCCACTTCCAGACAGCTCCCACAATGTCGGTGTGCAGCTCTGGTACTAGCCCAGCAAATGCAGAGTATGGAGCTGGTGCTCAAATGCACAGCTCTTGATTTTCACAGTTTATGTCTAGGCAGTACATACATGTATTTTGGAAGGGCATGATCACTAGTCAACCTTCACTCTTCCTTAACAACATTGTATAATGTTCTGTGTTCCTAGTTTTTTTTTCATGATTATTTTATTATTATTACTATTATTTTTTTTTTGTCCCCAGTAAACTTCTTTAAGCCTTCCAGTACTCTGACACAGCTTTTCTCCTTCACTACTTCTACAGGTTTTGTGATGATTCCCCTTGCCAAAATGGTGGCTGGCTGCATACTGGAGCTTTCACTCACCCCTGAGGAATTTGGTTCTCCTTCCTCAGCATTTCTCATAAAGGAACAGGACTCAAAGGCTGAACCTCGGGGAATCCAGTAACAATTCAGAAGTGATGATGGAACAGTCGGGAATGTGTTTGCAGGGCTGGAGATGCGTCTTCAAGCTACAGAGTGTGTGTGGGGAGCTAGGTGCGATGGCCTGGGGAAAACGAAGTGCCCTTGCTGCTCTGACTGCTTCTTGCACCTGCCTCTCTGAACCTTTCATGCCTCATGCGGCTCAGCCACCATGGGGCCTCAGTTCTCCCTGTTGCCAGCATCGCAGCTCAGACTCTTCACCCACTGCCCTCTATCATCCCCATAGCTCCCTGATGGGACAGAGGGGGAGCCACCTTTCCGTGGGGACAGCAAGCCCTCAGCTACTATGACCAAAGCAGGGCAGGACGTGCACCAGCAGCCCACCCAGCACCAGGGGTGGCCCAGCACAAACCCCATGATGGCTCAAGCAGGGCTAAAGCAGGGGGGTGAAGAGGGAGATGCCCGGCAGGGCTGTGCCAGCTGACACCTTGGGCAAGCCGCTTCTGGCTCAGACTGCCGGCACCATGCAGCCTCTTGCAGGGACATTCAGGCTGGGAAGAGGCTTTAGAGGCAAGAAGCTTTGTCGGAGATGGAAGCGTTGCTCGACTAGAGCTGTGTTAGCTTTCACTGGAATATGAGAGCGTGATTAATAAAACAAGCCACAGTGGCTGAAACAGTGAATTAAAGTATCACTTATACTCATGTGTTGTAAATTTGCTCCACACACACACACACACAAAAAAATATGTCATTTTAACATAAAGATTTTGTGAGTGTGAACAACATAAGATCCCAGACTGCCATAACGCACTTAATATGTGTGGCAGTATTTGTACAGAATCCGAGGTTAAGTGGGCAAATAGGCTTGTATCTTTAAATTAATTCAATCCAGCGCAACACAACTGCCCTGAATCTGGTGCTATTTATAATGCGCCCAGAACACTTCATACAAACAATAAATTAGCCGAAACAGCCGCCGTGCCAGCTACGCGAGCCGGCAGGGCACCCGGGCGCGGCGCGGCAGCGCTCCGCCGAGCGCCATCTTGCGGCCGCCGGCCCGGTGGCGCTCCGTGCCCCGCCGCGGAGCCTGCCGGGAGCGGCAGCCATGTCGCGCACCGCAGGGTGCGGGCAGGGTTAGGGGGTGCCTCACGCTGCCCCTCCTGCCTGTGCCTGCCTGGCTTTCTCTGCCCCATAACCCTGGATGTCCAGCTTTAATCAGACTGGAGCAGAGATAAAACGCTTCACAGGCGTTACATGTTATACTTATTTTTATATTTTGACGGTAAGGGGCTGTATCATCATCTGCTGCCAGGCAGCCTGGTGCCACCATGCAAGGGATGTGCAGTGACTTGTGCCACTTGCTCACCTCCTAACCCTGGTCTCCAATTTATTTATTTATTTATTTATTTCAACATCTTACCCCTGGCCAGTACACATACCTCATGTTCTAAGAAGTAAACGTTTTTGAAACAGGGTCGCCATTTAAATTCCACATCATGGGACTGAGCAAACCTATTGTCAGTAGCGAAGCGCGTGTAGGAATAGGAGTTATAAATCAGCCAGTTGCTCTGAAGGACTATAAATGGAAAAAAGAGCAAGAGACTTAAATTTTTTATACAGAGTACAAAGAGCGCAGAAGTGAAAATTTCAAAGGGTTACAAATGCCAATGGAAAATCAATAGAGATATTAAACAAAGAGTGTTGGTTTTATCACACCTTGAATGCTAAAATTGTAAATATACAGCAAGACCCTTACTAATCAATAATAAGCATTCTACAAATATTGTGAGGCCCTATGGAAATGCAACCATTTTCTCCCTAGGTCTTAAAGGGCTGTGGTGTCTTTCTGCTCCATTCTCTGTTTGGTGTGGATTATTTCCTGATGCTGGTTTTGGGAGCAGGCAAGGATGAAGTTGTGATACCACTGCTCGACAGAGCAGCTGTGTCCCATTGCTGCCACTGTTGTATGATTTTAGTTGTAAAGTTACAGTGACAGTCTTGACAGGTGATGCTTTCATAGCAACTCATCATTCTGCAGTCGTGCGAGAAATTAAATATCTTAAGTTCTATTTAAGAAAAAAAAAAAAGGTTTTCAGTTCGTAGTGACAAAGTAGAAATGCTACTGAAGTATACTCCTCAATGGCTGGAGTGCCAGAAGACACTGATAGTTTGTTTCTCAGTTCTGTATTGGTCTGAGGAAGTGGTGTGACTCCCAATTCTGTTATTTCTTGTGTTGGCAGTACTACCTGTCACTGGATTGTGTCCCAGTTTCCTAGCTCTGTGTGGACAAGATAAGAATGTAGTATGAGTGACAAAGCACCACTTCTTCCAGTGGCAAAAGGCCCCATGCCAGCTGATCAGTAGTATCTTCCCTCACAGGACATAGCCCCTCCAGTATCCAGGCTTTTGCAGCCAGAAGCTGCTGCCTATCATGGACGCCTCTCTGAAACCACCGTGGCTCACACCGCTGTCCTCACTTTGTGACTCTCATGAACTGCCCATTTGCTGTTTCCTCCCTCCTGTAGGTTGCTGACCCTGTAGTAACTGATCTGCTGATGTGTTTCTTCTCATCTGCATGGGACCTGTCAGCTACAATCTAATTGAGAGGACAAAGCGGGAGTACTGTTTTTGCATGATCCGCTGTGTGTACATCTACATGTATCAACGAACCAAGATTTCTGAGTATCCCACCCTCCAATACAAAAGAAATACTTTGTTTAATGACTTAGAAAGAAAGAACAGGGCTTTCTCTCTTGGGTTTTATAGTATGTACTCAAAATGGGGGTCAGAGAGAAAATCAATGATCAGAAACACTATATGTTGATTTACAGATAGATTAGGGATATAAATGTTACAACCGATATAGATGGTTATGCATTGTATATGCTGTCTCTAGTGCTCTCATCTTATCCATAAGCCTATATCACATCAGAGATTCCTGAGCATTCAAAAATAGGAAATGTTACATAACTGATAAAGAACAGAAAGATTCTGAAGAATACATCTGCCTTCTTGGGCGTGTATCAACACATGATCGTAGAGAATGGAAAAACAAGTTCATGGAGTTCAAGTTCTTCTCCTTTGTAAAAACAAGAGCAACCTGAAAGACAGTGTAAGTTTTAAAATTCAAATGGCTCAAGTGCCTTTCTCTAGGAGTTGGACGGAAGAACATCTTATCCATACTGCTACCACTTACATGCATTTAAAAATAGACAACACAAAGAGTCTTTGTATTCCTGATGTGTCTTGCACAGTGAATACAACTTTGATCGTTTATGCAGTGTCCAAAACAATAAGAGTTCCCATACCTTCTGCTCTAACAAAAGAATTTGTCTGAACTGAGTGTACTTGAAAAGGAGATGGGCAAAAGCACAACTGAAACCAAGCCATATTGTTCCCCCTACTCTAATTCAGCTGAAAGAATGTCAATTCACAGATGAAATCTTGAGAGAATCAAAAAAGGATCCTTCAGTAAGACTGGATTTTTCACAGATACAGTATATGAGGAGGAATATTTTCCTCAACATTTTCTCTGCACAGTATCTTTTTATGTGGCTATCATGTAGATAACAGCAGGGAATTCCACTTAAGTAGATCCTTAATGGATTTAACTAATGGTTTCTTTGTGATGCTCTCAGACAGTTCTCCTGTAATGTGGATCCTCTAAATATTTAAATCCACCATTGAAGCATTTAATAGGAAGAAAGTCTCCTACCACTAGAATAAAGAAGAGGCTTTCAGCTGGAAACAATACCAAAACAAAATCTGATTTGTACAACTGCATCAAGAATCTAAGCCCACTTGCTCTCGGAGGCAGCTGATATAACAAGGACCTGGGGTGACAGGTAAACAAAAAACAGTCATTTGTATATTGAGACAATCCACATCCTTTCCTGTTTCTCTAAATCCTCCATATTTTTGAGGGCTATTTGTGGTGATTAATGGTTTGAGTGAGCAATAAAGCTGGTAAATTAATATTGCTACTTACTGTTGGTACAGGGTAAGTGCCTAACCTGGGGGCTCGTGGAATCTTGAAAATAATGGATGGGTTAATCTGGGATGCTTCTCCTTGTTTCAGATCTTTCTTCTGACACTGTCTCGGAGTAATTTTTCTCACTGTTGTATCCATTATCCTCTTATTTTATTCTTTTTACAAGTGGAGCCTGATGTTTCTTCAGTTCCATAAAATATTTGAGCTGGAAGGAAAAACCTTTTAGAAATCTACTTCATGCATTGTCAAGACCCATTTTTTTCTCTCCTGTCTCTTGCTTGGGAGGAACAGTCACTTCAGAAACTAACAGTGCTCTTTAAGCCGTCTGCTTAGACCTGGATTTCACCATGTGTCCTCTGCACAAAGAACAAAATCTGCTGTTTTCAATCTAGATTATTTCTGAAAATGAGAAATAATGGAAAAATAAAGGCTCCCTCTAGCTTGCACCCAACTGAACATAAATATAGAACTGCAACTTCCCCACCGCTGCTTTTGTGGTATATGAGATATATCCCCTACCTTTTGAAGGTATAGGAGTCCTCAAAAAGAATAACCATCACTCTCAGCTAAATACATCTGTGTATTCTTCTCCACACAGTTTGGGCAGGAAAGTTATTCCTGCAGATGACATTAATAACTTTCTAGATTTTTTCTGCAATCACTTCACAGTCCATAGTGTTTAAATCCATCTGTAGCTTGTTCCGTGTCAGATCCATAAATACAGACATTTTAAAAATTTTACCGTTTGTGATGCTTCTGTAATACAATCAATTTCTGCATTTGAGTCACTTGGTATTACTACACATACAAGCATGTAAAAGCATTTTGAATTTCTTCATGCACAGCTGCCGTATAAGTAACACACAATGTAAGCAGCAAAGTTTCTCACTTGCTATGGAAACTGGCCACCCAGAAAGGGTACCCTGGACCAGCAACTAAAATGGCACCCTCTGTGGCTGTAAAGGGGTGGTTCTCTAATAAAACGAGCGTGCACTTAGATTTTCTTTCTTGTTGGATCTCAGTGCTGTTAGGGATCATGCAGAACTATCAGCATGTTCCTCTCACGCTTGCACTTTATGTTGCATGGATACACTCAAAGGCTCAAATTAAAGGCTTTCTTGCTAGCCTGCCCACTGCCAGAAACGAAGTGCCTGTTTTTAAACCGAGTGCCTGGTTCTTTGTCATTTGGTATCTCCTTTAGCTATATGAATCCCACAGAATTAATGGAACATGGCTATCAAATATTAGCGTCTATGTGAATCAGTGCAGATGCTGAACAGATAGCAGCAGGAGCAGAATATGACTACCCCAAGTTAAAATGGGGTGATATTTATTTCAGATGAAGGAAAGCAGTAATGAGTGAGTGCATAGGAACTGCTGTTACACAGAGCAACTCAAAATTTTTATCTAGGTGCCTGTGCATATTATTTGCATAGTGGTTAAAAAGCAGAGAATGTAAGTATTAAATGCCCAATGAAGGCCACTTAAACACATAACTCCCACTTGTACCTTTGAAAACATCCCATTCTTAGATTTTTTTTTTTTTTAAATATACTTTACTTTGAAGATGTTGCCTGTTTTATCCATGAGAGCAAAGAAGGGTATAGTACTAGTTTGAGTTGGTATCAGAGTAGATACTTCCAAAATAGTTTGTTTGCTTTTTTTTTTTTTTTTTTTTTTTTTTTTTTAAAAAAATTGAGTCCCATCTGTGAATTGCTGCTTTGTGCTGACCCACAATTTATGCAGCTTTTGCCCAAATCTATCAGACAAAGCTCTTTAAATGGCTTAAAAGTAGGTTACAAGTGTTACAGGCATTCAGTCAAATTAGTCACTTAGTCAAATCATCCTTTCAACTGTTGCTTTCAGCAAATGGTTAAAACAGCATTTGGGGAAGGACCAGGTGTATGATCTAATGCCTGAAAGCAGCTCATGCTCAGTGACATAATCCCAAGAATAAATGTATTGTAAGTGTATGGCCAAACACAAGAGGATATCTGTCATCAAGTAGCTGGAGGTGCCACATGGTTTTTGTATCACTGCGCTTCAGCTGGAGCCACTGAGACTTGAGCAGCACTTTCAGCTCCTTCTGAGAAAAATACCACCTACTGCTTCAGCACTTCCTGGACTCGGGGCAGATAACTTTTAAGAAATCCTTTGCTACTACTTTTAAGGAATCCTTTACTAGCAGAAGTAACGTCTTGCCAGACATCTTTTTGTCTAGATGGAAGAGCCTCAGGATTCACAGAATTTTAAATATGCAATTCTGATGGAATATGCTTAGTGGGTTGTGAGACAATGCATCTCCACATTGCGGCAGTGAAGCCTAACAGACAGAGCAGGGCACTGGGTGTCCTGCTTACAGAGATCAAAGTCTGGGTCCACCACTGGCTTATTTGACACCAGGGTAATCACAGAATCATAGAATCAGTTTGGTTGGAAAAGACCTCTTAAGATCAAGTCCAACCATGACTTCCATCCAATCACTTGGCATCTTTGTGCTCTGTTTCTACAAGTACATCAAGATAACATACCACATGGGAATTTGGAAGAAAGAAGCTTGGAGACATAGGAACACAAATAGGTCACAAAGGAACCATATTACTATTATTACAATTAGTATTACAGTTGTAGTTGCCCTCTCAGAACTCATAATCAATAGCACATTCCTCATATAAAGATTATTGAAGATTTCTCCAAAAGTATTTCTCGGTCCAGTCCTCATTCTTCATCCCTATTTCCGTCCTCTTTGTGAATTTTTACAGCTCTGTCATTACTGTTTTAACAAGTAACTTTTGGACTCCTTGCCCTTGTCTTTCTGCATGTTCTTGCTAATCAGAGCTGGCGCTAGGGTGCCTCGCTTATTGATATTTTTCTCTTCCTGGAGAATCTATGTCTTCATTTAGAATTTAAAACCTAACAATTACATGGAGTGCTAAATCACTTCTGGAAACTGGGCCTAAAATAAATGGTTATACTCTATGAAAAGCTGCACTAACCTTTTGACCCTGCTGCTGCCTCTTTTCAGAGACGTGGTAGGAACAGCTGTGTATACAACTTGAACATGCTCCCTATCTGCAGACTCTTTACTGGGACGCATCCTATTAACTGAGAGCTCATTGCCACTCTATGACTGTTCAAATCCATCCTCTCCTGTCTACCCTGCAACTAACTGCTCATCTTTCCTCCCTGAGGTTCCTGCCTCTCTGTCTGCACCATTGCCATTGCAACCCGCAGGTGCTCCCTCCCCCTTCTCCTACACATCACTCCCCAGGCACTCTGCTCTAAGACTTTTGCCGGGCCCCCGCTGTCTATAACTTCCCCTGTTCAGTTAATTGCTGTTAGCCAACTCATTTTCCAAATAGTTTTTAGAATTTCCAGGCAATTACACTGTTGTATTAAAACTGGGGAATGAAACCTCAGAGAAAGATGAACTGAAGCTTAAGTCAGCATGGAGTTTGCCTTTCTGAGGGTGGAGGGGGATTTATGGGCTTCATGCTCACAATTACTAGGCAATGACACTTCAGGAAAACTCAAACGTCCTTAATTTTTCATTATGAGAAAAAAAAGAAAGGAAATAAACCTTAATATTTTGAAAATAAGAATGCAGAATAGAACCTGCTGGGACCCCTGCCCGGGGGGGTGGCAGACAGTCTCACAGGCTGTTTTGTCATCCAGGAGTGAAAAATGCTCTTTGAGTAGAGCTCTCTATGTCTTAGACAGGTAGGCAGAAAAGAGATCTGCAATGAGTCTCCTTTCACACTGATTTTACTTGATGCAGAGCTCATATCCTGGTTCACTTCCATGTGCATGTCCCTTGAAGTCAGCGCAATCAGTGCCATGGGAGGAGCAGCAGCAGGCCCTGCAGGCATGGATACAAGGCAAGGAAGGGGTCTCCCAGAGGCCTGCTGAATTTGTCAGGACAGTGTAATGGTAGATCTGAAAAGGGATATTAAATGTGAAATAGGGGGTGGGATGTTTAAACTCATTAGTTATTGTTAAAAATAACTCTTACTCTGCAAACGTAAACAGTACTGAGTATTCTGTGCTAAAATGAGGTAGAACAAGAGACCTTCACAACCCAGTTGTTACACGTGGCCATCTGAAGTCATTGTTTTTTAAGTTGTAGCTTTCAAAGTCTTCATAAAACACTTTGTAATCATATGTTCATCTAAGCTGATTTCACACAGTCCAGTCCAGTTGCCATGTGTAATCATTTAGAGATTATTTTGCGTGCCTTTCCAACATGCAAATGGGCAATTGAGCAATGGCAGATACTTCATTGATTTCTCTTTCTGTGGAATACAAGCATTAAGTCAGTAATCAATTTATTACCAAATGTCACTCGGAATGAGCAGCTTTCTTCCTGACAGTAATCTCGTTGGTTGTGAAAAGGTATGATCGGGTGACAATGAGACCTCAGCAACACTACAGTAAATCACACTCAATAAGAATAAAGTTTCCAGAGTAAAAATAATTCAATTTTCTATTCAAAAAGTCCTTGGCAATTGGCAACCAGTGGAACAATGGCAACACTGCAGACACTGCTGGAGAAGTGAGGCATTGTTGTCTGAAACACAGAAAGTTAGTGGGAAGCTCAGTTTAACTGTGCTTTCTACGTATACTCATTTTTCACTGCTAGCTCTGACAATCTTTTCTGGGATGTGTGTGTCCCATTTTAAAGCTTCTTTCTCTTCATTGCTCTAAATCTGTTGGGTAAAACTTAACCCTTTGTGTCTGTTGAGGCAGCTACATCCAACTTGCCTACATGACACCTAATGTACTTTAGCAATTAGGCACAGAGATGCTTCCTCCCCACTCTCCCCTACATTTATATCTTCCAGTTAGCACTGAATTTGGCTGTTGTATTTACAGCTCTGTATTTCTGTTGCATCTATTGGAAAGAAAAAGAGGTCTCATGGCAGGAAGATCTGCGGCTAGTCTAGAGCTTTCAGTAGGGAGTTAGTTCCACATCCAGCTTTCAGCTTCGTTTGCTGACACCTCTCATGCTTGTTGCAGACAGTTGTGTCAGAGAGATGCCTTGAGAGGTCATGGTAGTGTTGGCTGAAGAGGATCCTAACTCTCTCAGACCTGTCCCACAAAGGGCTTCAAAAATTGATGAGAATCTTAAAAATCATTAAACGATGGCTAAAGAGGATGCATGATCTGCAGACCGTAGTATAAGAAGTCCTGAATTTTGCATGACTGAAGCTTTTAATGTCTCCATCCCTGATGTATACGTTCCTTGGAAGCCACAAACGCGTGGCTGTACTGTATCCAAGACACGATGTCGTTATGACCAATACTCAATGCTTCTTAACTGGGTTTGATCAAGTCAGGCTGTCAATGCAGTTCTTTGTCCAATTGGCTTCAGCCTTCGCATGTTGATTTGGAATAAATTAGTTTGTCACAAGTGCTGGTGGACTCCATGATAATTGCCATCCTCCTGGCACATTGGCCTCCGCCTGAGTGTGCAGATGGATTGAAAAGATAATTCAAAGTATTGAGAACTTCCATATTTATATTGGTTATGGTAATCACGGCCATTTAAGCATTATTTCTGACATGTTAAGTCTCTCAGTTGTTAAGTATTACTTCTTGTGGTAACTCCACTGAAGAACCGAGATCAAATTATGAAGACCTGCTCTGCCTACTGTGTGTGGCCTAGATTGTGTCATGGGTAGGCATGAATGGCTATTTAGGATACTGGAGAGGCAGGACTGTACTGTATTTTCCTCCACTTGCTCCCAGCTGCCAGGAAAGAAAAATGTCCTTGATGTATCAGTTCTTTAAATCAACCGTCACACTCAGGACAAGTACCTTCTCAAACCCCAGCCACCTCTACGAAATGGAATGTGCGATATTATTCTAAAATGAAGGAAAAATATTTTCCTTTGCATTTCTGCAGAGTTAAAATGGCTGAAGAAATGTTCCTGAGATTTAAAAGAAGTTACCTTTGGCCGGAAGGTGTGAATGGAGAACTTTAACCCCAAGGTGATATTTTCAGCAAGATCTTATTAAATAGAGAGCTGTCACCAAATTTTTTTTCTCGTCCTGTCTGTTACCAATGGATACTAGGCTTTCCTTTCATCCTTTGTATGATACCTCCCATAATTGCCTCTGAGTCCATCATTAAAATCCTGATTGCAAATTAATACAAGTTATTATTTATTGTTATTATTAGAGGAGGGCAGGGCTGCCTTCATCTGTCTGGAGGGTCTGCCATTATATCTGCTCTGCGTATTGCTACAGTGGAATTGAATACGCTTCAGCCTCATGCAGATGCACTGTGTCAGAAAACATCTGCTAGCTGCTGATTTTATGCATATTACAGAGACTTTATGTACTGTTAAATGGACCACTTTTTCATTGCAAACCATAATTTTCCATGTGGCATTATTTGATCTGTCCTCACTCCAACATTTGGTTTGATCAAGTCATTTCTTCCTACCCAATGTGTGTGTTGTAACTTCCTCCATGGCTCTGTATGTGTGCGTGTCCTGTCTGTGAATGGAAATTACTGCAGTCCTCCTGTCATAATAATATGGTGGTAGGGCAAAGCTTGTCATTTTAATCAATATATTTTATTCCCATTAGCTTCTTTCAGCACTGAGCTTTAGTCTAGGCAACTTGGATCTGATAATGCCAACTGCTACCCAGCTACACAGCAACATACCACCATCAAATGCTCTTTTCCAGAAGTGCCAGGGGTACTGACCAGGTCACCAAGTTTAGAGGTTTAATGCAGCTGGTGAGGAAAATTTATGTGCTCCACAGAAAGCTTCCCAGAATGGAGGAGCCAGCCTGTCCCTTTGGGGACAGGGCTGTCCGAGCCCTACTATTACCACCATGGGTGTTGAGCCGCTGGGCCACAGCAGCAGAGGGTGCAGGAGGCAGAAGCTGGGAAGGGCTCAGAAGACGCCAGTTCCTTCTGGGGCTATACATTGTTTTGCTTTGGTTTTATGTGCCATTTAATTTTAAGTCACCTACCCTCCACTGAGAATAATGCACGTTGTAATGCAGCCATTCGGCATGGGACTTGGAATGAAATGACGACTCTTTCCCTGCCCTTTCCTAGGAGTTCTCCAAACAACAAATCTCTACTCAGCAGAGGACCTGTTTAATCACAATTTGGGATTAGCAAATCTCTAATTACAACAGAGAAGATAGTACTTCTTTGGTAACCTTTGGTCCAGGCAATAATTGTTCTCCTTTGCCCCTGAATTTCTTGTGGTGACATTTCTAGAGGCTACAAAGACAAGGATGTAAAGTTTCAGTAACACCTACTTTTTATATATGTAATTAGCAGGAGGAGGGTCACATACTGCTAGGGAAATCGTTTTGCCAGATAAAACATCACACAGTCCTCCATAGCATGCAGAGAACTCCATTGCTACATAAGAAAAAACAAGCAACCAATAAAAAACTACATAGATTTTGCATATTTAATGATGTTGACAAATTAGAATAAATATGAAATAATAATAAACAATAAGAAAGCACATTTATATAGCTCTTCTCATATTCAAAGTGCTTTATAAATACTAGTTTGTTGACTAATCCTTGCAACATCTTTAAGAGGTAGACAATTATTATCCAAATGTTAGAGGTATGTAGCTGTGCACAATGCAATCATTTCCATTAACTTTTTAATGATGCCTTAAGGTCTGATACATGACCTATGTGTTATGTATATCCATATCCTTGCAGACCTGTCTGGAGTATCATACATTGATAAATGAGCATAAAGTCAGTAATTACTTATATAGAACCAGAGTAAATATATCACTTACTTGTATATAATTCTCTTAAAATCTATTTTCTCAGTCAGGGAACCCAGCAGTGACGGTGGTGGGGATGTTAGAGTGTGAAGTCCTAATCTTATTCATACGTGCCTGTTCGTGTGGGTTTGTGCATGATTTTGTACAAGTTAAAAAAGCTGGTTCCTATCCCAGATACTTTGCAGTACAAGTGTATGATAAGAGACAACAGATGGATACTACACTGAGACAGGGACATCACGAGGTTACAGTGAGAGGATTACAATTACGATAAGAAGTGGTGGTCATAGCGCACCAGCTGTTTAGTCATTCTCGTATAATTTTTTAGTCATCACAGTAGTGAGAGCAAGAGAATGATTTGAAGGATGCCAATGAGGTGAAGAGGCAGACATTTCGTAAGGTCTTCTTCACATGTGGGTGGGAAGTGGGAAAATACCTTCATAACAAAATGGGATGAGAAGCATTTCACCTTTGGTAAAAATGAGGTGAGAGCTAAGGCTTCTAATTTATGGTATGAAATCATGGTGGATGAGACAGGGATAAACCCTGAAGAGAAAAACTGAAGTGAATTTGGGTTTGAAGTGTAAACCATAGGCATGCACTGACACTGACGTGAGGTGCCAGGACTGAAATGTCAAGACAGAAGACAACAGGTGTGTTTTGATAAAGCTATTTGGTTCAGGCTATTGCAGTTCTTAAGTTGTAGGAGCATCTGTTTTTCTTTTTCTTTTTTTTTTTTCTTTTTTTTTTTTGACAAAAATCTCATGATTCTTAGTTATCTTGCAGGATGTTGTGAGGAGGTGGACTCTAACCTGGACTTTCTGTGGCCTCCATGGCACAAACCCCAGTTCTGTGCTTTGTTTTAGCAAGAGAGCAGCTTGCACTCTTGCCTGGTACTGAGCTAAAACCTTCACCCTGTTCGCATATGTGCCTTAAGACCCAGTTGCAACACAGAGTGAAGATTTACATACCACATTCATCTCTGATCAATGTGGTCTCCATTCTTCACTGCTCATGGTACAGCCCTCTCCAGCCCGAGGCTATGGATGCTTTGCCATGATGCCATTCTCGTCCTTTCAGACATGGTAGTTGTGCATAGCCACACTGCATACCAAGGTGTAATGTAAACATCCATGAGCCCATTTTAAATGGGAAGCAGCCTCGCTGTGGTAGCACAGAGGTCTGTGTAGATTAATCTGTCCTTTGAAAAAGGCAGTAACCCTAATTCCTGTGTTATTTCCACTGTAAGCATTTGGGCTTTGATCAAGTGATTCATGTGCTTGATGGGAGTCTTTCCATTGCCTGCAGTGGGCTTTGGATTGGAACCATAATCCGGATGTCTCACATGCATGTACATCCTTAATTAAAATTTTCTAAATTGCTGTTACATAATGAGGATCCCAAACCTCCTGTGAAGTGTTTCCAGTTAAGCCTTTAAAAAAAAATGCACTCAGTATCTTACCATCACAGTTAACATGAACTACAGCAATTTTCTAAACTCTGTATTAACAAGATGGGTGAATTATTGGTACATCAAGAACGCTAAGTGAATGTCCTGACTTCTGCATGGTTGCAATTTATAAACAAAGCTGCTTTACTGTAATTTTGCTACCTTACACACATTCATATACACTCTGAAAGTTATGATCAGCTTTAAAAATAGGCTGGGAATGAAAATAATGCATCAGCCTTATATATAGCAAGTGCTTCTGCTGTAATTATATTAATTCATTTTGACAGGCATATTTTAACAAATTTATTACAGTTTGCTACACCTTTTTACCAAGGAGAGGTGTATCCTGTGACAGCTGTCCATCATTAGCCCCAGAATCTTTTTGCACTGACCTATACGAAAAAGCTGAAGGAGACCTCAATCAACCCCCCTCTGTTATGCAGGAAAAGCAGTCATTCACAATTTTAACTCATTTTATTTTTTCAGCAGGAAATACCACTCTGGTCTCATAGAAAGTGCTTTGACTTGGATTTATATGACCTGCTTTCTATTCCTGGCTCTGTCTCTGGGTGACCTTATGAAAGTCATTTTTATCTACTATTGTTTTTAAATGGGCTGAAAGATGTTTCCCAGCAGAATGGGCCAAACATAAGCACTATTTTTTTTTCCATTATCCCACCTCAAAAACATGCTCCTGAAGAAGCTACACACCTCTACATCTGCCAGTCAAGTGCTTGCCTCAGGTAAGCTGCTTGCTCTCTCTCCCACCTGCTCTCTCTCTTTTTTGTTCTTTATAGCACGAGCTAGTCACAGCAGAGTGCCTAAATCTTGTTCTTAAAATATGTGTAACTTGAAAATCCTAATTATGTACACATATTTGTGCTGTGGTAGGCTGAGGTGATTTCTGAAAGCAAATACAACATGGACCAAAGCGAGCTTCCCAAAATATTTCTGGGCTTACTGTGCTGCTACACCCAGGACATGATACATATTTTTTGGAAAACTGCCTTCCCCTTTAGCAGTATAACTGTCAGACAACAGTTCATACACAGCAACACAAAGTCATAACTTGGGAGATAATCTTTTATATGCTCCTAACAATATGCTCTGAAATCCTACATTTAAAGGGATTTAAAAACACACAATACCCTAAGACATCAAATAAGCAGTGAAAGTAACATGCAGAGCCAGACACAAAACCAGAATGAAAAAGATTTTTTATTATTCTCCTCTGTATTACCATAAATGACATGCTATATTTAATTTTACAGTGCCCCTGGACAAATCATCAAATACTTTAATAACTACACAAACATTAATATTTAAATACAAGAGATCCCCTCAGTTACTGAATAATCATAACTCTGGATTGATAGGGTACTAAATGGAAAAATCTTGTTTAGACAGTTGTAAGAGGGGGGAGGGTGTTTAATGAAACAAGTTTGATGGTCTTGTCACCATAAAACTGATAGATATTTGGCACAATTTATATCTTTGCTGAAAAGAAGTTTGAGAAATGGAACAATTGTGCTGAAGATTAATTTTCCCTTCTTCTGCTGTGAGAGCATAGTCCTTTAGGTCATTAGCAGGAATGTGTGACACAGATTGCACTTTACCCATGCAAGTCCTGTGCTGACTCTTGGAAAATGCACGTTAAATAGCTGTGACTTCTACAGTTGTGGGATGCGCTGCCCAACTATCGTTATAGCTAGCTAGGCTCATTTTGGGAGAGTGATGAATGTGGATTGTAGAAGAGGCAGCACACTGACTTCTGACAGTCAGTATTTGTTAGACCTGCCCACTGACCTAAGAGATGTATGTATATATTTTTTTTAATCCAGTCTTTTTACTATCACTTCAGTCACTCTCCAGTTTTACCTAATAATGAAATCTCAACTATTAAAGCATGCTAAGAATAGCAAATTTTAAGACATTCCCCATCCCACCAGCAAAACAAAAACAAAAACAAAACAAAGCAAAAAATAAAACCCAAGGGCTTATAAATCAAATTCACATGAACATCTGAACCAAACGTCTGAAACTTTATTAGACTTCTGTCTCTAAATGTGGGACTATGATCGTGAATGTGTTTTATGTGTCATGAGGCACATCTGCTCCTAAACTAATTATAACATTTGGTCATTACTGGACAAAGGCTAGTCACTTGTTTGTATCACATTGTGCTTGAACGCCACAGCACTTGTGGCTAAATGAAATGTTATGGGTTGGATAGCAGGCTGTACTCACTGTTTCAGCAGAGCCCGTCTCTGCAACTCACCTTAATACTTCCTTTTCCATTTTGGGGCACTTGTTCAGATACCACACTTTTCAGAACTGGATTCCCCTCTTCTCCTCTGCGTTTGAGCTCCACTGAGATAATATAGCTCTGGCTATGTTATGTTTCTTGGACTCTTCTCAACTGGGCAATACCCCTTTGAGGAAAGTGCTGGGGAAGACATTCCAGCTTTCAGGGAACAGGGAGAGGGAAGGGAAACCAGCACAGAAACATAAGGCCTCCGAGTAACAGGTTGTGGCCTGTGGGCCGATAGATCCTGGAAGCAGTACTGTTAAAATGTTCTTCCAGACGTGGAGAGCTGACAAACAATGATGAAGGCTGCACCAAAGCAACTTACAGTGAACTAATTAAATAGCCTGCTCTGTATAATAAAGGCAGCCTGGAAGAATACAGAGCTGTCTCTGAATTACCTACCCAGTGCCTTGCTTCTCTTTTATGCTAAGTATCTACTGTGGTAGGAAAGGTGAACAGAAGGAAATGAGAGTCAAAACTAAAATACCAGGACTGATGGCAGTTTCTGTGCTAGGAAAAAAAGTGTGTTGTCTCCACATCCTAGTGGTAAACAAAATACTATAGAAACTCCAACACTACAGACCTGGAATTAGTGCTAAAGCAGAGCAAAGAAGGTTAAAACAGTGTAAGAAGTTAGCATAAACACTGCTGCGTAGAGCTGAGCAAATCTTTAAATAAGTAATTAATTCTTTGTCTTGGTTTTATATGCTTAATCATAATTTACCATTAATTCTTGTAACTGCATTTATTTTTTTCCCTTTCTCTTGTTACAGACCAAGAATAGGTTGGAACTGAGTTCTTAGCTATAAGAAAAGGGCCAGTGATTATTGGCTGAGACTTACTCTGGGCCAGGGCTGCCTCCACCTCTGCTGCTACAGTAGTAATGCGTTCTCCCTCGAGAGGACAGATTTAGCCACTGAGTGCAACCTCTTTTTCAGGAGAAGCAAATGTAAAGAGACAGCAGTTTCTAGCAATAAAATAAAAATAAATAATAAAAAAGAACAACATAAAACATTTCTCTCCCACTCAGTTCTTTCAGCTTTTCTTGAAATGCACAACCTATGCCCATTTATGAGATTTTGAGCTGTTCATGATTACCTGTAGTGCTTGGGAGAAAAGCTGATTTTGCACTTACATGTGAACAGGAGAAAAAGATGTTTTTGCCTTTTTACCTTACTCCAAAAATCTACCAGAAGCACGCCTAGAAATTAGAACGATGGTCTTGTATTTAAATCTCATTTGAACACATTGAAACATTGATGAAGAATGAAATTCTACAAAACTGTATTTTTCCATGATAAAATTGTGAATGCAGTGCACTAGAATGGGTAAATGAACTCCACAAATTGCAGTGTGTTCTCTCCCTTCCCCTGTGTGTGCATAGCTGTTTATATTTTTGTACCAACAGATAGCAAAAGAATGTTGCTGAAAGAGGATCTTAGCGATGCCTTTCAATTTATTGGTAAAGTTTTTTGAGATGCACAAACATTTCTCTTGTGGCAAAGCATCTTTCCAAGAAATCTTCAAAGCCAAACTGAAGGTTTGAGTGGTTTTTCTGTATCACTGAACTGTGCTAATTGTTTCCTATTCCTTGACATAAACAGAGATAACTATTTTGTGAAACAGGGGTTAGACATAGTCCCAAGATTTATTGGAAGCATGAATGAATCTTGTGTGGACTAGAAATCATAAATAAAAATGCTGGAGAGAAGTCTTCTGTTCACCAGTAACACAGCTCACAATTGAGGCACTATCTTTCCTGAGCCTTCTGTGAAATAAAAGGTACAGATGGTTGTTTATATACATAACATCAGTGATGCCCAAAGCAAAGACTTCACAAATATTTTACAGAGCTGTTATCTCCAAATAGGATTTCAGGAGGATACAGAAAGGCACAAATTCACCTTAGAGTTATGAAAGATGGTCATTGCACCGTTTTGACCACCCTCTTGCTGGTTTGTTGCCATAACCTCTCAGAAAGCACGGATTATTTTTCTAGAGCAGGTTTTGTTTACCCCCTGCCCACCTTTTATTTTTCTAGAGCAGGCTGGATTTTACTTAGGATATCACTTTACCCTGAGGAAGATAAATTTAACTATGCAAATAAAACAAATTGTTGGCAAACATCTTGCACAAACTGCATGAGTGGTCAAAGAGTTTGGAAGAAAAGTAACTGTGGAGAGCAAACCTAGATGACGTGTGCAGTGGTTGAGCTGTTTCTCTATAACAATACTGCCGTTCCATACTAAGATTTCCATCATCGTATCTGACTTCTGCAGATACCTTCAGAATGAATACCTACTTGAGCAATGGCAAGATATGGCACCAAAGGAACCATGAGTAAATTTTTCCAACCAAGTGTTAGTCAATTAGAAACTCACATTCACCTTCTAGGACTTAACTGCATGATCAATAAGAGCCTGCTTGCAATAGCAGGTATCTGAGACTACATTGAGTTACCCACATGCAAAATGATGATATTAAAAATTTTACGCTGTTCTTACTGTTTCTTAAGCTGCCTAAGGAGTTTTGATTCCTTAAAATCAGGGATTTCATTCCAATTAAAACACGAGAGAATTAGAGTTCTGCATCTTTTAAAGTGGTCGACCTGGAAGTGCAAAAGTTTAAAGGCCCCCAGACTGGTGATAACTGGGGAAAGAAACCAACCCACGGGAATACGTAACAGAGCTCCCCCTAATGGTGGCTGCCTTCTATCCTATTTTTTTTTTTTTTTCCAAATGTTGCATGTTCCCTACAATTTTCAAAGTCCAGTGCCAGCTTGGAGCATTTTCTACATTGTCCTATCAGATTTACGGGGTAGATCAGGTCATAGGACCCAACTATTGCAAATCCTCACAGCAGTTTCAACTGGCTACAGGATTCTTTCTTTCTTTCCTAAATTTTAGTGTAACACCACTGTAAAGCTGAAGGAGACAGTGCAGAGCCAGCTGTGCCTCACTGGTGGGTGACAAGATTCCTGTAAATACCTTGTAAAGTCATTTGAGAGCCTTTGGGATAGAAGGCGTTATAAAAATGAGAAATTACCTTTACCATAAAAAATAATAATAAAAAAAAAAAAAAAAAATGGAAAAGGGTTGGAATGACATGTTTGTCTTCTGTTAATGAAAAACCTGTTTGGTTTCCCTCATACTAGAGAACCTGCTGAAGAACAGTGAGGTGTGTGAAAATGTGCCCTCCCCCCCTTGTAACACTGCCAAGGTCAGCAAGACCTCTGGTGACCTACCGTGGAAGTGTTGATTACTTAGGTTAATATATGCTTGGGGGCTGTTTTAAACCCTATTTTTAAAAATAAACCTTATTTTTTCCAAAATACTGGAAAAGGAGAGCATCTGTAATTTGCTTCTTTATGGGCCAATATCATCTCTTGCTCTTTTTTTTTTTTTTTTTTTCTTCTTTTAAATTTCCTCCTCCCCTTCTGTGAACAAGTTTTTCCAAAGACTTCACCAGGCTCAGGAAGGGGAAACACCTTTCGATTTAAATGAAGTGGCTGTGTTACAACATTCTATAAAACTACAGAAGGTGAGAAGTCTGAGAGGTGTATAGCTGTAAGTGAAACTAGAAAGCACATCTACTGGGCATGCCCTGAGGATAGGCTGCAGTAGGGTGAGATTTCATATTGTACCTGAGCTGATCTACAGCTTGCAGCTGCCAAGGGGGAAAATCCTGCTCCTTCCCTCTTTCCTCATGCTCCAGCTCTGTCCTCTCTTTGTGGCCCCTGCTGCACCCATCTATCCTCTCAGCAAGTCATTCAGCTCGTAAAAGTGGAAGAAAAAAAAAATGTAAAAAAAATGTAAAGGGAAAAAAGAAAGAAAGAAAGAAAGAAAGAAAGAAAGAAGGAAGGAGGGAAGGAAGGAAGGAAGGAAGGAAGGAAGGAAGGAAGGAAGGAAGGAAGGAAGGAAGGAAGGAAGGAAGGAAGGAAGGAAGGAAGGAAGGAAGGAAGGAAGGAAGGAAGGAAGGAAGGAAGGAAGGACTGGCAGTGCTAGTGGAGAGAAGATGCAACCCTATGCCAGAAAGGGTGATGAGGAACTGGGAGATAGAGCTATGACTTTTAGCAGTAGAAGCACTGCCAGGATTATATTGCTAGTTTAACCAAAAGCAGCGGACTTCTTGGCAGAGCCAGGTGCACACTACAACTGTATCTTGACTCCGTATCAGGATAAGAGCCAGGCGCTTCCTCTTCCTGTCACTTTGATGGCTGTGTTTTCAGGGAATACACGCGTGAATGCATGGACTAGTGGAGAGAGGTGGTGTACTGCAGCTAGGTCTCTGGTCTTGATGTTAGAAGAGACAGGACTTTGAGGCGTGTCATGTGAAGCACTCTCCTCTCAGTTCAGGCAGAGCCGAAACGTCTCAGCTTTCACCAGGGCAACCAGCACTACAAAGGGTGCCACGCAGTATGAGTAAGAGCCCTTTCCCTAAATGAATTCATTTAAGAAATAATTAATATTCAAATTAAAATTTCTCCGAACTTTCATCTCTGCCGACAAAGTAAGTTGTCATGGTGAGGTATTACTGTGAGTAATTCCAAATGGATACCAGTAGGTAATGAGATCATCACAGCTTCACATCTCCATGCTCCAGGTGATGTAATTCTATCCAGTAGCTTGGATTCTTGACAATTGCCTTCTTTCATTTCTTGCTGGAAGAGGCTTAAAAGCACTGGTAGGTTCCTGACTGTAATCTCTATCACTTGGGAGTTTATATTTTCAGTGCACAACACCACTGTATGCTTACAACAGAGAATCCCAGATCTATACCTTCCTTGATAGATGCTGATGTTTTCAAAATCTTCAAGTAAAATCCAGACCTGGTTTGCCTTAAGCAGACTCTATTGGTTTTGGTTGAGATGTGTCTTTTCACGTTAATGCAGAATGAGGACTCCTTTGCTGTGTAACTGCACTTCAGCACCCCATGTCAGGTAGGATGCACGTGAGTAAATCCCAGAGCTGCACAGCCTGGAAGGTTCTTTTCAGGAGAAGCGAAAGTGTATTTATTTAGGAACAGAGAAATAATCTCTGGATTTAAGTGCCGGTTGAACTGCTATTCGTGCTGTCAGTTTCAACAGGTAGCTCTCCTTCCGACATGACAAGAAGTCAGTCTCTGTCATCACCCCTGTCACAACAAATGCCACCAAGCTGTAAGAGTCCGCCGTCCCCATGCTCCCAGCAATACAACTGTATCCGATACTTTTGATTCCTGACAATTTTCTTCTTGCATCTCTTGCTGGAAAGGGCTGAAAATTAATGTGTTTTGCTGGTGGATGTGATTACCTTGATCCTTCTGAAGGCCATGGTGACTTTCATCTGTTTTAGTAGCTGCTGTAAACATGCAGGCAAAGCAACGGTACGCTATGAATATGGAAAGGAATCAAATCATCTGGTTTTGATGAAGGTGTGTAAAGCTCTAAAGCACACTTAAAGAACATGAACCAAAAGTTTATTGAAAATATAAAGCAGCTTGTCCTCCGCAAATTTATGATTTACATCAGATTTAAATGCACCATAATACACTTGGGTCAGCTTGTGTGCGTTGGCTTTGAAAGCCTGGAATAATATGTAAGGTGCAGAAAAAACGTGCATTTGCAGCAAATCTGCTCTGATGGAACAGCAGCAATAATGAGACCTCAGATCTTTGAGCTCCTGGTGACATGAGAAGGGTCCCAGGGGCTTAGAGATCAGCAGACAGATGGCCCATTTTCCAAGACAGGTAATATGGATGCCTCTGAAAATCTGGCTGAGGAGGCTGACGTTTGTTGCAGGGGGGGAATTGTCCTCCAGCTGCATATCTCCTGTGGCTGCTGAGAAACCATATTCATTGCTGTGTTCACTTAGAGGGGGCTGTAGCCCATAGAGCAAACCCGTCCTGTGAACGTCTCTGGGATGGAGCACTGTCCTGCACCCCAAAACAAATATAAAGGGAACTTTTCTATGGATGTGAGTACGAGAATCACCACGCTGGATCAGATGTCCCTGCTCCAATGACCTGCCTCAGACAATGGCTGTTACCCGATAGCTCTAAGGAAGGTGTCAAAGCTAAAGGAGCTCGCTTTCATAGTTAAGGCTGGATTAAAACCAGAAGCAAGGATTAATTCGTTGTCAAGCTGTTATTATCTCCAACTATGATAATTCGGGATAGTTTAGTCTCAGTGCTAAACTTGATAAACTCTTGGCATCAGGGACGTCCAGGAGTGAAAGACTTCCACTAGCTAATTACCAGTTACCTGACACGATTTCCTCATGAGCTTTCAATTTCTCACCTCTGAACTTCATTGCATGTCATTTTGTTCTTGCGTCATGATATAGGGAGAACAGAAATTCCTGACCTACTTTTTCTGTTCTGTTCATCATTTTGTACCATGCAATCCTCTCCCCTTATTTGTCTAATTACTTAATTAAGAACTCCTCCATCTACTCAGTTTCTCATCAGCTATTTTACTTAAAACCACAGCGTTTATTTTTCTGGTGACTAAACTGTTGTGTGCTACAGACAGGAGTAGGAGAAACTGAGGTGCCTACAGGCCTTTATGTGGGCAGGGAACAGATTCTATGACATAAATTTTTTTGTCTTGTTTGCTCTTCTAATAATATGTTGAATGGAAGTCCTCGCTGATCCCAGGTCTACAAGATGCCCAGGTCCTGTTTTGCCCTGGCACCTCGCATGAAACCACAAAGTCTGCAAGTGTATCCTGACATAGGAAAGACGAAGAAGGGAAAGATTTGGTGCCTTCTTGTGTGAGTTCGTACAGAAGCACCATATGCAACCTAGCCCTGCCAAAATAATGAAGAGACATTGACTATTTAATACAAAATAAGATCCCTCAAAATGCTTTTTTTTTTTTTTTTTTTTTTTTTTTTTTTTTTTTTTTCCTAAAGCAGAGAAAAGAGCACATTTGGAAGAAAAGGTTTTAGTTTAAGCCAAAATGTCTTTCCCGTCTCTGAAACACTTATCTAATAGGAATGAAGTCATGATACTAAACCTTTGTCTGCTCAAGATAAAAATCACAAAATACATGGCTAGAACGCCAGTTTTTGGATGGTTCATTCAGCAGAGCTTGGATATGCTCAGTTATGTGATGACGAAGCAGGAGCACTGTGTGCTGAAGATTCAGGGCAGCGTAAGAGAGAACAGAATTAGGCCCTCATGAAATCTTAATGCCTCACGAAGCTTTCCAGCTCACATGCATACCCCGGTGAGACGGGGAAAAGCCTAGTTCAAAAAATGTTTAGCGGTGAGAGAATATGGTTCAGTTCTGCTCTGATCTACTGAAAGATGAACCAAGCTCCTCAGAAGTCTCATAGGACTTTTACCTCAGTTGTTACAGACAGGTATGTAAATGAACAAAAGCTGGACAGGAGAAAGGAAAAGAAAGGTCTGGAATTAATTAAATGCCTTTTCTCAGAATAGCCCCATAAAACTTGTCTGATTAAAGTCCCTACAAGCAAGGAAGAAAAAAGCCTGTCTATTAAACAACTGAAAATAAACAAAAGGTGTTTTAAAGATGGCACCTCATAAGCACAAGAATTTCCATGAGCTTTTGGCTTAGTTGGCTGACAGCCTTTTTTGAATGGCAAATGCTTGAAGGCTCAGTTTTAGGACAGGTTGTTAGTTGCCCAAATTGACTGAGTGCTCCCAGAGGTTGTCTGAGTGTGTGGTTAAGGGCTTGCTGCTCAGACAGGCTATATGGAAACACTCAAAGGACCCTGTGTGCTCTGCCAGATCCTTCTGATTTATTTATATGAATAAGCCACCAGGTCCAGACTATGCTGTTCAGACACTACTCATTTGTAGGTCATTTTGAACATTACTTTTTCCTTACCACCACCAAACAAATTAATATTAGCATAGATATGCGAGACCGATGCTTTTGTTAAAAGCTGTGCTCTCAGCGTTAAGAGGGCTTTGGGACATAACCTTAGAAAATCGGGAACGAGACCTGGAGGCTTTTTAGGAAGGGACAAGCATGAGTCTACATGGTATTACTGGCCGGGAAATGCAGTACTGACTGCATGGATACAGTAAGATCCAATCTCATGCTTAAGCTGGTGGACACGATGGGGAGGGATTACACCAACAACTCGCTGTGTAATTACCACACTGACTGGTGGAACACAGATGAGTTGGGCCTGGGCCAGTGGCTGCTCCAGAAACTGCCTACTGATGTGCAGAAAGGATGGGGCATGTTCGACAATCAGTTTTTAGTGCTTTGAAGTTAACCATTACTTGTAGTCACACTGCATATGTTTGTCAGCAGTGGACAGGTAATGAAATACAAGTGTGTCAGGTTTCTCTGTCTCCCATATGCATTATCTTCCCTTTGGCAATAGTGGGAGTGAATCAAAAGTAGTCATGAAATGAACTTATTTCCTCTATAGTCTTGAATTCAGCTTCCTAAATTAGTTTAATATCCAAGTTGCCTTGCCTTCACTGTTATTTAACTTAATGCATCTAACTGGCTTGTTTACCAAGATGGGAACACAGCTTCTTGTTTCTTGACTGTGATGTGCATCCATACTAGATTTTTTTTTTTTAACCTCAATTTGGTTTAATCCTGGCTACCATTTTAAAATTTATTTTCCAGTGACAAAAAAGAACCAACCACACGCACCTTCCCAAGTACAACTATCAAGAGCTGGCAGCCAACTGACAAGACATATGAAAGCTCTTATGCAGGCAAGTCCTGAGTTAGCCCATAATTTTTGTTGTTGGCAATAGCAGATATCGACTGTCAGCCACAACAGCTCCCAGCTGGCTTTGAGACCTGTCCTCCACAGCCATTTCCCCTTTGAAATAATGGCCATATAGGAATATAGGAATACCTGAGAGGACTGGATGAGTCTGAGTGGAACGGTTCATTCCCTTTTTCTGAGCTAGGTGAGGATGGTGCTTGGTCAGGTAGGTTTTGGAGAGCTCCAGGTCAGCAAATTGTCGTCAGCTGTGTCTTGTAGCAGACCCAGGAACCAAGATTTAAACACGGCAAGTAAGGTGACAGATGTCTCAGGAGACAAACAGTCACTTCTCTGTAAGCGGCATAGTATCCAAGAAGGGTGACCTAGGAGGAGTTTTGTCTTGCTACCAAGTGCATTAAGTGAAGCACAGTTAGGGTGAGAAGCAGAACAGCACATGATGGTGAGAAGTGTCACCTCCAGATGAGTGTGCTAGTGGCAGGGAAATAATCAGAGAGAAGTGGTCAGAGTGGAGGCTGCTCTCAAAGCAGGAATGACCCATCTCCTTGTGTCCAGCTCTCCATTCTCAGTGGTGGTACTCACAGGAGGAGCTGGAAGTGGCTGCTTTAAACCAGCCAGTGAATGCTAGACCATGTCTTTGCTGTTCTAGGACATGAGTTATCTTCTGGGTAGCTCCATGCCACAGGTCACTTCCCAATTGTCAGTGTCCTCCAGCAGCTCCCATTGCACAGGCACCTCTGTGAAATTGCTCCAGTAAGGGATGGGGCACAAGAACTGAAGATTGTATTTTGGGGGCTGTCTGCAACATTCGATTTTCTTCTACTTCTTTCTGCCTCTCTGCCCTGTTATCCCTGGATCCCGCCTCTACCTTTTTCTCGGTCCTGTCCCTGTACCAGCTGCTTTGGCCAAAACGCTGTGATTGTCACTGGAAACCCTCTCCTTATATGCTGAACATCTCTGCATGAGCAGACCTCATTATCATGTGGCAAGAGGTCATTTACATATGCAAATCAGGTTAATGAGAGCAGAACTGTAAAAGGCTTCATTCCAGAGGCATTTGCATATCTAGCTTTAGAAATATTTGAGAGCTCTGCCCCTAGCTGTGCAACCAGGACACAGAAGCCCTGGCAGTATGTCTTCAGTGGTGATTATGTTTGCAGACAGCTGCCATCCCGGTTTGCAACAGCTACTATCTGAGGTATTGGCTCGTTTGAACACAGAGGGTAGTTGTGTAATATCCACTTCTGCACCAGACTACTAAGAGGCAGTTAAGCCTTGGCCCTTATTGGGACAACATGTGGGCTTCTGACAGGTAGATATATGCAATTTAGCATGAAGAATACAATTTCCTATGGTGCTGTCACTAATGTACGCCTGGTGTATGATGAACGAGGAAAACAATGCAGGTACCAGGCACAGCTCTCTAGGAAGGATATATTCTGTGTGACATGGCTCCACACAAAATACCACATTTATTCGCTAATGATCTGGGCCCCTAGCCCCCCAAGTACAAGGAGGACTCTCTTGATGTTTGCAAATCAGCCATGATAAGGCCCCAATTCCCCCTTCTGACCTTCTCCACAGTCTACATAGCCTGCTGTCTCTCTCTCAGCAGTGTCCTTGACAAGTGTGTTGGGTACATCGTGAACATCTAGTGGCTAAGCGTGTCTGCACAGAGTTCCTCAGAAGAAGTGTCTTTCACTGATTCCTTTCTTTCAGATGTTTTGTTTTCAGGAAAAAAATATGAGTACTCTTTCACTACAAAGCTTTCTCAGGTACTGCTGTCTGCCAGGGACTCCTATGTCTGGTTCCAGAGAGAAAAGAAAATTACCTCATAATTTCTGAGAAAAGTTAACTGATTTTCCCTTTGCTTCTGCCCAGTCCTCCTGACTATGCTGAGCACATTTCTGGCACGTCCCAAGAGCTAATTTCAGAAAAGAAACTCCTTCTTGGAGGAGCTGGTTCTCTGCCGTGACACGCATTGCTACAACCTTCTACACGGCTGCTGGGCAATGCCAGGCGGGCAGCCTCGGAGTACATGGTACAACCTTTGTGACTTGTGAACAGAGGGATGCTGTTGCAAGTTCTCCAGAGCACATGGCTGCTGTCCCTGTGCCCTCAATTAGCAGGCAGAGCTCTGTGCATCTCACAGCCAAGAAACACGCAGTGATTCCATGTGCTCGGTGCACAGCTCTGGTGATGACCCTGTGTGTACCAGGCTGGAATGAGATGAGGCCTTTGCCAACCCCAAAGCACAGGACTTAAAGCAAACTGCCCCTTCTGTCTCCTCTTTTTATCTCTACCTCCACTTATTCTTGGGGAGCACTGTCCCAGTCCCACATCCACACACAGGTAACGGAGAACTCATCGTCATTCAAGTAACCCTGTCCGCCAGTTTAATATTATGTCCAGCCTCATATGCAACTCTTTGTGGATTTTCTCTCATTTGGCCCTGCATTTCTAACTCTAATGCATCAGTGTTGGTCAAACTTCACTGCAGTAATTCCTTGGAGTCATTCCTATATTGCAATACATTGCCTGTAGCTATTCTCAGCAGCTCTAGTATGACTGACGAGATGAAATATCTGTGCCTATAGGAGCAAGAATTGCACTTACACTTTTTTTCTGTATTTCCTGGGACTGAGTTTGTTCCTCCTCTAAGCTGATGGCTATCACAGAAGACTGCTTCTGTCCATACACAGCATGGAGTACAGAGACACCTTGGCATTCGTGTACTTTGTGACACATCAGCAGAGGGCTATCACCATCTAATACAGCATACTTTTTGCATGGAGTCAGCCTGCGGACTGAAGATGAGATCCTCACAAAAGCACAGATTTACCGGTGTGCCTGAAAGCCTGGATACTCCTTAATGCCTGTGCCATGCACCCTATCTGCTCGCGTGTCAGAGTTATAGCCATGCAGCTGAGCAACCCATCTTATTGATAGCACAGCTGGATGTGGTCATGACTTCATCACTGCCGGCTCACAGCTACGAGAATTCCCTCCCGTTTAAGAGCACTCAGAGCTGAGCAGTCAGTGTCCCTGCTGTGCCCCCAAATTGTCACCTTTGCAGGCTGATCTCTCAGAAAAGCATTTCATCATTTCAGGGCGGAACTGTCCTCCTCCATTCAACAAACTCTGTCACACGGCTGCGCTAAGAGAGAAGAGCAAAATTCAAATTGTGAAAATATACACCCGGGGGGCTAACGAAAGTTGATTTATTTTTTTTTTTCATGTTTGAATTCTACTCTTCACCTATGAAAATTCAAATCTAAGCCAGCTCCAACTTAGTGTCTTTGTTGTTTCTGGAGGTGTGTCTTTGTCTTGGTGTATATCCCCCTTCCATTATGTTCACATTTAAAGCTCCTTTCACAGAATACAATTTACCTCCTCGTGTAGCGTGAGATTAGAAGCCGAAGACTCTGTTTAGTAAATGACGGTTTAGGAGGTGTTCTGTTTTACATAAGCAATAGCCGAAAAGCAGCCAAACCAGAAGGGCAATGAAACTTAATCATTTCTAGGAAAGGGGAGCAGCCCTTTCATTATCATTCACTTGTTGGAAATATAATATGGATTTTTAAATGTGTTAATAACAAACAGTTTTTCACTCGCCTGCATTTCAGGTTGATAACATATCTTCTATATTTTGCTTAAAATGCAGCCCTTCCCATCTTAAGAGCACTGAACTGATTTTTATTGCCAATTTTGAAAAGTGTTAACAGGAGTAAATCACCCCTCACATTACTGCTGTTGTTCCCTTGCCCTGAGCCAAATTCACTGCTAAGCACCTCTGACCACACAGCTCATATAAATGTTCATAATAGAGGAAGCTCTCACATCTGCTTATTCTCACACAATTAGAAAAATACACCTTATAGAAAGCTATGTCATATATTTGGGTTAGAGCTTGCTTTTTCACCCCATCAGCTCAATATTCAGCAGAAAAAAGTCAGATATGCAGATGCCAAAAAAGTACGTAACATTTAAAAAAAAAAAAAAAGTAAAAAAAAAAAAGTAAAGAGGGAAGCTAAAGCCATTTGATGGTGTCAATTTTCATTGTGTACTACACTGTGGGAGAGCTTTTGAACTCTGGTATGGAGGAGCATTATTAGAAACCAATTCTCCTCAGTGACCTCTGGAGGCCTAGTCCTATACAAGAGCAAGCTAGGTGCCAAAATGAAAGGGGGAAACTCATTACGGGGAGGTGTATTTCTGAGGTAGGAGCCAAACACCGGGAATTGCAGCAAGTGTGATTGCTACAGATAAGCCTAAAATATTGCTGCAAGAAATGAAAGTAATTTCTTATTTTTTTCCATCCTGTGTATTAATTTCCCCTATTCTATTTTATACTTGTTACATCTGCTTTGTTTTTGTTCTTGCCTCTCCTATGATATGCTGTTCACCTTTTTTTTTTTTCCTTAATCTTTTGCTCCTGATGTCCCCTTCTTAATTCTCATCTCACTATAGTCTTTCTCTGTGTCCTGTTTAACTCTTTTCCTTAGTTCATCTCCCTCTTTTCCTTGCTCCCTCTGACTCAGTGTGGCACAAGTTCATATAAAAGCTTAGCAATGTAACTATGAACTTCAGAGAAAAAAGTGAAACAGCAAATGACTGTATTACATAAACTGGAATTAGGAAGCGCTGTTAAATAACTCTGGCTCAAGAGAAGTGCCATCGCTAACGTATCTGGAGAGTTGCGAGTTTCATCCCATTTCCAGTGCTGCACTTCTCTCCGTCTTTGCTGATAGTCTGACAGAGCTAAAGCAACCTGGCTGAAAATGATTTCAACAACTGTGAAATATTGCATCACAATGGCCAACATAAAGCCATCATCCTCTGTGTTTACATTGGTACTGATGCTTAACAGCATGCTGTTAACTCAGCATAAAGCTAGGCTTTCCAAAAAACAAATCAGGTACAAGGTCAGCTCTTCTACAGCCAATCATGCTCTGTCCCTATAAAAAATTATTATATCAGTCTAAGCTGGCATGTAAGTTGATGTTCACCCCGCAGAGCTTAAATTTGCATTTTGACCCACAGACTTATTCATCTCTTACTGCAGAGAATCATCTGCACGAACAATACATCCACATCCACAATATCCCGAGAATCAAGGGATGCTACGGTGTTACACATACAACCAAATCCAGTTCCTTCTCAATTAATCCACTGCAACATCTGCATGGAAGATTTAAATAAGGAGCATCATATTATGCTGTGTGGTTGATAAAGTATAAATATAAGCATGGAGAAGGTTTACAATTTGGCCTGCTACCTCAGCATCCATCCCTCTGAATGGAAGTTATTTATACGCCCGCTGAATTATGGCTTGTATTCAAATATTGGCAACGCTGCATTGTACAAAAAAATGTAACATCCGCGGTATGCTGTGGTTGGATACAGCTCCTGAGGATATCTTGAAAGGGTAATCTCTCCTTCAGGAGCATGTCTGTCAGTCCAAGACTTATGGGTGGATCCTTATCGTCTTAGACTAAAAGGTGCTACTGAAAAATGTACTGGCATGGTAGATACGCTCTTCCTCAAATAAATGTACAGTGGAAAGGACACCTTTCATGGTCTTAGCTAAACAGGAGACCTACTAATTAGAAGGAATTCTGACTTTTATAAAATTAAAGGAGGTTTGGCTTTTTTTCCCATTGGGGAAAAAAAAAAAAGACCTGATGAGGATAATAAAATGCATCGTGCTGACAAACGAGCTGAATCTGGACACGGTAAAAAAAAAACCCTAAGCTCCTTTGCCATTTAAAATAGCACCCAGTATAATTAGATACCCCACATGCAGTTGGCATGAGCACACAGAACAATTGTCCTCCCAGTTAATTCGACAGCAACAGCGTTAGATTCTCCAGCTGGAATGACATCTCCTGCTCTCGAGCAAAGAGGCGATCTAGCAGGTCTGAGTGAGAGAAAAAGAAATGGAAGGGCTGTAAACAAATGGGATGCAAGTTGAAAGGGTTCCTGCTACATTTAACTCAAAATTTAGGCTCTCTGTCAAGTAACTTGTTACTGACCGAACTGTGACAGAACTGTTTCCATTATGGAATATTTCAGAGGAAACAATTTTGGTTAAAATACAGATAAACCCCAGTAGTACCTGTGGAACAAAACTGTGGCATGGTGCTGCTGCACGAGCCAGCTGTAATGCGCATTAGTGAAAAGAGAAACCATCTACTGTCTGCCCATCGCCCACATCAAAAGAAACTGAGAATAGAAATACAGGTCAAGAGCTCAAATTTGGGAACTGAGTATTTACACAAGCATTGTAAAACACACACTGCTGTTGAATCCAGTACTATCTGAGGCTAGAGATTGACTGCAGATATCAATACCCAAATCCAGTGCCACTTCAGGCAATAAGAGCTGCTCTTTTCACTTGATAGTATAGGCTATATGGCTCTGTAAGAAGTTTGTTTTCCTTCTCTGTCTCTTCTAGAAAATCACTTTTGGCTCATGATGTGTTAGTCCCAACCTTCTGTGTGTGTTATTTCAAACTCTTGACATTTCTCTTATGAATGTATGATGTAATAAACCTTATTAAAGCATACAAAGACAACTTCAAGTCACACCTGAACATTTTCAAAATTCAAGAGCTCCCTGAATTTGGTAGTTTGGCTTGGTACAGCAGGTCAGCCAACCAAAATGTTTGCTTTTAAACTCCCTAGGTCCACAGGTGTCCAAGTATGGGGCCTCAGAGGAATCACGTATCTTCAGGGAACAGGCAGCAGAAAGGCCAACAAGTATTTTTTTCTGTGCTGCTTCAACAGTACGTGAGAACAACTGAGATTTTTGCTTTATAAGTATTTTGGCTGATTTAATAGGACAGGCCCTTTCTTAAGCAGAAGCTAAATGAACCCTCTCCACCTTTTCCTTTTGTTCAGCTCTTAAATTAACTTCCCAGCAATTAGACGTAGCCTTCCACTTGTTTAAAGCGCAGCTGTTTTTGCGCACGGTAAGGGCATATTTTACTGAAGAAGAGCAACTTACGTATTTTGCAAACTGCTTATTCCTGGGGTAGACGTAGCCTCTGAGAAGCAGGGCTGCCATGGAAAATTGGAAGACTCACAAGGACTGTAGGCTGCATCTTTGGAAAGTGTTGCTATGGCAGCGATGGAGCGAACCTACCCTTTCCTCTGGTGCTGCCATAACGCTTGGAGCCTGCGACGAGGTGGGTGCTGCAACCAGCCAAACAAGGGGGCACAAGGGAGTTGGGGAATGGGAACCTAAATGCACAGAGACCCAGGCAGTCGGTGGAAGGGTGCCCCGAACTGTGAGGGTGGCACTGCAGGCCCTTGACAGAGGATGGGCATTCCTCTCCAAATGCACGGCCACCCATCTTCCAAAGGTGAAGAGCACGCGTATGAGTGCGTGTAGTCAGGGATTGTCAGCCTGGCTGTGGCAAGGTGAGGAGTCAGAGCCATTAAGGGGCAGGCAAACATTCTCATGGTATAAAACAGTAAGGGAAAAATTGCTTATCAAGTACGGAAAAACGTAACAGGCCATCTGCTGATGGTGGACAGCTAAGATATGACAAGGTTAACCTGTGTAAACAAACATCTCTTCCACTTGTGGCTGCTGCAGAGAAATGTCTGAGGGGCTGAAAAACTCCTGAAGCTCTCTCCCGCAGCAAACTGTGAAAAGCTACTGCAAGCTACAAACAGCCAAAGAAAATGGCATCTCTCCTAGTACAACAACAGCATCTCCCAGCCTTCTACTGAGATACCAACCTGTAAAAAACGTAGACTTATTTTTAAAGAAATGCAACCGCTTGGACAGGATCCTATACCCAGCTACCTGAACTACACTCCCTCAAAGCAATGAAAGAATAGAAATACACCTTGATTTTGCAGAGAAAAACACCGTGACTCTGAATGTGTCACATTTGTAAGTAATAAGCAATAATGCTTATTTGTCTCACCTTAAAATATACTGGAGACATCCACGGAGACAAACAAGGCCTTGTGTGCGCTGCACAAGCCTATTTATCCCTGCCTCACATTAACTAGCGCCAGGTTATAAAGAATCAGGGACACAAGCATCAGGAGAGCTAAAATAAAGCAATACCACTGATGGATGTAGTAATATGTTTATGGCTTTTTTTTTGTCGTTGTTCTTTCCCTTTGGTTCTGGAGCCGCTACAGCGCACACTGTAAGTTTGTGCTGCGACCAAGAGGCCCAGAAACAGACTTTTTTTCCTCAGATGAAAGCCAAAAGGTTGAGGTGTGGAGTTTATACTGGGTAACATCACCAGCATGAAGGAGCCCCGGGACCCACAACGTGTCCCATGGAGAGCCCACCTGTGGGAGAGGTGAGGGCTGCACGCCCACCTCACTCATGGCTTCACCTTGCTCCAAATGGCCCCATGGCGGAGGAACCCCAAGCGAGATCTGCTTGTAATTAACAGATCGCAATTAATTCGTGTAGGGAACAGGGGGAGGCTGCAGAGGAGGGCTCTGGGAAGGGCAGCACCCCCTTATGCTGCACTGAGACCCCCGGGCAGCCCTTTGGGCACCTCCTCCCGGTCACCTCACACCGGGACCCCCTTCCCCGAGCCGCCTGGGCGCCTCCCCACGACCCCAACCCCAAACCCCTGCCCCCCCCCCCCCCCCCGGGCCGCCCCGCTCCGTGCGCTCCGGGCCGGCTCCAGGCCGGGTTTTGCGCGCAGCCGCTCGGCCGGCGGAGCCCCGCGCGCTCCCGCTCCCTCCCCGCCGCAGGCCGCGCGCGGGCGGGGGCCCAACGGTCGCCGCCCCGCCCCCCTCCCCTCACGCCCCCCCCCCCCTCTCATCTCCCTGAGGGGGCCCGGGAGGGGAGGGGGGGGCCGGGGGCTCTTTTTTGGGGCCGCCCTCGGTCCGCAGTTGTCAGAAAAACCACCCTGACGTCATCCCCGGGTTAAAAAGAGCTGGCTTTTGTTCTCTTCCCCCTCCCACCACTGCTCTACCCCCCCCTTCCCCGAGGATCCAGAGCGTTGGCAAAAAATAAAAACGCGCTCCCCCGCCATAATGGCGGTGCACGGGGGGGGGGGGGGGGGGGGGGTGCAGTGGTGAGGGTCCTGCTGCGGTGTGAGGAGCGCACCCAGCCCTCGGAGCTGCGGGAGGGGGGCGGCCTCCCCTCGGTGGAGATGGGGGGGTAAAAGCGTTTAAACTGCAATCCCCGGAGGGCCGCAGGGTCCGGGGAGGGAATACTCATTAAAAGGTGTCGATTAAAAACGCTGTGTGCGTGGGTCGGTTCTTTTATTATTCTTTTCCACGTCCACAGTTTGCTTAAACACAAGTAAACAGCCCGAGCGAGCAGAAGGGCAGCGTTCCCAGCCGCCCCCGGTGCATCAGGAGTTTGTGCAGCGCTTCGAGCGGCAGCGCGCGCCTTGGAGGCAGCGTGCCCCGAGGGGTCACTGCTCACACTGCTCACACTGCTCACACTGCTCACACTGCTCACTGGGACACCCTTAAATCAGCCCCAAACACCCAGCCCCAGCTTTTTCTACCCCCCCCCACTTCTTCCCCTTTTCCTCCCTGCTGCCGAGCCGCAGGGATTCGCGGTTCCGACACGCCAGGCCAAGCCCTCTGTTTCGTTGCAGTCACCGTTTTTTTTTGTGGCGAAACTTTCCGAGCACGTTTTCACTCTTTAGGAAATACCGGGCTGGAGGGTTCCGCATACGTTGCCTGACTCCGTGTGAAAATAAAAAGGAGTTACAATTGTGTTGAAGAACATTTTTTGTTGTTGTTCAGAAGGAGGTGAGTCAACTTCCTAGACAAAGACTCGAATCGCCCGCCCGGCGCGTTAACAAGGAGAACTGGCCTCTCTGCCAGGCTTGTGCTCATGCACACGCACACGCCGGGAGGAGAAGTGCTGGCAGGAGGAGTGGATGCTGCCCGCCGCCATAGCAAGGGGGCATTGTCAATGCGCCGTGCTCACGCTTTTATCCAGATGGGAAACGCTTCAAGTTTCATCTTTGGTTACCACTTCTTCTGTGTCGCCTTCTTGCATGGCTCTCCTTCTCCAGTGTAACTCAGAATTGTTGCTGTTAGCTGTTCTACATCAGTCCCTACCAGTCCTGCATCAGGGCAGGAACCATGGTTAACACCCAGCTTTTAAAAGGGGAGACAGATTGGGCAGAAAAATACAGCACAGATGAGTTGTTTAAGCCCACAGAAGTCTCCTGACTATATCCTGGGTAGATGTAGGCCGTGTTGTCTCACCATGTGTTCAAACATCCCTAGGTGAATTGCAGAAGCAATGAAGGTTTCCGTCATGAATAAGAAATGGAAAGCACTTTTTTTATCTTTGTAGTTACCCAGTGCTTTTTTTTTTAATTTTTTATTTTTATTTAAATAAAAATAAAGTGTTTATTTAAACAGAAATATTTAAATAGAAATATTTGGGGGCACATCTTTGGGTGTTCCGAAGGGCAAATACTTCTCACAATTAATTTATCCCACTGTGGTCTGGTCACTGTAAGACTGTTTTTTTTTTTTTTTTTTTTTTTTTTGTTTTTTGTTTTGTTTTGTTTTTGTTTTGTTTTTTTATAGAGAATGATGCTGAACTGTAGGTACTCGTCTAGGTTTGGCACTGACAGCTGACAGATACTTGGGTGTTGCCAATGAAATTTTATAATGTCCTTTCTTTTGCATCCATCAGGAGACACCAAAAAGGTTGACCAACTCTGCTTTAGTGGCTGTTTTTTTTTTGTTGTTTTTGTTGTCTGGATTTTTATTTATGTGTTCAGTCCTATTTTAGTTAATCTTTATTTTGGTGGTGCTTAGAGAAAACTATTGGAAAGGCAGTATTAGATAACATGACAAGTTGAGGATGACTATTTCATAATAGCATAAGGCTTTTTTTCTAGTATTAGTTGTAATTCATTTATTTTAAAATGATGATGACAACAATAATAAATTCTCTTGTCTCTGCAAGACAAACTGCAATAGAATATGGGATATAGTGAGCTGCCATTGTCACTTATTATCCTGCAAACACATGGAAGACAATGGAAGGTCAAGTATCTAAATTAACTCTTCTAGGTCTGTGCTCGTGGAAGGTACCAGATTAATAGCCGAGGAGAACGAAGGACTCCTTTTATTCTCAGAACAGGTACAATCACGGGATCTTTCCCACACCTTACCTTGCTCTTCACTGCCTCAAACCATTTTTGGGATAGACCACAATTACACCTGGAACCTGCATAGACTTGCATGCTTAAATTTATTTGTAGAGCTAAGTCATTAGTACTAAGAGGCTGAGGAGTCCTAAGACGCTGCGGAGGCTGAGCTATCTGCTGAGAATGCTAAGAAAGTTGTGAATTATTCAATTTTTATGCGGATACTTGTGAAATACTGCTGGAACATTTCATATAAGCCAACAAACAGTCAGCAGATTACCTGCTTCCATTCTGGCCTAGATTTGATCTATGAATGAATGGCTCTCAAGCCCTTAAAAATGCCCTGGGCAATCCTGTGCTATTATCTCCACCATTGTTTTTCCATCCAGATACCACAGGGATGAGCACAATCAGTGGAGAAAATGAAAATCAAATTGCCTACCAAGAGCTGACCATATGGGGCAGCTGGTTGCTACCTCCCAGCCCCCTGCCTGATGTCTCTTCCCTCCCTCTGACGACGTGATACTGAGTGGTAGTCAGCCTCGTCTCCCCTTCCAAATCTGTTTTTATGCTGCAGCCAAGCACATTTCCTCAGGTTTTACATTTTCTGAGGACGTATCCTCCGTTCCCTTCGGTTTCCTTGGGCCTCCGCAGGCTGCATCTCTTTGTTTGGCTCCCCCCCCGCCCCCCTTTTCTGCTCCCTTGAATATGAACAGCGGGCCTAGAAATAAGGAGAGGAGGCCAAGAGGAAAATGTGTCTCGCTGAGACTTGCCAGATATCCAAGTTGCATGCGGCGAGACAGAGTTTCAGCTCATGTGTCTGGCTTGGACGGCAGCGTAGGCCATTAAACATCCTGTTGCCTGCCTCGCACCAGGCAGACGGTGCTGGAGGGGCTGGAGTTACTGCTGCGTTGAGCCGGGGTAGAGCTGGTGGGCTGGTTTTGCCATCCCTGCACAGGGATGCATTTTATGTTACACGTTCAGAGTGAGGGCACTGGGAGGAGAGGAGAAGTCTCCAGTCAAAGCTGTCACCTCTCAGGCAGAGGCACGCAGTGCAGGCTTCCTGCTGCCAGCTTATCCCATTGGAGTTTCTGGCCCTTGGTTTCATGGGGTTCTGCAACAGTGATGTGTGGTAAGCTGTTATTATTATTTACTTGTTGCTTCATGGCAGTTCACACGGCCCAGTAAAAACTGGAGCCTGCTGTGCTTGGCACTGTGTAAGCTGTGGTACTACGTCCTGCCACCTGAGGAATGTACAATCTAAATAGACAAGACAAGCAAGGACATGAGACGGAGGCATACTGAACAACAACAACAACAAACAACAAACCAAAACAAATAAACAACAACAAAAACAAAACACTAAAAATGAACAAAAATCACAAACCAAACCAAACCAAAACAAAAACACCCCAAAACAAACTCAAACAAAAAAGCTATATGTTGACTTACAGACTGAGTTCTTTGACAGTTCCAGAAAGGAGTACGGTGTAAATTGCCTTTTGCAGTTAGATAAAAACACCTTCCTCTCCAAGGCAAATTAACAGAAATTAACAGAAAAAATTCCGAGGTGTGTCTGCCACAGTACCTTAACACGCTTAGCTTTGCTTCATTGTTCTCAGTCATTGTTCTCAGATCGTGTAGCACACAGATTGTGTAAGACCTCTGACTATTTTGGGACGCCTAGGTGAGCACATAGCTCGCAGTGGGGTGAAGGAGGAACTCTGCAGTGCCTTCAGCTGTGAGTGCTTTGCTTCTATTGGTGTGTGCCCTGACTTCTAGTAATCTCTGAGAGCCTGAGGACATACATACATTCATTTGTCTGACAGTTTTGAAAATGCCAATGTTCTAAAGGTTAATTATATATATATTTTTACATATTTGTGTGGTCTGTAATTTATTTTGTACAATGTAACTATTTCTACAGCACTCCCCATACAAACAACTCCTCATTCTACTGACTTTATTGATATGAGGTAGCTATCAGCATGTGCTTCCATGCAAAAAAAAAAAAAAAAGAAAAAAAGAAAAAAAAAAGTAAAACCACTATTACACTAATAGCTTTCTGTCACACAGTGACAGAGAGTTATTGTGATGGTTGGGCACCTCTCTATCTAAAATACCAAGGCTCCTAGCTTCTCCTGCGCACTAGTGGGGAAGCCACGGAGAGACAGAAGAGCAATTCCAGATTCTGTGCTGCAAGTGCTTTCCTTTCCCAGAGGCTGGCTACATCCATGCGTGTAGAGCTTTTGATTAGATCTGCTGTTTTGCCTATGGCAATTCTCACTGCAAACATCCTTTGTCTATACATCATTTGAGCATCTATACATGATAAGATTGCCACCTTTTATTACAGTAAAAAACCAGCAGCTTTCTTCTCAATAAGCTTTCCTCCTTCCTCAGCTCTTCAACCACCCCCAGGGGAAGTGAGAAGGACAGGAAAACTTTGAAAAACCTTTAACTTCTTTGTTCTCCTTGGAAGAATATGGGAACAGTTTTTGTAAAGACTAAGGTAGACATTCATAAAAGGGGGCTTAGCTGGGTGGCATAAAAACGGAAAACTCGGTAAAGTATGCACACAGCAATACACACAGAGCACCATATTGGCAAAGTCACATTTTTCTATAAAAATAAAACTGTATCTGCATGTTTCTTAGTTTACATTACCAGCTTCGACCTTTTTTTTCTCCCTGTTACTTTTAACACTAAGGTCTTGGCATATTATGATGCACTGCAGCATTAAAGGCTTCCTTTTTCACTCTGAATAAACCTCTACTGTAACTAGACAAGTTCCAGTATATTACATGTGAATGAATAAAAATGTTAAAGTGTGAACAATGTAAAAAAGGAGAGGTTGTAGGCATAAATAAGCAAATAAATAATGTAGTCACATTTTCCTTAAGATAAACAAAGTAACTTTACACTAAAGAACCATGTCAGTAAAGAACCACATTCACTAAAAAGAAGTATTTTTGTATCATGCATCTGGTTGTGTCTGAATACTTTAAGTAGTCAATGCATGCTGTCAGTTAGCTTCTACTATACAATAAAACTTTGGACTAGGACTGAAGCATGTGATATGGATTTTCTTGGAAAACACCACTGTGTTTACAAACCCAGTAACAGAGTAAATCCAGTCATAGGGCTGTGTATTGGCACAGCCACAGAATCAGAGAATTCAAGCATGGAAATGACCCCTGTAGGTCAGGGAGCTCAACTTCCTGCAAATTCAGGATTGTCTGCCACAGTTTGCCTTTGGATGCTTTATCCTTTCAAGTTTTAGATGTTGTATTTGATGGGACTTGTTATGTTTCCATTTGAAAAATGTCTTCTAGATGGAATCTCATGGCTTCTGGGAAGCTACCTGATATTTTGTCCAAATTTTGTTTTTCCTTAGTTTCTTCCCATTACATTTAGCTGTACCAATGCGCATGTTATCAATGAAAAAATTCCCCTCCATTCTCTCTGTTCATCTTTCATGTATTTCTAGACAGTTGTCATTTTGTCCTTGTCACCTAGATTAATAAATCAGTCCCCTGTCCTTCCCTAATCAGTTTTGTTGCTCTTCTCTGAAGTCCTTTCCAGCACGCTGGCATCCTTGTGTTGTGCAGGGGTTATAAGTGGATGCAATATTCAACAGAGGTCTTCCCAAATTCGTAGACAATCATTTTCCTGTTCTGATGTTACTCCCTGCATAATGCAGGCCAAAATTGCATCGGTCTTTTAAAACAATACATCTCTTTGTGAACTCATATTCAATTTGTTGTTCATTATCACCCTTAGATATCTTTCTGCCCAGATGCTTTCCAGGTTTTGCCTTCCCATGGACATCCAGGTTTCTGATTATTTTTCCTCAGAGTATTAGTCTATGTTTTTCCAAGTTGAATCTCATTTTATTGCCTGCCTACATATCTAATCTTGTTAGTTTCCATTTATATTATTGCTATCCTCTCTTGACGTTTGCAAGCCTCCTGGTTTATTGTCATTTGTGAATTTCATTAATGTGCTATTTACCTCCTTTTCCACATCATTAATTGAGATATTTAATAAGAGCAGACCAAACCCATGCCCCTACAGCAACCCAGCTCAATATATCACCTCCCATCATTACCTGCTGCTTACAGTCATTCAGCTACTTTTTCCGTCCAGGTCACAGGACTCAGCTTCAAATCAATTTTAGTTAGATTTTTTTTGTAAGAGACTCATTAGAGTGTTTAAGATGTTTTGTAGGACTTAGCTCCATGACCTTTCCTCCTTTTCCTTCACAGCACAGATGTGATGGATGCTCCTTCCCACTGCAATAGCAATAATGAATTAAACAACTGTATGGGGAGAGAAATGGCTGCTTCTGGCCAAAAACACTGGAATGCAAAATGGCCCCTAGTCCTCATATTTATTATTATTTTTATTTATTTATGTGCTTCAAAGTTGTCATACTTTCCCTTCCCTTTGTGTCCTGATCAGTGAAGCTTTGTTGCTTCTCTCAAGCTCATGTTTGCAAACACCATTCTTTATTTCCCATACTTCCTTTGGTTGTTTGTTAAGCACTTTGTTTCATGATGATGTGCTCCTCTTTTCTCTGCAGACCTCAGCTAACTTTGAACATTAGAGACTGGCCATGCCTTTCCTTGTTTCTAACAAGAGGATTGTGTAGATAAACTGTGAATGTGAATCAGTTCATTTTTCTTTTCTGTATTTTTATGATTAAAAACCACACAGGACAGAGTGTTCTTGAAGCTACCTATAAAGTCACTTTCTCTTCCCCTCTCCTTGAGGGGACTGAAAGCCTCCTGGAGTGGGGAGGGAGACTCCTTCAGTATAAGAGAGGAAGCCTCCAAGACCAACTCGGAGGTGCTTTCTTTGTCCACTGTAGGGTCTCCTGTGGCAGCTATGTTCCCAGGTGCTGCTCTGTATTTTACTGGAGCAGCTGGCCAAAAGTACTGTTGCTCACAGTATTTTGAAAAAGCATCTTTTTGCTGTTATTTAAGGGCTGGTGTCAAAGCTGTGCAGTAGTAAGAATGTTCTTAGAGCTACATGGCTTAGTGATGCCATTGTGAATTTAGCACATAGTGATTGCCTGCAAAAAACATTTAATGGTTAGACAGGTTTGGGCAGCAAAGGTTGTGGAGGAAATTGGAAGAGGCAGGAAGGAGGAGAAACACTGTGAAAAATGTTTTCCTTCTTGTTCCTTTTCCTGGATCTACCTGTAGCCTTTTTTTTTTTTTGGTCTGTCGAATGATGGAGAAAGAAATGCTGCAGAGAAAAATGCCACCCTAGGGGACAACTCACCCTAAAAACCTCAGCACTTCCTGAGATTTCTCCTGATTCCTTTCACTATCAACCCAGATTTCTCAGTGCTGCTAGTTTTCCTTCCTTTTCTGACCTTAGCCACTCTTTCCCCTCCTTTTGCTTTTAATTACCATGGCTCTACTGTATCTTTATAGCTGAAGAAACCCTTCTGTGCAACTGGCTTTTGATGAAGGTAGGCTGTGATTACAGAATTACATATCGAATTAATAAGATTAAGTGTGAGTGCACATTTAGGGGCTTATTTCTTGCTAGGAAAAAAGATGTTGTATTTGGTACAGATATTCTGGGGATAGCAGTGATGTTAGGCATGCGGAAACATCTTTGAGAAACTAATTTCTTGGTCTGGAAGAGGGAAAATTCAGGTAGTCCTTTCTACTTTGAAGACGTTGAATTTTCTGAAATCAATCTCTGTCTGTTTCATTAAAGGAAGAGGAGAATCTGTAGCTGACCTTTTTATCTTCTGATATAAAAAGATCAGTAATGACACTGGACAGATACAGTTTTGAGGGAAGGAAGCTATGAAGCCTGGTAATGCATTTATGGTGATGACTACTGATTTCTGTTCTTGCCTGTGTGTAAGATCCTGGTGCGATCTTAAAGAATGTACTTGTCACAATTTTCTCATCTGGAAACTAAAATAATCATACTATCTACTTGTCTCTCTAGGACTCTGAGAGTCTTAGATCTAGTCAGGTTTTCTGACATGAAACTATGGAAATAAATAATTTTGCCATTATTATTATTGAATGCCTTTGTGCATTGTTTATCTTTCATAATTCTGCCTGTGGCATCTGATTTAACAGCTGCTGAGTGTCCATGGCTTGTGTTGAGTTCATCTGGAGCTGAGGGGCTCAGCACTGATCTGATTCACGCCAAGACAGTGGAAAAGGCATCCAAAATGTTTTTTCTGCCATGCTGCTCCATAGGCATTCACTGTGCAACCCAGCCTTTTTTTTTCCATCTTTGCAAAAGATAATAGCTGTAATAACTGTTAACAGAAATGTGGAGTATGGTCCTTTAAATATTTGTTATAAAATGCTTTTCTTTTTCTTTCTTTGTCTTTTTTTTTTCATTAAACTGGAAGCCTGTCTTATGGGTGAGATGTGCAGTAATGTTAGAGGCCAGTGGGAGGACAGGGTGAGGAAGGAAGGGTTGAAAGTGATAGCTTGGTCAGTGAGGGCTAAATCTCTACTAATCTTCAAAGCAAGATACAAGTCAGGGTTTTTCTTCTGTTTCTCTCCAAACTAAGGCCATTGTGTTTCCATCCTTGGCTGTGTCAGCAGTGATAGCCCTTTTTTCCAGCATTGATTGTTGACTTCCCCTGACACCATATCACAACCCATTAGTGCTGAAAACTGACAAGCCCAGCTGCAACAGCAAAATGGCAAGTTTAAAAGAAAATATACAAGGGATAGGCACAGAACGCTATTAGTATAAAAAAGTAGTTGTTTTTTGTCTTACCTCTGTAAAGGTCAAGAATGCAAACATTTATTATTTTTTTTTTTCTCCTGCTAACAACAACTTATGTGTTTTTTGAACTAACAATGACATTCTCTTTTTTTTATTTTTTTATCTGTTAGGCTGTATCATGGGTTTTACAAAAGCAACCATGCTGAGGTATAGCAAAAGAGAATCCTTCCTTTATAGAACTCGTAAGAAACATTTTGCCTATGTATGCATATGTTTTTTTTTTTTTTTTTTTTTAAGGCAAAGACATTTCAGATAAATTAATGGCTTAGCAGATCCCAGGTTCTGGGGTCACTACTTCAAGCTTTGGTGTTTTTTTCTAGAGTGTTATTTCTCCCTCTCTCCCTCTCCCTCTGGAGTTATGTGGTAGGTGTCAGCACTCGGGAAGGTACACTAACAGTAATGGCAAATGTTCCTTCTGATTGTACAGGTGATTGCCCAGGGGAAGAAGGCAACAGACTCCATATTTCCAGCGCTGTGTACTTACAGAGATATAGGACTTGAGCAAGGGCAGGCAACTTGTCAAAGCCTTAGTGCCAAGCTTCTTATTTGATACCACTCCAAGGGCTGCACGCATGTTTTGCTCAAGCAAAACCCAAGGGACGCTACAACCCAACAAGTACAGCCCAACAGCTATTTTGACACCACAGTTTGTTGTGAGTGGTTATGTAGAAGCAACAACGATGGGAAACTGGTGAAGTACATTATGAAAAAAAAAAAAAAGACTGAAAATCAAATTAAGTAAAAAAGAATCCACAACATATTTGGAACCCAGTAGAGGACAGTGGGGATACAAAAAACAAACAAACAAACAAACAAACAAAAAGTTAACAAAAGTAACCATTTTGGTTCTGAACAGGTGGGATTATTTAGATTTATTTTTGCAAATTGATAGCTATGGACACAGAGGGCATTCACCTCAAGTTATCTATTCAGGCAACTCTTTCATCACAAACATAAATAAGTTCTTTCAAACTTGTATCTATGATCATTTGTGTGGTTGTACCTGGTACATCTCCCATTTTGCCAGGATGTTTCAGAGGAATGGTTTCTGCCACAGAGTGCTTGAAACTAAAATCTACTCATCAGATCAAGAAAATTATTCTCTCATCCCGATTTTATGGGTGGGAAGCTGGGATTTATTGACCAAGTGACTTATCCAAGATCAGACTGTGCACTTGTCTTGGAGAATGATTGCCGTGTGTGAAAGTACGAATTCACAAAGCCCAGCCTTCTCTGTGATGAGTATTTGGGTGATTATCTAAGAATCTATTAAAATACTTTTGTTTTAAGTAACTCAGAGTGAAGTGTGTGAACAGAGAGTGACCACACTGGGAAATACAAGGGCAGAGGAGCTAGAACTGAGTCAGTTGACGTCCTGTTTTCCCATGTGACATCTTTCTCATTTATACAGGTCCTGGGTTTATGACTGAGAATGAACTGAGCGCCACCCTCTTTTACTCATTGCTACAGAACTAAACTGCCTCTGAGGCTTCTTTGCTTTTCCTCTTTTCCACTTACTTGACGGAGCCAAGAACTTTCTGAAGTGCTCAGGCACATCTTTGACATTTCTTTTTAATGCATTGGGATTCAGGCCTAGTTTGTCTTGACATAGTAGCTACAGCTTTAATTGTGGGTCACATTCCAGAGGAATTCTTCCCTAAATTTGTTTTTATGGGTTGGGTAAGATATGAAATGCAATATAGAATGGGCTTATAATACATATGAAGCTATAGTCCTGAAAAAGCTTTTTCGTGACAATACTAGGTCCATCCATTTATGGGCAGTTTTCAGCCAAAATGTTCAGAAACTAAAGTATCTGGAAATCTGACTTACTACATATTTACTCCAGTTTTACACTGGCATGACAGCACTGAAACTTAGCAAATAGTGATGAATCGGCTGCAAACCTCCTTGGAGTAGTTCCCTCTCACAAAGGGGAAAAAATAGGGTAATGAGATTTCAAATAGTCAAAAAAGAGGAAAACATGTAAAGGCATAATTATACTGAGCCTAGCTTAGTGATTGCTTGTTTAATCTAGCTGGCTAGTCCAGTTGTCCAGGTCTGAATATAGGACTGAGTATAGGCTGCTGGTTTTTCCTATATGAAGAGCCAGGTTTAGTGCATGGCTTTGGACACACATGCACTGATTTCTGAGATTTTCTGTTAGTATTCAGTCATCATTTGTCAACTTTATAAAGCAAGCATGGTTTTAGCAGCAAGAAAGCATGCAAGAAAGGCTCTCCATGATCAGGCTTAGTCAGTAAAGCATTTGTTTGTCTTCTTCAAGGCTCAGTACTTTCACTGAACTTGGTCATGTCTCAGTGAGCCAGTCCAACAGCAACCTTTCATGAGATTTCATCTGTCTGGTTAACCATTAGCGTAAATTGTGGTAAAGCTACCACAGTTAGCTTTAATAAAAATAAAGCCAGACGAAGCCAGACAGAATGCAGAATAAATTAATGTTCGCTTGGGAACCAATGGCTATAGAAGAATGTATATCCATATTGTAGATGATAGATGATGATGGGTTGGTTTTGACTGTAATCGAGGATGTCATCGAGGGCTCGATCAGTGGTTATGGTGGGATTCGTGCATATATAGGTGAACAGGCAGGTAGATGCAGGTGGAGTTTGCCTTGTTTGGTTCTGGCTCCTTCTTCTGGGCATCGACTTCAAAAGCCTGACATACTGTTTGCCAGCTGTCTGTACTCCTGAGCAGTCTCAGCCAGCCATATTCCACTTTACCAGGTATCTAAAATCTCAGTTATCTGAGCTGCTCTGCTCTATGCTCTCCTTTTGTGTCTTCTGAGATAGCACCGGAGAGAGTAACAGCTCTAAGTAACAAAGTGCTCCACTGTGCTTCAGATATTGAAAGGAAACTGGATATCATGGAAGTTGTTGCTGGAAGGGAACTGTTTCTCACTTTACTCAGCCCTCTCAGTGCTAGAATAGTTACAAAATGAGGAAACAAAATACCTATGTCTGAGAAAAGCTTCTGGAACTTCACTGCACTTATTTTTTTAGACAATACAGAGGGCTTCCACTTTAAAGGGCACTTTAAAACTGACTCTGTGTGTGCTTCAGCAAGAATTTTCAGAATTTTCTTAGACAGCAGACACACTGGATATAAGGTAAAGCAAGATGATGTGGTCATTTATTTCTTTCAGACTCAACTCTTCCCAACCCCCTACCCCCAAAATGAAGAGTGTGTGTCCCTCATCTACTAAATATGTTCTTTTTTTTTTCTTTTTTTTTTTCTTTTTTTTTTTTTTTTTTTTCAGTACTGTGTGGGTAGATGGTCCATATGCGACACATTTTGTGATATCCTCTGTGTTTATGGACATCCAGCAGTTAACTTGCTGAATTTCTTGGTGGATAGGTATTGTCTCTCTAAAAGACCTGGACTCTGATTTAGGCACTGAATTAAATGAGGATTTTTTTCAAATGAGCTCAGCATATTGAGCTTTATTGGAAACCCGACTCTTATTGTGCTGTCTGAGATTTGAGCTCTTGAGTATTTGTCTCGAGAGTAACCCAAAGGCCACTACAACTTGGATTCTTACCTTCTTTCATGGCTTTCAAGAATTTTGTTATCAAAATTCTCCCTCAGAAATGCCTTCATCCCTGCTTAGGAGTCAATTTCTTCCTCCTAAAATCAGTGGCATACAAATGCATAATACAGGTTATAGATGAAGATATTTTGTCTGTGAAGGAGAAAGGCAGCTTACAGGTGTGATGGGAAAGGAAACTGAGACTATCCGGAGGTCTTTAAAAAGTTAAGTTACGTACTCCCTGCCTAGCACCAGCAGATGTGGGAAGGAGTATAGTGGTCTCCCGTTTCTGTTCTCTTTGAGAGAAGCAGCCTCTTCAATGGTGCTAATGCTTTCTCACTGAGTGTGCTGAACTGGCAGGTAGCAGCAGCACAGGAAGAATCCTGAAGTGGCTTTAAAGCAGTTAGTGGAGGTGCAGGGAGCAGTCTGGCTGTGGCAATGCAGAGCTTAGTAACACCAGCTAATTTATTTGCCAACCCAACTGCTATGTCTTGATAACACCCTGAAACATACCCATTGTCCTCACAGATCTTGGTCTCTCGTTTCCCTTCTCCTGTGAATTCCAACCAGAATTTGGCCAATTTTTGCAAGATGGTTACTTTTTTTATAGTTAGCTGTGAGTTTTCTTTTATCATGTTTGGGCAACTAAATAATTAGCCTGCTTTGGAAAATGCTGAGTCTACAACAGCTCCCAGTGAAGTGAAGAGAATTACAGACTACTCAGCAATCTGGAAAACAAGACCTTTTGCTTATTAAATATGGAGCTGGGAACAGAATTTTTGATGTTCTTTTTTATTAAAAAAAAAATAAAAAATGAGGCTGCATAAGCTACAGCTTATATTGGGGCTTTACATAGAAAAAGTTAAGGGTGAGTAAACGACCAGTAGCCATTTCTATAAATGACTGATCAGTTCCTATAGGGTCCAGCATGCTTTTTTTTTTTTTTTTTTTTTTTTAAATAATGCTTAAAATGGTCTATAATACACCCATTCATGTACTTTTAATGTACCTTTGACCTCTATAACATAAAAGTATTGTTTCTTTGACAATTTTATATCTCCAAGAACATCATGTGTGGCCATGATATATTTGTAGAAGGGATTCTTTGGTTTAAATGGCTGCTGACTGAAGTCAGCTGGGGCTGACTTCAATCCAGCAAAAGAATCGGTTTGGGGACACAAATAATGGGGCTCTGTAGTCTTGTGGACAGCTTAACCAGCCAGAGAACGGAAGCAGGTTCTTTGAATAGTCTTCCTTTGTCCACCATTATGAAATCAAAAAGCAAATCTTTTGAAAAACACAAGGCAATAATTCCCATGGGGCTTTCCTAGGCTCATCCATCATGGAGAAAATCCAATTTTCCCTCTTTCTCTATTGTACTCCAAGAAGCCTTGTGACCAGTTAGGTCATTTTAGCTTTAAATGTTAACTCGCCTAAGACATTTTAAATTAGTAGACACTTTTCAAATCTAGACCTTAATCTTCCACTCATACCCTGAGAATAATGATCCATAATTTTTGTCAAACACTTAATGATTTTGGAGTGAAAATTATTTTGTTTATGATGTCCCTGTTCGATAATAATAATTAGTATTGCCATTGCAACATATATTTTTAAAGGTCTAGGAGGCCAGTGGCTTCCCACCAGAGTGTATTTAAGATAGTTTTATCGTGTCAAAGTCCTCTTCCATAGATATTTGTATGGTAACTAAATGTCAGGCCTGCTGTTTCAGCTAGGCAATATCCCAGTTACACTGAACTACTAAAATGTTCATTCATTAATTCATTCATTTCCTTACTCCTTCCGGAATGTCCTACAAAGATATTTCGCCAACCTTGTTTACATAAATTCCCCATTGTGTTTTGCATTTTTATTAAATAAAGGTGGTGTTTGAAATAGCTTGTAAATTGACAGGATACAAATTAGTGGGAAAGCAAACGTTAAAGAGTCAGTGATGTCTCTTGGTGAGCTTTGAAAAACATTCTATTTAGGACCAATCGTGCAGGTATATCATTTATTTTTCTGCTTTCCCCCTTTGTTCATTTGTTATAACTGGGGAAATTTGCATGAAAATTGGTTGTGTGTGTTTTGCAGTGTTTACCTGCTTCGACTATTTATTTTATGTCTACAGTTTTAATGCTTGTTTGGTGACATCACTGCTTGTTGCTGTGCAGGCAACAGTGATGTCACAGGGGTGATGGTCTGAAAAACTAAATGCACTTGGAGGCTGGGAATGAAAATAGACCCATTCTTTCTTTTGGGCCACCCATTATTTATTTATTTATTTATTTATTTATTTATTTATTGTTTGGCCAGATAATGCTTAACCCGCCATCCTCCTGCCCCAATCTTTCAGTAAGAGATGACCACAGGACAGCCTCTGGGAAACTAGCTTCCTTAAAGACATTCAGAAAGCGGATCTGATAAATCCAGACCTTGCTGGGTAGAAACTGGAAAGGTAGTGAATACTTCTTCCACCTTTTGCCCTTTATGCTCCAGATAATTTCCCACACCTCAGAAATCTCCTACGGAAAGTGACTTCTTGGTCGAGTGGCAGTCCCTCACCACCAGGAAAGACGGAGGTGGGTGGACTGCTCCTTCTGCAGCCCATGCTGGTGGCACACCGCCGCTCTCCCTGCAGGGGCTTCTTGCAAAGTGAGTTGGGCTGCTCTGCGCTCTCTCCTGCAACTAGGTTTGTCATTTCTGTCACTGTGACACACACACACACAGCAGCTGCCAGTGGCCTGGGGCCCTGGGATTCTGAGCTCACTTCTCCTTCATGCTGGCTTGCTACGCTGCTGTCTGCTACCTGCAATAGGCTCTGGCCTCTCTCAGAGCATCTGAAAAGACTCTGCTGCTGTAGCTTCAATGGCATGCACGCATTCACCCTGTTTGATGGTATCTTTCCACCCTCTCAAACCACCTTTCAAAACCCATTTGGTAGCAGGTGCTTGGGTTTTTCTTTCGTTTTGGGAGATACTGGCTGAAGGCCTTTTTTTTTTTTTTTTTTTTTACTACGAAGTGAGTGAAAATGTACTTGTCCATTTTAAGTACATTTGAATAATTGCTAAAAATAAAATGAAAAAATCAGGACTCTGCTCTGCAAAGTAGTTTCCAATCCCCTGAAGAGTAACATGGCTCTTTCTGACTCCACGCAGGCAGACAGGCCTAATTCAGCTGTCTGTTGCATGGTATGTTTAAGTGGTTTTGTAAAACAGTGTTCCCTAAATGTTGACAGTTTAATGGATTTCATTAGTGCCTGCCTACCGGCTGAGGGCTCCGAGCTGCCCCCACCAGGGTTAGCTGAGATGAGCTCAGAAGTGGCTGCGGGGAGGACCACCCTCACCTCTGTCAGAGCTGCTCCAAGAGCTGCATCTGCGGCCCTGGGACAGCAGCCAGCCTCATCGGTGCTCCTGCAGCCACATCCCAGCAGCTGGTGGATGCTTGTGGTCATATGTTGCTCACCTTTCCTTTTTTCTCGTTGGGCAGAAATGAACCAGAGCTCTGCTGCACGCCCTGAGATGCTTGGGCCTTCTGAGGGTCTTCTTCCAGATTATCATGCAGCTAACTGGCCTCAGTTCACTGTCTTGGGGCTCAGGGCGTGCCTCTGTTATGCCAAAACATGCTTGTGCTTCATTCCCTGTGCCTCTGAATCCTGTAGCTGCATAGAGTGTCTAATGACCCACCAAGTCCAATTTCCATTAGGAAATAATGTTCATGATTTTGTTCCAGTCAGTGCCCAGTAAGTTGGATAACATATGAAACATAGCCTCATCAAGGTAAGTAATAGCTGAATCAGGCCTTTGTCTGCACTCCGTGAGGTCAGAGAAAGCTTGACTTCTTTGTGTGGAGTGTCTGCCGGGGCAACATTTTGAAGGGGAAAGCATGAAATGTAATAAGAAGAATTCTTAGAATGGATAATTATAATTCCTTTTCTTGAACAAAACACAAAAAA